>NC_090441.1:206178548-208578548 GCF_031143425.1 Pleurodeles waltl
CTTTTATTATTATTGATGTATTGTTCAGGTTCACATTTCCAGACTGCAGTGATGTACCAGGGACCCCCATGTTATGTATAATTCCCTTTGGTATGACCAGACTGGTTTTCAAGAATTTGCCTTAGGCCTGCTTCAATGTTTTCCAGCCTGACTGTCAGGGTAGCGATAGACTGGTTAACTGACTCAATATTATAGTAAGACAAGTTTTCCATCTCAATAGGAGATATCTTATGTTTACCTTTTTGAACATGACGAATTTTCAATGTCTATTTTAATTTGGTTTTCGGTTCCCTTCTGTTCCTGCTACTTTAATTTTTGGTGGGATCAGATGTGTCCTAATCATGCAAATATCAGGACCCTCTAGTTCTTGTCTTTTTGTTTGCACATTTGACTATTAGCCGGTGTATTGCATAGTGCACCTGATGCACAGTTTTTAAAGGAAGGTTTCTACATGTCCCTGATAATCGGTATCATGTGATTTCTCTATTGAGATGTTCTAAGGTAAGGAGGAACACCTAGACTTAATCATTGAGGAAAATATGTGTTTACCCCATTAGACAATGCCACTGTGTGAGGAAATCCATTCAGATAGAATTCTCATGTAGCTATAGATGGCAGAGAATAATGGAGAGAGCCCAATTAAAGATGCTAGAGACCCTGTTTTGCCCTTCTGCCTTTGTCTTTGTATTTTATGCCCATGGTGTATGGCTACTCCTTTGAAGATTGCAGACCACCTGCTTGCAGTCCCCTTGTTAAAAACCATGAACTGTTTTTGTACTAAATTGAAGGAAACTAACAACTGTGGCACATTTCCTACGTCACTAGATTCTGCGGGTATCAATTCATAATAACCTGCAGGACATTGATTTAAGCCTAATTCCCATCAGTGACAGCTACAGATGAAAGACGGACGTCTTGGCCCTACAGTCTCAGCACCCAGAAAGTAGCAAAGCTGGACAGCGATCGCCAGTGCATGGTATCGTACTTGCTCCATCAGACGGCGTTGGACATCACAAAACTAAAGTTTCAGTGTAAAAGAGCTAAAGAGAAGGATTCCTGTTGTTGATAGCAGAGCTGTTTTGAGGTTTCATTTCTCTACCTGTCATGTGCTGGTAACCTCTGACAGTGTGCAATCCCTTGAGCCCCTTGGCCTGAGTTTTGGCCACACCCCCCCTTTTCTTTGCTCCAACGGAAGAAGGGCAGTGCACCGGAGATTTCAAGTTTGGAAAAAGGCACTATATTGTGGTGCCCATGAAAGAGCAGCTTGAGCGTCCTCTTACACTAAATAATGAGTGTTGGAGTCTGAGAGTGCTGCTGAGCTTGAGCTATTTCCCAATTAATGGTGCTTGGGTCTGCACGAGATGATTTGTGCCCTTGATCAATGAAGAGCACATTGTTTGTAGTATCTGCCACAGAGGAGAGACACTGGTGCATTGCTTTAAGACATTGAGACTTTCGAGTGAGCTGTGGGTGTTTGCCAGGAGGGCACTCCAACTAAGCAGTACTTTTCTCACGAAGAGGCCTGAATTGAGAGGCCCATGCGAAAGAAAACAACAAAAGAAAATTTGATGGACAATAGAAGCCTGCCAGAGAGGCTTTTTGAACGGACTCTGGGCATAGTTGGTTTCACAAGAGGTTTCCGTGTGATTGTATAGACTAGGTGTTAGGAGACTGATTGTTTTGCTGGCATTGTTTTAAAGTACTATTCTGTTTAGTAGAGGCAGAATAAAGTCCATTTTCTGTGGAAAGAGTACCCCCTTTTCACCTTAGAGCATTGATGAGAGTCACCACTGTTCCACCTGAACATACAAAAATTACTGAAATGCAGAGGAGCCCTAAAAATGTTACTAGATAATTTTAGGATTTGCTTTTTGGTTAGGGTTGTGAAAAATTATTATTTCATAGTGGTCACTACTTTCTCCCATTGTCTATATGTTCTTAATAACGTGTTTTCTAGTGTCTTTTAAACATGACGTTGTCATTTATGGGTAGGATTGTTTTTCTCTACTCAATTGATTTCTGCACCCACTTCCCAACCTATGTCTTTTCCTACTATTGTTTCTTTGCACTCTTTTCACCCTTTTCCTGAACATGAGCAGGTTAGAAGATCAGAATTCGTAAGCAATTCTTTTGTACAGCTTCTGCATCAACACTAGTTAGTAGTGAACATCACTAATTGTTGGGTGTGTGATCTTATGCCACCTACTGCAGATAGAGGTATTCCTTATTTTGTCCTGCCATATGTGGCCTTTTTGTGCTACTTCATGTTCGAGGAGACCTGTCCAGAGAGAGTTACCAAGTACTAGAATTTTGCTCCAGCAACATCTCCATGGCCTTATAAACATAGACCTGGACTCAGATTAGCATGAGAATAGGTTTATTGCCTATGTAAGGGCAAAAGGAGGGTTTGTGGTTCTAAAAATTCTGGACCCATGTAATTTACTTTGCCACAGCAGTACGATTTTAGTATCAAAAGACCGATAATGACTAGTACACTAAGCATGAGCATTTTCGCTCATTTCCAGCAGCGTTTTCACCTTGAAATCGCCATTTTCGTCCTGCACTCGTGGCTCCCATTTTATACACGGCAGCCATTTTAAAAGTTGCCCTCACATAGGCTTATAATACAGTCAGATTTGATTCCAAGGACACGTACACCTTGATTGACTTTTCTCTGACCTGGGCAAGCTGGAACCATTGCCTCAGGGCAAACCTGTTTGGTCAGTCCCTCTCCCAGTGGCCGAATCAGATAGCATCAAGGCACACCATGCCATAAAACCCTTATTATCGCTCACACACCCTGCCTAATCTTGCTCACACCTGCACCTGCTCTTTTCTTCTTCTTACTTTACGAGGGGGAGGTGCCCGTTTTTATTGGGGGTCCACACTTATCTGATGTAAAATACTAGGCCTTGCCGGGTAATTTATTATGGGTTGGATGACATGAAATATGAGGTTTCATCATGTCACTGTTTTTTCCTTTGTAGTGAAAACATGTGAATGACCAACCAAAATGTCGAGAATGTTTGCCTGAAGCTTAAAAAACTGTATATAACGAAACCTGACTTTGCATTGAAACACAGTCTCCTGAGAACATACAAACCGTGCTGTTGTACTTCTAGGACGCTTGTCATTTGGTTGCAGCCAATAAATTCGATCTTTGACTTCACCTAGAAGACTCTGAGTTTCTGTGGTCTGAATCAGGAAAGTACCCGAGGTCTTTGGGTGTACCCTGGCACCGCTGGGTTACCGGATCAGTACCGGTTCTGAAAAACCCAGTACCTCAAACTCCTATTATCCCATTAAAACAAACGAGGATTCACTACACCCTCCCCATTGCCCTAACAAATATGACGCCATAACTGGACGCCGCCGAAGGTGAATGAATCCGAACGCAAAAATTTGCTCTGGACTAAAAGCTAAAAGCATAAAAACTAGCTAAAAATGTCTGCTTTAAAAACTTGTTAAAAAGTAGTAGCTTAAAAACATTAGTTAAAAAACACATACAAAGAGATGTAATGTCAACCATGACAAGCACAGCATGCCAAAATAAAAGACAATTTGAATGCATACTTTGAATCAGGAATAGCAAGCCAATTCATCAAATTATTTGCTTTAGTCATGATCTTGAAGAGACTTATCGAAGTCACCAATCAAGGACCTCAAAAATGAGTCTACATTGTCAGATATTAGATAGATCCCAGAATGGGCAGACGGATCCTCAGAGCAGTAGTACGTGTTAGTCTCTTGTGCAAATCCACCTGCAGCAGTGCCATTCTTCATAGTAGATATTATAACCGAAGGCTCATAAGTGGCCTCACGGAGCAGCCTTAGTCTCAAGGGGCACGACCGTGAATGAACCCTCATCGGGGACATCAGCAGTTCTTGGTCCACAGGAGATACCGGTGCAACAGCAAGACACACCATAGGCAGGTGTTCGAAGAGGCACCACACGCAGCGGAAAACTGGTTGTACGCACCAGAGAAGTGGCCGAAATGACAACGACCAGTCATGCTCCAATTCCACCAATTATAAAGCATTGAAGATCCGAACCATGCGCTCACAGCACAGTTGAACTGGTGGGAGTGGATCCATTGCTCTGTGTAGCTGGAAAGAAACAACCACTGTGGATCAGAAGAAATAGCAGTAGTAGTCTGCCAATCAACGCCAAACTAATCGGAAAGCCGCCAAACACGCTTGAGTGAATGAATGGCTGATGGGATGACTCCGAAAACAGTCTGGTAGATGGACACGAATCCAGACCCGACAGCCTCAAAGAAATGAACAATCCCAGTAGTGCTTGAAGCATTGAATATTCTGGATACCAGTTCTCCGAAGTGTTTGGGGAAGTTGGTATTTAATAGGGATTGAATCTCGGGTGATGATCTTGCTATCTGGAGAGCATACGTCTCTCTAGCAGAATATCAACGCGACCTGTTTTGGAAACAGTAGAGTCTGCTCAGGTTGTCATAATTTACATTAATAGTATCTATGTGGGGCCACATGTCAGATACTTTAATCTCTTGTGTGGGGGGAAATAAAACATATCCGCAACACGTAAAGATCTTCGAGACCGAGATTGCGTAGGCCATTCCTGGTCGCATACCGCAACAGCTTTGGTCGCTCAGTATCACATAACTTCTATTGGAAAGTACATGAATTACTGGTTGAATCAAAGGGACGGGAGTACCCTTCAGAAAACAGGCCAAGTTCGCAACCCCTGCATTGCAAAGGCCGTGAAGGGACACCTGCTTACAGATCATTGAATGACTAACAGTAGTCTCACATTCGCTTCCGCTCAGAAAAACCTCTCTTTCGCCGTTCAAACATTTATAATCAAAGGGCAGCTCCCACTCTTTCTTAATATAGCTATCGCCTAGTTGCTCGAACCTGCCCACTGCAAGATGTTTCGAGCATTTTGAGAAACAAAAGGTGGAAATGGGCAAATTAGTTATGCCATGTAGGAGCCATATTGTTGAAGGACTCTCTGCTACCGTGAAGGGCAACTTATCTAACTTTTCAACATGAAGCATTGTGAAACTAGCTTCCCTTTTATCCACTGTCTGCTGTTCCCTGGAGAGATTAAAAGCAGTGAACAATTCACTACCGTAAATGTACTTCCATGGAATGCGGCCATTGTTCAGTGTCTGTAGTGTCCAACCTAACTGCATGATGGAACGCAGCTGAGTCTGTCCATGATATAAACGGGACATATCTGTCTGAACGATATCGATAGCAGACGACACTATATTGGATAGTGAATAAATTCTGTTGGACAGAGTGTTTATGCCGTTGTTGACAACTGCTAAAGCCTTTTACAAGTTCTCCTTATCTAATTGCCTTAAACGCGCAGCAGCTTCTATCTGTGAAAGGTTCCAGATCTCATTATACATAGTATACAGGGACCTTTTAGAGCGCTGCTTCCTAGGACCTAGCAGAAAAACCTGCAAGTTTACATCTTGAGAAAGAGTGTTAAGATGTTTTTTAACTGCGGCTAATGTATTAGTCTGTACCCATTGTTGGCAAAGTTTAACCTCACTGTATGTTGTAACTATACCTGTGTGTTGACCCAATACAAAGCGAAGGTCTGGCCTGTAAAACCCCTTGAAGAGTTCAAGAAATGTGCTTGACATCTATTTGTGTCTATTGGCCATAATAACCACCCGCCGGGACTGGAAAGTGAAGAATTATAGGTACCAGCCTTAACCATTGCATCTAGCGTTTCCTCAGTGATATTAAGGAAATATTGCCAATCATTAAACTTTGCCGGTGTGGGGATAGTGGGCGTGTTTATATCTAAAATTTTGCTAACCCCAGACAGGATGTCTGTTGAATGGTGTCATTTAAAAAGATCATTTGCACAGGAATTAGGCATGCTCTAAATAAAGCTTCCCTACCCTGTATTTGCCAATCTTGTGTTCCCCATACACTTTTTAAGTCAATAGTGCTCTTCCAGGATTCGTAACCTTCAACTGCAAGCCGTGAAACAAAGGGATCCGAATAAATCAGTTTTGTGTTTGTTAGCAAAATCTTCCTAATTTGTGACGGACTTAACTTAAAATAATAGGACTCCGCGTTCTTTGTGTTGTGCCCAGTGAAATATGTAAATGTATCTGTATAGTGTTTTGGGGTCCCCACTGGTGGTGTTGAACAGTGTTCCCACTGTGTATAGTTCAGTACTGGCCTTTGTCTAGTGGCACAGTGTAGGTAGTAATGTCCCCAACTGTAACAGAACATTTCCCCATAATTCATTATACATCATCACTTTCAAATACGGAATAGTCCTTCATTTCAGTCAGCATGGAATCAAGTGTTTGGACATCCCAATCATCAGATACAACACCAGGTGTAATCACATCTATCATAGATATTTTAAACACATATGGAATTTGAATGACCTCAGTAGGCCCGTATATATCAAAGAGAACGTTGTCCCACACAATCCCTATTGCTGAAATGTTCACAAGGGACAAGTCTCTTCGAACCTTATATGAGGAATGATATGGAGGTTGGACTTCATCCACAGGCTCTACAGAGGAGCGTTCAGGAATATAATGACCATTTATAAGCAAAAAGAAAACAGTCACTAAACCAACCCAAAAAAAGAATGCAGTAAACATCAAACAGAACCATAAATAGTTCCATGGGCAAATTAAATAGTTAATTTTAAGCCATTGACACAGCTTACGTGCTTTTGAAACATTGTCAATCACAATAGTGGATGAGTCTGAAGAAGAATCATCAATGTCAATGAAATAGCCAGAGGCAGTCTCTGCAAATGTTGGAGCCGGTGCATTACTTGTTGATTGGTCCATTTCACGTGGAGGCTCATGGTAGACGGTGTCATCAGTCTGTGTAGTGTTAGTGTAAAAAACAGCCAAATCTTGAACAGGTGTTGTCATTGAAGTGGCAACTGGAACTAGCAAGAGTTCATTTTTCGCCCTCCCCATGATGGAGGAGGTATCTGTGACATCGTTGGACATTGTTACATAGTCCGTAGTAGTGTTATTCATTCTACTATGTAGAGGTATGTCCTGTTGGGTAGTGAGAGGGGATCGGGAACTACCCAAGGGACCTCTTGGTCTACTGTGAAGGATCGGCCACATGGTATAGTTTGACGTCATCAATGGAAATGAATCTGTTTTTCCTGGAACCGGGTAGTGGTGGTAAAATGACAGTTCTGGTACCTTGAACCCCTAGGACCGGGACAGGTGCTCTGTATGATGGACCGAATTCCTTCTTCACTGCGATCTTCTCACGAACCAGATCACCAACTTTAGGAATCCAGCCAGTCGAAGTTTTTGGTAAATCCCTTATTCCTAAGGTGGCAGCACTGGTGGATGACTTATCATCACGAAATCGCTGAAGCTCCTGTGAGACAGTGAGACGTTCATTTATGTCAAATGGTGTTTCTGCTGCCACCAAACCAGGGCCATCAAGATCTGGGACATACATAGGTATCTCAAAGAGAACCTCATAAGGAGTGCGTCCCCCCCAAGGACCGTCTTGGCAGATTATTCATTGCTCTCTGGACCCCATATAGGTGATGAAGCCAACTTCGGCCTGAACCTAATACTCCATCTGTTAAGGACTGCTTTAGATCACAGTTCCGCCTCTCCACGACCGAATTTCCCTCGGGATGGTATGGCTAGGAGTAATGGAGTTCAACACACATCGTCCCAAACGTGTCCCTGAATGCCTTAGAGGCAAATGCAGGGCCCTGGTCCGAATGCAATGCTGCAACCGCATACGTACCGATAAGGATCAGCAGGTCTTTTATAACTGTTTGAGCGTCAGCTGACCGCTGTGGCCATACCCACAGGAATCTAGAACAAGAATCTACAGCGACTAAGATGTATTTGTACGCACCGTCAGGTTGGAGTGGACCGCAATGGTCCAGGTACACACAATGTAGTGGCCTACTGGACACTGAGAGGGATGTTGTGGTGGGCGTTTGATATTGGAGACCTTTATTTGCTGGCAAATGTCACAACAAAGGACATACTTTTTGTCCGTCTGCATAGACCAGGCCACCAGAAGCTTTTCTGTAATAGTGTTATTGTGGCTGAGATACCAGCATGTGCAGAAGCGACACCCTCATGCGTTGCTTTTACTAGATCTAATCTCTAGTCTTTGTTGAGGATCACTCGATCTCCAATCCCAGGAATTGTTGCATAGGCAACATTCTGTGCACTGATGTGGTAAGAATAATTTGTAGGGTATCCTTTCGGGAGATACTTGCCTTCAGCCGAAGCTTTCATGGCAGTCAGTATTTCACTATCCAATCTCATTTGTGAATGAGTCACTGCAGCCACAGAAGCCGTAGCTACTGCAGATTTGGCTGCTTCACCAACCAAAGTGTTGCCGATAACATGTACTCCTACACGTTGGTGGCCCAATGTATGCACTACATGGACACACAGTAGCTTATCCTTAAGATCAGCCACCCTCCCCCACAATGTTTTGTGTTTTATGGTGTTCCCTTTGGAATCTCTAAACCCGTTCAGTTTCCAATGATTAAGATAATCATTGTATGACTTGACGCAATAGTATGAGTCGCAGACTATTAAAGTCAGCCATCCTGGCTCTGTGTGTTCTAAAGCTAAAATAACGTCTTTAAGTTAAGCCAACTGAGCTGTGCAGTCCCCTAGGGTCTGCATGTAGGTGTTGTGAGGGTAGAAGATTCCATCCCCCATCACTGCGCTCACGGCTGCGAAAGCAGCTGAGTATTGATGTTTGGTACCTACAGCTGGTTGTGCTGAACGATCGGTATAGATGACAGTATGATATCTGTCAAGTGGCAAGATATCTAGAGGAGCGGGGTACTCCTGTTCGTACTGGAGAAGTTCTTGTGTTTGAAGTTTCGGATCAAAGATGTAATCAACATCAGTGGCGGTCAGGAACGTTGCCCACTGAATCCAACTTGGATGTAATGCTTTAGCGTTAGGAACACATGCTTTGGTGACAGCCTCTAAGGCTGGCACTGGGGTAACGACAATAATGCGTTTCCCTTGGGCAAATGGCCTCTCCTTTATGACGGCCATTTGAACTGCAGTCAGAATCTTTTCTTTAGGTGCAAAACTTTGTTCTGGATTTGAGTATAAATGTGATTTTTTATGATATGGGAACTGTGTCGCCTTCATTGAAGGTGATATAAGTAAACCCAATGGCACCAGCAATTATTCTGATGACCACATTTTTTTTATTGTCAAGTGTGCAAGTGTTTAGCTTCTAGCATGTCCTGTTGCAATTCCCTAAGGATGCGTGTATGTTCAACTGTCCAGTGTCTGCTAGAAAAGTTTGGCATTATCAAGTCATAAAGTGGCTTGATACGTTGTGCATAGTCTGAATGTATGTTCTGCCAAAGTTGAAGAAACCTAGTAATGACTGTAGTTTCTTGAGAGTGTTAGGAGGGTGCAGTTGTGCACATTTCTCCAGAAAGTGCAGGACAATGCTCTTCCCCTTGTTCGATAGCTCGTATCCCAGGAACAATACACTGAGAAAGGCAGTCTTACTATTCTTAAAGTTAAATTTGTAACCGAGGTCTGCAAATCCCAAAAAAGATCCGATCGACCCTTACAAGATGGATGTTGAGGTCGTTGTCCGTGAGATATATGTCATCCACGTAGGATAACGCCTCGGGATCAATATCATGTAATATTGATGTTACACGGGCTGAGAACAGCCCTGGGCTGTTCTTATAGCCTTGGGGCAAACGGCAAAAGTGTTTTTGTGAGCCATATGAGAATGCACTCAGGTCCCGACTTTCATGTGCTAAGTTTTGGCAGAAAAAAACATTGGAAATATCCAACGTTGTTTTATATTTTTTACGCACTATATTGTTTATTAGTGCTGTGCTATGTGAATTTTGTATGGCATATGTACGTATATGACTATTTAAATGTCTGTAATCTATGACTATTCAATAGGAATGGTCTGGCTTTGCAACGGGGAATAATGGGTTATTCATTGCAGATGTACAGGGCTCAATTACTCCCTGGTACTCGAGCTGAGTAAGGATCTCCCTCACCGGAGCTTTTGTTCCATGTTTAACAGGGTATTGTGGTTGAGGTTGGGGTGTAGACCTAATAGGAATTACATGACAAGGAGAGTCCTTGTCCCAGCCTACGTGATTGCGGTATAATGCAGGTGCCTGCGCTAAAGCCCATTCAACAGCATAGGCTTGTTTTTCTGCTTCTGGAACAAGATTAGAGAAAGAAGGCAAAATGACATCTTCCCCATGTGGGAGCTTACGGAGGTGCTCAGGTGGCCAGTCTCTCTCGGCCAATGGGATATCACTAGTAAGTTCATCCCAGAATATCACACCAATAGTGCGCTCTACGTCTCCCTCAATTTGAATCTTTAAATCATAAACCCTATCGGGTGGGAGAACGCGGTCGTCTGCAGTCTCAACTGCAATAAAATCGCTAGTTGCTGTTGCATCCAGATGATCTTTCAGATGCTGGCGACATATTGCGACCTCTGCTGCTCTGTTTAACAGCGTCACTGCCCACATCTTGTTCTTCAGCAATGTTCTCAAGTGTACTGACATTTTTAACGGACAGTTCTGCCACCTTTTTCTTTTTAAACTGTGGCTTTTGCTGAGGAGTCTTTTCTTATTTTTTTAATTGTAGACTGTGGTGAGTCTTTCTTTTGTTTGATGTATTCAGGATGTCGATCAGGACAGCCCCCTCTCTTGCTACGTCTATCTGGTGTGTCCTGAAAGGAACAAGAGGGACGTGAATCAGTATATCTATCAGGAGTTTTTATATTGTCCCTATTTCTGAGATTGTATCTCCTTTCGGAGTTCTCCGGGTGTGGAGAATCAGCTCTCATATTTCGTCTATCTTTAAGATCTTTTTGTTTTTCCCAGCGCTTTTTGGAATCCTCTTGTGCCTGCTTTGTACCTTCCTTAGGGGTGTTACATTGTAGTTCCAATTTTTTGGGTTTGGCTCCAAAACTATCCCTTCCTATACTAGTATAGGTGTCGGAAATTATTTTTGGTAGCTGTCTCTCCTGTTCCACATGTGGAGTTTCTCGGAGACGCTGGCATATAGCCAGTGCTACCGCTTCCCCTTTAATGTTACTGAGTATTATTGAGGACACTGCGTCAAAGTTATGCATTAATTTCATCCTCAAATCTAGGGCTGGTGCAGCCCCGTGCTCATTCTGTATTTGTTTTAACACTTCCGGTAAATTGACAAGTTTTGGGGTACCATGTGTGGTAGTATATATGGCAGCAAAGACTGTACCCCATTGTGAGAAGGTAGCCTCTTTCTAGCCTTGTTACCCCCACTTTTGGCCTGTTTGTGAGTGTATGTCAGGGTGTTTGTCACTGTTTTCACTGTCTCACTGGGATCCTGATAGCCAGGCCCCAGTGCTCATAGTGAAAACACTATGTTTTCAGTATGGTTGTTATGTGTCACTGGGATCCTGCTGGTCAGGACCCCAGTGCTCATAGGTTTGTGGCCTATATGTATGTGTCACTGGGACCCTGTCACACAGGGCCCCAGTGCTCATAGGTGTGCATGTATATGTTCCCTGTGTGGTGCCTAACTGTCTCACTGAGGCTCTGCTAACCAGAACCTCAGAGGTTATGCTCTCTCATTACTTCCAAATTGTCACTAACAGGCTAGTGACCAATTTTACCAATTTACATTGGCTTACTGGAACACCCTTATAATTCCCTAGTATATGGTACTGAGGTACCCAGGGTATTGGGGTTCCAGGAGATCCCTATGGGCTGCAGCATTTCTTTTGCCACCCATAGGGAGCTCTGACAATTCTTACACAGGCCTGCCACTGCAGCCTGAGTGAAATAACGTCCACGTTATTTCACAGCCATTTTACACTGCACTTAAGTAACTTATAAGTCACCTATATGTCTAACCTTTACCTGGTAAAGGTTAGGTGCAAAGTTACTTAGTGTGAGGGCACCCTGGCACTAGCCAAGGTGCCCCCACATTGTTCAGAGCCAATTCCCTGAACTTTGTGAGTGCGGGGACACCATTACACGCGTGCACTACATATAGGTCACTACCTATATGTAGCTTCACCATGGTAACTCCGAATATGGCCATGTAACATGTCTATGATCATGGAATTGCCCCCTCTATGCCATCCTGGCATTGTTGGTACAATTCCATGATCCCAGTGGTCTGTAGCACAGACCCTGGTACTGCCAGACTGCCCTTCCTGGGGTTTCACTGCAGCTGCTGCTGCTGCCAACCCCTCAGACAGGCAGCTGCCCTCCTGGGGTCCAGCCAGGCCTGGCCCAGGATGGCAGAACAAAGAACTTCCTCTGAGAGAGGGTGTGACACCCTCTCCCTTTGGAAAATGGTGTGAAGGCAGGGGTGGAGTAGCCTCCCCCAGCCTCTGGAAATGCTTTGTTGGGCACAGATGTGCCCAATTCTGCATAAGCCAGTCTACACCGGTTCAGGGACCCCTTAGCCCCTGATCTGGCGCGAAACTGGACAAAGGAAAGGGGAGTGACCACTCCCCTGACCTGCACCTCCCCTGGGAGGTGTCCAGAGCTCCTCCAGTGTGCTCCAGACCTCTGCCATCTTGGAAACAGAGGTGCTGCTGGCACACTGGACTGCTCTGAGTGGCCAGTGCCACCAGGTGACGTCAGAGACTCCTGCTGATAGGCTCCTTCAGGTGTTAGTAGCCTTTCCTCTCTCCTAGGTAGCCAAACCCTCTTTTCTGGCTATTTAGGGTCTCTGTCTCTGGGGAAACTTTAGATAACGAATGCATGAGCTCAGCCGAGTTCCTCTGCATCTCTCTCTTCACCTTCTGATAAGGAATCGACCGCTGACCGCGCTGGAAGCCTGCAAACCTGCAACATAGTAGCAAAGACGACTACTGCAACTCTGTAACGCTGATCCTGCCGCCTTCTCGACTGTTTTCCTGCTTGTGCATGCTGTGGGGGTAGTCTGCCTCCTCTCTGCACCAGAAGCTCCGAAGAAATCTCCCGTGGGTCGACGGAATCTTCCCCCTGCAACCGCAGGCACCAAAAAGCTGCATTACCGGTCCCTTGGGTCTCCTCTCAGCACGACGAGCGAGGTCCCTCGAATCCAGCGACACCGTCCAAGTGACCCCCACAGTCCAGTGTCTCTTCAGCCCAAGTTTGGTGGAGGTAAGTCCTTGCCTCACCTCGCTGGGCTGCATTGCTGGGAACCGCGACTTTGCAAGCTACTCCGGCCCCTGTGCACTTCCGGCGGAAATCCTTCATGCACAGCCAAGCCTGGGTCCACGGCACTCTAACCTGCATTGCACGACTTTCTAAGTTGGTCTCCGGCGACGTGGGACTCCTTTGTGCAACTTCGGCGAGCACCGTTTCACGCATCCTTGTAGTGCCTGTTTCTGGCACTTCTCCGGGTGCTACCTGCTTCAGTGAGGGCTCTTTGTCTTGCTCGACGTCCCCTCTCTCTGCAGGTCCAATTTGCGACCTCCTGGTCCCTCCTGGGCCCCAGCAGCGTCCAAAAACGCCAAACGCCCGATTTGCGTGTAGCAAGGCTTGTTGGCGTCCATCCGGCGGGAAAACACTTCTGCACGACTCTCCAAGGCGTGGGGGATCCATCCTCCAAAGGGGAAGTCTCTAGCCCTTGTCGTTCCTGCAGTATTCACAGTTCTTCAGCCTAGTAAGAGCTTCTTTGCACCAACCGCTGGCATTTCTTGGGCATCTGCCCATCTCCGAGCTGCTTGTGACTTTTGGACTTGGTCCCCTTGTTCCACAGGTACCCTCAGTCAGGAATCCATCGTTGTTGCATTGCTGATTTGTGTTTTCCTTGGATTTTCCCTCTAACACGACTATTTTGTCCTTAGGGGAACTTTAGTGCACTTTGCACTCACTTTTCAGGGTCTTGGGGAGGGTTATTTTCTAACTCTCACTATTTTCTAATAGTCCCAGCGACCCTCTACAAGGTCACATAGGTTTGGGGTCCATTCGTCGTTCGCATTCCACTTTTGGAGTATATGGTTTGTGTTGCCCCTATCCCTATGTTTCCCCATTGCATCCTATTGTAACTATACATTGTTTGCACTGTTTTCTAAGACTATACTGCATATTTTTGCTATTGTGTATATATATCTTGTGTATATTTCCTATCCTCTCACTGAGGGTACACTCTAAGATACTTTGGCATATTGTCATAAAAATAAAGTACCTTTATTTTTAGTATAACTGTGTATTGTGTTTTCTTATGATATTGTGCATATGACACTAAGTGGTACTGTAGTAGCTTCACACGTCTCCTAGTTCAGCCTAAGCTGCTCTGCTAAGCTACCATTATCTATCAGCCTAAGCTGCTAGACACCCTATACACTAATAAGGGATAACTGGGCCTGGTGCAAGGTGCAAGTACCCCTTGGTACTCACTACAAGCCAGTCCAGCCTCCTACATTGGTTGTGCAGTGGTGGGATAAGTGCTTTGAGACTACTTACCACTCTTGTCATTGTACTTTTCATAAGAGAAAAATATACAAAACAAGGTCAGTGTATATACACATAGCCAAAAAGTTTTGCATTTCCTCTTTTCACTCTTTTCTAAGTGCTGAAAAGTAC
Source organism: Pleurodeles waltl (assembly GCF_031143425.1). NCBI lineage: Eukaryota > Metazoa > Chordata > Amphibia > Caudata > Salamandridae > Pleurodeles > Pleurodeles waltl. Next base: position 206,193,112 of record NC_090441.1, read on the forward strand.
TTCTAAACTTTCTAAAAAGTTCTAAAAAGTTTAAAAAGTTTTTTTCTCTGTCTTTCTAAAAGCTCTGACAAACTTTTTATCTTTTACTATCACTTTAACTCTCTCTAAAAATGTCTGGCACAGGAAAAAATGTTGAACTGTCCAAACTTGCATATGATCACCTTAGCTGGAAAGGAGCAAGGAGTCTCTGCATAGAGAGAGGTTTGAGTGTAGGGAAGAATCCTTCTTTAGAACTGTTAATTAATATGCTTAGAGTACAGGATAAGGCCATAAGTGCCCAATCTGTAGAAAAAGTAGCTAATGGTTCTCAATCTGATCCAGGGACTCCCCCAGGAAAAGGTTCAGGAAAGAAACTTCTCAGCCTGCCCATTACTAGACAGTCTAGCATAGTTGGTACAGAGGTTGAATCACACCATACTAATGGTGTGCTCTCACATTATACTGGTAGCCAAGCTGTTAGGGTGCCCTCTGTAAGGGACAGGTCTCCTTCTGTTCATTCCCATCATACCTCTGTATCTAGAAATGTCCCACCCACCCTGCCTGATGACAGATTGTTAGAAAGGGAGCTCAATAGATTGAGAGTGGAACAAACCAGACTGAAGCTCAAGAAGCAACAGCTGGATTTGGATAGACAGTCTTTAGAAATAGAGAGGGAAAGACAGAAGTTGGGTTTAGATACCCATGGTGGCAGCAGCAGTATTCCCCATAGTCATCCTGCAAAAGAGCATGATTCCAGGAATCTGCACAAGATAGTTCCCCCTTATAAGGAGGGGGATGACATTAACAAGTGGTTTGCTGCACTGGAGAGGGCCTGTGCTGTACAGGATGTCCCTCAAAAGCAGTGGGCTGCTATCCTATGGCTATCATTTAGTGGAAAAGGTAGGGATAGGCTCCTTACTGTAAAAGAAAATGATGCCAATAATTTCCAAGTTCTTAAGAATGCACTCCTGGATGGTTATGGCTTAAGCACTGAACAGTACAGGATAAAGTTCAGAGAGACCAAAAAGGAGTCTTCACAAGACTGGGTTGATTTCATTGACCATTCAGTGAAGGCCTTGGAGGGGTGGTTACATGGCAGTAAAGTTACTGATTATGAAAGCCTGTATAACACAATCCTGAGAGAGCATATACTTAATAATTGTGTGTCTGATTTGTTGCACCAGTACCTGGTAGACTCTGATCTGACCTCTCCCCAAGAATTGGGAAAGAAGGCAGACAAATGGGTCAGAACAAGGGTGAACAGAAAAGTTCATACAGGGGGTGACAAAGATGGCAATAAGAAGAAAAATGGTGAAAAATCTCAAGATAAGCATGGGGATAAGGGTAAAACCAAAGATCCCACTTCAAATCTTAAACACTCTTCAGAGGGTGGGGATAAAATAAATTCTTCCTCTTCTTCCCAACCTGCACACATTAAAAAGCCTTGGTGCTTTGTGTGTAAAAACAGAGGCCATAGGCCAGGGGATAAGTCCTGTCCAGGTAAACCCCCTGAGCCTACCACCACTAATACATCAAGCTCTAATGCCCCTAACATTAGTGGTACTAGTGGTGGGACTGCTGGCAACAGTCAAGCAAAGGGTGTAGTTGGGTTCACTTATGGGTCCATAGTGGAAACTGATGTAATCAGTCCCAAGACAGTTTCTGTCACACCTAGTGGCATTGGCCTTGCCACACTGGCTGCTTGTCCCCTTACAATGGATAAGTACAGGCAGACAGTTTCAATAAATGGTGTTGAGGCCTTGGCCTACAGGGACACAGGTGCCAGTTTCACTTTGGTGACTGAAAACCTAGTGCCTCCTGAACAACACATCATTGGACAACAGTATAAGATTATTGATGTCCATAACTCCACTAAGTTTCTTCCCTTAGCTATAATTCAGTTTAGTTGGGGTGGAGTTACTGGCCCTAAGCAGGTCGTGGTATCACCTAGCTTACCTGTAGACTGTCTCTTAGGTAATGACCTAGAGGCCTCAGGTTGGGCTGATGTAGAGTTTTATGCCCATGCAGCCATGCTGGGCATCCCTGAGGAATTGTTCCCTCTCATTTCAAGTGAAATGAAAAAGCAAAGGAGGGAAGGCCTGAAAACTCAGGATCCCTCTCCATCAACAGGTAAAAAGGGTATCACAGTATCCCCTAACCACCCTACCATTCAGGATACCATTCCTGTGGTGGGAGAAACCTCTCCTGGGGTGGCACCTGTTCCAAGGGAATCATCAGCTGGCAAAGCTGGACTCCCTGAGGTGGAAGTACCTCTCTGTGGGATAACTAACATTGGTGAGAAAAACAGCACCATTTTAGTTAACATGGAGCATCCCTCCAACCCTCCCAGAGAAACTTTAGTGCAGAAACCCTGCACTACCTCACAACACTTAGGACAGCATCCCTGCCCTAGTGTGGAGCTCATAGGACAGCATCCCTGCCCTGCTCCAACTCAAGAGAAACAGCATCCCTGTTCTCTCTTCCAGCCAGATGGACAAAGTTTTTGCCCAGCTATGGCTTTTCTGAGACAGCATCCCTGTCTGGCATTTCCATCACTACAAATAGGTTCAGTGGACAATTCCCACTGCTCTAAACTAAAACTTACTGATAGAAACTCTGAAAATACATCTTCACATTGTTGCTTAGCTAAAAAACTTCAAACAGGGTGGTTTACATCCCCACAGGGAAGTAACCATATAGTGGATGATAAAGGGAGTAACCAGTCTATTGCAGAGCTACTCTCTACTTATCACCACTTAGACAATAAAGTCTCAACTGGCCAAGGTTAGCCTTATTGTCCTTCGTTTGGGGGGGGGTTGTGTGAGAAGGTAGCCTCTTTCTAGCCTTGTTACCCCCACTTTTGGCCTGTTTGTGAGTGTATGTCAGGGTGTTTGTCACTGTTTTCACTGTCTCACTGGGATCCTGATAGCCAGGCCCCAGTGCTCATAGTGAAAACACTATGTTTTCAGTATGGTTGTTATGTGTCACTGGGATCCTGCTGGTCAGGACCCCAGTGCTCATAGGTTTGTGGCCTATATGTATGTGTCACTGGGACCCTGTCACACAGGGCCCCAGTGCTCATAGGTGTGCATGTATATGTTCCCTGTGTGGTGCCTAACTGTCTCACTGAGGCTCTGCTAACCAGAACCTCAGAGGTTATGCTCTCTCATTACTTCCAAATTGTCACTAACAGGCTAGTGACCAATTTTACCAATTTACATTGGCTTACTGGAACACCCTTATAATTCCCTAGTATATGGTACTGAGGTACCCAGGGTATTGGGGTTCCAGGAGATCCCTATGGGCTGCAGCATTTCTTTTGCCACCCATAGGGAGCTCTGACAATTCTTACACAGGCCTGCCACTGCAGCCTGAGTGAAATAACGTCCACGTTATTTCACAGCCATTTTACACTGCACTTAAGTAACTTATAAGTCACCTATATGTCTAACCTTTACCTGGTAAAGGTTAGGTGCAAAGTTACTTAGTGTGAGGGCACCCTGGCACTAGCCAAGGTGCCCCCACATTGTTCAGAGCCAATTCCCTGAACTTTGTGAGTGCGGGGACACCATTACACGCGTGCACTACATATAGGTCACTACCTATATGTAGCTTCACCATGGTAACTCCGAATATGGCCATGTAACATGTCTATGATCATGGAATTGCCCCCTCTATGCCATCCTGGCATTGTTGGTACAATTCCATGATCCCAGTGGTCTGTAGCACAGACCCTGGTACTGCCAGACTGCCCTTCCTGGGGTTTCACTGCAGCTGCTGCTGCTGCCAACCCCTCAGACAGGCAGCTGCCCTCCTGGGGTCCAGCCAGGCCTGGCCCAGGATGGCAGAACAAAGAACTTCCTCTGAGAGAGGGTGTGACACCCTCTCCCTTTGGAAAATGGTGTGAAGGCAGGGGTGGAGTAGCCTCCCCCAGCCTCTGGAAATGCTTTGTTGGGCACAGATGTGCCCAATTCTGCATAAGCCAGTCTACACCGGTTCAGGGACCCCTTAGCCCCTGATCTGGCGCGAAACTGGACAAAGGAAAGGGGAGTGACCACTCCCCTGACCTGCACCTCCCCTGGGAGGTGTCCAGAGCTCCTCCAGTGTGCTCCAGACCTCTGCCATCTTGGAAACAGAGGTGCTGCTGGCACACTGGACTGCTCTGAGTGGCCAGTGCCACCAGGTGACGTCAGAGACTCCTGCTGATAGGCTCCTTCAGGTGTTAGTAGCCTTTCCTCTCTCCTAGGTAGCCAAACCCTCTTTTCTGGCTATTTAGGGTCTCTGTCTCTGGGGAAACTTTAGATAACGAATGCATGAGCTCAGCCGAGTTCCTCTGCATCTCTCTCTTCACCTTCTGATAAGGAATCGACCGCTGACCGCGCTGGAAGCCTGCAAACCTGCAACATAGTAGCAAAGACGACTACTGCAACTCTGTAACGCTGATCCTGCCGCCTTCTCGACTGTTTTCCTGCTTGTGCATGCTGTGGGGGTAGTCTGCCTCCTCTCTGCACCAGAAGCTCCGAAGAAATCTCCCGTGGGTCGACGGAATCTTCCCCCTGCAACCGCAGGCACCAAAAAGCTGCATTACCGGTCCCTTGGGTCTCCTCTCAGCACGACGAGCGAGGTCCCTCGAATCCAGCGACACCGTCCAAGTGACCCCCACAGTCCAGTGACTCTTCAGCCCAAGTTTGGTGGAGGTAAGTCCTTGCCTCACCTCGCTGGGCTGCATTGCTGGGAACCGCGACTTTGCAAGCTACTCCGGCCCCTGTGCACTTCCGGCGGAAATCCTTCGTGCACAGCCAAGCCTGGGTCCACGGCACTCTAACCTGCATTGCACGACTTTCTAAGTTGGTCTCCGGCGACGTGGGACTCCTTTGTGCAACTTCGGCGAGCACCGTTTCACGCATCCTTGTAGTGCCTGTTTCTGGCACTTCTCCGGGTGCTACCTGCTTCAGTGAGGGCTCTTTGTCTTGCTCGACGTCCCCTCTCTCTGCAGGTCCAATTTGCGACCTCCTGGTCCCTCCTGGGCCCCAGCAGCGTCCAAAAACGCCAAACGCCCGATTTGCGTGTAGCAAGGCTTGTTGGCGTCCATCCGGCGGGAAAACACTTCTGCACGACTCTCCAAGGCGTGGGGGATCCATCCTCCAAAGGGGAAGTCTCTAGCCCTTGTCGTTCCTGCAGTATTCACAGTTCTTCAGCCTAGTAAGAGCTTCTTTGCACCAACCGCTGGCATTTCTTGGGCATCTGCCCATCTCCGAGCTGCTTGTGACTTTTGGACTTGGTCCCCTTGTTCCACAGGTACCCTCAGTCAGGAATCCATCGTTGTTGCATTGCTGATTTGTGTTTTCCTTGCATTTTCCCTCTAACACGACTATTTTGTCCTTAGGGGAACTTTAGTGCACTTTGCACTCACTTTTCAGGGTCTTGGGGAGGGTTATTTTCTAACTCTCACTATTTTCTAATAGTCCCAGCGACCCTCTACAAGGTCACATAGGTTTGGGGTCCATTCGTCGTTCGCATTCCACTTTTGGAGTATATGGTTTGTGTTGCCCCTATCCCTATGTTTCCCCATTGCATCCTATTGTAACTATACATTGTTTGCACTGTTTTCTAAGACTATACTGCATATTTTTGCTATTGTGTATATATATCTTGTGTATATTTCCTATCCTCTCACTGAGGGTACACTCTAAGATACTTTGGCATATTGTCATAAAAATAAAGTACCTTTATTTTTAGTATAACTGTGTATTGTGTTTTCTTATGATATTGTGCATATGACACTAAGTGGTACTGTAGTAGCTTCACACGTCTCCTAGTTCAGCCTAAGCTGCTCTGCTAAGCTACCATTATCTATCAGCCTAAGCTGCTAGACACCCTATACACTAATAAGGGATAACTGGGCCTGGTGCAAGGTGCAAGTACCCCTTGGTACTCACTACAAGCCAGTCCAGCCTCCTACACCCATGTGGCGCAGTCATCCACTGAGGGAACCATCCCAAAGGGCAAGCACATTGTAAGAAGTCTATGTTTTTCCTGTGGTCCCTTATGGGGAAACACAGCTTCCAGCTGATTTGCTTTCTGGGCTATCCAGAACAGTATTTTCTCTCATTCTGTGGGTACTTTACCCATGATAGTATGCACTGTTTGAGGATTAATCACAGTAGCCAAGTGGTATCCACCAGGTGCTGGTGGTGCTGGACGTGCTGGTGTTGTGTTCAAAGTTCGCATTACGAACTGAACAAGTCGTCTATAAAGTGTTACTAACTCAATATATAAGTTTCACAGATCTGCTATTGGCATAGTTTGTATGCCTGGGTGAGGTGTGTATGTGGCAAACATAGGCCATGTTGGTCCATCATTACCTAAAGGACCTAGTCTCACTCTTTGTAATATATGTGGTAGGGCGCCTTCAAACCAGTTCTAATGCTCTTGGTATGTGAGTGCTACTTCATGATACTGGTGTGCTTGGTACCGTTGAGGTACGTTCGCAATTTCGTGTGTGTGAAATGTATGCGATCTTTGGTTCACCAAAGGAAAGGTGATCCAACAGTAAAATGTTTCTGTTTGGTAGGCTTCATTAGCTTCTACTATAAGAGTAACATCCCCGCCCTCTTCTGTAAAGCCATGTGCTAGTAGGTGTTGTGTTGATGCTTGTCTAGCATTCTCAGGAATTTCTATGGCGTTGGCCATATTTGTAAAATTGGTCAGAGAAATGGAACACCAAATGGGGAGCAAAGTCCTTTTATGAGTTCGAGCTCGAACAACCTACAGCCTAATTAGGTGTTACCTGTTCAGCTGAGGAGGATTTTCCCAAAGACCATGGACGTCTCCGTATAATGGTACTTAGGGTACCTGTTGACTGTGAGACAGTGATAGTCAGGGTATCCGTAAATTAGTGCCTATACACCATCGCTGGTGGCGCCATGTCGTAGTTTGGACTCTTGCTCTAGGCAAGACTGCTGGTTTAAGGATGACAGTACTTATGTTTGTAGGCGACTATGCCTGTCCTACAACAAGTCACAACTGTTGTCCCAACCTTTCCGGCTCACTAGCAGCACCTCACCAAAAACCCAAATAGTAAAAGGTGATTTGTGGCAGCCTTTACACATGGACTCGAGAGTAGGACATCTCAGGGAGTGTCGTGGTTGAACGGAGATTACCCCTTTCTCACAGATATATCTGTGCATGTATGTGTATGAGTGTTGTGAGTGTGCGTTTAGGGGTGTGTGGGTGTTTCTATGGGGGGGTGGGGTGGGGAAGGGGTCTTACCACCTTTGGAGGGTGGTAGGGGGGTCGTGGGTGTTGGGGGAGGACTCAGGGGGTGGGGGGAGGGGGAGACCCCAATCAGTGCTAGTGAACGAATTCCCTGGCACTGATAGTGCCTACCCCCATGGATTTCGTGGCGATAGAAAACCCCACTAAATCCATGGTGGTATGCGGGGTCCTGATACTGCTGGCGGTCTAGTGACGGCCGCCGGGCTGGAGACCGAAGTCTCCAGCCCAGCGGTCGTTACCACCCTGGCGGTCGAAGTGTAAAAGTGGCGGTTGTCCATGGTCGTAATTCATTTTTTTTCCCGCCGGCCTGTTGGTGGTATTACTGCAGCTTTTACACCGACCGCCAGGGTTGTAATGAGATGCCAAAGTGTGTAATATGTCCTAATACCCCTGCACGATAGGCCTAACCTCTTACCTAAAGGAGAGCTGGGTATGTTAAAGCTAATCTGCCAATGCCATGTCCATGAGAGGAGCCCCCAACCCTCGTTACCTTGGAATGAGGTCTCTATCTCAGACTCTGTAGGTACACGAAGACTGGGTCAGCGTCAAGACGAGGTGTAGCATCGATATCAGCGATGGTGGTGATGCCCTCTAGTCGGAATCCCTCTGATTATCTGTCTAAAGTGCGCTGTATTTATACAGATCTACTTGGAACCCTGACGTAGGTGTGTTCCCAAACAATAGATAACAGGCATGCTTGGGTCGGCAATTAATATAAACAATTCCCTCGAAAGTATGAAAAGGAAAAGTACCTAAATGTGAACACCTACAGTTTGTTTGTCTTTGTCACTTGATCTTGACACCTTAGTGCAGTGGCACTGATAATGTAACTCATAACAAATGGCCTAACCATAAACAAGGCAGCCATTTTAGAAGAATTAAATAATTAAATGGGCTAAGACAGAGCAAGCTAAGTAGTTTAAAAGTCACTAGGTGACGGGGGCACAAGTCTGCAAGCCAAAGGCTGAGCCAACTCCTGTTATCCCATTAAACCAAACCAGGATTCACTTACTTAGGGTACTTAGGGTTAGGTAGGAACCTCTTGCCCATTCAGTGAGTCATTACTGAAAGCTGGGGACCTAATCTGTTAATGTTGTATAATTTTCCAAGCAGTCACGAACCCCCTGAGGAGGCTTCGCGGATCCCAAGGGGTCCCCGGACCACAGGTTGGGAACCACTGTCCTAAGGTGTGATGGTTGAGTAAGATGGCGCGGTCCACCATATCGAAGGCTGCAGAGAGGTCCAGGAAAATCAGCGCACTGACATGGCCTTGATAAAAATCTAAATCTTAAGTCAGACAGGAGAACGATTCTGTATTATACGATGCCTGAATACCAGTCTGAAAGCTAGCAGGAAAATTGGTTTCTTGTAAATGTTTAAATAATTTTTTTGTATCAAGGTTTTCGATAATCTTAGCAAAGAAACGACATAAAGAAATCAGACAAAAGTTCTTAGGAAAACACGGATGAGTCCCCGGCTTTTCAAGCAGCAGCACAACCGCCTCTTCAATAACAACTTACAAAAAAGTCCTGCTCCGGAGAAATATTTAAAAGAGCAAAGAGAAAGTCGATAATGAAATCTTCCAGGATTCGTAACCTTCAACTGCAAGCTGGGAAACAAAGGGATCTGAATACATCAGTTTTGTGTTTGTTAGCAAAATCTTCCTAATTTGTGACGGACGTAAGTTAAAATAGTAGGACTCCGCGTTTTTTGTGTTGTGCCCAGTGAAATATGTAAATGTATCTGTATAGTGTTTTGGGCTCCCCACTGGTGGTGTTAAACAGTGTTCCCACTGTGTATAGTTCAGTACTGGCCTTTGTCTAGTGGCACGGTGTAGGTAGTAATGTCCCCAATTGTAACAGAACATTTCCCCATAATTCATTATACATCATCACTTTCAAATACGGAATAGTCCTTCATTTCAGTTAGCATGGAATCAAGTGTTTGGACATCCCAATCATCAGATACAACACCAGGTGTAATCACATCTATCATAGATATTTTGAACACATATGGAATTTGAATGACCTCAGTAGGCCCGTATATATCAAAGGGAACGTTGTCCCACAAAATCCCATCAGGAAACGGTATTGCTGAAATGTTCACAAGAGACAAGTCTCTTCAAACCTTATATGAGGAATGATATGGAGTTTGGACTTCATCCACAGGTCATAGGGAGGATCGTTCAGGAATATAATGATCATTTATAAGCAAAAAGAAAACAGTCACAAAACCAACCCAAAAAAAGAATGCAGTAAACATCAAACAGAACCATAAATAGTTCCAAGGGCAAATTAAATAGTTATTTTTAAGCCATTGACACAGCTTACATGCTTTTGAAACATTGTCAATCACAATAGTGGATGAGTCTGAAGAAGAATCATCAATGTCAATGAAATAGCCAGAGGCAGTCTCTGCAAATGTTGGAGCTGGTGCGTTACATGTAGATTGGTCCATTTCACGTGGAGGCTCATGGTAGACGGTGTCATCAGTCTGTGTAGTGTTAGTGTAAAGGGAGATCGGGAACTACCCAAGGGACAACTTGGTCTACTGTGAAGGATCGGCCACATGGTGTAGTTTGACGTCATCAATGGAAATGAATCTGTTTGTTCTGGAACCGGGTAGTGGTGATAAGATGACAGTTCTGGTACCTTGAACCCCTAGGACCGGGACAGGTGCTCTGTATGATGGATCGAATTCCTTCTTCACTGCGATCTTCTCACGAACCAGATCACCAACTTTAGGAATCCAGCCAGTCGAAGTTTTTAGTAAATCCCTTATTCCTAAGGTGGCAGCACTGGTGGATTGTTTATCATTACGAAATTGCTGAAGCTCCTGTGAGACAGTGAGACGTTCATTTATGTCAAATGGTGTTTCTACTGCCACCAAACCAGGGCCATCAAGATCTGGGACATACATAGGTATCCCAAAGAGAACCTCATAAGGAGTGCATCCCCCCCAAGGACCGTCTTGGCAGATTATTCATTGCTCTCTGGACCCCATATAGGTGATGAAGCCAACTTCGGCCTGAACCTAATACTCCAACTGTTAAGGACTGCTTTAGATCACAGTTCTGCCTCTCCACAACCGAATTTCCCTCGGGATGGTATGGCTAGGAGTAATGGAGTTCAACACACATCGTCCCAATGGTGTCCCTGAATGCCTTAGAGGCAAATCCAGGGCCTTGGTCTGAATGCAATGCTGCAACCGCATACGTACCGATAAAGATTAGCAAGTCTTTTATAACTGTTTGAGCGTCAGCCGACCGCTGTGGCCATACCCACAGGAATCTAGAACAAGAATCGAAAGCGACTAAGATGTATTTGTATGCACCGTCAGGTTGGAGTGGACCGCAATGGTCCAGGTACACACAATATAGTGGCCTACTGGACACTAAGAGGGATGTTGTGGTGGGCATTTGATATTGAAGCCCTTTATTTGCTGGCAAATGTCACAACAAAGGATATACTTTTTGTCCGTCTGCATAGACCAGGCCACCAGAAGCGTTTCTGTAATAGTGTTATTGTGGCCGAGATACCAGCATGTGCAGAAGCGACACCCTCATGCGCTGCTTTTACTAGATCTAATCTCTAGTCTTCGTTGAGGATCACTCGATCTCCAAGCCCATGAATTGTTGCATAGGAAACATTCTGTGCACTGATGTGGTAAGAATAATTTGTAGGGTATCCTTTCGGGAGATACTTGCCTTCAGCCGAAGCTTTCATGGCAGTCAGTATTTCATTATCCAATCTCATTTGTGAATGAGTCACTGCAGCCACAGAAGCCGTAGCTACTGCAGATTTGGCTGCTTCACCAACCAAAGTGTTGCCGATAACATTTACTCCTACACGTTGGTGGCCCAATGTATGCACTACATGGACACACAGTAGCTTATACTTAAGATCAGCCACCCTCCCCCACAATGTTTTGTGTTTTATGGTGTTCCCTTTGGAATCTCTAAGCCCGTTCCGTTTCCAATGATTAAGATAATCATTGTATGACTTGACGCAATAGTATGAGTCGCAGACTATTATAGTCAGCCATCCTGGCTCTGTGTGTTCTAAAGCTAAAATAACGGCTATAAGTTAAGCCAACTGAGCTGTGCAGTCCCCTAGGGTCTGCATGTAGGTGTTGTGAGGGTGGAAGATTCCATCCCCCATCACTGCGCTCACGGCTGCGAAAGCAGCTGAGTATTGATGTTTGGTACCTACAGCTGGTTGTGCTGAACGATCGGTATAGATGACAGTATGATATCTGTCAAGTGGCAAGATATCTAGAGGAGCGGGGTACTCCTGTTCGTACTGGAGAAGTTCTTGTGTTTGAAGTTTTGGATCAAAGATGTTAACATCAGTGGCGGTCAGGAACGTTGCCCACTGAATTCAACTTGGATGTAATGCTTTAGCGTAAGGAACACTTGCTTTGGTGACAGCCTCTAAGGCTGGCACTGGGGTAACAACAATAATGCTTTTCCCTTGGGCAAGTGGCCTCTCCTTTATGACAGCCATTTGAACTGCAGTCAGAATCTTTTCTGTAGGTGCAAAACGTTGTTCTGCATTTGAGTATAAATGTGAATTTTCTATGCTATGGGAACCGTGTCGCCTTCATTGAAGGTGATATAAGTAACCCCAATGGCACCAGCAATTATTCTGATGACCAAATTTTTTTTATTGTCAAGTGAGTGCAAGTGTTTAGCTTCTAGCATGTCCTGTTGCAATTCCCTAAGGATGTGTGTGTGTTCAACTGTCCAGTGTCTGCTAGAAAAGTTTGGCATTATCAAGTCATAAAGTGGCTTGATACGTTGTGCATAGTCTGAATGTATGTTCTGCCAAAGTTGAAGAAACCTAGTAATGACTGTAGTTTCTTGAGAGTGTTAGGAGGGTGCAGTTGTGCACATTTCTTCCCCTTGTTCGATAGCTCGTATCCCAGGAACAATACACTGAGAAAGGCAATCTTACTATTCTTAAAGTTAAATTTGTAACCGAGGTCTGCAAATCCCAAAACGATCCGATTGACCTTACAAGATGGATGTTGAGGTCGTTGTCCGTGAGATATATGTCATCCACGTAGGATAACGCCTTGGGATTATTATCATGTAATATTGATGTTACACGCCTGAGAACAGCCCTGGGCTGTTCTTATAGCCTTGGGGCAAACGGCAAAAGTGTTTTTTGTGAGCCATATGAGAATGCACTCAGATCCCGACTTTCATGTGCTAAGTTCTGGCAGAAAAAACCATTGGAAATATCCAACGTTGTTTTATATTTTTTACGCACTATATTGTTTATTAGTGCTGTGCTATGTGAATTTTGTATAGCATATGTACGTATATGACTATTTAGATGTCTGTAATCTATGACTATTCAATAGGAATGGTCTGGCTTTGCAACGGGGAATAATGGGTTATTCATTGCAGATGTACACGGCTCAATTACTCCCTGGTACTCGAGCTGAGTAAGGATCTCCCTCACCGGAACTTTTGCTCCATGTTCAACAGGATATTGTGGTTGAGGTTGGGGTGTAGACCTAATAGGAATTACATGACAAGGAGAGTCCTTGTCCCAACCTACATGATTGCGGTATAACGCAGGTGCCTGCGCTAAAGCCCATTCAACAGCATAGGCTTGTTTTTCTGCTTCTGGAACAAGATTAGAGAAAGAAGGCAAAATGACACCTTCCCCATGTGGGAGCTTACGGACGTGCTCAGGTGGCCAGTCTCTCTCGGCCAATGGGATATCACTAGTAAGTTCATCCCAGAATATCACACCAATGGTGCGCTCTACGTCTCCCTCAATTTGAATCTTTAAATCATAAACCAAGGGTAGGTCGCTCCCCCTGCCGCTGCAGCTCCTCCAGGTTCCTGAGTTCCTGAGTTCCTGAGTTCCTGAGACCCACCTCACAGTAAGTACCCCCCCCCTCCCAGCCCCTCGCTCTGCCCCGCGCTACTCACCCTCTCTCCTGCTCCTGCTTCTTTTCTTCTTTTCTTCTTCTCTGTTCTTCTGTTCTTCCTCCTCGCTCCTCGTCTGTAATCTTCTTCTGTACTCTTCTTTCCCCCGTCTTCACTCTTCTTCTCTTCTTCCTCATCTTCTTCTGTGGTCTTCTGCCCTCTGTTCTTCGTTTTTCTGTATCTTCTTCTGTGTTCTTCTGTGTTCTTCTATGTTCTTCTGTGTTCTTCCGGTCTTCCTTTCTTCTCTCCTTCCGGTCTTCTGATCTTCCTTTCTTCTCTCCTTCCGGTCTTCTGTTCTTCTGTTCTTCTGTTCTTCTTGTCTTCTGTTCTTCTTGTCTTCGGCTCTTCTGCCTCCTCCGTCCTCTTCTCCCCGCGCCTGCCCTCCTGCTCCTGCCTCATCCCCCTCCCCCACTCGCATCCCCCTCTCTATCTCTCCTATCTAACCCGTTCACTATCTACCTCCCTCACTCCTCCTATCTACCTATCTCTCTATCTCTCTATCCCACTATCTAACTCCCTCACTCTCCACCTCCTCCTATCTTCCTATCTCTCTATCTATTTCCCTATCTATCGATTTCCCTATTTATTTTCTCTATCTATTTCTCTATCTCTCCCCCCCTCCCTCACCCCCTCTATTACCTATCTTCCTATCCTCTCACTCTACCTCTCACCCTCACCCACCTCTACAACCCCCCTCCCCTATCTTCTCAACCCTACTCCTATCTTTCTCCCTTATCTCCTAAACCTCCTAACACTCACCCCCCTCCACCCTTAAACCCCCCTCCCCCTGCTCTTCTCACTCTACGTGTCCCCCCCCTCGCGCTTTCCCGCAGCGACCTCCTGCACGCCCCCGCCCCCCAGCTCCCATTCGCCCCCACCTGACCCCTCCCCCCCCTCCTACCTCATATGGCGGCCGCTGCGCGACAGTGGTAGCGACCCTTGACCCAAGGGTAGGTCGCTCCCCCAGCCGCTGCAGCTCCTCCAGGTTCCTGAGTTCCTGAGTTCCTGAGACCCACCTCACAGTAAGTACCCCCCCCAGCCCCTCGCTCTGCCCCGCACTACTCACCCTCTCTCCTGCTCCTGCTTCTTTTCTTCTTTTCTTCTTCTCTGTTCTTCTGTTCTTCCTCCTCGCTCCTCGTCTGTAATCTTCTTCTGTACTCTTCTTTCCCCCGTCTTCACTCTTCTTCTCTTCTTCCTCATCTTCTTCTGTGGTCTTCTGCCCTCTGTTCTTCGTTTTTCTGTATCTTCTTCTGTGTTCTTCTGTGTTCTTCTGTGTTCTTCCGGTCTTCCTTTCTTCTCTCCTTCCGGTCTTCTGATCTTCCTTTCTTCTCTCCTTCCGGTCTTCTGTTCTTCTGTTCTTCTGTTCTTCTGTTCTTCTCTTCTTCTGTTCTTCTTGTCTTCGGCTCTTCTGCCTCCTCTGTCCTCTTCTCCCCGCGCCTGCCCTCCTGCTCCTGCCTCATCCCCCTCCCCCACTCGCATCCCCCTCTCTATCTCTCCTATCTAACCCGTTCACTATCTACCTCCCTCACTCCTCCTATCTACCTATCTCTCTATCTCTCTATCCCACTAACTCCCTCACTCTCCACCTCCTCCTGTCTTCCTATCTCTCTATCTATTTCCCTATCTATCGATTTCCCTATCTATTTTCTCTATCTATTTCTCTATCTCTCCTCCCCTCCCCCCACCCCCTCTATTACCTATCTTCCTATCCTCTCACTCTACCTCTCACCCTCACCCACCTCTACAACCCCCCTCCCCTATCTTCTCAACCCTACTCCTATCTTTCTCCCTTATCTCCTAAACCTCCTAACACTCACCCCCCTCCACCCTTAAACCCCCCTCACCCAGCTCTTCTCACTCTACCTGTCCCCCCCTCCCTCGCGCTTTCCCGCCGCGACCTCCTGCTCGCCCCCGCCCCCCAGCTCCCATTCGCCCCACCTGACCCCTCCCCCCCTACCTCATATGGCGGCCGCTGCGCGAGTGCGCAGCGGGCGCGCCACTGGCGCGACGGAGGCGCCCCAGAGGCAAGCCCGTCTGCGCCCGTCCGCGCCTGGCCCGCGTCCAGCGCCACGACCCCTGGTCTCCAGCTCTCCCAAGCCCTGCTGACCCGCTACGACCCCACCACCCTCCACGCCCTCAACCCAGGACGCTCCAACACCTGCTTCCAAGCTCACCCCAAACGCACCCATGGACCCTTCGCCTGCAACTCCTGCAAACGCACCTTCCACCACGCAACAACCACGACCACAAGCCCACGCGTCATCAACCACCTCAAGTGCATCCTAGTCAACGCTCGCTCCGTCCACAAACACGCCATTGAACTCTGGGACCTCCTGGACTCCATAGCACCGGACGTCGCCTTCATCACGGAGACCTGGATGAACGCCTCCTCGGCCCCTGACATCGCCACTGCCATCCCCGAAGGCTACAAGATCTCCAGAAAAGACCGCACAACCAGGTAGGAGGAGGTATCGCCATCGTCTTCAAAGACTCCATCAGCGTCACCACCTCCACCGAAGACACCCCTCTCGCCGCTGAACACCTGCATTTTCAGATTCGCACCGATCCGAGGACCACCCTCAGAGGATCCCTCGTCTACCGTCCTCCCGGCCCACGTGCCCCTTTCAGCGACGCCATCGCCGACTTCATCTCCCCGCACGCCCTCGCCTCGCCTGACTACATCCTCCTAGGTGACCTCAACTTCCATCTGGAACAAAACAACGACCCCAACACCACCACCCTGCTCGACAACCTCGGCCTCAAACAACTGGTGAACACCGCCACCCACATCGCCGGACACACGCTTGACCCCATCTTCTCTGCCAGCAAACACGTCTTCTTCAGCCACGCCTCCGCCCTACACTGGACCGACCACAGCTGCGTCCACTTCACATTCCGACGCGAGACCCGCCACCTCCGCACCCAACCCATCCCTCGTCGACAGTGGAACAAGATCCCCGAAGAGCAACTCTTCTCTGCACGCGCCGCCAACCAACCCACCCTCACCACCGACCCCAACGACGCAGCCCTCAACCTCACAAACTGGATCTCCAACTGCGCAGACATCCTTGCTCCCCTCAAACGCACGCATCGACAGACCAACACCAAAAAACCTCTCTGGTTCTCTGACACCCTCAAAGAATCAAAGAAAACTTGTCGCGCCCTTGAGAAAGCCTGGCACAAGGACCGCACCGCTGACAACATGACCGCCCTCAAGAACGCTACCCGCGAACACCACCACCTGATCCGCGCTGCCAAAAGGAACTTTTTCACTGACAGACTGGACAAAAACAGACACAACAGCAGAGAACTCTTCAGCATCGTCAAGGAGTTCTCCAACCCCAGCGCCAACGCCAACGCCGTCACGCCCTCACAGGATCTATGCGAATCCCTCGCCACTTTCTTCCATCGCAAGATTAGCGACCTCCACGACAGCTTCGGACACCAGACCCAACCATACACCACCGAACCGGCATCCACGGCCATCACCCTCAACAACTGGTCCCACATCAACACGGAAGAAACCAAATCCATCATGAACTCTATCCACTCCGGCGCCCCTTCGGACCCCTGCCCGCACTTCATCTTTAACAAAGCCGACGACATCATCGCCCCGCACCTCCAGACCGTCATCAACTCTTCTTTTTCTTCTGCTACCTTCCCCGAATGCTGGAAACACGCCGAAGTCAACGCCCTACTAAAGAAACCTACGGCTGACCCGAGCGACCTAAAAAACTTCCGCCCCATCTCTCTTCTGCCTTTCCCAGCCAAAGTAATAGAGAAGACCGTCAACAAACAGCTGACCACCTTCCTGGAAGACAACAACCTGCTCGACCCCTCACAAACCGGATTCCGAACCAACGACAGCACTGAAACCGCCCTCATCTCAGTCACTGACGACATCAGAACCCTGATGGACAACGGTGAAACAGTCGCCCTCATTCTGCTTGACCTCTCGGCTGCCTTTGACACTGTCTGTCACTGCACCCTAATCACCCGCCTCCGCTCCACTGGGATCCAAGGCCAGGCCCTGGACTGGATCGCCGCCTTCCTCTCAAACCGTTCCCAAAGAGTTTACCTCCCTCCGTTTCGCTCAGAACCCACCGAGATCATCTGCGGCGTACCCCAAGGCTCATCACTCAGCCCGACACTCTTCAATGTCTACATGAGCCCCCTCGCCAACATCGTACGCAAGCACGACATCATCATCACCTCCTACGCCGACGACACCCAACTTATACTCTCCCTCACCAAGGACCCCGCCAGCGCCAAGACCAACCTACAAGAGGGTATGAAGGACGTCGCAGATTGGATGAGGCTCAGCCGCCTAAAGCTGAACTCTGAAAAAACGGAAGTCCTCATCCTCGGCAACACCCCGTCCGCCTGGGACGACTCCTGGTGGCCCACGGCCCTCGGCTCCGCACCGACCCCCACAGACCACGCCCGCAACCTCGGCTTCATCTTGGACCCTCTTCTCACCATGACCGAGCAAGTCAACGCCGTGTCCTCCGCCTGCTTCCTCACCCTCCGCATGCTCCGCAAGATCTTCCGCTGGATCCCCACCGACACCAGAAAAACCGTGACCCACGCCCTCGTCACGAGCCGCCTGGACTACGGCAACACCCTCTACGCCGGGACCACAGCCAAACTCCAAAATCGCCTGCAACGCATTCAAAACGCCTCGCCCCGCCTCATCCTCGACATACCCCGCAGCAGCCACATCTCCGCACACCTGAGACACCTGCATTGGCTCCCTGTCAGCAAAAGGATCACCTTCCGACTTCTCACCCACGCACACAAAGCCCTCTACGACAAGGGACCGGAATACCTCAACAGACGCCTCAGCTTCTACGTCCCCACCCGCCTCCTCCGCTCCTCTGGCCTCGCACTCGCTGCTGTCCCTCGCATCCGCCGCTCCATGGCGGGTGGGAGATCTTTCTCCTTCCTGGCAGCCAAGACCTGGAACTCCCTCCCCACCAGCCTCAGGACCACCCAGGACCACTCCGCTTTCCGGAGACTCCTAAAGACCTGGCTGTTCGAACAGCGATAACCCCCCCCCTTTTTCCCCTAGCGCCTTGAGACCCGCACGGGTGAGTAGCGCGCTTTATAAATGTTAATGATTTGATTTGATTTGAAACCCTATCGGGTGGGAGAACGCGGCCGTCTGCAGTCTCAACTGCAATAAAATCGCTAGTTGCTGTCGCATCCAGATGATCTTTCAGACGCTGGCGACATATCGTGACCTCTGCTGCTCTGTCTAATAGCGTCACTGCCCACATCTTGTTCTTCAGAAATGTTCTCAAGTGTACTGGCATTTTTAACTGACAGTGCTGCCACCTTTTTCTTTTTAAACTGTGGCTTTTTCTGAGGAGTCTTTTCTTATTTTTTAATTGTAGACTGTGGTGAGTCTTTCTTTTGTTTCACGTATTCAGGATGTCGATCAGGACAGCCCCCTCTCTCGCTACGTCTATCTGGTGTGTCCTGAAAGGAACAAGAGGGACGTGAATCAGTATATCTATCAGGAGTTTATATATTGTCCCTATTTCTGAGATTGTATCTCCTTTCGGAGTTCTCCGGGTATGGAGAATCAGCTCTCATATTTTGTCTATCTTTAAGATCTTTTTGTTTTTCCCAGTGCTTTTTGGAAACCTCTTGTGCCTGCTTTGTACCTTCCTTAGGGGTGTTACATTGTAATTCCAATTTTTGGGGTTTGGCTCCAAAACTATCCCGTCCTATACTAGTATAGGTGTCGGAAATTATTTTTGGTAGCTGTCTCTCCTGTTCCACATGTGGAGTTTCTCAGAGACGCTGGCATATAGCCAGTGCTACCGCTTCCCCTTTAATGTTACTGAGTACTATTGAGGACACTGCGTCAAAGTTACGCATAAATTTCATCCTCAAATCTAGGGCTGGTGCAGCCCAGTGCTCATTCTGTATTTGTTTTAACACTTCCGGTAAATTGACAAGTGTCGGGGTACCATGTGTGGTAGTATATATGGCAGCGAAGACTGTACCCCATGTGGCGCAGTCATCTACCGAGGGAACCATCCCAAAGGGCAAGCACATTGTAAGAAGTCTATGTTTTTCCTGTGGTCCCTCATGGGGAAACACAGCTTCCAGCTGATTTGTTTTCTGGGCTATCTAGAACAGTATTTTCTCTCGTTCTGTGGGTACTTTACCCATGATAGTATGCACTGTTTGAGGATTAATCACAGTAGCCAAGTGGTATCCACCAGGTTCTGGTGGTGCTGGACGTGCTGGTGTTGTGTTCAAAGTTCGCATTACGAACTGAACAAGTCGTCTATAAAGTGTTACTAACTCAATATATAAGTTTCACAGATCTGCTATTGGCATAGTTTGTATGCCTGGGTGAGGTGTGTATGTGGCAAACATAGGCCATGTTGGTCCATCATTACCTAAAGGACCTAGTCTCACTCTTTGTAATATATGTGGTAGGGTGCCTTCAAACCAGTTCTAATGCTCTTGGTATGTGAGTGCTACTTCATGATACTGGTATGCTTGGTACCGCTGAGGTACGTTCGCAATTTTGTCTGTGTGAAATGTATGCGATCTTTGGTCCACCACAGAAAAGGTGATCCAACAGTAAAATGTTTCTGTTTGGTAGGCTTCATTAGCTTCTACTATAAGAGTAACATCCCGCCCTCTTCTGTAAAGCCATGCGCTAGAAGGTGTTGTGTTGATGCTTGTCTAGCATTCTCAGGAATTTCTATGGCGTTGGCCATATTTGTAAAATTGGTCAGAGAAATGGAACACCAAATGGGGAGCAAAGTCCTTTTATGAGTTGGAGCTCAAACAACCTACAGCCTAATTAGGTGTTACCTGTCCAGCTGAGGAGGATTTTCCCAAAGACCATGGACGTCTCTGTATAATGGTACTTAGGGTACCTGTTGTCTATGAGACAGTGATAGTCAGGGTATCCGTAAATTAGTGCCTAAACACCATCGCTGGTGGCGCCATGTCGTAGTTTGGACTCTTGCTCTAGGCAAGACTGCTGGTTTAAGAATGACAGTACTTATGTTTGTAGGCGAACATGCCTGTCCTACAACAAGTCACAACTGTTGTCCCAACCTTTCCGGCTCACTAGCAGCACCTCACCAAAAACCCAAATAGTAAAAGGTGATTTGTGGCAGCCTTTACACATGGACTCAAGAGTAGGACATCTCAGGGAGTGTCGTGGTTAAACGGAGATTACCCCTTTCTCATAGATATATCTGTGCATGTATGTGTGTGTGTATGTGTATGAGTGGTGTGAGCGTGCGTTTAGGGGTGTGTGGGGGGGTGTGGGTGTTTCTATGGGGGGGTGGGGAGGGGGTCCTACCACCTTTGAGGGGCAGTAGGGGGGGCGTGGGTGTTGGGGGAGGACTCAGGGGGTGGGGGGGAGGGGGAGACCCCAATCAGTGCTAGGGAACAAATTCCCTGGCACTGATAGTGCCTACCCCCATGGATTTTTGTGGTGGTAGAAAACCCCACGAAATCCATGGCGGTATGCGGCGTCCTGATACTGCCGGCGGTCTAGTGACGGCTGCCGGGCTTGAGACTGAAGTCTCCAGCCCAGCGGTCGTTACCACCCTGGCGGTCGAAGTGTAAAAGTGGCGGTTGTCCATGGTCGTAATTCAAGTTTTTTTTCTGCCGGCCTGTTGGTGGTATTACTGCCGCTTTTACACCGACCGCCAGGGTTGTAATGAGGGCCAAAGTGTGTAATATGTCCTAATACCCCAGCATGATACGCCTAACCTCTTACCTAAAGGAGAGCTGGGTATGTTAAAGCTAATCTGCCAATGCCATGTCCATGAGAGTGGCCCCCAACCCTCGTTACCTTGGAATGAGGTCTCTATCTCAGACTCTGTAGGTACACAAAGACTGGGTCAGCGTCAAGACGAGGTGTAGCATCGATATCAGCGATGGTGGTGATGCCCTCTGGTCGGAATCCCTCTGATTATCTGTCTAAAGTGCGCTGTATTTATACAGATCTACTTGGACCCCTGACGTAGGTGTGTTCCCAAACAATAGATAACAGGCATGCTTGGGACGGCAATTAATATAAACAATTACCTCGAAAGTATGAAGAGGGAAAGTACCTAAATGTGAACACCTACAGTTTGTTTGTCTTTGTCACTTGATCTTGACACCTTAGCGCGGTGGCACTGATAATGTAACTCATAACAAATGGCCTAACCATAAACAAGGCAGCCATTTTAGAAGAATTAAATATTTAAATGGGCTAACACAGAGCAAGCTAAGTAAGTTAAAAGTCACTAGGTGACGGGGGCACGAGTCTGCAAGCTAAAGGCTGAGCCAACTCCTGTTATCCCATTAAACCAAACCAGGATTCACTTACTTAGGGTACTTAGGGTTAGCTAGGAATCTCTTGCCCATTCAGTGAGTCATTACTGAAAGCTGGGGACCTAATCTGTTAATATTATATAATTTTCCAAGCAGTCACAAACCCCCTGAGGAGGCTTCGCGGGAGAGAGGTCCAGGAAAATCAGCGCCCTGACATGGCCTTGATAAAAATCTAAATCTTAGGACGATTCTGTATTATACGATGCCTGAATACCAGCCTGAAAGCTAGCAGGAAAGATGGTTTCTTGTAAATGGTTAAATAATTTTTTTGTATCAAGGTTTTCGATAATCCTAGCAAAGAAAGGACGTAAAGAAATCAGACAATAGTTCTTAGGAAAACGCGGAGGAGTCCCAGGCTTTTCAATCATCCGCACAACCGCCTCTTCAATAACCACTTACAACAAAACCCTGCTCCGGAGAAACATTTAAAAGAGCAAGGAGAGAGCCGATAATGAAACCTGAACATTGTTTAAGAATGAAATAAGGACACGGGGTGCAAAGACCAGCCTGATTTAATAGTGACTAATGCTGAAAGTAACACAGCTCTACAGGATTTGTAATATACACTCTAATACGAAAGATCGTATCCACAAAGTATGCATTCAATTCATCACAGAAGTACTGGATAGCAGACATCCCCTGAGGGATGCTCCTTGTATCAGAAGGTTCCTTGACTATACCAAAAACCCCTTTCTTTAGATTCAACAAGACACTATAACATTTTTCCTTCATGCTAAAAACACACATTTACAAGGAGGCAAACCTTTTTAAAGTCACTAATGGGACAGTCTTCATAATTCCCCCACCGAATCCTCTCCAATTCTCGAAGTTTAGTTTTAGCAGCTTTAAGATCCTGAGAAAACCTAGGTGCAAGTTGGGCTCGTTTTTCCCATTTTGAGATCATGGGGTTATGCCTGTTTGTTACCTCTAGTCCAACAAATGAAGGTGACGATTGGGAATTCACCGATTTTTGTATCGTAAAGCTGACTTGCTTTAGAGAATTGGTCATGTCAGACACTTTGCTCCCCTATCGGAATGATATCAGTTGTATGTTACAGGGAGACTCGCCATATAGCAAAGAGATGTGGAATTTTACGCAAAAGCACATTGTGGGTCCAAACATGATCCAGATCTGTGGGGCCAATTTATAATTTCGCGGACGGAGGTTTGGCAGTCAGGGCGACAGAGTCCTTTACACCGCACCTCCACTCGCCAAATTATGAAATGACCACCAAGCTGACTGTCATTTTTTAAAGCATGGCCAAGAAGCGACGTAATAGCGGTTCCTGTCAATGCTTTTTGCAGTTTGAGGCACGGCTACCTCAAGCATGGTGGGTTGTACAGCAACCTTTTTTGTTTTCAAAAAGAAAATCCCAAATAGGAATTTCCTTTTTGAAAATAAAGACAATGCCCCCCTCGCCATGCGCCATGGGAGTCCCCTACCATGGGGAGCGGAGCAGTTTGTGGTTTTCAAACTAGGTGGGTGGAACTACAGGTCAAACTTTTGCGGTCCTTACACCTTTGGGCCTTTGGAGGGGTTTTCTGTCTAGAGGAGCATAAATTCTCATACGAGTGAAAATGCTAAATGTTTTGGGACTACATTTTTTATGGCTCCTGCTTGATGAATGTATGTAACATGTCCAGAAGAACCCAGCGTAAATTAATTATTTTGTTGGAAAGTTTGAGGCAGATTCATCAAACTACATTAATGTTCTTAACAAGAAAAGCCTTTTCAATGGAAAGTTTGACCTAACCATAACTACACAGGCATACATTTATTACACAGTCAGACTTTATACTGAAAATGCACTTTTTAGTTTTTCAAATACCTTTGATGCTGTTTGACAGAGATCAGGCTCTATGCCCCACCCCGTGCCTGAAGGGTGAGCTTTCCGATGGTTGCGAGGCCATGAAGTGTGGGTGTAGGCCTGGCTAGAGGCTGAGCATAATGGAGATCAGATGGCCACAAAGGTTTGGACACAGGGCCTGGCTGGCGCGCAACCCTCACTGTGAACCACCCTCATTGTGCACAACTAAAGGCTGCGTGGTGGTTGCGTGTGTTGAGAATTGGGGGTCGGGCCTATCAAGAAACCAAGCCTTATGTCCCATCTACATTTTTTTTTAAATCATTTTTTGCAGCTGTGGCAGTGTTGTGAGGACCTCCTGGACTCGAGTTGGTATCCCTTGTTTTAGCTCTGTTACATGCATTTTTTGTTTGATCGGCTTCTAGGAATCTGTGATGAGTTGTTTAATTAGCCTCTGCACGACATATAGTGAGTACTTCCTTCCCAAGGCAGGCCATCAATTACTTTGCACAATGTGCCCATTCAGGAGACCGCTTCTAACATCTAGACACAGCATTGCATCAGGACTGTAGCTCCACCACAGTGTGGTTTATTATATAAACGGTGCACAGACCCGGAAGGGGCAGAGGGCATTTCAGCAACGACCATCCTAGGATGCTTGCTGAGTGACATGCAGCTCGACTGTCGCTGATCTACCAGACTCCTGAGAGGATTGGCATTTACCTCGCAGACTGACTCCTGATGCAGTTTCAATGTATGGGGCTGGGACTAGTCCCTCACATCGGGTCAGGCAGAAAGGGTACACCTGCTATACTCTCAGCGTAGACTTAAGGTTAGGGAAGAAGCTCTAGAACATCTAGAACCACAATTATCATGGTGGGATTGTTTCTCTTCTTTACCATGTTCTTAATGCTGATTATCTTGCTTTGTTTCATCTGCCTCATAATCACAGCTCACTCTCTATATGCAAGATTGTGATTGTTTCAGAGGATGTATTGAAAACGTACCTCGCATTTCTGTGTCTCTTCTTCCTATGCACAAGTGATATCACAAAAGGAGTAAGATCTATTTCCAGGACTTCCCTCAGGAGTTGGAGTGTCATGTTCAGGTTACCATGGTCACCTTTTACCACAGTAGGTTTGGGAGTTCATGTGAGGTATTCTGAGCTAGCCAAGAGTTAGGCAGACCGGAACTAATGGTGTGGATACACTTAGGTGGTCATTTTGAACCTGGTGGTAAAGACCCCACACCGGCGGTTGCAGTAACTACTGCCAACAGGCTGGCAGTTCAGAACGTCACACAAAGAAGCACATGAAAAACAGCCAGCGGCCCAACCAATCACCACCACTCTGGGAGCGCTGCCGACGACGGCAGAAGCCATCTTCAGGCAGGCAGAAAGGCCCTACACGGCCACCATATTATGAACCACTACACTGCCAGCATTTCCTGGGCGGGAACCACCTCCACGCAAAGCCTGGTGGAAACAACCCCTATAAAGGGAAACACTCACCGGAGGCCCACAGAACACGCCCATGCCAACATGGAGCGAGAGTTGGAAGTAATGCCAGTTCTTCTCCTTCAGGACTGTGACCACCGATGAAGACGACGACTGTAAGTACCGCAGCCCAGCACACATGGGAGGAAAGGGCACAATTACCCACCCACACCACAACGCAGACACTCCTCCTCCCACCCCTCACAAGCCATACATACCCAAATGAAATGTACTTAACAGACATATGCAATCATATAATGAACAAATGCACACACCTGTGTACACCACTCACCCACAGTTAAACAGTGGACAACGGGAACAAATGTAACCAACAAGTCTGTTTGCCAGATATATTATATACACAAAATAAAATAAATAAACAATTTCCAAACAAGGCCATAGGCCAGTCCCACTGCAATGTCCGGAAGGGCAAATAAAGCCCACACTTGACTCCCACAATTACATAAAGGCTCCACTGGGCAGGTTGGATGTATGTGGAGTGGATGTGTTTTGAAAGGAGGGTGGGTGGACACAGTGGCGGGGGTAGACATAGCACCGTGAATGCCTTCCAGGAATGCATTGCATTGCTGCCTCTGGGATGCCAGCCCCTGGATGGCATTCACAATGGCTGCCTGCTCTACATCTCAGGAGGTCAATAGCCTCCTCAGTGAGGGCAGCAGGGCCGACTGGGGCAGGAGAAGAGGTGCCTGGGGCGAAGGAGATGCGCACTCTCCTGGCTGAGCCGGCATGGGCAACTCGGTGGGGAGCTACTGGGAGGGCGGTGATGGAATTGGGGGCGGCAGAAGATTCCAAAGAATGGGTGGGCCCACTAGGGTCTGCCACCACCAGGAGCTGCCATTGGAGGAGGTGTCGGAGTCACTATCTCCAGTGGTAGTTGCCTCCCTGTGGTACTCCCCTTGCCCTCCAACCCACTGGTCCCCTTGGCGTCGGTGGACTCTGCCTCCTAGGAACCGTGGGCTGCAGCATCCCCACGCATTGGTGCCTCAGCTCCCTCACCAGATTATACTAAAGCACACAAGGACACAAGAGCACAGAGGGCTGGGGGGAACAAAACAAGAAAGAAGTATGTCAGATCAAGTTGAAACATACCTGTTTGCACCCATACACCCCCACCCATCTCAGACATTAACCCCCAGCTAGCACAATAATTGTCATGAATGTGCCCCTGACTGCTAGGCATGATCCCACAGTATACTACATGTCCATCCTGGCCCTCTACTCTGATGCACTTTGCAATAGGATACAATGAGAGACAATGTCAAGACAACAAATCTGCAAATCCATGAGGCTACATATGGACCAATAGGCCAAACAGGGGACCCCTCGCAGGTCTACATTCCCAGCCATATCAATCTAAGGACACCATCCCACGGACATAGAGGGGGGCAGGACTGCAGGGACACACCTATCTATGGGCCCGGCACTACACTGCATGCACCCCATGACACCTAACAGCACTCAACATTGTAGCATCACAATAGTGTTGGTGCTCACCCCCTTGTGGCTGCTGTACTGCCTTCAAGCATCCATCCAAATCCGGATGGGCCACTGCCAGTATGCGGGCCATTAGGGGGGGTCAGAGTCCGATGGCCACCTCTCCCACGTTGGGAGGCCATCCCCAGCTGGCCCTCTCCAGTCTTCCTGGCCCAGCCCACAGGTCCTCCCACCGATTCCTGAAGTGGGTGCTTTGCCAGTTGTAGACCCCCAGGGTCCGCACTTCCTTGGCCATGGCTTGCCACAATCCTTTCTTCTGATGGGCGCTGACCTACATGGGACACACAGAGTAAAAACAGACGTCAGTGTGGGTGAGCCATTCACAAATGCCATGCCAGTTTGAACTGACATGGCCAGATAGACAATAAGCCAACACAACAACTGCCATACACATTACGGCTGAGCATCCACACAGCCCACAAAAATGCCTACAATCATCCACAACATTCACACACTTTCATGGATGTCAAATAGCAACTTACCTGAGCCTCTGGTCGCCCATACAGTTTTACATACAGGGGTAGGACCCCGTCCACCAGCTTGTCCAACTCCTCCGTGGTGAATCCTGTAGCAAGTGCCATCTTAAGGACCAGAGTCAGGAGACAGCAGCACATGCAGTGGAGTTCAGTCCCTCTCGAGGTGCAAGAGTCAAGTGGCAAGGGCAAAGTAAAATGGTAGTATTTAGCCACGCCGGTGTGTGATCTTGATTGGCCCTGCATCCCCATAGACGCCAATGATATCCAATGACCAGGTGCATGGCTGTGAACACCAGGGGAATGAGGTCACTTCTTACACTACACTACCTGTAGGGCAGGGGCTGCCATTTTGCATCCACCACGCCTTCATAGTCTGCCCGGGGTCCCAGTCCATGGCTCCATTCCAGCTCCCCTTCGTCGAGTACTGTTATGTACACTGGTCATCATCATAGTCTCATGGTGAGATATGTGCCTACACTGTTATGCAATGTAACATACACACCTCACTATACATTGCCCTGACAGGAATGCCACGTTCTTTGGGGCAGTGTGAGGGACAATTGTGTGGCATGTACAACATGATTAGTGTTGGAATGGAAGTGTATGTCCCAACTCATTGTGTCTCCCTTCCTCCCCATAGGTACAGACCCATGTGGCGAGGGAGGGCCCCATCTGTTTACAGACCCCTGGTTGATCTGGCCACCATGGAGGAACGTCACATCATCATCATCAATTACCCTCTGAATCGAGCCACAATCCTGGAACTCTGTGCACTTTTCTGATGCCAGCAAATAGGAATCCCCATGCCATACCTACAACTGTGCAGGTGCTATTTGTGCTACATTTCTTAGCCACAGGCTCATTCCAAGTGACAGTGGGCATGGCAGCCGGTGTATCTCAGCCAATGTTCAGCCACATCCTGTCCAAATTCCTGAACTCATTTGTGCAACACCTGCAGACTTATGTCCAGTTCCCCCAAAGGGCTGATCTCACCACCATAAAATCTATATTCTATGCTACTGCTGATATCTCCCATGTGATAGGTGCCATTGATGGTACCCACATAGCCCTCATACCCCCAAGAGTAAATGAACAGGTGTTCAGAAATCGTAAGAACTTTCACTCCATGAATGTCCAATTGGTGTGTTCTGCTGATCAGTACATTTCTCAGGTCAGTGTAAGGTTCCCAGGATTAGTCCATGATTCCTTTGCCTGAGAAACAGCAGTGTGCCACACATGAAGGGGACAACTACAGGGGAACAGAGCTTGGCTCATAGGTAAGTGTGCATGTCACTGTACTAGTGGCATTGCTGACAGGCAGGCTGCATGCAAGTAGAAAGTGTGTGCATTAACCCTCCTTCACCCACTTTTCAAGGGGATTCTGGCTACCCAGACATGCAATGGCTCCTGACACCTGTGAGAAATCCCAGGAATGATGGAGAAATCCATTATAATGAAGCACATGGTCGCACTAGGAGGGTGATAGAGCGGTCCATAGGACTCCTGAAGGCAAGATTTTGTTGCCTGCCTCTCTCTGGAGGATCCGTGTGCTATGGCCTTGACAAGGTGTTTCAGATAGTGGTGGCCTGCTGCATGCTACACAACTTGGCTGTGAGGAAAGATATCCCACTTCTGGATGAGGAGGATGTTGTCCAACCACCCCTGCCACATCAGAGGATGGATGAGAGTGATGTGGAAGAAGAGGGGAAAGGTATCAACACCATGACACAGCTAATCCGGCTATACTTCCAGTGACTCTGTGGTACATTTCCCATTCTGCAAATGGGTTCCCTGCATTGCTTCAGGGTGACTGATGTTCTAAGTGCTGTGGTGTCCCTCACCAGTAACGTGGCAGATTTATGGATGAAGAAACAGATGTGTGTTACAGCAATGGAATGTACAGTGTGACATACTCAATCACTACAGTCTGCCTCCTGCAATGTAAGCGGCCTGACGATGGTAACTGGCTAATACATACACATTAACATTTGTTTGCAATAGTAAATGAGGACAGATATTTTGTGTGTACAAGTGTATTTATTGGGAGATAAACATATATGAGTGATGGGACAGTGGAAGGGAGTGGGCACTTGGTGGACAATTTACTCTGGTACATTTCCACAGCTGTTGGAAGCACAGGGGCATAGTCAATGGGGCCATTTAAAGGCGGTGAAATGGCAGTGGCATGTCAAGAAGGTAGCACAGAGACACAAAAGAGAGACATTTCAGGGCAGAGTCACTTCCTAGCAGTGGGCTTGGTCTTGGCAGGTGTTTCACTGGGATGTCTGGGCCTGAGGACACATTGGCGAGGGGGTACCTGGGCTGCAGGGGGTGGGGTGCTGATGTCCTGTGAGTCCTCTGGCAGTGCCACCAGTCCACTAGCTGCAGCAGATGTTGATGGCAGGGTAGTGTCCTGGCTAGTGGAAGGGGTCTGCAGGTGGGTTGGGGACTCAGGCTGGATATTGGTCTGTCACTGCAGCACCCTTGCAATGGAGGCCATAGTTGCACTGAACTGTTTCCATTGCTCCATGGCCTCCTGGTGGTGTGCTACCTGCATCTTCTGATTCTCCTCCAAGGTGGCCATGATCTGGCCCATCCTGTCCTGTGTACGGTGGTATGCTCCTTGCACCTCAGCAATGACCTCCTGGGCAGCAGCATCCCTCCTTGGGCCATCCCCCTGGGCCACTGTTCCCCTTCCACTGGCCCTAGGCCCCTGTGCCAGTGTCCCTTGCACAGGTCCCACTTGCACTGGCCGCTTCATCATCCTGCCTGGTGGTGGGTGGAGAGTACTGCCTCTTTACATGTGGGCAGCCAGTCCGTGATCTGGTGACACTGGTGTGGGGGCGTTGGGCCAGAGTTGATGGTGGTGGCTGAGTGGTTGGGGTGTCAGTGGTGTCCTAGGTGGGGCTTCTGGAAGGTGACTCTCCAGGAGTGTGGGATGGGCCAGGGAT
This sequence comes from Pleurodeles waltl, assembly GCF_031143425.1. NCBI lineage: Eukaryota > Metazoa > Chordata > Amphibia > Caudata > Salamandridae > Pleurodeles > Pleurodeles waltl. The sequence continues at coordinate 206,222,919 of NC_090441.1, forward strand.
TTCCTCTGTGTCCAGACCTCCCTCTGCACTCTCTTGAGTAGGGCCTTCTTCTTCAGGCGGAGGACTGGCAGTCCTTGATGTCTCCGTCAGGGTGGCATGGGTGGTGGTACCCGTGGGTGAGAAAATAGAGATGTGGGTGTCCTGCACTTTCTTGTCCCTTGCAGCACTGCTCACCAGTTACTGGGGGTTAGATTCCCATGTAGTGGCATGCAGGGTCCCTTTGTGTTTTTTTAAATGCATTTGGTGAGGGGGTGGTGGTGCATTCTGGGTGTTGTAGTGTTCCTGACATTACATGCATGGATTGGTGACTGTGCACAGGGGGCTTGATAGTGATTTGTATGGGGGTTGTGGGCATGCAGGAAAGATGGATAGGAGTGTGTGGGTGTTGTGGGCTGGGTAGGGGATGGGGGCATGGTGGTAGTGAGAGGGATGAGAAAATACATGCATTACAGGCGTGGTGACTTACCCGACTCTAGTCCTCCAGGGAGTCCAGTGAGGCCCTCCGGGTGCAGGATAGCCAAGAGCTTCTCCTCCCAGTCAGTGCATTCGGGGGGAGGAGGTGGGGGACCACCACCAGTCTTCTGTACCGCAATATTGTGTCGTGATGCCATGGAGCACACCTTCCCCCGCAGGTCATTCCATCTCTTCCTGATGTCATCCCTTGTAGGTGGATGGGTTCCCACTGCGTTGATCTTGTTGACGATCCTCTGCCATAGCTCCATCTTCCTGGCCAAGGGTGTCTGCTGCACCTGTGAGCCAAATAGCTGTGGCACGACCCTGAGTATCTCATCCAACATGGTCCTTAGCTCCCTGTTGGTGAAGCGGGGGTTCTTCGGGGTTGCCATGGTGCGTGTTGTTGGTGGTTTGTTGTTGGTGACGGTGCTGTTGTGTGGTTGGGAGTGTGGTTTATGATGGTGGGTGTGCAGTGTGTGTGTGTAAGTGGTGATATTGTGTGTGTGACTTGTGTGATGGTTTGTTTGGTGTATGCATTCTGGGGTGTCAATATGTGTCGTGCTATTGGCGTAGGATAGGATTGTGGGGTGTGTGGATGTGTCTTATAGTGGTGTGGATGTGTGTCAGGTGTGTGCTTTTCAAATGGGCCAATGTGTGCCTTTGTTGTTGGCGGCTCACATTGCTGACCACGGCGGTTGATCATTATTTGGTGGACGGGGTGTGTGTAGGGATGGCGGTGGTGGGGTGCTGTGTCCTGCATTTCCACCGTCGTTGGCCATGGAGGTGAGTGGTGGTTGTGATTTTTTTCGAGGTATTTGCTTTTGGCATCACTATTTGGGGGGGGTGCAGTACACCGCCACTGGTGGCCTTTTGTTCACCGTCAACACGGTGGTCAGCAGTGATTGCCGCCAAGTTCAGAATGAGGGCCTTAGTCTCCCTCACACTGCTGTCCTGCCATCCTGCGGTCCTAAACAAGCAGTTCTATTATAGTAGAAACTGTATAACAGTAGGACTGTCAAGTGTCAGGAATTCCCAAGGTGCCTCCTGCGTTATCTGTCAGCGTCCCCAGGGATTAGGGTTAATTCATATCTCTCTTCTTGGTTAAACCCTCACGTTCCTAAGTAGACATAATGTGCTGTGTTACACATTTGGTTTTATCAATGCCTGTTTTACCAATGCTTGTTTGCTAATGTGAGCAGGAGTAGACATGTGCTTCTAATTGGGTGTGGTGTAGACATGTGCTTCTAATTGGGTGTGGGGACCAATGTTCCCTCTAATTTTTTTCCACTGTGTGCGGCAGTGTGCGGTCTCTGTGAGCTGCAGCCAAGGATACGTGCGCCAAGAAATTGACCATTCACGCGTGCGCAGCGCATAACTAGCCAAGATCTTTGGCATTAGCCTCTCCATACCACTAAAGCAAAAAGGGACATGACCTGTTAAGTGCCCCCTACACCCCAGTTAGAGAAAACAGAGGAGCATTGCCCACGGCCTTTAAACGCTGTTTTCATTGACTTCAATCCAGATTCAACTATGAGCATTTTCTGCAATAGGAAAGCACGACTATCGCTCTAAAAGGCTTATTTGAGCTGAGAAATTGATAATGCATATAAACAACTATGAAGTATGACAATGATGGAAAAGTTGATAGCAGCACATTTCCTACTGTTCTGAAGCATTTCATAGCTCATTAACCATTAATTTTCAACATAAATATCACTTGCTCGCTTGTATGCTAAAGTACGCCAAATGATGTTTAACCCCTTAGCTGCTGGGCCTTTTCCCCCCCAGTGCTGAGCCCTTTTTTGGCTATTTGGGGTAGTTCGCGCTTAGGCCTTCATAACTTTTTGTCCACATAAGCTAACCACGCCAAATTTGCGTCCTTTTTTTCCAACATCCTAGGGATTAAAATGGTACCCAGAGTTTGTGGTTTCTCCTGGAGGAGACCAAGAAAATAGCCAAAATACAGTGAAAATTAGTTTTTTCCAAAAAAATGGGAAAAAAGGGCTGCCGAAGAAGGCTTGTGGTTTTTCCCCTGAAAATGCCATCAACAAAGGGTTTCTGGTGCTGAAATCACTATCTTCCCACCTTTCAGGAACGGGCAGACTTGAATCAGAAAACCACATTTTTCAACACAAATTTGGCATTTTACTGGGACATACCCCATTTTTACTATTTTTGGTGCTTTCAGCCTCCTTCAGTTAGTGACAGGAATGGGTGTGAAACCAATGCTGGATCCCGGAATGCTAAACATTTCTGAAAACTAGACACAATTCTAAATTTAGCAAAGGGTCATTTGTGTAGATCCTACAAGGTTTTCCTACAGAAAATAACAGCTGAAATAAAAAAATATTGAAATTGAGCTGAAAACAACAGCCATTTTTCTTTATGTTTTACTCTGTAACTTTTTCCTGCGATGTCAGATTTCTGAAAGCAATATACTGTTTTGTCTGCTGGACTCTTCTGGTTGCGGGGATATAAAGGGCTTGTAGGTTCATCAAGAACCCTAGGTACCCAGAGCCAATAAATGAGCTGCACCCTGCAGTTGGTTTTCATTCTATACTGGGTATACAGCAATTCATTTGCTGAAATATGAAGAGTGAAAAGGAGGTATCAAGAAAACCTTTGCATTTCCAAAATGGGATCAAGATAAGGTTTTGAGGAGCAGTGGTTATTTGCACATCTCTGAATTCCGAGGTGCCCATTCTAGCATGTGAATTGCAGGGCATTTCTCAAATAGACGTCTTTTTTACACACTCTCTTATATTTGGAAGGAAAAAATGTAGAGAAAGATAAGGGGCAATAACACTTGTTTTGCTATTCTATGTTCCCCCAAGTCTCCCGATAAAAATTATACCTCACTTGTGTGGGTAGGCCTAGTGCCCGCGACAGGAATTGCCCCAAAACACAACATGGACACATCCCATTTTTTGATAGAAAACACAGCTGTTTTTTCCAAAGTGCCTACCTGTAGATTTTGGCCTCTAGCTCAGCCGGCACATAGGGAAACCTACCAAACCTGTGCATTTTTTAAAACTAGAGACCTAGGGGAATCCAAGATGGGGTGACTCGTGGGGCTCTGACCAGGTTCTGTTACCCAGAATCCTTTGCAAACCTCAAAAAGTGGCTAAAAAAACAAGTTTTCCTCACATTTCGGTGACAGAAAGTTCTGGAATCTGAGAGGAGCCACAAATTTCCTTCCACCCAGCGTTCCCCCAAGTCTCCAGATAAAAATGATACCTCACTTGTGTGGGTAGGCCTAGCGCCCGCGACAGGAAATGCCCCAAAACACAACGTGGACACATCCCATTTTTTGACAAAATACAGAGCTGTTTTTTGCAAAGTGCCTACCTGTAGATTTCGGCCTCTAGCTCAGCCGACACATAGGGAAACCTACCAAACTTGTGCATTTTTGAAAACTAGAGACCTAGGGGAATCCAAGATGGGGTGACTTGTGGGGCTCTGACCAGGTTCTGTTACCCAGAATCCTTTGCAAACCTCAAAAAGTGGCTAAAAAAACAAGTTTTCCTCACATTTCAGTGACAGAAAGTTCTGGAATCTGAGAGGAGCCACAAATTTCCTTCCACCCAGCATTCCCCCAAGTCTCCCGATAAAAATGATACCTCACTTGTGTGGGTAGGCCTAGCGCCCGCGACAGGAAATGCCCCAAAACACAACGTGGACACATCCCATTTTTTGACAAAATACAGAGGTGTTTTTTGCAAAGTGCCTACCTGTAGATTTTGGCCTCTAGCTCAGCCGGCACATAGGGAAACCTACCAAACCTGTGCATTTTTTAAAACTAGAGACCTAGGGGAATCCAAGATGGGGTGACTCATGGGGCTCTGACCAGGTTCTGTTACCCAGAATCCTTTGCAAACCTCAAAAAGTGGCTAAAAAAACAAGTTTTCCTCACATTTCGGTGACAGAAAGTTCTGGAATCTGAGAGGAGCCACAAATTTCCTTCCACCCAGCGTTCCCCCAAGTCTCCCGATAAAAATGATACCTCACTTGTGTGGGTAGGCCTAGCGCCCGCGACAGGAAATGCCCCAAAACACAACGTGGACACATCAAATTTTTTCATAGAAAACAGTGCCTACCTGTGGATTTTGGCCTGTAGCTCAGCCGGCACCTGGGGAAACCTAGCAAACCAGCACATTTTTGAAAACTAGAAAACCAGGGGAATCCATGATGAGGTGACTTGTGGGGCTCTGACCAGGTTCTGTTACCCAGAATCCTTTGCAAACCTCAAAATGTGGCTAAAATAACACGTTTTCCTCACATTTCGGTGACAGAAAGTTCTGGAATCTGAGAGGAGCTACAAATTTCATTCCACCCAGCGTTCCCCCAAGTCTCCCGATAAATATGATACCTCACTTGTGTGGTTAGGCCTGGTGCCCGCGACAGGAATAGATCACACAACGGTCAATGTTGGTCCTTACGTGAGGCAGCTGTTGACCCTGGGGTGATCCATTCCTGACACAGGCACTAGGTGTAGGCACTCAAGTGGGGTAGTGTTTTTATCAGGACAGGTGAGGAGTCACTGGGTGGTAGGAATGTTGTGGATCCCAGCATATTCCTGTAGTTTGTGTGACAGAAATGCGAGAAAAATTGAGTTTTTTTTCAACATTTCAGCTTTGCAGGGTATTCTGGGTAAGAAAACTTTGGGGAATCCACACAAGTCACACCTCTGTGGACTCCCCCCGAATGTCTAGTTTCCAGAAATGTTTGGGTTTAGTGTGTTTCTCTATATGGCCGCCAAATCCAGGACCAAAAACACAGGTGCCTGCCTTACAAAACCAGTTTGTTTTGCCATAGATAATTTTGAGGTCTCCACAATATGATTTGGGTGGTGGAATTTGGGGCTGAACTAAATTGGGGAGCTCCCAAGAGAGCACTCTCTCTCTCTGCTTGCCGCCGCACTCACCTGCTTTCTGGGTTGGCCTAACCCACTATTACCCAGTTGCACGAACAGCTTGCTAAGGGACAGCAGGACTGTCCTCATCACCTCCCTCATAATGTACTGGAAGAGGAGTTATCGAATGGGACTCCTCTGACTGAAAAATCACTCCCAGAGTCTGCGCCATTGTCCTATCCCTCAGATGCTGTCTCAGTATCTGATGTCTCAGTCTCTGATCCTAAGTCAGAGCGGTCCTCTATAACCCGAGTGCAGGCAGCAGTCATCCATCAAGATGCCATCTCTGCTATTGGCTAAACTGTTGCTCTAAAACACTAGCCTACGTAGACAGTCACAAAATCGATGGTGTGTGTGAGATACGTGCAACAGTAGAGGCCACCTTACCTGCGCTTCTTCCCTCAATCAGCACGTACTTTCAAGACACTCAAAAAACACCTTGTCACATACCATTCATCACAGTCTTTAGCACCTCCTGCGCCCAGTCCAACAATCATTATTGGTGCTCCCACTCCCTCCTCCTCGGATTCCCTCATTACCACCCAGCAAAAGTGTCCTTCATCTCTCCATAGCCGCCCTCCACCCCGCACATACATTTCATTGGTATTATAGCGCAGGTAATGGCTGACTTTACTAATGTACTCAGCTATTTACATAAAATACAGATTTGCTCTTTGCAGTAGGCATATAAATCTTCTGCGCTTCGTTATGGCACTAAAACTGCCACTAGACAAGTCGGACCCTTTTCCCCCCAGGGAAACCACACACATATTGACAAAAGTGATATATATATGACAGCCAACCACCTGAAACTCAACTCAAGCAAAACCGAAATAATCCTCTTTGGCCCACACAAAAACACCTGGGACCCCTCATGGTGGCCCACCACACAAGGCCCTGCACCCACCCCCGCCAACCACGCACGCAACCTCAGCATCATCCTAGACTCCTCCCTCTCGATGACCCAACAAATCAACGCTCTCACCTCCTCATGCTTTAACACACTCCGTATACTGAAAAACATTCAAATGGATCCCCACAGAGACCAGAAAAACTGTCACTCACGCACTCATCAGCAGCAGGCTTGATTACGGAAACGCCCTCTACGCCAGCACCACTCTAAAACTCAAGCGCAAACTACACGCATCCAGAACTCAGCAACACGACTCATCCTCGACCTCCCCCGACACAAACACATCTCTCCACACCTCAAATCCCTCCACTGGCTCCCCATTGACAAAAGGATCACCTTCAAGATCCTCATCCTCGCACACAAATCACTCCACAACACAGGCCCTTCCTACCTCAACGAGAGTCACCTTCCACACCCCCACACGAAACGTCCGCTCAACTGACCTCTCTCTCGCCTCTGTCCCCCGCATCAAACACACCACCACCGGGGGCAGATTCTTCTCCCACCTTGCACCCAAAACCTGGAACGCCCTCACAACCCACCTTCGCAAGACCCAAAACCTACTTCTTTTCAGGAAGGGCCTCAAAACCTGGCTTTTCGAACAGTGAACCTCCCAGCCCCTTTCCCTCCCCCATGCCCCCCCCAGCGCCTTGAGACCCTCACGGGTGAGTAGCGCGCTTTATAAATCTCTTTGATTGATATAGATCTACCTCTATATATATATCTATCTACTTAGATATATCTATAGATATATCCATGTACATAGATATATCTATCTACATAGATATATAGAGATCTATATATACATCTATTTTTTTTAGTTGTTGTATGGTTTCCTTGGGGGCCAAAATGGCCCCCAGGGAAACCCTTCAACATCTAAAAAACAAATATTGCCCACACAGGGGGTCACCCTGGCCACGGGCGACCCCCTGTCATTTTTTTTTTTTTTGTAATTTTTTTTTTTTGAAAAAAGAAAGGGGGGCGCCCCCCCAAAGTGAAATCCCTGGCGTCTAGTGGTGTTTCCTGGCCCCCGAGGTGTTCCAGGAGGTCAGGGGTCATACCATCGCCGCTGCAGACATCCTGATTTTCAGGTGAGCGGCCCGTCTCAACATAAAGCCAAGCCACAACATACAGGGTTGCCTGGGTGATGGATTCCTCAATAGGTACTTTGAAAGGTTTAGCACAGGCTTTACCAGCTGATCGGGATGCTCCTTCTTTATTAGATTAACTAGGGCCCTAGCAGGATTACAGAAGGAAGTTCTTTCTTTAAAGGAAGAGAACCTGGAGTTGCACACTGAACTATAACTGAATAAACCACAAGACACCCCCTGGGTAGGAGTCAAACTAAAACAAAGATCTCCAGTACTACAGGCCCCTCGTTTGACCCATCTAATCATGTTCCTAGACCCGATTCAGGCCCAACGACTTCCAGCACACAACCCATGCAGGTAATGGTCACAACACCAACCCCTGTGCCCTTAGCTCCTCCAGAAAGGTTTTTTAGAGATAGTGCCAAGTTCAACATTTTTCTTAACTAGTGCCAGCTACAGTTTGTGTGTCGGGCAGCTGCATTCCCCAATGATGCTGCAAAGTTAGCTTTTATTATCTCTTATTTGGGAGGCAATGCAGCTAATTAGTCTATTCCGCTGGTGGAGCGCAATAACCCTATACTGTATGATTTCAACCGGTTCAACGAAGCCTTGCGGAAACTGTTCGGCAAACACCTCTTTGTGCAAGCCAGTGACAATGAGTTGCTTAATTTGCACCAGGGAAACAAGGATCTACTTTCCTATAACACCTCTTTCAATCGGTTGGTGGCAGAGTCTGAGTGGCCCGAGGAGAAGAGGACCTCCCTCTTCTATAATGGCCTTCGGGACGATCTCAAGGATGTTCTAGCCCAAATTGTGGAACCTCCTACAGAGTGTTCCGAGTTCATTGACCTGGTGGTACGATTGGATCACCGCTTGAGTGAACGTAAAGGAGAAAAATTCTGGGGTGACACATGCTTAGTGGTGCTCAAAACTGAGAAAAAGGAGTCCACCATTCCCACTCATGATACACCTGAGCCCATGCAAATTGGGAGTGTGTGGGGCCCACTATCTAAGGAAGAGAAAGCACATAGGAAAACATTTAAACTGTGTTTATACTGCGGTAATGCAGGGAATTTTGCTCGGGAATGTCCTAACAAGCCTACTGCTCCGAAGAAAGCCATCGGAGTGGTAACAGGGCCTGAATTCTCTCTTCCTGACCAGGCGGAAAACTAACTGGATCGATAACTTCTGAGAACATTTTATCGAGCGCTTCTTTCAATATGGTCTCACATCTTCTGGCTAATACCACCAGTCCAGTACCTCGACATCTAAGTCTTATTGTGATGTTAGTGTTGTCCCCTCAGGTTTGTAAGGTCATTCCCATATTGCTTGACTCTGGGGCTACTGGAAACCTTTTAGACTTGGGTTTGGCTAAAGCCCTAAATATTACAACTGTCAGAAAAGATGTCCCTGAACCAGTCAGAGCCGTGGATGGCTCAGAATTGTCCTCCGGGCATATCGTTTATCAAACAACACCCTTGTCCATGCTTTTTGCAAACAACCATACAGAACAAATTCAGTTTGATCTCATAGATACCCCAGTATTTGGAGCCATTTTGGGGATACCCTGGCTTCAGTTACACAATCCCAAAATTGACTGGGCAGCAAGGACAGTGACATTAGACTCTGAGCATTGCTGGCACTCCTGTTACCAAGACAAACCATTACTAGTGACACCCTTGCATTGTTGGTGCACACATAGTACGGCTATCTATTTGGACGACACACTGGCCATTCCTGCACCGTATAAAGACTTCTATGATGTCTTTAGTGAACAGAAGGCCACTCAGCTGCCGCCACATAGGTCATACGATTGTCGTATAGATTTGATTCCAGGGGCAACACTACCATGTAGTAGGGTGTATGCTCTTTCTGAGAATCAATACCTGCGAGACTACCTGCATGATCTATTGGCTAAGGGTTTCATTCGTCATTCAATGTCACCAATATCGTTGTCTTTGTTCTTCGTGCCCAAGAAGAATCACGAGCTGCGCGCCTGTATAGAGTATCGCACAGTGAACAAAGTGACCATAAAAAATCGGTATCCACTTCAGTTGATCCCGGTACTTTTAGATCAGGTACGTCAGTCGACCATTTATACTAAACTCGACCTCCGGGGCGCCTACCACTTGATCCGAGTGATGAAGGGGGATGAGTGGAAGACGGCGTTCTGAACTAAATTCTGACTCTTCGAGTACACAGTGATGCCCTCTGGGTTGTGTAACGCTCCTGCACCGTTTAAATTTTTCTTCAATGAAGTGCTGCAGGAATTTCTGGATATCTGTGTAGTGGTCTACATAGACAACATTTTGATCTATTCGTCTTCCACTGAGGAACATAAAGGGCATGTAAGAGCGGTTTTACAACGGCTTCATACGCATCATCTCTTCGCCAAGCTGAAAAATGTGTTTTTCATGCTACAACTGTAGAATTCCTGGGATATGTGATCATTCCCGATGGGATTTCCAAGGATAGGTCCAAGATACAGGCCATCCTGGATTGGGTAGCCCCAAGATCCATCAAGGAAGTGCAACAGTTTTTGGGCTTTGCAAATTTTTATCGGAGATTTATACCCCACTTTTCTACCGTGGTATCTCCCATAATTCGTCTCCTACGAAAGAGGGTTAAGCTCCTCTGGGATGCAGAAGCTGAGAAAGCCTTCCAACATCTTAAAAACACATTCACTGAAGCACCCATTCTCCATCATCCCAACCTGGCTCAGCCATTTTTCGTGGAAGCAGACACTTCCCAAATGGCAGTGGGTGGTGTCTTGTCCCAACGAGATCCTGACTCTGGGCATTTCCATCCAGTAGCTTACTTCTCAAAGAAATTGCTACTCACAGAGCAAAATTATACAGTGGCAGAGCGGGAACTTCTGGCCATCAAGCTTGCCTTCCAGGAATGGTGTCACCACCTACTAGGAGTTAGGCACACTGTAACTCACAGTTTTTTCAAGCAACCAAGGCCCTGACACCTCGTCAATTACGTTGGCTTCTATTCTTTAACGAGTTTGACTTCGTAATTACCTATAGGCCCAGTACTACACAACAAAAGGCAGACACTTTGTCTAGGATGGGTTTCTCCTCTGGTGTTGTGCAGGTCAGAAGCATTATACCCTCATAAAAAATCGTGGCTGTGTGCACTTCCCAAGAGTTCTTTGAGAAAATACAAGTAGTCCAACACAAGGTTCCCTGTTCAACTGATGTATATGAAAAAGAGGGTTTACTATACCATGCTGATCAGTTGTACGTCGCCACAAAAGAATTACGAGATACATTTTACATTGGGGACATGATTCTGTCCTCGCAGGTCATCCGGGTGAGAAAAAAAAGATGTTATATCTGTCAAAGTTGGTTTTGGTGGCCCACACTTGTGCAGGATGTCAGAAGCTACGTCCAGACTTGTTCCACCTGTGTTCGGGCTAAAACCCCACATACTCCAGCCACAGGATTGTTACTTCCCATGCCAATGCCGGTGGCCCCATGGAATACCATAAGTGTGGATTTTATTTCTGATCTCCCAGCTTCCAATGGACACACTGTCATATGGGTGGTTGTAGATTACCAAACTAAAATGGCTCATTTTGTTCCATTAAAATGCCCCCCTATGGCTTCCAAGCTAGCTGAGTTGTTTGTCCAACACATTGGGGGTCATTACAACATTGGCGGTAAAAGCCGCTTACCGCTGTGCAGAAGACCGCCAAAAAACCGCCGCGGAATTCCGCCACAGCTATTATGACCCACATCTCGGAATCTGCCGAAATTCAGACACCCACACAACTCCGCCACAACAAGGTCAGTGTTAAACTGACGAAAACAATTCCTCCACCGTCACGCAAACAGAAACACGCCCATGCTATCACGACCCATGAATCCACGCGGCGGTCTTTCAACCACGGTATTCCATTGGCGGTACAGACCGCTGTGCTCAAAATACACACACATCTCCAAAACACCGCCACATTGGACAATTCCAAATACACACACCTGACACACATACAAACACCATTACCACACACCCAATTCCATATAAAACACACACCCACATCACCCACAAACCCCTGCGACCATAATTCACGAACGAAGGCCAGAGAGCACAGCAATTGAGAATCCCACCACACAGGCACACAACACCATCACCCATACAACATTCCACGCACAAAACACCACACACTACTACACATCACCACACACATCAACACTAACACCACCCCACACATCACCCACATCACCCCATGTCACGCCAAAGACACCCCAGGTTTTCCGAGGAGGAGCTCAGGGTCATGGTGGAGGAAATCCTATGGGTAGAGCCACAGCTTTTTGGCTCACAGGTGCAGCACACCTCCATAGCCAGGAAGATGGAGCTATGGTGCAGAATCGTGGACAGGGTCAATGCTGTGGGACAGCATCCAAGAAATTGGGAGGACATCAGGAAGAGGTGGAACGACCTACGGGGGAAGGTGCGTTCTGTGGTCTCCAGGCACAACATCGCGGTACAGAGGACTGGCGGCGGACCCCCACCTCCTCCCCCACCACTAACAACATGGGAGGAGCAAGTCTTGACCATCATGCATCCAGAGGGCCTCGGAGGAGTCGGTGGAGGAATGGACACTGGTAATTCAAATCTTAACTATCATATCCCCCACCCTACCTGCATGCTATAACACCCCCCCACACTCACCCCCTCCCCTATCACCCCGAATCCTCACTAATGTACTAATAACACAAACCACTCATCCCAACACCAACCCTGCATGACACAACTAAGCATGGTCACCCCTCACCAAAGCATGCTCACTGCACATACCCAGAACAACCCCCTAACCATCATCACACAAACCCACACACAGGAATGCTTGCACTGGGGTATATGCACACTCACCCATTGCACACCATTACACACACACATGCAATAATCATGCTCTCATATCCCTGCAGGACCACTAAGGAACGTCACCACATCGGAGGGTCCAGACATCTCAGCTCCACCCACAGAAGAAGCCCACAGTGACGACAGCAGCTCTGCCCTACTGGATCCTGATGACCAGCCCAGACCGTCGTGGGCCTCGGGACAGTAGGTTCCCCTTGCACAGGCACAGCCCAACACTGACCTTCCACCCTCTGGTAACACCACCACAGCACCCACCCGGCGGGCACATACCTCCAAACACAGGACACGTAAATCAGCAGTGTGTCCACCACTACAGGGAACAGGAACACAGGAGAACTGGGAGGGCTGCTGTGCGACAGGGGGCGGACAGGCTAAGGGAACCCACTCTGCACGAGGCCCTATCCCCCATCATGGGAGCATACCACCACTCCCAGGAGACGATGGCTACAGTCCTGGGCAAGTTTCAGGAGACTCAGCGCCTGCAGGACGAGCAGTATTTGGGGTTCAGGGAGGAGCTCAGAACCATCAGTTCCGCCCTGGGCACCATTGTAGGGGTGCTGAAGAACATACAAAAGACCATGAGGGACACCGTGGCACTCCAAGGGGCCCCTGACACTAGCCTGGATGATGAACTGTCCACCACCTCCACCGGCGCTAGTGGACAGGACGCCCCGCCACAGGACCACCACACCAGCACCCCACCCCCTGCAGACAGACAACCACCACGCAAGCGGTCCCTGAGATCCAGGAACAGGACAGAGCAAGATGGCAAGACCCCCACCAGGAAATGAGACCACCCTGATTGTCCCCCTACTGTCCCATTTTGTTACCCTGTCCATACTTTAACTGCCCCAGCTCCACTTCCTATGCCCATATGGGCAGTGCACCTGTATGACCAATAGACTGGACTCTGCCATGGACATTTCTCCACCGTCCCCCATCACCATATTACAACCCCCCTCCATTTTTGAGCACTTAAATGAACACCCTTGAACCACAAAACAATCTGGAGTCAGTCTTTGATTTGGTAAATTTGTATTATCAATAACAGTGTCAAAATGCGTTTTCAATTGTAAAGCCAACATACCTATGTCACACATCACAAGTCCTTGAAGGATGCAAGCAGATGACACACGTTGGTAACCACACCTGTGAAACCGTAATGGAAAGGTACAACTCAGTGACCAAATAGTGCTATGGAATGACAGACATGATAGAGGTAGAAGTGTGAAAGTGAATGTAATGGTAAAAAAATAATGTTCTCACCTGTGTGTCACTAGAAATATTGCTGTATGACTGACTCCCTGTTGTCAATGTCTTCTTCCTCAGCTTCCTCCTCATCACTGTCCGAAGGCTCCACAGGCTCCACAGCTGCCACAACACCGCCATCTGGACTATCCTCCTGCAGAAAAGGCACCTGTCGTCGCAAAGCAAAAGCATCGAGCAGGCGATGATGATCTTGCACACCTTCTTCGGTGAGTAGAATAGGGAACCACCTGTCATATGGAGGCACCTGAACCTGGCCTTCAGGAGGCCGAAGGTGCGTTCGATCACCCTCCTAGTCCGCCCATGGGCCTCATTGTAGCGTTCCTCTGCCCTGGTCCTGGGATTCCTCACTGGGGTCAATAGCCAGGACAGGTTGGGGTAACCAGAGTCCCCCAATAGCCATACATGGTGCCTCTGGAGTTGAGCCATCATATCAGGGATGCTGCTATTCCGCAGGATGTAGGCGTCATGCACAGAGCCAGGGAACATAGCATTTACCTGGGAGATGTACTGGTCTGCCAAACATACCATCTGTACATTCATAGAATGATAACTCTTCCGGTTCATGTACACCTGTTCACTCCTGTGGGGGGGGGACCAGAGCTACATGGGTGCCATCAATAGCACCTATGATGTTGGGGATATGTCCAAGGGCATAGAAGTCACCTTTAACTGTAGCCAAATCCTCCACCTGAGGGAAAACGATGTAGCTCCTCCCGTGTTTCAGCAAGGCAGACAACACTCTGGACAACACGTTGGAAAACATAGGCTGGGACATCCCTGATGCCATGGCCACAGTTGTTTGAAATTACCCACTTGCAAGGAAATGGAGCACTGACAGCACCTGCACGTCAGGGGGGATTCCAGTGGGATGGCGGATTGGTGACATCAGGTCTGGCTCCAACTGGGTAAATAGTTCCTGGATAGTGGCACGGTCAAACCTGTAGGTGATGATTAAATGTCGCTCCTCCATTGTCAACAGGTCCACCAGCGGTCGGTACACCAGAGGATTCCGCCATCTTCTCAAATGTCCAAGCTGACGGTGCCTAGGAAGGACAACAGCAACCACAGAGTCAACAAATTTCCAGGTATGTACCCACAGATACACAGAACACGACACCAAACACAAAACTCTTCCTGTATGTGTGTTGAGTGTAGGCCTAGGTATGTCTGACGCAGTAGAAATGAAGCCATGTGGGCCCCTGAAATGGCGGCTGTCTGAGCTCTAAACTGGGACAATGGGATGTGAGGTATCTACGCTGGCGTTGTACCCCGTCGCGGTAGGCCGTCGTAGACCGCGGCACAATGTTGCATTGGTTAACATTGGACCCTATGGGTCCCAGGAGCCAATGATGAAGTGCGCCGGCAGTGATGATACGCACCGCCGCGGACGTCACCGCTGCGGACGTGCCGCCATTTTCTATCTGTTCAATCACTCGATACCTGTTCTTCGACAGGAGAGGACCTACACTGCAAGTGCTGCTGTGACCTCGGTCTGGAAGAGACAATGGCTGCTGCATCTGGGAAAAGGGCCCCTGCCTTCACTGCTCAGGAGTTGGAGAAGCTCGTGGACGGGGTCCTCCCCCAGTACACGCTACTCTACGGTCCTCCAGACCAACAGGTAAGTACCAAGGGAGCACGTTGTATGGGCTATGCCTGGGTGGAGAGGGCTGGTTGTAAGAAGGAAGGGGGCAGAGTTCAGGGAACATGAAGGACTGTGAATGCATGTGACACATGGCAAGGGTAGGGATGGGGGCCTCTCACATCGACAGTGCAGTTGGTAATGACTTTTCTTCTTACCCTGTGCATGTCATGTAGGTCAGCGCCCACCAGAAGAAGGACATTTGGCATGCCATGGCCAAGGACATACGGACCCTGGGGGTCCACCAGAGACGGGGCACCCACTGCCGGAAAAGATGGGAGGACATTCGCCGCTGGAGCAAGAAGACGCGGAGGCTCAGCTGGGGATGGCCTCCCAACATGGGAGGGGTGCTCATCGCACCATGACCCCCCTGATGTTCAGGATCCTGGCGGTGGCCTACCCGGATTTGGATGGGCGCTTGAGGGCATCACAGCAGACACAAGGGGGTGAGTACAATCTCATTCTGGGGACTTTGCGCGCAGTGGAGGTGTCTGGGTGGGGGAGGAGGGATGTGGGTTTCCCTAGGCCAGGGCGACTTACGTAGGCTAGGCGCCTCCGTAATGCAGGCCATGTGCCACTCCACCCCACCTCAGGAGAGGGCCAAGTACAGGTATACATGCCCCTGTGGCATCCATGGGTGCAGATGTCTACCATAGCCATGTAGGCCAGATCCCAGGAATTGGATCTGTAGTGGCCAAGAGCACGGCGTAGTGCAGGGGGCTGCTGTGTCTGTATTGTCCGCCAACTGTAGCGGTAAGCCATGCACTCAACCTGTCTTTCTTCTGTCGTCCCCCCCTTTTTCTGCTCTCCCTGTTCTTTTGTGCATCAGCATCATCAGGCGGAGGTACAGTGGCACCGGAGCACGAGGGAGCTGCATTCCACATGGCCATGGAGGGCCACACCACAGACTCAGAATACACCAGTGGGACGGAGGGCGAGGGGAGCTTCACGTCGGTCACCGGATCACCAACCAGCGACACGGACTCATCGGCCGATGGGAGCTCCCTTGTGGTACCCTACAGGTACAGCCGCCACCTCCCCTACCAGCACCGCCCTCCCAGCAGCCCCTCAGCCTTCGCCCAGTGCCCGCTCACCCAGGAGGGTGGGCATCACCTTCACCCCAGGCACCTCAGCCCCTGCCCCTGTCACCCCTGCTGTCCTCAGTGAGGAGGCCATTGACCTCCTCAGGTCACTCACTGTTGGGCAGTCTACCATTGTGAATCCCATCCAGGGTGTAGAAAGGGAGTTGCAACACACTAATTCATTCCTGGAGGGCATCCATTCTGGTCAGGCTGCCCATCATTGAACGCTGCAATCTCTGGCCTCAGCACTGATGGCAGCCATTGTCCTTGTGTCTCGCCTCCCCCCTCCAACTTCCTCCACCCAGACCCAATCCTCTGTACCCCAGCCTATCCCAAGCACACCATCAAACAAGCATGCATACACCTCAACACACACAAGTAGCTCAGGCAAACATAGGCACCACACAACCCACAGGCACTCACACAAGCATCACACACATACAGACACAGCAACATCCACTGCCTCCACTGTGTCCCCCTCCTCGTCATCTCCCTCCTCCATCCCAGTGTCGTCTACACTCTCACCTGCATGCACTACATCTACAGGCACTAGGACTCGCACCAGAACACCCAGCACCACACCCCGCTCACCTGCACTCACCACCCCACTACCATTTACACGCCCCCTGTGTCCACTCCCAGTGTGTCTGTGACGCCCCTCCCAAAGTACACAAACGCAGGCACCCACACACCCAACATCCATCCACCTCACGACAGCCTCCAGTACCTGCACCTGTACCCAAAACACCTAAAGTTACACCTCCTACAACCACCTCCTCTTCCTCCACTCCCAGACCCCCTCCACCCATCCCTGTCTTCGTCAGCAACTCTTCCTCAGCAACGTTGACCTCTTTGCCCCCACCCCCCACCTCTCCAATTCATAAGTCCTGTAGTAGCACCTCAGCCGACCTGTGGTGCGTGTTCAAGGTGTGTGGAGTGCACCGGCCACCAGGGCAGCCAGTGTGACATGGAGCCAAAGCACTGCCAGTCCACCCCCTGTAAAGCACCTCAAGTTGGAAAGTGGCCGACGGGACAGGGTGAAGACTCCTGGCAGCAAAACTGCTCACAAGGGTCCCAGGGGGATTGAAGAGTCAGCTGTGACTCCTCCAAAGGTGGTGAGGGGCCAGAAGAAGTCTGCACAGTCTGGTAAGAGCAGCACAGCGGAGAAGGGCGCCATCCTCCCCGGCGGCCGGGACGCCACCGCCAGCACTGTCGTCACTGGTCAGGAGACCACCGCTGGAGTCAGTGCCCAGGAGGGCAGCAGTATCGTCACTGGTCAGGAGACCACCGCCGGAGTCAGTGCCCAGGAGGGCAGCAGTATCGTCACTGGTCAGGAGATCACCGACAGAGTCAGTGCCCAGGAGGGCCCTGGCAGCCACAGCCCTGCTGGGCAATGAGGGACCGTCATGCCACACACCAATGCACAGGTCAGAGACCGCCATGGCAAAGCACCGCTGAACAGGTCAGAGACCGCCATGGCAAAGCACCGCTGAACAGGTCAGAGACCGCCATGGCAAAGCACCGCTGAACAGGGCAAAGCACCGCTGAACAGGTGTTCTGCTTTCCTACTTATCTCGTAATCAGAGCTTACAGAACATATCAAGAATGCACTTCTGAGTTCAAAGAAGACTTTTATTGTTGTTAATTCTTCCCCACCCACAAGTTCGTAAGAGATGAATTAATAGATTTCAAGCACACGTTCAATGAAAACAAAATATATTTGCAATGTACACAGCGGGTTATATTTATAAGATATTGAATGCAAAGCAAAACAAATACTTCACCGTGTGAGAAACTGTTTACAGCTTCATCTTTCTGGGGTCTGCAAGTTGATGACTCCTGTCAACTGCGAGAAAGAGATTATCTACCCACACGGGAGACTGGCAACTGGCGCCAAGTTCCAGTCCGAAGTCAGGCAGAAAAGAATCTAATTCTCTGAAGCCCGTGTCATCCGTTACAAAAGCGTGCCCCCTCCTCTCAGACTCGGGAAAACTACGCAAGCCTTTGGAGACTGGCCAGATCTCCTAGACTGCTCCTCTTCCCAAGTTTGAGCAGAAAGGTAAACACCCAATGTACTCTCTCTTATCAGGTCTAGTCTTGTGTGAGAAAAACAGTTTGGTTCATCTTGTGGCAAAAACACAGCTCGGAAAAATACAGCTTGGATTCTCAACTGCAATGTCTAACTCCACGTTAAAGGCAATAGGCAGCTAACTTAAATATCCAATATAATGTCTAATGTTATGTCAAAGCCAATAGGCAGCTGAACTGAATACAAAATGCAATGTCTAATATCATGTCAAAGCCAATAGGCAGCTGAGCTGAATACAAAATGTAATGTCTAATATCATGTCAAAGCCAATAGGCAGCTGAGCTGAATACAAAATGTAATGTCTAATATCATGTCAAAGCCAATAGGCAGCTATACTGAATACAGCATGTCAAAGCCAATAGGCAGAATACAGAATGTAATGGCTAATGCAATGTCAAAGCCAATAGGCGGCTAAACTGAACAAAACATACAATGTGCTACTGCTGAACATTGAGCAACTAATATGCGCAGTGGTGAAACACAAAGTAATTGGTCAAATTTAATCAATAGCATCACATTCCACCCTTTGACCAATTAATTTTTGTTTCACATATCTCTTGTTTCAAACAAAAAACAAAAAAACTAAAAACATTAGCACAAAAAAACATTATCAGCAAATCAGATTTGAATGATCAAAAGCAATCCCTGTAAAGCAATGAAAGTGGATAAACATATTGATCTCATAACCTTTCACCTCAGATACACCTACACAGAAAAGACTGAAACTTTTATACTCTGAATGCAATTTGATGTAGCATGAGTTCTACTCATGTAAAGGTGCACGGTCCACCTGAAAGGTTTGCTGGAAGGTAAGTGAAAGTCAGAGTTCCACACGAAAAAACACAGCTTAGTTCCAGTGGAAGAATGCAATCAAACAAGTTGAACTTGAACTGAAGGCGCAGTTTGCGCAAAATGGATCCATGGTGCTTGTACTTTACTCAGCCAGGTTCAGGTTGGGGGTTCGGTCCCTTCCCCGACCCCACACATACACACCCGAAGGGGGACCACACAGCACACTCAGGGACAGTGGGGAAACGTGGTAGGATCTGCAAAAGAAAAAAGTATGACTTTTCTTGCAAATAACATTTGTCATTTAAAATGTACCCTTCCTCTTTTCCCTGTTTTATAATCAGCAGGACGTTTTTGGGGCCCTTTGTTATAATTTCTGCAGGTTCTGGAGGGTCACTTAGGGCTTCAACCCACACCTCAACACTGATGTTTTTATCTGCTGCACCACAGCTTCCCTTTCCTTGCACTGTCAGAAGGGCTGGGGCAGACTCCTTCTTTACCAAACCTTCATTCACTGCACTTTTGACAAGTTGGGCCATTCTGTCTCCAATTTGTATGAATGAATCAGATTCTTTTCTAGGTATCAGCATAATTTCGATTTCTCCTTGGTAATTTGCAGCAATCACTCCCCCTAAAACCTGATCAATTTGCCATATCTGCTCTGGTAACTTTCCTCTCCCCAACTGCTCTGTGACTGCTTGCATTACAGATTGCTTTTGTGCGTGCTGCACATTTTTTATCAAATCTAGGGGAATGTGCATCCCTCTCATCTCTGCCCACCTGTAAGTGGCTTTTTCTCCCAGCTGTTCACATTTCTGGGGTACCCACTTAGCCATCCCCACTAAGGCAGAATTCTGGGTGAACACTTCTCTCTCTGAATTTTTCTCTTTAACATCTGCAAGGGAATTGAACCAGTTAGGTGCAAGCCATGTGGAAAAACAAACAGCTAAAACATTGGCAATGAACCAAAAATCAGTGTAAAAATGACACATCTCACGTAGCTCTTGCTTTAAAATCTGACACACATTGTACAACGCTGTTCCTTCTCCTGTGCCATAAAACAACATTTCAGTCAATGAATCATTAGTCAAACAAACATGCTTTTTATCCTCAGTGGACACAAATTCAAATGGTGCACACAATTTCACTAGTGACTCTTTTACCTGTGGTACTCTAGCCCTGTCTTGCAAGTCCCAGATCCAGTGTATGATCCTAGCTAGGGGCACTATGTTTCCCTCTTGCACTGCGCAGAAACCTAAAGTCTGAATTATTTCATTTGCCAAATCACAAGCGCAAAGCTGCATATAATTTTTCCCAGTGACCATATACCAAAGTGTTAGGATTTCACTCAGATGAGGGCTATTCTGTTTCCAAAAATCAAACAAGCTAATGAAACTCGGTGCCTCTTGCTTAGTGCAAACAGTAAGAAGCTCTAAAATCTTTTGTTTTACTTCATTTTGCAACGGTAACTCGTAAATCACATTCTGAGCATCGCTCTCTTCGTTCTCGTCCCTGTTATCAGTTAAGGAATGCACTTTGACTGCCAAAAAACCTGCCTCACACGGAGGCTCAGAGCAGCTCGAAGCTGTCTTAACCCCCTCATTACTGGAATGGGAAAAGAAAGATTCTTCTAAAACAGCATTTTTATAACTTTCAGCATTATCTTGAATTAATGTATTCTGGCTAATTTGCTCACGTAAATTCTCATTTTCATGTTCCAACTGCCTATATTTCTCCTGCATTTCTCTGTAAGCAGATAAAGGTATCCAAACCCTTCTGTCAAAAACAAAAGGAACATCACTTCCAAAAGACACATTTTCTAAATATGCTTTATCACCACAAAACATGTTTCTCAAAGCACCATCAGGCAGTTTAGCTACACATGCATTTTCAAACATGGTCTGCTGTGCTTCTGTAATTCTCCAAACAACAAAAAACAATTACACTTTTAAATTGTGCACGTAGAAATCTATAATTCGCCTCTAGCCCCACTTCTGGTACCAAAATGTTCTGCTTTCCTACTTAACTCGTAATCAGAGCTTACAGAACATATCAAGAATGCACTTCTGAGTTCAAAGAAGACTTTTATTGTTGTTAATTCTTCCCCACCCACAAGTTCGTAAGAGACGAATTAATAGATTTCAAGCACACGTTCAATGAAAACAAAATATATTTGCAATGTACACAGCAGGTTATATTTATAAGATATTGAATGCAAAGCAAAACAAATACTTCACCGTGTGAGAAACTTTTTACAGCTTCATCTTTCTGGGGTCTGCAAGTTGATGACTCCGGTCAACTGTGAGAAAGAGATTATCTACCCACACGGGAGACTGGCAACTGGCGCCAAGTTCCAGTCCGAAGTCAGGCAGAAAATAATCTAATTCTCTGAAGCCCGTGTCATCCGTTACAAAAGCGTGCCCCCTCCTCTCAGACTAGGGAAAACTACGCAAGCCTTTGGAGACTGGCCAGATCTCCTAGACTGCTCCTCTTCCCAAGCTTGAGCAGAAAGGTAAACACCCAATGTACTCTCTCTTATCAGGTCTAGTCTTGTGTGAGAAAAACAGTTTGGTTCATCTTGTGGCAAAAACACAGCTTGGAAAAATACAGCTTGGATTCTCAACTGCAATGTCTAACTCCATGTTAAAGGCAATAGGCAGCTAACCTAAATATCCAATATGATGTCTAATGCCATGTCAAAGCCAATAGGCAGCTGAACTGAATATAAAATGCAATGTCTAATATCATGTCAAAGCCAATAGGCAGCTGAGCTGAATACAAAATGTAATGTCTAATATCATGTCAAAGCCAATAGGCAGCTGAGCTGAATACAAAATGTAATGTCTAATATCATGTCAAAGCCAATAGGCAGCTATACTGAATACAGCATGTCAAAGCCAATAGGGAGAATACAGAATGTAATGGCTAATGCAATGTCAAAGCCAATAGGCGGCTAAATTGAACAAAACATACAATGTGCTACTGGTGAACATTGAGCAACTAATATGCGCAGTGGTGAAACACAAAGTCATTGGTCAAACTTAATCAATAGTATCACAACAGGTCAGAGACCACCATGGCAAAGCACCGCTGAACAGGGAAAAGCACAGATGAACAGGTCAGAGACCGCCATGGCAAAGCACCGCTGAACAGGTCAGAGACCGCCATGGCAAAGCACCGCTGAACAGGGCAAGGCACCGCTGAACAAGGAACACACCGCCACATCAAGCATCGTTATCCCATGTGCAGCTGGGACAGTGACAGAACAGGAACCGTCTCAGGGAGCCTGATGCAGTCTGGGCACCATTCCCCCTCCAGAACCAGTGGAGACATGCATCCACTCCGTCTGTCCTTAACAGGATGAAGCACTCTGGGCACCAGTCCCCCTCCAGAACCAGTGGAGACATGCATCCACTCCGTCTGTCCTTAACAGGATGAGCACTCTGGGCACCAGTCCCCCTCCAGAACCAGTGGAGACATGCATCCACTCCGTCTGTCCTTAACAGGATGAAGCACTCTGGGCAACAGTCCCCCTCCAGAACCAGTGGAGACATGCATCCACACCATCTGTCCTTAACAGGATGAAGCACTCTGGGCGCCAGTCCCCCTCCAGAACCAGTGGAGACTGTTATCCACTTGAGAGACTGTGGCTTTGCACTCCCCAGGATGGTACAGTGGGTAACCCACCCACTGTAGAGACTTGAGAGACTGTGGCTTTGCACACCCCAGGATGGTACAGTGGGCAACCCACCCACTGTAGAGACTTGAGAGACTGTGGCTTTGCACTCCCCAGGATGGTACAGCGGGCAACCCACCCACTGTAAAGACTTGAGAGACTGTGGCTTTGCGCTCCCCAGGATGGTACAGCGGGCAAACCACACACTGTAGAGACTTGAGAGACTGTGGCTTTGCACTCCCCAGGATGGTACAGTGGGCAAACCACCCACTGTAGAGACTTGAGAGACTGTGGCTTTGCACTCCCCAGGATGGTACAGTGGGCAAACCACACACTGTAGAGACTTGAGAGACTGTGGCTTTGCACTCCCCAGGATACATCAATGGGCATGGAGCCCCGTCATGGATCTGGTGTGGTGCTGTAATCCGGCTGAGGTGCCCCCCCTACTCTGAGGTACCTGTTGTATTTCTATCTGATGCCCCTGCAGTGTTCTCTCCATTTGTGGACAGGTATCTAGTGTGGGCCTCGCCCATGCTTTTTTGGACCAGTGGTGCACGGACATTGATATGTGCATACCTGCACTACTTCTCGTAATGTATATAATTTTGAATGTGTATATATATCTGTATATATTTGGAACTGTATTTTGATACATTGCAGTGTTTGAACCGATTTCTTTTAGTCTTTGCAGTCTTCCTGGGGGGTTGTGGGTTGTTCCTGTGATGTTTGGAAATGCATTGGTGTGTGTGTTGTAATGTGCGAGGGTCGGGTGGGGGTGGGGGTGTTGCATGTGTGTCCCCCTGACTTTTGCCTCCCCCCTCCCCTATGTCATAGGTGCAGTACTCACCGTTGTCTTCGGCGCCGCCGTTGCTGGTGTTCGTAGATGAGCAGGAAGACAAGGGCAGGGAGTATTTGTAATTCCGGCTCCATGGTGTCCTCCTGCCTCGTGGAGTATGTTGAGGTGAGCGTTTTCCCATTGCAAAAGCTGTTTCCCCCATGTTTTTATCCACGGTGAATCCTCCCTGGAAAAGGTGGCGGATTGGTGGGTTGTGATACTGTGGGCGGTACATTGTCTTCCGCATGTCTGTTGGCGGTGACCGCCGCACTGCTTGTCTGTACCGCCGTGGCGGGCGGTGTGTTAAAGTGGCTGTCTATGTTGGTGGTTTCCGCCACGGTCATAATTCCCTTTTTTTTGTCCGCCGGCCTGTTTGCGGTATTACCGCACCTTTAACACCGTCCGCCAGGGTTGTAATGACCCCCATTGTACGGCTTCATGGGTTGCACACCACAATTGTTTCCGATTGTGGCTCCCAATTTATATCACGGTTTTGGCGTAGCTTCTGTTCCTCTGTTGGTATGGACGTCCGTTTGTCCTCTGCATATCATCCAAAAACAGATGGGCAGACAGAACATGCCAACCAATTGCTGGAGCAAATCCTGAGATGTTACATTGACACATGGTCTACTGAGTGGGATAAGGCTTTACCTCTTGTTGAATTTGTAGATAACAACAGTGTCCACATGGCTACAGGAGTATCCCCATTTTACTGTTTGTTTGGTCTGCACCTAAGAATGCTACCTATAACTGGGTCTCAAACATCCACAAGAGTCCCATCAGTACAGAAACACCATAAAGAGTTACAGGAGATTCAAAATCAAGTACAACACCATCTAAAACTCTACTAAGCTCAAGTAAAAAAACAAGCAGACAAAAGAAGGAGACCTGCTCCCTCTTATCAGATAGGAGATCAGGTGTGGCTCTCATCAAAAAATCTCCATCTTGCAGGATCCAGAAAATTAAATCCCTGATTTCTAGGCCCCTTTCCTATTGCCAAAATCATCCATCCTGTGGTAGTAGAACTGACATTGCCAGATGATTTCAAGGTACACCCCGTGTTTCATGTGTCGTTACTCCGTCCCTATTCCCCTGATACCCACGATGCTCACCACCTCCCCCGGTAAAAGTACACGGGCAATGGGAATTTGAAGTGGCCAAAATTCTTGACTCCAGGTGCATCCGTGGTGTTCTACACTATTTCTTGGCTTGGAAAGGCTATGGGCCTGAGGAAAATTCCTGGGAACCCCCGTCCACAGTTCATGCTCCACTTCTTACTAAAAATGCTATCTCCTGCACCCTTCCAAGCCCCGCCCTTTGAGAGGGTCCTTGGTGTGGAGGACTGTCAGGAATCCTCAAGGTGCCTCCTGCGTTATCTGTCAGTATCCCCAGGGATTAGGGTTAAATCATATCTCTGTTCTTGGTTAAACCTTCATGTTTCTAAGTAGACATAATGTCCTGTGTTACACAATTGGTTGTTTTACCAATTGCTTGTTTTACCAATGCTTGTTTGCTAATGTGAGCAGGAGTAGACATGTGCTTCTAATTGGTTGTGGTGTAGACATATGCTTCTAATTGGGTGTGGGGACTCATCCACATGTGGAAACTCAACTGCTTTCCTGATTGGCTATAAATAGCAGAGTGAAGCATGCCTCCCTGCTTGGCTTTGTTTTGCTTCCTGATCTCAGCATCTGATTTGGCAGTCCAGCCCCTGATGTCATCCTTGTATTCAGGACTTTTGAGGCAATTATTTTCTTCGTTATTGTACCAGCTGACACCAGGCATTCCTCCAGCACTCCGGAAAAAACTGCAGCTAAGTGACTAGTATTCTCCTGGGAGTTTGTTCTTTGAGCGCCGCGCTTTCCTAGAACAGCTGGTGTATTTCAGACTTCGTATTTTGGCAGAGTGCTTATCTCAAAGAGACAAATGCATTACTGAACATTCTACATTATTATTGTAGCTACTTGCCTAAATGTGCTTCAGTAAATCTGCTTGAGCTCAAGTACTACAAAAAGTGACAATGCAATTTTAAAAGAGCATTTATGTGACTTTTCTTTCTCTAATAGCATAACTCTTGGATTTAAATTGTGTCATTCATGCATGTGTTTCAGGTTTGAGGAATTTGCCTTGGAAGGGTTTTTCACACACACACAGTGAAACCAAACCAAACTGTGCCACCCTAACTGTTTAAACCTGGAGTGGACTATTATAACGTCCAAACGCAGCACTTATCTTTAAGTTTCAGACTCCACTGCTCTGACATTCTCACAGCTTTCTTGTTCCTTCTACCTCAGAGCTCTTCCAGGCATCTCGCCAACATTCTATTCCACCCTCCAGTCTCCAACAGTCTGAATGTTCCATGTTCCATCTCCCTCACAGGGGAGCAGATCATACCAATTCTAAAACCTAAATTACTTATAACTTCTACATTTAATTTCTATCTTAAGTGCCAACTACTTTACCATATGAATGCCTAAAACATTATAGAACTATATTACAACACATCTTTCCCCTTATAATGATATTGATGCACGAACTTTCATGGAGATAAGTTAACCTCAATTGATGTTATCGTGATTGTTGTGCTCACTTGTTTTATGAACAAACTGTATCACAGTTAACATTTCGAAATTTTGTAGTCCTTGTGAAAACGCGGAGGTCTAGAAAGACGGTTACTTGATGTTCTTTGCGACTCATTTCTAGTCAAGTTCTGTAATGTCTTTCTCCCTCTGGAGTTTCCATTTAGGATATCACCATTGTAAGGTGTTGTTTGCTTTACAATTCTGTCCATGCTCCAGCATTGGCCATTCTCTAACACCACCACGTTTTTCTTTACCTTCGTGATGCAGAAAGGACCCATGAACTTGGTTTCTTTCATATTTGACCTTGAATACCCCACAGGTTTCCTTATATAAACTTGGTCACCCTCTTTCCAGTGTTGTTTTTTTACCCCGTATTTAGCATCATATCTTTTTTTACACATTTCTTGGTGTACTGCTACTTTTAGACTGGTATGCGGAATTTCCTTTACATTTTTCTCTCCTCCCCCTAGCCATGATGGGAAAAATTTTGTGCACGGTTTTCGACCACGTAATGCCGAAAACAGAGATATTTTTGTGATCGAATTTGGAGTGGTATGATATGCCCACAGCATATCCCTGATAGCATTTTCAATATTCACATGGTTGATACTTGCTAATTGTATACAATCCTTAATCATGCGATTGGCCCATTCAGCCAGTCCATTAGCTCTGGGGCAATAAAGCGCGGTGGTAAGATGTTTTATACCTAGTGAGTCAAGGAATTGTTTCATCAATACAGACGTTAACTGGACGTCATTGTACGTCATGTTATGAGAATTTCTGGAATTCCTTCTACAGCAAAAATGTTTTTGAGAAAATTGATAACAGAATCAGTGGTAATTTGATTCACAAATTTTGTTGAAATCCAATGGGACTGATAATCAATTAGCACTATAGAATTTTTTTTTAAAAGCCCAGAGTAGTTGAGAGGACCAATAATTTCTAATGTTAACTTAACCCACGGTTTGTCAGGAATTTGTATTGGGGAGATTGGGGTTTTTTCGGACTACTTTTGTTTTGTCACTTAACGCACAGATAGAACACTCCTTGACCTCATTTTCAATCATGGAGTCCATGTTGGGGAACCAAAAGTTTTCTCTTACTCTGGCTTTGGTAAGACTTCTCCCTAGATGGCCTTCATGAGCAAGTTTGATGATTTTGAGTCTAAGATTTTGAGGAGGTATAATCTTATCATTTCTGAGCAGAAAATTGTTTCTCTCATTAATTTCCAATCTAACTTCCCAAAAATCTTTGATGCTGTCTTCAAGATCTTTTCTCATTATCGGCCACCCCTCTTTAGCTTTCACTTTCAAAAGGGACAAAGTATCATCCTGTTGGTAAGCTGTTCTCCATTCATCATTACTAATTGAAGATAATCCAATTAATAAAATGGGAAATTCAGTAGTTTCAACATCTTCTTCGATGTCTAAAGGGACCCTGGAAAGAAAGTCTGCTGCTGTGTTTTTATTGCCAGAGAGGTAGTCAACTTTGAAACAAAAGTTTTCTAGACCCCAAATCCATCTGGCAATTCTTGGTGTGCTATTGTTGAATCCTTTAGTAGAGAACACATAAACCAGCGGTTTATGATCGGTACGCAAAATGAATTGTATGCCCCATAAGAAAAATTTAAAATGTTTAATGGACCAATAACATGCCAAGGCTTCTCTCTCTATAACTGAATAATTGGTCTCTGCTTGGCTGAAGGCTCTAGATGCAAAAGCTACTATTCTTTCTTTACCATCGATGATTTGAGATAAGGTAGCACCTAACCCTAACTTGCTTGCGTCGGTCGTAAGAATTGTTTTCCTTTTATGGTCTAAGTTACAAAGATAGGGAGCTTCTACTATGGCCAGTTTAATTTGCCTGAAAGCACGATCATGACAATCGGACCAATTAAAAGGTATGTGTTTTTTTAGTAATTCTCGGAGTTCAAATGAAATTGAAGAAATTGTTTTTACATACTTTGTCATAAATTCTGCAAGGCCTAGGAATGACCTCAATTCATATTTGTTTTTTGGGGCTTCAGCTCTCTTCACAGCATCCACAAGGGAGATTTTAGGTTTAAAACCGTCTTTGGAAATAACATGCCCTAAGTATTCAACAGAATTTACTCCCAAGCTGCACTTTTCTTTCTTTAAAGTGAGTTCTGCTGCTTTCAATTTTTCACGAACAACTCTTAAATTTTTGTTGTGTTCTTCTTCCGTGGCTCGATAAATAAGAACATCGTCCTGAAAACATAGGGTTTTCGGGAGATCACCTAAGATGCCTTGCATAATTTTCTGAAAAACAGCGGCTGCTGATGCGAGCCCGAAAGGCATCCTATTAAACATAAAGGAGCCAAATGGGGTGGTGAATGCCGTGAGCCATTTGGATTCAGGATGCAACTCTACCTGGTGATAGGCACTCGAGAGATCTAATACTGAAAAGAATGTTGCTTCCCCCATAGTGCTTAATATTTCGTGGATTCTGGGGAGTGGGTATCTTTCAACCCAAATATTCTTATTTCAGTCTCTTGAATCTACACAGATTCTAATATCGTAACAATTACTTTTCTTGGCAATAACAATTGGGGCCAACCACTCAGAGCACTCAATGGGTTGAATTATCCCTAGGGTCTCCAATCGGTCCAACTCTTTCTTGACAGCATCCTTCAGTAAATGCGGAATGGGCCTGGTCTTGTGTATTACAGGCTTGGACCTGGATGTGAGTTTGATTTTATGCTGGAAGTTTTTTAGTAGGCCCAGATTTTCACAAAAGATTTCTGGAAATTCTTGAAACAAAAATTAACTTGAGTTAGTGTTGTTAATGCATAATACTTGTTCTGGGTTGCTTGGGTCTAGTTTTATTCCTAGCTCCTTTTGGTGCTGGCATCCCAGCAAATTGGAACCTTCTTCCACTACATAGATCTTTCCAACTGTGGATCGACCCTTGAAAGAAATAATACCTCTAAACATACCCTTTAAACGAATGGGATCCCTGTTGTACTCTTTAGGATTAATATCAGGGTTTGATAACTCAATACTGTTATCATTTTCTACCCTACTTAAATCAGATGCATTTATAATCGTGAACGGTGAGCACGAATCTGTGTACACTCTTGTCATTATGTCATTAATCGTTATGGTACATACAGGATATTGGGCAGAATTATTACCATCCGGATTCATCTGTGGAACTATTTTTTTAACTAACTGGGAATTTTCTTCTGATTTCTTGCTGTCAGAAGATTTGGTAGTGTCTTTGCATACCTTAGCGAAATGGCCTCTTTTATTGCATTTTCTACAAATTGCCGACTTGGCTTGGCAAGAGGCGGAGTTAGCCAGATGATTGCTACTCCCACAACGAAAACATGTCAGATTAATTCTAGTGTTTCCATACTTCTGGAGTTGTTTCTCATAGCCTTTAATTTTAAAATTTTTGTCTTCTCTTGCCTCGTTTGTAATTTCATTCACATTATCCTCAGTAGGTGGGGATCTGATTTCTTGTAAGCATATTTCAGTATGTTCTATAGATTTTGCAATCTCTATTGCTTCCGGTAAGTTAGGTTGCTTTTGTAAAAGTTTCTCTTGTATCTTGACATTGTTTGTGCATCGCACTAATTGATCTCTAATGAGAGAATCATTCAGGTCCCCAAACTCACACAGAGCACATAAACCTCTCAGTGCAGCAATATAATTAATTACAGTCTCTTGTTTTCCCTGACATCGAGAAAAGAATGTATGTCGTTCAAGTACGACATTGACCCTGTCTCCAAACTGTTTTTCCAGTTTTAAATATGTCGTAACATATTCATCCTGAGCTTGTCCATCAGGAATGTTAGGTTCAGGAAGAGATTCATATATTTTCCTACCGTGTGTTCCCAAATTGTGCAGTAAAATATGTTGTTTTCTGATAGGATTGAATTTATCCCCCCCAATTGCTATCAGGTAAGACTCAAAAATCTTAAACCAGTCCTTCCATGGAACATTCGGTTCCCCAATTTCATTCAAGAAGGGAATTGGTTGGGACATCCCTGCAGCAGCCATTGTACAAATATGTATTTTAAATAGATTAATAACACTGGAGAATTAATTTCTTTCCACAATGTGAATTCACAATATATAAAGTACATTAGTAAATTTAACTGGTATTTCACATCAGGTAAATAAGGAAGTAATGTTGAGAATTAAAGAAAAGCCCTTAGCACCAACACAATCCCATAATGCTTTGCTTACAATTAGAGAAAAAACACTATTACAGAAAATCTTACAGTGCTCAGCAGAATCAAACTGGAGCCATACATGAGGTAAAGTTACTTGAAATACACAAAGTCTTTCTAAACAGTGCCAACCGTTAATGCTTTTTAACGCTGTAATTAGTTGTGTCTGTCAGCGTTATTTTTAAGAAACAATAGGTATTTGGTAACGTGAGTAATAAATAACCATTAGATTGTGGGTCCTGACATGCAATTCAGTTTTTCAGCTGAAGTGCTGCAGCTGAGCTGATCCAACAGTTAATGCTTTAACGTTGTAGTTAGCTGTGCCTGTCAGCGTTATTTCTAAGAAGCGATAGGAATTTGGTAACATGAAAACCGACTCTAGACAGGCTAGAGCCAAAGAAATACGTTTCTTTGGCGCTTTATGTGCGGAAAGCTGTGCCTGTCAGCGTGATCCATGACAGGCCAGAGACGAGCTGAGACAGCGCTGTCCCCGTCAGCGCGATACTTGAGAATGTAGAAGCAGCGCGTCAGAGGAGAGCTGTGCCTGTCAGCGTGGTTTCTGACAGGCTGGTGAAATGCTGAGGCGGAGTGTCACTGGTGAGCTGTGCCTGACAGCGCAGCTTCTAACAGGCGATAAATGTGTATCTATGACGCAGCACGTCAGAGATAAGGTGTGCCTGTCACCATGACTCCTGACAGGGCGAAGAAATGCTAAGGCAGAGTGTCACCGGAGAGCTGTGCCTGTCAGCGCGGCTTCTCGCAGGCGAGGAATGTCTATTTGTAATGCATTCCAGAATCGCATCGAGGAGGAAGAATTAGTGGAAGAAGCTCTTCAATTAAATTAAGCGCGTAGAAGAGTAGTACTGTTATATTTCAAATTGAAATTGTATCACAGTGGTTGAAAGTACTATCCACTCGTAAAGAGTTGCGGAGAGACTGTTCAAAGACTGATTCTGAAAGGCAGTCACTGACCATTAAACACGCAGAAGAGTAATCCAGATATTTATTCACACTGACATGTTGCACACGCAGTTGATTATATTTCTTTCACTCGCAGAGGAATAAGAAGAGACTGCTCAATAATTAGACGTAGAAATCAGGCTCAGAATTGTAGATGAGGTTGAATATTTGAATGAAGTACCTGATAAGGGGTGGAGATGAAAGTGCCCCCTTACGCACTAACTCGTCGCCAGTATATTATAAAGTCCAAACGCAGCACTTTTCTTTAAGTTTCAGACTTTATTTTCATCTCCACTGCTCTGCCCTTCTCACAGCTTTCTTGTTCCTTCTACCTCAGAGCTCTTCCAGGCATCTCGCCAACATTCTATTCCACCCTCCAGTCTCCAACAGTCTGAATGTTCCATGTTCCATCTCCCTCACAGGGGAGCAGACCATACCAATTCTAAAACCTAAATAACTTATAACTTCTACATTTAATTTCTACCTTAAGTGACAACTACTTTACCTTATGAATGCCTAAAACATTATAGAACTATATTACAACATGGACATTTGTATTTCTTGGATTGTTTTTTGTTCCTTTTAGTTTAACCCTTTGCATGCAGGAAAGTTATAAGTGATATAATGAATGCCCTTGTTTGTCTTTCGTACGCATGATAAGTGCAACCACAGTTCTAATTGTAGTGTGCAACAGTGAATCTCTGTGAAGCCAGCACTAGTGTCGCAGTACTTATTGTTATGGCACTCAGTTTGGGCTTTTGGTAATGCAGTGTTAGTAATTGTGCCAACAGTTATTATCCAAGAAAAGTGCTGGAGCATCCCAGTGTTCTTCTACCGCTCCCGTGCCCATATCAGAAAGAGAGATTCAGTTTCAAGGAAGTTGAGTGCACTAACTCTACTATCACTCTGTCAACAATGACCTGCCCCCCCGAAGATACAGGGTGCCTGGCTGGACCGGCAAGACGTGGCAGTGTTTTGTCTCTTTCTCTTCCACTCCCCCTTTCCTTTTGGGACACCTGCCGGGGTTTCTGTGTCCACCAGGAAGTGCCGAGAGGTGTTCCAGGAGGTCGGGGAGCATACCATCGCCCCTGCAGACATCCTGCTTTTCAGGTGAGTGGCCCTGTCGCGACAGTCAAGGGACCTGCAGAAAAAACAGACAACAATTTAGGGGTTTCCACTGGTTTTGCAAAGGATCTGTGGATCCCAAACATTTTTTTTAAATTAATTTCTACTTTAAAATAAATATATTTATAAAGTAGGGGTGACTGGGGAGAACCTTTATGCTCATGAAGTGTTTTGTGCACAGCTTTAGGTAGAATCAAATACATTCCTTCAGGTTGCTGAGGAATACCAACTTCAGTTCTGCTGCCAATTTCACTCCATTTCTTTTTTTAAATTCTAGGCATATTGAACCAGGTGTGATACCATACCCTGAGGGATGCAGAAAGCACTTTGTTGACATGCCCTAGTTATGTATATTTGTGGACAAAACTGGTTGGCCCTTTTCCACTTTTGCTTTTGACAGATGTGCGAATAGACAAAGACGGTGTGGGAAAGAGATGCATGAACTTTTCATCAAGACCAGCAAAAGTGACTAAGGCCCTCATTACAAACCTGACGGTAAATGCCGCCTACTGCTGTGCTGACGACCACCAACATATCGTGATCGCGGCAGTATTCCGCCACAGGTATTATGACCCACACTGAGAAATCCGCCACTATACAGACACACACACAAGTCCGCCACACCAAAGGTCAGTGATAAACTGGTAATATCCAAACCCACACCGTTACGCCAACAGGAATACGGCCACAGTATCACGACCCACGAATCACCGCAGCGGTCTTTCAACCGTGGTAAACCATTGGCGGTGCACACCGCCACGCTCAAAATACACACACCTTTACAAAACACCACCACATTGGAAAATTCAAACTAAACACACCTGACACACCTACACACACCACACTCACACACCCAATCCAATATAAAACACACACCCACATTACCCACAACCCCTTGCACGACAAAACAAATATTGCTAACTGAGAGAGACACAAGGCAGGAGCACCCACTCAATCAGAGGCACAGAACACCATCACCCATACACCATCCATGCACCTCACACCACACACCCCAACACATCACCCCACACACCCTCACACATATACTCACACCACAACCATGGCACCCCAAAGACACCCCAGGTTTTCAGAGGAGGAGCTAAGAGTCATGGTGGAGGAAATCATCCGGGTAGAGCCACAGCTATTCGGATCACAGGTGCAGCAGATGTCCATTGCTAGGAAGATGGAGCTATGGCGGAGAATCGTGGACAGTGTCAACGCCATGGGAGAGCACCCAAGAACAAGGGATGACATCAGGAAGAGGTGGAACGATCTATGGGGTAAGGTGCGTTCTGTGGTTGCTAGACACCAGGTAGCTGTACAGAGGACTGGTGGTGGACCCCCCCCTCATCCCCCACAACTAACAACATGGGAGGAGCAAGTCTTGGGAATAATGCATCCTGAGGGCCTTGCAGGAGTAGCAGGAGGACTGGACCCTGGTAAGTCAAATCTTAACTACTTTATCCCCCCACCCTACCTGCATGCCATCACAAACTCCTACCCTCACCCCCATCACCCTACCATCTCACATATACCTAACTATCACAACCCACCCATCCCAAAACCAAGCCCTGCATGTTACACCAATGCATGGACACCCATCACAGACCTGCTTGGACACCCATCACCACAGCATGCCCATCACAGAGACCCACCCAGCCCACAAAACCACCACTAACACAAGGCCAAGCTGAGAGGGAAATCACAATCATACAGGGAAACACACCCATGCACAAGATGGCACACACAGATACATTAACAATGCATTTGCATCCCCACAGGACCCCTACTCAACGTCACCGGAGAGGAGGTGCCAGCTACATCCAGTCCCCCCCAGAAGAGGCCCACAGTGACAACAGCAGCTCTGCACGCCTGGATCAGGATGACTAACCTGGCCCATCAGGGACCTCTGGACAGTCAGTTCCCCTGCCACAGTCCCAAACCACCACAGAGCCTCCCCCCTCAGGAAACACCAGCACAGCACCCACCCAGCAGGCCCATCCCTCTGTCCCCAGGACACATCAATCAGCAGTGTGTCCACCACTACAGGGACCCCAGGCAACCCCAAAAACACAGGACAATCAGGGACCTGGGGTCAGTGGCAGTGGCACACGGTTCAGGGGACAGAGGCACAGGACAACAGGGAACCTGGGAGGACTGCTGTGCGACAGGGGGAGGACAGGCCAAGGGAACCCACTCTCCATGAGGCACTCTCCAACATCCTGGGAGCATACCATCATTCCCAGGAGACCATGGGCCAGATACTGGACAAGCTGCAGGAGACCCAGCGGCTGCAGGAGGGACAGTACCTGGGAATCAGGGATGACCTAACAAACATCTACACCATCCTGGTCACCATTGCAGGGGTGCTGGCTGACACGGCGAAGACCATGAGGGAGGCAGTGGCACAACAACGGGCCCCTGACACTAGCCAAACCGATGAACAGCCTTCCACCTCCACCGGCGCTAGTGGACAGTAGGCACCGCCACAGGAACAACAGGCCACCAGCACCCCACCTCCTGCAGAAGGAGAACCACCCCGCAAACGGTCCCTGCGATCCAGGCAGAAGCCAGAGAACATTGCCAAGACCCCCGCACGAAATAAGACTCTTCTGATTGTCACCCTTCTGTCCCACTCGGTCACCCTGTCCACCTTGAACTGCCATTGCTCCACTTCCCATGCCCCCTTGGACAATGCACCTGTGATAACAAAAGACTGGACTCTAACTGGACCTTCCTCCACCATCACCCCAGCCAATTGCACATCCCCCTCTACTTATGAGCACCTAAATAAACACCCTTGGAACAAATACAAATCTGAAGTCTGTCAAATGATTCACAAATGTATTAGTAAAACATAATCAAAGCATAGCAACTCAAATGTACAGTGAAATATACTTTTAATGACCTTTGGATGGGAAGCAGTACACATAGCAGGAGCCAGAGTGGATCACAGGGATCTGAAAATAGAGATGGCAAAGGGTACAGTCAATGGCCAGAGACATAGGGTAAGAGGCTGCCTTGTACAATGTCCAACAGATAACTGAAATGTAAATTGAACGTACAATGTCTTACCTGTGCGTCACTGGAAGTATTGCTGAATTATGTTGCTCCTGTTGTCAACATCTTCTTCCTCTGCCTCCTCTTCCTCACTGTCCACAGGCTCCACCGCTGCCACAAGACCATCTCCAGGCTCATCCTCCTGCAGAAAAGGCACCTGGCGTCTCAAGGCCAGGTTGTGCAGCATGCAACATGCAACAGTGATCTGGCACACCTTCTTGGGTGAGTAGTACAGGGCTCCACCTGTCAGATGTAGGCACAGGAATCTGGCCTTCAGGAGGCCGAATGTCCTTTTTATAATCTGCCTTGTACACCCATGTGCCTCATTGTAAGGTTCACCTGCCCTTGTCCTGGCATTCCTCACTGGGGTCAGTAGCCATGAGAGGTTGGGGTAACCAGAGTCACCTGCAAATATCGAAGGATACCTGTTAGACACACACTCACCCTTAGGGACCACCTCATACCCATACACCAATATATACTGGGTGGGGACCTTGGGCTCACCTATTAGCCACACCCGGTGTCTCTGTAGTTGAGCCATCACATATGGGATGCTGCTACTCCTCAAGATAAAGGCGTCATGCACAGAGCCAGGATACTTGGCATTCACATGGGAGATGTACTGGTCCGCCCAACACACCATCTGCACATTAATAGAATGGTAGCTTTTCCAATTCCTGAAAACTTGCTAATTTCTGCAGGGGGGGACAAATGCCACATGTGTACCATCAATGGCACCTATGATGTTAGGGATATGTCCCAGGGCATAAAAGTCAGCTTTCACTGTGGCCAAATCCTCCACCTGGGGGAACACGATGTAGCTGCGCATGTGTTTCAACAGGGCAGACAACACTCTGGTCAACACGTTAGAGAACAATGGCTGAGACATCCCTGATGCTATGGTCACTGTTGTTTGGAAGGAACCACTTGCCAGGAAATGGAGCACTGACAGGACTTGCATTAGAGGGAGGATACCAGTGGGCTGCCGGATAGCTGACATCAGGTCTGGCTCCAATTGGGCACACAGTTCCTGGATTGTGGCACAATCAAGTCTGTAGGTAATGATAATGTGTCTGCCCTCCATTGTTGCAAGGTCCACCAGGGGTCTGTACACCGGAGGATGCCGCCATTTCATATTCTGCCCCAGCAGTTGAAGCCTATGGAAGAGAACGGTGAGCAGAGGGTCTTATTCCCACATCTGTTGCACTAATGCTGATTTATTTACTTTACAGAAACAAAATGTGAATCAGAAAATCAGTTGCTGTGCCAATGTCTGCCGTGAGGCGGTTAGGTGCCAGGCCCTGTGGCCCCATGAAATGGCGGATGCCTGCCCTGTGAGGAGTGACAAGTGGAAATGAGGTAATTGTGCTGGAGTTGTGTACCGTCATGGTAGGCGGTCGATGACTGCTGTGCAACTTCGCATTGGTTATCATTGGGCCCTATGGGTTCCAGGAGCCAATGTCGATGTACGCCGGCCGTGACACTATCCACTCACTTGCGAACTTGCCATAAACAGGAGAGGACCTACACTGCAAGTATTGCTGTGACCTGTGTCTGGAAGTGACAAAGGCTCAGGTGTCTGGGGAAAGGGCCCCTGCCTTAACTGCAGAGGAGTTGGAGAAACTGGTGGATGGGTTCCTACCTCAGTACATGTTACTCTACGGTCCTCCAGACAAACAGGTGAGTACACTGTGAGCATGATGAGTGGCCCAGGAATGTCTGGAGTGCTGTGTGTGTAAGCCACATGTAGGAGGGGGCAGAGGCGTCCTGGCCAGAGTGCTGCATGTAAGGTGGTCAAAGTATGTGCATCAGGGGATGGGAGGGATCTTGTGGGCCATGAGTGTGACGGTCCGGACGGGTGATTAATTCAATTTTCTGCTGTCTTTTCCCTGCAGGTCAGCACCCACCAGAAAAAGGGTATTTGGCGTGCCATCGCCAAGGAGGTGCGGACCCTGGGGGTCTTTGACAGGCGGAGCACCGACTGCCGCAAGAGGTGGGAGGACCTGCGCCCTGGGCAAAGAAGACGGCAGAGGCCCAGCTGGGGCTGGCCTCCCAACGAGAAAGGGGTGTCCATCGCACCATGACCCCCCTGATGTTCAGCATCCTGGCGGTGGCCTATCCGGAGTTGGATCGGCGCTTGAAGGCATCACAGCAGCCACAAGGGGGTGAGTACGGAATCTGACTATTGCTGTGCGCGCGCTAAGAGTTACGTGGGTGGGGGCTATTGATGCCCCTAGGCCAGGGCAAAGATGGCAGGGTAGGTCACTTGTTGGGTAGGCTCTAAAGCATACCCAGTGTTAGTGGGCATCTACTACTGGGCAGGGTCCTTTGGGTTTCTGGGGTGCAGCTGATGGCGATAGGCATTGTACCCTATGGGCTGGTGACTATCTCAGTAACTTGTTGGGCATGGCCTAGTGCATAGGGCTGCTCCCTGTGTGTTGTGTACGCCAACGGTAGTGGTGTTGCTGGCATTGACCAAGTGTATCCTCTGTCTCCCCCCCCACACTTTTTGTTTTGTCACCCTATCCTTATGTGAATTAGCATCATCTGGCGGAGTAGCAGAGGCACCAGCGACGGAGGGAGCTGCATTCCACATGGGCCTGGAGGCTGAATCCACCTAGGGTGTGGGCACCAGTGGGATGGAGGATGAGGGGAGCACCACGACGGGGACATGAGGGGATACTACAGACACCGACTCCTCCTCCGATTGAAGCTCCCTGGCAGTGGCAGACATCTCTGTACCCACCCCATCAACAGGTACAGCCGCCACCCCCTCTACCAGCACCGCCCTCCCAGCAGCCCCTTAGCGAGTTTCCCGTGCCCGCTCACACAGGAGGGTGGGCATCTCTTTCGCCCCAGGCACCTCATGCCCCGCCCCAGTCAGCCCTGCTGCCCTCAGTGAGGAGGCTATTGACCTCCTGGGATCCCTCACTGCTGGGCAGTCAACCATTCTGAATGCCATCCAGGGTGTCGAGAGGCATTTGCAACAAACAAATGCATACCTGGAGGGCATTCATTCTGGCATGGCAACAGAGAGCATTTCAGGCTCTGGCCTCAGCATTGATGGCAGCCATTGTCCCTGTGTCTGGCCTCCCCCCTCCAACTTCTTCCACCCAGTCCCAATCCCCTCAACCCCAGCCTATCCCAAGCACACCTTCAGACCAGCAATCACCCAAATCAACACACAGAAGTGGCTCAGGCAAACACAAGCACCACACATCATCCCACAGGCACTCACACAAGCACCAAACCCATGCAGACACACCAACATCCACTGCCTCCACTGTGTCCCCCTCCTCCTTGTCATCTACCTCCCTCCCAGTAGCGTCTCCACTCACACCTGCATGCACTACATCCTCATCCACTACCTCCATCACCATCACGCCCATCACAACACACCCCTCATGAGCAGTCACCACCCCCATAACCATACACACGTCCCCTGTGTCCTCTCCCAGTGTGTCTGTGACCCCTCCTCCCAAAGTTCACAACCGCAAGCACTCACCCATCCAACAGCCATCCACCTCACAACAGCATCCAGCCCATGCACCTTCACCCAAACTCAGCAGACAGACACCTCCTGCAACCACTCCCTCTTCCTCCACTCCCAAACCCTCTTCCTCTTCCCACCCCAGTGTGTCTAAAAAGCTTTTCCTGGCAAACTTTGACCTGTTCCCTACCCCTCCCCCCCATCCTTCCCCTCAGGCCAGGGTGTCCAGAACCCAGCCGAGCACCTCAGCCACCCAGTCGCCATCCAATGTAGAACCTGCAACTCCTAGAGGCTCAAAGGGGGCACCCATCAGGAAAGCCAATGTACCACCAACCCCTGCAAAGGATCAAACCATTCCGCCACATGCCAAGGTGAAGAAGGGGCCAGCATGCAGCAGCAAGGACTCCTCCAAACCTCCAGCTGACAGAGCCAAGTGCACAACAGCATCTGCCAAAGTGGGGAAGGGGAAGAAAATTGAAGGCAAGGCACTTCACCCGACGGAGGATGCAGGTGAAGCCCTGGTGCCCACCAGCACAACCGCCGGCTCTGTCACCTGCTCCGCGCGCAGCACCGCCAGCAGCCCCGCCGCAAGCACTGCCACCACCACTACTGCCAGCAGCAGCATCCCCAGTGGGCAGCCGTCTGAGGCTGCAGGAGAAGGGCTTGAGCCTCCCTCCACCACTGGCAGCACCGGCACATGCACCACAGCCAGCACCGCCAGCAGCCCCGCCGCAAGCACTGCCGCAAGTACAGCCACCTGCACCGCTGACAGTAGGACCACTACCAGCAGCAGCAACCCTAGTGGGCGGCTGTCCGAGGCAGCAGGAGATGGGCTGGAGCCTACCACCACCACTGACCGCACCCCCACCAGCACCGCACTATCACCAGTTTGCAGCCTTAGCCGCCGCAGGATGGAGTCTAGCCCTGCCTCCATGAACTATCATGCTACCTGTTCCCTGCAAATCTCATGCCTCATACACCCAGGTGAGGGAATATGTGCAGGCACACCGCAAGTACTGCATCACTGAGCACCAAGCCCCCCTCCAAGAATCAGTGGATTAAGGCATCCACTCACCCTATCCTTGGCAGGATGAAGCACATTGGGCACCAAGCCCCCTCCAGAACCAGTGGAGATATGCATCCACTGACCCTATCCTTGGCATGATGAAGCACTCTGGGCACAAAGCCCTCTCCAGAACCAGTGGAGATATGCATCCACTTACCCTATCCTTGGCAGGATGAAGCACTCTGGGCACCAAGCCCCCTCCAGAACCAGTGGAGATATGCATCCACTCACCCTATCCTTGCAGGATGAAGCACACTGGGCACAATGCCCCCTCCAGAACCAGTGGAAGAAGCCATCCACTTCAGAGACTGTGGCTTTGCACTCCCCAGGACCAAGCAGTGGGCAAACCACGCACTTGAGTGACTTGAGAGACTGTGGCTTTGCACTCCCCAGGACCAAGCAGTGGGCAACCCACCCACTTGAGAGACTTGAGAGACTGCAGCTTTGCACTCCCCAGGACCAAGCAGTGGGCAAACCACCCACTTGAGAGACTGTGGCCTTGCTCTCCACAGGAAATTGCTGTGGGCATGTGTAGGAGGCTGGCCTGGTTTGTAGTGGGTACCAAGTGGTACTTACACTCTGCACCAGGTCCAGTTATCCCTTATTAGTGTAGAAGAGGTGTTCTAGCAGCTTAGGCTGATAGAAAAGGGTAGCTTAGCAGAGCAGCTTAGGCTGAACTAGGAGACATGCAAAGCTCCTACTATACCACTGGTGTCATATGCACAATATCATAAGAAAACACAATACACAGATATACTAAAAATAAAGGTACTTTATTTTTATGACAATATGCCAAAAGTATCTCAGTGAGTACCCTCAGTATGAGGATAGCAAATATACACAAGATATATGTACACAACACCAAAAATATGCAGTAATAGCAAAAGGAAGTAATGCAAGCAGTGTATAGTTACAATAGATTGCAATAGGAGCACATAGGTATAGGGGCAACACAAACCATATACTCCAAAAGTGGAATGCGAATAACGTATGGACCCCAAACCTATGTGAGCTTGTAGAGGGTCGCTGGGACTGTAAGAAAACAGTGAGGGTTAGAAAAATAGCCCACCCCAAGACCCTGAAAAGTAGGTGTAAAGTGCACCTATATTCCCCAGAGAGCACAGAAGTCGTGATAGGGCAATTCTGCAAGGAAGACAACACCAGCAATGCAACAAAGGTGGGTTTCCGGACAAGAGCACCTGTACAACAAGGGGACCAAGCACAAGAGTCGCGACAAAGTCGAGATTGGGCAGATGCCCAGGAAATGCCAACTGAGGATGCAAAGAAGTTGCCACTGGATGGTAGAAGCTGTGGATTCTGCAAGAACGAAGAGGACTAGGAACTTCCCCTTTGGAGGATGGATGTCCCACGTCGTGAAGAAGCTTGCAGAGGTGTTCCCACGCAGAAAGACCGCAAACAAGCCTTGCTAGCTGCAAGGGTTGCGGTTAAGGTTTTCGGATACTGCTGTGGCCCAGGAGGGACCAGGATGTCGCCAATTGTGTGAGGAGACAGAGGGGGTGCACAGCAAGATAGGGAGCACTCACAGAAGCAGGCAGCACCCGCAGAAGTGCCGGAATAGGCACTACGAAGAAGAGTGAACCGGAGCTCACCCGAAGTCACAAAAGGAGATCCCACGACGCCGGAGGACAACTCAGGAGGTTGTGCACTGCAGGTTAGAGTGTCGGGGACCCAGGCTTGGCTGTGCACAAAGGAAATCCTGGAAGAGTGCACAGGAGCAGCTGCAAATCACGCGGTACCCAGCAATGCAGTCTAGCATGGGGAGGCAAGGACTTACCTCTACCAAACTTGGACTGAAGAGTCACTGGACTGTGGGAGTCACTTGGACAGAGTTGCTGAGTTCCAGGGACAATGCTCGTCGTGCTGAGAGGGGATCCAGAGGACCAGTGATGCAGTTCTTTTGGTGCCTGCGGTTGCAGGGGGAGGATTCCGTCGTCCCACGGGAGATTTCTTTGGAGCTTCTAGTGCAGAGAAGAGGCAGGCTACCCCCACAGCATGCACCACCAGGAAAACTGTCGAGAAGGCGGCAGGATCAGCGATACAAGGTTGCAGTAGTCGTCTTTGCTACTTTGTTGCGGTTTTGCAGGCTTCCTGAGCAGTCAGCGGTCGATTCCGTGGCAGAAGGTGAAGAGAGAGATGCAGAGGAACTCTGATGAGTTCTTGCATTCGTTATCTTAAGAATTCCCCAAAGCAGAGACCCTAAATAGCCAGAAAAGGAGGTTTGGCTTCTTAGAAAGGAGGATAGGCTAGCAACACAGGTAAGAGCCTATCAGAAGGGGTCTCTGATGTCACCTGCTGGCACTGGCCACTCAGAGCAGTCCAGTGTGCCAGCAGCACCTCTGTTTCCAAGATGGCAGAGGTCTGGAGCACACTGGAGGAGCTCTGGGCACCTCCCCTGGGTGGTGCAGGTCAGGGGAGTGGTCACTCCCCTTTCTTTTGTCCAGTTTCACACCAGAGCAGGGCTGTGCGATCCCTGAACCGGTGTAGACTGGCTTATGCAGAGATGGGCACCATCTGTGCCCATCAAAGCATTTCCAGAGGCTGGGGGAGGCTACTCCTCACCAGCCCTGACACCTTTTTCCAAAGGGAGAGGGTGTAACACCCTCTCTCTGAGGAAGTCCTTTGTTCTGCCTTCCTGGGTCAAGCCTGGCTGGACCACAGGAGGGCAGAAACCTGTCTGAGGGGTTGGCAGCAGCAGCAGCTGCAGTGAAACCCCGGGAAAGGTAGTTTGGCAGTACCCGGGTCTGCGCAAGAGACTCGGGGGATCATGGAATTGTCTCCCCAATGTGAATTGGTGAAATTGGTCACTAGCCTGTTAGTGACAATTTGTAAAGAGAGAGCATAACCACTGAGGTTCTGCTTAGCAGAGCCTCAGTGAGACAGTTAGGCATCACACAGGGAACACATACATATAGGTCACAAACTTATGAGCACTGGGGTCCTGGCTAGCAGGGTCCCAGTGACACATAACAAACATACTGAAAACATAGGGTTTTCACTATGAGCACTGGGCCCTGGCTAGCAGGATCCCAGTGAGACAGTGAAAACACCCTGACATATACTCACAAACAGGCCAAAAGTGGGGGTAACAAGGCTAGAAAGAGGCTACTTTCTCACACAACCCCCCCCCCCCCCCAAACGAAGGACAATAAGGCTAACCTTGGCCATTTGAGACTTTATTGTCTAAGTGGTGATAAGTAGAGAGTAGCTCTGCAATAGACTGGTTACTCCCTTCATCATCCACTATATGGTTACTTCCCTGTGGGGATGTAAACCACCCTGTTTGAATTTTTTTAGCTAAGCAACAATATGAAGATATATTTTCAGAGTTTCTATCAGTAAGTTTTAGTTTAGAACAGTGGGAATTGTCCACTGGACCTATTTCTAGTGATGAGAATGCCAGACAGGGATGCTGTCTCAGTAAAGCCATAGCTGGGCAAAAACTTTGTCCATATGGCTGGAAGAGAGAACAGGGATGCTGTTTCTCTTGATTTGGAGCAGGGCAGGGATGCTGTCCTAAGAGCTCCACTCTAGGGCAGGGTTGCTGTCCTAAGTGTTGTGAGGCAGTGCAGGGTTTCTGCACTAAAGTTTATCTGGGAGGGTTGGAGGGATGCTCTATGTTAACTAAAATGGTGCTCTTTTTCTCACCAATATGAGTTATCCCACAGAGAGGTACTTCCACCTCAGGGAGTACAGCTATGCCAGCTGATGATTCCCTTGGAACAGGTGCCACCCCAGGAGAGGTTTCTCCCACCACAGGAATGGTATCCTGAATGGCAGGGTGGTTAGGGGATACTGTGATACCCTTTTTACCTGTTGTTGGAGAGGGATCCTGAGTTTTCAGGCCTTCTCTCCTTTGCTTTTTCATTTCAGTAGAAATGAGAGGGAACAATTCCTCAGGGATACCCAGCATGGCTGCATGGGGATAAAACTCTACATCAGCCCAACCTGAGGCCTCTAGGTCATTACCTAAGAGACAGTCTACAGGTAAGCTAGATGACACTACCACCTGCTTAGGGCCAGTAACTCCACCCCAACTAAGCTGAACTATAGCTATAAGGGAAGAAACTTAGTGGAGTTATGGACATCAATAATCTTATACTGTTGTCCAATGATGTGTTGTTCAGGAGCCACTAGGT
This sequence comes from Pleurodeles waltl, assembly GCF_031143425.1. Classification (NCBI taxonomy): domain Eukaryota; kingdom Metazoa; phylum Chordata; class Amphibia; order Caudata; family Salamandridae; genus Pleurodeles; species Pleurodeles waltl. The sequence goes on from NC_090441.1 coordinate 206,267,195, forward strand.
TTTCAGTCACCAAAGTGATACTGGCACCTGTGTCCCTGTGGGCCTGGGCCTCAACACCATTTATTGAAACTGTCTGCCTGTGCTTATCCATTGTAAGGGGACAAGCAGCCAGTGTGGCAAGGCCAATGCCACTACGTGTGACAGAAACTGTCTTGGGACTGACTACCTGTAGGAAAGTACCATCTTGCCTGGCATGTTACACCCATTTTTCACTGTATATATGTTGTTTTAGTTGTATGTGTCACTGGGACCCTGGTAACCCAGGGCCCCAGTGCTCATAAGTGTGCCTGAATGTGTTACCTGTGTAGTGACTAACTGTCTCACTGAGGCTCTGCTAATCAGAACCTCAGTGGTTATGCTCGCTCATTTCTTTCCAAATTGTCACTAACAGGCTAGTGACCATTTTTACCAATTTACATTGGCTTACTGGAACACCCTTATAATTCCCTAGTATATGGTACTGAGGTATCCAGGGTATTGGGGTTCCAGGAGATCCCTATGGGCTGCAGCATTTCTTTTGCCACCCATAGGGAGCTCTGACAATTCTTACACAGGCCTGCCACTGCAGCCTGAGTGAAATAACGTCCACGTTATTTCACAGCCATTTTACACTGCACTTAAGTAACTTATAAGTCACCTATATGTCTAACCTTTACCTGGTAAAGGTTAGGTGCAAAGTTACTTAGTGTGAGGGCACCCTGGCACTAGCCAAGGTGCCCCCACATTGTTCAGAGCCAATTCCCTGAACTTTGTGAGTGCGGGGACACCATTACACGCGTGCACTACATATAGGTCACTACCTATATGTAGCTTCACCATGGTAACTCCGAATATGGCCATGTAACATGTCTATGATCATGGAATTGCCCCCTCTATACCATCCTGGCATAGTTGGCACAATCCCATGATCCCAGTGGTCTGTAGCACAGACCCTGGTACTGCCAAACTGCCCTTCCTGGGGTTTCACTGCAGCTGCTGCTGCTGCCAACCCCTCAGACAGGCAGCTGCCCTCCTGGGGTCCAGCCAGGCCTGGCCCAGGATGGCAGAACAAAGAACTTCCTCTGAGAGAGGGTGTGACACCCTCTCCCTTTGGAAAATGGTGTGAAGGCAGGGGAGGAGTAGCCTCCCCCAGCCTCTGGAAATGCTTTCTTGGGCACAGATGTGCCCAATTCTGCATAAGCCAGTCTACACCGGTTCAGGGACCCCTTAGCCCCTGCTCTGGCACGAAACTGGACAAAGGAAAGGGGAGTGACCACTCCCCTGACCTGCACCTCCCCTGGGAGGTGTCCAGAGCTCCTTCAGTGTGCTCCAGACCTCTGCCATCTTGGAAACAGAGGTGCTGCTGGCACACTGGACTGCTCTGAGTGGCCAGTGCCACCAGGTGACGTCAGAGACTCCTGCTGATAGGCTCCTTCAGGTGTTAGTAGCCTATCCTCTCTCCTAGGTAGCCAAACCCTCTTTTCTGGCTATTTAGGGTCTCTGTCTCTGGGGAAACTGTAGATAACGAATGCAAGAGCTCATCCGAGTTCCTCTGCATCTCCCTCTTCACCTTCTGATAAGGAAACGACCGCTGACCGCGCTGGAAGCCTGCAAACCTGCAACATAGTAGCAAAGACGACTACTGCAACTCTGTAACGCTGATCCTGCCGCCTTCTCGACTGTTTTCCTGCTTGTGCATGCTGTGGGGGTAGCCTGCCTCCTCTCTGCACCAGAAGCTCCGAAGAAATCTCCCGTGGGTCGACGGAATCTTCCCCCTGCAACCGCAGGCACCAAAAAGCTGCATCACCGGTCCCTTGGGTCTCCTCTCAGCACGACGAGCGAGGTCCCTCGAATCCAGCGACGCTGTCCAAGTGACCCCCACAGTCCAGTGACTCTTCAGCCCAAGTTTGGTGGAGGTAAGTCCTTGCCTCACCTCGCTGGGCTGCATTGCTGGGAACCGCGACTTTGCAGCTACTCCGGCCCCTGTGCACTTCCGGCGGAAATCCTTTGTGCACAGCCAAGCCTGGGTCCACGGCACTCCAACCTGCATTGCACGACTTTCTAAGTTGGTCTCCGGGGACGTGGGACTCCTTTGTGCAACTTCGGTGAGCACCGTTTCACGCATCCTCGTAGTGCCTGTTTCTGGCACTTCTCCGGGTGCTACCTGCTTCAGTGAGGGCTCTTTGTCTTGCTCGACGTTCCGTCTCTCTTCAGGTCCAATTTGCGACCTCCTGGTCCCTCCTGGGCCCCAGTAGCGTCCAAAAACGCCAAATGCACGATTTGCATGTAGCAAGGCTTGTTGGCGTCCTTCCGGCGGGAAAACACTTCTGCACGACTTTCCAAGGCGAGGGGGATCCGTCCACCAAAGGGAAAGTCTCTAGCCCTTTTCGTTCCTGCAGAAACCTCAGCTTCTTCTGTCCAGTCGAAGCTTCTTTGCACCCGCAGCTGGCATTTCCTGGGCATCTGCCCATCTCCGACTTGCTTGTGACTTTTGGACTTGGTCCCCTTGTTCCACAGGTACCCTAGATTGGAAATCCACAGTTGTTGCATTGCTGGTTTGTGTCTTTCCTGCATTATTCCTCTAACACGACTCTTTTGTCCTTAGGGGAACTTTAGTGCACTTTGCACTCACTTTTCAGGGTCTTGGGGAGGGTTATTTTTCTAACTCTCACTATTTTCTAATAGTCCCAGCGACCCTCTACAAGTTCACATAGGTTTGGGGTCCATTCGTGGTTCGCATTCCACTTTTGGAGTATATGGTTTGTGTTGCCCCTATCCCTATGTTTCCCCATTGCATCCTATTGTAACTATACATTGTTTGCACTGTTTTCTAAGACTATACTGCATATTTTTGCTATTGTGTATATATATCTTGTGTATATTTCCTATCCTCTCACTGAGGGTACACTCTAAGATACTTTGGCATATTGTCATAAAAATAAAGTACCTTTATTTTTAGTATAACTGTGTATTGTGTTTTCTTATGATATTGTGCATATGACACTAAGTGGTACTGTAGTAGCTTCACACGTCTCCTAGTTCAGCCTAAGCTGCTCTGCTAAGCTACCATTATCTATCAGCCTAAGCTGCTAGACACCCTATACACTAATAAGGGATAACTGGGCCTGGTGCAAGGTGCAAGTACCCCTTGGTACTCACTACAAGCCAGTCCAGCCTCCTACATTGGTTGTGCAGTGGTGGGATAAGTGCTTGAGACTACTTACCACTCTTGTCATTGTACTTTTCATAAGAGAAAAATATACAAAACAAGGTCAGTGTATATACACATAGCCAAAAAGTTTTGCATTTCCTCTTTTCACTCTTTTCTAAGTGCTGAAAAGTACTTCTAAACTTTCAAAAAGTTCTTAAAAGTTTAAAAAGTTTTTTTTCTGTCTTTCCAAAAAGTTCTGAAAACTTTTGTCTCTTTCTCTATCACTTTAACTCTCTCTAAAAAATGTCTGGCACAGGCCAAAGTGTTGATCTGTCCAAACTTGCATATGATAACCTTAGCTGGAAAAGAGCAAGGAGTCTCTGTATAGAGAGAGGTTTGAGTGTAGGGAAGAATCCTGCCTTGGAACTGTTAATTAACATGCTTAGAGAACAGGATAAGGCCATAGGTGCCCCATCTGTTGAAAAAGTACCTAATAGTTCCCAATCTGATTCAGGGACTCCCCCAGGAAAAGATTCAGGAAAGAAACTTCCTAGCCTGCCCATTACTAGACAATCTAGCATAGATGGTAATGATGATGAGCCACACCAAATAAATAGTGTTGTCTCACATCATAGCAAAAGCATTTATTCTCACCATACTGGTAGTAATGTTTCTGTAAACCAAGCTGTTAAGTTGGCTTCTGTAAGGGACAGGTCTCCTTCTGTTCATTTCCATCATAGCTCTGTTTCTAGAAATGTCCCTCCCACCAACCCTGATGACAGAATGTTAGAGAGGGAACTCAATAAGTTGAGGGTGGAACAAACCAGACTGAAGCTTAAAAAGCAACAGCTGGATTTGGATAGACAGTCTTTTGAATTAGAGAAGGAAAGACAGAAGTTGGGTTTAGATACCCATGGTGGCAGCAGCAGTATTCCCCATAGTCATCCTGCAAAAGAGCATGATTCCAGGAATCTGCACAAGATAGTTCCCCCTTATAAGGAGGGGGATGACATTAACAAGTGGTTTGCTGCATTTGAGAGGGCCTGTGTTCTACAGGATGTCCCTCAAAGGCAGTGGGCTGCTATCCTATGGCTATCATTTACTGGAAAAGGTAGGGATAGGCTCCTTACTGTGAAAGAAAATGATGCTAATAATTTCCAAGTTCTTAAGAATGCACTCCTGGATGGTTATGGCTTATCCACTGAACAGTACAGGATAAAGTTCAGAGAGACCAAAAAGGAGTCTTCACAAGACTGGGTTGATTTCATTGACCAGGCAGTGAAGGCCTTGGAGGGGTGGTTACATGGCAGTAAAGTTACTGATTATGACAGCCTGTATAACTTGATCCTGAGAGAGCATATTCTTAATAATTGTGTGTCTGATTTGTTGCACCAGTACTTGGTGGACTCTGATCTGACCTCTCCCCAAGAATTGGGAAAGAAGGCAGACAAATGGGTCAGAACAAGAGTGAACAGAAAAGTTCATACAGGGGGTGACAAAGATGGCAACAAAAAGAAGTATGGTAAGTCTTCTGACAAGGGTGGGGACAAATCTAAAAATGAGTCTTCATCAGGCCCACAAAAACACTCTGGTGGGGGTGGTGGGTCCAAATCCTCCTTTAATCAGAACAAGGAAAAGAAACCATGGTGCTATTTATGTAAAATAAAAGGCCATTGGACAACAGATCCCAGTTGTCCAAAGAAAGGCACCACAGCTCCTACCACTACAACCCCTCCTGCTACACCTAGTGTCCCTACTAATAGCAGTGGTGGTGGGAGCAAACCTACTAATAGCCAATCCAAGGGAGTAGCTGGGCTCACTTTTGGTAATTTAGTTGGGGTTGGTCTGATTAGGGAGACCACAGAGGCTACTTTAGTCTCTGAAGGGGCTATTGATTTAGCCACTTTGGTTGCTTGCCCCCATAACTTGGAGAAGTACAAGCAACTAACCCTAATAAATGGTGTTGAGGTCCAGGCCTACAGGGACACAGGTGCCAGTGTCACAATGGTGATTGAGAAACTGGTGCACCCTGAACAACACATACTTGGACACCAGTACCAAGAAACCGATGCTCACAACATAACACAAAGCCACCCCATGGCTGTTGTAAATCTCAACTGGGGGGGGGTAACTGGTCCAAAGAAAGTTGTGGTAGCTTCAGATTTACCTGTAGACTGTCTATTAGGGAATGATTTGGAGACATCAGCTTGGTCAGATGTGGAGTTGGTGGCCCATGCAGCAATGCTGGGCATCCCAGGGCATATTTTTGCTTTGACAAGGGCTCAGGCCAAAAAGCAAAAAGGACAGGGAAGCTTGGATCCTGGAACAATGGACCAAGTGCTCCCTAAAGCTAGGGGTAGTAGAAGCAAACCACGTCCTACTATCCCTCCCTCTACAGTGGATTCTACATCTGAGGAAGAAGAATTCCCTCCCTGTGCAGAACCTACACCAGAGGAGCTGGAAGCAGACACTGCTGAGCTTTTGGGTGAAGGGGGGCCTGCCAGAGAGGAGCTGAGTGTGGCACAGCAAACCTGTCCCACATTAGAGGGTCTCAGACAGCAAGCTGTCAAACAGGCTAATGGGGATGTCAGTGACTCTCACAGAGTTTACTGGGAGGACAACCTCTTGTACACTGAGCATAGGGATCCTAAACCTGGAGCTGCCAGGAGATTAGTGATTCCTCAGGAGTACAGAAAGTTCCTCCTAACACTGGCACATGACATTCCCCTAGCTGGGCACCTGGGTCAAATGAAAACTTGGGACAGATTGGTTCCATTGTTTCATTGGCCTAGGATGTATGAGGACACAAAGGAATTTTGTAAGTCCTGTGAAACCTGTCAAGCCAGTGGCAAGACAGGTGGCACCCCAAAGGCACCCCTTATCCCACTGCCTGTGGTTGGGGTTCCCTTTGAAAGGGTAGGGGTTGACATAGTGGGCCCCCTTGACCCTCCTACTGCTTCAGGCAATAGGTTTATCTTAGTGGTAGTGGACCATGCCACAAGATATCCTGAAGCTATTCCTTTAAGGACCACTACAGCTCCTGCAGTGGCAAAGGCCCTCCTGGGCATATTTTCCAGGGTGGGCTTCCCAAAGGAAGTAGTATCAGACAGAGGAAGCAATTTCATGTCTGCATACTTAAAGGCCATGTGGAAGGAGTGTGGTGTAACGTACAAGTTCACAACACCCTATCATCCACAAACAAATGGACTGGTGGAGAGATTTAATAAAACTCTCAAAGGCATGATTATGGGTCTCCCTGAAAAACTCCGCAGGAGATGGGATATCCTTCTACCATGCCTCCTTTTTGCCTACAGGGAGGTACCCCAGAAAGGAGTGGGCTTCAGCCCCTTTGAACTTCTTTTTGGACACCCTGTTAGGGGTCCACTCACACTTGTAAAGGAGGGTTGGGAACAACCTTTAAAAGCTCCTAAGCAGGATATTGTGGACTATGTACTTGGCCTCAGATCAAGGATGGCTGAGTACATGAAAAAGGCCAGTAAAAACCTTCAGGCCAGCCAAGAGCTCCAGAAGCAATGGCATGATCAGAAGGCTGTTTTGGTTCAGTACCAACCAGGGCAGAAAGTGTGGGTCTTGGAGCCTGTGGCCCTAAGAGCACTCCAAGATAAATGGAGTGGACCCCACACAATTGTTGAAAAGAAGGGTGAAGTCACCTACTTGGTTGACTTAGGCACTGCCAGGAGTCCCCTTAGGGTGCTCCATGTCAACCGCCTGAAACCCTACTATGACAGGGCTGATCTCACCCTGCTCATGGCAACTGATGAGGGACAGGAAGAAGACAGTGATCCTCTACCTGATCTCTTCTCTTCCACAGAACAAAATGCTCTTGTGGAAGGTGTAGTTTTGGCTGATTGTCTTACTGCTGAGCAGAAAGATAATTGCATAAATCTCCTAGGACAATTTTCAGAACTATTCTCTACTGTGCCAGGCACCACTTCTTGGTGTGAGCACACTATAGATACTGGAGACAGTTTACCTGTCAAGAGTAAGATCTATAGGCAGCCTGACCATGTCAGGGACTGCATAAAGCAAGAAGTTCAGAAAATGTTGGAACTAGGAGTGGTTGAGCACTCTGACAGTCCATGGGCTTCTCCTGTGGTACTGGTACCAAAACCCAATTCTAAAGATGGAAAGAAGGAAATGCGGTTTTGTGTAGACTATAGAGGTCTCAACTTGGTAACCAAAACTGATGCTCACCCTATACCCAGGGCAGATGAGCTCATAGATACACTGGCATCTGCCAAGTATCTAAGCACTTTTGATTTGACTGCAGGGTATTGGCAGATCAAATTATCAGAAGATGCTAAACCTAAGACTGCATTTTCTACCATTGGAGGACATTACCAGTTTACTGTAATGCCTTTTGGTTTGAAAAATGCACCTGCCACTTTTCAGAGGTTGGTGAACACAGTCCTGCAAGGGCTGGAAGCTTTCAGTGCAGCATATTTGGACGATATAGCTGTCTTTAGCTCCAGCTGGGATGATCACCTGGTCCACCTATGGAAAGTTTTGGAGGCCCTGCAAAAGGCAGGCCTCACTATCAAGGCTTCAAAGTGCCAGATAGGGCAGGGTAAGGTGGTTTATCTGGGACACCTTGTTGGTGGGGAACAGATTGCACCACTTCAGGGGAAAATCCAAACAATTATTGATTGGGTTCCCCCTACCACTCAGACTCAGGTGAGAGCCTTCATAGGCCTCACTGGGTACTACAGGAGGTTCATTAAGAACTATGGCTCCATTGCAGCCCATCTTAATGACCTCACATCCAAGAAAATGCCTAAAAAGGTATTATGGACAGCAAACTGTCAGAAAGCTTTTGAGGAGCTGAAGCAGGCCATGTGCTCTGCACCTGTCCTGAAAAGCCCTTGTTACTCTAAAAAATTCTATGTCCAAACTGATGCATCTGAATTAGGAGTAGGGGCAGTCCTATCACAACTTAATTCTGAGGGCCAGGATCAACCTGTTGCTTTTATTAGTAGGAGGTTGACCCCTAGAGAAAAGCGTTGGTCTGCCATTGAGAGGGAGGCCTTTGCTGTGGTCTGGGCTCTGAAGAAGTTGAGGCCATACCTGTTTGGCACTCACTTCATTGTTCAGACAGACCACAAACCTCTACTTTGGCTAAAACAAATGAAAGGTGAAAATCCTAAATTGTTGAGGTGGTCCATATCCCTACAGGGAATGGACTATACAGTGGAACATAGACCTGGGAGTAGCCACTCCAATGCAGATGGACTCTCCAGATATTTCCACTTAGACAATGAAGACTCATCAGGTCATGGCTAGTCTTATTGTCCTTCATTTGGGGGGGGGGGTTGTGTAGGAAAGTACCATCTTGCCTGGCATGTTACCCCCATTTTTCACTGTATATATGTTGTTTTAGTTGTATGTGTCCCTGGGACCCTGGTAACCCAGGGCCCCAGTGCTCATAAGTGTGCCTGAATGTGTTACCTGTGTAGTGACTAACTGTCTCACTGAGGCTCTGCTAATCAGAACCTCAGTGGTTATGCTCGCTCATTTCTTTCCAAATTGTCACTAACAGGCTAGTGACCATTTTTACCAATTTACATTGGCTTACTGGAACACCCTTATAATTCCCGAGTATATGGTACTGAGGTACCCAGGGTATTGGGGTTCCAGGAGATCCCTATGGGCTGCAGCATTTCTTTTGCCACCCATAGGGAGCTCTGACAATTCTTACACAGGCCTGCCACTGCAGCCTGAGTGAAATAACGTCCACGTTATTTCACAGCCATTTTACACTGCACTTAAGTAACTTATAAGTCACCTATATGTCTAACCTTTACCTGGTAAAGGTTAGGTGCAAAGTTACTTAGTGTGAGGGCACCCTGGCACTAGCCAAGGTGCCCCCACATTGTTCAGAGCCAATTCCCTGAACTTTGTGAGTGCGGGGACACCATTACACGCGTGCACTACATATAGGTCACTACCTATATGTAGCTTCACCATGGTAACTCCGAATATGGCCATGTAACATGTCTATGATCATGGAATTGCCCCCTCTATACCATCCTGGCATAGTTGGCACAATCCCATGATCCCAGTGGTCTGTAGCACAGACCCTGGTACTGCCAAACTGCCCTTCCTGGGGTTTCACTGCAGCTGCTGCTGCTGCCAACCCCTCAGACAGGCAGCTGCCCTCCTGGGGTCCAGCCAGGCCTGGCCCAGGATGGCAGAACAAAGAACTTCCTCTGAGAGAGGGTGTGACACCCTCTCCCTTTGGAAAATGGTGTGAAGGCAGGGGAGGAGTAGCCTCCCCCAGCCTCTGGAAATGCTTTCTTGGGCACAGATGTGCCCAATTCTGCATAAGCCAGTCTACACCGGTTCAGGGACCCCTTAGCCCCTGCTCTGGCGCGAAACTGGACAAAGGAAAGGGGAGTGACCACTCCCCTGACCTGCACCTCCCCTGGGAGGTGTCCAGAGCTCCTCCAGTGTGCTCCAGACCTCTGCCATCTTGGAAACAGAGGTGCTGCTGGCACACTGGACTGCTCTGAGTGGCCAGTGCCACCAGGTGACGTCAGAGACTCCTGCTGATAGGCTCCTTCAGGTGTTAGTAGCCTATCCTCTCTCCTAGGTAGCCAAACCCTCTTTTCTGGCTATTTAGGGTCTCTGTCTCTGGGGAAACTGTAGATAACGAATGCAAGAGCTCATCCGAGTTCCTCTGCATCTCCCTCTTCACCTTCTGATAAGGAAACGACCGCTGACCGCGCTGGAAGCCTGCAAACCTGCAACATAGTAGCAAAGACGACTACTGCAACTCTGTAACGCTGATCCTGCCGCCTTCTCGACTGTTTTCCTGCTTGTGCATGCTGTGGGGGTAGCCTGCCTCCTCTCTGCACCAGAAGCTCCGAAGAAATCTCCCGTGGGTCGACGGAATCTTCCCCCTGCAACCGCAGGCACCAAAAAGCTGCATCACCGGTCCCTTGGGTCTCCTCTCAGCACGACGAGCGAGGTCCCTCGAATCCAGCGACACTGTCCAAGTGACCCCCACAGTCCAGTGACTCTTCAGCCCAAGTTTGGTGGAGGTAAGTCCTTGCCTCACCTCGCTGGGCTGCACTGCTGGGAACCGCGACTTTGCAGCTACTCCGGCCCCTGTGCACTTCCGGCGGAAATCCTTCATGCACAGCCAAGCCTGGGTCCACGGCACTCTGACCTGCATTGCACGACTTTCTAAGTTGGTCTCCGGCGACGTGGGACTCCTTTGTGCAACTTCGGCGAGCACCGTTTCATGCATCCTCGTAGTGCCTGTTTCTGGCACTTCTCCGGGTGCTACCTGCTTCAGTGAGGGCTCTTTGTCTTGCTCGACGTCCCCTCTCTCTTCAGGTCCAATTTGCGACCTCCTGATCCCTCCTGGGCCCCAGTAGCGTCCAAAAACGCCAAACGCACGATTTGCGTGTAGCAAGGCTTGTTGGCGTCCTTCCAGCGGGAAAACACTTCTGCACGACTCTCCAAGGCAAGCGGGATCCGTCCACCAAAGGGGAAGTCTCTAGCCCTTTTTGTTCCTGCAGAAACCTCAGCTTCTTCTGTCCAGTCGAAGCTTCTTTGCACCCACAGCTGGCATTTCCTGGGCATCTGCCCATCTCCGACTTGCTTGTGACTTTTGGACTTGGTCCCCTTGTTCCACAGGTACCCTAGATTGGAAATCCACAGTTGTTGCATTGCTGGTTTGTGTCTTTCCTGCATTATTCCTCTAACACGACTCTTTTGTCCTTAGGGGAACTTTAGTGCACTTTGCACTCACTTTTCAGGGTCTTGGGGAGGGTTATTTTTCTAACTCTCACTATTTTCTAATAGTCCCAGCGACCCTCTACAAGGTCACATAGGTTTGGGGTCCATTCGTGGTTCGCATTCCACTTTTGGAGTATATGGTTTGTGTTGCCCCTATCCCTATGTTTCCCCATTGCATCCTATTGTAACTATACATTGTTTGCACTGTTTTCTAAGACTATACTGCATATTTTTGCTATTGTGTATATATATCTTGTGTATATTTCCTATCCTCTCACTGAGGGTACACTCTAAGATACTTTGGCATATTGTCATAAAAATAAAGTACCTTTATTTTTAGTATAACTGTGTATTGTGTTTTCTTATGATATTGTGCATATGACACTAAGTGGTACTGTAGTAGCTTCACACGTCTCCTAGTTCAGCCTAAGCTGCTCTGCTAAGCTACCATTATCTATCAGCCTAAGCTGCTAGACACCCTATACACTAATAAGGGATAACTGGGCCTGGTGCAAGGTGCAAGTACCCCTTGGTACTCACTACAAGCCAGTCCAGCCTCCTACACTACCCCAGTTTCTATGATGGACCCATAAGTGAACCCAACTACACCCTTAGCTTGACTGTTGTCAGCAGTCCCACCACTAGTACCACTACATCTAGGGGCACTAGAGCTTGATGTATTAGTGGTGGTAGGCTCAGGGGGTTTACCTGGACAGGACTTATCCCCTGGCCTATGGCCTCTGTTTTTGCACACAAAGCACCAAGGCTTTTTAATGTGTGTGGGTTGTGAAGAAGAGGAAGAATTTGTTTTATCCCCACCCCCTGAAGAGTGTTTAGGATTTGAAGAAGGATCTCTGGTTTTACCCTTATCCCCATGTTTATCCTGAGATTTCTCACCATCTTTCTTCTTGCCATCCTTGTCACCACCTGTATGAACTTTTCTGTTCACTCTTGTTCTGACCCATTTGTCTGCCTTCTTTCCCAATTCTTGGGGAGAGGTTAGATCTGAGTCCACTAGATATTGGTGTAACAAATCAGACACACAGTTATTCAGAATATGCTCTCTCAGGATCAGATTATACAGGCTTTCATAGTCAGAAACTTTACTGCCATGTAACCACCCCTCCAAGGCCTTCACTGAATGGTCAACAAAGTCTACCAAGTCTTGTGAAGACTCTTTTCTGGTTTCTCTGAACTTAATCCTGTATTGTTCAGTGGTTAAGCCAAATTCATCCAAGAGTGCATTCTTTAAAACTGTAAAATTATTGGCATCACTTTCCTTCACAGTAAGGAGCCTATCCCTACCCTTTCCACTGAAAGATAGCCATAGGATAGCAGCCCACTGCCTTTGAGGGACCCCCTGTACAACACAGGCCCTCTCAAGTGCAGCAAACCACTTGTTAATGTCATCCCCCTCCTTGTAAGGGGGAACTATCTTATGCAGATTCCTAGAATCATGCTCTTTCACAGGATTACTATCTGTAATACTGCTGCTGCCACCATGAGGTCCCAACCCGAACCTCTGCCTTTCTTTTTCTAAGTCTAAAGTTTCCCTGTTTAGAGCCATCTGTTGCTGTTTAAGCTTCAGTCTGGACTCTTTCACTCTCAATCTATTGAGTTCCCTTTCTAAAATTCTGTCATCAGGGTGGGAGGGTTGGGCATGCTTTGACACAGAAGAATGGTGTGAATGAACAGAGGGAGACCTGTCCCTAACAGTTGGCACCCTAACAACCTGGCCCAAAGGAATGGCATCCCTACTGTGATGAGAGCTTACATTAGTACCAGCTATGCTAGGTGGCCTGCTAAGGGGCAGGTTGGAAAGAATACCATCTAACATTCTTACTGGGGCTACCCCAGAATCAGAGTGTGAACCATCTGCTAACTTCTCACCAGATGTGCCAGCTAAGGCCTTATCATTTTCAATGAGCATGTTAACTATCAATTCTCTAGAGGGATTCTTCCCTACCCCTAAACCTCTATCAATGCAGAGACTCCTTACACTTTTCCAGTTAAGGTGGTCATGAGCTGTGATGGCCAGATCAAGAGTAAGACCTGTACCAGACATGATAGAAAAGAGTTTAAGGGACAGAAAAAGAAAGAAAAAGTTTCAGAACTTTTTAAGGAAACAGAAAAAAAAAATCAACTTTTTAAGAAACTTTTTGAAAGTTTAGAGGTACTTTTCAGCACTTAGCAATAGAGTAAGAGAAGAAAAGCAAAACTTTTTGGTTAGGTGTACATACACTGAACTTGTTTTGTATATTTTTCTCTTATGAAAAGTACAAAATGACAAAGTGGTAAGTAGTTGCAAGTACGTATCCCACCACTGCACAACCAATGTAGGAGGCTGGCCTGGTTTGTAGTGAGTACCAAGGGGTACTTACACTCTGCACCAGGTCCAGGTCTCCCTTATTAGTGTAGAAGAGGTGTCTAGCAGCTTAGGCTGATAGAAAAGGTAGCTTAGCAGAGCAGCTTAGGCTGAACTAGGAGACATGCAAAGCTCCCACTATACCACTGGTGTCATATGCACAATATCATAAGAAAACACAATACACAGATATACTAAAAATAAAGGTACTTTATTTTTATGACAATATGCCAAAAGTATCTCAGTGAGTACCCTCAGTATGGGGATAGCAAATATACACAAGATATATGTGCACAATACCAAAAATATGCAGTAATAGCAATAGAAAGCAATGCAAGCAATGTACAGTCACAATAGATTGCAATGAGAGCACATAGGTATAGGGGCAACACAAACCATATACTCCAAAAGTGGAATGCGAACCACGAATGGACCCCAAACCTATGTGAGCTTGTAGAGGGTCGTTGGGACTGTAAGAAAACAGTGAGGGTTAGAAAAATAGCCCACCCCAAGACCCTGAAATGTAGGTGTAAAGTGCACCTAAGTTCCCCAAAGAGCACAGAAGTCGTGATAGGGGAATTCTGCAAGGAAGACCAACACCAGCAATGCAACAACGATGGATTTCCGGACAAGAGTACCTGTGAAACAAGGGGACCAAGTCCAAGAGTCGCGACAAAGTCGAGATTGGGCAGATGGCCAGGAAATGCCAGCTGAGGGTGCAAAGAAGCTGCCACTGGAAGGTAGAAGCTGTGGATTCTGCAAGAACGAAGAGGACTAGGAACTTCCCCTTTGGAGGATAGATGTCCCACGTCGTGAAGAAGCTTGCAGAGGTATTTCCATGCAGAAAGACCGCAAATAAGCCTTGCTAGCTGCAAGGGTTGTGGTTAGGGTTTTTGGATGCTGCTGTGGCCCAGGAGGGACCAGGATGTCGCCAATTGCGTGAGGAGACAGAGGGGACGCCCAGCAAGACAAGGAGCCCTCTCAGGAGCAGGCAGCACCCGCAGAAGTGCTGGAACAGGCACTACAAAGAGGAGTGAACCGGAGCTCACCCGAAGTCACAAAAGAAGGTCCCACGACGCCGGAGGACAACTCAGGCGGTCGTGCACTGCAGATTAGAGTGTCGGGGACCCAGACTTGCCTGTGCACAAAGGAAATCCTGGAAGAGTGCACAGGAGCCGGAGCAGCTGCAAATCACACGGTACCCAGCAATGCAGTCTAGCGTGGTGAGGCAAGGACTTACCTCCACCAAACTTGGACGGAAGAGTCACTGGACTGTGGGAGTCACTTGGACAGAGTTGCTGAATTCCAGGGACCACGCTCGTCGTGCTGAGAGGGGACCCAGAGGACCGGTGATGCAGTCTTTTGTTGCCTGCGGTTGCAGGGGGAAGATTCGGTCGACCCACAGGAGATTTCTTTGGAGCTCCTAGTGCAGAGAGGAGGCAGACTACCCCCACAGCATGCACCACCAGGAAAACAGTTGAGAAGGCGGCCGGATCAGCGATACAAGGTTGCAGTAGTCATCTTTGCTACTTTGCTGTGGTTTTGCAGCCGTCCAGAGCAGTCAGCGGTCGATTCCTTGGCAGAAGGTGAAGAGAGAGATGCAGTGGAACTCTGATGAGCTCTTGCATTCGTTATCTAAAGAATTCCCCAAAGCAGAGACCCTAAATAGCCAGAAAAGGAGGTTTGGCTACTTAGGAAGGAGGATAGGCTAGCAACACAGGTAAGAGCCTATCAGAAGGAGTCTTTGACGTCACCTACTGGCACTGGCCACTCAGAGCAGTCCAGTGAGCCAGCAGCACCTCTGTTTCCAAGATGGCAGAGGTCTGGAGCACACTGGAGGAGCTCTGGGCACCTCCCAGGGGAGGTGCAGGTCAGGGGAGTGGTCACTCCCCTTTCCTTTGTCCAGTTTCACGCCAGAGCAGGGCTGGGGGATCCCTGAACCGGTGTAGACTGGCTTATGTAGAGATGGGCACCATCTGTGCCCATCAAAGCATTTCCAGAGGCTGGGGGAGGCTACTCCTCCCCAGCCCTGACACCTTTTTACAAAGGGAGAGGGTGTAACACCCTCTCTCTGAGGAAGTCCTTTGTTCTGCCTTCCTGGGCCAAGCCTGGCTGGACCCCAGGAGGGCAGAAACCTGTCTGAGGGGTTGGCAGCAGCTGCAGTGAAACCCCGGGAAAGGTAGTTTGGCAGTACACGGGTCTGTGCTAGAGACTCAGGGGATCATGGAATTGTCTCCCCAATGCCAGAATGGCATTGGGGTGACAATTACATGAGCTTAGACATGTTACATGGCCATGTTCGGAGTTACCATTGTGACACTGTACATAGGTAGTAGCCTGTGTACAGTGCACGCGTGTAATGTGTCCCCGCACTCACAAAGTCCGGGGAATTTGCCCTGAACAATGTGGGGGCACCTTGGCTAGTGCCAGGGTGCCCACACACTAAGTAACTTAGCACCCAACCTTTACCAGGTAAAGGTTAGACATATAGGTGACTTATAAGTTAATTAAGTGCAGTGGTAAATGGCTGTGAAATAACGTGGACATTATTTCCCTCAGGCTGCAGTGGCAGGCCTGTGTAAGAATTGTCAGAGCTCCCTATGGGTGGCAAAAGAAATGCTGCAGCCCATAGGGATCTCCTGGAACCCCAATACCCTGGGTACCTCAGTACCATATACTAGGGAATTATAAGGGTGTTCCAGTATGCCAATGTGAATTGGTGAAATTGGTCACTAGCCTGTTAGTGACAATTTGGAAAGCAAAGAGAGAGCATAACCACTGAGGTTCTGGTTAGCAGAGCCTCAGTGAGACAGTTAGTCATCACACAGGGAACACATACATGGCACACTTATGAGCACTGGGGCCCTGGCTGGCAGGGTCCCAGTGACACATACAACTAAAACAACATATATACAGTGAAATATGGGGGTAACATGCCAGGCAAGATGGTACTTTTCTACACCAATTCGCTGAGTTGGTCTCCAACTTCGTGGGACCCTCTTTTGTTGTGCTGAGTCGACTGTCATGCTCAGATCTTCTGAACGCCTGTTCAGGTGCTCCTGCGGGTGCTGCCTGCTTCTGTGTGGGCTCTCCGTGTTGCTGAGTGCCCCCTCTGTCTCCTCCTCCAAGGGGCGACCTCCTGGTCCTTTCTGGGCCCTGGCAGCACCCAAAACCTTCAACAGCGACTCTTGCAGCTAGCAAGGCTTGTTTGTGGTCTTTCTGCATGGAAACAACTCTGCATCCTCCAGCATACCGTGGGACATCTTCTGACCAAAGGGGAAGTTCCTGGCACCTTCCGTTGTTGCAGAATCTTTGGCTTCTTCCACCAAGAGGCAGCCCTTTTGCATCTTCATCCGGGGTTTACTGGGCTCCTGCCCCCCCTGGATACTTGCGTGACTCTTGGACTTGGTCCCCTTCCTTTACAGGTCCTCAGGTCCAGGAATCCGTCTTCAGTGCTTTGCAGTCAGTTGTTGTCCTTGCAGAATCCCCTATCTCGACTTTACTGCCTTACTGGGGTAATAGGGTAACTCTACTCCTACTTTTCAGAGTCTTGGGGTGGGGTATCTTGGACACCCTTAGTGTTGTCTTACACTCCCAGCGACCCTCTACACACTACACTAGGCCTGGGGTCCATTCGTGGTTCGCATTCCACTTTTGGAGTATATGGTTTGTGTTGCCCCTGGGCCTATTTTTCCTTTTTGCATTCTATTGTGTTCTACAGTGTTTGCACTACTTTTCTAAGTGTTTTACTTACCTGATTTTGGTTTGTGTGTATATTTTGTATATTTTACTTACCTCCTAAGGGAGGGTATCCTCTGAGATACTTTTGGCATATTGTCACTAAAATAAAGTACCTTTATTTTTACTAACTCTGAGTATTGTGTTTTCTTATGATATAGTGCTATATGATATAAGTGGTATAGTAGGAGCTTTGCATGTCTCCTAGTTCAGCCTAAGCTGCTCTGCTATAGCTACCTCTATCAGCCTTAGCTGCTAGAACACTACTAATCTACTAATAAGGGATAACTGGACCTGGCACAAGGTGTAAGTACCACAAGATACCCACTATAAGCCAGGCCAGCCTCCTACAAGCATTGCTTGCATCTAGGATTTTTTTTAAAGAATAAATGCACTGCATACCTATTTACAGTGAAGCTCTGTAGTTATCAGAAGTCAGGGAGGCAGTGTTCCCTGTGAAAAGAAAACACACGTTGGATCAGCTCCCCTCCTCCTGGACTTGGCTTGATGTCAGCTTTCAAAATAAAGCACGATGCAGCAGTATCTCAGGCACTCGGGATCTTCTTCTGGGGCGAAGGAACTTTTGCTGACAAGTGGTCAAGTGGCAGCCCTTTTATTCTATACGTTATCTGAGGTGGGAATTTCTGACATAACCTTAGGAATATCTGACATACCCTATGTGAATCAAGATGCTAGTGTTAGACACATTCTTAAAAGAAATAGGGTAAAAAAATGTCAATTCAGACTACATCGTTTATGTTATTGTTTTCATCTGACCTTGTACTACAGATAACAAGCCACTTGATCCAGACTGATGTCGCATCAGGTGTTCTTATCAAAGTCATTGTCTGAGTGACCTGACACTTTCACAGGTTCTTGGAGAGCTGAGGACAGACAAAATCTACGTCAAAGGCAGACATGTTAATGGTTTTACAAAAGTAGAGAAATTGGACTCTCGGCCTGCTCAAAATGGAGTTGTGCCTTCTGGACTTTACATCAGGTGGATCCACACTGGTGGCTTCACCCCCTTGACCTTCAGTCCATGATGTTTCCTCTGGTTTTGGTGGACTGGTGTGGGGAGAAAGCATGACAGATCAGTCTTTTTAACCCTTGGGCATTTTAGCCCTTGGGCACCGAAGTGCATGCAGCTTGCCCAGGCACTGGTGGACCAGGTTGGGAAGCTTGGTAGATCTGGTGGTGGCAGTTTCACCACTGGGCCCGTCAGTATGTGCAGCTTGCCCTGCCACTGATGGACCCCTCTGGGAGGAGCCTGGAGGATCCACTGGCGATGCTGGTCCTGGTTTTGGTGAGCCTGAGAGAGGGAGCAGTTTGCAGTTCTGCAGATTTGTCTCTGGCAGTTGTACTGCTGGGTCCTTCAGTCCTGGCACTGGTGGACAGGAGTAGAGGAGTAGCTTGGTCCATCCTCCAGTGGCGGTTTTGTCAAATAACCCTTCACTTCATGGAACATGCCATGGAGTTTGTGTAAGGGGGTGGAGGTGGCGTTTAGTTGATCTGCTGGTTGGTATAGCCACCAGACCCTTCAATCTGTGGAGCTTCCCTGGCATTAGTGGATCTTTGTGGATCCACTGGTCACTGTTGCTCTGGTGTTTGTGGATCTGTGTTGTAGAGGAGATTGGTGTGCTTTTCAGTGGGAGAGGGGTTTGGCAGATCCACTAAAGACAGTTTTGCTGAAATGCCCTTCAGTCTGTGGAGCTCGCTCTGTTTGGGGCCTGAAGTGGGGGTGGAGCTTAGAAAATTTACAAATGGCGGTTTCGTCACCAGGCCTTCCGGCCCTCTGTCGTTATTGGACCAGGGTACGGGGAACTTGATGGTCAGTTGGTGATGGTATCACCACTGGTATATTCAGTCTATGGAGTTTGCCCTCGTGTTGATGGACCGATGCAGGGGAAAGTCAGCGGATCTGTCTTAATTCCCTGGAGCTTGCTCTGGCATTGGTGAACTGCGGTGGGTCAGGAGCTTTGCGGACCTGCTGGTGAAAGTTTTACTTGCTGGCTCTTTAGTCTGAGGAGCTTGCCCTGAGGTTTGCGGGCTGGAATTGGAAAGGAGATTGGCAGATTCACCAGTAGAAGTTTCACTACAGTATGTATTCTGCATGCAAACACAGCAAACTAAATACGTTACATAGAATGTCTGTAAAGGCTAGCACCCTAGTGCTGATTAGGGCTGTGCTCCCCTCACAGGTCATATCCCACTCTCCTCCTCCATGCTAACTGTGTCTGAGGCGGATCTTTGAAAGTGGCCATACAGGTGCTACACACACAAGTGATGTGTATTAAATTCTGACTTTTCCCTTGAACGTTTCAGCTGTTTGGGTACTAATCCACAAACCTCCTGCAAGCCTGCCAAAGGGCCTGCACCCATGCTTCAGCCTTACCCAATGCAATCCTCAGAAGAGTTGATGAGCTGGGACATGTCTTCTCGCACTCTGGCAATAAGCAGCTTCTACCGCATTCTTCTACAATTGGAGGATAGCAAGTTGAGGTAGTCACTGGCAATAATGGCTTCTGGGTGCAGCCGCTTCTTCTTCTTTGTGGTTCTTGTCAGTAAGTTGGTAGAGCAGTGGTAATCCTCTAATTGTGCGCACTCCTCTGACTCGGATGATGGCACCAATGGTCCTAGTGGCTAACTTGTGGCATACGGGGGTCATGGATATGGGTAATGGCCCTAACAAGGTCACATGCACGTTGCAACGGCCCCAAAAGTCTCAGTCCACAGCACGTTTAGTAGCATTGGGTGACAGACAATTCTTTTTGCATTATGAGGCACAGCTCTATCAAGAATGATGGAGCCATATGGCAAACTGTTTTCTTTTTTTTTGGAAAAGAAAATCCTGTAACAGGATTTTCTTTTTGAAAATCAAAAAGATAACTCCTCTCGCCATGGGAGTCCTCTCCCATGTCAAGGGGAGCATTTTGTAGTTTTTACTACCCTTTACTTCAAGGGTTTTACTTGCAGTGACGGGCAGTGAATACTGACCTCTAATTCTGGCCATCTAATTTAGGTGGGCAGAATTAGAGGTCAACCTCCGATGGCACTTACTTCTTTAGACCGTCGGAGGGGTTTAATCAGTGAGGAGATGAAATAGTCTCTACCGTGATTAAATTAAAAATTCCACCCTTCTTTAAATCGGGTGAACCACAGTCTTAGCAGTCTGGATACTCAGTTGCGGCTGAGTATCCATGCCACCAAGACATAAATCAGGCCCTTTGTCAATCTTGCCATCTCCTTTACAATGAGCCCAGGACCCACTGACCTGGAGTCACAGAGACCCTTAATGTGCACATAGAATGTTCTGCCCCCTTTCCTCCAGTGTGTGTTCTCACCCCAGCCCTCATGAATGTCAGCAATACCCATCTCTTGTCTTGAGGTTGTAGTCCTCACCTCCAATAGCCAATCCGGGCCTTGGGCTTTCAAAATGGAACACAAAGGTCTCCACGATATGTAACTACACAGGCAAAGACATATCAAGCACACACACAAGTATCATGTGTTGTCTGGCACTACACACAACCCTTGCAGGCCAAGGATGAATTAGTACACATGGCCTGATTCACACAAATGTAAACTTACACTTTTGTGCAAGTTTACTATTTTTTGGTATTCACAAACTACAAGTTTAATTATACAAGTCGTCACAAACTACAAGTTTAATTATACAAGTTGTAGTTTATACAACTGCAGAGACTCTGCACAAGTGGCAGAGTCTCTGTAGCTCTGTAGTGTGGGAGGAGCATTCTGCACAGAAAAAGATAGGACTGGTGGAGGTGTATGACTCTGAACATAGGCCCGATTCAGAAACTCCATTTTGTAGTACATTGCATTATAAAACATAGAACAAAATGCTAGTTACATGCTACATGTGGCGTTTTAAGCCTTGTCCTGTCCTATCTTTTTATATGTACAGTTCTGTGATGCCACTTCAGAGTATGTGCACCTGTATGTATACATTATAGTAGTCAATAAGTGAGAAACACACAGTAGTAAGGAATTGCTTTGGGAGAGGCATGGAGGGATTTTAGGTCCCTCACTCACCCACAAAACAGTAACAGCATTGTCATTTATAAACTACACTTAGAACGTTAGTACTGGGCGAAAGGAAAAAATGTATTAAATGACGCACCTTATATGGTGGCTTGCCGTTAATATAACAACCTTACATAGCAATTCAACACATAAATAATATTATTTAAATTTGTTTGAATTACAGTATGTATTGTGATATTTTTGTGGTAAGATGTGTTGATGGATATAATAAAATGAATTACATGTTATTCTTTAAAGGTATTTGTAAGAAATTCGGTCTCTAGTTGGCAGAGGTATGCACCCTGTCCAAGTAGGGACTACAAACCTAGTCAGTGTAAGTCATAACACAACTTAAATTATCCACTGCTCACCCTCCGGTAGCTTGGCACAGAGCAGGCAGGCTTAACTTAGAAAGCAATAAGTAAAGTATTTGTGCAATAACTTGTACAGTAACACAGTGAAAACACCACAAAAAGTACTCCACTCCAGTTTAGTAAGTTAGAATATATTTATCTGAATAACATAAGACCAAAACAAAAAAAATCCAATATGCACAAGTCAAGGTATCACTTTTTAAAGGTTTAGATGAGTCTCAATCCTTAAGAATCAGTGGTTGTATCCTTTTAACACACAGTACCTGGGATGTGTAAAAAAAAACACTGCAGAGGAGGAGATGCACCAAAAAGTAAAGCTGTGCACCAGTATTTCCGGTGCAGCGAAGGTCATGTGCCGTTTCCTTCAACGCGGCAAAGTGATGCGTCGATTTTCTGACATGGTGCCTTTTTTTCTCATTGTGATGCAACAAAGCAGTCCAGATGAGTCCTTTGGTAGCACGGCAGTCCTTCTGACAGTGTCCAGTTGTAGGTCAAGAAGTGTCTGAATTATGGGGGGGGTCAGAGACCCAGTATGCATACCCAAATGTGCCTTTGAAGTGGAGGAAAAATTCAAAGAGTGGTTTTAAAGTGCACCAGATCCCCTTTTAAAAACAGTCTTGTCTGTCAGGAGATCGGTGGGGGCTTATCAGTCCTTTTTGTGAGCTCATGCCACTCGCCTTTGAAGTGTAATGGAGAGCCCCTCCATTCTTCCTGCCCAGCAAGACCCATCAGTATGCAGATGAATGCAGATGCAGCCGAGTGTCCTGTGTGTATGGCTATCTGGGTGGAATGTGCAAGGGGATCTGTCAACCAGCATAGACCAAACATGGATTACAGACAGGCTGTAAGGCACAGAGAGCGGTAAGTGTAGACAAATGCCTACTTTCTTAAAGTGGCATTTCTAAGATAGTGATGTTAAATCCAACTTCACCAGTGAGTAGGATTTTGCATTACCATTCCAGCCATACCAAACATGACAAAGCCACTCCTCTCAGATCAGAAATTACCACTTAAAAGCAAATAAGGGAATTGCTAATGGCGGCCTATGGGAGGAGCAGGCTTCAATGTAGTGAAAAACAACTTTGGGAGTCATTCACTACCAGGACATGTACAGCTTACAAGTACATCACCTGCCTTTTACCTAAATAGCACCCTGTCCTGTGGGCTAACCAGGGTCTACCTTAGGGGTGACATATGTAAGAAAAGGGGACTTTAAGGCTTAGCAAGTAGTTTTAAATGCCAAACCGAAGTGGCAGTGAAACTGCACACACATGCCGTGCAATGGCAGACCCGAAACAGGGTTAAGGGGCTACTTATGTGAGTGGCACAATCAGTGCTGCAGGCCCACTAGTAGCATTTAATTTACATGCCCTTGGCACATCTAGTGCTCTTTACTAGGGACTTATAGGTAAATGAGCCAATGTTACCATGTTTAGGGAAGAGAGCACAACCACTTTAGCACTGGTCAGCAGTGGTCAAGTGTGCAGAGTTCTAAAACTACCAGAAATTAGATCAGAAAAATGGAGGTAGGCAGGCAAAATGTTAGGGGAAGACCACTCTAAGGCTGTCAGGTCTAACAGCATTCTACATTTGTCAACAATAATCTGAGTTGTTACTTTGCAACAACATTTAAACTTTCTGCTTAAATGTAATAATGAGTTAAGTTTTCTGTATTTGTTTTTTGCTTACTGTTCAAATGTGTACTTTAGGCATAAATAAAAAACCCCAGTTCTAAACTCATATATCCATATTTATTTAGGCAAAGTATTAATAACTTTGGTATATCCAGCCAAGATGTGATTTCCAGATTCCGCTTCCCATCTGTTTGGCATCTTCGACCTGGTTTGTGAGTGGGAGCAGGATCTTGACTCAGATGCATGCCGCTCCCAGGCTAGCCCAACCTATGTGAAGGTACTAACTGTGCTCCATTTTTTGGCCACTGGATCTTTCCAGAGGGTGCACAGTGACATTGTTGGCATTTCACAGCCATGTCAGTCCTGATGCTTGCATCAACAAGAGAGTGCATCTCTACAGAGGCATCCCAAAGTCACTGGCAGGAAGGCAAAGGGTTGATAGGGATTTTTATGCCAGAGGAAACATCATGGACTGAAGGTCAAGGGGGTGAAGCCACCAATTCCCATGTATGCAAAGCGCTATTGATTACACCCTTGTGGCACTTCAGAACTTTTTTTCTGCAAAAGACACCACTGGCACTCGATCAACATGCAGGCTCTGTGTGATGCCGGGGGCTGCATCACTGATGTGTATGCTGTGTTTCCTAGCAGCACACAACTGCTTCATTTTGCGCTGCTTACCACTTGCATGTTGCTTTATTGCTGATAAAATTGGTGGCCTCGGCCTGATTCTAAATGAGAGGCATGAACTTGAGTTTTGCAGACAGGGCAGTATGATGCAGTTGTGACAAAGTACTCTCTCAGCCAAACCCCTTAGGGACACATTTATTAATCTATGATGCACCGCACCACACCTCAGCAAGGGAACTTGCTGTGCTGCTTCACATTAAAGGAAAAGAGCTGCAATGTGTAGGAGGCAGGCCTGGTTTGTAGTGGGTACCTAACGTACTTACACCTTATACCAGGTCCAGTTATCC
Organism: Pleurodeles waltl; assembly: GCF_031143425.1. NCBI lineage: Eukaryota > Metazoa > Chordata > Amphibia > Caudata > Salamandridae > Pleurodeles > Pleurodeles waltl. Next base: position 206,291,221 of record NC_090441.1, read on the forward strand.
CTTATTAGTGAAATGTAGGCAGTGTCTGAAGCAAGGCTCTCTAGGGGTAGTGTGCCTTATACCGCCAATATTGTAATGACCCCCTAAGTCTGACCCACTACGGGTGACACCTGTCTCTCCAATCCGGGTTTTGCTCCGGCTAACTAGCAGTGCCTCATCTCTACCCAAGGATAGGGATGACTGGGCAGCTGAGCGCATGACATACTTGGTTTCTCAGGGAAGCCGTGGTCACTCAGGGCTCATCCGTTTCTCTCAGTTACATTTAATCTCATATATAAATGACAAACAGAGGCAGTATATGTTTCAACAATGCGTTTAATAAAACAACTGCATCTTAGATAGCAAAGCGTGAGATGCAATAACCAGGACGACAAAGCATAACAATATTAAAACTGTGACTAGAAGAGTGAAGCATAAGCATAACGCTATCATATTGTCACCATTGTCAGTAGACTAACTCCTACCTATGCTATAATAGAGCACAGCAGGTTAAGCTCTAATTCTTCCCTTCAGGTTCCCCTGGGAAGACATCATCCCCCACACCTGAGCAAAGGCCTGTGGTCTGCGTTAGCATCAGTAGAGAAGCATTCGGCAATCAGCATACAGTCGTGGTTCTCTGGCTGGAATCTCCCTCTAACGTGTAAGGGACAAGGAAGTGTTTGTATAACAACACAGCTGATGTTCCGCTAAAATGTCCCTACGTAAGGATGTGTGTTTTCTACGAATGTTGGAGACTAAACTTCTACCACATTCACCGGCAATGGACCCTGCTGTAGCCTTGGAAGAAACACAGAGTGAGCAAGAATGTCTTGTTTGAGAACAGAGTGCTGGCTTAGGCAAAAACAGTTAGATAAACAGAAAATAAAACAAGACCGTAAAAGTGGCTATTGTAACAATAATAAAATGAAGCTGAATAAAATATATCTAGGTTAAAGTGCACAGCGGCTTGGCCTAGTGTGTTAAAACAACATGCATGGAGCTATAACTAAAATGGCTACACAACAGCATGTCTCCTAGTTAGGCCTTGGCTGCTCATCCACACCACCCATAGAGAGCCTGGCTTCTAGACACTGACTACATTTCACTAATAAGGGATAACAGGACCTGGGATAAGGTGTAAGTACCTTAGGTACCCACTACAAAATGTGCCTATGCTATGACTCCTGGCTTTCTCTGGTGGAGGTCAGAAAACCATCAGTCTTCTCCAGGATCCTCTTCTGAAAGCTCTGCAGTGTCCTTCTAGAGTCTTCACTTGTCCCTGGGTATCATTGCCAGTAATCTCCATTGCTTGTTGAGGATTGTATCCTCCTCACCTCCTTGAGGTCTTATCTACTACTCCCGTCTCCTTGCTGTTCCTGAGGCTAGATGTCTGAGTCCTTTCTACCTCCGTGCAAGCCAATTCCTAGATGTGTCAATGTCATTCCTTGCTTGCTCTCTGAAAAATGCTTGCTCTTTCCTCTTCCTGCCTTGCCCTGTTTCTCTTCCAGTCTTTGTGTCTTGTCCTCCTTATTCTATTATTGCTTTCTTGGGTCTTTTTTTACCTCTTTACCATTTTCCTTTTAATTGCAGGTCCAAGCTCGGGACTACCTTTCCCTGTGTTTGTGTTATGGGAGTAAGGTAATACCTCCCTCCTTAAATGATTCCTTTCTGGAAGGACTTTTGCATGAAATATTCATAAAAATCTGCATTACTTTGCAACAGACTTGCTCTAAGTATAACTTAGAATCTAAATGGTTCCCCCTAAAGATTCTAGGATTGGTGTTTTTTCTGGGACATCATGTTAAGGGAATCAGTGAAAAAAAAATGTTTTACCCGTCTAAACCTTAATGAGTCCTCTGCTCATTCAATGTTTAAGTACTATTTTTCAATAGTAGAGCACCTAGAGTACCTTGTTTCTCTAGGAAATTACTTGTGGCTGATGTAAAATATGTTTTTCTTTTTTGTCAGTGCATGCAATGGCTACAACATCACTCCTAACCCTACTCCTGTGTCTTGAAAAAAATGAGAAAAGCAGTGATAGTAAAAATAAACATGAGCATATGAGTTCTTTTAGATCTTTAAATCCTTCCACAGCCACTGTTTCTTGTCTAATGTGTTTAGTGGAGTTGCCCTTTGCTAACAGATGTGTTAGGTGCCACTATACAGAACATTTTTGCAATGAAATATCTATAATTGTCAATTAGTTCTAGAAAAGCTGTCAGGTCCCTTTTTGTTTGAGGTAATTTCACTTGCCACATTGCCTTCTCTTTATCCCCCTGCAACTGAATAAGCACTTGCCCTGAGATATCCCCTAAATATTCAACCTGATGGACTGCTAACATATTGGGCCTCATTACGAGGCTGGCGGTCTTGAGAACGCCAGCCTCGCGGTGGCTGTCGGACTGTCCCACTCTAGGCGGTCCGACCGCCACATTGCTACCCTGGCAGTCGAACTGCCATTGGACTGCCATCGCTGCCAGGAACATGGTTCCCGACAGGCGGACGGCAGTTGTACTCGTGGCCAGCAACGGCAGTGCTAAGTTCAGCACTGCCATGCTGATCACGAGTTCCCTTTCCGCCAGCCTTTTCACAGCTGTTTAACCCCCATGAAAAGGTTGGCTGAAAGTAAGTGCTGGGGGCCACAGGGGGCCCCTGCACTGCCCACGACCATGTTATGGGAAGTGCAGGGCCCCATCTGCTCAGCACTGTTGTGCTATGGTACTGGCCTCAGCTCCCATAAGGGAGCCAAGGCAAATAGCGTAACACTGTTTCCACAGGGCTGACCGGTGGGAACGTCGTAATACGATGTTCTTGCCGGTCAGCCCTGTGGGAACATCGTCATACGACAGGGGGTGAGGCCGTCGGGTTGATGGTGGTCTCATCCCTGTGAGTTTGGCGGTCTGCTTGTCCGGCTGCCAAACTCATAATCAGTATAAGCCACTGTTTTATGATAAATATTTGTATTGTAATTAACACTACAAACTATCTAAAGAAATACATATTTTTCATTGATAACATTAAATAAATTATGCATTATATTCAATATTATTACTTAATAAGTATAAAAAATAAGTACTACATAAAATCACACATTAACAATGAGTAAAGAAATTACAAAATTACAGCAATTATTTTCAAATTATATATTTGAATAACTATGTAATAATTATAACACAGATATAACATATATTATATAATCATTTTGATCACAAAAATCAATATTTAAATTATCTTTACAATTACCTAATTTATAATAATTGAAATTGTTCTTTCACTAAATAAAATAAAAAATATATATTATATAAAAAATACAAAATAATTATAAAACGGGAAATTCTTTGTAATTTTTAAACTTAAATTAATCTTAATACAATGGACTTCATTATGAGGATGGCAGTCCTAGGACTGCCAGCCTCACGGTGATGTCAGACCGCATGGCGGGTGGACCCGCCAGGAGACCGTCATTCCCGCCAGGAACACAGTTCCTGACGGGGTGACAGCAGTCTGAGTTTTACTCGTCCAGGGTGGCGCTGAACTAAGCGCCACATGGCCGATTACAACTCACCTTACCGCCAGCCTTTCTATGACAGTCTGACTGCCATGGAAATGCTGGTGGTAAGGGTGTGCTGGGGCCCCCCTGCCCAGCACCGTTGGAATGCGCACTGTCTGCACAGTGCACATTCCAAGGGTGCCGTGTGCTACAGTATTGGCCTCGGCTTCCTTAAAGGAGCTGAGGCTAATATCGTAGCATTGTTCCTGACGGTCAGCCCGGCAGGAACGTGCATTACAATGTTCCTGTCGGTCAGCCTGGTGGGAACATTGTCATACGCTCAGGAGGGGATGCCACCAGTATGACGGTGGCGTCCTCCCTGCGGCTTTGGCGGTCCACTTTTAGGGACGTCAAAGTCGTAATGAGGCCCAAAATAATTACATGCAAAATCTAAAAATTAAGCATAGAAAAAAAACAATGTTTGAATTACACAAAAACTATTCTTGTCTTATAATATTTACTTATTTTGTAAGCAAACTAATTAATAAGAAATTAAATTCTTATTGATTCCTAAACTAAAACCGTAGAAGTATTTACTGTAATTTAGGGCCTGGTTTAGGTCTTGGCAGAGGGGAATAAACCGTCCCATCTGCCTTGTTATGATCCCATGATATCCTATAGAGACTGTAATAAGGCACGGGATATCCATCATGTGTGTAACAGAGTATTCCCTTCACCAAGACCTAAATCAGGCCCTAAACCTTAAAAGAAAATAGATACAGATTTGAAATATAAACCTACACATAAGTAAATATTTACATAAACATTAAAAAAAAATTTTAAATAAAAGTTATACTATTTTCAATAAACAATATTATTCTATAAAGCATGTAAAACATTATAATTTTTTTTTTCAGTTGCCCAAAATTATTGAATTACATACACAAAAATGTAAATAAAAAAAAAATTAAATAACTTACATGAATACTAAAATTTTAGTATAGTCTAAAAAAGTGTAAAAATTAACAATAAAAAACTGATTAATATTTTTAAGCATAATTCTTTTGTTTAAAAAATTCAAAAATATGTCAATAATGTTTAATGTATTAAATACAATTTAATATATAAGCAAATTATTATTTACATTCTTTAATCTTTTCTCCACACTTCTCCCCTGTAAGCCCCACATCCCCCACCTATAGCATAATTACATACGCATTAATTATAAACCTTCATCAGATTTAAATTAAAATATTTATTTAAACTTTTTTGAAATTTCTAAAAAATTACAAAACATACTAACACAAAAAATAACATACAACAAAAATAAAATATTACAAAAAACTCTTATAAATTAACCCATATAAACGGATATAACATAAAACAATACTTTTCATGCAATATGTTTTTTAAAGAACTTAAAAAACAACACATACAACTATATTCTTGCCTTCATTATTCCTGTCCAAGATATTTTTGACATCACGATATTCTTGAAAAAGTAATTACGTATTGCAATGTTTTTTAGTTCAACATTTTGCCAAACACTGTCTGGTAGTCTCTCCAAGGATATGGAGTCGCGCTGTGCCGCCTTCCACACTATGGCTACACCCTCTTTATCAATACAGTCATGTTCAACTCACACATCTATTTCATCTGCCATATAAATGTGCTGTACCAGAGCATTGATTTCAGCTTCATCTACTTTGCTTGCTTCAGAAGCTCTGCCTGCTCTCCGAACATGCCCTTGAGTTGACTTCTTGAGACCCTTTTGACGGCCCATCTGAAAACTCATGAACTGACTGTACAGGTGTCAAAACCAAGCCACCTGAATGTACTGAACCATTGGAATAGAGGTAACACCAATTGCCCTGAAAGTGCTTCTACCACTGGAGAGCCACAAACTAACTTGAAAGGCCTCAGTAGTGCCTAACAGTTGGGTAAAGACTTGAGGATATGTTCAGAAAGGTGCACTTCTCTATCAAGGTCGTTGAAAGGATCTCGATTACCTATCTTACAGGAGAGTAGGCGGTGGACCTGTCGTAGTTTTGACTCTTGCTCTGGGCAAGACTGCTGATTTAGGAGGACAGTACTTATGTTTGTAGGTGACTATGCCACTCTTACAACAAAACACAACTGTGCCCCAACCCTTCCGGCTTACAAGCAGCACCTCACCTGAACCCCAAACGGGTAGAGGTGATTTGTGCCAGTCTTTACGCACAGACTCAGAAGTGTGACATCTCAGGAGATATCATGGTTAAACGGAGAGTACCCCTTTCTCACATCAACCACAAGTCTCAAACATACCCAGGCAAAGATGAAGATGCAGGAAAAGTTGCAATAATATTTATTTCATCAGAACTGCAATCTACGATAAGTTACATGGGCTGCAATGATTAGGATAATGAACAATGAGCAGAATAAAATGGAAAAGACGAATGTCATTAGTATAAAGACCCCCACCATCTTGCAATATCACTCGATCTCATGAAGTGTGTGATATGTCCTAATACCCCAGTCTATAGGCCTAACCTCTAACCCAGAAGAGAGATAGGTATGTTAAACCTCAATCTGCCAATGCCATGTCCAAGAGAAGAGCTCCTAACCCTCGTTACCTTGGAATGAGGTCTTGGGCTCAGACTCCGCAGGAACACAAAGACTGGGTCAGTGTCAAGGCGATGTGCCGCAGCGATAGCAGCGATGGCATCTGGTCTGAATACCTACATCTATCTGATAAAGTGAGGAGTATATATACAGATCTGCCTAGACCCCTGATGTTGGTTAGTTCCAAAACAATAGATAACAAAGCGTACTTGGGACAGTAATTAGTATAAACATTCCCTCGAAAGCGTGAAGAGGGAAAGTCCCTAACGCGGACATCTCCAGTTTGTTTGTATTTGTCGTCTGGTCTTGACGCCTTAGCCTAGTGACACTGATAAGGGAAACCAAAACATAGGCCGAAGTCACAACAAGGCAGCCATTTTAAAAGAATCAATTTAATAAATGCGCTAAAACAGAGCAGGCTAAGTAGGCTAGAAGTCACTAGGTGACGGGAGCACGAGTTTTGCAAGCCAACAGTTAAGCTAACTCCTGTATCCCATTAAAACAAACTAGGATTCACTACACCCTCCCCATTGCCGTAATAAGTATGACTCCGTGACAAGACGCCACCAAGGGTGAGAAGAAAAAAATCCTAAAATCCTAAAATGCTCTGTACTGAAAGCTAAAAGCATAATACAAGGTAAAATCTTCTAAAATATATAAAAACAATAGCTAAAAACATATCTAGAGATATAGGCGGTCATTCTGACCGCGGCGGGCAGCGGTCGCCGCCCGCCATGCGGTCACTGCCGAATGACCGCACCGCGGTCAAAAGACCGCGGCGGCCATTCTGGCTTTCCCACTGGGCCAAAGGAGCACCCGCCGGCCCAGCGGGAAAGACCCTGCAACGAGGAAGCCGGCTCCGAATGGAGCCGGCGGAGTTGCAGGGGTGCGACGGGTGCAGTGGCACCCGTCGCGATTTTCACTGTCTGCTAAGCAGACAGTGAAAATCTTTGTGGGGCCCTGTTAGGGGGCCCCACGACACCCATTCCCGCCATCTTGTTCCTGGCGGGTTTTACCGCCAGGAACAGGCTGGCGGGAAGGGGGTCGGAATCCCCATGGCGGCGCTGAGGATTCCCTGGACCAGGGGTAATCCGGCAGGAAACCGCCGGATCCCCTTTTCTGACCGCGGCTTTACCGCCGCGGTCAGAATAGTCCTGGAAGCACCGCCAGCCTGTTGGCGGTGCTTCCGTTGCCCTCCACCCTGGCGGTTTCAAACCGCCAGGGTCGGAATGAGGGCCATAATGTTGATCATGACAAGCATGGTAGGCCAAAGTAAGGACAACAGAGCTATCCTTTGATTTTGTTGTTTTCTTTTTTTAAATCAAAACCAATTATCAAATTATTTAGAATAGTCATGATCTTGGAGAGCATGCCCGTGGCCATTAAACGGGAAGGGCTCCCAAAGGGTAGCCACATCGTCAGATATTAAACCGATCACGGGATAAGCTGACAGATCCACAGAGCAGTAGTGCACAGAAGTCTCTTGTGCAGGTGCATTCGTAGTAGTATCATCCTCCATGGTGTATCGAGCCAACTCAGTAAGCATAGAAGGCTCGTAGGAGGCCTCGCGAATCAGCCTTAGTCTCAAGGGACACGACTGTGAGTGAACCCTCATCGGGGAAATCAACAGTTCTCAGTTCGCAGGAGGCAATGGCGTAACAACAAGGCACACTGCAGGCAAATATTCGAAGAGACACCATGTGCAGTGAAAGACTGGCTGCACACACCATAGGAGTGGCCGGAATGTCAATGGCCAATCGTGCTCCAATTCCATCAGCATGGAAGCATCGAAGATCTGAATCATGCGTTCATGGCACAGTTGAGCTGGTGGCAGCGGCTCCATTGCTGTGGTCAGCTGAAAAGACACAACCACTGCGAATCAGAAAAAATAGCAGCAGTTTCCCACCAATCAAAGTCAAATTAAGTGGAAAGCCACCAAACACACTCGAAAAGAGTGAATGGATGGCCAATGGGGTGACTCCGAAGACAGTCTGGAAGATGGACACAAATCCAGACCCAACAACCTTAATGAAATGCACAATCCCGATTGTGCTCGAAGCGTAAAAAATTCTGGATACCAGCTCTCCAAAGTGCTTGGGGAATTGGTATTTAATAGGAATTTTATCTCAGCTGATGATCTTGCAATCTGCAGAGCATACGTCTCTCTGGCTGAAGTCAACGCGACCTGTTTTTTGAAACAGTAGCGCCTTTAGTCTGCTCAGCTTGTCATAATTTACATTAATAGTATCAATGCGAGGCCACATGTCTGATACCTTTGTCTCTCGTGTGGGGGGGAATAAAACATGTCAACAACACTTAACGACCTTAGAAACTGAAATTGCGTAGGCAATTCCTGGTTGCATACCGCAACAAATTTTGATTGCTCAGCACAACATAACTTCCATTGCAAAGTACAAAAAATGCTGGACGAACCAAAGGGACGGGAGTACCCTTCAGAAAATAAGCCAAGTTTGCGACCCCTGCATTGCAAAGGCCGTGAAGTGACACCTGTTTGGAAAACATTGAATGACTAACAGTAGTCTCACATTCTCTTCCGCTAAGAAAGGCCTCTGTTTCGCCATTCAGACATCTGTAATCAAAGGGCAACTCCCACTGTTACTTAATATAACTATCACCTTGTCGCTCGTACCTGACCACGGCAAGATGTTTCATGCATTTCGAAAAGCAAAAAGTAGAAATGGGCAGATTAATGAGGCCATGTAAGAGCCATACTGTTGAGGGACTCTCTGCAACTGTGAAAGGCAACTTTTCAAACTTCTCTACTTGGAGCATGATGAAACTTGCTTCCCTTTTAGCCACTGTCTGCTGTTCCTTGGATAGATTTAAAGCAGTGAACAATTCACTACCGTTAATGTACTTCCACGGAATCCAGCCATTTTTCAAAGTCTGTAACGTCCAACCTAACTGCACGATGGAACGCAGCTGACTTTGCCCATGATATAAACAGGACATGTCTGTCTGAATGAAATCTATTGCAGACAGCACTATATTTGTCAGTGAATAAATTCTGTTGGACAATGTAGTCATGACGTTTTCGACAACAGCTAAAGCCTTTTCTAAGTTTTCCTTATCTAGTTGTCTTAAACGTGCTGCATCTTCTATCTGAGAAAGCTTCCAGATCTCGTTATACATAGCATACACAAATCTGTTCGAGAGTTGTTTATTAGGACCCAGCAAAAAGTCCTGCAAATCTATATCTTCAGAAAGAGTGTTAAGATGTTCTTTAACTGCGGCTAACGTGTTAGACTGCACCCATTGTTGGCACCACTTACCCACACTGTGGTGGTCATTCTGACCCTGGCGGTCTTTGACCACCAGGGCGGAGGACCGCGGGAGCACCGCCGACAGGCCGGCGGTGCTCCAATGGGGATTCCGACCGCGGCGGTAAAGCCGCGGTCGGACCGGCACCACTGGCGGGGTCCCGCCAGTGTACCGCGGCCCCATTGAATCCTCCGCGGCGGCGCAGCTTGCTGCACCGCCGCGGGGATTCCGACCCCCCCTACCGCCATCCAGATCCCGGCGGTCGGACCGCCGAGATCCGGATGGCGGTAGGGGGGGTCGCGGGGCCCCTGGGGGCCCCTGCAGTGCCCATGCCACTGGCATGGGCATTGCAGGGGCCCCCGTAAGAGGGGCCCCTACATGTATTTCACTGTCTGCTGTGCAGACAGTGAAATACGCGACGGGTGCAACTGCACCCGTCGCACAGCTTCCACTCCGCCGGCTCGATTCCGAGCCGGCTTCATCGTGGAAGCCTCTTTCCCGCTGGGCTGGCTGGCGGTCTGAAGGCGACCGCCCGCCAGCCCAGCGGGAAAGTCAGAATTACCGCCGCGGTCTTTCGACCGCGGAACGGTAACCTGACGGCGGGACTTTGGCGGGCGGCCTCCGCCACCCGCCAAGGTCAGAATGAGGGCCTGTATGTTGTAACTATACCTGTGTGTTGACCTTAGATAGAGCGAGGATCTGGCCGACTAATTTTGAAACCTCTTGAGGAATTCAAAAAAAGTGCCTGACATCCATTAGTATCAGTTGGCCAGATTAACACCTGCCGGGACAGAAAAGTGAAGAATTATAAGTACCAGCCTGAACCTGTGCATCTAGTGCTTCCTCTGTGACATTCAGGAAGAATTGCCAATCAAGAAATTACGCAGGTGTGGGGATACTGGGCGCGTTCATTTCTTTTACTTTTGCTAACCTGAGACAGGATGTCCGTTGAATAGTGTCATTTAAAAAGATCATTTGAACACGAATCAAGCATGCTCTAAACAAAGCTTCCCTTCCCTGTATTTGCCAATCTTGTGTTCCCCATACACTTTTTAAATCAACCGTGTTCTCCCAGTATTCATAACCCTCAATGGTCAGACGGGAAACAAAGGACTCTGAATAAATCAGTTTGGTATCAGTTAGCAAAATCTTCCTAATCTTCAAAGGAGGCAACCTAAAATAGTATGATGCGGAAATGTTTGTGTCATGCCCAGTGAAATAAGCAAATTTATCTAAATAGTGTTTCGGGCTTCCCACCAGTGGTGTAGAGCAGTGTTCCCACTGTGTGAAGTTAAATACTTGTCTATGTCCAGTGGCATGATGCAGGTAGTAATGTCCCCAGTTATTATAGCAGAAAATGTCCCCATAATTGATTGTATTTTTATATACATCATCACTGTGGCGGGTTCTTTATCCCGGGTTGAAGGGATATTGGTTTAAGACGACAGACGCGTATTCAAGGGGTTAACTAATTTATTTCCATTACGGTTCTAAGATAAATGTATCCTCTTTTCACAATGTCAGGGTTGGTTTAGTCTCTCAATGAAAATAATAAAGTCTCTTATTTATTTATTTTCTCTTTCAGGGTTCGGATAAGGTTCCTGGTGGGGTCTGGTCCGGCTTTAAGAAGGTTCTGGTCCTCCCATATGTCAGCGGCCCAGGTTCCCAGAATAAAGAAGAAAAGAAAAACAGGTAAGTGGGGATTAAGTAAATAGGTAGAGTTATTTAGGTTTAGTAGGGTGGTGGGGAATAGGTAGGAGTGCAGGGAGGTGAGGGGTTACTTCTTTTACCACGTCCTTCTCCCTGCCCCAGTGCGTTCGTGGAGTTCCCCTTTGTTTTGGTAGCAGTTATTTAGGGTCGGGTCTCCGTGAGGTTAGAGGGTATAATGGTTTCCCTTTTACACCGTCTCCCCTTCCTTATAGGACCTCAGCCCCTTCCCCTTAGTGCCCCGTAGTCCCAGTAACCACCCAGTGCCCCACTCCCACTTGCGGTACGACCGTACCTCTGTAGGCCACGCCCCTCCAGGGACGCGGCCGGCTTCCTGACGGTCTCCCGACTTCACAGGGTCAGGGGCGGGAGGCTCCCTTCGTATCGCTCCTCTTCCACGTTGCTCGTCTGCCTCGCGGGGACTCGCTTCGTTGTGGTGTGCGGTTCGCCGTTCGTTTTCCTCTCTGGTTGCTCTCTGAGCGTTTCGCTCCTTCGCGTCCCTCGGGTTTTCGGCGGCGTCTTCCTTTTCAATATTTCCTCCGGCGTACATGACGTTTGATGTCATGACGTCCAGGGTTCCTCGGGTGCCCCCGGGGTATTCCTCGTCAGTTTCCGCACTTTCCTGAGAACTGGCATCGGGAGACGTCCGGTTACACATCCCCTCACTTGAATGGGGCTGTTCGAGTCCCACAGGTCCCGGAAACCGGGACAGATAGTCGGCCTGACTCATAAGGTCACCTGGGAGGTGGCAGACCTGAAAGGAGAAAGGTTGAAGCTCAATAAACCACCTCAGGATGCGATTGTTGGTATTTTTATATCTTGAGAGCCAGGTAAGGGGAGCATGATCTGTATACAATAGGAAGGACCTGCCCAAAAGGTAATATTGGAGGCTTTCGATTGCCCACTTAATGGCAAGACACTCCCGCTCGATAATGGGATATTTCTGTTCCCTGGGAAACAGTTTACGGCTAATAAAGACCACGGGATGGCTTACTTCGGTTTCATCTTTCTGAAAAAGCACGGCTCCCAATCCTACGTCGGAGGCATCCGTTTGAAGATGGAAGGGTTTATTAAATTCAGGGCATTTTAAAATCGGTTGAGTAGTGAGGCATCTCTGCAAGGTACGATAGCTATGATATTGACCCGGGCTTAGTCTCGTAATGGTTTTGGGTTGTCCCTTTCTCAGAAGGTCAGTCAGGGGGGCGGCCAAGGTGGAATAATGGGGTATAAAGCGTCGATAGTATCCTACCAGGCCTAGAAAAGAACAGACCTCCTTTTTCGAGGTGGGAGCATCGATGCGTAGGATGGCTTCAATTTTGTTCATTTGGGGTCTCAGTATACCTTTCCCTATGTGATAGCCCAGGTAAGAGATATCATTAAAGGCCAGTCGGCTCTTAGAAGGGTTGGCTGTCAGTCCAGCCCTTCGTAATGCTGTAAAGATTTTTCCTATGTGCGTTAAATGGTCTTCCCATGTCTCGCTAAATATGATGATGTCATCCAGATATGCGGCAGCGTATCTGGTATGAGGTCGTAGAAGGGTATCAATGAGACGTTGGAAAGTGGCGGGTGCCCCATGTAACCCGAAAGGGAGAACCTTAAAATGATATAGTCCGGAGGGGGTAGAGAAGGCCGTTTTTTCTCTATCTTCTGGGGCCAGTGGGATCTGCCAGTAGCCTTTTGTCAAGTCGAGAGTAGACATGTAGTGAGCTTTCCCCAATTTCTCTAAAAGTTCGTCTACTCTTGGAAGAGGATACGTGTCAAACTGGGATATAGAATTGACTTGTCTAAAGTCAATACAAAAACGTATAGACCCATCCGGTTTGGGCACCAATACCACAGGCGAACACCAGGGACTTTGAGAAGGTTCTATAATATCTAGGTCTAGCATTTTCTCTATTTCACTTTCTACCAGAACCTTCCTAGCTTCGGGGATACGATAAGGGCGTAACCGCACTATCTTGTCAGGAGGGGTTATGATCTGATGATGTACCGACTTGGTTCTACCGGGTATCAGGGAGAACATCTGAGTATGTTCATCGAGGAGTTTGTTTAACTGCTTGCGCTGTGGAACCGAGATGTCTGTATTTATGACCGGTACCTCGCGTCCACTAGGGCGATCAGTGGGGCACCACCCTACCTCCAATTCCTTAACAGTGTTAACCAGACATCCTCGGACCGGGTCGGTCACAGGTTCTTCCCATTTTTTTAGCAGATTAACGTGAAAGATCTGTGACCTATTGGGACTATTGGTGAGCTGAATTTTATAGGTCACGGGTGTTATTATTCCTGTCACGTTATATGGTCCCTGCCACTTTACTAACAGTTTGTTGTCTGAACTGGGGAGAAGCACTAACACCTTATCCCCTATGGAAAAAGACCTCAATTGAGTATTCCTATCATAATACCTTTTCTGTTTCTCTTGAGCCTTCTCCATGTGTTCCCTTACGTTTTCCCACACCGTGTGTAGGTGGTTTTTTAATTCCTGGGTATATTTCAGAAGGGTCTTTTCCCCCTCCTCCTCCTCCCATAATTCCGCTGCCATGTCCAATAGGGTCCTGGGTTGTCGTCCGAACAACAGTTCAAACGGACTATGGCCCGTAGAAGCTTGCTCATGGGTTCTGACAGCGTATAATACTAAGGGGAGTTTCCTATCCCAGTCTTTACCTGTCTCGGAGATAGATTTCTTTAGAAGATTTTTCAGCGTCCGGTTGTACCGTTCCACCAGGCCATCAGTCTGTGGATGATAAACCGAAGTCCGCAATTGTTTGATCCCCAAAAGTTGACATATTTGTGTCATTAAGGAGGACATGAATTGGGTGCCTTGGTCTGTTAAGATTTGTCGGGGAAAGCCGATTCGGGAGAAGAACCCTATCATGGCGTGGGCAACGCTCTTGGTGTTAATACTACTAAGAGGGATGGCCTCGGGGTACCTTGTGGCGTAATCCACCAACACTAATATGTAACGGTATCCTCGGGAAGAGGGTAGGAGAGGACCAACAATGTCCATTCCTATTCGTGAGAAGGGAATATCTATGATAGGAAGGGGTTGTAAAGGGGCTCTTCTCCTTGTACCAGGATCAATCATTTGGCACTTAGGACACTGCTGACAGAATTTCCTAATCTGAGAAAAGACACCCGGCCAATAGAACCTCCTCAACAGATACTCCTCCGTTTTTTCCCTCCCATAGTGGCCACCCCCTGGCTGACTGTGGGCTAGGTGCAGAACTTGTCGTCTATAGGGTTTGGGGACTATCAATTGCTTCTTTTCTTCTCGGTCATTGCTAGTGACTCGATATAATAGATTTTTAACTATTGTGAACGATGGACCTTTATCTTGGAGGGTCCGGGCCCGTGCACTTTTCCACGCATGAACCAAACTTGGATCTTCTCTTTGGCAGCTCCGGAAGGGGGGAAGGTTAGTAAGGGTAAGAACTGGTGTAATTACCCTCTCTGGACTCGAGTTTTCTTTTGCGTAGGCTTTTCTGGTTGCTCTTTTTTCAGCTTGGAGGGTTTGTACCGGTCTAACGGGGACGGTATAGGTATGTTAGAGAAGGGAGCATTTTTCCACCATGTATTCATTTCTTCAGAATGTCTTGTACTATCTAGAAGCTCCGAAAATTTTGAAAAATCTGTTCCTATAATAGCTCCCTCCACTAGTCGTTCCACTACCCCCATCCTTATGGGATTTTCTTTTCCTTCCCATGACAGGGTTGTCCAGGTTAGAGGATACTCTTTGGTTTCCCCATGGATACAACAGATGGACACAGTAAGACCGGCAGTAAAGGTAGGGTTAACAAGTAGATCAGCTTGGATTACGGACTGACTGCACCCTGAATCAATGAGGGCCAGGGTGGGTCTTCCATTGATAACCAGTCTCTTCTTATAGGGGGTTTCTTTTCCCCCGGTATAAAAGACTCGTCCCCTAGTAATTCCTATTTCCATTGGTTCTGGTTTTTCGGCTTTTAGGGGGAAAACTCGGGCTATATGTCCCCATTCACCACAACTAAAACACTGTGGCTGTTGAACGTACGGCTTTTCAAATCCTCGCGTTTTTCCAGTTTCCTCGTTGGTTCTTCGTCCCGCCGATGAGGATGAACTGGGACTCGGTCGAATGGGGCTAGGTGTTGACCGAAGGGGGGGGACCTTGAATTCGAGGGAGCGGTGAAAGGCACATGCTAACTCGATGGTGGTGTTAGTGTCTGGGTTTGGGTGTTGTTTGATCCAGTGACGTGTGTGGGGGGGTAGGGCGTCTAGATACTGTTCCAAGAGGACGATCTCGATGATGTCTTCCCTATTAGTCCCAATGGGACCTAACCATTTGAGACCCAAGTCTTTGATCCGGAAGTATAGGGCTCGGGGATTCTCGGAGGGTCCCCACTTGGCTTTTCTAAACTGGACTCGGTAGTGTTCTGAATCAAAACCCACCCGTTCCAGGATGCTCTTTTTAATGTCCTGATAGGGAGTTATTCCGCCTGGGTTCACCGCTTGATAAGCCGCTTGGAGGGTTCCTGTCAATAATGGGGCTATATATTGGCCCCATCGCTCCTGGGGCCAGGTAGCGGAAGTGGCAACTCGCTCAAAATTAGTAAAGAAAGCATCTGGGTCTTCGCCTTCCTGGCACCGCTGTAGGACCGAACTGGGCACATTCGGATGTACCCGGGTGGCAGCAATGGTATCCGTGAGATTTTTGATGGCAGTCTCATGAACCAATTGATTGTTGGCCATGATAGTGGCCTGACTTTTGAGCGCGCTTTGCAGGGCCTCCCTTTCCACTTTAGCCTCCTTCTGTTGCTCTTCCCACACTATTTGCAGATGCCTCTGTCCCTCGGCCAACTGCTGCATCATATCTGATATTGTGGGTTTATCCTCCATGGTCTTGGACTGCCTGTCGCCTGGTCCAATATCCCACTTCTGACACCACTGTGGCGGGTTCTTTATCCCGGGTTGAAGGGATATTGGTTTAAGACGACAGACGTGTATTCAAGGGGTTAACTAATTTATTTCCGTTACGGTTCTAAGATAAATTTATCCTCTTTTCACAATGTCAGGGTTGGTTTAGTCTCTCAATGAAAATAATAAAGTCTCTTATTTATTTATTTTCTCTTTCAGGGTTCGGATAAGGTTCCTGGTGGGGTCTGGTCCGGCTTTAAGAAGGTTCTGGTCCTCCCATATGTCAGCGGCCCAGGTTCCCAGAATAAAGAAGAAAAGAAAAACAGGTAAGTGGGGATTAAGTAAATAGGTAGAGTTATTTGGGGTTTAGTAGGGTGGTGGGGAATAGGTAGGAGTGCAGGGAGGTGAGGGGTTACTTCTTTTACCACGTCCTTCTCCCTGCCCCAGTGCGTTCGTGGAGTTCCCCTTTGTTTTGGTAGCAGTTATTTAGGGTCGGGTCTCCGTGAGGTTAGAGGGTACAATGGTTTCCCTTTTACACCGTCTCCCCTTCCTTATAGGACCTCAGCCCCTTCCCCTTAGTGCCCCGTAGTCCCAGTAACCACCCGGTGCCCCGCTCCCACTTGCGGTACGACCGTACCTCTGTAGGCCACGCCCCTCCCGGGACGCGGCCGGCTTCCTGACGGTCTCCCGACTTCACAGGGTCAGGGGCGGGAGGCTCCCTTCGTATCGCTCCTCTTCCACGTTGCTCGTCTGCCTCGCGGGGACTCGCTTCGTTGTGGTGTGCGGTTCACCGTTCGTTTTCCTCTCTGGTTGCTCTCTGAGCGTTTCGCTCCTTCGCGTCCCTCGGGTTTTCGGCGGCGTCTTCCTTTTCAATATTTCCTCCGGCGTACATGGCGTTTGACGTCATGACGTCCAGGGTTCCTCGGGTGCCCCCGGGGTATTCCTCGTCAGTTTCCGCACTTTCCTGAGAACCAGCATCGGGAGACGTCCGGTTACAATCACTTTAAACACTGATCAGTCCTTCATTTCAGTTAACATAGAATCAACTGTCTGGACATCCCAATCATCAGATACAACACCAGGTGTAATGACATCTGTCATAGAAATCTTAAACACATATGGAATTTGAATGACCTCAGTAGGCCCATATATATCAAATGGAACGTTGTCCCACACAATACCATCGAGAATTGGTACAGCTGAAATGTTCACTAGGGATAAGTCTCTTCGGACCTTATGTGAGGAATGATATGGAGTCAACACTTCATCCACAAGCTCAACCGAGGAGCGATCAGGAAGGTAATGACCATTTATGAGTGAAAAGAAAACAGTCACAAACCCAATCCATAGGAATAATGTAATAAATGTCAAACTGAGCCAAAAATAGTTCTATGGGTTAATGAAATAGTTATTTTTAAGCCATAGGTATAACTTATGTGTCTTTGATATGTTTTCAATTGCTGGACTGGATGAATCTGAAGAAAAGTCATCAATGTCAATAAAGTAACCAGAAGCAGTCTCTGCAAACACAGGAGCTGGCGCATTTATGGTTGATGGATCCACATCACGTGGAGGCTCTTTGTAGATGACATCATCAGTCTGTGTCGTGTTGGTGTAGAATCTTGGGCAGGTGCTTTCATGGATGTGGTGACTGGAATCAGCAAGAGATCATTTTCCACCCTTCCCATGGTTGAGGAGGTGTTTGAAACATCATGGGACATTGTTACATAGTCCGTGGTAGTGTTGTTAATTCTACTTTGAAGAGGTATATCCTGTTGGGTAGTGAGAGGGAATCGGGGACCACCCAAGGGACCTCTTTGTCTACTGTGCAGGATCAGCAACATTTTCAATTTTGACATCATCAATGGAAACACATCTGTTTGCTTTGGAACCAGGCAATGGTGGTATGATGACAGTTCTGGTACCTTGCATCCCCAAAACTGGGACTGGTGCTCTGTAAGATGGACCGAATTCCTTTTTCACAGCAATCTTCTCTCGTACCAGACCCCGACTTTAGGAATCCAGCCAGTGGAAGTAGTTGGTAAATCCCTTATTCCTAATGTGGCAGCACTGGCGGATGATTTATCATCACAAAATTGCTGAAGCTCCTGTAAGACAATGAGATGTTCATTTATGTCAAAGTGTGTCTGATGACACCAAACCAGGGCCATCAAGATCTGGGCCATACATAGGTATCCCAAAGAGAACCTCATAAGGAGTGCATCCCCCCAAGGACCGTCTTGGCAGATTGTTCAGTGCTCTCTGGACCCCATATTGGTGATGAAGCCAACTGCAGCCCGAACCTAATACCCTGGCTGTTAACGACTGCTTTAGATCACGGTTCCGCCTCTCCACAACCAAATTTCCTTCGGGATGGTATGGTGAGGAGTAATGGAGTTCAACACCAATCGTCCACATGGTGTTCCTGAATGCCTTAGAGGCAAATGCAGGGCCCTGGTCTGAATGGAATGCCGCAACCACATATGTACTGATAAAGATCAGCAAGTCTTTTATAACAGTTCCAGCATCAGTGGACTGCTGTGACCATACCCACAGGAATCTAGAACAAGAATCTACAGCGACTAATATGTATTTATATGCACCATCAGGTTGTAGTGGACCACAGTGGTCTAGGTACATACATTGTAGTGGCCTTTTAGACACTAAGAGAGATGTCTGCTGTGGGCGTTTTATGTTAGAGCCCTTTATTTGCTGGCAAATATCGCAACAAAGGACGTATTGCATATATGCATAGACCTGGCCACCCGAAACGTTTCTGTAGAAGTGTTATTGTGGCTGAAATACCAGCATGTGCAGAGGCAACACCCTCATGCGCTGCTTTTATTAGACCTAGTCTCTGGTCTTTGTTGGGGATTGCTCGATCTCCAACCCCAGGAATCATTGCATAAGCAACATTCTGTGCACTGATGTTGTAAGATTAATTCGTAGGGTATGCTTTTGGGAATGACTTGCCTTTAGCCTAAGCCTTCATGGCAGTCAGTATTTCATTATCCAATCTAATCTGAGAACAAGTCACTGCAGCCACAGAAGCAGTAGCAACTGCAGATTTGGCTGCTTCATCAGCCAAAGTGTTACCAATAACGTGTACTCCTACACGCTGGTGGCCCAATGTATGTACTACATGGACACATGGTAGCTTATCCTTAAGATCAGCTACCCAGTCCCACAAAGTTTTGTGTTTCATGGTGTTCCCTTTGGAATCTCTAAACCCGTTCAGTTTCCAATGATTAAGGTAATCATTGTAGGACTGGACGCACTAATAAGAATCACAGACAATCAAAGTCAGCATCCCTGGCGCTGTGTTTTCCAGAGCTAAAAGAAGGGCTTTAAGTTCAGCCAACTGAGCTGTGCTGTCCCCCAGGGTCTGCATGTAGGTATTATGAGGGTGGAAAACTCCATCCTTCATTACTCCACTCACTGCTGCTCAAGAGGCCGAATATTGATGTTTTGTACCTACTGCTGGTTGTGCTGAACCATCAGTATAAACGACAGCATGATATCTGTCAAGTGGTAGGATACCTAGAGGAATGGTGTACTCTTGTTCATGCTGGAGATATTCTTGTGTCTGAAGTTTGGGGTCAAAGAAGTAATCAGCATCATAGGCGGTGAAGGAGGTAGCCCATTGAATCCATTGTGGATGTAGTGCTTTAGCGTTCGGAACGCTTGCTTTAGTGACAGCCTTCAAGGCTGATACTGGGGAACCGACAATAATGCATATCCCTTGGGCTAGTGGCCTCTCTTTTATGACTAACATTTGAACACCAGTCAGAATTTTTTCTGTAGGTGCAAAGTCGTTGTTATGCATTTGAATATAAATGGGATTTATACGCTATGGGCACTGTGTCGCCCTCGTTGAAGGTGATATAAGTAAACCCAATGGCACCAGCTAATATTCTGATGACTAAGTTTGTTTTATTATCGCGTGTGTGCAAGTGTTTTGCTTCTAACATTTCCTGTTGCAACTCCCTAAGGATGCATGTGTGGTCAACTGTCCAGTGTTTACTAGAGAAATCTGGACTTATTAAGTCATAAAGAGGCTTGATACGTTGTGCGTAGTCAGGAATGTATGTTCTGCCAAAATTAAAAAAGCCAACTAGTGACTAGTTCTTTTAGCGTGTTAGGTGGGTGTAATTGTGCACATTTCTCTAGAAAGTGCGGGCCAGGCTCTTCCCCTCGCTTGATAGATCATATCCCAGGAACAATACACTGAGAAAGTTTATCTTAGTTTTCTTAAAGTTAAATTTGTAACAGAGGAGCAAAGACGACTACTGCAACTCTGTAACGCTGATCCTGCCGCCTTCTCAACTGTTTTCCTGGTGGTGCACGCTGTGGGGGTAGTCTGCCTCCTCTCTGCACTAGAAGCTCCGAAGAAATCTCCTGTGGGTCGACGGAATCGTCCCCCTGCAACCGCAGGCACCAAAAAGCTGCATTACCGGTCCCTTGGGTCTCCTCTCAGCACGACGAGCGAGGTCCCTCGAATCCAGCAACTCTGTCCAAGTGACTCCCACAGTCCAGTGACTCTTCAGTCCAAGTTTGGTGGAGGTAAGTCCTTGCCTCACCTCGCTAGACTGCATTGCTGGGAACCGCGACTTTTGCAGCTACTCCGGCCCCTGTGCACTTCCGGCGGAAATCCTTCGTGCACAGCCAAGCCTGGGTCCATGGCACTCTAACTTGCATTGCACGACTTTCTAAGTTGGTCTCCGGCGACGTGGGACTCCTTTGTGCGACTTCGGGTGAGCACTGTTTCACGCATCCTCGTAGTGCCTGTTTATGGCACTTCTCCGGGTGTTACCTGCTGCTAAGAGGGTTCCTTGTCTTGCTCGATGTCCCCTCTACCTCCTGGTCCAATTTGCGACCTCCTGGTCCCTCCTGGGCCACAGCAGTGTCCAAAAACGCTAACCGCACGAATTGCAGCTAGCAAGGCTTGTTGGCGTTCTTTCGGCGGGAAAACACTTCTGCACAACTCTACAACGCGAGAGGGATCCGTTCTCCAAAGGGGAAGTCTCTAGCCCTTTGCGTTCCTGCAGAAACCGCAGCTTCTTCAGTCCAGTCGAAGCTTCTTTGTACCCGCAGCTGGCATTTCCTGGGCATCTGCCCATCTCCGACTTGCTTGTGACTTTTGGACTTGGTCCCCTTGTTCCACAGGTACCCCAGATTGGAAATCCAGCATTGTTGCATTGTTGGTTTGTGTCTTTCCTGCCTTATTCCCCTATCACGACTTCTTTGTCCTTTGGGAAACTTTAGTGCACTTTGCACTCACTTTTCAGAGTCTTGGGGTGGGCTATTTTTCTAACCCTCACTATTTTCTAATAGTCCCAGCGACCCTCTACAAGGTCACATAGGTTTGGGGTCCATTCGTGGTTCGCATTCCACTTCTGGAGTATATGGTTTGTGTTGCCCCTATCCCTATGTGTCTCCATTGCATCCTTTTGTAACTATACATTGCTTGCACTGTTTTCTAAGACTATACTGCATATTTCTGGTATTGTGTATATATATCTTGTGTATATTTCTTATCCTCTCACTGAGGGTACACTCTGAGATACTTTGGCATATTGTCATAAAAATAAAGTACCTTTATTTTTAGTATAACTGTGTATTGTGTTTTCTTATGATATTCTGCATATGACACTAAGTGGTACTGTAGTAGCTTCACACGTCTCCTAGTTCAGCCTAAGCTGCTCTGCTAAGCTACCATTATCTATCAGCCTAAGCTGCTAGACACCCTATACACTAATAAGGGATAACTGGGCCTGGTGCAAGGTGCAAGTACCCCTAGGTACTCACTACAAGCCAGTCCAGCATCCTACATTGGTTGTGCAGCGGTGGGATAAGTGCTTTGAGACTACTTACCACTCTTGTCATTGTACTTTTCATAAGAGAAAAATATACAAAACAAGTTCAGTGTATATACACATTGCCAAAAAGTTTTGCATTTCCTCTTTTCACTCTTTTCTAAGTGCTGAAAAGTACTTCTAACTTTCTAAAAAGTTCTAAAAAGTTTAAAAAGTTTTTTTCTCTGTCTTTCTAAAAGCTCTGACAAACTTTTTTCTCTTTTTCTATCACTTTAACTCTCTCAAAAAATGTCTGGCACAGGCCAAAATGTTGATCTGTCCAAACTTGCATATGATCACCTTAGCTGGAAAGGAGCAAGGAGTCTCTGCATAGAGAGAGGTTTGAGTGTAGGGAAGAATCCTTCCTTGGAATTGTTACTTAACATGCTTAGAGAACAAGATAAGGCAAGAAGTGCCCCATCTGTTGAAAAAGTAGCTAATGGTTCCCAATCTGATCCAGGGACTCCCCCAGGAAAAGATTCAGGAAAGAAACTTCCTAGCCTGCCCATTACTAGACAGTCTAGCATAGTTGGTAATGATGTTGAGTCACACCATACAAATAGTGTTGTCTCACATCATAGCAAAAGCATTTATTCTCACCACAGTGGTACTGATGTTTCTGTTAGCCAAGCTGTTAGGGTGCCCTCTGTAAGGGACAGGTCTCCTTCTGTCCATTCTCACCATACTTCTGTTTCAAGGCATGTCCCTCCCACCCACCCTGATGACAGATTGTTAGAAAGGGAGCTCAATAGATTGAGAGTGGAACAAACCAGACTGAAGCTCAAGAAGCAACAGCTGGATTTGGATAGACAGACTTTAGAAGTAGAGAAGGAGAGACAGAAACTGGGTTTAGAAACCCATGGTGGCAGCAGCAGTATTCCCCATAGTCATCCTGCAAAAGAGCATGATTCCAGGAATCTGCATAAGATAGTTCCCCCTTATAAGGAGGGGGATGACATTAACAAGTGGTTTGCTGCACTTGAGAGGGCCTGTGCTGTACAGGATGTCCCTCAAAGGCAGTGGGCTGCTATCCTATGGCTATCATTTAGTGGAAAAGGTAGGGATAGGCTCCTTACTGTAAAAGAAAATGAAGCTAATGATTACAAAGTTCTTAAGAATGCACTCCTGGATGGTTATGGCTTAACCACTGAACAATACAGGATAAAGTTCAGAGAGACCAAAAAGGAGTCTTCACAAGACTGGGTTGATTTCATTGACCATTCAGTGAAGGCCTTGGAGGGGTGGTTACATGGCAGTAAAGTTACTGATTATGACAGCCTGTATAACTTGATCCTGAGAGAGCATATTCTTAATAATTGTGTGTCTGATTTGTTGCACCAGTACTTGGTGGACTCTGATCTGACCTCTCCCCAAGAATTGGGAAAGAAGGCAGACAAATGGGTCAGAACAAGGGTGAACAGAAAAGTTCATACAGGGGGTGACAAAGATGGCAACAAGAAGAAGGATGGTAAGTCTTCTGACAAGGGTGGGGACAAATCTAAAAATGAGTCTTCATCAGGCCCACAAAAACACTCTGGTGGGGGTGGTGGGCCCAAATCCTCTTCTAATCAAAACAAGGAAAAGAAACCATGGTGCTATTTATGTAAAATAAAAGGCCATTGGACAACAGATCCCAGTTGTCCAAAGAAAAGCACCAAGCCTCCTACCACTACAACCCCTACTGCTACACCTAGTGTCCCTACTAATAGCAGTGGTGGTGGGAGCAAACCTACTAATTGCCAATCCAAGGGAGTAGCTGGGCTCACTATTGGTAACTTAGTTGGGGTTGGTCTTGTTAGGGAGACCACAGAGGCTGTGTTAGTCTCTGAGGGGGCTATTGATTTAGCCACCTTAGTTGCTTGTCCCCTTAATATGGATAAGTACAAGCAGCTACCCCTAATAAATGGTGTCGAGGTTCAGGCCTACAGGGACACTGGAGCCAGTGTGACTATGGTCATAGAGAAACTGGTCCACCCTGAACAACACCTACTTGGTCACCAGTACCAAGTAACCGATGCTCACAACAACACACTTAGCCACCCCATGGCTGTTGTAAATCTCAACTGGGGGGGGTTACTGGTCCAAAGAAAGTTGTGGTAGCTTCAGATTTACCTGTAGACTATCTATTAGGGAATGATTTGGAGACATCAGCTTGGTCAGATGTGGAGTTGGAGGCCCATGCAGCAATGCTGGGCATCCCAGGGCATATTTTTGCTTTGACAAGGGCTCAGGCCAAAAAGCAAAAAGGACAGGGAAGCTTGGATCCTGGAACAATGGACCAAGTGCTCCCTAAAGCTAGGGCTAGTAGAAGCAAACCACTTCCTACTATCCCTCCCTCTACAGTGGATTCTACTTCTGA
Source organism: Pleurodeles waltl (assembly GCF_031143425.1). NCBI lineage: Eukaryota > Metazoa > Chordata > Amphibia > Caudata > Salamandridae > Pleurodeles > Pleurodeles waltl. Next base: position 206,315,387 of record NC_090441.1, read on the forward strand.
GGAAGAAGAATTCCCTCCCTGTGCAGAACCTACACCAGAGGAGCTTCAAGCAGACACTGCTGAGCTTTTGGGTGAAGGGGGGCCTGCCAGGGAGGAGCTGAGTGTGGCACAGCAAACCTGTCCCACATTAGAGGGTCTGAGACAGCAAGCAGTCAAACAGGCTAATGGGGATGTCAGTGACTCTCACAGAGTTTACTGGGAGGACAACCTCTTGTACACTGAGGCAAGGGATCCTAAACCTGGAACTGCCAGGAGATTAGTGATCCCTCAGGAGTACAGAAAGTTCCTCCTAACTCTTGCACACGACATTCCCCTAGCTGGGCACCTGGGACAAATGAAAACTTCGGACAGACTGGTTCCCTTGTTTCATTGGCCTAGGATGTCTGAGGACACAAAAGATTTTTGTAAGTCCTGTGAAACCTGTCAAGCCAGTGGCAAGACAGGTGGCACTCCAAAGGCACCCCTTATTCCACTGCCTGTGGTTGGGGTACCCTTTGAAAGGGTAGGGGTTGACATAGTTGGCCCCCTTGACCCTCCTACTGCTTCAGGCAATAGGTTTATCTTGGTGGTAGTGGACCATGCCACAAGATATCCTGAAGCAATTCCTTTAAGGACCACTACAGCTCCTGCAGTGGCAAAGGCCCTCCTGGGAATATTTTCCAGGGTGGGCTTCCCAAAGGAAGTAGTATCAGACAGGGGAAACAATTTCATGTCTGCATACTTAAAGGCCATGTGGAAGGAGTGTGGTGTGACTTACAAGTTCACTACACCCTATAATCCACAAACAAATGGACTGGTGGAGAGATTTAATAAAACTCTCAAAGGCATGATTATGGGTCTCCCTGAAAAACTCCGCAGGAGATGGGATATCCTGTTACCATGCCTCCTTTTTGCCTACAGGGTGGTACCCCAGAAAGGAGTGGGCTTCAGCCCCTTTGAACTTCTTTTTGGACACCCTGTTAGGGGTCCACTCACACTTGTAAAGGAGGGTTGGGAACAACCTTTAAAAGCTCCTAAACAAGATATTGTGGATTATGTACTTGGCCTCAGATCAAGGATGGCTGAGTATATGAAAAAGGCCAGTAAAAACCTTCAGGCCAGCCAAGAGCTCCAGAAGCAATGGCATGATCAGAAGGCTGTTTTGGTTCAGTACAAACCAGGGCAGAAAGTGTGGGTCTTGGAGCCTGTGGCCCCAAGAGCACTCCAAGATAAATGGAGTGGACCCCACACAATTGTTGAAAAGAAGGGTGAAGTCACCTACTTAGTTGACTTAGGCACTGCCAGGAGTCGCCTTAGGGTGCTCCATGTCAATCGCCTGAAACCCTACTATGACAGGGCTGATCTCACCCTGCTCATGGCAACTGATGAGGGACAGGAAGAAGACAGTGATCCTCTACCTGATCTCTTCTCTTCCACAGAACAAGATGCTCTTGTGGAAGGTGTAGTTTTGGCTGATTGTCTTACTGCTGAGCAGAAAGACCATTGCATAAATCTCCTAGATCAATTCTCTGAACTCTTCTCTACTGTGCCAGACACCACTTCTTGGTGAGCACACTATAGATACTGGAGACAGTTTACCTGTCAAAAGTAAGATCTATAGGCAGCCTGACCATGTCAGGGACTGCATAAAGCAAGAGGTACAGAAAATGTTAGAACTAGGAGTGGTTGAGCACTCTGAAAGTCCATGGGCTTCTCCTGTGGTACTTGTACCAAAACCCCATTCCAAAGATGGAAAGAAGGAAATGCGGTTTTGTGTAGACTATAGAGGTCTCAACCTTGTAACCAAAACTGATGCTCACCCTATACCCAGGGCAGATGAGCTCATAGATACACTGGCATCTGCCAAGTATCTAAGCACTTTTGATTTGACTGCAGGGTATTGGCAGATCAAATTGTCAGAAGATGCTAAACCTAAAACTGCATTTTCAACCATTGGAGGCCATTACCAGTTTACTGTAATGCCTTTTGGATTGAAAAATGCGCCTGCCACTTTTCAGAGGTTGGTGAACACAGTCCTACAAGGGCTGGAAGCTTTCAGTGCAGCATATTTGGACGATATAGCTGTATTTAGCTCCAGCTGGGATGATCACCTGGTCCACCTATGGAAAGTTTTAGAGGCCCTGCAAAAGGCAGGCCTCACTATCAAGGCTTCAAAGTGCCAGATAGGGCAGGGTAAGGTGGTTTATCTGGGACACCTTGTTGGTGGGGAACAGATTGCACCACTTCAGGTGAAAATCCAAACAATTATTGATTGGATTCCCCCTACCACTCAGACTCAGGTGAGAGCCTTCCTAGGCCTCACTGGGTATTACAGGAGGTTCATTAAGAACTATGGCTCCATTGCAGCCCCTCTTAATAACCTGACATCCAAGAAAATGCCTAAAAAGGTATTATGGACAGCAAACTGTCAGAAAGCTTTTGAGGAGCTGAAGCAGGCCATATGCTCTGCACCTGTCCTAAAAAGCCATTGTTACTCTAAAAAATTCTATGTCCAAACTGATGCATCTGAATTAGGAGTAGGGGCAGTCCTATCACAACTTAATTCTGAGGGCCAGGATCAACCTGTTGCTTTTATTAGTAGGAGGTTGACCCCTAGAGAAAAGCGTTGGTCTGCCATTGAGAGGGAGGCCTTTGCTGTGGTCTGGGCTCTGAAGAAGTTGAGGCCATACCTGTTTGGCACTCACTTCATTGTTCAGACAGACCACAAACCTCTACTTTGGCTAAAACAAATGAAAGGTGAAAATCCTAAATTGTTGAGGTGGTCCATATCCCTACAGGGAATCGACTATACAGTGGAACATAGACCTGGGAGTAGCCACTCCAATGCAGATGGACTCTCCAGATAGTTCCACTTAGACAATGAAGACTCATCAGGTCATGGCTAGTCTTATTGTCCTTCGTTTGGGGGGGGGTTGTGTAGGAAAGTACCATCTTGCCTGGCATGTTACCCCCATTTTTCACTGTATATATGTTGTTTTAGTTGTATGTGTCACTGGGACCCTGTTCTCCAGGGCCCCAGTGCTCATAAGTGTGCCTGAATGTGTTACCTGTGTAGTGACTAACTGTCTCACTGAGGCTCTGCTAATCAGAACCTCAGTGGTTATGCTCTCTCATTTCTTTCAAATTGTCACTGACAGGCTAGTGACCAATTTTACCAATTTACATTGGCTTTCTGGAACACCCTTATAATCCCCTAGTATATGGTACTGAGGTACCCAGGGTATTGGGGTTCCAGGAGATCCCTATGGGCTGCAGCATTTCTTTTGCCACCCATAGGGAGCTCTGACAAATCTTACACAGGCCTGCCACTGCAGCCTGAGTGAAATAACGTCCACGTTATTTCACAGCCATTTTTCACTGCACTTAAGTAACTTATAAGTCACCTATATGTCTAACCTTTACCTAGTAAAGGTTGGGTGCTAAGTTACTTAGTGTGTGGGCACCCTGGCACTAGCCAAGGTGCCCCCACATTGTTCAGGGCCAATTCCCCGGACTTGGTGAGTGCGGGGACACCATTACACGCGTGCACTACATATAGGTCACTACCTATATGTAGCTTCACAATGGTAACTCCGAATATGGCCATGTAATATGTCTATGATCATGGAATTGCCCCCTCTATACCATCCTGGCATAGTTGGCACAATCCCATGATCCCAGTGGTCTGTAGCACAGACCCTGGTACTGCCAAACTGCCTTTCCCGGGGTTTCACTGCAGCTGCTGCTGCTGCCAACCCCTCAGACAGGCAGCTGCCCTCCTGGGGTCCAGCCAGGCCTGGCCCAGGATGGCAGAACAAAGGACTTCCTCTGAGAGAGGGTGTGACACCCTCTCCCTTTGGAAAATGGTGTGAAGGCAGGGGAGGAGTAGCCTCCCCCAGCCTCTGGAAATGCTTTCTTGGGCACAGATGTGCCCAATTCTGCATAAGCCAGTCTACACCGGTTCAGGGGACCCCTTAGCCCTGCTCTGGCGCGAAACTGGACAGAGGAAAGGGGAGTGACCACTCCCCTGACCTGTACCTCCCCTGGGAGGTGCCCAGAGCTGCTCCAGTGTGCTCCAGACCTCTGCCATCTTGGAAACAGAGGTGCTGCTGGCACACTGGACTGCTCTGAGTGGCCAGTGCCACCAGGTGACGTCAGAGACTCCTTGTGATAGGCTCCTTCAGGTGTTGCTAGCCTATCCTCTCTCCTAGGTAGCCAAACCCTATTTTCTGGCTATTTAGGGTCTCTGTCTCTTGGGATTCCTTAGATAACGAATGCAAGAGCTCATCCGAGTTCCTCTGCATCTCTCTCTTCACCTTCTGCCAAGGAATCGACTGCTGACCGCGCTGGAAGCCTGCAAACCTGCAACATAGTAGCAAAGACGACTACTGCAACTCTGTAACGCTGATCCTGCCGCCTTCTCGACTGTTTTCCTGGTGGTGCATGCTGTGGGGGTAGTCTGCCTCCTCTCTGCACTAGAAGCTCCGAAGAAATCTCCCGTGGGTCGACGGAATCATCCCCCTGCAATCGCAGGCACCAAAAAGCTGCATTACCGGTCCCTTGGGTCTCCTCTCAGCACAACGAGCGAGGTCCCTCGAATCCAGCAACTCTGTCCAAGTGACTCCCACAGTCCAGTGACTCTTCAGTCCAAGTTTGGTGGAGGTAAATCCTTGCCTCACCTCGCTAGACTGCATTGCTGGGAACCGTGACTTTTGCAGCTACTCCGGTCCCTGTGCACTTCCGGCGGAAATCCTTCATGCACAGCCAAGCCTGGGTCCACGGCACTCTAACCTGCATTGCACGACTTTCTAAGTTGGTCTCCGGCGACGTGGGACTCCTTTGTGCGACTTCGGGTGAGCACCATTTCACACATCCTCGTAGTGCCTGTTTCTGGCACTTCTCCGGGTGCTACCTGCTGCTAAGAGGTCTCTTTGTCTTGCTCGACGTCCCCTCTACCTCCTGGTCCAATTTGCGACCTCCTGTTCCCTCCTGGGCCACAGCAGCGTCCAAAAACGCTAACCGCACGAATTGCAGCTAGCAAGGCTTGTTGGCGTTCTTTTGGCGGGAAAACACTTCTGCACGACTCTACAAGGCGAGAGGGATCTGTCCTCCAAAGGGGAAGTCTCTAGCCCTTTGCGTTCCTGCAGAAACCGCAGCTTCTTCAGTCCAGTCGAAGCTTCTTTGCACCCGCAGCTGCCATTTCCTGGGCATCTGCCCATCTCCGACTTGCTTGTGACTTTTGGACTTGGTCCCCTTGTTCCACAGGTACCCCAGATTGGAAATCCAGCGTTGTTGCATTGTTGGTTTGTGTCTTTCCTGCCTTATTCCCCTATCACGACTTCTTTGTCCTTTGGGGAACTTTAGTGCACTTTGCACTCACTTTTCAGAGTCTTGGGGTGGGCTATTTTTCTAACCCTCACTATTTTCTAATAGTCCCAGCGACCCTCTACAAGGTCACATAGGTTTGGGGTCCATTCGTGGTTCGCATTCCACTTCTGGAGTATATGATTTGTGTTGCCCCTATCCCTATGTGTCTCCATTGCATCCTATTGTAACTATACATTGCTTGCACTGTTTTCTAAGACTATACTGCATATTTCTGGTATTGTGTATATATATCTTGTGTATATTTCTTATCCTCTCACTGAGGGTACACTCTGAGATACTTTGGCATATTGTCATAAAAATAAAGTACCTTTATTTTTAGTATAACTGTGTATTGTGTTTTCTTATGATATTGTGCATATGACACTAAGTGGTACTGTAGTAGCTTCACACGTCTCCTAGTTCAGCCTAAGCTGCTCTGCTAAGCTACCATTATCTATCAGCCTAAGCTGCTAGACACCCTATACACTAATAAGGGATAACTGGGCCTGGTGCAAGGTGCAAGTACCCCTAGGTACTCACTACAAGCCAGTCCAGCCTCCTACACTCTCCACAACCAAATTTCCCTCGGATGGTATGGTGAGGAGTAATGGAGTTCAACAACAATCGTCCACATGGTGTTCCTGAATGCCTTAGAGGCAAATGCAGGGCCCTGGTCTGAATGGAATGCCGCAACCACATATATACTGATAAAGATCAGCAAGTCTTTTATAACAGTTCCAGCATCAGTCGACTGCTGTGGCCATACCCACAGGAATCTAGAACAAGAATCTACAGCGACTAATATGTATTTATATGCACCATCAGGTTGTAGTGGACCACAATGGTCTAGGTACATACATTGTAGTGGCATTTTAGACACTAAGAGGGATGTCTGCTGTGGGCGTTTTATGTTAGAGCCCTTTATTTGCTGGCAAATATTGCAACAAAGGACGTATTGCTTTGTCTGTATGCATAGACCTGGCCACCAGAAACGTTTCTGTAGAAGTGTTATTGTGGCTGAAATACCAGCATGTGCAGAGGCAACACCCTCATGCGCTGCTTTTATTAGACCTAGTCTCTGGTCTTTGTTGGGGATTGCTCGATCTCCAACCTCAGGAATCGTTGCATAAGCAACATTCTGTGCACTGATGTTGTAAGAATAATTCGTAGGGTATGCTTTTGGGAATGACTTGCCTTTAGCCTAAGCCTTTATGGCAGTCAGTATTTCATTATCCAATCTCATCTGAGAACAAGTCACTGCAGCCACAGAAGCCGTAGCCACTGCAGATTTGGCTGCTTCATCAGCCAAAGTGTTACCAATAACATGTACTCCTACATGCTGGTGGCCCAATGTATGTACTACATGGACACATGGTAGCTTATCCTTAAGATCAGCTACCCAGTCCCCCAAAGTTTTGTGTTTCATGGTGTTCCCTTTGGAATCTCTAAACCCATTCAGTTTCCAATGATTAAGGTAATCATTGTAGGACTGGACGCAGTAATAGGAATCACAGACAATCAAAGTCAGCATCCCTGGCGCTGTGTTTTCCAGTGCTAAAAGAAGGGCTTTAAGTTCAGCCAACTGAGCTGTGCTGTCCCCCAGGGTCTGCGTGTAGGTATTATGAGGGTGGAAAACTCCATCCTTCATTACTCCACTCACTGCTGCTCAAGAGGCCTAATATTGAAGTTTCATACCTACTGCTGGTTGTGCTGAACCATCAGTATAAACGACAGCATGATATCTGTCAAGTGGTAGGATACCTAGAGGAATGGTGTACTCTTGTTCATGTTGGAGATATTCTTGTGTCTGAAGTTTGGGGTCAAAGATGTAATCAGCATCATAGGCGGTGAAGGAGGTAGCCCATTAAATCCATTGTGGATGTAGTGCTTTAGCGTTCGGAGCGCTTGCTTTAGTGACAGCCTTCAAGGCTGATACTGGGGAACCGACAATAATGCATATCCCTTGGGCTAGTGGCCTCTCTTTTATGACTAACATTTGGACACCAGTCAAAACATTTTCTGTAGGTGCAAAGTCGTTGTTATGCATTTGAATATAAATGGGATTTATACGCTATGGGCACTGTGTCGCCCTCGTTGAAGGTGATATAAGTAAACCCAATGGCACCAGCTAATATTTTGATGACCAAGTTTGTTTTATTATCGCGTGTGTACAAGTGTTTTGCTTCTAACATTTCCTGTTGCAACTCCCTAAGGATGCATGTGTGGTCAACTGTCCAGTGTTTACTAGAGAAATCTGGACTTATTAAGTCATAAAGAGGCTTGATACGTTGTGCGTAGTCAGGCATGTATGTTCTGCCAAAATTTAAAAAGCCAAGTAGTGACTAGTTTTTTTAGTGTGTTAGGTGGGTGTAATTGTGCACATTTCTCTAGAAAGTGCGGGCCAGGCTCTTCCCCTCGCTTGTTAGATCATATCCCAGGAACAATACGCTGAGAAAGTTTATCTTAGTTTTCTTAAAGTTAAATTTGTAACAGAGGAGCAAAGACGACTACTGCAACTCTGTAACGCTGATCCTGCCGCCTTCTCAACTGTTTTCCTGGTGGTGCACGCTGTGGGGGTAGTCTGCCTCCTCTCTGCACTAGAAGCTTGCAAGATGAATGGTGAGGTCGTCGTCTGTGAGATAGATGTTATGCACATAGGATAGCGCCTCGGGATTCAGGTCTTGTACTACTGATGTTACGGGAGCTGAGAACAGCACTGGGCTGTTCTTGTAGTCTTGGGGTACATGACAAAAACGTTTCTGTGAGTCAAATGAGAACGCACACAGGTCCCTACATTCTTGCGCTAAATTTTGACAGAAAAACCCATTGGATATGTCCAATGTTGTTTTGTACTTTTTGCGGACTAAATTGTTGATAAGTGCTGTGCTATGTCAATTTTGTATAGCGTATGTGCATGTATGACTGTTTAAGTGTCTATGATCTAAGACTAATCGGTAAGAATGGTCGGTTTTGCAACCGGAAATAATGGATTATTCATCACAGAGGCACAAGGATCAAGTACTCCCTGATACTCTAGCTGAGTGAGGATCTCCTTCACTGGAGCTTTTGCTTCATGTTAACAGGGTATTGTGGACTCCTTGTCCCAAACTACATGATTGCGGTATAGTTCTGGAGCCTGCGCTAAAGCCCAATCGACAGCGTAGGCTTGTTTTATCACTTCTGGAACAACATCAGAGAAAGAAGGCAAAATGACATCTTCCCCATGTGGGAGCTTACGGATGTGCTCAAGTGGCCAATCCTTCTCGGCCAACAGCATATCACAATTAAGTTCATCCCAGACTATTACTTGTATAGCACGTTCTATATCTCCCTCAAGTTGAATTTGTAAATCACAGACCCTATCGGGTGGGAGGACGCGCTCATTCGCTGTTTCAACTGCAATGTATTCGCTAGTTGCTGTCGCATCCAGATGACCTTTTAGACTCTGGCGACATATTGTGACCTCTGCTGAGCTGTCTAACAGTGTCACTGCCCACGTCTTGTTCTTAAGCAATGCTCTCAAGTGCACCGGCATTTTTAATTGACAGTGCTGCCACCTTTTTCTTTTTAAACTGTAGCTTTGGTTGTGGAGATTTTTCTTCTTTTTTGTCTGAAGACTGCGGCGAGTCTTTCTTTCACATATTCAGGACGTCGGTCAGGATGGCCCCCTCTCTTGCTACGTCTATTCGGTGCGTCAGGAAAGGAACAAGGAGGAAGTGAATCAGTATATCTGTCTGGAGTTTTTATACTTTCCCTATTTCTAAGAGTATATCTTCTTTCGAAGGTCTCTGGATGTGGAGAATCAGCTCTCTTACTTCGTCTATCATTAAATAGTTTTTGTTTATCCCAGTGCTTCTTGGTATTATCTTGTTTTTGTTTAGCACCATCTTTAGGGGTGGTACTTTGTATCTCAAGCTTTCTTGGTTTGGCTCCCAGACTTTCCCGTTCTATACTAGTATAGGTGCTGGAAATAACTCTCGGTAGCTCTCTCTCTTGGTCCAAATGTGGAATTTTCCGGAGACGTTGGCGTATAGCCAGTGCTACTGCTTCCCCTTTAATATTGCTAAGTATTATTGAGGAGACTGCGTTGAAGTTACCATTAGTTTCATCCCCAAGTCTAGGGCTGGTGTGGCCCCGTGTTCCTTCTGTATTTTTTTTAACACTTCCGGTAAATTAGCAAGTGTCAGGGTACCGTGTGTGGTAGTGTATATTGCAGCGAAGACTGTACCCCATGTGGTACAGTCGTCCACTGTGGGAACCATCCCGAAAGGCAAGCATATGGTGAGAATTCTGTTTCTCCTGTGGTCCCATATGGGAAAACACAGCTTCCAGCTGATCTGTTTTCTGGGCTATCCAGAACGGCATTCTCTCTCGTTCTGTGGGTGCTTTACCCATAATGGCATGTACTGTTTGTAGATTGATCCCAGTAGCCAATTGGTATCCAGCAGGCGCTGGTGGTGCTGGACGCGCTGGTGTTGTATTCAATGTTCGCATTGCGAACTGAATTAGTCGTCTATATTTTGTTACAAATTCAAAATATAAATCTCGCAGGTCTGCTGCCTGCATGTTTTGAATATCCGGGTGAGGTGTATATGTGGCGAACATAGGCCACATAGGCCCATCATTGCCTAAAGGACCTAACCTCACGCGTTGTATCACATGTGGTAGGGTGCCTTCAAACCAGTTCTGATGTTCCTGGTATGAGAGTGGAATTTCATGATACTAGTATGCTTGGTACCGTGGAGGTACGTTCGCTATTGTATATGTGTGGAATGTAACTGATCTGCTGTCTTCCTCAGGAAATGTGACCCAGGAGTAAAATGTTTCTGTTGGGTATGCTTCATTAGCTTCTACTATAAAAGTGACATCCCTGCCCTCATCTGTTAAGCCATGCGCTACTAGATGTAATGTTAATGCTTGTCCAGCATTCTCAGGAATGTCTATGGCGTTAGCCATATTGAAAACTGGGTGAAGAGATGGAATACCAATTGGGGAGTATAAGTCCTTTTATGAGTTCGAGCTCGAACAACCTACAACCTAATTAGATGATCCCTGTTCAGCTGAGGAGGATCTTCCCTAAGACCACGGACATCTCCGTTTATTGGTACTTAGGGTACCTGTAGTATGTGAGACTGTGATATTCTGGGTATCTGTAAATTAGTGCCTAAACACCATCGTTGGTGGCGCCATGTCATAGTTTTGAATCTTGCTCTGGGCAAAACTGCTGATTTAAGAGGACAGTACTTATGTTTGTAGGCGACTGTGCCACTCCTGTCACAAACTGCACTTGACTTCTCACCTCTGGATGCAGGATTGGAGAACACACCCGGTCTTCTACAGGTTCTGGAGAATCCCAGATAGGGGTGACCCTTTCTAGTAGCCACGGTGCCGATTGACAGGGAACGCCAAAGCAGACAGCACCCTCCAGAAGGAGTCCCTGAGGAAAACCCCCCAAGAACTGGTGGAAAAACCTCAAACAGGAACTCCTATAAAAGAAGAAGAAAAACAGGACTTGACAACAGGAACAAAACAAGGAAAAAAATACTCCAATGCAAAAAGCAGGAACGTAGAACAGGAGCGAAGGGCACAACCAAAGGGAAGTGTTTGCAACGCAAGATAGAGCAAGACTGAATGGCTTATATACTGAAAAAGGGGAAGTGACATCAAAGGAAATGAAAAGAACACCATCTTGAATTGGGAAAAAGCCCATAGACAAGAATAGGAAAAAGAAAGCAGTATATAAGAAAAGAGAGCATGCTGGGAAATACAGACAGGAAGAAGACAAGATGGATACAACATGAACATGAAAAAGGCAGAAGACTAAGGCAAAGAACAAGAAAGAAAAAAGACCAGAAGAAGGCCACCACCGAAAGGAGAGAAGAAAAGTGCTTTACAGGAAAGGGCAACGTGACCGGGAGCGCAATACATGCTTCCCAGGACGCGTTGTCAAGGAGACCAAAAAACACGGGGAACGGTGCTCCAAATATCGGTAGCGCGTTCCTACCTCGGAGGCAGAAAGAGACGCTGCGTCAAGACGCGGCGTTACAACTCCTACAACAAAATGCAACTGTCGTCCCAACCCTTCTGGCTTACAAGCAGCACCTCATCTGAACCCCAAACGGGTAGAGGTGATTTGTGGCAATCTTTACGCACAGACTCAGAAGTGTGACATCTCAGGAGATATCGTGGTTAAACGGAGAGTACCCCTTTCTCATATCAACCACAAGTCTCAAACATACCCAGGCAAAGATGAAGATGCAGGAAAAGTTTCAATAATATTTTTTTCATCAGAACTGCAATCTACGATAAGTTACATGTGCTGCAATGATTAGGATAAAGAACAATGAGAAAATAGAATAAAAAAGATGAGAGTCATTAGTACAAAGACCCCAACCACCTCGCAATATCACTCGATCTCATGAAGTGTGTGATATGTCCTAATACCCCAGTCTATACATCTAACCTCTAACCCAGAAGAGAGCTAGGTATGTTAAACCTCAATCTGCCAATGCCATGTCCAAGAGAAGAGCTCCTAACCCTCGTTACCTTGGAATGAGGTCTCGGGCTCAGACTCCGCAGGAACACGAAGACTGGGTCAGTGCCAAGGGGACGTGCCGCAGCGATAGCAGAGATGGCATCTGGTCGGAATCCCTCTGTCTATCTGATAAAGTGAGGAGTATATATACAGATCTGCCTAGACGCCTGATGTCGGTTAGTTCTAAAACAATAGATAACAAGGCGTGCTTGGGACGGTAAATGGTATAGACATTCCCTCGAAAGCGTGAAGAGGGAAAGTCCCTAATGCGGACACCTCCAGTTTGTTTTTATTTGTCGCCTGGTCTTGACGCCTTAGCGCGGTGGCACTGATAAGGGAAACTAAAACATGGGCCTAAGTCACTACAAGGCAGCCATTTTAAAAGAATTAATTTAATAAATGCGCTAAAACAGAGCAGGCTAAGTAGGCTAAAAGTCACTAGGTAACGGGAGCACGAGTTCTGCAAGCCAATGGCTAAGCTAACTCCTGTATCACATTAAAACAAACTAGGATTCACTACAGACCTTATACATTCTTTAGTCAAGAAGATTTGAGAAGAAACAGAAACATTTTGGGGTAAAGATATAAACCAGAAACGTGGAAGAACCTGTAAAGAGGAAGGGACTCACTTGTACGCGTGTGCGCGCAGGAAGGAGCTTCAGCCGGAAGTAGAGAAAAATCCACGAGTCTCATGTTCCCTGCGCAGCAGAGACAAGGCTGCCATGCCGGGAAGAGGGGAGGCAGTGACTAGGCGCAGGGCTGACGGGGTGACCAGGGGACCCGCAGAAGCGGCTGGTGGTGACAGTTTGCTTGGCCTGCTTGCCTGGCCTGGTCCCTTCGGCTGAACACTCGAGCAATCGCGGTACCGCCCCCTGCCTTCTCTCGGCCTCCTGACTGCGGCTTTGGTGCTTTCCTGTGGTGGGGTCACTTGGTGAGGCTTGGGCAGGCTGGAGCAATTGGTGGGGGCACAGTAGTGGTGCTTGGGCGCAACTGTATAAGTGCAGGTGCACTTCTCTACCATATCGAGGCACACCCGGCTGGAGGCCCCAGTGCAGCTTGAGGCCTGCTGCGCCTCCTTCCTTTCCACTTTACATCCCTGCCAGCTGACTCTTTGCTTGAAGCCAGCTCAGGCTGCCTGAGGCCTTTCCACACTGCTTCAAAACTATTTTTAATAACTGCTGTTGACATCTTGATGTTACCTGTGGGGAAACACATGCTTCACTTTCGAGTCATCTGCACTCCATCTGTCCCCCATCATCAGTCTCCATGGCCGCTTCACAAAGGATAAAATGAGAACTCGCAGCTCCCTCCTCCTGCAAGCATAGGCCCAGAATGGGACTAAAAAACAATTTAAAAAATAAAAGATGTAACATAGCGTTTAATTGTAAAACTGGAATGCCTGATGCGGATAGCTCTACGATTCATAGCCGCCGTGGTAACCAAGACGTCCTAAAAGGGATAATCCCTCTAATTCCAGCCTCAGCATGAGCAGCCACTTTAAAACCCAGTAAAGACATCCTGGTATATTTTCCCATTCAATCCAAAGCCCTTCTGCCTGTGGCAGCACACAGAGAGCCAGAAGAACACTCTCTGAGTGAAAGTGACCCCCTCAGACCCTGAGCAGGATTCGCCTTTTTTTCCCAGTCTATCTCCAGCATAAATTCAGCGAAGCTATTTAGCAACGAACAGTTAACCCCGCACACAGGTAAGCACAAATGGGGTTATCCGGAGGCCCGCACCTTACTTAAGCCCCAAAGTCAAAATAGCCAATAATTTATGTCTTGGCTGCACCGACTGTCAGGCTTCTTCAGGGCAGGACATGTGCTCTGGACTTGAAATAAGCTTGAAGCAAGCACAGTCTAGCACAAAGGGGCTGGTGGCCAGGACTGATTCGGGGGATGAGCACTATGGTAAAGCAGGCAACTGAATCCATAGTAAGATTTGGAGTCATTATTTCCCAAACAGCTATTTCCCTTCAGCCCATCAGGGAAGGGCCTTCAAGGGAGTCCCGGTTCCTGGGGTAGACCCCTTTTCAGATTCACGTTATCCTCCTGCACTCAAACTGATAAGATTAATATCTTGGTACAGAAAACTTGGTGCCACAACAAGCAAGTTCAACTTTGCCAACTACTGCCCAGAAACAGGAAAGACCCGAGAAGTTTGAGCCAACAGGGTGGCACATCTTGGAGAGCATGGATAGCATGTTGGCCTTTATGGTACAAGCCACTGCGTTACACACTAACAAACTAGACATACAAATTGCAGTCCTGCAAATAATAGCCTCCTCCATCATTGCTGTTGATGGCAAACTGGATCAGGTAAATCAGTTGATACTTAGAGCCCAAGGGACTTTGATGGCAATGATTGAAGATGATATCACATGCCAATGTAGCCCCTTGATTGAGGGATTAGCATCCCTTCCCATCATCATGACAACCTTGATTGATGAAATCAAAGATTAGGCAATGCAGTGAAAATCAAAAGGGGACACAGAACTTAACTGAGCCCTAAGTGGCCATCACCACACCAGACAAGCTAGCAGATAGACTGAGGGGTGTCTTTAGCCCTTCGGCCCCTATGGATGGCTTAAACCAGGTGGTTAATAGCCATCCCCATGGATCAGGGTCTAGATGATAGATGACGTCCAACCAGGGAACTAATTCCCCAACCTGGACAGGGAACCATCAGAGGACTACACTGCTGACTGGATAGTATTGCGCAATCCCATTAATAAATGAGTGGTGACAATTTAGACAGTGTCATCTGAACATTGTATATTAGAGCCCCTAAACAGGGGTTCTGATCATGGAAAAGGAAATGGATATAGGCCAAATACACCAGCCTTAGTGTGACCCCAACAGAGTCAGCCCTGGGGGGTCTCATGAGCAAAGGAATGTGACATTTGACAACATGCCAAGACACAGAAAGACCCCGGAAGATATAGGTAGCTGGGATCAGGTCAGTAATCAATCAATCAAAAAATTTGTAGAGCGCGCTACTTACCCGTGAAGGTCTCAAGGCGCTGGGGGGGGGAAATCGGAGGGGGGCAGGGAGGGTCACTGATCGAACAACTATGTCTTGAGGTTCTTTCTGAAAACCAGGAGGTCTTTGGTTTTGCGAAGGTCGGTGGGGAGGGAGTTCCAGGTTTTGGGGGCGAGGTAGGAGAAAGACCTGCCTCCTGTGGTGGTGCGTTGGATGCGGGGGACTGTGGCTAGGGCGAGGTAGGCTGATCGGAGGTTGCGTGTGGGAGTGTGGAAGTTAACTCTTTCGTTGAGGTAGGTTGGGCCCGTGTTGTGGAGGGATTTGTGTGCGTGGATGAGGATCTTGAATGTGATTCTCTTGTCTATGTGGAGCCAGTGAAGGGATTTGAGGTGTGGTGAGATTCGTTTGTGGCAGGGAGGCCAAGGACGAGGCGTGTGGCTGTGTTCTGGATTCTCTGGAGTTTGCGTTTGAGTTTGAGTGTGGTGCCGGCGTAGAGGGCGTTACCATAGTCCAGTTTGCTGCTGATGAGTGCGTGGGTGACTGTCTTTCTGGTTTCTGGGGGAATCCATTTGAAGGATTTTTTTAGAGTGCGGAGTGTGTGGAAGCAGGAGGAGGTTAGAGCATTGATTTGCTGTGTCATGGAGAGGGAGGGGTCAAGGATGATGCTGAGGTTGCATGCGTGGTTTGCGGGGGTGGGTGCGGGGCTTAGGGCGGTGGGCCACCAGGAGTCATCCCATGTGGTCTTGTTGGGGCCAAAGATGATGATCTCGGTTTTGTTTGAGTTGAGCTTGAGGTGGTTAGTGGTCATCCAGTTGGCGGTGTCGAGGAGAGCAGCGTGTAGGTTGGTTTTGGCGGTGGTGTGAGGGAGAGGATGAGTTGGGTGTCATCTGCATAGGAGAGGATAGTGATTCCGTGTGCTCGGAGGATGTTGGCTAGGGGGATCATGTAGATGTTGAAGAGTGTGGGGCTGAGGGAGGACCCTTGGGGGACTCCGCAGGTGATCTTGGTAGTGTTGGAGTGGAAGGGTGGAAGGCGGACTCTCTGGGTCCGGTCAGTGAGGAAGGAGGTGAGCCAGTCTAAGGCTTTGTGGCGAATTCCTTTGTTGTGGAGGCGTGTGCGGAGTGTGTGGTGGCAGACAGTGTCAAGGAGGATGAGTGCGACGGTCTCGTCTTTGTCGACTTTGGTCCTGATGTCGTCAGTGCATGCGATGAGGGCAGTTTCCGTGCTGTGGTTTTTGCGGAACCCGGATTGTGAGGGGTCAAGAGTGTTGTTTGCTTCGAGGAAGTGGGATAGGCGGGCGTTGACTAATTTCTCTGCAACCTTGGCAGGGAAAGGGAGGAGGGAGATGGGGCGGTAGTTGGAGATGACCTCCGGGTCGGCTTGTTTTTTTTTTAAGAGAGCGGTGATTTCCGCGTGCTTCCAGGGGTCTGGGTAGGTGGCGGAGTCGAAAGAGGAATTGATTGTGGTGCAGAGTATGGGGGCAATGGTTGGGCTAGCTTTGTTGTAGATGCGGTGTGGGCAGGGGTCGGAGGGGGAACCGGAGTGGATGGAGTTCATGTTTTTTTCGGTTTCTTCGTGTGTGGTGGGGGTCCAAGTGGAGAGTGTGGGGGGGGGGGTCATGAGTGGGGGTTGAGTTGGGTGAGTGAGGGGTGTGTATGGTGGGTGTGTGTGGTATGAAGCTGCTGTGGATGTCCAGGATTTTGTGGAGGAAGTGGTTGGAAAGGGCGTCACATAGGGACTGTGTGTGTGTGTGGGGTCTATGTTGCTGGATTTGGGTTTTGCAAGTTCATTGATGATAGTGAAGAGTTCTTTGCTGTTTTGAGAGTTGATGTCAAGGCGTGTCTTGTAGTGATCTCTTTTGGCGGTGCATATGAGTTGGTGATGGGTGCGAATGGTGGTTTTGAGGGTTGAGAAGTTGGTTGTAGAAGGTTCTAGTCGCCATATTTTCTCAGCTTGGCGGCATTTGCGCTTGGAGTTCAGGGGTGAACCATGGGGCATTCTTGATGTTGCGGGTGGCAATGTGTTTTCTGAGGGGGGCTAGAGTGTCTGCGCAGGTAGTGATCCATTTGGAGAGGTTGTGTGGTCCTGTGTTGGGGCCGTTGGCGTTGGGGGAGTTGTGGTACAGTTGGGAGTTTAGTTGTTCTGTGGGGATCTTGTCCCACATGCGGTAGGGTGTGGTGTGTTGATGGTAGTGTGTTGGGGGTTTGGAGAAGGAGAAGCGGACGCAGTGGTGGTCAGTCCAGAGGAATTCGGTGGTGTGGGTGTATGCTATGTGTTGGCTTGCGGTGAAAATTGCGTCGAGTGTGTGTCCTGCTGACTGGGTGGGTGTGGTGACCAGTTGTTTGAGTCCGAGGTTGGTGAGGTTGTCTATGAGGGAGGAAGTGTTGTAGTCTTGTAGGTTTTCTAAGTGAAAGTTGAAATCACCGAGGATGATGTAGTCTGTGGAGGTGAGGGCGTGTGAGCTGATGCTGTCGGCGATGGTGTCGCAGAAGACGGGGCGTGGTCCGGGTGGTCTGAAGATTAGTGTACCGCTGAGGGTGGAGTTGTTGTTAATGTGCATGAGGAAGTGCATGTGTTCAGTGTTGTCGATAGTGTCTTGGGAGCTGGTGGTGACTTTAATGGTGTCTCTGTGTAGGATGGCGATGCCACCGCCTGGCCTGTTGAGGCGGTCTTTGTGTTGGAGTTTGTATCCCTTGGGAGTGGCTATGGCTATGTCGGGTTCTGAGGAGGGGTTGGTCCAGGTTTCCGTGAGGAAGGCAATGTCAGGTGAGTGTGATGTGACGAGGTCCCAGAGTTCTATGGCATGTTTGTGAAGGAAGCGGATGTTGAGGAGCAGGCAGTTGAGGTGGTTGTGGTGAGTGGCGTTGGTGTGGTGCGTGAGGGTGTTATTGCGGGTGTGTTCTGGATGTGGGCCGGTGTGCTGCGGGGTTGGTTGGTGGGAGCAGGGTGGGTGAGTCTTGTGTTGGGGGTGTTGTGTTTGTTGAAGGTGGGGTCGTTATGGTTGGTGTGTGGTGTGAGGGATGTGGAGCAGGAGAAATGACAGGTGTAGCAGGTGAAGGGGCCATGAGTGTGTGTGTGGGGCTAGATGGGGTGCATGTGGGGCGGGCAACAAAGGAACGGTGAGGAGGAGAGGGAGGCGGGAGGGGCCACAGGGGACGCAGCGGCGGGGAAACAGGCAACAAAGGAACGGTGAGGAGGAGGGGGGAGGCGGGAGGGGCCGCAGGGGACGCAGCGGTGGGGAAACAGGCAACAAAGGAACGGTGAGGAGGAGGGGGAGGCGGGACGGGCCACAGGGGATGCAGCAGCGGGAAAAACAAGGAGGAAAACAAAATGCAGAGTGGAGGTGGCACGGATGGCGGAGCGGGGAGCGACCTGCCTGCAGAAGCAGGGTCAAAGATTGCTCCCAGCTACCGTGCCGCGGCTGCCATAAGAGGAGGGGAGTGGCAGCTGGGAGGAGGGAGGACTTGACGAATGAGAGGGCTGCGGGGTGGGGCCGCAGAGGATGCAGCGGGGCGGGGAAACAGGCAACAAAGGAACGGTGAGGAAGAGGGGGGAGGCGGGGTGGGGCCGCAGGGGACGCAGCCGCGGGGAAACAGGCAACAAAGGATTGGTGAGGAGGAGGGGGGAGGTGGGAGGGGCCGCAGTAAAAGCCATCAAATCCCAAGCCCCAGCAACAAGATAATTCTCTATCCCGAATTTGCATGCCTCCGATGGCCAGTGGGATCTGCTAAACAGAGGGAATGTTGTCAGACCTGGTTCAACGGGTCCTGGTTTTTTATCATTTCGCTCAAAGGACATTGAATCTGTTGCATACATACCTCCGGCTATGGGTGAAGCCAACAAACGCTCAGAACTCATCTTCACCAGCCCCAAAACAGTATAAGCCTTGGAGGAAAGCCATGCAGTATTAGAACAATGGGGCATAACAATAGTGAACTGAAATAAAAAACTACATAATTTTTATGCAAGATCCCTCCACAGCTGGTGGTAGCCCCCGGAGAGAGGCTGGAGCTATAAATAATACCATGAAGTATCATGCTGGCGCTATATATTATACCATAAAGGATCATGCTGGCTTTATACCTAATACCATGAAGGATTACGCCCCCTTTAAGTCTGCGCTAAAAGTGCTTCTATGCTCCCCATTGTGACATCAGATGAGTCACCACTTGGGGACAGCTTACTTGGGAAAGACAGGTCATGCACAATCCACCAATCCAAAATGACGTATTGGGCTTGGCTTCTGGGGATCTAACCTGGCAGCCCGAGACAACAGCCCTGTAACCGCCCGGTCACTGTGTGCTTGTGGGATATGAGAGGGCTAACAGAAAAGGAGGACAAAAAAAGCTAATATCAAACGTAAGATGAATGGGTATTGTATACATACAACAAATCTGGGCACGTGATTTAAAAAGGAAGACAACCCTGAAGTAACGAGGAAACAGGTGGAGAAGGTGATCCGCTCCATGAGCCCGATTCACCAAGGTAAACTTAGACCAAAAGTCTAAGTTTATGACTTTCGATATTCACAAAGGTAAGTTATGAGCGGTATCTTTATATCGGCACTCAAGGTGGAATGGCCGCACTCGGAGTGGAATCTCTGCAGAAGAGACCGAGTCTCCGCTCTAGGGGTGTATCTCTGCTGGAGTGCCGAGATTTCACCTCGAGTGCGGACATAAAGATACTTCTCGTAGCTTACCTTTGTCACTACCGAAAAGTACTAAAGTTAGACTTTTAGCCTAATCTTACAGCAAAAGTCTAACTTTATCTTTGTGAATCAGGCCCAATATGTTTATATGGCACCCCTGGGCTGAACAGCATTCTTGCTGCAGTATTTAATTGTGCCTTTTTTTACCAAGTGAGCAGATGTTTTGTCCCCAGTATTCCAATTTTACATTTTAGGCTGGTTAATTCCCAACACTATGAGGTGTTTCTTGCTAGTCTCTATTTACAAAAAATAAACCCCACATTCCTCTAGAATTTTAGGCTAATCGCCCTCCTTGATATTGACTGAAGATGCTATGCCAGTATCTTGAACCAGAAACTAGAAAAACGGGCAGGGAAAAACAACTAATCCCCCCCTTTGAAACAGGATTTCAGAAAGTATGCAAATTTAAGGATAATCTGCACTGCCTCACCCACCTAATAGATGTAACCATGGCGAAGAAGAATAGATGGTTCTATATCAGGTTCTTAGATTTTTCCACTACTTTTGATAGCATATCAAGGGGCAAACTTTGGGCTAAATTAAGTAAATGGGGCAATGCATCACCCCTGTTAAATGCCATTACAATGCTATACGCTGATACATGGGTTAAAGGTCTACTCCAGCCGGGTTGCATCCTATAAAATTCAGACCAACAAAGGATTAAAACAAGGAGGCATCCTCAAACTCTTAGGGCTTCATTTACAAGAATCTGATGCCCTAACAACAACATGGATGCACTGTATTTACAATACCGAACTCCATGGTGCACGTTTTTACAGATGCGTCAGAAATTCAGACGCATCTGTGGCAATGCAAGGAAGGCTCCCATGTTAAAAAGCCCTGTGTCAGTTTAACGCCTGCTCTGAGCAAGCATTAAAATTCTGACACAGTGAAATGTAGAAAATTTCACTGCACCAGTTATGCATAGCTTTTAACGTGGGTATGCTTATCTTGCATACATTATACCTGGCATAGGTATTATTTGGCGCAAGGATGTACAAACTGGCGCAATAGTCCATTTGCACTAGTTTGCAAAATGTGGAGCACTGTAGGGGACTGCTTTGCACCACCACTGCATCAAAAAACAATACGCAACTGTGGTGCAAGGGGCTTGTAAATGAGCCCCTTAGTATTGAATCTGTATTTAGCTGATTTAAAGGAGCATTTGGAAGAAGCAAGTACCGCCCCCCCCTAAGATAGCGGGCCACAGAAACCAAATGCTGCAATATGCAGATGAAACAGTGCTCATTGACCAGACGCCAATCAGATTACAGAGACTACTGGACTCTCTGCAAACTATTGCAACTCAAACAACCTGTTGATCAACTTTGCAAAGTCAAGGGTCATAATCATCGGCCATAAGTTAATAAAAGAAGCATCTTAGTTCATTCAAGGGAGCCCCATTGAGAGATGCCTCTTACAAATACCTCATTGTACGGCTTGATGGCCGAGGTCAGATCACTCCCTACATACATGCTCAACAGGCCTCAGCCAACTCTCTCACCTGGGCCTTGTGCAATCTGCATTAGTCTATGCAGTCCATTGGCTTAAGATCATTACTGAAGGAGACCACTACCAAGTTCATCCCTACTATAGCCTATGGAGCGTTGACATTCAGAGGCAGAATGACTAACTGGTTAGAGAGAGAAAAATCTTTTCCCTACCTGATTGCACAACACAAGCTGAAGTCCGACTAGAATTTAACTGGACGCTGCCAGCTGGCCCTAAATGCCAAGTTGCTGTCCGATTGCCTAAAAGTAAAAGAAGCATAGGGTGGGACTGTAAAACATATCATGTGGTCTGTACTAATAAAACATATCATGTGGCCTGTACTAAATCGTGAAGATTCCACCTGGCACAAGTAACTGAGCAGCTCGCTGACCACCTTAGGCTATATGAGCCGCAACCCTCCCTGAAATGGTGCAAAGCATTTCAACACAAGTCTTTGCTTCACCTGCTGAGCATGTATGCGGTTTGTGGTTTGACCTCAGCCATCCTTCGAGATATTTGTATGAGGCCACCTTCTCAAATGGGCTCCCTTGATCGATCTGAGAAGCAGATTTTGAAAGTCCTATCAAAGCAAGAGAAACTATTATCCAGCAAATGGGACAAGTCTTTGAAGAAGAAATTCCAAAGCAGCTGAGCTGTCATCCACTGTGACCCTGGGACCCTTCCAACTTATTTGTCCCAGTCTCTGGCCAAGGGACCAAATACTCTGATAAAACTAACATTTGGGCTGATCCACCTAAAAGCTTTTTGGTGTGCAGAAGGGGGGCCATGTGGATAAGCAGTGCAGGCTGCGTGCCATGGGAGCTGAGTCGCTAGTTCACATAACCTGTGTTTGCAAACCACCCCTGCCTCATGGAAAATCCTAAGGTCCCTAAATATTTGGAGCTATAACAAAGCTTTTCAATGCTGCTTAAAGGGGGAATCGGCCCCACCGCCAGCCCGCTTCTTGAAATTTCTAAAAGTGGGGCACTTAGCCCTTCAGTGGGCTCCGTTTGCCTTAGTGCAGTCCATTCTTCAAGGACTTAAAAGAAAGTAATGGGGGGCCTCCACAGCACAGTAGACCATCCTGATAATGTGGCTCGCCAGGGCTAAGGGTTCCAGGTGTGCACCCACTGCATCCGATAAAGTAGTTTGGGGTATTTTAACCCCACCTTAAAGAACACCCCAATATGAAGCACTTTTAAAGTACCATCCCCTGCACAGCACTAGCTGGCCGCCTCGGTACAGGTGCTCCCTTGAGCATGAGCTGCAGCCACGATACCATCCCCAGACTAATGGACAAAGCTGATTGCAGCAGTACTGGAAAACGCCCTTTAGAGGTACCTAACAATTCTCACTAGTAGCCCAGTCATCTATTCCCCCAGTCAAGAAAGTGTCAGCTGGGTGTACACAACACTTTATAAAGTTGCACGAGGCACTCCTAGTCGCACACTGTCGAGCACTTCAACTTGAAGCACTTTCACACGTGCATCCAGGCAGTGCACTTGCTGGTCGGCCTAGGAGCCACCGACTTCTTAGTCTTAGCTGCAGCCAGTAAGGTCATTCCCAGGTCAGTGCGGAATCCAGACGTATACCCTGCCCCCCGGAAGCACTTTACACCCCACATCCAAAGAAAAGCATCAGCCCCCGGCACAAGGGCTCTCCCCCTTCTTAACTGCTCATAAATAAACTACAGCTCCCCCAAGGGGTCACAACAAATAGCTGTTAGGGCTAGTATCTTTACATTTTGCTACGTACAAATGTTAGTGGTTACTTTTTAAAGCGTCAATGTAAGTTTGCAGTTACTGTAATGAAATCATGATGGCGCATGTTAACTTTTAAGGAGTGTGGTGGTTTTATCTTGATTTTAGTGTTGGTTGCCATGCTATTTTACTGATTTAAATTAATTACACAATAAATTCTATTCTGGTTCATAAGCAGGGTGAGGAGCCTGAAGGCCCAACTGTAGGAGGCTGGCCTGGCTTATAGTGGGTACCTGATGGTACTTACACTCTGTGCCAGGTCCAGTTATCCCTTATTAGTAGATTAGTAGTGTTCTAGCAGCTTAGGCTGAAAGAGGTAGCTATAGCAGAGGAGCTGAGGCTGAACTAGGAGACATGAAAAGCTCCTACTATACCACTTATATCATATAGCACTGTATCATAAGAATCACAATACTCAGAGTTACTAATAATAAAGGTACTTTATTTTAGTGACAATGTACCAAAAATCTCTCAGAGGATATACTCCCTTAGGAGGTAAGTAAAATACACAAAATATACACACAAACCAAAATTGGGTAAGTAAACAGAAAAGTAGTGCAAACACTGTAGAATACTATAGGATGCAATAGGCCTAGGGGCAACACAAACCATATACTAAGAAAGTGGAATGGGAACCACTTAGGGACCCCAGGCCTAGTGTAGTGTGTAGAAGGTCACTAGGAATGTAAGAAAACACTAAGGGTGTCCAAGATACCCCACCCCAAGACCCTGAAAAGTAGGAGTAAAGTTACCCTACTTCCCCAGAAACACACTAAAGTTGTGATAGGAGATTCTGCAAAGACCACAACAGACTGCAAAGCACTGAAGACGGATTCCTGGACCTGAGGACCAGCAAAGGAAGGGGACCAAGTCCAAGAGTCACGAAAGTGTCCAGGGGGGTCAGGAGCCCACTAAAGCGCGGATGAAGGTGCAAAATGGCTGCATCTGGGTGGAAGAATCTGAAGATTCTGCAACAACGGAAGATGCCAGGAACTTCTCCTTTGCACAGAAGATGTCCCACAGTGGGCCGGAGGATACAGAGTTGTTTCCATACAGAAAGACTGTAAACAAGCCTTTCTAGCTGCAAAGGTTGCAGTTAAAGAAAATGGGTGCTGCCCAGGCCCAGGAAGGACCAGGAGGTCGCCGCTTGGAGGAGGAGACAGAGGGGGTGCTCAGCAGCACAGAGAGCCCATGCAGAAGCAGGCAGCACCCGCAAAAGCACTTGAACAGGGGTTCAAGAAAACTGAGCATTGCGGTCATCTCAACACTACAAAGGAGAGTCCCACAAAGCCTGGGGGCAACTCAGTGACTTGAGCAATGCAGGGCAGAGTGATGGGGACCTGGGCTATGTTGTGCATGAAGGATTCCTTGCAAAAGTGCACAGAAGCCCTAGCAGCTGCAGTTCACGCAGAACACAGGATTACTGTCTGGCGTGGGAAGGCAAGGACTTACCTCCACCAAATTTGGACAGATGGACCACTGGACTGTCGGGATCACTTGGATCCAGCTCCTGTGTTCCAGGGACCACGCTCGTCAAGATGAGAGGGGGCCCAGAGGACCGGTGATGCAGAAGTTTGGTGCCTGCGTTAGCAGTGGGAAGATTCCGTCGACCCACAGGAGATTTCTTCTTGTCTTCCATTGCAGGGTGAAGGCAGACAGCCCTCAGAGCATGCATCACCAGAAAACAGTCGAGAAAGCCGGCAGGATTAGGCGCTACAATGTTGCTGGTAGTCTTCTTGCCACTTTGTTGCGGTTTTGCAGGCATCCTGGAGCAGTCAGTGGTCGATCCTTCGCAGAAGTCAAAGAGAGAGATGCAGAGGAACTCTGGTGAGCTCTTGCATTCGTTATCTGATGAGAAACCCACAGGAGAGACCCTAAATAGCCCTCAGAGGAGGATTGGCCACCTAGCTAGCTAGGTAAGCACCCTTCAGGAGGAGTCTCTGACGTCACCTGCTAGCACTGGCCACTCAGAGGCCTCCATTGTGCTCTCACACCTCTGCATTCAAGATGGCAGACGTCTGGGACACACTGGAGGAGCTCTGGGCACCACCCCTGGGTGGTGATGGACGGGGGAGTGGTCACTCCCCTTTCCTTTGTCCAGTTTCGTGGCAGAGCAGGGGAGTGTAGACTGGTTTATGCAAGGAGGGCACCATCTGTGCCCTTCAAAGCATTCCCACAGGCCAGGAGAGGCTACTCCTCTCATGTCCTTCACACCTATTTCCAAAGGGAGAGGGTGTAACACCCTCTCTCAGAGGAAATCCTTTGCTCTGCCTTCCTGGGACTGGGCTGCCCGGACCTCAGGAGGGCAGAAGCCTGTCTGTGGGTTGCAGTAGCAGTAGCTGCAGTAAAAACCCCAGAGAGCTAGTTTGGCAGTACCCGGGGCCCATGCTGGAGCCCCAGGGATGCATGGGATTGGCACCCCAATACCAGATTTGGCATGGGGGGACCATTTCATGATCTTAGACATGTTAAATGGCCATATTCGGAGTTACCATTGTGAAGCTACATATAGGTATTGACCTATATGTAGTGCACGTGTGTAATGGTGTCGCCACACTCACAAAGTCCGGGGAAATTGCCCTGAACTCTGTGGGGGAACCTTGGCTAGTGCCAGGGTGCCCTCACACTTAGTAACTTTGCACCTAACCTTCACTAGGTGAAGGTTAGACATCTAGGTGATTTATAAGTTACTTTAGTGCAGTGTAAAATGGCTGTGAAATAACGTGGACGTTATTTCACTCAGGCTGCAGTGGCAGTCCTGTGTAAGAATTGTCTGAGCTCCCTATGGGTGACAAAAGAAATCTGCGGCCCATAGGGATCTCCTGGAACCCCAATACCCTGGGTACCTAGGTACCATATACTAGGGAATTATAAGGGTGTTCCAGTGTGCCAATAAGAATTGGTAAGAATGGTCACTAGCCTGCAGTGACAATTTTAAAAGCAGAGAGAGCATAAGCACTGAGGTTCTGGTTAGCAGAGCCTCAGTGACACAGTTAGGCACCACACAGTGAACACATTCAAGCCACAAACTATGAGCACTGGGGTCCTGGCTAGCAGGGGGTAACATGCCAGGCACGATGGTACTTTCCTACACCAACAGTTTAGGGCCTTTTCACCCACTGGCTTTTTTGACGGTGCAAATCATGTCAATGTGATTCTTTGCTTCACTCAGAGAGATCTGAGCTCTTCCAGGGCTGGGGTGATGTGATGACCAGGAACAGGTAGAGCTCTTATGGGTTTGGAGATGGTCAATGGTCAAGTGGAGCTCTTATGGGTCTTGGAGATGGTCAATGGTCAAGTGGAGCTCCTATAGGTCTTGGAGATGATCAGTGGTCAAGTGGAGCTTCTGTGGGTCTTGGAGATCGTCAGTGGTCAAGTCAAGCTTCTATGAGTCTTGGAGATGGTCAATGGTCAAGTGGAGCTCTTATGTGTCTTGGAGGTGGTCAGTGGTCAAGTGGAGCTTCTATGGGTCTTAGAGATGGTCAAAGGTCAAGTGGAGCTCCTATGCGTCTTGGAGATGGCCAATGGTCAAGTGGGGCTCTTATGGGTCTTGGAGATCGTCAATGGTCAGGAGGAGCTCTTATGGGTCTTGAAGATGGTCAGTGGTCAAGTGGAGCTTTATGGGTCTTGGAGATGGTCAATGGTCAAGTGGAGCTCCTATCAGTCTTGGAGACAGTCAAAGGTCAAGTGGAGCTCCTATTGGTCTTGGAGATGGTCAGTTGTCAAGTGGGGCAGAGTCTGGATGCCTAGCTTTGGATTCTAGCACAGTTCTGGATCTCTTTCGATTGCTCCCCACATTGCAGTTTCCAGAGGGGACAGTACAAGGGCCCTGCTGATTCCAATGTGAAGTGATAGGGCTGTTACAGAATTATAACCTTGTGACAGCTGAGATCTCATACAAGAGACAGAGGTCCCTAGCAAACAGATTGAACAGTTTTTATTTTCTAGGCAGGATCAGGTTCCATCCATTTCAGGTGTGGTTGACCTCCATCTACTGATGAATGTCCATGATTCCTATGTTGTGGGTTATTGTAGACTGTGCCCAAGCATCAGGGGCCGTTTCTCTTTAAGGGGAGAGGAATTTCCTACAGATTCATATAACAAATATTAAATAGATCGATTTGTTTGGAGATACAATCATATCTCTAAACAAATCAATGCATTTAAGTCTGGGCTGTCTGTCCGAGGCTGCCTGCCCCGCCTCGCTTTGAAGCATGAGACGGAAGCCAGGCAGTAAATCAACTTTCTACACTGTGACACACAACGCAGGGCTGACTTCTCTAAAGCCCTTCATTTCCATTGTGATCTATGGCAGTATCCACTATAGGCCAGTGATGCTTTTAGCATCATGATTTTAGGCGTCAGAGTCTTCATCCCTGCTTGAGGGCAGCCATCTGTCATTTACAGGCATAGATCCTACCCTTTCCCTATTCGCCATGCAGCAGGAGTGGATGCAAGCATGTGTAATTTAGTGCCTTGTCTTCAGTAACTGTAAGTGTTATAATGCTAATCTTGTGTTATTTATTTTTGCATGGTGGAGTAGTGTGGCACAATAGTTAGAGCAGCAGACCCTGATGCAGAGATCTGGCCCGGGACCAGGGTTCAATTCCTGCCTCGGTGGGTCTTGGGCTCAATTCCCTTGGACCAGATGATTCTCGCCTTGGTGCATAATCGAATTAATGGGTCCAACTCTGGGTAATAACTTGTTCAATCTTCACAATGGCCCTTACAGCTCTTGGATGCCTGGCTTCACCCTGGGGGTTGCCCAGGAGTGGGTGCCTCACAGGGAAGAGCCAGGAGGGGTTCCACAGCAGTGTGCACACAGTGCCTTGAGACCCTAACAGGTAAGTAGTGTGCTATACAAGTGCAAAGTTTACATTTATATTGTGATGAGGCCCCTTGTCACGCTAACCTCCCCCATGTGACACCCCAGGCCCTGGCTGCAGATCGCTGGCTCCTTTAGAAGTGGAGCTGCTGTGTTTGTTCCTTGTGAAACTGTTACAAAAGAAGAGCCGGGTCCTTGCTCTCTTGCAAAATGAATCCAAACATCTGAGTCAAGCGCAAGGGGAGAAATACGTGCTTACAGTAAAGGCAGTTATCTGCTGTATGGAATTAAAACTGGCCCTATCTTCATACCCTTAACATTAATGCCACAAACATAGATTGATATGCAAACAATGAATGTTAAAATGTATATTATGGGGGTCATTACAACTTTGGCGGGCGGCTACCGCTGCCCGCCAAGCTGTGGCCGCCAATGCGGCCGCACTCCCGCAGTGCCCATTTGGACATCCCCGCTGGGCCGGCGGGGATGTGGGCCGCAACATGGGAGCCGGCTCCAAATGGAGCCGGCGGTGTTGCGGACGTGCGATGGGTGCAGTTGCACCCGTCGCGCTTTTCACTGTCTGCATAGCAGACAGTGAAAAGCCGCATGGGGCCCTGTCAGGGGGCCCCTGGGGGCCCCACGACTCCCAGTACAGCCAGCCTTTTCCTGGCGGTTCAGACCGTCAGAAAAAGGCTGGCGGTCGGGGACTCGTAATCCCCTGTGCAGCGCTGCAAGCAGCGCTGCCCTGGCGGATTACAACCGCTGGGGCCATTGTGGGGGAAAACCGCTGGCCCCGGTGGTGCGACCCCGGCGCTACCGCTGCGGTCGTAATACGCCAGGAAGCACTGCCAGGGTTGTAATGAGGGCCTATGTGTGTAAGTTCCTCTTATTTCACATGTTTTACTTAATGTTGCATTCTCCAAGAGAGTTAGCCGTTTCATCATGCTGTGTTTCTGTGCATCATATTACTCTTGCATGGAGCATACTTTGACTCGTGCCAGGTATTTTTGAGGGGCTTTGATTGAGAGCCCTGGTGTTGAGGCTGAAGACAAAGCAAAGTGCCTGACAGTGGGGTGTTCTCTCTGCAGAGCACACAGAACAATGGCCATGTATTCCAGTTGCAAATTAAATTCAGTGTAAGTCTGTGTGAAGGGGTACATAGAGGTCAAAATATTTAGAAGGTGTAGGAAGTTGGCTCTGTATATACTATTTCAAAGTAAGAAATAGTATGCACAGAGTCCAAGGGTTCCCCTTAGAGGTAAGATAGTGGCAAATAGAGATAATTCTAATGCTCTATTTTGTGGTAGTGTGGTCGAGCAGTAGGCTTATCAGAGGGTAGTGTTAAGCATTTGTTGTACACACACAGGCAATAAATGAGGAACACACACTCAAAGACTTACTCCAGGCCAATAGGTTTTTATATAGAAAAATATATTTTCTTAGTTTATTTTAAGAACCATAGGTTCAAGATTTACAAGTAATACTTCAAATGAAAGGTATTTCACTCAGGTATTCTAGGCACTTTGAATAATCACAATAGCTTGTACAGTTTTGACAAAAATGGCAATAAGCTATTTTCAAAGTGGACACTGCAAATACCAACAGTTCCTGGGGGAGGTAAGTATTTGTTAAGTTCACAGGTAAGTAAAACACTTACAGGGTTCAAAGTTGGGTCCAAAGTAGCCCACCGTTGGGGGTTCAAGGCAACCCCAAAGTTACCACACCAGCAGCTCAGGGCCGGTCAGGTGCAGAGGTCAAAGTGGTGCCCAAAACACATAGGCTTCAATGGAAACAGGGGTGCCCTGGTTCCAGTCTGCCAGCAGGTAAGTACCCGCGTCCTCGGAGGGCAGACCAGGGGGGTTTTGTAGGGCACCGGGGGGGACACAAGCAGGCACAGAAAGTACACCCTCAGCGGCACAGGGGCGGCCGGGTGCAGAGTGCAAACAGGAGTCAGGTTTCAGATAGGAATCAATAGGGAGAACCGGGGGTCTCTTCAACGTTGCAGGCAGGCACAGGGGGTGCTCCTCGGGGTAGCCACCACCTGGGCTAGGCAGAGGGTCACCTGGGGGTTGCTCCTGCACTGGAGTTCATTTCCTTCAGGTCCTGGGGGCTGCGGGTGCAGTGTTGGTTCCAGGCATTAGGTTTCTTGTCACAGGCAGTCGTGGCCAGGGGGAGCCTCTGGAGTTCCTCTGCAGGCGTCGCTTTGGGGGATCAGGGGGGTCAACTCTGGCTACTCACGGGCTCGCAGTCGCCGGGGAATCCTCCCTGCAGTGTTAGTTTTCCGCAGGTCGAGCCAGGGGCTTCGGGTGTAGAGTAGAAAGTCTCACGCTTTCAGCGGGAAACGTGGAGTCTTTAAAGTTGCTTCTTTGTTGCAGAAAGTTGCAGTTTCTTGAACAGGGCCGCTGTTCTCGGGAGCTTCTTGGTCCTTTAGATGCAGGGCAGTCCTCTGAGGCCGGTGGGGCTGGGGCCAAATCAGTTGTCATCTCCGTCTTCACTGCAGGGCTTCAGGTCAGCAGTCCTTCTTCTTCTTTAGGTTGCAGGAATCTGTTTTCCTCGGTTCTGGGGACCCCTAAATACTGAATTTAGGGGTGTGTTTAGGTCTGGGAGGGCAGTAGCCAATCGCTACTGTCCTTGAGGGCGGCTACACCCTCTTTGTGCCTCCTCCCTGTGGTGAGGGGGGCACATCCCTAATCCTATTGGGGGAATCCTCCTTCTTCAAGATGGAGGATTTCTAAAAGTAAGAGTCACCTCAGCTCAGGACACCTTAGGGGCTGTCCTGACTGGGGGGTGACTCCTCCTTGTTTTTCTCATTATCTCCTCCTGCCTTGCCGCCAAAAGTGGGGGCAGTGGCCGGAGGGGCGGGCATCTCCACTAGCTGGGATGCCCTGTGGCGCTGTAACAAAGGGGGCTCACAGCCAGGTGTTACAGTTCCTGCAGGGGGAGGTGAGAAGCACCTCCACCCAGTACAGGCTTTGTTACTGGCCACAGAGTGACAAAGGCACTCTCCCCATGTGGCCAGCAACATGTCTGGTGTGTGGCAGGCTGGCAAAAACTAGTCAGCCCACACTGGAAGTCGGGTATGATTTCAGGGGGCATCTCTAAGAGACCCTCTGGGTGTATTTTACAATAAAGTGCACACTGGCATCAGTGTGCATTTATTCTGATGAGAAGTTTGATTCCAAACTTCCCAGTTTTCAGTGTAGCCATTATGGTGCTGTGGAGTCCGTGATTGACAGACTCCCAGACCATATACTCTTATGGCTACCCTGCACTTACAAGGTCTAAGGTTTTGCTTAGACACTGTAGGGGCATAGTGCTCATGCACATATGCCCTCACCTGTTGTATAGTGCACCCTGCCTTAGGGCTGTAAGGCCTGCTAGAGGGGTGACTTACCTATGCCACAGGCAGTGTGAGGTTGGCATGGCACCCTGAGGGGAGTGCCATGTCGACTTAGTCATTTTCTCCCCACCAGCACACACAAGCTGTACGGCAGTGTGTATGTGCTGAGTGAGGGGTCCCTAGGGTGGCATAAGACATGCTGCAGCCCTTAGAGACCTTCCCTGGCATCAGGGCCCTGGGTACCAGGGATACCAGTTACAAGGGACTTATCTGACTGCCAGGGTTGTGCCAATTGTGGAGACAAAGGTGCAGTTTAGGGAAAGAACACTGGTGCTGGGGCCTGGTTAGCAGGCCTCAGCACACTTTCAAATCATAACTTAGCATCAGCAAAGGCAAAAAGTCAGGGGGTAACCATGCCAAGGAGGCATTTCCTTACAGAAGGCAAAAGAAAAATGAAATAAAGTGCTTAAATTTGAATGAGTGCAGTGAATGTTTGGGGTGGTAAAATGAGGGAGATGCAAGGGAGTCTATTCAGGGGAGAAGGAAAAGAGGGTGTTGAAGAGGAAAGAGAGGAGGTTGAAAATGTGCAGACTGATGAGATGTAAAGAGGAAAAGGGCAAACATATCTAACGTAAAGCACATATAACTGAAGGCCACACTCCTTCCCTAGGCCTCAATAATATTTAATTAACTGTCTCACAATTTCAGAATTAACACATTTCCAATGTTAATTATTTATAACTAATCATTGTTGTTACTCATTTATCTTAAACAGCTATCAACCATTAACATAGCCAATAGTACTGACAGATTTGTAATTGTATGTCAGTTGTTGTGTTATGATTCTGGATGCAATTACATCTCAGAGCGAAACCAAAATACAGGCCGGAGACCACACTATGGGAATCACAGAAATTATTTTTACCCTTTTAGAGAAACCCCACTTTTTCCATCCCATTTAAAGATCTGTCTGCACATATTTCTGCATGATTCATTGCAGCCAGCAGCTGTGGCTGCTTATCGATTGATGCCTTGTTAGAGCATTTTCTTCCAAAGTTGATGCTGCATGCAGTGTAAGATTCTGGGCAAAGGCACACTTTAAAGGGCCTGAAGTTGTTGCGCTGTACAATTTGCTTATTAAAGTAACTGTTGAAAGTATTAATGCAGTAAGATATGGGGCAGTTTTTCATGTGTTTAGTATTTCAAGACTATACGTTCCCACCGCTTTATAAACCTTGCTTTATCACTACATTCATCTGCTTTCAAATCCACCATTTGTCAATCTTTTTTCAATGTTTTCTTGAGAGGAAGACTCACCTTGGACCCCACGTTTGTCCATTAAGCTTGCTCGCTTCACTCGCTACATAAAAGTCAAACCCAGCGTTTACGCCAATTACTTTCAAATGTCAACAGCCGCCACTGCCAACCATATGGGGACATTTGTTAGAGGAGGGAACATTTTAAACTTTCTTTGAAGATGAAAAGTTGAACCCAACAGGCCCCTGCAGGTGATGCCATTTTTTTTTAATAGTTTTTTCTTGATTCAGGTGACACCATTCTTGCTGCAGAATGTGCCTTGGGCAGGATAATTGGAATATTGATGGTATGCTGCCACCACTGTAATCCACACATAAAACCCACAACAGGGATAGTACTCCTCTGTCGCTACGAGGGTGCGCTTGGTGCACCCCTGTCAGGTCAGGACTAAGGGCCTGATTTAGATCTCAGCAGTGGATATACTCTGTCACAAACGGAACGGACATCCCATCCACTGTATTACGATCTCCATAGCATATAATGGGATCGTAAAGCGACGGACAGGATATCCGTCAGGTTTGTGATGAAATAACCCCCTTCACCAGGATTTAAATCAGGCCCTAGGTCTAGAAACTGTAATTTTCAAAGACCGGGCTTAGGTCCACATGCCTCACAGGATTAGTGTGTGGCTAGACCAGAAATTTAAAAAAACAGGCTCACAGGTACATGCAGATTGGGCATGCAGGGCAGGGGACACGACTGTACATCATTGCTGTTCCAACACCCACTCTGCCCTGTTTTACCTTCACTGCCATCTCCATCTGTCCTTCCTCTCATTGATTCTTGTAGCAATTCTTTACTGTTTCTCTGCTACTCCCATGCCAACTTCCTATGTAATTTCGTCACTAGTCCCCAAAGTGTTGACCATCTCTACCTGTAATGTCTGTTTCCGTTACCTGTGTCGTACCACCCTGCTTTCACCCTCTCCCTCCTGTACCTCTCTTCTTTTCCAAAGGAAATCATCCTATGCACCCATCCGCTTCTTGTATTACTTTTGGAACTCACTCGTTCCTCCTGCTATTCTCTCTTCCCCTCTGCTGTTCTTCCCTCATGCAGAAACTCTCAACTCCACCTTTACTGCCCCTTGTATCCCCTATTCTGTACACACATCATCTCTGCCTTGTGCATGGGGGGATCACCCCCTTTGGTTCCTGCATTCCTCATCTCTGTAACCCTCCCTCTCGACAGCTGCCTCTTCTCTCCCCTGTGTCTGTGTTCCAGTTGGTGTGGGCTGTCACTTCTGTTGTCCTTTCCCATGCTACCTGCGGCTCCTTTTCATTTAAGATCTCTCATCCTCACAACCACTGGTGGCATCCTTTCTTGTCAGACTTTTAAAGAATTTAGGGGCAGATTTAAGGAAAGTGGCACTGTACCCACTGCAGCACCACTTTCCTTGCGCCCCCCCTATCGCCACCATGTGTG
Source organism: Pleurodeles waltl (assembly GCF_031143425.1). Lineage (NCBI taxonomy): Eukaryota > Metazoa > Chordata > Amphibia > Caudata > Salamandridae > Pleurodeles > Pleurodeles waltl. The sequence goes on from NC_090441.1 coordinate 206,349,113, forward strand.
CGCTGTATCTAAAATTTGGTGCACCATGATGCAGGGCAGGGAGCAATAGCGTCAACATTTTTGATGCTATTGATGAACTGTTTAGGGTTACAACAAATATTTTGGCGCTAACCCTGAACAGTACATGGGGCCCATTGTAACCATTGGTGTGCCCCCTTTCAACGTCTGCTCTGAGCAGGCGTTAAAAGTGTCAAAAAAACTACGCAAAGAAAGATTTCTTTGCACCATTTTTTTGGCCCCTCTAACGGGGGAACGCCCCCTTTACATACATTATGCATGGCGCATGCGTAATGTAGCACAAAGGGTTACAAAGTGGTGCAATGCATGCAGTGCGCTAATTTGTAAATCTGGCGCAGATTTTTTGGCCATCTAATGCCACATTAGCATTAAAGAAATTACGAAATTTAAGATGGCTCTTAAATCTGCCCCTTCAAGTTTTTATAAAGTATATACAAACATTTATTAAACTTTTAATTAAAAAAAAATACATTTGTAAGGTATTGCTTTAATTTACATACACATGAATTTTCTTTAACAAACTATATGAAAAAGAACTTTTTGGTTTGCAATTTATGAGTTGCCACTGGTGGGGGCACTAATAGATCCACGTTCTAGGCAGCGGGGCCCAAATGTCCTAACAGAGACCCTCAGGTGGAATTAGCCATTGATCTGATTGAGTAACCCCTTTAATGCCCAACACCCTCCCAAACTTGCTTAGATTGGAGTCAGAATGATAAACGTAACCCCTTTAATGTCCCACAGTTTCCCCAAAGTAGCGTAGATTGGAGTAGGAAATAGTAAATCGAACCCCGTCAATGTCTAATACGTTCCCCAATGTAGCTTATATAGGAGTGGGAATATTAAGTTTAACCCTTTCAATTTGAAACATTTCCCAATGTGTAGTATAGTGTAGTTTACACATTAGGTAAAAAATGTGTGTGTTTTTTATGTTAAGTGTTGTGTATTTGTACGTTTTTAGAAATAATAAATACACTTGGATAAGTTCAGAGTTTTTATTTACATATACTGATGGTAGTTTTTAAACAGTTTTATTTTTATTAACTTTTACGTAAAAGTGTAATCACACGCTGCACTCTATTCCTCATTCGTCGCTCTGTTTTTACTGAGATTTAAGGTTTTTAACAAAAACCAATACTTCTCTTATCTGCTGAATTTACTTAGTGAGGCGTATTGCTGTCAAGTCATCATGTCTTTTTCATTTGCGCACCAGCTCTTCCCCACACAACCAGCTATTTACATCCGCGTGCAGCACGGATGTCCCCCCCGCATAGCACTAGCCATGCTGCCCATTTTCCTGGCAAATCCAGAGATAATGCGCCTCATTTAGACTTTGGAGTACGGATTTTACCCCGTCAGGGCAACGGAGTAAAATGCTCTGTTGCCCTGGATGAGTAACCGCAATCCGAATTTAGAAATGTCAGCGGCCAAGCGGACACCTCTGACAGGAACTGTTGTCGCGGCGATTCCTACCAGTGGTCAGTGTATAGAACGTGTGCCGTACAGCTCTCGCAACGTGATGGGGACATAGGGGCTACTTTCAACAAGCTTTTTTATATATTTAAAAGGATTCTCTTTTTGAAAACGAAAACTCCCATGGTGTGAGGTGTCATTTGAAAGTTTTTACTTTCACTTACTGCCTCATTTTTATTGGGGTATCTTAAAGTAAAAACTGCCCATTCGACGGACAACTTTAAATGATGGACACTCTTATTCGGTCAGGCTGTCGGAGGAGTATGGCAGCGACAAAGAAGGAGTGGTCTCTCTCGCTGACATCCTTGAGTTGTGCCTGACTCTAAATGAGTCGGGCGGAATTTAAATTTGGCAGACAGGGTGCTCCGTCACAACAGAGTACCCACCCCTTTCCTGCAAACTCTAAATCAGGCCCCTGGTGATACTGTGCATCTACGCTTGTAATCTGAGGGTAAACTCCATCTAACCACTGACAGCATTGTTTTCCTAATATTTTTTATTATGTCCATTCAGCTGCTGAACTTATCCTGAAGTTGTGTTTGTGAAGGTGAATCCATTGATATGAACATATCAACAGAGTGCTCTGCCTTACCTCTGCCTAACTTTGTACTGTGGAAACAGCACAGATTCCCATCCGTGTAGTTTGATCAATTGTCCTCTGTGTTAAAACCTACACCTCCCTTTGTTCTCTCACCCTATCTTGCAATGGATCATGAGTCAGTTTGCCTAACTAGTATCTTGAAGATGTCTTCTGCGTTGTCAAATTGATTTAACATGTGAAAAGAAAGGGGAGAAGATTCAGAGAGGTGTTTGGGGTGCTACACCCCCCTAAAATGTTTTCTGTTGTAAATAGTTGGGTACAAGTGCTTTCAGTTGGGTATGGTGAGGTGTCTCTTGGATTTCACCTGGGATTTGTACAAACACATAGAGAAAAAACAGACACCCACACACACATATGCTCTCTTTTCTGTTTTGAAGGTCTTAACAAATGTTGGTTTGAAAGATATTCTGTCTAACAATATGAACTGCCCCCGAGGCTGTCCTCATGCCCTGCTTGATTGTTGGGAAATCTGAAGTTCACCCCCCCAACCTTACTGACCAAGCTGCGCCTCCGGTGTATGTGTCTGTGTAATGGTGCTTGTTGGACCCTAACCTAGCCGGAGAGCAGTGGCGTGCTGAACACTGACCAGCATCTCTTAGGTACCACTGATGGTGGTTTACAAGGAGGCAGAGTATTGAGGGTCGCTGGGTCTTGTGCCACAAGGGCAGTTTACTTGTAAAGTTGGCATCAGTCCACATAGTGTACTAGTGGCTCAAGGGCAGACTGTGTGACGAGGAATTCTGGTCCAAGACCCAAACTTCCCCATGTGACCCAATCATGTGATCCTGAACGAATCACTTGGCCCTAAAAGTAAAACTTGGTGAGCACACCCTTATTTCAAGAGTGCACTTTCTATAACAGAGTTTTCCAAATCGGCCATTAAGTCAGTTCAGTGTGAAATAAAAAGAACATTCTAATTTGTATATTGTTTAAAAACCCATAATATATTTCTCCATATGTGGTAATCACATTGCTAATATAGCCTTATAGCCGTTAAAGGCCCAAGCTGAAGGGAGCGTCACTTTAATGGCCGGTATAGCCCTGCTGTAGGGATACTAGAACATTACACTAGAGGGCAGAATGTTCGAATAAAGTGCTCCATGAGGCCTTTGTTCACAACTGTTGCTGTGTGAAGAACCCTGGAATGTTCATGCTCGGTCTTTAGAAGCTCGGAACTACTGCAGTGTCTTCGATGGAGCGCCCAACATTCCAACCTTCTAATTGATATTTTGCACCTTGAAAAATTAATTAGTTGCCAATTATTTTGATGTCTGGGCTCTTAGGAAGAATCTAGACTCCTTGGTCAGCCAGTGAATTATTTTTAGCTCAGGTGAACCTAGACTACAACTCCCAGAATTCATGTTGTTAAATCTAGACCTCCAGATCAGAAGCACCATGGGGCCAATTCAGAAACATATGTCGAAGTTCATAAGAATGCCTCTGAAGTATTCGTTTGCACTATTACGCACCTTTTATTACTGGCCAGAAAACATTTAAAATGTGAATGAAATAGAAATACTTAGTGACTATTTATGTACAGTTAGAATGGACTGTGCCCTCTTTGTATTTCTACTGATATGGATTTGAACCTTTTAGGGTTATACAGAGAACTGAAAGTGTGTGTAAAAGAGTCCTCTTGTAGAAGTTCTCCCCTTACTCGTAGTATTGTGGATCGGCTCCCTTGCCTCTTATGAGGTGGAGTTATCTGGCACAGCTGCCAAGCTTACCAGATCCTCTAATCATGTGCTGCGCCAGTCCTGTTTTTTCCTCTGAATTCTGAGACTTGTAGTCCTGTTTTATGATGGAATAAACATAACTGCAAGTCCCAGAATTCAAGGGGAAAAAAACTGGCCTGGAGCAGCACATGAGGCATGGAGTTGGGAATCATGGCAGGTCTGACCTGGTAACCCTGAAGGGGATTCTGAGGAGCCAGACACCCCAATTCTTTAGTCTGTTAGGCTCGCCCTGAGCCCATGCAAACTCTGTTCAATGACCGCCAGCTGTAACTCAGTGATCACAGCGCGCAGCTCACTCTCTGCCTTGCGGATGGCTGTAGCGAGTTCACTCGGAGCCCCCCTCCTCAGCTCCTCGCGGCTGTTTATGAGGCTAAGTAGGTCAAGCACTATGAACACAGCACTGAACACTACGGTGGTGAGACCGGCTATTTTGACTAAAAGCCGCCCACTGTCCAAAACCTCCAGGGTTTTCACTAATTTGGTGAAGTGGAGGCCGGTCTGGCCGACTCCGACCCCCAGGCTGCCAATGTACCCGTCCACATCTATGTCTACCTCAAATGCCAAATGTCTTATTTCCTCTGCCAGTTGGCTGGCAACCTGCACACGCTGTTTGATTTTCTCCAGACTCTCTCGGCACCCCTTCAAGAGCCCCTCCACTTTGTCTTTGTCTATTTTGCTGTTTATTGCATCCGCCAGACTTGTGCCTACGGAGAGGGTCCCGCCTGCGGCTGAGGCGGCGAGTCCTACCGCAGCTACCTCAAGCGATACCCCTGCTGTCACTGGAGCAAGCAGCAGCCCCCCCAGTCCCAGCAGTCCCCCAGAAACACCCAGGTAGCTGCCGAGAAAGTTCCACCCTGTTGCATTACGATGAAAGTTGTCCAGGTCACTTGCAATCCCTCGCAGCGTGTCTGCTGTCACTCTCAGCTTCGCCCCCTCCAGCACCACGTCTTCTAGGTTCGCGATCAGACGCTGTGTGCGCTCTGTAACCACCCTTGTGGGGAAAAAAACACACTGTCAGTGAGGGTTCAATGTTTCTCACATGCCAACAATGTCATCAGCTGCTTTCAGTTACTGGCTCTGCCAAGTCACAATCTTTCTTCTTCCTTGCCCGCTTTTTCTTCGCCACTTTCCTTCTTCCTTTCTAACCTCTTTTCTTGTTTCCTGCCCTCTTTCTTTCCCGCTTCATTCTTTCTTTATTTCCCACTTCCTTTTTTCTTTCTTTCTTTTCAGCTTTGCTTCTATCTTTCTCGCCTTTCTTTTTTTCTTCCCCTCTCTCCATATTTCTTTATTGCCCTCTTCCTTTCTTGTCCTCTTTCTTTTTTATTGCCCTCTTTCTTTATTACCCTTTCCAATTTTCTTTTTGCCCTTTCTTCTTGACCTCTTTCTTGATCTCTTTTTTCTTTCTTATTCTGTTTCTTTATCTTTATTTCTTGCCCTCTGTTTTTCATCCTTGCTTGACCTCTTTCTTTGTCTCTTGCCTTCTTTCTTTCTTTCTTGTCCTTTTTCATTTGTTACCCTCTCTCTTTGTTTAATTCTGGTGCTCTTTCCTTTTTCCTTGCTCTCTTGCCTTCTTTCTTCTCTGCTTTCTTTCTTTCTTTCTTGGCCTCTTCCTTTTGTGTTTTTTGTCTGTTTTCCTGTCATCATTCTTTCTTTCTTTCCTACTTTCTTGCCCTCTTTCCTTCTGTCAGGGTATCCTCCTCAGACTCTTTAAGACAATCTACCAGATGGAGCCCTGCCCCCGCTTCGCCTCATGGAACAGCACTGCCCCCTAGAGGCCGCCCAGAAGATTAGAGTTTCCTTGCATGTATTCAGGCCGGGGCCCCTGGACGCCTTCTAGTGAGAAGTGATTTCCTGCTTCGCAAGCAACAGGGCCAGGTCAGTACATTTGGGCATTATTCAGAGTATGTTACGGCAAGGGAACCACCCCAACGGGCATGCCAGAGGGGCACAAGGAATCGTCTTGTTAGTAACCATGCTGGTGCGTCAAGTACTCCCTCCCAGACCTCCAGCGTGGCAGGATAGGACAACAGCATAAGGAACAGTTGGGGACCATGTTCTCCACACCAAGCACAGTGGGCGTCGGTCACCCCAAACGTTCTACTAATTTTACCTGGGGTAAGGTACACCCTATGTACTATATAGAATTTAATCAGTTTAAATCGAGCATTGCTGGAGACTGTGTTAACATTGAACAGAATAGAGGTCAACTTGCCTCCACGATAGGGAGGCCAACGTCCTCTGCCGCTTGAGGCGCAGGTTCTCTAGAGGGGTTAACATGGTTGCGTGCAGCACCTGATACCGAATTGTGACACCTTTAATTCTGCCGTTGGTGGTGCAAGGCACCCCGCAGCATTGGTAAGCAGGGGGTTCTGCCGTGCTTCGTTTCCAGTGGTTCCCAATTGTAGCCGCCGTCGCTCTCTGTAATAGAAGTTGTCCCTGCATTAATCCCAACTCCTCAGTGAGCTCTTCCAATCCCTCTACAGAACGCCCACCCCTAGTAATGTCGTGTGCTGCCCATTCTGACAGGTCTTGCAGGGCCCTTCCTCTGGGTATGAATGATAAGCACCTCAGTGGAAGATCTGGGGAGTAAGGCAAGTTGGTTCGGGTTCACTGCAGGCCGCGCTGCCAGCAGCGCCCTATGAGCTGCAGGTCCATGGGCCCATCAGGAAGGGGTCTCTTGGGCGTAAGAAGGATCTGAAACAAGTTTCTAAAAGTCGGGTTCCATCAGGAACTTCTGTCAGGGAGGACCCGCATATTGATCCATTGGTCAAACCACTGAAGTTGTGCGGCTAAATAGTAGGCCTCTAAGTCAGGTGCCGCAAGACCCCGCTCCTTGGTTGGACGCCGTAGTTTCCTCATTGCTACTCTATGTCTGCCCGATCCCCAGGTAAGCTTTTGTAGTAAAGAGTCCAGTTCCTGGAACATTAAGCGGGGATAGAAACTGTCAGGGTGGAGAAGAAATATAGCAGTTGTGGCAGAGCCAACATTTTTACAACTGCGATGTGACCCACCATCGACAGAGGGAGAGATTTCCAAAAGACAACTTTGGTGCAGAGTCTTCTAATTGCTGCCCCAACATTGCCCTTCAGAAGATTGCAATGGTCATGATAGATTTGAACTCCAAGGTACTTTAGGGTATCGGCCTCTCAGGCGAAACCACACAGGTCTCGGGGCTAAGACTCACCAGCATACAGGGAAGAGGTGGGATTTCTTCCAATTAATACAGAGGTCTGAAGCAGCACCGAAGCCCTCTAGGAGGAATATGCCCCCCCCATAGATCATTTCCCATGTCACGGAGGAAGACAAGCATATCATCTGCATACAAGGCAATCCTGTGAGAAATGCCCCAATGCTCAAACCAATGGTAATTGTAAGGGGTGGTATAGACTGGCATTCTCAAGAGGATGGCCCTACTTCAATAGAGGGACCACAAATGCCTCATTGGTGGTGAGAGGCAGATGCCCTGCCTCCAGGGCCGATGCTCAGAGATCGACTACTTTCAGGATGCAATCTCCTACAAATACGTTGCGTAGAACTCTACCAGCAGGTCATCCGCTCTTGGCACCTTACATTGTGCTGTCAGCTTGATGGTTACCTGTACCTCCTGCAGCAAGTCCACCCAACTCCATTGCCTCCTCTTCCCAAGAGTGTGGCAGCTCCATTTCCCCAATGAACTTCATTTGAGTGTAGGGTGAGGTGCATACAGGGAAGTGCGATATTCCTCAAACCTGGCATTAATAGTTGTCTGGCTGTAGTGGCAGATTTCACCTCTAGGATCACTGAACTTCAGGACATGGGATGCACCAGCCATGCCAGTAGTGTGCGCCCGTACCATAAATGGACTGTGATCAAAACACCTCAGCTTCTCTGTATAGACAGCCATCTTTTCTTTGGCCTCTAAGAGTTGTTGTTTTAGCCCCGGACTACCTGGTCTCGCAAGCTCTAAGACTCGCAGTGCTCTTTCCTGCTCCTCTATTTCCATAACCAGGGTGTATCTGACCCTCCCACTGTCTCTGCTATGCACCATCCTCCAATTACTGTGTTAGAGGCCTCCCATTCTATCAGGGGCATGATGGTGGAAGTGGCATTATCCAGAAAGTAGTCCCAGATAGCCTATCCGATGGACCGTCGAAAAGCTGGGTCCTCCAGTGAATGGATGCACAAGGACCAGTCTGGAATACGGGGGCGTTCCCTATGCAGACAAAAGTTTCCCGTAGCAGGGCCACATGTGTCCCCTCCTTTTAGGTAGGAATAGATCTTATATAACTTTGTCATATTGTTAAGCCCCCTGGCATTCTAGCTGACAAATTTGTACGTCAAGGGGGATGCCATATAGAGGTATTGACACTTCAGCCACTGCTAAACAAGATGCTGTGCCAGGGAACCTAAATCCCACATAGGACCGAGGTAATAGACCATGCATATGGGAGTAGTGCTAAGCCAGAGGAGGTGAGCCAATATAGAGCCTTTTGAACAGCAAAAACAACCCAACTACCAAACTGCAGGAGAAGAAGAGTGGAACTCCCCATCCAAATTATCAAACACATTTTCAACATTCACGCACACCTAATATGCACAACTTGGGTGTGAGAGGAATGCGCCCAATCAAGCGCCTCCGAGCTTCACATCACGCAATCCAGAATGCCACTGAAGTAATACAATCGCATTCCCGCCCCTAACCTCCCCCACCTGGTCTGATTCGCACAGACTGCAGAGTATCTAAGCATGTCAGGCAAACACCAGCCACCTGTCATATGCAGGTAAGCTGTATCCAACATAGCCAAATCAATGTGCATTAGTTCCCCGGTAGGTAACAAATGTATAGTAGCAAATTGGCAGATCATGACAGATATACAGTACCAGACACCTTATGAATAGAGCCAGATTATATGATTTCATCTGAAGTGCCAGGTGTTACTATTGAGAAAGAGTCTACAGAGTTAAAAGAAGAGACTGATGCATGGTCCGAGTGATCGCCTCTCATTTCCTCCTCCTCGAGAGCCGAGGAAGGTCGGTGCCTGCTCCGCTATGAGTTGCAACTATTTCTACAGCATTTTGGTGCTCCTGCAGTCCCCGAGAAAGGGATAGGGTGGCGCCAGCTCCCTGATATGGATTCTTCCTTGTTCTGTTTGTCGAATTCTTCTGGGGATGATGGCTTCCCTGTCTGCCTGTAAAGGAAAGGTCTCAAGCCATCCCCATAGCTTGCGGAGGAGAGGTGAAAAAGTGGACTTCCTCATTGTGCTTGACTTTGAGTTTGGCTAGAAAAAGCATGGCATAAGTTGTCCCAAGGGCTTTAAGTTGGTTCTTGGCATCATTAAACAATGCACACTGTTTTGGACTTCCCGAGTAAAATCGTTACTCGTGGTTCTCCACCATCATGTCCCCCCTGAGTCATGCCTGGGCAAGATGTGACCCGATCTTTTAAATATAACTACTTGGCAACCACAGGTCAGGGGCCTGCTCCAGACAATGGAGGTCTTTCTGGCACTTGGTGAGCGCGTTCAAGCACATATAGGGCCTCATGACGAGGCTGGCATTCTCAGATTGCCAGCCTCGCAGTGGAGGTCAGGACCACTGCTGGTGTGACGGTCCAACCACCACATTAAGACCCTGCTGGTCAGACCACCAGAGTTCCACCGTCTCCGCTGGAATCGGTCATCCCGACAAGTTGACAGCAGGTGCAGGTCAGAATGAGCCAGTGGAGCGCTGCATGCAGTGCCACCCTGCTTATTACGACCTGGTTCTCCAAAAGCCTTTTCATGGTAGTATTACTGCCATGAAAAGGCTGGCGGAGAACAGGTGCAGGGTGCCACAGGGGGGCTCATGCACTTGGCTTTGGCAGTTCAGGGGTTCCCCTGCCCAGCACCTTTGCAATGTTCACTGTCTGCAGTGCAGACAGTGCAGACAGTGAACATTGCAAGGGTGCTGGTGCACCCTGCAGGTGACAGCATTGCTGCCGGCTCGATTACAACTGGAGACAATGCTGCTGCCACTTTCTACTAGTGGGATAGTCTTAATGGGTCCGGTGGGGAGGTAGCCAGTGTAGCGGCAACCTCCCTGTTGGAAGTTTGGGGGACGGGTCCTCCCATCCACCAAACGTCTAATGAGGACCATCATCTGGAAAGTCCTTCTGGGGCCACATTGTCACAATGTCATAGTTCCAGGAACAGGGTCATATTAGTCCGTGGAACTTCAATATGCTCAGGAAGCCCAATGATCCGAATGTTGCTTCTCCTGGCTCTATTCTCTCTATTCTCAGCATCCTCCATTCAGGCTTCTAGTGTCCTCACTTTTACTTCCATCTTTGACATACGCTCATGCATATGCAACAGCTCCATGGAAACATCATCCAGAGTTTGCTCCGTGGTGGTGACCCTCTCCGCTAGCCCTCAGTGTTCTTCACTTAATTAGTCCTTGTAATATTATTTGGAAGGTCAGTCACCATGGCCCAGGTCGGTCCCCATGGTTTCGATCTTGAGTTCTAGGGCTTCCTGAGAAGCTGCAATGGCTTGTAGGATGGTCTCTAATGGAGCCCCACGCTGGCTTCCAGAATAGCAACCCAATTATGAGGTCTTATCAGGTAGGCCAGTGGCGTGGGAATCTTGCGTGGCCCCATTGTCAGTGGCTTTCTACTTTTTAGAAGACTTGCCCATGGTGGTGAGGTTTGGGGAGAAAGTAGAGCCCAGAGCAAGGGTAGGTGGCACAAAGCAGGGCAAAACCACTCTTCATCACGTTCCTCAATGACAGCCCCATATTGCTCCAGCACCACCACGCCAAATGTCCCTGGGTCACAGCAATGGGGCGAGGAAGATAGGTGTCGTAACTACACCCCAAAATGATCGGGGGTCCGGCATTCACGGAGGCAGTGTGTTAGGGAGAGAGGCAGGTGGGTGTCTCCACCCGAGCACAGTCAGTTCACCGCCCGGAAAGAACTCCTGTTTTAGTGGGATAAAAGCCTAGGTTTGATGTACTCAGTGATAAACAACCCCACTACCAGTTTTAAAGTCCCAAAATGCCTATCAGGCAGAAGCTGATTGGCATTACAGTGCAAAGGGCTCCCCCAGTTCTTGCTGGTAAGTATACAATAAGCTGGTGTGGGTCACGTTTGTAGGGGCCGTTCAGTGTGTCAACCTCCGGGCAGTAGTGGCCCCACAGTCAGTGCCCCATAGGCCCACCTTGCCTCTTCACCAACACAGTACAGATCAGCAGAGTGATTAGTCTCCTTTATGTGCTCTTCTTACATGTGCACCCTTCTTTGTGTCCCCAATAGGCCCCAATCACTGCATTCAATCAAGCATTATGTTACTGAAGGCACTGCTGTGGGCTCTTATGCTGCATAGCGAAGCACCCTTACCTTCGTCAGGCTGATCACAGGGTGCTGATGTCAGGAGCAGCCCCGGAGCATCCCAACATGTTTGTCTCAGGTGGGCCCAGGCAGCCTGAGGGAGGATGGGGAGTACTGCAGCAAATGTCTTACTCCCCCAAGAGCCCACCGGGATCAGGGCGTAGCACCATAGCTTCACAGTACCTCCCTTGATCCTGCAGCTCTGCCAGTAGCACCTCCGGCCCAGGCCTGTGCTGGTCCCGCAGGAGTCCCCTATCTGAGCAGCAGCTTCTCAACAGTGCAGGTTGTCCTCACCCCAGGCAGCTGATCGATGCTACTCCCCCGATCACCTCAGGGCGTTGTGAACCAAGATCGGGGCAACAGGCCATGCGCACCTCTACCAGGTCTACAGCGCCATCAGGGATCGCTGGCTTCAGCAGCTTCTTAAACTCCCCCACACCTCCAGGTAGCTGCCAGGGTGGGTGCTCGTCATCAATGCCCCTCTCTCAGCCAGCACACTTTATGGGGAGCGAGGTCGCACAGCAGTGGATGCCACCATCTTGCATCCTGAATGGCCAGAGCTCCACCAGGGGCCCCATCCGTCAACTTCAACATGGGTAGCTCAGAAGTTTTAAAAATGCCTCAGTTCTAGAGGGGGGCAGTGTGGGACATTGTTCCAGGCATACTAAGGGGTTGTAGGAGGAGAATGGGATGGAGGATTATGGTACATGGCGGAGTTCAGCTGAGAGTGCCGTAGTTTATGTGCTACTCTACCGGTACCATGACCCCCCAAGTTTCATAGCACTTATTTCCAATATTTGACTTAAAGTTTATAACATTTTATAAGTATAGCCCTCAGGTTTCTGTGTCAATTTTGGGTCAAAGTCATAGATCCTTTGATAGCCCTACTGTCCTCGAAGCTCTCCAGAGGTATTGATAACTCAACAATATTACTTTAGAGAGAAGTAGAATATGGAGAAGAGAGAGAAAACAGCAGATAATGGATGACTTGTGATAGAGTGATGCTGGCAACACTCAGGATGGAATATGGTCTGCGTGAGGATTAATACGCAAGTTCACTCTCAGGTGGTTCCTAGAACAAGAGCTGAATTGGTTTGTGAAAGACTGAGCGGTCAAAAGTAGCAAGTGGAGAAAAGGTATTATAAGGTACAGAGTCAGCGTAATTACCTGCATCTAGGAAGAAGGGTACAGTCAAGAAATCAGTGTAGGAGGCTGGCCTGGTTTGTAGTGGGTACCAAAGGTACTTACACCTTATACCAGGTCCAGTTATCCCTTATTAGAGAAATTTAGTCAGTGTCTAGAAGCCAGGCCGTCTAGGGGTAGCTGTAGTTGAGCAGCCAAGGCTGAACTAGGAGACATGCAAAGCTCTTGCAATACCACTGTAGTCCCACAGTACTCACACACATGAAAGAAAATACTCAGTGTTACAAACATAAAGGTACTAGTGACACAATTCCAAAAATACCTTAGAGACTATACTCCCTTAGGAGGTAAGTAATATACACAGTATATACACTAGAATGCAGAAATAGCTGCAAAAACAGTTAGAAAACAGTTCAAATAGCAACAATCACAATAGGTTGCAATGGGCCTAGGGGGAACACAAACCATATACTAAAATAGTGGAATCCGAAAGTCGGTTTCCCACCTAGGCAAGTGTTGTGTGTAGAGGGGCACTGGGAATGTAAGAAAACAGCAAAGGTAAGTAATAGAACCCACCCCAGAGCCCAGGAAATCAGGAGTAAATCACAGTAAGTTTCCTGAATCACACAAGAAGTCATGATAGAAGATTATGCAAGAACCAGAAGAGACTGCAAGACACCAAAAATGGATTCCTGGACCTGAAGACCTGTGGAAGAAGAGGTCCAAGTACAAGAAGCACTGAAGAGTCCAGGGAGAACAGGAGCCCCTTCTAACCCGGATGAAGGTGCAAAAGAAGAACCACCAGTGAGAAGACAAAGTTATGCACCCAAGAAGACAGATGCAGGTTCCTGGTTGGTGCAGAAGATGTCCCAAGCTGGATGAATGATTGCAGTCTGGTTTGCGTCGCTGGATTCCGCCAACAAACCTTGGCACATGCAAAGCTCGTGGTTAGCAGAAAATGGCGCTGCCCGGGACCAGGAGGGACCTGGTGGCCTCTACCCAGGAAGGGGAGACAGAGAAGGCTCTCAGCAACTCAGAGACCTTCAGAAGACCAGGCAGCGTGCACACAAGTCCCACAGCATGGGGACAAAGAAGGTGCAAATGGAGACCCACGCAGCACGACACAAAGGGATCACACGCCGCCAGAGAACCACTCAGGAAGCTGTGCGTCACAGGATGGAATGCTGCTGGCCTAAGCTGTGCTGTGCATGAAGAACTATTTGGAAGGTCGCACACAAGCCTTGGCAACTGCAAGTCAAACGGTGCACAGGGGTACTGTCTTGCGTGGGGAGGCAAGCTCTTACCTCCACCAAAGTTGGACAGCTAGACCTTGGGACTTTCGGGGTCACTTTAGTCCACCACCCGTGTTGCTGGATCCACGCTCGTCGTCTTGAAAGGGGTCCCAAGCCATTGGCCGTTGCTGCAGAGAGGTGCCTGCTGAAGCGGGGAAGTGACTCTGTCACTCCACAGAAGATTCCTTCGGTTCTTCTGGTGCAGGTTGAAGACAGGCAGTCCTCGGAGGATGCACGACCTGGAAACAGTTGCAGTTGCTGGCAGGAGCTGAAGATACAATGTTGCAGAAGTCATCCTGGCTACTTTGTTGCAGTTTGTAGAGTTCCTGGAGGGTTCAGCTGCGGTTCCATCGGTAGAAGATGAAGTAAAGGATGCAGAGGATTCCTGCTGGAGTCTTGCAATCCGAATCTGAAGAAACACACAGAGGAGAGACCCTAAATAGCCCTGAAAGGGGGATTGGTCACCTAACCGGGTAAGCACCTATAGGGGGAGGGCTCTGATGTCACCTGCTGGCACTGGCCACTCAGATGATCCCAGAGTGCCCCGCCACCTTTGAATCCAAGATGGCAAATCCCAGGGACACTCTGGAGGAGCTCTTCGGCACCACCCCTGGGGTAGTGATGGACAGGGGAGTGGTCACTTCCCTTTCCTTTGTCCAGTTTTGTGCCAGAGCAGGGACTGGGTGTTCCTGAACTGGTGTAGACTGGATTATGCAAGGAGGGCATCATCTGTGCCCTTCAAAGCATTTCCAGAGGCTCTGGGACCCTACCCCTCCCATGCCTGTAACACCGATTTCCAAAGGGAGAGGGTGTAACACCCATCTCCCAAAGGAAATCCTTTGTTCTGCCTTCCTAAGCTTGAGCTGCTCAAGCAACAGGAGGGAAGAAACCTGTCTGTGAGGTGGCAGCAGCTGGGGCTGCCTGGAAAACCTCAGAAGGCTGGGATGGCAGTACTGGGGGTCCACTGTGGAGCCTCCAGAGTGCATGGGATTGTACAACCAATACTGGAATCAGTATCGGGGTGCAATTCCGAGATGTGAGACACCTCACATGGCTATATTCGGAGTTACCATTGTGCAGCTGGACATAGGTATTGACCTATGTCCAGTGCACGCGTAAAATGGCACTGACGAAGTCTGGGAAAATGGTCCTGGATGATGGGAGGGCACCTCTGCCAGTGCAGGGGTGCCCTCACACACAGGTACTTTGCACCTATCCTTCAAGTTTGGAAGGCCTGACATATGGGTGACTTATAAGTGACCTGGTGCAGTGTAAATGGCTGAGAAATGGTACATGCACCATTTCACGCAGGCTGCATGGGCTCCCTATGGGTGGCAAAAGTAATGCTGCAGCCCATAGAGATCCCCTTGTACCCCAATGCTCTGGGTTCCTAAGTACCATATACTAGGGACCTATAAGGGGTGGGGTGACCAGTATGCCAATTTGGAATGGAATACTGGGTTGCCAGTATGTAGTGATCAATTTGAGAGGAGAGAGAGCATAAGCACTGGGTCCTGGTTAGCAGGACTCCAGTGACACAGTCAAGCATACTTTCAAAAATAGTGAAACATACTGACAAACAGGCCAAAAACCATAAGCACTGGGGTCCTGGCTAGCAGGATCCCAGTGACACAGTCAAAACACACTGATATCAGGCAGAAATTGGGGTAACATGACAAAAAGAGGGTACTTTCCTACAATCAGTTGTCAACCAGGATACCTGACAAGATGACCAAGAGTCAGAGGCCACAGGACAGCAGCAGGATGGACCCAACCAACGACAGACCAAGACATATAGGAACAAGACAAACAAGGGCACTAGGCAATGGTATGTGAGGGGAAACATGGGGAGGAAAGCAAGGAAGGCAAAGGAACTAAGCCCATATTTATACTTTTGCCGCAAAACTGTGCAAATGCAGTTTTTGCGGCAAAAAGTATAGCACCGGCTTGCGTCATTCCAAAGCGCCAACCGGGTGCCAAATTTAAGGAATCCCGCAACACGGCGCTAAGGTTGGGCTAACATCTAGAAAAATGACATTAGCTGGGTGGGGGTGGCGGTACGGGGAAGGGGGTTCTGCCTCATTAGATGGGTCTATCGTCAGAATATAAATATGGAGTTAAGTTTGTGCCGAATTTGCGTAAAAAAATTATGCATATTCGGCGCAAACAGAGTATAAATATGCCCCTAAGTAACAAAGGTGGAGCTGAGAGCCTATACAGTTATGAACTGTTGCCTGCCACAGGGAATTTTACCCCTAATCAGGGCCGGAAGCCACAGGGGGGGCCTTTGAGAGCCGAGTCAGCCCATAATAATCTTTGGCCCCTTCAAACAACCTAGGATCCTGGCACAGAATAGATGTGCTGGAGTTCTGATAGTGAATGAGCACTAAAAATGCCTTTAAGTGTTGTTTTTTTCTTGTTGTATTTTCTGCATATTCCAAGACAGGTTAAATGTCAGGCTATGTCTTCTGACAAATTCCTGCCTATTCTTCTAATATGGAGATATTGTTTACTTTCATAATTCTGTAAACACAAGTAAGAGGATTTTGTCAAGAGATTTATGTGAAAGTCTATATGGGACAGACAGGGCCACAGAAATTAGGCAGCAAGGAAGGCCTAGTTCACGCAGCAAAGTTGACTAAATTATGTGGCAAGAAAACATAAATTATGTTGGTTAATGCAGCTCATTTTGTAATAGTATCACTCATTATTTTGTATTTTTTGCATGTTAGCACTGTATGGGCAAAGGTTTCACTATATTAGTACCAATTCCACATCCAAATACAGCTATAGGTAACTGAAAAGTGACCCGTCACCTTTGCAAAGAACCTTCCGCTGAATGACAGAACATGCTGCAGCATTTTTAGTAATTTTGATCTGTTTGAGCTAGAAAAAAAAATAAAAAATTGTTTAAAATCTTGCTCTGCACGTCCTTCGACACAGTTTCCCACCACATGCTCCTCAAGAGACTTCACTACATTGGTCGCACGCATAGCATCCGCCTCCACCCTTCACCACCACACCCAAAACCATCACCTGCAGCATACCCCTGGGATCCTCCCTCAACCCTACCCTCTTCAACATCTACATGACTCCCCTTGCCAACATCAACAGATCCCACAGCATCACTATACTCTCCTGCAAAGCGCTACACAATCAAGGACCGATGTACATCAACTACAGACAGAAAAGCTACAATCGCCCAAGACAGCTTCGCTCCATCTCCCTCCACCTCACACGTCCCCGCATCCATTGCTCCCACAGAGGTGGCCACTCCTTCTCCCACGTCAATGCCAAATCCTGGAACAGCCTACCCCTAACTTCAGGACAGCCCCCTCCCTGGTAGTATTCAGGAAACAGCACAAGACATTGCACTTCGATAGAGTCTCAGCTTCCGCAGCGCCCAGAGACCCATAAGTGTGACAGTGCCGTGCTCTACAAATCCCTGATTGATTGATTGATTGATTGATTGAAAAGAAGCAGCCATAGTGTATAGATTTTTGGGACCTGCAATCATGGACTAGATTAAAGTCCGGCGAGTGACCAGCAGTGGATGACAGATCTCTTCAGTTATTCCATGCCGGTTCATTTGGTGATGGCTGGTTCATTGGCTGCACAGTGCTGGTGATGGACAACCCTCATTGCACATATGCCTTAACTGAATGTCGGAGGTGTTAGTTACAGTTGGCTGCGGTCCAGTGAGAGTTATGGTATTAGCATTAGTGTGGGCCAGAAATGTTATGTAGTAACTTACATAACAATATAATACCCAACAAAGCATGGGTCCGCTCTCATTAACTTAGCAGCTTATCAGAAGTAGTTTGCATGTTAGGCTGTTTCCAAAGTGTGGATTATAGTCTAAAGTTTGAGCTGGGGTCTGAGACTGTCTTTAAAGGTTCTGTTGTCGGGATGTTTGGTGGTATAGTCCTCTTGGATATAGACATGTTTTCAACTGCCTTCTAAAGTGTATTGGCTCCTGAATGCTTTGAATGCTGGCTAGAAGTGTGTTCCAGAGCTTGGCGGCTTGTACTGAGAAAGCAGTGCCTCCTACGTATTTCTTGTGGTAAAATGGTATATGATAAATGATGGAAGCCTGGAGGTCAGTTTCCTGATTTGTTTTTATTGCTTGAATTTAGCTGATAGGTATAGCGGTCTTTTTCCTTGGAGGCTCTGTGAACAATGTTAAGTGCCTTGAACATTGTTCTTCTTGCTATAGGTAGCCAGTGGAGTAATTAATAACTAGAGTTCTCTTAGGTGAAGGTAGAGAAGAAATCTTGCAGCAGTATTTTGGATGAGTCATAGCTTGCATGATAGGAACGCTGGTGTGCCAAGGTATGCTCTGTCGGCATAGTCAACCTTTTATGAGTGTGAGGATGGCTTGCAGCTTCTGTTGGTATCCAAGATATGGGAGGGTGCAATGTAGTGTTTTAATTGCGTAGAAGCTGTTCTGTTTTATATTGCTAACGTGTTATCAAATATAGGTCTGATTCCATGGTTACCACTAGGTTTTTGGCTTCTCTTGATATTGCTGGACGGATCTCATGTTCCTTAGACCATATGGAGGTAGGCTGGTATTTTTGTCATTGTCCCCAGGGTATAAGCTCTGTCTTTGCTGTATTTAGCTTTAGGTGGCTATTTATCATCCATGTGTTTATTGCACAAAGGCAGTCATCAAGTTTTAAATTGTAAAGGTATTTTAGACCATCCATTTTCAAAAATGATTTGGGTGTTGCCTACCCGTTGAATTCCATCACAGTATAAAGGTAGTGTGGTAGACATCAATGGGTTGTCGCCTTCCCTAAAGCAGATAAAACCCACCAAATTCATGCAGTCTGACATCCTGTCCATCTGGAACAGGCAAAAAGCTGCAGGGATATGATGGCCACATTGCAATAATTTCTTTTTTTCATGTTTATAGGGATTTCTCCAGTTCTAGGAGGCCCCCTTAGATGGTAGGCTTCTGGGACTGGGGAGCAGTGAAAAGCACAGTGGTCAAAGAAAGGTGGTAGGTGCTGCTAATGGCCATGCATAGCCAAGAGAGTTTCAGTTGCCATAAATGGTATATGGAGAAAAGTGCCAGAGAGAGAATACACATATTGAAAAGTACAAAGGAAGATAGAAGAAAAGATAGATGAAAGAAAAAGAGAAAGAGAAATAGAAAGAAAGGAGAGTAAATAGAAAAAGCAACCAAGAGCAGGAGCGACAGGAATGGGAAGATAGATGCAGCAGCAAACAGGAAGGGATAGTGGGGAAAAGGTTTAGAGAGGCAGCCATGGCAGAGATTAGGGGTGAATAGAGAAAATAAGAGAGAGCCTAAAGAAGCAAAGTGAGAGCTAGGTACGCATCAAGAAATGGAGAATGGAGATTTCAAGTAGAATATATAGCTTATGTTTTGACCAATACACTTGGCCCAATGGGATGTTAAAGCATAGTTTTGCACTTTATTTTCTAAAAGGGATCTTAGTGTAAGATCTAATAATCCCCTTGCATAGTAAAATCCTAATAAGGTATAACCATTGTTACTTGATACACATTGCTTTTTGTAAATTGCTTAACAATGGTATTCCCTTGTTATTTGATGCTGTATGCCCTTGGTGATAAGGGTGAATGCCTTCTCTTATATTGCATATCAGCAATGTCTACATTTGCTGGTGTAGTCGGTGGAAAGTACAGACTATATGCTGAGAAGTTAAAGTTCTATTAAGGAAGAGATTTGGCTTTCTAGTGCAAATTTACAACAGTTTTTAACTGTTTCATAACATGAAGCTTGACTTATATCTGCACCTGTAGTAATGTCGAATAATGCATCTGCAAGGATATATTTAACATTTCTAATACACAAGGCAGGCATCCATGCTTTCTACATTCATCACTCATAAATGTTCACGCTCATCCAAACAAGGTTAGCCACATACAGGGCACCACCTTGAGGGTCCTAGGCAAGGAGTCTACTGCATGTGAAAGAGTAGAGAATTTCCATAATTCTTGAAGTGGAGGACTGTGGCATCCAAATGGGAGGTACCATGCAAGCACCATCAAAGAAAGAGGTTATCACAGAGAAGGATCCTAGGTGCAAACTGTGAAAACATGGCTCAGAGCATTAGAGGTAGTGCAGCTGCTACTGACCTCAGTCAGGCCACAGGCCCCAAACGGACCCATCCCAGGGTCACACAATCACCTATACTTTACCATGCCTACCTGTATTGCTGGTCGGTGTCTAATGAAGGTCTCCTTTTGTACAGCACCTTTCGCACAATTTGCCCGTGACTATAAGAGGTGTATGGCATTGTCATAGCCAATCCATGAAGTTTTGATTGGTGCTATTGATGAAGTGTAATTTACCATCTAGTGTCACAACCTTACAGTGAAATTCATTGTGAGACCTTCCCCACTTCTCCTGTAAAATGAAATTAAAATGTTATTTAGTTTTTCTAATTGTTGCATCCCTAAAATGTTTAAAATACACTGTTACCCACTAATTTATCAAAATGTTCTTGATGGATATCCTGCAAACTCTCTGTAAAGGTATTTTAAATTAGTGATAAGTTAAATTAAAACTTCACTCATGAAATGTGTCAGGATTAGGAAACTTCCCACTTTATGAAACAGATGAAGTTTCCTAACTTTACTTGAGGTGAGGTTTATCCTTTCGGGACTTCCAGGTGTGATGACTTCCTCATGCAGAATGTCCCAGGTAGGCCATCCTCCAGCAGATACATTTTGAGTGTGGAGGCTGTACATTCACCACCTCAGGTAAGAGGTGTGACAGGGAGGGCTCTGAGCTGAGAGTCAAACAAAACTGTGAGTCAACTTACTTTACATTACATCCTTCTACTTTAACCCCCTTTTAATTGATAGAATTTAAAGTTGGATTGTGAAAAATTCATTGAGAGTGCTTTAATATGTACTTTAAAAAATTGACATTTTCCTTCACATAGAATCATGCTGTGGCCACCCGAAATATCGAAACCAGAATATCAATTGCAGAGAATATTGAGGACAGAACATCGAATCCAAAATATCGGCAGGCAACTATAGCTTTTTGATTCCTCACTATATGTACTTACAATATATGTGTGTGTGTGTGTGTTTGTGTGTGTGCGCAGTCGCAGCTCCTCTGTAAAAGCAGAGGAGCATCGTCCCCCTGCTCAGCGAAAAATAAAATAATAAAACAATATTATCATTGTATTTTCTACTGACTGAGCGAGCCATGGAATCTAGGGCTGGGTAGGGCCAGGCCATGGCAGGGAGGAGGAGTGATGGGCACTGTAAGTGTGCATGTCAGCTTGGCCTCGCGTGTTAGGATGGCCAAACCGACATGCGCAATTACATTTCTCCAATCCAGCTGTATTGCACAGCTCCCTGTGCCTGAGGGAGCGTCAGACCAGCCCACTCAGGCAAATCCCAGTGCTTCTCTCATGCTTGGATTAGCATGAGAATAGCGTCTGGATTGGGTGGGGAGCTTGTGTTTTGTGCCCCAGTGACTGGCGGGAGGAGAGGCGCACTAAATCATCTGGCGGCAGCGACAGGTAATTAATTTTTTTTTTAATTCCCCTAACATCCTAACATCCCCCTCACCCCGCCACTGTGTGTGTGTGTATATATATATATATATATTTTCAAGGTATGTATAAGTGGAGTTAGAATTAATACATTTATACTTCTGTATATGCACTTACCTTTCAATATTCTGTCAATATACTTCTACCACAATATTCTGGGGGGTCATTATTTAGTAGTACAACGATTATTTGGGAACAAATGCACCTATAGACCGTAGCTGAGGGCCATGACCCCCTAAAAATATACTGCTGGCTATGGGGCTGATCTCAGTCAGATGTTAGGAGCACCCGGGAACATCACGCTGATTGGGTGGGGTAAGATATGCATGATATAGCTAGTAAAACTGTATCAAGTGGAACCATGCGTTTCACGTCACCAGTTTAACCGATTGCAAACATCAGGTATAGTATTTGTGTGTGATGTCCCTTTCAAGTACCAATTTCCACCAGTCTCGGAGTTTCACTGGTTTCCCATTAAAGGAGCTCCACTATGTGGAATATAAGTGTAATAGCTTGTGTGGTGTTCCCTCAAAACATCAAAGGCACAGAACGTGTCCTAGGACACCACATCTGCTCATTTTGTGAGTCCTGCTTCCTCTCAGTCTCGGACAGGATGTACACTCCTCAGGTCTGCACATTCTGATGTGGACCAAATCGGAATACTGGGGGCATAGGCTGTGCTGCGCTGTCCTGGGCCTGCACCGTTTTCAACAGCACACTCTCTGTAACACCAGGAGGGTTGGTATCAAAGAGCCTATGTATTAATGGTCTACCTGCCGGTTCATCTTGCATGCCAGCGTATTCTTGGGCCAGTGCTCCTGCAAGCCATCTCCATTGTAGTTGCGTTGTGGCATAGTATTGTTTGCAATCAGGGGCGCCGAAGCCCCTTTCGTCTAGTGGGGCAAATAGATTTTGTAGAAGGTGCCAGGTACGGTGGGCTTGTGGGGGAGGAGGTGGGGTTGAGAGGGCCTGCACTACAGAGTACCTGGACAATCAGAACTGCTGTTCTTATTTCCAAATGGACATGGTCCCGACCCCCTCAGCACAGAGGATGGGTCCCCACCTGTATTGTCCAGCGATGGGTTTTGTCCCTTGTTGCACCATAATGGACTTTTCTATTTGTTTGGACAGAGTGTTTTGGCTTCTCAGGACTGGCACAGAGCATTGGGGATGTTATGGTTAACACTGTTTTACTGTTGTCCTGCTTCACTATGGGGAGTGAGCATATTATTAGTCGTGAGGAGGTACACATTGGGCTCACCCGAATTTTATATGATATCGTCTGTAAATTTCATAACATGGAGTCTGCGCAGTCTTAATTCCCAGATACAGGCCCTCATTACAACCCTGGCAGTCGGTGGTAAAGCGGCAGTAAAACTGCCAACAGGCCGGCGGTAAAAAAAATGGAATTATGACCATGGCGGAAACCGCCAACATAGACAGCCACTTTAATACTCCGACCGCCATGGCGGTACAAACAAACAGCATGGTGGTCACCGCCAACAGACAGGCGGAAGACAATGTACCTCCCACACCATTATTACAGGCCTATCCGCCACCTTTTCCGGGGTGGATTCAACGTGAACAAAAACACGGCGGAAACAGGACTTGAAGGGAAAACATTAACCTCTACAGACCCCACGAGGAACCAGGACGCCATGGAGCCTGAACTCCAAATACTCCCTGCGATAGTCTTCCTGCTCCTCTACCAGGAGCACGACCGACGGCCGCGACGACCACGGTGAGTACTGCACCTACAACACAGGGGAGGGGGAGGGAAAAGAGAGTGACACACACACGCAACACCCCCATCCCCACCCTCACCCACAACAACATACACACAAATACATGCTGCAACATTACATTTACACCCCCAACCCACCCTGGAAGAATGCAAGGACAAAAGGAAATGATTGTAACCATTGTAATCAAGAAAATTCCATTAGTCAAAAATGTATATACACTATAAACAAATATGTACACCAAGAATTCAAGTCCAGATACTGCACCTATATAGTCTGTGGACCACTGGGCCCAAAATGCATGGGTGAGGCCCACACTCGATACCCGATTGAAACGGAGAGAACACTGCTGGGGCATCAGATCGAAATAAAAAAGGCACCTCAGGGGGAAGGAAAGGGGGGCACCTCAGCCGGATGAGTGCACGACGCCAGCTCCATGAGGGGGCTCCATGCCCATTGATGTATCCTAGGGAGTGCAAAGCCACAGTCTCTCAAGTCTCTCCAGTGGGTAGTTTGCCCACTGCTTTATCCTGGGGAGTGCAAAGCCACAGTCTCTCAAGTCTCTCCAGTGGGTGGGTTGTCCTGGGGAGTGCAAAGCCACAGTCTCTCAAGTCTCTCAAGTGGGTGGTATGCCCACTGATTTATCCTGGGGAGTGCAAAGCTACAGTCTCTCAAGTGGATAACAGTCTCCACTGGTTCTGGAGGGGGCTTTGTGCCCAGGGTGCTTCATCCTGCCAAGGACTGAGGTAGTGGATGTCTTTCTCCACTGGTTCTGGAGGGGACCTTGTGCCCAGAGTGCTTCATCCTGCCAAGGACTGAGGTAGTGGATGTCTTTCTCCACTGGTTCTGGAGGGGGCTTTGTGCCCAGAGTGCTTCATGCTGCCAAGGACTGAGGTAGTGGATGTGACACTCCACTGAGGGTGGGGCAACATGGAAGCTGCTCAGGGCCCTGGAACTGACCACCAGCCTCGTACGAATGACCACTGGGGATGGCAGCCATGTCTGCGGTGGTGCCACTGGCTCAGGATGTCGCGGGGCCGCTGGCGGTGCTGGCGGCGGTGCTTGTGGCAGTCATTGGGGCGGCGGTGCTTGCGGCGGTCATTGGGGCGGCGGTGCTGGTGACGGCCTTACTGACTGCGGTGCAGGTGGCTGGCTCACTGACTGCGGTGCTGGTGGCTGGATCACTGACTGCCGTGCTGGCGGTGGTGTCAGTAGCGGTGGTGCTGGTGGCGGACTCACTGGCTGCGGTGCAAGTGGCTGGCTCACTGACTGCGGTGCTGGTGGCTGGCTCACTGACTGCCGTGCTGGCGGCGGTGTCAGTAGCGGCGGTGCTGGTGGTGGCCTCACTGACTGCGGTGCTGGCGGCAGTGTCAGTAGCGGCGGTGCTGGTGGCGGGCTCACTGACCGCGGTGCTGGCGGCGGTGTCAGTAGCGGCGGTGCTGGTGGCAGGCTCACTGACTGCGGTGCTGCTGAAGGGCACAATGTCTGCGGTGCTGGTGAAGGTCTCAGTATTAGGGGTGCTGGTGGCGGTGGTGCATGTGGCGGTGCTGGTGGCGGTCCTGTCCACCGTGCTGGTTGGCGGCGACGTTGACTTGCCTTTCATTTTCAGGCCCTTCCCCACCTTGGATGGTGGCACAGCTGTGTTGCCACTCCCAACAATTGTCTTGGCTGAGCCCTTGGTGGCAGGTGTTTTGGCCTTTTCCCACCCGGATGTGGGCAACTTCTTCTGTTTTGGAGGTGGGGGAATGTCCTTGGCCTCGCTCCTTGGGACACTGTCAACCCTGTTGCTTGGCGCACTCCAGAATCCGGATATTGCTGGCACCCCTGTGCCCGGTGATGTGGTGGCTGAAGTGCTGGGTTGGGACCTGGAAAGGCGGGCCCTAGGGGACGGACGGGGTGGGGGAGGTGTAGGGAAGAGGTCAACATTTGATAGGAAAAGCTTTTTAGACACACTGGGACGGGTAGATGGAGGGGGTTTGGGAGTGGAGGAAGAGGTAGTGGTTGTAGGAGGTGTTCATTTGCTGACTTCGGGTGAAGGTGCATGGGCTGGAGGCTGTCGTGAGGTGGATGGCTGTTTAGGTGGGTGTTTGACACACTGGGAGAGGGCACAGGGGATGTATGAATGGTAGTGGGGGTGGTGAGTGCACGTGAGCGGTGTGTGGTGATGGAGGTAGTGGCTGAAGATGTAGTGCATGCAGGTGTGAGTGGAGACGTGACAGGGAGAGAGGAGGGAGACGTGACAGGGAGGGAGGAGGGAGACGTGGAGGAGGGGGACACAGTGGAGGCAGTGGATGTTGGGATGTGTGTATGGGTATGATGCTTGTGGGATGTGTGATGCTTATGTTTGCCAGAGCCACCCTTGTGTGTTGAGGTTTGTGCATGCTGGTCTGATGGTGTGCTTGGGATAGGCTGAGGTACTGGGGATTGGATTTGGGTGGAGGAAGGTGGAGGGGGGAGGCTGGACACAGGGACAATGGCTGCCATCAGTGCAGAGGCCAGAGCCTGAAATGCTCGCTGTTGGGCTGCCTGGCCAGAATGAATGCCCTCCAGGTATGCATTTGCCCGTTGCAACTGCCTTTCTACACCCTGGATGACATTCAGAATGGTAGACTGCCCAATAGTGAGGGATTTCAGGAGGTCAATAGCCTCCTCACTGAGAGCAGAAGGGCTGACTGGGGCAGGGCCTGAGGTGCCTGAGGTGCCTGGGGCGAAGGAGATGCCCACCCTCCTGGGTGAGTGGCCACGGAACACACGCTGAGGGGCTGCTGGGAGGACGGTGCTGGTAGGGGGGGTGGCGGCTGTACCTATAGATGCGGTGGGGGGCCCGCCACCGCAAGGGAGCTCCCATCAAAGGAGGAGTCGGTGTCGCTGGTCTCTGCTCCTGTCCCCGCTGTGGAGCTCCCCTCGCTCTCCGTCCCACTGGTGGCTTCAGACTCCATTGTCTCCCCCTCACCCGCCACTGTGTGTGTGTGTGTGTGTGTATATATATATTTTCAAGGTATGTAGAAGTGGAGTTAGGCTTAATAAATGTATACTTCTGTATATGCACTTACCTTTCAATTTCTGTCAATATACTTCTACCACAATATTCTGGGGGTCATTATTTAGTAGTACAACGAGTATTTGGGAACAAATGCACCTATAGAGCACAGCTTTAATGTTTCGCTATAGCTGAGGGCCATGCCCCCCTAAAAATATACTGCTTGCTATGGGCCTGATCTCAGTCTAATGTAAGGAGCACCCGGGAACATCACGCTGATTGGGTGGGGTAAGATATGCATGATGTAGCTAGTAAAACTGTATCAGGTGGAACCAGGCGTTTCACATCACCGGTTTAACCGATTGCAAACCTCGGGTCTAGTGTTTGTGTGTGATGTCCCTTTCAAGTACCAATTTCCACCAGTCTCGGAGTTTCACTGGTTTCCCATTAAAGGAGCTCCACAATGCGGAATATAAGTCTAATAGTTTGTGTAGTGTTCCCTCAAACCATCAAAGGCACAGAACGCGTCCTCAGACACCACATCCACTCATATTGTGATACCTGCTTCTTTCCAGTCTCGGACAGAATGTACACTCCGCACATTCCGGTGTGGCCCAAATCGGAAGACTAGGGGCATAGTGTTGGAGGCTGGCTCTCTATGTAGTGTAAAAAAAACAAGTACACCATGCAGAGGGTCTGAACAACCACGTTAGTTTTCAGGAGTAAAAATTAGACCACCTAATGCTCCAATTTTTAAGGTAGCTAGTTGAGCAGTTAGGCTAATCCAGGAGTCGTGCTAAGTATTTGCTGTACTCACAAATTCAATCATGCACCACACACACTCAATGAATAACTCGAGACCAGAATTTATAAAAATACTTCAGATTTTTACATAATTTTTAAGACCAAAATCTTCAGAATATGTTAAGTACTTTTCTTGTTATGAATTTTCAAATTTTTAACAAAGTTTGTATTTCTGTGCGTAATTACGCACCATAGCAATCAGTAGACAGTCACTTTTAAAAATGCATTTAAAATTGTACAGTTGGGTTACCAGTCTCTTCTTTTGCAGGGTGGTCGCAGTAGTCGGTGGGCACCTTGTGCCAGTTGGAGAGCCTTGGGCGGCTGCCGGTTTCGGCGGGAGCAGCAATAGAGAAGTTCTTGGCCCAGGCAAAGGGCCACCTGGATGTGCCACTTGGAAAAGGAGCTGGTTTGCAAAATCAAAGAGGTGCCTGGGAGTCCCCTTGGTCTGTTGAGGTCACAACGGTTTGGGGACCCAGGGCACACAGTAGTTCCTGCGATGCAAGGCCCAGGGCGGCCAGATGCAGGGCGTCTTGAAGGTCTTGGAGGCTGTGCGCAACGGAGCAACAATCAATGAGGCATGTTGTATGTGTTAGCCTGCTGAGGTGAGGAACCCCCTCATTGCCCACAGCTGAACAAAATCATGTGTGACCCCAAACGCATATTGACTGTCAGTGTAAATATTCGTTCTCCTTCCTGCTGCCAGTTTGCATGCTCTGATAAGTGCTATCAGTAACCTCTTGGCTGTTCCCACAGCATAGGCGGCCTGTAGTGTCCCTATGTGGTCCCTAATGCATGACCCATCAACAAACAAATCACCTTCGGCCTCTGGGAGTGGGGTGTCTCTGAGGTCTGGCCTCACTTTGGTGTGTTTGTCGACTGCCATAATACAATAATGGAAGGAATTGTCTATGGAGGGCTCATCGTGATCCTGTTCCGTAGGCAACAGGCAGGAGGAATTCAATGTGGTGCATCTCTTAATCTTTATGTGCGGTGCCAGCAGTGTCAGCTCATATCGTGAGAGGCGAGCGTTTGTCAAGTGCTGAGTCTTGGTTGTTGTTAGTAATGTGTCAACTGCATGTGTAAGAATGATATGTATTTACAGCTAAAGGGTACCAGTATGGGAGCTACATGTGCCCCGAGTCTGGCTTGTTTATGTGTCGGGGAATTTGAGAGGAGACATATCTATAATGAATTAGCCCCCTTTTTTGAAAATGTCTCCTCCTGGTACCGATTCATTGATGACATTTTCTTTATATTGGGGGGTTCGAGAGAAGAGTTGGAAGAATTTTTAATATGGCTAAATTTGGGAGACAGTAATTTAAAATTTACAGCACATGTGAGCGACTCTATAGTGGACTTCCTTGATATTTCCATTAAAGATAACTCTGGACATCTAGAGGTGGAGCCCTTTACAAAGCCCACAGATAAGAATACTCTTCTGCACTACTCTAGCTTTCACCCCAGGACCCAGAGGGAAAGTATTCCATTTGGCCAATTTTTAACCCCTTCGCTGCCGGGCCTTTTCCCCCTCCTGTGCAGAGCCTTTTTTTGGCTATTTAGGGCAGTTCGTGCTAAGGCCCTCATAACTTTTTGTTCACATAAGCTACCCACGCCAAATTTGCGTCCTTTTTTTCCAACATCCTATGGATTCTAGAGGTACCCAGACTTTGTCGGTTCCCCTGAAGGAGACCAAGAAATTAGCTAAAATACAGTTAAATTGTTTTTTTGTTTTTTTAAACGTGAAAAAAGGGCTGCAGAAGGCAGCTCGTGGTTTTTTCCCTGAAAATGGCACCAACAAAGGGTTTGTGGTGGCAAGATCACCATCTTCCCAGCTTCCAGGAACAGGCAGACTTGAATTGGAAAACCAAATTTTTCAATACAATTTTGACATTTTACTGGGACATACCCCATTTTTACTATTTTTTGTGCTTTCAGCTTCCTTCCAGTTAGCGACCAAAATGGGTGAGAAACCAATGCTGGATCCCAGAAAGCTAAACATTTCTGAAAAGTAGACAACATTCTGAATTCAGCAAGGGGTCATTTGTGTAGATCCTACAAGTGTTTCCTACAGAAAATAACAGCTGAAATAAAAAAATATTGAAATTGAGGTAAAAAAACAGCAATTACGTCAGCTGGACTCTTCTGGTTGCGGGGATATATAGGGATGGTAGGTTCATCAAGAACTCTAGGTACCCAGAGCCAATAAATGAGCTGCACCTTGCAATGGGTTTTTATTCTATACCGAGTATACAGCAATTCATTGGCTGAAATATAAAAAGTGAAAAATAGGTATCAAGAAAACCTTTGTATTTCCAAAATGGCAACAAGATAAGGTGTTGGGAAGCAGTGGTTATTTGCACATCTCTGAATTCCGGGGTGCCCATACTAGCAGTGAATTACAGGGCATTTCTCAAATAGACGTCTTTTTTACACACTGCCTTACATTTGGAAGGAAAAAATGTATAGAAAGACAAGGGGCAATAACACTTGTTTTGCTATTCTGTGTTCCCCCAAGTCTCCCAATAAAAATGGTACCTCACTTGTGTGGGTAGGCCTAGCGCCCACGAAAGGAAATGGATCAAAACACAACGTGGACACATCAAATTGTTTCACAGAAAACAGAGGTGTTTTTTGCAAAGTGCCTACCTGTGGATTTTGGCCTCTAGCTCAGTCGGCACCTGGGGAAACCTAGCAAACCAGCACATTTATGAAAACTAGACACCTAGGGGAATCCAAGATGGGGTGACTTGTGGGGATCTGACCAGGTTCTGTTACCCAAAATCCTTTCCAAACCTCAAAATTTGACCCCAAAAACACCTTTTCCTCTCATTTCGGTCACAGAAAGTTCTGGAATCCGAGAGGAGCCACAAATTTCCTTCCACCAAGCGTTCCCCCAAGTCCCTCGATAAAAATGGTACCTCACTTGTGTGGGTAGGCCTAGCGCCCACGAAAGGAAATGGCCCAAAACACAACGTGGACACATCACATTTTTTCATAGAAAACAGAGGTGTTTTTTACAAAGTGCCTACTTCTGGATTTTGGCCTCTAGCTCAGCCGGCACCTGAGGAAACCTAGCAAACCAGCGCATTTTTTGAAAACTAGACACCTAGGGGAATCTAAGATGGGGTGACTTGTGGGGCTCTGACCAGGTTCTGTTACCCAGAATCCTTTGCAAACCTCAAAATTTTACCAAAAAACACTTTTTCCTCTCATTTCGGTGACAGAAAGTTCTGGAATCTGAGAGGAGCCACAAATGTCCTTCCACCCAGTGTTCCCCCAAGTCACCCGATAAAAATGGTACCTCACTTGTGTGGGTAGGCCTAGCGCCCACGAAAGGAAATGGCCCAAAACACAACGTGGACACATCACATTTTTTCACAGAAAACAGAGGTGTTTTTTGCAAAGTGCCTACCTGTGGATTTTGGCCTCTAGCTCAGCCGGCCCCAGGGGGGGCAGAAATGGCCTAAAATAAATTTGCCCCCCAACCCCTCCAGGGAGCGACCTTTGCCTACTGGGTCGCTCCCCCTGCGTGACATTGGCGCAAAAAAAAAGATCCCCGGTGCCTAGTTGTTTCTGCCCCCACCGAAAATCAGCTGATTTGCCCCCAAGGGGGGCAGAAATGGTCTAAATACAATTTGCCCCCCAGGGGAGCAACCCTTGCCTAATGGGGCGCTCCCCATCTCTAAAAAAACAAACAAACAAAAAGAAAAACACAAAAAAAAAATTAGCCCTGGTGCCTAGAGGTTTCTGCCCCCCTGGGGGCAGATCGGCCTAATAACAATAGGCCGATCTGCTTACGGGGGGGCAGAAATGGCCTAAAATAAATTTGTCCCCCTGCCCCCCCAACCCTCCCGGGGAGCGACCCTTGCCTACGGGGTCACTCCCCTTGCGTGCCATTGGCGCAAAAAAAAATCCCCGTGCCTAGTTGCTTCTGCCCCCAGGACCGAAAATCCGCCGATCTGCCCCCAAGGGGGGCAGATATGGTCTACATAAAATTTGCCCCCCAGGGGAGCGAACCTTGCCTAATGGGTCGCTCCCCATCTCTAAAAAAAAAAAAAAAAAAAAAATTGCCCTGCCACCTAGAGGTTTCTGCCCCCCCGGGGGCAGAAATGGCTTAAAATAAATTTCCCCCTGTCCCACCACCCCCTGGGGAGCGAACCTTGCCTACGGGGTTGCTCCCCTTGCGTTACGTTGGCGCAAAAAAAAGATCCCTGGTGCCTCGTGGTTTCTGCCCCCTTGGGGGTAGATTGACCTAAAATCGGCCGGGCAGAAATGGCCTAAATACAATTTGCCCCTCCAGGGGAGCGACCCTTGCCTAAGGGGTCGCTCCCCACCTCCAAAAAAAAAGAAAAAACAAAAAAATTATCCCTGGTGCCTAAGGCAGAAAAGGCCTTAAAAAAAAATGCCCCCCCTGGGAGCGACCCTTGCCCAAGGGGTCGCTCCCTTATGTCAATTACCAAGAAGAAAATAAATCCCTGGTGTCTAGTGGGCGTTTCAAAAGCCGATTGCTTTACAATCCGGCTTTTGAAACGCTAAGAGAGACTTCAAAGGGAAGGAAATTCCTTTCCTTCCCTTTGAAGCCTCTCCGGCCTCCTCCACGTGATCGGAAGAGAAATGCTTTTGCATTTCTCTTCCGATCGAGCTGGAAGCTGAGCTTCCAGCGTGATGGTGGAGGACTCTGTGACAATCAGCGTGCGATTGCGCGCTGACGTCACGGGGGGAATGGGGGATCGGGGGTGGAAGGGGAAGGTCTTCTCCTTCCTTCCCCGCCTTGGAGGGGTGGGGGGGAACCCCACGGAGGGAGCACTGTGCCGCAGGACGTAACCACTACGTCTGCGGCACAGAAGGGGTTAAGATTAAGAAGAAACTGCACATCATTGGATGATTTTTACAAACATTCTGCCACCTTAAAGCAAAAGCTAAAAAATCGAGGCTATCCTCATAAACTGATTAGCCACTCTTTCAAGAGAGCTCGCTTCTATAATAGAGATAGTATGTTAGAGAACAAAAATAAGAAAAAGGAAATAGACAAGATTGTATTTGTTAGTCAATTCAGTGGTCTCAGCAATAAGATTAAGAACATTGGCCCTCATTACGACCTTGGCGGTATAAGGCGCTTACCGCCGTGCAGAAGACCGCCAATACACCGCCGCGGCCGCGGTAGACTGCCACAGCTATTATGACACACATCTCGGAATCCGCCGAAATTCAGACACCCACACAAGTCCGCCACACCAAAGGTCAGCGAGAAACATGCGGAAACAAATCCTCCACCTCCACGCCAACAAAAACACGCCCATGCTATTACGACCCACGAATCCACGCGGCGGTCTTTCAACCGCGGTATTCCATTGGCGGTACACACCGCCACGCACAAAATACACACACACTTACAAAACACAGCCACATTGGACATTTCGAAATACACACACCTGATACACATACACACACCACTCCCACACACCCAATACAATATAAAACACACACCCACATCACACACAAACCCCTACGACCAGACTTTCTGAGAGAAGGCCAGAGAGAGACAGTACAGAATAGAGAACTCCATCACACAGAGGCACACTACACCATCACCCACACAACAACCACGCACAAAACACCACATACCACTACACTCACCACACTCATCAACACATACATCACCCACACATCACACACACCATCCCATGGCACGCCAAATACACCCCCGCTTCTCCGAGGAGGAGCTCAGGGTCATGGTCGGGGAAATCCTACGGGTAGAGCCACAGCTATTTGGATCACAGGTACAGCACACATCAATAGCCAGGAAGATGGAGCTATGGCAAAGAATAGTCGACAGGGTCAATGCTGTGGGACAGCACCCAAGAAATAGGGAGGACATCAGGAAGAGGTGGAACGACCTGCGGGGGAAGGTGCGTTCCACGGAATCAAGGCACCACATCGCGGTACAGCGGACTGGCGGCGGACCCCCACCTCCTCCCCCACAACTAACAACATGGGAGGAGCAAGTCTTGTCCATCTTGCATCCTGAGGGCCTCGCAGGAGTCGTTGGAGGAACGGACACTGGTAAGTCAAATTTCAACTATCATATCCCCCACCCTACCTGCATGCTATCACACACCCCTACCCTCACACCCTCCCCTATCACTCCAAATCCTCAACTATCTACCTATGACACCAACCACCCATCCCAACCCCAAAACCTGCATGACCTAACTAAGCATGGATACCCATCACTAAAGCATGCCCACTGCACAGACCCACAACACCCCCCAACTATCACCACACAAGCCCCCACACAGGAATGCCTGCACTGGGGTACACGCACACCCAAACATTGCACATCATGAAACACACACATGCAATAATCATGTACTCATACCCCCGCAGGAACCCGAAGGAACGTCACCACACCAGAGGGTCCAGACAACACCACTCCACCCCCAGAAGAGGCCCACAGTGACGACACCAGCTCTGCCCCACTGGATCTTGATGACCAGCCCGGACCATCGTGGGCCTCAGGACAGTCGGTTCCCCTTGCCCAGCCACAGCCCAACACCGAACTGCCACCCTCTGGGAACACCAGCACAGCACCCACCCAGCGGGCCCAAACCTCCCTACCCAGGACAGGTCAATCAGCGGTGTGTCCACCACTATAGGGCACCCAGGCGAACCCACCACCCCAACAACAACAGGGACCTGGGGGCAGTGGTAGTGGGCACACGGTCCAGGGGACGGAGGCACAGGAACACAGGGGAACTGGGAGGGCTGCTGTGCGACAGAGGGAGGACAGGCCAAGGGAACCTACTCTCAACGAGGCCCTCTCCTCCATCATGGGAGCATACCACCACTCCCAGGAGACGATGGCAACGGTACTGGCCAAGTTGCAGGAGACCCTGCGTCTGCAGGAGGAACTGTATTTGGGGTTCAGGGAGGAGCTCAGGACCATCGGCTCTGCCCTGGGCACCATTGTAGGGGTGCTGACGGACATTCAAAAGACCTTGAGGGACACCGCGGCACTCCAAGGGGCCCCTGACACTAGCCACGACGATGAAATGCCCACCACCTCCGCCGGCGCTAGTGGACAGGAGGCACCACCACAGGACCAACACACCAGCACCCCATCCCCTACAGACGGACCACCACTACGCAAGTGGGCCCTGAGATCCAGGAACAGGACAGAGCAAGATGGCAAGACCCCCGCCAGGAAATAAGACCACCCTGATCGTCCTCCCACTGTCCCACTTTGTTACCCTGTCCAAATCGGAACTGCCCCAGCTCCACTTCCAATGGCCAGATGTGCAATGTACCTGTGAGACTAATAGACTGGACTCTGCCATGGACATTCCTCCACCATCACCCATCCCCATTTCACAACGCCCCTTCATTGTTATGCACTTAAATAAACACCCTTGAAACACTAATAAAACTGGAGTCAGTCAATGATTGTGAACTTTGTATTGTCAATTACAGTGTTAAAAAAGGTTACCCATTGGAAGGCCAACATACCAATGTCACACATCACAAGCCTTTCAAGGGTGCAAGCTGTTGACACGTAGGTTACCACAATAGTGAAACTGAAATGGAAGGGGACAACTCAGTTAACAAATAGGGAGTGAAATGTAGGTACAGGATAGAGGTAGACGTGTGAAAGTTAATAATATGTGAAACATGAAAATGTACTCACCTGTGTCTCACTGAAAATATTGCTGTATGACGGACTCCCTGTTGTCGTTTTCATCTTCATCAGCTTCCTCCTCATCACTGTCCACAGGCTCCCCAGGCTCCCCCGCTGCAACAACACCGTTATCTGGATCATCCTCCTGCAGAAAAGGCACCTGGCGTCGCAATGCCAAGTTATGGAGCATGGAGCAGGCGATGATGATGTCGCATACCTTCTTTGGTGAGTAGAATAGGGATCCACCAGTCATATGGAGGCACCTGAACCTGGCCTTCAGGAGGCCGAAGGTCCGCTCGATCACCCTCCTAGTCCTCCCATGGGCCTCATTGTACTGTTCCTCTGCCCTGGTCCTGCGATTCCTCACTGGGGTCAATAGCCAGGACAGGCTGGGGTAACCAGAGTCCCCCAATAGCCATACACGGTGCCTCTGGAGTTGACCCATCATATCAGGGATGCTGCTATTCCACAGGATGTAGGCATCATGCACAGAGACAGGGAACATTGCATTTACCTGCGAGATGTACTGGTCTGCCAAACAGACCATCTGGACATTCATGGAATGATAACTCTTCCTGTTCCTGTACACCTGTTCATTCCTGCGGGGGGACCAGAGCTACATGGGTCCCATCAATGGCACCTATGATGTTGGGGATATGTCCAAGGGCATAGAAATCACCTTTCACTGTAGGCAAATCCTCCACCTCAGGGAAAATGATGTATCTCCTTACGTGTTTCAGCAGGGCAGACAACACTCTGGACAAGACATTGGAAAACATAGGCTGGGACATCCCTGATGCCATGGCCACTGTTGTCTGAAAAGACCCTCTTGCAAGGAAATGCAGCACTGACAGCACCTGCACGTCAGGGGGGATTCCAGTCAGATTGCGGATTGGTGACATCAGGTCTGGCTCCAACTGGGTACATAGTTCCTGGATTGTGGCATGGTGAAACAGGTAGGTCACGATGACATGTCGCTCTTCCATTGTCAACAGGTCCACCAGCGGTCGGTACACCGGCGGATTCTGCCATCTTCCAATATGTCCCAACTGACGGTGCCTAAGAAGGACAACAGCAAAGAAACTGTCAGCATTCCTCCAGGTATGTACCCACAGTCACACACAAGACTACAACAGACAATTAACCCACCCGGGAAAGGTTTTGAGTGTAGGCCTCGGTATGTGTGACGAAGTAGTAATTGAAGCCATGTGGGCCCCTGAAATGGCGGCTGCCTGACCTCTAAACTGGGACAATGGGATTGTGGGGTAACTGCACTGGCGTTGGACACCGTCGCGGTAGGCGGTCGTAGAGCGCGGCGCAGCCCTGCATTGGTTAACATTGGACCCTATGGGTCCCAGGAGCCAATGAACAGGTGCGCCGCCGGTGATGATGCGCATCACCGCGGACGTCACCGCCGCAGACGTCACCACCATTTTCTATCTCTTCAATCACTAGATACCTGACCTTCGACAGGAGAGGACCTACACTGCAAGTGCTGCTGTGACCTCGGTCTGGAAGCGACGATGGCTGCTGCGTCTGGGGAAAGGGCCCCTGCCTTCACTGCACAGGAGTTGGAGAAACTTGTGGATGGGGTCCTCCCCCAGTACACGCTACTCTACGGTCCTCCAGACCAACAGGTTAGTACACAGGGAGCACGTTGGATGGGCTAGGCTTGGGTGGAGAGGGCTGGGTGGATGAGGGAAGGGGCAGAGTACATAGAACAGTTATGCATGGGGATGAATGGACCACAGGGATAGAGTTGGGAGGGGGCCAATCACAACGACGGTGCAGTAGGTAATGACTGTCCTCTTTCCTTGTGCATGTCATGTAGGTCAGCGCCCACCAGAAGAGGGACATTTGGCGTGCCATCGCCAAGGAAGTCCGGACCCTGGGGGCCCACCAGAGACGGGGCACCCACTGCCGTAAGAGATGGGAGGACATTCGCCGCTGCAGCAAGAAGACGGCGGAGGCTCAGCTGGGGATGGCCTCCCAACGTGGGAGGGGTGCCCGTCGCACCATGACCCCCCTGATGTCCAGGATCCTGGCGGTGGCCTACCCGGAGTTGGATGGGCGCTTAAGGACATCACAGCAGACACAAGGGGGTGAGTACTACCTCATCATATGGACTTTGCGTGCAGTGGAGGTGTCTCAGTGGGGGTGGTGGGTTGTGGGTGTCCCTAGGCCAGGGCGAGTTAGGTAGACAAGGCCCCTCCGTTATGTAGGCTATGTGGCACTCTACCCCAGCTCAAAACAGAGGGAAGTTGAAGTATAGTTGCCCCTTTGCCATCCATGTGGGCAGATTACTACCATTGCCATGTAGGCCATATCCCAGAAATAGCATGTGCAGAGGTCAGGAGCACGGCGTAATGCATGGGGCTGCTGCGTATGTCTTGTCCGCCAACGGTAGCGGTATGCCATGCACTAAAACTCTCTTTCTTCTGTCTCCCCCCTTTTCCTGCTCTCCCTGTCCTTTTGTACATCAGCATCAACAGGCCGAGGTACAGTGGCACCGGAGCACGAGGGAGCTGCATCCCACATGGCCATGGAGGGCCACACCACAGACTCTGAATTCACCAGTGGGACGGAGGGTGAGGGGAGCTTCATGTCGTCCACCAGATCACCAACCAGCGACACGGACTCATCCGCCGATGGGAGCTCCCCTGTGGTGGCGGCACCATCTGTGCGCCCCACTTCTACAGGTACAGCCGCCACCTCCCCTACCAGCACCGCCCTCCCAGCAGCCCCTCAGCGCGTGTCCCGTGCCCGCTCACCCAGGAGGGTGGGCATCACCTTCGCCCCAGGCACCTCAGGCCCTGCCCCAGTCACCCCTGCTGCCCTCAGTGAGGAGGCCATTGACCTCCTCAGGTCACTCACTGTTGGGCAGTCTACCATTGTGAATGCCATCCAGGGTGTAGAACGAGAGTTGAAATACGGTAATGCATTCCTGGAAGGCATTCATTCTGGTCAGGCTGTCCTTCAGCGAACCCTGCAATCTCTGGCTTCAGCACTGATGGCAGCCATTGTCCCTGTGTCCAGCCTCCCCCTCCAACCTCCTCCACCCAGACCCAATCCCCTGTACCCCAGCCCATCCCAAGCACACCTACAGACCAGCAGGCACACAAGTGAACACATACAAGTAGCTCAAGCAAACATAGGCACCACACACACCACAGGCACTCACACAAACATCACACCCATACAGACACAGCAACATCCACTGTCTCCACTGTGTCCCCCGCCTCCTCTTCTCCCTTCTCCCTTCCAGTGTCGTCTACACACACACCTGCATGCACCACATCTACAGGCACTAGGACTCGCACCAGAACACCCAGTACCACAAGCCGCTCACCTGCACTCACCACCTCCACTGCCATTTACACGTCCCCTGTGTCCTCTCCCAGTGTGTCTGTGACGCCCCCTCCCAAAGTACACAAACGCCGGCAATCACTCACCCAACATCCATCCACCTCACGACAGCCTCCAGTACCTGCACCTGCACCCAAAACACCTAAAGTGACACCTCCTACAACCACCTCCTCTACCTCCACTCCCAGACCCCCTCCAACTACCCATCCCAGTGTCCGTCAGAAACTGTCCCTCTGTCAAATTGACCTGTTTGCCCCCACGCCCCCTCCAGTTCATCAGTCCTGTCGTAGCGCCTCAGCCAAAAAGCCTCCAGTACCAGTGGTGCGTGTTCCAGGTTTTTGGAGTGCACCGTCCACCAGGGCAGGCAGTAGGACCCGGAGCCAAGGCACTCTCAGTCCACCCCCTGTAAAGGCACCGAAATTGGAGAGTGGACGACGGGACCGTGTCAAGACTCCTGGTGGGACAACAAGTGAAATGGGATCGAAGGCGATTGGTGAGTCAGCTGTAACTCCAAAGAAGGTGGGGAAGGTTCAGAGGAAGTCTGCCCAGCCTGTTGTGAGTGTCACGGCGGAGAAGTGCGCCATCATTTCCGGCGGTCCAGACACAACCGCTAGCACCGTCGTTACTGGTCAGGAGACCACCGCCGGAGTCAGTGCCCAGGAGGACCCGAGTATCGTCACTGGTCACTGGTCAGGAGACCACCGCCGGAGTCAGTGCCCAGGAGGGCCCGAGTATCGTCACTGGTCAGGAGACCACCGCCGGAGGCAGTGCCCAGGAGGGCCCGAGTATCGTCACTGGTCAGGAGACCACCGCCAGAGTCAGTGCCCAGGAGGGCCCGAGTATCGTCACTGGTCAGGAGACCACCGCCAGAGTCAGTGCCCAGGAGGGCCCGAGTATCGTCACTGGTCAGGAGACCACCGCCGGAGTCAGTGCCCAGGAGGGACCAGGATCCCACAGCCCCGCTGGGCGATGATGGAACATCATGACACACCCCAATGTCCAGTGTGGAGTTCGTCATGCCACACCCCAATGTCCAGTGTGGAGTTCGTCATGCCACACACCAATGTCAGTATCTGAACCGCCATCTCAGGCTACCGCTGAACAAGGCCAAGACCGCCATGGTGAAGACCGCTGAACAGTCCATAGCCAGCCATGGCAAAGCACCGCTGAACAAAGGCAAGACCGCCATGGTGAAGACCGCTGAACAGTCCATAGCCAGCCATGGCAAAGCACCGCTGAATAAGGCCAAGACCGCCATGGTGAAGACCGCTGAACAGTCCATAGCCAGCCATGGCAAAGCACTGCTGAACAGTCCATAGCCAGCCATGGAAAAGCACCGCTGAACAAGGGCAAGACCGCCATGGTGAAGACCGCTGAACAGTCCATAGCCAGCCATGGCAAAGCACCGCTGAACAAGGCCAAGATCGCCATGGTGAAGACTGCTGAACAGTCCATAGCCAGCCATGGCAAAGCACCGCTGAACAAGGCCAAGACCGCCATGGCAAAGCACAGCTGAACAGTCCATAGCCAGCCATGGCAAAGCACCGCTGAACAAGGGCAAGACCGCCATGGTCAAGACCGCTGAACAGTCCATAGCCAGCCATGGCAAAGCACCGCTGAACAAGGCCAAGACCGCCATGGTGAAGACCGCTGAACAGTCCATAGCCAGCCACGGCAAAGCACCGCTGAACAAGGGTAAGACCGCCATGGTGAAGACCACTGAACAGGGCAAACACCGTGTGGGTATGAATAGGCCGCCACATCAGGCATCCTTCTCCCATGTGCAGCTGGGACAGTGACAGGACAGGAACTTTCACGGGAAGACTCATCCAGTCTGGCCACCAGTCCCACCCAGTACCAGTTGAGAACTGCATCTACTTGCGTCTATATGGCTTTGCACTCCCCAGGATGGTCCAGCGGGCAAGCCACCCACTGTAAATACTTGAGAGACTGTTACTTTGCACTCCCCAGGATGGCACAGTGGGCAAGCCACCCACTGTAGAGACTTGAGAGACTGTGGCTTTGCACTCCCCAGGATGGTCCAGTGGGCAACCCACCCACTTGGGAGACTTGAGAGACTGTGGCTTTGCACTCCCCAGGATGGCACAGTGGGCAAGCCACCCACTGTAGAGACTTGAGAGACTGTGGCTTTGCACTCCCCAGGATGGTCCAGTGGGCAACCCACCCACTGTAAAGACTTGAGAAACTGTGGCTTTGCACTCCCCAGGATACATCAATGGGCATGGAGCCCCGTCGTGGATCTGGCTTTGCAGTCATGTGGCTGAGGTGCCCCCCCTTCCCTTCCCCCTGAGGTGCCTGTAGTGTTTCAATCTGATGCCCCGGCAGTGTCCTCTCGGATTTTGGTCAGGTATCTATTGTGGGCCTCGCCCATGCATTTTTGGACTGTTGGTGCACGGACATTGTTGTGTACATATCTGCACTACTTCTTGTATTGTATATATAAATATGACAGATTTCGAGATATGATTCAGTATATTTTTATATGACATGTATATTGGCACATTACAATATTTGAACGGATCTCGCTTTGTCTTTGCATTCTTCCGGGGGGATTGTGGGTTGTTAATGTGATATTTTTGAATGCATTGGTGTGTATGTTGTAATATGCGAGGGTGGGGGTAGGGGTGTTCGGTGGGTGTCCCCCTAACTTTTGCCTCCCCCGTGTCGTAGATGCAGTACTCACCGGTATGTTCTGCACCTACGTCGCTGTTGTTCGTACAGGAGCAGAAAGACAAGGGCAGGTAGTATTTGGAGTTCCGGCTCCATGGAGTGTGTTCCTCGTGGAGTGTGTTGAGGTGAGCGTTTTCCCATAGCAAAGGCTGTTTCCGCCGTGTTTTTATCCACGATGAATCCGCCCCGGAAAAGGTGGCGGATTGGTGTGTTATAATAGTGTGGGCGGTACTTTGTCTCCCGCCTGTCTGTTGGCAGTGACCGCCACGCTGTTTGTCTGTACCGCCGTGGCGGGCGAAGTGTTAAAGTGGCTGTCTTTGTTGGCGGTTACCGCCAGGGTCGTAATTCCCTTTTTTTTTCTGCCGCCCTGTTTGTGGTATTACCCCACTTTTTACACCGTCCGCCAGGGTCGTAATGACCCCCATAGGTATTAGAAACTGGCATATCTTCAACAGTTAAGGTGAAAACGTGATGAAAAAACACTATGGCCCTCATTCTGATATTGGCGGGCGGCGGTCGCCGCCCGCCAATATCTGGCCGCCGAATGACCGCCCCGCGGTCAAAAGACCGCGGCGGCCATTCCAACTTTCCCGCTGGGCCGGCGGGCGCCCTCCAAAAGAGCGCCCGCCGGCCCAGTGGGAAAGCCCCTGCAACAATGAAGCCGGCTCCGAATGGAGCCGGCGGAGTTGCAGGGGTGCGACGGGTGCAGTGGCACCCGTCGCGATTTTCACTGTCTGCTAAGCAGACAGTGAAAATCTTTGTGGGGCCCTGTTAGGGGGCCCCTGCACTGCCCATGCCAGTGGCATGGGCAGTGCAGGGGCCCCCAGGGGCCCCACAACACCCGTTCCCGCCATCCTGGTTCTGGTGGTGAAAACCGCCAGAAACAAGCTGGCGGGAAGGGGGTCGGAATCCCCATGGCGGCGCTGCAAGCAGCGCCGCCAGGGAGGATTCCCTGGGCCAGGGGAAAACCGGCTGGAAAACACCGGTTTCCCTTTTCTGACCGCGGCTTTACCGCCGCGGTCAGAATAGCCCTGGAAGCACCGCCAGCCTGTTGGCGGTGCTTCCGCTGCCCTCCGCCCTGGCGGTCAGAGACCGCCAGGGTTGGAATGAGGGCCTATATGCTTTTAGACATAATAGGAATTTAAAAAATAGACTGGTCCACACCTATAGAGAGGAGCGTCCAGTTAGACATCTGGACCTGGTCGGTGTGGAGGTTAGGGGAAACTACAAGTGCGGTAACCACAGCTGCTGCGATCTATGTACAGAGGCCAAATATATTGACTATGAGGGCTTTCGGGCTACACTCAAAATGATGAACAATTGCCGGAGTAAAAATGTGGTGTATCTGATCTTATGTCCCTGCAATCTGGGCTATGTGGGGGAGACAGGAAGAGAGTTGAGGATATGGATGTGTAAGTCGGGCAAACAAAATGCCCCATTGGTAGAACACTTTACAGAAGCGGGACACTCAGAAAAAGATATTCAATGGTTCATCCCTGAGAAGATAACCCCTAAAAGAAGAGGAGGTAACTGTGAAATATTCAGAAAAAAGCGAGAATTGTGGTATATTGTGAGGTTAGAGACCGTGAAAAAAGGACTGAACAGTAAGGAGGACTGGGATAGGAGCCTAACCCATAATTAAACTACGAGAATGATGGAGGCGAATGTCTAGAACAGGGAAGATCTACTACCCGATGGGTTATAGTTCTGATCTGTTAGTATTTTAGTACCA
The DNA here is from genome assembly GCF_031143425.1 of Pleurodeles waltl. NCBI lineage: Eukaryota > Metazoa > Chordata > Amphibia > Caudata > Salamandridae > Pleurodeles > Pleurodeles waltl. The sequence continues at coordinate 206,391,273 of NC_090441.1, forward strand.
CACTACGACCTCACAATTCTAGTCACTAGCCCCATTTATTCTATATTATAGGTCGCTATGTATATTTAGAATTGTATTATTTTTTGGAGAATGGACTACGTGCTGCAAGTGGAGGCCAAGATAGGCAGGTGCGGGGTTTCTAATACTCTTGCAGGAAGGGGATAAATAGAGATATGATAGGTAGGCTAATTAATCATGCCGATGACTTTTGGACATTTCAAGATGGTGCTTGTTTAATTTGATTACATGTGCTTGTATAGCAGTTGTATGTTTTAAAGATGTAATTACAAACAAGAATTAGCACGTAGTTGAAACCGTGATGTACGTAGAAGTACGGAAGGTATTTTATGATATTTTGATACGATTTGGACCTACATTGTTCGATAATTTAGGCATTCTAAGATGGTGCATAGTTTAGAACAGTATGAGGGGCACTTCTCGCGCTAGTTGCCGAAAGAAATGTGTATAGCTTTACACAGGAAATGTCTTATGCAGGGATGACAGAGTTAGGAATGAGACCGCAGTGGACTGGTGAATATTTGAAAGTGAATTACGCCCACATCCGCTTTTAATGGGGAATACGTAATGTGGGTGGATTGAGAATTAAAAAAATTCTAGCTTTCATGTCAAGAATTTTAGATTCTATTAAGGACACGGAGGCGAGGATTATGCTTACTCTTTACTTTATTGACAAAACAGCAGGCAATAAAAAACGATATAACTTAAAACTATCATTCCCATGATGCCAAGTCCACCAATCACTGCCACACGATGAGCCCATAAATAGCCTGTGTGCCATAGTCTGTCCTCTTTCTTTGCAAATGCAACCTGACGTTGAATTAGTTTGCCGCATCAGAAACGAACTCCTCGAACGTGAGGTACCAACACTCCACTTCAACTTAGAACAGAACTGGAATCCGACTCTTGATCCAAAAGATGACCTTTACGAATTCATGTTAGATGATCCTGTGAATGTAAAAGAATCAACTAATATCCATGTACATTGAAGGGAGGGTCAGCAATTTAACATGGTTGATGCATATACCATAAATTGATTATAAACACTTACAATATTCATAATAATGATTAATGGGTGGGATAATCCTCGCCTCAGTGTCCTTAATAGAATCTAAAATTATTGACGCAAAAGCTAGAATTTTTTTAATTCTATGTCAGGACCGGAGGCTTTGGATTATGCTAGTTTAAAGTCTATTTACCACTTCTGACACTACGTCAACAATAGGTTTGTGATAGAATACCTTGAAGGTGGAATCATTTGACCAATCCGCTGCAGCCATAATATCCTCCAATCTGGCTCCAGTAGCAAAAGCTTTTGAAGCCATGGCTCCTCTAACAGAATGAGCTTATATCAATACCTTCTTCAGCTAATAACCATTTGACCCAACGAGCCAAAGTTGCTGCAGTGACTGGACAAAAAGGTTTTTGTAAAGAAATCAATAATTGACCAAAAACATTCTGTATGAATTCCCATGTGCAATCTTCATACACTTTCAAACACTGAACAACACAAAGCTTCCTATTATGTGGAAAAGATGGATAAGAAATACATTTCGACGAGGTTTTAGTACGTCTAGTAATGGAAAAAGATACTCCTTCTGGACTAAATACTCTACCTGATAAATCCAGAGCTTTAACATCTGACAATCTTCTGCATGACAGCAGGCAGAGTAGCATTGTCAATTTTGCCGATAATTGTTTGCAAGATAATCCTTCATTATCTGGCCAATTTCTGAGGAAATGTAAGACAATATTGACATCCCACAAAGAAGTGTATTTTGGTTGAGGAGGTTTAACCATACGGATACCTCTAAGTAATTTACAAATCAAAGGGTGTTCACCTACTGGTTTCCCTTGAATGTGATGGTGTCCAGCAGAAAGGGCGGAGCGACAATTATTAATTGTCCTATATGCCAAACCCTGGGAGGCCAAATCAGAAAGAAAATTGGCTATGACATGAATTTCTGAGCCCAGGGGATCCACACTCCTTGTACTGCACCAACATACACACTTCATCCAGGCCTGCTCGTATCTTTTTTGAGTGGAAGGGGCCCAAGACTGGGATAGGAAAAACATCGCAGATTCTGAAACTCCAGGCACTTTCCACCGTCGCCTGAAAGTCTCCACGCCATCAGGGTTAACCTGCAGAATTAATGGGTAAAAATTGTTCAACGGATCCGTGAGAAGGTCCACAGACAATGGAATCTTCACTGGAAAGTCACAAGACAGAATCATCGCAGAAGGGAACCAAGGTTGAGCACTCCAAAACGGAGTTATCAGAATGACCTCCGAGCGTTGGCGACGAACTTGTGCCAGGACACGAGGAATCGTCACGAAGGGAGGGAAAGCATAAAGAAGTTCCCTCAGCCACAGCTGCAGGAAAGCATCTGTCCCCTTCGACTGAGGGTCCGGTTTCCAACTGAAAAAACAAGGAACTTGACTGTTCAATCGGGAAGCAAATAAATCCATCTGACACATCCCCCAACGTAGTTGGAGCGCTTGAAAAATCCATGGATTGAGCCTCCAGTTGCTGCCATCTCGAAGGAAGAGAGAATTCCAATCTGCTGTCATGTTGACACGGCCTGGAATGTATTCCGCTATTACCGAAATTTGTTGATTGAGGCAATTATGCCAGAATTCCTTCGCTATCTCCGCTAGGAGACGTGATCTGGTCCCCCCAGGCGATTGATGTATCTGACCGCGGAGACATTGTCCATCCGCAGGAGGATACAACAATGAGCCCGGCAAGGGGCAAGAGATCTGATGGCAAAACCCCTGCTAGGAGTTCTAGACAATTGATATGATATGTCAGTTCTCCCGGGGACCACCGTCCCCCCGTCTCCACAGGGCCGCAACGTGCTCCCCAGCCCCATCGGCTGGCATCTGACTCTATTACAACATCTGGACTGGAAGGAAAGATCGCTCTGCCATTCCATGCATCCATGTGAGAGAGCCACCATGACATCTCTGTCGCTTCCTCTGACAGGGGAAACAACTCTGAGTACTGAAGACCCTTCTGAAGATGGAGAATCTTCAATCTCTGAAGGGCCCTGTAATGTAAAGGGCCTGGAAAAGTCGCTTGAATGGACGATGCCAAGAGCCCGACTAGGCGAGCTAACGTCCTCAATGATATAGTCGGAGAGGCAAGCGCTCTCCTCAACTCTTTCTTGATCAAACTCCGTTTGTTGATTGGAATAATTAGCAAGGCCTTCATTGAATCTATTTGAAAACCTAAGAATTCTATATTCTGAGTTGGTATTAAACAAGACTTCTCAGAATTGATGACAAACCCGAGATCCTGTAACAATTGTATTGTCCAATTTTGATGAATCAGTACTAGCTATTTGTCTTGAGCCATAATAAGAATGTCGTCTAGATAAATAATCAGACGCACCCCTCTTTCTCTTAAGAACTAGACCACTGGGCGCAGAAGTTTGGTGAAACACCAAAGAGCTGAGGATCGACTGAAGGGAAGGACTTTGAACTCAAAGCAGTGGGAACCCCATTGGAATTGTAGAAAACGTCTGTGAGGGGCAAAAATCGGAACTGAGAGGTAAGCGTTTTTGAGATCCAGATGCACCATCCAGTCTTTGTCCCTTAAGAGGCCTCTGAGGAGATGGATACCTTCCATCTTGAAATGGCGATACACCAAGAATTTAAATTTTTTAGATTTAGGACCAACCTGGAACCGCCGCCCTTCTTTTGGACTAAGAAGATTGTGCTGGCGAACCCCCGAGGATGAGGAGAAGTTTGCACTATAGCCCCTTTTTGTATGAGGGAAAATATCTCTTCTATGAACTTGCGATCTGCGAGGGAAAAAAGGAGATGCATAGGAGGAGCCTTTTGAATCGAGGAGGCGTAAAATTCTAATTGGAAACCCTGAACGGTCTGCAAAACCCAAGGGTGTTGTGTAATTATCTGCCAGGCTGTGAGAAATGACTGTATCCTGCCCCCCAAAATGACCTCCGAAGGAGGAATAATTCTCACCTGAATTTGAGGTGTCTTGGTTGGAACCACCTCCGCGATAACCTCTGGAGGGGCGGCCACGCCTTCTGTAGCAGTTGGGGTAGAAATTCTGCTGGTCTGAAGAACCACTTCGGTTACCCTGAGAGGCGTATCTGGAAGCCTGGTATCTTCGGCCTGACGCTCGGCCTCTGAAGCGCCCGGCCCGGGCAAAAAGAGCATTATTGAACACTTTCTTTATGTTGGATTGGGCCTTATCTAGGGCTGTAAACGTGGCAACATATTTGGCCGACGAGCCCGCTTCATTATTAGCCAATTCTGCCAGCTTAGGATCCAAACGAATGAGGAAGGATCGTCTACGCTCAGTTGACATGGCACAGTTGGCGTTGCCAAGAAGACAGATTGCCCTCTGAGCCCATTGCAACACGGCTTCTGTATCCAAAGGAATATCAGATTCCTTAGATTGGATGGCCAGATCCAAGATTTTTGTCAAAGGACCGGAGACGTCAAATAATTTGTCCTGGCAGCCTCTCCAGGCACGATCTAGACCCTTCTTCTGGTCTTTGGCAAATTTTCGGAGAAAGGTCGCCATGCTGGGGTCCAACTCAGGCGTCTCCACCACCTTACCGAGAAGAGAGGGGCGAGGACATTCTGATCTGAGGGTGTTGCGCACCTCCTTCTTGAAGCTTTTACGTAGCCTGTCTTGGACGTAGTTGGCAACTTCCGGAATGGGAACCCATTCAGTGGAACGTGGGTGGATAATATCCTCGGGCGAGAATAAGAGGTTCTTACCAGCCGGAGGATTAACTTCAGACATAGAATGCAGTGTCTTGCATTGCTTTTTGCGTGGAAGGGGATCTGATTGCAAATCCTCTGAGTCTGATTTGGACGAAGAAGGGTCTTGATAACTGGATTGAGAGAAAGAGGATTGCTGAAAGTTTGAGGATGTATCTTGAGGAGGGGGAAAACCTCCATAAGCATGGTCGCGCAACACAGAGGTTGCCATTTGCACCAAAATCTCTGCTGAGGAAGAGCCACCTGAGCGTTGCAGAGGGAGACCCAAATTCTCTTTGGGTTTTCCAGATTGTAAGCAAGGTTGTTGACTGCTCTCGCCTAAAAACTCTCTTTTGGCAAAATTTGTCAAAGATTGGCTAAAAGGTTTCAGGGCCTGAATTAGTGCCCAATTCACAGAGTCTTGCACATGATGCCCTTGTGCCTCCACAAGTCTTTCCTTCATCTGATGCTCCAATGGGATCTCTTGCAGTTCCTGATACTGCTCGTCGTCATTGGCGTAGTACGCCATATTAGACCTCTAAAATATTGGAGGAGTTAACGGGGGCAAAAACCCTGAGCAGGTGAGTAATGTATTCTTTTGAAACAGCTAACAAGCTGTATAGCCGGTTTAAATTTGAGTGGAAGGAGCCACCTGCTTGCCAAATATATATATTGAATGTAAAAAATTTAAAATATGTAAGAAATGCCCCTTGAGCAAAGCTCTAAAGTATTATTACTGCCCCGTTGGGCGAAAAGCGGGCGTATAACTTGTTGATTGAGGCTGTGTGTGCTCTCCGAGACACACGCGCTGAAAGCCGGTTGGAAAACTTCCGATCCGCTCACAGCGCGTGCGCGTCAGTGGGCACAGAAAGAGGACTGCGTCCTCTTTACAGTGAGCGCACGCTCACCGAACGCCCTGCTCCCACTCCACACCAGCAGAAAAGGGAGGAAGGAAAAACGATTTAATTAAAGGAGTCAAAGCTCCTACTACACGCAATTATCAGGGAAACAGAAGCACTTGCAATTATGATCGTGCTCGCGTTTCACAGCACAATAACACACAAATAGGTTAAACACATTTGCGCGCGTCACTCAACTGGCTGCTGGAGCAGCAAAGAAAGAGGACGGATATGGCACACAGGCTATTTATGGGCTCATCGTGTAGCAGTGATTGGTGGACTTGGCATCATGGGAATGATAGTTTTAAGTTATATCGTTTTTTATTGGCTGCTGTTTTGTCAGTAAAGTAAAGAGTAAGCATAATCCGAAGCCTCCGGTCCTGACACAGAATCGAAAATAGATGTCACGAAGGACGAAATCGTAGTCCTGTGGACGATATTAAAGAAAAGGTAAGCAGAGGGGGACCCCGAGTCAAAATGGTATTTGTGAGTTCGGTGATGAAGGATTAAGAAAAAAAAAACGGAGAATAGTCAGGCTGTATACCTGAATGAGAGGGATAAAAAAGTAAGGTGGAATGAATTGAAATGAAGTTGAGGGACTAGGAATCCCGATAATTTGAATGTAGAGTTAAGAAAGTGAAACAACAGATTCATCACTGGTTTTGAAACACTGCCCCTGAACCGATCATATCTAGGCACTCAGAAACAGTGAGAGCTGAGGTAGTTTGTGTACAAAATTATAATTTTATGAAGAGGACCTGATGTTACTTCATATGTATTGGTCTCTAGATTGCAATAACGGAAACTAGGAGCGGTTTTTGTTTTACCCGAATAAGGAAAATGATGAAAATAACAGAAAGAAACGAGGGTAAGCCTGGAGAAGCTTGGGGGTGACCTTCTTTCAAAATAAAGTGTCTAATGACCTTCTGTTTACATTTCGTAAAAAGTTGAGCCTGCATGTCGAGACAACTGGCTTGTGATATATAAAAATTTTGATAAAAGTAAGGGCTAATGCATGTAGTCTGAACACGGAAAGATAAGAGGAAAATATAAAAAGTGTTTGTTTTGAGAAAGTAGAATTCTGAGAATGCAAGGGTTACCTATATTATTGTTTCATATATACAGAACTGACCCGTGTTTGAAAATAAGGTGAAAACAATAGATCACCCAGATCAACAAGAACCAGAACTGGAAAGATTTTCGGTGAGATTGATGGAATGTGAAATTTTATGCGATTGGATGAGGTTACAAATGGAAAAAATGGTTCATGGCGGGATCTACTTATGTGACGTTTTGATAAAGGAAGTTGGGTGTACTAAATTTATGGGATCACAATTATAACAATTTTGATGGGCACTTAAGGTTAGTGATGGAATTATGTATTTATTTGGTTTTATATAGAAAAGAGTATATATTTGCTCTTAAATGTATATTTTCTTTTATATATTTTTAGCAGTGAATGATATAAATAGTGATATTAGGAGGATATCATATTGTCCTGAGGAAGGTGGTCACAAACATAGGATATGCCACTGAAACGTGTTGACGCCTGTCAAATTACTGAATCCACTGGAACAACCCCATAAAGATTAGGAAAAACAATTTTGGGGAAGAGGATATACCAAATTGTGGACAGTTTAAGAGACTAGGGAATTGCCCTTGTCGAGTCTCCCATGTCGTTGTCATATTTGTTTGATTCATTTCCTTTTTTTGTGAATTTTATAGGATTCTATCCATGTGGCTTTTATAGGTTGTACAATATAGATTTATGGGTTATATATTTGTGGTTTTTATGGGATTATTAAAACAGATCTTTTTTAATTCAATTTCCTTTATCAAAATTGAGTATTTGTGATGTATGTATGTGGATTGTTAGGTGAATAACGGATGTATGGTGTATTGTCCTCAAGGGAATTTTTCTTATTATCAACTGCATGTGGGACATGTAACACTAGGGTGTGGGCCAGAACAATGTTCTCTGATTGTTCTACTGCTACTGGGTCTAAGGTGGCCAAATAGTAAGCCATTGGGGGGAGGGTAGGTGGTGCGTACCCCTACAAAATCTTTTCGCCCCACTAGACAAGGAGTTTTACAGATGCAGAAGTGCAAGCTTGGCATACCTGGAGGAGGCCTTCATAATAACTAGTGACGCTCTCATTTTTCTCCTGTTTTGTGTGTATTATTTTCGACCAATCTACCTTTTCTTCTGGTACCTTATCTCGTATATACTTGATCACCTTTTCTATTGCTGTCTCTACCTCGCCTCCTGGTGCTCCTCCCTTTCCCCTTTCCGGTTCCTCTGTTGGCCACCCTACCACCTTCTTGCAATCTTCCCACAAGTCTATTGATATTATTATACTAAATAACATGTTCAAATCCTTCCAAAGCATCCCTCCCATTCCTACTGTCCTATTCATTTCTGTGTACCACTTGTGTGGTTCATCTCGTAATTTAGGGAAGTCTTTGGTAAAGGAAAACATATCAGTTCTATTCCAGGGTACGTATACATATGTCGGTGTATGGCCTTCCTCTCCTATAGAGGGCGATGGTACTTCCCTCAGGGGTGGTATTTTTACGGGTTCTAAGTCTGTTTCTTTTTCTAAGTCCTTGAGGACCTGGGCTGTATTTAACCCTTCTAGCAACTCTTTCCATCTTTGTAGTCTCAGTATTGCGTATTCCAACTTTTTAGACAATTTATCATTATGCCACGCTTGCACTTCTGCATCTGTAAAACTCAATTGGGAAGTATCCCAACTGTAATCTGGTGGCAGGGGACCCGTGCTGTTGGTGTGGTGTGCATATCTTTGTGTACCTCTGGGGCTAGGGCCATCAGCTCAGCGCGGGCTAAGGTCAGTATTTCCTCACTGTGTGCCCTGGTGTTATACTTTTCTACGTCTAAAAGATTTTTTCTTTGATCAATGAGATCTGCTAGGATAGCACGACACTGTTTACTGTCTGATCTCAGGAATTTCTTTTTCTGTGTTCCGGGGTAATTGGACGGCGTATTGTACAGTGTATTGTCCTTAGAATGTGTTTTCAGCAAGGATGGCCCTTTGCCTTTCTTTGCCTCTTGCACAAGTAGTCCTTCACTATCCGTGCTCATTTTCCGAGCAATGTGGGTTGCTTCCTCTTTTATCTCTTGCAGCACTTGATAGTCTGTCACCGCTCCAAGGTCTATTTTAGCTATTTCCACTTTTGCCAAACCCTGTGCCAGCCCACGGGCTGCTGCCTTCTGAGCCAAGGAAAGCTCAGGAGGTTGTGTCCCTGTCACTGAGTGCGCACTTTGCACTGTTCCCTCCGACCCCACTTTGTTATTTGCATACCCTAACCTTCCCATCAGTATGTCCTCCATAAGCGGGTCATCTGTCTCTTCCTCTTTAATACCCTGTACACTGTGTTCCTGTGATGCTGCACCTACCACAGGAAGAAATGGGAATCTTCCTACCACTTCAAGCGTTTTATCTCTCCACTCCACCCTTTTGTCATTCCGCCTTCTCTGCGAATAAAATCAGTCTTTCAACTCCACCAACTCCTTATGAACTTTGTCTTTTACATCATTCGTTACTCTGAGTTCCCTTCCATTTAAGTCCCACGCGTAGAAGGCGTCCTATTCCAAATTTCTAATCTTTCGCCCTTTTAAAATCAACAGCTGCCTCAAGTATGACAACTTATTCAGGTCATATGTACCATTTTTAGGAAACTGTAAGTCTGGCCTCTTGGCGGTCAGTCTGTGCCATTTGTCAAGGAACATTAATGTGTGAAGGCCTTGTTTAACAGCTACTTGATATGCAGGTGAGTCCCTTGGGGGTATTGGTTGGTGTGTATCCAGGTGGTCCTTATTAAGGAGGTTCCCCATGGCCAAATCGGCCCTGTCCCTTAAAAAGCAACACTGACAATTCGGTCACACTAGGAAACACAAGGATGTCATCAGGCTATCCGTACTGCTCATACCCAAAGACACATAGGGAACAATGGGTGCCCTCACGCACTCAGATCACCACTGTCAACCGTGTTTGTTATTAGTGAACCAGGTAGCTTGTCCTCAATCATACCACAATATAATCTGTCTTGCTCACCATAAGCATGCACAAGCTGAAAAAAGATAGTGCCAAAGGTGCTGAGTGATGGCGTCCACTGGCGTCCTTTTGGCTAGTAAAAGGTGACAGAAAAGTCAGGAGAGAAAGGTAAGAATCCCACACCCTTGCTATCCTGCCCAAAGGCAGGGGGTGGCTGTATGGGATTAGAACCTGTACCGTATCCACGGCGGGTAACACACAGGTGAGGCAGAGGCGGTGAACAGTGCACGCAAACACACATAGGACAACATAACACAAAACAGGTACTTGCCCTGAGAGATGGCAGTGCTTCCCGACCCTTGTGCTGGTGTGTGTTAACTGCAGAGTATGATGTGCAGGAGGTCCCTAAGGCAGTTGCGGTCATTAGGCACTGTAGTGAGATTGTCACGTACTCCCCCTGGGTCCTAGTATAATAGCAGCTTATTTTTCAGTTTATACATACATCAATACACCCTATATTGTATTTCATGTCAGTCAAGTCAACCAGGAACCTACCCACCTATCTCGTTATATCAGTGCATTTATCCTTCGTGATTTGATAAAATGTATGCAATCAGCCAGTCCAAACAACACTCTCCTACACGCACCATTCACAAGCAGCACACAATGTCCTGTCGCATGTGATATGCAGAGAAACAATAACCCTATGCACAGCACACATCAAACATAGAGCCTCAATGTAACAAGCAACAGAGAAACATGGAAGAGCCCGGCACCACCTACCGCTCTGCTAGAGTGGAGAACTACCACTCAACAACACCCGGGAACCACCTGCCCATAAAACTGAGGTGGACAACTACCACCCCCTCTGGCCAGAGTATTCTTCCCCAGCCCCTCCGGCTGGAGATGCCACCACCTTGCGCAGCAACTCTGTCCTGTTGGAAGCAGTGACTACACAGCGCCTCCCGCTGCGTACCCAGACAACTCCACCAGCTGTCTAACACACATAACCATACGTGGTACAATAAACCTCAGCAGACATTTATAGCAAATACTGAAACATAGAAAATGTATGCACTTAGAACAAAAGGGGGAAGGAAGTGGTGCAGAAACAATAGTATTAACACAAAATTCCAGCAGGCGGCGAACAGCTATAGGCCACCAACGGAAAGTCTGAACAAGGTACTGGAGAGGGGCCAGGAAGATGGGGGAAGGAACATCAGTATGCCAGCACAAACAAAGAAAAAACATAACAAGAAAGAAGAGCAGGCTAAGAGGAATAACATATATAAAAATAATCAACAACTCCATGGATAATCAAAGACGGAAACAACTCCAGCACATCCCCCCTGTTTTACAAAACCCCCCTCTGCCCCAAAATGAAAGAAACAAAGCAGACCGAGAGGGACCACGGAAGTGACAGACACTCACGACAGCCCCAGCTCCCCATCTAGGAGTGGCCCGTACAGCTCACAGAGTGCCATCACCCCGCCCCCACACGAAGGCAGGAGTGGGTCCGGAGAGGTCGCCAATCCGAACCGCCAATCCTCCACCAAGATGTTGAAGCCAAATAAGATATAAATCAGATCCAGACAATTCAAGATACACACCAAAGACCAGCCCGCTTTTCTGTTAGATAAAGTTTAATAAGAAATATGTGTACACAGAGACTGAGCAGCCTAAGTCATGCTCAAACAGTCTAAAAGAGAAAGTAATACATGACCTTTTATACAATTAAACTGCAAGCACATTAATATATTTAATTGGTTCTTGACACTGACACATGATCAAATTTGCAATAGAGCACACATGATTTATCATTTATTCTTCATAACGCTCCATATAAGGGTTAAGATCATAGACAAGGAACTTGCACAATATGTCCTATGGATCTAATAGCTCGTGATACTTCTATGTTAAGAGAAATAGGAACAATAAGTGCATACGTTAGTACTTTTGAGAGTGAGGATTGCTGAAGCTAGCATGCAGTGATGTCTCGTGATGGCTGTCAAGTTAGCAAGCCTTGCAGTATAATGCATTCCAGGAGAAAGAAACACATCTCAAAGGACTAGCTAAACTAGCATTGTACGGTGTTCAACAGAAGCAGGCCCAATTGTCACTGTGTATCACAGGGCCCACTAGGCCCAAGTTGGCACCAAGGAGAAATGTGATTCCACAGTTTTGGCGGGAGCAGCGATGGAGAAGTTCTTGGCACAGCCAAAGGGCCACCTGGATGTGCCACTTGGAAAAGGAGCTGGTTTGCATGGGGGTCCCCTTGGGCTGTTGAGGTCGCAAGGGGTTGGAGACCCGGGGCACACAGCAGTTCCCGCGATTCAAGGCCCAGGGCGGCCAGTTGCAAGGCATCTTGGAGGTCTTGGAGGCTGTGCGCAACAGAGTCCACTGGAGCTGGAGGTGAGTCTCTTGGAGGGTGGCTTACAGGGCAACAGGGGCACTCTGGTCGGAGGTCCAGGGTGTTCCTGAAGTCCCTCGACTGGGGCTTCCTCCTGATCCTCTTTCAGCTCAGTGGGAGTTGGATTTCGCCTGGTCTGACGTCAGCTGACCATGACCCATGGTATTGCTCTATCTCGGACACTGGGAGTCGCAGTGCCACCAAACTCAGGTCAGTTGGGGGGCACTTCCAGGCAGTTGTCGTTGTATCTGGCTGTGACTTCCGGTCACAGAGATATCGCTGATTCTGTGAAGTGACCCTCACTGGTTTCTTGCTTCTTTGCAGTTTCTTGAGTGATGCCTTCACTGAGGAGGGAGATCTGGGTCATTCCTTGAAGCCTGGAGGACCCCGGGGTTTCTTGGGGTCAGTCCAGTGTTCAGCTCCTCCACTGTCACGATTGTCAGGGACTCTGGTGCAGCAGGTCCTCAGTTCTCGTCCTGGCGGCTTGTTTGGTGCTCGTCTTCTTTCTTCTTCGAGTCCTTTTCGAATCTAAATTCTTGGCTTGGGTGTTTTAGGGGGAACCTGGTAATGCCCAATGGGGCACTTACCCTTGGGTGGCTACACCCACTACAGTGACCACTTCCTGTGGGAAGGGACACTTCCCTAAACCTCATTGGATGTTTTTATCCATTCCAAGATGGAGAAAACTGAATTAGAGGGTCCACTTCACATGCAAGCCCTTGGGGGTGGTGCATGGTCAGTGAGGCTACTCCTCCTACCCTTTGTCTGGTTTCCCACCTTTGCTCCCACCAAAAGTGGGGGTTTGCAAAGGGGGAAGCCCTCTGCTGCTAGCAGCAGGCCTGGAGGCTCAAGTAGCCCTTTGAAGCGCACCGCCAGGGTGTTGCACATTCCTGAGGGAGGGGGTGTCAGCTCCTCCTCCCAGGAAGGGCATTGTTTTACAAAACCAGAGAGGCAAGGCTCTCCCCCAGGTTTTGTATATTGGCTGTCTGGAGTGGCAGATGGATGGAACCAGCCAGCAACTCTGCCAGTTAGGATTAGCTTTTGCAAGGGTCGCCTTTAAGGTGGCCCCTGGGTACATTTAGGTTTAAATCCAATACTGGTATCAATTTGGATTTGATATTCTGAGATGTTTGATACCAAACAACCAAGGGTGCAGAGAGGCCATTATGTAGCTGGGGAACTCGTGTGTGACCAGTGACCAGTACAGCCATTAAAATGGCTGCTCTGTTCACTCACTATGTCCTAGGTTTAGCAAGGACACAGTGGGGGCATATCGCTCATACAGTTATGCCCTCACATATAGCATGGTGCACCCTGCCTTAGGGCTGAAATGCCTGCTAGAGGGGTGATTTACCCATAACATATGCAGTGTATGGTGGACAGGGCACACGGAGGGTGTGCCATGTCGAGTTTATCTTTTAGGGTTGCCCCAGTACACTCAGCCTGCCATGGAAGTGCTGGGGGCATCAGGGTGCAGGGCCCTTGGGGGTGGCACAATCAGTGCTGCTGCCCCCATGGGCCTACTCTTAATATCTCTTGCCCTTGGTTCTGGGGTACCCATTTACTAGGGACTTATAGGGGTACTTAAGAGTGTAACCAATTGTGCCAAGCATCACAACAGTTTTAGGGAAAGAGCTCTGGCCCAGGGAACCTGTTTAGCAGGGGCCCTGGGCACTATTAATTTCTAGAACACATCAACATAAGGCAAAAAGTGGGGGGCTAACCATGCAAAAAGAGGCCTCCTCTCACACATAGGCTGTGCCGCACCGTCCTGTGCCTGTGCAGTACACTATCTGTGACACTAGGAGGGTCGGTAATAAAGAGCCTATGTGTTAATGGTCTACCTGCCAGTTCATCTTGCATGCCGGCGTGTTCATGGCGTGTTCAAGGGCCGGTGCTCCCGCAAGCCATCTCCATTGTAGTTGCGTTATGGCATAGTATTGTTCGTAATCAGGGGCGCCAAAGCCCCCCTTGTCTAGTGGGGCGAATAGATTTTGTAGGGGTACATCCCACCTACCCTCCCCCCACATCAAATCACTCAACACACTTTGTAGATCTATTAAAAAGCCCAACAAATGACCAGTGGAAGGGCACAAAAAAGTATGAGGCCAGGTAGAACAAATATCTTGGCAATGGCAATCTTGCCCATGGGGGTTCATTCCCTTTGCCTTGTCGTCCCTCGGTGTCTCTTTTCATTCACTTTGCCAGTGATCCCTCATTTTCTCTTTTCATACAATTTGCCTTATGTTTCATCCCTGTCTCTCTTCATTCATTTTGCATTGTTTTACTTTTACTTTTTTCATTGTCTTCACCTTCTGTTCCCTCGCTACCTCTTTTCATTCACTGCACTTTATGTTCCATTGCAATGCTCCTTACTGTCTCATTTCATTCACTTCGCCTTCTGCTCCCTCACAGTATCTTTTCATTCACTTAGCCTTGTGTTCTCTCACTGTCTCTTCCTTCACTTCACCTTGTGTTCCCTTGCTGTCCTTTTTTCATTCACTTCACTTTCGGTTTCCTCGTTGTCTCTTTTCATACAGTTTGCCTTGTCTCTGTCTGCCTCTTTTAATGCACTCCATCTTTTCATTCCCTTCACTTTGTCTTCCCTTGCTGTCTCTTTTCATACACTTCAACGTATGCTCTCTTCCTGTCTTATTTCATGCACTTCACCTCTTTTTTCCTCCCCTGCCTCTTTTCATTCGCTTTGGTTTGTAGTCGATCTGTGTCTCTTCATGCACTTTGCCTGTGTTCCCTCATTATCTCTTTTCATATACTTTTCCCTAAGCCTCCTCCTTTTCTCTTTTTATTCACTTTGCCTTTTGTTTCCTTTTATTTTGTGACATGCTTCACTGTGTGGTCCCTCACTGCCTCCTTTCATAGACTTCATGTTGTGGTCCCTTGCTGCCCCTTCTCACTCGCTTCACTTTTTCTTACCTTGCTGTGTCTTTTCATACATTTGACCATGTTCTCTTCCTGCCTCTTTTCATTCACTTAATTTTGTTTTTCCTCACTTCCTCTTTATCTTCACTTCACCCCATGTTCCCTTGCTGTATCTTTTCATTAACTTCACGTTGTCTTATGTTTGCTTTTTTCATTCACTTTGCTTTGTGTTCCCTCGTTGCCTCTTTTCTTTCACTTTGTCTTATGTTCCTTTGCTGCCTCTTTTCATTCACTTTGTCTTGTGTTCCCTCACTGCCTCTTTTCTTTCACTTTGTCTTGTGTTCTCTCCCTGCCTCTTTTCATTCACTTAATTTTGTTTTTCCTCACTTCCTCTTTATCTTCACTTCACCCCATGTTCCCTTGTTGTATCTTTTCATTAACTTCACGTTGTCTTATGTTTGCTTTTTTCATTCACTTTGCTTTGTGTTCCCTCGCTGCCTCTTTTCTTTCACTTTGTCTTGTGTTCCTTTGCTGCCTCTTTTCATTCACTTTTTCTTGTTTCTTTCACTTTGTCTTGTGTTCCCTCGCTGCCTCTTTTCATTCACTTTGTCTTGTTTCTTTCACTTTGTCTTGTGTTCCCTCGCTGCCTCTTTTCATTCACTTTGTCTTGTGTTCCCTCGCTGCCTCTTTTTATTCACTTTGTCTTGTGTTCCCTCACTGCCTCTTTTCATTCACTTTGTCTTGTGTTCCCTCGCTGCCTCTTTTAATTTATTTTGTCTTGTTTCTTTCACTTTGTCTTGTGTTCCCTCGCTGCCTCTTTTCATTCACTTTGTCTTGTGTTCCATCGCTGCCTCTTTTCATTTACTTTGTCTTGTGTTCCCTCGCTGCCTCTTTTCATTCACTTTGTCTTGTTTCTTTCACTTTATCTTGTATTCCCTCGTTGCCTCTTTTCTTTCACTTTATCTTGTGTTCCCTCGCTGCCTCTTTTCATTCACTTTGTCTTGTTTCTTTTACTTTGTCTTGTGTTCCCCCGCTGACTCTTTTCATTCACTTTGTCTTGTGTTCCCTCGCTGCCTCTTTTCTTTCTCTTACCTTGAGCTCTCTTGCAGCTCTCCTCCAGTTTACATTGTGTTCTCTAGCTGCCTCTTTTCACTCACATTGCCTTGTCGCCCTTCAGCGTCTCTTTTCCTACACTCTGCCTTGTGTTGTTTCCCCCATCTCTTTTCATTCACTTTGTCTTTTCACTCACTTTGTCTTTTGTTACTTTTTCCTTTTTTTATTTGCTTCAACTGGTGATGCCTCATTGCCCTTTTCATTCGCTTCACCTTGTACATGACCAATGGCATGAGGAGTTGCCCCGGACTCACTTGGTGCCCCGTATTTGGCCTTGGCACTGACGCTGAGAGTCTGCCCAAGCCACAGACTTGCGGCTCCGGACTAAATGGCTGCGGTAAGTTACAGAGCTGTAGAAGAGCCGCATCTGCACAGGATCGCCGCCCAATTCCTGGGCCGGCGAAACAGAGTGAAACACTGTGGCCGGTGTCGGGCCTGGCCGTGGGCTCGGGTTTGGCCATTTTGTACTTTGGGTCATTGTGCAAGGTTGCTGAGCAACCCTGAGCATGCCCTGGGCAAGGCCTGGGCCACAACTCCGGGCCTCGCATTGGGCAGTTGTATAAAGTGAGCACTAGCGAGTTGAGGCGAGGGCACCCCACCCTCATTCCCACCCTCTCCCTTTGTGCCCCATCAACACTGCACCCTGCCTACCTACCTGTCAGACGAGACCTGGGTCATAATGTGTGTGGAAGTGAAAAGAGGCCCAAGCTCGGGCTGGGCCGTGGTCCTGGTCCCGCATTGGTTGGTTGCACATGCTGTACGTCGGAGTGGGAAGGACCCAAAACCCTCATGCTGACCCTTTAACACTGCGCTCTGCCTTACAGTGTAATAGCCGAGTCCTAGTACACAGTGTATTTTACCTACTGGCTTGGCGGGAACATGGAGACCTGGGGCTCCCTTCCTGATGGAAACCCTCCAGCGTGGTGCAAAATTGACACCCCAACAGCACCCCTTTGGGACACGCCGTAGGTTTGATTATCCAAGGACTTCCAGGGGTAGGGAGATTCCTGCTTCATACTGAGGTGGGTCCCCTTCAAGAAACACACAGAGCTCAGAGACCACCGCGCACATATCAGACTGTGATCCGGCCCTGACCACTGGACCTCAGTGAGTTGGATCCCAGAGCCTGGCCTTGGTGGAGGACCAGCGAGCACACAGCTGGGCCATGATGGTGAAAACTAAACTGGCTAAACTGTTGCCTGCCACATCCCAGGGCAGCTGGGATGCCTCCTCGGCACAAGAGCCAGACAGGGGCGCACTGAGCCAACTGGCGCTGACTTTGGAAAAGCATTCCGACCAGTTTGAACAGATTCTGCTGGCGACTTAGGAGACAAAACAACACTGGAATCCAAGGTCAACATTGACGCTATTGAGATTTCCCTGCTCCAGGTTGATCATAAGAAGTTGTCTGAGCGTGTCAAGGACACTGAATCGACCCTTGGGGGCACTCCTACCTACAGTACACGAGATGCACGATCAAGTGAGCCAGCTTAAACGTGACATGCAACATCAGCAGGTACGGGCGAGATGACAAAGACGCTCCAGGTGCAACAGAATTCTCTTATTAGGGATCCCGGAATGTACTGTGGGCGCAAGAGTTGAATTATTACAAGAAACATGGCTGATGGAGACACTACTGGCTGGCAAAACCCCTGCTTCTTTTCCATAAAATGTGAACATCATAACTCTGGGTTGCCCACTGAGTCTGGGAATATCTATGAGGCCCATTATTTCACATCTTTTGAACTACAGAGACAGGGACCTGATTGCGCTCCATAGGGCCCTGGAAGGTGGAGGGCTCAAATGCCACAGCCTACCCCCATTATACGGCAATGATCCTAAAACAACATTCCGCCTACACTGCAGTGAAGCACCAACTACAATCTATGGGATGAAATATGTCCTGCTGTTCACAGCGAACTTTGGGAGGTTGAAGGAGACTTTACTCATTGCTTCATGAACCCTTAGGAGGCCTGGAGCTGGCTCTGCTCTAAGGATGCTGACACACGCTTGGAGAGCGAGACCCCTGATGACAGCTGGGAGAGCAAGAGGACAAGAAAATAGCAGAAACGCCAGGCCTGAAATCACCTCTCAGAGCAGCCGGTGGCTAGGGCCAGGGTGAAGGTGACTGGAGTGTTGCATTATCACAAAAACATTTTGATATGCTGGCAACTGAACAAGGCTTGGATTTGGAGGGGAGCACCAGCCGATCGGGGACCTGAGATGGCCCAGGTAAGCAAGACCCAGGTCTAACTCCTCACCTGGCTGATGGCCTCTAAGATTGGAACATGGAGCATGCACAGCAATTGTGGAGGTGCCAGGTACGGTAGGGTTATGGGGAGGAGGTGGGGTTGAGTGGGCCTGCACTACAGAGTACCTGGACAATCAGAACTGCTGTTCTTATTCCCAAATGGACATGGTCCCGACCCCCTCAGCACAGAGGATGGGTCCCCACCTGTATTGTCCAGCGGTGGGTTTTGTCCCTTGCTGCGCCATAATGGACTTTTCTATTTGTTTGGACAGAGTGTTTCAGCTTCTCAGGACTGGGACAGTGTATTGGGGATGTTATGGTTAACACTGTTTTACTGTTGCCCTGCTTCACTATGGGGAGTGAGCATATTATCAGTCGTGAGGAGGTACACATTGGGGAAGAAACAGTATGGGGTCACCTGAATTTTACATGATATCGTCTGTAAAAGTTATAACATGGAATCTGCGCAGTCTTAATTCCCAGATACAGTGTACAGGCACTTCTTAAGTGGCAGAAGGTGCAGGTGGCCTTCCTGCAGGAGACGCATTTGACTAAAGCAGAGGTTCAATCAGTACATAAAAGATGGAGAGGCAGGATTTATTGCACGACATATCAAAATATGCGTCAGGGATACTCATACAGATATGTCCAGGAGGTCCCCTTATGCCCTCATGTGGAGGTAATAGATTGTGAAGGACGATATGTCCTACTAGTAGGGCAAATGGTTTGCGAGGGACGTCGACTACTTAACATATATGCAGCATATGTGGATCAATGCACCTTTCTAGACACACTGGCCCCAATTCTAGCAAGAGTTACCAATTATCCCCCGCTGGTGGGAGGAGGCTTAAACTGTGCAGTGGATGCACTCCTGGACAGATTGCACCCCCCCAACACTCCTACTAACAAGACTGCCAAGGGGTTTAGCAACTAGATGACACAGGGGGACTTAGGTGACACATAGTGGCTCCGTGACCCCCTACAAAGGGAATACTTCTATAACTCCTGGTGCATGCACTATATGTGTGCTTAAACAAAATTCTGTGCAAAACACCTTTGCAGAACAAGGTCCTATTGGGGGGATATTTGCTCAGAACACATTCCAACCACAACCCATTGATGGAAAAAATTGCTTGGGACAAGGCTAGACCTTTGATCCCAAAATGGAAACTAAATCCACTGTTGTTGGAGGACCGTGTTTTCTGCAATGCAATGGGAGACGCTATAGATCACTACTTTAGAGAGAATGATGGTGCTGCCTCCTCCAGGCTGTTAGAATGTTACGCCTTTAGAGTGATGTAGTCCATAAATCAATCAATCAATATTTATTAAGTGCAACTACTCACCCACAAGGGCCTCAAGGGGCTGGGGGCTTGTAGCGTCTAACAGTGAGGTGGTTCTTCAAAAAGCCATGTCTTCAGTATCTTTGTGCAGTTGAGGAGGGGGGTGGTCTGTTTGATGTGGAGTGGAAGGGCGTTCCAGGCGGTGGCTGCGAGGTGGGAGAAAGAGCGTCCCCCTGTTCTTGTTTTCCTGATGCAGGGTACTTCGGCAAGAGAGAGCTGGGCTGAGCGTAGGGTCCTGTGTGGTACGTGGAAGCTGAGTCGCCTGTTCAGGTACGCTGGTCCAGTGTAGTGGAGGGCTTTGTGTGCGTGGGTGATGATCTTGAAGGAGATTCTTTTCTCTATGTGAAGCCAGTGTAGTGTGCGTGCAGGTGTTGAGAGATGTGACAGTGTCAGGGCAGGTCGAGGATCAGTCTGGCGGCGGCATTCTGGATGTTCTGTAGTTTGCGGGTGAGTTTCTTGTTGATCCCGGCGTAGAGCGCGTTGCTGTAGTCCAGTCTGCTGGTAATGAGGGCATGTGTGACGGTTTTTCTGTGTTCGAGGGGGATCCATTTGACGGTCTTGCGTAGGAGGAGGAGGAGGGTGAGGAAGCAGGTGGATGTGGGGGCACTGCGTTGCAAAATCGAGTGGGGTTGAAGCCTAACTGCATGCAGACATCTGGCTTCAAGAGGACCTCCTTCCGCTCCTGGAAAAGGAGCAGAGTGGAGACCCCTCTGCTGAAAATAGGCTGCATGAAGAGAGAGAATCATTTCTGACATTGGTTGGCCGACTGAGGGGGTATGATAATCCATCCTATATCACCAGGACTCATGCAAGCAAGATAAATCTGGCCGCTCACAAGCCTGGCTCTAACTCTGAACAGAGGGGTTCGCAAATTTTGTGCATCAGAACTGACCATGGTGACATGGTTTGCTTCCAGGCCCCAATCAATCAAGTGTTCTTAGACTACTATAAGCACTTTTACAAACCTGGCAAAGCATGTGTATTGCAACTGCTTCATGACTATGTACTCATGGCTAAATTGGGCTGCATCCATGTGCAGGAGGTGAAGCAATTGGTTTAGGCTGTATTGGAACAGGAACTTAGGGGTGCGATTAAGGCCATGGCATGAGTAAAATCACAGGGTGCGGATAGGCTCCTGATTGAGTTCTGCACAGCATACTCAGAACGCTTGGTCCCAAGGCTCACCGCCTTGTTTAATACAGCTAGAGGGATTGGTGAGCTACCTGGCAGCACGTGGGAAGCTGTGATTACAGCATTGCCTAAACCAGGGTGGGATTCAGAGAGAGTCGGTTCCTACTATCTCCTCTCTCTATCAAATGTACACTACAAGATTCTTAGTCAAATAATGGCAGATAGTCTACTACCTTGTGTCCAGAGCCTTATCCTCCCAGACCAAGCCAGGTTTATTCTCACATGTAATACCTTTCAGGATATCTGGCAGCTCATACAAGTGCTGGACTGCCCTGCGGAACTCCCCTCGAAGGTCATGGCCTTGACCATTGACATCAAGAATGACTTCCTTTGTACAGCAATGATGGGCTTGGGCTCATTGGCTGGAATAAACTGCTTTACACTAAACCAATGGCCAAAGTCAAAACTGGCGCAATCATCTCAGATAGCTACAGGGTGGGATGGGGAACACAACAAGGGTGCCCTTTGTCATCCATGCTATTCACTGTAGACCTGGAGCCACTTGCCAACGTGATCTGTCAAAGGGTGCACTATCAATGTCTCCACACTCATGGGAAGCTACTTTATTTCTCCTCATACTCAGATGGAATGCTAGTATACATGTGGGGCACCATGGCCGATATCAGCTGAACATTTGATGCACTGTCTGGGTTGAAGGTTAATTGGGAATTATCCTGAACATTTCCACTAGTGCCTGGGGGGGCTATCCTGAAAGCACTTGGAGATAGGCTTTGTAGGACATCCACCATGATGAAATATCTTGGTGTCTGCATTTATCACTCTGTGGATCAACTCCTCAAGGGCAGCATACGGGCGGCAGTATCTGCAGTGCACCATCAGTCAGGTTTTGGCTAACACTTCCGCTTTCAAATACGGGCAGGGTAGCTCTGACGAAGATGATTATTCTCTCTACACTGTTATCCTACTTCACTAGCCTTCCCGTGAAGATCCCCAAGAAGCTGTTCTGATACACTGATCCACCAGCTACTATGGGGCACCAGTAGGAAAAAAGTAGCACTACTGAAGCTTTGTCTCCCCATGTCAAGGTGGGGGGGGTGGGCGCTGGCGGTCCCAGACTTCCAACTATACTAACTTGCAGTGCAGCTGCAGTGGGCAGTGCATTGTCTGGAAAACTATTGGAGAGAAGGCAGAGTAGTAGATCCCAACTGCCCCCCCCCCGGGAAACATTGGCACATTAATTACTGAAACGTAAGAGCCCGCCTCGTTTGCAGGAGAGAATCCTGATAGCTACCATTAGATATGTGTGGTAACGAGCACTACAGCATACCAGAACTAAAACGCCCTAATGCCAGGGAGCTCCCACTTCTCACAATCTTTGCTCTCCCCCAAGGGGGGGCTGGAGGGAGCTAAGGGATTGGCCTCACAAGGTTCGGTGATCTGTACTTAGACAATACTGTGGCAGAGTTTGATGTCCTGCAGGACCAATTTGGGATCCCACTACAATACTTTTTGTCACAAGGGTCGATGATGGCGGCAAAATGACAGTGGTGGCAAGCTGGTTTCACGGAACCAGTGGTCCATATGGGCCTAAAGTGCATCTGTGAGACTGATGGGCAGCGACATGCAGTCTCGCTCTTATGCAAAGCACTGCTAGGGCAAGCAAAAACAGATCTACAACAGATCTGGGAGTACCCTAACTCTACGCTGACTCATGCCGGGGAATGTAAAGCAAATGGTATCTTTTTGATTTACCTCGAATGCCAAAATTCAATAAAATAAATTTTTTTTAAAGTGAATGTTTAAAAAATAAACTGTAAAATAGCGCTTAGAAGCAAAAAGCACTTACTTGCGATACCTGGTTGCGCCAGACTGGGATAAAGTAAAAAGTTCAGGCGGACCATGATGGAGCGCTGATCGGATACAGGGGACCAGTGAAGCCCGCAGAACAAAAGTATCTTGATCCTGGCTACGTCGACCTCGAAGCAGTGGACCGCAGCTGAGCCAATGCTTCGGTGTTGATCCACATATTAAGGGAGATGCACCAGTCCTGATCCATGCAGCAGCGACAATGCATTGGCTCCGATGAGCAAAGAGCTGCGTGGAGGAAATTCAGAGTCGTTGTTGAGGACGTAGTCGATGGAGATGCAGAGACATTGTGCAGTGGTGGTTCCAAAGGTGATGCGTCGGCCTGATCAATGCAACAAAGGCAAAACACCGGTTCTGGTCATGCAACAGGAGTGATGCGCTGATTCCAATAGACATAACAGGGGTGATGCACCAGGTATGATGCATGCAATGGCACTGATGCACCGGTTTGCCACAGGTAGCGTGGTTTTGCTGAAGCAAGCACCTTAGGCCCCACTTTCAAGATTCCAGGACTGGGGTGGCACCACTTAGCAGGGCAGACTCACAGATGGCAGAGTCAGGTTGCAGAAGCAGGTAAGCTAGAAGTCTTTTGTGTCCTGAGCCTTCAGATCAGGAGGCCAGCCAGCTAGACCATGAAGTCACTCTGGGTTCAAGTGATGGAGGTCCATGTTCTGTGCGACCCACTCACCTAAATTCCAGGCTGCCCTGGGGATTATGACCCCCGTCTCCACCAGTATTTACATGGCGGTTTCACTGCCCTAAAAAAAAAAAAAAACACCCCACAACTGTCCCTAAAAACTAAAATACCCAGACAAAGCCCCCGCCCACCCTGAGCCCTAAATCCACCCCACCGCTAAAAACTACCCACCGTAACCCCACTTACCTCATCGAGTCCTCTCCCGATCCTGCCTCCTCTACTCTTCTCCCTCCTCCTGCCCTTCCTTAAACCTTCCCCACCCCTTTAAAAAATTAACTACCCAGAAACCTTTAAACCCTAAATAAAGAAAATACCCAAACCCCCCACTCCTGTCCCTAAAGAAACAAAAAAAAAATAGCCAGACCCTCCCACCCTAAGCCCTTAAAAGAAATACCCAAACTCTCTACCCTGCACCTCAAAAAAAAAAAAAAACCCCGACTACCCCCCCACCCGCCCCAATCCGTTAATCCATCGCCCATTCACCTCACTGTGTCCTCTGCGTCCTCTCCCAGACAACGCATGGCTTTTTCTGTGCCTTAACCACACATATGCGTAGTTCAGCACATGTGTGGTTAAGGCTCAGAACAAGCCATGCATTGTTCAGTACACTTGTGTGGGAAACTTCTGCGTCCTTAAGGACGCCCCATCCTTAAGGACGCACTGTTAAGGACGTTTCCCAAGAGTTCATGGCCATCTGAAAAGACATCACCCACTGTGTGAAGTTGATGGCAGTGAAGGAAACGCTGGACCAGCTTCTCCCAAGTGAGGGGTAGCCAGGGCTTGTCGACTAGCGGTATATCCAGGGAATAGGAGAGACCTCCCCCCGGATACAGCAAAGTTTCCACCATGACCAGCTGGTAGTGGAAAGTGTTTGTATATTGTAGAGATCCAGAGAGATCGCTTCAGGGAGTATAGAAGAGAGTGGGAGATCACTAACTTAATCTGTTCCTGTTTTGAGATAGGGGATCCGTGCATCAGATGATACCAACGATGTGTGTATTGGCACTGTGCAGCCAGGTAGTAGAGCTGGGATGAGGAACCCCAAAGCCACCACATTTATAAGAGAGGGTCAAGGTGTCCCACCAGATGCGGGGCTGGCGGCCGGCCCATAATAGTCTTAGAAAAAGATCAAGTTGTGAGTAGAAAAATTGCTGCATCAAGAGCAACAGGATATTAAGGAAAAGATAAAGGAATCAGGGGAGGACCACCATTTTAATTACAGCTATGGCTGCCAGCCATGGAAAGTGGAAGGGTTCTCCAGTGTTCCACCTGGCTGGAGAATTTATCAACAGCTGTACCGTAGTTAAGTCAAAGGACCTGGTCCTTTTCCCTGTGGATATGTATACCTTAATATTTAGTGACGTCGGCACAACCAGTAAGAGGATATTTGAGGGCAACCACCAGAGTGCAATCGGTTAACGGAAATATCTCAGATTTAGCCCAATTTATATGGAGGCTGGAGAGGGCTAATACTTTAGGATTTCATGAACCAGGGGGAGGAGATTGTCAGAAGGGTGGTGAACAAAAAGCAGTATTTCGTTGGCATACATTTAGAGTAGGAGGGGACTATGGGTAAGTTAGCCAAGATGTAGGTGCCGCTCCTGGAGGTGGTAGACCAGGGAGTGGAAAGCTTGACCAACAATATAAAATTACGGGGAGGCCTATTTTAGTCAAGTGTCTTCTCGGCGTCTAGCAATACTACATTTGCGGGAACTATGGAGGAGACTGTTCAAGACAGCAAAGATTGTCTGTAAATTGAGAGAGTTGGACCCATGGGGGACAAAGCCGGACTGGACGGGAGACATATTCTGTTCCATCAACAAGGAAAGACGAGTGGTGAAGACCTTAGCTAAGATCTTATTGTAAAAATTAAGAAGAGAAAGGGGGTGATAGGAGGAACATAATTGTGGCAGGTTTGAGTAAAAGCGTAAGTACTGCCTCCCGAAAGGTAGGAATTAAGAGGTCTTGGGACTTGACATACAAGGCGATAAGATGGGGCCCCCTGCAAGTGCTTTTTGGTCTTGTAAAAGGCACCGGTGCAGCCGTCCAAGCCAGGGACTTTGGACCCATCAAGGGAGTATAGAGCCTGTACAATGTCCTCACTAGCAACAGGCTCACTGAGGAAGCGCTGTTGGCCGACAGTGAGCCAAATCATTGCGTTCTCTGCTAAGTAATTCACAATCTCATCCAGGTCACCCGTAAGTTGGTCATAATGGCACAGAAGCGCGACCAATATACCATTGTTGTCGGACACGATGTCACCAGTGGAAGATCGTAATTTGGTTATGTATCCACTGCGACCAGGATGACCTCCTTCGCCGTATTGTCTACTGTGGCATGCTTACCCAAAAATGCCACCTGCCGTCCTCTATCGGAGGAGGCTAGGCAAAGCCTTACCAACTTATATCCAGACAGTGGTGAGCATTTGACATGAAGCCACAAGATACCTAGGGTGGGGAGGGAAGCTGATGGACAGAACCCCCCTGTGGGACAGCGACTTACTGAGGGAGGTGGGTGACCTTCAGGGCTTTAAAAGATGGGCCCTATTAGGCATAGAACACTTAGGTGACATCTGGGGGGAATGACCATTTTAAAGGTTGAAGAACTGCAGCAGGAGTACGAGTCCCAATATTACTGATACTTACAGTTACAACAAGCTCTCCAACAGCACATCTCGGAGGGGGAGCATCTGCCTGAGTCGACTCCACTGTAAGACCGCCTGTTGTTTTACCCCATGACAGTGAAAGCCATCTCTCATCTACAAACAGCTAATGACACCTCCCCTAACCCGCTGCAGGCTCTGAGAGAGACGTGGGA
Source organism: Pleurodeles waltl (assembly GCF_031143425.1). NCBI lineage: Eukaryota > Metazoa > Chordata > Amphibia > Caudata > Salamandridae > Pleurodeles > Pleurodeles waltl. The sequence goes on from NC_090441.1 coordinate 206,417,472, forward strand.
CAGGGTTCTTGGGATGATGGAGGCTGATGATTGGGGTGAGGCGATACAGTGCCCGAGGGAAGTGGTGATACGAGCCTGGTTCCGCCTGGTTCAGTTGCAGATACGCCACAGCCCCTACCACTCTAAAACAATTCTACATAAACTGGGTTGGTGCAAGACACCCTCATGTTTAAGGAGCTGCGGAAAAGATGGAACCTTTTTCACATAATATGAGATTGCCCTGTGATATAGTGTTATTGGATGGAAGTGACATGGCTCAGGTTACTGTCTGACTGTTCCCCGATGGGTTGCCCTCGATACAAAAAGATTTGGCTGGTGGTAGCCACTATGGTGGTTAGGTGTAACACAGTGAGGGCCTAGGAAACAGCCGTAACGCCTTGTATTAAAGACTGGGAAGGGGACTTGGATTGGTGCAGCCTGGCAGAACAAGTTGTGTATCAAAGTTGGGGCTGCTCTAAGACATGGGATGAGGTCTGGGATAGGTGGTGTATGTACAGAGGTAACAACTGGCATTAGAAGCTGTTTGGGTGGTGAGGAGGATTTGGCCTCCATAGTTCTACTACCTCTGGGCTGATGTGGGTCCATTTTATCACGCTGCTCGGTGTAGGAAGCTGACTCTTCATATGATATATCAAAACAAGATATACCGTGCAAAGAGTCCGTGAGTTCCCTTTATTAGTGGATAGAGACTGGCCCCAGCAATCTCAAGGCACCCTTTTAGGGGGTAGTGTTGAGGAGCAGCCCTAAGCTTATCAGAGAGGAGTGTGATACATCTGCAAATACACTCACAGTCAATATGTGAGACACACAGCTCAAGAAAGAGATCCACACCAATTTGCAAAAAATATCAAGTATTTTTGTATATGGTTTGGTACTAGAATCATTATGATTAGGTAAGTACATTTTTGCAAGGAGAATCTTTGCAGGTTTGGAAAGTCAATACTTAGTGTATTTATCAGAAGCAGCAATGTTATCCTATGAGGAGAACAACAAGTACTGCATTCAGGTTTAGTATAGCAACTTACAAAGCCAATCTCCTGGACTTTAGGCACGAGTCAGGGCCACACCAACAGGTCACAACGGGCAGCACTATGGCGGCCGGGTGCAGGTGTGTGGTACGGCATTGGGTGCCCAATGTTGCTTTGTGGAGATTGGTCCGGGTGAGAAGATGCTACGTGTGGAGACTGGGGATCCAGTCTGGAGGAAGCAACAGTGGGGTTTCAGATGTGAGATGTCCTGGGACAACGGGACCAAGGGTGATGGATGCAGAGGTGCTTTCAGTTGTTGGGTTTTTGGTGTTCCAGAGCACTCATGGTTTAGGGACCCTGAGTGTGGGGGTGGCAGGCATAGTCTTGGGGGTCTACATTTGGCAAGTCCCCAATGGGTTTCGTCTCTGGAGGGCTGTAGGAGGCTGGACTGGCTTGTAGTGAGTACCAAGGGGTACTTGCACCTTGCACCAGGCCCAGTTATCCCTTATTAGTGTATAGGGTGTCTAGCAGCTTAGGCTGATAGATAATGGTAGCTTAGCAGAGCAGCTTAGGCTGAACTAGGAGACGTGTGAAGCTACTACAGTACCACCTAGTGTCATATGCACAATATCATAAGAAAACACAATACACAGTTATACTAAAAATAAAGGTACTTTATTTTTATGACAATATGCCAAAGTATCTTAGAGTGTACCCTCAGTGAGAGGATAGGAAATATACACAAGATATATATACACAATAGCAAAAATATGCAGTATAGTCTTAGAAAACAGTGCAAACAATGTATAGTTACAATAGGATGCAATGGGGAAACATAGGGATAGGGGCAACACAAACCATATACTCCAAAAGTGGAATGCGAACCACGAATGGACCCCAAACCTATGTGACCTTGTAGAAAATAGTGAGAGTTAGAAAAATAACCCTCCCCAAGACCCTGAAAAGTGAGTGCAAAGTGCACTAAAGATCCCCTAAGGACAAAGTAGTCGTGTTAGAGGAATAATGCAGGAAAGACACAAACCAGCAATGCAACAACTGTGGATTTCCAATCTAGGGTACCTGTGGAACAAGGGGACCAAGTCCAAAAGTCACAAGCAAGTCGGAGATGGGCAGATGCCCAGGAAATGCCAGCTGCGGGTGCAAAGAAGCTTCGACTGGACAGAAGAAGCTGAGGTTTCTGCAGGAACGAAAAGGGCTGAAGACTTCCCCTTTGGTGGACGGATCCCTCTCGCCGTGGAGAGTTGTGCAGAAGTGTTTTCCCGCTGAAAGAACGCCAACAAGCCTTGCTAGCTGCAAATCGTGCGTTTGGCGTTTTTGGACGCTGCCGGGGCCCAGGAGGGACCAGGAGGTCGCAAATTGGACCTGAAGAGAGAGGGGACGTCGAGCAAGACAAAGAGCCCTCACTGAAGCAGGTAGCACCCGGAGAAGTGCCAGAAACAGGCACTACAAGGATGCGTGAAACGGTGCTCGCCGAAGTTGCACAAAGGAGTCCCACGTCGCCGGAGACCAACTTAGAAAGTCGTGCAATGCAGGTTAGAGTGCCGTGGATCCAGGCTTGGCTGTGCACAAAGGATTTCCGCCGGAAGTGCACAGGGGCCGGAGTAGCTGCAAAGTCGCGGTTCCCAGCAATGCAGCCCAGCGAGGTGAGGCAAGGACTTACCTCCACCAAACTTGGGCTGAAGAGTCACTGGACTGTGGGGGTCACTTGGACAGAGTCGCTGGATTCGAGGGACCTCGCTCGTTGTGCTGAGAGGAGACCCAAGGGACTGGTAATGCAGCTTTTTGGTGCCTGCGGTTGCAGGTGGAAGATTCCGTCGACCCATGGGAGATTTCTTCGGAGCTTCTGGTGCAGAGAGGAGGCAGGCTACCCCCACAGCATGCACAAGCAGGAAAACAGTCGAGAAGGCGGCAGGATCAGCGTTACAGAGTTGCAGTAGTCGTCTTTGCTACTATGTTGCAGGTTTGCAGGCTTCCAGCGCGGTCAGCAGTCGTTTCCTTATCAGAAGGTGAAGAGAGAGATGCAGAGGAACTCGGATGAGCTCTTGCATTCGTTATCTAAAGTTTCCCCAGAGACAGAGACCCTAAATAGCCAGAAAAGAGGGTTTGGCTACCTAGGAGAGAGGATAGGCTACTAACACCTGAAGGAGCCTATCAGCAGGAGTCTCTGACGTCACCTGGTGGCACTGGCCACTCAGAGCAGTCCAGTGTGCCAGCAGCACCTCTGTTTCCAAGATGGCAGAGGTCTGGAGCACACTGGAGGAGCTCTGGACACCTCCCAGGGGAGGTGCAGGTCAGGGGAGTGGTCACTCCCCTTTCCTTTGTCCAGTTTCGCGCCAGAGCAGGGGCTAAGGGGTCCCTGAACCGGTGTAGACTGGCTTATGCAGAATTGGGCACATCTGTGCCCAACAAAGCATTTCCAGAGGCTGGGGGAGGCTACTCCTCACCTGCCTTCACACCATTTTCCAAAGGGAGAGGGTGTCACACCCTCTCTCAGAGGAAGTTCTTTGTTCTGCCATCCTGGGCCAGGCCTGGCTGGACCCCAGGAGGGCAGCTGCCTGTCTGAGGGGTTGGCAGCAGCTGCAGTGAAACCCCAGGAAGGGCAGTTTGGCAGTACCAGGGTCTGTGCTACAGACCACTGGGATCATGGGATTGTGCCAGCTATGCCAGGATGGCATAGAGGGGGCAATTCCATGATCATAGACATGTTACATGGCCATATTCGGAGTTACCATTGTGAAGCTACATATAGGTAGTGACCTATATGTAGTGCACGCGTGTAATGGTGTCCCCGCACTCACAAAGTTCAGGGAATTGGCTCTGAACAATGTGGGGGCACCTTGGCTAGTGCCAGGGTGCCCTCACACTAAGTAACTTTGCACCTAACCTTTACCAGGTAAAGGTTAGACATATAGGTGACTTATAAGTTACTTAAGTGCAGTGTAAAATGGCTGTGAAATAACGTGGACGTTATTTCACTCAGGCTGCAGTGGCAGGCCTGTGTAAGAATTGTCAGAGCTCCCTATGGGTGGCAAAAGAAATGCTGCAGCCCATAGGGATCTCCTGGAACCCCAATACCCTGGGTACCTCAGTACCATATACTAGGGAATTATAAGGGTGTTCCAGTAAGCCAATGTAAATTGGAAAAAATGGTCACTAGCCTGTCAGTGACAATTTGGAAAGAAATGAGAGAGCATAACCACTGAGGTTCTGGTTAGCAGAGCCTCAGTGAGACAGTTAGTCACTACACAGGTAACACATTCAGGCACACTTATGAGCACTGGGGCCCTGGGTTACCAGGGTCCCAGTGACACATACAACTAAAACAACATATATACAGTGAAAAATGGGGGTAACATGCCAGGCAAGATGGTACTTTCCTACACAACCCCCCCCCCAAACGAAGGACAATAAGACTAGCCATGACCTGATGAGTCTTCATTGTCTAAGTGGAAATATCTGGAGAGTCCATCTGCATTGGAGTGGCTACTCCCAGGTCTATGTTCCACTGTATAGTCCATTCCCTGTAGGGATATGGACCACCTCAACAATTTAGGATTTTCACCTTTCATTTGTTTTAGCCAAAGTAGAGGTTTGTGGTCTGTCTGAACAATGAAGTGAGTGCCAAACAGGTATGGCCTCAACTTCTTCAGAGCCCAGACCACAGCAAAGGCCTCCCTCTCAATGGCAGACCAACGCTTTTCTCTAGGGGTCAACCTCCTACTAATAAAAGCAACAGGTTGATCCTGGCCCTCAGAATTAAGTTGTGATAGGACTGCCCCTACTCCTAATTCAGATGCATCAGTTTGGACATAGAATTTTTTAGAGTAACAAGGGCTTTTCAGGACAGGTGCAGAGCACATGGCCTGCTTCAGCTCCTCAAAAGCTTTCTGACAGCTTGCTGTCCATAATACCTTTTTAGGCATTTTCTTGGATGTGAGGTCATTAAGAGGGGCTGCAATGGAGCCATAGTTCTTAATGAACCTCCTGTAATACCCAGTGAGGCCTAGGAAGGCTCTCACCTGAGTCTGAGTGGTAGGGGGAACCCAATCAATAATTGTTTGGATTTTCCCCTGAAGTGGTGCAATCTGTTCCCCACCAACAAGGTGTCCCAGATAAACCACCTTACCCTGCCCTATCTGGCACTTTGAAGCCTTGATAGTGAGGCCTGCCTTTTGCAGGGCCTCCAAAACTTTCCATAGGTGGACCAGGTGATCATCCCAGCTGGAGCTAAAGACAGCTATATCGTCCAAATATGCTGCACTGAAAGCTTCCAGCCCTTGCAGGACTGTGTTCACCAACCTCTGAAAAGTGGCAGGTGCATTTTTCAAACCAAAAGGCATTACAGTAAACTGGTAATGTCCTCCAATGGTAGAAAATGCAGTCTTAGGTTTAGCATCTTCTGACAATTTGATCTGCCAATACCCTGCAGTCAAATCAAAAGTGCTTAGATACTTGGCAGATGCCAGTGTATCTATGAGCTCATCTGCCCTGGGTATAGGGTGAGCATCAGTTTTGGTTACCAAGTTGAGACCTCTATAGTCTACACAAAACCGCATTTCTTTCTTTCCATCTTTAGAATTGGGTTTTGATACCAGTACCACAGGAGAAGCCCATGGACTGTCAGAGTGCTCAACCACTCCTAGTTCCAACATTTTCTGATCTTCTTGCTTTATGCAGTCCCTGACATGGTCAGGCTGCCTATAGATCTTACTTTTGACAGGTAAACTGTCTCCAGTATCTATAGTGTGCTCACACCAAGAAGTGGTGCCTGGCACAGTAGAGAAGAGTTCTGAAAATTGTCCTAGGAGATTTATGCAATTGTCTTTCTGCTCAGCAGTAAGACAATCAGCCAAAACTACACCTTCCACAAGAGCATCTTGATCTGTGGAAGAGAAGAGATCAGGTAGAGGATCACTGTCTTCTTCCTGTCCCTCATCTGTTGCCATGAGCAGGGTGAGATCAGCCCTGTCATAGTAGGGTTTCAGGCGGTTGACATGGAGCACCCTAAGGGGACTCCTGGCAGTGCCTAAGTCAACCAAGTAGGTGACTTCACCCTTCTTTTCAACAATTGTGTGGGGTCCACTCCATTTATCTTGGAGTGCTCTTGGGGCCACAGGCTCCAAGACCCACACTTTCTGCCCTGGTTGGTACTGAACCAAAACAGCCTTCTGATCATGCCATTGCTTCTGGAGCTCTTGGCTGGCCAGAAGGTTTTTACTGGCCTTTTTCATGTACTCAGCCATCCTTGATCTGAGGCCAAGTACATAATCCACAATATCCTGCTTAGGAGCTTTTAAAGGTTGTTCCCAACCCTCCTTTACAAGTGTGAGTGGACCCCTAACAGGGTGTCCAAAAAGAAGTTCAAAGGGGCTGAAGCCCACTCCTTTCTGGGGTACCTCCCTGTAGGCAAAAAGGAGGCATGGTAAAAGGATATCCCATCTCCTGCGGAGTTTTTCAGGGAGTCCCATAATCATGCCTTTGAGAGTTTTATTAAATCTCTCCACCAGTCCATTTGTTTGTGGATGATAGGGTGTTGTGAACTTGTACGTTACACCACACTCCTTCCACATGGCCTTTAAGTATGCAGACATGAAATTGCTCCCTCTGTCTGATACTACTTCCTTTGGGAAGCCCACCCTGGAAAATATTCCCAGGAGGGTCTTTGCCACTGCAGGAGCTGTAGTGGTCCTTAAAGGAATTGCTTCAGGGTATCTTGTGGCATGGTCCACTACCACCAAGATAAACCTATTGCCTGAAGCAGTAGGAGGGTCAAGGGGGCCAACTATGTCAACCCCTACCCTTTCAAAGGGAACCCCAACCACAGGCAGTGGGATAAGGGGTGCCTTTGGAGTGCCACCTGTCTTGCCACTGGCTTGACAGGTTTCACAGGACTTACAAAATTCCTTTGTGTCCTCAGACATCCTAGGCCAATGAAACAATGGAACCAATCTGTCCCAAGTTTTCATTTGACCCAGGTGCCCAGCTAGGGGAATGTCATGTGCCAGTGTTAGGAGGAACTTTCTGTACTCCTGGGGAATCACTAATCTCCTGGCAGCTCCAGGTTTAGGATCCCTATGCTCAGTGTACAAGAGGTTGTCCTCCCAGTAAACTCTGTGAGAGTCACTGACATCCCCATTAGCCTGTTTGACAGCTTGCTGTCTGAGACCCTCTAATGTGGGACAGGTTTGCTGTGCCACACTCAGCTCCTCTCTGGCAGGCCCCCCTTCACCCAAAAGCTCAGCAGTGTCTGCTTCCAGCTCCTCTGGTGTAGGTTCTGCACAGGGAGGGAATTCTTCTTCCTCAGAAGTAGAATCCACTGTAGAGGGAGGGATAGTAGGAAGTGGTTTGCTTCTACTACCCCTAGCTTTAGGGAGCACTTGGTCCATTGTTCCAGGATCCAAGCTTCCCTGTCCTTTTTGCTTTTTGGCCTGAGCCCTTGTCAAAGCAAAAATATGCCCTGGGATGCCCAGCATTGCTGCATGGGCCTCCAACTCCACATCTGACCAAGCTGATGTCTCCAAATCATTCCCTAATAGACAGTCTACAGGTAAATCTGAAGCTACCACAACTTTCTTTGGACCAGTTACCCCCCCCAGTTGAGATTTACAACAGCCATGGGGTGGCTTTGTGTTATGTTGTGAGCATCGGTTACTTGGTACTGGTGTCCAAGTATGTGTTGTTCAGGGTGCACCAGTTTCTCAATCACCATTGAGACACTGGCACCTGTGTCCCTGTAGGCCTGGACCTCAACACCATTTATTAGGGTTAGTTGCTTGTACTTCTCCAAGTTATGGGGGCAAGCAACCAAAGTGGCTAAATCAATAGCCCCTTCAGAGACTAAAGTAGCCTCTGTGGTCTCCCTAATCAGACCAACCCCAACTAAATTACCAAAAGTGAGCCCAGCTACTCCCTTGGATTGGCTATTAGTAGGTTTGCTCCCACCACTACTGCTATTAGTAGGGACACTAGGTGTAGCAGTAGGGGTTGTAGTGGTAGGAGCTGTGGTGCCTTTCTTTGGACAACTGGGATCTGTTGTCCAATGGCCTTTTATTTTACATAAATAGCACCATGGTTTCTTTTCCTTGTTCTGATTAAAGGAGGATTTGGACCCACCACCCCCACCAGAGTGTTTTTGTGGGCCTGATGAAGACTCATTTTTAGATTTGTCCCCACCCTTGTCAGAAGACTTACCATCCTTCTTTTTGTTGCCATCTTTGTCACCCCCTGTCTGAACTTTTCTGTTCACTCTTGTTCTGACCCATTTGTCTGCCTTCTTTCCCAATTCTTGGGGAGAGGTCAGATCAGAGTCCACCAAGTACTGGTGCAACAAATCAGACACACAATTATTAAGAATATGCTCTCTCAGGATCAAGTTATACAGGCTGTCATAATCAGTAACTTTACTGCCATGTAACCACCCCTCCAGGGCCTTCACTGCCTGGTCAATGAAATCAACCCAGTCTTGTGAAGACTCCTTTTTGGTCTCTCTGAACTTTATCCTGTACTGTTCAGTGGTTAAGCCATAACCATCCAGGAGTGCATTCTTAAGAACTTGGAAATTATTAGCATCATTTTCTTTCACAGTAAGGAGCCTATCCCTACCTTTTCCACTAAATGATAGCCATAGGATAGCAGCCCACTGCCTTTGAGGGACATCCTGTACAACACAGGCCCTCTCAAGTGCAGCAAACCACTTGTTAATGTCATCCCCCTCCTTATAAGGGGGAACTATCTTGTGCAGATTCCTGGAATCATGCTCTTTTGCAGGATGACTATGGGGAATACTGCTGCTGCCACCATGGGTATCTAAACCCAACTTCTGTCTTTCCTTCTCTAATTCAAAAGACTGTCTATCCAAATCCAGCTGTTGCTTTTTAAGCTTCAGTCTGGTTTGTTCCACCCTCAACTTATTGAGTTCCCTCTCTAACATTCTGTCATCAGGGTTGGTGGGAGGGACATTTCTAGAAACAGAGCTATGATGGGAATGAACAGAAGGAGACCTGTCCCTTACAGAAGCCAACTTAACAACTTGGTTTACAGAAACATTACTACCAGTATGGTGAGAATAAATGCTTTTGGTATGATGTGAAACAACACTATTTATTTGGTGTGGCTCATCATCATTACCAACTATGCTAGATTGTCTAGTAATGGGCAGGCTAGGAAGTTTCTTTCCTGAATCTTTTCCTGGGGGAGTCCCTGAATCAGATTGGGAACTATTAGGTACTTTTTCAACAGATGGGGCACCTATGGCCTTATCCTGTTCTCTAAGCATGTTAAGTAACAGTTCCAAGGAAGGATTCTTCCCTACACTCAAACCTCTCTCTATACAGAGACTCCTTGCTCTTTTCCAGCTAAGGTTGTCATATGCAAGTTTGGACAGATCAACACTTTGGCCTGTGCCAGACATTTTGTAGAGAGAGTTAAAGTGATAGAAAGATAGAAAAAAGTTTTCAGAACTTTTTGGAAAGACAGAAAAAAACTTTTTAAACTTTTAAGAACTTTTTGAAAGTTTAGGAGTACTTTTCAGCACTTAGAAAAGAGTGAAAAGAGGAAATGCAAAACTTTTTGGCTATGTGTATATACACTGACCTTGTTTTGTATATTTTTCTCTTATGAAAAGTACAATGACAAGAGTGGTAAGTAGTCTCAAGCACTTATCCCACCACTGCACAACCAATGTAGGAGGCTGGACTGGCTTGTAGTGAGTACCAAGGGGTACTTGCACCTTGCACCAGGCCCAGTTATCCCTTATTAGTGTATAGGGTGTCTAGCAGCTTAGGCTGATAGATAATGGTAGCTTAGCAGAGCAGCTTAGGCTGAACTAGGAGACGTGTGAAGCTACTACAGTACCACCTAGTGTCATATGCACAATATCATAAGAAAACACAATACACAGTTATACTAAAAATAAAGGTACTTTATTTTTATGACAATATGCCAAAGTATCTTAGAGTGTACCCTCAGTGAGAGGATAGGAAATATACACAAGATATATATACACAATAGCAAAAATATGCAGTATAGTCTTAGAAAACAGTGCAAACAATGTATAGTTACAATAGGATGCAATGGGGAAACATAGGGATAGGGGCAACACAAACCATATACTCCAAAAGTGGAATGCGAACCACGAATGGACCCCAAACCTATGTGACCTTGTAGAGGGTCGCTGGGACTATTAGAAAATAGTGAGAGTTAGAAAAATAACCCTCCCCAAGACCCTGAAAAGTGAGTGCAAAGTGCACTAAAGTTCCCCTAAGGACAAAGTAGTCGTGTTAGAGGAATAATGCAGGAAAGACACAAACCAGCAATGCAACAACTGTGGATTTCCAATCTAGGGTACCTGTGGAACAAGGGGACCAAGTCCAAAAGTCACAAGCAAGTCGGAGATGGGCAGATGCCCAGGAAATGCCAGCTGCGGGTGCAAAGAAGCTTCGACTGGACAGAAGAAGCTGAGGTTTCTGCAGGAACGAAAAGGGCTAGAGACTTCCCCTTTGGTGGACGGATCCCTCTTGCCGTGGAGAGTCGTGCAGACGTGTTTTCCCGCTGAAAGAACGCCAACAAGCCTTGCTAGCTGCAAATCGTGCGTTTGGCGTTTTTGGATGCTGCCGGGGCCCAGGAGGGACCAGGAGGTCGCAAATTGGACCTGAAGAGAGAGGGGACGTCGAGCAAGACAAAGAGCCCTCACTGAAGCAGGTAGCACCCGGAGAAGTGCCAGAAACAGGCACTACGAGGATGCGTGAAATGGTGCTCGCTGAAGTTGCACAAAGAAGTCCCACGTCGCCGGAGACCAACTTAGAAAGTCGTGCAATGCAGGTTAGAGTGCCGTGGACCCAGGCTTGGCTGTGCACAAAGGATTTCCGCCGGAAGTGCACAGGGGCCGGAGTAGCTGCAAAGTCGCGGTTCCCAGCAATGCAGCCCAGCGAGGTGAGGCAAGGACTTACCTCCACCAAACTTGGGCTGAAGAGTCACTGGACTGTGGGGGTCACTTGGACAGAGTCGCTGGATTCGAGGGACCTCGCTCGTCGTGCTGAGAGGAGACCCAAGGGACCGGTAATGCAGCTTTTTGGTGCCTGCGGTTGCAGGGGGAAGATTCTGTCGACCCACGGGAGATTTCTTCGGAGCTTCTGGTGCAGAGAGGAGGCAGGCTACCCCCACAGCATGCACAAGCAGGAAAACAGTCGAGAAGGCGGCAGGATCAGCGTTACAGAGTTGCAGTAGTCGTCTTTGCTACTATGTTGCAGGTTTGCAGGCTTCCAGCGCGGTCAGCAGTCGTTTCCTTATCAGAAGGTGAAGAGAGAGATGCAGAGGAACTCGGATGAGCTCTTGCATTCGTTATCTAAAGTTTCCCCAGAGACAGAGACCCTAAATAGCCAGAAAAGAGGGTTTGGCTACCTAGGAGAGAGGATAGGCTACTAACACCTGAAGGAGCCTATCAGCAGGAGTCTCTGATGTCACCTGGTGGCACTGGCCACTCAGAGCAGTCCAGTGTGCCAGCAGCACCTCTGTTTCCAAGATGGCAGAGGTCTGGAACACACTGGAGGAGCTCTGGACACCTCCCAGGGGAGGTGCAGGTCAGGGGAGTGGTCACTCCCCTTTCCTTTGTCCAGTTTCGCGCCAGAGCAGGGGCTAAGGGGTCCCTGAACCGGTGTAGACTGGCTTATGCAGAATTGGGCACATCTGTGCCCAACAAAGCATTTCCAGAGGCTGGGGGAGGCTACTCCTCCCCTGCCTTCACACCATTTTCCAAAGGGAGAGGGTGTCACACCCTCTCTCAGAGGAAGTTCTTTGTTCTGCCATCCTGGGCCAGGCCTGGCTGGACCCCAGGAGGGCAGCTGCCTGTCTGAGGGGTTGGCAGCAGCAGCAGCTGCAGTGAAACCCCAGGAAGGGCAGTTTGGCAGTACCAGGGTCTGTGCTACAGACCACTGGGATCATGGGATTGTGCCAACTATGCCAGGATGGCATAGAGGGGGCAATTCCATGATCATAGACATGTTACATGGCAATATTCAGAGTTACCATTGTGAAGCTACATATAGGTAGTGACCTATATGTAGTGCACGCGTGTAATGGTGTCCCCGCACTCACAACGTTCAGGGAATTGGCTCTGAACAATGTGGGGGCACCTTGGCTAGTGCCAGGGTGCCCTCACACTAAGTAACTTTGCACCTAACCTTTACCAGGTAAAGGTTAGACATATAGGTGACTTATAAGTTACTTAAGTGCAGTGTAAAATGGCTGTGAAATAACGTGGACGTTATTTCACTCAGGCTGCAGTGGCAGGCCTGTGTAAGAATTGTCAGAGCTCCCTATGGGTGGCAAAAGAAATGCTGCAGCCCATAGGGATCTCCTGGAACCCCAATACCCTGGGTACCTCAGTACCATATACTAGGGAATTATAAGGGTGTTCCAGTAAGCCAATGTAAATTAGAAAAAATGGTCACTAGCCTGTCAGTGACAATTTGGAAAGAAATGAGAGAGCATAACCACTGAGGTTCTGGTTAGCAGAGCCTCAGTGAGACAGTTAGTCACTACACAGGTAACACATTCAGGCACACTTATGAGCACTGGGGCCCTGGGTTACCAGGGTCCCAGTGACACATACAACTAAAACAACATATATACAGTGAAAAATGGGGGTAACATGCCAGGCAAGATGGTACTTTCCTACAAGGGCTGGCGGACAATGCTGGTACCATTAGTCCACTTCAACTCAGGCTGTGCGGCACTAGTGCAGTGGTGATTGCGGGTGTCAGGTTTTTCGGCGGTCAGGAGTCTTGGCAGATTGTCTAGTGGTGCCTGCAAAAATGCAGGGAAGCCGTTCCGCTGCTTCACTGGAGTTCCTAGGTCTTTGTTGTAGGCAGGCACAACAGCTGCTGGACGAGTAGACTTTGGCTCAGTTTGGCAGGAGAAGCAGACAGACTGGCAGGGCTGGTTCCAGGTGAGTTGCTTCTTCCTTTGCTTTTGGAACTCTTCAGTGTTCTTCTTAGGTCGGCAGGAATCTGATTTCCTGGTGTCAGGGGCTCCCCTAAATACTGCATTTAGGGGCTTCTCGGTGAGCGCAGGGTAGTAGCCAATGGGCTACTTACCTCTGGTGTCACTACACCCCCAATATGACCACTTCCTGTGAGAAGGGGGCATAACCCTGTCCCAGAGTTCCTAAATCTGCCAACACCTAGTTGGCAGATTTCTAAAATTTGTGCCTGCATCAGGCCGTTCACCTCAGGGGTGTGACTGACCTGGGGGCAGGGTGGACACACCTCCTTGAATACAGAATTTCCCAATGGCCCAGGTGCCAAATGGGCCCTGGGGCAGGGGTTGGCATGTCTTCTGTGAGTGAAACAAGATCTGCATACCAAGAGCGTTAGGCCTCTTTGAAGCCCCCTCCTTTGGAGTGCAAATTTACAGGTCATCCCGTTGGGTGAGGTGTACAACACCACTCCCAGAGTAGGCTTTTGTGATTGACCGCCCAAGAGCACAGGCCCTCACCCTAGAAGGGCACACAAGAACCTTGTGTCTGGTGGTGACAGACTGGCTAAAACTGGTCAGTCCCCACGTGGGTAGTTGACAGGTTTTCAGGGGGCACACCTCTAAGGTGTCCTCTGTGTGCATGTATTGATACATCCAACACTGGCCTCAGTGAGGGTTCGTCAGTACGAGATGTTTGACACCAAACATCCCTATCTTCAGTAAAGCCATCATGTAGCTGGGGACCTCGTATCAAACACTGTCCAGCACATGTACTTAAAAATGGCTTCCCAGCTCACTCATCATAATTAAGAATCAGAAACATAGCCGGGGCATACCTGCTTGCGCAGATATGTCCTCACATGTATTAAACTGCACCCTGCCTTAGGGCTGCAAGCCTACGGTAGGGGTGACTTGCATATATTGCATGCAGTGTTCAGGTACATGGCGCACAGCTGGTCTGCCATGTCATGTTTTCACTTTTAGCTGCACCGAGACACGCAGCCTGCAACTGCAGTCTGCATGAGCTAGGTGAGGGGCGCCTGGGGGGCACAAATTTGGGCTGCCATCCTGGGGGCCCTATTTGGTACCCACACCCTAGGTACCACAGGTACCGTTACTAGGGCCTTATAGGGGGGCCAAAGATATTGCCAAATGGGGAATAATTGTACAGTTTTGGGGAAAGAGATCTGTTACTGGGGACCGGGTTAGCAGGAATCCAGTGAGCTTTCGGTAAAAATTGGATCGATTACCAAGCAAAGAGTGGGGGTGATCATGTCAAAAAGGGGCACTTTCCAACACTAGGGCACACTTATTTTAGCTCTGGGCCTGCGGCCTGTGTCCTTTTACCTAGTTCATTTCATTTATTCCTTTTATTATTTCAGCATGGCTTCATTTTAACGGTGGTGTTTTATTATTTTTATCAGCTGCCTTTCCATGCAGGGATCGTTATTAGTTCTTTCTACACAATATTCTCACCTTTCCTCTGCCCAGGGCTATATATGATAATTTACCAGTCACAACCCGAGGGGAATATCATGGTGTAGGGTTGGCAGTGCTGGATATGTGGAATTTGGCCCCATCATGTCTAGGGCTATGGAAGCAGACAGGGTCTGGTCCACCTCATCACCAATGTGGTGTTGTGGGCCCTTGGACAGCATGGCAGTGAATGGACAACATTGACAGTGAAGTGGTGGGCACATGTGCCCAGTTCTCTTCTATTACCAGGGTCACCTGACTGGTGGTGCCTGTGTTGCGTGAGTGTGTGCCAGTGGTAGGAACAAACCTCTGGGGTGGGGCTGCACTATGACATGTCCTCAGGACAGGACAATGGGCTAGTATCTCCATGTGCTACGTAAATGAAGCTTCATTCGGCTTAATGGTATTATTGTTGCCATTGTTGCTGCCTCCTCCTCATCATCATCCTCATCCTCCTCCTCCACCTCGTCATTCTCAGCCTCCTCATCATCCAACTCATCATCATCATCATCCTCCTCATCCTCTTCCTCATCATCCTCCTCATCTTCAACATTGTCACCCTCATCATGATCCTCCTCACGGTCATTCTCATCATCCTCATCCTACTCATCTTTATCTTCATCCTCATCATCACCATCATCACCATCATCTTCATCATCTTCAACACTGTCACCCTCATCATCATCCTCATCATCCTCCTCACACTGATCCTCTCCATCCTCAACATCCTCACCATCCTCATCATCAATATCATCCTCATCATCTTCAACATCGTCATCCTCAAAATCTTCAACATCGTCATCTTTATCATCCTCATCATTCTCATCATTCTCATTCGCAACATTCTCATCCTCCTCATCACCCTCCTTATCATTATCCTTATCAACCGCATCATCCTCAGTATCCTCATCCTTATCATCCTCATCCTCATTATCCTCATCCTCATATTTGCAAAGTGGGATTAGGATCCCCTGTGAAAATGCACACTTTCTATTCTTCTGTATGTTCCCTGTGGAGAAAGCCCTTTCTCTGCATCCCCAGTGAATCTGAAGTTGATTTGGTCACCTTCCCACCCTTGAATGAGAGTATTTTGGGAAGGCCCACAAATGTCCATGTTTGTGGGTTCTCCACGCCTTGGAAAACCCTCTTCCCAGCCCTTGAGTGGGGTTTACCATTGCTCCACACGTATTGGAAATATCCATCCTCGCAAATGATCTTACACCTACCAAAATTCCCTTTATGAATTCCTGATAGGCCTAAAAAAGGTAGGGTTGATCATATGTGTAAGATGAAATTTACCTTTGAGGCAAAGGCCCATTATAGGCCCCCACAAAAACAGTCTTCATTATGAATGACCTCATCATCTGTCTGCACAGGTATGAGTGGTTTTATATTGTTTGGAAACATTAGTTCCTGCGTCACATATCCCCTTTTCTCTCAATATTTTCACAATTCTGTACGATCCTCTCACGTATGGTTCACCACTCGCCTCACCGGACTACATCCTCCTAGGCGACCTCAACTTTCATCTGGAACAAAACAACGACCCCAACACCACCACCCTGCTCGACAACCTCGCCAACCTCGGCCTCAAACAACTGGTGAACACCGCCACCCACATCGCCGGACACACGCTCGACCCTATCTTCTCCGCCAGCAAACACATCTTCTTCAGCCACACCTCCGCTCTACACTGGACCGACCACAGCTGTGTACACTTCACATTCCGACGCGAGACCCGCCACCTCCGCACTCAACCCATCCCTCGTCGACAGTGGAACAAGATCCCCGAAGAGCAACTCTTCTCCGCACTCGCCGCCAACCAACCCACCCTCACCACCGACCCCAACGACGCAGCCCTCAGCCTCACAAACTGGATCTCCAACTGCGCAGACAACCTTGCTCCCCTCAAACGCACGCATCGACAGACCAACACCAAAAAACCTCTCTGGTTCTCTGACACCCTCAAAGAATCAAAGAAAACTTGTCGCGCTCTCGAGAAGGCCTGGCGCAAGGACCACACCGCTGACAACATGACCGCCCTCAAGAACGCTACCCGCGAACACCACCACCTGATCCGCGCTGCTAAAAGGAACTTTTTCACCGACAGACTGGACAAAAACAGCCACAACAGCAGAGAACTCTTCAGCATCGTCAAAGAGTTCTCCAACCCCAACGCCAACGCCAACGCTGTCACGCCCTCACAGGATTTGTGCGAATCCCTCGCCACCTTCTTCCACCGCAAGTTCAGCGACCTCCACGACAGTTTCGGACACCAGACCCAACCAAACACCACCGAACCCGCACCCCCGACCATCACCCTCAACAACTGGACCCACATCAACACTGAAGAAACCAAATCCACCATGAACTCTATCCACTCCGGCGCCCCTTCGGACCCCTGCCCTCACTTCATCTTTAACAAAGCCGACGACATCATCGCCCCGCACCTCCAGGCTGTCATCAACTCTTCTTTTTCTTCTGCTACCTTCCCCGAATGCTGGAAACACGCCGAAGTCAACGCCCTACTAAAGAAACCTACGGCTGACCCGAGCGACCTGAAAAACTTCCGCCCCATCTCTCTCCTGCCTTTCCCAGCCAAGGTAATAGAGAAGACCGTCAACAAACAGCTGACCACCTTCCTGGAAAACAACAACCTGCTCGACCCTTCACAAACCGGATTCCGAACCAACCACAGCACGGAAACCGCCCTCATCTCAGTCACAGACGACATCAGAACCCTGATGGACAACGGTGAAACAGTCGCCCTCATTCTCCTCGACCTTTCGGCTGCCTTCAACACCGTCTGTCACCGCACCCTAATCACCCGCCTCCACTCCACCGGGATCCAAGGCCAGGCCCTGGACTGGATCGCCTCCTTCCTCTCAAACCGTTCCCAAAGAGTTTACCTCCCTCCGTTTCGCTCAGTACCCACCGAGATCATCTGCGGCGTACCCCAAGGCTCATCACTCAGCCCGACACTCTTCAATGTCTACATGAGCCCCTTAGCCAACATCGTACGCAAGCATGACATCATCATCACCTCCTACGCCGACGACACCCAACTTATACTCTCCCTCACTAAGGACCCCGCCAGCGCCAAGACCAACCTACAAGAGGGTATGAAGGACGTCGCAGATTGGATGAGGCTCAGCCGCCTAAAGCTGAACTCTGAAAAAACGGAAGTCCTCATCCTCGGCAACACACCGTCCGCCTGGGACGACTCCTGGTGGCCCACGGCCCTCGGCACCGCACCGGCCTCCCATACTTTTACAGTATATAAAAGAATGACAATATTTATACTTTTTGAAAGTTAATATTGCTGACTCTTGGTTAGATTCTCGACTAGGGTTCGTTGGTCCCATTCATCACTAGAATCTACACATCCTGCAGCATTTCAGCTGCTCTTAGCTCAGCGTTTAACATAATAAACATTTCTAGTAAATTGGGTGGGAAGAGATATTAAGGGAAGAAAAGCGCTCACAACATTCGCCTCTAATAGTCAAGGAAATTATTAATTAAAGATACGGTGCTCCCGGCCTAGGAGGATCCTCCCATGCCTCCAAAAATACAACAAATATTAATATAAAGACCAAGGCACTCGTAGAATAATATGTAATTGTAAAGTCCATAGTTTGTAATCCTTGAATTCCTAACTCAATGATCCGATTCAAGTGGCGTGCATAAATGAACAAAGTTCAGAGGAAGTCCATGACGTAAAAGGTTCATCTTTAATGTGTTACACACCAAACAGCTAACACGTGTTTCGTCACAGGAGTAAATACCCCTGTGACTTTTTCAAGGCTGCAAAGAATATCAGAAAGCATAAATTGTACATTATTCAACCAATACAATCAATAAATATATAGAGACTCAAAAGTCAAACATCCTAGTGACAGTACGCCACACACAAGAAAGCATATAATTATAGAACCCCCACTTAACAATAAAGACCAAAACCTAATCACAAAATGCAAATTAACAATAAAATATTTAGAAGAACCCCAAGACACTGCATCATCTGGTTTGGAAATAGCAGGAGGAGAAGAGGCATGAACCACAAAGAGAGTGATGCACAATATGTGAGGAGATACCTAGCAAAATCGATTCCTAAACCCCAAAAGGACCTATATAAAGCCACCTACAAAACTTCTTATCCAGCTCAATACGTATACCCAAAGTGAATAACCATGCAAACACAATAACAGTGAAAATCCCAACAATACAGCAGCAGTGGAGTGTAAAAAACCTAAAACAAACCTCAGTTAGGTACGACGTAGAGAATAATGACTGCCTCAGATTCCGTGATCAAATAGGTGAACCCACTCTATTAATACAATAAAGTAATAATAAAATGAATTCCAAAAGAAAACATCCGAAAGACACAAGGTCGAAACTATATATATATCCGTGTAAATAAAGTAACCATTCGGGTTGGAAGCACCCCGTGACATCGTTCCTTAGTATTAAGTAATGACACTTGCCAAGAAACACTCATCCCATCCATAAGGGTCCTTGAGTGACGATATTATGGCATTCTCATCTAGAATCACCGAAAATTTTAACAGATTTTCAACGTAAGTTATGTATATCTAAAGACACCACCACCGAAGGTCAATTGCTGACAGCACACGCAGTGCCCCAACCCCCACTCACCTGCAAGATCTTGCAAGATAATAAGTATAGATCGGAGCCAAAGTAGGGGTTCCGAAAGAAACGAGTGGCGAACCGATACTATGGGGGCCATTCTGACCCTGGCGGTCTTGGACCGCCAGGGCGCAGAATGAGGGAAGCACCGGCAACAGGCTGGCGGTGCTTCAAAGCCCATTCTGACCGCGGCGGTAAAGCTGCGGTCGGAAAACTGGGGCCGGCGGTTTCCCGCAGTTTTTGCCCCGGCTGGGCGAATCCGCCAGGGCAGCGCTGCCCTGGGGATTCTGACCCCCTTACCGCCAGCCTGTTTCTGGCGGTTTTCACCGCCAGGAAGAGGCTGGTGGTAAGGGGTGTCCTGGGGCCCCTGCACTGCCCATGCCACTGGCATGGGCAGTGCAGGGGTCCCCTAACAGGGCCCCGGCCAGCTTTTCACTGTCTGCCTAGCAGACAGTGAAAAGCGCGACGGGTGCAACTGCACCCGTCGCACGGCTGCAACACCGCCGGCTCCATTCGGAGCCGGCTTCTGTGTTGCAGCCTCATTCCCGCTGGGCCGGCGGGCGCTAACTTGGTTAGCGCCCGCCGGCCCAGCGGGAATGTTGGAATGCCGGCAAACAGGATCGCATTCGGGTTTTTGAATTCTTCGGTTTCGAAGTGGTTAATTCTAGTCCTCGTGGTGGAAACAGGGAGCTTGCACTGAGGAAGAGGGAATGTTACTGGATCCTCAAATTAAGAGCGGTTGAAATGGGGCTCAATACCAACTATGAGATGGAATATTTCTTGGATTAATTTTTGTTGGGTATCCTATTATGTATTGATGTTATATTGATAATGAGGTCTGTTATTACACATGTATGTGCCTTGGACTGTGGGAGGGAAAGGCGAATATGTCACTTTTGTGTGAAATCTATTGGTGTTTTCAATAATAATATTGTGGTTATTTATTCCCTTTTTTTGATAGTTTTATTACTATTGGTCCATCTATAGCTCACTATCCTTTTTGTAATGCATTCTCATTGGTGACCCTTCATTTATTTTATTCCTAATCTTTCTTTGCTTTGGAATTGTATAATGAAATATGTTTTCTTTTTCACTTAAATATGGAGCCATCTGGTTTGGTTCATGGGGGGGAGTCGCGGTTTGGACGAGAGTGAAGGGTGGCAACTTAATTGTGTCACTAAATTGATAATAGGGATTCGTTTTCTTAGATATGTTTCTTCTAGACGCCAGACGTATCTGTTTATTTGAGTATTGATTGGGAACAACTAACATTTTGCCTGTAAATCGAGTTCAGCGCTCCATTTAAAGATGGCGTCTGTGTTGTCTTTTCTTTCCTTGTGGATACACTTCACTCGCGTTCGGAGCTTGGAACGCTCAGAAGTCCTGGTCTCCTCTCGCGAGAAGAGACTTAGCTTATGAGATTTTTCTTTAAATCAAGATGGCGGACATAGTATCGGTTCGCCACTCGTTTCTTTCGGAACCTCTACTTTGGCTCCGATCTATACTTATTATCTTTCAAGATCTTGCAGGTGAGCGGGGGTTGGGGCACTGCGTGTGCTGTCAGCAATTGACCTTCGGTGGTGGTGTCTTTAGATATACATAACTTACGTTGAAACTCTGTTAACATTTTCTGTGATTCTAGATGAGAATGCCATAATATCGTCACTCAAGGACCCTTATGGATGCGATGAGTGTTTCTTGGTAGGTGTCATTACTTAATACTAAGGAACGATGTCACAGGGTGCTTCCAACCCGAATGGTTACTTTATTTACACGGATATATATATATAGTTTCGACCTTGTGTCTTTCTGATGTTTTCTTTTGGAATTAATTTTATTATTACTTTATTGTATTAATAGAGTGGGTTCACCTATTTGATCACGGATTCTGAGGCAGTCATTATTCTCTACGTCGTACCTAACTGAGGTTTGTTTTAGGTTTTTTACGCTCCACTACTGATGTATTGTTGGGGTTTTCACAGTTATTGTGTTTGCATGGTTATTCACTTTGGGTATACTTATTGAGCTGGATAATAAGTTTTGTAGGTGGCTTTATATAGGTCCTTTTGGGGTTTAGGAATCGATTTTGCTAGGTATCTCCTCACATATTGTGCATTCACTCATCACTCTCTTTGTGGTTCATGCCTCTTCTCCTCCTGCTATTTCCAAACCAGATGGTGTGGTGTCTTGGGGTTCTTCTAAATATTTTATTGTTAATTCGCATTTTGTGATTAGGTTTTGGTCTTTATTGTTAAGTGGGGGTTCTATAATTATATGCTTTCTTGTGTGTGGCGTACTGTCACTAGGATGTTTGACTTTTGAGTCTGTATATATTTATTGATTGTATTGGTTGAATAATGTACAATTTATGCTTTCTGATATTCTTTGCAGCCTTGAAAAAGTCACGGGGGTATTTACTCCCATGACGAAACACGTGTTGGCTGTTTGCTGTGTAACACATTAAAGATTAACCTTTTACGTCATGGACTTCCTCTGAACTTTGTTCATTAATGCGCACCACTTAAATCGGATCATTGAGTTACGAATTCAAGGTTTACAAACTACGGACTTTACAATTACATATTATTCTACGAGTGCCTTGGTCTTTATATGAATAATAAACATTTCTGCATTTTCCGGTTCCTGGATATTTGCACCCTGTATTGCTTCATAAAACATCATCTCATTACCTCCTTTTCTGCGCATCGATGTTATTTTGCCCTCTATTCATCTTCTCGGAAGTGCTCGTATGTGTGATCCAGGTTCAGGTTTCTGAGAAGTAAGTTGAAAAGCAATTTGTCAGATAATTTTAGCATCTGAAAGAACCAAATTCATATCTATGTTCAGTCACATAATGTAATGTAAAAAAAACATGTATTTGGTATTCAGTGGCAAGGCTTCTTAGAACTGAGAGGGGGTATTAAGGAGGAAGGTTAGAGGTACCCTAGGAGTAGATCATGGGGTATTTGAAAGCATGGTCAGAGATATGAGCTGGATTACAGTTACTTAAGAACATGATCAGGAGTAGTTATGAGCATAATTGGAGGCACGTCTGAGCATGATTAAAGTAATTTATCAGTAGTAATAGAGGGATTTCTGAGCTGGATCTGAGGTTTTGGGGAGCACAATTAAAGATTTCTTTAAAGTGGACAAGAGGTCCTCATGAGCTTAATTAGAGGCATGTATGAGCATTTTTGAGACCTCTATGAGCATTGTGAAAACATAATGGTATATTTTATGTACTTTGATGTTATTGTTCTTTTAATATATATATCCGCACATCATTATGTGTTCCAATATAAGTTTTATGGCGCTTGTAGTCCGAGATGACATTTTAATCAGGGTAGTATATTAGCAAATTTCTGCAAAGCATGACCTAGTTTTCTGTCTTGGCATCTACTAGGGTTTTTTTAGGAGAATAATGAATTAAGGAATTCTTCTTTTCAAGGACCCCTCAGATTTCCGCCAGTAAAACATCCTGTTACCTACTCATTGGATACGTTTTGGTGAAACACATCTCTATCATGTGATTAGGTTCCATAGATATGTATTGAGGGGAAACATATATTAACTGCCCCAAATTTCCTGCATTTTAGCATTGCATACTCCAGCTGACCTTTTTGGGCACGAACTCTGGTAGTTGAAATGACAATCATCTTTTCATCATTTGCTGTGCTTCCATGTTAGACTAGAGGGCTTCCAGGCACGTTGTCTTTTATTTGTAATAGTATTAGAAGAGGTAGTTATGAGCTTGATCAGGTATTTATGTGCACGACTGGAGGTATGTATTCATGAGTTGAGGCATTACGGAGCAGTAACACCCTGGAGCTATGTCACCAGCATTACACAAGAAGGTTTGTGGTTAAAAAGAAGGATTATAAGAATTTAGGAGCGTGATAAAAGAGTTGAGGGGGTTTCAACCCAGGATGGGAAATAGCCAATAACAAAATTCTTGTAAAGTTTGGTCATGTATTGAGGTACTGAGGGGCAGGGTTATAGAGATTTTGGTTCCAGAGTCTCAGTATCAGAAGCAAGAATCAGGGTGTTTAAGATCAAAATCAAATAGAATCTTTAACAGGATTGGAGTTACATATACTTGAATTTAATAAGGATCTTAAAAGTATTCTTGATCAGTTTAGGGTGTCTGCAGCAACTTTACCTTCTATGTTCCAAAACAAAATCTAACTTTATGTGTATTTTAAAGAATTGGTCAAGCCAGGTTCCAAAAAAATACTTTGTTTTGTCTGAAAACCAAACTGAATTAACTCAGTTCTACATTTACTTAAGAGTCTGTTATTAACATTCCAATCAGGTGTGAAATGTTTGCCATCTAGGGGACAATACAGCAATTCTAAAACAGGAATGACCATGAACAGAAGCAGATTCTATCATAAGAGATTTCAGATTCCTTTAGATGTGAAAATAAATAAACAGCGACTCAGGTCATTCACTGAGACATTCATCTCATTCAGACATTCATCTCTGCCCGCAAAAAAAGAGGAAGGTGTTCTCAGATCAGGTAGAGGGGGTGCGTCCCCAGCTCCAAAGAGGTGGTCGTGGGTGTGGTGGCAGCACCACATAGGGAAGCCTGGCTTGTGCCATTTCAGATGGTTGACTCTGGGGAGATTTGTAGTAAGGTGAAAAAGGAACAGCCGAAAAATGAAGATAAGATTTTGATTCCATTCTGCTAGGACTGGGCCTATGGAAATCCCCAATCACTTGCTCAGGTCAGGACCAGAACATTTATAGACCTGAAAGACCATCTGAAGAAAGGAAGAACTCTGTCTAACTTGCTGGGGAAAGAAGCCTGATAAACGTCTGATCTTTACTGTAGCTCATGTACTGAGACTACTATCCAAGGGTCACATAGGCTTTCTGTTCACTGCCACAAGGACAGAAAAGGCAGGAGAAGGGCTTCATTCTGTGTGCAGGGTTAACTGACCCCTGTAGAAAACCTGGTAGAGATAAGCCTGCTGCCTAGATGCCTTCCCTTTGCACCTAGGAGCTGCAAGAGAGACTAGGGGTGGCTTTTCGAGCAACTTCAATATATTGGGACTCTTGGTTTCAGCCTGAAGCAGATGCAGAGAGGCTTATCTCACCTTTGGAGTTATGAATGGAGTTCCTCAGATTATGATAGTGAGATTGCAAGCATTGGGATGTTCCAGTGTGGAATATTTATGACTCTGCCCCTGACTTCCTGGTCTGTGTCCTGCAGAACAGTTTACTGGTAATGTTTTCTTGTTTCTTTTTATGATGCAAGACCAGCCTTTGTTGGTCATTTTGACTAATACAGGTGACTTTCACACCACTGTTATTCCTGTGGGAATATTATGACATTTTTGCTTTAAAACTAAAATTCTATATCTCAAGCTCCCCTAATCTATTTAACGATTTTGGTGACATTTTGGGCCAGATGTACCAAAGGATTTTACCCATTCTGTGTCTATGGGAAAAAGCTTTCGTACATATGGCCCTTAGGGGGTCATTCTGACCCTGGCGGTAAAATCCGCCAGGGCCAACGACCGCGGGAGCACCGCCAACAGGCTGGCGGTGCTCCCATGGGAATTCTGACCGCGGCGGTACAGCCGCGGTCAGAAACGGAAAACCGGCGGTGTACCGCCGGTTTCCCGCTGCCCTGGGGAATCCTCCATGGTGGCGCAGCTTGCTGCGCCGCCATGGGGATTCCGACCCCCATACCGCCATCCTGTTCCTGGCGGTTTTGGCCGCCAGGAACAGGATGGCAGTAAGGGGTGTCGTGGGGCCCCCGTAACAGGGCCCCAGAAAGATTTTCAGTGTCTGCCATGCAGACACTGAAAATCGCGACGGGTGCAACTGCACCCGTCGCACCCCTTCCACTCCGCCGGCTCCATTCGGAGCCGGCATCCTCATGGAAGGGTGTTTCCCACTGGGCTGGCGGGCGGCCTTCTGGCGGTCGCCCGCCAGCCCAGCGGGAAACCCAGAATACCCGCTGCGGTCTTTTGACCGCGCAGTGGTATTCTGGCGGTCCCAGCCAGGCCGGCGGCTTCTGCCGCCGGCCGGGGTCAGAATGACCCCCTCAGTCTTTTATTTTTTTCTTGCTGTTTCTATATTGGTTTATTAATTTTATTGTATTGTGTTCTTAGTTTATTGAATTGGGTTCTCAGTTTGAATGTTACTTGGCATTCCTAAATTTAACGCACATTTTATGGCTTGTGTCATTGCTACCAAATCAGATGTTTTTTACTAAATTGGTAGGGGCACCACAAGTGCAAATTGATAAGAAAAAGAAGGAAAATAAGATTATCAGATAGAGAAGCAGAGAGAGTCTCTATAGAATTTTTGTCAACAGCAGGCGTATACCGTCTTCGCGGAGGAACGCTTGGCTGCCAAGATAATGTTACAGACTTCCAGAGGAAGGTCGAAAGCTGTCAACTGCCACCACTCACTCTCCATGCATGAAGGCACAGAGTTGACAGGTTTCGGTTGAGGACCCTCCCATGCTGCTGCGACCGAAGATCCTCCCAAAGGGGCAGCCTGATTGGAGGTCTGATGCTCATTTTCAGAAGCTTCAGATACCAGACTCTCTGTGCCCAGTCCAGAGCCACAAGTATTACTCAACCCGATCTTCCTGAGAACTCTGGGCAGGAGTGGTATGGGTGGAAAGGCGTACAGGAGGCCTGAGCTCCACTCCCAATGAAAAGCATCGCCAAGCTCTCCCAACTGCTGAAAGAGTCCTTGTGCCACCTCTGAGTGGAGACACCACTTATGATCCGCTAGGCATCGACAGCTGAGTTTGTCCACCCTGGCATTCAGAGAACCTTCCAGGTGTTGAACCACCAGGGTTATGCCCTGCTGTTCCAGCCATGTTCAGAGACGCAGGGCCTCTTGACAAAGGGTCCACGACCCCACCCGCCCTGCTTGTTGCAGTACCACATTGCGGTGGTGTTGTCTGTGAACAGATGCACCAACATCCCCTTGACAGTGGGAGGAAGGGCCTTCAATTCTAGTCAGATTGCAATGTGTGCCAGCATGTGGATGTGGAGCTTGGATTCTGCCTGTGACCAAATCCCTCTGATTTCCACCTCTTCCAGATGGCCACCCCATCCCAGAAGTGACGCATCTGTCACTACTGTGAGATCTGGTTGGTGAAGGGAGAGGAGTCTACCTCTGACCCAGTTGCAGTTCGTTAACCACCACTGCAGGTCTTTACAGTTCCCTCTAAGATCTAGGCCATGTCGGAGTGATTTCCCTGATGCTGCGCCCACTGGAACTTCAGGTCTCGCTGCAGAGGCCGCATACGCCATCTGGCATGTTTAACCAACAGGATTCAAAAGGCCTTGAGGCCAAGCAGACTCAGTCAGTCTCACTGAAATCCAGGACAGAGGCTGAAACATGGCTATCATAGCCTGAATATCCTGGACTCACTGTTCAGGAGGATAAGCCCAAAACTGGCTGTGTCCAGAACTACTCGGATGAAAGGAAGCATCTGAGAAGAAGTCAGGTGTGACCTCGGCAAAACGAACCCCAGTGAATGCAGAAGGTTCACCGTAGTCTGGAGTTGGGAGACGACAATCTTAGGTGACCTTCCCTTCAATAGCCAGTTGTCGAGGTAGGGGAAGACTGAAACCCCTAACCTGCGCAGATGAGCCACGACCACCGCCATCACTTTAGGAACACCCGATGGGCACTGTAAGGCCAAATAGCAGCACAGTGAACTGAAAGTGTTTGTAGCCTACCTTGAACTGCAGGTAGCGCCTGTGGGCTGGCAGGATTGGGATATGGAAGTATACATTTTGCAAATGTAGCGCTAC
This sequence comes from Pleurodeles waltl, assembly GCF_031143425.1. Classification (NCBI taxonomy): domain Eukaryota; kingdom Metazoa; phylum Chordata; class Amphibia; order Caudata; family Salamandridae; genus Pleurodeles; species Pleurodeles waltl. Next base: position 206,444,347 of record NC_090441.1, read on the forward strand.
CATCCAGTCTTCTAGAACTAAGGCCGACAAGACCTGAGCCAACGAGATCATCTTGAATTGTTCCTCCTCGAAGAAGAGATTCACGGTCCATAAGTCTAGAAGAGGGCGAAGATCCTTGTTCTTTCTAGGTATCAGAAAGTAGCGGGAATAACGACCACTGCCTACTTCTGACATCGGAAATCCTTCTATGGCTCTCTTAGCCAAGAGAGATGAAAATTCCTCTCGAAGTAGATTTAAATGATCCTCCATCAGCTATTTGAATGCAGGGAGAATAGGAGGAGGAAAGGATTGAAAAGGCAGGGCAAAACCCTTCCTGATGATCTGCAGTACCCATGCGTCTGATGTTATTGACTTCCATTGAAGGAGATGATGGTATATTCTCCCTCCAACTGGACTAGCATGGTCCTGCAGATATAAACTAGGAAAGCTTAGAGGCTGCAGCTGCCAGGGGATATGTGGTAGATGACTTCTGGCCTGCAGATCCTCTAGATCTGAAGACACCCCGCCTATGTCTGCGCATACTCTGGGTTGGTTGCATGGGAAGGTGGCTGGCATAGGGCTGGTGCAGTGCCAGGCCTCTTCCGTAGCCACAAAAGGGGCAAAAGGTAGACAGTTGGCGAGGGGTCACAGAGAGGCCCAAGGACTTGGCCGTAGTCCAAGAGTTCTTAAAGCTTTCGAGTCTGTCTTCTTACCAAACAAGCGAGTGCCATCAAAGGGCATGTCCATCAAATTTGCTTGGACATTTCGTGAAAAGCCAGATGTCCTCAGCCAGACATGACGCCTTAAGGCCACTGTTGATGCAACCGCTCTGCCCAGCGAGTCAGTTGTGTCTAGTTTAGTCTAGCTGCATCTCTCCCGTCTTTCACTGCTTGGGAGAATATGGCCCGGGCCTCCACCGGGACCTGAGGCAGCACTTGCGGAACTGTGTCCCAAATAGTATGGGAGAAACGGCCCAACCAGCACAAGGTGTTCATCGCCTTAGTGTTAGGGTGGTGGAAGAAAACAACTTCTTCCCAAGAAGGTTGAGCCTCCTAGATTCCCTATCCGGGGGAGCGCAAGGGAATGCATCAAGGGGTGTGGAGGCTTGGACAACCAAGCTTTCAGAGGTGGGGTGATGGCTGAGAAAGCTAGGGTCACCCGGAGCTGTTCGATGGTGACAGGGAATCGTCCTATTAACAGGAGCCCCTGTGCTGAGCTTGGACCAAGTTGACAGCATGATGTCCGTAAGTGCCTCTTTAAAAAGCAAAAGGGGTTCAGATGTGGAAGCCCCAGGCTGAAGCACTTCAAGATGTTTGTCTTGACAGCCACTGAGGGCAGTTTGTGGTTGAGGACCCCCACTGCCCTACGCACCCCCATTGCATGGGATGCTGCCTTCTCCATAGCCACAATAGGGGGTGAGAGTAACGGAGTGTCTAGAGAGGTGCCCAAACCACTGGTCTCTCCTAGCTCCTCATACCTGTACATGGATTGTTTCAACTGGTGTTCTAGAGGGTCCAGTGACCCCTCCCACTCTTCTCCCATGCATCACAATATAAAAAATAAGGTTCAAGCAATGATTTTGCACCCGTTGGGGCCGTTAGCAACAGAATTGGCATTGTGAGATGCCGTCCTGGCTCTAGACCATCGGGGATAAGAATGGGGTTGGCACCGCCGGTGGGCACCAGCAGCTCCTGGATTATTGACGTCATGACTGGCGCTAGGAAAAGTGACCTGGGTATGACCGGCACCTGTCCGAATCCAGACTCAGATCCATGAAACCCCGCCAGTGCCAAGGTCGAAGCTGCCTGCATGGATCTAGTAGGAGTCTCACTCAACCCCGCGGGGCCCAATGGCACACCAGAGGGGTTGGCTTGCTCAAATACGCTGCACATGGCCTTGTAAAATTCTTTTATTTGAGCGCGTATTAACCTGGCCACTGGGAAAGATGGGAGGCCTGGAGTTGAACTGGCTAATGGCTCCGTAGAACCTTGCCGGGAAGGCTGGTGTTCCCCACTCATTTCGTCGGCTGACGGACGAGGCAAAGACGAAGTCCTCTTGGACTTCTTCTTTTTTTTTGTGCCTCTTCTCGAGTGTCCTCAGGACCTCGAATGGGAAGAAAAGGACTTGGGGTTTCAAGATCTCGTCCTTGACCGGAACTGAGACCATTTTGAAGTCATGCACGTCAGTGTTGCCGACTGCCAGGCTCCAAGCAGCTTTGGGGACCGCTCCCTCAAAGCCTTCAGCGCCATGGCCTGGCAGTACGAGCACAACTTGGAGTAGTGGTCGCACTCAAGGCACCACAGGCAAACAAGATGGGGGTCACTAACCAACATGGCGCAGTGACAGGCGACACACGGTTTAAACACAACCTTCCTTGAAGATATCCTCCACACACACCAGAAAATCTTGACAAAATTTCAAAAAAGGGCCTGTCAAAAAGTGATAGGGGGTAGCTCTCTCTGGATCTGCGCTAACTGGCACAGAATGAAAATGACTGATTCCCACACACCTGGGTGGTGCCTATATCTGTGGCCATGATGTCACTCCTGGTGCCAACAACGCCAATCGGAGCAGAGTGGAACCATCCGATGGCGCGCACAAGGAGTATTGCTCAGCAAAGGTTTCTGGATCCATTCTGATGCCGGGGAAAATCAAAACTAAGGAATCTGCAGTTAGAAGTCTGTATTAGATTAAGGGTTTGGGGCGTCTGTGGTGTAATTCTCCTTGGGTATGTCTGTAGCCGCACATTGTGAGTTGATCATCTTGCTGGTAGCTTTTTCAGCTTTCCCCCTGCACACCACTGCACTGCTCTGTACACCCCCTTTCTTACTCAGGCCAACCTAGTGTAGAATGAAGTGTGTCTAATTCAGATAACAATTTCTTCAATCAAGCAGAGAGGGAATTTGTTTTCACCCCTTCTGCACTTGGCCAGATGTAAAGCTGTGCCTGTGGCCTGCAAGATGCAGCACCTCCACCACAGAAGTCGGCCAACCACAAGGTCACTGCTCATATCTTAGCGAATGGATTTGGTAAATGCCCACCCCCTCCATTCTGTACCTAGCTGTGTGACTAGCAACACACCCTGATTATTTCAGATCCTTTGTCCATAGAAGGAGAATGCCTGTTTCCTTACGGTGTTCTGGTACAGTCTGCAGGTGTGGTGAAAGCCACCAAAGATTGTCAGTTTGTGAGTGCTGGTGATAATGGTTTTGGGGAAACTCTCCACACCAGCATAAAGGAAAATATTGAAATAAGGGCCGGATTATTTGCTGTCCATATGCAGGACACAGGAAAAGACATACAATTGAAGGTCAAAACCTGCTGTTGCTTGAACACTTTTTAAGGTAACCTCGCTATAATAATTTGGTCTTCAATATCTCAGCCTCTTTGAAATGGTAAATCCTGTAATAACTTGTAGGAAAGCGACCCTTTTGGCATGGCTACCCCCCCACTTTTTGCCTGATGCTGATGCTAACCTGACTGAGTGTGTGCGGGGATCCTGCTAACCAGGGCCCAGCACCAGTGTTCTTTCGCTAAACTGTTTCACTGTTTCCACAATAGGCACACCCCTGACACACAGTTAAGTCCCTTGTAAAAGGTACCAATGGTACCAAGGGCTTTGTGACCAGGGAGGGTCCCCAAGGGCTGCAGCATGCATTGTGCCACCCTAAGGGACCCCTCACCAGACACATGCACACTGCCATTGCAGATTGTGTGTAGGTGGTAAGAAAAAGGTAAAGTGGACATGGCATCCCTCCCAGGGTGCCATGCCCACAAACCACTGCCTGTGGCCTAGGCACTTCACCTCTCTAGCAGGCCTTACAGCCCTAAGGCAAGGTGCACTATACCACAGGTGAGGGCATAGCAGCATGACCAATAAGCCCCTACAGTGTCTACGTCCATTCTTAGATATTGTAAGTGCAGAGTGGCCATAATGAGTACATGGGTTGGGGGTTTGTCATTAGGAACTCCACAGCTCCATGATGACTTCACTGAAGACTGGGAAGTTTGGTATCAAACTTCGCAGCACAATAAACCTACACTGATGCAAGTGTTGGATTCATGGTAAAATGCACACAGAGGGATGCCCCTTGCAACCCTTTAGTGCTATGCTCACCTGTCTTGGCCAGCCGGCCGCTAACATATAAAGTTCTGACCCCATGGGGTGAGAGCCTTTGTGCTTACTGGGCTCAAGAAAAAAGCCTACTCTGGGTGGAGGTGCTTCACTCCTCCCCCCTGCAGGAACTGCAACACTTGGTGGTAAGCCTCAAAGGCTCAGGCCTTCTGTTACAGCACCCAAGGGCACTCCAGCTATTAGAGATGTCCCCCGGACCAAGGCTCACTTATGGCAGCAGGTCCTGTGGGAAAATTAGGTAAAACAAGGAGGAGTGACCACTGCAGCTTGGACCACCCATAAAGTGTCCAGAGCTGAAGTGACCCCCTCCTTGAAGAATCCTCTATCTTGGTTTGGAGGAGAGTGACCAATAGGATAGGAATGTGCCCCCCTTTCCAAAGGGAGGAGGCAGAAAAAGGGTAAAGCCACTCAAAGGGACAGTAGCTATTGGCTACTGACCTCTGTAATGCCTCTAAATCTAGTATTTAGGGGCACCTCTGAACCTTCCTCTTCAGATTTCTGGCAACCTCAAGAAGGGAAGAAAGAAAAAGAGCCAACCCCCAGCAGTGAAGACTCTAGATGACAACTGACTTGGCCCCAGCCTACCGGCCTGTCTGCAGCTTCAGGACTCCTGCTACAAAAAGGTGACACATCCTGCAGGACCAGTGATCTCTACAAACCCCCAGAGGACTGCCTGCACACCAGAGGACCAAGAATTCCAGAGGAAAGAGGCCCTGTCGATCCCTATGCCCTGTCGTCACTACCTATGTTCAGCTTCATAATGATAAACTCTGAACCTAGGCATATTTGGTATCAAACTTGTCGGAATCATACTACAATACTGTTGCAAGTGTTGGAAGTATGATTCCATGCAGTCTGTAAGCTCTTTAGAGGACCCCCACCATGGCTACCACCAGTCTTACAGGGTTTTCCGGGCAGCCAAGCTTCTGCCACCCCTCAGACAGGTTTTTTCTCTCCTGCTGCTTGATCTGATCAAGCTCAGAAAGGCAGAACAAAGGATTTCCTTTGGGAGAGGGGGGTAACACCCTCTCCCTTTGGAAATAGGTGTGACTGGCTTTAGAGGGGTAGCCTCTCCAAGCCACTGGTTTGCTTTGAAGGGCATATTTGGTTCCCTACATGCATAAACCAGTTCACACTGGTTCAGGGACCCCCAGTTCCTGCTCTGGTGTGAAGCTGGACAATGGTAAGAGGAGTGACCACTCCCCTGTCCATTACCACCCCAGGGGTGGTACCCAGAGCTCTTCCAGAGGGTCCCTGGGTTCTGCCATCTTGTTTCCAAGGTTGGCAGGGAACTCTGGGAGCATCTGAGTGGCCAGGCCAGGCAGGTGTCATCAGAGCCCCCTCCTGATAGGTGCTTACCTGGTTAGGTGACCAATCCCCCTTTTAGGGCTGTTTAGGGTCTCTCTCTTGTGTGGGTCCTCAGATTCAGCTTGCAAGATTCCAGCAGGACTCCTCTGCAACCTCTGCTTTGACTTCTGGCCACTGGAACCGCGACTGGATCCTCCAGGAACCGACAAACGCTGCTACAACGAAGAAGACTCTTCTGCAACTTTGTTTCCACGTCTCCTGCCAGCTTTGCAACATTTCCCCGGCCGTGCATCCTCAGAAGACTGCAACTCTTCAGCCTGCACAAGAAGAAGAAGGAATCTCCCTTGGAGTGAAGGAGTCACTTCCCTGCAACCGCAGGCACCTACAACAAGCGACGACCGGCTGCGTGGATCTCCTCTCATCTTGAGCTGTATGGATTCTGCATCACGGGTGGTAGTCTGGAGTAGTCCTCTTGGTTCTCCCTGCCAGCTGTCCATCTTTGGTGGAGGTAAGCCTTTGCCTTCCCATGAACCGCGTCTCTTGCAGCTGCCAATGCTTGTTTGCATCTCCTCCAAGGGATCGTCAGGCGACGCGTACCTCCAGCCCCCAGCACTTTATCCTGTAAAGCACAGCCTCCTTAGTGGTTCTCCTGCGGCGTGGTATCCTCTTTTGTAGTGCTGCGTGGGCTTCTTCTGCGGCTCCTGTGTCCCTATCCTGTGGGACTCCTGTGGGTGCTGCCTCTGCTCCTGTGGACTCTCTGCGCTGCTGAGGGACCCATGTGACTCCCACTCCTGGGTTGAGTCCTCCTGGGCCTTTCTGGTCCTCAGCAGCACCTCTTTTCCACTAAATGTAAGTTTGCCTTTGCCAAGGCTTGTTGGTGGAATTCCTGCACGAACACCGGCCTGCAATCCTCCTTCCAGCGTGGGGCTTCATCTGCATCCATCAGGAACTCTTCTCCGGCTCCAGGGCTGCAGTGCTGACCTGTTCTTCATCACTGTCGACCAACTCCTGCAAGTACAGCTGGGTGGGTAGTAGCTCCTAGTCCTCCTGTTCTCAACTGTGACTCTTGTACTTGGTCCCCTCTCTCCACATGTCTTCTTTCTTCAGGAATCCACTGCTGGTTTTCTTGCAGTCTTATCTGTGTGTCTTCTTTTTCTCCTTTTGTGTGGTTTGGGGATAAAATCCAGTGTATTATTCATGGTCGCTGGGGGTACTGTATTACTTACCTCTCTGTTTTTTTTACTACTCCCAGCTCCCCTCTCCACATATTACCTACCTAGGTCGGGTACCTTATTCTCATTCCATTTTTTTGTATATGGTTTGTGCTCCCCCTAGGGTCACTATGGTTTATTGTTATTTGCACTGTTTTCTAACCTTTTCTATGCCTATTTCTGATTACTAGTGTATATATTTAGTGTATTACTTACCTCCTAAGGGTGGGTTACCTGTCTGGTATTTTGTGGTGATTTGTTCTAAAAGTAAGATACCTTTATTTTTGTACAACTGTTTTCTTTCATGTGTGTGAGTGCTGTGTGACTACATTGATATTGCATGAGCTTTGCATGTCTCCTAGATAAGCCTTGGCTGCTCACCCACAGCTACCTATAAAGAGCCTGGCTTCTAGACACTGCCTACACTTCACTACGAGGGGATACCTGGAACTGGTATAAGGTGTAAGTACCTTAGGTACCCACCACACACCAGGGCAGCTTCATACAACTTACCTGCAACAAGATTCTTTTGGCTCTAGTAATAAAGTAACAAAAATATATTTTTCCTATATAAATACATTGGCCTGGGGTTAGTCATTGAGTGTGGGCCTCATTTCTTGAATGTGGGTGTACAACAAATGCTTTGCACTGCCCTCTGATAAGCCTAATTTCTCGACCACACTACCACAAAGAGAACAACAGTATTATCTACTTTAGCCCATGTTAAGTCTCTGGGGAACCACTGGACTCTGTGCATACAATATCTCATTTTGATATAGTTTATACATAGCCAGCTTCCTACATAACAATGTCTCCTTATACGCAGAAATGGTCCATCTGGTAGGTTATCCCTGAGGGAAGGGGATTATTTTGCTGGTTTCAAAGTCTGAAACCAGCAAAACAATCAATGGGAATATTCAATACAGGCAAGGGATCCATAAATGGAAGAGGTATTTTAATAATATGTTTCTCCTGCGGTGTGGCGGTGAAGGACGTCCGCTCAATGACTTTGTGAAATGGCACAATGAACAAAGTACTCACTTAAAATTCACAGGTAAATTCAGCAGACTGTTTTTTTTATTTGCAGTTTATATAGCGCAAACCCCTTTGTATCGCTTTACATGAGCACCAGTTACATTACACAAGGTCAGAGAGGGAGAGAGGTTACCATTAAGAAGTTTGTTAGAGCTCAGAAGATAGCCTGGTACTGTCCAGGGAAGACTCCACTCATGCCTACAACTACAGAGGGCAATAGCGAACACACTCCAGTTACAAAACAACATAAAGAGACACTGATCATTGAAAACCAATATTCTCCCCTCCCCTTTTTGCATTGAAAAGCAATAGAAATATATGGGATTGTGTGGTACAGGCACATAGACAGACCAACACATGCAACAATAAAAGAACCTTCTGGGGAATGCCAGTCAATGTTCATCTACTGGAGCTGACATGACCTTACACCCAATTCTTGTCTAGTGCTGTCAGTTGTCTTTGCAAGAAAACCACCGCCCACCAAACTGGTAATGAGGCCTTAAATGTGCTGTATACATATACTGATGTGAAGTCAAACTGTCTATTGGATTACAAATAATGCATAGTGTGAGAATTTTGAAATTTGACTTCCACTGGTTGTATGCCATATTTGAGGTGAGTTTGGTGAATATATATATATATATATATATATATATATATATATATATATATATTTAGATGTAGGTTGCAGCGTCTTTGCCTCCACGCTGCAGACGGAGACGGGGTCGCGACCCCCAATACTTCAAAAGACAAACATCCACAACGCTCGGGGACTGAAATGATCTGCGCCCCAAACATGAAAAGACGAGTCTCCGTCACTCCAGAGAGATTAAATAAAACTTTTATTAAGCGATGTGCCCAACGCATTTCGGAAAATAGGATTTCCTTGGTCACGGGTAACTGACCCGTTGCTCTAATCTACTTAAATACACCAAGTGCACAATACAGTATACAAACAACATCAAAGAAGGACTAAGATACAACATCTCCTGAATTAAGCCTGAAACATGGCAGCCATTTGAAGTGGCTAAAGTAATATATAAATATATACCAATCAACTTCCATATAAAAAGCGTAACTATTAATCAGCAATTTCTAATCATCCATTATATCATTTAATAATTTACATTCTCATAATAAATACTATATTACTTCACATCAAAATCATTTTATCCCCATTTTAAATGTTCTTTAAATATTATAAATGATTAAATATATTTGTGATCCATATGGTCAAAGAAGGGGGGTTTAATATAGAAATATACAATATATATGGCTGAAACTAAGGTAAGTGCACAGTAAGAATGTTGAGATGTAACATATTTAAGTGCAGAATATTCAATTCATTTTCAATATATTTCTTATACAATTAGTATGTACAGGCCCAGTTAAAAGCCTTATCACGTTTATAATATATCTACTCCCCAAATGAAGACATTCACTATTGCTCCAAAGTTGAATATAAAAAATATAGGAAAAAATAAATAGATATATATAAAAAAGGGTATAATAGCTTCTTTGCTTTTGTTGATAATGAAGTCGAACATTCATGATCTTCCCTATTGAATATATTCATATAAAATATAAAAGCCACCTACAAGAGGGAGATAAAAATATAATTAGAATAAAATTGAACAAATACTATATACTACACAACATTTTTGAAAAATAAGAAAATTATAGAGGAATTTAAAAAAAGAGAGAGATGCAGGATTAAACAATATAAGAGAATTATTATACAATAGACAGATAGTGAGGAACCTTAATTGCCAATGTGTATTGACAATTCTTCATCCATGTTAAGTCCAATCGGTTGTAAAGTATTCATGCCAATTATTAGCCTAGATTCCAGTCTCCTCAATTCCAGTACTCTGTTCCCACCTCTTTCCCTTATTGAAAAACATTAGGTGAGTCTCCACGCTTCACTTTCAGGAAAAATAAATCTTTAAGCGATTCACTTTGTAACTGCTTAATCCCACAACCTAAAGCTAAGAACCCTGAGCAGGGATTCTTTACCTGTGGTAGATGTAAAGCTTGAAAACACAGAATAAATATGAAAAGTATTCAATTCCCTACTATCTCTACTCCTTATGTAATTCATAAACATGTGTCATGTATGTCAGATCATTGTGTTTACACTTTAATCTGTCCTTGTAATACATTTTACATAGGTAGTACCATCCATCCTGCTAAAAAATAAATTTTAGAACATATGAGAGCTATAGATCATATAGATAAAAGCTATCCAGTAGCTAGGCACTTTAGAGAATTTCATAGACAATGGGCTGATCTGTTGAAATGCGTTGTATTAGATCAAGTTCCAATAAGGGAAAGAGGTGGGAACAGAGTACTGGAATTGAGGAGACTGGAATCTAGGCTAATAATTGGCATGAATACTTGACAACCGATTGGACTTAACATGGATGAAGAATTGTCAATACACGTTGGCAATTAAGGTCCCTCACTATCTGTCTTTTGTATAATAATTCTCTTATATTGTTTAATGCTGCATCTCTCTCTTTTTTTAACTTCCTCTATAATGTTCAAATTTTTCAAAAATGGTGTGTAGTATATAGTATTTGTTCAATTTTATTCTAATTATATTTTTATCTCCCTCTTGTAGGTGGCTTTTATATTTTATATGAATATATTCAGAAGGGAAGATCATGAATGTTCGACTTCATTATCAACAAAAGCAAAGGAGCTATTATATCCTTTCTTATATATATATATTTATTTTTTCCTATATTTTTTATATTCAACTTTGCAGCAATAGTGAATGTCTTCATTTGGGGAATAAATATATTATAAACATGATAAGGCTTTTAACTAGGCCTGTCCATACTAATTGCATAAGAAATATATTGGAAATGAATTGAATATTCTGCACTTTAATATATTACATCTCAACATTCTTATTGTGTATTTACCTTAGTTTCAGCCATATATATTGTATATTTCTATACTAAACCCCCCTTCTTTGACCGTATGGATCACAAATATATTTAATCATTTATAATATTTAAAGAACATTTAAAATGGGGATAAAATGATTTTGATGTGAAGTAATATAGTATTTATTAGGAGAATGTAAATTAAATTATGTAATGGATGATTAAAAATTGTTGATTAATAGTTATGCTTTTTGTATAGAAGTTGATTGGTATATATTTATATATTACTTTAGCCACTTCAAAATGGCCGACATGTTTCAGGCTTAATTCAGGAGATGCTGTATCTTAGTCCTTCTTTGATGTTGTTTGTATACTGTATTGTGCACTTGGTGTATTTAAGTAGATTAGAGGAACGGGCCAGTTACCCGTGACCAAGGAAATCCTACTTTCCGAAACGCGTTGGGCACATCGCTTAATAAAAGTTTCATTTCATCTCTCTGGAGTGACAGAGACCCGTCTAATCATCTAAGTGTTTTTGTACAGATCAGTTTCAGGTATATAGAATTGTTTGTAATCTTCGAGCAGACTATAGCAGAATCAAAGTCCGGAGTGAGGGAATATCCAGCCCACATGTTCCTTCTCACTCTCAGGGTTGGGGATTGCTAGGTTCTTAATTACTCAAACTCTGATTGGTCTGGGTGCAGTTTTAAGTGAACATGAGTGATGGGTATGGTTGGAAGAAGTGAGGCATGACTAATTTCTGGATAAACTCTTATCAGGACTTGAAAAGAAACTAAGGGCAATATTTATGGCCAGCTCACACTGTGCAGTGCAGCAGGTCACCTTGAAGCGCTGCACTGCATGACAGAGAAAGGTCAGGAATGCCCCGTATTTAAGGCAATACAAAGCTTTTCTGTTCACAATGGGGTGCCTAGCACCAACGCAGGTGATAATGCAAAGGCGCCTGCAATGCATGCAGGATTGTTTTTGTGCAGCAATGGGCACCTTCAGGCACAAAAACAATTGCCTGAGGAATGTAGCACACATAGAAAGAGTTAAAAACGAGGGGAAATAAAGGTATTTCTCCTTGTAATGCCTCATCTGGGGAGACTTATCTTTTTGGTGCATTCTCAGGTTTACCTGTTCTTGTAAATCTGGGAAGGCGCCAAAATCCATGGATGTTGCATGGGAACACCCAAGCAACACCCATGGATTCATCTCCCTGGTGCAGAGTAATGCAGAGTAATGCAGCACAGCAATTTGCACTGCATTACATTACTCAAGATTTATGAAGCCACGCAGGGCCACAGAAGGTGGCCTTGCATGGCTTTATAAATCTCATTTATCGTGGTGCAAGAGCGACACGAAGGGGCTCATAAATATTCCCCTAACGCTGTAAGTAGAGATGTTACAGCTGGAAAGGTAGTCTTTGTTCTTGTGATGCGGTGCTTTTTGTAGATGTTGGGAATGAGTTAGGATATGTGTGTGTTTATGACAGTTTCAAATGGAGTGCATCTATAACGCTAATCCTGCAAAGCACCTAGAGGCCCATTGAAAACAATGGGAGCCTCATTTTAACACCTGCTCTTTCCAGGCGTTAAAAATGCCCCCAAAAAATGGCGCAAATAAATCTTTTAGATTTTTTTGCACCACTTTTTTTGCCCTCCCTAATGGGGGAACGCTCCCCTTGCAATTCATTATGCCTGGCGCAGGCATAATGTGGGGCATGGGGTTACAAAGTGGCGCAATGCATGCATTGCGCCACTTTGCAAATATGGCACGTGGAAAAAAGCACACGCCTTAGCATAAAAAAATTATGCAATGGCGGCGCTAAGGTGGCGCTAGGGGCTCTTAAATATGCCCCCAAGTGTTTTAAAGCGCTGATAAAGGCTGGCTTTACTAATCTACTCAGAGATTTTCAAACATTTTGATTGTTGCCTGGAAGCTGGATGCACAAGGAACTCTGCAGCAGGTGCTTTAATATCATCATAAGTTAAATTGTAAGTTATTCCTAAACATAGCAACGCCTTAGCATAAAACATTACGCTATGGCGGCGCTAAAGTGGCGCTAGGGGCTCTTAAATATTACCCCAAGTGTTTTAAACTGCTGATAAAGGCTGGCTTTACTAATCCACTCAGCTGTCCACATAAAATACAGATCTGTTCTTGGCAGCAGGCGTGTTAACCCTGTGCGCTACTTTATTGCGGGTCACAATTGACACTGGACAAAAGGTGCATCTCTCTCTCTCTCTAGCAGGAAAACTAATCACAAGAGTTTTCTAGACATTTTAATTGTTGCCTGAAAGCTGGATGCACAAGAAACTCTGCAGCAGGTGCTTCCAAATCATCATAGGTTAAATTGTAAGTTATTCCTAAACACAGTGCACCCTCTGAGGTCAGTGCCTCCTTTTCAGGTTAGGCCCAGTGCGGCTGCACCGGTCGCACTGCCATAATGCCTGCCCTGGACTTCTACACAGCACGGTGAGCTCTTATGGTTACAGAGTTTTGATTTACATAAAGAGATTGGTTGGACAGCTGAATGCTATCTTCCAAAACAGGTGACTTATGGATACCATAGCTGGTGATCTATAATGTATTTTTAGGCCAGGTAAATGTTGTATTTGTATTTATAATGCATGTTTTTGCTTACTCTTTCGTTCTTCTTCCAAGTGTAAGATGATTATTTACAGTAAGGTGACTTTGTTACATCTTTTAAGGTGGTAGATTATGATTTAAGTAATGTGATGGATGGGTTGTGGGGTGCTTTTTGCATAACTTGATGCTTTATTTGTTTTTTTCTTCATTAGTATAGGGGTTATACATTTTTTCTTTTTTAGATGTCTGTGTTGGTGGTGGCTTTGTTTCTAAAGCTCGTTTTTGTTAAATTGGGTAAATAGATTTAACAAGTGTCATGTCAATGGACCTACAAAGGATCTGGTAAGTAAATGGATCGAAGAGCCCTTAAGTGAGGAGGTCAGATATCTAATGTGGGTTGCCAAATGTTGATCAGCTGGTGGTTTAGGGGGTGAACAGTTAGAAACAGTGTCAGAGTTTAGATATGTAGGTATGATTTTTAAGTAGAATGTAATTTTTAATTCAGACACTGGGCAGCAGGAACAGAGAGTGAAAGCAGTCAGGAGAACATTAAAGAAGCTGGGCTCTGCACCAGGTCCCAGATCACTTGAGGTTCTCTGGGAGGCCTACAATGCTAAGATAGCAAGTCTGCTGTTGTGTGGCCGGTGGTCTGTCCCTGAAGAATGAATAGAAGGAGTTCAAAGAAGGGGAACTAATATCTTGAAACCACAGCTTGGTTTACTGGCAGGATCTGTGAGCAGTGCAGTGAGACTTAGTTTGGCCTCATGGATGTTAGCTTCAGATGCTGGCAGAGTATGGGATTATTGGTGCAATATCATGAAAGCATCAGATCACTCGCTCAAACAATCAGTGAAACGGCATCTACAATTAAAAGGCCAAATTCCATGGCCTGTCTTGAAGATTACAGTCTTGTTGGACAAGGAGAGGTGCCCAAAGTGCTAACCTCATAGTGGTAAAAGGGTACCAACTTCACCAGGAGTTCAGCAGCACAAGCGCACTGGTGGCAGCATACCATGTAGTGATCAGTAGTGGTGATTTTTTTTTTACTAGGGGTGGGCGGAATGTTTCATTCTGCCCGCATAAATGGCAGAATTTGGCGACTCCGTGTTACTCTTGCAATATGGAGTTCTGGGCAAATTCCATCAATCACAGCGTGGCTTAATTTTTTCCTGCAAGGCTCCAGAAATGCAAGCATGAGAGAGATTTGGTGTCCACTAGCACCATTTTGTAACACAGGCTATTGTTGGTTCTAGCGAGCTGTTGCAATCAGAGGGCTGCTTCTCTGGTAGATATACTGCTGCTTGAGTAGCTTTTCTACTGCCGGCACCTGGGGAAACCTAGCAAACCAGTGCCTTTTTGAAAACTAGAAACCATGGGGAATCCAAGATGAGGTGACTTGTGGGGCTCTGGCCAGGTTCTGTTACCCAGAATTCTTTGCAAACCTCAAAATGTGGCTAAAAAAACACGTTTTCCTCACATTTCGGTGACAGAAAGTTCGAAAGTTCTGGAATCTGAGAGGAGCCACAAATTTCCTTCCGCTCAGTGTTCCCCCAAGTCTCCCGATAAAAATGATACCTCACTTGTGTGGGTAGGCCTAGTGCCCGCGACAGGAAATGGCCCAAAACACAACGTGGACACATCACATTTTTTCATAGAAAACAGTGCCTACCTGTGGATTTTGGCCTCTAGCTCAGCCGGCCCCACGGGGGGGCTGAAATGGCCTAAAATAAATTTACCCCCCCAACCCTCCCCCGGGAGCGACCCTTGCCTACGGGGTCGCTTCCCCTGCGTGACATTGGCGCCAAAAAAAAAATCCCCGGTGCCTAGTGGTTTCTGCCCCCTTGGGGGCAGATTGACCTAAAATCGGCCAATCTGCAGAAATGGTCTAAATACAATTTGCCCCCCAGGGGAGCGACCCTTGCCTAATGGGTCGCTCCCCATCTCTGAAAAAAAAAAAATTGCCCTGGCGTCTAGAGGTTTGTGCCCCCCCTGGGGGCAGATCGGCCTCATAACAATAGGTCGATCTGCCCCCGGGGGGGCAGAAATGGCCTAAAATAAATTTGTCCCCCACCCCCCTATCCCCCACACGTGAGCGACCCTTGCCTACGGGGTCGCTCCACCTACGTGACATTGGCGCCAAAAAAAACATCCCCGGTGCCTAGTGGTTTCTGCCCCCTTGGGGGCAGATTGACCTAAAATCGACCAATCTGCCCCCAAGTGGGGCAGAAATGGTCTAAATACAATTTGCCCCCAACCCTCCCCGGGAGCGACCCTTGCCTACGGGGTCGCTCCCCCTGTGTGACATTGGTGCCAAAAAAAAAAATCCCCGTTGCCTAGGGGTTTCTGCCCCCTTTGGGGCAGATTGACCTAAAATCGGCCAATCTGCTCCCAAGGGGGGCAGAAATGGTCTAAATACAATTTGCCCTCCAGGGGAGCGACCCTTGCCTAATGGGTCGCTCCCCATCTCTGAAAAAACAAACAAAAAACACACAAAAAAAATTTGCCCTGGCGCCTAGAGGTTTCTGCCCCCCCTGGGGGCAGATCGGCCTAATAACAATAGGCCGATCTGACCCCAGGGGGGGCAGAAATGGCCTAAAATAAAATTGCCCCCCTCCAGCCCCCCAAACCCCCCCCCCGGGAGCGACCCTTGCCTACGGGGTCGCTCCCCCGCGTGACATTGGCGCCAAAAAAAAAATCCCTGGTGCCTAGTGGTTTCTGCCCCCTTGGGGGCAGATTGACCTAAAATCAGCCAATCTGCCCCCAAGGGGGGCAGAAATGGTCTAAATACAATTTGCCCCCCAGGGGAGCGACCCTTGCCTAATGGGTCGCTCCCCATCTCTGAAAAAACAAAGAAACAAAAAAAAAACACTACAAAAAAATGTGCCCTGGCGCCTAGAGGTTTCTGCCCCCCCGGGGGCAGATCGTCCTAATAACAATAGGCCGATCTGCCCCCCAGAAATGGCCTAAAATAAATAAATTTGCAAGCAATCCGGCTTTTGAAATGCTGGGAGAGACTTCAAAGGGAAGGAAATACATTTCCTTCCTATTGAAGCCTCTCCGAGCGCGATGGGGGAGACCCTGTTACTAATCAGCGCTTCCCCTTCCATCCCTGACTTTGCGGGGTGGGGGGAAGCACACAGAGGGAGCGAGAGCGCTCCCTCTGGGCTGTGTGCCGAGGACGTAGTGGTTACGTCCTCGGCACAGCAGCACTGTGCTGAAGGACGTAACCACTACGTCCTCGGCACAGAACCGGTTAAGCCACTTTTTGTAAAATACGGCGCAGTGCACAGCACCATCGGAGCATCACAGAAAGTTCTGCTCCGGTGGTGCAAAGGGACTTGTAAATCCGGCCCAGAGTCTTTATAGGTCCATGTCTATTTTGGTGGAGCTTGAATTGTGCAGTGCCTTGTGTGTGTGTATGAGGAGTTTGAATTGAGCTTGTGTGTGTATTGGGAGCTAGTGGAGCTTCCAGATGTGTGGTTTGATGTGAGTTCTGTGTGGGAGGTTGAGGATGAAACTCAGTGCCGAGTTCTGGATGGTTTTGTAGTCTTCTAGTGAGTTGTTGGTGATCCCAGCATAGAGCGTATTTCCATAGTCCTACTTGCTTGTGACTTGGGTGTTATTCTAGTGTTGCTTGGGAGCCATTTGAAGATTTTCCTCTGAAACTTCACGGTGTGGAAGCAGGATGCAGTGATGGTGTTGACTTGTGCAGTCATGTCCAGTTTCCCGTTGATTGTTCCTATTATGGGCTCTTGGTGTGAGTGTAGGTCCGAGTTCAGCCCGCCCCCAGTCAGTGTCCCATGATGAGGTGTTCTTGCTGACGATCACTACTTCTTTCTTGTCGGTGTTGAACTTGAGACAGTTGGCTTTCATCCAATTGGTGAGTTTGGTTATGGAGACGAGTGAGTTGGGTGTAGCTGGCGTAGGAGAGGATGTTGATGTTGTGTGTATGGATTACGTTGGCCAGAGGAATCATGTATGCATTGAAAAGGGGCGTACTGAGCGCTAAACCTTGTAGCATTCTGCAGATGAGTTTGTGGGCTTCAGAGTAGTAAGTTGCCAGGCTGACAGCTTGTGTTTTACCTGTTAAGGCGGAGCAGATCCAGCGGAGTGCCAGTCCATGAATGCCAATCTCATGCAGGTGCCTGATGAAGATGGGGTGTGAGACCATGTCAAATGCTGCAGAGAAGTCTAGGAGAATGAAGGCTGCTCTGTCTCCTTTCTCATGGACCATGCAGATGTTGTCTTTGGTGGCAATCGGTGCTGTTTCTCTAATGTCTTTGGGTCTGAATCTGAACTGCGTGGTGGCAAGGAACTGGTGGTAGCTGAGGTAGTCAGTGAGATGTTGGTTTATTAACTCCTCTAAGACCTTTGCTAGCTAAAGTAGGAAGGAGATGAGTCTGTAGTTGGAAAGTGTGTGTTGGGGCAGAAAAGTCCTCTGTATGGTAAGAGACATGTACCCCTGCCCTGATGGCCAAACTGTACTACTGTCTGGATCCCTAATGCTGATTTTCTTTTTCATGAGCAAACACTGATCATGCGGGTGTGTCACAAAATAGGCCTGTCTTGAAGATTACAGTCTTGTTGGACAAGGAGAGGTGCCCAAAGTGCTAACCTCATAGTGGTAAAAGGGTACCAACTTCACCAGGAGTTCAGCAGCACAAGCGCACTGGTGGCAGCATACCATGTAGTGATCAGTAGTGGTGATTTTTTTTTTACTAGGGGTGGGCGGAATGTTTCATTCTGCCCGCATAAATGGCAGAATTTGGCGACTCCGTGTTACTCTTGCAATATGGAGTTCTGGGCAAATTCCATCAATCACAGCGTGGCTTAATTTTTTCCTGCAAGGCTCCAGAAATGCAAGCATGAGAGAGATTTGGTGTCCACTAGCACCATTTTGTAACACAGGCTATTGTTGGTTCTAGCGAGCTGTTGCAATCAGAGGGCTGCTTCTCTGGTAGATATACTGCTGCTTGAGTAGCTTTTCTACTGCCGGCACCTGGGGAAACCTAGCAAACCAGTGCCTTTTTGAAAACTAGAAACCATGGGGAATCCAAGATGAGGTGACTTGTGGGGCTCTGGCCAGGTTCTGTTACCCAGAATTCTTTGCAAACCTCAAAATGTGGCTAAAAAAACACGTTTTCCTCACATTTCGGTGACAGAAAGTTCGAAAGTTCTGGAATCTGAGAGGAGCCACAAATTTCCTTCCGCTCAGTGTTCCCCCAAGTCTCCCGATAAAAATGATACCTCACTTGTGTGGGTAGGCCTAGTGCCCGCGACAGGAAATGGCCCAAAACACAACGTGGACACATCACATTTTTTCATAGAAAACAGTGCCTACCTGTGGATTTTGGCCTCTAGCTCAGCCGGCCCCACGGGGGGGCTGAAATGGCCTAAAATAAATTTACCCCCCCAACCCTCCCCCGGGAGCGACCCTTGCCTACGGGGTCGCTTCCCCTGCGTGACATTGGCGCCAAAAAAAAAATCCCCGGTGCCTAGTGGTTTCTGCCCCCTTGGGGGCAGATTGACCTAAAATCGGCCAATCTGCCCCCAAGGGGGGCAGAAATGGTCTAAATACAATTTGCCCCCCAGGGGAGCGACCCTTGCCTAATGGGTCGCTCCCCATCTCTGAAAAAAAAAAAATTGCCCTGGCGTCTAGAGGTTTGTGCCCCCCCTGGGGGCAGATCGGCCTCATAACAATAGGTCGATCTGCCCCCGGGGGGGCAGAAATGGCCTAAAATAAATTTGTCCCCCACCCCCATATCCCCCACACGTGAGCGACCCTTGCCTACGGGGTCGCTCCACCTACGTGACATTGGCGCCAAAAAAAACATCCCCGGTGCCTAGTGGTTTCTGCCCCCTTGGGGGCAGATTGACCTAAAATCGACCAATCTGCCCCCAAGTGGGGCAGAAATGGTCTAAATACAATTTGCCCCCAACCCTCCCCGGGAGCGACCCTTGCCTACGGGGTCGCTCCCCCTGTGTGACATTGGTGCCAAAAAAAAAATCCCCGTTGCCTAGGGGTTTCTGCCCCCTTTGGGGCAGATTGACCTAAAATCGGCCAATCTGCTCCCAAGGGGGGCAGAAATGGTCTAAATACAATTTGCCCTCCAGGGGAGCGACCCTTGCCTAATGGGTCGCTCCCCATCTCTGAAAAAACAAACAAAAAACACACAAAAAAAATTTGCCCTGGCGCCTAGAGGTTTCTGCCCCCCCTGGGGGCAGATCGGCCTAATAACAATAGGCCGATCTGACCCCAGGGGGGGCAGAAATGGCCTAAAATAAAATTGCCCCCCTCCAGCCCCCCAACCCCCCCCCCCCGGGAGCGACCCTTGCCTACGGGGTCGCTCCCCCGCGTGACATTGGCGCCAAAAAAAAAATCCCTGGTGCCTAGTGGTTTCTGCCCCCTTGGGGGCAGATTGACCTAAAATCAGCCAATCTGCCCCCAAGGGGGGCAGAAATGGTCTAAATACAATTTGCCCCCCAGGGGAGCGACCCTTGCCTAATGGGTCGCTCCCCATCTCTGAAAAAACAAAGAAACAAAAAAAAAACACTACAAAAAAATGTGCCCTGGCGCCTAGAGGTTTCTGCCCCCCCGGGGGCAGATCGTCCTAATAACAATAGGCCGATCTGCCCCCCAGAAATGGCCTAAAATAAATAAATTTGCAAGCAATCCGGCTTTTGAAATGCTGGGAGAGACTTCAAAGGGAAGGAAATACATTTCCTTCCTATTGAAGCCTCTCCGAGCGCGATGGGGGAGACCCTGTTACTAATCAGCGCTTCCCCTTCCATCTCTGACTTTGCGGGGTGGGGGGAAGCACACAGAGGGAGCGAGAGCGCTCCCTCTGGGCTGTGTGCCGAGGACGTAGTGGTTACGTCCTCGGCACAGCAGCACTGTGCTGAAGGACGTAACCACTACGTCCTCGGCACAGAACCGGTTAAGCCACTTTTTGTAAAATACGGCGCAGTGCACAGCACCATCGGAGCATCACAGAAAGTTCCGCTCCGGTGGTGCAAAGGGACTTGTAAATCCGGCCCAGAGTCTTTATAGGTCCATGTCTATTTTGGTGGAGCTTGAATTGTGCAGTGCCTTGTGTGTGTGTATGAGGAGTTTGAATTGAGCTTGTGTGTGTATTGGGAGCTAGTGGAGCTTCCAGATGTGTGGTTTGATGTGAGTTCTGTGTGGGAGGTTGAGGATGAAACTCAGTGCCGAGTTCTGGATGGTTTTGTAGTCTTCTAGTGAGTTGTTGGTGATCCCAGCATAGAGCGTATTTCCATAGTCCTACTTGCTTGTGACTTGGGTGTTATTCTAGTGTTGCTTGGGAGCCATTTGAAGATTTTCCTCTGAAACTTCACGGTGTGGAAGCAGGATGCAGTGATGGTGTTGACTTGTGCAGTCATGTCCAGTTTCCCGTTGATTGTTCCTATTATGGGCTCTTGGTGTGAGTGTAGGTCCGAGTTCAGCCCGCCCCCAGTCAGTGTCCCATGATGAGGTGTTCTTGCTGACGATCACTACTTCTTTCTTGTCGGTGTTGAACTTGAGACAGTTGGCTTTCATCCAATTGGTGAGTTTGGTTATGGAGACGAGTGAGTTGGGTGTAGCTGGCGTAGGAGAGGATGTTGATGTTGTGTGTATGGATTACGTTGGCCAGAGGAATCATGTATGCATTGAAAAGGGGCGTACTGAGCGCTAAACCTTGTAGCATTCTGCAGATGAGTTTGTGGGCTTCAGAGTAGTAAGTTGCCAGGCTGACAGCTTGTGTTTTACCTGTTAAGGCGGAGCAGATCCAGCGGAGTGCCAGTCCATGAATGCCAATCTCATGCAGGTGCCTGATGAAGATGGGGTGTGAGACCATGTCAAATGCTGCAGAGAAGTCTAGGAGAATGAAGGCTGCTCTGTCTCCTTTCTCATGGACCATGCAGATGTTGTCTTTGGTGGCAATCGGTGCTGTTTCTCTAATGTCTTTGGGTCTGAATCTGAACTGCGTGGTGGCAAGGAACTGGTGGTAGCTGAGGTAGTCAGTGAGATGTTGGTTTATTAACTCCTCTAAGACCTTTGCTAGCTAAAGTAGGAAGGAGATGAGTCTGTAGTTGGAAAGTGTGTGTTGGGGCAGAAAAGTCCTCTGTATGGTAAGAGACATGTACCCCTGCCCTGATGGCCAAACTGTACTACTGTCTGGATCCCTAATGCTGATTTTCTTTTTCATGAGCAAACACTGATCATGCGGGTGTGTCACAAAATAGGCCTGTCTTGAAGATTACAGTCTTGTTGGACAAGGAGAGGTGCCCAAAGTGCTAACCTCATAGTGGTAAAAGGGTACCAACTTCACCAGGAGTTCAGCAGCACAAGCGCACTGGTGGCAGCATACCATGTAGTGATCAGTAGTGGTGATTTTTTTTTTACTAGGGGTGGGCGGAATGTTTCATTCTGCCCGCATAAATGGCAGAATTTGGCGACTCCGTGTTACTCTTGCAATATGGAGTTCTGGGCAAATTCCATCAATCACAGCGTGGCTTAATTTTTTCCTGCAAGGCTCCAGAAATGCAAGCATGAGAGAGATTTGGTGTCCACTAGCACCATTTTGTAACACAGGCTATTGTTGGTTCTAGCGAGCTGTTGCAATCAGAGGGCTGCTTCTCTGGTAGATATACTGCTGCTTGAGTAGCTTTTCTACTGGAGCGGCAGCAATAACAACTCGAATGGCCTGTACATGCTCATTTTTCTGCGATGATCACTCTACTGATGCTAAATTGCAGTGCGACATGCATATTTCCACCCATTGGCGGAACTTCGTGGCATCTCAGAGATTTTATGTAACTCAGCGGATTTGTGTGGAGTGAAAGTCCAAGAGTTCCACTCACCCCTACATTTTACCCTGTCACTGGTGTGAGAACAGCTAGCTCATTCACGTTTTCAAAAGTTCCGATGCTGTGTGCATTAACTAACCCATGGCCTTCATTAAGTAGATGTGGAGTGCTCTATAGCACAGGAGCAATGACTCTTGTCTCCCTCAAAGGGAGATATAGACCCACAACTCACATGGCAAAACATTCCATTGTACTCCAATGCAGTATCTGACTGCAACTTGGAGTGAGAGCACCTAATACTTGCAATAAAGTACATCTATTAGGCATGTTGGAATGATCTGTGCTGTTATGATTACTTTCAGCATGATCTATGCAGTCTAACCACACCCATGATTGGTGTTTTCTAAATGTAATCATATTCCACATTGAGGCATTCAACATAAAAATGACATCACTTACGGCCAGATGTATCAAACTAGTTTGGATTCGCAAGCGGTGTGAATTGCAAACTTCCATTGTTTGTGGATGCAAAATAGCTTTTCACAATGTATGAAAGGCATCGCAGTTCCATTTTAGGGAACTGCAATTTTCAGCGATTCCCTAAAATTGCGACTCCAATTAGGGAATGGCATTATGGGACACTCCTCCAGTAGTGTGCATATTTGATTAGCAGCTCTCCCTCTGCACTGGAGAGAGCTCCTCCAAACTTCCATGTTTTCCTTTTGTGGCCTCACACCGGTGTTTCATTTAATTTAAGGGAGTCCGGTCCCACCCAGACCCCCCATGTGCTGGCATTTGTTGAGGAGCAGCTCGGGCAGCCATCCCCAGCGACTCCCGCCGGCTCCATGCGCGGCCAATACCTTGGCGTGCGGCCACAGCAGCTGGATCCTCCTTCTGGTCTGCCCACTCTCGTGGGCAGACGTACTGGATGCGGCGGCCTTCCGGCCTGCTTAGGGGAGTGAGATGGCACTCCCCACTTCTTTGCAGTGACACCAGGGCCCAGGTATGGGGTCCTGCGCCCTCTGGCAACCTCGCAGGGTGGAATAGTGCTTCCTGCCTCCTCCCTTACAAGCTGCAACAAAGAAGCAAGACACCTTCTATAGTATTGTATCTCTGGCTCCTTCCAGCAACTGCAACATTTATCCGGTCATGCATCCTCTGAAGACAGCCTGTCTTTAGCCTGCATCAGAAGGAAAAAGGAATCTCCCTTGGGGTGAAGGAGTCACTCCCCTTCCTCTGCAGGCACCAACTGCGATGATGACTGGCTGCGTGGATCCCTTCTCCTGCTGAGCTGCATGGATCCTGCAACACAGGTGGTGAACTGAAGTGGTCCTGACGGTCCCCTCTTCCAGCTGTCCAACTTGGGTGGAGGTAAGCCCTTGCCTGCCCTCGCAGGACAGTATCCTCATGCACTGCGTCCTTTGCAGCTGCCAAGGCTTGTTGGCATCCTTTGAACGAGAGGCATCCTGAGGCTCCAGCCCCAAGTACTCCTTCCTGTGACGCACAGCTCCCTGAGTGGTTCTCCGGCAGCATGGGAGCCTTCTTCATAGTGCTGCGTGGGCCTTTTATGCAACTTTTATGTCCCCATCCTGTGGGACTCCTATGGGTGCTGCCTGGCTTCTGTAGGTTCTCTCTGTGTCACTGAGTGCCCCCTCTGATTCCCCCTCCTGGATAGAGTCCACCTGGTCCCCCGGCAGCTCCACTTTCCGCTAACCGCGAGCTTTGCATGTGCCAAGACTTGTTAGCGGGACCAGAAGACGGAAACCCGACTGCAATCCTCCTTCTGGCATGGGAAATCACCTGCATCCTCCAGGAACCCGACTTCATCTTCTTGGGTGTAGTGCTTACTCATCTTCTTCACCGGTGGTTCATCTTTTGCACCTTCATCCTTTTGGGTAGGGGCTCCTGCCCTTCCTGGACTCTGGAGTACTTCTTGGTCTTGGTCCCCTTCTTCCACAGATCTTCTTGTCCAGGAAACCACTGTTGGTGTCTTGCAGTGTCTTCTGGGATTTGCATAATTCGTTTCTCCTTTGTGTGTGATCAGGGGAAATTACAGTGTTTTATTGCTGCTTTCCTGGTCGCTGGGGTGGGTTGTGGTACTTACCTTTGGGCTTTCCTAGTACTCTCAGTTCCCCTCTACACACTACACTTACGTAGGTGGGGGACCGGCTTTCGCATCACACTTTTAGTACATGGTTGTGCTCCCCCTAGGCCTATTTCTAACTATTGTGATTTTCACTATTTGCACTGTTTTCTAACTGTTTTATGCCTATTTCTGCATACTAGTGTATATAACATGTGTTACCTCCTAAGGGAGTATAGTATCTGTGGTATTTTTGGTATTTGTGTCACCAAAAAGTACCTTTATTTTTGTAACACTGAGTGATTTCTTTCATGTGTGTGAGTACTGTGTGACTGCAGTGGTATTGCATGAGCTTTGCATGTCTCCTAGATAAGCTTTGGCTGCTCATCCACAGCTACTTCTAGAGAGCCTGGCTTCTAGACACTGACTATACTACACTAATAAGGGATAACTGGACCTGGTGTAAGGTGTAAGTACCATAGGTACCCACCACACACCAGGCCAGCCTCCTATAACCTCCATGCATAAACCAGTCTACACCGGTTCAGAGCCCTCAAGACCCTGCTCTGGCGCGAAACTGGACAATGGAAAGGGGAGTGACCACTCCCGTGTCCATCACCTCCCCAGGGATGGTGCCCTGGGCTCCTCCAGAGGGTCCCTAGGTTCTGCCATCTTGAATCCAAGGTTGACAGGGACCACTGGGAGCATCTGAGTGGCCAGGTCAGGCAGGTGACATCAGACCCCCCTCCTGATAGGTGCTCACCTGGCTACGTGACCAATCCCCCTTTCAGGGCTATTTAGGGTCTCTTGGGTTGGTCCTCAGATTCGGCTTGTAAGATTTCAGCAGGACTCCTCTGCAACCTCAACTTCTAGCCACTGGAACTACGACTGGACTCTCCAGGAACCGACAATCTGCATCCACGACAAAGACTCTGCTTGCAACATTGTTTCCAGTGCTCCTTCCAGCTTCTGCAACATTTCCCCGGCTGTGCATCCTCTGAGGGTGGCAAGTCTTCAGTCTGCACGAGAAGGAAAAAGGAATCTCCCTTGAAGTGAAGGAGTCAATCCTCTGCATCTGCAGGCACCAACTGCAGCGATGACTGGCTGCATGGATCTCCTCTCATCCTGAGCTGCTTGGATCCTGCATCACAGGCAGTGGTCCAGAGTAGTCATCTTGGTACTCTCTGCCAGCTGTCCAGCTTTGGTGGAGGTAAGCCCTTGCCTGCCTACGGAGGACAGTACCCATCATGCAGCGCGTCTCTTGCAGCTACCAAGGCTTGTTGGCATCTCCTCCAAGGGATCTTCAGGCTATGTGTAGCCCCAGCCCTCGGCACTCCTTCCTGCGATGCACAGCCCTCTGCGTGCTTTTCCTGCGGACCTTTCTTCAGTTGTGCTGCGTGGGCTCTTCTGCGACTCCGGGTTCCTTGTCCAGTGGGTCCCCTGTGGGGGGCTGCCACTTCTTCTGTGGACTCTGCCTTGTTTAGGGTCCCCCTAAGATTACCCTCGTGGGTTGAGTTCTCCTGGACCTTGCTGGGCCCCAGCAGCTCCACTTTTGTTTCACCGCGACTTCTGCCTTTGCCAAGGCTTGTTGGTGGCTTTTCCACACCACTGACCAACTGCAATCATCCAACCGGTATGGGATGTCAACTGCATCCTCCAGGAACTCTTCACCTGCTCCGGGGGTGCATTCCTGACAGACTTCATCCTACCATCGACCAACTCCTGCAGCCACAGCTGGGTGGGTAGTAGCTCCTGCTCCCCCTGGACTTTGGACTTGGTCCCCTTCTTCAACAGGTCTTACTCTTCAGGAATCCACAGCTGGTTTCTTGCTGTCTTGTCTGGGTGTTGCATTATCTTCTTTTTCGTCCTTTTGGGTGGTTTGGGGAAAAACCAGTAACTTACTCCTTTCTTCCTGGTATCTGGGGGGGTATTGTGGCACTTACCTTTGGGGTTTCCTAGTTCCCCCAGCTCCCACAGCTCCCCTCTTCGCATTCCACTTACCTAGGTGGGGGTCCGGCATTCGCATTCATTTTTTTAGTATATGGTTTGGGCTCCCGCTAGGGTCACTATTGTCTATTTAGATTTTCATTGTTTTCTATGCCTATTTCTGATTACTAGTGTACACATCTAGTGTGTTACTTACCTCCTATTGGAGGGTTGTCTCTCTAGTACCTTTTGGTAATTGTGTCACTAAAATAAAATAACCTTTTTTTTTTTTTAACAAACTGTTTTTTTCATGTGTGTAAGTGCTGTGTGACTACAGTGGTATTGCATGAGCTTTGCATGTCTCCTAGATACGCCTTGACTCCTCATCCACAGCTACCTCTAGAGACCCTGGCTTCTAGACACTGTCTACACTACACTAATGGGGGATACCTGGACCTGATATAAGGTGTAAGTACCTTAGGTACCCACCACACACCAGGCCAACTTCCTACACTAGTTCAATCGTAAAAACATCTGTAGTGGAAAAGTAACTTTTTAAATAAATATATTGTTGCCTGAAAGGCAAACAGAATTTAACTAGTGCTCTGGCTACTTTTAATCGTGACTGTTATTAACATTCCAATTAGGCATGAAGTGTTTGCTTCCTCAACTGCAATACAGTATAGCTCATTTTAAAGCCAAGAACACTGCTGTGGTTCAAACACTCACTACTTGGGTGGGTGTTGGAAAATGGGTTATTGGTAGGGCAGGTAGGTACCTACACCTAGCAACAAGCCACTAACCTCCACATAGGTACAGTTAGGTCTCAGTAAATTAATCCCAGCTCTACCCTTGGTAGCTTGGCATCGAGCGTCAAGGCTTAACTTAGGAGACAAAGTGTAAAGCATTCAAATATCACAAAACAGTAATTAAATAAAACACAGGAAACAGTTTAAAAATCCAAAACCAATTTATAAAAATAGCTTATATTTTTATCTTTAAAATGACACAAAAACGATTAAAATCGGTTCAGGGGAACCGGAGATATGAATTTTTAAAGTATTATTATTTTCTAGCGCTTAGAAACAAAAAGCGCCAATCGGGTCATCTGGTTGCACCTCGACCGGGGCAAAGTCAAACATTCATGCCGACCGCGATGGAGCCCTGCTCGGCTACAGGTCGCGGGAGGCCTCGGTTAAAAAGTTACCTTCTGACTTAGTCTTTATTTTGAAGTTTTTCTTCACCGGGACGAACCTGCCAGTTGAATCCGACCTCCTGGAGCCCTTGTCCGGATACGCGATGTGGGTTTCCTCAGTGGAGACTTTTACCTTCGGACTTAGTCGTTTTTTCGAGATGAAAATCCTTCGACCGGGGTAAACCTGGATCTTGATCCGACGTCCATGGAGCCCTTCTCGGATACGATGGCTGGGAGGTCCCGGTCAACTTTTTACGTTCGGACTTAGTCTCTTTTTTGGATGTTTTTCTTTACCGGGACGAACCACGAAGTCAGGCCGGGTCGCGGTTGAGGCAAGCCGGCTAGAATTTCCGCGTCGGGTCGGTCACTTTATGGAGCTTTTTTTCAAAAATTCTCCAATCTTTTCCAAACTTCTGGGGCTTCACCCAGATGTTCTTTTAAGGTTCTTTTGGGGTCCACAGCTCACCCCAAGGGTCCAGAAGTTCTGTGATGGTCCTTGGGGGTGCGGACTTCAACTCCCAGAATGCACCTGGCGCAAACTCCTTTTTGGCCACTGGGCAGTGGTCAGCTGGTCGCTTCTTTCAGGAGTTGGTGCAGGGGACTCTGGTTAGCAATTTTTCACCTGTAGCAAACAGGGAGTCCCTCCTTGAACCAGTTGAAGCCAGGCAAAGTCCTTCTTGTGGTGAAGCCCAAGTGTGCAGCTGGTGCAGTCTTTCTGAGTGCAGGTTCCAGGTGCAGGCCAGGGGTCCAGCAGGGCAGTCCTTCTTCTCCTTTAGTTCCTTTCTTGTTGAAATCTGGTAGGGATCTGAGGCGTGGGTGCAGGTCTGCCAGTTTTATCCTTGCTCCTGGGTGAAAAGCAGGGGGGTCCTGGTCCTCCAATCAGGTACAGGGTCGTCCCCCTGTGATGACCACTTCCTGGGAAGTGTGGCAAAAATCCATCCCAAAAGGCAACAGTCTCCAAAAATCCAACATGGCTGAATCTGATTTTTGGAGGTTACATCTGGCTGAGCCCACCCACTGGTGTGGCTAAAAATCATAAACACACCCCTCTCCTGCCCTCTCCTAATCTAATCAAGGGGGCACCTAGCTGTCTGGGGTTGCAGGATGTGGGGGTGTTGCTGGGTGCTGCAAATGTCCTTCTCTGCCTTTGAAGACCAGTTTGGCAGCCCTCCCCCTTCCTGCCTCACCATCTGCTGAGGGGAGATTCTCTCCCCCAAGCACATTCCTTTGTGTGAAGTCAGGCCACTTCACACCTCATCAAGGTAGCCTGGCAGAAGCTGCTGCAGGCTGGCCAATCAGAGCACAGCAGCAAAAACAATGCAGAGCTGAAATTGGCAACTTTTTAGGTAAAGTCTAAACTTTTTACCTGGACAAGTTATATTAAATCCAACAACTGGAAGTTGTAGGATTTATTACAACAATTAATTTGATACCAAATTCTTGGTATGCAACATTTAAGGAGACTTTAAAATTTAAAATAAAGTCTGCCCATTCTAGCCTATGAAGGCCATTTACTTCAATGAGGGAAAAACGAATTTGGCTGTTTTTACCTCACCAGGGCTTATAAATCTATTTTTATAAAGTCCCTGCTTATAGTTACATGGCACCCAGCCCTAGGGGCACATAGGGCACACCTTAGGGGTGACTTATATGTAAAAATAAGGTAGTTTAAGACTTTGGAAGAACCTTTAATTCCTAAGTCGAATTTGCATATAACTTTAATTTAAAAGCAGCCAGCAAGGCAGGCTTGCTTTTAAAATGACACTGGGCACCTCAGCAATGCACCTAGGTGTGCACCACCTATGCTGTGGTCCCTAAACCTACATGCCCTACCATATACTAGGGACTTATAGGTAGGTTAACTTAGCCAATTATAATTAGCCTAATTTGCATATCCATTTTACACAGAGCACAGGCCCTGGGACTGGTTAGCAGTACCCAGGGCACCATCAGAGTCAGGAAAACACCAGCATAAAGTGGAAAATGGGGGCAAAAAGTTATGGGGCCTCTGCAGTCAGCCCTAGTTTCTCACACAACCCCCCCCCCCCCAGCCCAAACGCCCAGGAGACTCAGCCCAACCCTGGGAGAGTCTTCCTGGCTTGTTAGGCGAGGAAGACAGTGAAGAAAACTGGCTGTCCCTTTGCAGGGCCTACTCTGCCTTATATCCTCCTGTCAGGGTCACTCCCTCTGGGTAGTGAAGCCATCCCAACAGTAAAAGGACCCAACTCAAACTGAAACTTCCCTCTAGGGGGGTCTTCCTCCTCTCTCTCTGCCAACTTGGGTAGTGAGGTGCCCACCTCCCCTACTCCAAACTTTGCTAGGGCAACACCTAGCTTAACCAAAGAGGTCACCCAACACTTGAGCAACCCCACCATGACCAATAGGGTCAGGGGGCCTACTTTGCTATTGGCCCTGGGGTCTGCCTCCCAGACCAAGTACAGTGCTGCCAGGAAGGCTAGCACCCAGCAGAGGCTACTGACAGCTGTCAGTACCCAGAACCACACCCTAAGCTCTCCACTGACAGGTGGCTGAGATGCTTTAGGGGCATCTTTGGGGTCCTGGCACCCCTCTTGCTGTCTAGAGTGGGGGGCTACCACCTCCTGTGGCAGACACCCTCCTTCCACTCTCCCTTCTGTCAGTGCAGGGGCAACACCTTGCATCTGGACAGCTGCCTGACTACTCAGGACTTCCTTAGGGTCAGGGGAGGCCTCACCAGTGCCAACTCTGGGCTTCCCCCCTACTGGGGCAGAAGGCCTTTGGCTCCCTGGAACTCTCTTTAAGAGTGGCCTACCCTTCCTTTTCTTCTTTCCTTTTCTTGGGGACCCCTGTCTCCTAACTGTAGGGACTGATTCCCCAGGACTTTGGGATGGGGGGGCACCCTGGGCGACCACCCCATCTGTGACCAGACTCACCTCTGGGAGGTCATTGCCCAGGATACAATCTAGGGGAAGGTCAGCACTGACTACCACCCTAATCCAGTCAAGGATACCCTCCCTCTCTAGGGGCACTATGGCTACAGGTTTGGAGGTGACCTCCCCTGTGGCTATCCTGACTTTCTTTGTCTTTCCTGGGACATACATGTCTGGGGTCACTAACCGGTCACTCACTATAGTGTGACTGGCACAGGTGTCTCTCAGGCCAGTGGTAGGGATCCCATTCACTTGAATGTGGTGGAAGTGCCTACTCCCACCCTCAGGGATCACCAGCTTACCATCTGGTCCTGTCTCCCAGCACAATGCTAGGAGGACTTCATCATCTGAGGAATCCTCCTCTATGGCTACACTGGACAGCCCAGTGCTAACCACCTTCTTTGGACAGGCTGCATCTCCTCTGAAGTGACCTGTCAGCTGACAGTCAAAGCAAGCCCTACTGTCCAAGAGTTTTTTTAACCCTGGGTCTCCCTGTCTCTGCTTGTCAGAGTGGGAGTGGGATTTACTCTCCTCCTTCTTAGGGTTCTGGGGTACAGAGGGAGTCTCTGTGGTGGGCTTACCACCTCCCTCCTTAGGTTTTTGGGGACCTGTCCCCCCCTTCTTGGAGTCTCCCCCCTGGGACTTGACAACCACCCTGGTTCTCAACCACTCATCAGCTGCCTCCCCTAGCTCTCTAGGGTTGGTCTGCTTAGAGTCCACTAGATGCTGGCGTAACCTTTCTTGGATACAATTGGTCAAGATGTGCTCTCTCATGATCAAATTGTATAACCCCTCATAAGTATTTACTTTGTTGCCAATAATCCAGCCCTCTAGTGCCTTTAGTGAAATGTCCACAAAGTCAACCCAAGACTGGGTACTGACCTTCTGGGTGTCCCTGAACTTCATTCTATATTGCTCTGGGGTCAGACCAAACTTCTTGGCTAAGCACCTCTTCATACTAGGGTATGAATCTGCCTCCTCCCCCCTTAAGGTCAGAAGCCTATCCCTCCCTGAGTTGGGGACCAACTCCCACAAAAGGGAACCCCAGTATTGAGGCCTAACCCTTCTCATTTGGAGTGCCCTCTCAAAGGCCCCCAGCCACTTATCTATGTCATCCCCCTCTACATAAGCAGGAACTACCCCCTTGGGTAATCTGGGGCAAACTCCCCCACCCATGGACACCTCAGCTTCTTTATCGCTGCTTCCATCTATTTTCTCTTTGTATGCCCACTTTTTCTTTTCTAGGGCCAGCTTCTCTGCTTCCAAAGCTATGTATGCTAGCTGGGCCTCCAGCTCTCTTTCTCTGATGGATGGGTTCTCTCCTCCTGAAAGGACCCCCTTCCCACCACTAGCTTTGGATCTGCCCCTAGTGACTGTATTTACTGAGGACCGTTCTTCCTCGTCCTCACTTAGGGTCAGATGCCTTCCCTCCCCTGAGTGGTTAGAGCTTGCATCCTCCCTTCTTTCTCCCTCCTCTGGAGCTTCTTCTGACTCTACCTCTTGGGCCTCAGCCCATGCTGTCAGGGATGTGATCAGGATTTGCTTCCTGAGATCAGTGGTTGCAGGCAACCCTCTTTCAATACACAACCCCCTAAGCTGGACTACTGTCAGTGTGGGTAGGCTAGCCAGATCAAGCTCCATGGTTCCCTAGTTTTGTGTCAACAAAAACTTTTTGCAAAAATTGGAAACAAGAATTTAGAAAAATTACAAAAATTCAATAATTGAAATTAATCCAAATTAGAAATTAAAAACAATTTTTGCACTAGGACAATTTAAAGGATTTTTAATTTGTTTTACCTAAAACTGTAACGTGATATTGAACACAAGTACAGGATCCCGTCGCTGCTTCCAATTATGTTGGAAAATGGGATATTGGTAGGGCAGGTAGGTACCTACACCTAGCAACAAGCCACTAACCTCCACATAGGTACAGTTAGGTCTCAGTAAATTAATCCCAGCTCTACCCTTGGTAGCTTGGCATCGAGCGTCAAGGCTTAACTTAGGAGACAAAGTGTAAAGCATTCAAATATCACAAAACAGTAATTAAATAAAACACAGGAAACAGTTTAAAAATCCAAAACCAATTTATAAAAATAGCTTATATTTTTATCTTTAAAATGACACAAAAACGATTAAAATCGGTTCAGGGGAACCGGAGATATGAATTTTTAAAGTATTATTATTTTCTAGCGCTTAGAAACAAAAAGCGCCAATCGGGTCATCTGGTTGCACCAGGACCAGGGCAAAGTCAAACTTTCAGGCCGACCGCAATGGAGCCCTGCTCGGCTACAAGTCGCGGGAGGCCTCGGTTAAAAAGTTACCTTCTGACTTAGTCTTTATTTTGAAGTTTTTCTTCACCGGGACGAACCTGCCAGTAGAATCCGACCTCCTGGAGCCCTTGTCCGGATACGCGAAGTCGGTTTCCTCGGTAGTGATTTTTACCTTCGGACTTAGTCGTTTTTTCGAGATGAAAATCCTTCGACCGGGGTAAACCTGAATCTTGATCCGACGTCCATGGAGCCCTTCTCGGATACGATGGCTGGGAGGTCCCGGTCAACTTTTTACGTTCGGACTTAGTCTCTTTTTTGGATGTTTTTCTTTACCGGGACGAACCACAGAGTCAGGCCGGGTCGCGGTTGAGGCAAGCCGGCTAGAATTTCCGCGTCGGGTCGGTCACTTTATGGAGCTTTTTTTCAAAAATTCTCCAATCTTTTCCAAACTTCTGGGGCTTCACCCAGATGTTCTTTTAAGGTTCTTTTGGGGTCCACAGCTCACCCCAAGGGTCCAGAAGTTCTGTGATGGTCCTTGGGGGTGCGGACTTCAACTCCCAGAATGCACCTGGCGCAAACTCCTTTTTGGCCACTGGGCAGTGGTCAGCTGGTCGCTTCTTTCAGGAGTTGGTGCAGGGGACTCTGGTTAGCAATTTTTCACCTGTAGCAAACAGGGAGTCCCTCCTTGAACCAGTTGAAGCCAGGCAAAGTCCTTCTTGTGGTGAAGCCCAAGTGTGCAGCTGGTGCAGTCTTTCTGAGTGCAGGTTCCAGGTGCAGGCCAGGGGTCCAGCAGGGCAGTCCTTCTTCTCCTTTAGTTCCTTTCTTGTTGAAATCTGGTAGGGATCTGAGGCGTGGGTGCAGGTCTGCCAGTTTTATCCTTGCTCCTGGGTGAAAAGCAGGGGGGTCCTGGTCCTCCAATCAGGTACAGGGTCGTCCCCCTGTGATGACCACTTCCTGGGAAGTGTGGCAAAAATCCATCCCAAAAGGCAACAGTCTCCAAAAATCCAACATGGCTGAATCTGATTTTTGGAGGTTACATCTGGCTGAGCCCACCCACTGGTGTGGCTAAAAATCATAAACACACCCCTCTCCTGCCCTCTCCTAATCTAATCAAGGGGGCACCTAGCTGTCTGGGGTTGCAGGATGTGGGGGTGTTGCTGGGTGCTGCAAATGTCCTTCTCTGCCTTTGAAGACCAGTTTGGCAGCCCTCCCCCTTCCTGCCTCACCATCTGCTGAGGGGAGATTCTCTCCCCCAAGCACATTCCTTTGTGTGAAGTCAGGCCACTTCACACCTCATCAAGGTAGCCTGGCAGAAGCTGCTGCAGGCTGGCCAATCAGAGCACAGCAGCAAAAACAATGCAGAGCTGAAATTGGCAACTTTTTAGGTAAAGTCTAAACTTTTTACCTGGACAAGTTATATTAAATCCAACAACTGGAAGTTGTAGGATTTATTACAACAATTAATTTGATACCAAATTCTTGGTAT
Organism: Pleurodeles waltl; assembly: GCF_031143425.1. NCBI lineage: Eukaryota > Metazoa > Chordata > Amphibia > Caudata > Salamandridae > Pleurodeles > Pleurodeles waltl. The sequence goes on from NC_090441.1 coordinate 206,478,181, forward strand.
GCAACATTTAAGGAGACTTTAAAATTTAAAATAAAGTCTGCCCATTCTAGCCTATGAAGGCCATTTACTTCAATGAGGGAAAAACGAATTTGGCTGTTTTTACCTCACCAGGGCTTATAAATCTATTTTTATAAAGTCCCTGCTTATAGTTACATGGCACCCAGCCCTAGGGGCACATAGGGCACACCTTAGGGGTGACTTATATGTAAAAATAAGGTAGTTTAAGACTTTGGAAGAACCTTTAATTCCAAAGTCGAATTTGCATATAACTTTAATTTATAAGCAGCCAGCAAGGCAGGCTTGCTTTTAAAATGACACTGGGCACCTCAGCAATGCACCTAGGTGTGCACCACCTATGCTGTGGTCCCTAAACCTACATGCCCTACCATATACTAGGGACTTATAGGTAGGTTAACTTAGCCAATTATAATTAGCCTAATTTGCATATCCATTTTACACAGAGCACAGGCCCTGGGACTGGTTAGCAGTACCCAGGGCACCATCAGAGTCAGGAAAACACCAGCATAAAGTGGAAAATGGGGGCAAAAAGTTATGGGGCCTCTGCAATCAGCCCTAGTTTCTCACAGTGGGACACGCCATCTGGGAGGACCAGAAATATGTAGTATCATGTAAGACTTAATTTTTACATTTTTCAGGACATTTATGTTTCTTTTCCAGATTAGAGATCAGGTGGTGGTCAACCTGGAGGTCAGGAAGGAAACTGAAATTTTTTAACAAATTCTATCCCTATTAGCTTGGACATAGTGGCTAGATTACTGGGTTCAACTAAATCGGGCTCCCCACTCAATCCTGCTCCCCCACAGATTCTCTGTCTGGGAATTCCAGTGTTAGGTCCGGTAATTACAAATCTCATTAATACCTCGCTAGCCTCTTGCACTGCACCCGATTCTTGGAAATGGGCTATTGTCAAGCCTCTTTTGAAAAAAACTAATCTGGACCCAAAAATACTGTTCAATTACAGACCAATTTCTTTGCTACCTATAATGGCCAAAATAACAGAAAAGTATATACATACTCAGTTATCCACTCTTCTGGAATAAAAAAAACTTCTACATCCCACTCAGATGGGTTTCAGACCACGACATGGGACGGAAACCGCCTTGGTTGCGATTACAGAAGAAGCTAAAAAGAGGATGGATAAAGGAATGGAAACCGCCATCATCCTATTAGATTTGAGTGCGGCGTTCGACACTGTTGATTTGAATATTCTTAAAGATAGATTACAAGGATGTGGCATCTCGGGAGTCACACTGGAGTGGATTCTCTCGTTTATTCATGGAAGATCCTTCCAGGTCCTAGATAGATCGTGTACTTCTAGGCGTACCCTCAGCAACTGTGGAGTTCCACAGGGGTCTGCTCTGAGCCCACTACTTTTTAATGTCTACATGCGACCTCTAGCAGAAATCATAGAATCATATGGACTGAAGTTGGTGTCCTACGCAGATGACACTCAACTGATTGTCTCCTATTCTAATTCTTATCCGGACACGGGTACCGCATTGGGTCCATGTCTGAAAGCAGTTGCGACTTGGATGTCAGGAAGTAAACTGAAACTCAATGATGATAAGTCAGAAGTCATGTTTTTTGGACTACCAAAAGCTTCCTCCACCAATCCAAGGTCATTAATAGGAGCTCTTACTCTCCCCCCCCCCAAATATATCATTAAGAGTCTTGGAGTGTGGTTAGATCCTCAACTTTCAATGTCACAACATGCCAATAGAATATCTGGAACCTCCTTTGCTCTGCTTAGAACTCTGAGGAAGGTTATAACAATACTTCCACCACTTGCTAGGAGACTGGTTATCCAGGCACTAATAGGCTCCCGTCTCGATTATGGCAATGCATTGTTTGTAGGAGCACCAAGATATATTATCCAGAGGTTGCAGAGGGTGCAAAATGCAGCCGCACGTTTACTTCTAAATACCCCTAAACATCACTCTATACGGGCCGCAATTTCATCACTACATTGGCTTCCAGTGGATAAAATAATTCAGTTTAAGGCTTTATGTCACTTTCATAGATCCATATTTAATCATGGCCCTGAAATGCACAAAACCCTGGCATCTGTCTACATCCCGACCAGACTACTGAGATCTTCCTCAGCTATGCTGGCCACAGTTCCTACAGTAAAGAAAGCGAGATGGGGAGGAAGATCCTTATCCTATCAAGGGGCCATTCTTTGGAATAGCCTTCCTTTTAGTATTAGATCGACATCTCAAGAGATTCTGTTCAGGAAGGCCTTGAAAACCTGGCTATTCAAAGCTTAATCTCTATACGAATCTAGATGGTGACATTGTCCGTTTTGCAGATAAAGCGCTACGAGGCCTCCGGGCAGTTTTATGCGCTATATAAGTAGTTATAACATAACATAACATAACATATACCAGGGACCCAAGTTACAGAGCCTTTTCATCCAGAGTGGTCCTACATACATTCATCTCTGCCCACAGAATTAGGGGAAGCTTTTCTCAGGGAAGGGAGAGGGTGTTTTCTCATGTCGTTTTGGTGAATCTGGAATAGGACTCAGAGCTTCTGACAAGGGAGGCTGGTGGGTGTCATTTTGGGTGAGGAAGGTTAGCAGTAAGGTAAAAAAAAGAAAGTGGTGTAATGAAGATGATGTGTTTGAGTGACAATTTCACCAGTCGTGGATTCTAGTAAATCCACCATATCTGACTAGCGATAAAAAGGGTAACTCCTCAGAATATTTGTGAACCTGAAAGAACATCTGATAAAAAAGAACTCTGATTAACTTGGGGAAAGAAGTGGCGCGGACTAGAATGGATTTATCTGCCTGGTCGCTTGTTAAATACCCCAGGAGTAGAAGAGGCAGGATAAGGGCTTCGTCCTGTGAGGAAGAAACAGCTTTCACTTTGCAAGTGGATTACTCTGTATCCTGTGGAAGCTCAGACTTGAGAGAGTGCTGGTTCCTAGGAGCTTTACCTGAGCACTGGGAAGAATATAAGAGACCAGTATCACCATATTACAAGTAGAAGGAGTTTCACAGTTTGCGCCACAGCACATCTTTAAACAGGTGCTCCCGGAACAAAAATGACAAGTACCCGTGTTTTGATGAATGCTTTGCCCTCAGGGCAGCCGCAAACGTGGACTGCCCTCATGGCAGGACATTCAGTGAAATACAGAGGGGCTGCTTCAAAGCTGCTCTGTGTTACTCTGTGCCGGTGGCATGCTTCCTGCACTTTAAACAGGAGAGAGAGAAATCCCCCTGTTGGGGTATGTCTAGGGGGCTCATGGGACTCTCTTTCAAATCTCAAGAGGGCTAGCCTCACACTTTTCTGTGTCCCTAAGTGTAAATTTGTCTCTACGGACATGTCTGTAATACTGCGTGGGTGCCGAGGTAAAGTTATTCCCTCATTTGCATGGGGCCATGCCCTTATGCAAATGAAGGAATGCCTTTCTCATGATTGCACTGGCGTTACATTGTAGTGTGGTTAGTTTTACATATTCATTGCGCTTTCGCTTCAGGCTTTAGGCCTATGTGCACTTTGCCCTGAATATATTTTATTCATTTGCTGACAGCTTAGAGCCTCTGTGCACTTTGCTCTACATGCTTTTTTATTAGGCTTCGTACTGTTATTTTTCAAATAACAGTTCTGTTGTTTTTTATTCATATCACACTGTTTTGCCTACTTCAGCACTGGAGTTCTCCATAACATATTTACTCTGTGCTTCAGTCAAGGATACAGTCTGGTACATTGCCGATAGACGTGGTAGGAGTTTAGACTTGGCATTCCTGCGTAGGGACATTTTGTGATCACGATGACATGTTAGTTATAAAATCACTTCCTTGTCCCAATACACGCAAGAGGGAGATTCCGACCAGGGAACCACAACTAGACGCTGACTGCCTCGTTGCAGATGCTGAACCAAGATCACAGGTCTTTGCTCAGGTATGAGGGCTGATGTCTCCACAGTGATTCTAATAGGCAAGCTCGAAGCTTAACATGCTGTGCTCTAAATAGAACAAGCAGAGGGAGAGTAGAAACTGTTAGACAATATGATAGCTTTGTTCTTATGTTTTACTCTCCTGGTGACTATTTCAATCCTACTGTGTTGTATCGTTCTGGTTATTGCGGCTCACGCCTTAATATCTAAAATACAGTCGTTTTATTAAAAACATTATATAAAACTTATACTGTCTTTGTCATTTGTATATGAAATCGTATTGGAAATAAGAGAGTTGGTTTGGATCTGAGTAACCACGACTTCCCTGAGAAGTTCCAAAGATGTCATGCGCTCGGCTGCCAAATCATTCCTTCCACATGGGAGAAATGAGGCACTGCTAGTTAGCCGGAGCAAAAACCGGATTTAGGGTGACAGAGTTCTTTACTCAGTCCTCAGACTCAGTCCCCCACACCGTTATAGATCCTGCTACCTAGAAATCCAGTAGTCTCATTTAGAATAATGAGAGCCCACGCGACATGGTCTGGCTCTAATGATTAGGTCCGACTGACTCTCTTGGTCTTATATATATTTTGACTCCTCGGTTCCGTTTACGGAGACGTCCTTGGGGCTGAGGGTTTCCGCCGCCACGGCATAGGTACTTCCTATTGCTTAGTGGTTGGTTGTTCAAGCTTGAACTTTGAAAGGAAAACCCCAATATTGGTGTGCCTTCTCTGACCTAGAGCTATTTTTTATAAATGGCGAATCCTAATGTAGTGAATATAGCAATTAATATGCGTCACCTGCTCACTGGACATCTGTTGACACATGGACTAACAGTCCAGGGGGGTCCAGTCACTTTTGTGGTGGACGCCTATGCAGCCTATAGAACGGAACCTTTTTATTCTTGGGTCGGATTTCCAGCAGTGGATGGGGGAACAAATACTTTTCACGAATACACTGTTGCGAATGTCCCTGGACAATACAGGGCTTACGCTTATTTAGAAATACCTCTATCTTATCAAGAACACCATAATTGGCTTGATGGCGCCCTCCCACCCACAGTAGCACAGGTTAGGTTAGGTACGCTGAGTAATGATGGTCCTACCTGGCCTCTATTAGCTACATATACACCTCATCCTGCGGTTGCTCAATTGGCAGTGGTTGAAGTTCGTCGTTTATATACAGAATTAACGGCTACATATAGACGATTAGTTCAGTTTGTAATGCAGACACTGAATACAAACGCAGCGCGTGCTGCTCCAGCGCACCCACAGGCAGTGGTTCCGGGTATTAATCCGGCCACTGTACACTCTGTTATGGGTAAAGTACCGGCTAAACGAGAGGAGACTCCATTTTGGCTGCCGCAAAAAATTAATACGCTGGAAGCAGTATTTCCCCATACGGGACCCCAGGATAAACATAGAATTTTGACTATGTGTTTGCCGTATGGGATGGTTCCTTCGGTGGACCTATGTAATACCTGGGGCACGGTGTTTGCCGCGCTCTACACTACGGCACACGGTACACCGACATTAGCTAATTTACCGGACGTACTTAAACAGATTCAAGATGAATATGGGGCTGCCCCTGCCTTAGATTTGGGCATTCAGTTGCTTGGCAATTTTGCCACAGTTTCTTCTATTATTTTGAGTAATCTCAAAGGAGAGGCAGTAGCACTAGCTGTGCGAATGCGTCTTCGGGATGTTCCGCTGCTTAATCAGGAGCCGGAGCTTCCGAGAATAATAGCGGAAACATATTCTAGTAGCCTAGGTGCTAGACCACAGAAGCCCCAGTTACAGGGTAAAAATAATAAAGATAATGCTAAACAACAGCAACCTGAGGGTTCGAAAAAGCGCTGGGAAAAGAAACAGCAAACACCTAAGAAAGATGGTGGACAGTCTCCGCAACCGGAGACCCCGCAGAATAAGTATAATCTCAGGAATAGGGATACTTTGAAAACGCCTGATAGATATCAATATACTGATACACACCAATCTCGTTCCTTTCAGGACTCCTCGGATAAGAGAAGTGAGAGAGGTGGGCGGTCAGAGCGGAGAACAGAGTACGTGAAACCGAGACAGGATTCACAACGCTCGGCGGAGGTTTCTATTAAACAAGAAGAGAAACCGCTACAACAAAAACAACAATTTAAAAAGAAGAAAGTGGCAGCAGTCTCAGTTAGACATGCCGCTCAAGAAGAGAGTTCTCTTGACGAACAAGACGTGGGCGTTAGCACTGTTAGACAGCGCGGCAGAGGTCACAATAGTTCGCCGGAGTCTTCTAGAGCATCTGGAGGTGAAAGCAACTGATGACTTCATACAAGTCGAGACGGCGGACATGCGAGTCTCTGATCCTGATAGAGTATATCAAGTGACTCTGCGATTGGAAGGGGACATTGACCGTATTGTAAACGCCATTTTTTGGGACCATGTGGTAAAATCATATGATGTTCTGTTGGCCGAACAGGATTGGCCACCAGACTTTGTTCGCGACTGTCCGGTTGGGGAGGAGGTTATTACACCTTCCTTCTCACCACTTGTTCCGAGAGAACTAGCAGAGTCCTATAGTAAAACATGGGCTCTAGCACAGGCTCCCGCCCTGTATAGAAATAACGTGGGGTGGGATAGACAATCACCTTATCATGAAATTCCGATAAAGGGCGAACCTCAGCCACAACCGCAGTATCCTATCAAATTTGAAGCACGGGCATCGGTTAGGAAAATTCTTACACAATTGGAGTATAAGGGTGTAATTGAGCCCTGTGTCTCGCCGATGAATAATCCCTTGTTTCCGATTGCTAAACCGGACCATTCATATAGGATAGTGGTGGATTACCGACATTTGAATAGTCATACACGCACATATGCAATACAGAATTCACACAGCGCAGCGCTTATGAATAATATAGTGCGTAAAAAATACAAGACAACATTAGATTTCTCGAATGGATTTTTCTGCCAGAATATAGCGTCCGAGAGTCGGGACTATACCTGTTTCAGTGCGTTTGGCTCTCAGAAATTTTTTTGTCGTTTGCCTCAGGGGTATAAGAATAGCCCAGGACTGTTTTCGGCTCGTGTAACTGAAATGCTACATGAGTTCGACCCTGAAGCGTTATCATATGTTGATGACATATATCTGACAGATGATGAGATTTTGCAACATCTAAGGCGTGTATCGCGCATTGTTGTGGGGTTTGCTGATATTGGCTATAAGTTTAATTTTAAGAAATCGAAGATTGCCTTCCTCAGTGTCATTTTCCTGGGATATGAGTTGTCGAGTGAGGGCAAGAGCCTAGCGCCACATTTTTTGGAGAAATGTGCTTTATTGCAGCCTCCTAATACGGTTCGGAAGCTCCAGTCATTGTTGGGGTTTCTGAATTTTGGCAGAACTTACATTCCTGATTATGCGACGCGTATAAAACACTTATACGAGTTGATTCGCCCGAATTTTTCGAGTAGATTTTGGACGATTGAACATACACACATACTACGAGAATTACAAAGTGATCTCTTAGCAGTAAAACACTTACACACACGGGACAATAAGACACATTTAGTCATCAGGGTGATACCTGGGGCTGTTGGGTTTACTTATGTCACCTTTAATGAGGGGGAGACAGTCCCAATTGCGTACACATCTCATTTGTATTCTGCTGCAGAACAACGATTTGCACAAACTGAGAAAATTCTCACTGCAGTACAGGTGGCTGTTATTAAAGAAAGACCACTGGCCCAGGGTCAACGCATAGTTGTCGTTTCCCCAATTCCGGCCTTAGAGGCAGTTACAAAAGCGAGTGTTCCAAATTCGAAAGCTTTGCACCCGCGATGGATACAATGGGCTACGTCTTTGACAGCCACTGATGTAGATTACGTATTTGACCCTAAACTGCAGACTCAAGAATTTCTTCAATATGAAATGGAATATCCTGTTCCTGCTGGTACGTTGCCTATTGACCAATATCAAGTGGTCATGTATACCAATGGCTCTGCGCAACCAGTGGTTGGGACTAAACACCAGTATTCTGCTGCATGTGCGGTGGTGAGCGGCACTATGGAGGGGGAAGTGTTCTGCCCCCGACATACTTATACTAAAACCTTGGGAGATTGCACGGCACAGCTGGCTGAGCTCAAAGCTCTATTGTTAGCATTGGAGCACGCGGATCCGGCGACTTTAACATTGCTGGTCTGTGACTCCTACTACTGTGTGCAGTCTTTCAACGAATATTTACACTATTGGAAGATGATTGGGTTCAGAGATTCGAAAGGCAACACCATTAAACATAAAATGTTGTGGGGTAAGGTTGCGGATCTGAAGGAAACGCTTCCTAAAGTCCATGTTGTGCATACACTTGGACACCAGCGCATTGGAATACACGTTGCTGGGAATACTTTGGCTGATGAAGCCGCGAAATCGGCAGTGGCTGTCACCACTGTGGCCGCAGGGACTCGTTCGAGTTCCAAACCAGACACGGAAATTTCGGCTGCCATAAAGGCTACGGTTGATGGCAAGCCCTTTCCTAGAGGATTTCCTTCAAAATATAGTTACTGCTTGAATGGTGCGCTGAATGCTACTGTTACAATTCCAGGCATTGGTGTTCGTGAGATTCCCAATAAAATTGACAGACCTCGATTGATTTCTGCAGCACATGAGGGGGTGGCTTCTGCACATGCTGGGGTAGCTGCCACAATTTCACTTTTACAGGCTTGTTACTGGTGGCCTGGTCTCTATAAAGAGACGAAGCAATATGTCCTTTGTTGTGACGTTTGTCAACAAATTAAAGCATCGTCGGCTAGACGCCCGCAGCAGACGCCCCTTCTGATTTCAAATAGACCATTACAGTGTGTGTACTTGGATCATTGTGGTCCGCTGACACCAGATAGTGCATACAAATATATATTGGTTGCTGTAGATTCGTGCTCCAGATTTGTGTGGGTATGGCCACAACGCTCGGCTGACGCTCAAACTGTTATTAAAGATTTGCGCATCTTTGTCGATATATTTGCAGTTGCGGCTTTTCATTCGGACCAGGGCCCTGCTTTTGCCTCTAAGGCATTCAGGGACACCATGGCTTCGTTGGGGGTCCAACTCCAATTCTCGTCTCCATTTCATCCCGAGGGAAATTCTGTCGTGGAGCGTTTGAATCGTGATTTAAAGCAGTCCTTAACGGCCAGAGTTATAGGTACGGGTCGTGGCTGGCTAGCCCACCTATATGGAGTACAGAGAGCACTTAATAACTTGCCTAGAAGGTCACTGGGGGGTCGTACTTCATATGAGTGCCTGTTTGGAACACAAATGTATGTTCCTGATCTAGATGGTCCTGGTGTGGAGGCGGCAGATACGCCCTTTGACATAAATGATTGTGTCACTGTTTTGCAGGATTTACAACAATTCCGTGAAGATAACTCTTCTGCCAGTGCTGCCTCCTCAGGAATTAAGGATGAGCCAGTAACACCTACTGGTTGGATACCCAGGATTGGGGATCCAGTGCGTGAAAAGGTCGCAGTTAAAAAAGAATTTGGTCCTTCTTATCGAGAACCTGTCCCTGTGTTGGGGGTGAGCGGCACGAGAACTTTGATTTTACCGCCGCTGCGAGGGGCCAAAGGCAATCGCTTTGTTTCCATTGATAATGTCAAGTTACAACATGTGGCTGATTCTGCACAGCAGACCAAGAGGGACACCCAGTAGTTCCCGAATCCCTCTCACTACTGGGGAAGAAGTCCCGCTGCAGGTGATTTTCACCGACACTGTTTCCTCTCCGAGCTTGGGGAGGGTGGATGATGATCTTGCGATTGTTCCACCGACGGCGAAGAATATGGAATCTTTTGATCAAATTGCTGTACGTTCTACTGATGTTTCTGAACATGTGGTTTATAGCGTGCCACGGCGAGAGCCTCCATCTCCTTCTTTGTTCACGGTTGCACCTTTTGCTAGAACTGCTTCTGGCTGCTTCAACGACGCTGATAATGATGTGTCTGGCTCCTCGTCCTCGATGTCTTCTGTCCACGGTCCACGACGGCTGCTGGGTTGGCTTAAACGCACATATTTTGTTTTTCCTTGGAACTATTTTTGGCTGTTTTTGGCCGTGATGACTCTTTTATTATGGTTGGGATTTGTGGTTACTTTTTTTCTGATAATACATGGTCATTTTCTTCCTGATCGATCTGACATTGAGCACGTGGAGACTGTGTTAAAACCGCATTTTTCGTCTCATATGGTTCGAAGAGACTTGTCCACTGTAAACATTTCTGCGATACCAGTTCCTGATAGAATTGTGTGGGATAAAGTAATGTTTGATATATATGGTCCCACTGAATTGATTCAAATACCGTTTGTCCTCAAATTATCAATGAATGATATTGTTATACCTGGCATTGTTTCTGATGATTGGGATGTGAAGACAGTAGATTCTATGCTAACGGATTTGCAATATTATACTGTCTATGACGATGAAGATGCTTACCAATTTAGAGATAATCATGGAGACATGTTTTGCTACAACTATTATGGACACCATTTTATTCATAAAGCTAGTAGCCCTAAGTCCATGTTTAATTATGTGCAATGGGAACATTGCTCGACTCCTCCACAAGGGAGTTCGAAAACGTATTATGATAAATGTGCATATTTTTCTGGGCATGATCAACGGAATGCTAAGTCCTACTATTTTAAAGTTGCACCGTATTCTAATAAGCAAATGTTATTGACCGATACTAAATTACTGTATTCAAATTTTTTGTATCTAAACTTTTGGTCGAGGGATATGAATGCTGGTTTAAAACTGTTGACTTAAAAAGTGTTTGGGGTTCGAAAAATTGGCAAATGCAAGGCAGGGACACGTTATTTAGAGCATGTATTATCCCTGTGCAGATGATTTTCCTCAATGACACAGTACAACAGACTAGCTGTTTGGGCTTAGCGACAATTAGGGAGTTGACTTTGCCTAGTATACCTGTCCCTTCTAAATTAAAAAATTGGCAGCACTATGTGAATGCTACTTTTAGTGACTTTACACATTGGGTCCAGAATGGTACGCTTAACACTTCATCTTTACATCCGGGCGGGTGGTTATAATGGCCTGTAGACACTAATGTGTGTCATCAACGTTTTGTCACCTCTTCAGGGGGGTTCAGGACTAGTAGGGCAGACCCTCGTTACGTGTCACCAGAACATGCTGATATTATAACTACATACAGTGTGGGGAAGCTTTGTCAGCAATGGTTGAAGTCATCCGCTCTGGATGCAGTTAAGTCACATCTCAAGTTACTGTCTAATGATACTGATTTACAAGATTTTTTGTCAGGTCCCAAAGTACCACGGAAGAAAAGGTTCTTATACAAGGTTTATAATGAGATTTGGAAGCTTTCACAACAAGAGGCTGCAGCCCGGTTGAGGCAGATTGATCAGGAAAATCTGATGCAGACTTTGGGGGTCATTCCTACCCTGGCGGTCCGAGACCGCCAGGGTAGGGGACCGCGGATGCACCGCCAACAGGCTGGCGGTGCATCCAGGCCCATTCTGACCGCGGCGGTAAAGCCGCGGTCAGAAAAGGGAAACCGGCGGTTTCCCGCCGGTTTTCCCCTGGCCTGCAGAATCCCCCATGCCATGGGGATTCTGACCCCCTTCCCGCCAGCCTGGTTCTGGCGGTTTTGACTGCCAGAACCAGGCTGGCGGGAACGGGTGTCGTGGGGCCCCTGGGGGCCCCTGCAGTGCCAATGGCATGGGCACTGCAGGGGCCCCCTAACAGGGCCCCACATTGATTTCCAGTGTCTGCATAGCAGACACTGGAAATCGCGACGGGTGCAACTGCACCCGTCGCACAAAAGCAACTCCGCCGGCTCCATTCGGAGCCGGCTTCATCGTTGCTGTGGGTTTCCCGCTGGGCGGGCGGGCGGCCTTTTGGCGGTCGCCCGCCCGCCCAGCGGGAAAGCCAGAATGACCGCCGCGGTCTTTTGACCGTGGTACGGTCTTCTGGCGGTTCCCGCTTGGCGGGCGGCGACCGCCACCCGCCAAACTAGGAATCACCCCCTTTGTCTGTTGTTGATAATGGCATGCATACCCTTTCTGACCGTGTTTACACGATTGACAGCATTGTTTCCTCTGCCATTGACATTATTAAATCGGACATGTCTTCTTTATATCATGGGCAGAGTCAGACGCGGTCCATCATGCAGCTGGGTTGGACTCTTCAGACCTTGAAGGCGGGTCGCGTTCCATGGCAGCACGTTCATGCCAGAGAGATCTTTATCTCTTTTAATTTGACTCGTCAACAACAACTGATGGCTAAAAAGGAAGCGACATATGCTATGTTAAATATTGAGAAATTAGAGAAACTGCCTTTCACAGTAACTGAGATTCCGTCAGCTGAGTGGTTGATTCATGGGGTTATTAATTTGCCTATCTCCACTTTGCAATTTACTTCTTGTTTGAAGCACATTCCGGTGGGTAGATATGAACTATTGGGAGACAGTTACATACACGAAGTGTGGGAGCTTCCCTTTCAGTACAGATGTGTTAATGGTTTGAAGGAGGTTTTTCTTAGCGGCAGCGAATGCGAAGCTTCTGTCAGCCATTCAATGATTTGTAAACAGCTGTCCTTGCACAGGGTGTGTAACGCTTCGATTGCTAACTTAGCTTGTTATCTGAAGGGAGTTCCAGTCCCGGTTATTAAAAACACTTTCCAGGTGCTTTCTAATGGCAGTTACATTGTTCTTAACAGTGAACGCTGCTGTGGCATGCATGCCGGAATAGTTTACATCGTCGTTGTCAACAAGGCCGTTACGTGCTGCGGGAATGTATTGTTTCCCCCCACTCAATTTAGGGAGGTAGCAGACATCTGGCCTCATATTGCTACTTCCAAGGTTGATTTCGACAAGTTGAGTCGGCTAAAAGCTTTATTGTTTCAAAAGCATGTGGCCCTTACATCTGCTAGCGAGACCTACGCACTTCAGGTGGCAAGGTCATCGGCGGAGATACAGTCCCTTTTGAATACTAACTTTCCAAATCACTTCGGTGAACTTGTGGGACGTATATTTAATGCATCCAGCACTGCTGGTATTGCACATTTTTTCAAAGCCGTTGGTGTTGGTTTTGCTCATACCTTCTCTTCCATATTCGGTTTGATACCTTTGGCTATACATTCTATTTTCGGAAGCATTTTTGGGGGTTTCCCGATTACTTTGGCTTTATTGGCTGGAGTCTTGCTGTTGTTGCTATTTTTTCGCAATCGCTGTCCCGTCACGACGAGATCCTGTATTGCTGCTCCCGTCAGTGCAGCTGTGTCGTGAACGCATGATGCAGCATTTTGGAGCAACACTCCTGGGACATTTGGAGTGTGACTGGTCTCTGTCATTCAGACCGGTTTTGGATTGTGTGCAACCCGTGTTTCGATGCCTTTGGTGCTCGTATGAACATGCACTGGCTCTCTGTCTCTCACTGCAGCGCCCTCCAATGGTCGATACTGATCTGTTGATGTTCCCGATTAGTGCTCATTCCCAGACTTGTGCACTACGGATGCGCTTGCTTCGTGAGGCGGTTTATGAGATTCCCTTCCTGGAGGAAGATGGTATTGTCTCTTTCATAGGCCCTGCACGGGGTGCCGCCCTGAATGGTTTTGGGGCTTTGGACCACACCTGCTCCATGGTACTTTGTGGCGTGGATCTTCCGATATTGACATATATCGAAGTGGAGGAACTCCTGCGTTCTATTGCTTCTATCTGACGATTGGATTTTTACGAAATTTACACTATGTTGAATTTGGCTTTATGATCACATGTTACCTAAATTTATGACTTTGTTGTCTTCTCACCTTGTCGAAATAATTGTTTTAGATATTGTTTATATTTGGGGCATCCTTTTATATTATTGGAACCACTTGCTACCGACAAGGGGAGGGTGTAGTGTGGTTAGTTTTACATATTCATTGCGCTTTAGCTTCAGGCTTTAGGCCTTTGTGCACTTTGCCCTGAATATATTTTATTCATTTGCTGACAGCTTAGAGCCTCTGTGCACTTTGCTCTACATGCTTTTTTATTAGGCTTCGTACTGTTATTTTTCAAATAGCCAGTTCTACGGTGTTGTTTTTTATTCATATCACACTGTTTTGCCTACTTCAGCACTGGAGTTCTCCATAACATATTTACTCTGTGCTTCAGTCAAGGATACAGTCTGGTACATTGCCGATAGACGTGGTAGGAGTTTAGACTTGGCATTCCTGCGTAGGGACATTTTGTGATCACGATGACATGTTACTTATAAAATCACTTCCTTGTCCCAATACATGCAAGAGGGAGATTCCGACCAGGGAACCACAACTAGACGCTGACTGCCTCGTTGCAGATGCTGAACCAAGATCACAGGTCTTTGCTCAGGTATGAGGGCTGATGTCTCCACAGTGATTCTAATAGGCAAGCTAGAAGCTTAACATGCTGTGCTCTAAATAGAACAAGCAGAGGGAGAGTAGAAACTGTTAGACAATTTGATAGCTTTGTTCTTATGTTTTACTCTCCTGGTGACTATTTCAATCCTACTGTGTTGTATCGTTCTGGTTATTGCGGCTCACGCCTTAATATCTAAAATACAGTTGTTTTATAAAAAACATTATATAAAACGTATACTGTCTTTGTCATTTGTATATGAGATCGTATTGGAAATAAGAGAGTTGGTTTGGATCTGAGTAACCACGACTTCCCTGAGAAGTTCCAAAGATGTCATGCGCTCGGCTGCCAAATCATTCCTTCCACATGGGAGAAATGAGGCACTGCTAGTTAGCCGGAGCAAAAACCGGATTTAGGGTGACAGAGTTCTTTACACGTGGGTCAGACTCAGTCCCCCACACCGTTATAGATCCTGCTACCTAGAAATCCAGTAGTCTCATTTAGAATAATGAGAGCCCACGCGACAACATGTGCACCCTTGCTATCAGTATTACAGGTGTCTGTGGCCAATTCTGTAATGCCATTGTGTCTGGTGGGTGCACAAAACTGGCACATAAACCTTTTGTAACCCTGTGGACAATGTATAATATGCCCCAGGAGTAATCTTTTCAGCATCTTTACACATTTGGAAATCTTGTTTGCCACAGGAAGATGATGCAGAGAGGTCTGTCTCACACTTGGAGCTATGAATGTCCCTCTAAATTGCAACAAGAAGAATGAAATGATTTGCGTCTACCAGTATGGATGATTACTGTCTCTATCTCTGTGGCTGTTTGCTGGTTACATTCTTGCTTTTGATTGTGGTGTAAGAAGGGACTCTGGAAGAAGATTGGATTGGCCCTGATCGTGCCAGCCGCATAATTGCCAGAGCCCCACAAGGCCCAAATGCACCTTGGGTTGCTGACCTGATATTGGCATATGTAGTCCCCTGCAACCCTCTACTAGGATGGTCATGGTATGAGGTGAGGTTCTCCTGGTTCTCCACCATGGCTTGCTACCTGCACAATGTCTATGTGAGGTAACCAAATTAACCTTGGAGAATCTCATCAAAATGCAGGTCCATCAGGCACCTGATGTTCTGGTGTGCCATGGTCCATTGCACAAGTTGGCAGAGAGCAAAATGACCACATTGTAAGGGAGTGAAGGAGGCGAGAAGACTCTGCATGACAGCCAGACGTGCACCGCACTGTGCCTCATGCATGCTGCTCAAAAATCAACCTCAATTACACCTTCCCGCACAAGGTTAAACTGGCTCTGTCATTTTAAGATGCGCCATCGGTTATTTCATTCTGAAACTCTAAAAAGCAACAGTGAATGGCCTTCTCTGACTTGCATCTAGCACTGGCCCCTGGACCTGGCCCCTGTCCAGCCCTTGGATTCTGTCTCATTCTAATCTATAAACTACACTGGTTACCAGTCAGAAGTCGTATCAAATTCAAGACTGTATTGCCCATAAGGCCTTGCGCAACACCGACCTAGAGTTTCTGAGGCAGATTCTTCAGTGGTACAAACCAAGCAGAATCCTATGCTCCTCTGGGGTCAAGAAAATGGTGGTCCCCAGATTCTGAAGGATGAACTGGGAGGATGAAGTTTCATTACATGGGGACCAGTTTCTGGAATCATCTTCCTCCACCTATCAGGGCCTTGCCCTCCCTGACTTCCTTTAGAGTCTCTTTCCAGTTGTGTTCATGTGAAGCTAGTGCCAAGACACCAAGGTAAACAAGCACTCTATAAATCTCTTTAATATTAACTATAACATTAATAGAGGATTACAAGTTCAGTGTTTTAGACACTGCTCCTGACATCAAATATCTTTTCATCGTTTTGCATGATGCCTAAGCGGACCCTTTTTTTCATTACAGCCTGTGCTCTGCAGGGATTGGCCTGGCAGTTCGGGCTGGACTGTTCCCATGGGGAGCAGGGTTAAGGCTGATTTGCATATAGTTGGGTCCAAACTGGGCTGGCATTGTGGGCAAAAAGCAATGGATAGGAATGTGGCCTGAGCAATTTCAGTGGCTGAGATGAATTCAAGCATTTCATCCTGCACCTTGTTGGTTTTGCATCTACATTGACTCCGGCACATGGCAGTACCTTGCACGTTGATATATTGGTGATATTTCTGTGGCAGCCTGTCAGATATGAACTGGAATAAAGAGCTGTGACCTTAAATTGTACTTCCTGGTGCTAGAACATGTGACAACTCCACCCCAGGCAACCTTCGGTGGAATTTTGTAAGTAGTAGGGTGGACGCAAGTACTACTCGAGAGAGACGTCTGCTACACTCTACCACTCAGGTATATGCCTACATTACATCATACTTCCTCCCTCCCATGATCCCTAGATAATGTTATCTGCTGCCCTATGCGTGTCGCCAGGCTGCAGTGAGCGAGCAGCTCCCTTGCACTGCTCTGTCCTGTGTCTGAGCCAAAGCTTTTTGCTGTACCATAAAAGTCAAAGATGTATCAATAGCAACCTCCTCCAGCTGAGAGTTCAAAGGTAACCCTGAAGCCCTTGGTGCTAGAACTTACTTGCATCAAATCAATGATCTGCATTGTGAGAGACAGCACCTCTGACAGCGGTTTAATTTAAGTCTGTATGCTTGGACATGTCCACTGGTCAGTCATGATTAGATGTGACAGACAATAGGCTTGCAGTTGTAGAAAAGCAAATGAGTGTTTTTACTTCCTGGCCTTCGTCGCAGGACCACAGAACTGGAGGGAGAACATGTTTTTCTTGTGTACCTGAGGGGGTGGCAAAGGGCAACATGAAACCGGCACGCGAAGCCTTCACTTGCTGCATTGCTTTGAGGAGGCATCATGCTTGCAAGTGAAACCAGCTAAGTCCGTGCTGGTGCCAGTGGGCCCCTCACAGGATTGTTTTGATTGGCAGACTCGGATCCCCATCCACCGACTGATTTTTAAGTACTTGAGTGTCTGGGTGACTCTTCTCCCTGAGGTAACATGGGCATTGAACATGACCCCCACTGGCATCTCGGCGAAGGCAGATTTGGCGAAGTGGCAGTCCCTGCTAATAAATGCTTTGGCCGGGTGGCCTTATATAAAATGATGATTTTGCCACAGTTTTTGTATGCTCTTGGTTTCGGGCCCTAGTCTGAGCGGAGTTCTCCTTTCTTTGGTCAGGCACGAGACATCGCATTGCGCTGCAGTATTGTTGAAGGGGTATTTACGACAGGGGGATGGGCATGGCCAACCTGCAATTGTACTATTGGGCAACATAACTATTGGTCAAACATGACTGTTCAATGGGGGTTGGGCAGACCCAGCTTACCAGCGGGAACTAACGGCTCTGGGCTTTCCCCAGATACTAGCATTCCTCTACAGATCCCCACTCCCTTGTGACTTAGAACCAGTAACTAAGGTGACTTCCCTTGCCTGCTGGGCAGCTTTGTAACATATGCACTGGGAGAATGTAATTTCTCAGTAGACCCCCCCCATGGCATGGTACTTGGCTGAAGGAATCAGCAGCCTTGAGGGGGTTTTGAAGGTGGTATCTGCTGGGCATATCACTGCTGGGAGATGTGTTGAGGGGGAGATATGAGAACCTTTCAGGACCTACAGGAGGTCCACCAACTTGCCCACACACAGTTTTATAAATACCTCTGACTCCGACATGCCCTTCATGTACACTTGCAACGCATCGACACAATACCAGAACATAGCCCGTTAGAGACCAAGGTGCTGATGGGGGCTTTGGGGAATGGGGTGTTTCCCAGCTCTATAAAATGATAATCAACAACACTCCAAGAGACCTGGACCAGCTGTGGGCCTGTTGGGAGGGTTGGCTGGGTCCCCTGGATGACGTGGACTGTAGCGATGCACTAATGGAACCTAGGTTGAGAACGATATCGTCCAGATTGAGGCTGATGCAACTGTATTTTCTGTATGAGGCATATCTCTCTGGTGAGAATGCATCGGGCTGGGCTCCGATCTTCCCCCCAATGCTCCAGGTACATGGAGGGCCCTGCAGACCTTTTCCATATGGTATGGGGATGCCCCCAAATTGTGCTTTACTGGCAAAGGATCTTCCGAGAACTGCATGTGGTGGTGGGCTGGGGGCAGAAGCTATCTCTGACATTGGTCTTATTGGGGGTGATGGAAGGGGCCGGGGGCAGAAATAACTTTTGTGGGTACTGCGCTGATGGTAGCAAAGCGAGACATTGCAGTTTGTTGGAACTCCCCCAGGACACCGTCCCTTCTGAGGTGGAGGAGAGGGGTCGACCGGTGCGCTAGCTAAGAAAGATCAGTTTCTGAGGTGGGAGGGTGTCCATGCAAGCATGTCAAAGTTTGGGAAATGGCTGGGTCTACTGCCATGAACTTTCAGAGACGCAAGAGATTTGGGGTTGGTGGGTGTGGACAGACTGTGTTTTGGGGTTAAGTCTCAGGATGCAAGTTTACCTATGTACAACAAATCCTTCTTTCTTTGTTGCTTAATGTCTTTTACCCTGTAGTGTCTTTTCCTGTATCTTCAAAAAGCAATAAAATTGTTTATAATTTTTTTTTTTTAAACAATTAGGAGATGGGTAGATACCAGTGACTAGAACTTCTCCTATGTAGCCATCCTGATTCTTACGACACTGCTGTGCTTGATGCAGTATTGACCTACGGGTATCACACGTATAGACTCTATACTAATCACTCTTTCCTTGACATTTGCATCAACTGCAGCTGCAGGAGCAATCATTAGCCAGAAACTTTATATTCCATCTGCAATTTGCTCATAGTAATCTCTCATATCGAGTCATGAGTGTTTTTACCCACATGCATCTCAGATACCTCCTGATACCCAGGAGTGTCCCCTACTGTGGAACTACTCAAACCACGACTGTCAACTGCTGGAAGCAAGGGTTGCCCCTTCTTCTCCCATCAAGGCTCCCAGAGTCCTTCCAGTAACCCCAGGGTTACTTAACACTTCTGTATTTTATTTGATATTATGTCTGTTCATGTTTCATGGACAGAGCAAATAGAGAACAGACTCTTATTGCGCACTGTGTAGGAAAGTACCATCTTTCTTGGCATGTTACCCCCAATTTTACATGCATGTCAGTATGTTTTTGCCTGTCTCACTGGGATCCTGCTAGCCAGGACCCCAGTGCTCATAGTTTGTGGCCTGAATGTGTATACCTATGTAGTGCCTAACTGTGCCACTGAGGCTCTGCTAATCAGAACCTCAGTGCTCATGCTCTCTCTGCCTTTAAAGTTCTCACTATAGGCTAGTGACCACTTTTACCAATTTCAATTGGCATACTGGAACACCCTTATAATTTCCTAATATATGGTACCTGGGTAGCCAGGGTATTGGGGTTCCAGGAGATCCCTATTGGCGGCAGCATTTCCTTTGCCACCCATAGGGAGCTCAGACAAACCTTTACACAGGACTGCCATTGCAGCCAGAGTGAAATAAAGCACACGTTATTTCACAGCCATTTACACTGCACTTAAGTAACTTATAAGTCACCTATATGTCTAACCTTCACTTGCTGAAGGTTAGGTGCAAAGTTACTAAGTGCGAGGGCACCCTTGCACTAGCAAAGGTGTCCCCACATAGTTCAGGGCCATTTCCCTGGACTTTGTGACTGCGGGGACACCATTATACACGTGCACTACATATAGGTCAATACCTATATGTAGCTTCACAATGGTAACTCAGAATATGGCCATGTAACATGTCTAAGATCATGGAATTGTCCCCCCATGCCAAATCTGATATTGGGGAGCCAATTCCATGCATCCTGGGGGCTCCACTATGGACCCCCAGTACTGCCAAACCAGCTTTCTGGGGTTTTCTCTGCAGCTACCGCTGCTTCCACCCCACAGACAGAGTTCACATAGAAAGTAATGGACAAGGAGCCATAGAAAGTAGGGAACCAAAGCATGCTGGGAAGAGAGGGGAATAATGGGAAAGAAGGAAAAACATAAAGGGAGGCACAAATGAGGGCGACAGAAAGAAAAGGACAACAATAGCAGGTGAGTGGGGGAGGGTTAAACATGCCCGAATGTGTGCCGTGCTATGAAGAAACAAGGCCCCATGCCCAATTTGGAGCCTCATATGCTGCACGATAGGCTGGGGGCGCGGCGTGTCTCTGTGCTGTGCGCTGCGACCCGAGCCCAATGTTCGGCATGCGCCACGCGCCGCCGCACAACAGTAGGTCCCCCCCCCCCGAAGTCCCAGGTTTGTAAGGAAACAAGCAGTGAAGGTGACGAATCAGAAGAGGGGCGTGAACAGAAGACGCATCTTCCCAAGAGCATTCACTAAGGGGGTAACCCTTCCAATGAATCCAATACTGAAGACGGTTGCGAAAGACACAATAGTCACAAATTTCCTGTACCTCATATTCTGGTACGTCATTCACCAACAAGAGAGGAGGATAAGGAAACTGCAAAGAGAAAGGATCAGGCACATAGGGTTTGAGCTGGGAAACATGAAAGACTGGATGAATTTTCCAGGTACGAGGTAAATGAAGATGGACAGTGACAGGATTAATCAGCTGAAGAATACGGAAAGGACCGTAGTAACGAGGTGTAAACTTGTTCTGAGAAAGATGCAAAGGCTGAAATTTTGAAGAAAGCCAGACTTTATCCTGGATGTGATATACTGGAGCCTCCCTGCACTTCTTATCTGCCATTCTCTTCATGTATCTCTTAGTGTTCAGCAAGTGAGATTGAATCAGTCTATGGATCTTCAGAAGTCCTTTGGAAAATGAGATGACAGCAGGAAGAGAAGAGGTAGACTGATGAGTAGTAGGAAAAGAGGTAGGATGATAGCCATATGAACAGAAAAAAGGGGTGACCTTGGAGGCACTATAGACAGTGTTATTGTAAGAGAATTCAGCGATAGGAAGGTAAGTGTTCCAGTTACTCTGGGTAGAATTCCAAAAGTAGCGAAGGTACTGCTCTAGTCCTTGATTGAGACGTTCGGTCTGCCCATTGGTTTGGGGATGGAAACCAGATGATAATGCTATATTGATGTTCAAAGTCCTACAGAAATGTTTCCAAAACCGGGAGATGTACTGAGGTCCCCTCTCTGATACAATGCTGTGTGGGAGTCCATGGAGACGAAAAATATGATGGATAAATATCTGACTTAGTTCTTGAGAGGTAGTTAATTTCTTCAGGGCAGTGAAGTAAGCCATCTTTGTAAAGGAATCTATCGTGACCATGATAACCCGGTTTCCTGCTGTTGGAGGTAGTGAACACATGAAATCGGTAGAAATGGTGTGCCAGGGAGCAGGTGGAACAGGTAACGGTTGTAGTAATCCCGCAGGTCTGGTACGGGGTATTTTTACTTGGGCACATATGGGACAGGCCTGAACATATTTTTCGACATCCGATTTCCAGGTAGGCCACCAGAAACATCGCAAGAGTAATTCCTGCGTGGCCTTGATGCCTCTATGACCAGCAACCGGAGAATCATGGCACATCTGAAGTGCCTTTTCTCTTACTCCGCTAGTGGGGAGGAACAGCAGGTTCCTATAATAATAATACCCCTTCTGTTTACGTATTAGGGTTTTTAAATTCTCTAGCTCTTGTGCAGAAAGGTTGGAATATTCCAGGTGTACCTCATCCAGGAATGGTTGAGCTACACCGATGATCTTGCTGGGCTCAAGCAGATATTATGATGGGGTAGGAGTACAATCTGGATAACGGCGAGACAGCGCATCGGCCAGTATGTTTTGGGATCCTGGAATGTAGGTGACATAGAAGTCGTACTGACTGAAAAAAGGCCCAACGAGCCTGACGACTGTTCTGGCATTGAAAGTTATGTAAACATTGTAGATTACGATGGTCCGTTCTCACCTCGAAGGGCTCTTTGGAGCCCATAAGGAATTGTCTCCACTCTTGGCAGGTAGTCTTCAGGGCTAATAACTCCCTTTCCAATACTGAATAATGTTGTTCCGACACAAAGAGTACATGAGACAAATAGAACACAGGATGTTCTAGACCATCATCATCTTGTTGTTGGAGTAAGACAGCTCTGATGGCTCTTTCGGAAGCATCAGTAACAACAACAACTTGTTTGTTGGTATCTGGATGTCTCAGTATTGGTGCTTGAGTGAAGACCTTTTTTAGACTTTGAAAAGCTGTTTCAGCCGCCCTTGTCCAGACAAATCCTTTACTTAAATTCTCCTTCTTTAATGTTTCCGTAATGTGGCTGGCCTGTTCCGCAAAGTCAAAAATAAACTGTTGATAAAAGATGGCCAGTCCTAGAAAACATTGAGTTTTCTTAATGGAAGAAGGGGAAGGCCAGTCTAGGATGGCTTGTACCTTTTCCTGATCCATAGCTATTCCAGTGGGATTAAGGTGATAACCCAAATATTTGACTTCGGTCTTATCAAACTCACATTTCTCTGGTTTACAGGACAGTTTATGTAACCTGAGTCTTTGGAGGACCTGTTTCACGTTTGTAGCATGAAGTTCAGGACGTCTAGAATATATAAGGATATCGTCTAAGTAGATTACTACAGTGTGGTTCAAGAGATCAGAAAACACAGAGGGGGTGATTCTGACCCCGGCGGTTCACTACCGCCGGGGCCAGGGTCGGCGGGAGCACCGCCAACAGGCTGGCGGTGCCCCGCAGGGCATACTGACTGCGGCGGTTTGGCCGCGGTCAGAAAGGGAAAACCGGCAGTCTCCCGCCGGTTTTCCGCTGCCCTGGGAATCCCCCATGGCGGCGCAGCTTGCTGCGCCGCCATGGGGGATTCTGACAACCCATGCCGCCATCCTGGCGGTTCTCCCGCCAGGAACAGGATGGCGGTATGGGTTGTCGTGGGGCCCCTGGGGGCCCCTGCAGTGCCCATGCCAATGGCATGGGCACTGCAGGGGTCCCCGTAAGAGGGCACCACATTGTATTTCAGTGTCTGCATTGCAGACACTGAAATACGTGACGGGTGCCACTGCACCCATCGCACCTTCCCACTCCGCCGGCTCAATTCTGAGCCGGCGTCCTCGTGGGAAGGCTCTTTTGCACTGGGCTGGCGGGCGGCCTTTTGGCGGCCGCCCGCCAGCCCAGTGCAAAAGCCAGAATCACCGCAGCGGTCTTATGACCGCGGAGCGGTGTTCTGGAGGGGGGAACTCTGGCGGGTGGCCTCCGCCGCCCGTCAGGGTCAGAATGACCCCCAGAGCCCATAAATCTTTGGAAA
This sequence comes from Pleurodeles waltl, assembly GCF_031143425.1. NCBI lineage: Eukaryota > Metazoa > Chordata > Amphibia > Caudata > Salamandridae > Pleurodeles > Pleurodeles waltl. The sequence goes on from NC_090441.1 coordinate 206,501,695, forward strand.
ATTGTGGGGGCATTAGTGAGACCAAAAGGCATAACTCTGTATTCATATTAACCAAACGGGGTTCGAAAGGCAGTCTTCCACTCATCTCCTTCTTTGATGCGCAAAAGGTGGTAAGCTCCACGTAGATCTAATTTGGAAAATCGTTGAGCCCCTCTGACTGCCTCCAGAATGTCCTTGGTGAGGGGTGAAGTATAACGGTCTTTTATAGTTATCTTATTTAAACCACGAAAATCCAGACAGGGACGAAGATCTTTAGACTTCTTGGGTATAAAAAAAGAGAGGAGCCCCTGCCGGAGAGGATGATGGCACAATAAGACCGCTGTGCAGATTTTCTTGCAGATAATCTTTGAGAACTTCATTTTCAGGTTCTGTGAGAGAATACATTCTCCCAAAGGGAACGATAGCCCCAGTTTCCAAGGGAATTGTACAGTCATAATCTCGATGTGGAGGTAAAACAGGTCTGGATGGTTTTTGGAATACATCTTGAAATTCTAGATAGTGATCAGGGACTCCTTGGACTGTAATGATGGAATAACCTGTAGCAAGTTCAGTAGGCATCAACTTCTTGGGTGACCAGTATGTGTCTGATACAAAACAATTTTCATGACAAAACTGTGAGGACAAGGAAATAGTCCTGGTTTTTGTCCAATTTACATAAGGATTATGTCTTATGAACCACGGAATTCCTAAGATTAAAGTATGATTGAGAGATGATATTAGGTCAAATGAGATGTTTTCTTGGTGGTTCCCAAATTGTAAACTTAGAATCAGGGTGGTAGTATCGACTGGACCATAGGATATTAAGGACCCATCCACTGTGTATACTTGTTCCGGGTGTTCCTTGGGTCGTTGTGTTGTGGCCCAAGACTTATCCATGTAAATGCCACTAGCACCACAATCGAGTAAGGCCATTGTTCTTTCTTCGCACCCGTCAGGTAACAGCAAAGTCACAGGAAGCATAAACAAAGTAGTGGCATGGTCCTTGAATGAACTAATGGAAGGTAAAGCAGATGATCCCGTCCCGTCCCTTCTTACAGAGGACGGGAAGTAACGTTTCCCGATGGCCTTAGAGGACGAACGAGGCAGGTACGAAGCATATGACCGGCAGCACCACAATACAGGCACAATCCTTTTTTTACGTCTTTCTTCCTGCTCACTGACGGAAAGTGGGCCACGAGTAGTATCCACCTGCATAGGTTCACCCTCGGTTTCTCTGATGGGAGGGCGAGGTTCCTCCAGACAGTGCATAAAGACACTTGAGGTACTTGGCTGGGAAGGTCCTCTGTTTCTTTTTTTCTCCAAACGTCGTTCTGGGAGACGATATTCGATGGAAAGGGCTAGATCCATCAGACCGCGAAGATCTTCAACTCGGGTGGAGTGCATTAACTCGTATTTGATCTCCTCCTTTAGCCCTCTACAGAATAGAGTAACCAGAGTTCGGTCCACCCAGGTTGTCTCGGCCGTAAGCTGTCAAAAACATGTAATATATTGGAGGACATCTAGAGAGCCTTGTTGGATGTCACACAGTGCTTCTTCAGCAGAGGCCTCCAATCCTGGACGACTAAACATCTGTTTAAACCTGATTCAGGAAGGCTGGATAATCAGACAATAATGGGTCATTGGAGGATACCATCGGAGTTGCCCAGGCCAAGGCAGGACCGGATAGAGCACTGATAAGATAACCCAGCTTTGTCTTGTCGTGGGAAAATTGTGTGGGTCGGAAGGCAAAATTAACAGTTAATGCATCTAGGAACTCTCCCAGTTTTATTGGTTCACCGGAGTAACGACGAGTTGAGGTGGAGATGGTAGGAACATCTGTACTGCGGAAAGCCAAAGCCTGTTGTAAAGCAGCATTCTCATTGCGTAGTTGTTGCAGTTCCTGAGCCTGTTGATGAATGGTTGCCAGAAAGGACTGATCAGGATCTGCAGCAGCCGCCACTGTATCATCCATGGTGTTAGACGACGTTGGGTGTATTGGGCGCTGTAATCTGTCACGTCTTACACGCTGCTTTAACCTGGAGTCCGCTGAACGAGTGGCAAGGTTCTTGTTCCTGAATGTTCGGCCTTGGCCCAAGTAGGGGTGACTCTTTCTGGTAGCCACGGTGCTGCAGGCAATAGGAACCCCAAGGGCAGGCTGTGTCCTACAGAAGTAGTGCCAGAGGGAAAAAAACCCTAATAAGGGGAAAAAACCTCCAAAAAGGAAATTTCCTGGAACAGGAGCAAAAGTCAAAAAGTAAATACAAGATCAAAAAAGAACAGGAAAAACACTGGAACTGACATGAACCAGTATCTGACACAAGGAAGAAGGAGCAAAGACACCATCCAAACAGAAAGTGTTGCAGCGCAAGGAGGGAAAGAATCACAGCCCTTAAATACCCCAAAACAGGACGCGACCAACAGGAAGTGCAGGGACACCATATTAGATAGGGAAAAACACACAGAAAGTAATGGACAAGGAGCCATAGAAAGTAGGGAACCAAAGCATGCTGGGAAGAGAGGGGAATAATGGGAAAGAAGGAAAAACATAAAGGGGGGGCACAAATGAGGGCGACAGAAAGAAAAGGACAACAATAGCAGGTGAGTGGGGGAGGGTTAAACATGCCCGAATGTGTGCCGCGTTATGAAGAAACGAGGCCCCATGCCCAATTTGGGGCCTTGTATGCTGCACAATAGGCTGGGGGGCCGGCGTGTCTCTGTGCCGCGCACCGTGGCCCAAGCCGAATGTTCGGCTCGCGCCGCACGCCGCAACAACTTGAGGATCAGCGGTGGGTCTACGACTTTGCATTGGCTGGACTACTCAGCCAATATCAGATCACATGACTAAGTTCCAAAATTACTGATGCCTTTGCTATTCACAGAGGTACTCTGCAAAGATTGTCCGTTATCTCCTCTATTTTTTGCCCTAGCCATTGAGCCTTTAGCATGTGTACTGCAGCTTCAGGCGAGACAATGGGGCATACCAGTTCATGGAGAGCATCATGTGATTTCACTTTACGCAGATGATATGTTGATGTTTCTGCACGATGCCCCTTCCATGCTCTCACAATTAATGGCCGTGATGGATAACTTTGGGGAGATATTTGGCTTTGAATCAACTGGGATAAATCGTATCTATACCTGTTAGCACCGGTGGCGGTCCAAGAGAGGGGTTTACTCCCTGACTGTCGATTGAAGTGGTGCCATGACACTTTTAAATACCTAGGAGAACAGATTTATCATGCCACAGATGATCTGAAAGATGGCAATTTAAACAAGGCCTTGAGGGGGATCCGTAGGTCATTCCTCTTTTGGACATTCCTCCCTTTATCGCCAGTGGGACGAGTTGCGATAGCTAAAATGCTGGTGCTGCCTCAGCTAGTGTATTATTTTGCAGCTCTCCCGTTATACTTACCTCGGTCCTTTTTTAAGGAACTACACAGCCTACTAACAGAGCTAATCTGGGGAGGGGCCAGAAGATGGGTGACCTTGCAGATGTTACAGAAACCGCAACTGGACGGAGGGTTGGAGGCACCCAATTTTGAATGGTACTACGCAGTGGACAACTCCAGTGGCCAATATGGTGGCTTGGGACTGGTGATTGCCCCGAGAGAGCACAGCTCCATGGGGTGCCCAACGAGGTCCACTTGTATACCTCCCCTGGCCCCAATCTGGCAGACACCATGTCTGGATAAGGTGTCCAGCTGAGTGTGAGGCAGCGGGCCTTCTAATGCTGGGTGATTTATACAAGGAGTGTGCTCTCTTCTCGTTCCAAGACATTAGGGAATAATTCAAACTCCTGGTAGGTCATTTCCTGACATTACATGTGCTACAGTGACAAATAAGGGACATTTGGGGGGCAGAGAGGCCCCCTGCTCCCCAATACTGCACACTTTGCTTACACATGGGGGTACCAGACATACCATTACCAACAGCTACCTGAGCCTGCAGTGCACAGCACTCAAAGAGCTCACACAAGCACGGGCGAGGTGGGACACAGTGTTGTCTGCTCCATTGTCCGATGGACAATGGACCCAGGCAGCATGATAGATAAAAGAGGTGTCTCCTAACACACAGTTTCGTTACACACAGTTCAACTATCTCCACCGACATATCTCTCGCCGCATAGGCTAATGCATATGTTTCCGGATGCGAACTCTGCGTGTTCCTGGTATAACACTTTAGGGGTGAGTTTTTATCACATGACATGGGATTGTCAGCTGCTCAAACATGTTTGGGGACAAATCAGGTCAATCACAAGCGAGATAACCGATTCCGATTATACATTGTTACATTCCGGGAGCGCGAACGTGAACACCAACAAACACAAATTTATTGATTTAGCTTTTGTCCTGTTTAAACGCCAAATAGCGATGCACTGGAAAGCAATGTCTGCCCCTGGTGTGGGGGAAATGGTTGAAATTTCTCGTGTTATGGACATGAGTTGAAGCTGATTTGCAACCTGAAAATAAAACTACACGGTGTGCCAATTATGGGAGGGGACTGCTGGGATGTTTTTGTGCTGAAAGTGGAGTAAAAAAACTATGAACGTCCCCCCTGAATCTGGTTCTTAGGAAGTGACATTTTAATACCTTAATGATGGACATCATTTCATTGCAGGGTTTCAGATTGACCTAGGGTACCTGATAAACCTGCAAAACGCTGAGTGCAGAGACAAATAATGCACTACCTTGTTGAATTATAGTTAAGGATGTTCAAATCTACTATATTAATACCCTGAGGCAGCAGATGTGAGACTGACGGTTATGTTTAATGTTATCTGTAATTACCTCACAGTATATGTAGCATGTTAGGAAATGGTTCTCTCTCTCTCTTGCTTCTTTTTTTTCCTTTTACTTTGTTCTTTGACTCTCTCTTTTCATTGGGTCTGTTATCCATTACATTCAAGGGTAGTAAACGTTATGTTACTCATGGCATCTGAAGATATATATGCTGTTACTATGACCAATGCCTTGTTCAGTTCTACATAAAAAATTGATAAATATATATTAAAACAAGTTCTACAATTATATTTAGATTCAATTGATTTTTTAATGGACAATTTTGTCAACATTTTTAAAAGTCCTGTTAGAGTCCACTGGGGGTGACCAAAAGAAAAGGGTTGCAAAGCCTCCCCAAGGGAAGGGTGGTGAGACACCTAAGGATACGTGTAAAGAGTCTTCTAAAGGCCCCCAAAAACCTGAGCAGGAGGGTGGGCCCCAAGCCTCTTCACAATCTTCACATGGGTACAAGGGTAACAACTTTAATCTCAAAAAGGCCTGGTGTTTCAACTGTAAACAGCATGGACACCAAACTGGAGACTTGGCCTGTCCTAAAAAGAATCCCACTAGTACTGCACCAGCTAGCACTGGTATAGCCAGTCTCCAGGAGGGATCAACAGTGTGCGAAGAGCAAATCAGTGTTCACACTGAAGGTACTTTAGTTTCTGAGGGTGGGGAAGATGTTGTCACTCTTGCTGTCTGGCCCCCTAACATGAACAAATACAGCCAGCATCCCTTGAATAATGGGACTAAGGTAGAAGCCCTGAAGGATACAGGTGCTAGTGCCACTATGGTGACAGAAAAACTGTTTTCCCCAGAACAGTATGTGGCTGGGTAAACTTATCCAGTCACCAATGCTGAAAATGTGACTACGATCCATCCCATGGCTATGGTGACCTTAGAATGGGGAGGGGTTAATGGCCTGAAATAGGTAGTGGTCTTTTCTGCAATCCCAGTTGAATGTCTACTAGGGAATGACCTGGAGTCCTCAGCTTGGGCTTAGGTAGAACTCAAAACCAATGCAGCCATGCTGGGAATCCCTGAGAGGGTGTGTGTGAAAACTAGAGCACAAACTCGAGCACAGGGTGAAAAAGAAGTGTTGGAGCCTGGAATAATGGCCCAACCTTCCAAGAGAAAGGGCAAGAAGACTGGGGGACCAGTTTCTGTTCAGCAACAACCACAGGATTACTCTTCTCAGGAAGACGTCTTAACATCCTCTGAAGAACCTGGGTCCCTGGAGCTTGATCCTTACCAGGTAGAACTCTTAGGCCCAGTGGAACCTTCTAGGGACCAACTGTGACAGGGACAGAGATTCTCTCTTGAAGGCATGGGGCAGTAAGCATCTGCACAGGAGAATGGAGATGTCAGTGGCTCCCACAGGGCCTACTGGGAGGAGGGACTCATACACTGAGGTCAGAGACCCCAAACCTGGTGCAACCAGGAGAGTGGTAGTACCTCAGCAGTTTAGGGAATTCATCCTCACTTTGGCACATAGCATCCCCCTAGCTGGGCATCTGGGCCAGACTGAAACTTGGAATAGGCTTGTCAGCCAATTCTACTGGCCCAACATGTCCCAGAAGGTGAAGGATTTTTGCAGCTCCTGTGTCATCTGCAAAGCCAGTGGTAATGCAGGCGGCCACCAAAAGGTCCCCCTAATTCCACTACCAGTGCTTGAGGTTCCCTTTGAAAGGGTTGGTGTGGGCATAGTGGGTCCACTTGAACCAATCACTGTAGGAGGCCGGCCTGGTGTGTGGTGGGTACCTATGGTACTTACACCTTATACTAGGTCAGGTTATCCCTTATTAACGTAATCAGTGTCTAGAGGCCAGGCTCTCTAGTGGTAGCTGTGGATGAGCAGCCAAAGCTTATCTAGGAGACATGCAAAGCTCATGTAATACCACTGTAGTCACACAGTACTCACACACATGAAAGAAATCACTCAGTGTTACAAAAATAAAGGTAATTTTTGGTGACACAAATACCAAAAATACCATAGAGACTGCACTCCCTTAGGAGGTAAGTAATACAGAAATTATATACACTAGTATGCAGAAATAGGCATAAAAATGGTGAGAAAACAGTGGAAATAGTGAAAATCACAATAGTTAGAAATGAGCCTAGGGAGAGCACAAACCATATACTAAGAAAGAGGAATGCGAATGTCGGTCCCCCACCTAGGCAAGTGTAGTGTGTAGAAGGGAGCTGGGAGTACTAGGAAACCCCAAAGGTAAGTACCACAACCCACCCCAGCGACCAGGAAAGCGGGAGTAAATCAATGTAAATTACCAGAGCACACAGGAGTCCCACAGGATGGGGACACGAAAGTTACAGAAGAGGCCCACGCAGCACTATGACAAAGGCTCCCCCGTCGCCGGAGAACCACGCAGAAAGCTGTGCGTTGCAGGATAGAGTGCTGCGGGCTGGAGCTTCAAGATGCATGAAGATCTTGGAGGAAGGATGCCAACAAGCCTTGGCAGCTGCAAAGGACGTGATGCATGAGGGTACTGTCTTGCGTGGGGAGGCAAGCTCTTACCTCCACTAAAGTTGGACAGTTGTAAGAGAGGACCGTTGGGACCACTTCAGTCCACCACCCGTGATGCAGGATCCATGCAGCTCAGCAAGAGAGGGGATCCATGCAGCCGTTCATCATCACAGTTGGTGCCTGCGGAAGTAGGGAAGTGACTCCTTCACCCCAAGGGAGATTCCTTCGCTCTTCTGATGCAGGCTGAAAACGTGCTGTCCTCGGAGGATGCACGACTGGGGATATGTTGCAGTTTCTGGAAGGAGCCAGAGATACGATGTTGCAGAAGACTTCTTGCTTCTTTGTTGCAGCTTGTGGGTTCATGAAGAGTCCAGGTGCAGTTTCTCCGGTGAGAAGTTGAAGTGGAGGATGCAGAGGATTCCTGATGGAGTCTTGCAAACCAAATCTGAGGAACCACCCACATGAGAGATCCTAAATAGTCCTGAAAGGGGGATTGGTCACCTAACCAGATAAGCACCTATTAGGGCAGTGCTCTGACGTCACCTGCTAGCACTGGCCACTCAGATGCTCCCAGAATTCCCTGCCAACCTTGAATCCAAGATGGCAAAAACAAGGGACCCTCTGGAGGAGCTCTGAGCACCACCCCTGGGGTGGTGATGGACAGGGGAGTGGTCACTCCCCTTTCTATTTTCCAGTTTCGTGCCAGAGCAGGCACTGGGGGGACCTGAACTGGTGTAGACTGGTTTATGCAAGGAGGGCACCAAATGTGCCCTTCAAAGCATTTCCAGTGGCTCTGGGAGGCTACCCCTCCCATGCCTGTAACGCCTATTTCCAAAGGGAGAGGGTGTAACATCCCTCTTCCAAAGGAAACCCTTTGTTCTGCCTTCCTGGGCTTGAGCTGTTTAAGCAACAGGAGAGCAGAAACCTGTCTGGGAGGTGGCAGCAGCTTGGGCTGCCCGGAAACCCACAGAAGGCTGTAATCGCAGTACTGGGGAACCTCTAAGGAGCCCCCAGAGTGCATGGGATCATACAACCAATGCTTGCAAAAGCATGAGGATGTGATTCCTACATATTTGATACCAAACATGCCTATGTTCGGAGTTACCATTATGTAGCTGGACATAGGTAGTGACCTATGTCCATACACATGTTTGAGGACATCCCCGCATTCACGAAGTCTGGGAAAATGGGCCTGGAGTTCATGGGGGCACTTCCTTCTAGTGCAGGGGTGCCCTCACACACAAGTACTTTGCACCCTGCCCTCTGGGCTAGAAGGCCTGCTATAGGAGTGACTTATAAGTGACCTGGTGCAGTGTAAAGAGGCAGTGAAAGGGTGCTTGCACCTTGTCACGCAGTCTGAAATGGCATTCCTGCAGAGACTTTTGCATGGGCTCCATATGGGTGGCAGAATAACTGCTGCAGCCCATAGGGATTCCCTGGAACCCTAATGCCCTAGGTACCATATACTAGGGACTTATAAGGGGGCACCAGAATGCCAATTGTGTGTTAAATACTGTACTGACGGTAACCAACAACCAGATTTAAGGGAGAGAGCATATCTACTGGGGTCCTGGTTAGCAGGATCCCAGTAGACACAGTCAAACACATGGACAAATAGGGCGAAAGAGGGGGTAACCAAGCTAGAAAGAGACTACTTTCCTACACCCACAGCCTCAGGAAACCAATATATGCTGGTAGTAGTGGCTCATGGTACCAGATTTCCTGAAGCAATTCCCCTTAGGTTTACTACAGCTCCTGCAGTAGCCAAAGCTGTCACTGGTATCTTTACCAGGGTAGGGTTTCTAAGGAGGAGGTTTCTGACAGCTTACCTAAAACACACGTGGAATGAGTGTGGGGTGACTTACAAGTTCACCACACCATACCATCCACAAACCAATGGACTTGTTGAAAGGTTCAACAAGACATTGAAGGGCATGATCATGGGGCTCCCTGAAAAAAGTCAAAAGGAGATGGGATGCCCTCCTGCCATGCTTGCTTTTTGCTTACAGAGAGGTGCCTCAGAAGGAAGTAGGGTTCCCCCCTTTGAACTTCTGTTTGGCTACCCTGTTAGCTCTTATGAAAGATGGTTGGGAGAGACCTCTCTCATGAGCCTAAGCAAGATGTGGTGGACTATGTGTTTGGCCTCCCCTCTAGGATGACAAAGTACATGAAAAAAGCATCCAAAAACCTTGAGGCTAGCCAACACCTCCAGAAGCAGTGGTATGACCAAAAGGTTGCACTGCTGGAGTTTACCCTAGGTCGTAAAGTATGGGTTTTGGAGTCTGTGGCACCCAGGGCACTTCAGGACAAGTGAAGTGGCCCTTATCCTATCCTAGAAAAGAAAAGTGAGGTCACCTACTTGGTAGACCTGGGCACTAGCTCAACACCCAAAAGGGTGATTCGTGTCAACCGCCTCAAGCTTTTCTGTGACAGGACTGATGTAACCATGCAGATGGTTACTGATGAGGATCAGGAAGCAGAGAATGAACTTCTCCCTGACCTCCTGTCTCACAACCCTAAAGATGGTCAGTGGATGGAGTTGTTTACTCAGACACCCTCATTGCCCAACAGCAGGCTGACTGCAGGCAAGTCTTGCAGCAGTATACAGAGCTTTTCTACTTGACCCCTAGATAGACACACTGGTGTACCCATGATATGGATACTGGAGACAGCTTGCCTGTCAAATCCAAGATCTATCAGCAGTCTGACCAAGTTAAGGAAAGCATCAAAGTTGAAGTCAACAAAATGCTGGATTTAGGGATTATTGAACCCTCTGACAGTCCCTGGGCTAGCTAAGTGGTCTTAGTCCCCAAGCCTCATCCACAGGGTTGAAAGAAAGAAATGAGGTTCTATATGGACTACAGAGGTCTCAACTCTGTCACCAAGACAGATGCTCACCCTATTTTAAGGGCTGATGAGCTGATAGACAAATTAGGTGCAGAAAGGTTTCTCAGTACCTTTGACTTGTCTACAGGGTACTGGCAAATTCGCAAGGCACCAGGAGTAAAACAAAAGACAGCATTCTCTACACTTGATGGGCATTGACAGTTCACTATTATGCCCTTTGGTTTAAAGAATGCCCCTGCCACCTTCCAAAGGTTGGTGAATCAAGTCCATGCTAGCTTGAAGCCCTTCAGTGCAGCACATCTACATGATATTGCTGGCTTTAGCTCCTCCTGGCAGGATCACCTGGTCCACCTGGGGAAGGTTTTGCAGGCTCTGCAATCTGCAGACCTCACTATCAAGGCATCCAAATGCCAGATAGGGCAGAGCACTGTTGTATACGTGAGCCACCTTGTAGGTGGAGGCGAAGTGCAACCTTCACATCCCAAGATGCAGACAATCCTGGTCTGGAAGCTCCAGAACCCCAGACTCAGGTCAGGGCATTCCTTGGCTTGACTGGTTATTACAGGAGGTTTGTGAAGAGATATGGATCCATTGTCACCCCCTCACATAATTGGCCTCCAAGAAGATACCTAAGAAAGTAAACTGGACTGTTAGTTGTCAAAAGGCCTTTGACACACTGAACGAGTGTAAGGAAATGCCTCCTTGGCATGGTTGCCCCCTGACTTTTTGCCTTTGCTGATGCTATGTTTCCAATTGAAAGTGTGCTGAGGCCTGCTAACCAGGCCCCAGCACCAGTGTTCTTTCCCTAACCTGTACTTTTGTATCCACAATTGGCAGACCCTGGCATCCAGATAAGTCCCTTGTAACTGGTACTTCTAGTACCAAGGGCCCTGATGCCAAGGAAGGTCTCTAAGGGCTGCAGCATGTCTTATGCCACCCTGGAGACCTCTCACTCAGCACAGACACACTGCTTGCCAGCTTGTGTGTGCTAGTGAGGACAAAACGAGTAAGTCGACATGGCACTCCCCTCAGGGTGCCATGCCAGCCTCTCACTGCCTATGCAGTATAGGTAAGCCACCCCTCTAGCAGGCCTTACAGCCCTAAGGCAGGGTGCACTATACCATAGGTGAGGGTACCAGTGCATGAGCATGGTACCCCTACAGTGTCTAAACAAAACCTTAGACATTGTAAGTGCAGGGTAGCCATAAGAGTATATGGTCTGGGAGTCTGTCAAACACGAACTCCACAGCACCATAATGGCTACACTGAAAACTGGGAAGTTTGGTATCAAACTTCTCAGCACAATAAATGCACACTGATGCCAGTGTACATTTTATTGTAAAATACACCACAGAGGGCACCTTAGAGGTGCCCCCTGAAACTTAACCGACTGTCTGTGTAGGCTGACTAGTTCCAGCAGCCTGCCACACCAGAGACATGTTGCTGGCCCCATGGGGAGAGTGCCTTTGTCACTCTGAGGCCAGTAACAAAGCCTGCACTGGGTGGAGATGCTAACACCTCCCCCAGGCAGGAGCTGTGACACCTGGCGGTGAGCCTCAAAGGCTCACCCCTTTGTCACAGCCCAGCAGGGCACTCCAGCTTAGTGGAGTTGCCCGCCCCCTCCGGCCACGGCCCCCACTTTTGGCGGCAAGGCTGGAGGGAACAAAGAAAGCAACAAGGAGGAGTCACTGGCCAGTCAGGACAGCCCCTAAGGTGTCCTGAGCTGAGGTGACTCTGACTTTTAGAAATCCTCCATCTTGCAGATGGAGGATTCCCCCAATAGGGTTAGGATTGTGACCCCCTCCCCTTGGGAGGAGGCACAAAGAGGGTGTACCCACCCTCAGGGCTAGTAGCCATTGGCTACTAACCCCCCAGACCTAAACACGCCCTTAAATTTAGTATTTAAGGGCTACCCTGAACCCTAGAAAATTAGATTCCTGCAACTACAAGAAGAAGGACTGCCTAGCTGAAAACCCCTGCAGAGGAAGACCAGAAGACGACAACTGCCTTGGCTCCAGAAACTCACCGGCCTGTCTCCTGCCTTCCAAAGATCCTGCTCCAGCGACGCCTTCCAAAGGGACCAGCGACCTCGACATCCTCTGAGGACTGCCCCTGCTTCGAAAAGACAAGAAACTCCCGAGGACAGCGGACCTGCTCCAAGAAAAGCTGCAACTTTGTTTCCAGCAGCTTTAAAGAACCCTGCAAGCTCCCCGCAAGAAGCGTGAGACTTGCAACACTGCACCCGGCGACCCCGACTCGGCTGGTGGCGATCCAAAACCTCAGGAGGGACCCCAGGACTACTCTAAGACTGTGAGTACAAAAACCTGTCCCCCCTGAGCCCCCACAGCGCCGCCTGCAGAGGGAATCCCGAGGCTTCCCCTGACCGCGACTCTTTGAATCCTAAGTCCCGACACCTGGGAGAGACCCTGCACCCGCAGCCCCCAGGACCTGAAGGACCGGACTTTCACTGGAGAAGTGACCCCCAGGAGTCCCTCTCCCTTGACCAAGTGGAGGTTTCCCCGAGGAACCCCCCCCTTGCCTGCCTGCAGCGCTGAAGAGATCCCTAGATCTCCCATTGACTTCCATTACAAACCCGACGCTTGTTTCTACACTGCACCCGGCCGCCCCCGCGCTGCTGAGGGTGAAATTTCTGTGTGGGCTTGTGTCCCCCCCGGTGCCCTACAAAACCCCCCTGGTCTGCCCTCCGAAGACGCGGGTACTTACCTGCAAGCAGACCGGAACCGGGGCACCCCCTTCTCTCCATTCTAGCCTATGTGTTTTGGGCACCACTTTGAACTCTGCACCTGACCGGCCCTGAGCTGCTGGTGTGGTGACTTTGGGGTTGCTCTGAACCCCCAACGGTGGGCTACCTTGGACCAAGAACTAAGCCCTGTAAGTGTCTTACTTACCTGGTTAACCTAACAAATACTTACCTCCCCTAGGAACTGTGAAAATTGCACTAAGTGTCCACTTTTAAAACAGCTATTTGTGAATAACTTGAAAAGTATACATGCAATTTTGATGATTTGAAGTTCCTAAAGTACTTACCTGCAATACCTTTCGAATGAGATATTACATGTAGAATTTGAACCTGTGGTTCTTAAAATAAACTAAGAAAAGATATTTTTCTATATAAAAACCTATTGGCTGGATTTGTCTCTGAGTGTGTGTACCTCATTTATTGTCTATGTGTCTGTACAACAAATGCTTAACACTACTCCTTGGATAAGCCTACTGCTCGACCACACTACCACAAAATAGAGCATTAGTATTATCTATTTTTACCACTATTTTACCTCTAAGGGGAACCCTTGGACTCTGTGCATGCTATTCCTTACTTTGAAATAGCACATACAGAGCCAACTTCCTACAACGAGGCAATGTGCTCAGCACCAGTTCTCAAAGCTCCAGAATTCTCTAAGCAGTTCATTGTGCAGACAGATGCCTCTGAACATGGGATAGGAGGAGTCCTGTCCCAAACCAATGATGATGGCCATGACCAGCCTGTTCATTAGCAGGAGGTTACTCCCCAGGGAACAGCGTTGGAGTGCCATTGAGAGGGAGGCATTTGCTGTCATTTGGTCCCTGAAGAGGTTGCGACCATACTTGTTTGGTTCTCACTTCATTGTTCGAACTGACCACAGACTTCTCAGATGGCTAATACAAAGGAAAAGTGAGAACCCTAAGCTTTTTAGGTGGTCCATCTCCCTACAGGGAATGGACTTTACAGTGGAATATAGACCTGGGACTGCCAATGCAGATGGCATTTCCAGGTTTTCCACTTAGACAATGAAGGCTCTCTTGGGAAAGGTTAGTATCATCCTCTTTCATTTGGGAGCGGGTTGTATAGGGAAGTGCCCCTTCCAGGATGGTTAACCCCCCCCCACACACACAAACACACTTTTTGCCTGATATTGATGCTAACTTGACTGAGTGTGTGATGGGATCCTGCTAACCAGGCCCCAGCACCAATGCAGATCATGTGTGCTGGTGGGGAGAAAAAGGTAAAGTCCAAATGGCACCCCTTCCAGGGTGCAATACCCACAACCCACTGCCTGTGGCATAGGTAAGTCACCCCTCTAGCAGGCCTTACAGCCCTAAGGCACAGTGCACCATACCACAGGTGAGGGCATAGCTGCATGAGCAATACGCCCCTATAGAGTCTCAGTCACATTCTTAAACATTGTAAGTGCAGTGTGGCCATATTAAGTGCTTGGCTGGGATTTTGTCATTATGAACTCCACAGCTCCATTATGGCCTCACTGAAGGCTGGTAAGTTTGGAATCAAACTTCTCAGCACAATAAACCCACACAGACATCCGTGTTTTATTTATTGTAAAATGCACACAGAAGACATCTTAGAGATGCTCCCTGTATTTTACCCAAGCCTTTAGTGCAGGACTGACCAGTCTGCACCAGCCTGCGACTAACAAACACATTTCTGACCCCATGGGGTGAGAGCCTTTGTGCTCTCTGAGGTCAGAAACAAAGCCTGCTCTGGGTGGAGGTGCTTCACATCTCCCTCCTGCAGGAACTGTAACACTTGGTGGTGAGCCCCAAAGGCTCAGGCCTCCTGTTACAGGCCTCCTGTTACAGTGCCCCAGGGCACTCCAGCTAGTGGAGATGCTTGCTTCCCAGATGAAGCCCCACTTTTGGCAGCAGGTCCAATGGGAAAATTAGGTAAATCAGGCAGGAGTGAACACTGCAGCTAGGACCGCCCCTCAGGTTTCCAGAACTGAAGTGACTCCCTCCTTGCAGAATCCTCCATTTTGTTTTGGAGGGTAGGGACCAAAAGGGTTAGGAATAAGCCCTCCTCACCAAAGGGAGTCGGCACAGGAAGGTTGTAGCCACCCTCAGGGACATTAGCCATTGGCTCCTGCCCTCTGACCCCTGTAACACCCCTTAATCTAGTATTTAGGGGCATCCCTGAACCATACTCACTGGATTCCTGGTGACCTCAAGAAGAAGAAGCAAGAAGAGAGAAGAATGACTGCTAAGCCGACCCCAGCAGTGAAGACGCCAGATGACAACTGACTTGTCCCCAGCCGTATCGGCCTGTCCACAGCTTCAAAGTCCCCTACTCCAAAAAGGCGACCAATCCTGGAAGACCAGTGACTTCTACAAACCCTCAGAGGACTGCCTGACTAGCAGAGGACTAAGAACTCCTGAGGACAGTGGCCCTGTCCAGAAGAAATTACCAAAAAGTCTCTAGAACTGCCCTGATCGGCCAGCCCTGCCCACTCTGCACCCGATTCCCACGGCTTGAGACCAGATGGCCCACCTGTCCAGAGAAGGACCCCACGCAGTTCCGACCTTGAGTCCACCCTGGGTTGACCCCTCCTGGCCTAAATAACGACGGCTGCAGCCTGAATCCGGAGGACCCCATGACGCAACTGGATCCGTCAAAGATACCCGTCACCAAAAGGAACCCTGCACCCGAAGACCCCTGGCCTTGGGGAATGTGACTGGCGGTCCAGCAACATCCAGCAGCACCTCCTCTATCTGTACAGCCTTTGGTTTCCCGGAACCGACCCCCTGGACCTAGCCTGCAGCACTTTTGTGAGCCCTGGGGTCCTTGGGTGCCCAGATCGTTGTTTGCACCCTGCACCTGGCCACCCCTGTTCTGCTGAGAGTGTGTGTTTGGTGTAGACCTGTGGCCCGTCCGGGGCTCCTTTAAACCACCAGGTCTGCTCCTAGAGTGCGCGTGTACTTACCTGCCAGCAGATCTTCTTTGAGCACCTCCAGTCTCCATAGCATCCCATTCTAAACCTGACATCAACTTTAACTTTAACACCCGGCCGGCCCCGTGTTGCTGGTGGTGCATGTTTGGGGTCAACTTGAACTTTGACCTGTGGAAATCCTAAGGGTTACTTATCCACTATCTTGTCACCAGTTATAGCATCTTCCCCAGCCTGGGTACCCGCCAATGACTATGCCACACACAGAGCTATGTATTACACGTCTTTATTTGTCTGCGTATAACCGCAAACTCAGCATTCTAAACCTGCATACACTTCAACACATTCTAACACTTATTTCACAGCTCTACGGAGTCCTTCAAGAGTCAAAAGAGTTCTGTCATTGTAATAGGCCTTGAGAAAACTAAAGAGGGCCTACTCTGGTCAACACACAAATTAGAAAACAACGTGCAGAAGTTTATATTATACGAGGAAAGTACAGGCCTCGGTTTGAACATAATGGTCAAGAAGGAACGCAGGGATAGAGACGAGAATGAGAAGAGAGGCCAGGTGCAGGGTAAAGTAGCCTAGCATACCACAGATAACTTAGAAGGACACACACACACACACACAAGGGAGAGTCTGAGCTACTTTCTGATAGAAGGAAATGAGAAGAGAAAATCATGACAGACTTGAAAGGGAGACACGGCGTTAGCTGTTTGTGTTTCAAGGCTGGCAGAAAGGAGAAGACAGGACATAAAACTTTTAGAGACTGGTAGACGTGTAGGGAGAACATATTGGTAGAGGTCACAGGGCAGGATCGAAGGACATTGTGTATGTTCGATAATATGTACGTAATAAACCTGCCATGAATGTATTTTTGTAACAAGCAGTCAGATAGCATTTAAAGAATTATTGTTTTGTTAATTATAAGTGCTGTGAAGGAGTTGGATTTTAAGTGCCCACCCAGTGTATAAAAATCACCGTGTGTAAGAGCTGAGTTGAGTGTGGCTTCAGTTGCAGAACTGTGCTGTACTCCCGGACATATTTTATTTTATTTTATTTTACTTATAAATACTCAATTATTACTAGAATTGTGTCACTTCTTTATTATTGATAAGAAATTTAACTACATCATTCATACTCCCACAATACTATAATAAGGATCCCCCTGTAGTTGGTAAACAACTTAAGGAAGGTCCCAGGAAGGAAAAATGTAATGAACCACAGGATGCACAACCTGAAACCCCTTCAACAACTTAGAGGCCAGCAGCTGAATGGAGAACACGTTTTCCCAAGGAGACCTGAACGTTTTAATGAAGAACCAGTGTAGCTTGAGCGTAGCGATGGAAAGACCCTTCTGTAGTGCTTAAGCACAGTAATTGTTTGCTGCGTTCTCCGCTGCGCGTGCCGCGGTCAGCTGAATCAGCTGTTTAAGGTGCCACGCGCACAGCGAAGACGCTGACGCGCGCCCGTGTGTTGTTTCTCGGTGTTCCTCGTTCTGAAATACGAATGAGAAACACCGGAGATTGAAGGGCAACGGTCGTGACGGCAGGGTCGGGGAGTCCTGACAACGGAGGGCCAACTGCTATGCGCTGGGGTGATTACAATGTTCATTTGTACCACAACGTTAGCTTGTTATGAGCTTTATACAATAAATAGCTGAGGACTTATTTACCTCTGTTCGTGTCGTTTCAAGCTCACTTCATTTTTGGCGACGAGGAGCTGTGAAACTGGATCACCCCAGGCAGACGTTGCGCAGCCCACTCGTGCTGGTACTATTCCTCTGCTGATTGCTGATTTCCTGGACTGCAGTGATTTTTTTTGTGTTTTTCATCCCATGATCCTTCATCCAGGAGGTGATGGTGCAGGCAGGCCCATTTTTGATGGGAAGTGTGGCAGACATCTTTGAACGTTAGTGATTTTCAACCTTAATAGTGTTTCTATCTAGCAGTTGTCGCTCTGGACCTTTCAATTCTGGATTGGATTATTTTTTTATGGGTCTGTGTTGACTCGTTTCTCCAGTCATGCAGTCAGTCAACCCTCCACCACCTTTTTTGGATACACCTGGTGAACCAATCATACCATGGAGGCAATGGTATGATGCGTTTGAAACGTATATGGGTGCTATTGGAGCGTCAAGGTTTAGACCGGAAAGGAAAAAATGCCTGTTACTCCATTCGTTAGGTTTTGAGGGGAGGTCGGTATATAAACATTTACCAGATGTTCAAGCGGATGAAGGCGAGGAACTCGATGAATTTGATGAAGCCCTTAAGAAATTGGGCAACAGATTTGATGCACCACCAAGTCTAGTTATTTCAAGACATAAGTTTTTTAGGAGAGAGCAAAAAAGTGGAGAAGATGTTAATACTTACATTTCTGCATTGAGGAAATTGGCGTCAGAATGTCGTTTTGACACATTTACGGATCAGTTAATACGCGACCAATTTATTTGTCACTGTTCTGATAAAGCTATAAAGCAAAAATTGTTGTCATTGGGAGATCCGTCCTTGTTGGATTCCATTAGGATTGCTAAAAGCATTGAGACTGCTATTAAATCTGCTAAAGAATTGGAATGTGCTCAAGCTGAACAGGTGAATGTTGTTCAGAGATCTGATGACAGACGCAAGTCTACGGGACTTTCTCACAACAAAGTTGAAGCGAACAAATCTTGTAGCTTTTTCAAGCAATCTAATATTTGTTTTAGATGTGGCTACACTTTACACGTAAAAGGAGGAAAAGCATGTCCAGCAAAGAATGTTCAATGCAGATCATGTGGCAAAATTGGACATTTTGCAAGGGTTTGTCAAAGTAACAAAAATAGTTTCACTAAGGTTAATGCGGTCGGTGATGATAATGATGACAGGATGGATGAATTGATGACTGAGATCCAAGATATGATTCTGGGGGTTGGAGACCAGGACATTGTATCTGGTAATCCTGAGCACTGTATTGATCCATATGTTTTTGTTCAAGTTGGAGACAAGAATTTGAAGTTACTGGCTGACTCTGGTGCTAGAATCACTATGATCACTCAGGAGCTATTTGTACAAAACTGGGGCACACGAAAGTTGAATCCACCAGATAGGGCTCCTATTTCTTATGAGGGAAGAAGGATTGATTTAGTAGGGTTCTTTGAAGACATCATGGTTTTCAAGGGTCGACGCATTATTGGGAAGGTTTACGTAGCAGTGAAAGGACTTAATATTTTAGGTTGGTTTCACCAAGGGCTGTTTGGAATGGTTTTGCGCCCAGGCACGAGTGAACAGGTGTCAGCTATAAGAGATTCCTCGGATATTGAGGATTTGTTGAATGAGTTTCCGAGGGTTTTCTCAGGTGAGCTAGGGAAGATAAAAGGTTTTACACACAAGATTAAGGTGAAGGATAGAGCCATTCCTATTAAACATAAGTTGAGAGGTGTGCCATTTAGTGTCAGAGATGAGTTGGAAAAAGAATTAGGAAGTTTACAAAAAAAAGGAATTATTGAACCCGTTGATTCTTCCTTATGGTTATCTCCATTAGTTGTCGCAAAGAAAAAAAATGGGGACTTGAGAGTATGTGTGGATTTGAGGGCACTTAACAAAGAGATCTGGGTAGACTCTCATCCCTTGCCTAAGATTGGCGAGATGCTCTCATGTATTAAGGGAGCGAAATTATTTTCTAAACTTGATTTGGCTACCGCCTATCACCAAGTTGAATTGACTCAAGATTCTCGGCACTTCACGGCCTTTGTTTCCCCGTGGGGAACATATCAATATTGTCGGATGCCGTTTGGGTTGGCGTCAGCGGCGTCTGTATTTCAGAGGATTATGTCTACCCTCCTCAAAGGAATAGACAAAGTGTGTATTTTCCAAGATGATGTGTTGATACATGCATGTGACCGAGAGGAACATGATGCAATTTTGAAAAAAGTCTTAAGTAAGTTTGATGGTGCTGGGGTGGTCTTGAAAAGAGAAAAATGTCAGTTTTTACAAAGGTCAGTAGAGTATCTTGGTCATGTCATCACAGCTGAAGGTGTGTATCCTAGACCAGGTCTGGTGGATGCGATTGTAAGTGCACCAGCTCCTCAGGACAAAGGTGGGGTCAAATCGTTTTTGGGACTTTGCGAGTTCTATTCCAGGTTTATTGAGAATTTTGCAACGCTGGTCAGACCCATTTCTAATTTACTCAAAACTAATTCAGAGTTTGTGTGGAATGATGAGTGTATGGAAGCTTTTGACATGATTAAGCAGAAGTTGTGTAGTGCTAAAGTTTTACAATCTTATGATCACAATTTGAAATGTTATTTGACAGTGGATGCCAGTAAATTCGGTCTGGGTGCTATTTTGACACAAATGAATGAGAAACAGGAACATACCATTGGATTTGTGTCAAGAGTACTCAGACCTAATGAAGAACATTATTCTGTAATTGAAAAAGAGTTATTGGCATGTTGGTGGGGCATAGAGAAATTTAAATCGTATTTATGGGGAAGACATTTTTTTCTTCAGACAGATCATAAACCATTAGTTTCTATTCTAAATGGTACCAATGTTAAAAGCAGCACACCAAGAATTGCAAGATTTGCTGCCAGGTTGTTACAATTTGATTTCTCTGTGGTACACATTTCTGGGGGAAAGAACGTGAGAGCTGATTATCTCTCCAGGTATCCGTGTTCTGAAGACTGTGGAGAGGAATTGGAATGTCAAGATGAAAACTGTTTCATTGCTGTCGTCGAGTTAGAACGTACTGGGTCGTTCACTGAAACACAATGGAAAGAAGCGGCTGCAAATGATCAAGTTCTCTCTAGAATTTTGACGTACATTGAGGAAGGGTGGCCACATGAAAAAAATTTGAATCAGAGTGAACAACCATTTTCAAAAGTGTCTGAAGAACTTTCTATTGAAGATGGGATATTGTTGAGAAATGACAAGATTGTTCCTCCTGATGTTTTAAGGTCTAAGATTATGCATAAAGCACATGACGGTCATTTGGGTGCTACTTTTACAAAAAAAAGGGTGAGAGAATACTACTGGTGGCCGCAAATGGACAGAGACATTGATACATTAGTCAAATCGTGTTTTATTTGTACATCTAGTGACAAGACTCTCAAAACGTCAAATCCTCCGCTTAAGCCAATAGATTGTCCGACAGGTCCCTGGGAGAAATTAGGAATCGATCTGCTGGGACCGTTTAATTCTCTTCCTTCTAAGTTACGGTACGCGTATGTTGTTATTGATTACTTTTCAAAGTGGCCGCATGTGAAGTTTGTGAGTCACGCAGATTCCACGTCAGTTGTAACATTTTTGAAGGATGTATTCTTAGAGGAAGGGTTTCCAAAGGAACTTGTGTCGGACAACGGGGTTCAGTTTGTATCCAGTGAATTTGATAGTTTTTTGAATGAGTGTGCCATCAAACATTTGAAAAGTTCTTTCTATCAACCGCAAACTAATGGTTTGGTTGAACGATTTAATAGGGTGATTGGTGAATGTATTCAGTGGGCATTAGCTAATGGATGGGTAGTTGATGCCGCAGTAAAGAGTATGATTTGGTTTTACCGAACAACACCTCACACAACCACAGGAGTATCTCCGTTTGAGGCACTTAAAGGGAGAAAGCCAGCTACTCTTTTTAGGCCAGCTTGGTTGGCTAAGTTCGTCAAAAATATTACATGTAAGGAACACATACATTCTAAAATTCGTTCAAATGTGGAAAATGCTCAACAAAGACAGAAAATGTATTATGATAAGAAAAAGGGTGTGAAGGATGTCCAGTTCACTGTTGGTGATTGGGTACGGGTTAAGTTGCCGTTTTTTGTTAAAAAAGGTGACTCTAAGTTTTCTGAACCATTGCAGATTGACAAGGTATGTGGTAATGCTGTGCGGGTTGATGGACGTAACTGGTGGAACATGGGCAAAGTGGTAAAAGTAGAGCCAAAGGTGGTTTTGTTGCCTTCTCAAGATAAAGGTGATCATTATGTGAAAGAGAGGGAATGCTTAAATGTACAAAAATCCGGAGCAGCAAAGGTCTTCAGTTCAAACAGGGGAAGTCCATCCATGGATCTTGTTCCTATCAGAAAAAGTGATAGAATTCGCAGGTTACCTATAAGGTATCGTTGAGGTGAATTTGTTTAAGTTGAATTTGTTTTTACTCAAATGTTGTAATACATAGCATGCATAGATATCAAACTTTTGGTTGTTTTCTGTAAGGGTATTTTTGTAAGTTTTGTTTCTTTATTTTGTTGTTTTGTTTTTGTTGTTAAAAGAAAAAACTAATTGTAGTGCTTAAGCACAGTAATTGTTTGCTGCGTTCTCCGCTGCGCGTGCCGCGGTCAGCTGAATCAGCTGTTTAAGGTGCCACGCGCACAGCGAAGACGCTGACGCGCGCCCGTGTGTTGTTTCTCGGTGTTCCTCGTTCTGAAATACGAATGAGAAACACCGGAGATTGAAGGGCAACGGTCGTGACGGCAGGGTCGGGGAGTCCTGACAACGGAGGGCCAACTGCTATGCGCTGGGGTGATTACAATGTTCATTTGTACCACAACGTTAGCTTGTTATGAGCTTTATACAATAAATAGCTGAGGACTTATTTACCTCTGTTCGTGTCGTTTCAAGCTCACTTCACCTTCTCACAGCCCTCTTGGAGGAAGTGAAAAATAACTATAATTGTAGTCAGAATAGGAGACAGAGGGCCTGATTTAGATATTGACGGAAGAGTTACTCTGTCAGATATCAACAATGCGGAGCTTATCTGAGAGCCCGCACTGCTGGATGTGCAGGGGCGTTGCACCCTACCTCACTGCCAGTATTTTTGTTTTTGATTACAAGGAGGAAGCTTGGTAGGGATCAGAGAGGTGGGCCTGGATGGCGGATGGCGTCGATGCCCCTGGTGTAGTTGTTGATCTTTAAAAATCTATTTTAAATGAGAAGTACCTTTCCCTGCTTGGTCTGTGTTACCTTTGTCTCTAAAGTGTTAGCCCTTCCTACCTGGGAGTCAAATGCTGACGTCTGGACATCCTTGGTGCGTCAGTGTGGTGTTTGGTATGATAAGAGTCCTCAGTTGGGTTTCCAAATACGCCAAACGGAACAGTGTTAGTGTAATCAATAAACAAACAAATTCTGTTATGCATAAATCATCTTAAACCTTACTCCCCCCCCAGACTGTTTGCATACGAGTCCATAGGAGCAGCAGCACCACGTACTGTTAGAATACACCACTCTGATGTAGATACTTGGAATCCTTAATCGAACAATCACTATCTTGCTCACTAGCAGTTCTTCCTGTTTTATAGCACAGGAAATATGTAATTTTACACTGTAATTATTTGCTCAAAGCAACACTTGTACTTTTCACACAGTCACTATCAGTCTAAACGAGTTTTTAGTTTTGCTATAACAGTTTTCGAAAAAAAAGAAAGAAAATAACGTCACTTATTTTCGTTTGGTACCTTGTTGATTCTTGCTGGTTTTCTGAGGTGTGTTATAAATCACATGAGTTCTGATCTTCTATCTTTTTATTTTTTGCAAGAAGCTGGTTGGAAGCTGAAACAAGAAGCTGAATGGATCACCAGAAGACACGCAGACCTCAGGGTCACTGTTCTCCAAGGCGCAGTGTCCTTGAGATATGGCGGAGAAGAGAACACAGGAGATGCGACGATGCCTGGAGGGTTTCTCGAGACAAAGCACTGCTCTGATGTTGGCGGGGGGGTGGCTAAAATACTGGAGCTGCGCCCCCGCCGATACTCGCTGCACGCTTGCGGGAGCTTGGTCGTGCAGACATGTGCAGCAAAATGTGCAGTAGGCAGGTGTATTTGTACAACTGAAAGTGCAAGACGTTGATGGATAACTCACTTGCCTGTCCATAACGCAAAAGCTACAAGCGATTTGTTTGTTTACGGGAAAGTAAAGCACATAGTGCAAAGTCCAATATCCTCAAACTAATAGTACAACAAAGACACCCCACAGTGCCAAGTCTAATATTCACAACATAACTGTATAACAGAAACACCATATATATCTGTGCTGGTTGCGCAGGTTAGCAGGTGGGATTTTAAGAGGCAGATGGGGCCTCAGACGATCTCTGGCAGTCATGACATGTGACAGATATCCCGTCCGTGAAATCTAAAGCCCATAAGATATAAAAGGATTTCGATTTCGGCGGACAGGATTTCTGTCACTGTTGTGACGAAGTAACTTGTCCGCCAATATCTAATTCAGGCACTAAGACTTTTCCCTACACAAGCAGTAAAAAGACTTCCAATGATGCTCATATGCCTTGTTGGTGGAATGCCTCTTGCATGAATGAAGGGAACGAGATACTGATACAGAGATCTCTTTTTAAGAGGCCCTCCCTCTCAGCCTCCAAACAGAAAGTTGCAGTCTGGCCAGAGTCTGTACTGGTAGGACACCCTGGCTTAGAAGAGAAGAAAATTCTTCCTCCAGAGCCAGAAGCTGAAGAAGAGGGAACTAAAGGCACCTGACCCAATGAGGGAGAACCAGAATCACATCTGCAAGTTTTCGCAGGAGTCACCAGAAAGCTGGGAATCAGGGTGAAAGGAGGGAAGGCATACAGGAGGCCCAGAGGCCAGGCTTAGAGCAGCAGTACCTCTTGCTCCCAGAATTTAAACCATGTAAAAAATAAATTTAAAAAAAAAGGGCATTTGGCATTCTGAGGAGATGCAAACAGGTCCAGTGTAGGAAACTGCTGCTTGTTGCAGATCTGTAGAAACACTTGAGGATCTAGAGCAATTTACTGTAACGGAAGGAAAGCACAGCTTAAAAGATCTGTCTGACAACTGAGTGCTCCCTGGCTGTGAATAGCTCTGAGACTTAGGAGACTGGGCTCCGCCCAGGAACAAATGAGGAAAGTCTTCAATGTAAAAATGTGAAGTATCCATGTTGTGTTTAGGGGCGTTTCCTGTTGTGGGCACTAGGCCTACCCACACAAGTGAGGTACCATTTCTATCGGGAGACTTTGGGGAATGCTGGGTGTAGTTAAATTTGTGGCTCCTCTCAGATTCCAGAACTTTCTATCACTGAAATGTGAGGAAAAACAGTTTTTTTGTCAAATTTTGAGGTTTGCAAGGGGTTCTGAGTAACAGAACCCGATGAGAACCCCACAAGTCATCCCAACCTGGTTTACCCTAGGTGTCTAGTTTTGAAAAATGTGTGGGTTTGGTAGGTTTTCCTAAGTGCCTGCTGAGCTAGAGGCCAAAATCCACACCTGGGCACTTCCAAAAAACCCGTCGGTTTTCAATGTAAAAATGTGATGTTTCCATGTTGAGTTTTGGGGCGTTTCCTGTCGCGGGCACTAGACCTACCCACACAAGTGAGGTTTCATTTTTATCGGGAGACTTGGGGGAACACAGAATAGAAGAACAAGTGTTATTGCCCATTGTCTTTCCCTACATTTATTCCTTCAAAATGTAAGACTGTGCGTAAGTCTATTAGAGAAATGCCCTGGAATTCACATGCTAGTACAGCGATCCCCGAATTAAGATCCCCAAAATAACCACTGCTTCTCAACAACTTATCTTGTGCTCATTTTGGAAATACAAAGGTTTCCTTGATACCTATTTTTCACTCTTTATATTGTGCTGCATACCCAGTATACAATGAAAACCCATTGCAAGGTGCAGCTCATGTATTGGCTCTGGATCCTTAGGGTTCTTGATGAACCTACAAGCCCTATATATCCCAGCAAACAGAAGAGTCCAGCAGATGTAACGGTATATTGCTTTAAAAAATCTGCCATAGCTGGAAAAAATTACAGAAGAAAACAGACAGAAATGGCTGTTTTTTTCAACTCAATTTCAATATTTTTTTTTATTTCAGCTGTTACTTTCTGTAGGAAAAACTTGAAGGATCTACACAAATTACCCCTTGCTGAATTCAGAATTTTGTCTACTTTTCAGAAATGTTTTATCTGTCTGGGATCCACCATTGGTTTTACACCCATTTTGGTCACTAACTGGAAGGAGGCTTAAAGCGCAAAAAATAGTAAAAATGGGGTATGTCCCAGTAAAATGCCAAAACCGTGTTGAAAAATGTTTTTTTTCTGATTCAAGTCTGCCTGTTCCTGAAAGCTGGGAAGATGGTAATTTCAGCACCACAAACCCTTTGTTGATGCCATTTTCAGGGAAAAAAACAGATACTTACTTCTGCAGCACTTTTTCCCATTTTTCACAAAAAAAAAAAAATAGCTTTATTTTGGCTAATTTCTTGGTCTTCTCCAGGGGAACCCACAAACTGTGGGTACCTTTACAATCCCCAGAATGTTGGAAAAAAAGGACGCAAATTTGGTGTGGATAGCTTATGTGGACAAAATATATGGGGGCTTGAGCGCAAACAACCCCAAATAGCCAAAAAAGGGGGGCTCAGCACTGGGGGGGGGGGCACAGCCTAGCAGCTAAGGGGTTAACAAACAATACATACCCAAATTAAATAAACAAATAAATAATGCCAAAAGCATACATTAAATAAAAATTAAACAATGTTATGTGTATATGTAAAGCGTACCCACCAGGGTATCCCGGCACTGAGTAAGATGTGTGCATGCCTAGCCCTGCCTGGGGTACACTGGTTAATTGAAATGCCAGGTCTTCAGCTTCATGCAGAATTCAAGATGAGGGGAAGAGGCTCTCATGTGTAGTGGGAGGTTGTTCCATGCTTTAAGAGGGATGTAACCCACACCCATGCTTGTGATCTAGTTCTGTGTATGCGTGGGATGTGCTTGAATAAGAGACTCAAGAAGCAGAGGTGTTTGGGTGGGAGGACATGGACTGTTCAGGGAGGTGGGCTTAACAATACAAATTAAACATAATAAAGTTTATTTAAAATTATTATAAAAATGTAATCTAAATATTTTTTTTCGTATTTAGTGGTATATTATAATAGAACCAACATTAAATATCATTATACACTAACATTTTTTAACCATATTAATTCCAAATAAATTTAAAAAAATCAATATAAAAATGCATATAAAAAGAACTAAACATATGAAATATAGACACAAAAATAAAATGATAACCATTATTAAAGAAATAAAAATACAATTCTAAAGTCAAACAAATTGTAAAACGTATACACTATAAACTTAAATGTATTTTTAGAAAAATGTATTAACTATATATATAGATAGATAGATAGATAGATAGATAGATAGATAGATAGATAGATAGATAGATAGATAGATAGATAGATAGATAGATAGATAGATAGATAGATAGATAGATAGATAGATAGATAGGACCAAGTTTTCACAGAAAAAGCATTTTTTGACTTACCTATACCTTTGGCACAGTTTGCTGAATCTTCTAAACATTTTCTTTTAAAAAGTGTGCCAGTGATTCTTGTTGCGCTTGGAAAGTTTCGGGATGATCCATCAAGTGGGGGCCAAGAAATAGGCGGATCAAAAAAGTTGTGTTCTCATGTTAATTCCCACAGGACCTTTACACATGACTACAGCTTGAACCACTGGATGGAATTACACCACATTTTGCAGAAAGCTAGATATTGGTACGGAGATTGTGCTTTTGCTTTTTGGTGTAAATCCGTTCATTAGTTTTTGAGAAATTAAAGGGAAAATACATTTGTATATCTCTGGACACAAGATATACTGGGTGCTCCCATGTGTCTGGCCAAAGCTAAACCTCTCTGAAGAGATATAATGATAGTGAAAAGGTGTCCAGGTTTGCTTTTTCTCATTCCATGTTCGCTTGGACAGTATTTTACCAATTCAAAGCTGTAATACTGTGTCTGGAGGGGTGAAAGGCTTTTGTCATTTTATAGCTCGGCAAGGATGGCACTGTGCCAATCCTAAGTCTAAAGACTTTGTTGTATAAATGGCAAAAGACTTTGGGCCGTATTACGAGTTTGGTGGTCAGACTGTTGGACTGCCAATAAGGAGGCCAAGCTGATTATAAAATTATAGAGCGCGCTACTCACCCGTGAGGGTCTCAAGGCGCTTGGGGGGGGGGGGTTGGAGGGGAAGGAGGGTTACTGTTCGAACAACCATGTCTTGAGGTTCTTTCTGAAGAGCAGGAGGTCTTTGGTTTTGCGAAGGTTGGTGGGGAGGGAGTTCCAGGTTTTGGGGGCGAGGTAGGAGAAGGACCTGCCTCCTGTGGTGGTGCGTTGGATGCGGGGGACTGTGGCTAGGGCGAGGTCGGCTGATCGGAGGTTGAGTGTGGGAGTGTGGAAGTTCACTCTTTCTTTGAGGTAGGTTGGGCCGGTGTTGTGGAGGGATTTGTGTGTGTGGATGAGGATCTTGAATGTGATTCTCTTGTCAATGGGGAGCCAGTGAAGGGATTTGAGGTGTGGTGAGATTCGTTCGTGGCGGGGGAGGCCGAGGACGAGGCGTGCGGCTGTGTTCTTGATTCTCTGGAGTTTGCGTTTGAGTTTGAGTGTGGTGCCAGTGTAGAGGGCGTTACCGTAGTCTAGTCTGCTGCTGATGAGTGCATGGGTGACTGTCTTCCTAGTCTCTGGGGGAATCCATTTGCAGGATGTTTTTAGAGTGTGGAGTGTGTGGAAGCAGGAGGAGGTTAGAGCATTGATTTGCTGTGTCATGGAGAGGGAGGGGTCCAGGATGATGCCGAGGTTGCGTGCGTGGTTTGCAGGGGTGGGTGCGGGCCTATGGCGGTGGGCCACCAGGAGTCGTCCCATGCGGTTTTGTTGGGGGCCAAAGATGATGATCTCGGTTTTGTTGGAGTTAAGCTTGAGGTGGTTAGTTGTCATCCAGTTGGCGGTGTCGAGGAGAGCAGCGTGTAGGTTGGTTTTGGCGGTGGTCGGGTTGCGGGTGAGGGAGAGGATGAGTTGGGTGTCATCTGCATAGCAGAGGATAGTGATTCCGTGTGATCAGAGGATTTTGGCTAGGGGGATCATGTAAATGTTGAAGAGTGTGGGGCTGAGGGAGGACCCCTGGGGGACATCGCAGATGATCTTGGTAGCGGTGAGCCAGTCTAAGGCTTTGTGGCGAATTCCTATGTTGTGGAGGCGTGTGCGGAGTGTGTGGTGGCAGAGAGTGTCAAAGGCTGTGGAGAGATCTAGGAGGATGAGTGCGACGGTCTCGCATTTGTCGACTTTGATCTTGATGAGGGCGGTTTCCGTGCTGTGGTTCTTGCCGAACCCGGACTGTGAGGGGTCAAGAGTGTTGTTTTCTTCGAGGAAGTGGGATAGGCGGGCGTTGACTAGTTTCTCGGCAACCTTGGCGGGGAAAGGGAGGAGGGAGATGGGGGCGATAGTTGGAGAGGATCTCCGGGTCGGCTTTGTTTTTTTTTAGGAGAGCAGTGATTTCCGCGTGCTTCCAGGGGTCTGGGTAGGTGGCTGATTCGAAAGTGGAGTTGATTATTTTGCGGAGTATGGGGTGATGTTTGGGCTGGCTTTGTTGTAGATGTGATGTGGACATGGGTCGGAGGGGGATCCGGAGTGGATGGAGTTCATGTTTTTTTTGGTTTCTTCGTGTGTGGTGGGAGCCCAGGTGGTGAGTGTGGTGGGGGGGTCGTGAGTGGGGGTTGAGTTGGGTGAGTGAGGGGTGTGTGTGTGGTGGGTGTGGGTGGTATGAATCTGTTGTGGATGTCCAGGATTTTGTAGTGGAAGTGGTTGGAGAGGGCGTCACATAGGGACTGTGTGTGTGAGGGGTCTATGTTGCTGGCTTTGGGTTTGGCTAGTTAATTAATGATGGTGAAGAGTTCTTTGCCGTTTTGAGAGTTGTTGTCAAGGCGTGTCTTGTAGTGATCTCTATAGGCGGTGCGTATGAGTTGCTGATGGGTGCAAATGGTGGTTTTGAGGGTGGAGAAGTTGGTTGTGGAGGGTTCTTGTCGCCATATTTTCTCCGCTTGGCGGCATTTGCGCTTGGAGTTCGGGGGTGAACCATTGTGCGTTCTTGATGTTGCGGGTGGCAATGTGTTTTCTGAGGGGGGATAGTGTGTCTGCGCAGGTAGTGATCCATTTAGAGAGGTTGTTTGCTCCTGTGTTGGGGTCGTTGGTGGGGGTGGGGGTTGTGAGCCAGTTGGGAGTTCAGACATTCAGTGGGGATCTTGTCCCACATGCGGTAGGGTGTGGTGTATTGATGGTGGTCTGTGGGGGGTTTGGTGAAGGAGAAGTGGACGCAGTGGTGGTCAGTCCAGAGGAGTTCGGTGGTGTGGGTGTAGGCTGTGTGTTGGCTTGAGGTGAAGATTGCGTCAAGCGTGTGTCCTGCTGAGTGGGTGCGGTGACCAGTTGTTTGAGTCCGAGTTTGGTGAGGTTGTCTATGAGGGAGGTAGAGTTGTGGTCTTGTAGGTTCTCCAAGTGAAAGTTGAAATCACCGAGGAGGATGTAGTCTGTGGAGGTGAGGGCGTGCGAGCTGATGGTGTCGGCGATGGTGTCGCAGAAGGCGGGGTGTGGTCCTGGTGGTCTGTAGATTAGTGTACCTCTGAGGGTGGAGTTGTTGTTAATGTGGATCAGGAAGTGCATGTGTTCTGTGTTGTCGATAGTGTCTTGGGAGCTGGTGGTGACTTTGATGGTGTCCCTGTGTAGGATGGAGATGCCACCACCTGGCCTGTTGAGGCAGTCTTTGTGTTGGAGTTTGTATCCCTTGGGGGTGGCGATGGCTATGACGGGTTCCGAGGAGGGGTTGGTCCAGGTTTCCGTAATGGTAGTCCACTAATACAAACATGTACTTCCCGCACCAAGTTGAAATATTAATGGGTGCTATTATATCTAGCGCTAACTTGTCCCAGGGTTTGCTTGGTATTTCTACGGGGGAAACCGGGGTTCCCTTGGTTATTTTTGTTTTGTCACTTTGTGCACATTTCTCACAATCTTTAACTTTTGTCTCAATTAACTTGTCCATTCCATGAAGCCAATAGTGAGCATGCGCTTTAATTTTTGTGAGGTTTCTACCTTGATGTCCTTCATGTGCTAGCCCAACAATTCTGTCCCACAAATGTTTAGGTGGGATCAACTTTTCGCCTCTTCTGATTAGGTTACCCTCTATGTTGAGTTCTTGTCCGACCCCCCAATAATCTCGGATTAGGTCTGGTAGGTGAGACTGTTTGGCCATCCTTGTATAATTCTGTCTTTTAGTAGGGATAATGCTTCATCCTCTCTTGTGCCTGCCTCCCATTCATCTTTCAATATTCCTGGAGAGATGATTTCAAGTACAGATTCTTCTTTTGCGTGTACCTCATCTTTGTGTTTCTTGAGAGGTAACCGAAAGAGGCAGTCTGCTGAGCTGCCTTTATTTCCTAGGAGGTATTCTACTTTGTAATGATGCCCTTGACCTAGAAGCCATTTATCAATGTGTGGTGTGCAATTGCCTATGCCTTTAGTTGAGAAGAGAAATGTTAATGGTTTGTGGTCTGTTTTTAAAGTGAAGGAAAGACCCCACAGGAAATACTTGAAATGTCATATTGCCCAAAAGCAGACAAGAGATTCTCTTTCTACGGTTGATTAGCCTTGAGACTACATGATGCAAAAGCGACTTTGTGTTCTTTATTATCTACCACCAGGGTAAGAATTGCTCCTATCCCTTTTGTGCTTGCATCTGTGGTAAGTACTGTTATTTGCTTCACATCGAAATTTCCTAGTGTGGGTGCCTTGATTATAGCTTGATTTTAGGTTTTCATATATTTGTTGCATCAACTCATTCCATTCAAAAAGAGCCCCTTTTTCGTAAGCTCTCTTAGGGGTACAACTATGTCTGCAAGATTTCTTACAAACCATGACATATACTCAACCAACCCCAGAAATTATCTTAAATCATCCTTGTTGGATGGAGGGGGTGCATCCTTTACTGCTTCAATTAGGTCTAGTTTAGGTTTTATTCAGTCTCTCGATATGGTGTGCCTTAACTAGTCCACTGACCCCACACACATCTGCCATTTTTCCAATTTTAAAGATAAACGTGCATCACGTAGAGCCGTAAACACTGACCTCAGGGTTTTATTATGTTCAAATTTCTGATTCACCGTAAACCAGAACGTCGTCTTGGAAACTATGCACATTTTGTATGCCTTTCAAAAGATTTTGTATGACCCTTGAAAAACTGCAGCAATGGACGCTAGTTCAAACGGCATCCTGAGGAGTATCTGTAGGCTCCAAATAGGGTTATGAAAGAAGTGCACGATCTAGAATCTCTGTGGAGTTCTACTTGGTGGTAAGCCGACGATAGGTGTATTACACTGAAGTAGGCGGCCTTACTAACCATGCTTAGCATCTCATGTATTCTAGGGAGAGGGAATCTATCTACCCATATGTTTGTGTTCAGATTTCTAAAGTCAAAACACAATCTAATACCTTTTCTTTTCCCTTTGTTGCCAACTACAATGGGTGCTAACCATTCAGAACTCTCAATGGATTTGATTACTCCTAGTTCTTCTAGCCTGTTAAGTTCTTCTTTTAAAGGTTCTTCCATAAGGTGAAGTACAACCCTTACTTGTGCACTGCAGGGCAAACATTGTTTTTCAGTTTGATTTTGTGTTGATACTTTTTGAGGAGTCCCAGTTTGTCCTCAAACAACTCTGGAAATTCTTTACAGACCTCTTTTCCAATAGATGATCTTTCACATAGCAGGACTTGTTCCGGGTTATTAGGGTCTAATTACATTCCTAATACTTTCTAATGTCTCCATCCTAGCAGGTTAGACCCTTGTTCTGTTATGTAAATGTTACCCGCTGTAGAACGATCCTTAAATTGTATGCATACATTTGTTATGCCCAATAACGGGATAGGATCTCTATTGTACCCATTAGGGCTTATGTCTGCTTCTTGTAGTTGATAACCTTTTGTACCAAATTTACTGACAAACGCTTTCTTTTCAACTAATGTGTAGGGAGAACAGGAATCCGCAAAGACAGTAACATCTTCTCCATCCATAGTCACAGTGCATGTGGGATATACATTTTGGTTAATTGTTCAACCTGTTTCCACTTGAAGTATGAATTTCTCCTTAGCATATTCATCAAACTCCACCAATCTCCTCTATTTGTTTAACCTCGTTGTTTCTACATACTCTAGCGTAACGGACCCTCTTGTTGCATTTCCTACATGTATTTTGGCGGGCTGGGCAGTTAGGGCTATTTGCCAAATGATTATTGTTTCCACATCTATAAAATTTTAATTTGTTACTTGTGTGGTTTTCTGTTTAGATTTTGTGTCTGTATGTTTTTGTTTAATTTCTTGTACATTAGAATTATTTCATACGCTATTCTGTAACATGTACACTTCATCGTTGTGGTTAGGTAGCTTTATTTCCTTTATGCATTCGGCAGTGTGTTCAATGCCTCTAGCTATGTCTATCGTTTCTTTTAGATCTGGATTCAGGGAGAGTTATTTCTCTTGTATTTTAATATTATTTGTACACCTAACTAACTAGCCATGAATCAATGAATCACTTAATGATCCAAAATCACATGTATTAGCAAGCCCCCGGAGTACAGCGATATAACTAGCTAGTGTTTCATTTTTATCCTGGACCCTGCAAAGGAATGTGTGTCTTTCTAGTACTACATTGATTTTACCACTAAAATGCTCCTCCAGTTTTTGAAAGTTATTTGGTACATGTCTAATTATTCTGCATCAGAATCCTCATTACTTATTGTAGGTTCTCCCAAATTTTCATATATTCTCCTTTCTTGCAATCATAGCTTATATAACAATATATGTTGTTTCCTAAAAGGTGAAAACTTCTCTTCCCAATAGCCACTCAGTAGGATTCAAATAGTTTTGCCCATTCCTTCCAGGGCAGAGTAGGATCACCTATATCATTCAGGAAGGGAGGTGGTTAACTCATGCTTCATGCTGCCATGTTTTATTTCAAACAACTTCTTTCAAAGCTATGTCTGCTCTAGAATAATAACTTTAGGGTTGACTATATTCTTTCTAATTGTCAGATAACTTGATGATCACTGGTTGTTGAAATACATATATAAAGGTTTATAATTTATTTCTTGCACTAAACAACCACTACATTAATACAAAAAAAATGCTTCCTTTATTAGGGATTTCTTTTGAAATCGTCCCTTCTCCTTTAAGTATTTGCAAAGGAAGCAGTTCAAGATTGAAGGTTACTGTAGGTGGAGTTGTTTTCCTATGGAGTCATCTAAGGCTAGGCTTGTGTCTGGTATATGGTCCTTAATTTTGCTGAAGGGTGAGTACAACACAAGTTCTTTTATTTAACTACTTGGAAAATGTTACATTGGCTGTGCCTGCCAGCGTGACAGGTTCCGGAGGTATTCAGGAATATAAAGGCAACAATATTGTCAGCGACGCGATGGCCTAAAATGGAGCATGTTCTGTTCGAAACTGTGCCGGTCAGCATGACAGGCTATGAAAGACTCTGTACCACGGAGGCTCAATCAGGTGGCCAGTTCAGTACACACCATGCCTGTAAGTGACCCGCTGGCTCCAAAATGAGGGGTTTACTTGCCGTCAGCTGTGCTATACAGTGCTGGGCGCAGACTCAATCTGTCGAATAACAGGTCAGCATCTAAATTAAAGTCACATCCACATATTAATCTAGAGTCCACATAGCTCTACAGCAGGGTACCTAACATCTGCAAAAATTGAGCCGAGTCCGCATTCGGAGCATGTACATTCACAATTGCACATCGTTGGTCTCAAACTACCCTCTGGGTCACGTTGTGTCTCTACTGGGGCAAAATGAAGTGACCTCCTAATGATAATACTTACCCCTCAATCATAGTGGTTGTATGTTGAAAAATATTTATGTAGAGCCCATTTCTGAGTAAAAGTCCCCATGGGTGGGTGGGGACCAGATGAGTCTCTCGGAGCAGGATTATATCTATTCTGAGTCTGTCCAGGTAAAGGAAGACCAACATTGCCTCCTCTAGATTTAACCCTTGAATATTCCAGATTCTACATTTAAGCCTATGTGGAACTGTGTATGTGTGGCATATACGCGTGTCTAATGGACAGCAACTGCTATGTGTGCAGCAATACAGGATAAAGAAATCCATGATATGCATACAATCAACTCACCCCTACTCCACACCTTTCCACCCCACCACCCACTCATACTGTTTACCCCATCCTGCAGTGTAGATACCTTTAACAACCCCAAACACTAACATGTTAAGTCTCTTGTGTGAATCATAATTGGAGGCGTGAGCCACCACCCTCACCTATAAGATTCCACACCTTAGATTACTAATGAAGAGCAATATAAAATCAAAGACTAATTCCCCAACCTGACATATTTTGTCATCATCTGACACTGCAGACAGAGACAGGGACACAAGCAATATTGGGTCCCATGCGTAAATACCAACAGGTTAAAGTGAATTGGAGTGGCTGTTTCAACATAATTCAGCGGTGTTCGAGAACGATTCAGGATGGTTAGCGAGTGTGCAGTGTTCTTTTTCCTCACCAATTTATTAAAAAGTTAAGCAGGTATCTGGTTTGACTAAGAAGAACATATGACCTACAGTATTTACACAGAGTTTGGCAGCATACAACTTTAAATAAAGTTTGCATAATGTAGGACCCTCTTGGCTGCAGAGAAGACTCTTCTGGCCTCTTACACTCTTCTTATAAAATCCAGATAAAAATGGGATCTTAGCCCCCGGTACTCAATATTATTTCTCTCTTGCTAGTCACAGGATAAGCCCCCGTCTCTGAAATTTGATTTGATCAGGAGCAGAGGTGCACCTGCTAGGAGTCTCAGGGCCCTGTGCGCTCTCTACACTATACAGCACTGCAAAAAACTTTCCTTGCCAAGGACCTCCGTCAGCAGCTCTTCCACACACAGTTCTGGCTTCACAAAATCAGTAGGCTCAGAAACATCTAGGGGCATATTTTCAAGGAATTGGTGTTCAGCAGTGCCACAAGTCTCTCTGCTGCACTGCCCTATGTCAATTTGAAGGGACACAAATGCACTTTATTTACAAGATACAGCGCATTCCTTTCCTTTTCCCCTGCGCTGGTGCACAATTTGCTGCCTGTCACCAAGAAGGCACCCTTGTACCATGGTGCAAGGGTGTCTGCGCTGTTGGCAGAATTGTTTTTGTGCAGGAATGGGCCTCTTCATGCACAGAAATAATCCATAGATGTGTTTTCCTCTTTCTATGTGTGCAGCACAATGCAGCACACATAGAAAGAGGAAACAACAAATGGAAATAGTTATTTCCCTTTGTTGCGCCTGACCTGGGAGGTGTACAGTTTTGAACCATTCAAAGATGTACAAATCCTTCTAAATCTGGGAGTGCGCAAAAACCTATTGGAAGGATATACGTTTACCTTTGTGAATCAGGTCATGAGATGGTAATTATATAAACCACTCTCATTGGAAATACTGAAACCAAGGTCTCTGAACCTGGGGATTCAATGCCTATGTGTGAAGATCAGTGTACACGAGCTTGGTGGTAGGATCATTGTTCGCCCCTAAACCCAGTCTATCAGTCTTCCTACTCACACTGCCCTGCACCCTGAATGAATGTGATACCACAAAGGTGGTCACAGGGGGTGACTGGAATAAGACTGTTCACCCGGTCACTGATCGATCTGGGGGGCCAGCCTTTTTTGGAGGTAGGGGCTTCCTAACAAAGCACACACTGGTTGACACCTGGAGATCAGTAAAAGCGCTTCGACGCCTCGTCAGGGGTAGTAAGCGCTATATAAACACTATTACAATACAATGTCCACACGAGAGACACTACGCCTTCCTGTTTGTGTGGCACACTCATGCAAATCAGTGTCCTACTCGTGTCCGTCCACCCACAAGTGCAGGTCTCTGTGCTCCGGGCTTGCAGTGGGATTTCAAACTTTGCATCCCTTTGATTACAACCAGTAACTGGGCTAGCAGAGTTCACATTTTTCGGAATACACGATCGACTGGTAAGAAAAAGAACGCCCGTGACCAAATTCTCTACAAGAAGAGCAACCAGAGACCTCGCTTCACGCGGGTCCTTACAATCATGAAGTATCCGGGTAGATTTGTCAAAGCCGGTAGGCACGGTGTCAAAACCCATGCCTGTTAATGGCTCAAGCAAGCAAGGCCAGAGCTACTGAAGGATTTTGTGCGCAACCAAGAGATTTGCGATATCACTGGGTTTGTCATGGCAGAATCTCCTTCCTTAATGTGCGAAACCCAAGTTAAGAGTCGGACATGTTTTTTCTCGTAAAATGGGTTTTGCATTTCTGACTGAATGTGAAAGCGGCGTTTCTCTCCCGTTGCAAAGGCGCGGTCGGTGGTTTGTGGAAAGCGAACAAGAGAGCGCCCAGAAGGAGAATGCAAACGCAAAGATGTTTGGCGCTATAAAAACTAAAGAACACAGTCTAAGTGTGTGCGAAGTCAGAAAGCAGGCGGAAAGAAGCAGCAGGAGGTCCTTCCAGAGCAGGGGAAGAGCCTCCAATTGTGCAGGAGGTGCAGTGGCACCGTCGCCGGGAGGTGCGAGGGTCCCAGCCGCTGTCGGACTAGAGGGTGGGAGCGTGATTTCCTTGTTCCCCGGTGTTGTAGTTAGAAGGAGCATGTAATTCCTATAGACAAAGTGCACGTACCAGTGGGGTAACAAAGGCCCCCACAGCCCCCACGGTGCGGAAGGCCCGTAGCTCCAGGGGGGCCCACTCACCACAGTACAATGTGCAGGTCCATGCCTGGGTCCTCCTGGCGCGTACCAGAGCTGCTCACCTATTGCAGGTGGGAATGGGCCTCCCAGTGGAGATCCGGCAGGGTGTCTGCTGAGCTGGGGCGACGAGGGTCTGTCTGTCTGTCAGCTCGTGTTCTGTTCATGTGCTGTCAGCATCCTGCTTGAGAGGAAACCACCTCCCACAGGTGGAAGTGAAAGGGCAGCTTGAGGCCGAGGGGTGTTTACTGCTGGCTCTCACCCCTGGGACAAGCAGAACTGAAGTAACTTATATCGCCCGTTCACAGGCCGCCTCTGGGCGCTACTCACCACCCACAGGTGGAAGTGAAAGAGCAGCTTGAGGCGAGAGGTGTTTACTGCTGGCTTTAAGCAGTGGGAGAAGCAGAACTGAAGTAACTTATATCGAGCGTTCACGGACCGCCTCTGGGCGCTACTCACCTGCTGCAGAGACAAGCAGCACCCACAGGTGACAGTGACAGAGCAGCTTCAGGCCGAGGTGTATTTACTGCTGGCTCTCAGCCCTGGGACAAGCAGAACTGAAGTAACTTATATCGGCCTTTCACGGGCTGCCTCTAGGCGCTACTCACCACCCACAGATTGAAGTGAAAGAGCAGCTTGAGGCGAGAGGTGTTTACTGCTGGCTTTAAGCAGTGGGACAAGCAGATCTGAAGTAACTTAGCGGGGCCAGGCGAGTCCATTCTCAGCGTGCGGGCTTTAGGGTGAACACCTGACATTAATGCAAATTCTGGTCAGGACTGTAAAAAATTCAGGACAAAGGATCAAAATTCAGGACAAAAATTCTGGACAAAGGGTCAAAATTCAGGACAAAAATTCAAGAACATAAGTCAGTTTTACAGACAAACGCAAGAGAGGCCATGCCTCACTATGTTGTCAGTGCATTTATTTACTCTTTTTTAAAATAGCACTATTTATTCACTGTGGTCTTTTTGTGATTGCCTCCTGGTATGCCACATTCAGGTGTCACATTACGTCCTTCTTCACTACTAAATTAATGCAATTCAGTACTGCGGCAAGGCCATCACCCCTACCCAAATCTACCCAATCTTTCCTGAAGAGAAAGTAACAGCAAATTTTTGATTATGTTTCTGAACATTTTAAAACCCCTGGCAAACTTTTTGAGAAACATTAAGGTTATTAACCTTATGCTATTTTAAACAAATTGAACAAAAACATCTGGCTTACCTTAACCGCCCATTGACTTTCAAGCTAAAAAAATTAAAGAGGCATGGCAGATGGTGTGGGCGACAGTCTCACACCCAATGTCAGGATGTGAGTGTGAGAAAGTAGCCTCTTTCTAGTCTTGTTACCCCCACTTTTGGCCTGTTTGTGAGTGTATGTCAGGGTGTTTTCGCTGTCTCACTGGGATCCTGCTAGCCAGGGCCCAGTGCTCATAGTGAAAACCCTATGTTTTCAGTATGTTTGTTATGTGTCACTGGGACCCTGCTAGCCAGGGCCCCAGTGATCATAAATTTGTGGCCTATATGTATGTGTTCCCTGTGTGACGCCTAACTGTCTCACTGAGGCTCTGCTAACCAGAACCTCAGTGGTTATGCTCTCTCTTTACAAATTGTCACTAACAGGCTAGTGACCAATTTCACCAATTCACATACGCATACTGGAACACCCTTATAATTCCCTAGTATATGGTACTGAGGTACCCAGGGTATTGGGGTTCCAGGAGATCCCTATGGGCTGCAGCATTTCTTTTGCCACCCATAGGGAGCTCCAACAATTCTTACACAGGCCTGCCACTGCAGTCTGAGTGAAATAACGTCCACGTTATTTCACAGCCATTTACCACTGCACTTAAGTAACTTATAAGTCACCTATATGTCTAACCTTTACCTGGTAAAGGTTGGGTGCTAAGTTACTTAGTGTGTGGGCACCCTGGCACTAGCCAAGGTACCCCCACATCGTTCAGAGCAAATTCCCCGGACTTTGTGAGTGCGGGGACACCATTACACGCGTGCCCTGTACATAGGTCACTACCTATGTACAGCGTCACAATGGTAACTCCGAACATGGCCATGTAACATGTCTAAGATCATGGATTGTCACCCCAAAGCCATTCTGGCATTGGGGAGACAATTCCATGATCCCCCGAGTCTCTAGCACAGACCCGGGTACTGCCAAACTACCTTTCCCGGGGTTTCACTGCAGCTGCTGCCAACCCCTCAGACAGGTTTCTGCCCTCCTGGGGTCCAGCCAGGCCTGGCCCAGGAAGGCAGAACAAAGGACTTCCTCAGAGAGAGGGTGTTACACCCTCTCCCTTTGGAAATAGGTGTCAGGGCTG
Source organism: Pleurodeles waltl (assembly GCF_031143425.1). Lineage (NCBI taxonomy): Eukaryota > Metazoa > Chordata > Amphibia > Caudata > Salamandridae > Pleurodeles > Pleurodeles waltl. Next base: position 206,541,332 of record NC_090441.1, read on the forward strand.
GGGAGGAGTAGCCTCCCCCAGCCTCTGGAAATGCTTTGATGGGCACAGATGGTGCCCATCTCTGCATAAGCCAGTCTACACCGGTTCAGGGATCCCCCAGCCCTGCTCTGGCACGAAACTGGACAAAGGAAAGGGGAGTGACCACTCCCCTGACCTGCACCTCCCCTGGGAGGTGCCCAGAGCTCCTCCAGTGTGCGCCAGACCTCTGCCATCTTGGAAACAGAGGTGCTGCTGGCACACTGGACTGCTCTGAGTGGCCAGTGCCAGCAGGTGACGTCAGAGACTCCTTCTGATAGGCTCTTACCTGTGTTACTAGCCTATCCTCCTTCCTAAGTAGCCAAATCTCCTTTGATGGCTATTTAGGGTCTCTGCTTTGGGGAATTCTTTAGATAACGAATGCGAGAGCTCATCAGAGTTCCCCTGCATCTCTCTCTTCACCTTCTGCCAAAGGATCGACCGCTGACTGCTCAGGACGCCTGCAAAACTGCAACAAAGTAGCAAAGACAACTAATGCAACCTTGTATCGCTGATCCTGCCGCCTTCTCAACTGTTTCCTGGTGGTGCATGCTCTGGGGGTAGCCTGCCTCCTCTCTGCACCAGGAGCTCTGAAGAAATCTCTTGTGGGTCGACAGAATCTTCCCCCTGCAACCGCAGGCAACAAAAGACTGCATCACTGGTCCTCTGGGTCCCCTCTCAGCACAACGAGCGTGGTCCCTAGAACTCAGCAACTCTGTCCAAGTGACTCCCACAGTCCAGTGACTCTTCAGTTTAAGTTTGGTGGAGGTAAGTCCTTGCCTCCCCACGCTAGACTGCATTGCTGGGTACCGCATGATTTGCAGGTGGTCTTTGCGTTGGAGTTTGTATCCCTTGGGGGTGGCAATGGTTATGTTGGGTTCCGAGGAGGGGTTGGTCCAGGTTTCTGTGAGGAAGACGATGTCAGGTGAATGTGATGTGATGAGGTCCCAGAGTTCTTTGGCATGTTTGTGAAGGGAGCGGGTATTGAGGAGCAGGAAGTTGAGGTGGTTGTGGTGGGTGGTGTTGGTGTGGTGCATGGAGGTGTTGTTGCGGGGTGTGTTCTGATTGTGGGGTGGTGTGCGGCGGGGCTGGTTGGTGGGGGCAGAGCAGGTGTGTATTGCGTTGGGGGTGTTGTGTTTGTTGTTGGGGGGGTCGCTGTGGTTGGTGTGTGGTGTGAGGGATGTGGAGCAGGAGAAATGACAGGTGTAGCAGGTGAAGGGGCCATGAGTGTGTGTGGGGACGGGAGCAGACGGGCTTGCCAGCGGCACGCCAGCGGCGCACCAGTGGCGCGTCTGCGCTGCGGCCGGCATAAGAGGGGAGGTGGGAGGGAGTGGCAGCTGGGAGGATGGGGTGGATTAACCAATGAGAGGGCGGGGCGGGGGAGCGGGGCTCAAGGCAGGAAACAGGAAACTGCACTGCACCACTCTACACTACCCCACTGCACTCTCTGCCACACAAGTCTACTCTGCACTCTATGCCACTGCACCACTCTACACTACTGCACTCTCTGCCACTCTATTGTATGCCACTCTACTCCACAGCACTCTATGCCACTCTACTCTGTCCCACAGCACTCCAGGCCACTGCTCTCTAAACCACTGCACTCTATGCTAATGCACTCTAAACAACTGCACTGTACCCTGCACCACTGGGCTCTACGCCACTGCTCCTATGCGACTCTACTCCACTCCACACAACTATGTCACTAACTTTTAGCCATGAACAGCAGCCACTCTGGTGTATAACATGGCTAAAACACATTGGCAAAGCCAATAACTCTTGCGTAGACTAGACCTATTGGCTTTGCCAATGTTTGTTAGTACTATGAGGTACCGAGGCACCTGAAAGAACTGTGAATGTGTAAGTCCTTATTTTAAACATGCATTTGACGCCTAGTCAGGGATAGTAAGCGCTATATAAATACAATTACATCATATATAGGCTGCTACAAAATGCGCAAATACATTTTGGTTAAATAAAAAAAAGTGTTTCTCAAATACAGATTTGAATAATATACAGTTTATACCTAGTACTAACATTTTTTATAACACTCCATTAAAACCACACACTCCACAGGTCACCTTCGAACACAATTGTAGTACCTCTCCAAAAGAAAATATCTTTACCATCAGAAAGCTTCAAGTGACTCCTTTTGGTTGAAGTGGATGCAGGTTTTCAAGCCCCTTGACATTTGCAGATTTACCAGTTGCCCACATTTGCATTTCTTTAAGGGAAAGAGACACCCTGGCAAGAAAGTCTGCTTCTGTTCTGTCTGCCCCTCCCTCTGAGCTCAGGAGATTCCATGCTTTCCACTCCAGCTGGGGAAACTAACCTGCCCTTAATTTCGCCCTGCCATCCTTTGTCCTTTTGGTGAAAGGCTAAAATTACGGACAAATGCCGTCCGTTAAGCCTTCATCACAGACAACGGACGGCATGGCGAAATTACGAGCAGTCCGTGAAATTTACAGACGGGTGGTCACCCTAGCGAGCGTGCCCCCCTTAAATGTGAAGCAGCCTTGAACTTTCCAAAGTTTACAGGTCTCATTTTGTTTCTGTCTTGTTCCTGCGTAGTCCCAATCTCAGGCTTCCATTTGTCTAGTGCCTAGAGCTCTGGGTCAAAGCTCCTGCTGCTGTCGTAGCTCTACTTTACACACCTCTGACCCGGTGCTTGAAATGGAAAAATAGAAGTGCAGGTGCTCTGTACCAGAGTTCCTGCTTGTTTCTGAGAAGTGCGGTACTCTCTAATTAAAAGTATCAAGATTTCCCTGAGAAGTTCAGGTACTCTCCCTCTCAAAACACAAAAGAGGCGGTCCTCAGTACCGGACAGTACCGGCCCATATAAAGCGCAGACTCTGACCTATGCATTGGTGCGAGCTGATGGGAGCGTCATCGCGCTTGCCTTTAGGCCTGACTACATGTTGGTTCTGGCCAGCATCATGCATTGTGCCTGACTTCATGGCAGTACACTGGAAGAGACCTCGTGAAAACCCGCAGCTGGCGCCGCCCTGTTTATGCCCTGGCCTCTGCCTGACATCAGGGGTTTGGGCAGGCACCTGAATCAGCTGGAATGGAAGCAAGGGGCACAAGCAGCCAAAGGAGAAGGAAGTATACAGACAGCTCTGATTGATTGAAAGGCTGCTATTGTGCGACTCGTGATCGATTAACGTGCAACCATGTAAGGAAACACATCTCACAGTATCTTAATGTATGTTGTGCCCAGCTGAAAGAGAAACAAGCATTTGCAATGCAATGGGTCTCGCATTTGCTTAAGTTAGAGCTATTGGCGTTGTAAATTAATAACCAGACATTTCTTGCCACATAAATTGGTCAACCCTGCCTCATAATTCGGCCTTTTCCTGCCACATAATTCCAGTGGCCTTGCACATAACTAAATGACTTCCATTTACCTTCTTCCTCTATCTGCAGAAAAAAAGAAACTGTTTCATCAACCTAATGTAGATTTTCCTAGTAAGTTATGAAGGAAAGTCTTAATTAAAGACACGGAGGCAAGTATTATGCTTTCTCTTTTCTTTATTTTTCAAACAGCAGCTGCAGTCCAAAACTACAAAACCCATAGGGCAAACAACAGTAGCCAATGGGAAACGAATAGTTGTTCACCAAAACACACCAATGGCCATTGAGCTGACCCAATAATACGTATCTTGACTGAGAACAGCCCTCTTTTCTTGAGCGAGCTTAATAAGTAACGAATAAAGGAAAAATGGTACAACAAATACATATAGCCATTAGAACGGATAACATCTCCTGAAGAATCAACAAAGGTCCAGCAACAGAGTCCGGAAGAGTCTGTGGTTGTGGAAATTGAGATTTCCAGAAGGAAGAAAAGGACGGAATCCCAGCAGGTGGAGAAATGAAGAAGCGATCCTTAGGCAGAAGTCTGTTGAGTCGTTGAGGAAGCTGGAAGGGAGGGAATAAACAAAATTGTGAGAATTGTAGAGGTGGGCTAATACTCACCTCCGTGTCTTTAATAAAATTAAGACTTTCCTTCATAACTTGCTAGGAAAATCTACATTTTATGGCAAGACTGGAAGCTCCTATTATGCTGTTTTAAAGCGAATCACCAACATTTAATGAAGCATAATAAATTGGTTTGCAATTAAATACTCTAAAGACATTATCATTATCTGAGAATGTCCAAAAGGCGAGAACCGGCCCAAAAGGCTTTAGAAGCCATAGCTCCTCTGGCTGAATGGGCACCAAATATAGAGGTATCAATACCAGCAAGGGACATAACCCACGGACCCAACAGGCCAAAGTGGGAGAGGAAACAGGATTGAATGGTTTTCTAAAGGATATGAAGAGTTGGGAAGAAGAGGAATTACTCAAATCGGCTGTCTGGTGTTCATAAGCTTTCAAGGCCTACACATAACTTGGGGTGATCAGGGAAAAAAGGATAAAAAATTGATGAAAGGTTAGTTTTGGTATGTCTATAAACATTAAAAAGAACACCTGTTGGAGTAAACTGGCGAGCTGTAATATCTAGTGCTCTAACATCGGATAAACGTTTAAAAGAAACAAGACATAATAACATGGCAAGTTTGGCGGACAATTGTTTTAAGGTAAGCATTGAATTATCAGGCCAGGAAATAAAAAGATTTAATACAGCATTTACATCCCATAAAGAACTGTATTTGGGTTTAGGAGGATTAAAAAACTTTACTCCCTTTAACAAACGGCAGACCAAAGGATGTTCTCAAACCGGTTTTCCATTAATCTAAGAGTGAGTAGATGAAATTGCTGATCTGTACAAATTGATAGTACGAAAGGATTTACCTTTGCTGGCTTCCGCCGCCAAGAAATTGACGATCAAAATTATATTTGTTGTAAAGGGATCAACGTGTTTTCCCACACACCAGCTATGCCAGAATGACCAAGCTGATCTATATGCCTTTTTTGTTCCTGGAGCCCAGGCCAGATCGAGGAAGTTCGAAGCTTCTGACGAAATTGGAAGGATAGATTGGGGTTACCAAGATTTTCCAGGCCGAAAGTGAGAGTAGGTTCTGTAGAATTAGACTGTGGGGGAGGCTAAGGGGATTGGTCAAGAGATCTGGGAAGGAGGGAATTAAGAGAGGAGCATCTATTGAAAGTTCTAGGAGGGTGGGGAACCATACCTGGGAATGCCAGAAAGGAGCTGTGAGTACTAATGTTGCTTGTTGACTTGAGCCAGCTATCTGGAGATTATGATGAACGGAGGGAAGGCATAGTTGAGGGAAGAGGACAAGTCTTGAGAAAAATCATCAAAGGCTAGCGCCAGAGGATGTGGGTGCCAGCTGAAGAATTGAGGAAGCTGTGCATTGAGACAAGATGCAAAAATATCTATATAAAAAGGACCCCATTTGTGATGTAGAGTTTTGAACACTTTGGGATGGAGCTTCCAATCGCTGGAATCTCGAAAATGGCGAGAATGCCAATCTGCTACGGAATTGAGACTGCCCGGTAGGTGTTCTGCTTGCACTGAGATTTTGTTTTGAAAACAAAACTCCCAAAACCCTTTCGCCAATTCTGCTAAAGGCTTGGACTTTGTGCCTCCTAGATGGTTGATGTAACGAACTGCCGAAATGCTGTCCATTCTGAGAAGAACCGAACAACAAACCCTGTCTCTTGCCAGGCTTTTGATTGCAAAGGAGCCGGTAAGCATCTCTAAACAGTTGATGTGCAACCTTGACTCCTCTAAAGACCATGTGCCTCCAGTCGAGATTGGACCACAATGGGCTCCCCAACCCAGCAGGCTTGAATTTGGTTCTAACACAAGATCTGGGGCTGATGCGAAGATAGTCCTGCCGTTCCAGGCATCTAAATGGTCTATCCACCACTGGAGTTCCAAACTGGAATATTGGTCTACTACGATGGTATCCAAATAGGCAAGACCTTTTTGGAGATGACAAATTTTTAATCTCTGAAGAGCCCGATAATGTAATGGCCTGGTAAGATGGCTTGAATTGATGATGAAAGGAGGCCTACAATCCTTGCCAGAGATCTGAGGGATAGAAGAGAACTGTAAAGGATCAGAAGGATTTTTGATTTGATGGATTTTATTTTCGCTGATGGAAGAAGAAGGGCAGCAGAGACGGAATCTACTAAAAATCCTAGGAACTCGACTCTTTGAGCTGGATCTAGAAAATATTTCTCGTAATTGATAACGAAATCTAGATCTGAAAGAAGGGTGCAAGTGAGATCAACGTGAGATAGAAGAGCCATGCGGTTCTGGTTCATGATGAGAATATCGTCCAAGTAAATAATCAACCTGATTCCCCTGGCTCTGGGAAAAGCCACCACCGGTTTTATTCATTTTGTAAAGCACTGGAGCAAGGAATCTCTGAGGTGGAGAATAGTCTCCATCTTGAAATAGTGATATACGACAAATTGGTTGAACTGTTTTAAATTGATAACAGGACGCATCTTTTTTTTTTCTTCTGGACCAGAAAAACTGAGCTGACGAAACCCGAGGGATCTAGGGAACAAGGGGCGATTGCTTGTTTCTGTAAAAGAGGTTGAATTTCCAAGGAGATCAACTCTGACATTTGAACAGAAAACTGCTGAGGATGAGGGAATGATTCTTGAAAAGGTTCTCAATAGAGCTCGATAAGATAAACTTGAACGGTATTTAAAACCCAAGGATCTGCTGTTAGATCTTGCCATTTTGGAAGATACAGAGCAATACAGCCCCCTACGACAGGAGAACAAGAGATTTGACTTACCGGGTTGAGAAGAGAATCTTGTGTTGGATTGCCTCTGTTCCTGAACCCCCTGTTTCTTTGGGGATAAAATTGTGGCCTGTACTCCTGGTAACTGTTGTTGCTGTAGTAGCCACGGGAACCTTGGTTGGAGTGGCCACGGCCGGCAAAGCGGTTCTTGCCTCTGCTGGCCTTGGGGGGAGAAAACCTGAGATGAGAACATTTTCTTCAATGATTGCTGATCCTTATCCAGGGATGCGAAAGTAGCAACATATTTGCTCAGTTCCTTCATAAATGAGTCATCAAAAAGAAGGCCCTCAGCTTTAATACCTGGATCAGAACCTGCAAGGTTTACTAACTTGGGGTCCAGTTTGAACAGGAGACCCTTCCTACGTTCATGAGTAATTGCCGAATTGGCATTGCAGAGGAGACATAAAGGTCACAGAGCCCACAGCGACAATTCCATGGGATCAACTGTGGCGTGTTCCAAACGGGCTGATTCAGCCATGTATACAGGTCAAGGGCCCTACAAGGTCCAAGAGTTTATCTTGGCAGGTAGACCAAGCTTTGTCCACTCCCTTACGAGGGTCCTTCCCAAACTTTGTAAAGAACGTAATCAGGGAATAGTCAATAGTAGGAGTAATGGTAATCTTAGAGGGTAAAGCAGGACGTGAGACTTCAACTTTGCACGTACTTGCTTGTACGTAACCTGGATGTAACATAATCCGCCACATGATCAGCAGGTAACCACTCGGTAGAGTGAGGGTGCTGAATATCGTTGGGGTCAAACATTGGAACCCATTATTTTGCATGACCCAGGGAGCTCTTGGCTCTCATGTTTAGATTTCTTGTGAGAAGGAGGGGAGAAAACATCTCCGCTGTCCTTATCGGAATTATCCGAATCAGAATGATGATCATGCAATTCATCATCTATGTCAAGAATTTTTGTAATTATAATTGGGGAAGACACATGTTTAGATTTTTTAACACATTTTTTAGAAATTCTGGATAAGGTTAACCCCTCCTTTGATGGAGGCCTTTGAGGAGCCACGTCCTCTGTCCTGTGTGAGGAAACCTCACTTCCCAATAGTGTTGTTTTTAAATCCTTTGAAGTACCAGGACGCTTTCTGCTATCCCCCGCAGATTAGGCCATCATGGTTTTTAAAACCAACTTGACAACAGAATTCTCTAAACACTTAGATAACTTGTCCCAATAAATGCAGCTGCAAGCAGACTTCAAGGAAAACAAACATGCGAAAAGCAGAGCGCATTAACCATAGAAACCCATAATGTAAAACACATCTTAAGACTTGAGGCAACCGAAATAGATAATACTTATTTTGACTGCGAGCAGCTAGAAAAGAGGGCTGTTCTCAGTCAAGATACGTATTATTGGGTCAGCTCGATGGCCATTAGTGTGTTTTGGTGAACTACTATTCGTATCCCATTGGCTACTGTTGTTTGCCTTATGGGTTTTGTAGTTTTTGACTGCAGCTGCTGTTTGAAAAATAAAGAAAAGAGAAAGCATAATAGGAGCCTCCGGTCTTGCCATAAAATTTAAATCTGCCATGCTAATTCCAATAGACTACCACTTTCACCACCGGCCATCAGAGTTGCTGGCTGGTTAACACAATTCCCCCCCAAAAAAGACACAAAACACCCACTGAGGAGTAACAAGAGAAATAAACTAAAATGGTTGCCCAAACCTATCAAGACTGTTCAAACAGTCAGAATGTAAAAAGGATGTTAAGTTGGCCTGAATCATGGTCAGAACTGCAATAAGGAGAGATTAATAAAAAATATACAATTGTCATATAAACCCAAGAAAACCCTTTTTCAGCAATAAACCTTTGGCATTAGTCTGTAATTATAAATTAAGCACTGCAAGCTAAAGGGGTTAAAAGTAATTGTTCATATATTAAAAATGCCTGAGATGGCTTTAGAATAATGGTGCCTCAGTATTAACATTGAACTGCAACAGCTGCCTGTTGGAAAGGAAAGCTTTAGGCATCTGCACGTGATTATTTACAAATTAAGCTCTGAGTGACCTAAAGGCGTTAAAAGTGGTTGTGCATATTTTAAAAAATGCCTGAGATAGCTTTAGAATAATGGTGCTTTAGTATGCACATTGCACTCCAACAGACGCGCATTGCATAACAAAGCTTTAGCCACCGGCATGTGATTATTTACAAATTAAGCACTGCAAAAGTGAGCTAAAGGGGTTAAAAGTGGCTGTACATATATTAAGCAACAGCCACGCATTGAAAAGAAAAGCTCTAGGCACCACCACTAGATTATTTACAAATTAATCACTGTTTTAAAGGGGTTAAAAGTGGCTGTACATATATTAAAAATGCCTGAGATGGCTTTAGAATACTGGTGCCTTAGTATTCGTATTGAACTGCAAATGCCGCACGTTGCAAAGGGAAGCTTTAGGCACTGGCATGTGATTCTTTACAAATTAAGCATGCAAAGGGTTGAAAGTGGCTCTACATATATTAAAAATGGCTGAGATGGCTTTAGAATAACACTGCCTCAGTATTCACATTGAACTGTATAGCGAGTTGCAAAGCAAAGATTTGGGCACCAGCATTTGGTTGTTTACACAATAATCACTGCGAGCAAAAGGGGTTAAAAGTGGCTGTATATATATAAAAAATGCACAAGTTGGTTTTAGAATAATGGTGCCTCGGTATTCACGTTGAACTGCAGCAGCCGTGCGTTGCAAAGAAAAGCTTTAGGCACCAGCACCTGATTATTTACAAATTAAGCACTCTGCCAAAGGGCTTAAAAGTGGCTGTACATATATAAAAAATGTCTGAGATGGCTTTAGAATAATAGTGCCTCAGTATTCACATTGAACTGCAAAAGCCTAGCATTGTAAAGTTAAGGAAGGCTTTAGGCACCAGGACGTGATTATTTACAAATTAAGCACTCCGCTAAAGGGCTTAAAAGTGGCTGTAGGTATATTAAAAATGCCTGAGATGGCTTTAGAATAATGGTGCCTCGGTATTCACATTGAACTGCAAAAGCCACACATTGTAAAGTAAAGGAAAGCTTTAGGTACTGGCATGTGATTATTAACAAATCAAGTACTCCGCTAAAGGGCTTAAGAGTGGCTGTACATATATTAAAAATTCCCAAGATGGCTTTAGACACACGTTGCAAAGGAAAGCTGTAGGCACCGACAAGTGATTATTTACAAAATAAGCACTGCACTAAAGGGGTTCAAGGTGGCTGTACATATAATAAAAATGCAGGGATGGCTTTAGAATAATGCTGCCTCAATATTCATATTGAACTGTAGTAACCACGAGCTGCAAAGGAAAGCTTTAGGCGCCACCACTTGGTTGTTTTCAAACTGAACACCGCGAGCTAAAGGGGTTAAAAGAGACTGTACATATATCAAAAACGTCCAAGATGGCTTTAGAATAATGGTGCCTCAGTATTCACATTGAACTGCAACAGCCACACGTTGCAAAGGAAAGCTGTGGGCACCGACACGTGATTATTTACAAAATATGCACTGCACTAAAGGGGTTAAAAGTGGCTGTACAGATATTACAAATGCAGAGATGGCTTTAGAATAATGCTGCCTCTATATTCACATTGAATTGTAGCAACCTCGAGTTTCAAAGGAAAGCTTTAGGCACCAGCACTTGATTTTTTACACAATAAGCACTGCGAGCTAACAGGGTTAAAAGTAGCTGTAAATATGTTTAAAATGTCCGAGATGGCTTTAGAATAATGGTGCTTCAGTATTCACATTGAAATGCAACAGCCGAGCTTTGCAAAGGAAAGCTTTAGGCACGGGCACACGATTATTTACAAATTAAGGACTGCAAGAGTGAGATAAAGGGGTTAAAAATGGCTGTACATATATTAAAAATGCACAAGATGGCTTTAGATTAATGGTGCCTTAGTATTCGCATTGAACTGCAAATGCTGTGCGTTGCAAAGGAAAGCTTTAGGCACTGGCACGTGACTATTGACAAATTAAGCAGTCCGCTAAAGGGCTTAACAGTGGCTGTACATATTTTCAATATGCTTGAGATGGCTTTAGAATAATGGTGCCTCGGTATTCACATTGAACTGCAACAGCCGCACGTTGCAAAGGAAAGCTTTAGGCACCGCCACATGATTGTTTACGAATTAAGCACTGCGAGCTAAAGGGGTTAAAAGTGGCTGTACATATATTAGAAATGTCCAAGATGGCTTTAGAATAATGGCCCCTCAGTATTCATATTTACCTGCAAAAGCTGCATATTATAAAGGAAAGGAAAGCTTTAGGCACCGGCATGTGATTATTTACAAATTAAGCATGTAAGAGGAGGCCTCTTTTTGCATGGTTAGCCCCCACGTTTTGCCTGATGATATTTGTTCTAGAAGTTGCTAGTGCCCAGGGCTCCTGCTAACCAGGTTCCCTGGTCCAGAGGTTTTTCACTAAATCTGTTGTGATGCTTGACACAATTGGATACACTCTTACATATCACTGTAAGACCCTAGTAAATGGGCACCCCAGTACCCAGGGCTTGGGATAGTAGGAGTAGGCCCCTGAGGGCAGCAGCACTAATTGTGCCACCCTCTAGGTGTAGGAAGGTAGCCTCCTTCTAGCATTGTTACCCCCACTTTTTGCCTGTTTGTGAGTATATGTCAGTGTGTTTTTACTGACTCACTGGGATCCTGCTAGCCAGGACCCCAGTGCTCATAGTGAAAACCCTATTTGTCAGTGTGTTTTATATGTCTCACTGGGACCCTGCTTGCCAGGACCTCAGTGCTCATAGGTTGTGGCCTAAATGTGTGTTCCCTTTGTGGTGCCTAACTCTGTCACTGAGGCTCTGCTAACCAGAACCTCCGTGCTTATGCTCTCTCTGCCTTTAAAATTGTCACTGCCGGCTAGTGACCATTTTCACCAATTCTAATTGGCACACTGGAACACCCTTATAATTCCCTATTATATGGTACCTAGGTACCCAGGGTATTGGGGTTCCAGGAGATCCCTATGGGCTGCAGCATTTATTTTGCACCCATAGGGAGCTCAGTCAATTCTTACACCGGACTGCCACTGCAGCCTGAGTGAAATAACATCCACGTTATTCCACAGCCATTTTACAATGCACTCAAGTAACTTATAAGTCACCTATATGTCTAACCCTCACTTGGTGAAGGTTAGGTGCAAAGTTACTAAGTGTGAGGGCACCCTGGCACTAGCCAAGGTGCCCCCACATAGTTCAGGGCAATTTCCCCAGACTTTGTGAGTGCAGGGACACCATTACACGCGTGCACTACATATAGGTCAATACCTATATGTAGCTTCACAATGGTAACTTCGAATATGGCCATGTAACATGTCTAAGATCATGGAATTGTCCCCCCATGCCAATTATGGTATTGGGGTTCCAATCCCATGCATCCCCGGGGCTCCAGTATGGACCCCGGGTATTGCCAAACCAGCTCTCTGGGGTTTTCACTGCAGCTACCGCTGCTGCCACCCATAGACATCTCTGGGCAGCCCAGTCTCAAGAAGGAAGAACAAAGAATTTCCTCTGAGAGAGGGTGTTACACCCTCTCCCTTTAGAAATAGGTGTGAAGGGCTGGGGAGGAGTAGCCTCCCCCAGCCTCTGGAAACACTTTGAAGGGCACAGATGGTGCCCTCCTTGCATAAGCCAGTCGACACCGGTTCAGGGATCCCCCAGCCCCAGATCTGGTGCGAAACTGGACAAAGGAAAGGGGAGTGACCACTCCCCTGTCCATCACTACCCCAGGGGTGGTGCCCAGAGCTCCTCCAGTGTGTCCCAGACCTCTGCCATCTTGAATGCAGAGGTGTGAGGGCACAATGGAGGCCTCTGAGTGGCCAGTGCCAGCAGGTGACGTCAGAGACCCCTCCTGATTGGTGCTTACCTCTCTAAGTAGCCAATCCTCCTTTGAGGGCTATTTAAGGTCTCTCCTGTGGGCTTCTCTTCAGATAACGAATGCAAGAGCTCACCAGAGTTCCTCTGCATCTCCCTCTTCGACTTCTGCCAAGGATCGACCGCTGACTGCTCCAGGACACCTGCAAAACTGCAACAAAGTAGCAAGAAGACTACCAGTGACATTGTAGCACCTAATCCTGCCGGCTTTCCCGACTGTTTCCTGGTGGTGCATGCTCTGAGGGCTGTCTGCCTTCACCCTGCACTGGAAGCCAAGAAGAAATCTCCAGTGGATTGACGGAATCTTCCCCATGCTACCGCAGGCACCAAACTTCTGCTTCACCGGTCCTCTGGGTCCCCTCTCATCGTGACGAACGTGGTCCCTGGAACACAAGAGCTAGATCCCTGTGACCCCAACAGTCCAGTGGTCCTTCTGTTTAAATTTGGTGGAGGTAGGTCCCCTTCCTTTACAGGTCCTCAGGTCCAGAAATCCATCTTCAGTGCTTTGCAGTCAGTTGTTGTCTTTGCAGAATCTCCTATCACGACTTTAGTGTGTTTCTGGGGAAGTAGGGTAACTTTACTCCTCCTTTTCAGGGTCTTGGTGAGTGGTGTCTTGGACACCCATAGTGTTTTCTTACACTCCCAGCGACCCTCTACATACTACACTAGGCCTGGGGTCCCTTCGTGGTTCGCATTCCACTTTCGGAGTATATAGTTTGTGTTGCCCCTAGGCCGATTGCATCCTATTGTATTCTACAGTGTGTGCACTACTTTTCTGTTTACTTACCTGATTTTGGTTTGTGTGTATATTTTGTGTATTTTACTTACCTACTATGGGAGTATATCCTTTGTGATACCATTGGCACATTGTCACTAAAATAAAGTACCTTTATTTTTGAGTAACTCTGAGTATTGTGATTCTTATGATATAGTGCTATATGATATAAGTGGTATAGTAGGAGCTTTGCATGTCTCCTAGTTCAGCCTAAGCTGCTCTACTGTAGCTACCTCTATCAGCATAAGCTGCTAGAACACTACTAATCTACTAATAAGGGATAACTGTACTTGGCACAAGGTGTAAGTACCATAATGTACCCACTATTAGCCAGGCCAGCCTCCTACACTAGGGCCCTGCACCCAGATACACCCAGCACTACCAGTTCAGGCTGAGTGTACTGGGGCAAACCTAAAAAGGTAAACTCAATATGGCACCCTCCCTGTGTGCCCTGTCCACCCTGCACTGCATATGATATGGGTAAGTCACCCCTCTGGTAGGCCTTTGTTCTGCCTTCCTACTTATCTCGTATCAGAGCTTACAGAACATCTCTGGAATACACTTCTGAGTTCAAAGAAGACCTTTATTGTTGTTAATTCTTCCCCACCCACAAGTTCTTGAGAGACAAATTAATAGCTTTCAAGCACACGTTCAAATGAGTAAAAGTAGTCGCAGCAATGAAAACAAAATATATCACAGTACTTCTCAGTTGCAATGTACACAGCAGGTTATATATAAGATATTGAATGCAAAGCGTAAAAATACAATTAATCACCGTGTGAGACCTATATACAGCTTCATCTTTCTGGGGTCTGCAAGTTGATGACTCCGGTCAACTGCGAGAAAGAGATTATCTACCCACACGGGAGACTGGCAACTGGCGCCAAGTTCCAGCCTGAAGTCAAGCAGATTTGAATCTAAATCTCTGAAGCCCCGAGTCATCCTTACAAAAGCGTGCCTCCTCCTCTCAGACTCGGGAAAACTATGCAAGCCTTTGGAGACTGGGCAGATCTCCTAGACTTCTCCTCTTCCCAACCTTGAGCAGAAAGGAAAACACCAAATGTACTCTCTCTTATCAGGTCTAGTCTGGTGTGAAGAAAACATCTTGGTTCATCTTGTGGAAAAACATAGCTTGGAAAAATACAGCTTGGATTCTCAACTGCAATGTCTAACTCCACGTTAAAGGCAATAGGCAGCTAACCTAAATATCAAATGTAATGTCTAATGTCATGTCAAAGCCAATAGGCAGCTTAGCTGAATACAGAATGTAATGTATAATATCATGTCAAAGCCAATAGGCAGCTAAACTGAATACAGCATGTCAAAGCCAATAGGCAGAATACAGAATGTAATGGCTAATGCAATGTCAAAGCCAATAGGCAGCTAAACTGAACAAAACATATAGGGGGTCATTCTAACCCTGGCGGTCGGCGACCGCCAGGGCTAAAATGACGGAAGCACCGCCAACAGGCTGGTGGTGCTTCCTGGGCCATTCTGACCAAGGCAGTAAAGCCGCGGTCAGAAAAGGGCAACCAGCGGTTTCCCGCCAGTTTACCCCTGGCCCAGGGAATAGCAGCGCCGCCATGGGGATTCCGACCCCCTTACCGCCATCCTGTTCCTGGCGGTTTTCACTGCCAGGAGCAGGATGGCGGTAACGGGTGTCGTGGGGCCCCTGGGGGCCCCTGCACTGCCCATGCCACTGGCATGGGCAGTGCAGGGGCCCCCTAACAGGGCCCCATAAAGATTTTCAGTGTCTGCTTTGCAGACACTGAAAATCGCGACGGGTGCCACTGAACCCGTCGCACCCCTTCGACTCCGCCGGCTCCATTCGGAGCCGGCATCCTCGTAGAAGGGGGTTTCCCGCTGGGCCGGTGGGCGGCCTTCTGGCGGTCGCCCGCCGGCCCAGCGGGAAAGCCAGAATGGCCGTCACGGTCTTTTGACCGCGGTGCGGTCATTCGGCGGCTCCCGCTTGGCGCAAGAGTACAACAGCACAACAGCACAAGAGTCCCGACAATCGCCGCTGCGGAGGAGCTGACCACTAGACCGACCTTAAACAACTCCGAGGACCTCCAGGCTTTGCCAATAGCCTGAGATCTCCCTCCTGAGTGGAGGTGCCACTCAAGAAACCTAAGGAACCTGCATGGAACCTGAAAACCAGTGAGGGACACTTCACCAACCGGACAATATCTCCACAATCAGAAGTTGCAGCCAAATCCGACAACACACCAACAACAGCCTGGACGAGACCTGCAAGTGTGCCCAGTTTGGTGGCACAGTACCCTCCCTGGCCGAGTTGTGGCAATATCCCAGGTACTGACCAGTGCACATCGGACATCACCAATAACAGCTCTCCCAAAGCTGCAACTGGACCAGGAGGAAACCCCAGTTGAGGGACTTCAGTGACACCCCTGACCTCCCATCAGAGCACCCGTGACTTCCTGCACGACCCCAAGAAGACTTACCTCCAGCTCCAAAGGGTCCCTTTGCGCACGACATCCAAGGCCTCCAAAATGCCCTGCTCCTTGCCGCCCTGAGCTTTGCATCGCAGGAACTGCTGTGTGTCCCGGGTTCCCAACCCCTTGCGACTTCAGCAGCCCAGGCACCAACTTTAAATCTGCAAACCAGCTCCTTTTCCAAATGGCCCCTCCAGGTGGCCCTGTGCCTGTGCCAAGAGACTTTCCAACGCTGATCCCGCTGGAAACGGGAACCACCCGAGGCTCTCCAGCTGGCACACGGTGCCCACCAACTACGATGACCATCCTGCAAAAAAAGAGACTGATAACCCGACTGTACGATTTCTAATGCATTTTTAAAAGTGACTGCCTGTTGATTCCTGTGGTGCGCAATTACGCACAGAAGGACTAACTTTATTAAAACTTTGAAAAGTCATAACTCAAAAAGTACTTAACGTATCTTAAAGATCTTGCTCTTAAAATGTATATAAAAGTCTGAAGTATTATTTATAAATTCTGGTCTTGAGTTGATCATTTGAGTGCCTCACTCGATTTTGCAATAGTCACTTCCAAAGTCCTCAAGTGGTGCAAAGCGATTGGAGCACTCAACGCTGAACTCAGTTGGAGATAGTGGCCTTTCCTGAACAGGTTGGAAGTGGGTTAGGGGAACTGGTGTAAAAGGGCCCTCTTCTGTATGGCCCCCGGTTGGTTTCCCTTAATGTCTTTAGGATCCTGGTATCGTTTATAAGATTTTTAAAAAAAGGACTTGATATCTTTTGCTGATGCTTCAGCCCCGCCTCACCCCCTCACCACCCACCACTATCTTTGGCCTTTGGAGCTAACAGGCTTTCGACTTTCTCGATTAGATCGTCGATTTGAACCATAGTGCAGCTCTCTGCAGAGTGTCTAGGGAATTTTCTGGTACACCCAACCCTGAGGTTTTATCACAAGCCTTCCTCTTTCCCATCCCTTCTGGCTTCATCTAAAGATTTCAGTAGTTTGTGAGGGAAGAAGACCACACTGCCAAAACCTGAGGCACCCCCGGGGGGATTACCTGGTTAGTCAGAGGTTATTATTAAAATCAACAAAGGGAGCTTTGGGCTCAGTTTATGCAATGATGCAACTCAAAAAAGGAAAAGAGGGCCATCAAAAGTAAAAACTAAGAGAGTGGGCCCTACCCTTCCTCTTCCTGGCACTGACGGGCGTGGACACCGCTTAATAGAGCAGGATAATCAGGCTCCCCCCCCTCTGACAGTGCCTCCTGACGCGATGTGGTATGGATCCTGGAGTCCTCTCCAGGCAAGGGCAGCACCACAGTGAAGATACTTTGCCAGTAGTAGTAAGCTGGTTAACCTTAAACCTGCCTGGCCTATAGTGAACAGTAAGGAGGGGGGAACCAAACTGTCAAGAGCTCCCTGATAAATCCCAGGTCATGAAAGAGAGGCTACATAGCACCAATCAACACAAGGGGATGGGACTGGAAACATGTGATGGTGATACAATCCAGTTCCTTTCATGGAACGTGGCCGGCCTAAGAACACATTTAAGTGACCCAGAATGGTGCAACTTCATATACCAGCACCACATAATCTTGATGCAGGAAAGTTGGGTAACACAGGCAGTGCACAGAGTGGGGTACCGCACTTTCTGTAGGTTAGCACTCACTTCACCTTCAGGACGTGCCTCAGGAGGCTTAGCAATTTGGCTAAAGCAGGATTTATTCCCAACGGCAAAGGTAATTCCCTGCATTAGTAGGGACATATTGGCTGTTAAACTTAAGATCGTGAGCCAAAGGGGGATCAACCATATAGCCATTGTCAACATCTAAATGAGACCTTCCCCTCTAAGCATCCAAACCCTCATGGTGGACCATATCGCGGACATGCTAACCCAGCTTCCTGGGGGAACACGGGTAATTGTGGCTAGGGACTGTAATGCCCAAATGAGACACAATGAAGATCACCCATAGTTGACACACAACCATGCAGAGCCTCTGGGCATATCACGACCAGTGCAGGTAGAGACATGAAGAGTCACGGGGTGGCAGCCCAACTGGAGAACTTCATCACTAGTTTGGGGCTAAGGCAGGTCAAAGGGAACACAAGATCAGATGCTCCGGCTGCACCCACGTTAAAAAAGGTACCTTTTTGAGTCATCTTGATTATATGTTTTTAGACCAAACGCTCTGGCCATCCTTTATTGGCATGATCGTGATCCAAAGAGCCGACAGTGATCATCAAGCCCTTTGTGCAGTCTTTGCAGCACCTTATTTAAAAACAATGGTCTGTCTCTGTGGGAAATGGGCAGTAACACCAAGGTAACCAACAATAAGAAGAACATAAGGTCGCAGCGGTGGCAAATGATATGAAGTTTCAGACCTCAATTTATTATAGGGTCATTGGGAACCTGTCCCCCCGGCGTCTACTTATCCTCCATTGGTTATCTTCATCCAGCTGCACTGCAGTTTGATGGATCAACTGAGACTTATTTTTATGGTATCAAGACGTAGAGGGACAGACACTTATAAATCACCGAGGTAGTTTTCAAAGACCTGTCAGTTGGTGAAATCTCAGATGCTGGGAGTGCTGGAGAAGGGGAATACAGCAGAGATAAGGGTTGCAAGGGGCTTTCTATAAAAAAACACTAAGGTGGTCATTACAACCCTGGCGGACGGTATTAAAGCGGCGGTAAGACCGCCAACAGCCCGGTTGCCAATTAGCAATTACGACCGTGGCGGAAACCGCCAACAAAGACAGCCACTTTAACACTCCGACCGCCACGGCGGTACAAACAAACAGGGCAGCGGTCACCGCCAACAGACAAACAATGTACCGCCCACACTATTATGACAGGCCAATCCGCCACATTTTCCGGGGCGGATTCACCGTGGATAAAAACACGGCGGAAACAGGAATTTCGAAGGGAAAACGCTCACCTCTACACACCCCACGAGGAACAAGGACACCATGGACCCGGAACTCCAAATTCTACCTGCGATAGTCTTCCTGCTCCTCTACCAGGAGCACGAACGCCGGTGGCGAAGACCACGGTGAGTACTGCACCTATGACACAGGGGAGGGGGGAGGGACAGAAAAGGGACATACACATGCAACACCCCCACCCCCACCCTCACCCACTACAACACACACACTAATGCATATTAATACATCACAGTTACTCCCCCCAACCCCACCGGAAGAATGCAAAGACAATAGAAAATGAGTGTAACCATTGTAATATATTAAAATCAAGTAGGCAAATATATATATATATACACCATTTACAAAATATATACCAAGCATAGTAGTCCAGGTAGTGCTCCAATTAAGTCTGTGGAACACTGGGCACACACGGTATGGGCGAGGCCCACACAAGATCCCCGACCATGACGGAGACAACACTGCAGGGGCATCAGACAGCAACTAAACAGGCACCTCAGGGGGAGGGAAAGGAGGGGCTCCACAGCCGCTTGAGTCCACAACGCTAAATCCACAAGGGGGCCACATGCCCACTGTTACATCCTCGGGAGTGCAAAGCCACAGTCTCTCAAGTCTTTCCAATAGGTGGACTGCCCACTGTTCCATCCTGGGGAGTGCAAAGCCACAGTCTCTCAAGTCTATACAGTGGGTGGGTTGCCCACTGCTTTATCCTGGGGAGTGAAAAGCCACAGTCTCTCAAGTCTATACAGTGGGTTGCTTGCCCACTGCTATATCCTGGGGAGTGCAAAGCCACAGTCTCTCAAGTCCCTACAGTGGGTGGGTTGCCCACTGTTCAATCCTGGGGAGTGCAAAGCCAGAGTCCCTCAAGTCTCTACAGTGGGTGGTTTGCCCACTGTTCCATCCTGGGGAGTGCAAAGCCACAGTCTCTCAAGTGGATAACAGTCTCCACTGGTTCTGGAGGGGGCATGGTGCCCAGAGTGCTTCATCCTGCTAAGGACAGAGGTAATGGATGGATCTCTCCACTGGTTCTGGAGGGGGCATTGTGCCCAGAGTGCTTCATTTTGCCTGTGACCGACTCAGTAGCGTTAGTGCCCTTGGCGCTCATGGTCCAGCGGTGCTTGATGCGGCGGTGCCCTGTTCAGCGGTGCTTGAGACGGCGGTGCCCTGTTCAGCGGTGCTTGAGATGGCGGTGCCCTGTTCGGCGGTGCTTGAGAGGGCGGTGCCCTGTTCAGCGGTGCTTGAGACAGCAGTCTCCATTGCAGGGACTCAGCTGCTGACGGTCCTTCATGGCCCAGCGGGCTTTTGCTGGCGGTCCTTCATGGCCCAGCGGGGCTTGTGGTGGCGGTCCTTCATGGCCCAGCGGGGCTTGTGCTGGCGGTCGCCTCCTGGGCTTGTGCTGGTGGTGGCCTCCTAGGCAGCTGGGCTGGTGCTGGCAGTGGCCTCCTGGGCAGCTGGGCTGGTGCTGGCCTCCTGGGCAGCTGGGCTGGTGCTGGCGGTGGCCTCCTGGGCAGCTGGGCTTGTGCTGGTGGTGGCCTCCTGGGCAGCTGGGCTTGTGCTGGCGGTGGCCTCCTGGACAGCTGGGCTGGTGCTGGCGGTGGCCTCCTGGGCAGCGGGGATGATGGCGGTCTTCTCCGCCATGCTGCTCTTCCCAGACTTGCCGGGTTTCTTGTGGCCCTTCCCCACCTTGGAAGGTGTCACAGCTGACTCCACACTCCCACCAGGACCCCTGGGAGCGGCTTTGGTGGCTGGAGTCTTCCCCCTCTGGCGCCGGGCACTGGACAACTTCTGATGCTTCACAGGTGGGGGACTGTCTGTGCTGTGGCTCCGTGCAACACTGGCTGCCCTGGTGGCCGGTGCACTCCAGATTCCGGTGACTATAGGCACCACTGGTCCCGGAGATGTTGTGGCTAAGGTGCTAGTTCGGGACCTATGAGACGGACGGGGTGGGGGAGGTGTGGGAAAGAGGTCGGGGTTGGACAGGAAAAGTTTTTTTGACACACTGGGAACGGGTAGCTGGAGGGGGTTTGGGAGTGGAGGAAGAGGTTGTGGATGTAGGAGGTGTTCGTTTGCTGACTTTGGGTGAAGGTGCATGCGCTGGAGGCTGTTGTGAGGTGGATGGCTGTTGGGTGGGTGTGTGCCTGCGTTTGTGTATCTTCGGAGGGGGCGTCACAGACACACTGGGAGAGGATACAGGGGGCGTGTGAATGGTAGTGGGGGTGGTAACTGCACATGAGCGGGGTGTGGTGGTGGGTGTGCTGAGAGGGACGTAGTGGTAGTGCATGCAGGTGTGAGTGTAGACGAGACAGGAAGGGAGGAGGGAGACGAGGAGGAGGGGGACACAGTGGAGGCAGTGGATGTTGGTGTGTCTGCATGTGTGTGATGCTTGCGTGAGTGCCTGTGGGATGTGTGGTGCTTATGTTTGCCTGAGCTTCCCTTGTGTGTTGACGTGTGTGCATGCTGGTCTAGAGGTGTGCTTGGGATAGACTGAGGTACAGGGGATTGGGTCGGGATGGAGGAAGTTGGATGGGGGAGGCTAGACACAGGGACAATGGCTGCCATCAGTGCCGAGCCCAGAGTCTGAAAAGCTCGCTGAAGGGCCGCCTGACCAGAATGAATGCCCTCAGGAATGCATTTGTTTGTTGCAACTGCCTTTCTACACCCTGGATGGCATTCAAAATGGTAGACTGCCCAACAGTGAGGGACCTGAGGAGGTCAATGGCCTCCTCACTGAGGGCAGCAGGGGTGACTGGGGCAGGGCCTGAGGTGCATGGGGCGAAGGTGATGCCCACCCTCCCGGGTGAGTGGGGACGGTGCGAAGGCTGAGGGGCTGCTGGGATGGCGGTGCTGGAAGGGGGTGGCGCTATACCTGTAGATGGGGGGGCAGAGATGTTGCCGCCACCACAAGGGAGCTCCCATCAGAGGACAAGTCTGTGTCACTGGTCTCAGCTCCTGTCCCCGCCGTGGAGCTCCCCTCGCACTCTGTCCCACTGGTGAACTCCGAGTCCGAAGTGTGGCCCTCCATGGCTATGTGGGATGCATCTCCCTCCTGCTCCGGTGGCACTGCTCCTCCGCCTGGTGACGCTAATGCACACAAGAAAAGGGAGACCACAAAAAGGGGGGGGACGACAGAAGAAAGACATGTTGAGTGCATGCATTACCGCTACCGTCGGCGGACACGACAGACACAGAAGCCCCCTGCACTACGCCGCGCTCTTGGGCTCCACTGTTCAATTCCTGGGAAATGGCCTACAAGGCTATGGACGACATCTGCACACATAGATGACACAGGGGCATGACTAGGTGTAGTTGTCACTCTACAGAGGTGGGCTGGGGTGCCACATGGCCTGCCTTACGGAGGGACCTTGCCTACGGAACTCGCCCTGGCCTAGGAAAACCCACAGCCCACCCCCACCACCCAGACCCCTACACTGCGAGCAAAGTCAGCAGAATGCAAGTGTACTCACCCCCTTGTGGCTGCTGTGATGCCCTGAAGCGCCCATCGAACTCCGGGTAAGCCACCTCCAGAATCCTGAATATCAGGGGGGTCATGGTGCGACGGGCACCCCTCCCACGTTGGGAGGCCATCCCCAGCTGAGCCTCTGCCGTCTTCTTGCTGCAGCGGCGAATGTCCTCCCATCTTTTCCGGCAGTGGGTGCTCCATCCGTGGTAGACCCCAGGGTCCGGACGTCCTTGGCAATGGCACACCAAATATCTTTTTTCTGGTGGGCGCTGACCTACATGATTTGTACAGGGGGAAGAGAAAGTTATTACCAACTGCACTGTCAAAGTGATTGGCCCGCATCCCTACCCTTGCCATGTGGCACAGGCAATCACCGCTGTTTCATGCCCATACATCATGCTCCCAGTGTACTTACCTGTTCGTCTGGAGGACCGTAGAGTAGTGTGTACTGGGGGAGGACCCCATCCACGAGTTTCTCCAACTCCTCCGATGTGAAGGCAGGGGCCCTTTCCCCAGACACTCGAGCCAGTCTCTTCCAGACCGAGGTCACAACAGCACTTGCAGTGTAGGTCCTCTCCTGTCGAAGATCAGGTATCGCATGATTGAACAGATAGAAAATGGCCGTCACCGCCGGCGTACATCGTCATTGGCTCCTGGGACCCATAGGGTCCAATTTTAACCAATGCAGCATTGCGCCGCGGTCTTCGACCGCATACCGCAATGGTGTACAACGCCAGCGCAGTTACCCCACATCCCATTGTCCCACTTTAGAGGTCAGGCAGCCGCCATTTCAGGGGTCCACATGGCTTCATTTTCAACTGCGTCACACATACCTAGGCCTAGACTCAACACACATACAGGCCACTTTTTAGTATGTATGGGGTTCTGTGTAAGCTGTGGGTACGTACCTCTGAGTTGTTTGACTCTGTGCTCGCTGTTGTCCTTCATAGGCACCGTCTGCTGGGACATGTGAGGAGATGTCGGCATCCTCCGGTGTACCGACCGTTGGTGGACCTGTCGACAATGGAGGAAAGACACGTGATAATCACATACAGGCTTCACTGTGCCACAATCCAGGAACTGTGTACCCAGCTGGAGCCAGACCTGATGTCAGCTATCCGCCATCCCACAGGAATCCCCACTCAAGTGCATGTGCTGTCAGTGCTCCATTTCCTTGCAAGTGGGTCATTTCAAACAACAGTGGCCATAGCATCAGGGATGTCCCAGCCTATGTTTTCCAACGTGTTGTCCAGCGTGTTGCCTGCCCTGCTGAAACACATGCGGAGCTACATCGTTTTCCCTCAGGTGGAGGATTTGCATACAGTGAAAGGTGATTTCTATGCCCTGGGACATATCCCAAACAAAATCGGTGCCATTGATGGGACACATGTGGCTTTGGTCCCCCCCCTCCCCCACAGGAGTGAACAGGTGTACAGAAACTGGAAGAGTTATCATTCGATTAATGTACAGATGGTATGTTTGGCAGACCAGTACATCTCCCATGTGAATGCTATGTTCTCTGGCTCAGTGCATGACGCTTACATCCTGCGGAATAGCACTATCCCTTATGTGATGGGTCAACTCCAGAGGCACCGTGTGTGGCTATTAGGTGAGCACCTGGAAGCTAGTCAGTGGGAATGGTTGTCTGTGTCTGGGGATATCCCTCCAGGTTAGTGTGTGTCTAACAGTTGTCCCTCGCCATTTGCAGGTGACTCTGGTTACCCCAACCTGTCATGGCTACTGACCCCAGTGAGGAATCCCAGGACAAGGGCAGAGGAATGCTACAATGAGGCACATGGGCGAACTGGGAGGGTGATCGAACGCACCTTCGGCCTCCTGAAGGTGAGGTTCAGGTGCCTCCATATGACTGGTGGATCCCTATTCTACTCACCAAAGAAGGTGTGCCAGATCATCGTGGCCTGCCGTGTGCTTCACAACTTGGCTTTGCGACGACAGGTGCCCTTTCTGCAGGAGGATGGTCCAGATGGCGGTGTTGTTGCAGCTGTGGAGCCTGTGGACAGTGAAGACGAGTAAGCAGAGGAAGAAGACATGGACAACAGGGACTCAGTGATCCAGCAATATTTCCAGTGAAACACAGGTAAGTATACAAACCTGCCTACTACATGTACTTATACACTACTACCTCTCTACTGTCTGTGTTTTTCACCCAAGTGTATGGTCTCTGAGTTGTCACTTTCCCTTACGATTTCGCAGATCTGGGTCCCACAGTGTGACATCTGCTTTGATTCCTCAAGGACTAGAGCTGTGTGACATAGGTATGTTGACATTACAAATGAAAGAGCTTTTTGCTACAGTTATTGCTAATACAGTATTCCAAAATCACAGACAGACTCCAGATTGTTTTGTGCTTTAAGGGTGTTTATTTTGCTGCTCAAAATTGGAGGTGGTAGCAAAATGGTGAGGGGTGATGGCAGAGGAATGTCCATGGCAGAGTCCAGTCTATTAGTCTCACAGGTGCATTGCCCAAATGGGCATAGGGAGTGGAGCTGGGGCAGTTTAAGGATGGACAGGGTGACAAAGTGGGACAGTAGGATGACAATCAGGGTGGTCTCATTTCTTGGTGGGGGTCTTGGCATCATTCTCTGTCTTGTTCCTGGATCTCAGGGACCGTTTGCGAGGTGGTTCTCCCTCTGCAGGGGGTGGGGTGCTGGTTTGGTGGTCCTGTGGCAGTGCCTCCTGTCCACTAGCGCCGGCAGAGGTGGTGGGCAGTTCATCGTCCAGGCTAGTGTCAGGGGCCCCTTGTAGTGCCACAGTGTCCCTCCTGGTGTTGAGTACTTCCTTCAGCACCCCTAAGATGGTGCCCAGGGTGGAATTGATGGTTCTGAGTTCCTCCCTGAAGCCCATATACTGTTTCTCCTGCAGGCGCTGGGTCTCCTGAAACTTGGCCAGTACTGCTGCCATCATCTCCTGGGAGTGGTGGTAGGCTCCCATGATGGAGGAGAGGGCCTTGTGGAGAGTGGGGTCCCTGGGCCTGTCCGCCCCCTGTCGCACAGCAGCCCTCCCAGTTCCCCTGTGTTCCTGGGCCTCCGTCCCCTGGACCGTGTGCCCACTACCACTGTGTTAGGGTTTGTGCACAGCAAAGAGCATGTCCCCTCTCACTGCACTAGTGGGTTCTGTAATAGCTCCCTTTTAAACTTACTATTGAAAGCCTTTCTTGTTATCTCACCTTCCCCCCCCCCAGGCTTCTGTGTATGTTGTTTAATGTGCTGTTTTGTTTACACATTGGGCCTTGCTTTTACCAAGGCTTCTTTAAAACACTCCTCTCTAGGCCATGTGTTAATTTAACTCATTTGCATAATAACTGAAACTCTGCACACCTTTCAAGAACATGTGCAGCATGTGAGGACCATACCCAGCTCTTCAAACCACACCCAGCTCTGCACACCTTTCAAGAACATGTGCAGTATGTGAGGACCACACCCAGCCCTGTCTATAAAAGGCAGCCCTCGAGCCTCGCCCAGTGCTTGTGCTCGTCTACCTCCCGCTTACCTGAGGACAGATCCCTCGGCGCTGGCACTCCTGCTCTCTACAGACTTTCATTGGCTTCAATGGGCGCAGCTGCTGGCTCTTCCTTCTTCCGGTTTCCGGTTCCTCCTTGCCTCAGCCTCTCTCCTACAAGCAACCTGCAAAAGAGAAAGAAGACAAGGTTAGACTGATCAGTATCTCTTGCCAGCAACAAGTAAGTGCAAAACTTTTATTACCTGAAAGAACTTTGACAACAATTTCTGGATTCGTGTATAGACAATTTGAAACAAGATACCTTCCACGAACATTGTGATTCAAACTCTTTGTTACAACAATACTTTGCGGAACTTTGTGAAGCAAACATTTTTTTATGGAACTTTTAAGAATCGAACCGTGGAAACCATTAACAGCAAGGCAAACAGTAAATCAAGGACTTGCACAAATTACATGCTGTATTTTGACGTAAAAGTACAGTATTTGTTTTATAAAAGATTCTGGAAATATGGGAAAAGTGAGTCTGCTATTGGCAAATTAGGCTTTAGTTATATTAAGATGAATGTTTGATATTGATAATTCTGATAACGGTATTTGTTTAATGTTTTAGAAGCTTTAGAGTAATAGAAAGCACATCCCAGAGCAGTAACACATTCCAAACCTGGAAACTAGAGACCAGGATCCAAGAGGTACTTTTAGAAGAAAATTTCTAATAAATAAAGGGATAGTCAGGAACCCAGTTAGGAATAGGATGTACTTATCTGTTCTTTGTTTATGTTTCATTAGGCACCAGTTTCTACCGAAGTCAGAGAGGGCCGCAGATTTGTGCAGCACTTCAACAGTGGAAACGCAAGAACGCTGTTGTCTCTTTATTTTATTTTATCCACTTCCCCCCTTCCCTTGAGCTTCTGTTCTTAGTGCACTGTTTTAAAAAACTAGTGTGCTGGAACAAGCAGTTTCAGGGTGGGGTCGGATTGTCTTCAACCTCCATCAGAACTGAACAAGGACTCAGGTGAGCTGGGCTTTGACAGAAGCACAAGCCTTAAATAAAAATAAAAAATTCAGTTCTGGTGGACGATGAATATTGGGGAAGAAATAGAGGGCATTGACGTCACGAATATGGCGCAGGCCCTAAATGAGGACTTGGCTCATAATGAATCAGTGTCTGGCATCTTGCAACATATGCAAGAGGAAATAGAGAGATTAAAGATGGAGAATACCTCTTTAAAACAGGATTTAAGCAGGTATAAATTTAGGGTATCTCAGTGGAACAAAGCTTTTACGCCTTTGTTTAAAACCTCCTCAGAGACAGGGGCGCCATCAAAACATACAACTTTGCCTCCCCCAGTTGAGGTCACTGTTAATGTTCCTAATGCTGTGCCCTTAGCAGCACCTGAACGTTTTCATGGAGATAGTAACAAATTCCATGTTTTTATCAATCAATGTCAATTACACTTCGTTTGTAAGCCACAACAGTTCCCTACTGATGCTACGAAAGTGGCATTCGTCTTGTCTTATTTGGGTGGCACAGCAGCCAATTGGTCAATTCCTTTCGTGGAGAGAGATGATCCCATCCTCCATAATTGGAATCAATTTAAACGTACCATGACCAGCCTTTTTGCAAAACACACTTTCATGCAGGCAAGTGATAATGAGCTTTTAAATCTTAAACAAGGTAACAAGGATTTATTGACCTATCTCACTAGTTTTAATCGTTTACTCACCGAGACACACTGGCCAGAAGAAAAGCGTGTCTCCCTTTTTTATAAAGGTTTGAGAGACGAGTTAAAAGACGCGCTGGCTCATATCGTTGATTTGCCAGAAGACTATTCGGACTTTGTAGATTTAGTTGTGAAATTAGAACATAGACTAGGAGAAAGAAAGGGAGATAAATACAAACTGGAATCACGGTTAACTTGTATTAGACACGAGAAGAAAGAGCCAGATAATAAACTCCCTGAACCTGAGCCTATGCAAATAGGGACACTCAGAGGTTCACTCACATCAGAGGAAAAAGAAAGAAGGAGAAAACTTCAATTATGTTTATATTGTGGAAGGGCAGGTCACTTTGCCAGAGAATGTCCAGTAAAGCCTAAAAATCCACGAAAGGGTGCTGTTTCCTCCACCTCCTCAACTGAATCGGGAAACGATTAAGCTCGACAAGGGGAGAGGTTACTTGTTCGAGAAAACATCTTAATCAAACCTCTAATGCTGCAGCCTTCATGGTACAGCACATACCTAGACATTTCATAATTCAGGTCGTTTTAATTGTTACTACCCAAGTGAGGCATTCTCTCCCTGTCCTACTGGACTCAGGCGCGACAGGAAATTTTGTGGATAATAAGTTAGCTGAAAACTTAGGACTTCCTATGTGCCTAAAGCCTTGTCCAGAAGCAGTATGTGCAGTGGATGGGTCAGAATTGACCTCTGGATTAATCACAAAACAAACAAGTCCACTTGTTATGGTCTGTCAGAACGGGCACACAGAGGTGATTAGCTTTGATCTGATAGATACTCCTAATTTTGGTTTGATTCTCGGGGTACCCTGGTTAACAACTCATAACCCAAAAATTGATTGGGTGAATAGAAATGTTACTTTGGATTCCTCTTTCTGTAGAACCAATTGCTATCAAGAAGCAGGTACAGAACAGAGCACAGTATTACACTGTGCTAGTGTTATACAAGATGAACCAAGTCTCCCTCCTGAATATTCTGACTTTAAAGACGTCTTTGATCCAGTAAAGGCTAGTGTGCTGCCCCCACATAGGTCTTATGACTGTCGTATAGATCTTATCCCAGGGGCCCCTTTACCTAATAACAGAGTATATGCTTTGACTGACGAAGAAACCAAATACTTAAGAACCTACCTAGATGACCTACTACAGTCTGGGTTCATGCGTCATTCCACATCTCCGGTGTCATCTCCACTCTTTTTTATCCCGAAGCCGGATAAATCCCTGCGCGCGTGTATCGATTATAGAGGACTAAATAAGGCTACAATAAAGAATAAATATCCTCCTCCTCTAATACCTGTGTTGTTGGATCAGTTAAGACATTCTACTGTATACACTAAACTAGATCTGCGGGGAGCTTACCACCTGGTCCGAGTAAAAGAGGGGGATGAGTGGAAGACAGCTTTCAAGACAAAGTTTGGTTTATTTGAGTACACAGTAATGCCCTTTGGGTTATGTAATTCCCCTGCGGCCTTTCAGTTCTTTATAAATGAGGTCCTACACAAATTCCTGGACGTTTGTGTCATAGTATACATAGACGACATCCTCATTTACTCTAAGAACTCAGAAGAACATACCCAACATGTTCGTGCAGTATTATCAAAGTTAAAAGAAAATCATCTTTTTGCTAAGTTAGAAAAGTGTACTTTTAATGTCAGCAAGGTGGACTTTTTAGGATACTGCCTGTCACCTCAAGGAATAACTATGGATGTAAAGAAAATCAGTGCTATTGCTGATTGGCCAGAACCATCCTCTGTAAAAGATATTCAGAAATTTCTGGGTTTCGCTAATTTTTATAGGAGGTTTATTGCACATTTCGCAGACATTGCGGCCCCAATAACTACCTTGTTGCGGAAAGGGCAACTATTTCTTTGGACTGATGAGGCGGCACACGCCTTTCAACTCCTAAAACAAAAGTTCACTTCAGCCCCAATTCTGAAACATCCTGATCCTGACTTGCCTTTTTTTGTTGAAGCGGATGCTTCACAAGTAGCTTTAGGAGGAGTTCTCTCTCAACGAGATGCAGTAGATGGCCAGTTACATCCTATAGCCTTCTATTCCAAAAAGTTATTACCAGCTGAACAAAATTACACTGTGGCTGAAAGGGAACTACTAGCTATCAAAGTAGCCTTTTCAGAATGGAGGCACCATTTAATGGGAGCCAAGTACCCAGTTACAATCTTTTCTGACCATAGGAACCTACAGTTTTTTGGATCACTTAAAGCACTAACACCACGTCAGATGCGCTGGTTAATTTTTTTTAGCACATTTGACTTTGTAATAACCTATAGACCAGGTGCACAACAAATTCAATCTGATGTGTTATCTAGATACGGACATACTTCAGACATGAAACAAGATAAAATAGGAGAACCCATTATTCCTCCCCAAAAGTTTTTGGCACCAGTACAACAAAAGGATTTCATCACAGATCTATATAATGCACACATGCAAATAGCACCTCAGGATTGGTTAAAAGATTCCCATAACACAATACAACGAGGTTTATTGTATCACGACAACATGCTGTTAGTGCCCACCTCTGAATTACAAACACAGGTGATAATTTGGCATCACGCCTCACCGTTGGCAGGTCATCCTGGTTGGGTAAAAACCCTGGAAAATGTGCAAAAACACTTTTGGTGGGACACTATAAGAAAGGACATGAAGCAATTTGTCACTACCTGTCCAATTTGTGCAAGACATAAATCTTCTCATAAGGCCCCTGACGGTTTGTTAATACCAATGCCAACACCCAAGCAACCTTGGCACACTGTGAGCGTAGACTTTATTGTAGGTTTACCACCTGTAAAAATTTTCACAACAGTGTTGGTTATAGTGGATTTTTTATCTAAAATGGCACATTTTGTACCATTACGGAAATTACCCACGGCGGCAGAATTTGCCGATATTTTTATAAGGGAAATTGTGCGTTTACATGGTTTGCCAAGCAAAGTGGTGTCAGACCGAGGGAGCCAGTTCAACTCTAAATTTTGGAAAAAAGTATGTAAAAAACTGAAAATAGATGTGGCATTATCCACTGCTTTCCACCCAGAGACAGATGGTCAGACTGAACGACTGAACCAAACCTTACTTCAAACGCTACGTTGATTATTGGCTGATTATTCTAGTGAATGGTTGGAAGCTCTCCCTGTTGCGGAGTTTGTTTATAATAATACTGAGCATTCAGCTCTACTTTGCTCACCATTCTATTTCTTGCAGGGGTATCATCCAAGAGCTATACCCATTTTGTTAGAAGATTCTCTGTTACCTACAGTAACGGATAGACTAACAAGGTTAGGTGACATACAAGACAAAGCCAGGAAACATTTATTAAAGTACAAGGAAAGCATGAAAAGACAAGCAGACAAACACAGATCTGAGGCCCCAATGTATAAAATCGGTGACAAGGTATGGCTCTCCACAAAGAACCTAAACATAGAGGGATCCCGAAAGCTGCAACCACGTTTCATTGGACCCTTTAGTATAACTGCCATAGTAAACCCGGTAACAGTAAAATTAGATTTACCAAAAGAATATCCAGTACATAGTACATTCCATGTGTCCTTGCTTAAGCCGTACAATCCAAAAACCCGACCTGAACCACCACCTCCACCCATACCAATTAAGGGAAATCTAGAATATGAAGTGAAAAGCATAAAAGACTCAAAAAGAATTAGTGGACGTCTGTTTTATTTAGTAGAATGGAAAGGATATGATGAATCTGAGAATTCATGGGAACCAACATCATATGTACATGCCCCACAGCTGATTAGACGGTTTTATTTAAAAAATCCAGGAAAACCCCGTCCTGTAGGAAGGCCTTTGAGGGGGGCAACTGTTAGGGTTTGTGCACAGCAAAGAGCATGTCCCCTCTCACTGCACTAGTGGGTTCTGTAATAGCTCCCTTTTAAACTTACTATTGAAAGCCTTTCTTGTTATCTCACCTTTCCCCCCTCCCCTAGGCTTCTGTGTATGTTGTTTAATGTGCTGTTGTGTTTACACATTGGGCCTTGCTTTTACCAAGGCTTCTTTAAAACACTCCTCTCTAGGCCATGTGTTAATTTAACTCATTTGCATAATAACTGAAACTCTGCACACCTTTCAAGAACATGTGCAGCATGTGAGGACCACACCCAGCTCTTCAAACCACACCCAGCTCTGCACACCTTTCAAGAACATGTGCAGCATGTGAGGACCACACCCAGCCCTGTCTATAAAAGGCAGCCCTCGAGCCTCGCCCAGTGCTTGTGCTCGTCTACCTCCCGCTTACCTGAGGACAGATCCCTCGGCGCTGGCACTCCTGCTCTCTACAGACTTTCATTGGCTTCAATGGGCGCAGCTGCTGGCTCTTCCTTCTTCCGGTTTCCGGTTCCTCCTTGCCTCAGCCTCTCTCCTACAAGCAACCTGCAAAAGAGAAAGAAGACAAGGTTAGACTGATCAGTATCTCTTGCCAGCAACAAGTAAGTGCAAAACTTTTATTACCTGAAAGAACTTTGACAACAATTTCTGGATTCGTGTATAGACAATTTGAAACAAGATACCTTCCACGAACATTGTGATTCAAACTCTTTGTTACAACAATACTTTGCGGAACTTTGTGAAGCAAACATTTTTTTATGGAACTTTTAAGAATCGAACCGTGGAAACCATTAACAGCAAGGCAAACAGTAAATCAAGGACTTGCACAAATTACATGCTGTATTTTGACGTAAAAGTACAGTATTTGTTTTATAAAAGATTCTGGAAATATGGGAAAAGTGAGTCTGCTATTGGCAAATTAGGCTTTAGTTATATTAAGATGAATGTTTGATATTGATAATTCTGATAACGGTATTTGTTTAATGTTTTAGAAGCTTTAGAGTAATAGAAAGCACATCCCAGAGCAGTAACACATTCCAAACCTGGAAACTAGAGACCAGGATCCAAGAGGTACTTTTAGAAGAAAATTTCTAATAAATAAAGGGATAGTCAGGAACCCAGTTAGGAATAGGATGTACTTATCTGTTCTTTGTTTATGTTTCATTAGGCACCAGTTTCTACCGAAGTCAGAGAGGGGCGCAGATTTGTGCAGCACTTCAACAGTGGAAACGCAAGAACGCTGTTGTCTCTTTATTTTATTTTATCCACTTCCCCCCTTCCCTCGAGCTTCTGTTCTTAGTGCACTGTTTTAAAAAACTAGTGTGCTGGAACAAGCAGTTTCAGGGTGGGGTCGGATTGTCTTCAACCTCCATCAGAACTGAACAAGGACTCAGGTGAGCTGGGCTTTGACACACTGCCCCCAGATCCCTGTTGTTGTTGGGGTGCTGGGTTGGCCTGGGTTCCCTGTAGTGGTGGACACACTGCTGATTGATGTGTCCTGGTGACAGAGGTATGGGCCCGCTGGGTGGGTGCTGTGTTGGTGTTTCCAGAGGGTAGAAGCTCTGTAGTGGCCTGTGACTGGGTGATGGGAACCGACTGTCCCGAGGTCCCCGATGGGCCGGGCTGGTCATCTAGATCCTGTTGGTGGTGTGGACATGTGTGGACCCTCCTGTCCGGTGACGTTGGGTAGGGGTCCTGCAGGGGTATAAAGGCATGATTATTGCATCAGTGTGTGTCAAGGTGTGCAATGGGTGGGTGACTGTGTATCCCAGTGCTAGCATTCCTGTGTGGGACCTTGTGTGATGATGGTTTAGGGGGGTGTATGGGTATGTGCAGTGGGCATGCTTTAGTGATGGGTGTCCATGCTTTGGTGTTGCATGCAGGGCTTGGGTTTGGGATGTGTGGTTTGTAATAGAGGGACATTTGTGAGGAGTAGGAGTGATGGGGGTGAAGGCGAGGGTGGGGGTAGGTGATAGCATGCAGGTGGGTGGGGGATGAAGTAGTTAAAGGTTTGACTTACCATAGTCCATTCCTCCACCTACTCCTGCGAGGCCCTCAGGATGCAGAATCGGCAAGACCTGCTCCTCCCATGTTGTTAGTTGTGGGGGAGGAGGTGGGGGTCTGCCGCCAGTCCGCTGAACCGCCAGGTGGTGTCTGGAGACCACGGAACGCACCTTCCCCTGTAAGTCTTTCCACCTCTTCCTGATGTCCTCCCGATTTCTTGGGTGCTGTCCCACTACGTTGACCCTGTCCACTATTCTTCGCCATAGCTCCATCTTCCTTGCAATGGAGGTGTGCTGCACCTGGGATCCGAATAGCTGTGGTTCTACCCAGACGATTTCCTCCACCATGACCCTGAGCTCCTCCTCCGAGAACCTGGGGTGTCTTTGCCGTGCCATGGGGTGGTGTAGGTGATGTTTGGGGTGATAAGTGTGCTGAAATGTAGTGGGGTGTTGTGTGAGGTGCGTGGAAGTTATGTGGGTGATGGTGTTGTGTGCCTCTGGATGCTAATGTTGTTGATGGTGGTGTCTCTCTCTGGCTTTCGGTCATGATTTGTTGTCGTAAGAGTTTGTGGGTGATGTGGGTGTGTGTTTTATAGTGTATTGGGTGTGTGGGAGTGGTGTGTGTATGTGTATCAGGTGTGTGTATTTTGAATTGTCCAATGTGGCTGTGTTTTGTATATGTGTATGTATTTTGAGCGCGGCGGTGTGTACTGCCAATGGAATACCGCGGATGAAAGACCGCTGCGTGGATTTGTGTGTTGTGATAGTGTGGGCGTATTTCTGTTGGTGTGACGGTGCAGGTTTTGTTTTCGCTAGTTTATCACTGACCTTTGGTGCGGCGGACTTATGTGGGTTTCTGAATTTTGGCGGATTCCGAACTGTGGGTCATAATAACTGGCAGAATTCTGCGGCCGCAGCGGTGTGGTGACAGTCTTCTACATGGCGGTAAGCGGCTTTTACCGCCAATGTCATAATGAGGGCCTAATTGACGCAAAAAAAAGGGGGGAACACGGCCAATGGGACAGCCTTACCGTTTCCCTTCGAGAGAGGGATACTAAATTATTTTGGAAGTTGGTGTCAGATAGGAAAGATCCCCCCAACTTTTAGAGTGACCCAACAATCAAGCCTGAAAGATGGGTGAACCATTTTAAAGAGCTTTATAGGGAAAGGACTAGTGATAAGGCACTCCTATCAACATCCATGGGCATGTGTGTCGCTATCAATTCACTGGACACCAAATTTGGCCCCCTTGGTTCTGATCTGGTTATTTTTACCCTGGCGGAAACTACCCAGGCCCTGAAAACATTACATAAAGCAAAGGCCCCGGGCCCAGATTGAATACCGGGTGACCTGTACCTGTCACGACCTGAGGTCTGGACACCATACTTAAATACCTTAAGCAACGCTATTCCGAGGGGAGAAGGTATGCCTCCTACGAGGCGAGGAGCAACAATATTCCAAATTTATGAAAAGGGGGACAGAGATTCTCCAGAGAATTACAGACTGATAAGCTTGATTGACATCAGCCAAAAGGTATTTTGCAAACAGGTCCTGGCCAGGTTGCACTTGTGGATTGATGACCAATAGATCCTTTTTGATTGGCAGGCTGGATTTAAGAAAGGGGTTAGCACAGTGGACCAAGTGCTTAGGTTTAAATCACTATGCTGGAAGTACTCAACCTTTAAAACTGTCCACCTTTATGTTGCCTTCATTGATCTGAGGGGGGCATTTGATCTAGTCCCACGGGAGCTTCCTTGGAGACTCTTAGACTCCTATGGCTTGGACAGCGACCTCCTAAGGCTAATAAGATACCTGCATGAGGACACCTATGCAAGAGTCAGGTAGACCCAGGGGGGCAACCTTACTTCCCCAATTCCCATTGAGAGAGGTGTCAGACAGGGGTATGTCTTGGCCCCTACCTTGTTTAGCCTTTACATCAATGCTGCAGTGGATCAGCTAGCCCAGTGTAACCATGACGCTCCCAAGCTAGTGGGAATGCCTCCTACCCATTCTCATGTTCACTGATGACACTCTGCTCATCTCAAGAACCCCAATGAGACTACAAAGCAAACTAGATTCATTTGCAGCATTTTGTGAGAAGAGGGGGCTAGAAATTAATCCAGAGAAATCAAAGTTCATGGCTCTAAACCCACATAAATCCTTTAGGGGGAAAATGGCTATTGGAGGTGCCTTTATCGAACAAGTCAGGCAATTTGGTTACTTGGGCATAAGATTAACAGATAATCTATCTTGGACTCCGCAACTAGAGAAAAGCTATGTCATCCTTCAGCAGCGGTCGGTGGTAATTGGAAGGAAAATTAAGAACTCAACAGGAGGGTCTCTTTCCCCAGCCCTTGTGGTGTACAAGGCCACAGCAGTAACAGCTGCAATTTACGGTGTGGAACTCTGGGGTCATTATAAAGCACAGAGGTTAAGTCTGATTGAAAATAAGTTCCTATGCTCTCTGCTACATCTACGCGCTAGTACACCCCTCATTCCACTCAGATTTGACTTGGCTCCAAACCAAATGCACTGCGTAAGTGCAGTGAAACCGCTTTTATACTGGGTGCGACTTTGGTCCTCTGAGCACTTGAGTCCCTATAGAGCAGCCATGTTAGAGCTACTATCCATTGATAAAATGGTATCCGCTCCCTGGCTTAAACATATCAAGGATTTATGCCATTGGATCAAAATGGAAGAGATATGGAGGTGTCCACAGAGTATAAAAAGAGGCATGGCACTGCTTATAAAGCGACTTTACTGGGAGGCGGTACTAACCCAGATATGGCAAGCCCAGACAATAGGCAGTAGAAAAGAGCAATTTTTACATCATAAGTGCTCACCCAAGTTTGAACATTACATGGGCGGCATATACCCGGCACAGGCTAAAAATCTGTTTACAAAATTTAGATTAGAAATTTTGCCGTTGAACTCTGTTACCTCTAGATGTAAAAAAGGTAGCTGTGCGATTAGTTCCTGCACTTACTGCCTGACGGAAAAGGAGTTCTTGGCCCATTTTGTTTTTTTCTGTCCAAGGTACCTAAAACCAAGGAGGAAATAGATCATTCCCCTATGCAGGCTCCTCGGCACCCAGAATTGCAGGGAGACGCTTCATATACTAACAAGTGACACTAGTGAAAAGGTAGTGTTTGCAGTTGCCAGGTATCTACAATGTGCTTGGATTGTGAGATCAAAGGAGACCTCTCACCTTGTAGACTACAATTCTTGTACCACGACCATGGGATGAAAAATTGAGATTGTAACTGTGTTTAAGCCCTATTTATTTTAGCGCATAGCAGCCCTTAGACCTACAGCAAGAGCATAATTATTGTGACCGGTATCTAGCAGAGGGATCCTGCCCATGAAAGAATGGTTACTGTTGCCAAGAATCTAAATTTATAAAAACGAATTGTCAGTGATCATTCCCAAGGGGTATTTTAAAATTAATTAGTGATCCCTACAAATTGCGAGCTATTTAGTTATGATTTTATTTGCTGTAAATATGTTTTTAGGACAATATGAATTTTTTGTTATTTCAATGTAGGTATGTTGCTTTTATGGCTTACAGGTGAAATAAAGCTTAATTTATATATTTATTTTATTCATTGAGGGTGTGGATTACATGATTGGATTTGTGGATTAGCCTAACTGCTCAACCAGTTACCTTAAAAATTGGAGTATTGTGTAATCTAATTTTTACCTCTGGAAACCAACGTGTGGTTGCCTGGACCCCCTGCACAGTGTGCCTAGTTTTGCACCCTACATAGAGGGCCAGCCTCCTACATTTGGTGGATCAGCGGTGGGATAAAAACCTTGAATTTGTTGATACCACTTTTTCAATTGTGTGAACACATGAATAACTCTCTAAATTGTCTTTAGATAATTGTTTTTGATTTTTCTAAGTGACAACCAATTTTTTGAAATTCTTAAAAGTAATTGTTAGGGCCCTGCTTAGGTCTCTACAACTTCAGAAAAAGTTTAAAAGTATTTGCTTTAGTTGGTTATCAAAAAGGGAAACTCTAAATTCCAAAAAGGTCCCAACTTTAGTAAGATAAAAATGTCTGATTCAGAGTCCAGAGCCCAGGAGCTCACCCTGGAACCTTATGTGGCAAATACCTATCACCAATTAAGGGGTCTCTGCAGACTATACAAGATTCAAACTGGAAAAAGCCCAAAACAGAGAAACCTAGGTTTCTGGTGACCCATTATGAAAGAGATCATCTCCCAGCTAATGATGATGATGCATCTGAGATGGATACAGAACCTGCAGACAATGTAGATGAGGATAGCTCCTCTTCTCGCACAAGCTCTAGGGCACCCACAGATACAGACCTGGATATTGCCAGGCTGGCCAAAAGGCTGGGTTTAGAAAGTCAACTTTTGGAGATAGAAAAGCAAAGAAAAGAGTTGGGCTTGGCACCCATCTCTGGTGGCAGTATACATGTGTTGAAGGAAAAAGCTTTCAACATTAAACTCCCAAAAGGAGTTGTCCCTCCTTTCACTGAAGAGGATGATATAGTGAAATGGTTTTCTGCCTTTGAAAGAGCCTGCATTGGGTGGGAAATTAAAAAGAAACACTGGGGCACACTGATGTGGGAGCTGTTCTTGGGAAAGTGCAGGGATAAGCTCCTGACACTGAATGAGGCAGATTCTAAATCCTATGACCTCATGAAGGGAAACATCCTTTATGCCGACTTTTTTATAACGAAGTCCTGGTTAACGAAAGCGGAACAACGCTTTCTTTAACCACAACTTTGTTATTTTGTGCCTTAACCACGCATGTCCTGAACAACGAACATGCATGGTTAAGGTACAAACAAGGGAGTCGGGTGAGGAGGACGACGCAGATGAGGCGACGACTCAGGTAAGTGGGGGGTTTTAGGTTTTGGGGAGGGGGTGGGGGGTCGGGGTTTTAGGTTTTGGGGTGGGGCGTTTTTGGTTTTGGGGATGGGGTGGGGGGGTCGGGGGTTTTATGTTTTGGGGTGGGGTTGGGGTGTGGTGCGTTTTAGGTTTTGGGGAGGGGGTGGGGGGTCGGGGTTTTAAGTTTTGGGGTGGGGTTGGGGGGGTGGGGCGTTTTTGGTTTTGGGGAGGGGGTGGGGGGTTGGGGTTTTAGGTTTTGGGGTGGGGTTGGGGGTTGGGGCGTTTTTGGTTTTGGGGAGGGGGCGGGGGGTCAGGGGTTTTAGGTTTTGGGGTGGGGTTGGGGGGGTGGGGTGAGGCATGCAGGATCAATAGGTGCCTGTTACTAATGACTTTACCAGGAATGCCTTTACAACAAAATATCGTTGTTAAGGCATTCGTAGTAAAGGCATTAGTAGTAACAACGAGGTCGGTGTTCTGACCTCGTTGTTTAGGCACCCGTTGTTTTGTCAGTCGGCATTCCGTCGTACAACCCCTCATGAAGGGTACCCTG
This sequence comes from Pleurodeles waltl, assembly GCF_031143425.1. Classification (NCBI taxonomy): domain Eukaryota; kingdom Metazoa; phylum Chordata; class Amphibia; order Caudata; family Salamandridae; genus Pleurodeles; species Pleurodeles waltl. The sequence continues at coordinate 206,580,065 of NC_090441.1, forward strand.
ATTGAGGGCTTTGGATTTACAACTGAAGAGTACAGGATAAAGTTCAGGGGGGCTCGAAAATCCCAGAGCCAGCCCTGGGTTGACTTTGTGGACTATTCAGTAAAAATGCTGGGTGGTTGGTTAGCTGGTAACAAGGTACAGGATTATGACGGGCTGTATAATTTATTTATGAAAGATCATATGTTGAGTAATTGTTCCAATGATAGGCTACATCAACATCTGGTAGACTTGGGTTGCCAATATCCAGATGTGGTCAGAGGTGTGGCCTGACTATGTCAGTGTCCCCACAGAGGCAACATTAGTCACTGAGGGTGGGGCAGATTTCTCCTGTGGTGCCTGGCCAGGTAACAGGAACAAATACAGGCAACACCCTGTGATTAATGGGGAGAAAACTGAAGCCTTGAGGTAGTATCACTATGGTGTCTCAGCACCTGGTTCCCTCAACTCAATTCCTGGTAAGGAGGTCTTATCCTGTCACCAATGCTGATAATGAGACCAAGTTCCACCCCATGGCAAACTTTGAGTGGGAAGGAGTAGCAGGGCAAAAAGAAATGGTTGTGTCCTCATCCATCCCTGTAGATTGCCTACATGGTAATGACCCGGAGCATTCCCCCTGGGCTGAGGTAGAGCTAAAGATCAATGCAGCAATGTTTGGGATCCCTGAGTGGGCTTGTGTCAAGACTTGGGCACAGAACAAACTTCAGAGAGAAAAAGGAGAGCTGGATCCTGAAATAGTGTACAAGAGAAAAGGCAAGAAGACTGGGGGGTCAGCTTTTAAACAGATCCTAAGACAGGACCCCTCTTCTTAGGAAGAGGAGTCACCCACTCAGAGGGAAATGACCCTGAAGAGCTTGGGCCTTACCACCCAGAGCTCTTTGGCTCATAGGGTCTACTGGGAGGAGGGGCTCCTGTTCACTGAGGCCAGAGACATAAACCTGGTACAACCAGGAGGGTGGCAGTGCCACAGAAGTTCAGGGACTTCCTTCTCACTTTAGCCTATGACATCCTCCTAGCAGGGCATCTGAGCCAGAACAAAACATGGAGTAGGTTGGTTAACCACGTCTACTGGCCAGGAATGTCCCAAAAAGTGAAGGACTTTTGTCAGTCCTGTTCCTCTTGCAAAGCCAGTGGCAAGGCAGGTGGGCACTTAATGGTCCCCTTAATTCCACTATACAAATAGGCCCAGCCCAAAGGAACTTCCACAGGGTGAAAAAAGTTTTTTTGTATGAAAAACCCCCACCCACGAGGGTTAACCCTTGGTGGCATGCTTCATCATTGGGTTTCCTCCCGTTCTGCTGCAGAACGAGTCGTGCTGCGACCGACGAAATACGTGGGAGCATTTGTTATGGTTTCATCAATGTGAATAATAAGAGGGATAGGAGTGGTGGGGTCTTAGGTGAGTTAAAAAAAACTGCCTCTGAATGGTATTACTAAATTAATATGTCTCACAGGAGTGGTATGGTTAAAAAGGCGTGTTGGGGGGTATATTATGCACCTTACCTCCTAAGTGGTCTGCATGTTTCAGAGTCTACCCCAAGACTCCTCATCAGGACCAAAGTGGACTCCCTACAGTCACTCCGTGAGCAACTACCACTAGTGAAAGAACTAATACTACATGCTTTGTGGTATGGTCTGGTATATATAAGTAAAACAAAGTAATACCCATTAGCGTCGCTGTCCTGCTGGGAAACCTGTGGAAAGATGAAAGGATAAGGGTTGCTACTTGTATCACTTAAGGGTGTGGAGCTATTACAACCATCACCCTGCTCGTGGAACAATGGCACTTGTGAATGACATTAAACAGAAAATACGAGACATACTACATTTAGAAAAACACTGCAACACACTTCAACACGTGAAGCACATCTATGAAACGTCTATGCTATTAGCCTCTTAGATCTTCCGGGAGGGAGGTGTGCTTGTAGTGACCTACTGAAAAATACATAGGCAGCAATGTTAGGCTCACAGATCACGCCACCACCGTTGCGAGTAGTTGGAAGCGTTGCACACGCTTACTTCATCAAATCGACCCTCACGCTTTCAGCCTAATTCTCACCTCCCTGGGGTCCGAAAGACACTGTGGTCCCCATTGGGAGCCGGTATATATGTGTAATGCTGCTCACGCGTCAGACACTAGACTGATGTCCTTCCAAAATGGCGGTCATCGGTGTGCCCAAGGGGGGCTGCGAGGGCCCCTGATAGTGGATGTCCCTCAGAATGCCTGAAAAAGCGCAGGCACTAAAAAGCAAGGGGTGGGGGAGACAGGGGAAAAGGGGTGGAATGGACAGAAGAAAAGAAAATGAAGATAAAAAGGACAAATAGCTCAAATGTATCAAGGCTGGAGGAAAGATAGCACTCCCTAATGTGGGCTTATAAGTGGTGACAGATGACACTTCTGGACTTGTGGGAAGTGCCTTATCAAATGGAGTGGTGACCTGCTGGATGTGTTACGCTAGTTAGGGTAAACCAGATGTTAGTGTTGCATTAACTGGCCCCAGGGGATATTTTTATTAAGGCCATGTTGGTGAGTGCATCATTTAAAGACCCAACGTTGTTCTCTTTTGAGTAGGAAGAATCCGCTCCTGACCTCCTTGTGGTGTTCAGAGATAACCCATTGGTAATCCTCCACCATGTGTGCGCTGTTAATTTAGTGAGAGGACTTTTTTGTGGTGGCACGGCCACATCTCAAATTGCTAGGATGTTCACCAATGCGAGTTTTCACTTTATGGGTAGTCATTCCTATTTAAAGTAAATTACATGGGCATGTAATCATATAGACTATTCGTTGGGTGTTGCAGTTGGTGAAATCCTTGATTTCCCATGTGGTATTGTCATTGAAAATGACCCTCTTGGTTGAGTTTGTCAAATGGCACATGCTGCAATTTCCACATGGGTAATATCCTGTGGGTGGTGGTAGAAGGTTGGTAGTGTCCAATCTTCTCTTGGGTGGGTGTGGCCGGGTGTGTACTTGCATGTCTTTTATACTTTTGCCATGCCTGTGGGAAAACATAGGTTTGGGAAAGTTCAAACAGCCGCTATTCAAAATGCACCAATGCTTGTTTATAATTTTGTTCACTTGGTTAGAGGCTACATTGAATGTCGTAATACAAATCGGTCTTTCTTCTTTCCTTTTTTGGGGAGGAGTGTCCAAGAGACCATCTCTGTTATTGTTGCCTGCTCATTTCATGGCTCGATTGATGATTCTAAGTGGGTATTTCCTTGCCTCCAATTTTAATGCAAGGCTCTGGGCTTGTTGTTTTGTAGTCGGACACCTCAGAACAATTCCTCCTCAGTCTGAGGAATTGTCCAAACGGGAGATGCACCCTCAAATGGCGGGGGGGGCACTGTCGAAAAGTAACAAACAGTTCTTTGCTGTTGGTTTCTCATGGGTGGTAATTTATAGGGTGCCATTAGTTGCTATGATGTTAAGATCCAGAAAAAACAACTGTTCCTTACTCTTTGTCAGAGTGAATTTCAGGAACTGATCTTGCATGTTGAGCCACTCCAAAAAAGGGGCCACTTGTGTTTCTTCCCCTTTCCAGATGACCAGAATGTCATCAATGTATATTTTCCATAGTGCAATGTTTTCTCTATATGGGTTGGTGGTTTTTAGAATTGTCTCCTTCTCAAGATGGTGAACGTAGAGACCGGCTAAACTGGGAGCAAAGGTGCTTCCTGTGCTCGTCCCATGTTTTTGAAGGTACAGGTTGCCTTCAAAACCAAAAATGTTTTTGGTTAAAGCCCAGAAGCAGCTTTCCATAACTACATTACATGGTGTGTGGTATTCCCAGTCTGTATCAAAAATGACCTCCTCTATTATGCCTCAAGTGTCAGAGTGAGTAAGACTGGTGTACAGGCTTTCCACATCCAAACCTAACATCCATCAACAGCCAGGCGGACGACAAGGTACCACCCACCATTTATGACAGTGCAAACCGCCACGATTTCCGGGGCGGTAGAAACGCCATCAAAAGCCTGGCGGAAACACATCACAGAAGACCAAAGACTCACCAACAGAGACACAGAGAAGACCAACGCCTCCATGGAACAGGAACTGCAAGTCTTCCCGATGCTCTTCTACGCCATGCTCCACCTGGAACACCAACACTGACGAAGACGACGCCGATGAGTACTGGCACCTAGCACACAAGGGAGGGAGGGAGGAAAAGGAGAGTGACACACACACTAGACACACACACACCATACACACAACCAGCTGCAGACGTAAACCAATGGCACACGACCCAATGCATAATAATACAAGGACTACAGGTTAGCAGCACTGACATTGTAATAGCAAGGCAACACCCACCATATGAACCAATTTTAGAACAATTGTCCAGATAGGGCCAATTCCCAGTCCAAAGTACATAAGGCCCACATGGCCAGAGGGCACAGTCCAAGCCCCAACTTGATCCTGATGAATTCTGCAAAACACTGTGAAGGGGCAACATCTCGGAAGTGGACAGGCACCTCAGGGGGAAAGGGGTGGTGGCATCTCAGCTGAAGTCAGGAACATGCCCACTGATCCTGGAGGGGGCTCCATGCCATTCCCCAATGCTGGGTAGTACAAGGTCACAGTCTCTGAGGTGGGGAACTTGCCCACTGCTTCTGGAGGGGCCTCCATGCCCATTTTCCAATGCTGGGGAGTGCAAGGTCACAGTCTCTGAGGTGGGAAACTTGTCCACTGCTTCTGGAGGTACAACAGTCCCTGGAGGGTGGCCTACATGCCCTCTGTTGGAGGTGAGGGCTGCATTGTCTCTGCTGGGGGAGGTGTCTCCTGGGCAGCCTCTGCTGAAGGTTAGGGCTGCATTGTCTCTGCTGGGGGAGGTGTCCCCTGGTCACCCTCTGCTGGATGTGAGGGTTGTGTCCCAGCTGGAGGTGAGGGCTTCTTGCCTGTCATTGGTGGTTGAGTGGGAACCTTTTCTGTCATTGGTGGTTGAGTGGGAACCATTTCTGTCATTGGTGGTTGAGTGGGAACCTTTTCTGTCATTGATGGTTGAGTGGGAACCATTTCTGACATTGGTGGTTGAGTGGGAACCATTTCTGACATTGGTGGTTGAGTGGGAACCATTTCTAACATTGGTGGTTGAGTGGGATCCTTCCCTGTCCTGGCTGGTGGAGTGGGATCATTCCTTTTCCTAGCTGGTGGAGTCAGATCCTTCCCATTCCTGGCTGGTGGAGTGGGATCCTTCCCTTTCCTAGCTGGTGGAGTGGGATCCTTCACTTTCCTGACTGGTGGAGTGGGATCCTTCCCTTTCTAGGCTGGAGGAGCAGGATCCTTCCCTTTCCTGGCTGGTGGAGCAGGATCCTTCCCTTTCCTTTACTGCCTTGCCTCCACGACTAGGAGGTTCCTCCACTGTCCCCCTCGACTGCTTGGCTGAGGTGGGGGCTGGGTCATTGGGACCCTGTTCTTACGGGCAGGACGAGAGGGGGGACGGAAGATGTTAAGTTGGGCAAGGAAAAGCTTCTTAGGGATGGTGGAGCGGGATAAGGGAGGAGGAATGGGTGGGGAGGTTGAGCGAGTGGTTTTTGGAGGAGTAGGTCTGCTGGAAGTAGATGCAGGTGCATAGGCAGTGTGCTGATGTCAGGTGGATTGCTGTTGGATGTCTGAGTGCCTACGTTTATGTTCTTTAGGAAGGGGGGGACAGACAGGGTGGGAGAGGACACGGGGGACGAGTGGATGGATGTTGTGGATGTGTCTGCTAGTGAGGTGTGTGTGCTGCTTGGTGTGGTGATGCTGGTGGTGGCTGTTGAAGCAGTGCATGCAGGTGTGAGTGTGGACGTCATTGTGAGGAAGGTGGAGGCGGAGGAGGGGGAGACAGTGTAGGGAGTGAATGTGTGTGCAACTCTCTGTTATTTGCGTGAGTGCTTGTGGACTGAAGTGTGGTGCCTGTGTTTGACTGTACTACTCTTGTGTGATGTCTTGTGTGCATGCTCGTCTGTATGTGTGCATGGGATGGGTTGGGGTTGACAATACTGGGGCTGGGAAGAGGTAGTTGGAAGGGGGATGATAGAAACAGGGACAATGACTGCCATCAGAGAGGAGGCCAGAGCCTGAATCGATCTCTGTTGGGCTCCCAATCCACTGTGGATGCCCTCCAGGAATGCATTGCATTGCTGCATCTGGGATGCCAGCCCCTGGATGGCATTCACAATGGTTGACTGCCCTACAGAGATGGATCCCAGGAGGTGAATAGCCTGCTCACTCATGGCAGCAGGGCTCGCTGGGGCAGGGCCTGAGGTGCCTGGGGCGAAGGAGATGCTCACCCTCTTGGGTGAGCGGGCACGGGCAACTCGGTGAGGTGCTACTGGGAGGGCGGTGCTGGAACTGGGGTTGCGGCTGTACCTGCAGCTGGGGTCATCACAGAGGTGTCCGCCACCACCAGGGACCTTACATCGGAGGAGGTATCTGAGTCATTGTTGTCACCTCCTTTCCCTGCAGTGGTGCTCCCCTAGCCCTCCGTCCCACAGGTTCCCTCTGCGTCGATGGACTCTGCCTCCTGGGTCCTACGGGATGCTGCTTCCTCACTCGCCGGTGCACAAATGGATGACGGAAGGAGAAGAGGGGGGAGAGAAAGAGAGCACTGGGTCAGTTACAGCACCAACATTACTGTTGGGCATACACAACACCGTCACACACAGGGATCAGGATTGAGCACTATGAATTGCACTGGCATTGAATTGGTTAGATGCAACCACAAGATGAGGGCCAAACACCGCCAACTGCACAGCACCTGGGACCTACAATGTCCTGACTGACATGGAATGCAAATGGGCTGTTACCTGCAATTGACATACACCCATTACCCTTGTGCTGGTTCACGCTGCAATGTCTGGCTTGGGATTAAGGGGCACCCACTAACTCACAACCACCACCCAGATCCCATGCCACCTACCAATTATTGTAGTAAGTCCCACTGTACTCACCCCCTTGTGGCTGCTGTGATGCCCTTAAGTGCCCACCCAGCTCTGGGTAGGCCACCACCAGTATGCGGGCCATCTGGGGGTTCAGGTTCTGACGGGCACCCCTTCCTCGTTGGGAGGCCATCCCCAACTGGGCCTCTGCGGTCTTCCGTGCCCAGCATCTCAGGTCCTCCCACCGTTTCCTGCAGTGGGTGCTCCACCTGCTGTAGACCCACATGGTCCACACATCCTTGGCGATGGCACGCCATAATCCCTTCTTTTGATGGGCGCTGACCTTCAGACATAAGGACAGCATGACACATACAATCTGGCCTGTCACACATATGGACCCCAAATCCCATTTCTAAATCCACTGACACACACATCGCCCAGTGCATACCATGTACACTACCACCAGACATCCCTCCCACATATGACACGATGCCTGCACACACATCTCCATGCAACCCTCCCACATGCATCGTGCCCAAGGTGTAGTCACCTGTTGGTCTGGAGGCCCATACAGATGTCCATACTGGGGCAAGACCCCATTCACCAAGGGCTCCAACTCCATCAAAGTGAAAACAGGGGCCCTTTTCCAGGTCACACAGGCCATGGAAGGTTCCAGACACAGGTCACAGCAGCACACACAGTGTCGGTGTTGTCCTGTGGAAAGTTAGGAATCAAGTGATGTGATAGACAGAAAATGGCGGTTACATCCATGGCGGTGTACACCGCCGACGCTGATCCCCATTGGCTACTGTACTCCATAGAGCCCCATATTAGCAACTGAGGAATTGACCGGCTGTGTAAGATCGCCTTCCGCCACGACACCCAACATCAGTGGAGTTACCTCACTTCCACCTGTCCCTACATACAGGACAGGCGGTCGCCATTTCATGGTGGTGGACTACATACAGATCTTCCATAACTTAGTAATTTATGGAAATTGCACATACAGTGCCATTCCCACTGTCCCATCACAATAATGCTATATGCACACTGAGGTGGTGGTTCCATTGTACAAATTGTGACAACCTACTCACTCTTGTGTCCCTTAGATACCTACCATTGCAGATAAATAGGAGGAGGAGACAAGAGCCGGTGTACAGACCCCTTGGGGACTTGGCTACACCGGAGGACAGGCACATTATACTCACCTATAGACTGGACAGGGCCACAATCACAGAGCTGTGTGCCCAATTGGAGCCTGACCTGATATCAGCTATCCGTCATCCCACTGGGATCCCCCCTCTTGTGCAGGTTCTATCAGTGCTGCATTTCCTGGCAACTGGTTCTTTCCAAGTGACGGTGGGCTTGGCATCAGGAATGTCACAACCAATGTTCTCAATCGTGTTGGCAAGGGTTGTGTATGCCTTGGTCAAACACATGTGCAGCTACATTTCTTTCCCCCAGGTGGAAGATTTGGCCACTGTGAAAGCTGGATTCTATGCAATGGGACATATTCCCAATATTATTGGGGCTATTGATGGTACACATATTACGTTTGCCCCACCCCCCACCAGAATGAACAGGTGTTCAGGAATCAGAAGAGTTTCCACTCACTCAATGTGCAAATGGAGTGCCTGGCTGATCAGTACATCTCCCATGTTACTGCCAAGTATCCTTGGTCGGTTCGTGACGCCTTCGTTCTGAGGAATAGCAGCATCCCAAATATGATGGCCCAACTACAGAGGCACAGGGTGTGGCTAATAGGTGAGGCAGAGTCCCCATCCACTGTATGTCAGTGTGTGCCTTCAAGTGTTATCCCTATAGCATTGTGTGAGGCTAAATTGTTTCCCTCAATAATTGCAGGTGACTCTGGCTACCCAAACCTATCATGGCTCCTGACCCCTGTGAGGAATGCCAGGACAGGGGCAGAGAACTGTTATATTGATGCACATGGGTGAACCAGGAGAATAATCGAGAGGACCTTCGGTCTCCTGAAGGCCAGGTTCAGATGCCTGCATCTGACAGGTGGATCCCTGTGCTACTCACCCGAGAAGGTCTGCCAGATAGTAGTGGCATGATGCATGTTGCACAACCTGGCCCTCAGACAACATATGCCTTTTCTGCAGGAGGAGGGGACTGGAGATGACCCTGTGGTAGCAGTGGACCCTGAGGACAGTGAAGATGAGGAGGCAGAGGGTGAGGATGAGGACAATAGAACATCAGTTATACGACAATACTTCCAATGACACACAGGTGAGACAGTGGAACTGACCATTACTCTGACTATTGATGTTTCTGTGTGGCTGTTTCATGAAGGCATTCACTTCCTTTGCATCTCGACTTAATGTCTTGTCATTTTACAGATGTTGGTGATATAACAACAGTGCCCTGATGTGTTTACTACAGGTCCTTATTTTTATGCTATCACATTGTTCAGATCATTTGCAATAGAATTGACTGTTCCCATAAATACACATTTTCAACACATAAAACAGTGTCACTCAAGTTGTGTTCAAGGGTGTTTATTGTAGTGCAAATAATTGACTGAAAAGTGCAATGGAATGGGGTGATGGTAGAGGAAAGTCCAGGGTATTGTTCCAGTCTGTTTGTATTACAGGTCCAGTGTCCAAGGGGACATAGGAAGGGGAGCAAAGGCAGTTCAAAGTGGACAAGGTGACAGAGTGGGACACAAGGGGGGCAATCAGGGGAGTCTCATTTCCTGGCGGTGGTCTTGGTCTTGGCAAGTGTCTCTGGCTTCTGTCTGTCTCCTGCCCACTAGCTGCAGCGGAAGTGGAGGGCTGGTCAGTTGACTGGCTAGTGGTAGGGGCCTGCTTGAGTGCTGTCGATTCCCTCAAGATGTTGGCCATGTCTGCCAGTACCCATGCTATGGAGATCATGGTGGTGTTGAGAGCCTGCAAGTCTTCCCTGATCTCCAGATGGTGTTCCTCCTGCAGCCACTTGTTCTCCTGCATGTTGGTACGGATCTGGCCCATCGTGTCCTCAGATTGTTGGTAGGCCCCCAGGACATTGGTGAGTGCCTCCTGGAGAGTTGGCTCCCTGGGCATGTCCTCCCCTGGTGCACAGCGGTCCTCCCAGTGTCCCTGTTGCCCTATGCCTGTGTCCCCTGAATGGTGTGCCCTCTGCTACTGACCCCAGGTCCCTTATTGTCTTGGGGGCGAGATGTGGACTGGGGTCCCTGTACAGGTGGGCACACTGCTGATAGACGTGTCCTGGGGAGAGAGGTATGGGGAAGCTAGGTGGGCGCTGTGGTGTTGGATAATGATGGGGGAGGCTCTGTGGTTGACTGTGAGTAGACTGGGGTGACCGACTGACCAGTGGTCCCTGATGGGCCAGGTAGTTCATCCAGATCCAGAAGTCCAGAGTTACTGTCATTAATGGGGGCATCTTCTGTTGGGGGACTGGTTTGTTGTGGCACCTCCTCTCTGCTGAGATTGGCTGGGGCGCCTGTGGGGATATAAGTGATGTATTATGCTTCATGTCTGTGACACATTGTACATCCCTTTCTTTCCCTCTAGCGTTGCTGTTGCCCTGCCACCTTTGTTTGTGTATGGTAATACATTGTGTGATTGTTAGTTCTCCATGGTGTGCATGCTTTTGTGATGGGTGTCCATGCAGGGCTGGGAGGGCTGTCCTTGCATTGGTATAGCATGCAGGGCTTGTCATTGGGGTTATTCATATGTGTAGGTGCAGTGTTTGGGATGGAGTGGAGTGATGGGAGTGAGGGTGTGAGATGGCATGCAGGTATGGGGGGTGATAAGTAGTAAATGTTGACTCACCAGTGTCCAGTCCTCCTGCTACTCCAGTGAGTCCCTCAGGATGCAGGATTGACAAGACTTGCTCCTCCCATGCTGTGAGCTGTGGGGGAGGAGGTGGGGGTCCAACGGCAGTCCTCTGGATGGCGAGCTGGTGCCTTGCTGCCACGGAGCGTACCTTCCCCTGTAGGTTGTTCCACCTCTTCCTGATGCCGCCTCTTGTTCGTGGATGCTGTCCCACGGCATTCACCCTGTCCCCGATCCTTCGCCATAGCTCAGTTTTCCTAGCAATGGATATTTCCTGTACCTGTGCTCCAAACAGCTGTGGCTCTACCCTGACTATTTCCTCCACCATGACCCGCACCTTCTCATCAGTGAAACGAGGATGCCTTTGTGGGGACATGGGTGTTGTGTGGTGTGTGTAAGTATGTGGGTGTTGGGTACTGTCGTTGGGTGTGTGAAGAGGGGTGCATGAGGGATGTATGGATGTATGTGGTAGGTGTGTCTAGTTGTCGCAGTGGTCTTGGTGTCAGTCTGGTGGCAATAATTTGTATTCGTAAAGGGTTGTGGGTAATGTGAGTGTGTGTTATTATAGCAGTGTGGGTCGGTGGATGTGGTGTGTATGAGTGTCAGGTGTGTGTTTTTGGTATTGGCCAATGTTGTGTGGTTTAGTATATGGGTGTCCATTTTGAGTGCGCCGGTGTCTACCGTCAATTGTTGAATGTCCGCCGTGGTGAGTCGTGGGTCATAATGTGGTGGGCGTTGTTTTGTTGGTGTACCGGTATGGGTGTTGGTACCGGCACTTTAGCACTAACCTTTAGGCTGGCGGATTTGTGTGTGTGGCAGTATTCTGTCGGATTGGTGTGTGTGTGTCATAATTTGGCGAACGCATGTTCGCCTCCGTGGCGGTATGTTGGCAGCCATCACCGCAGCGGTAAACAGGATTTACCGCCAATGTCATACTGAGGGCCTATATCTGTAGTGTAGTCTAGTTCGTGTAGCGCTTCCTTTTCTTCCCTTGTCATGTTATGGAATACCCTCAGAGAATCGGGATCAATCTCATTGATGTCTTTTAGGACCGCTTGTTCAAAAGCCAGGATTTCTACTGGGATGGATGCACTTGGTGGTGTAAAAAAAGATTTATTACATAGGCCCACGTCACCCATAGTAGAACCAATAGTAGATGGCTGGTCCCCAAAATAGGATCTAAGCTCAATCTTCCTAATGAATTAATTAACTTCCATACATAGGGGGTCATTACGATCTCGGCTTGGAAAACCGCCAAGATCGGCGCTGATGGTCAACAGAAGACCACCAGCACGCAGAACCCCCCGCCTGCCACATAATAAACATCCAGCTAGGCTGGCGGGTGGAAACAGTGTTGCTTGCAGTGCTGCCCAGTTGGATCAGAAACGCTGCCAGGCTGCCTGGTGGTAGAAGCCTGGCGGTGGCGGCATTTCAAACGTTGCGGTTCAGCCACGTTCATTATATGGCGGTCTGGAATGCCATGCCATTGGCGGCAATTACCACCACCGCCGGCATGACGGTCCAGACTGCCATGTTCATAATGAGGGCCATAATCTGAATTTGTCTAGGGGGGCAGTTGAAACAAAACCTAAACTCTTCTCCAGGGCACATGTTTGTGCGGGGTTAAGTGTTAGTTCACTCAAGTTTACCAGTAGACTGTGTGGTGGCTTGGGCCCACTTGGATGTCCCAACCCTGTGTGTTCTCTACTGGCATGCTCAGAGTAAGCATTCTCCCCTGCTCTGGGTCGGATGCCCGTTGGACCTGAAATTGTTTCTTTGTTTTGCCCCTCAGGCGTCCTTGGCCTGTCCCTAAAAAAGGACGGTACTGTGAATAATGGTCACCCTGGGGACCCCAATGATCAAAAGGTGGAGGATATACCTGAGGTGATATGGGACCGTGTGTAAAAGGGCCTTGTGTGAAGAGGGGTGGGTACATGGGATACATAGACCACCCTCTCCCGGACCTGAAACCTGTCCTCCTGTTTCTTCTATTGTTCCTTCTACCCGGATAATGTAACCTCGTATTGGAGTCGGAGTTGATAGAGCCTGAGTCAGATGAGTCCGAGTCAGTGTTATACCCTGGGTTTCTTCCTGAAGATACATAGGCCCTCATTCAACCCTGGTGGTCAGTGTTAAAGCGGCAGTAATACCGCCAACAGGCCAGCGGAAAAATAAAATTGGAATTACGACCATGGCGGAAACCGCCAACATAGACAGCACCTTTAACACTCTGACCGCCACGGCGGTAGAAACAAACACCGTGGCGGTAACCGCCAACAGACAGGCGGAAGACCATGTACCGCCCACCCTATTACAAGGCACCAATCTGCCAGCTTTTCCGGGCCAGTACCAACACCATCAAAAGCACGGCGGAAACAGGACTTGGAAGGGAAAGCACTCACCTCTCAACACCCAACAGGGAACCAAGACGCCATGGACCCCGAGTTACAGGTGTTACCAATGTTGGTTTACCTCCTCTTCTATCAGGAGCAGCAAAGACACCGGCGACGACCACGGTGAGTACCGCATCTAGCACACAGGGGAGGGGAGGAGGGAAAAGAGAGTGACACACACACGCAACACCCCCACCCCAACCCTCCCCCACAACACCATACACACAAATACATGCAACAACATTACATTCACACTGAGTCACCCCCTGGAATAACGAAAGGACCAAAGGAAATGATTGTAACAACTGCAATCATCGTAAAATCAGATAGGCCAAAATTAAAACCATCAGTATATACAAATATGTACACCAACTACATAAGTCCGGATAGTAATGAAATCATTGTCCGTGGACCAGTGGTCCCAAAATGCATGGGTGAAGCCCACACATGATACCTGACTCGAAACGGAGAGAACACTGCTGGGGCATCAGATCGAAAATAAACAGGCACCTCAGGGGGAGGGGGACACCTCAGCCAGATGAACAGACGATGCCACTGCTCCATGAGGGGGCTCCATGCCCACAGTTTGGTCCTGGGGAGTGCAAAGCCACAGTTTCTCAAGTCTCTCCAGTGGGTGGTTTGCCCACTGCTGTATCCTGGGAAGTGCAAAGCTACAGTCTCTCAAGTCTCTCCAGTGGGTGGTTTGCCCACTGCTGTATCCTGGGGAGTGCAAAGCCACAGTCTCTCAAGTGGATGCTTTTCTCCACTGGTTCAGGATGGGGCATTGTGTCCAGAGTGCTTCATCCTGCCAAGGACTGGGGTAGTGGATGCTTTTCTCCACTGGTTCTGGAGGGGGCATTGTGCCCAGAGTGCATCACATGCAGTGTGGCAGGTCTCATTCCCTCACCTGGGTGTGTGTGCCACAAGATTGCCTGGGAACAGGTAGCATGATACTCTATGGAGGCAGAGACACACTCCACCCTGCTGTGACTTTGCCTGCCACCTGCAGGTACAAACAGTGCTGGGTGTCGTGCCTCATGTACGCTGTGCAGGGTCCAGGACGTCTCCTGCAGCCTCGGACGGCTGGCCACTGGGGATGATAGCCATGTCAGCTGTGGTGGCACTGCCTGAGCACGTCGCGGGGCTGGTGGCGGTGGTTGCGGCTGTGTCTGTGGCAGAGATGCTGGTGGGGGTGAATGTGTCAGCACCTGTGGAGGGACACAGCAGGACGTCTCCTGCAGCCTCGGACGGCTGCCCACTGGGGATGATCCTGGGGACTGTTGCTGAGGCAGCAGCCGTGCAGGTGGCGGTGCAGGTGGCGGTGTCCACCGCCGTACAGGTTGCTGTTCTGGTTGCCAGAAAGGGTGACTCTGGTCCCTCAGCCGGAGGCTCTGTGCCCTGTCCTGACTTGCCCTTCGCTTTGTGCCCCTTCCCCACCTTTGATGTTGCTGCTGGTCCCTTGGTACTGTCCCCTTTTGGATTGGAGGAGCCCTTGCTGGGTGGTTGGTGCAGCTTCTCCCTATGGCATGTGGTCACCTTCTTCACCTTGGCAGGTGGCGGGATGGGCTGATCCTTGGCCTAGCTAGGTGGCACACTGGCAGCCCTGATGGCTGCCGCCCACGATGTGACCGGAGTTGCTGAGACCACAGTGCTGGATGATTTGATGGCTGAGGTGCTGGGATGGGACCGGGAAATCCTGGCCCTAAGGGAAGGACGGGGGAGGAGGTGTAGGGAAGAGGTCAATGTTAGTCAGGAAGAGTTTCTTAGACACACTGAGACGGGAAGATGGAGGGGGTTTGGGAGTGGAGGAAGAGGTAGTGGTTGTAGGAGGTGTACGTCTGCTGAATTTGGGTGAAGGTGCATGGGCCAGAGGCTGTTGTGAGGTGGATGGCTGTTGGGTGGGTATGTGCCTGCGTCTGTGTTGTTTTGGAGGAGGGCTCACAGACACACTGGGAGAGGACACAGGGGATGTGTGAAAGCTAGTGGGGTGGTGATTGCACGTGAGCGGTGTGTGGTGATGGGCGGGCTGGTGATGGAGGTAGTGGATGAAGATGTAGTGCATGCAGCTGTGAGTGGAGATGAGACAGGGAGGGAGGAGGAGGACGTGGAGGAGAGGGACACAGTGGAGGCAGTGGATGTTGGTGTGTCAGCATGGGGATGGTGCTTGTGTGAGTGCCTGTGGGATGTGGGATGCTTATGTTTGCCATGTCCACTCTTGTGTGTTGATGAGTGTGCATGCAGATCTGATGGTGTTGGGATAGGCTGAGGTACAAGGGATTGGGTCTGGGTAGAGGAAGTTGGAGGGGGGAGGCTGGACACAGGGACAATGGCTGCCATCAGTGCTGAGGCCAGAGCCTGAAATGCTCTCTGTTGGGCCGCCACGCCAGAATGAATGCCCTCCAGGTATGCATTTGTTTGCTGCAATGCCTCTCAACACCCTGGATGGCATTCAAAATGGTTGATTGCCCAACAGTGAGGGATCTCAGGAGGTCAATAGCCTCCTCACTAAGGGCAGCAGGGCTGACAGCGGCAGGGCCTGAGGTGCCTGGGGCGAATGAGATGCCCACCCCCCTGGGTGAGCGGGCAAGGGAAACTCGATGAGGGGCTGCTGGGCGACAGTGACTTGGCTCGTGGGCACTGTAGGAGACTGGCCTGGCTTATAGTGGGTACCATGTGGTACTTACACCCTGTGCCAGGTCCAGTTATTCCTTATTAGTAGAGGTGTTTCTAGCAGCTTAGGCTGATAAAAGGTAGCTATGGCAAAGCAGCTTAGGCTGAACTAGGAGACATGCAAAGCTCCTACCGTACCACTTATATCATATGCTCAATATCATAAGAAAACACAATACTCAGAGTTACTAAAAATAAAGGTACTTTATGTTTATGACAATATGCACATAATTTTTTATACTGTATTTAAAGTTTTGAGTACTAGATATTTATTGATTACAATAGTTCAACTCATTTCCTTTTGTCCTTGCGTTCTTCCAGGGGGGTTGGGAGTGTAAATGTAATGTAGCAGCCTGTACTGGTGTGTATGTTGTTGTGTGTGAGGGTGGGGGTGGGGGTGTTGCGTGTTGCGTGTTGCGTGTGTGTGTCACTCTCTTTTCCCTCCTCCCTCCCCTGTGTTGTAGGTGCAGTACTCACCGTGGTCATCGCCGCCGTCTTTCGTGCTGCTGGTAGAGCAGGAAGACTATCGCAGGGAGAATTTTGAGTTCTGGCTCCATGGCGTCCTGGTTCCTCGTGGGTTGTGTAGAGGTGAGTGTTTCCCCTTCCAAGTCCTGATTCCGGCGTGCTTTTGTTCGCGTTGAATCCACCCCAGAAAAGGTGGAGGATTGGTGTGTCATAATAGTGTGGGCGGTACATTGTCTTCTGCCTGTCTGTTGGCGGTGACCCCCATGCTGTTTGTTTGTACCGCAGTGGAGGTCGGAGTGTTAAAGTGGCTGGCTGTGTTGGCGGTAACCGCCACGGTCATGATTAAATTTTTTTTCCGCCGGCCTGTTTGCGGTCTTACCGCTGCTTTAACATCGACCGCCACGGTTGTAATCACCACCTATGCTTCTAAACTTTTTTCCCACACACTTACTAGTTCACCTTTCGCTTGCTTCATTTGGTACAATTCCAAAGCATCACCCATCATATCTTTGGAATGTAAAGGGCGGATGCTGTAATGTTCATACCTTTCTTTGGCTTCACCTAAATCAACCTTTTTAAACTGAACAGATGAAACTGAAGTTGAACTTTCTGTTCTACGACAGGTAACATGTTTCTCTACATCAATATCTTTGTAAAAAACATTTTCTATTTTAAGGTATTATAAAGCTCCCTTAACCCTATCAATCCTCACAAGTTCCTGCCAAGTATTTTTGTCTTTGGTAGGCGCTCCATTTACTAGAACCACTAGTGGTTCTTCTTCATCTTGAGCTGCCCCTCTAGCCTTAATATTCTCCTTTATATCCAAAGGCAAATACATAACTTTACCTTTCAAATCTATTAGAAGTTCAAAAGGAGGTAATTATGTTTTTTAGTTTTAGTATCCATCCTAACAATGGCTTGGAAGGGATGCACTGCTTATCTGAGAAAAGTCTCATACACATTCAGGTTTTGAAATTGAGGAGGAATTGGAAAAACTTTCAATTTGTTATGAATTCCTCTCGCAGGCATTTTATTATCATTCAGTTTGTCAATACAGTATTTACAGACAAACTGGCTTACAAACAAATCAAGCCTATCTTAAGCCGTCAAACAAAGAGCAGGTTTAAACCACTGTACTAAATCTCTCTATTCTGGGTTTTTTCTGCACTTGTTCTTGGTAATGCATCAACTTCCTTTATAAAATTATCCAACACTGCGGTAGTATTAGAATTTTCAGGTTTTTTTGTCAACAACCATCTCAGTCTATTCACTTGGCCTTTCAGACTCATAGTATTGAATCTGAAGGTCATCTACTACAGAACTGACTTGAGAATGAGTACCTTTTAATAGCATATCATTTAGTTTCTGAAGGTGCAGAGCTGGACTTTTTACAAAATACAATCTTCTTACCAGATTGCACATTTTAGTGTGGTGCACAGACAGCATCCATATGTGATGGAAGGTACTGTCACAGATCTGCAGTGATAACCAAGCTAATTAATGTCCTTAGAGGTTTGTAAGTTTCCTTACACAACAAGGATCAAGGCTTTGGAGTAGTTTCAATTTTTGTTTCACAGTTCCCTTGCTGTATTTGTTTAAGAACGGTCTAAGTTTGTCAAATCCTAAACACTGGCATTAAGGAGGCCATGACAGACTGTAATGACTGTTCTTAGATATCAACAGCATTGACTACCAGCGGCAGAGCTTCTTTTAGAGGGAGGTCCGATTGAGTATGGAGGAGCCCGCCCCTTCAGTCTGCTGCCATGATCTCAAACAGAGCACTTAAGACCAGTGAAATTGGCGGCACTAGCAAAGAATGCTTGCACATTTTGGGGGTCATTCTGACCCCGGCGGGCGGCGGGAGCCGCCTGCCTGGAGGGAACCGCCAGAAGACCGTACCGCGGTCAAAAGACCGCGGCGGTCATTCTGGGTTTCCCACTGGGCTGGCGGGCGACCGCCAAAAGGCCGCCCGCCAGCCCAGTGGGAAACAGCCCTCCATGAGGATGCCGGCTCCGAATGGAGCCGGCAGAGTGGAGGGTGTGCGACGGGTGCAGTGGCACCCGTCGCGTATTTCAGTGTCTGCAATGCAGACACTGAAATACAAAGTGGGGCCCTCTTATGGGGGCCCCTGCAGTGCCCATGCCATTGGCATGGGCACTGCAGGGGCCCCCAGGGACCCCACGACACCCCTCACCGCCATCCTGTTCATGGCGGGCGGAACCGCCAGGAACAGGATGGCGGTGAGGGGGTCGGAATCCCCCATGGC
The DNA here is from genome assembly GCF_031143425.1 of Pleurodeles waltl. Lineage (NCBI taxonomy): Eukaryota > Metazoa > Chordata > Amphibia > Caudata > Salamandridae > Pleurodeles > Pleurodeles waltl. Next base: position 206,598,517 of record NC_090441.1, read on the forward strand.
GGCGCAGCAAGCTGCGCCGCCATGGGGGATTCCCAGGGCAGCGGAAAACCGGCGGGAGACCGCCGGTTTTCCTGTTCTGACTGCGGCCGAACCGCCGCGGTCAGAATGCCCAAGGGAGCACCGCCAGCCTGTTGGCGGTGCTCCCGTGGTCCCCGGCCCTGGCGGTATTTACCGCCAGGGTCGGAATGACCCCCTTTATCTTGGAACATTGCAAGCTTGGCTGATAAAATGAAGGATCAGGAGTGGCTGAATTTTATCGATCAACGTGCTATATGCTGCTTCAAGTAAACTTGGGCACTTGATGGAATTCATGCAAATGGTTTTCTAGACATAAGCATACCAGCTGCTCACTTTAGAAAGGGGCGGGCTTCAGAGGTGCTTGCAGTATGGGTGTCATGGAAATTGTCATGTAAGAAGGAGCAACTGGGGGTAGACTATCAGTCGCCTAATGTACAACATGTGAGGGTCTAGCTTATGGGCCCTGAAGGTGGTGTGATTGATAACCCGAATGTCTGTATTCCACCTGACTGGTCCCCTGAGTTCCAGGCAATCCGGGGGGAAATTTGTTTCCGGTATCAGAAGAATCAGGGAGGATATTGCCTATTGCAATTTGTTTCGGGATGGCAAAAGTGGGAAGTATTTGTTATTAATCTGTGGTGATTTTAACACACAACCATCTGACACTATTATTAAAACTGAGGTCCCAATAGAAGACCACTGCCTAGGCATCTCTGAGATGGCCATGAGTTGCTTTAAATCAACCAAGAAGGGTGATGCATTCTGTGAATTTCTGATAAATTATCAGCTGCGCTTTATTAATGGTCATACTGCTTCAGATAGCACTGCCAAAGTGACCTTTGATAATGGGAGAAATTCATCACTAATTGACTATATTATAGTTAACACTGAGAGTTGGGAATGTGTGTGTGATATGACTGTTACCAGAAGAGTGGAGAGTGACCACACTCCTGTGGTTCTCTGTCTGAAGCTGTGTCCCAAGTGGTGAGCTAGCATGAAAAACTTAAGTAAGGGGAGTTAGCCACAAGATTGATCCAACCAATTGTAGGAGAATAAGATGGAGCAGTGACAAATGCCTCCTTGAACTCCCAACGCTCGAACGCATAGTGGCCAAGTATGGACTCATACTTATGAAAACCCGAGCCGACTGTAGCAGAAGAATCTTAGAGGCCTATGATGGTATGGAAGATGAGTTGAAATGTGCGTAGTACAAGCTTTGTAGGCCTAAAATTGCTGGTCCTACTGTCGGGAGACTCATTACAGTGTATGGCTGGTATGATGAAAAAAGCTTCCATATGAAGAGAGTTGTGTCATATGTCTTGACGCGGCGCCACAGTAACCCCCAGAGTGAAGTGTTATTTCAAAATTTTAGGCGCAAGTACACACATCTTTTAAAAGTAAAGAAATTCCTGCTCCAAATGTTATTATGTGCAGGATTGAGGGAAACCTTGTATGATAAAAACACCAAAAGATTCTTGGAACTTGTAGCACGGGTGGAGAAGGGGCAGTGAATACTACAGAAAAGCATATTGGCCCATCAGCGTGGGTTAATCTTAGTGCCTTGTACAGTGCCAAGCCCAAAGGTCCACCTTTCTCCTGCAAAGATCTCTGTGAGGGTCATTATGCAATTGACATCTCAGTACAGTCTTTGGGTCTCAGGAAGAAGCACAACACACAAGTCCCTGATATTGTGCCAACTGAGATCTCTTGTGAGGAGCCCCATTTGTGGGCTAGCATCCTTACCAAAGTATTTAACTCAGCTCTCGTTAGTAACATTGTACCATCCTCCTGGCGCTCAGCCATTATTGTACCTATCCACAAGAAGGGCGATCTTGGCAGTCCCTCCAACTATCACCCATTCTCTTTTGGACGGGGCAGGGAAAGTCCTCAGTATAGTCCTGCTAAGCTAAGTACAGTGCTGGGTGGAAGACCACAATATTAACACAGAAGTGTAAGCTGGCTTTCAGTCACAGATAGGTATCATTGATCAAGCACTTTAATTATACATGATTTCACATAAGTTTACAGTTGTCAGGAAATCATCACTGTATTTTTAATATTTGTGGATTTGAAATTAGCCTTTGACCGAGTAAACTGGGAGAAACTATGGAGATCATGGGTAACCCAAGAGGCTGATATCACCTTGGTACAGACTATAAAGTCTCTTCACTCTGGCAACACTGCTAGAGTTAGGTACATGCCAGCAGGTGAGTGCATGGAACCCTTCCAAGTAGAAAAGATCATTTGGCAGCAGATTAACTATCGGAAGAACCTTTAAATAGCCCCTTTATAGCTGCAAATATATAAACAAAAGGCAGACAGGAGTGCTCTACGGGGCTGAGTTATGGGGATATGCAAACTTATACCCATTGCAAGTGGCCCAGAAGAACTTCCTAAGAGCCCTGCTGAGGTTGGGGCCGGGCACTCCCTTATTGGTGCTCGATGCAAAGCTTAGTTTTATCCCAATATCAGAGACAGAAGCCTTCAGGCCAGTGCTTCATTGATTTAAGACCTTTGGAAGATGCAACCCCCAAGGATGGCTGTGGAGGCAGCTCAAGGTTGTTCCATGTAACAAATGTTTTGAATGAGCTGCAGATGGAGTCCTTATGGTGTGACCCTAGTAGAGTAAATCAAATCAAATCAAATCATTAACATTTATAAAGCGCGCTACTCACCCGTGCGGGTCTCAAGGCGCTAGGGGAAAAAAGGGGGGGGGGGTGTTACTGCTGCTCGAATAGCCAGGTCTTCAGTAGTCTCCAGAAAGTGGAGTGGTCCTGGGTGGTCCTGAGGCTGGTGGGGAGGGAGTTCCAGGTCTTGGCCGCCAGGAAGGAAAAAGATCTCCCACCCACCGTGGAGCGGCGGATGCGAGGGATGGCAGCGAGTGCGAGACCAGAGGAACAGAGGAGGCGGGTGGGGACATAGAAGCTGAGGGGTCGGTTGAGGTATTCCGGTCCCTTGTTGTGGAGGGCTTTGTGTGCGTGGGTGAGAAGTCGAAAGGTGATCCTTTTGCTGACTGGGAGCCAATGCAGGTGTCTCAGGTGAGCGGAGATGTGGCTGTTGCGGGGTACGTCGAGGATGAGGCGTGCTGATGCGTTTTGAATGCGTTGCAGGCGATTTTGGAGTTTGGCTGTGGTCCCGGCGTAGAGGGTGTTGCCGTAGTCCAGGCGGCTTGTGACGAGGGCGTGGGTCACTGTTTTTCTAGTGTCGGCGGGGATCCAGCGGAAGATCTTGCGGAGCATGCGGAGGGTGAGGAAGCAGGCAGAGGACACAGCGTTGACTTGCTTGGTCATGGTGAGAAGAGGGTCCAAGATGAAGCCGAGGTTACGGGCGTGGTCTGTGGGGGTCGGTGCGGTGCCGAGGGCCGTGGGCCACCAGGAGTCGTCCCAGGAGGACGGGGTGTTGCCGAGGATGAGGACTTCCGTTTTTTCAGAGTTCAGCTTTAGGCGGCTGAGCCTCATCCAATCTGCTACGTCCTTCATACCCTCTTGTAGGTTGGTCTTGGCGCTGGCGGGGTCCTTGGTGAGGGAGAGTATAAGTTGGGTGTTGTCGGTGTAGGAGGTGATGATGATGTCGTGCTTGCGAACGATGTTGGTGAGGGGGATCATGTAGACATTGAAGAGTGTCGGGCTGAGCGATGAGCCTTGTGGGACGCCGCAGATGATCTCGGTGGGTTCTGAGCGAAACGGAGGGAGGTAAACTCTTTGGGAACGGTTTGAGAGGAAGGAGGCGATCCAGTCCAGGGCCTGGCCTTGGATCCCGGTGGAGCGGAGGCGGGTGATTAGGGTGCGGTGACAGACGGTGTCGAAGGCAGCCGAGAGGTCGAGGAGAATGAGGGCGACTGTTTCACCGTTGTCCATCAGGGTTCTGATGTCGTCAGTGACTGAAATGAGGGCGGTTTCCGTGCTGTGGTTGGTTAGTAAGGCAGGATACTGCAGATGTGATTAAAGATCAATACCACAAATACAAGTAGTCGGTGAAGCGCATTGCGTTGAAGCCTGGCTCTATCTCAGGTAATTATTATAACAACGATCATGGTCCTCCCTGTACTGCTTATCTGCATTTGATGTACCCTGGGCTCAAACGAACACTGCACCTAAAATACACACTGGGTTTTCTGCCAACCAGCGAATATCTAACCAGAATCCACAGGCTCGCTCCTGGTTCTGATTACTGTGAAGGTAATTATGGAGGGAAGGGCATCCCACCTCACTTTTATCCTGTTTTGCACAAAATATGATTCTCTACATAGGCGGTGGCTCCTCCCCTTTTCAGTTCTTAAGGGGTTAAATGTGCCAGATCGGCACTGATGCTCTGTGCATGACTGACGATGAGTATGTTCTCAGCTCCATAGCATCACATGTATGGGCTGCGTGGCCGCGCCTCAGAGAGTTGCCTACTGTGCTGGGTGCTGTACCTATCACATAATATATTGGGGAGCGTCCTTTTATCAGATTGTATGTATGCTGTATTATTTATTGAAGTACACATTGTTCACCTGAATCATCTACTCCTCTAATGCTCCTTTGCACACACACTCTAGTATAATCTTGTTTTGCAGTGATGTAATAGTTGGTTGTTTTTACTTCAGCTGTACGCATAGCATCATATGTATCTGCTGCAGGCCATGTCCAAGAGAGTTGCCTACTGTGCTCGGTATTATACCAACCTTTCTATGTGATTGTTTGTATATTGTATCATGTATTGAGATATAAATTGTTTGCCTGAATTGTCTACTCCTTGAATGCTCCCTTGCGTATGCACTTTAGTATTACCTTGTTTTGCACTGATGTGTAGTTGGTTGTTTTTACTGGAGTTGCATGCGTAGGGACTGCTCGATCTCTGTGTACTTACCTCGCCTCGTTTTATAACGTCACTGCCCCGCAGCTGTGGAAAGTATAGATATCCATGCCTTGCAACTGTATTTCACCTGCTGTTTAGTCGATATGTTTTAAGTATTTATGAACAAAGTTTTTGTTATTTAAAATATAGTTTTAACTATTGTAAGGCTGATGGCTTAAACATAAAGAATACATTTTAATCAGCTTTCTCTGCACAAACGGTCAATACTGCAGCAGACTGGAAAGCTAATGTGGCGCAAACAATATATCAAAGTAAACTTCACTAAAAGTAAAAGATTGTAAAAGTTCTAAGCTAGAACAGCGTTATTGCTTGCCCGAGATCTTCAGCAGCGCGTCAGTGCCGACATCGGCCTTTTAAAGAAAGTGACTGCAGGTTAACAACTGGACTGCTAACTCCAAAGATGGTGGAGTGCACCCAGGGAGTGGGGCAGATTAAATGAAGTTGGCCTTGGCCAGCCCATCATTGAAAATGAGGCGTCCGTAGCTATAAATGATGTAGTCAAGTGAGGAGTGTGAGCATCGATTCAGAAAGTCTTATCTCACAAGTGAAAGGAGAGCAGCTGAAGATTTTTCAGCAAATAAAATCTGTAGGACTGCTACATGATAACTCTGAACGTACTTGCAAAACATGCAAGCCTACACTTCTCTGTTCGTGTTGAACCAGGTACAGAGAAAGGCTGATTAAAGTGCTCAAGGCATTTGTTCAAGGAAAAACTAGCTATGATCTGTCATGTGTTGTCACTGCCCCTACAGGACTAGCTGCTCATAACATTCAAGAAATCACATTGCACGGACCACTCATGCTGTCGGTGGAACATGACAACAAACTGAAATGCCTAAAGTTATCTGGTGATGCTTGTCATGAGATGTCCAGAGTTCTTAAGAAATTGAAAGTTTTGATTATTGATGAAGTTAGTATGGTATGAAGCCTTATGCTAGCTTTTATTCATCTGAAGATGAAAGAGGTCCTCAGAACTGACTATGATGTTTTGTTTGGAGAAAAACACATCATCATTTTGGTGACGTTTTATAAATGACTCTGGACAAAAATCAACCAGTTTTTAAAAAACATGTGCATCAGCAAACTAAAAAGTCATTATGCAGTATTGGAAATGTTAACATCTGGTTACATTTTCTGTATGCTAAGTTAACACAAAATTTGAGACAGTCATCAGACCTATAGTATGAGAAAATATTAAAACACATCAGAATAGATATAATTAGCAAAGAAGCTAAAAAAAAAAGCTATTGCTACTCGCATAGGTATATCTCTATTCCCACAAAAGAAGTCACTGACTTCTATAATGTGATACATTATAAGAAGTCAGAAACAGATTGTCTGATTGTGTGGATGAGTGCACACAATTTAACTTAACAATTCTTCATTTTGAGAAACAGGAAATAGTAACTGTACAGACAAAATGGAACATCAAGGTTTAAACGTACCACTATGTCAATCAGTGGTAAAGAAACTGTAATCTTTAGAGAAAACAGTTTCACATATTGCTGGCTTAGAGAAGTCTCTAAACCTCCGTAAAAATTGCAGAATATTATGAAGAATCTGAACGTCGAGGAGGGATTAGTAAATGGTGCAATTGGAAATGTAATAGACTTCATTACATATCCCAACAGAACAGAGTATGAATATATTCTCAATAAATTTGATCACACCAGGAAGGAAAAAACATTGGAAGGTGAGCTGCCAGATTTCTCCTGGTAAAAGACCTGTATGTGAAAAGACATCGGTTTCTTCTGTGCTTGCCCTCTGCAGTTACAATTCACAAATCCCAAATCTCAAGGACTAGGTTTGGATGCAGCTATGATAAATATAGGTCATACAGGCCCTCCTTATGACATTGGTGGTAAATCCCAATTACCATTGCAGTGACTGCCGCCAACATACCACCGAAGAGGCAAACATCCGCCCGCCAGATTAAAATACATACACACAAAACCGACCGAAAACAGCCACAACCACAAATCTGCCACACCCACTGTATGTGATTAACTGTTGGAACTACCACCCATACCGTTACACCACCAATAATACGCCCTCCAAATAATGACCCACAAATCATCACAGCGGACATTCAACGGCGGGAAACCATTGGCGGTGAACACCGCCGCAGCGGATAGGGCCACCCAAATACAAAACAAGACAACATTGGCCAGAACGAAAATACATACATGACAAGACGGCTACACTTTGCAACGACAATCCAAAAGAGAACTGCACACACATATCACAACTACCAATTCACCCCACATGCACCACACACTACACACCCCACCACATCACACATCATTCTCTGCACAACCTACAGACACCAGACAACACCCATGTCCCCACAAAGGCACCCCTGTTTCACAGATGAGGAGTTGTGGGTCATGGTTGAGGAAATAGGGTAGACCCACAACTGTTTGGAGCACAGGTTCAGCAGATTTCCATTGCCAGGAAGATGGAGGTATGGGAGAGGATCGTGGACAGGGTGAACGCTGTAGGACTACATCCACGCACAAGGGACGACATAAGGAAGAGGAGGAACGACCTGCAGGGGAAGGTTTGTTCCATTGCAGCAAGGCACAAGCTCGCCATCAGGATGACTGGCGGTGGACCCACAGCTGACAGTATGGGAGGAACAAATCGTGGCACTACTGCATCCTGAGGGACTCACTGGAGTAGCCGGAGGACTGGACACTGGTAAGTCAACATTTGCTACCTATCACCCCCCCCTTACCTGCATGCCACCACGACCCCTGACCCTGACTTCCATCACCCCACTCCATCCCACATAGTGCACCACTCCAATTACCAAACCTAAATGCCAAGCCCTGCATGCCATTCCCACTGCATGGACATCCCTTCCAGCTCTGCCTGCACACCCACCACCAATGTATGCACATCATGGAGAACTAACAATAAGACAATCCATCACCATACACAACCAAAGTTGGGAGAACAACAGCAATCACATTGGGAGAACTAGTAATGCAGAATATGACACAGACATGAAGCATAATACATCCCCACAAGTGCCGCAGCCAATGTCAGTGGCGAGGAGGTGCCACCGCTACCCAGTCCACCACCAAAAGATGTCCCCAGTGATGACAGCAACTCTGGAGCCCTGGATCTGGATGAACTCCCTGGCCCATGAGGGACCACTGGTCAGTCGGCTACCCTATCCCACACCCAGTCCACTACAGAGCCTCCCCCCTCAGAATCCAACACCACAGCAGCCACCCAACACCTCCAGACCCCTGGCCCCAGGACACATCAATCAGTAGTGTGCCCACCTGTACAGGGACTCCAGTCCACACCTCACAGGCAAGACAATGAGGGTCCTGGGGTCAGTGGGCACACCGTTCAGGGGACCCAGGCACAGAGGGCCAGGGGCGGGCGGAGGACAGCTGTGTGCCGGGGGACAGGCCCAGAGAACTGACTGCCCAGGAGGCACTTACCAACAATCTCAAGACAAGATGGGTCAGGTGTTAAACATCATGCAGGAGAACCAGCGGCTGCAGGGGAACACCACCAGGAGATCAACCAAGAATTGCAGGCCCTGCATACCACCATGGTCTCCATTGCAGGGGTGCTGGGTGACATGGCCAACATCATGAGGGACTACACAGCACACCAGCAGCCCCTTCCAATAGCCAGTGTACTGACCAGCCCTCCACATCTGCTGCAGCTAGTGGACAGGAGGCCCTGCCACAGGGCCCACAGGCCACCAGCACCTCTCCCCCTGCAGAAGGTGAAACACCCTGCAAACTGCCCCTGCGACCCAGGCAGGCACCAGAGACAGTTGCCAAGACCGGCACCTGGAAATGAGCCCCTCCTGAATGTCCCCATTGTGTCACCTTGTCCACTTTGAACTGCCATTGCTCCCCTTCCTCTGGCCCCTTGGACACTGGCCTGTGCTACAAACAGACTGGCCCACTACACTGGACCATTCCCAACCATCACCCCACTCTATTGCACTTTGCATTGTATACAAACCTTTAATAAACACCCTTGGACACGACTTGACTAATAGTGCTTTATCTGAAGGTAATGTACAATGTATTGAACTGCATGATCCTGTGTAAATGTCCAGTAACATGTAGATCCATCCTACAAATGTATCTCAGCAGTCTGTACACATCACAGCATTATACTGTTGTAACCGCAGCAACTTCTGCAATAAGGGAAGGCATTGGTGACAGTCAGGTGGGATGCAAAGGTAATGACTGGCATTATGCCACAGCCACACAGCACAACACTGAAATGGAGAAATGTTTAGTTCAACAGTCTTACCTGAGTGTCATTGGAAGTACTGCTGGATCATATGTGTCCTGTTGTCCACATCCTCCTCCTCTTCCTACTCACTGTCCTACCTGTCCACTTCTGCCACAGGTGCATTGTCTCCACCCTCCTCCTGCAGATAGGGGCACATGGCATCTGAGGGCCAAATTGAGCAGCATGCAGCACACAACAACAATCTTGCAGACCTTCTCAGGGGAGTAACATAGGGATCCACCTGTCAGATGGAGGGACCTGTACTTCAGGAGACTGAAGGTCCTCTCAAAACCCCTCCTAGTTCTCGGATTCCTAACAGCGGTCAGGAGCCAGGACAGGTTTGGGTAGCCAGAATCACCAGCAAGAACTAAGGCACACACATTAGCCCTGCGCAATGGCATGGGGTATGACTCCTGGAGGTATACACTGACATACATTGGGTGGGGACTCAGGCTCACCTATTAGCCACACTCTGTGCCTCTTCAGTTGGGCCATCAGCTGTGGGACACTGCTATTCCTCAGGGAAAAAGCATCAGGCTCCGTCCTAGGATACTTGGCAGTGACATGGGAGATGTACTGGTCAGGAAGGCACACCATCTGGACATTAAGTGAGTGGAAACTCTTCCTATTCCTGTACACTTGTTCATTGGCCCTGGGGGGGGACTAAGGCAATATGGGTGCCATCATTGGCCCAAATAACATGTGGTATATGTCCCATTGCATAGAATCCAGCCTTCACAGTGAGTAAATCATCTACCTGGGGGAATGCAATGTAGCTGCACATGTGTTTGAGCAAGGCATCCAGTACCCATGCAAGAACAATAGAGAACATTGGCTGTGACATCCCTGCAGCCAAGCCCACTGTCACCTGGAAAGGGCCAATTGCCAGGAAATGGAGCACTGAGAGTACCTGCACAAGAGGGGGAATCGTTGTGGTGCTACGGATATCAGATATCAGATCAGGCTCCAATTGTGCACACAGCTCTGTGATTGTGGCACTGTCCAGACGATAGGTGAGTAGGATGTGCCTGTCCTCCAGTGTAGCCAAGTCCACAAGTGGTCTGTACATGGGTGCTTGCCTCCTCCTCCTATTCCTCCACAGTGGTTGGTACCTAAGGGACCAAAAAGGTAGAAGGGAGCGACAACAGGAACCATGAACACACTACAGCAGTGTATGCAGAGCATGCTTGTATGTTGGACACTGTAATTGTATAGGTGAGTATGTTTGACTACAATGTCGCACTTTTAAATCTGTACACGTGTACTAGCATTAGAAAATGGAACCCGCCTGTCCTGTATGGAGGGACAGGTGGAAGTGACCTCACTCCGCCGGCGTTTCTGTCATGGCCGGGGGCCATCCACACCGCCGTGCAATTCCTCATTGGTTAACACTGTATGTGCTTCTTCTGCAGGTCAGCACTCATCAGTAGAAGGGGTTGTGGTGTACCATTGCCAAGGATGTGCGGGCCCTGGGGGTCTATAGCAGGCAGAGCACCCACTGCAGGAAATGGTGGAAGGACCTGAGACGCTAGGCCCGGAAGACTGCGGAGGACCAGCTGGGGACGGCTTCCCAATGAGGGCAGGGTGCTCATCAGAAGCTGACCCCCCCTGATGTCCCGCATAGTGGCAGTGGCCTACCCAGAGCTGGATGGGCACTTGAGGGCATCACAGCAGCCACAAGGGGTTTTTGTCAAAGGGGTGTGTTTGACAACCATCGCTTTTGCCTGGCATGGGATTTGGGTGCAGGGTACTAGTCAGTGGATGCCCCAATATGCCAGTCTAGACATTGCTGCGTGGTCCAGCCTAGGTTAATAAGGTGAAATGCATGTACTTGATAGGTAGGTAGCTGTCTTTTCATTCCAGACAGTGCTTAGTTGGTCCTAGTTGTTGTGTAGCTGGCAGTGTTTGGCTCCTACCTGCTGTGGCACTTAGCCAATGGTATGCCAGTGTGGTCCATACTGCCCATTCTCAGTCTCAGTCTCAGTGTGTGACAGTGATGTACCAATCCTTGTGTGCAAAAGCATAATCTAGCGAAGGAGCAGGTGCACCGGCGAGTGAGGGAGATGCAGCCCACGGGACCCAGGAGGCAGAGTCCACTGACGCCGAGGGACAGGAGGTGATACCATTGACTCTGATTCGTCCTCCGACAGGAGGTCCCTCCTGCTTGCGGACCCCTCTGGAACCACCCCAGCTACAGGTTCTACCAACACCCCGTACCAGCACTGCCCTCCCAGTATACTCCCCCACTGAGTTGCCTGTGCCCGCTCACCCAGGAGGCTGGGCATCTCCTTCGCCCCAGGCACCTTAGGCCCTGCCCCTGTCAGCCCTGCTGCCCTCAGTGAGGAGGTTATTGACCTCCTGAGATCCATCTCTGTATGGCAGTCAGCCATAGTGAATGACATCCAGGGGCTGGCATCCCAGATGCAGCAATGCAATGCCTTCCTGGAGGGCATTCACTGTGGCTTGGCGGCCCTATGGAGATGGGTTCAGGCTCTGGCCTCTTCACTGACGGCAGCCAGTGTCCCTGTTACTTCCGTCCCCCCTCCAACTACCACTTCTCAGTCCCAGTCCCCTCACCCCCAACCCCAACACATCTCACGCACACATTCAGGCAAGCATGCACACAAAACATCACACAAGACTCGCACAGACAAACACAGGTAGCACACTTCAGTCCACAAGCACTCACACAGCCAACACCCAGATGCACACACAACATCATCCACTGTCTCTACTGTCTCTCCCTCCTACTCCTCTCTCAGTCATATCCACACTCACACCTGCATGCACTGCATCAACAGTCCCAGAACCTGCCACCTGCACAGCCTTACCCACAGTCACCACAACAGCAGACCTGCAGTCATGCACCTTACACGCCACATGCACAGTCACCACCACGATCACCACCTCATGCAGCACACCTACCTCACTTGCAGACACCACCACAACATCCATCCACACATCCTGTTTGTCCTCCCCCACCCTGTCTGCCCCCCTCCAAAGACACACAAACGCTTGCACTCAGACCCCCAACAGCCATCCACCTCACACATGTACACTGTCCATGTATCTGCACCCAAGTCCAGCACACCTCCTCCTCCAACCACTCCCTCTACCTCCACTCCCATCCCTCCTCCCACATCCCACCCCATTGGCCCTAAGAAGCTTTTCGTTTCCCGCCTTGACCTCTTCCCTCCCCCTCCCCCTGTCCTGTCCGTAAGAGGAAGGTCCCACCCCCTCAGCCCAGTACCTCAAGCACCCAGTCTGACACTTTACCACCCCCAAAGTCTCCAGCTGCCACTAAGGGGCACATGAGTGCAACGCTGGCCCCCCGCCCCAAGGACACTGCTCCGGCCCCAAAACAGAGGGCTAAAGTGCTGCCCCCTCCCAAACAGGCAACCAAGACCATGGAGCCACCTCCACAACCTAGAACTAAGGAGACCCCTCCTAAAGCAAAGGCCAAGGAGACCCCTCCTAAAACCAAGGCCAAGGAAACACCTCCCAAGACCAAGGCCAAGGAGGCCCCTCCCAAGACCAAGGCCAAGGAGGCCCCTCCCAAGACCAAGACCAAGGAGGCCCCTCCGAAGTCCATGCCCAAGGAGGCCCCTACTATGACTAAGCCCAAGGTGTCTCCTACAAAAACTAAGCCCAAGGAGGCTCCTCACAAAACTGAGGCCAAGAAGCCCCCTCCAGAACCAGTGGCTAAGGACCCCCCTCCAGAGCCAGTGAGCAAGGAGCCCCCTCCATCAAAAGAAGGCACGGACCCCCCTCCAGAACCAGTGGGCTTAGAGCCCCCTCCCAATGAGAAGCCCCCAACCCACCCCACCCCCTGAGGTGCCTGCCCATTTCCAACATAATGTCCCTGAACAGTGGAGTCCCGATGTTGTCAGGAGTCAAGTTGGGGCTTGGACTTTGTCCTGTGGCCATTAGAGACTTTGAACTGGCCTTTGGGCCTGCATGTACATATGCAGCTGTGTATGTTTTTTGGTTTTGTATTTTCATCCAACATGATTACAGTGGTTTGAACAGAGGTATGTGTCCTGGCTTTATTTGCCCCTGGGTACTGTTACAGTTGATTTGGTCTGCAGCTGGTTCTGGGTGTGTGATGTGTGTGTGTATATGGTGCGTGTTGTGCGTGTGTCTGTCTCTCTCCCTCCCTCCTTTGTGTGCTAGGTGGCTGTACTCACCATTGTCATCTTCGTCGATGCTCCAGGATGGCCATGGCATGGTACAGCATTGGGAAGACTTGCAGTTCAGGTTGCATGGCGGCCGCGTACTCCTCTCTATCCCTGGAGGTGAGTGTCTCCTTTTATATGATGTGTTTCCGCCAAGTTTTTGGTGTCGTTGCTACTTCTCTGTAAATCCTGGCGGTGTGCTATGTCATAATATGGTGGGTGGATCCATGTCTGCCGTCTGCCTGTAGGTGACTACCGCCATGGTCAGTGTTCGTACTGCACTGGCTGTTGAGGTAGTACATTGGATGTCTATGGGAGGGATCACCACCGTGGTAATTATTTGGCTGTCATTACCGCTCGTCTGGTGATGGTACTACCGCCATCGCCAACGTGGTGGTAACCTGACCGCCAATGTCATAATGAGGACCACGGTCTTTAAAGAAGAAATGTTGTATGTTGCTTTATCATGGGTGCCAGTAGGTAGTTATAGTTAGGACCTAGTTTCCAGAAGAATAGAACTTTTTGTTTTGCCAATTTCTTAGGCACCGTTTAACGAATCTTCACAAATTTCTAAAGCTAGTACGACAGTCAATTCAGTTGCTGTGTTGAATGTTTCAGGGTGATCCATTAAAAGGGGGTCAAGAAAAAAGGGGGTCACAAAATGCTGTTTCCCTATGCAATTTCCATAGGGATTTTTAGACAACTACAGCCCGAACCGCTGGACGGAATTACACCAAATTTGGCAGACAGCTAGATCCTGGTCCAGAGAGAGCCCATTTTGTGATTTGCGGTAAATCCATTCAGTAGTTTTGGAGTTATTAAAGGAAAAAGATGTTGCGCCGCGGTCCACCGCGACTCGAGCAGAGCGATCGGCTTGGGGTGCGGCTGGAGCCGCTGTTCATGTTCTCGGCTGCCAAGCGTGCTGCACCCCTTTTTTCTTGTATTGTCTCACACAAGGCCCTAAAGTCAGCATTGGGCCTCGCCGAGTTCAGGGTGTGGCGCGCCCTCGAAATTAGAAGTGGGCACCCCCTCTCCCCGACCCCTCACTTATCTGGTGAAGCCTGTTCTTTTTTTCTTTTCTCTTCTTTCTCCTTTTCTCTTCATTCTCCTTTTTCTTCTTTCTTTCCTATTTTCCACTTAGAAGCCATGTTCTTCCTTATCCCAGCATGCCTTGCTTCTACCCTTTTCCCTGCATGCATTAGGACCCTTTTCCAAAATGGCCCCTTCCTCTATATTTTCCTATGGTCCTTTCCCAATCCAACATAGCATCTTTTTTCTTCCTGTCTGTCATTTCCTGTTTTAGGGTATATAAGGAGTGTAATTCTTGTTCTCCTTGCGCTGCAACACTTCCTTTGGTGGTGACCACGCTCTGGTTCTTTTGCTCCAGCTTTTTTCCTCGCCTGTTCCAGTTTCTTCCATTGTTTTCTTTGTTGGAAGACTTACCTTTTTGCTTATGTTTGTTCCAGGGAGTTCCAGCCATTGAGGATTTTCACTTTGGGGTTTTTTCCTCTGGGACTCCTTCTGGAGGGCACGGACTGCCTTTTGACGTCCCATCGTCAGCAGCACCGTGGCTACCAGAAATGGCTGCCCTTACCTTAGTCAAGGCAGAACCTACAAGGATCGAGACCACACTGCAGTTCCAGTTGGCCTGAGTCATAAACGACAAGTAGCCTGTGACATATTGCAGCACCAAAAGAACCAGACTTCGTCAACCAGTATGG
The DNA here is from genome assembly GCF_031143425.1 of Pleurodeles waltl. Classification (NCBI taxonomy): domain Eukaryota; kingdom Metazoa; phylum Chordata; class Amphibia; order Caudata; family Salamandridae; genus Pleurodeles; species Pleurodeles waltl. Next base: position 206,613,566 of record NC_090441.1, read on the forward strand.
AGAATACCTCGCCGGCTGCTGCAGAACTCAACCAGTCGCTACTCTTAGCCATTCAACAACAATCCCAGGAACTGCAACAACTATGAAATGAAAATGTGGCTTTACGACAAGCCTTGGTTTCCCGAACAAAAGATGTTCCCACTGTCTGCTAATACGCCACGTTTTTCAGGAGATCCAAACAAGTTGTGAGAATTCCTCGATGCACTGATAGTCTATTTTGCATTCCGACCCTCTCAATTTGCGCAAGATGAAACTAAAGTGGGATATTTAATCAGTGCCCTATCTGGTCCTGTCTTGGCCTGGGTGACTCTGTTGGTAGCCTCCAATGGCCCTGTGCTGTTTGACTATTCAGCTTTTGTCGCTGCATTTAAACAAATGTTTGAACGCCCGGGATTGGAGTCGCCTGCGGAGGAAGCTTTATGTGATATCCGCAAGGTACCCAGGATGTTCTACAATACAGTATATATATTTATATATATTTAAATCTGTTTATTAAACATAACACACACACAGCAGTACATTTCACTTGAATTAGTAAGAGAGTAAACATTTTCACTTTTCATGTACCTCTTCGCATACTTGTAATTTCTATACAATACGGTTACATTTTAATGTACTGACATACAACTTAACTTGGTGCATTTTATAACAATAGGCATATCTGTAGTTTTGCTTAAGTATGATTAATGATATTCTAGGTAATTGCGGTAACATTCAGCTGTGTAGGCGTGAAATATGTTAATGCTTTGGTTGCGTGTTATGTGGTTTGTAATGGGTCGAGGGCAGGGCTGACAGAGCATCGGCAGCCACTATCAACTTTCATTTTCACATCTGGGTGGAACTTCGCTTGTTGCCCATCTGTATGTTTTTGGTCTAATATGATGAAATCAACTGGGGTATTACGTCAAGTGTGATATGACCCTTGTCATGATTGCTAAGTATTTACCAGAAGGGCTTTTTGTTCATACCACGTATTTCAAGGGGGGTATTTATCATCTCTAGACTCTATTTTTACTACAAAGTGGTCCCAGTGTTCGGCACCCTCTTGTATCTGGCCTCTAAGTTGCAGCTGTCTTAGAGTGTAGGCCTCTGCTAGTGTGGAGCTGTGCAAGGCTGCAAGCCAGGTGGAATGGGGGGGGGCATTAGGGGCCTTCAAGCGTGTAGCGATCAATCGCTTGTATATTACAAACGCAAGATCTATAAACTTGTGAGTGTGTTTTTCATTCTTGCCCCGGTATCGTATACCCAGCAAGCAGGACTCTGGTGTGGGTGCAAGCGTGTTATCTATTATGTCTGCTACAATCTCGGTAATGCGGCACCAGCCAGTATTTATTGTGTGGCATTCTCAAACCATATGGTAGAAATTAGCAGCAGGTGTAGCACATCTAGGGCATTCTGGTTTAGAGTTTGGGTATATTTTGTTGATACGGGCCGGAAATAGATATGCTTGGTGGATGGCTTGGCAGATTGGATGAGGCTCAGCCGCCTAAAGCTGAACTCTGAAAAAACGGAAGTCCTCATCCTCGGCAACACCCCGTCCGCCTGGGACGACTCCTGGTGGCCCACGGCCCTCGGCACCGCACCGACCCCCACAGACCACGCCCGTAACCTTGGCTTCATCTTGGACCCTCTTCTCACCATGACCAAGCAAGTCAACGCCGTGTCCTCCGCCTGCTTCCTCACCGTCCGCATGCTCCGCAAGATCTTCCGCTGGATCCCCGCCGACACCAGAAAAACCGTGACCCACGCCCTCGTCACGAGCCGCCTGGACTACGGCAACACCCTCTATGCCGGGACCACAGGCAAACTCCAAAATCGCCTGCAACGCATTCAAAACGCCTCGGCCCGCCTCATCCTCGACATACCCCGCAGCAGCCACATCTCCGCACACCTGAGACACCTGCATTGGCTCCCAGTCAGCAAAAGGATCACCTTCCGACTTCTCACCCACGCACACAAAGCCCTCCACGACAAGGGACCGGAATACCTCAACAGACGCCTCAGCTTCTACGTCCCCACCCGCCTCCTCCGCTCCTCTGGCCTCGCACTCGCTGCTGTCCCTCGCATCCGCCGCTCCACGGCGGGTGGGAGATCTTTCTCCTTCCTGGCGGCCAAGACCTGGAACTCCCTCCCCACCAGCCTCAGGACCACCCAGGACCACTCCGCTTTCCGGAGACTCCTAAAGACCTGGCTGTTCGAGCAGCGATAACCCCCCTTTTTCCTCTAGTGCCTTGAGACCCTCACGGGTGAGTAGCGCGCTTTATAAATGTTAATGATTTGATTTGATTTGATTTGATGTAATTGAATTGAGTGTATCTCAGTCTAATGTTACGGGATACGGATTTAATTGTGGTGAGGGCAGCTTCCCAGGACTTCTGGATGACTGGTGTGAGGAGGACACCATCCCAGCGGCTTTTGACTTGGGTCAGAGCAGTGCAGGTATCTGTTAGGAGTATTTTACATAATTTAGTAATGCTGCCCTTTGTGTTTCCTATAGTTAGTAATGAGGTGAGTAGAGGGGATTCGTCAGGTTCATTTGGGTTGCGCCCTCAAAGGTTTTGTAGAAGTTTGTTAATGGCACTAAATGTTAAGAAGGCCCCAGGTTGCATGATTCTGGTAGTCACAAGCTCTACAAAAGTGCTTGCTTTAGAGCTCGAAAACAGGTCCCCTGTGTTCAATGCTTTGGTTACCCATATATCATGGTGATAGGAGAGAGCTTGGACACCTGGTACCTGAGCCAAAGGTATTGCAGGTGAGTAAGGGGGAATTGGGGTTTTGCCCTGGACATATCTCCGCCAGCAATATCTGGCTGTTTCTAATAGGGGAGTTTTATTAGACGGGTAAGGAGGCCTGGACATAAGTGATGTCAATATCGTTTGTGGTGCCGTATAAGCCGTTATCGCTGTACACTCTGGGGTGGGCGGTTCGCCAAGCCACGTGGTTACCCATTGGAGTTGGGCTGCTTCGTATTATAATTCAAAGTTTGGCATGCCGAGTCCGCCTTCCTCCTGTGGGTATTGTGTAATGACTAGCGCTACCCTACGTCTGTCCCTGCCCCATAACAGATCTGTTAGCAGGGAGTGTAGTTTATGAAAAACCAAACGTGGCAGGGATATCGGGAGCGCTGTGAAATAGTATAAAAATCTAGGTAATATTAACATTTTGGCTATGGCCGTACGGCCCATGGGTGATAGTGGAAGGGAGCTCCAAAATGTCATAGATCCTTGAGTTGAGCGCAGCAGCCTATCAAGGTTGCCCTCCCGTAGGTCTGTCATGGAATGGTATACCTGAATCCCTAGATATTTAAAGGTCTGATATGCCCATGTCAATTGGTGTAATGGTAATGACGTTTGCCGTTCAGTAGGTATACGCGTAAGAGGGAAAATACATGATTTTGCCCAATTGACGCATAGACCAGAAGATAGAGCGAAGTTATCCAGGATTTGTATAACTCCTGTAAGGGACGAGGTATAGTTACGCAAGTATATTAAGGCATCATCCGCATATAAGGAAATAATATGGTATGTGTTGGATTCTTGGATGCCCCATTTGCATGCGCAGCTACGGAGTTTAATTGCCAATGGCTCCATAGCTATTGCAAATAATAAAGGGGATAGAGGGCATCCTTGTCTGGTGCCTCTATCGATGGGGAACGCCTCCGATATCACTTGCCCCGTTTTGACGCGAGCTGTTGGTTTGCCGTATAGCGTGGCAATCCAGCTGATGAAGCCGTTTTGAAAGCCGAACGCTTTCAGAGTGCGGAAGAGATAATCCCATCAGAGCGTATCAAATGCCTTCTCTATGTCTAATGATACAGCCACTGCCTCAGCTTCTGTGGTACTGTGTAATATACGGATTAGGCGTCTTATATTTAGAAAAGTGTTCCTCCCTGGTACAAATCCAGATTGGTCATGGTGTATTAAGTTTGGTAGATAAGGGAGTACTCTGTTTGCTAGGATTTTCCCCAGAAGTTTACAGTCAGTATTTAACAGGAGAGTGGCCTGTAGGATTTGACATCAAGTGGGTCTCGTCCCGGTTTTGGCAGTACCACTATCAATGCTTCATGCATGGAGTCTGGTAACTGTTTTCTATTTCGTGCTTCATTGAATACCTCGATCAGAGGCTGCAGGAGATGGGCGGATAGTGAGCTATAATATTCCATTGGTAGTCCGTCTGATCCAGGGGTTTTGCCACGTGCCATTTGAGAAAGAGCTAAGCGTAGTTCTTCACTAGTAATGGGACCATCTAGTGTGGCTGCGCTATCAATGATATTCATATTTTGGGGAATCAACAATAGGAGTTCAGACAGTTGTTGCTCATTTGGGGGACTAGTGGGCTGATATAGGGAACGATAATACGTATAAAAGGACTTATTGATTTCAGCTTGAGTGTTAATCACTTCTCCTGAGTGTGTTCTTATCGTGCCTATAGGTGAGGACTGTGATGGTTGGCGCACCAGCCATGCTAGTAGTTTGCCCGATCTGTCACCTTCTGCGTGCTGTCGGGCTTTAAAATGTCTGCAGTCGTGTCTGCTGAGTCTGGCTTCAGCCTCTCTGTAGTCAGATTTCAGCGAGTTTAATGTTTCAAGCGAGGTCACGTTAGTAGTGGCCTCGGTCTCTGCCTTGCGCATTTTAGATTCCAACTCTAGCAGTTCCCTGTTAAGCTTTCTTTTGACCCCTACCGAGGCTGCTAGGCAGTGGCCACGTATAACCACTTTGTGAGCGTCCCATTCCATGGCGCACGCTGTTGTTGTGTTTTTATTTAAAGCAAAGTAATCCGATAAGCATTTAGCTAGTTCAGCATGAAAAGGAGGATCTATGAGGGCATCTAGTTGTAAACACCATGTGGGAATGCACGTGTGTGTGCGGCCCGTTCTCAGGGTAGCTCGGAGCGGATTATGATCTGATATGGTAGCCTGATGTGGTTATTTTTGGGATTATGTCATTTGATGCGAATATCATATCTATTCTAGTGTATAGTTTATGCACTGGGGAGTAGAAAGAGTATTGGTGGTGTGTGGGGTGGCCAGTTCTCCAAATTTCTCTTAGCCTATTATTGGAGGCCCACTCTGCAAGTTCGAGTGAGGCACGTTTAGCTGGGGTGTTGTCCAACGGGGGGATAGAGCGGTCTCTGTGGGTGTCTAATCCGCAATTAAAGTCGCCACCCCAAATGGCATCCATCTCCGGGTCGTTGAGTTTGCTACTGTTAAGTGTCCGTAAACATTCCCATTGATTTGAATTGGGGGCATATATTGATGCTAATGCCATGGGTTCCCCATCTAGGGCGCCCTCCAGGAGGACATATCGACCATTTGAGTCACAATGTACGTGGGACATAACATAAGGGACCCCAGGGGCTATCCAGATCGCTACTCCCCGGGCGTATGTTGAAAAGGTGGTACCATATAATTGCCCCTTCCATTTTACTTTTGTATACTCCAAAGAGGACTTAGCCAGGTGTGTCTCCTGTAGCATGGAGAAATGTATTTGATGTCTCCTAAGGTATGCGTAGATCTGTTGTCATTTACGCGGGGTTGCCTTGTCCCTTATATTCCATGTGAGTATGTTATATTGTGGGTTATACTGTTGTCTTTGGGATGCCATGGCGTATTTGTGATTATGTGCATAGATTTTGTGGGTTTGCAGGTCCGACTCTTTTTGTATTAATAATATATTTCATGCCCATTGCGCCTAACCAGTTTGTTCTGCGGTTACCTAGTTTGTACCTGTTGTTAACATAATAGTGACGTTTACTTCGAATACTATAAGCTAAGTTATGCCTCATGGTTGTGACTCTTCTAATTAAAACAATAACATTAACTATATCTAACAATAACTGTGGTTGTGGCAAGGGCTTTGATGATACAATACTTGCCAAGCAGGTGGAACGGTCCATATGGTGCGGGGGTGTTTCAAATTAGTAAATTCAAGTCAATGCTGGTCCCAACCCGTTGTGCTCTTGTTGAGATTGCTACTTTCTGGGGCAACCGTGAACCTTTTGCTGCAGTCAGGGGTAGCGGTGAAATAGAGGCGAAGCCGGTGGGCAGCAAAAAGTTTTAGCAGCCGATTAGTGGCTTCTTCTATGGGATGTGCCGTTGTGTCCGAGACTGGTAAACACTAGCAGATGTCGTCTGCTGTCCGAGGAGTAAGATTGGGGCTGCAGGTGGAATCGTAGAGTCAGAATGTTTCTCTAGCTCGAACTCCAATCCCGATTGCGTCGACACGGAACCCGGAGATGTATTGGCGAAGAGGGATGTAGTCTGCAGCAGTAGAGAGCTTTCCGCGCGAGACTGTTCAGGGGTAGCTTTAGTATCTCGTTGCCTACGGGATTTGCGTTTATCTCTAGGGGGGTGATTTTTGTCCATGGGGCTTCTTGCATTTAACGGGTCAGCGAGTCCCTTTGCGTGTAGCTAAGTCCATGCGTCTTCTGGTGAGGTAAAAAAGAGAGTGCAGGTGTCATCCTGTATTCAGAGTTTGGCCGGGAACAGCAGAGCGTTTTTGATGTTGTGGTCTCTTAATCGCTCTTTGACCCGGAAAAATGAATTACACTTTTTCTGTACCTCCGCTGTAAAGTCCGGGTAGGCCGATATGTCTGCACCTTCAAAGCGCATTGGGCCTGCTTTGCGAAACAATTGCAATATGAGGTCCCTATAACGGTAATTGAGGAGTCTTGTTATTAGTGGGCGAGGCTGAGCGCCAGGTGGCAAGGGTCTTCCGGGAACCCTATGGGCACGTTCTACTGAGAAGAACTTCGGGACATTGTCCTTCAGTACTGTTTCTATTAACCATTGCTCAATGAACAGTTCTGCACACGGGTCCTCAACACGCTCGGGGAATCCCACGAAGCGGATATTGTTACGTCGAGACCTTCCTTCTGCGTCTTCAGCTCTGCGCTTCAGTGTCTCCATCTCTGCCGTTATAGCCCCCATTTGTGACTGGAGTTTGGTTACCGCTGGTGAGAGGTGTGACGTATCTTTTTCCAAACCTGCAACCTTTTCAGCCAACGCGTGTTGGTCTGTACGCAATAGGTTAACATCTTCAATTACCGAGCCTATTTTTGCTTCCAAGGTAATTTTAGTGTCTAGTATAGCTTGTAAAATCTTTTCAAATTGCGTTGTGTGTGTTTGGAGTGTTATTTCCATCTTTTGTAGTGCTTGATGTGTGGCCGAGGCTTCCGCAGGTGGGGTGGAGCTCCAGCATCCATATTCCCAGAGGGTGCACGTGGGGTCTTTGGTTTGGCCATTGATTATTTACGTAGCAGTGTTGTTTCTAACAATTGCCTTTTGAGCTGCTTCAATTGGTTAGGACTGCAGAGGTTTGTTCCTTTAAAGTGGGAATCTTGCTACGTATTAGGTAGAAAAGTTTCTCCGCACTCGGGTACTAGAGCGCCATATCTGTCAGGGCTGCACGTTGTGGCAGGGGCGTAGGGCCCATAGCTTTGGACCCGTAAGCGCTGTTTGGAGTAGTGAGGACTGGGTAGGGGTACTTTGCTTGCGTAGTGTGCACACTTTATAATGGAGAGCCTCAAGTCTTTTGAGTCTGTTGAGAGCACTGCTGGGAGCGCTGCGGCTCGATTAGTGCCGCCGGTGAAGCGCCAAAGGAGGATATAGGGGGTGATTCTGATTCTGGCGGGCGGCGGAGGCCGCGCGCCAGAATTCCGCCCTCCAAAATACCGCGCCGCGGTCAAAAGACCGCGGCGGGTATTTCAAGTTTTTCCCTGGGCTGGCGGGCGGCCGCCAAAAGGCCGCCCGCCAGCCCAGGGGAAAACGACCTTCCCACGAGGATGCCGGCTCGTAATCGAGCCGGCGGAGTGGGAAGGTGCGACGGGTGCATTTGCACCCGTCGCGTATTTCACTGTCTGCCAAGCAGACAGTGAAATACTTGTAGGGGCCCTCTTACGGGGGCCCCTGCAGTGCCCATGCCAGTGGCATGGGCACTGCAGGGGCCCCCAGGGGCCCCGCGACCCCCCCTACCGCCATCCGGTTCCCGGCGGGCGGACCGCCGGGAACTGGATTGCGGTAGGGGGGGTCGGAATCCCCTCGGCGGCGCAGCTAGCTGCGCCGCCTTGGACGATTCAACAGGGCAGCGGTACACTGGCGGGAGACCGCCAGTGTTGCCGGTCTGACCGCGGCTTTACCGCCGCGGTCAGAATGCCCTGCGGGGCACCGCCGGCCTGTCGGCGGTGCTCCCGCCGACCCTGGCCCCGGCGGTCTAAGACCGCCGGGGTCAGAATCACCCCCATAGTGTTGTGTCCTTTTGTGTGTTTTATTGCTTGGGGGGGTCTGTTTTACTGTTGTGGAACTGCCTGGAGGCTGGGACTGGTGCGTTCCCAGTTTTCTTGACCTCTGGTGTTCCTGTCCCACATCGGTCCTTTTTCACACTCTCTATCTTTTTACTCTGCTTTTTACGTTCCTTTTCCCCATTTCTGCCAAGCTGTTTCTTGGTCCGGGCGCGGGCCGCAAGGGGTCGTCTGTACAGCGCACAGGGGTATCTCCAGCCGGCCGCCCTGGGTGCAGGGTCACAGATCAGGGGCACCAGCGCAGCCACACTCGCTCCAGTGGGAGCACGGTTTCAGCACGCACACCAGCCCCAAGAGCATAAGGCGGCCACGCATCCCAGCGGCTCAGATAGGCGGGCCGAGGGAAGTGAGTCGGCCCCTCCCAGGGGCGCAGTTCGTATCGAGCCGAGTGCAACCCTCGGAGAGGGCATCCGCTCCAGGCGCAGGGCCCCGGAGCAGGGGCACAGGCGCAGCCTCACCTGCACCGGAGTCAGCGTCTCCCCTCCGGCAGCCAGATTGTTCACCAAACACGCCAGGAGCGCGGCCTCCGTCACAGCTTGCGCGGTGTAGGGCGCGTCACGTCCCGGCGGCTCTGGCAAGCGGGCCTCGCCTTCCACGGCCCTCGTCGGCCTTTCACGGGACCGCAGCCCGCTCCATGGTGCCTGAAGGGCCGCAGTCGGGTTTAGATGAGGCGATGTTGGCGCCCCAGTCAGAGCAGGTGGCGCCTCGCACGTTTGAGGGTGCAGGCGTCTGTATTAGGATAGTAAACTCGGGCCGGGATCGGAGCTGCAGATTATGCGATGTTCTACAATATATAACACGTTTTAGACAACTGACAGCAGAGACTACGTGGGTAGAATGTACTCTTGTAACTCTGTTTCATAGAGGTCTTTGAGAAGAGATAAAAGACAAACTAGTACATTCAGCTAGAGTGGAAGATTTACGAGGCCTAATGGATTTAGTGCTCTCCATAGAGTATCATCTACAGGAACACCGTCTAGAAAAGAAAAAGAATCGTGGACCTTCTCAGGTAGGGAACCCACGTACCATTCTCCATTGTTCCGAAGTCTCGACCTGAATTAAGAGAAGCGACAGAAGGGGAACCAATGCAAATAGACACCGCTCGTGGCCCTCTCACTGCTAGTGGGCAACGAAAATAGACTGACAAAAGGAAAAAGTCTTTATTGTGAAGCTGCTGGTCACTTGCTTCGTACCTGCCCAGTCCGTCCTGTGAAGTCCTCGGGAAACGCCAATTCCGGCCTCTCTGAGAAGGGAGGGGATGGAATTCTCTGAGATACCTTCAATTTGTTCTTCCAAAGAAGATGCAACTGCCCTGTTTCTGTTACCTGTTACTCTGAAATTGCCAGATGGTCGAGAAGAAAGAGCATTGACATTATTGGACTGTGGAGCCAGTGGAATCTATCTGGATGAGACATGGGCCATGAAACAAAAAGTTCCACAACTACCTAAGGACATTCCAGAACAGGTTCTTACAGTTGATGGATGTCTATTAGCTTCGGTCCTGTCATCAGTACTACTCCTAACCAATGTCTACGCTTTGGAAAACATCAGGAACATGTCTCTTTTGATCTGATCTCTTCTCCTAATCATACAATAATCCTAGGAATACCCTGGTTTACACGGCATAATCCTTATATCAATTGAGAAACCAGAACTATTTCTCTGTCTTCCAAATTCTGTCAAGACCATTGTTATGCCTCAGAAACATATTGGTCACCAAAGAAGATGTTATCAACCGAACCCAAATTAGAGTATACCATAAACTCTATTCAGGGGGTACCTAGTTACTATCTGGATTATATTGACGTGCTCAAAAAACCCACAAAATCAGTACTACCTCCACATAGAGAATACGATTGTACCATTTCCCTAGAACCTGGAGCTGTTGTCCCCTTTGGTAGAATGTACTCTCTAACTGAACCTGAAAAGAAAATACTCAAGGAATATCTCAAAGAAAATACACAGTTTTCCGTACACCTTTTGGTCATTACGAATATAAGATAATGCCCTTTGCTTTAACCAACGCCCCTTCTATTTTTCAGAGATTCATGGATTCGGTACTTCCTGACCTTTTAAATCACACCGTAGTAATCTACTTAGATGACACCATAATATATTCCAGACATCCAGAACATCACACCAGACATGTAATGCAAGTACTAGACATACTTATGCAACATCAACTCAACTGTAAACCCGAGAAATGTGAATTTGACAAGACAGAAGTAAAATATTTAGGATATCATATTAGTCAAGTTGGTATTTCCATAGATCTAGAGAAGGTTCAGGACATCCTAGACTGGCCATCCCCCTCGTCTGTCTATCAAAGAAACCCAGTGTTTTTAGGGCTGGCCAACTTTTATTGCCAATTTATTTCGGACTTTGCTAAACAAACCAGCCAAATCACACAAACTCTTAAAAAAGAGAGTTTAAGGAATGGTTTCATTTGGACGGATGTGGCTGAAAGCGCATTTCAAAACCGAAAACGTGCTTTAGCCCAATCTCCTATACTACAGTATCCGGATACAAGCAAACAATTTATCATAGTCCCTGATGCTTCAGAAAGAGCTATAGGGGCCACCTTTATTACACAGACAGGACGACAATGGATTAGAACATCCAATTTTTTATCTATCCCATGTGCTATCTAATTCTGAGCAAAATTATTCAGTTTTGGAACGAGAACTTATACCTCTAAAAGCACCCTGTCAGGAGGGGAGACAATTCCTTATGGGTTCTAAGGAACCATTTGAAGTGAGAACAGACCATCAAAATTCACAGTGCCTAAGAAACTTTCAATGTCGGAACAGTTGCCAAGCCCGTTGGGCTTTCTTTTTTAGCCTATTTGATGTTTATATCACCTATATTCCAGGTGCTCAAAATATTTTGTCAGACGCCCTGTCTCGACACTACCCTGAAAGTATCAATACCCCTTCACAACACCTCATTGAACCAGACAGAATTATTGGTCAAGTCCAGTCATTCCTTGATAAAATATGGTCTGAGTACTCAACCCTCTCAGAAGTAGAAATGAAAGAGCTATGTCCAAAATTACGCAAGGTTAAAGGGTACTACTTCCATAAAGATGCGTTATTTCTACCTACTAAGATAGTGCAAAGAAAAGCACTAGAAATGTGTCATGACTCCCCTGTGGCCGGTCATCGTGGTATCAAAGCCACACAGGAATTACTCTGTCGTTCCTACTGGTGGACTATACTTAAGCAGGATACTGAGAGTTGCGTGGTGTCTTGTCCCATCTGTGCTCAAGCAATGATACCCCATACTAAGCCCACAGGACTACTTCAACCTTTACCTGTTCCATCAGTCCCCTGGCATACTGTATCAACCGATTTCATGTGTTCATTACCACCCTCAGTAGGAAATTGAGTTATAATGGTGACTGTAGATTCATTTACTAAGATGGCTCATTTTGCAGCCTTCAAGAAAGTACCCACATCCACAGAATTAAGTCAAATCTTCATACAAGAGATTTTTCGTCTCCATGGTCTCCGTCAAGTTATTGTTTCAGATCATGGCCCTCAATACATATCACGTTTTTGGAAGCATTTCTGTAAAACCCTAAATATCGAGGTAGCCTTATCTTCTGGATTACATCCTCAAACTAATGGGCAAATGGAACGCCTGAATCAAGAACTCGAACAATACCTACGCTGTTTTTGCAATACCACTCAGAGTAACTGGTCCACGTATTTAGGCATTGCTGAGTTTTCATATAATAATACAGTACATAGTGCCTCAAAAGTCACTCCTTTTTTCTGCTTATATTGTTTTCATCCTAAATCTTTTCCTGCTAATCCTACAGACTCTTCTACACTTCCTGAAGTCACCTCCTTTTCTCAAAAATTACGTAGAATTCAACGCCTTATACGTTCTAGTCTTATGTATACTAAACAACAAATGAAAAGGATGGCTGATAAGAGACGATGTGAAGCTCCATCTTATCATATCCAAGATAAAGTCTGGCTTTCTTCCAGATTTTTACCCCTCCGTCTGTCCCAAAATAAGTTCAAACCCCGCTATTATGGACCCTTTTAAATTCTTCAGAAGATTAATCCAGTGTCCTTCCATCTTCGAACATGGAAGATCCATCCAGTATTTCACGCCTCACAACTGAAGCCCTATAAGCCTGACCCTTTTCATAGGCAACTCACCTGTCCGTCCCCTTTGTTAGTGAATGACGAACCCAAATATGAATTTCAGGAAATATGTGATTCTCGTCTATTCCGAAACCATCTCCAATATCTTATTTATTGGAAGGCTTATCCTCTTAGTGAGGGTTCTCGAGAAGATGCCTCTTCTGTTCACGCCCCTCTTGTGATCCGTCGGTTTCTCCGTTTGTGTCCGCACAAACCTGGGGTTCCGGGGGGGACCTACTGTTGCGCCACGGCCCACCGCGACCTGAGCAGAGCAATCGGCTCAGGGTGCATCTGGAGCTGCGGTTCATGTTCTCGGCCGCCAAGCATGCCGCACACCTCTTGTATTTTTTCGCACAAGGCCCTAAAGTGGGCATTGGGCCTCGGTGAGTTCAGGGCGTGGCGCGCCCTCGAAATTAGAAGTGGGCACTCCCCAAACCCCTCACTTACCTAGTGAAGCCTGTTCTTTTCTTCTGTTTTGTCTTCTTTCTCCTTTTTCTTCTTTCTGTCCTTTTTTCCACTTAGTTGCTTCTACCCTTTCCCTGCATGCATTAGGACCCTTTTCCAAAATGGCGCCTTTCTCTATATTCTCCTATGGTCCTTTCCCATTCCAACATGGCGTCTTTTTTCTTCCTGTCTGTCATTTCCTGTTTTAGGGTATATAAGGAGTGTGATTCTTGTTCTCCTTGAGCTGCAACACTTCCTTTGGTGGTGATCACGCCCTGGTTGTTTTTCTCCAGATTTTTTCCTTGCCTGTTCCAGTTTCTTCCAGTATTGTTTTTCTTTGTTGGAAGACTTACCTTTTTGCTTATTTTTGTTCCAGGGAGTTCCAGCCATAGAAGTTTTTCCCTTTGGGGTTTTTTCCTCTGGGACTCTGGAGGACACGGACTGCCTTTTGACGTCCCATCAGCAGCAGCACCGTGGCTACCAGAAAGGGTCGCCCTTGCCTTGGTCAAGGGAGAACCTACAAGGATCGAGACCACTCTGCAGTTCCAGTTGGCCTGAGTCATAAACGACGAGTAGCCTGTGACAAAAGAAATTTGTGTATCTGGACAGAGCCAAAGCACAGATCTAATGGTGAGGTCTGATTGGCTGTCAGCAGTTCAACCAGGAAGTGCTGGCAGCCATCTTAGGGCCAATATACATGAAGCGCCAATTGAAATGCATTCTAGTGAATAGCAGCTTTTGAGAGTCACAAAAAGGAGAACGTATGAAGGGTTATAACAAATTTTAGTTACAATATAATTCGTTTGTTGATGGTACCATACTAATTTTAGGAATTGTGGTGTGTTCTAAGGTGATTTTACCCCATGAAAAATCCTTCTGCTGGGATTTCATGAATCATGTTTGAGAGAAAACAGTTTTCTCATGATTTTCCCATAGAGGATATGAAAGGTGATCCAGAAGCTAAAATGAGAGCAGATTTTCTGTAAACTCACACTACCTTTCTCAGCCACATGAGAATGAAGTCTGGCATTCTCAGTAAAACATGAACTTCCACCAGGAGCAGCACCTGTCAGGTGACTCCCTTGTGACCTACTGCAGCCTCCCAGAGTGATCTAAAGAGCAACTAGAGCGCTAACATTCTTAATTATGATAAAAGTGTGGCACACCTGAAGCCATCTTGGTTGAATTAAACTGGTGAAACCCAAAACATTTAATTTAGAAAGGAACAAAATGAAGGTGTCAGAGAAATTATGGTTAGTGCTGAAGAAAGCAAATTGACACATTTTAAGTGAGTTCTCAAATATCTTCCTCTTCTATTTCATTAAAACATTCTGAGATGCAAACTGAAACATGCACCTGCAACACCAGCAGCAGACTGCCAGTTAACCCCTTGGTGATCAGCAGCTTTATTACAGTTTTTAATGAACAACTACAGTGCTAATATTCTGAATTTATGCCAAAAGTATGGCACATCTGAAAGTCATCTTGATGGAATTGAAGTGGAAAACTGAAAGGATTTTCTTCTGAGTATAATGCAGTAAATGAGGAGATTAGGGAGCGCCACAATAAATAAGTCTCCCAAAATGGCCACCAAAGAAAACACTGGTGCATGTTAGAACAAAAGCATCAATATTTTTGATGCTATTTTGGAGCATTAGTCGACTATCGCCAAAATGTATGGCGCTAGTCCAGCAATGAGTGGAGAGGCCCAGTGGAATCAATGGGAGCATCACTTTAACGCCTGCTTTGGGCAAACATTAAAAATGGTGCAGTGAAATCTCGTAAATTTCACTGTGCCATTTTTCTAGGCCTTGTAACGGGGGAACAACGCCCTTGCATACATCATGCCTGGTGCAGGTATAATGTGGCGCAAGGAGTTACAAAGTGGCGCAATGCTTGTATTGCTCCACTTTGTAAATCTGTCACGGGGGAAATGGCCTCCTTGATGCTGCCTTAGTGTAAATAAAAATTATGCTAGGGCGGCGCAGGTGGCGCTAGAGGCTTGTAAAAATGCCCCTTAATGTTTTTTTTTGTTGCAGTTTTATAGACCACAGACTGGACCCGAAGGCTTTGGAGTGCTTTACATGAGCATCAGTAATATTACACAAGGGCACAATCATTTTGGTTTTAGGCACGGGAAAATTACGTGATTTGCCCAGAATCACAGGATGTCAAGCTGACGTCCAAACTCGGACCCGGTTCCCCAGTTACAAAGTCTACAGCTCTGGCCATAATGCCACATCCTGCAACAAATAATCAAGTGATCATCTGGTTAAAAAAAATCAAGATAGCAAATTATTTAAAGTTCTTTGTCGCTATTTAAGAACTTAGAAAATATGCCCTCATTTTAGTTTTTAGAGTACTAACCATAATTTCTATGGGAAGAAGACCCTCTTATTTTTATAATTTCTAAATAAAATGCTTTAGGTATTACCATTTTAATTACATTAAAATGATATCAGGCGTGCCACACTTTTGTAATAAGTGCAAGCTTATTTTGCAAGCTGGTTGTTTGCAAGCTAGTTGTTCATTAGAATGCTCTGGAGGGACAGAGCTCAGGGGGATGGACTCTGACAATTGAGGACAGGGAGGAGGGCGTAGAGGCAATAAGTTGACCATGCTGGGCAGGCAGGAGGAGAAGAAGCAGTACAAGGGACCATGGAGGGCAGGGGCAAGAAAACAACCATACAGGACAGGCAAGAGAGGCTGTGGCAGTTTAATAGACCATTGAGGGCAGAAGGAAAAGGCAGAGGCAGAACAACCATACAAGCCAACAGCCTCGATTCAGGCAGGAGGCTCTGAATGTTTTAAGCCCAAAATCTGTCTTCTGCCTAAAATCTCCTCTTTTTCAATGTAAGGCAAAGGGGAAAGTCAATTCCCCAGGTTTCTTTTTCCAAATTCTCCCTCTTAGCAAGTTCAGAATGTTGGCAAGTATGGTACATTGGATCACGGAGTGCAGGAGGAAACAGGGTAGAGACATGGACTCGGATAACAGAGGGCAGGAGGGAGATGGCCAGGGGCACCAAACTCACCTTACAGGGCAGGAGTCAGGGATTGCAGCAGCACAATACACCTCACAGGGCAGCACAACGCCCATGGAAAGCAATAGGGAGGGGACAGGGCCATGCACATGGACAACAGAAAAGAAAGGGGAAAGAGGCAAGGGCAGCAAGCTGACCATACCGAATATACAGGAGGTACAGTTGCAGCATAACGCACCATGAACAGCAGGTGGGAAAGGGCAGTGGCAGCACATCAGACTATGCACCGCAGGAGGGAGGGGGTGGTGCATGGTCTTGGACAACACAGGGTAGGGAGACGGGGGATGGGGCAACAAGCTAACTGTTTAGGGCAGGCGGGAAGGGCAGTAACAGAACAATGGCCACGTAGGTGGAATGAGGGAGCAGGGGCATGGGCTTGGATAATGGATGGCAAGGAAGACGGGGGCATGAGCAGCAAGCTTGGGTGGGGGCAGCACATTTCCAGGCCAGGGCCTGTGTCCAACCGCCCCACCCCAATCTTGCATTGCCATGGGCATCTTACTTCATGTTAAAAAAAAACCTACAGGGACGTTATAGTTAGAAATTCAAATTTAAAAAGAAATTCACTGAAAAAACAAAGGTTACAGGGACATTGAAATGAAATGAATAAAATATTTATAAAGCGCTCTAATGCCGAAAGGCGTCTATGCACTGCCAAGGATTAAAGATAGTAAGCATAAGAAAATTTCACAAAATACCATTTTGGAGTGTTTTCCTGAAAGGAAGAAGTCCTGTCATAATCTTCAGTTCGAAGGGAAGTGCATTCCAGAAATTCAGCTGTTATAATTAGAGTTATTGTATATTTTGTTTTAACAGACTCTTTTGCCACCTAGCCTGCCTGAAAAAAGACTATTTAATAAGATATTGTTTGCCAGGGTAAGGCGACTGAAACAAAGGAAAAGAAGATCTACGTACATGAAAATCCAGTATGCAAATGAAGCAAAGGGGAGGGGTTATTGACTTACTAGTAATGAGAGGAGGGCAAATGTAAATATTTTGTAAAGTTTTTTTTTTTTAAAGTTGTAGTTTATTAATGTTGTTATGGTTTGGTGATTTCTTTCCTTAATAGGTTTTAAAGATTTCAATATTATTACAGTCTTCCATTGTTGACTGAAGTGGCAGTTTGTTCTTCAAGAACAGTAACTGCAGCTGCATGAATATGTATGTTTAAGGTGCTATAGAGAAATTAATGCTTCTTCCCTCTGTAGGATAAAGATTTTTATGTAAGGGGCAGGTTTTGGCACAGAACACATCCTCATGGTATACAACTCACTGCTGTCTGATGGTGGAGATGGCAGTTCTATTGCACATCATGTTATATATGCTTATCACTCTGGAGAGATTTGTCAGCGCAGTGCAGGGGGCCCCTAAATACTCAATTTAGGGGGGTGTTTAGGTCTGGGGGGTTAGTAGCCAATGCCTACTAGCCCTGAGGGTGGCTACACCCTCTTTGTGCCTCCTCCCTGAGGGGAAGGGGGCACATCCCTAATCCTATTGGGGGAATCCTCCATCTGCAAGATGGAGGATTTCTAAAAGTCAGAGTCACCTCAGCTCAGGACACCTTAGGGGCTGTCCTGACTGGCCAGTGACTCCTCCTTGTTTTTCTCATTATCTCCTCCGGGCTTGCTGCCAAAAGTGGGGCCGTGGCCAGATGGGCAGGCTTCTCCACTAGCTGGAGTGCCCTGGGGCGCTGTAACAAAGGGGGTGAGCCTTTGAGGCTCACCACCAGGTGTTACAGTTCCTGCAGGGGGAGGTAAGAAGCACCTCCACCCAGTACAGGCTTTGTTACTAGCCACAGAGTGACAAAGGCACTCACCCCATGTGGCCAGCAACATGTCTGGTGCGTGGCAGGCTGGCAAAACTAGTCAGCCCACACTGGAATTCGGATATGTTTTCAGGGGGCATCTCTAAGATGCCCTCTGGGGTGTATTTCACAATAAAGTGTACACTGGCATCAGTGTGCATTTATTGTGCTGAGAAGTTTGATACCAAACTTCCCAGTTTTCAGTGTAGCCATTTCGGTTTGACAGACTCCCAGACCATATATTCTTATGGCTACCCTGCACTTACAATGTCTAAGATTTTGCTTAGACACTGTAGGGGCATAGTGCTCATGTACCTATGCCCTCACCTATGGTATAGTGCACCCTGCCTTAGGGCTGTAAGGCCTGCTAGAGGGGTGACTTATCTATGTCATAGGCAGTGTGAGGTTGGCATGGCACTCTGAGGGGAGTGTCATGTCGACTTAGTCGTTTTCTCCCCACCAGCACACACAAGCTGGCAAGCAGTGTGTCTGTGCTGAGGGAGGGGTCCCCAGGGTGGCAAAAGACATGCTGCAGCCCTTAGAGACCTTCCCTGGCATGAGGGCCCTTGGTACCAGGGGTACCAGTTACAAGGGACTTACCTGGATGCCAGGGTGTGCCAATTGTGGAACAAAGGTACAGTTTTAGGGAAAGAACACTGGTGCTGGGGCCTGGTTAGCAGGCCTCAGCACACTTTCAAATCATAACTTGGCATCAGCAAAGGCAAAAAGTCAGGGGGTAACCATGCCAAGGAGGCATTTCCTTACAATGTAAAACTGGGTACTCTCAGCAATGATCGGGCAACTTGGTCAGCATTAGCTGGCTAAACACCATATCCAAATATAGTACCATTAAATAATATCAAAGAGTGTGGTTTATATACACATTTAGTCAGACTGTAGCATGGCCTGATGCAGTTTGTTATGCGCACCATAACTACTGTCACAGTACGGGCTGTTCACGTTGTGCAGATACAGTTAGTTGTGCTTGTAATTTGTCCAGTTACTATCAATGCTATTATGGGTAAAATTCCTACCAAATTTGAGGAAATTCCATTTTAGATTGCAAGAAAACACAGACCAGGATGAAGCAGTCTTTCATCATATGTGACTCCAAGACAAATTTAGAATTCCATCCATGGGGCAGATTTGAGAGCCACTAGCGCAACCCTGCGCCACATTAGCATCATTTTCTTTTGCGCTAATGTGGCCCAACGAGGCCAAAATTGCTGCACCAGATTTACAAAGTGGTGCAATGCATGCTTTGTGCAACTTTGTAACCCCTTGCGCCACAATATGCATGCACCAGGTATAATGTATGCAAGGGGGGCAGTCCCCCGTTAGGGGCCCGGAAAAAATGTCGCAAAGAAATCTAAAAGATTTATTTGCATCATTTGTTTGGCATTTTTAACGCCAGCTTAGAGCAGGCATTACATGGGGGCATCCCATTGTTTTCAATGGGCCTCTATGTACTGTTCAGGGTCAGCGCCAAAATGAACAGTACGTCAATAGCGTCAGAAATTCTGTCTCTATTGCCCCCTACCCGGCGCTGTGGTGCGTCGTATTTTAAATAGTGGGGTGTTAAGGGTGCCAAGAAACCAGGCCTGGTAAGCCACAACTTAAAATTAAATCTGATACAGATACCACCAAGCAGACACCTCCAAAAACGTGGGGATAAAATAAAAAGGATAAAAGAAAAACATGGAGTGGATCCCCACACTACTGAAAACCCCAAAATATTACAACTTACATAACTGTGATAGAAATAAACAGCCTGATAGGTATCAGTATTCTGATACTGGTCATTCTTGTTCCTTTCAGGACTCTTCAAACAGAAAGTCAGAGAGAGTGTGAGGAGGCGAACACAGTCAGGAAGAGTATGTGAAACAGTAAAAAGACTCACAGTGCTCCATTCATCTCATCATTAAAAAAGGAAGAGAAACTTTCACAACAAAACCCCAATTTAAAAATAAGAAAATGGCAGGAATTTCAGCTAAATATGCCACAAATACTCAGGACACTTCTTTTGAACAAGACAGGGGCAAAAACATTGCTCATCAGGGTAGCAGACGTCATGATAGTTTGTCAGACTCTTCAAAAGTCTCTGACAACAAGACCAACTAATGATTTCATACCAGTTCAAACCCCAGATCAGTGACTAAGCCCTCCAGATAGATTTTATGATTTGCACATCGAAATCAAGGCTGATATGTCTAATGTTTATGACATTCTCTTGGCTAAGGTAGATTGGCCGCCTGAGTTTGTTAGAAAAGTCCCACAGGGGGAGAGTGTAATATTACCAGCCTTTTCTGTTCTTGTTCCTGAGGAAGTTAAAGAAGCATATCCTGCAGAATAGGCTCTCGCACAAGCCCCAGCATTATACTGCAACTAAGCAGGCTTGGATAAAGACTCATCTTATCACTCAGCCTGCAAGTGCAATCACAATTCCCTTTTAAACATGAAGCTAAACGCCCTGTTAAGGAATTCTATCACAATTGGAATATCAAGGTGTCAATAAACTTTATATCTCTCCTATGAATAATCCTTTATTTCCTGTAGCAAACCCAGATCACCCATCCCACAAAGTCTTAGACTACAGACACTTAAACAGTCAAACCTCACTTTGGCTATACAAAATTCACATAGCACAGCTTTAATGAACAACATTATTCGTACAAAATGCAAAACCGCATTAAACATCTCCAATGGCTTTCTCTGTTAAAATATAGCACCTGAAAGCAGAGATTTTACAGCATTTACTGACTTATGAATACAGAGAAGATTTTGCAGGATGCCTCAGGGGTATAGGAATAGTCCAGGTCTGTTGTTGCCCGCATAACCTCAGTTTTACACAAAATTGACTCAGAAGCATTGTTTTATGTTGATGACATTTACCTCAATGATGATGATTTAAATACACATTTCACCAGAGTGGATCACATTGTCCTAGGATTTGCAGACCACGGCTATAAATGTAATTTTCCAAAATCTAAAATTGCCTATCGTAGTGTCCTGTTTTTAGGATATGAATTATCAGATGAAGACAGAAGCCTTGCCCCACACTTCTAGAGAAGCGTGCTCTCTTACATCCACCAAATACATTAAAAAAGCTACTATGACTTATAGGCTTTCTAAACTTTGGTACAACACATATACAAGACTATGTGAAATGGGTCAAACCATTGTATGATTTAATTTGTCCTGATTTTTCAGACAAACATTGGACTACAGAACATACTACTATTCTTAGAACATTCCAAACAAACATGTTTGCTTCCAAACACTTACATACCTATGTTAACACCACTAACTTAGTTACTCCCATAATTGCAGGTTCTACTGGATACACATATGTCACCTTTAATGAAGGTGAAACTGTACTGATTGCATATACATCTCATTTATATTATAATACAGAAATGCATTTTGCATCAACAGAAACATTTCTGACTGCAGTTCCAACAGCTGTCCTAAAGGAATGTCCATTGGCTCAGGGGAAATGCATAATTGTGTGTAGGGAACTTCTACTGTGAAATTATTGCATTCTCAATGGACTTCTGTAAGTTATGAGTCCTTTACCAAACTGTCCAATATTTTGTGTGCAAAGTACCTATCCAGGACATATGAAAAACAATGTGTCAAAAGTGTCAGATTTGTAAGTATATGTGGGTAGTTTGTACCATTGTAGAACGACTGATGACAGACTGCAGCATGTCCAAACTAGTCATTTTGTTGGAATTAGGTGGTAGAAGCTTGCATATTGGGTTATGTCTTCATGACCAATGTTTGAGGACAATGCTTCATAGCCATTTCTTGCCACACCAGAGGAGGAGTAAATTACTTGTTCGTATGTGTACTAGATGGGTAGGTATTGACCCTTTCTTTCTCTCCCACCGTCTCTCCCTGTCCTCTTCTACCCTTGTATGCATCAGCGTCATGAGGCAAAGGAGAAGGGGCACCGACAAGTGGGGAAGCTGCAGCCCACAGGACCGAGGAGGCAGAGTCCACTGACGCCGAAGGGATCAGTGGGATGAAGGGCGAGGGGAGCACCACGGGGGAGATCGGTACAGCAGCAACATCTTCGGATTCCTCCTCCGATGGAAGCTCCCTGGCGGGGGCAGACCCATCTGGGTCCATCCCAGCACCATCCTTGTCCTCCACCCCCCTTACCAGCACTGCCCTCCCTGTAGCTCCTCACACAATTTCCCATGTCCACTCACCGAGGAGGGTGGGCGTCTCCTTCGCTGCAGGCACCTCTGCCTGTCCCCGTTAGCCCTGCTGCTCTCAATGAGGAGGCTATTGACCTCCTGAGGTCCATATCTGTGGGGCAGTCAGCCATCGTGAATGCCATCCAGGGACTGGCATCCCAGATGCAACAAAGTAATGCCTACCTGGAAGGTATTCACGGTGCCTTGGCTGGCCTGCAGAGACCGTTTCAGGCTATGGCCTCCTTTTTGACAGCAGCCAGTGTCCCTTCATCTTCCTTCCCCCATCCATCTACCTGTGCCCAATCCATCACCCCTCTCCCCTCACCCATCCAGAGCACATAAACAGACCAGCATTCACCCACTACAACAGACAAGGTGTGCAAAGAGAAACACAGGCACCACAGGTCACACCACAAGCATGCACACAGTCAACACACACCTGCAGACAGGATTACAGCCACTCCCTGCACTGTCTTCCCCACCACCTCCTTCACCACAGTCACATCACCACTCAGACCTGCCATCACTACACCAACATTCCCTGATCCTGCTACCAGTCCTGTCATACCCACAGACACCACAAGAGCAGACCCACAGACATCCACCCCACATCTGCTCTCACCATGACAACCATCATGACCACATGTAGCACATCCACCCTACTTGCAGCCACCACCCCAACATAGACTCACACACCTTGCATAAAATCTCCCTGCATCTCTTTGCCTCCTCCCAAAAACATAAATACCCTCACTCACTCACTCACCAACCCAACATACACCCACCACACACATTGCACACACCTGCATCCATGTCCAGCACACCAACACCTCCTACAACCACTCCCTCTACCTCCACTCTTAAACCTTTTACTCTTGACTGCCCCGTGTACCTAAAAAGGTTTTCTGTGCCAGTCTTGACCTGTTCCCTGCTCCTGTCCCGGTCCCTACCACCAACCCCCCAACCCTGAGATGCCTGCCTGCCCCATTGATCCCACTGCCATGTGGAGGCCAATTTGCAGTCAGGAGTCAAGGTGGGGCATGTGACAGTGCCCAATGTGCCCGGGGTACATCAGATATTTTGACTGGCCAGTAGGCCTCACATGTATATAGTTGTAATTATTTAGATGGATTTTTAATACATCTGCCCACTTACCAGTGACGTTGGGTTGGTCTACTTATTGGAGCTTTTTTCCACAGTTGCTCCAAACTTCTGGATGTTCTTCCAGAAGGTCTTCGAAAGTCCTTTAGGAGTCCACATCTCACCCCAAGGTTCCAGAAGCTCTGAGTTGCTCCTTGAGGGTTAGGACTCCAACTCGCAGGATGCACCTGGCTTGGTTGTGTAGCCATTTTAGTTAATAGCTCCCTGCACATTATTTTAACACACTAGGCCTCTGTGCACTTTAACCTAGATATATTTTATTCAACTTCGCATTATTATTATTACAATACCCATTCTTACGGTCTTGTTTTACTTCCATTTCTCTAACTGTTTTTGCCTAGGCTAGCACTCTGTTCTCAAACAATACATTCTTATTCAATGTGTGCTTCATTCAAGGCTGCAGTTCGGTACATTGCCGGTGAACGTGGTAGAAGTTTAGTCTCCAACATTCGTAGAAAATACACATCCTTACGTAGGGACATTTTATCAGAACATCAGCTGTGTTATTATATAAACACTTCCTCGTCCCTTATATGTTAGAGGGAGATTCCAGCCAGGGAACCATGACTGTATGCTGATTGCTGAATGCTTCGCTACAGATGCTAATGCAGACCACAGGTCTTTGCTCAGGTATGGGGGTTGATGTCTTCCCAGGGGAAACTGAAAGGCAGAACTAGAACTTAACATGCTGTGCTCAAACTATAACTTAGGTATGAGATAGTGTATCAACCATAGTGCCAATATGATATCGTTGTTTTTATACTTCACTCTTCTCGTCACAATTTTAATACTGTCATGTTGCGTCATTCTGGTTATTGCAGCTCACACTTTGCTATCTAAAATGCAGTTGTTTTATTGAACTCATTATTGAAACATATACTGCTTCTGATCATCATTTATATATGAGACTGAAGTGTATATGAGAGAACTGGATGCAACCTGAGTGACCACGACTTCCCTGAGAAGCCTAGTATGTCATGCGCTCAGCTGCCCAATCATCACTATCCTTTGGTAGAGATGAGGCACTGCTAGTTAACCGGAGCAAAACCCGGATTAGAGCGACAGGTGTCACCTGCAGTGGTTTAGACTCAGTCTCCCACACCGCAGACGATCCTGCTGCTCAAAATCCAGTAGTCTCATTAGGATAATGAGAGCCTACGCGACAGCTCAAATCCAAAAATGACCACTGGTCACTGATCAGCTCGTCAGTTTCTTCAGTCCTTGATGCAGGGGACTTTGGTCAGCTATTGTCTACCTGTTGCAAAAAGGGAGTCCCTTCTTGAAGCAGTTGAAGACAGGCAACATGATTTTAGTGGTGAAGCACAAGTGTGCACCTGGTGCAGTCCTTCAGCGTGCTGTGTACAGGTGCAGGTCAGGGGTCCCGCAGGCAGTCCTTTCTTTTCTTTGTCTTGTTCCTTGTAAGGATCTGAGATGGGGGTGCAGCTCTGCCAATTTTATCCATGCTCCTGGGGTGGAAAGCAGGGGGGCCTCTTGACCAATCATGTGCAGGCCACCACCCTTCTAAGTAACCACCTCTAGGGAAGTGTTCTAAAACTCTTTCTAGATGTGAGTTATATTACATTCAACAGTGGCAAGTTGTTGGATTTATTATAACTTTTAGTTTGACACTAAACATGCCATACCTTGCGCCTCTCTATGGAAAATAGGACTTTATTATATTAAAGTCTCCCCATATTAGCCTATGGAGCCCATTCACTACAATGGGGAAAACAAATGTGGCTATTTTTCTCTCACCAGGGCTTATACAACGTCTTTTATAAAGTCCCTGCTTATAGTTACACTGCACCCAACCAGGGGGGCACCTACGGCACTCCAATAGGGGTGACTTATATGTAAAAAGAGGGTGAAACCATTGTGCTCTCTGCTCGTTATTTCACTGGGTGACTGCATGCAGTACTAAAGATATATAGAGGGTTTTGTACAAGGGCATAGGCTAGATGCTTTTATCTTTCTCAGGGATATATGTGTCAGAAAAAGAAGGCAAAACAAGAAGCAGAATGAGCCCAGTCACGGCCAGACGCCCCTAGTGTCAAAACCTCACTGGAACTTCTAAGAACAACCACCCGCAAGGCTGACCCCAGCATGTGTGCCTGTACTTTCCTGAGGCCATGGCTCTATGTATGTGCCCATGGTGACCCCATCCTGCAGGCCTCTCTCCAGGGTGACCACCCTCCTCTCGATTCTTTTGTGCTTGCATCTTCCTTGTCTCCCAGTGGCTGTCCACAGTACTCGCTGATCTATCCCGGCCATTCCTTCTTATCCTTGCCTTCCACTTGCTCCAATGGCTGTGATCACTCTTCGGTCCCGCCCCTTCTCTCCTCACTGCTCATCTTGGGGTTGCTCCACTTCACGGCTCTATCTACTCTCTCTTCCCGGGTCTTCACTGTCATTGAGGATGTTGCCACCCCCTTTAACCTGCTCAGGGACTGTAGCGTCCAACAATAGAACCCCGACCGGATAGTCAGCAGGGCCCTCAGGGTCCCATTCCACCATATTCATAAGCCCAGGTAGCTGCAGTCCCCCACAGGGAGTTACTTGATTCTGACCAACCAAGGTTGTTATGGAATGGATCTAGGTGTTCCTTAAATTGTAAATGTTTCCAAGGTCGTAACTTGCTGTATGAATATCTTATATTCTCCTACACACACAGCTGGGGAAGTTACTTTATGGCCAACAGTCCTTATTTCTAAAATTAACTTTGATAAGTGAAGTTGACGAAAAGCCTTATTGTTTCAAAAAGTTGTGACATTAACGTCTGCCAGAGAAACATTTGATCTCCAAGTTGCTTGCACTTCCTCAGAAGTGCAATCACTGTTGCACACTAACTTGCTGCTGCATTTCGGTGAACTTCTGCACCACATTTTTAAAGCTTTTAATTCCGCTGAAGTGGCATTTTAAATAAAAGCACTTGGGTCTGGATTTGTTTCTGCATTTTAGACTGTATTTGGAGTGATTCTGGCTTTTATACATTCCCTATTTTCGAGCATTTTTTGAGGCATTCCACTTCTGTTATTCCTGGTGATCGCTATTTTGGTTCTATTTGGCTGCCCCGCAGTGGATGTTTCACAAGGCCAAATGCTGTTGGAACTAACACACGTCTTTCTGTGCCATGAACACATGGTCCAGTGCTTTGGAGTGTCCTTATTGTAGGAGAGAGAATTTGTCTTTATTCTTCCGGCCTGCAAGGTTTCAGGGTATAGAGCCTGTGTTTCATTGTCTGTGGTACTTTTTCGAATGTGCACTAGACTTATGCCTTGCTATGCAATTGGCGCTGACTACAGACATGAATCTGCTAATGTGTTAATTGTGGGTACACATCCAGTGTTGTCCTATGTTGCTACCATTGCTGCAGGATGCTCATTATGAGTAGTCTGCACCACTTTGGATGGATGCTTCCGCTCCAGGTTCTATGGTATTTGGCTCCTGTGGTGAGGCTGCACACCTGGCACCAATGCCTTCTGATTGGGCTGGTAATGACCATGTTGGTTTCTTGGAACTTGCTCTTCAGGCCTCTGCTGATCTGTTGTCTGCGATTGCAGGTTTCTTCTTGGATCCCAGTGACTGTATAAACATGGTACACATGTGAAAGATACAGTCTTGCACTTACGGTGCTTCTTAGATTCTGTGATTCGGCTCTTTGTTTTTTAAATTTGTTTTATTTACTCCTGTACACTGAGGCCACATACCTCAAACCTGGTGCAACCAGGAGGGTGGTAGTGCCCCAGAAGTTCAAAGAATGTCTCCTCACACTAGCCCATGACATTCCCCTAGCAGGGCATCTGTGCTAAAATAAAACCTGGATGGGTTACTTAACCACTTTTATTGGCCAGGAATTTCCCAAAAAGTGAAGGACTTTTGTCAGTCCTGTCGCACCGGCCAGGCCAGTGGCAAAGCAGGTGGGTGCTTAAAGGTCCCCTAAATGCCACTTCCAATGGTTGGGGTTTTCTTTGAAAGGGTAGGGGTCAACATTGTTGGCCTCCTTAATCCTCAAACAGCATCAGGACACAGGTATATACTAGTGGTAGTGGATCATGCCACTACGTATCCTGAGGCTATACCCCTTATGTCTATCACTACACCTGCAGTTACCAAAGCCCTCCTGGGTATCTTCACCAGGGTAAGGTTCCCTAAGGAGGTAGTATCAGACAGAGAGTCAAACGTCATGTCTGCATACTTAAAACACATGTGGCAGGATTGTGGGGTGACTTATAAATTCACTACCCCATACCATCCACAAACCAATAGGCTGGTAGAGAGATTCAACCAGACCCTAAAAGGCATAACTGGAGGACTCCCTGGAAAACTCAGAAGGAGATGGGATATCCTGTTTCCTTGCCTGCTGCTTGCCTACCAGAAAGTGCCACAAAAGGGAGTATGTTTTTCTCCTTTGAACATTTGTTTAGGCACCCTGTTAGGGGAGCACTATGTCTTGTGAAGGAAGGCTGGGCGAGACCTCTCAAAGAGCCCAAACAGGATATTGTGGACTATGAGCCTGGCCTACGGTCCAGAATGGCTGAGTACACTGGGAAAGCCAAGAAAAATCTTCAGGCCAGCCAGGAGCTTCAAAAGCTCTGGTGTGGGCAGAAATCTGCTATGGTGGAGTTCCAACCAGGGCAGAAGGTTTGGGTATTGGAACCTGGTGCTCCAAGGGCCCTCCAGGAGAAATGGTCTGGGCCCTATCCCATACTTGAGAGAAAAAGGGAGGTCACTTACTTAGTTGACCTAGCCAGTTGCAAAAACCTCAAAAGATTAATCCATGTTAACCGCCTAAAACCCTTTTATGAAAGATCTGATGTGACCATGCTCGTGGTTACAGATGAGGGACAGGAAGATGAGAGTGAGCCTCTCCCTGATCTCCTCTCCAGCAACCAGCAAGATGGCTCTGTGGATGGAGTTGTCTTATCAGACACCCTCACAGGACAACAGCAAACTGATTGCAGGCAAGTCCTCGACCAGTATGCTGAACTGTTCTCTCTGACCCCTGGAAAGACAAATTGGTGTACCCATGATGTGGACACTGGTCACAGCTTGCCATCAAAAACAAGATTTATAGACATTCCGACCATGTCAGAGAGAGTATAGATGCAGAAAAGATGCTGGACTTGGGTATCATAGAACCCTCTGAGAGTCCCTGGCTAGCACAGTAATTTTAATCCCCAAGCCTCACTCCAAAGGAGAGAAAAAGGAAATGAGGTTCTGTGTGGAATACAGGGGCCTCAACTCTGTGACAAAGACTGATGCACACTCAATTCCAAGGGCTGATGAGCTCATAGACAGAATAGGGGCAGACAAATATCTGAGTACTTTTGATTTAACATCTGGGTACTGGCAGATTCGTCTAACCCCAGGAGCAAAAGAGGAGTCAGCATTTTCTACTCCTAGTGGGCATTAAAAGTTCACTGTTAGGCCGTTTGGACTAAAGAATGCACCTGTCACCTTCCAGAGTTTGGTGAACCAGGTTCTTGCTGGACTGGAATCATTTACTGCAGCTTATTTAGATGACATAGCTGTCTATAGTTCCACCTGGCAGGATCACTTGATCCACCTTGGAAAGGTACTTGAGGCTCTGCAAATGGCAGACCTCACTATCAAGGCCGGTAAGTGCCAGATAGGGCAGGGAAATGTTGTTTACGTACGCCACCTGGTTGGTAGAGGCCAAGTGCAACCCCTCCAACCCCACAATTCAGACTATTCTTGCCTGGGAAGCTCCCACAACCCAGACACAAGTCAGGGGATTCCTTGGCTTGACTGAGTAGTATACGAGGTTTGTGATGGATTATGGCACAATAGTTTCCCTCCTCACAGAGCTCACCTCCAAGAAAATGCCCAAAAAGATTAACTGGACAGTGAGTTGTCAAAAGGCCTTTGACACTCTGAAGGAAGCTATGTGTTCTGCTCCAGTTCTACAAGCACACTGCAGGGAATTCATAGTCCAAACAGATGCTTCTGAAATGGGGATAGGAGGGGTCCTTTTATCAGAAAAATGATGGTGGACATGACCAGCCAGTTGCTTTTATGAGCAAGAAACTACTCCCTAGGGAACAAAAATGGAGTGCCATAGAGAGGGAAGCCTTTGCTGTGGTTTGGGCCCTGAAGAAGTTGAGGCCATACCTGTTTGGCTCTCACTCCATAGTTCAGACTGACCACAGGCCTCTCGGATGGCTACAACAAATGAAAGGTGAAAACCCCAAACTCCTTAGGCGGTCCATTTCCCTACAGGGGATGAACTTTCACGTGGAACACAGACCTGGGACTGCCCATGCCAATGCTGATGGCCTCTCCAGGTTCTTCCACTTAGATGATGAAGACTCACTAGGGAAAGGGTAGTCTAATCCACTTTCATTTGGGGGGGTGAGTAGTGTGAGTGAGGGCCTCTTTTTGACATGGTTATCCCCCCACTTTTTGCCTGATGTTGATGTGTCCTAGAAATTGTACTGCCCAGGGGCCCTGGTAACCAGGTTCCCTGGGCCAGGGCTCTTTCCCTAAATCTGTTGTGATACATTGGCACAATTGGATATACATTTAGCTACCACTATAAGTCCCTAGTAAGTGGGAACCTATATATCCAGGGCATGGGGCACTAGGGGTAGGCCCCTGAGGGCAGCAGCACTGATTGTGCCAACCTCCAGAGCCATGCATCCAGATGCACCAAGCACTGCCACTGCAGGCTGAGTGTTCTGGTACAAACCTAAAACTCAAACTCGACATGGCACACCATCTGTGTGCCTGTCCACCATACACTGCATTTACTATGGGTAAGACACCCCTCTTGCAGGCCTTATAGCCCTAAGGCAGGGTGCACCATATTATATGTGAGGGCATAGCTGCATAAGCAATATGCCCCCACTGTGTCCTTGCCAAACCTGGGACATAGTGAGTGAACAGAGCAGCCATTTCAATACATGTGTTGGACACTGGTCAACACAAGTTACCCAGCTACATGATATCAAGCAACTCAGAATGATAAATCCAAATGGGTGCCACTCTCAAATGTATCCCTAAATGTTCCCAGGGGCCACCTTAGAGGTGTCCCCTGCAAAAGCTAACTATCCTGGCATGGTTGCTGACTGGTCTTATCCAGCTGCCACCTCCAGACAGCCAATATACAAACCTTGGGGGAGACAATGCCCTTCCTGGGTGTAAGAGCTAACACCCCCTCCCTCAGGAATGTGCACTGTCCTGGCGGTGAGCTTCTCAGGGCTTACCGCCGTTGAAAGTCGACCCCCAAGTCTGATAGTAGCAGCAGCTGGCCTCCCCCTTTGCAAACCCCTTATTTTGGCGGGAGGAAAGGTGGGAAACCTAATAAAGGGGAGGAGGAGTGGCCTCACCTGGCATGCACCACCCCTAAAATGTTGCCTGTGAGGTGGACCCTCTTTTTCAGTTTCCTCCATCTTAGATTAGAGGACAATAACCAATGAGGTTTAGGGAAGTGACCCTTCCCACAGGAAGTGGTCACTATAGTGGGTGTAGCCACCAAAAGGCAAGTGTCCCATTGGACAGTACCAGGTTCCCCCTAAAATGTCCTCTAAATTCAGTATTTAGTGGGCATCCCTAGACCAAGAAATCAGATTCGAAAGGACAAAGAAAGCCAGCCCGAAGAAGAACCAAGGCACGAGAACTGTGGACCTGCTGCAGGCGCCAAACCCTGCCTGCTGCACCCAGGACCCGACAATCGCCGCTGCGGAGGAGCTGGACACTGGACTGACCTCAAGATACCCAGAGGACCCCCAGGCTTCAACAATCACCCAAAATCTCCCTTCTGAGTGGAGGTACCACTCTGCAAACCAACAAGAACTAGCAAGCCAGCGTGAGGGTCCCTTCACTGACTGGCCGATATCTCCCAAGTGGAATTTGCAGCCAGATCCGACAACACACCGACAATCGCCAGGACAAACAGCGCAAGTGTGACAAGTTTTGTGGCACTGCACTCTCCAGTGGCCGAGTCGTTCCAATACCCCAGGTATTGGTCAGTGGACATTGGACACCAAAAAAAAAACAGCTCCCCCGGAGCTGAAAAAGGACCAGGCGGAAGGCCCAGTCGAGGGGCTTCAGGAACACCCTGGACCTCCTGCCAGAGTGTCCCTGTTGTCCTGTAAGCTGCCCTCCAAGAGACTCACCTCCAGCTCTGAGGGACTCCGTTGCGCACAGCTCCTGGATCAATAACTCGTTCTTCCCCAAGTCGCCTAGCACCCTGCAATGAGGAACCAGCTGTGCCCACAGGGTCCCACACCCCTTGCAACCTCAACACCCCAAGGGAACCCAAGGCACCACCTTTAAATCTACAAGAATGACCCTTTTCCAAGTGGTCCCCCTAAGAGGCCCTGCACCTCCTCCAAGAGACTTTCCAACACTGCTACTGCCGGAACCGGGAGCCGCCCGAGCCTCTCCAGCCTCTCCAGTTGACAGTGTTCCCACCGACGGCCTCGTCCAACCTGCAAAAGCGGAACCTGGTAACATAAATGTGCGATTTTATATGCATTTTTATAAGTGACTGCCTATTGATTTCTATAGTGCATAATTATGCACAGAAAGACTGCATTTCATAAAACTTGAAAACATTTCTTAAAGGTACTTAACCAATTTTGATAATCTTGGTCTTAAAATTATATACAAATCTGAAGTATTTTTATAAATTGGTCTCAAGATATTCCTTTGAGTGTGTGAGTTGCATGATTGATACTGTGAGTACACCAATGCTTAGCACTTCTCCAAGATTACCCAAACTGCTCAACCAAGCTACCTCAAAATTTAGAACATTAGGTGGTCTAGTTTGTGCCTCTGGACCCCCTACACAGTGTGCCAGTGTGCCTTGTGTGCCTAGTTTTGTACACTACATAGAGGGCCAGTCTCGTACATCTTGCACATCGAATCCGAGGACCCACCCAAGAGGGAGACCCTAAATACCCCACAAAAGGGGTTTGGTCACCTAGCAGGGTGAATACCTATCAGGAGGGTACTGTGATGTCACCTACCTGACCTGGCCACTCAGATGCTCCCAGGGCCTCTGCACATCTTGGATTCAAGATGGCAGAATCAAGGGGCCACCTGGAGGAGCTCTGGGCACCACCCCTGAAGTGGTCATGGACAGGGAAGTGGTCACTCCCCTTTCCTTTGTCCATTTTTGTGTCAGAGCCGGAACCGGGGTCCCTGGGCTGGTGCAAACCGGATTATGCATGGAGGGCACCAAATGTGCCCTTCAAAGCATACCAGTGGCTTGGGGAGGCTACCCCTTCCGAGCCATGTTACACCTATTTCCAAGGTGAGAGGGTGTCCTTCTACCACAGGAAATCTTTTGTTCTGTCTTCCCCTGCTTGAGGCTGGTCAAGCAGGAGGGCAGAAAGCTGTCTGTGGGGGGGCAGCACCGCAGGCTGCCCGGAAAACCCCAGAAGACTGATATGAGGAATGCTGGGTGTTCTCTAAGGTACCCCCAGACTGCATGGAATCATAGAACCAATACTGCTAACAGTATTGAGGTATGATTCTGACATGTTTGATACCAAACATGCTCAGGTTCAGAATTACCATTATGTAGCTGGACATAGGTAGTGACCTACATCTAGTACACGCGTAAAACGGCGTACCCGCACTCAGGAAGTCCAGGAAAATGGAGGTGGAGTTCGTAGGGGCACGCTGCTCATGCAGGGTTGTCCTCCACAGGTACCTGCACCCTGCCTTCTGGGTTAGGAGGGCCTGCCATAGGGGTGACTAACAGTGACCTGGTGCAGTGACTTGTAGTGAAAGGGTGCATTTACCTTTTCACGCAGGCTGCAATGGCAGGCCTGCAGACACATTTCACATGCGCTCCTATGGGTCGCATAATACATGCTGCAGCCCATGGGGAGCCCCTGGTGCCCCAGTGCCCTGGGTACCTAAGTGCCATATACTAGGGACTTATATGGGGGCACCAGTATGCCAATTGTGGAGTGTGCAACCAAATTTAGTGGGAGAGCGCACAATCACTGGGGTCCTGGTTTGCAGGATCCAAGTGAAAATAGTCAAAGCATCCTGACAGCAGGCAAAAAGTTGGGGTAACCATGTCAAAAAGAGGGTACTTTCCTGCAAGGGGTGTCACCTAAATACTCAATTTAGGGGCATTACAGGGAGTGCCAGGTGGCAGCCAATAGGTTGCCCACCTTTAGGGTGACTACACCCTTTCTATGACCACTTCAGCTGCGAGGAGGGCATAGCCCTAACTCTCGTGGTCTAATTCTTCTAAACAACGATGGAGGAATTTAAAAAGTGAAAGTGGTGTCCACTCCAACTCGTCCTCCTTATGTGTGGGACTGGCATGAAGTGGACACACCTCCTAATCTGCCTAATTTTCCTGTCTGTTCTGCTGCCAAAAGTGAGGTCGGGACGGGGGGGTCGGTGCTCTCCGCCATCTGGAGAGACCCTGGTCACATTACAAAGGCAGGTGGGCCTTTGAAGCTTCCCGTCCTGGAAATTCCATTCTGCCTGGGTGAGGTGCTAACACCGCCGCTCAGGCTTTTGCCTCTGGCCTTCGAGAATGCTGGCTTTCACCTTGGGGGTCAGAAACATGGCTAGAGTGGCTGAACTGGCCAAGTCAGTGCACATACCAGTAGCTGGTAGATTTTCAGAGGGCACCTCTAAGGTGCCCTCTGGGTGCTGGTATTGGTGAATCCAACACTGGCATCAGTGTGGGATCACGAATACAAGATGTTTGATACCAAACATCCCTATCTTCTTGCAAAGGCATCATGTAGCTAGGGGACCCGTAGTGACCAGTGTCCAGCACATGTATTTAACATGGTTTCCCTGGTCACTTAATATGCCTGAGACTCGACAAACACATAGCAGGGGCATATCTGCTCATGCAGGTAGGCCCTCACATGTAATATCATGCACCCTGCATTAGGGCTGTAAGGCCCGCTGGAGGGGTGACTTACATATATTGCATGCAGTGTTAGGTGACATAGCACACAGACTGTGTGCCATGTTGTGTTTTCACTTTTGTCTGCACCAAGACATGCAGACTG
This sequence comes from Pleurodeles waltl, assembly GCF_031143425.1. Classification (NCBI taxonomy): domain Eukaryota; kingdom Metazoa; phylum Chordata; class Amphibia; order Caudata; family Salamandridae; genus Pleurodeles; species Pleurodeles waltl. Next base: position 206,647,694 of record NC_090441.1, read on the forward strand.
CAACGGCAGCCTGTCGCACTTGGTGAGGGGTTCCTTAGGGTGCACAATTCATGCTATAGCTTTTAGGTGCCCTCTTTAGTACTCAGGCACATGGTACCAGGGGTACTATTTACTAGGGCCTTACAGTGGGTGCAAAAGGTTCTGTCAATTGGGAAAATGACTGTGCAATTTTGGGGAAGGAAATCTGGCACTGGGGACCTGGTTAGCAAAAAGAAAATCCAGCTGAGAAAGAGTGTCAGTTCTCTCCAGATAAATAACAACATTCTTTGTTAGATCCAGAGAATGTAACACAACTTCCTCTTCTGTAGAAGGGGAAGGAAAGAAGGAAACAAAGCTGGTTACACAATATTCTGAGCCATATGGAAAGGAGAAGGAACCTTGGGAAGGAAAGCCGGATCAGGGCAAAGGTCACTTTGTAACCCTTTGCGCTATATTATGCCTGCACCAGGGGTAAGGTATGCAATGGGGGCGTTCCACCGTTGGGGGGGGGGGGGTGCGAACAAATGGCACAAATCTAACAGAATTCCTTGCGTCATTTATTTCGGCACTTTGAACGCCTTCTCAGAGTAGGCTTTAAAAGGGGGCATCCAATTTAAAACAATGGGCCCCAATGTGCTCTGCAGGAGTAGCTCCAAAATGCTGGCCCTACTCCTGCAGAGTACATCAATAGCGTAAAAATAAAATGACACAATTGCCCCCTACCCTGCCCCATGGTGCACCGTATTTTAAACACGCCGCACACATGGTGGTGGTAGGGAGGCGCTTGGTGGTGCAAGAAAAGTGGCGCAGTACTGTGTGCAGCACCACTTTTCTTAAATATGCCCCTAAGTATCAGTGGCAGAGCACAAGGTAGAATAGGTGAAAATACACTGGTCTCTTTAGATAGAAACTTGGAAGAAGGAGAGAGAGATCAAGGACACAAAAGGGAGGAGAGAGACCCCATTAAGAACTCATCATGCAAGAATTCTACAATAGAACCACCTTCACAAGAGTCAGGACGAAACTCCTTTGTTGAACATCAGCCAGAAAAATTCTTCCACTGACTCTCATAAACACAAAGAGTGCTGACCTTCAGTGAATTCTGAATTGAAAGGGCAATTTCCAAGGAGTACCCCAGACTTACTAACTTTCTCCTTTCAATTTCCAAACCCCCAATGCAAGCTGCCTGAGAAAACTATGGGACATATGAGGACACCTGACAGGAGAAGGGGACATTGGAAACCTTCAAGGGGGAGCAATGGCTAGACTGTGTGTTAGGGGGTACCATGACTGCCAACTCCAAAACGGGACTACCAAAGCACCATCATCCTCTCCCTCCGGATCTCTGCCAAAACCCTGCTGAGAAGGGGAAAGCAAAGAAAGGCAAAAAGAAGACCCTGCAGCCAGGGGAAACTTATTGTTTCCACCCTCCAAGCCTCCTGGCAAAGGAGAAAGGAGCAAAAATTTGGTAGACGGGCATCCTGAGGGGAGGCCAATAGGTCTAGCAATGGAACCTCAAACCTCTCCATAATCTCCTAGAAAATCAGAGGTGATGGGGACATGGACACGGAGAAAGGGAGTTGGCGACTGAGCTGATCCGTACCCCCATTTTCCCTCTGTGGAAAATATATTGCTGTCAGACTCAAAAGGTTGTCCTCTGACCAAGCACCTATCTGATCCATCAGTAGTGTTAGAAGAGGAAACCGAGTCTCCCTCAAATTATTTAGATAAGGTTACTTGATTATCTTGATTTGAACAAACTTGACCTTGAGAAGAAGGCAAAGTGTAGAAGAGCTTTGAAGACTGCTTCTGGCTCTTTCCAATTTTAAGTCATATAGCTCTCCATAGTGGACCAAAATCCCTGAGAAGACAGACGCCCTCATTACGACCTTAGCCGCCCGCCAAGATCGGACCGCAGACAGACTATGCAGACTATGCAGACAGTGAAAAGCTGCATGGGGCCCTGTCAGGGGGCCCCTGCACTGCCCATGCCAGTGGCATGGGCAGTGCAGGGGCCCCAAGGGGCCCGCGACTCCCCGTACCGCCAGCCTTTTCCTGGCTGTTCAAACCGCCAGGATAAAGCTGGCGGTAGGGGGACTCGTAATCCCCTGGGCAACGCTGCTAGTAGTGCTACCCTGGCGGATTACTACCGCCGGGGCCATTGTGGCGAGAAACCGCCGGCCCCGGCACCGCTGCGCTTCCACCGCCGTCGTAATGACCTGTGAAGCACCGCCAGCCTGTTGCCAGTGCTTCCGTCATAACAGCCCTGGCGGTCTTGTACCGCCAGGGTTGTAATGACCCCCAGAGTCTCCAGAGTAGCTCCCCAACCTCAAGGAATTTCAGCAGTTGTCAGGGAAAAAGGCACCTTAGGATCCAAGGAAACACCCTTTATAATGTTTGCTGGCTGCAACTACCACTAAAGTTGCAGAGTAATCTTGGCTTTAACTAGAACCAAGTTGTCGTAATCCTGGCATCTCGGGTACCAGTGCGCTAGCAGGTGGTAAACCAGATGGAAGAGACGCCTGCAAGCTGAAGGAACCAGAGAAGGTGTCCCCCTGAACCCTAAACCAGTGTCTTGCTGAAGCTGACTGAGCCTGCAGAAGATTCTGAAGATGAGTCATGAGGTGTTGTTGACGTACAGGAGGAAGAAAAACCATTCCCGTTTTTTAGTTCAATAGCACCCCTATGAAGAGGAGTTCCTGAGTAGGGATGAGATGGGACTTCTCCAGATTCACAATAAACCCATGGTTCTCCAGGCAAGGGTGAACCAACTCCACTGCTTCTTGGGCCTTAAGGAAAGATAAGGAAGAAATTAACCAATCATTCAGGCAAGGGAACAAACGTACCCCCAAAGCATATAATGGTCCCCAGCCAGAATTTTAGTAAAAACCCTAAGGGCCAAAGCAAGATCAAATGGAAGCACACAGAACTGGAAATGCTGCCCTAAGGCAAAGAATCTCAGAAACCTCTATGAAAGCGGTTGAATTGGCATATGGAAATAGACACCCAAAAGGACCAAGGAGGCCAGAAATGACCTAGGAGATATAAGAGGTAAAATCTTCTGCAAACTCACCATCTTGAATTTCTGGTATGTAACATAGGAACTCACTGTCTTCAGATCCAGGACTGGGCAATAACCCTCTGCTGCTTTCTGTACAAGTAACATCCGAGAGTAACAGCCCTGATCGATCTCTGAGTCTGTGACTGGAATGATGACTCCCTTCTGAAGAAGTTCAAAAATTCCTTTCTGTAGACCTTGGAGTTTCAGGGGATTCTGAGGAGTTAGGGTTGGCACAAAAAGATCTGGAAGCCAGGAAGAAAATGTGATAGAATCATCTTATTTCACCATATGAAGAACCCAAACATCAGTGACGTCTTTTGACCAAAAGGAATAGAACTCTTTGATTCGGCCTCCTATTCTCGGATAGTCATGCTTTTAGAATGGTACTTGAAGAGGTGGAGGATACTGGTTGTTGCCAGACTTCTCAAAGGAGGGAGTTCCACAGTCACGTTCCCCTTTCTCAAAAGGGCTGGCCCTGCCCCTTCCCAGTTTGAGGCTGAATATGCTCTTGGCTGCACTGTCTACTTTTTGATTAACCTGGTTGCTTGGAGAGGCATCTTCAGGAATGATTGAGCCACTAGAAGCCATTTCCGCCATAAAAGAGTCAATGTGCACCTGAGGGGGAAACTCATTTTAAAAACTGCTGAGTGGATACTTATTAGCAAGGAATCCAGGGAAACACAATTTCCCCACTTCAGACTATTCCCTAAACAGAAGTCCACGTATAGCCTTATGGATGCGAAGAGCCTCAGGCTCCTTCCCAAGTCAAAAAGGAAGGTATGCTGAGCTATTCCTGTAGTTATCTTGGGAAGTCATCCGAAACCATACTGAAGTATGTGTGTAGGGTGAAATATTTAAATGAGATGACTCTAAAGTCATCACAAAAACTATTCCAGGATGGGTTCCTGATTACTTCAGTGGAAAACGTGATGATCATTTACTACTGCAGGATGATTCTGTGATGATTTCAGGATTAGGCTGTATTACTTCAGGATGAGTTCCCAATTACTTCAGTGGAAAACATGTGATGACCATTTACTATTGCAGGATGATCCCATGATGAGTTTAGGATTAGGCTGTATTACTTCAGGATGGGTCCCTGATTAATTCAGTGGAAAAAGTGATGACCATTTACTACTGCAGGATAATCGTATGAATTTGAGTATGTGGCTGTATTATTACAAAATGATCTTGCGATTACTTCATGCATGCATGCTGAATATCAACCCCAGAATACAGACCGGACACAATTTCAAGGACAAAATATCAGTGGGAACAACAGATGAGTCTAGTTTTTCTATAACTAAATCCACATACAAAGGATTTATTTCTTCAAAGTATGTATATGTAGAATTAGGAATAATAAATCTATACCTTCCTATATGGACTTACAACTCCATATTTTGTCCTCTGTATTCTTGTTGCAACAATATTCCGAGGGTTAGTATTCAGTAGTAAAATCATGCCTTTAGATGTTGGCTGTATTACTCAAGGATTATCCCAGATTAGCTTTAGATCGGTGTTGTAGAGTTGAAGATGACTTCTGATGGAGATGTAAAACCCTAGGATAGGATCTGGCTCTATAACGTCACAATAATTTAAAGATGGTGTAGGAAAGTAGCCTCTTTCTAGCATGGTTACCCCCACTTTGGCCTGTTTGTCAGTGTGTTTATGACTGTGGCTACTGGGACCCTGCTAATCAGGACCCCAGTAGTTATGCTCTCTCCATTAAATTATGGTTGTAGGATACGGGTAATCCAGTATTCCACCCACAATTGGCATACTGATGCCCCCTTATCAGTCCCTAGTAAATGGTACTTAGGTACCCAGGGCATTGGGGTTCCAGGGGATCCCTATGGGCTGCAGCATTTCTTTTGCCACCCATAGGGAGCCCATACAAAGGCTTCTACAGGACTGCCATTGCAGCCTGTGTGAAATGGTGCATGCACCCTTTCACTGCCATTTACACTGCACTAGGTCACTTATAAGTCACCCTTATTGCAAGCCTTCCAGCCCTGAAGGCTGGGTGCAGAGTACCAGTGTGTGAGGGCACCCCTGCACTAGCAGAGGTGCCCCAACGACCTCCAGGACACTTTTCCCAGACTTCGTGAGTGCGGGGACGCCATTTTATGCGTGCACTGGACATAGGTCACCACCTATGTCAAGCTTCACAATGGTAACTCCGAATATGGTCATGTTTGGTATAAAATGTGTTGCAATCATACCCCAAGACTTTTGCAAGCATTGGTTGTATAATTCCATGCACTCTGGGGGCTCCTTAGAGGAACCCCAGTACTGCCATACCAATCTTCTGAGGTTTTCCAGGCAGCCCCAGCTGCTGCCACCTCTCAGACATGTTTCTGCCCTCCTGTTGCTTGAGATGCTCAAGCCCAGGAAGGCAGAACAAAGGATTTCCTTTGGGACAAGGGTGTTACACCCTCTCTCTTAAGAAATAGGTGTTACAGACTTGGGAGGGGTAGCCTCCCCAAGCCACTGGCTATGCTTTGAAGGGCACATTTGGTGCCCTCCTTGTGTAAACCAGTCTATACTGGTTCAGGGACCCCTGTGCACCACGTGTTTTGCAGTTGCCAACTTTTGTTGGCATCCTTCCATGAACTTCTTCATGCACTGTGCAGTTCTGGACCCCAGCACATCTTCCTGTGACTCTCATCTTCCTGAGTGGTTCTCCCGCGGCGTGGGTTCCCTTTGTGTCGTGCTGTGTAGGCCTCCTTTTGCACCTCCTTTGTCCCCGTGCTGTGGGACCCCTGTGCACACTGCCTGAGGGCTCTCTGATTCCCCTTCCTGGGTAGAGTCCACCTGGTCCTTCCTGGTCCCGGGCAGCTCCATTTTCCTCTAACCGTGAGCTTTGCGTGTGCCAAGGCTTGTTGGCAGAATCCAGCTAAACAAACCAGACTGCAATCATCCATCCGGCCTGGGACATCATCTGCACCAACCAGGTACCCGCATCTTTCTTTTTGGGTGCAGTACTGACTTTCCTTCTTCACCAGTGCTTCTTTTTTTGCACCTTCATCCGGGTTAGCAGGGCCTCCAGTTCTTCCTGGACTCTTCAGTGCTTCTTGGACTTGGTCCCCTTCTTCCACAGGTCTTCAGGTCCAGAAATCTGTTGTTGGCATCTTGCAGTCTCTTATGGTTCTTGCATAATCTTCTTTCTCGTGTTCTTGTGTGTTCTAGGAAAGTTACTGTGATTTACTCCTGCTTTCCTGGGATCTTGGGTGGGTTCTATCACTTACCTTTCGTGTTTTCTAATACTCCCAGATCCCCTCTACACACTACACTTGCCTACACTTTCGCATTCCACTTTCTTAGAATATGGTTTGTGTTCCCCCTAGGCCCTTTCTAACTACTGTGATTTTCACAATTTGCACTGTTTTCTAACGGTTTTTACAGCAATTTCTGCATACTACTGTATACATATTGGGGGTCATTTTGACATCAGTGGTCTTTTGTCAGGTGGGGGAGACCCCTATCAGTGCCAGGGAAGGAATTCCCTGTCACTGATAGTGCTTACCGCCATGGATTTCATGGCGGTTCAAAACCGCATGAAATCCATGGTGGTCAGCCGGGTCCAAATACCGCCGGCAGTATAGTGATGACCGCCGGGCTGGAGACCCAGGTCTCCAGCCCAGCGGTCATCTCCCCCTAGCAACACTCTGCACCAGATGAAGGAGTGAAGGGCTACCACAAGGTCAAGGAAAATACCTGGCATGCCTAGTCCTAAGAGCTTCTTCCACAGCGAGACACAATCTACTTTATCAAATGCTGTGGAGAAGTCTACGAAGGCTGCGTAGATCACTTCCCCTCTCAGAGTGACATATTTCTCATTAATTACTTGCAGGACTGAGATATTATCAATTGTGCCGTGATTTCTCCTGACGCCTGACTGTTCCAAGGGGATAATGTTATTCCCTTCTGCCCAATCGCTAGTCTGGGAAAGCAAACATTTGGCACAAATTTTCCCGACCTCATCCAAAAGTGCAATCTGGCGGTAATTCCCAGCGCAGCTTCAATCCCCTTTTTTTGTACAGTGCAACAATGATGCTACCCTTCCAGGATAGAGGGACATTCCTGGCTTTGCAGCAGTGTTGGTACACTGGGAATAAAATCTTACACCAGGAGGGTATGACGTGTTTTATTAGCTATATGGGGATTTAATCTGGCCCATTGCAGCAGAACTACGCATTCCTCTTATAACAGCCTCAATTTCTTTTGGAGTGGGATGAATATAAGGAGTCTATTCTGGTTTGGGGGAGTTCCCCGGTGGTCCCATTAGAGGCATAGAGGCCGAAAAGAAAGGCCGACCAGCTAGATTCATTGATGGTCGTTGGGAGGGGCCTGGTTCTCTTACTGGACCCTTCTGCAATCAATGACCAAAACCGCCTAGTGTGGCCGGTGGAGACTGCTTCTCTTACTGCAACCCAGAATCTATCTGTAGTATCCTTTGTCAGGCGCAATCTTAGCCTCCCTCTCCTCCTTTTTAAAATGCCTAGCAGGGATTGCCTTGCTGATTTATGTTCCCTATACTGTTTACCAATAAGAGCATTCATTTCTGTATTCAATAGAAGAGATGAGGTTTTGCTATGTGGTTGCTCTGGTACTTCTGGTGGAGAAACAAAATAATCTGTTGCATAAATACAGTAAAACTCTCCATTACTTTTCCTGCCCAGCTGCTGAGATCGTTCAGGGTGCTTTCTAGGATACCTTTGAGCCCCTTAAAACTTCCAGGGGACCAATTAGTTCTTCCCGTTTTGACGTTAAACCGGGGGTGCTGCCCTTCTAAGCTCTAGGGATCAGCAAATTACTGATCTCTGCCTCTCCCAGATGGCCATCCCATCCCAGAAGTGACGCATCTGTCACTAATGTGAGATCTGTCTGGGGATGGCCTCTGACCCAGTCGCATTTCACTAACTACCACTGCAGGTCTTTTGCAGTTCCCTCCAAGATCTGAACCGTGTCGATAAGATTTCCCTGATGCTGTGCCCACTGGAACTTCAAGTCCTACTGCAGAGCCCTGATATGCAGTCTGGCATGTTTGACTAAAAGGAAACAGGAGGCCTTAAGGCCCAGCAGCCTCAGAGTCTGTCTCATCGAAATCCAGGATAGAGGCCGGAACATCGGTATCATAACCTGAATATCCTGAACACGCTGCTCAGGAGGATAAACTCGGTAAAAGGGAGCATTTGAGAGGGAATCAGATGTGACTTTGGAACGTTTATAGTGAACCCCAGCAAATGCAGGAGATCTGCCGTAGTCTGAAGGTGGTTGACGAGAGCCTGGGGCATAGGAGACTTCAACAGCCAGTCGTCAAGGTAGAGGAAGACTGAAATCCCTAACCTGCGCAGATGATCTGCCACCACCGCAATCACTTTGGTGAACACCCAAGGAGCACTGGTGAGACCGAAGGGGAGCACAGTAAACTGAAAATGCTCATGCCCACCTTGAACCACAGGTAACACCTGTGGGCGAGCAGAATGGGGATGTGAAAATACGCATCCTGCAAGTCCAACGCTACCATCCAGTCTCCTCGGCCTAGGGCAGACAAGACCTGAGCCAGAGTGAACATCATGAATTTCTCCCTTTTGAGGAAGAGATTGACGTCCCTTAGATCCAAGATAAGTCAAAGACCCTTGTTCTTTTTTGGAATCAGAAAGTAGTGGGAATAACAACCACTGCCTACTTCTGACATCGGGACCCTTTCTATGGCTTCCTTGACCAAGAGAGCCGTAACTTCCTCCCGGAGCAAGATTAAATGATCCTCCATCAGCCGTTCTTTCAATGGAGGGATAGAGAGAGGGAAAGACTGGAAGGGGAGGGAATAGCCCTTCTGTATGATCTGCAAGACCCATTTGTCCAATATTATGGACCGCCAGTGAGGGAGATGAAATCGAAACCACCCCCAGTTGAACAAATGTGGTCTTGCAGAACCATACTGGGAGGGCTTGGGTGTTGCGGAAGAGAGGTGCTGGGTGGTGACCGACCTCTGGCTAGATCCTCTGGGTCTGAAGGTACCACAACCTTGTCCTCGCACTGGATGCTGTGAAGTTGGAGGGTGGTGGCTGACTGGTGGGTGGCGTGGTACCCCGCCCCTTCTGAAGCCTCAAAAGGGGCAAAAGGCAGACTGCTGGCAAGCAGGCAGCGAGAGGCCTAAGCATCTGGGCGTAGCTCGAGAGTCCTTTAACCGCTCAAGTGCCAAGTCTGCCTTGTCTCCAAAAAGGCGTGAGCCATCGAAGGGCATGTCCATCAGAATTGCTTGGACATCCCCCGTAAAGTCAGTGGTACGAAGCCAGCCGTGGCAACGAAGGGCCACTGTTGTTGCAATCGCCCTGCCCAGCAAGTCTGTTGTGTCCAAACCGAATTGCCAAGTTGGCTGCATCTCTCCCATCCTTGACAGCCTGAGTGAGAGTGATCAGTGCACCCTGCGGAACCTGGGGCAGGACCTGTGCCACTGTATCCCATAAAGTATGGGAAAAACAGCATGAGGTGTTTACGGACCTCAATTCCAGGCTGGAGGAAGAAAACATCTTCTTCTCAAATTGGTCCAACCTCTTGGATTTCCTATCAGGGGAGCGGATGGAAGGCACCATGGGAAGTTGAGGCTTGGACCACCAAGCTCTCCGGGGTGGGGTGTTGGGTGAGGAAACTAGGGTCAGAAGGAGCTGGTCGATGGAGGCGGCCAATTGTCCTGTTTACAGTAGCCCCTTTGCTGGGTTTGGACCACGTCCCCATCAGGACATCACTTAGGTCCTCATTGCAGGGTAACATCGGCTCTGATGTAGCAACCCCCGGTTGAAGCACCTCTGTCAGTATGTTAGTCCTGACCAGCACCATAGGCAAGTCTAGGTCCAAGACATCAGCTGCTCTGCGTACCACCATGGCATATGACACTCCCTCCTCCGTAGCTACGGAAGGAGGTGAGACCATACCAGCATCTGAAGAAGTATCCAGGCCACTGGCTTCCCCTAGATCCTCATACCAGTCCTGCTCCTCTAATCCATACTCTACAGGGTCCTCAGACCCCTCCCATTCCTCACCTGCTCCTGGCTGTTCAAAATAAGTCTCAGGGACTGATCTGGGCCGTGTTGGCGTCGGCGAAGTCGGAATTGGTGTCGTATGACATCGTTCCGGCTCTGGATCATCCTGAATGAGGATGCTGCTCAGACTACCGTTGGGCGCCGGTGGTGGTGGGCGCGTTGACGTCAGACCCGAAGCCGGAGGAGGCCGACTGTGTGGAACCGGCATCGGTCCAGATCCGATATTGGATCCCAGGGTCCCCAACGGTGCTGAGGCCGAAGCCACTGGAATCGAACCTGATTGGGCCCCTGCCGACCCTGTGGAGTCCGAAGACCCACCAGTTGGGGCAGCCTGCTCAAAAACGAGGCTCATGGCTTTGTAGAAGTCTTTAATTTGAGAAGGTGTTGCTCCGGCTCTACAAAGTCTGCCCTGGCACGCCGGGGTGGTGCCTTTATAGGCGACTGTGACGTCACAGACGGCTCCAACGATGCTGATGAAGCCATGCGGAGCCGGACAACTCACGCGGATCCGAATGACGCCACCCGACGGCATGCACAGGGTATTGTTCAGCAAATAATTTGAGCTCAGCTGATATGCATGATTAATTTAGACCTTGTGGTAATCCAGGGAATGTTACAATATTTTTTGATTTAACGGGAGGTGTGTGGTACTTGGCAGAACTAGACAAATCAAACTACTTGTGCTGTTGGGTGAAAAGAAGTTGTGGGGGGGTTGCTTGGAGCAAGGCTTTCAGACCAGGCCAAACAAAGCAGACTAATTCTGCAATCAACTTTTATAAGCTGGTTTCATGCAGAGCAGAATGATTGTGCACCTTGTTCATTTCTGCATAATATTGCAGTCTCTGTTTCATCGAGATTGGTTCTAATTCTTGTCACCTCGAAGGAGGGCAAAGGTTCCCACCTTTGCCTGATTTTACACAGATAAAAATCACCACTGCCCTAAACACTGGAGTACTTCCTCACAGCAGGACGCCCCACAATGTAGCATTCTGAGCTACAGGGACAGGCATGGTGACAATGCAAGTGCTGGAGTATCTGATTCAAGCTCTGGGGAAGATGGATATGGCTCAGATAAAGTGCCTTTTCCAGGGAAAAAAGGGGGTAGATGGAGCCGGATTTTTTTGGCAGCATTTGGGGCTCAGGCTCTAATAAGGGGATATACTAGCCGGGAAATTTCAAATAAATTGTGACATTCACACACCCCCTAGTTAATGTGTCAAGGTTGCTACAGAGCACAAAATGAACTGCATTAAAAATAAGTATTGCACATTTTAACACTGGGTGTTTGCTTTTACCCAAATAAAATAAGTTTATAAGGTAAAAAGCCAATAAATATATTATCTTATGACAACCCTTAGTACAGATGCCCAGAAAACATTGTATGCTTATTTGCATATAACAGAAAATGTATGAAATAGCTAAATGCTGTTCATTGTCCACTAATAAACAATTAATTTGGAAATTATCATTTAGTGTTCATGTTTCTAACAAAATTAACACAAAATGGAGAAAGGGTCACAAAGTAATGAGTAAATCATCCCCAGACGATCAGGGCCAATTTCCTTTTATTAATTCCTATGAAATAATCAAATAGTCATCTTGAAATCATCCTCAAGTCATCAGGAATAATCTAATCTTGAGAAGTAATCAAATACTCATCCTCAGATCATCAGGAACGCTTACATCTGGCGAAGTCATCAGATGCTCATTTTCAATTCATTTTCAAATCATCAGGCAGACATTTCTAACCCTTGTTGATGAATTTAAGGGGTTGATGATGTCTGATGACATGAAAATGACTTCTACAATAGTTGGATGATCATCCAATGACTCTGGGATGACTTCTAAAGTCATCCTGTTTGACCTGGGTTTCGACGGTATTAAGAGAAAAAATCCTCTTCCTAGTCCGGAAGAATAACCATAGGAAAGGCCAAATTATCCTTCAGGTGGGTCATAACTTCCTTAAACTCAGCCCCTATACAAAGCGTTTCCTCTGTTCCTCATCTGAACCATCGGAATCTGGTTCAGGCAGGGAGGAGTGCTTAGGGATGTTAGGCGCCAGACCCTCTCTTGCTGCACAAATTGAATCCACAACTTTATTATTTATCACAGCCTGAAGGACATCCAAGTCCATTCCAACAGGCTGATGCCAAGAAGAGGGGTCTGACAAAGCTTCCAATTCTGAGCTGAACTCAGAAGAATGCCTCTGCTTTCCAGGAAGCTTTCCATCTATGTCTGCAATCATCAAATAAATGCCGACCTGGAGGGAAAAGTCAGCTGCCTTGTCTCATCAACAACTTCTGTGTTTGTTGCCTAGCAACAACCTGTATTACTAGTGACACCGAGTGCTTCAAGCGGCTCTTTCCTATGCCTCTACGTTGCCTAGCAACCAAAGGGGTGGAGGCCGTAATCAGAGCATTACAGGAAAGCAAAAAACCTAAGGGCCAGCTGTACGAAGCATTTTTCCAGTCGCAAACAGCCTGACCAGAAAATTGCTTTTTGTATGTACCAAAGCTAAATGCAACTTGGTAACTTATTTACCAAATCACATTTTGCTTTTTTAATTCAGTATTAGGAAGGGGCATGTTTAGGGCGTCCCTTCCTAATACCGAATCGCACTAGCATGTAGGAATGTTTCACGACCGGGAATGCGGTCACAAAACATTCACAGGTACCACTACCTTTAAATTGGTGGTAACCCCATCCCCTTTGTGAATGGAAGTGTAAATATTTTTTCAGAGCAGGTAGCAGTCCCACTGTTTCATATGCTGAAACAAAATGAAAAGAAAACATTTAATTTTTCGTTTGAAATGCATCATGTTTTGCCTTAAGGAAAACTGACCTAATTTAAAAAAAACACTGCTTTATTGAAAAGCAGTAACAAACATGGTGGTCTGCTGTCCCCAGCCGCCACCATCCCTGTGAGTGCAGCCATTCCCAATGAGGTCACAAATTGCTATCTACCTTATGAATATTGATAAGGTAGGTCTTTGCGACCATATTAGGAATTGCTAAATGTGGCTGAGACACATTTGTACATTTCATTTTGCGAGTCTCTTATTGCAACTCACAAAAAGTAGCAATTAGAGACTCGCAAAGAGAAGTGGACATACATGTGGCCCTAAAGCCGCTCAAGTGCTCGTACAAATGGGGACAGTGGCATCAAAGAGGAAGCAAACCATAAATCCGCTAGTTTGGGCAGTGGACAATCATGCTCCAGACGTAAAACCAGGTAAATTAAGTTGCCGCTCCTAATTTCTTAGCATAGGAGCGGCAATGTGTGAAAAAACTGCACAGTCCTCGGCCACTAGAGCAGGCTTTGACAACGCAACTCATGGGCGCTGGTGTCAAAATTAACTTGCTCAAAATGTGCGAAACATATTGCATTGCAAATGCTTGTTTAGGACTTGTGCCTGCCCTTGGGAGGGTAAATGCTGTGATAAAACTTATTCGTTTGGAGAAGAGCAGCACAGATTTGCTGCTGTTGAGATGTGTGCTTCGGACGCATTCCGCATTCCAGCTGCAGGGGGCCCATAACTTCAGAAATTGAGGACTAACTGGCGCATTTGCAGGTTTTGTCTCATTCTAGGTATTAACAAACACCGAATGCCTTAAGTAAATGTTTCGAAATACGCAGTTTACTGGTGCAAATTATAAATGGTTTTAATGCCTGAAGCAGCCCCAATGTTGTGTTTTGGGCGGCACCCGCCGATCTCCAGACTAGTCTGTTAATACTTGCATGTTGATATCAGAAAATGCTGACCTGAGTGTGCGAGACTCCCACAATCTGGAAATTTACAACACTTGAGGGCTGCCGTTCACCATTGTGCTGTATGTTTAGAAAAGTCCACTTGCCGTGGCATAATGCACAAGGACGCCCATGCCCCGCCCTCCAACACAAACACTCACACTTGCAAAGGCTTGAGGTCTGAAGAGGTTCGGGACCCATACAGTGACGCAGTCAGTTTAGTGTAAAAGGCCATTTATTAAGGACAGGATTGCAACTTATACATAACTTTTTATCAAACTTTCAACAATAACCCCACCTTTAAACATTATCATCGCTCATCCTTTCAACACGTCCCTTCACTTTACACTTCCATACCCCCACACATTCCCCTTTTCCTTTCATGCCCTACCTGTTTTGGGCATCCTCCACACTCTCATCCTTCACCTGCTTCTTTTCCCCCTGGAAGAGTGGCCAGGCCCGCAACTGACCCTCCACCCTCCCCAATCTACTGGCTCCAGCATTCCGTCACAACCTGCCCTAACTGGTGTCCCAAACCTCCCTACCAAGCTCTCCCCTCAACGCACTTTTTTATTTTTTATTTAGTTAAACTATGACTCTCTTGCCTGAACTATTTTCATGCCGGGTGGGCAGGTGGCCAATTTTCTTAACACACAATGAGCAGTGCAGAAAAGAGTCCGGTCCCTCCATTACAGCCCCTAATAAACCCCCACCCGTGTCCCTCCCCCACTTACCTGTCCACCAATCCTACTGCTGCAGGTCACTTCCTCTCCCGAATGTTCCTGCAGAGAGACTAGACCGAGTCTCCCCCTCATCGCAGGACCCTCCATCGGGACCCATTCAGTGTCACAGTCGGTTCAGTGTAAAAGGCCATTTATTTAGGACAGGATTGCAACTTATACGTAACTTTTTATCAAACTTTCAACAATAACCCCAACTTTATAACCCCACCTTTAAACATGACCTGTTTCAGGCATCCTCCACACTCTCATCCTTCACCTGCTTCTTTATCCCCTGGAAGGATGGCCAGGCCCGCATCTGACTCTCCACCCTCCGCCATCTACTGCCACTCAGCACAAATCCACTTGGCGTTTTGCTGCCCCACCACGAACACTACTGCAATATACTTCCTTCATACCTTTTCTCTGAGCCACATCTTTTCACCCCATAAATCGCCTACAAGTAACCTCAAATCCGTAAGGTAATATGAGTTCCCCAATTCAGACAGGTGCACCCCATCAGACCTCAACAACACTTCATCTTGGTCCGTAATGTCCTCATGATATAACACTTTGATGTCGTGTGCCTGACAAAAAACCCTCATAGCTCTATTGAGCTTCCTCCAAGCCCGTTCTATAGCTCCCTGCTTGATAGCCCCCCTCCATGTTCGACGAGGCACAAACTCAGTCCACACCAAGCATGTGTCATGCAATTTCTGTTTAAGCAGCTCCAAATCCCACTGCATATGTTGCAGAAGTGTGAGCCCCGAAAGTTTGACAAAGTAATTCTCTCCCATATGAAGCAAGAGCAAATCAGGACGACCCCAGGTCGGCAAAACA
This sequence comes from Pleurodeles waltl, assembly GCF_031143425.1. Classification (NCBI taxonomy): domain Eukaryota; kingdom Metazoa; phylum Chordata; class Amphibia; order Caudata; family Salamandridae; genus Pleurodeles; species Pleurodeles waltl. Next base: position 206,663,090 of record NC_090441.1, read on the forward strand.
GAGGTTATAAATGGAAGGAGATTGCCCCATCTCATGCCACTCTTTCCCCACCAAAAAACTTCATGTTGTTTACTAGGCTGTCCCAGTGTGCGTCCATAAACTTGTTTTTCCGCAAACTTTGCCGCCCAGTGGATGAAGGAATGGCGACCAGCCATGTAACCATTTTTTCCCCTCTTGGACCAGACATGCAACCTGAAAAGAAAAAAGACTGTAATATCTCCAATGTCCCAACTGCCCCCCAACTCCCCAAAAACGGTTTGCCAGTGCCCACACGCAGCTCCTCAACTACTCACCTTTAAGGCCTCACAGAATGCTCACAGCACCTAGATTTCCATCTCCCAATCCTCCGAATCTGTGCCCAGTCCCAACCCAAATGAGTTGCGGCCGTAACTGCCCCTATTCCAAAAGAATGTGTACCAAAACCCAAAGGCTGACGATCTGTCCTCCTCAGTGCCATTCGCAATGCATGTAACAACTGAAAAGCCGTAAGCTTAGCACCAGACCTATGAGTAAAAACCCTGCTCCCCCCAACAGGTGCCCTCAAAACTTGGAAATTCATCCACTCCAAAACCGGCCCGCAGTACCATCCCTGCCTTTCTCCAACCATACCTTTTTCCCTTTTCCTAGCTGATCAGTTTTGGAGCGCCTGAGCCAGATACCCAAACGTTCCCCTTGACTAATAACCTCTTCACGCCTCAAACCAACAGCCTTACCTATACCAAGAAGTTCCGACACCCTGAAAGCCCCAAAAAACATCCACACCATGCATAACCGAAAAAGAGCCAATTCATAAGAGTCCACGCAGCACACAGGCAAGACATGCAACAACTCACGCAGCAGTTCAAAGGTAATCGGTTCCCTAACTGACCTGACTGACCTCCCTTTCATTCGACCCCAACCTTTCAACATCTTCCCCAACATGTCATCTTTAGCTGGATCACAACCAAAAAACTGCTTCCCGTAAAAGGAAACCCCTGCCATCTTGCCCCCTATTGTGGCGGGTGATAAACCCTTGTGTATTAAAAACAAAACAAAATGGGACGCTCGCAACTCAAGCTCCCTGTCATTCTGCATCCAGAAATTTCCTGAAAAACTATCATAACTCTGAAACTCCAACCATGCCGGTCGGTAGCTCCGCCGCGTGTATCCAGCTAATGACATCTCCACCAGCCTAGTGATCATCGCGTACCCCCATTCCCACATGTCTGCCAAGACCGCTGTCTTGGTTTGTTCTGCTCCAGGTGCAAGGGTGCAAAAACGTTGCAACTGTGAACGAGACAGGGAATCTGCAATCTCATTATACACCCCACAGAGGGGCGCAGCTTTGAATATAACATTCAAGGATAGACATCTAAGCATAGGTTGCCATATAAGGTGCAGCACCCTGCGATCTTTTGCCCTTTGCCTGTTAACTAAGTCAACAACCGTCATGTTATCAACATGGAAAACCACTGTCCTATTTGCCAGCTCCTCACCCCACACTGCCAGAGCGATGAGCAAAGGGAAGAATTCCAGGAATGCGATGCTCCTACCCTGCTTAAGCCATTGCTTTGGCCATGTCTCCTCACACCACCTGCCATCCCAGAAGAACCCAAAGGCAGTAGAGCCTGCTGCATCAGAAAATATCTGCACTTGCCAAATCAAGTCTTTCTCACCAAACTGCATGGAGACCCCATTGAAACTAGTCAGAAATGTCTTCCAGACCCGTATGTCCTCCCTCAGTCCCAAAGAAACTCATACCCTATGATGTGGCAGGGTAACACCTGACATAGCCCCCCGTGTCCCTCCCCCACTTACCTGTCCACCAATCCTGCTGCTGCAGGTCACTTCCTCTCCCGAATGTTCCTGCAGAGAGACTAGACCGAGTCTCCCCCTCATCGCAGGACCCTCCATCGGGACCCATTCAGTGTCACAGTCGGTTCAGTGGAAAAAGGCCATTTATTTAGGACAGGATTGCAACTTATACGTAACTTTTTATCAAACTTTCAACAATAACCCCAACTTTATAACCCCACCTTTAAACATGACCTGTTTCAGGCATCCTCCACACTCTCATCCTTCACCTGCTTCTTTATCCCCTGGAAGGATGGCCAGGCTCGCATCTGACTCTCCACCCTCCGCCATCTACTGCCACTCAGCACAAATCCACTTGGCGTTTTGCTGCCCCACCACGAACACTACTGCAATATACTTCCTTCATACCTTTTCTCTGAGCCACATCTTTTCACCCCATAAATCGCCTACAAGTAACCTCAAATCCGTAAGGTAATATGAGTTCCCCAATTCAGACAGGTGCACCCCATCAGACCTCAACAACACTTCATCTTGGTCCGTAATGTCCTCATGATATAACACTTTGATGTCGTGTGCCTGACAAAAAACCCTCATAGCTCTATTGAGTCCAAGCCCGTTCTATAGCTCCCTGCTTGATAGCCCCCCTCCATGTTCGACGAGGCACGAACTCAGTCCACACCAAGCATGTGTCATGCAATTTCTGTTTAAGCAGCTCCAAATCCTACTGCATATGTTGCAGAAGTGTGAGCCCCGAAAGTTTGACAAAGTAATTCTCTCCCATATGAAGCAAGAGCAAATCAGGATAACCCCAGGTCGGCAAAACAGAGGTTATAAATGGAAGGAGATTGCCCCATCTCATGCCACTCTTTCCCCACCAAAAAACTTCATGTTGTTTACTAGGCTGTCCCAGTGTGCGTCCATAAACTTGTTTTTCCGCAAACTTTGCCGCCCAGTGGATGAAGGAATGGCGACCAGCCATGTAACCATTTTTTCCCCTCCTTGGACCAGACATGCAACCTGAAAAGAAAAAAAGACTGTAATATCCCCAATGTCCCAACTGCCCCCCAACTCCCCAAAAACGGTTTGCCAGTGCCCACGCGCAGCTTCTCAACTACTCACCTTTAAGGCCTCACAGAATGCTCACAGCACCTAGATTTCCATCTCCCAATCCTCCGAATCTGTGCCCAGTCCCAACCCAAATGAGTTGCGGCCGTAACTGCCCCTATTCTAAAAGAATGTGTACCAAAACCCAAAGGCTGACGATCTGTCCTCCTCAGTGCCATTCGCAATACATGTAACAACTGAAAAGCCGTAAGCTTAGCACCAGAACTATGAGTAAAAACCCTGCTCCACCCAACAGATGCCCTCAAAACTTGGAAATTCATCCACTCCAAAACCAGACACGCAGTACCATCCCCGCCTTTCTCCAACCATACCCAATTCCCTTTTCCTAGCTGATCAGTTTTGGAGCGCCTGAGCCAGGTACCCAAACGTTCCCCTTGACTAATAACCTCTTCACGCCTCAAACCAACAGCCTTACCTATGCCAAGAAGTTCCGACACCCTGAAAGCCCCAAAAAACATCCACACCATGCATAACCGACACTGGAACACTATTGCTGATGATCTATTAAGAAGGCTCCCGCACAAGTAAGGAGATCTGTCAACCAAGTCAGAAAATATAGTAAAATAATAACTGTTATGGTGTTTGACAATGTTAAGATTAAGTTAGGGTGAAAAACTAGATGTTTCAATATACAAAATATCCTTCGGGAGCGATCTTCCTCGTGTGGCAGTCAGAGGCAGAGCTCAGCTGCAGAGCGCCTCGTGAGTCTCGTCTACACCAGTGGTTCCCAACGTGTGGTCTGTGGACCCATGGAGGTCCACAAAGCCTCCTCAGGGGATCTGCGACTGTTTGAAAAATTAAATAATATTAACACATTAGGTCACCAGTTTTCAGTAATGACTCAGTTGGGGGGGTCCCCGGATTCCAATAAAGATTCTGTGGGGGTCCCTGGGTTCCAGTAATAATAACGTTGGGGTCCGCAGAAGTCAAAAGGTTGGGAACCACTTGTCTACACAAATGCTTTACACGTTGGGTGCAATGAGGGCTGGGTTCGCATGAGACGCTAGGAGTGAGGTGAGGGAAACCTTCCAAAGGTTATTTGTGTGCATGTACAGGCTACCTATGCAATAACAATAATTCCGGGGTCTAGAGCCAACATGTTGTCAAACGGAAATTCCTTGCATTAAAGTCTTTTTTTTTCTGTAAGAAACGCACAGAAAATGCACCTTGTCATCATCCCACCCTGCCAAGTTAGAGTCATGGGTCACACTGACCACTGACCGTGATAAGTACTTAATAATGCAGGGGACATGCATTTTTTTTTTTGCACCATAATAAGTGCAAATTATAACTCTGCAATTCAGGGAATCGGCGGTTACAATGTTGTGTTGCTTTGGAAACTTCACACTTAAATCACATGGCTCTGTTTTTACAAGTTAAGTGGTGCGTGTTTCAAAGCTTAGTTTATTGATTGTAAAGGGTTGTGTTACCAGAGTTATTTTTGTGTTAAACAATTCTCTTCTTACTTAGTCCAGCCCTACACCAGCTTTACAGAAGACCCCCTTCCTCTTGTGCAGGATTGCAACTGACCTTCGGACATCTGCCAGAAATATTCTTTATTGGCTAGTCTCATTGAAATAATAAAACAAGCAGATAGAAGAAAGTTACTTGACCTTTTTCCCTACTCTGCATAGTGCTCAAAGCCAAGGCTGCTCTAATGTAGCGTGGGGTTGGGGGCGCTGAAGAACAGACTCTCAAAAGCCATGGTCGTGAAAACGACAGGACAAAATCACTGCATTCCTGGGTTTATTACAGTTTGTGGAAGGAGGAGGAGGGGAAGCCGTGGTCTTTGGCTCAGGGAGGGAGCAGTGGACTAGCTGAGAGACGGTTGTGAGTGCTTCTCTGCACACGAACAATGAGATGAAACCTCTGCATTCCTGGGTTTATTACAGTTTGTGGAAGGAGGAGGAGGGGAAGCCGTGGGCTTTGGCTCACAGAGGGAGCAGTGGGTTAGCTGAGAGATGGTTGTGAGTGCTTCTCTGCACACGAACAATGAGATGAAACCTCTGCATTCCTGGGTTTATTACAGTTTGTGGAAGGAGGAGGAGGGGAAGCCGTGGGCTTTGGCTCACAGAGAGAGCAGTGGGCTAGCTGAGAGACGGTTGTGAGTGCTTCTCTGCACACAAACAATGAGATAAAACCTCCACATTCCTGGATTTATTACAGTTTGTTGAAGGAGGAGGAGGGGAAGCCGTAGGCTTTGGCTCAGGGAGGGAGCAGTGGACTAGCTGAGAGATGGTTGTGAGTGCTTCTCTGCACACGAACAATGAGATGAAACCTCTGCATTCCTGGGTTTATTACAGTTTGTGGATGGAGGAGGAGTGGAAGCCGTGGGCTTTGCCTCACAGAGAGAGCAGTGGGCTAGCTGAGAGATGGTTGTGAGTGCTTCTCTGCACATGAACAATGAGATGAAACCTCTGCATTCCTGGGTTTATTACAGTTTGTGGAAGGAGGAGAAGGGGAAGTCGAGGGCTTTGGCTCACAGAGAGAGCAGTGGGCTAGCTGAGAGACGGTTGTGAGTGCTTCTCTGCACATGAACAATGAGATGAAACCTCTGCATTCCTGGGTTTATTACAGTTTGTGAAAGGAGAAGGAGGGGAAGCCGTGGGCTTTGGCTCACAGAGAGAGCAGTGGGCTAGCTGAGAGATGGTTGTGAGTGCTTCTCTGCACACGAACAATGAGATGAAACCTCCGCATTCCTGGATTTCTCCAAGTCTTTCGAAGGAGGAGGAGGGGAAGCCGTGGTCTTTGGCTCAGGGAGGGAGCAGTGGGCTAGCTGAGAGACCGTTGTGAGTGCTTCTCTGCACACGAACAATGAGATGAAGCCTCCGCATTCCTGGGTTTATTACAGTTTGTGGAAGGAGGAGGAGGGGAAGCCGAGGGCTTTGGCTCACAGAGAGAGCAGTGGGCTAGCTGAGAGACCGTTGTGAGTGCTTCTCTGCACACGAACAATGAGATGAAACCTCCGCATTCCTGGATTTATTACAGTTTGTGGAAGGAGGAGGAGGGGAAGCCGTGGGCTTTGGCTCACAGAGAGAGCAGTGGGCTAGCTGAGAGACGGGTGTGAGTGCTTCTCTGCACACGAACAATGAGATGAAACCTCCGCATTCCTGGATTGATTACAGCTTGTGGAAGGAGGAGGAGGGAAAGCTGTGGGCTTTGGCTCAAAGAGAGAGCAGTGGGCTAGCTGAGAGACGGTTGTGAGTGCTTCTCTGCACACGAACAATGAGATGAAACCTCTGCATTCCTGGATTTCTTCAAGTCTTTCGAAGGAGGAGGAGGGGAAGCCGTGGTCTTTGGGTCACAGAGCCAGCCAAATAAACAAGAATCTTGAGAGGCTCACATGCAGGGTTGTACAGCACTGTTTTGCTACTTCCCACGCTGAGCTCAGCTACAAACAAAAACAAGCATTTGCACTACAATGGGTCTCATGTTCGTTCGAGTTAGAGCTAGTAGTATTTTCTTGCCACACAAACTGAAAATAAAAAGTAAAAGAGTTGACATAGGCGGCCGGTTCAAAGTGCCGCCATGACCTCCCAGAGGCAGACAAAAGAAACAAGCATTTGCAATGCAAGAACAGAAAATGCGCGAGCAAAACTAAGAAATGGAACAAACAAAGTCACACATGACTGCAGATGAAAATAAGTAATAGACTAAAGCCCTGTTAACAGAAACAGACTGGAGCCACCGAAACAGCCAGTGCTCTGGTCAAATGCTATTAGCCTAAGAAAAAAGTAATCCCTTAGCACATGCTACATAGGCACAAGTGGAAGGGTACAAGTACTAGGGCCATGCTCCAGGGGAGTATGCTCAACCTAATGAATGTGTCCCTGTATAACGTAATTGGTGCTCATTTAAAGCGCTCCAGTATCTTGGGGTTGAGTTTGCGCTATATAGAACCACAAAGAAAAGAGAGCTCTCACATTTCCAGTCCCTGCGTGAACAGACGTGCCAATCTGGATTTTAACTTTGCATTGTGGGACCTGTGCTGTTTATTCCAATATAAAATCATGACTACAACTCCCAGAATACAAAGTCAAAAATATGGACTATCTGCACTCATGCAATAGCATTTTGAGTAAATATATTACCAATCATTACGTGATTCCTAGTCATGGTTGACACTTTCCGTTAGTTCTGCCGTTTTGACCAAGAGTAACTTGCATTCTGGGACTTGTAGTTTCATTTGAATTTTCCAATTATAAGTTTGTTTGAATGACCCAATATGTAAAGTGATATTCATTAAACATCCCTCCAGGTGTGATATATGACATTCACTACTCAGCCACAACAATCCGAATTAGTCACCCGACCTCCTCATCCTGCGTCTGTGGCAGTCGTTCCACAGCCCTTTTCTTTCAGATCCTGATATGTCTTCAGGGCTGGAGGTATCTGAGAGTACACACGGGGGTGAAGGGGGGCTTCTGGCATGTCGAGCTGCAGAGTGGTATTTGGCATTTCTGCCTCAGTTGAGAGGAAACTTGTGAGCAACAGTGCAAGAAGAGAAGCCGGGAGTGCCTGCCTGCTGCTAACGGAGAAAGGAGAGAGGTGCAAGAACACAGCAGTGTTTGGATTCAGTGGACAAGAATAGATACCGTTGTCAGATGGGGGCATGGTGACGTACAAATCCTGGCAGTAATACATTTCTGAAAGCTGGTTTAGTAGAGGTTGTGTCTCATAATTTCTGCTCTGCTGAGCTCAGCCGTGTGTAGCACATGGTCAATCAGCTGCAGCGAGTGATGGTTCTAAGAGGTCCTTTTTAAATACCTCAACACAGCACATTACAAGCTTAGGCTGTACAGCAACAGGGCTGTTAGTTCTGTTACAATTCACGCATGTGTGACTAACACAGAGAGAAGACCAATAATCCATGCTCAGTTACAGTGCAAAGAATTCAGATATGTACTGAAGAACAAGTTACTTACCTTTGGTAACGCATTATCTGGTAGAGACTATCTAGCTGCAGATTCCTTAGCTTTGAATACCCTGGCGAGAGCTTAGAATCTGGAATCTTTTGCTGAGCAATACCCTGTGCGCACCGTCGGTGGTGTCGTTCGGATCCGCATGCGTCGTCTGGCTTGAAATGGCTTCGTAAGCATTGTTGGAGCCGTCTGTGACGTCATAGTTGCCTATAAAGGCTCCACCCCGTCGCATGTACGTCAGTTCTTTTATCCAAAAATCATCCACGCCAGAAGCGCAGTCATGCATAGAACAAACATTATGTCTGTGTAAAACTAGGGCCCTGAAAGGGATAAACTCTGACCCTAATAGACATATCCACAGAGCAGGGAGGCATGGGTGGGTGTAAGGAATCTGCAGCTGGATAGAGTCTCTACCAGATAAGGCGTTACCGAAGGTAAGTAACTTGTTCATCTGATAGAGACTTCTAGCTGCAGATTCCTTACCTTTGAATAGATATTTAAGCCATAACCTCCTGGCGGTGGGGTGCGGATACCTCTACTTACACCAAAAAGTCCTGTAGAACTGAACGGGCAAAGTGCCCGTCTCTCCGTACCTGACTGTCCAGGCAGTAATGCTTTACAAACGTGTAAAAAGAAGCCCACGTTGCCACCTGACAAATCTCCAGGACTGGAATACCCTGCGCTAGCGCGTGGTAGCCGCTTTGCCCCTGGTAGAATGAGCCCCTCATGAGGCTGCTTCCTGGCCAATGCGTAGCAGATCGTAATGCAGAGAACAACTTAGCGTGAAATAGTTAGCTTCTGCACTGGCTGACCCTTCTTTGCTCCCACGTACCCCACAAAGAGTTGGTCCTCCACCCGGAACTCTTTTGTGCAGTCAAGGTAGAACGACAACGCTCTTTTTGGGTCCAGCCTGTGGAATCGCTCCTCTTCCTTAGAAGGATGCGGTGGAGCAAAGAAGGTGGGCAGGGTGATGTTCTGACCCAGAAGGAATAGGGTCACTACCTTGGGGAGGAAAGAGGCACGAGTTCTGAGTACCACCTTCTCCGGATATATAGTGAGATATGGTGGGTTTGATGATGGAGCTTGCATCTCACTCACCCTCCTGCCAGATGTGTTACTGAAAATATAGAAAAAGGAGAAGGCCCATTTTTGCTAATGCATAAATTAGGAGGAAGATGTGCAGAGTCCTACATGACAGAGAAGAATACAGGCCCAGAATGCTTATGGCATCCAAATAGAGAGCTCAGGACAGGAAGCATGGAGGCAAGACAAGGACAAGCAGAAACATTTATTCATAATGCAGTTGCAAGTAGAATGCCATAGAAATCTTGAGTCATAACGTGATAACATACACACAGGGAGAGCGCACATTCCAATCCACGTTCACAAGGGAAGGACACACCACGGTGGTTTTAGAAAGGGAACACGATAAGCTTTGATGCTTGAAGGCCAGCAGCTGTGCAAGGGAGGCCAGACAGACATGGTTCCAAGTCTGGAGTTAGTCAAAGGAGAAAGTACTGATATCCTTCAGAACGTGAGATAAAAGATATTGCAGTTTATTAACAAATGTGCTCATGACAGATGTGTAACCTTTGCTTTTCTGTAAATGCGTAATTAGATGCTTTCTCACGAGAAATGTGGCTTCATGCTAACGTAGGTAGAGATACAATGTACCAAGCAGGCGCTTAAATCAAAATGCATGACACGTGATGAGACGCATTCAAGGTGTCTTGAACATATAAAAAGGGCTGTTTGAACTGACAAAGTTGAGTGCGGTTCAGTCACAGAGCTGTGCTGCCCTTCCGGCCGTAATTCATAAATGCTCATATTAATTGCCAAACTGAGTCGTGTCGTTCTTTTATTCCTGACCCTACAACAGATGTTATTGCCACTGAGAAGGCTGTCTTGATGGTGAGCAGCCAAAGGGGAGAGCTGTGCAAAGGCTCGAAGGGAGTGCACATCAGAAATGTGAGGACCAGATTTAAGTCCCATTGGGCCATAACAAAGGGCGAAGGGGGAAACATGTTTACAAGCCCTTTGAGGAATCTATGTACAATGGGGGATTTAAACAGCAAAGGCTGATCAGTTAGCTGAAAACAATGCTGACAAGGCAGAAAGGTAGCCCTTGAGAGTCCCCAAGGCAGAACCCTGCTGGACAACGGAAAGTATGAAGAGACCTTTCTGTACAATAATATACAAAGCGTTTCCAATGGCAGGTGTATACCGTTTTAGTGGAGGGACGCCTGGATGCCAAAATAACCGTACAGACTACAGGAGGAAGGTCAAAAGCCATCAACTGCTGCCGCTCAATCTCCACGCATGAAGGCACAAAGTTGACAGATTCAGGTGGAGAACCCTCACCTGCTGCTGCAACCGAAGATCCTCCCAAACGGGCAGCCTGATCAGAGGAATGATGCTCATCTTGAGAAGCTCGGGATACCAGACTCTTCGTGCCCAGACCGGAGCTACTAAGATAACTTGGGCCCGGTTGCATCCCTGATCTTCTTGAGAACTCTGGGCAGAAGTTGTATGGGCGGGAAAGTGTACAAGAGGCCTGAATTCCACGCGTGACAAAACGCGTTGCCAAGCGATTTCCCCCTAGGAAAACTCCAATGCGCAGTACTGCTGACATTGCGCATTCTCTGTGGAGGTGACCAGATCTAACCAAGGCTCTCCCCACTGCTGAAAAAGTCCTTGCACCACCTTCGGATGGAGATACCATTTGTGATACGCTAGGCATTGACAGCTGAGTTCATCCGCCCTGGCGTTCGGAGAACCTGCCAGGTGTTGAACCACCAGGGTTATGCCCTGAGGTTCCAGCCGTGTCCAGAGACAGAGAGCCTCTTGACAAAGGGTCCACGACCCCACACCGCCCTGCTTGTTGCAGTACCCCATTGTGGTGGTGTTGTCCTTGAACACCTGCACTATCTTCCCTTTCACAACAGGAATAAATGCTTTCAATGCCAGTCGGATCGCTCGGAGCTCCAGCAAGTTGATATGGAGTCCAGACTGTGCAGGAGACCAGAGGCCCCTGATCTCTGCCTCTCCCAGATGGCCATCCCATCCCAGAAGTGACGCATCTGTCACTAATGTGAGATCTGTCTGGGGATGGCCTCTGACCCAGTCGCATTTCACTAACCACCACTGCAGGTCTTTTGCAGTTCCCTCCAAGATCTGAACCGTGTCAGTAAGATTTCCCTGATGCTGTGCCCACTAGAACTTCAGATCCTACTGCAGAGCCCTGATATGCAGTCTGGCATATTTGACTAAAAGGAAACAGGAGGCCATAAGGCCCAGCAGCCTTAGAGTCTGTCTCATCGAAATCCAGGATAGAGGCCAAAACATCGGTATCATAACCTGAATATCCTGAACACGCTGCTCAGGAGGATAAACTTGAAACTGTACAGCCCCAGTGAAAGGACCTTTTGAGAGGGAATCAGATGTGACTTTGGGAAGTTTATAATGAACCCCAGCAAATGCAGGAGGTCTGCTGTAGTCTGAAGGTGGTTGACGAGAGCCTGGGGCGTAGGAGCCTTCAACAGCCAGTCGTCGAGGTAGGGGGAGACTGAAATCCCTAACCTGCGCAGATGATCTGCCACCACCGCAATCACTTTGGTGAACACCCAAGGAGCACTGGTGAGACCGAAGGGGAGCACAGTAAACTGAAAATGCTCATGCCTACCTTGAACCGCAAGTAACGCCTGTGGGCGAGCAGGATGGGGATGTGAAAATACGTATCCTGCAAGTCCAACACTACCATCCAGTCTCCTTGGCCTAGGGCAGACAAGACCTGAGCCAGAGTGAACATCTTGAATTTCTCCCTTTTGAGGAAGAGATTGACGTCCCTTATCCAAGATAAGGCGAAGACCCTTGTTCTTTTTTGGAATCAGAAAGTAGTGGGAATAACAACCACTGCCTGCTTCTGACTTCGGGACCCTTTCTATGGCTTTCTTGGCCGTCGTAACTTCCTCGCGGAGCAAGATTAAATGATCCTCCATCTGGCGTTCTTTCAATGAAGGGATAGAGAGAGGGAAAGACTGGAAGGGAAGGGAATAGCCCTTCTGTATGATCTGCATGACCCATTTGTCCGATGTTATAGACCGCCATTGAGGGAGATGAAATCGAATCCTCCCTCCAGTTGAACGAATATGGTCTTGCAGAACCATACTAGGAGGGCTTGGGCGTTGTGGAAGAGGGGTGCTGGGTGGTGACCGACCTCTGGCTAGATCCTCTGGGTCTGAAGGTACCATGACCTTGTCCTCTCACTGGATGCTGTAAAGTTGGAGGGTGGTGGCAGACCGGTGGGTGGGGTGGGACCCTGCCTCTTCTGAAGCCTCAAAAGAGGCAAAAGGCAGACTGCTGGCAAGCAGGCAGCGAGAGGCCCAAGGATCTGGCCGTAGCTCGAGAGTCCTTTAACCGCTCAATCGCTGAGTCTGCCTTGTCTCCAAAAAGGCGTGAGCCATCGAAGGGCATGTCCATCAGATTTGCCTGGACATCCCCGTAAAGCCAGTGGTACGAAGCCAGCCGTGGCCACTGTTGTTGCAATCGCCCTCCCAGCAAGTCTGTCGTGTCCAAACCACACCGAATTGTAAAGTTGGCTGCATCCCTCCCATCCTTGACAGCCTGAGTGAGAGTGTCCCGTACGCCCTCCAGGACCTGGGGCAGCACCTGTGCCACTGTATCCCATAAAGTATGGGAAAAACAGCCCAATAGGCATGAGGTGTTTACGGACCTCAATTCCAGGCTGGAGGAAGAAAACATCTTCTTCCCAAATTGGTCCAGCCTCTTGGATTTCCTATCAGGGGGAGCGGATGGAAGGCACCATGGGAAGTGGAGGCTTGGACCACCAAGCTCTCCGGGGTGGGGTGAGGAAACTAGGGTCAGAAGGAGCTGGTTGATGGCGGTGGCCAATTGTCCTGTTTACAGTAGCCCCTTTGCTGGGATTGGACCACGTCCCATGCAATATATCAGTTAGGGCCTCATTGAAGGGTAACATCGGCTCTGATGTAGCAACTCCCGGCTGAAGCACCTCTGTCAGTATATTAGTCCTGACCGGCACCGCTGACCGGCACCATAGGCAAGTCTAGGTCCAAGATATCAGCTGCTCTACGCACCACCATGGCATATGACGCTCCCTCCTCCGTGGCCACGGAAGGAGGTGAGAGCATACCAGCATCTGAAGAAGTATCCAGGCCACTGGCTTCCCTTAGATCCTCATACTAGTCCTGCTCCTCTAATCCATACTCTAAAGGGTCCTCAGACCCCTCCCATCCCTCATCTGTTCCTGGCTGTTCAAAATAAGCCTCAGGCACTGATCTGGGCCGTGTTGGCGCTGGCAAAGTCGGAATTGGTGTTGTATGACATCGTTCCGGCTCCAGATCATCCTGAATGAGGATGCGGCTCAGACCACCGTTGGGCGCCCGTGGTGGTGGGCGTGTTGATGTCAGGACCGAAGCCGTAGGAGAACCGACTGTGTGGAACCAGCATCGGTCCAGATCTGATATTGGATCCCAGGGTCCCCAACGGTGCTGAGGCCGAAGCCACTGGCGTCGAACCCGATTGGGCCCCTGCTGACCCCGCCGGGTCCGAAGACCCACCCGCTGGGGCAGCCTGCTCAAAAACAAGGCGCATGGCTTTGTAGAAGTCTTTAATTTGAGCAGGTGTCACTCCGGCTCTGCAAAGTCTGCCCTGGCATACCGGGGTGGTGCCTTTATAGGCGACCGTGACGTCACAGACAGCTCCAACGACGCTGATGAAGCCATGCGGAGCCGGACAACGCACGCGGATCCGAACGACCCCACCCGACGGCGTGCGCAGGGTATTGCTCAGCAAAAGATTCTGGATTCAAAGCTGACACCAGGTAATTCAAAGGTAAGGAATCTGCAGCTAAAAGTCTCTAGCAGATAGAAATTTACTTGACATTGGTGACCTTATGATTGGTTCACATAGCAAGGAGGTGGGACGCAGGCTTTGGTGCTTTTGAGCGAACAAAATAATCTGAGCTCAGCTGATATGCATGATTAATTTAGACCTTGTGGTAATCCAGGGAATGTTACAATATTCTTTATTTTAACGGGAGGTGTGTGGTACTTGGCAGAACTAGACAAATCAAACTACTTGTGCTGTTGGGTGAAAAGAAGTTGTGGGGGGGTCGCTTGAAGCGAGGCTTTCAGATCAGGCTAAACAAAGCAGACTAACTTTGCACTCAACTTTTATAAGCTGGTTTCATGCAGAGCAGAATGATTGTGCCGCTTGTTCATTTCTGCATAATATTGCAGTCTCAGTTTCATCGAGATTGGTTCTAATTCTTGTCACCTCGAAGGAGGGCAAAGGTTCCCACCTTTGCCTGATTTCACACAGATAAAAATCACCACTGCCCTCACTGCAGGACGCCCCACCATGTAGCATTCTGAGCTACAGGGAGGGACAGGCATGGTTACAATGCAAGTGCTGGAGTATCTGATTGGAGCTCTGAAGAAGATGGATATGGCTCAGATAAAGTGCTTTTTTCAGGGAAAAAAGGGGGTAGATGGAGCAGGATTTTTTTTAGCGGCATTTGGGGCTCAGGCTCTAATAAGGGGATATCTCTAGCCGGGAACTTTAAAATAAATTGTGACGTTCGCACACCCCTAGTTAATGTGTCAAGGTTGCTATAGAGCACAAAATGAACGCATTATGTGCCTTTCCAAGCCACGTAACTAAGTTAAACCTGAAGCAGTGACACTTAATCTAAATGCCCTTTCTATATTACTCAATTAGAATCTTTATTAAAAGTAAGTATTGCACATTTTTAAACTGGGTGATTGCTTTTACCCAAATAAAGTAAGTTTATAAGGTAAAAGCCAATAAATATATTATCTTATGACAACCCTTACTACAGATGTCCAGAAAACATTGTATGCTTATTTGCATATAACAGAAAATGTATGAAATAGCTAAATGCTGTTCATTGTCCACTAATGAACAATTAATTTGGAAATTATCATTTAGTGTTTATGTTTCTAACAAAATGAACACAAAATGAAGAAAGGGTCACAAAGTAATCAGTAAATCATCCCCAGACCATTAGGGCCAATTTAATTTTATTAATTCCTATGAAATAATCAAATAGTCATCTTCAAATCATCCTCAAGTCATCAGGAATAATGTAATCTTGAGAAGTAATCAAATACTCATCCTCAGATCATCAGGAATGCTTACATCTGGTGAAGTCATCAGATGCTCATTTTCAAGTCATTTTCAAATCATCAGGCAGACATTTCTAAACCTTGTTGATGAATTTAGGGGGCTGATGATGTCTGATGACGTGAAAATGACTTCTACAGTAGTTGGATGATCATCCAATGACTCTGGGATGACTTCTAAATTCATCCTGTTTGACCTGGGTTCCAACTGTATTAAGAGAAAAAATCGAAAGAATAATCATAGGAAAGGCCAAATTATCCTTCAAGTGGGACATAACTTCCTTAAACTCAGCCCCTATACAAAGCGTTTCCTCTGTTCCTCATCTGAACTATCAGAATCTGGTTCAGGCAGGGAGGAGTGCTTAGGGATGTTAGGCGCCAGACCCTCTCTTGCTGCACACATTGAATCCACAACTTTATTATTTATCACAGCCTGAAGGACATCCAAGTCCATTCCAACAGGCTGATGCCAAGAAGAGGGATCTGACAAAGCTTCCAATTCTGAGCTGAACTCAGAAGAATGCCTCTGCTTTCCAGGAAGCTTTCCATCTATGTCTACAATCATCGAATAAATGCTGACCTGGAGGGAAAAGTCAGCTGCCTTATCTCATCAACAACTTTTGTGTTTGTTGCCTAGCAGCAACCTGTCTTATTAGTGACACCGAGTGCTCCAGACGGCTCTTTCCCACGCCTTTACGTTGCCTGGCAACCAAAGGGGTGGAGGCCGTAATCAGTGCATTGCAGGAAAGCAAAACACCTAAGGGCCAGCTGTACGAAGCATTTTTCCAGTTGCAAACAGCCTGACCAGAAAAATGCTTTTTGTATGTACCAAAGCTAAATGCAACTCAGTAACTTGTTTACCAAATCACATTTTGCTTTTTTAATTCAGTATTAGGAAGGGGCATGTTTAGGGTGTCCCTTCCTAAAACCAAATCGCACTAGCATGGAGGAATGTTTTGCGACCGGGAATGCGGTCACAAAACATTCACAGGTACCACTTCCGTAAAATTGGTGGTAACCCCAACCCCTTTGTGAATGGAAGTGTAAATATTTTTTCAGAGCAGTCCCACTGCATATGCTGAAACAAAATGAAAAGAAAACTTTTCATTTTTCGTTTGAAATGCATCATGTTTTGCCTTAAGGAAAACGGACCTCATTTAAAAAAAAACACTGCTTTATTGAAAAGCAGTCCCAAACATGTGACCCCATTGGGAATGGCATCCCTGTGAGTGCAGCCATTCCCAATGGGGTCACAAATTGCTACCTCCCTTATGAATATTGATAAGGTAGGTCTTTGCGACCCCATTAGGAATCGCTAAATGTGGCTGAGATACATTTGTACATTTCATTTTGCGAGTCTCTAATTGCAACTCACAAAAAGTAGCAATTAGAGACTCGCAAAGAGAAATGGACATACATGTGGCCCTAAAGCCGCTCAAGCGCTCGTACAAATGGGGACAGTGGCAGCAAAGAGGAAGCAAACCATACATCCGCTAGTTTGAGCAGTGGGCAATCATGCTCCAGCCTTAAACCCAGGTAAATTATGTTGCCGCTCCTAATTTCTTAGCATAGGAGCGGCAAGGTGTGAAAAAACTGCACAGTCCTCGGCCACTAGAATAGGCTTTGACAACGCAACTCATGGGCGCTAGTGTCAAAATTAACTTGCTCAAAATGTGCGAAACGTATTGCATTACAAATGCTTTTTTAGGACTTGTGCCCGCCCTTGGGAGGGTAAATGCTGTAATAAAACGTATTCGTTTGGACAAGAGCAGCGCAGATTCGCTGCTGTTAAGATGTGTGCCTCGGACGCATTCCGCATTCCAGCTGCAGGGGGCCCATAACTTCAGAAATTGAGGACTAACTGGCACATTTGCATGTGTTGTCTCATTCTAGGTATTAACAAACACCGAATGCCTTAAGTAAATGTATTGAAATTCGCAGTTTACTGGTGCAAATTACAAATGGGTTTAATGCCTGAAGCAGCCCCAATGTTGTGTTTTGGGCGGCACCCGCCGATCTCCAGAGTAGTCTGTTAATACCTGCATGTTGATATCAGAAAATGCTGACCTCAGTGTGCGAGACTCTCACAATCTGGAGATTTACAACACTTGAGGGCTGCCGTTCACCATTGTGCTGTATGTTTAGAAAAGTCCACTTGCCGTGGCGTAACGCACAAGGAAGCCCATGCCCCGCCCTCCAACACAAACACTCACACTTGCAAAGGCTTGAGGTCTGAAGAGGTTCGGGACCCATACAGTGACGCAGTCAGTTTAGTGTAAAAGGCCATTTATTTAGGACAGGATTGCAACTTATACATAACTTTTTATCAAACTTTCAACAATAACTCCAGCTTTATAACCCTGCCTTTAAACATTATCATCGATCATCCTTTCAACACGTCTCTTCACTTTACACTTACATACCCCCACACACCCCCACATATTCCCCTTTTCCTTTTATCCCCCACACTCTCATCCTTCACCTGCTTCTTTTCCCCCTGGAACAGTGGCCAGACCCGCATATGACTCTCCACCCTCCGCATCTACTACTACCCGCATTCCGTCGCAACCTGCCCTAACTGGTGTCCCATACCTCCCTACCAAGCTTTCCCCTCAACGTGCTTTTTTTTTTTTTTTTTTTTTTTTTAAACTATGACTCTCTTGCCTGAATCTATCTTCATGCCGGGTGGGCAGGTGGTCAGTTTTCTTAACACAATGAGCAGCGCAGAAAAGAGTCCGGTCCCTCCCCTACAGCCCCTAATAAACCCCCACCCATGTCCCTCCCCCACTTACCTGTCCACCAATCCTGCCGCTGCAGGTCACTTCCTCTCCTGAATGTTCCCACGGAGAGACTAGACCAAGTCTCTCTCTCTCCGCAGGACCCTCCATCGGGACCCATTCAGTGACGCAGTCAGTTTAGTGTAAAAGGCCATTTATTTAGGACAGGATTGCAACTTATACATAACTTTTTATCAAACTTTCAACAATATCCCCAACTTTATAACCCCACCTTTAAAAATTACCTGTTTCGGGCATCCCCCACACTCTCATCCTTCACCTGCTTCTTTTCCCCCTGGAAGGGTGGCCAGGACCACATCTGACTCTCCACCCTCCACCATCTAATGTCACTCAGCACAAACCCACTTGGCGTTTTGCTGACCCACCACGAACACTACTGCAAGATACTTCCTTCATACCTTTTCTCTGAGCCACATCTTTTCACCCCATAAATCGCCTACAAGTAACCTCAAATCCGTAAGGTAATATGCGTTCCCCAATTAAGACAGGTGCACCCCATCAGACCTGAACAACGCTTCATCTTGGTCCGTGATGTCCTCATGACATAACACTTTGATGTTGTGTGCCTGACAAAAAACCCTCATAGCTCTATTGACCTTCCTCCAAACCCGTTCTATGGCTCCCTGCTTGATAGCCCACCTCCATGTTCGACGAGGCACGAACTCAGTCCACACCAAGCATGTGCCATGCAATTTCTGTTTAAGCGGCTCCAAATCCCGCTGCATACGTTGCAGAAGTGTGAGCCCCGAAAGTTTGACCAAGTCATTTTCTCCCATATGAAGCAAGAGCAAATCAGGATAACCCCAGGTCGGCAAAACAGAGGTTATAAATGGAAGGAGATTGCCCCATCTCATGCCACTCTTTCCCCACCAAAAACCTTCATGTTGTTTACTAGGCAGTCCTAGTGTGCGTCCATAAACTTGTTTTTCCGCAAACTTTGCCGCCCAGTGGATGAAGGAATGGCCGACCAGCCATGTAACCATTTTTTCCCTCCTTGGACCAGACACGCAACCTGAAAAGAAAAAAAGACTGTAATATCTCCAATGTAGCAACTGCCCCCCAACTCCCCAAAAACGGTTTGCCAGTGCCCACGGGCAGCTTCTCAACTACTCTCCTTTAAGGCCTCACATAATGCTCACACCACCTAGATTTCCATCTCCCAATCCTCCGAATCTGTGCCCAGTCCCAACCCAAATGAGCCGCGGCAGTAGCCGCCCCTATTCTAAAAGAATGTGTACCAAAACCCAAAGGCTGACAAACCGTCCTCCTCAGTGCCATTCGCAATACATGTAACAACTGAAAAGCCGTAAGCTTAGCACCAGACCCAAGATAAAAACCCCGCTCCCCCCTACAGGTGCCCTCAAAACTTGGAAATTAATCTACTCCAAAACCGGACACGCAGTACCATCCCTGCCTTTCTCCAACCATACCCATTTCCCTTTTGCTAGCTGATCAGTTTTGGAGCGCCTGAGCCAGATACCCAAATGTTCCCCTTGACTAATAACCTCTTCACGCCTCAAACCAACAGCCTTGCCCACACCAATAAGTTCCTACACCCTGAAGGCCCCAAAAAAATCCACACCATGCACAACTGAAAAAGAGCCAATTCAGAAGAGTCCACGCAGCACACAGGCAAGACATGCAACAACTCGCACAGCAGTTCAAAGGTAATCGGTTCCCTAACTGACCTGACTGACCTCTCTTTCATTCGACCCCAACCTTTCGAACTTCTTCCCCAACATGTCATCTTTAGCTGGATCACAACCAAAAAACAGCTTCCCGTAAAAGGAAACCCCTGCCATCTTGTCCCCTATAGTGGCAGGCGATAAACCCTTGTGTATTAAAAACAAAACAATATGCGACGCTCGCAACTCAAGCGCCCTGTCATTCTGCATCCAGAAATTTCCTGAAAAACTGTCATAACTATGAAATTCCAACCATGCTGGTCGGTAGCTCTGCCGCGTGGATCCAGCTAATGACATCTCCACCAGCCTAGTGATCATCACGCCCCCCCATTCCCACATTCCCGCTGTCTTGGTTTGTTTTGCTCCAGGTGCAAGGGTGCAAAAACGTTGCCACTGTGAACGAGACAGGGAATCTGCAATCTCATTATACACCCCAGGGATGTGCGCAGCTTTGAATATAACATTCAAGGATAGACATCTAAGCATAGATTGCCGTAAAAGGCGCAGCACTCTGCAATCTTTTGCCCTTTGCCTGTTAACTAAGTCAACAACCGTCATGTTATCAACATGGAAAATCACAGTCCTATTTGCCAGCTCCTCACCCCACACTGCCAGAGCCATGAGTAAAGGGAAGAATTCCAGGAATGCGATGCTCCTACCCTGCTTAAGCCATTGCTTTGGCCATGTCTCCGCACACCACCTGCCATCCCAGAAGAGCCCAAAGCCAGTAGAGCCTGCTGCATCAGAAAATATCTGCACTTGCCAAATCATGTCTTCTTCACCAAACTGCATGGAGACCCCATTGAAACTAGTCAGAAATGTCTCCCAGACCCGTATGTCCTCCCTCAGTCCAAAAGACACTTGTACCCTATGATGTTGCAGGGTGACACCTGACATAGCGAGGCCCATCCGCCTACAGAATGTCCTATCTCCTCGCACTACTCGGCAAGCAAAATTGAGGTAACCTAACAGTTTTTGCGCTGTATGCAAATTAATCTTGTGTAGGGACCATTTGCATCCCAGAAATTCCAGAATCTCGTCCACTTTGTTGACTGGTAGCCGTGCTATTAAGGCTCTCGCATCCGGTTCAATGCCTAGAAAAGTCAATATGCACTGCGGCCCCTCCGTTTTTCTGGGGCCAAAGGTATTCCCATCTATCGAGACAGATTTTGAAAAACAGCTAGGGTCCATCAACAAGCCCCAGATCCTGCCCCTCCAACAAACAAGAAATCATCCAGATAGTGAGTCACCGTCTGATGTCCACTTGCCTTCACAAAAACCCACTGTACAAAGGTGCTGAAAGCTTCAAACAGTGCACAAGAGATGGCACAGCCCATCGGCAGGACTCTGTCGACATATATTGCCCCATCCAATTGCATCCCCAGTAGTTCAAAATCACCCGGGTGGATAGGCAACAGCCTGAAGGCTGATTGAATGTCACACTTCACCAATTCCGACCCCTGGCCACACCCGCGTATTAGCTTAATGGCATCATCCACAGAGGCATACACTACCTTAGTATCCTCTGGTGCAATATAATCATCGACTGAAGCACCTTCTGGCCATGACAAATGATGTATCAGGCGAAGCTCGCCAGGCACATTCTTAGGTACCACGCCCAGTGGAGATATCATTAACTCCTGCATGGGCCAGGCATAAAATTGGCCCGCTATTCTGCCTAAAGATGCTTCCTTGTGCATTTTGTCCCAGCACTATTTGTGGAATTTCCTTTGCAGACCGCAAATTGTCCATCCATCTCCTGATCCTCAAGCCCTGGTAACTAACCCTGAAACCCTCCTTGAAACCCCATTCCAATTTACATGCCGTGTCCTTATCTGGATAAATTTGTAACCAGGGCAAAAGAGCCTCCAGCCTAATAGGTATAGGAGTCCTTTGACTGAGGAGCACCTTGCATGCCTCTTCCCTTGGACACCCTCCATTGTTCGGATGGGGTTGAGAGTGAAAAACATTGTGTGACCGGATGACGGCCCCCGCACTTGGAGCAATCATGCTTGAATTTACAGGGCTGTCTGGAACAGAAACCTTTATTAAAGTTCCAACAGGCCCCCGTTGTGGGTACTGGGGTCTGCTGATCAACACCCGCCCCTGCCTGGGTGGGGCGAGCCTGAAAAGGCTTGTATACCACTGGTAACCCGCTCGCAGTGTGCATAGAGGCTGAAGACTGCGACGACGCCATCCACTGCATCCATAATTCAGGGTCTACATCCCCCCATGGCTTGTCAGAATTGATACTCACTCTGGCTCTAAACTCCTCATCATAGCTCAGCCACGCAAAACCCTCAAAATGCATCTGCACTTTCCTGATAATATCCATATACTTGAACATTGCTATGGCCCTATCTGGGAACTTCTCGCAATAGATATTTGCGAAAATCAGAAAAGCCGAAGTCCAATCATCCATTGTTTTTGGAACCCATGGACGGTGAGCCAGTTCCCATTCTTCCTCCTTGGAACCTTCCTTAGCCTGTATGTCCCTATGTAGGAGCTTGAACACATCAACATATTCATGCTTCCATATCCGTGCTTTTGTTTTCTCTGCCACATGGGAGCCTAAAGGCATGGCCAAACCCATATATGGAAGCCGTTTCTTGTGCCCCCTGCCTCCTTATCATCAGTACCTTTTCCTTCCCCAGTAGCAAACCCCCAAGCTTGGCCGCCAATGCTGTACCCGCATCTTGTGATTTGGAATTATCAGTGTCCTGACTCACACCAACCCCCGGAATCTCATCAATTGAATAATCACCTACCCCAATGGATTTGTGAGTGTGACCACCACCCGTACTCTGTCCTTCCCCCCATACTGACCACCATTCGGCCTTACCTGTGCCTCTGGAAACTAGAGGCCGTGCTCCCTTTCTTGCCCCATGACCACGTGCCACACCTTGAAGCACCTTTTGTGGTTCACCACCAGCCTCGCGCTCCTGAAAGATAGAAACATAAGAGGTTGCGCCGCTCCTGCGCCCTCTCCCTCCAGCACTGCTCACCTCTTGTTCACGAATCTCCCCCTCCTCCCATTCATCCATTTCCTCATCATAGTCGATTCAAACACATCCTCCTCAGCTATCTCCCACCTTCCGTCATCACCACCAGACAAGCGAGTATAAGGTGTTGTCTCACTCGCATTTCCCGCAGGGCGTGAACCATCTCTGAAGACCCCGCTCCTGTGCCATAGAGAAGGCTGCCCATGACCCCTCTATTGCTTCAGACCAGCGTCCTGAGGCCGTGTTGCACCCCGCTGGCATAGCCTTCTTTCTGCCAGTCTCCACCACTGGCATTAACTCTCCACGCCCAACATGGCCGTGTGTGCCAATCATGCTCATCGCGCCACCAGACCCTCTGGCCGCACCAGCCTCCTGATCCCTCCCATCCTCTACCTGGGGCACCCAGACCCAACTACCTCCCCCAGAAGGCTGGCCTTTAGGCGTCAGTTCAGACCTCCCCCCACCGGTCACTTCACCTGTCTGCCCCTAGTCCAAAACACGTCCCTAACCTTACACAACTGCGCCCATCTCTCCTCTGTCTCAGCCACAATGTGCCTCTGCCCCCTTATCCTGGCTTCGAGGTCCCAGGTGTCTCTGGCATCCAAAATTATCTGCCTCATTCTGCCTGACTCAGGGATCTCCTGTACTGGTCCAGAAAACACCTCATCCTGACCTGCCAGTCCGCACACACCTGAAACAGGTGCTGTGGCCTTCCCCTCTGCACCCTGCACCACACTCATTGCTGCCCCCCAGCCCTCTTACCAGCATTCTTGGCCTTCCTCTAAGCAGGAGGCCCCCTTGCCTTATGCATGCCCTGCCCTCCTTTTGGCAAGGATAGATCCAGTGGCCCCATACCACCACTGGACCCAGCCTGTTCATGAATTGGCCATACTATCACCACTAGAGCCCCCATATCTATTGCAGGCCCAGCCGGGCTTGTTACTGTTTGTATTGTGAGGGCCTGTCCCTCTACCTGTTGCTGGGCCTCACCCCGTCCTGACTACCTTCCCTTGCCGCAGTTTGCCCTTGGGGGGTGGACACGCTGCGCGCCCTCCTCTCACCAGCTTTTTATTTTTAGGCCTTTCTGGTGAGTTGCACGCGGCGACTGCAGCCGCTACCCGGCCCGATGAGTTTCGCGTCAGGCACGCCATGCCGACCCAGGCCTGGTCGAGGAAACCAGGCCTGAGTAAATCTGCCTGGCCGGCTTCGCCCAAAACACGAAGCGCGGCCCTTACAGCTTCCACATCGTGGCCGGTTGCCATGACGCAGAGGTTTTATACGGAAAATGAAAACTTCCCTGAAAAACTACTTTCCCCCCGGGACTGACCAATTTTCTTAACGTTCGATGAGCAGCGCAGAAAAGAGGCCAGACCCTCCCCTACAGGCCCTAATAAACCCCCTGCCATGTCCCACCCCCACTTACCTGTCCACCAATCCTGCCGCTGCAGGTCACTTCCTCTCCGAATGCTCCCGCGAAGAGACTAGACTGAGTCTCTCTCTCTCCACCGGACCCTCCATTGGCCTCTGGCTTGTCCTGTCTGCTTCATCCAGAGAGATCAGTGAGGTCGCACCACGTGGAAGCCTCCATTAGGCCAGATAATCGCACTCTATAAAACTAGGCGTCCACGGCACATTGTCCTTTCATGTACACTCACTCAAACCCTTCTCTGCAGGACTCTTTGTACCGGTATGGGGGACTCTAATGCCGCTCTCACGGGTTGGCCCAGATACATGGCTCCATTTGCCATTGTCGGGTTTTATGAATAGGGAAGGACATTGGTTGTTAAGACTCCAATGAGGTCACCGAGCCTGGTTTCAAGTAGATTGGGCTCAAGGTGGGTGAGCCAAGCTCGGATGTTAGAGCCCTTGTGTAGGAAAGTACCATCTTCCTTGGAATGTTACCCCACTTTTACCTGTATGTCAGTATGTTTTTGCCTCTCTCACTAGAATCCTGCAGGCCAGGACCCCAGATCTCATAGTTTATGGCCTAATGTGTGTGTTGTCAATAGTGCTTAACTGTGTCACTGAGGCTCTGCTAACCAGAACCTCAGTGCTTCTGCTCTTTCTGCTTTTAAATTTGTCACTATAGGCTAGTAACTTCCTTTACCACTTCCAATTGGCACATTGGAACCCCCTTATAAGTCCCTAGGATATGGTACCAAGATGCCCAGGGCATTGGGGTTCCAAGAGATCCTTATGGGCTGCAGCATTGCTTTTGCTACCCATAAGGAGCTCAGACAAAACCTTTCACAGGACTGCCACTGCAGCCTGCGTGAAATAGTGCACACACTATTTCACAGCCATTTTTCACTACACTTAAGTAACTTATAAGTCACCTATATGTCCAACCTTGGGTATGTGCAAAGTTACTAAGTGTGAGGGCACCCTTTCTCTAGCAAAGGTGCCCCCACGTTGTTCAGGGCCAATTCACTGGACTTCGTGAGTGCGGGGACGCCATTACACGCATGCACGACATGTAGGTCAATACCAATGAAGCTGCACAATTATAACTTCGAATATGACCATGTAAGGTGTCTAAGATCATGGAATTGTCCCCCATTCCAAAATCTGATATTGGGGGGGCCAATCCCATGCATCCTGGGGACTCCACTATGGACCCCCCAGTACTGCCAAGCCAGCTCTCTGGGGTTTGCACTGCAGCTACAGCTGCTGCCATCCCACAGACAGGGTTCTGCCCTCCTGGGGTCTGAGCAGCTCAGTCCCAGGAAGGCAGAACAAAGCATTTCCTTTGGGTGGAGGGTGTTACACTCTCTCCCTTTGGAGATAGGTGTTAGAGGCTTGGCAGGGGTAGCCTCCCTCAGCCTCTGGAAATGCTTTGAAGGGCACAGATGGTGCCCTCCTTGCATAAGCCAGTCTACACCGATTGAGGGACCCCCAGTCCCTGCTCTGGCGTGAAACTGGACAAAGGAAAATGGAGTGACCACTCCCCTGTCCATCACCACCCCAGGGGTGATGCCTAGAGCTCCTCCCCTGTCCATCACCACCCCAGGGGTGGTGCCTAGAGCTCCTCCAAGGTGTCCCAGACCTCAGCCATCTTATTTTCCAAGGTGTGGGGACACACTCTGGACGACTCTGACAGGCCAGTGCCAGCAGGTGACATCAGAGACTCCTCCTGATAGGTGCATGCCTGGGTTGGTAGCCAATCCCCCTCTCAGGGCTATTTAGGGTCTCTCCTGTGGGTTCCTCTTCAGATTCTGCTTGCAAGTTTTCATCAGGAAACCTCTGCATCCACTGCTTCATCCTCTGACATCGGATCGACCGCAGACTGCTCCAGGAACCGCTGTAACAGCAACTAAGTATCTAGAAGGGATACTTTTATCTGCAACTTCAGCTCCAGCCAGCTACTGCGACAGTTTCCATGGTGTGCACGGTCTGGGGACTCCCTGTCTTCATCTTGCACCAGGAGGACCGAAGAAATCTCCTGTGGGGTGACGGAGTCATCTCCCTGCATCCACAGGCACCGTCTAAGACAATAACCGGTTCCCTTGGACTCCTCTCCTAGCGATGAGCATGCTCCTTGGAACACAGGTGGTGGACCCCTTCGACACAGACTGTCCTAAGGTCCAGCTGTCCGAATTTGGCTGAGGTAAGAGCTTGCCCTCCCGGTTTGCGACAGTACCCCTGTGAACCATGTCTCTTCTTCCTCCTCGGGCCTCTGTGCACTATTTGCAAGAATCCTTCATGCACAGTGTGTCCCGGGTCCCCAGCACTCCATCCTGCGACGCTCAGCTCGCTGGGTAGTTCTCCGGTAGCGTGGGACCTTCTTTTGTTGTGCTGCACCTTCCTTGTCCCCGTGTCCTAGGACTCCTGCGGGTGCTGCCTGGCCATCTGTGGGCTCTCTCTAGTGTTGGGAGCCCCCTGTACCTTTCCAGTCTGGATTGAGGTCCCCAGGTCCCTTCTGGGTCCAAGCAGCGCCATTTTGATGCAAACCGCAAACTTGCCGGAACTAAGGCTTGTTGGACGACTCTGATGACGCAAACTGCTTGCACCCATCTTCACAACGTGGGACATCTCCTGCATCACGTAGTAACCCGCAGCCATCTTTTTTGGTGCTCTTCTGCAGACTTCTTCTAACCAGATAATCCTCTTTTGCACCATCTTCCAGGTTGGCAGGGGCTCCTGATCTTCCAGGCCTCTTCTATGACTTCTGGACTTGGTCCCCTTCTTTTTTTTTAGGTATTCAGGTCCAGAAATCCACCATTTGTTGCTTGCAGTCTTGCTTGGTTCTTGCAATAATCCTAATCACGAGTTGTAGTGTGTCCTGAGGAAACTTGCAGTACTTTAGTCCTACTTTCCTGGGCTCTAGGGTGGGGTACTTTACTTACCTTTGGTATTTTCTAATACTCCCAGTGCCCCTCTGTGAGAAAGTAGCCTCTTTCTAGCCTTGTTACCCCCACTTTTGGCCTGTTTGTGAGTGTATGCCAGGGTGTTTTCACTGTCTCACTGGGATCCTGCTAGTCAGGACCCCAGTGCTCATAAGTTTGTGGCCTATATGTATGTGTTCCCTGTGTGGTGCCTAACTGTCTCACTGAGGCTCTGCTAACCAGAACCTCAGTGGTTATGCTCTCTCATTTCTTCCAAATTGTCACTACCAGGCTAGTGACCAATTTTACCAATTTACATTGGCTTACTGGAACACCCTTATAATTCCCTAGTGTATGGTACTGAGGTACCCAGGGTATTGGGGTTCCAGGAGATCCCTATGGGCTGCAGCATTTCTTTTGCCACCCATAGGGAGCTCTGACAATTCTTACACAGGCCTGCCACTGCAGCCTGAGTGAAATAACGCACACGTTATTTCACAGCCATTTTACACTGCACTTAAGTAACTTATAAGTCACCTATATGTCTAACCTTTACCTGGTAAAGGATAGGTGCAAAGTTACTTAGTGTGAGGGCACCCTGGCACTAGCCAAGGTGCCCCCACATTGTTCAGAGCCAATTCCCTGAACTTTGTGAGTGCGGGGACACCATTACACGCGTGCACTACATATAGGTCACTACCTATATGTAGCTTCACAATGGTAACTCCGAATATGGCCATGTAACATGTCTATGATCATGGAATTGCCCCCTCTATACCATCCTGGCATAGTTGGCACAATCCCATGATCCCAGTGGTCTGTAGCACAGACCCTGGTACTGCCAAACTGCCCTTCCTGGGGTTTCATTGCAGCTGCTGCTGCTTCCAGCCCCTCAGACAGGCAGCTGCCCTTCTGGGGTCCAGCCAGGCCTGGCCCAGGATGGCAGAACAAAGGACTTCCTCTGAGAGAGGGTGTGACACCCTCTCCCTTTGGAAAATGGTGTGAAGGCAGGGGAGGAGTAGCCTCCCCCAGCCTCTGGAAATGCTTTCTTGGGCACAGATGTGCCCAATTCTGCATAAGCCAGTCTACACCGGTTCAGGGACCCCTTAGCCCTGCTCTGGCGCGAAACTGGACAAAGGAAAGGGGAGTGACCACTCCCCTGACCTGTACCTCCCCTGGGAGGTGCCCAGAGCTCCTCCAGTGTGCTCCAGACCTCTGCCATCTTGGAAACAGAGGTGCTGCTGGCACACTGGACTGCTCTGAGTGGCCAGTGCCACCAGGTGACGTCAGAGACTCCTTGTGATAGGCTCCTTCAGGTGTTGCTAGCCTATCCTCTCTCCTAAGTAGCCAAACCCTCTTTTCTGGCTATTTAGGGTCTCTGTCTCTTGGGATTCCGTAGATAACGAATGCAAGAGCTCATCCGAGTTCCTCTGCATCTCTCTCTTCACCTTCTGCCAAGGAATCGACTGCTGACCGCGCTGGAAGCCTGCAAACCTGCAACATAGTAGCAAAGACGACTACTGCAACTCTGTAACGCTGATCCTGCCGCCTTCTCGACTGTTTTCCTGTTTGTGCATGCTGTGGGGGTAGTCTGCCTCCTCTCTGCACCAGAAGCTCCGAAGAAATCTCCCGTGGGTCGACGGAATCTTCCCCCTGCAACCGCAGGCACCAAAAAGCTGCATTACCGGTCCCTTGGGTCTCCTCTCAGCACGACGAGCGAGGTCCCTCGAATCCAGCGACTCTGTCCAAGTGACCCCCACAGTCCAGTGACTCTTCAGTCCAAGTTTGGTGGAGGTAAGTCCTTGCCTCACCTCGCTGGGCTGCATTGCTGGGAACCGCGACTTTTGCAGCTACTCCGGCCCCTGTGCACTTCCAGCAGAAATCCTTCGTGCACAGCCAAGCCTGGGTCCACGGCACTCTAACCTGCATTGCATGACATTCTAAGTTGGTCTCCGGCGACGTGGGACTCCTTTGTGCGACTTCGGGTGAGCACTGTTTCACGCATCCTCATAGTGCCTGTTTCTGACACTTCTCTGGGTGCTACCTGCTGCTGAGAGGGCTTCTTGTCTTGCTTGATGTCCCCTCTCTCTCCTGGTCCAATTTGCGACCTCCTGGTCCCTCCAGGGCCACAGCAGCGTCCAAAAACGCTAACCGCATGATTTGCAGCTAGCAAGGCTTGTTGGCGTTCTTTCGGCGGGAAAACACTTCTGCACGACTCTCCACGGCGAGCGAAATCCGTCCACCAAAGGGGAAGTCTCTAGCCCTTTTCGTTCCTGCAGAAACTACAGCTTCTTCTGTCCAGTAGAAGCTTCTTTGCACCCGCAGCTGGCATTTCCTGGGTATCTGCCCATCTCTGACTTGCTTGTGACTTTTGGACTTGGTCCCCTTGTTCCACAGGTACCCTAGATTGGAAATCCACAGTTGTTGCATTGTTGGTTTGTGTCTTTCCTGCATTATTTCTCTAACACGACTTCTTTGTCCTTAGGGGAACTTTAGTGCACTTTGCACTCACTTTTCAGGGTCTTGGGGAGGGTTATTTTTCTAACTCTCACTATTTTCTAATAGTCCCAGCGACCCTCTACAAGGTCACATAGGTTTGGGTTCCATTCGTGGTTCGCATTCCACTTTTGGAGTATATGGTTTGTGTTGCCCCTATCCCTATGTTTCCCCATTGCATCCTATTGTAACTATACATTGTTTGCACTGTTTTCTAAGACTATACTGCATATTTTTGCTATTGTGTATATATATCTTGTGTATATTTCCTATCCTCTCACTGAGGGTACACTCTAAGATACTTTGGCATATTGTCATAAAAATAAAGTACCTTTATTTTTAGTATAACTGTGTATTGTGTTTTCTTATGATATTGTGCATATGACACTAAGTGGTACTGTAGTAGCTTCACACGTCTCCTAGTTCAGCCTAAGCTGCTCTGCTAAGCTACCATTATCTATCAGCCTAAGCTGCTAGACACCCTATACACTAATAAGGGATAACTGGGCCTGGTGCAAGGTGCAAGTACCCCTTGGTACTCACTACAAGCCAGTCCAGCCTCCTACATTGGAAGCAGCGACGGGATAAGTGCTTTGAGACTACTTACCACTCTCGTCATTGTACTTTTCATAAGAGAAAAATATACAAAACAAGGTCAGTGTATATACACATAGCCAAAAAGTTTTGCATTTCCTCTTTTCACTCTTTTCTAAGTGCTGAAAAGTACTTCTAAACTTTCAAAAAGTTCTTAAAAGTTTAAAAAGTTTTTTTCTGTCTTTCTAAAAAGTTCTGAAAACTTTTTTCTCTTTTTCTATCACTTTAACTCTCTCTAAAAATGTCTGGCACAGGCCAAAATGTTGATCTGTCCAAACTTGCATATGATCACCTTAGCTGGAAAGGAGCAAGGAGTCTCTGCATAGAGAGAGGTTTGAGTGTAGGGAAGAATCCTTCCTTGGAACTGTTACTTAACATGCTTAGAGAACAAGATAAGGCTATAGGTGCCCCATCTGTTGAAAAAGTACCTAATAGTTCCCAATCTGATTCAGGGACTCCTTCAGGAAAAGATTCAGGAAAGAAACTTCCTAGCCTGCCCATTACTAGACAGTCTAGCATAGTTGGTAATGATGATGAGCCACACCATACAAATAGTGTTGTCTCACATCATAGCAAAAGCATTTCTTCTCACCATACTGGTAGTAATGTTTCTGTTAGCCAAGCTGTTAGGGTGGCTTCTGTAAGGGACAGGTCTCCTTCTGTTCATTCCCATCATACCTCTGTATCTAGGAATGTCCCTCCCACCAACCCTGATGACAGAATGTTAGAGAGGGAACTCAATAAGTTGAGGGTGGAACAAACCAGACTGAAGCTTAAAAAGCAACAGCTGGATTTGGATAGACAGTCTTTTGAACTAGAGAAGGAAAGACAGAAGTTGGGTTTAGAAACCCATGGTGGCAGCAGCAGTATTCCCCATAGTCATCCTGCAAAAGAGCATGATTCCAGGAATCTGCACAAGATAGTTCCCCCTTATAAGGAGGGGGATGACATTAACAAGTGGTTTGCTGCACTTGAGAGGGCCTGTGTTGTACAGGATGTCCCTCAAAGGCAGTGGGCTGCTATCCTATGGCTATCATTTAGTGGAAAGGGTAGGGATAGGCTCCTTACTGTGAAAGAAAGTGATGCCAATAATTTTACAGTTCTTAAGAATGCACTCCTGGATGGTTATGGCTTAACCACTGAACAATACAGGATAAAGTTCAGAGAGACCAAAAAGGAGTCTTCACAAGACTGGATTGATTTCATTGACCATTCAGTGAAGGCCTTGGAGGGGTGGTTACATGGCAGTAAAGTTACTGATTATGACAGCCTGTATAACTTGATCCTGAGAGAGCATATTCTTAATAATAGTGTGTCTGATTTGTTGCACCAGTACTTGGTGGACTCTGATCTGACCTCTCCCCAAGAATTGGAAAAGAAGGCAGACAAATGGGTCAGAACAAGGGTGAACAGAAAAGTTCATACAGGGGGTGACAAAGATGGCAATAAGAAGAAAGATGGTGAAAAATCTCAAGATAAGCATGGGGATAAGGGTAAAACCAAAGATCCCACTTCAAATCTTAAACACTCTTCAGAGGGTGGGGATAAAACTAATTCTTCCTCTTCTTCTCAACCTGCACACATTAAAAAGCCTTGGTGCTTTGTGTGTAAAAACAGAGGCCATAGGCCAGGGGATAAGTCCTGTCCAGGTAAACCCCCTGAGCCTACCACCACTAATACATCAAGCTCTAGTGCCCTTAGCAGTAGTGGTACTAGTGGTGGGACTGCTGGCAACAGTCAAGCAAAGGGTGTAGTTGGGTTCACTTATGGGTCCATCATAGAAACTGGGGTAGTCAGTCCCAAGACAGTTTCTGTCACACCTAGTGGCATTGGCCTTGCCACACTGGCTGCTTGTCCCCTTACAATGGATAAGTACAGGCAGACAGTTTCAATAAATGGTGTTGAGGCCCTGGCCTACAGGGACACAGGTGCCAGTATCACTTTGGTGACTGAAAACCTAGTGCACCCTGATCAACACATCATTGGACAACAGTATAAGATTATTGATGTCCATAACTCCACTAAGTTTCTTCCCTTAGCTATAATTCAGTTTAGTTGGGGTGGAGTTACTGGCCCTAAGCAGGTGGTGGTATCACCTAGCTTACCTGTAGACTGTCTCTTAGGTAATGACCTAGAGGCCTCAGGTTGGGCTGATGTAGAGTTTTATGCCCATGCAGCCATGCTGGGCATCCCTGATGAATTGCTCCCTCTCATTTCTACTGAAATGAAAAAGCAAAGGAGAGAAGGCCTGAAAACTCAGGATCCCTCTCCATCAAAAGGTAAAAAGGGTATCACAGTATCCCCTAACCACCCTACCATTCAGGATACTATTCCTGTGGTAGGAGAAACCTCTCCTGGGGTGGCACCTGTTCCAAGGGAATCATCAGTTGGCAAAACTGTACTCCCTGAGGTAGAAGTACCTCTCTGTGGGATAACTAACATTGGTGACAAAAAGAGCACCATTTTAGTTAACATGGAGCATCCCTCCAACCCTCCCAGAGAAACTTTAGTGCAGAAACCCTGCACTGCCTCACAACACTTAGGACAGCATCCCTGCCCTAGTGTGGAGCTCATAGGACAGCATCCCTGCCCTGCTCCAACTCAAGAGAAACAGCATCCCTGTTCTCTCTTCCAGCCATGTGGACAAAGTTTTTGCCCAGCTATGGCTTTTCTGAGACAGCATCCCTGTCTGGCATTTCCATCACTACAAATAGGTTCAGTGGACAATTCCCACTGCTCTAAACTAAAACTTACTGATAGAAACTCTAAAAATACATCTTCACATTGTTGCTCAGCTAAAAAACTTCAAACAGGGTGGTTTACATCCCCACAGGGAAGTAACCATATAGTGGATGATAAAGGGAGTAACCAGTCTATTGCAGAGCTACTCTCTACTTATCACCACTTAGACAATAAAGTCTCAACTGGCCAAGGTTAGCCTTATTGTCCTTCGTTTGGGGGGGGTTGTGTGAGAAAGTAGCCTTTTTCTAGCCTTGTTACCCCCACTTTTGGCCTGTTTGTGAGTGTATGCCAGGGTGTTTTCACTGTCTCACTGGGATCCTGCTAGTCAGGACCCCAGTGCTCATAAGTTTGTGGCCTATATGTATGTGTTCCCTGTGTGGTGCCTAACTGTCTCACTGAGGCTCTGCTAACCAGAACCTCAGTGGTTATGCTCTCTCATTTCTTCCAAATTGTCACTAACAGGCTAGTGACCAATTTTACCAATTTACATTGGCTTACTGGACCACCCTTATAATTCCCTAGTATATGGTACTGAGGTACCCAGGGTATTGGGGTTCCAGGAGATCCCTATGGGCTGCAGCATTTCTTTTGCCACCCATAGGGAGCTCTGACAATTCTTACACAGGCCTGCCACTGCAGCCTGAGTGAAATAACGCACACGTTATTTCACAGCCATTTTACACTGCACTTAAGTAACTTATAAGTCACCTATATGTCTAACCTTTACCTGGTAAAGGTTAGGTGCAAAGTTACTTAGTGTGAGGGCACCCTGGCACTAGCCAAGGTGCCCCCACATTGTTCAGAGCCAATTCCCTGAACTTTGTGAGTGCGGGGACACCATTACACGCGTGCACTACATATAGGTCACTACCTATATGTAGCTTCACAATGGTAACTCCGAATATGGCCATGTAACATGTCTATGATCATGGAATTGCCCCCTCTATACCATCCTGGCATAGTTGGCACAATCCCATGATCCCAGTGGTCTGTAGCACAGACCCTGGTACTGCCAAACTGCCCTTCCTGGGGTTTCACTGCAGCTGCTGCTGCTGCCAGCCCCTCCGACAGGCAGCTGCCCTCCTGGGGTCCAGCCAGGCCTGGCCCAGGATGGCAGAACAAAGGACTTCCTCTGAGAGAGGGTGTGACACCCTCTCCCTTTGGAAAATGGTGTGAAGGCAGGGGAGGAGTAGCCTCCCCCAGCCTCTGGAAATGCTTTCTTGGGCACAGATGTGCCCAATTCTGCATAAGCCAGTCTACACCGGTTCAGGGACCCCTTAGCCCTGCTCTGGCGCGAAACTGGACAAAGGAAAGGGTAGTGACCACTCCCCTGACCTGTACCTCCCCGGGGAGGTGCCCAGAGCTCCTCCAGTGTGCTCCAGACCTCTGCCATCTTGGAAACAGAGGTGCTGCTGGCACACTGGACTGCTCTGAGTGGCCAGTGCCACCAGGTGACGTCAGAGACTCCTTGTGATAGGCTCCTTCAGGTGTTGCTAGCCTATCCTCTCTCCTAAGTAGCCAAACCCTCTTTTCTGGCTATTTAGGGTCTCTGTCTCTTGGGATTCCGTAGATAACGAATGCAAGAGCTCATCCGAGTTCCTCTGAATCTCTCTCTTCACCTTCTGCCAAGGAATCCACTGCTGACCGCGCTGGAAGCCTGCAAACCTGCAACATAGTAGCAAAGACGACTACTGCAACTCTGTAACGCTGATCCTGCCGCCTTCTCGACTGTTTTCCTGTTTGTGCATGCTGTGGGGGTAGTCTGCCTCCTCTCTGCACCAGAAGCTCCGAAGAAATCTCCCGTGGGTCGACGGAATCTTCCCCCTGCAACCGCAGGCACCAAAAAGCTGCATTACCGGTCCCTTGGGTCTCCTCTCAGCACGACGAGCGAGGTCCCTCGAATCCAGCGACTCTGTCCAAGTGACCCCCACAGTCCAGTGACTCTTCAGTCCAAGTTTGGTGGAGGTAAGTCCTTGCCTCACCTCGCTGGGCTGCATTGCTGGGAACCGCGACTTTTGCAGCTACTCCGGCCCCTGTGCACTTCCGGCGGAAATCCTTTGTGCACAGCCAAGCCTTGGTCCACGGCACTCTAACCTGCATTGCACGATGTTCTAAGTTGGTCTCCGGCGACGTGGGACTCCTTTGTGCGACTTCGGGTGAGCACCGTTTCATGCATCCTCGTAGTGCCTGTTTCTGGCACTTCTCCGGGTGCTACCTGCTGCTGAGAGGGCTCCTTGTCTTGCTCGACGTCCCCTCTCTTTTCTGGTCCAATTTGCGACCTCCTGGTCCCTCCAGGGCCACAGCAGCGTCCAAAAACGCTAACAGCACGATTTGCAGCTAGCAAGGCTTGTTGGCGTTCTTTCGGCGGGAAACACTTCTGCACGACTCTCCACGGCGAGAGAGATCTGTCCACCAAAGGGGAAGTCTCTAGCCCTTTTCGTTCCTGCAGAAACCACAGCTTCTTCTGTCCAGTAGAAGCTTCTTTGCACCCACAGCTGGCATTTCCTGGGCATCTGCCCATCTCCGACTTGCTTGTGACTTTTGGACTTGGTCCCCTTGTTCCACAGGTACCCTAGATTGGAAATCCACAGTTGTTGCATTGTTGGTTTGTGTCTTTCCTGCATTATTCCTCTAACACGACTTCTTTGTCCTTAGGGGAACTTTAGTGCACTTTGCACTCACTTTTCAGGGTCTTGGGGAGGGTTATTTTTCTAACTCTCACTATTTTCTAATAGTCCCAGCGACCCTCTACAAGGTCACATAGGTTTGGGGTCCATTCGTGGTTCGCATTCCACTTTTGGAGTATATGGTTTGTGTTGCCCCTATCCCTATGTTTCCCCATTGCATCCTATTGTAACTATACATTGTTTGCACTGTTTTCTAAGACTATACTGCATATTTTTGCTATTGTGTATATATATCTTGTGTATATTTCCTATCCTCTCACTGAGGGTACACTCTAAGATACTTTGGCATATTGTCATAAAAATAAAGTACCTTTATTTTTAGTATAACTGTGTATTGTGTTTTCTTATGATATTGTGCATATGACACTAAGTGGTACTGTAGTAGCTTCACACGTCTCCTAGTTCAGCCTAAGCTGCTCTGCTAAGCTACCATTATCTATCAGCCTAAGCTGCTAGACACCCTATACACTAATAAGGGATAACTGGGCCTGGTGCAAGGTGCAAGTACCCCTTGGTACTCACTACAAGCCAGTCCAGCCTCCTACACCCTCTACACACTACACTTGCCTAGGGAAGAATTTGTGCTTCACATTCCACTTTCTTAGTATATGGTTTGTGTTACCCCTAGGCCTATTACATTCTAATGTGTTTTCTATTGTTTGCACTATTCTATGCTTGTTTACTTAAATGATTTTGGTCTCTAGTGTATATATTGTGTATAATAATACTTACCTCCTGCTCTGGTGCGAAACTGGACAAAGGAAAGGGGAGTGACCACTCCCCTGTCCATCACCACCCCAGTGGTGGTGCCTAGAGCTCCTCTAGTGTGTCCCAGACCTCTGCCATCTTGAATCCAGAGGTGTGAGGCCTCTGAGTGGCCAGTGCCAACAGGTGACATCAGCGACCCCTTCTGATAGGTGCTTACCTCACTAGGTGGCCAATCCTCCTTTGAGGGCTATTTAGGGTCTCTCCAGTGGTCTTTTCTTCAGATAATGACTTGCAAGAATTCACCAGAGTTCCTCTGCACCTCTCTCTTCGACTTCTGCCAAGGATCGAACGCTGACGGCTCCAGGACACCTGCAAAACTGCAACAAAGTAGCAAGAAGACTACCAGTGACATTGTAGCACCTAATCCTGCCGGCTTTCTCGACTGTTTCCTGGTGGTGCATGCTGTCTGCCTTCACTCTGCACTGGAAGCCACGAAGAAATCTCCTGTGGGTTGACAGGATCTTCCCCCTGCTCTAGCAGGCAACAAACTTCAGCGGCACTGGTACTCTAGGACCCCTCTCATCCTGACGAGCATGGCCCCTGGAACACAGGTGGTAGACCCAAGTGACCCAGACTGTCCAGTGGTCAAACTGTCCAAATTTGGAAGAGGTAAGTCCTTGCCTTCCCTCTCCAGACAGTAATTCCGTGCAACGCGTGAACTGCAGCTGCTAGGGCTTCTGTGCACTTTTACAAGGAATCCTTCGTGCACACCGTTGCCCAGGTCCCCAGCACTCCGTCCTGCATCGCTCAACTCGCTGAGTTGAACTTCAGCTTCGTGGGACCCTCTTTTGTAGTGTTGAGATGACCGCTGTGCTCAGTCTTCTTGAACCTGTGTTCAAGGACTTCTGCGGGTGCTACCTTCTTCTGCGTGGGCTCTCTCTATTGCTGAGGGCCCCCTCTGTCTCCTCTCTTAAGTGGTGACATCCTGGTCCTTCCTGGGCCCCGGCAGCACCCTTTTTCTTCAACAGCGACCTTTGCAGCTAGCAAGGCTTGTTTGCAGTCTTTCTCCAAGGAAACAACGCTGCATCCTCCAGCCCTCCGTAGGACATCTTCTGCACAAAGAAGAAATTCCTAGCACCTTTCGTTGTTGCAGAATGTTCAGATTCTTCCATTCGGAGGCAGCCATTTTTCACCTTCATCTGGGGTTTAGTGGGCTCCTGCCACACCGGACACTTTCACGACTCCTGGACTTGGTCCCCTTCCTTTGCAGGTCCTCAGGTCCAGGAATCCGCCTTCAGTGCTTTGCAGTCTGTTGTGGTCTTTGCAGAATCCTCTATCACGAGTTCAGTGTGTTTCTGGGGAAGTGGTAGCACTTTACTCCTACTTTTCAGGGTCTTGGGGTGGGGTATCTTGGACACCCTTAGTGTTTTCTTACACTCCCAGCGACCCTCTACACACTACACTAGGCCAGGGGTTCCTACGTGGTTCGCATTCCACTTTCTTAGTATATGGTTTGTGTTGCCCCTAGGCCTATTGCATCCTATTGTATTCTACAGTGTTTGCACTACTTGCTGACTGCTTTACTTAACTGATTTTGGTTTCTGTATATGCTTTGAATATTTTACTTACCTCCTAAGAGAGTATATCCTCTGAAATATGTTTGGCACATTGTCACTACAATAAAGTACCTTTATTTTTAGTAACCCTGAGTATTGTGTTTCTTGTGATATAGGTGGTCATTCTGACCTCGGCGGTAAAAGGCGCCTACCGCCGGTCAGAAATCCTCCATAATCCCGCCGCGGTCGCGGAAACCCGCCACGGTCATTCTGACCCGCAGAAGGCAAACCTCCGAAAATCCGACCGCCACAACAGACCGCCAGACCAGCGGTCGGCGGAAAAGTGGAGGTGACAAAACCTCCACCGTCACGCCAACAGAAATACGCCCATGCCATTACGACCCACGAATCCACGCGGCGGTCATTCAAACGCGGTATTCCATTGGCGGGACACACCGCCGCGGTCAGAATACACACAAACAAACAAAACTCAGCCACATTGGACGATTTGAATCCCACACACCTGATACACATACACACACCACTCCCACACACACAATACAATATAAAACACCCACCCACATCACCCACAAACCCCTACGCTAAAAAATTCTGAAAGAAGGCCAGAGCGAGACACCAGCATCCACAAACTAACAGCCA
Organism: Pleurodeles waltl; assembly: GCF_031143425.1. Lineage (NCBI taxonomy): Eukaryota > Metazoa > Chordata > Amphibia > Caudata > Salamandridae > Pleurodeles > Pleurodeles waltl. The sequence goes on from NC_090441.1 coordinate 206,701,368, forward strand.
CAGCCACTCAACACCATCACCCACACACTATCCACACACAAAACAACACACACCACCACACTCAACTCACTTAAATACACATACTCCACCCCACACATCATACACACCACCCCATGGCACCCCAAAGACAACCCCGCTTCACAGACGAAGAACTCAGGGTCATGGTGGAGGAAATCGTTCGGGTAGAGCCACAGCTGTTCGGCACACAGATACAATACACCAGCATTGCCCGGAGGACGGAGCTATGGCAGAGGATTGTCGACAGGGTCAACGCAGTGGGACAGCACCCCAGAAATCGGGAAGACATCAGGAAGCGATGGAACGACCTACGGGGGAAGGTGCGTTCCATGGTATCCAGGCACAACATCGCCGTGCAGAAGACTGGCGGAGGACCCCCACCTCAACCCCCACAATTCACATCATGGGAGGAGGAAGTCTTGAACATCCTGCATCCTGACGGCCTCGCAGGAGTCGGCGGAGGAATGGATACTGGTAAGTTGAAGCTTCAATACTGCTTCCCCCCCACCTGCATGCCAAATCATACCCCAACCCTCACCCCCATCCTCGAACCCCACCCTCACCCCCACCCCCATCCTCACCCCCACCCTCACCCCCACCACCATCCTCACCCCCACCACCATCCTCACCCCCACCCCCAGCACACTTATTCCCCGCCAATGTCTCACCATCACAACCCACACATCCCAAAACCTAGGCCTGCATGCGTCCACTAAGCATGGACACCCATCACCAAAGCATGCCCAATGCATATACACATCCCCCCCACAAGCCACCCTCACCAAAGCCCCCACACACGAATGCCAGCACTTGGGGACACGAGAACCCATAGATACACCCATATGCCACACATTGAAACTATAACCATACCTCTATACCCCTGCAGGACCCGACCGTCAACACACCGCGGCGGAGGGGCCAGAATTCTCCACACCCCCCACCCAAGAGGCCGTCAGCGATGACAGCAGCTCTGTCGACCTGGACACCGATGACCAGCCCGGACCATCGGGGACCTCTGGACAGTCGGTTCCCCTCACACAGGCCCAGGCCACTACAGACCCAAACCCCTCTGGGAACACCAGCACAGCTCCCACCCAGCGGGCCCATGCCTCTGTCTCCAGGGCGCGTCAATCTGCGGTGTGTCTACCACTACAGGGCACCCAGGATAACCCACCACCCCAACAACAACAGGGACCTGGGGGCAGTGGTAGTGGGCACACCGGCCAGGGGGCAGAGGCCCAGGGAAACAGGGCAACTCGGAGGGCAGCTGTGCGACAGGGGGGGGAGGAGAGGCCCAGGGAACCCACTCTCCACGAGGTCCTCACCACCATCATGGGAGCATACAACCGCTCCCAGGAGACGATGGCGACGGTACTGGCCCGGTTCCAGGAGATCCAGGTACTGCAGGAGGAACACTATTGGGGGTACAGGGAGGACATCAGAGCCATCAACACCACCCTGGTTACCATGGTAGGGCTGCTGCAGGACCTCGTCAACACCAGGGCGGACACTCAACAACACCCAAGGGCCCCTGCCACTAGCCTGGACCAAGAACAGCCAACCACCTCCGCCGGCGCTAGTGGACAGGAGGCCCCCGCACAGCAGCAGCCCACCAGACCCCCACCTCCTGCAGGAGAAGAACCACCCCGCAAGAGGGCCCTGAGATCTCGCAAGAAGACAGAGTAGGATGTCAAGACCCCCACCAGCAATGGATACCACCTGATGTCATCCCACTGTCCCACATTGTCACCCTGTCCATCCTTGAACTGCCCATGCTCCATCTCTCCACAGGCCTCTGGACAATGCACCTGTGTGACTGTTACTCTGGACTCTGCCATGGACATTCCTTCACCATAGCCCCCACCCACTTGAAACCACCCATCCCATTTTGAGCACTTAAATAAACACCTATTTTGCACCAAAATATCTGGAGTCTGGCTGTGATTTCAATATATTGTAATTGACATGACAGTGCAAATATGTCCTTGTACATGGTGAAGTCAACAAACAGCTGCCACAAAGCTGTAGTCCATGGGGAAACGAAGCACAGGACTCGTAGTGGGGACCCCAGATCTGAAATAGGGAGGGAAAAGCCAAAACTCAGTCATCATACACTGGGGCAACTAGACAGGCAGCAGAGATGCAGGAGAGTAGTTAACATTTACTAAATTATCTTTGAAATGTTACCTGTGTCCTATTGGAAGTACTGTTCAATGATTCTGTCCCTGTTGTCTGTTTCAGCCCCGTCGTCTTCCTCCTCGTCACTCTCCTCAGGTTCCACCGCTGCCACAACACCACCGTCTCGACCATCCTCCTGCAGGAAAGGCACCTGGCGGCGCAAAGCCAGGTTGTGAAGCATGCAGCAGGCCACGATGATGTGACACACCTTCTTAGGTGAGTACATTAGGGATCCACCTGTCATATGCAGGCACCTAAACCTGGCCTTTAGGAGGCCAAAGGTGCGTTCGATCACCCTCCTAGTACGCCCATGGGCCTCATTGTACCGTTCCTCTGCCCTGGTCCGGGGATTCCTTACTGGGGTCAGTAGCCACGACAGGTTGGGGTACCCAGAGTCCCCCACTAGCCATACACGGTGTCTCTGTAGCTGTTCCATCACGTAAGGGATGCTGCTATTCCTGAGGATGTAGGCGTCATGCACTGACCCTGGGAATTTGGCATTTACATGCGAGATGTACTGGTCAGCCAAACACACCACCTGGATGTTCATTGAATGGTAATTTTTTCTGTTCCTGTACACCTACTCCCTGTCTCTTGGGGGAACCAAAGCCACATGGGTCCCATCAATGGCACCAATTACGTTGGGAATATGTCCAAGGGCGTAGAAATCACCCTTCACTGTAGCCAATTCGCCCACCTCAGGGAAAATGATGTAGCTCCTCACGGATTTCATCAGGGCAGACAACACTCTGGATAACACCTTCGAAAACATGGGCTGAGACATCCCAGAAGCAATTCCCACGGTTGTCTGAAATGACCCACTTGCCAAGAAATGGAGTACTGACATGACCTGCACCAGAGGGGGAATCCCTGTGGGTTGGCGGATGGGGGACATCAGGTCGGGCTCCAGCTGGGCACACAGTTCATGGATAGTGGCACGGTTAAGACGGTAGGTCAGGATAATGTGGCGTTCTTCCATTGTCGACAGGTCCACCAGCGGTCGGTACACGGGAGGATTCATCCGTCTCCTCGCCCAACCCAGCGGACGGTGCCTAGGAAGGACAACATGGAGCACACAGTCAAGCAACCCACAGGTACGTACTCACAGCTAGCACAGTAAACGATTCTCTATGCAGTGAATGGCGTGTCTGAGTGGCTATGCAAGGCCTAGGCCTGTGTGACGCAGTTGAAATTGAGCCATGTGGGCCCTGGAAATGGCGGCTGCCTGACCTGTGAAGTGTGACAATGGGATGTGAGGTCAATGCGCTGGCGTGGCACACCGCGGAGGGCGGCGGGCGAAGACCGCGGCGCCAAGCCGCATTGGTTAACATTGAAGCCTATGGGTTTCAGGAGCCAATGGCGAAGGGCGCCGGCGGGTGGCGGGACGCACCGCCGCGGTACGCACCGCCGCGGACGTGACCGCCATTTTCTATCTACTTATCCACTTGCGACTTGAACTTTCACAGGAGAGGACCTATACTGCAAGTGTTGCTGTGACCTCGGTCTGGAAGGGACAATGGCTGCTGCACCTGGGGAAAGGGCCCCTGCCTTCACTGGAGAGGAGTTGGAGAAACTTGTGGATGGGGTCCTCCCCCAGTATGCGCTACTCTACGGTCCTCCAGACCAACAAGTGAGTTTAATTCAATCTGGATTTGGGGCCACTGGCTGGCTTGGGGGCCTGGCGGGGGGCCTGGCGGGGATGGGGGGCATGTTGGGCCTGGCGGGGGGCATGGCGGGGGGCATGGCGGGGATGGGGGGCATGTTGGGCATGGCGGGGGGCATGGCGGGGATGGGGGGCATGTTGGGCCTGACGGGGGGCATGGCGGGGGGCCTGGCGGGGATGGGGGGCATGTTGGGCATGGCGGGGGGCATGGCGGGGATGGGGGGCATGTTGGGCCTGGCGGGGGGCATGGCGGGGATGGGGGGCATGTTGGGCCTGGCGGGGGGCATGGCGGGGGGCCTGGCGGGGATGGGGGGCATGTTGGGCCTGGCGGCGGGCATGGCGGGGGGCCTGGCGGGGATGGGGGGCATGTTGGGCATGGCGGGGGGCATGGCGGGGATGGGGGGCATGTTGGGCATGGCGGGGGGCATGGCGGGGGGCCTGGCGGGGATGGGGGGCGTTGGGCCACTGGCAAGGAAAATGCTGACAAACTTGAACGTGGTATTTCTCCCTCCCTGTACGTGTCACATAGGTCCGCGCCCATGAGAAGATCGGGATTTGGCGTGCCATCGCCAAGGAAGTCCGGACCCTGGGGGTCCACCATCGACGGGGCACCCACTGCCGCAAGAGGTGGGAGGACATCCGCCGCGGGACCAAGAAGACCGCCGAGTCTCTGCTGGGGATGGCTTCCCAACGTAGGCGGGGTGCCTGCCGTCAACTGAGCCCCCTGATGTTCCGGATCCTGGCGGTGGCCTACCCTGATTTGGATGGGCGCGTGAGGGCAGCACAGCAGACACAAGGGGGTGAGTACAAGCATTATCTACTCTGTTGTCGCGCAGTGGAGGTGTCTGGGTGGGGGAGGAGGGCTGGGGGTCCCCCTAGGCCAGGGCGACATCTGTAGGCTGGGCACCCCCGTAAGCCCCTGTGTCCCCAGCCACCACCCTCAGTAGTTTGTCAGTACAGCCATCCCTGGGCCGTGTCATCCATGGGTGCAGTTGTCAACTCTAGGCGTGTAGGGCATGTTCCACGGAATGCGTAGCGGACCCCAAGTGCACAACTTAGTGCAGGGGGCATCTGTGTCTGTCATGTCCGCTAACTGTACCGGAGATCCATGTAATCAATATCCCTTTATTTCTCTCTCCCCCCCCTTTTTGTTTGTCTTTCTGTGCTTGTGTGCATCAGCATCATCAGGCGGAGGAGAAGTGGCATCGGGGCAGGAGGGAGCTGCATCTCACATGGCCCAGGAGGGCCATGCCACAGAGTCAGACTGGACCAGTGAGACGGAGGGCGAGGGGAGCTCCACGACGGGGACGACTGGACCCTGCAGCGACACGGACACGTCCTCGGAAGGGGGCTCCCTTGCGGGGGTGGCACCATCCGTGCCCCCCGCCATTACAGGTACAGCCGCCACCCAGCGCACCATCTCCGCCCTCCCAGCAGCCCCTCAGCGTTCGCCCCGTGCCCGCTCTGCCCGGAAGCCGGGCATCTCCTTCGCCCCAGGCACCTCAGGCCCTGCCCCTGTTACCCCCGCTGCCCTCAGTGAGGAGGTCATTGACCTCCTCCGAACGCTCATTGTTGGGCAGACTACCCTTTTGAATGCCATCCAGGGGGTGGAGAGGGAGGTTCATCGCAGCAATGCGTACCTGGAGGGCATTCATTCGGGTCAGGCTGCCCATCGGCGATCGTTCCAGGCTCTGGCCTCAGCACTGACGGCAGCCATTGTCCCTGTCTCCTGCCTGCCTCTACTAACTCCCTCCTCCCAGTCTCCTGTTCCTCTGCCTGTCCCACCCACACCATCAGACCAGCCTGCACACACCTCAACACCCAAGAGAAGCTCATCCAAACATAAGCACCACAGATCACGCAGACATTCACACACGCAACATTCCGATGCAGACATGCCAACAGTCACTACCACCTCTGTGACCCCCACCTCCTCGTCTCCCTCCTCCCTCCCTGTGACGTCTACACTCACACCTCCATTCACCTCACCATCAGCCAGTGTTTCCATCACCAGCACACCCTCCACTCCAGTCCGCACACGTGCAGTCACCACCCCCACTGCCATTTACACGTCCCCTGTGTCCTCTCCCACTGTGTCTGTCACCCCCTCTTCCACACCACACAAACGCAGCCACCCACCCACCCAACAGCCATCCACCTCACGACAGCCTATCCCTCCTGCACCTGCACCCAAAGACAGCAAACGTGACTCACCTACAACCACATCCTCTCCCTCCACTCCCATTCCCACTGTACCTACCACTCTCCATTGTCCCAAGAAGCTCTTCCTCGCCACTACTAACTTCTTTCCTGACCCTGAGCCCCCCCCTCCTTCTCGTCGGGGTAAGAAGAGCACCTCAGCCACCACCAGCCCTGCAGCCCCCTTGACAAGGGTGCAGGGGTATTGGAGCCCGCCAGCCCGCATGTCTGGATCTTCGCCCAGCAGCAAGGGGACAGCCAGCCCACCCCCTGGGAAGAGGAGCAGAAGGCGGAAGGGGCGCCGCAGGAGCCCGCCTTCTACATCCCCCCCGGACACCACCCAGAGACAGTCACCAGCCACAGCTCCAAAGGGAGGAAAGGGCCACAGGCCCACGACTAAGGAGGGCAAGGGCAGCAAGTCGGAGAGGTCAGGCAGCAGGCCTGCTGCCCAGGAGGAGCCCACAACCCCCATAGCCGCTGCCCCGGGAGGAACCGGCACAGCTGCCCCGGGAGAGCCCACCACCCCCATAGCCGCTGCCCAGGGAGGACCCAGCCCAGCTGGCCAGGAGGGCCCCACCACCCACAGCCCAGGTGGGCATTGAAGGAGCACCATCCCCGCTGCCCAGGAGGGCACCACCAGGCAATTAGCAGTTGGCCATAGACCAGCCGCCGTCTCCAGAACCGCTGAACTGGGCCCCGCCGTCTCAAGAACCGCTCCGCTGGGCCCCGCCGTCTCAAGAACCGCTGAACTGGGCCCTTCAAGGCAAGGAGCACTGAACTGGGCCCCACCGTCTCCAAAACCGCTGAATTGGGCCCCGCCGTCTCAAGAACCGCTGAACTGGGCCCTTCAAGGCAAGGAGCGCTGAACTGGGCCCCGCCGTCTCCAGAACCGCTGAACTGGGCCCCGCCGTCTCAAGAACCGCTGAACTGGGCCCCGCCGTCTCAAGAACCGCTCCGCTGGGCCCCGCCGTCTCAAGAACCGCTCCGCTGGGCCCCGCCGTCTCAAGAACCGCTGAACTGGGCCCCGCCGTCTCAAGAACCGCTCCGCTGGGCCCCGCCGTCTCCAGAACCGCTGAACTGGGCCCCGCCATCTCAAGAACCGCTGAACTGGGCCCTTCAAGGCAAGGAGCGCTGAACTGGGCCCCGCCGTCTCCAGAACCGCTGAACTGGGCCCTGCCGTCTCAAGAACCGCTGAACTGGGCCCCGCCGTCTCCAGAACCGCTGAACTGGGCCCCGCCGTCTCCAGAACCGCTGAACTGGGCCCCGCCGTCTCAAGAACCGCTGAACTGGGCCCTTCAAGGCAAGGAGCGCTGAACTGGGCCCTTCAAGGCAAGAACCGCTGGCCCTTTGGCAGACGTGGCAGGGCAGGATCTATCTCGGGCAGGGCTGCAGGACGTCCTCTGGCCAACTTGCCTCCTCCAGTGGCAGTGGGGTCTGTTATGGACTGTATGGACTGTGGCTTTGCTCTCCCCAGGATGGCCCAGTGGGCAGGCCACCCACTGTATGGACTGTATGGACTGTGGCTTTGCTCTCCCCAGGATGGCCCAGTGGGCAGGCCACCCACTGTATGGACTGTTTGGACTGTGGCTTTGCTCTCCCCAGGATGGGCCAGTGGGCAGGCCACCCACTGTATGGACTGTTTGGACTGTGGCTTTGCTCTCCCCAGGATGGGCCAGTGGGCAGGCCACCCACTGTATGGACTGTTTGGACTGTGGCTTTGCTCTCCCCAGGATGGGCCAGTGGGCAGGCCACCCACTGTATGGACTGTTTGGACTGTGGCTTTGCTCTCCCCAGGATGGGCCAGTGGGCAGGCCACCCACTGTATGGACTGTTTGGACTGTGGCTTTGCTCTCCCCAGGATGGCCCAGTGGGCAGGCCACCCACTGTATGGACTGTATGGACTGTGGCTTTGCTCTCCCCAGGATGGGCCAGTGGGCAGGCCACCCACTGTATGGACTGTTTGGACTGTGGCTTTGCTCTCCCCAGGATGGCCCAGTGGGCAGGCCACCCACTGTATGGACTGTTTGGACTGTGGCTTTGCTCTCCCCAGGATGGCCCAGTGGGCAGGCCACCCACTGTATGGACTGTTTGGACTGTGGCTTTGCTCTCCCCAGGATGGCCCAGTGGGCAGGCCACCCACTGTATGGACTGTGGCTTTGCTCTCCCCAGGATGGGCCAGTGGGCAGGCCACCCACTGTATGGACTGTTTGGACTGTGGCTTTGCTCTCCCCAGGATGGGCCAGTGGTCATGGAGTCCCCTCGTGGATCTGGCGTCGTGTACTCAAGTGGCTGAGGTGCCCCCCCTTCCCTTCCCCCTGAGGTGCCTGTCCTATTTTCTTTCTGATGCCCCTGCAGTGTTCTCTCCGTGGAGTTCTTGTCGTGGGACTGGGCCTTGCCCCTTTGCACAGGACCCCTGTGATCCACGGACAGTGGTTGGACTACATTTAGTAGCTGTATATATTTTGTACATAGTTTATTTATTTATTGGGATTACTGGTGTACATATTTCAATATATCTGCCCGTTTATGATCTCTTCTTTTGGTCTTTGCATTATTTCGGAGGGGGGTGGTTTGTGGGTTGTGACAGTGATCTGTGGGAATGCATTGATGTGTGTGTTGTAGTGGGTGTGGGTGGGTGGGTGTGTGCCGGTAATCTTTTCCCTCCCCTGTGTCGTAGGTGCAGTACTCACCGATGTCTTCCGCGCCGCCGGGCGTGCTCCTGGTATATGAGCAGGTATAGGAGTGCGGGGATGACCTGCAACTCTGGTTCCATACTGCCGGAATCTCGCGTGGAGTGCGTAGAGGTGAGCGTTTTCCCGTTCGTAGTCTGTTTCCGCCGTGTTCTTATCGGCGGTGCTCCCGCCCCGGAAAAGGTGGCGGATTGGTGAGTCGTAATAGGGTGGGCGGTACATTGTCTGCCGCCTGGCTGTTGGCGGGAACCGCCGCGCTGTTTGTTTGTACCGCCGTGGCGGGAGGAGTGTTAATACGGCGGGCTGTGTTGGCGGTTCCCGCCAGGGTCAGAATTGCATATTTTAGACCGCCGGCCTGTTGGCGGCTTGGCCGCCGCTTTATCACCGACCGCCAGGGTCAGAATGAGGGCCATAGTGCTATATGATATAAGTGGAATAATAGGAGCTTTGCATGTCTCCTAGTTCAGCCTAAGCTGCACTGCTATAGCTACCTCTATCAGCCTAAGCTGCTAGAACAATACTAATCTACTAATAAGGGATAACTGGACCTGGCACAGGGTGTAAGTACCATCAGGTACCCACTATAAGCCAGGCCAGCCTCCTACAATACGTACTGTGTAACTATAGTGGTATTGCAGGAGCTTTGCATGTCTCCTAGTTCAGCCTAAGCTGCCCTGCTACAGCTACTTCTATCAGCATCAGCTGCTAGAATACTGCTACACTACACTAATAAGGGATAACCTCACCTGGTATAAGGTGTAAGTACCTTAGGTACCCACTACAAACCAGGGCAGCCTCCTACATTCGCTTGCACGAGCCAAGCCCTGAAATAGTTATGTAAATCATACACCAGAACACATAAAATATAATAACGTTTTTTCAAAGTTGCAGAAAGTGCATTGGTTTAACATGTGGAAGCTTTGACATTAATAGGACACATTATCACATTGCACTGAGAAGTGCTTAATAAAAGTGATAGTTTCGTACAACTGGTGTTCTGATCTCACATAGTTAAACATGCTTTCGTACGCAATAATGAATAAAAAATGTCTTTGGTGAAATAAAGTATTTGCCTATCATCACACAATTTAAGCAGGGAAGCATTGATTTTCTCCAGGTTTTCTGGTTTCACGCTGCACAAACCAGACAGTAAATGGCCATCTAGTTGTCATTCCTTATGTTGAGGCTTTGTATTTATTTTTTAGGGCATTCTTCTGCAGTCTTTAAAATACAGAGCAAACTCACCCCTGAAGAATTGGAACGCTTTACCCGAGCACCAATTACATTACACAGTGTCACATGCATTTTTTTTTATAGGCAAGGGGAGATTATGGCCCTCGATACAATCCTGGCAGTCGGTGTTAAAGCGGCGGTAATAACGCCAACAGGCCGGCTGTAAAAATTTTTTTATCATGACGGAGGAAACCGCCAACACAAACAGCCACTTTAACACTCTGACCGCCAAGGTGGTAGCAACAAACACCGCGGCAGTAACCGCCAACAGCCAGAGAGAAGACAATATACCGCCCACCCCATTACAACCCGCCCATCCGCCAGCTTTTCCGGGGTGGTATCAATGCCATCACAAGCACAGCGAAAACAGTACTTTGAAGGGAAACCAACACCTCTCGACACTCAAGGAAGAATCAGGACGCCATGGAACCCGAGCTGCAGGTCTTCCCCATGCTGGTGTATCTGCTCATATACCAGGAGCACCAACGCCGGTGACGACGACCATGCTGAGTACTGCATCTAGCACACAAGGGGGGGGGAGGAAAAAGAGAGTGACACACACAAGCAACATGCAACACCCCCACCCCCAACACCATACACAAAAACACATGCAACAGCATTACATATACACCCCGTAACCCTCTGGAATAACGCAAGGACAAAAAGAATGGATTAAAATGAGTGTAATATTAGAAGTACAAAGATATACGTTTAGAAAGCAAAAACAGTATTTACAATATATACAATATATACAAAAGGGGGGACAATGTCCCCACAAGAACCATCCGTGGCCCACTGGGCCATAACACATAGGCCAAGTCCACACTTGACTCCTGACTCAATACAGAGAGAACCCTGCAGGGGCATCAGGTCGAAAACACGCAGGCACCTCAGGGGGACGGGGAATGGGGGGGCACCTCAGCCGGAAGATGGGACAACGCCACTGCTCCTGGAGGGGGATACATGCCCACTGCTTGGTCCTAGGGAGTGCAAAGCCACAGTCTCTCAAGTGGGTGGTTTGCCCACTGCATGGTCCTGGGGAGTGCAAAGCCACAGTCTCTCAAGTGGGTGGTTTTCCCACTGCTTGGTCCTGGGGAGTGCAAGGCCACAGTCTCTCAAGTGGGTGGTTAGCCCACTGCTTGGTCCTGGGGAGTGCAAGGCAACGGTCTCTCAAGTGGATGGCTTCTTCCACTAGTTCTGGAAGGGGCTTTGTGCCCAGTGTGCTTCATCCTGCCAAGGATAGGGTGAGTGGATGCCTTCTTCAACTGGTTCTGGAGGGGCCTTTGTGCCCAGTGTACTTCATCCTGCCAAGGATAGGGTGAGTGGACGCCTTCTTCCACTGGTTCTGGAGGGGACTTTGTGCCCAGTGATGCAGCACGTGAGGAGTGCAATGTCAGCGTCACTCACCTGGGTGTCAGACCCACATGATTTTCTGTGGGCAGGATAAATGATACACTATGGAGGCAGGACTACAGTTCATCCACCGGCAGAAATGGCTGTACAGTGGTTGCAGTGCCGGTGCAGGTGTCGGTGCTGCCAGTGGTGGGGGGAGGCTCCAGCCCTTCCCCTGCAGCCTCGGACGTCTGCCCACTGGGGCTGCTGCTGCAGGCAGTGGTCCTGCTTGCGGCGGTGCAGGTGGCAGTGCTTGCAGCTGTGCAGGTGGCGGTGCTTGCAGCGGTGCAGGTGGCGGTGCTTGCAGCGGTGCAGGTGGCGGTGCTGGCCGCGGTGCAGATGTCGGTGCTGCCAGTGGTGGGGGTGTAGTGTGGTCAGTTTTATGTATTCTTTTCGTGTTAGCTTCAGGCGTTAGGCCTTTGTGCACTTTGCCCTGGATGTATTTTATTCCTTTGCTCGCAGCATAGAGCCTCTGTGCACTTTGCTCTAAATGCTTTTTATTCAGCTTCGTACTGTTATTTTTCGAATAGCCAGTTCTACGGTCTTGTTTTATTTTTTATATCACACTGTTTAGCCTACTTCAGCACTGAAGTTTTCAATAACACATTCTTGTTCACTCTGTGCTTCAGTCAAGGATACAGTCTGGTACATTGCCGATAGATGTCGTAGGAGTTTAGTCTTTGGCATTCTTGCGTAGGGTCATTTTGTGATCACATTGACATATTAGTTATAAAAACACTTCCTTGTCCTAATACACGCAAGAGGGAGATTCCGACTAGGGAACCACAACTAGACGCTGACTGCCTCGTCACAGATGCTGAACCAGATCACAGGCCTTTGCTCAGGTTTGAGGGTTGATGGCTTCCCAGGGAATCTAAAAGACAAGTTAGAAGCTTAACATGCTGTGCTCGAAATAGAACTGAGAGAGAGTAGAATTTATTAACACCATGATAGCGTTATTCTTATGTTTCACTCTCCTCGTGACTATTTCAATCCTACTGTGTTGTATGGTTCTGGTTATTGCGGCTCACGCCTTAATATCTAAAATGCAGTTGTTTTATTAAAACAATCTATAAAACTCAAACTGCCTTTGTCATTTGCATATGAGATCATACTGTAAATGAGAGAGCTGGTTTGGATCTGAGTGACCACGACTTCCCTGAGAAGTTCCAAAGATGTCATACGCTCGGCTGGCCAATCATCTCTTCCCCTTGGGAGAGATGAGGCACGGCTAGTTAGCCGGAGCAAAACCGGATTTGGGGTGACAGTGGTCCTTCCAAGTGGGTAAGACTTAGTCCCCCACACCAGGAACAACCCTGCTACCTAGAAATCCAGTAGTCTCATTTAGGATAATGAGAGCCCACGTGACAGGGGGAGGCTCCAGCCCTTCCCCTGCAGCCTCGGACAGCTGAAGTGCCCTGGCTGGTGTTCTGTGCCCCTTCCTGCCCTTGGCAGATGGTGGTGCCTCCTTGCTTCTGCCAGCTGGAGTCTTTGCCTTGGCCTTGCTGGCTGGTTGTGCCTCCTTCTCCTTGCTGGATGCTGTCCCCTTTTTGCCCTTTCCTGGTGGCGGAACCTTCTTGGCCTTGGCAGGTGTTTGTGGCACACTGGCTGGGCTGACGGGTGCCTCCCTGAGCTGCAGAAACCACAGCGGAAGTGGACTTGGTGGCTGAGATGCTGGGCTGGGTTCTGTCCACCCTTGCCTGAGGTGAAGGACGAGGGGGAGGGGTAGGGAACAGGTCAATGTTGGCTAGGAAAAGTTTCTTAGGGACATTGGGGCGGGAAGAGGGCGAAGGTTTGGGAGTGGAGGAAGAGGGAGTGCTTGTAGGAGGTGTTGGTTTGCTGTGTTTGGGTGCAGGTGCATGAGCTGGATGCTGCTGTGAGGTGGATGGCTGTTGGGTGGGTGTGTGCTTGCGTTTGTGTACTTTGGGAGGAGGGGTCACAGACACACTGGGAGAGGACACAGGGGACATGGGGGTGGTGACTGCCAGTGAGGGACGTGTAGTGATAGGCGTGATGGTGATAAAGGCAGTGGGTGGGGATCTAGTGCATGCAGGTGTGAGTGGAGACACTACTGGGAGGGATGTGGATGACGAGGAGGAAGGGGACACAGTGGAGGCAGTGGATGTTGGTGTGTCTGCATGGGGATGGTGCTTGTGTGAGTTCCTGTGAGATGTGGTGTGGTGCTTGTGTTTGTCTGAGCCACTTCTGTGTGTTGATTTAGGTGAATGCTGGTAAGAAGGTGTGCCTGGGATCGGTTGGGGCTGAGGGGATTGGGACTGGGTAGAGGAAGTTGGAGGTGTTAGGCTGGAGACAGGGACAATGGCTGCCATCAGTGTGGAGGCCAGAGCCTGAAATGCTCTTTGTTGGGCCGCCACGCCAGAGTGAATTCCCTCCAGGTATGCATTTGTTTGTTGCACATGCCTTTCAACACACTGGATGGCATTCAGTATGATTGACTGCCCAACAGTGAGGGATCTCAGGAGGTCAATAGCCTCCTCACTGAGCGCAGCAGGGCTGACTGGGGCAGGGCCTGAGGTGCCTAGGACGAAGGAGATGCCCACCTTCCTGGGTGAACGGGCACGGGAAACACGCTGAGGGGCTGCTGGGAGTACGATGCTGGTACGGGGGCAGCTGTACCTGTTGTTGGGGTGGGCACAGAGGTGTCCGCCACCGCCAGGGAGCTTCCATCAGAGGAGGAGTCGCTGTCCGTTGTGTTGCTCCTCTCTCCCTCTGTCCCGCTAGTGCCCTCACCGTTGGTGGATTTGGCCTCCAGGCCAATGTGGGATGCAGCTCCCTCCGTCGCCAGTGCCTCTGCTCCTCCGCCAGATGATGCTAATGCACACAAGGACAGGGTGACAAAACAAGAAGGGGGGGAGAGACAGTGGATACACTTGGTCAATGCCAGCAACAACACTACAGTTGGCGTACACAACACACAGGGATCAGCCCTATGCACTAGGCCATGCACTACAAAGCTAGTCACCAGCCCATGGGGTACAATGCCTAACGCCATGAGCGGCACACCTGAAACCCACAGGACCCTGCCCAGTAGTAGATGCCCACTAACACTATTGAGGTTGGAGTGCTTCAGAGCCTGCCCAACAAAGGACCTAACCCTGCCAGTTCGGCCTGGCCTAGGGGCACCCACAGCCCACATCCCCCACCCAGGTACAACCTTAACGCGCGCAAAGTAATGAATCTGAATTTAGACTCACCCCCTTGTGGCTGCTGTGATGCCTTCAAGCGCCCATCCAACTCCGGATAGGCCACCGCCAGGATGCGGAACATCTGGGGGGTCAGGGTACGATGGGCACCCCTTCCTCGTTGGGAGGCCAACCCCAGCTGGGCCTCCGCCGTCTTCCTTGCACAGCGGAACAGGTCCTCCCACCATTTGCGGAAGTGGGTGCTCCGCCTGTCAAAGACTCCTATGGTCCGCACCTCCTTGGCGATGGCACGCCAAATACCCTTTTTATGATGGCCGCTGACATGCAGAGAAAGATACATAGGAAATGGGATCAGCCATACCGTCCGGCCTGTTACACTCATGGCCCACCATATCCCTCCCATCCCCTTACGCACAGACATTGACCACCATACATGCAGGAATAGCAGCATTCCATATGTGATGTCTCAACTCCAGAGGCACCGGGTGTGGCTAATAGGTGAGCCCATGGTCCCCACCCAGTTGATGTTTGTATATGGGTCTGGGTTTGGCCCTAAGGGTGAGTGTCTGGCTAACAGGTATCCCTCGATATTTGCTGGTGACTCTGGTTATCCCAACCTCTCATGGCTACTGACAACAGTGAGGAATCCCAGGACAAGGGCAGAAGAACGTTACAATGAGGCACATGGGCGAACAAGGAGGATAATTGAAAGAACCTTTGGCCTCCTGAAGGCCATGTTCCGGTGCCTCCATCTGACAGGTGGATCCCTATACTACTCACCCAAGAAGGTATGCCAGATCATCGTTACATGTTGCACAACCTGGCCTTGAGACACCAGGTGCCATTACTGCAGGAGGATGAGCCTGGAGATGGTCTTGTGGCAGCGGTGGAGCCTGTTGACAGTGGGGAAGAGGAGGCAGAGGATGAAGATTTGGACAACAGAAGTTCACTCATTCAACAGCACTTTCAGTGACACACAGGTAAGATACTGTAACTTCACTTTCCATTGCAGTTTTGTGTTAGACATTGGACATGGCAGCCTGATTTCCCTATGTCTATGGTCATTTACTGTACCCTTTACCATCTCTATTTTCAGATCTCTGTGCCCCACTCTGGCTCCTGGTGTGTTTACTTCTGCCCACTACAGGTTATACCTATGTATATATAACTGTACATATAAATTGCACTGTTTACAGCTTGTTAAACTAATACATATTTCAATCAATTGACAGACTCCATACATGTATTTATTCCAAGGGTGTTTATTTAAGTGCTAATAAGTAGAGGGGGATGTGCAATGGGCTGGGGTGATGGTGGAGGAATGTCCAGGATGGAGTTCAGTCTATTGGTATCACAGGTGCATTGTCCAAGGGGGCATAGGAAGTAGAGCAATGTCAGTTCAAGGTGTACAGAGTGACAGAGTGGGACACAAGGGTGACAATCAGGAGAGTCTTATTTCCTGGAGGGGTTCTTGGCAATGTTCTTTGGCTTCTGCTTGGATCGCAGGGACCGTTTGCAGGATGGTTCTCCTTCTGCAGGGGGTGAGGTGCTGGTGGCCTGTTGGTCCTGTGGCGGGGCCTCCTGTCCACTAGCACCGGCGGAGGTGGAGGGCTGGTCTTCGGTGTGGCCAGTGTCAGGGGCCCGTTGGTGTGTCACTGCCGCCCTCATGGTGTTGGCCATGTCAGCCCGCACCCCTACAATGGTGACCAGGATAGTGTGGATGTGTTTGAGGGCCTCCCTGATCCCCAGGTACTGCCCCTCCTGCATCCGGTGGGTCTCCTGCAACTTGTAAAGTATCTGGCCCAAGGTCTCCTGGGAATGGTGGTATGCTCCCAGGATCCCCGAAAGTGCCTCTTGGAGGGTGGGTTCCCTGGGCCTGTCATCTCCCTGTTGCACAGCAGTCCTCCCAGCTTCCCTGTTGTCCTGTGCCTCTGTCCCCTGAACCGTGTGCCCACTGCCACTGACCCCAGGTCTCTGATTGTCTTGGGTTTGTGAGGTTGCCTGGGGTCCCTGTAGTGGTGGACACACTGCTGATTGACGTGTCCTGGGGACAGAGGGATAGGCCTGCTGGGTGGGTGCTGTGTTGGTGTTTCCTGAGCAGGGAGGCTTTGTGGTGGGTTGGGACTGTGGCAGGGGAACTGACTGTCCAGAGGTCCCTGATGGGCCAGGTTGGTCATCGTGATCCAGGCGTGCAGAGCTGCTGTCATCACTGTGGGCCTCTCCTGTGGGGAGACTGGATGTAGATGGCACCTCCTCTCCGGTGACGTTGAGTGAGGGTCCTGTGGGGATGTAAATGCAGTGTTATTTTATCTGTGTGTGCCATCTTGTGCATGGATATGTTTCCCTCTATGGTTATTAGCAAGGCACTTTTGGGTTGTGTGAGATGTTATTGGTTTGACTAAGTGATTGTCACTAGTGTGCATGCTGTGGTGATGGGTGCCCATGCAGGTGTGTGATGGGTGTCCTTACATTGGTGTTGCATGCAGGGCTTGGTATTGGGATGGGTGGGTTGTGATAGTGGGGTATATGTCAGGTGGTGGAGTGATGGGGTGGGGGTAGTGGTAGATGGTTGTGATGGCATGCAGGTAGGGTGGGTGAAAGTAGTAAAGAGTTGACTTACCAGCGTCCAGTCCTCCTGCTACTCCTGCGAGGCCCTCAGGATGCATGATCACCAAGACTTGCTCCTCCCATGTTGTTAGTTGTGGGGGAGGAGGTGGGGGTCCACCACCAGTCCTCTGTACGGCTACCTGGTGTCTTGCAACCAAGGAACGCACCTTCCCCCGTAAGTCGTTCCACCTCTTGCTGATGTCATCCCTTGTTCTGGGGTGATATCCAACGGTGTTGACCCTGTCCACGACTCTCCGCCATAGCTCCATCTTCCTTGCAATGGACGTTTGCTGCACCTGTGATCCGAATAGCTGTGGCTCCACCCGGATGATTTCCTCCACCATGACCCTTACCTCCTCCTCTGAGAACCTGGGGTGTCTTTGTGGTGCCATGGGTGTAGTGTGAGTGGTATGTGTGAGGGTGTGTGGGGTGATATGTTGGGGTGTGTGCTGGGAGGTGCATGGATGGTGTATGGGTGATGGTGTCATGTGGCTCTGAATCAGTGGGTGCTCCTGGCTTGTCTCTCTCTCAGTTAGCTATATTTGTTTTCGTTGTAAGGGGTTGTGGGTATTGTGGGTGTGTGTTTTATAGTGGTGGGGGTGTGTGGGTGTGGTGTGTGTATGTGTGTCAGGTGTGTGTAGTTTGAATTGTCCAAAGTGGTGCAGTTTTTTTAGTGTGTGTGTATTATGAGCGTGGCAGTGTGTACTGCCAATGGTTTACCGCGGTTGAATGACCGCCGTGGTGATTCGTGGGTCCTGATGCTGTGGGCGTATTTCGGTTGGCGTAACGGTGTGGGTTTTGGTACCGCCAGTTTATCACTGACATTTGGTCTGGTGGACTTGTGTGGGTATCTGTATAGTGGCGGATTTCTCTGTGTGGGTCATAATACCCGTAAGGGTATACCGCCGCGGTCACGGTAAGTTGGCGGCCGTCAGCACGGCGGTCGACGGCATTTACCGCCAGGCTTGTAAAGAGGGCCTTTATTTCCATGTGAGAATTTGACCAGAGTGGCCTTCCTGGCATACCACTCCTTCATCGCCTCTTGACTGGCCTCAAGGTTACTTTTGGCCTGCTTCCAGAAGCGTTGGGTTTTGTTGCGGAGGGCCAGCGTGTAGCTAACCACATCCTGGGGAGGTGTCTTGGGAGCTTTCTCCCAGCCCTCTTTCACTATGCTTAGTGGTCCCCTGACAGGGTGACCATAGAGAAGCTCAAAGGGGCTGAACCCCATCCCTTTCTATGGCACTTCCCTATAAGCAAAGAGAAGGCATGGCAAGAGGATGTCCTACTTACACCTCATGGCCTCAGGTAGGCCAGTGATCATGCCTTTTAGGGTCTTGTTGAATCTCTCAACAAGCCCATTGGATTGTGGATGGTAAGGGGTGGCAAACCGCTAGGTTACCCCACACTCATCCCACATGGACATCATGTATGCTGACATGAAGTTTGTGTCTCTGTCAGACACAACCTCCTTTGGGAACACCACACGGGTAAATATTCCCATCAGGACTCTGGTCACCACCGGTGCAGTCACTGTTCTCAGAGGGATTACCAACGACTTTGACCTTGTGGAATGTATTAGGGACTATCTTCTCTGCTAACACCAGCTGGCTCTTGACAGTAGTCATTCTGGCTCCTGTGTCAGGCAGAGCCTCCACCCTTTGCCCATAAATGGTTACCCACTGCCTATACTTGGATGTATTGGCAGACATGTGTGCTTTTGGCACCATCTCCTTATCTCTCAGGGATACTAGGGACACCTCTATCTGCCCCCCAAAGCTAACTGGGACTGTCTCCCCCGAGCACTACATTAGCCAATCCAGGTGTCTGCCCTCCAGTGGTGGGCTGTGCTCTCTTGGAACACTGGGAGTCGACCTTAGAGTGTCCATGCTGGTAGCACTCTAACCATTTGGGGATGAACTTCCCTATCTTCTTATCAAAGTACCCTAGCTTCTTCCCAAATTTAGATGAGGAATGGTTACCACCAACCCCACCCTGGAAATTGTTTTGGGGTCCTTTTGAGAGTTCCTTATCTTTACGTTTTTCTCCCCCCTCTTTCTTTTGTTGGGAACCCTGACCACCTTTGTGGGTGTCCCCCCCAGATACCTTTTTGGACACTCTGGTGCTAATCCAGAGGTCCGCCTGCTCAGCAAGCTTCCTGGGATCAGTCAGCTTACTGTCTAATAAGTGCTGGCGCAACTCTGTAAAACAAATACTGAGCATATGCTCTCTCAAAATCAAATCATATAATCCTTTGTAATCATTTACTTTGCTGCCCGCACCCATCCATTCAGTGCCTTATTGGAGAAATCAAAACAGTCTACCCGAGTCTGTGTGGAAAGTTTGGTGCTGTCCCTAAACCTCTGATGGTACTTTTCAGGAGTCAGCCCAAACTTGGCCAGTGAAGCGGCTTTCATGGGTTCATAGACATTCTGATCATGTGGATCTAGTGTAAGGAGTGTGTCCCTCCCCACTACTGGTACATAAAACCACAAGGCCGCCCCCTCCATTGCTCCTCAGAGGTCCCATGAGCCCATAGTGTAACTTCATAGGCAGCCAACCACTTATCAATGGCATCTCCCACCACAAAACTTGGCACCACATTATTGGGTATACAAACCTTTCTCTCCCCAACAGGTCCTGCATGTATGCTGCCACCATCACTGCTGGACTCAGACTGTCGTGCCTTGATATCCAGCTCCTTGAGACTCAGTTCATGAGCCAACAAACGTTTCTTTTCGGCCAAAGCTCTCTCAGCTGCAGCCTCAGCTCTCCTCTCCTCTGCTCCTCTTTGAGCTTTCTTTTCCTCTGCTTCCATGTTTAAATTTGCCAACTGCAACCGAAATTCCCTCTCCTCCCTCCTTTCCTCTGCGGTCAGGCTATGGTCAGAGACACTGCTCCCTGGTTTGGCAGGGGGCAAAGTTACAGTGGTAACATCCTCCACTGATGGCAAAAAATCCTCTGAGGGGCCATCCTCTGGACCCTCTTCCTCAATCTCCTCTGATTGGGCTTCTGCCCAGACCCTCAGTGCTATTTGAAATACCTCCTTTCTGGAGATACCTTGGGTGGGTAATCCCATATCCTTGCAGAACCCCTTCAGCTGCTTAACAGTTTAGGTCTCCAGCATGGCTAAATCAAAATCTTTCACTCCTGCTTGAGACCCAGCCAAAGACATGTTGAGTGAGGATTTGAGTTAAACAATGTCAGGTAGAAAAAGAAAATTGCAGAAAAAGATAAAAAATGAAGTTGACCTTCAACTGTGGGTAGATAGTGAACACTTAGCTATTGTATGTCACTGCACAAATACAAGTCCTATCCTCACTGCTGATCACCAATGCTAGAAATGGGGTCTTTGGTTGGCAGTCAGGTTACCCCCTGTCCAAGCAAGGACCCACAGTCATGGTAATTCACACACAATCCAAATTATCCTGTGCCCACCCTCTAGTAGCTTGGCACTGAGCAGTCAGGCTTAACTTAGAAGGCAATGTGTAAAGTATTTGTGCAATAAATCATGCAAAAACACAGTAGAACACCACAAAAATACACCACACAGTGTTTAGAAAAATATATAATATTTATCTGATAAGATGCAGAACGATTAAGATGCAGTAAGTATTTGTTGAAAATGTAGTTTCTTAAAAGCAATACATGTCTCTTTCAGGCACAAAGTACCTGGTTTGCGTTCAAAATCTCCGCAAAAAAACGCAAAGGGGGAGATGCGTGGAAAACAGGGAGATGTGCATCGATTCCTCGGACTGCACACAACGATGAGTTGTTTAGTTTTCACGCAGGGAAGGCTTTGGGTCGATTTCCGTTGCTTGGTTGTGGATCCTCTTCAGTTTGCGGGGTTTTCGGACGCCCCGGGGATGATGCCTGGATTTCAGGTGATGACAGGGTGAAGTCACAGGGGCTGCGTCGATCCGGTGGGCATTGCGTGCCAATTTCTACTGCGTGGCAGATGCTGCGTCAATTCCTCTCTGGAAGTCGGCCTGCATTGTTCCGACTCAGCTGTACGGCGAATTGCCGGTGCTGCGCTGGTGCTGCGTCGATCTTCTCGTTGCAAAGTCGGGCTGCATCGTTCTGGTTTGGCTTGCAGTGAATTTTTCACCGCAATGCAGGCTGTGTGTAATTTCTGCCAGGCTGTGCATCGATTTTCGCCGCACAAAGAGTCCTTCTTGCAGAGATGAAGTCTTTTTGGTCCTGAAACTTCAGGGAACAGGAGGCAAGCTCTATCCAAGCCCTTGGAGAGCACTTCTCAGCACAGCTAGAGAGCAGCAAGGCAGCAGGGCAACAGCAAGGCAGTAGCCCTTCACAGAAAGCATTCTGGTGAGTCCTTTGGGCAGCCAGGCAGTTCTTCTTGGCAGGATGCAGGTTCTGGTTCAGGTTCTTTTCTCCAGGAAGTGTCTGAGTTGGTAGGGGCAGGGGCCCTGTTTAAATACACAAATGTGCCTTTGAATTGGGGGAGACTTCAAAGAGTGGCTTAGAAGTTCACAAGGTCCCCTTTCAGTTCAATCCTGTTTGCCACGGTCCCAGTAGGGGGTGTGGCAGTTTTTTGTGTGAGGACAGGCTACTGTCCTTTGACATGTAATTTTCAAGCCCTCCACCCTCCCAGCCCAGGAAGACCCATTCAAAATGCAGATTTATGCAAGTGAGGCTGAGCATCCTGTGTTTGGGGTGTGTCTGAGTGAATGCACACGGGAGCCTTCAACTGAACCCAGCCAGACTTGGATTGTAAGGCAAAGAAGGATTTAAGTGCAGAGAAATGCTCACTTTCTGAAAAGTGGCATTTCTAAAATAGTAATAATAAATCCAACTTAACCAGTCAGCTGGATTTTGTATCACCATTCTGACCATACTAAATATGACCCTCCTACTCCTTTCAGATCAGCAGCTACCACTCAAATAGTATATGAGAGTAGCCCCAATGTAAGCCTATAAAAGGAGCAGGCCTTACAGCAGTATACAAATGAATTTAGGAGTTTTACACTACCAGAACATGTAAATTACACAGGGACATGTCCTGCCTTTTGCCTACACAGCACCCTGCCCTATGGGTTACCTAGGGCATACCTTAGGGGTGACTTATATGTAGAAAAAGGGGAGTTTTGGTTTTGGCCAGTACTTTTAAATGCTGAGTTGAATTGGCAGTGAAACTGCACACACAGGCCTTGCAATGGCAAGCCTGAGACATGGTTAAGAAGCTCCTTAAGTGGGTGGCACAATCAGTGTTGCAGGCCCACTAGTAGTGTTGTGTAGCCATTTTTGTAATAGCTCCATGCACATTATTTTAACACACTAGGACGCTGTGCACTTTAGCCTAGATATATTTTATTCAGCTTTGTCGTCTTATTGTTACAATAACCATTTTTATGGTCTTGTTTTATTTTCCATTTATCTAAATGCTTTTGTCTAGGCCAGCACTCTGTTCTCAAACAAGACATTCTTGACCAGTCTGTGCTTCTTCCAAGGACGGTACATTGCCAGTGAACGTGGTAGAAGTTTAGTCTCCAACATTCATAGAAAACACACATCCTTACGTAGGGACATTTTCACAGAACATCAGCTGTGTTGTTATAAAAACACTTCCTTGTCCCTTACACGTTAGAGGGAGAACCAGCCAGGGAACCACAACTGTTTGCTGATTGCTGAATGCTTCGCTACAGATTCTAACGCAGACCGTAGGCCTTTGCTCAGGTATGGGGGTTGATGTCTTCCCAGGGGAACCTGAAAGGCAGAATAAGAGCTTAACATGCTGTGCTCTATCATAGCCTAGGTAGGAGCTAGTCCATTGATTATGGTGACAATATGATAGCGTTGTTTTTATGCTTCACTCTTCTTGTCACAATTCTAATACTGTCATGTTGTGTCGTCCTGGTTATTGCAGCTCACGTTTTGCTGTCTAAGATGCATTTGTTTTATTAAACTCGTTATTGAAACATATACTGCTTCTGTTTGTCATTTATATAGGAGACTGAATTGTAAATGAGAGAAACGGATGAGACCTGAGTGACCACGACTTCCCTGAGAAGCCAAGTATGTCATGCGCTCGGCTGCCCAGTCATCCCTATCCTTGGGTAGAGATAAGGCACAGCTAGTTAGCCGGAGCAAAACCCAGATTGGAGCGACCGGTGTCACCCGCAGTGGTTTAGACTTAGGCCCTCATTACAACCTCAGCGATCTTTTGAAAAGACCGCCGAGGCTGCGGGAGCCAGAATACCGCCAGTGTCGGCGGTATTTCTGGCTCCCTATTATGACTGGGCCAGCGGACGGTAGGAGTGTTACGGTCTGCTGGCCCAGCGGAAAAGTCACATCAACATTGCTGCCGGCTCGTAATAGAGCCGGCAGCAATGCTGATGTGCAGCGGGTGCAGTAGCACCCGTCGCGCATTTCACTGCCCGAAATTTGGGCAGTGAAATGCGCAATGGGGCTATGCCTGGGGGGCCCTGCACTGCCCATGCCAAGTGCATGGGCAGTGCAGGGGCCCCCAGGGCCACCCCAAGTTCCCCTTACCGCCAGCCTTTCCATGGCGGTGTTTACCGCCGTGGCCAGGCTGGCGGTCGGGGACTCATAATCCCCAGGGCAGCGGTGCTTGCACTGCTGCCCTGGGGATTATGACCGCCAGGCAAAAGAGTGCCAATATAGTGGAGGGGACGGTGGTATGGCCGTGGCTATTGCGTCACGGTCATAATAGCTTACTGCCGGCCGCCAGGGTCGTAACGAGGCCCTTAGTCTCCCACACCGCGGGCGATTTTGTCACTCAAAATCCAGTAGTCTCATTAGAATAATGAGAGCCTATGCGACAGTAGCATTTAATCTACAGGCCCTGGGCACATACAGTGCACTTTACTAGGGACTTATAAGTAAATTAAATAATCCAATTGGGTATGATCTCTCTAAAGCAGAGGTCTCCAAACTTTTTAATGCCGTGCCCCCCCAGTTGAAAAATAAAAATCATTGGGCCCCCCTCAGAATTTTTCACAATTATTTTATAAACATGCCAATGTTTAAATATGTCTAAACCTATTTAAACATTGCAGTTAAGTACTGTTACCTTTTTGAAACTGCAATAACATGATTCTGCTTAAAACAAAGGCCTGTTATCTGTATAATATTTATTTTGGCCAGAGTCTGGGGCCCCCCCTGGGATCACTTGAGGCCCCCTTAGGGCCCCCCCCCCAGTTTGAAGACCTCTGCTCTAAAGGGAGAGAGCATATGCACTTTAGCACTGGTTAGCAGGCAGAAAGTTAGGGGTGACCACCCTAAGGCTGTCAGGTCTAACAAGCACCAACCAAATCACCTACATCAACAAACATGGGAATATTCGTTGTCAAACATCCCTCCGAGTCACTTTATTAGTCTGCGCTTGAACCTAGAACATCTATACAGTGAAGCAGTCAGTTGTAGCTGCACTTAGCCACCTCAGGCATACGTCTGAAGGTGCCGACCGCTTCTCTACACTCCACGCTGTTCTAAACTACAACTGGGCTACTCCAATCCTATCTCTTCCTCCTAATCCTTTTCTACATTACCTATTTCTGAGCCATCCATAAATTCCCTTCAGATTTCATTAAGGCAATGATTGGAATGGGACAACCTCAGATCATAGTTGTTAGCATGGAAAATCTTGGTCTGCTAAGGAGGACACGGTCACGCTGAGCAATGACCTATAGTACAGTTCAATGCTTAGAGATGGCCTGACATGAAGATGCTGAGTAGGAGATGTTTCATCCTTGCCTGTGTAGTAGTCTCTCTGAAAGGAAGGTCTCCTTGACATCATGAAGGAGATTTTAGTTGAGGTGCCCTTGTAGTTCTTTAGTCACTCTCTCCAGAGACAATTTGCATATTTGAACCCCTTGATTTTCTCCAAATATTCAATGGTCAATATGTGTGTCAATATTACTCAAGGGAGCGCAGCACGGAGAGGTAGCAAATCTAACAATGCCGTCTCCTATTCATTTTAATTAAGGTAATTTAAAAATTGCTTAATCAACATTAGCTTTTTTAACGAGACTAAAGGGCGTGTGCCTTGGTGATTGTTTGCAGGATCCGGCCTGTGGCCAGGCCATGCTCCCAGACATCCCAGCAGCTGGACAACAGAGCCTTCTCTATGAGCAGGAAATGTGCCTGCCTGCTCATGTATCCTCTCATGCCCTGGCCCAGCCACAGGCCTGCTGACTTAATCCACTTTTTATTTTT
Organism: Pleurodeles waltl; assembly: GCF_031143425.1. Lineage (NCBI taxonomy): Eukaryota > Metazoa > Chordata > Amphibia > Caudata > Salamandridae > Pleurodeles > Pleurodeles waltl. The sequence goes on from NC_090441.1 coordinate 206,726,705, forward strand.
ATTTTTTAGATAAAAACAACTTGAGTATTTTCTGATTTCAAGCTTCTGACCCTTCATTCGTTCATTAAACTATTCTCTATGATATATTTTTTAAATTTTACTCCAATGATTGTCTTGACTGTCTTCAAATTTGCTTAGTGATTTTAAATTGTTCAAGAGTGAGGTACTGTCCAGTGAAAACGCAATATTGTGATACCAACCTTTATTTAAACAAATCATTACTTTGTAGTTTCATAAACAACATTTTTGTGTTTAAAACTTTAAAATCTATTTTATTACAACACTTAAAGTACACCTTCACCTACTGACTTGAATAGTGTGTGTGGGGTTGTATGAAGAAGCTTTCTGTAACTGGGTATCGCCTTGTTCTCAGTGAGTGAGTGAGTTTATTCATTATCTGTCTTCTTCAGAAAGTTATATGCTGCACTTCCACCCTTCAAACTCCATCGAACGGTTGGCTGACCTCTACATAAGTGTGTTTGAGTCATTGGATGCTTTTCAAAATGTTGTAATAGGTGAATCATTGGAAGTTATGGACTAACGTGCATGTATTACTAACAATAAGTGTTAAAAATATCACAATTTGAGTGTAAAAGACGCTTCAGTGTGACTGATTAAAGTTTAGAACAGTTTGTGCACCTAAATACCTGGTAGAAAGCTTCTACTGGTTCCCGAATGGCATCATCTCTTCAATTAAGAATGTTTTTGAATACCCAGAGAGTTCTTACTAAATATTGTGTAATATAGATAGACCTGTCAACCTTAAATAATGTCCACCACGCTTGTATAAGAGATCATTGGAGGGGGTGAGCTCAGACAACCTGGTGGGTGTAGGTGCAGCCGTGCCAGAGAAGCCTCTCCCACCCTTCCCCAAAACACGCAGGTTTTTGATGTCACCTACCATGTTTGAGAAAATTGGAAAGTCTGTAATGATCTGCAACCACGCATATTCTCCCCACGTACGTTGGAAACCTGGTTTGTTTAGCAGTTGTCATCTTGCCACATGTTACAACTGTGATAGCTGTTTTTGACCTGATCAGTGTGTGAAGGGTGACAATAGTTTGTAAAGTACTGTGGCACTCTGTGAGCTGGTAGCTCTGCACAGGTAAAGAGCAGTACATGTCAATGACTCTTGAAATTGATGGATTGCTGTGGTATTGACACTTTCTCCTCACCCTGGTCCATACTTTACTCCTGTTAGTGTGGCCACTTCCTCACATGCTATCATAAACACATTTCCAGTCCTAAGCCTTTATTTACTGATCATTGAAATCAGGCGTATTGCTCTGGTTAATTTCATGGAAGCTAGCCTGGAGTGAAGCACACAGAATGCATGAGGTTGTCGCATATCTGCAATGATATATTATAAAGCATGTTGGCTGCATTACCTACAGCAGAAGTTGAGCAGAAGGCCATATGCTTGTGGATTTGGAGGTGATGCTAAAGAAGCCTTCAAGTTGTTCCTTTCTGATGCGGTCAGACCTTATATGATTCGGAATAGTTGTTTGGGAATCGGGGATGACACTTAATATAATACATTCGAGAAATTTAGCATAAGTTAACGAAGAGAAACAATTCCATAATTCAATTAACTACTGAAATGTGGGGATCTCAGAACACATTTCGCAAGGCGGTTGAAATAAGTTCACTCTGTTACTGCAATTACTGAAAAACTGCTGTATTGTTCTACTCCAGCTAATTCGTTTTGAATTGAGTCAAACAGCACATTTTAATTCTTGATTCTTCAACAAGTAGCTTGTGAACTACTGCTAGCTTCCTGTAAAGACCTCTCCTGTGTGCAGCCAGCCTACTACATTAAAAGCTTTTTCTTAGATGAACTAATATGTGAACCAAATTTAAAAGCTTGTATTGGAGGTGAAAATGTGTATATTTTCATAAGTTATGTGCTGATGCTTGGAGAAAATTGGTTACATTGCCAAAATATATATAAAGCTGATAATAGAGTGCTAAATTGTGTAGCATTGCAGAGGCTTATTGCTCCTATTTATTTTTGCCAAGAGCATTCCAGTTTTGGCCGTTATGTGTTACCTATGTAAGGCATTTCAAATTAACGCCTTTTTTAGGTCGAGCATTAGCGTACGACCTCTTGTACTGTATACTTTTAAGTATACTTCATCTGTGGGCTTCCAGCTATTTCATTTGCTAGTTTCAGTGACACTTAAAAATCCTTGCTTGCTAGTGGTCAATCATGCCTCTTTGTCCCTCCTTTTTCTACTAATACAGCTCAAGTCTAACATCAAACACCCCTGTTGATCTGAACCACCACATCTCCACTAGAATCCATAAATTCTAACATTCAGTGCACATTTCTTCTCAGTACTGAGGTTCACACACAAACACACGCCCTTCAGGACCCTCGTCTCTGTGGTTCAGAAGCAATGCCACTCCCATTCGGGGCCCCACTTGCAGCTTCGCGAGGGCACCTCCAGGTTAACACTCGTCAACGCTAGCACACCAATACTAGGTTCCACACATAACTCCATTAAGATACTCCACTTCTAACCTTGTGTGCCCATTACTATTCCAGTACTGCAGCCCGCATATAACTCTGTCAGTGCACCTCAACCCTAACCAGCAGCATCCCATTATTTCAATACCAGGAATTACACGGCACTCAGTTTCTCATTACTCACCCGCTGCTTTTCTGTAATTCCAGCACTCGGCTGGGACACAGCTCTGTCTCTGCCTCCAATCCTGATCTGAAGCTCCAGTATTGCTGTATTGGGGTTCACATACAACTCTGCTAATGCACCTCCTGCTGTTCCGCGATGCCTCCTGCTGTTCCATACTCTGACTTCTGTTTGAGGACGTGGAAGAGCCAATCAAATCTATTCATAGCTGCCATCTTTATTTGGGAGGGTCTGTTTTGCCTATCTCACGCCGTTCTTTCCTTTACTCTGTTTACTCTCAATGTTTTCTTTCTTCCCCACTTTTCTCTTTCCAGCTCTTAAAATCCACACGTTAAGCTTTGCTCTCTCTTTCAACTGTTTATTTCTACTCCTCTCTTTTTTTTAATTTCCCTCCTTCTCTTGCTTCCTCCTCTTTCAAATTTGCAAAAACTTGGTTATTTCTTTCTTTGTATTGTTACTCGCTTTTTTTCTTCATCAGGTGTTCATTCTTTCACTATTTTTTTCTCTTACCTTTATTCTTTTTGCCCTTTTTATTTGGTTTTTCCATTGACTCACTATGCATCCTTTCACTTTTTTTTTTGATCTTTCTTCCCTCTTTTCTCTGGTGTTTTTCTTATCTTTATCTGTCAATTCACGTTTTACTATAAATCCCGCTTTTTTCCATCTGTATGCGGAAGCCACAAGTCACTTGTCGTGGCCTGACATGTCAAGGTGGTTTTCCAATTCTGTGTCATGGGAAATGTCAGTACATATATGCCCTGGTTCTTTCGCTGCTTGCTTCTCACACAATCTCTCTATTTTCTCCAATGTTCATTTTTCTCTTTGTTTTCACACTTTTTTCCTCTGTCTTTCGTCCACTAGTTTCCTTCCCTTTTTTTGCCACCAACGTTTCCTAGATTGCTTCTCTTAGCAGTTTTTATTTTCTCATTCTTTCTTTCTTTCCCTTCTTTCTTTTATTTCTCTGCAACCCCTTTTTTCCTTCCTTTTGTCTATTGTATTCCTTTCGCTTTTCTTTTTCTGCTCCATCCACTTTCTCTCCTGAGGCCTAGTTATCGATGGAGCAACAAGTGTACTGACGCCGGGGCCCAGAGACCTATGGACCTCGCTTAACTCTAATTACTGCTGTATTTTCCTACCTAAATTGCAGTCAACCATTTTCCTTTCTTACTCCAGGGCCCATCACACCGTTACTATGCCACTTGTCCTCTCCATCTTTACTTCCAACTCCCTCTTCCCTTTCACCCTCCAATCCGTCCTAAATGATATTTTTGTTATGCTGTTTTGAGCATTACACTCTAATGCCAAAAGTTTATTTCTGATAAAGGTTTATATGATAATTGTATATGCTTTAAGATAGAGGAAGAATGTAAATGGAAGTGCTTTCATTATTTGCAGGGCCACTAGAATTGGCAGGAAAAGACGAAATTATGAGATGGGGTTGTCCAATTTATGAAGCAAGAAAATTCCAGTTATGAATTTACAATGCCAATAGCTCTAACTTAAGAAAATGCGAGACCCCTTGCATTGCAAATGCTTTTTATACATATGTCACCAATAAGGTAGGCTCTCGGTAGCCTATGGGGCAGGGTGCTATGTACTTAAAAGGTAAGAAATGTACTTTTAAGTTTTGAATGTTCTCGTATTGAAAAACACCCAAGCTTGTTTTTAAACTAGTGTGAGGCATACTTCTACAGGATAACATTGGGGGATTCCTTTTACACTTAATAAGCTGAAATGTTGTTCTAAACACACTGTTTGCCTTGCCTCATGTTGTCTATGCTACTGAACAGGATCAACAGAACACATTGTCTTCTGCACTGTGTTTTGTTGCAATGTTTGCATAGTTATAGAACTAAAACATATTGTGCCCCACACATTCAAGACCTTGTAGATATATATAGTGGATCTGTACAGTTTACACAAAACACTCAAGAGAATGCACCAGTTTTTAATGGTGATGTTCACTGTTTTAGCAAAAGAGGAATCACCTACTAATGAGTTATTTGGACTTAGTTACTCATGGAACTATGAGTGTGAAGAATGCGCATACACATCAAGTACAGAAATAGATTTGGATCATTTTATTTATTTAACATTACCAGATTGCAAAACTATGAATTTTGACAGATTAGTGAAAAGAGCTACACATAACAATAGATGCCCACATAGCAGAACAGATCTTGTGTCAACATTATGTGTAGGAAGGCGCAAGTATGTCATTTTAATGCTTCAACGATGCAGAGCAGATGGCACAAAATTGAAATTGGAAACTAGATTGCAAACTTTATAGCAGAACAGATATCTATTTATGGAAAATCATATAGTACTATTGCTATTATATTTCATGAAGGAGTTAGTCACCACACTGTCTAGCTAAAAAGTAAAAGTGAATGGACTAAATGTAATGATGAAAACGTCAAATTCAAGCAAGACCGCCTTATATGTTACTAAAGTCTTATCTTTTGTTTCTAGGACCAAAGTTCTAAGGAGGATTACAGTTGTACAAGTGGAATAGTGTAGTTGTAGTAGATGCATTATCAGACATTATACGGCCTAGCAGGGGGGCTGTCTTTGTTAGGCTTTCCATATGCCGGTGTGCCTTATATATACCTTATATATCTAGAAGTAGTTCTAATCATGAAGGTCTTATTTTCAGCATATGATTCTTGAGATTAGTAGAGCAAGTATAGGTAAAATGATTGTTTACAAAATTGTAGTGAGTGCAATGCACAGTTCTGTTTTTTTCTATAACTTATATGATAGTTTTTTCCCCATCGGTAAAATTTGATTCTTTATAAAGTACATCCTTGATGGTGTATTTTAGTATAAAAGATGAGAATAGTAAAAAAGGGAACATGAAATGCTTATTTTTATTATAACATAGCATCACAGCATCAAAAGAGTGTAGTAAATTGTTCCTTTTGTGAAGTTATGCAGTTTATTTGATACTATTATAAATTGTAATACTAATCCATATTTCTTTTTGTCACAGATCAATTGCACCATCTATTAGAGTCTTGCAGTTTACTGAGATCTTTCATTTTGGCCCCATAAGATTACATTGTCAAGATGTTCCACACTATAATTTAAAAAAACATACACCCACTTATGCAGTCAGACACCCTCTTATGCTCCCATAAAGCCACTCACACACCCAGGCATACACCCTCAACCACTCACACACCCTGTCAAACACTGATACAGCAACTCACACAGCCAGCCACACACTGATACAGCCACTGACAAGCCCAGTCACACACCAATACAGCTTCTCATACAGTCAGCCACACACCGATACAGCAACTGACACACTCAGTCAAACACTGATACAGCCACTCACACACCAAGGCACGCACTTATACAGCAATTGACACACCCAGTCACACACCAATACAGCCATTCATACACCCATCCACACACTGATACAGCCACTCAAAGACCCAGTCACACACCAATGCAGCCACTCACACCCCAGTCGCACATCGATATAGCCACTCACACACCCAGCCACACACAGATACAGCCACTAACACACCCACTCACACACCCACACAGCTACTCATCAGAGATTCAAACAATCAGGCACCCACCTACTCACAGACCGATACAGCCACTGACACAGCCAGCAACACACTCATAGAACCACTCGTACGCCCACTCACACAACATTACAGCCACTCACACAGCCTCTCAAATACCTGTACAGCCACTCACATACCCAGTCACATACCATTACAGCCACTCAAATACCCAGTCACACACTGATACAATCACTGACACACCCAGGTACACACCAGCACAAACAAGCACACCTACTCACACACTGATACAGTCACTGTCACGCCCAGCTTAAGAGTAATACAGCCACTCACACACCCAGTAACATATGATAAAGCCACTCACAAAACCAGCCACACACCGATACAGCCACTCACACACCCAGGCACACACTTTTAAAGCCACTGTCCCACCCACTCACGCACCAATACAGCCACTCACACACCGATAGAGCCACTCACACACCCAATCATGCACCAATACAGCCACTTAAACACCCAGGCAATCTCCGACACAGCCACTTACCGATGCAGTTACTCACATCCAGCCACACACTGAAACAGCCATTCACAAAGTGATACAGCCACTCACACACCTTGTCACACGCCAACACAGCCACTCATACACCCAGCCACATACCAGTAGTCAGTCAGAAACCCACTCACACACCAAAAGTCACTCACACATTGATACAGCCACTAACACACCCACTCACACACCCATACAGCCACTGACACATTCATTCACACAGCAACAGCCATTAACACCCAACCGCACACTGATACAGCCAGTCACACACCCAGCCCCACAACATTAGAGCCACTCACACACCCACTCACACTCTGATACAGCCACTAACACACCCACTCACATACCCATGAAGCCACTGACACATACACTCACACAGCAACAGCCACTGACACATTCACTCACAGCCAGTCACACACCCAACCACATACAGATACTGTCACTGACACACCCTGGTACACACTGATACAGACACTATCACACCCACTCACATACCAATACAGCCACTCACACCCAGCCACACACCAATACAGCCACTCAACTACAAGGACAAACAGCAACAAAGCCACTGACCAATGCAGCCACTCACACACCCAGCCACACACTGACACATCCACTCACACACCAATATATCCACTCACACACCCACTCACTCACTGATACAGCCACTAACACACCGACTCACAGCCTCATACAGCCACTGACACACTCACTTACTCAGCAATAGCCACTCACATACCCAGCCGCACACTGATACAGCCAGTCTCACACCCAGCCACATACGGATACATCCACTCACACACACACTCACACCTTGATACAGTCACTGAGTTACCCAGCCAAACACTGATACAGCCACTTACACACCCAGCCATATACCCAGCGACACTTACACTTACTCAAGCACTGATACAACCATATAGCCACTGACATACTCACTGACATATACATACAGTTACTTTCCCATTCATTTTTATAGATACAAATTGCTAAATGTTTGCTACTGTCTTCTTTAATGTTTTATAGGTTTATTACCCTTGTTGAATATTAAAGTAGTCATATGTACTATTCTATGTGGGGTGTATCGCATATACAAATGCAAAAACTCACATACACTTAAACACATTAATGTAGAAAAAGATAAAATGTTTTGTTAGCTCTTTATTTGACCAGATAGAATATGTTTGTACTTTTTTTCTGGAACAAAAAGTAAACTGGATAGTAAAAGGGTAAGGGAGGGGCACTGGGAAGAAGCAATTGGCCTCAGTCTCTAAAAATCATTAAGATTTACCTGGGAGCTAAAAAAAAGTTAACAACCGACTCGAGAAGCAATATTGCGTCAATGAAACCCCTCAGACACAGCTGTCAAAGCAGCCCTCAGCAACTACCACTTACGGATCAAGGAAGCAAAGAGAGCAGCCATCACTGCCCTCATAGACCCCACAGCTAGCCACACAAAGGAACTCTTCAAAATAGTCAAGGAATTCTCCAACCTGATTGCCACATAGAACACCACCCACCCCTCCCTCTTGGACTACTTCCACAGCAAGATCGCCACCATATACAACGATTTTGACCCCCAACTCACCACAATCAGCTTTGACAACCTCAACTCTCTCAACCAACCAGTAAAACACCCGCAGAACAATCACCACCTGGTCTCCCCCCACCACTCTACAGCCATCATGTTGTCCATCCACTTCGGGGCGTCCACTGCCCCCTGCCCCCACCATATCTTCAACCACGGAGCCTACCCAATCATTACGGAACTCACCAGCATCCTGAACACCTCCATCTCCACAGCAACCTTTCATGATAGATGGAAACACACAGAGGTCAGACACCTTCTAAAGAAACCCTATGCCAACCCCAATGACCTAAAAAGATACCCACCGATCTCCCTGCATCCCTACCCAGCCAAAGTACTTGAGAAAGTCATCAACTAACAGCTCACCTAATATCTGGAACAAAACCACCTACACAATGCCTCACAATCAGGATTCAGTACCAACCACAGTACTAAGACTGATTGCTGCCCCAGACAACATCAGAACTCTCCTCAACCTTGGACAAACAGTGGCCCTGATCCTCCTCAACCTCTCTGCTGCAGTCAACACTGTCTCTCACCACACTCTCATCGATAGACTCCAAAACATCGGCATACTGCAAAACGCCTTCAGGTGAATTGTCTCTTTCCTTACAGGACGTTCATAGAGCATCCAACTGCCTCACTTCACCTCTGCACCCGCTGACATCATATGCGGCATAACCCAAGGATCATCCCTCAGCCCCACCCTGTTCAACATCTACATTCCCCCCCTTTCAGACGTAGTCAGCTCCCACAGACTTAACATGATCTCCTACACATATGACACTTAACTAATCCTCTCGCTCTCCGAAGATCCCTCAAATGCCAGAACCAACTTCTGCGACACCATGGCCAACGTAGCCAAATGGATGAGAGACAACTACCTCAAACTCAATTCCAACAAAACAAAAGTATTAATCTTCAGGAAGAACACTTCCGCTTTGGACCACACCTGGTAGCCAGCTGAACTCAGGCCAATACCTATTCCTACATACCACGCATGCAAGCTTGGCATCATCCTCGAGAGTAAACTGACCATGAAACGCCAAGTCAATGCAGTTGCCTCCTCCTGCTTCCACACCCTTTGCAAAATCTTCAGATGGATCCTATCAACACCAGAAAGACCATCATGCAGGCCCTCCTCACCAGCAGCCTTGACAATGGCTACACTCTCTATGTGGGAATCTCCACCCAGAACATTGCAGCCAGACTCACACTAGACTTCCCCGAGTGAACCCACATCACCCCCCCACCTCAGAAGCCTCCACTGGCTCCCCATCCAGAAGAGATACCAGTTCAAGATCCTCACACACGCCTACAAAGCCTACACAATCAAGGACTGTCTTATATCAACCATGGACTGAACTTCCACCTGCCCGCAACACACCTGCGCTCCTCAGCACTCACCCTTGCACCCCCCCCAAGCATCTGTCACAGCTGGGTCCGTTCCTTCTCCTACATCACTGCCAAAACCTGGAATGACCTGCCCCTCCACCTCCAAACAGCACACTCCCCGGTGGACTTTGGGAAGAAACTCAAGACCTGGCTTTTTGACTGAGATATGGCACCCTCAGCACCAGATTCCCCTAGGGGTTACAGTATTGCGCTTTATAAATGCTGATTGATTGACAACTGTGAGTCCTCAGTGCATCCAGGTATGCACCTACAAATGACATCTTTAAACCTATGTGCGTGTGGCATTTGCCACAGTGAGTATTCATGTCTCTTTATTTTTCACACACAGCTGGAACATTAATTACTTCATCTGCTGATGGTTCTCCCAATGCTTTAGGTTGTGGTTTTACACGTACAAGGGTGGGCTTTTAATGTACCAATCAAAAGGCAGGCTTTTGATGTGTCATCCTGTGAATCTGCAGATCTGCAGATCCAGTCTTTAGATTTGCAGGTTTACTTCATCTGCTAATGGTTCTCCCAATGCTGCTGAAGAAGTTGACTGTCTTGCTCCCACTGCCTTCACCCGCATCATCCCGTTGTATGTGTGTTCGTAGATAGTCTCCTGGTGCTTCCACATGGAACGCATCCCATGGGAATATTTTTTGCAGGGCCTTTAGATAATTGCTTTCTGCAAATATTGCACTGCACATATTTTGCACTCATCTTTTTCTCCCCTGAAGGTATGCTGAAGTGTTTCCACACATCACTTTCTTTTTTCACAGGTGGCGTGTCTTCCTCCTCATCCAGAAGGGGAAATAACTGATTTAGGTTGTGGTTTTACATGTACAAGGGTGGGGTCTTAATGTACCAAGCAAAAGGCAAGGTTTTGATGTGTCATCCTGTGAATCTGCAGATCCAGTCTTTAGATTTGCAGATTTTCTGAAACTCATAATAAAAGTCTTTATCTTTCAAACACACATAGGGTTCCACATATTTAAAAATGAATATGTTCCCTCTGATATCATTACTAAATCTAAGGGACGTACGTACGAAAGTGGAGTATTATGCAGTGATGCTTGCTAGGCTTCATTATGTAATACTCTCCCAATACCTAAAGAAGGTCCCTCGGATGGTCCCTCAGATTCGAAATAATAAATCCTTAGCTCAGTTCAGGTAGTGTGACAAAGAGCAGTCAGGCTTTACTAGAGGAGCGTGTGTTAAGCAGTTCAGAATACCAACATGGACAATAAGTAATTGACACGACTCAAAAGAAATCCGACACTAATTTATCAAAATAGTGCAGATTTTAATATAATTTTAGACACCAAAACAAAGCAAATCAGTTACGTATAACTGTCGTTATGCATTTTAAAGCAGAAATAAAATCGGTGCATTTACCAGCTGTCAAATTTCACCATTGTGGTCAATGGGAAAAGTCACTACTCGATCACTTGCAGGGTGAGTTCAGAGGAACCTACTGGTAGTTAAGGTTGTGTGAGCCCGAAGACCAAGCTACTACAGTCAGACCAATTTTACCTGGCTCATGGGTCCCAGGTGCAGAGGTGGCCTGGCTGTCCTTAGTGCTGAATGTGGGAGCCGCGGAAAAAAAAATGGTACTTTTGACACGCAGCAGACAGTGAAATACATGTAGGGGCCCTCTTACGGGGGCCCCTGCAATGCCCATGCCAGTGGCATGGGCACTGCAGGGGCCCCCAGGGGCCCCGCGACCCCCCCTACCGCCATCCGGATCCCGGCGGTCCGACCGCCGGGATCTGGATGGCGGTAGGGGGGGTCGGAGTCCCCGCGGCGGTGCAGCAAGCTGCGCCGCCGCGGAGGATTCAATGGGGCGGCGGTACACTGGCGGGACCCCGCCAGTGGTGCCGGTCCGACCGCGGCTTTACCGCCGCGGTCGGAATCCCCATTGCAGCACCGCCGGCCTGTCGGCGGTGCTCCCGCGGTCCTCCGCCCTGGCGGTCAAAGACCGCCAGGGTCAGAATGACCACCTCAGTCACTTGCAGGTCGAGGTTTTGGGAGCCCAGTGGGAGGGGGGTGGTTAGGCTTGTGTGGGACCCTGGACCAGGATTTACCAGTCAGAACAACTCCACCTAGTAACAGCGGGTAGGGTGCAGAGGTGTGCTTAGCTATCCTTGCTGCTGAACAGGAGCTGCGGTAGCTGGTTTTACCAATCAGATGGTGCGGGTGAGGGAATGGATACAAAAACTCAACAACAGACCCACAGGTGATGTCGGGTGAAGGTGTAGCGGTGTGCCCTAGAGTTACACCTTTGAGTAAAGGTTGTGATGACTGACCACCAACAAGACTTGGCAGTGGTAAGCTGGTGGAGAAGCTATCTCCCCTTCTAGGGGTCCAGTGGAAAACCAGTGGAAAACGGTAGCTGGTTGTAACTTGGCAGGGACCTCGACTACACTTCACACAATGCATTGACACACCTGTCTTTGGACGATCCCTCGGAGGGCCAGATGGCCAGATGGTCAGCACTTCTTCTGATCCGGTGAATATTTTTTACTTGTGGTGGACAGGGGAGTAGCGCCACTAGTCCAAAGGAATCTGTCCTTGCCATTGGCTCACAAAAGATTCCCTTTTACTGGGAGAAGCTGCCTTGGTCCAAGATTAGCCGCAGTTGAGCAGTTCTAGGGGGTTGCCACAGGTTAAGGTCCATGCAAACTGACATCAACCTTTTTGAATATTAACATTTCCCCCTCTAGATAAAATTTCAACAACACTAACCCATACTTCATGAAAGTCATATTAGTGCGGGCTTGTTGTTCTTCAGCCGTGACTATTTCTACTTCCCTAGTTACTTGCATTCTAGTCAAATTGAGGACTGTGTTTTACAGCAGGAAACACCCACTTGCAGGAAAACACATAAAAATAATAATAATATGAAAACCGGCAACAATGACATGCACAGACCAGTCAACCACTGGTGGGGCTAGAAGAACCAGAGCACCTCCCTCCACACCGATGTCTCTTTGTAACCAGTACAATGCTTGGATGGCAAGAGTCTTAAAGCTATGTTTCCTATGAACCATAGGGAAACAGAAAGAAACAAAGCCCATTGTAGGAGGCTGGCCTGGCTTATAGTGGGTACCTTGTGGTACTTACACCTTGTGGCAGGTCCAGTTATCCCTTATTAGTAGATTAGTAGTGTTCTAGCAGCTTAGGCTGATAGAGGTAGCTATAGCAGAGAAGCTTAGGCTGAGCTAGGAGACATGCAAAGCTCCTACTATACCACTTATATCATATAGCACTATATCACAAGAAAACACAATATACCAAAAGTATCTCAGAGGATACCCTCCCTTAGGAGGCAAGTACAATACACAAAATATACACACAAACCAAAATCAGGTAAGTAAAACACTTAGAAAAGTAGTGCAAACACTGTAGAACACAATAGAATGCAATAGGAGACAATAGGTCTAGGGGCAACACAAACCATATACTCCAAAAGTGACATGCGAACCACGAATGGACCCCAGGCCTAGTGTAGTGTGTAGAGGGTCACTGGGAGTGTAAGAAAACACTAAGGGTGCCCAAGATACCACACCCTAAGACCCTGAAAAGTAGGAGTAAAGTTACCCTACTACCCCAGAAAGACAGTAAAGTCGAGATAGGGGATTCTGCAAAGACAACAACTGACTGCAAAGCACTGAAGACGGATTCCTGGACCTGAGGACCTGCAAAGGAAGAGGACCAAGTTCAAGAGTCACCCAAGTGTCCGGGGGGGCAGGAGCCCACTAAACCCCGGATGAAGGTGCAAAAGGGCTGCCTCTGGGTGAAAGAAGCCGAATATTCTGCAACAACAGAAGGTGCCAGGGACTTCTCCTTTGGTCAGAAGATGTCCCATGGGGTGCTGGAGGACGCAGAGTTGTTTCCAAGCAGAAAGACCGCAAACAAGCCTTGCTAGCTGCAAGAGTTGTGGTTGAAGGTTTTGGGTGCTGCCAGGGCCCAGGAAGGACCAGGAGGTCGCCCCTTGGAGGAGGAGACAGAGGGGGCGCTCAGCAACACAGAGAGCCCACGCAGAAGCAGACAGCACTGGAACAGGCATTCAGGAAATCTGAGCACAGCAGTCATCTCAGCACAACAAATGAGGGTCCCACGAAGTCGGAGTCCAACTCAGTGAGTTGGGCAATGCAGGACGGAGTGCTGGGGACCTGGGCTGTGGTGTGCACAAAGGAAGTCTTGTAAAAGTGCACAGAAGCTATATTGATTTTTAAGAAATCGGTATTAACGACTCGCGAAGGGCCATGTATCACATTTGCGAATCAGTAATAGCGATTTCTTAAAAATTGCAAAAGCTATTACCGAATCGCAAATTGCGATACCGGCCCCATTCGCAGCTATGGGCCAACAATTTTTGCATTTCCAAAATTGCGATTTCTGAACCAGAAATCGCATTTTCGGAAATGCAAAAGGCCAGGGTGCTGAGGGCCTAAGGCCCCCTCTCCTGCACCGCTACCCCTTTTTTTTTACATGTAAGGTACACACATGCCAAAAGGGCATGTGTGCTTGACATGTTAAATTTAAAAATGCAGTTTAACTGCATTTTTTAATTTTGCATCAGATTACCACCTGGTTGCAAAGCATGGTATTTTACCGATTTGCACTGTTTGCGAGAGCAAAACTTTTTAATACATTTGGCCCATAATGAGGGCACAGATCTGAGGGTGCTCCCGAGTGGATGAAGTTCATCACTCTTAGAGTGTCCACTTTGGTGATGGGAGTGCAGGAGTTCAGTATCTGGAGAGGTGCTAGGTCCATGGTGGTGAGCGGTGCTGGCGGGTTTTGGTTCCTGAACCCTTGGTAGATGTTCTGGAATTTACGGTGAAAGTAAGTGCGCACTTAGGGGCATATTTATACTCTGCTTGCGCCGGATTTTTGACACAAATTCAGCGCAAAACTAACACCATATTTATACTTTGACGTTAGACCTGGCTAGCGTTAAAATTTCTCAGTGTGCGTCATTTTCTGGATGCGTGAAACTGCCTTGCGTTAATGACATGCAAGGTAGGCGTTCCCATCCAAAAAATGACTTAAACACCCGTGCGCCATATTTATCCAACCGGGCAAAAATGGCGCACGGCTGGGAGGCGGAGCCGGAAAAAATGACATAAACCCCGATTTGCGTCAAAAATTAACACCTGGGTCAGGGCAGGCGTTAAGTGACCTGTGGGCTCTTTTCCATGGTGGGAGACCATGGAGGCAGTCCACAGGTGCCCTTCCCTGCACCCAGGGACACCCCCTGCCACCCTAGCCCACTCCTGGAGGACACCCATGGATGGGGGGACCCATCTATGGTGAGTGCAGGTAAGTGCAGGTAAGTATAATTGTTTTTTTTTAGAGTGGCCTGGGGGGCCTAACTTGGGCCCCCCTACATGCCATTATGGCCATTGGGCAGGGGGGCATGACTCCTGTCTTTGCTAAGACAGAAGTCATTTCCATGGGGATTGTGCGTCAAAAAATGGTGCAGGTCAGGTTGGAGCCAATATTTTTTACTCTAACCTGACTTGCACTATTCTTTGACGCACAACCCCCAGCCTTCCCCTCGCCTCAGCTGCCCGGTTTGAGTCATTTATTTTGACGCAAACCAGGCCACAGCGCCGGCTAACGTCATTCCAGAAATACGGAGCCCGGCTGGTGCGTTGGAATGGCGTTAGCCGGCGGTAAACTTTTTGACGCGAATCTGCCCTGGCGCTGATTTGCGTCAAAAAGTATAAACATGGGCCTTAGTGCAGACTCCACACCCCCTCCCCCCCAAGGCCCAGTCCTGCTCCTCCCTGCAGATGATGACTGAGCCAGCACCTGAAAAGTAAAACAACGGTAAAATGTTTATTTTTCTGCTGCTGGCTCTTAGCCAGTGAGGCGACGCTCCTTCGCCTTTGCGGAGGATCCACCCCTGTATGTCACAAAATCCAAGCCGAGCCACTCCATATCTTCAGGGGTGTTTCTTCTCTGAGAAATGCACTCTCATTTTTGTGGTGATTCTTTTACATCTAATACCACTCCTCTGTTTCTTGATATGTATCTTAACTGTTCGAGTTGTCATCCTACATATCTCAACTGGCAGAGACATGTAATTAAATAGATGCAGTATTTTGTGTTGCAGTTGGTTTGTTTTTTAAGGAAACATATTTTCACTCTCCTATTTCGATCTATTTTGAGTTGTTTTGTAAATTTGCATACATTACATTGCCTACACACAGAATGACCTGTTATGGGTGGAATTCCTCACCCACTTTGCATCTTCTATGCAATAGATTTTGATCTGGGTCTGATATGAACCAGTATATCATTCAAGTTTTCGGTGCATTTGAATGCAAACCGTGGACCACCTAAATGAAGTCTTCCACTGTTCACAACATTCCAACATTTGTTAACAAGTTTCTTAATTTTGTTAGAGTTAGGAGTGAATGTGGGGACACAGGTCAGTGCAGTGGATACTTGCGGTGACAGTAATGCATCTTGGTTATTATTCCTGGCTCCTAACCTGCCAGGCTTATAATGCAGCAGGGATAATTCCTTTGGCATTGTTTCTTTTCAAGGGTGTTGACTTACTGTTCATAGTCTGGTAATTCACAAAAATTTCTCCTGACCCTCAGAAGCTGGCCGAAAAGTAGGTCATTTCATAATAATCTGTAATGGGGGCTATTGAAAAACAGTGGTGGGATTATTTGGAAACCCATTCTCAATTGTAATGATGCAGGGAAACATAGGCTTCAAACCCTCACAGACCTAAGCAGACCCCCATGAGGACCTTTCAGGTTAGAAATAGCATCAAACCTATGTAATCAATTGCAGTCCCAAATACTTGCTGAAAAGCACTGGCCAACAAAGAACCATTTCATTACTTCATGGCAGGTCGCATTTCGAGGTGAGTTTCAGGACACTTCTGTGGTTAAACACAGATGAAGCCATCAAACCAAATACGTTACATTTCACTTTAGTTTCAGGAAGTACCTTGTGGTTAGTTGACTGAGCACGAAAAACAAGACACAATTCACGTAAGCTTTAGGAAACTGAAAGGACAATGGCAGGTCAGTGCAGATGTCACAAAAGTTGGTCACCACAATTCTCATCTACTAGGGAGATGAGTAAGCCGAGATGCTCTTCACCTTAAGCTTGCTTCCAATCTACTACGATGTGGTTTTCACATCCCATGTTTAAACATGTATGTAAGAAGAAATATCAAGTGCACAACCTGCCTTGGAACATTACAGATAAAATATGCACTTTATTCTGCGAAACCACACTTTCACACTCTTTTGCAAAGCCTTGCAGCTCCCTTTAGCTTGCTTTGATATACACATGAAGGAGGAGACAACTGATGCGCATCCTGCTTAAATATCTACTGACACATACAGGGTTTTGCAAGAAACCACATGTAGGAGGCTGGCCTGGTGTGTGGTGGGGTACCCAAGGCACTTACACCTTATACCAGGTCCAGGTATCCCCTCTTAGTGTAGTGTAGGCAGTGTTTAGAAGCCAGGCTCTCTAGAGGTAGCTGTGGATGAGCAGCCAAGGATTAGTCTAAGAGACATGCAAAGCTTATGCAATACCACTGTAGTCACACAGCACTTAACGACATCAAAGAAAACACTCAGTTGTACAAAAATAAAGGTACTTTATTTTTGGCACAAATCACCACAAAATACTAGACAGGTAACCCACCCTTAGGAGGTAAGTAATGCACTAAATATATACGCTAGCAATCAGAAATAGGCATAGAAAAGGTTAGAAAACAGTGCAAACAGTAATAAGCAATAGTGAGCCTAGGGGGAGCACAAGCCATATAGTAAAAGAATGGAATGCGAACAAGTTACCCCCACCTAGGTAAGTGGAATGTGTAGAGGGGAGCTGGGGGTATTAGGAAACCACAGAGGTAAGTAACACAGCACCCTCAGCCACCAGGAATGCAGGAGTAAATCACTAGAGTTTCCCCAAACCACCCAAAAGGAGGAAAAGAAGAAAAAGAAGACACCCAGAAGAGGCTGCAAGAAAACCAGCGGTGGATTCCTGAAGAAAGAAGACCAGTGAAGAGAGGGGACCAAGTCCAGAAGACACAACAGGGTCCGGTGGAGGCAGGAGCCACTACCCACCACACTGAAGATGCAGGAGTCAGTCAGTGGTGATGAAGAACAGGTCAGCACTACAGCCCAGAAGCCGGAGAGGAGTTCCTGAGGGACGCAGCAGATGTCCCACACTGGAATAAAGATTGCAGACGGGTGTTGGTGTAGGAATTCCACCAACAAGCCTTGGCAAAGGCAAATTCGCAGTTGGAGGAAAAGAGGTGCTGCCGGGGACCAGCAAGGTTCAGGAGCACTCTACCCAGGAGGAGTAGTCACAGGGGACCCTCTGCATCACAGAAGGCCCACAGGAGCAGAGAAAGCACCCACAAGTGTCCCACAGGACAGGGACACAGAAGTCAAAGAAGCAGCCAATGCAGCACATCAGAAGTTGCTCCCACATCACCGGAGGACCACACAGAGGCCCAGGAGGTGCAGGAGGGAATGTTATGGACTGGAGCTAGACGTCACCTGAAGTTCCCCATGGAGGTGAAGCCAACAAGCCTTGGCAGCTGCAAAGGACATGGTGCACGGTGGTACTGTCTTGCCTGGGGTGGAAAGGACTTACCACTGCCAAAGTGCGACAGCTGGCAGAGAGGACCAAGGTGACTCTCCAGACCACCATTCATGATGCAGGACCCATGCCACTCAGGATGAGGTGAGGTCCAAGAAACCGGCCGTTGATGCAGTCAGGTACCTGAAGTTAAGGGGAGTGATCCTTTCACCGCAAAGGAGATTCCTTTATCTTCTTGTGCAGGCTGAAGAGTTGCAGTCTTCTGAGGATGCACAGCACAGGAACTGTTGCAGAGCTGGCAGGAATTCGGATACAATGTTGTAGAAGGGTCATCCTCGTGAATCTGCAGCTTGTTGGATCCTGCAGAATCCAGTCGCGGTCCCGGAAGCCAGAAGTTGAAGCAGGGGTGGCAGAGGAGTCCTGCTGGAATCTTGCAAGCCGAATCTGAGGACCCACCCCAGAGGAAGGCCCTAAATATCCCTGAAAGGGGGACTGGTCACCTAACCAGGTAAGCACCTATCAGGGGAGGGCTCTGACGTCACCTGCTGGCACTGGCCACTCAGATGCTCCCAGAGTTCCCTGCCCAGCTTAGAATCAAGATGGCAGAATGCAGGGAGCCTCTGGAGGAGCTCTAAGCACCACCCCTGAGGTGGTGATTGTAGGAAAGTACCATTTTGCCTGGCATGTTACCCCCATATTTCACTGTATATATGTTGTTTTAGTGTATGTATCACTGGGACCCTGCCAGCCAGGGCCCTAGTGCTCATAAGTGTGCCCTGTATGTGTTCCCTGTGTGATGACTAACTGTCTCACTGAGGCTCTGCTAACCAGAACCTCAGTGGTTATGCTCTCTCTGCTTTCTAAATTGTCACTAACAAGCTAGTGACCAATTTCACCAATTCACATTGGCATACTGGAACACCCTTATAATTCCCTAGTATATGGTACTGAGGTACCCAGGGTATTGGGGTTCCAGGAGATCCCTATGGGCTGCAGCATTTCTTTTGCCACCCATAGGGAGATCTGACAATTCTTACACAGGCCTGCCAGTGCAGCCTGAATGAAATAACGTCCACGTTATTTCACAGCCATTTACCACTGCACTTAAGTAACTTATAAGTCACCTATATGACTAACCTTCACCTGGTGAAGGAGGGGTGCTAAGTTACTTAGTGTGTGTGCACCCTGGCACTAGCCAAGGTGCCCCGACATCGTCACATGTACAGCGTCACAATGGTAACTCCAAACATGGCC
Source organism: Pleurodeles waltl (assembly GCF_031143425.1). Lineage (NCBI taxonomy): Eukaryota > Metazoa > Chordata > Amphibia > Caudata > Salamandridae > Pleurodeles > Pleurodeles waltl. The sequence goes on from NC_090441.1 coordinate 206,746,280, forward strand.
ATGTAATATGTCTAGGATCATGGAATTGTCACCCCAATGACATTCTGGCATTGGGGGGACAAATCCATGATCCCCCGGATCACTAGCACAGAACCCGGGTACTGCCAAACTGCCTTTCCCGGGGTTTCACTGCAGCTGCTGCTACTGCCACCCCCTCAGACAGGTTTCTGCCCTCCTGGGGTCCAGCTAGGCCTGGCCCAGGAAGGCAGAACAAAGGACTTCCTCTGAGAGAGGGTGTTACACCCTCTCCCTTTGGAAATAGGTGTCATGGCTGGGGAGGAGTAGCCTCCCTCAGCCTCTGGAAATGTTTTGATGGGCACAGATGGTGCCCATCTCTGCATAAGCCAGTCTACACCGGTTCAGGGATCCCCCAGCCCTGCTCTGGCGCGAAACTGGACTAAGGAAAGGGTAGTGACCACTCCCCTGACCTGCACCTCCCAGGGGAGGTGCCCAGAGCTCCTCCAGCGTACCCCAGATCTTTGCCATCTTGGATTCAGAGGTGTGCTGGCACACTGGACTGCTCTGAGTGGCCAGGGCCAGCAGGTGACTTCACAGACTCCTTCTGATAGGCTCTTACCTGTGTTACTAGCCTATCCTCCTTACTGGGTAGCCAAACCTCCTTTTCTGGCTATTTAGGGTCTCTGCTTTGGGGAATTCTTCAGATACCGAATGCAAGAGCTCACCAGAGTTCCTCTGCACTTCTCTCTTCACCTTCTGCCAAAGGATCGACTGCTGACTGCTCAGGACGCATGCAAAACTGCAACAAAGTAGCAAAGACGACTACTGCAACCTTGTATCGCTTCATCCTGCCGGCTTTCTCGTCTGTTTCCTGGTGGTGCATGTTCTGGGGGCAGCCTGCCTCCTTCTTGCATTAGGAGCTCTGAAGAAATCTCCCGTGGGTCGACGGAATCTTCCAACTGCAACCGCATGCAACAAAAGACTGCATCACCGGTCCTCTGGGTCCCCTCTCAGCACAACAAGCGTGGTCCCTAGAACTCAGCAGCTCTGTCCAAGTGACTCCCACAGTCCAGTGACTCTTCAGTCCAAGTTTGGTGGAGGTAAGTCCTTGCCTCCCCACGCTAGACTGCATTGCTGGGTAACGCGTGATTTGCAGCTGCTCCGGCTCCGGTGCACTCTTCCAGGATTTCCTTTGTGCACAGCCAAACCTGGGTCCCCGACACTCTAACCTGCAGTGCACAACCTTCTGAGTTGTCCTCCGGCGTCGTGAGACTCCCTTTTGTGACTTCGGGTGGACTCTAGTTCACTCCTCTTCCAAGTGCCTGTTCCGGTACTTTTGCGGGTGCTGCCTGCTTCTGTGAGGGCTCCCTGACTTGCAGGGTGCCCCCTCTGTCTCCTCATCCAAGTGGCGACATCCTGGTTCCTCCTGGGCCACAGCAGCATCCAAAACCCTATCCTCAACCCTTGCAGCTAGCAAGGCTTGTTTGCGGTCTTTCTGCATGGGAACACCTCTGCAAGCTTCTTCACGACGTGGGACATCCATCCTCCAAAGAGGAAGTTCCTAGTCCTCTTCGTTCTTGCAGAAACCAAAGCTTCTTCCATCCGGTGGCAACTTCTTTGCACCCTCAGCTGGCATTTCCTGGGCATCTGCGCACTCTCGACTTTGTCGCGACTCTTGGACTTGGTCCCCTTGTTCCACAGGTACTCTCGTCCGGAAATCCACTTTGGTTGCATAGCTGGTGTTGGTCTTCCTTGCAGAATTCCCCTATCACGACTTCTGTGCTCTCTGGGGAATATAGGTGCACTTTACACCTACTTTTCAGGGTCTTGGGGTGGGCTATTTTTCTAACCCTCACTGTTTTCTTACAGCCCCAGCGACCCTCTGCAAGGTCACATAGGTTTGGGGTCCATTCGTGGTTCGCATTCCACTTTTGGAGTATATGGTTTGTGTTGCCCCTATACCTGTGTGCTCCTATTGCAATCTACTGTAACTTTACACTGCTTGCATTACTGCCTTTTGCTATTACTGCTTATTTTTGGTATTGTGTACATAGATCTTGTGTATATTTGGCATCCTCATACTGAGGGTACTCACTGAGGTACTTTTGGCATATTGTCATAAAAATAAAGTACCTTTATTTTTAGTATATCTGTGTATTGTGTTTTCTTATGATATTGTGCATATGACACCAGTGGTATAGTAAGAGCTTTGCATGTCTCCTAGTTCAGCCTAAGCTGCTCTGCTATAGCTACCTTCTATCAGCCTAAGCTGCTAGAAACACCTCTTCTACACTAATAAGGGATAACTGGACCTGGTACAGAGTGTAAGTACCCCTTGGTACCCACTACAAGCCAGGCCAGCCTCCTACAGTGATGGACAGGGGAGTGGTCACTCCACTTTCCATTGTCCAGTTTCGCACCAGAGCAGGGACTGGGGGTCCCTGAACCGGTGTGGACTGGTTTATGCATGGAGAGCACCAAATGTGCCCTTCAAAGCAAAGCCAGTGCCTTCCGGAGGCTACCCCTCCCAAGCCAGTCTCATCTAGTTCCAAAGGGAGAGGGTGTAACACCCCTCTCGCAAAGGAAATCCCTTTGTTCTGCCTTCCTGAGCTTGATCAGATCAGGCATCAGGAGGGCAGAAACCTGTCTGAGGGGTGGCAGAAGCTGGGGCTGCCTTTAAACCCTGGAAGACTGGTGGTAGCAGTACTGGGGATCCTCTAAGGAGCCCCCAGAGTGCATGAAATCATGCAACCAATACTTGCAAAAGTATTGGGGTATGATTCCGACATTTTGATACCAAACATGCCTAGGTTCGGAGTTACCATTATGTAGCTGGACATAGGTAGTGACCTATGTCCAGTACATGCATAAAATGACATCCCCGCACTCATGAAGTCCAGGAAAATGGAGCTGGAGTTCGTGGGGGCACCCCTGGTAGTGCAGGGGTGCCCTCACACACCTCTGCAAGCTTCTTCACGACGTGGGACATCCATCCTCCAAAGGGGAAGTTCCTAGTCCTCTTCGTTCTTGCAGAAACCAAAGCTTCTTCCATCCGGTGGCAACTTCATTGCACCCTCAGCTGGCATTTCCTGGGCATGTGCGCACTCTCGACTTTGTCGCGACTCTTGGACTTGGTCCCCTTGTTCCACAGGTACTCTCGTCCGGAAATCCACTTTGGTTGCATAGCTGGTGTTGGTCTTCCTTGCAGAATTCCCCTATCACGACTTCTGTGCTCTCTGGGGAATATAGGTGCACTTTACACCTACTTTTCAGGGTCTTGGGGTGGGCTATTTTTCTAACCCTCACTGTTTTCTTACAGCCCCAGCGACCCTCTGCAAGGTCACATAGGTTTGGGGTCCATTCGTGGTTCACATTCCACTTTTGGAGTATATGGTTTGTGTTGCCCCTATACCTGTGTGCTCCTATTGCAATCTACTGTAACTTTACACTGCTTGCATTACTGCCTTTTGCTATTACTGCATATTTTTGGTATTGTGTACATAGATCTTGTGTATATTTGGCATCCTCATACTGAGGGTACTCACTGAGGTACTTTTGGCATATTGTCATAAAAATAAAGTACCTTTATTTTTAGTATATCTGTCTATTGTGTTTTCTTATGATATTGTGCATATGACACCAGTGGTATAGTAAGAGCTTTGCATGTCTCCTAGTTCAGCCTAAGCTGCTCTGCTATAGCTACCTTCTATCAGCCTAAGCTGCTAGAAACACCTCTTCTACACTAATAAGGGATAACTGGACATGTTACAGAGTGTAAGTACCCCTTGGTACCCACTACAAGCCAGGCCAGCCTCCTACAGTGATGGACAGGGGAGTGGTCACTCCACTTTCCATTGTCCAGTTTCGCACCAGAGCAGGGACTAGGGGTCCCTGAACCGGTGTGGACTGGTTTATGCATGGAGAGCACCAAATGTGCCCTTCAAAGCAAAGCCAGTGCCTTCCGGAGGCTACCCCTCCCAAGCCAGTCTCATCTAGTTCCAAAGGGAGAGGGTGTAACACCCCTCTCGCAAAGGAAATCCCTTTGTTCTGCCTTCCTGAGCTTGATCAGATCAGGCATCAGGAGGGCAGAAACCTGTCTGAGGGGTGGCAGCAGCTGGGGCTGCCTTTAAACCCTGGAAGACTGGTGGTAGCAGTACTGGGGATCCTCTAAGGAGCCCCCAGAGTGCATGAAATCATGCAACCAATACTTGCAAAAGTATTGGGGTATGATTCCGACATTTTGATACCAAACATGCCTAGGTTCGGAGTTACCATTATGTAGCTGGACATAGGTAGTGACCTATGTCCAGTACATGCATAAAATGACATCCCCGCACTCATGAAGTCCAGGAAAATGGAGCTGGAGTTCGTGGGGGCACCCCTGGTAGTGCAGGGGTGCCCTCACACACAGGTACATGCACCCTGCCATCAGGGCTAGGAGGGCCTGCCTTGGGGGTGACTTACAGTGACCTGGTGCAGTCACCTGGTAGTGAAAGTGTGCATGCACCCTTTCACGCAGGCTGCAATGGCAGGCCTGCAGACCACCTTGCATGGGCTCCCTATGGGTGGCATAATACATGCTGCAGCCCATAGTCATCCCCTGGTAACCCAATTCCCTGGGTAGCTATGTACCACATACTAGGGACTTACATGGGGGTACCAGTATGCCAATTGTGGGGTGAAAATGTTCTGGTAACCATGTTTAGAAGGGAGGGAGCATAGTCACTGTGGTCCTGGTTAGCAGGATCCCAGTGAACACAGTCAAAATTACTGACAAAACAGTTAAACACACTGACAAACAGGCAAAAAGTGGGGAAAACAAGTCTAGAAAAGGGCTACTTTCCTACACCACAAGTTTGCTCAAGACAAAGTAGCTAGCACAGCAAAATACATAGCCTGCAAAGAGCCAGGTAGCTCGCGCTGTGCAATCAAATAAATATATCTTTAGTATTGAGCTTGGTGTATCTTCAAACCACACATCCGGACCCATGCTAAAAGTCAGATAGCTAGGACCAATCAAGTTTCAGCACACCGTGACCATGCCCAACTAGGCCTACATATAAACTTTTCATTGTATGGGAACCGCACCGAAAGGAGGGGAAAACTATATTTTTTAATATATCTGTTTGTTTTATTCGTTTATCCTGTATGGGAATTGCTTGCATCACAGATGGAACTGAAACCTTCTGTGGGCATTCTTTTTGTGTTGTTGATGAATAACTATTGGCTGTCTGTGTACAGTGCTTTGAATATCTGATTGCATCTCCATGGAGGTGAACTGATCTCCCCTGCAGTGACTGATCTATCCTACAGTAATTGAGTAAACCTATATAACTCTGTCAAAATGTGTTCTTGTTTTTATTTAACAGATTTTCTCTCCAACAGTAATAGTAAGGTCAGGAAAGACAATTTCTTATCAGATACAGTTTTAGAAAATCTCAAATAGGGGGTCTAAAGAATTCATTCACTCAGTAAAATTCTCTTATTCCTGATCTCCTTTCCACGCAATTAGGATATCATTGATGAACCTATGCCACATTTCTGTAAGGGGATAGGGGTATCTTCAAAATCTGCAAGCCTGGCTCAGAGCAAATGTACTGCCCATGGATGTCCCTTGTACTTGTAGATATAGGGTGTCCTCAAATTGAAAAAAGTTCTTTTTGACTGTGATAAATGCAGTGCAATCATTAGTTGTCATAACCTCCTCAATCACTACCAGGGTCGTGTCTTGTGGAATATTAGTATATAACACCACAGCATCCAGGGAGATTTATATGTGCCTGTCTTGCCCCTTAAAAGGATATCATATTCCAATTAAGAACATCTTGTGTTTCTTTCAAAAAGGTAGGGGTTGTTTCAACCAAAGGTAGTAGGATTGATCACAGTATTTGGATATGGGTTCCAAAAAGGAACCAATACCCGATACAATAGGACGTCATGGAGGGGGGAAGTCCCTTTAGGTATTTTTGGTAGTGTATAGAAATACGACACCCTTGGATGTTTATTGATAAGAAAGTCTGCTTCTCTTTTTTGTAATCTAACATATAGTTTCTGCTTCATTTTCTAGTATATAAATCTACTGTGATAGGTTTTTTGGAGGATCCTCAGTGATGACAGCATAATGTCTTATGTCCGATAACAGCCTCAGACATCTCTTACTGTAATCTGTGGTTGAAAGGATCACTATCATTCCACCTTTATTGGCTGGTTTTATAGTGACAGAACCATCTTTTGACAGATAGTCATTAGCATCATTTTTTTCTCTGGACAAATTGTAAAATGGTCTCCCTCTGTCCATATTTTTATTTCATTCAATACCGTACGTTCAAAAGTTAGAATCTCATTTGGTACTGTATTACTGGCTGGAGTAAAGTCGAGGAATTTCTTAAGCACGAGTCAAATGTTTCCTCTGAATCAGATTTCCCTGATGACAGATCTTCCTAAACAAGTTCTTCAATTCACAGTTAAGTTTGAACATGTCCTGTTGGGTCGGAACAAACCCCAATCTTTTTTGACAACCCTTTGTCCCACCTTGGTGAGTTGTCTATGTGATAAATTTATAATCCACTTTTCTTCTGGTCCTTTGTCTTGCTGTGTGTAATTATCTGGGGCTCCTCTTGCTCCCACTGTATGTGTTGACCTTTTCCTCGCATTCTTCCATTGCTCCAGCCTTTGCCCATAAAAGGTTGGGCAAAGGAGACCACTGGTCTTATGGCAAACATTGGTACTTATTATGGTCACACTGGTTGTGGGAGTGTATACGATCCCATATGGTATCAATAGAATATTGTTGGGTCCCTCCTTTCCTCATCACTGCTCTAGCCCTCTGAGCTACAACCACTGCTAAAGGACTTCCATTTCTGTCTCTGTATGTTGTTGTCATCAGCTAGGATTTTGGCTCAAGAAATCTCTGTGCAAATTCATTGTGTTGTTTAGTGCATTTTCTGCAATAGAGATCTTGATTAGCAATGCATCTGAAGGTCTCTTTGCTGCGTTTATAATAAGCAGGAGCCAGTCAAAGGTGCTATCTGTGACCACTCCTAGCAAAAGATCTAGTCTTCCAAGAAAATCCAGGTTGCATTGGTAACTAGAAGACCGTTTGGGTCCAAATTAGCCCTTAGGCATTCCGTCATGATTGCTCTGTGGAGAGCTGTTGTAATCTGTGTCATTTTTTAGTGTGGAAAGGGAGTCCCAATCCTTCTTTGGACTGCAGGATGGGGTACTGCCCTCTGCTCCCAAAAGCAATGGGGTTTTACAATTTCGCCACAGTATCATCATCTTAGCTTGGGCCTTGAATGTTTTCCATGGTCAGTTTATTGATATATAATAGTTCTATTATGGCGAGGGACAATGAGTTCCCCCAAAAATAATTTAGGCCCTCATTACAACCCTGACGGTAAATCCCACTTTCTGCCGTGCAGAAGACCGCCAACATATCGTTGCAGCTGCAGAATACCGCTACAGGTATTACGACTCACAGCTCGGAATCTGCCACAATACAGACACCCACACAAGTCCGCCACACCAAAGGTCAGTGATAAACTGGGGATACCAAAACCCACACCGTCACGACAACAGGAATATGCCCACACTATCACGACCCACGAATCAACGCAGCGGTCTTTCAATGCGGTAATCCATTGGCGGTACACACCACCGTGCTCAAAATACACACACATTTACAAAACAAAACCACATTGGACAATTCGAAATACACACACCACACACACCCAATCCAACATAAAGCACACACCAACATCACCCACAAACCCTTATAACCAAAAATTTGAAAGAAGGCCAGAAAGAGAGATTAGCTAACATAACACCAGGATCCACAGACACACAACACCATCACTTATACAACTTCCACGCACCTCAAACAACACACACCAACACATCCCCTCACACATCACAACAGACAGCACCTCACACATCACCCACAGCACATCATGGCACCTCAAAGACACCCCAGGTTTTCTGAGGAGGAGATCCGGGTAGAGCCACAGCTATTCGGATCCCAGGTGCAGCAGACATCCATTGCTAGGAAGATGGATCTATGGCGGAGAATCGTCGACAGGGTCAACGCAGTGAGACAGCATCCAAGAACACGGGATGACATCAGAAAGAGGTGAAAGGACCTACGGGAGAAGGTACGTTCCGTGGTATCCAGACACCAGATTGCTGTACAGAGGTCTGGCGGTGGACCCCCACCTCCTCCCCCACAACTAACAACATGGGAGGAGCAAGTCTTGGCGATCATGCATCCTGAGGGCCTCGCAGGAGTAGCAGGAGGACTGGACTCTGGTAAGTCAAATCTTAACTGCCATATCCCCCCACCCCACCTGCATGCCATCACATACTCCCACCCTCACCCTCACACCCATCACCCCAACACCCCACAGATGCCCCACTACCACAACCCACACATCCCAAAATCAGACCCTGCATGTAACATCAATGCATGGACACCCATCACCAAAGCATGTCCACTAGAGAGACTCGCTCATGCCCCAAAAGCACCAATCACACAAGGGCCACAGCAATAATGCAAGCACAGGAGTAGAGGTTAACTCACCCATTGCACAAGATGGCACACACAGATACTAAGATTATGCATTCACACCCCAACAGGACCCATACCCAATGTCACCGGACAGGAGGTGCCAGACATATCCAGTCCACCCACAGAAGAGGCCCACAGTGATGACAGCAGTTCTGCACAACTGGATCAAGATGACCAGCCCAGCCCATCAGGGAGCTCGGGACAGTCGGTTCCCCTGACACAGTCACAAACCACCACAGAGCCTCCCCCCTCAGGAAACACCAGCACAGCACCCACCCAGCTTGCCCATCCCTCTGTCCCCAGGACACGTCAATTAGCAGTGTGTCCACCACTGCAGGGAACCCAGGCAAACCCACTAACACAGGACGATCAGGGACCTGGGGGCAGTGGCAGTGGGCACACGGTTCAGGGGACAGAGGCACAGGATAACAGGGAAGCTGGGAGGACTGCTGTGCGACAGGGAGAGGACAGGCCCAGGGAACCCACTCTCCACGAGGCACTCTCCAACATCATGGGAGCTTACCACCATTCCCAGGAGACCATGGGCACGGTACTGGCCAAGTTTCAGGAGACCCAGCAGCTGCAGGAGGAACACTACCTAGGGATCAGGGAGTACTTGAAGTCCATCAACACCACCCTGGTCACCATTGCAGGGGTGCTGGCAGACCTTGTCAACACCAGGAGGGACACAGTGGCACACCAACGGGCCCCTGACACTAGCCTGGATGATGAACAGCCCTCCACCTCCGCCGGTGCTAGTGGACAGGAGGTACCGCCACAGGAATAACAGACCACCAGCACCCCACCCCCTGCAGAAGGAGAACCACCCCGCAAATGGTCCCTGAGATCCAGGAACGAGACAGAGAACATTGCCAAGTCCCCCGCCAGGAAATAAGACCTTCCTGAATGTCACCCTTCTGTCCCACTTTGTCACCCTGGCCACCTTAAACTGCCATTGCTCCACTTCCTATCCCCCATCGGACAATGAACCTGTGATACCAAGAGACTGGACTCTACTATGGACATTCATCCACCATCACCCCAGCCCATTTCATACCACCCTCCACTTCTTTGCACAGAAATAAACACCCTTGAATCAAAAAACAATCTGGAGTCAGTCTGTACTTTCACAAATGTGTAATTGCAATATCTCTGGTATATAGCAATGTCAATGTACTTGTTCACATACCAATATTACACAGCTGTAGGCCAGCAGTAAACATAGCAGAGGGCACAAAGTGGGACCCAGATCTGTGAAATGGAAGGGCAAAGTAACAAGTCAGGGTCCATTAACTGAGGAAAAATGACAGACTTATGCTATCTCCAACAATAGTATGAGATATGGGAAGCAGTTACATCTTCTTACCTGTGTCTCACTGGAAGTATTGCATGATGATGTTGTTTCGGTTGTCGGCATCTTCTTCTTCTGCCTCCTCTTCTTCACTGTCCACAGGCTCCACAGCTGCCACAAGACCACCATCCGGCCCATCCTCCTGCAGAAAAGGCACATGGCGTTGCAAAGCCAGGTTGTGCAACATACAGCAGGCCATAATGATCTGGCACACCTTCTTCGCTGAGTAGTATAGGGAGCCAACTGTAAGATAGTTCGCCCATGTGCCTCATTGTAGTGTTCCTCTGGCCTTGTCCTCGTATTCCTCACTGGGGTCAGTAGCCATGACAGGTTGGAGTAACCAGAGTCACCTGCAAATGTCGAGGGACAACTTTTAGACAGACACTAACCCTTAGGGACAACCCCATACCCAGACACCTATGTCAACTGTATTTGGACCTTGGGCTCACCTATTAGCCACACCCGGTGCCTCTGGAGTTGCCCCATCACATAAGGGATGCTGCTATTTCTCAAAATGTAATCGTCATGCACAGAGCCAGGATACTTGCCATTCACATGGGAGATGTACTGGTCTGCCAAACACACCATCTGCACATTCAGTGAATGGTAGCTTTTCCGGTTTCTGTACACCTGTTCATTCAAATGCAACATGTGCACCATCAATGGCACCAATGATGTTGGGTATTTGCCCCAGGGCATAAAAGTCACCTTTCACTGTGGGCAAATCCTCCACCTGAGGGAAAACGATGTAGCTGCGCATGTGTTTCAGCAGGGCAGATAACACTCTCGACAACACGTCAGAGAACATTGGCCGGGACATCCCTGATGCCATGGCCACTGTTGTTTGAAAAGACCCACTGGCCAGGAAATGGAGTACAGACAGAACCTACACTAGAGGGGGGATTCCTGTGGGATGGCGGATAGCTGAAATCAGGTCTGGCTCCAACTGGGCACACAGTTCCAGGATTGTTGCACAATCAAGTCTGTAGGTGATAATGATGTGTCTCTCTTCCATTGTCGACAGGTCTACCAGGGGTCTGTACACCGAAGGATGCCACCATCTTACCACCTGCCCCAGCAGATGTGCCCTATGGAGGAGAACAGCGAGCAGAGGGTCATCCAACACTTAGGTATCACAATGTGTTATTTGGTAAAACGTTGGAAATTCGCTACGTGCCTTTATCAGTCCGTATTCCAGGCCTAAATAGGTGTGACGCTCTTCGACTTCTGCCAAGAATCGACCGCTGACTGCTCCAGGACACCTGCAAGACCGCAACAAAATAGCAAGAAGACTACCAGCAACATTGTAGCGCCTAATCCTGCCGGATTTCTCGACTGTTTCCTGGTGGTGCATGCTCTGAGGGCTGTCTGCTTTCACCCTGCACTGGAAGCCAAGAAGAAATCTCCCGTGGGTCAACGGAATCTTCCCCGTTCCAACGCAGTCACCAAACTTCTGCATCTCATCTCATCTTGACGAGCGTGGTCCTTGGAACACAGGAGCTGGATCCAAGTGACCGAGACAGTCCAGTGGTCCTTCTGTGCAAATTTGGTGGAGGTAAGTCCTTGCCTCCCCACGCCAGACAGTAATCCTGTGTATTGCGTGATCTGCAGCTGCTAGGGCTTCTGTGCACTTTTGCAAGACTTCCTTCATGCACAGTACAGGCCAGGTCCCCATCACTCTGTCCTGCATTGCCCAATGCGCTGAGTTGACCTCCGGCTTTGTGGAACCCTCTTTTGTTGTGTTGAGACAACCGCCATGCTCAGATTTCCTGAACGCCTGTTCAGGTGCTTCTGCGGGTGCTGCCTGCTTCTGCATGGGCTCTCTTTGTTGCTGAGCACCCCCTCTGTCTCCTCCTCCAAGGGGCGACCTCCTGGTCCTTCCTGGGCCCTTCCCATAATCTTCAACCGCGACTCTTGCAGCTAGCAAGGCTTGTTTGTGGTCTTTCTGCATGGTAACAACTCTGCATCCTCCAGCAGGCCGTAGGACAACTTCTGACCAAAGGAGAAGTCCCTGGCACCTTCCGTTGTTGCAGCATCCTCGGCTTCTTCCACCCGTAGGCAGCCCTTTTGCACCTTCATCCTGGGTTTAGTGGGTTCCTGCCCCCCCCGACACTTGCGTGACTCTTAGGCTTGGTCCCCTTCCTTTGCAGGTCCTCAGGTCCAGGAATCCGTCTTCAGTGCTGCACAGTCAGTTGTTGTCTTTGCAGAATCCCCTATCTCGACTTTACTGTCTTCCTGGGGTAGTAGGGTAACTTTACTCCTACTTTTCAGGGTCTTGGGGTGGAGTATCTTGGACACGCTTAGTGTTTTCTTATACTCCCAGCGACCCTCTACACACTACACTAGGTCTGGGGTCCATTCGTGGTTCGCATTCCACTTTTGGAGTCTATGGTTTGTGTTGCCCCAAGGCCTATTGTCTCCTATTGCATTCTATTGTGTTCTACAGTGTTTGCACTACTTTTCTAAGTGTTTTACTTACCTGCTTTTGGTTTGTGTGTATATTTTGTGTATTTTACTTACCTCCTAAGGGAGTATATCCTCTGAGATACTTTTGGCATATTGTCACTAAGATAAAGTACCTTTATTTCTGGTAACTGAGTATTGTGCTTCCTATGATATAGTGCTATGTGGTATAAGTGGTATAGTAGGAGCTTTGATTGTCTCCTAGTTCAGCCTTAGCTGCTCTGCTATAGCTACCTCTATCAGCCTAAGCTGCTAAAACACTACTAATCTACTAATAAGGGATAACTGGACCTGGCACAAGGTGTAAGTACCATCAGGTACCCACCATGAGCCAGGCCAGCCTCCTACATTTGTTGGCAGTACTTGTAACTGCTTTACTACTTTGTCATTGGTGTTTTTCATAGGAAAAACATATACCAAGTAATTCAGAATATACACAGTAACCTAAACAGTTTAACTTTCCTTCTCTAAAACATTCTAAAAAGTTTCTGAAAACTTTCTGAAAACTTTCAAAAGTTTGAAAAAGTTAGAAAAAGTTTTTCTCTGTTCTTTAAAAAGTTCCAAAAACTGTTTTCTCTCTCTGTCCTGAACCTTTTCTGTCATGTCTGCGGTAGAGCTTAGTCCCACAGTTGTCCAGGCAACATATGGGAATCTAAACTTTAAAAGTTTGAGGGGTCTCTGCATTGAAAGAGGTTTAGCAATTAATAAGAATCCTACAAAAGATCTTCTCCTTAGCCTTCTCCTAGAAAGTGACCATAACCAGTCTGGCCCATTCCAGGATCAGGAGGTAGAGGAGGGGGGTACCCACCCAGACTCAGAGGATTCACCTGAGGATGCTGGGGAGGGTTCTTAGAAGGACCTGCCAGCTAACATGCTGGTAGTGGGAGGTAGTGGGAGGGGGTCACACACTAGTAGGACACCTTTCACTCCTAAAGGCCAGGTTACTAGAGTCCAGCCAGTTAGGGACAGGTCCAACTCTGCCAATTGCCACATTTCTTCTGTATCTCACAATTCCCAAACCTCCCACCCTGAGGATAACTTAATGGAAAGGGAACTCAGGAAGCTGAGGTTGGAAGAGGCCAGGCTCAAGCTTAAACAGCAGCAGCAGGCCTTAGACAGGGAATCTCTGGATGTGGAAAGGGAAAGGCAGAGGTTGGGATTAGCTCCCCATGGTGGCAGCAGCAGTGTTTTTGATAGCAATCTTGTTAGAGAGCAAGATTCCAGAAACCTGAATAAGATAGTCCCCCTTTACAAGGAGGGGGGATGACATTAACAAGTGGTTTGCTGCACTTGAGAGGGCCTGTATGGTACAGTTGGTCCCTCAAAGGCAATGGGCTGCTATCTTGTGGCTATCTTTCACTGGTAAGGGTAGGGATAGTCTCCTTACTGTCAGAGAAAGTGATGCTAACAACTACAACGTTTTGAAAGATGCACTCTTGGATGGATTTGACTTAACCACTGAACAATACAGGATTAAGTTCAGAGACACCAGAAAAGAGTCCTCAAGACTGGACAGACTTTGTAGACTGTTCAGTGAAGGCCTTGGAGGGTTGGTTGCATGGCAGTAAGGTGACTGACTGTGAAACCCTGTATAATATAATCCTGAGAGAGCATATTTTGAACAATTGTGTGTCTGATTTGTTGCACCAGTACTTGGTAGACTCAGATCTGACCTCTCCCCAAGAATTGGGAAAGAAGGCAGACACATGGGTCAGAACAAGAGTGAATAGAAAAGTTCATACAGGGGGTGACAAGGATGGCAGTAAGGATGGTAAGTCTTCTGACAAGGGTGGGGACAATATAAAAAACATTCTTCATCAGGCCCACAAAAATCTTCTGGGGGTGGTGGGTCCAAATCCTCTTCTCACAATCAGAAAAGGCCATGGTGTTATTTATGTAAAGTAAAAGGCCATTGGGCAAGTGATGCCACTTGTCCAAAGAAAAACACCACAGCTCCCACTACCACAACCCCAACTGCAACCTCTAGTGCCCCTAGTAATAGCAGTGGTAGTGGGAAGTCTACTAAAAATAGCCAATCCAAGGGTGTAGTTGGGCCCACTATTGGCAGTGTAGTTGTGGTTGGTCTTGTTGGGGAGACCACAAAGCTGTTTTAGTCTCTGATTGTGGCATTGACTTTGCCACCTTGGTTGCTTGTCCCCTTAATATGGGTAAGTACAAGCAACTCCCTAATTAATGGTGTTGAGGTTGAGGCCTACAGGGACACAGGAGCCAGTGTAACTATGGTTATAGAGAAACTGGTTCACCCTGATCAACACCTACTTGGTCAGCAGTACCAAATGACTGATGCTCACAATAACACACTTAGCCACCCCATGGCTGTTGTGAATCTCAACTGGGGGGGGTCTTACTGGTCCAAAGAAAGTTGTGGTAGCCACTGAATTATCTGTAGATTGCTTACTAGGCAATTATTTGGAGACATCAGCTTGGGCTGAAGTGGAGTTGGAGGCTTATGCAGCAATGCTGGGCATTCCTGGGCACATTTGTGCTTTGACAAGGGCTCAGGCCAAAAAGCAAAAAGGACAAGGAAACTTGGATCCTGAAATAATTGACCAAGTGCTTCCAAAAGCTAGGGGTATGAAGGGTAAATCCTTGCCCACTATCCCTCCCTCACCAGATGATTCCCCTTTTGAGGAAAAGGAATCCTCTCCCTGTGCAGAACCTACACCAGATGAGCTGGCAGCAGACACTGCAGAGCTTTTGGGTACAGGGAGGCCTGCTAGGGAAGAGCTGAGTGTGGCACAGCAGACCTGTCCCACATTAGAGGATTTGAGACAGGAAGCTGTCTAACAGCACAATGGGGATGTCAGTGATAGCCATAAGGTATATTGGGAAGACAACCTCCTGTATATTGAATCAAGGGACCCTAAACCTGGAGCTGCCAGGAGATTGGTCATCCCTTTGCAATACAGAGAGTTTCTTCTTACCTTGGCACATGACATTCCTTTGGCTGGGCATTTGGGCCAAAGTAAAAATTGGGACAGGCTTGTTCCCCTGTTTCACTGGCCTCATATGTCAGAGGACACCAAAGAGTTTTGTCGCTCTTGTGTGACCTGCCAAGCCAGTGGCAAAACTGGTGGCACTCCAAAGGCCCCCTTAATTCCACTTCCTGTGGTTGGAGTGCCCTTTGAAAGGGTAGGAGTTGACATAGTTGGCCCCCTTGACCCTCCAACATCTTCAGGCAATAGGTTTATCCTGGAGGTAGTGGACCATGCCACTAGGTACCCTGAAGCAATACCCTTAAGGACCACTACAGGTCCTGTAGTGGCAAAGGCCCTCATGGGAATCGTTTCCAGGGTGTGTTTCCCTAAGGAAGTGGTATCAGACAGAGGTGGTAACTTTATGTCTGCATACCTCAAAGCAATGTGGAAGGAGTGTGGTGTAACATACAAGTTCACTACTCCTTAACATCCACAAACAAATGGTCTGGTTGAGAGGTTTAATACTTATTTCCAAAGAGAGGAAATTCTTTGTTCTGCCTTCCTGGAACGGGGCTGCCCAGAACCCAGGAGGGCAGAACCCTGTCTGTGGGGTGGCAGCAGTGGTAGCTGCAGAAAAAAACCCAGAGAGCTGGTTTGGCAGGTCCATGGTGGAGCCCCGGGGATGCATGGAACTGGCTCCCCAATACCAGATTTGGAATGGGGGAACAATTCCATGATCTTAGACATGTTACATGGCCATGTTCGGGGTTACCATTGTGAAGCTACACATAGGTATTGACCTATATGTAGTGCATGCGTGTAATGGTGTCCCCGCACTCACAAAGTCCGGGGAAATTGCCCTGAACTATGTGAGGGCACCTTTGCTAGTGCAAGGGTGCCCTCACACTTAGTAACTGTGCACCTAACCTTCAGCAAGTGTAGGTTAGATATATAGGTGCCTTATAAGTTACTTAAGTGCAGTGAAAATGGTTGTGAAATAGTGTGTGCACTATTTCACGCAGGCTGCAATGGCAGCCTGTGTAAGGGTTTGTCTGAGCTCTCTATGGGTGGCAAAAGAAATGCTGCAGCCCATAGGGATCTCCTGAAAACCCAATACCCTGGGTACCTAGGTACCATATACTCTGGAATTATAAGGGTGTTCCAGTGTGCCAATTGAAATTGGTAAAAGTGGTCACTAGCCTATAGTGACAAATTTAAAGGCAGAGAGAGCAGAAGCACTGAGGTTCTGGTTAGCAGAGCCTCAGTGACACAGTTAGTCACTACACAGATACTCACATTCAGGCCACAAACTATGAGCACTGGGGTCCTGGCTACAAGGATCCCAGTGAGAGAGGCAAAAACAAACTTACATACATGTAAAAATGGGGGTAACATGCCAGGCAAGATGGTACTTTCCTACACTAGTGTCCCTCAGGGTGGCTACACCCTTCCTGTGTCCACTCCCTTTGGGGAGGAGAGCACATTCCTAACCCCATTGGTCCCTGTCCTCCAAACCAAGATGAAGTATTCTGCAGGGAGGGGGTCACTTCAGCTCTGGACACCTTAGGGGTGGTCGCAGCTGAAGTGGTCAGTCCTCCTTGTTTTTCCTAATTATCCCGCCGGACCTGCTGCCAAAAGTGGGGCTTCGTCCAGAGCCGGGTATCTCCACTAGCTGAAGTGCCCTGGGGCAATGTAATAGGAGGCCTGAGCCTTTGAGGCTCACCGCCAAGTGTTACTGTTCCTGCAGGAGGGAGGTGTGATGCACCACCACCCAGAGCAGGCTGTTGTTTCTGACTACAGAGGGCAAAAAGGCCCCATGGGGTCAGAAACTCGTCTTTTAGTGGCAGGCTGGCACAAACTGGTCGGCCTTACACTAAAGGGTTGTTTAAAATACAGGGGGCATTTCTGAGATGCCCTCTGGGTGCATTGTACAATAAATCCAACACTGTCATCAGTGTGGGTTTATTGTGCTGAGAAGGTTGATACCAAACGTCCCAGCCTTCAGTGAAGCCATCATGGAGCTGTGGAGTTTGTAATGACAAACTCCCAGCCCATAAACTTATTATGGCCACACTGCACTTACAATGTCTAAAATGGACTTAGACACTGTAGGGGCATATTGCTCATGCTCCTATGCCCTCACCTGTGGTATAGTGCACCATGCCTTAGGGCTGTAAGGCCTGATAGAGGAGTGACTTATATATGCCACAGGTAGTGTTTTATGGGCATGGCACCCTCAGAAGGATGTCATGTCGACTTTATCTTTTTCTCCCCACTAGCACACACAAGCTGCAATGTCAGTGTGCATGTCCTTGGCGATGGCTCCCTTAGGTTGGTACAATACATGCTACAGCCCTTTGGGACCCTCCCTGGTCACAGGGCCCTTGG
Organism: Pleurodeles waltl; assembly: GCF_031143425.1. NCBI lineage: Eukaryota > Metazoa > Chordata > Amphibia > Caudata > Salamandridae > Pleurodeles > Pleurodeles waltl. Next base: position 206,763,942 of record NC_090441.1, read on the forward strand.
TACCACTGGTACATTTTACAAGGGACTTAGATGTGTGCCAGGGTGTGCCAATTGTGAAAACAATGGTACAGTTTTAGGGAAAGAACTCTGGTACTGGGGCCTGGTTAGCAGGATCCCATCACACTCTCAGTCAAGTCAGCATCAATATCAGGCAAAACGTGTGGGGGGGGTAACCATGCCAAAAGGGGCACTTTCCTACTCAACCCTCTCAACGGAAGAGGATGAGACTAACTTTTCCCAAGGGAGTCTTCATTGTCTAAGTGGAAGAACCTGGAAAGTCCATCTGCATTGGCATAGGCAGTACCAGGTCTATGTTCCACTGAAAAGTCCATTCCCTGAAGAACCACCTCAAATGTTTAGGGTTCTCACCTTTCTTTTGCATAAGCCATCTGAGAGGTCTGTGGTCAGTTTGCATAATAAAATGAGCACCAAACAAGTATGGTCTCAACGTTTTCAGGGACCAAACCACAGCAAAGACCTCCCTCTCAATGGCACTACAACACTGTATCCTGGGGAGTAGCATCTGTCTGCACAATGGTGCTGAGCACATTGCCTCCTTCAGATTTTTAAAGGACTTTTGACAGTCAAGAGTCCAGTTTACCTTTGTGGGCATCTTTTTAGAGGTCAGTTCTGTGCAGGGTGTCACAATGGACCCATTCCCCTTCACAAACCTCCTGCAATAACCAGTCAAGCCAAGGAATGCCTTGACTTGTGTCTGGGTTTTTGAAGCTTTCCAGTCCAAAATTGTCTGGATCTTGGCCTGTAAAGGTTGCACTTGGCCTCCACCTAAAATGTGGCCCAAGTATACAACAGTGCCCTGCCCTATCTGGCATTCTGATGCCTTGATGGTGAGGCTTGCTGATTGCAAGGCCTGAAAAACCTTTCCCAGGTGGATCAGGTGATCCTGCCAGGAGAAGCTAAAGACAGCAATATCATCTAGCTATGCTGCACTTAAGGACTCCAGGCCAGCAAGGACTTGATTCACCAACCTTTGGAAGGTGGCGGTGCATTCTTTAAACCAAAGGGCATAACAGTGAACTGATAATGCCCATCAGGTGTAGAGAATGCAGTCTTTTCTTTTGCTCTAGGTCTCAGCCTGATTTGCCAGTACCCAGCAGTTAAGACAAAGGTACTGAGAAGCTTTGCTGCACCCAATTTATCTATCAAGTCATCTGCCCTTGGAATAGGGTGAGAATCTGTCCTGGTGACAGAGTTGAGTCCTATGTAGTCCACACAGAACCTCATCTCTTTCTTTCCATCCTTGGAATGAGGTTTGGGGACCAAGACAACTAGGCTAGTTGTGGGACTGTCAGAGGATTCAATAACCCCTAACTCCAGCATCTCGTTGACTTCAACTTTGATGCTCTCCTTAACTTGGTCAGACTGTTGATACATTTTGTTTTTGGCTTTCTCCATTGTCCACATCATGAGTACACCAGGGGACCAAGGGACCAGGGGACCAGGGGTCAAGGAGAAGAGCTTAGCATACTGCTGCAGGACTTGCTGGCAGTTTCCCTGCTGCTGGGCAGAGAGGGTGTCTGAGTAGACAACTCCATCAACTGACCCATTTTTAGGGTTGTGGGAGAGGAGGTCAGGGAGAGGTTCACTCTCTGCTTCCTGATCCTCATCAGTAACCATCAGCATGGTTATATCAGCCCTGTCACAGTGGAGTTTGAGGCAGTTCACAGTGATCCCCCTTTTGGGTGTCCTGTTAGTGCCCAGGTCAACTAAGTAGGTGACCTCACTCTTCTTTTCCAGGCTAGAGTAATGGCCACGTCATTTGTCCTGGAGTGCCCTGGGAGCCACGGGCTCCAGAACCCATACCATCTGCCCTGGTTGGGACTCTACCAGTGCAGCTTTTTGGTCATACCACTGCTTGTGGAGCAGTTTGCTGGCCTCAAGGTTTTTTGGATGCCTTTTCCATGTACTCAGCCATCCTAGAGCAGAGGCCAAGCACATAGTTCACCACATCTTGAACATGCTCATGGAGAGGTCTCTCCCAAATTCCTTCACAAGTGCAAGTGGTCCCCTAACAAGGTGGCGAAACATAAGTTCAAAGGGGGAAAACCCTACTCCCTTCGGAGGAACCTCTCTATAACTGAAAAGCAAGCGTGGAAGGAGGACATCCCATCTCCTTTTGACTTTTTCAGGGAGCCCCATGATCATGCCCTTCAATTTATTGTTGAACCTTTCAACAAGTCCATTGGTTTGTGGATGGTATGGTGTGGTGAACTTGTAAGTCACTCCACACTCCTTTTACATGTGTTTCAGGTAAGCTGACATGAAGTTTGTACCTCTGTCAGAAACCACTTCTTTAGGAAACCGTACCCTGGTAAACATACCAATTCGGGTATTGGCTGCTACAGGAGCTGTAATAGACATAAGGGGAATTGCTTCAGGATATCTGGCAGCATTATCCACTACTACCAGTATGCACTGATTTCCTGAGGCTGTGGGTAGTTCTAGTGGACCCACAATGGGGAAATATTTCAGGTTATGCTCTACATTTTTGTCCAGAGGCTGTTGTAAATCATTCTGCATTAAAGGTAAACTATTATTTATCAGACTGTAAAATAATTACCATTATATCAGAGGATAGATTTCAACACTTGTAGGCAAATCTAACTTGTGAGCCAATACAACTAGAATGTAAGAATGTAGGGGCCCCTTTGATGACCAAAGGTAATTCTACATGACCCAGGATGAAAACTAATACTTGCATCAAAGGCCAGGGCTACCTTATGTCACACATGATATGGCATCAATTCGGAACGAGCTTTCTCACCAGGACAGAGAAAGTGGATTTATTTTGTACTCATTTTAAAAGACTGTTCAAGTTATAAATTTGAGACTAGTTGGAGGAAGCATTTTTGCAGTCATAAACTGTTTGATTAGCAGAATTGGGCTGCTTGCGACTGCAAAAATGCTTTTTGGTTTAGACAAAGTCCAAACTGCAATTCGGTAACTTGTTACTGAATTAGAAGTTGAGTTTTATGATTCAGAAAAAGTTGTTTTTTATTGCCAGATATCGCATAAGTAAGTTAAAAAAACTATTGTATAAGGGTGTTTGTTTGCCTGGAGATGCACCAATATTTCGTTGTACTTTTCTTTGACTTTTAAATGTCACTGTGGTGGGTGGCCTGGAGTTTCAGTTGGGGCTTAGTTTTTTTTGCATTTAATTTTTCACCTTTTGTAAAGGAAAAATGTTGCACAGTTCAGTACCTTTTCTCCATGTTTGTTACATTACCAAAATTCATTTAGTTTACTCTGTGGCCTAGTCTGCCAATGGCCATCCAACCACTAGACCCAGTACTAGTCATCAATGCATGAAATAACTGTTTCGGTGCATATGTGGTTTAACTAAAATATCATTTAGGGCAGGGGTGGCATTGGATGAAATTAAAAATGTTGGTTATTGTTTTTACTTAATGCTTTTTTTCTGCAAGAAGGGTATAGGTGGGTAATATTTGACGCCATAGGCGATTGTGTATTGTTGTAAAATTTCTATAGCACAGTTATTGCTATTATGAATTTTGCAATGCGCACAGCTACCCACAGTGGTTTCCTGGCGCAGGATAGATGCAGGTAGGGTGTACAAGTAAAGTAAATTAAAATAACCAGGTCGTCAAACTTTTGCAAACGGTCAATAATGCATTACAATGTCTTAGAGCTTCAGGAAGGGAGTTCCTAAGTTTAGGACATAGGTACGTAAAAGAGAGCCCTTTCATACGAATTAGATGGAATCTTGGTACAGTGAAAAAAACTTTGTTCTAAGATCTCAAGGAGCATTTAGGCTGATAGGGTACCTCCAGTTTCTGGAAATTGCATGACCCTAGGCCCAGTTTGGCCTTAAACATGTAGCATAGTGCCTTACTGTCAGAGTCACCAGATCCTCGGGGTCTGCGCACATTCCCAACATGTCCACCACAAGACAGCTCCAATACTCTGATTAGAATGTCACAGAGTCTAAGAGAGTCCAAGTGGGGAAAAGGGGATTAGGTAGGGAACAGCTGGGAAGGAGACCTGTAGGAAGCAAAAGGTTAAACAACACAACATCAGAATAAAATCACATTGACTGTCACTAGATAATGATTCTTAGTATTGTCTTATTGTTACCATGGATAGGGCTCAAAAACTTTGGATACCTGGAATAAAATCAAGGATGATTAATGCAAAGTTTCATAAAAGCTTTTCATAGCATTTCACGTAATGTCTAGAAATACAAGAACCTTCTAGAATATAGCTTCAGAACAAATACTGCCTTATTTAACATGAGAACTAAAAGGTGGTCTGAAAACCATCCCTGGAAAACAATTAGAATTATGCTAGGAACTTAACATGCACAAGAACGTCACATTCAGGATTTTTCATCTTCACAAAAGAAATGTGTGCACATTAAATAACATTACACTTCAGAGTTTTTTGTATGACGATTAAATGATTGCACACACTGTTTCCGATCTGGGAATCAAGTTTTACATGAGGGAAATGAATCGTGCACTCTGCCGATTCCAACAGGAATATGTAAATGTCTTGAAATGATCGCGCAAGCCTTTGCCGATCTGAACACCAAGTATAGCAAGTGGGAAATGAATCACGCACACTATCATTTCCAACAGGAATATGTAAATGCCATGAAATGATCACGCAAACCTTTGCCGATCTGAACACCAAGTTTGTCATGCAGGAAATGAATTGCGCACACGGCCGATTCCAACAGGATAATGTAAATGCCATGAAATGATCGTGCAAGCCTTTGCCGATCCAAACACCAAGGTTGTCATGCAAGAAATTAATCGCGCACACAGCTGATTCTAACCAGAATATGTAAATGCCATGAAATGATCGCGCAAGCCTTTGCTGATCCGCACACCAGGGTTATCATGCAAGAAATTAATTGCGCGCACAGCCGATTCTAACAAAGTATGCAAATGCCATGAAATGATTGCGCATACCTTTGCCGATCCGAACACCAGGGTTGTCATGCAAGAAATGAATTGCGCGCACAGCCGGTTCTAACAAGGTATACAAATGCCATGAAACGATCGCGCAATCCTTTGCCGATCTGAACACCAAGATTAACATCAAAGTAATGCTTTACGTACTCTGAACGTTTTCAAGAATAGGCCCAAAAAATTCAAGAGTCTTTTTAGGGTGGGGTCAGGGGCCAAGCCCGACCACCGTCTTACCACCCTGCTCTAGGATCGCCAAGATAATGCCGTGCAGGCCTGGAACTTCAAGGTAGGCCTCCAGAACAGGAGCTCAGAAAATTGCTGCTGCTCTGTATCTGGACCTCTGAATAGTGAGCATGTGGAGCTGGGCTGGCTCCCTTATATGGAGTCTGGCCCAGCCCCCAAACCACACCCAGTCATGCTGCAGAGAAAGCTTCTAGAAGGCCCTGGAAAGGGACCACAACCTGACACACTCTGAAAGCCTGCAGCAATACATTGCAAATGAACAGTATTTGTAAGCACCTTGAATATAAGTCTTCAGGATTAAACTCTGCAATGCAAAAGGTTAATGCATGAATTACGTTTTCTCATAAGGGCTGGGTTTTTGCATTCCAGTCGCCCGTAGAGCGCTCACTGTCCTGATGTTGACACTTACACACAATACGCTTATTGATCCTAAGCCAATGTAGTTCCTGTAACAAATGAGAAACTGACGCCGATTTAGGTAAGCAAAAAAGCATCCTGGTGGCAGCATTTTGGACTATCTGTAGACTATAGATCGTAGTCTTATCTGCACCCAGGTAGACCACGTTACCGTAATCCAGTCTCAATAGTATTAGAGCCTGAAACACAGTCCTCTGAGCCACAAGGGGAATTAGCCAAATTATTTTTTTCAGCCATCTGAGGACTGCAAAGCAGGTGGCAGTTACTTTAGTCACCTGTAGTTTCATGGACAGTTTATCATCAATGAGGAAGCCAAGGTTTTTCACCTTAGGAGACAGGATGGGCAAGGTTCCTAAGAATTCAGGCCAGTGTCTAGAGCCCCAAAGAGAGGGTCCTTCTTGCCCAGAACCATGACTTCAGTGTTGCCACCGTTAAGCTTGAGAAAGTTTTTATTCATACATGAGGAGACTCTACTCAAGCCCAGGTGCAAAATCGACAGGCCATGGTTCTGTGCTGACGACAGAGAAAAGATGATCTGTGTGTCATCGGCATATGAGAAAAGGGTAAGCCCGCAGCTCTCTATTAAGTCTGAGAATGGGCGGACATAGATGTTAAAGTTGTTTTGTGTTTGGCATTGCTGAATTAATGGTAGTGTTTTTCAGTGTTACCATACCTCCTTTGTCAAGCCAGTGTGTGTGTGAGGATGTTTGCCATAGGCCACCATTTGCCTTTGTTCTCCATACAATGTGGCCAGGGGCCATTTTGTGTAGTCTGTGTCCATAGCCCTGAATGTGTTTTTCTTTGTTCTCCATGCCTCCATGCTCGTTGTTGTTTGACCATGTGAAGTGTGGCCATTTTGTGCTGCCAGACAGTGTATGTATGCCATAGGCTTGGATGTGTTCTTTGTTTTCCATGCCTTCTTGCTTGCTGTTGTTTGACCATGTGGCTGAAGGCCATTTTGTATACTCACTAAGTATGCCTTTGCCATAGCTTGGCATGTGTTCTGTGTTATCCATGCCTCCTTGTTCGCTATTGTTGTTTACTAATGTGGCTAGCAGCCATTTTGTGCAGCCAGCCAGTGTGCTTTTGCCAGAGGCTTGCATGTGTTCTTTCTTCTCAATGCCCCTTTGCTTGTGGTTATTGTTGTTTGCCCATGTGACTGGCGGCCATTTTGAGCACCCAGCCAGTGTGCGTTTACCAGAGGCTTGCATGTCATATCAGTTTAATAATATGCCTGAGGATCATTGTAGTATGACTTTTATGACTATGATTATAATGAAAAGTGCTTTATATTACATGCATTTCTTTATATTTTCTTTTATTTATTTTTATTTTTTATTTATTTGCTTAGCATTTTACTTCAAATCAATCCATCTACGTCCCTGAATGCCCTATTTCCACTGGTCCCTGCCTCCATAGAGTAGGTGCACTACACACACACCAGCATCATTCATTTTTTAAATATTTATTCAATTTCGCCCTAGACCACCTTGGCTGCCACAGGCACACACTAGCCTTCATTTTTTAAGGATTATTCCATTTACCCATGCACCTCCCTGACTGCCACAGGTGTCTACCTTAGAATACATGCACATAAAGCAAAGCGCTATATCTGTATGTTGTGTTTTCATGATTGGAAATGAAATCTCATGTTATGATGGTGTGGTTTGACTTTAAAATGGTTAGCTAAATTGTTGTTAAATATTACCTAACTATCCAATCAGACTAAATTATATTTTGTTTGTCTGTACTAATTCAAACTGCAGCAACGTCACATTTCACTAAATGTTTTTCTTGCTTGTGCCATCATCCACAGTACTGCCAGAGTCCTGTACAAAAAACATGTGATGTTAGCACTCCAATCTCTTCCGCTTATGCAGCCTAGTGCTGCAGTCAACTGAGAGCTTTAAGATGGCCCTAAAGAAAAATGCTGCCAAGAAAGTGGCCAGTGAGAAGAAGCAGCCTTCTGCCACTGGCGTGCCGACCACAACTTTTTTCGGGAGACATGCGCCTGCTGCACCGGTCTCCAGAGAGGAACCTGGAAGCAGCACTCGCACATCAACAGCACCACCCCAACCTAAGCCATGTCTGTCAGCGAGGCAGCCATTGTAATCATGGTGATGCCGATGAGCAGTGACATTGAATTGGTCCATTTCGCAAAGTAGTGCCCAGTCATTTCAGGAAACAGAGCAAAGTGGACAGCAGTCGCAGCCAGTAATAGTAGATCTTCCTGAAGCTGGAGCAGAACAGGAGGTTGAGCTTCCTGCCGAGCAAGAACCTTCTCTTGTAGAATTATTGGCTCCCAGATTTCTGCTAGAAAAGGGAAGGCCACTTCTCCACCATCTTCTCCAAACACCCCTTCTGATGTTGATGATCTGGACATTGATTGGACCCCCGCAGAGTCCGAGAGACACCAGGAGAGGCAAGGGAAAAGACAAGTTCCTGAAAGCCTTAGAATTATGGAAGGGGGTGATGAGGAGGATGACGACGAGCCAGTCATTGTGGAAGCTGGCACAGAGGAATCCAACATTACCCCTCCTATTCAACCTGTCCCCGAGGGATGTGGCACAGCTAGCATCACCAGCTCCCATGTTTGTAAAGCCCCAGCTGAGACCTGTGCCAACCCCTAACTCTGTAGAAGTATGCACTGCAGAGAGACAATCGATGACTCACCTACCTACCTCCAGTTCTTCTTCAGGTATTGGCCCACTAAGAAAATACTCCACCCCAGTTTGGGACTTTTTCACGCTTAGCAAGCAGGAGAACATTGCAATATGCTTAATTTGCCACATAAATGTTTGCAGAGGTAAGCCTGGTTCACATTATGGTACTGGAGCCAAACGGCCCATATCAAAAGACATCACCCAATCCGGTAGGAGGAGCACCTTTAAAAAATGCTGAACGTGGTGAGTGACAGGGCAGCTGATGACTTTTGAAAGTGGTGTGGCATTAATGGCAAATATAATCAGAGCTGTCAGCCCTGGTCTAAATAGGCTAAACCTTACAGAGGCATGCACAACAGCAAAGGCTCATTCTGGCCCTTGCACTGGACTCACCAAATTTACTTGCTTCGCCCCATTTTAATCCATGCTCCAGCTATGCCTGCCGCAATTATACGAGCAGCGGTCTTGCGGGGGTTGTGTGTCTCAGCAGAAGATTGATCAATATAACAAGGTGCATCAGTCATGGGTTTTTGTTCCTTGTTTTACTGCTTACCCATTTAGATTTATATTGTGTGATACTTAGGCCCATGTTTATACTTTTTTAGCGCCGCATTTGTGTCATTTTTTTATGCAAAAGCGGCGCAAACTTACAAAATACAATTGTATTTTGTAAGTTTGCACTGCTTTTGCGTCCAAAAATGACACAAGTGTGGCGCTAAAAAAGTATAAATATGGGCCTTAGTATAGCTTTGCACCTGTTTATATCTGGTGACTTAATAAGTAAAGCTGATCAAATTTATTGTTATTAAATAATTTGTCACCTCTAATAGAAAGCATTCTAACAGCTTTCAGTAAAGTCAGTGCAATAACTGAAATAAAGAGCACTCTAGAAACTGTAGTACGAATTCAACTCAATTCATTAAAGAAGAAACAAATAATTATTTGTCAGAAAAAAATCAGAACAAGAGCAACATATCCTTGGTAACGTAGTGGTGAGAGAATGATGCACGCGCACTCTGTAGCAAAAGCGAAAGACGTGGTTCAATACAGTATACAGTACCGATAATACATGATCTCAAGGAGACGAGAGCAAAGCTGCTTCAGATCTAGGTAACTACTGCAGACAGAACAACACCCACATCACAACAATACCCCCTGGCAAGCCAACATGTCAGGCTCCATGCACGAATACACTTACACAACACATCACATGCAAGCAGCACAGACTGCGCTAATCTAATGTCACTATTTATCATATTTACCCTGAACCATTAGTAAGCAATACTAAGATCGCTCCCAGCTTACCGCCTGTGTTCCTCTTGAATAAACTATACCCAAGATGTTCTGCTCAACAGTTTTAAAGCCCGCCCTTCCTGCGCCATGCTCAGATGGCTTTGCAATCAAGTGCATATGCTGCACTCCTACGTAGCCCGTCATCTAAACCACCCCCTATTCTGCTTTCATACTGTTTGTATATGTGAACAGTTGTCAGCAGCACCCGGATTGGTTAGAACAGGCAGACACCCAGCTCACACGGAGACCTAGAGGCTGCGTTTATGTTCCTTCAGGCTCAGTGACACAGTGCTAGTTACAAGAGCTGAGCATGCATGTCAGGTTGGCCGGGGTTAAAGAAAGGGCCGGGCTGACATGCACACTTCATTTCACAGTAGCAAGCAGGTTGGCTGCCATTCATCATGCCTGGAGAGCAGCCCACTTCTCCACCATCCAGCGACCCAGGAAAAGTTTCAAAACAAAGAGAGAACACTATATGGATAAGTTACTTACCTGTAATCCTAGTTCTCTGCCAGGGAAATCCTCATCAAAGTCATTAAGAACTGAATTATTCCGGAGCACATAACACATATATATATATATATATATATATATATATATATATATATATATATATATATATATATAGCAAAATAACAGTAATAAACTCACATTCAGGACGTCAGGAACAGTAACACCGTGGTAAGTTTAATCACACACAACGCATTTCGGTTAAACTCTGCAGCCTTGATCACGTGCACTTGTCAACCAATCAGAATGGCATAAATAAGACATGTTCATTTGCACAGAAATAGGACAGAGAAAAAGCGATTTAAATGGGTAAATAAACAAATACATAGCACTGTCTCAAATTGTTATTTCAGTAATCAATGTCTAGAGAATTAAAGTTAAAAACAAGTAATTAATCTATCCTTGCATAATATTTTCTACAGGAAATGGAGACAGTAAGTAAAAAAATACACTGATGTAAGGCTAATGTAACGCAATACCGGCAAATTGTACTACTTCAAAAAGACGTAAATGTTAACGTATATAACAATCTCCATTACTAAAATATCCCAGGACATTCAATTACATATCAATTAAAAAACATAACAATGTATAAATGTCATGTAATAAATTACGCCGAACCTGTTTTGTACATATCAAAATTATATCCAGACTATAAACAAAATGCCCAAGTGGGCAATCACATGTGCTGAACATGTAAATAATAAATTGTAAGCATGCAATGGGATGCAAGTGCAAAAGAAATCCTTATCTGTGAATCACAACACCCGTGCAGAGAGTATTTTAAAGTGCAGGAAAGAGGGAGAAGTAACACAAAAATCCATATCATAGCATCTATCTGGCCCCTTACTTCCTGTAAATAAAATAATTACATATATAAATATAAAATAAAAAATACAAAGAAATAAATATTACAATCTCATTGTTCATGGAAACATAATATTAGATGTAAGATCACATTAATAATCTGGTAGACATGTTATTCGCAAGAAACTGTAAGTAGCTGTAAATAACTCATCCCTCATAAAGGTGAATATTCAATTCCTCATCAGTATTTAATCCTTTCGGTATTTTAGTTTCCAAATGAAATATATACTTGGATTCCTTTTTTTCTCAATCACAATCTATCACCACCCCTGTGGTTAGATGGCAAATGTTCTATACAAAAACAGGAGAGCAAACAATTGTCTGAATTATGTTGCTCCTGAAAAAGTCTAGCCACCGGATAGTGCAAATTTTTGTGTTTAGGAATTCGCTTCTTCACCATATTTTGGTGCTTCCTACATACCACCGGTGACAAGGACATTCTAGCACATAAATAGTAAAAGGATTGCTTCAAGTAAGGAATTGTTTAATGTGTCTTAATGCACCAGGTTTACATGTGGGAAATTCTTTCCGCATGATGCTGTTGCTCCAGGCCTTACAATGCCCACATGGAAAAAATCCCTGCAAGTTATGATCTTTGATTTGAGGGACGGTAGTGATATAATTTCCTCTCAAGATGTCACTTAAACTCTACCCTCTTTTATAAGTAATTTGAGGTCTCCTTTGTATTGTGGAACCAATGATTGGATAAATTCTAAGAATATCCCAATTCTTAGTAATAATATTCTTGATGTCCGCTACAACCTCATTGTATGTCATAATGATTCTAACCTCATTTTCATCAACTGCTTTGTTCGATAATTTAATTTATTATCAAATAGAGTCTGTGTTCTCTCTACCCTTTAACTTTGCCACTAGCCTTTTTAATAACCCAATCCGGATAACCCCTTTCCTTGAATCTAGTAATCATGTTTTTTAGCTCGATGTTAAATGCTTCAACGGTATTGCAGTTGCGTTTAGCCCTCAGCAGTTCACCATAGGGAATACTCCACTTCAACTTTTCAGGGTGACTACTTAGTGCATGAAGCAAACGATATGCTTGCTGTAGCTTTCAGGAAGAATTCAGTATTGATCCTATTCTTCTTGATCTGTATCTTTACATCCAGAAACTCAATAGACAGTTTGCTCATATTAAATGTCAAATTATGGTTATTATTATTGAGTTTCTCGATGAACCTAGCTGCTTGCCCATCTGTACCTTTCCGGATGATAAACAAGTCATCTATATATTGAAGCCACAACGTGACTTGTTCAAATTAAGGATACCTCTCTGCATCCTTGAATATCTCTACCTCCCATCATCCTAGGAACAGATTTGCAAAACCTGGAGCAAAACAAGTTCCCATAGCAGTCCCAAACATTTGCTTATATAGGACACCTTCAAATAGAAAAATATTATTAATCAAACAATACCTGATCATTTAAATAATCATGTCTGTATGTGCCAAATATTTGATCAGTCTTGCTCTCAAAAAGTGTCTACATGCTAAAATTCCTTCTCATGGTCAATGATGGTATATAGGGAATTGACGTCTAAAGTTATAAGTATGAAATCATCCTCCCTTGTTATACCTTCAAGTTTGCCTAGAAAATCCTTAGTATCACATACATAAGATGGCAAACTAATAGCATGTTATTTAAGAAAAAAATCGACATATTTAGAAACATTTTCCAAGCACTGTCTTATGAGGGCACAATTGGCCTACCTGGAGGATGTTCTCTGTCCTTATGTACTTTAGGAAGAAGATACTGGTAACTTAGGAAAATCTCTCTTGAGAAAACAGCATCCCTCCCATGACAACAAACCTTTATCTTTCCATTCAGTAAATATTGCCAAATTCCTGCTAGTGTAAATGTCTTTAGTGATAATGGTATAGAACTGTTTATCATTTAACTGACACATGGCTTCCTCAATGTACATTTCTCTACTCATAAGCACGTATATATATGTATATATATAAAAATGCATATACATGGAGCCTATAGTATAAAGGTAAAAAACATGTCTAAGTTTCATTGAGCTTTCCTTTAATAAATATCAAAAAGAACTCCAGAATTTATGAAACTCAGAAAGAACGGAGGCATAGATAACTATAGTAAATAGAGACCTTAAATAAGGCATTACTGTAGCTGCCCAGCGCCAGTGTAAGCTTCCGGGGGGTTGGTTTACCAAGCCCTGTTATGAGGCCAAGCAATCTATGAAGAAGGTTTTAAAGGGAAAACCAAGAGATATAACCTTAGTAAGAAACACGAGGGCCCACTATAAATCAGTCTTGAGGGACAGAAAGCAACAGTTTAAGGAGCAGGCCTGGGAGGAGCTAGAAAGGGCAGGTCTACTTAAGAACCATGGCCTGTTCTGGAAGGTGGTCAATAAGGGCTCTATTGAAACTGTCAACTTCTGAGGGCTTGGGTTGCAATATCACCCCTGAGACGTGGGTGGCCCAATTTTATTAACTTGTTTCTGGGTGCCCTATAGGAGACCAAAGCGGTGATCAGCAGGGACACTCCCCAGATCTAGCTATCAGGTTTAACCTAGAAAAGGTCAAGGAGGCGCTCCAACGCAGTGTGAGTCACTAAGCCCCGGATCCCGATAGTATTCCAATGGACTTATACAAATATTGTCCACAGCTGTGGGCACCAATTTTGCTCACTGTTCTCAGTGCAGCAGTGAGTGTGGGAATCCCTGCTACTTGGAGATCGGAATGTATTGTCCCTGTTTACAAAAAGGGCAATCGTAATGATCCAAAGTCGTATCGTCCGATTTTACTACTTGACTCGTCAGCAAAAAAACTTTTGGGGTCTGATTATCCTAAGACGCATTGAGGACTAGATGTATGATAACACAATCCGCTTATGCTGATTGGCAAGTATACACAGGCCACAGGGGGCACCCTTTACCTTGCTTTCATGGACCTAAGCTGCGCCTTTGATAAGGTAAATCGTAGTAAGCTCTGGGGTAGGCTTACCCAGATGGCCATGGATCCTCTCATCGTGGAGCTGCTTCGCTACCTTTACTCAGGTACCAGTGTTAATGTGAGGGCTGGGCCGCATGGTGAAAGTATGGAATTGTTTGAACTAGATAGGGGAATGCAACAGGGGTGTGTTCTGGCCCCTACCCTTTTTTTGCTGTACACAAATGGGTTGTTTGATTTCTTAGCTGAGAGATGCAACGACGCTCCTAAAATCAATGGCAAGAGTATTACTGTATTGATATACGCAGATGATGCTGTTCTTATGGCTCGCACCATGAACGGTCTACATGAGGCAGTCAAAGCATACGAAAGTTTCATGACATTGTTAGACTTGGAGATAAAATGCAGCAAATCACATTTTATGGTCTATGGTAAACCTCTAAGTAAGGTGGGCGCTTTAAAATTAAAGGAACAGGTAATTGGAAAGGTGCAGGATTTTCCCTATCTAGGAGTGATCTTTGATGATAAGGGTACGTGGAAATCCTGTATCACCAAGAGAGGGAGGCTTTTTAACTCCACTGTAGGTGCTATGTTTGAATTTGCTTCCAGGGTTGGTAACAAACCTATAAAGCCCTTGCTCGAGGTATACAGTCGTAAATGCCTTCCAGTTCTGTTGTATGGGGCCCCACTCTGGGGTTACATGGAAAATAGGACCCCTGTAACTGAGGAAAATCATCTTTTAGGGGTGGGTCAAAACACTTCTGGGTTTTGTTTGCACCTTGAGCTGTATTTGGATTTCATAGAAGACACCATTAAATTAGCTCCCGTTTTAATGTGGATTTCAATATGGACAAATTAAATTGCGCCCCTAAACAGGGAAATCCTGCGTGATTGTTTGCGATGCGATCGCGCTAAGGAAATTCCCTGGTTGGCTTATGTAAGAAATGTTGTTATTGCATTGGGGCATCCAGACATCTTTGATGCTCCAGAGGGTCTATCCAGAGCGGATAAAAAGTGGGTAAATGAGAATTTTCTAAAAATGGCAAAAGCCAAGAGGGAGGAGATGGAGCTAAGGAAGAAATCAGTGAGGGACTTGATAAATATGGGGGTGGGCCCAGAGACCTACCTCTTGGAGGTCAAAAATGTATGGGAAAGGACCCTCATCACACGTTTTCGTTTGGGGGTGATCAGATCTAATCTGTGTTTCCCGTTAGGGCAGTTTTTTCAGACCACCATAAAACTGTGTCCGTGTGATGGTGTTTCCCCCCAGACCTTAATGCACTTTACTATGTTTTGTGAGCTATATGCATCTTTTAGGAAACAATATTTAGTCCCCCTGTTGAGGGATAGGGGTTTTGTGCAATACCGTCCAGCTTTTTTGTGGTTATGTATGACTTTGGAGGCGATGGTGTGGCGAGGGATTGGTTATTTTCTAAAGGGAGCAATAACTTGGCGGAATAGTGTAAATTTTTAATCAAGGTGTAGTGTTTATACAATTTTAATCGTAAGTATGGTACCGTCAATTTTGAGCTTTAAACTTTTGTCATAAATGGAGGGTCACAATGTTTTAAGAAATTGTGATATGTTGTGTATAATAGGGATTTTAATTTTGACCTGTTAATTGTGTCTGATAACTGGGAAAGAGCCCTGTTGTTAAAATTCGGAGGGAGAAGTGTGCGTGTGATAATGTGTCTTCCCAATCCTTTTGCAGTATTCTGTAAGTTGTACAAATCTTTTGGAGTTCAATACTTATTGCCTCTTTTTAAAACTCAAAGTTTGAACCCCTTCTGTGCCGCGGACGCAGTGGTTACGTCCCGCGGCCCAGTGCTCCTGTGCGAGGACGTAACCATTACGTCCTCGGCCCGGAGTGAGCACTAGCGCTCCCTCCGTGGGGTTCCCCCCACCCCCCCCAAGGCGGGGATGGAAGGGGAAGACCTTCCCCTTCCACCCCCAACACGCCCCCCCACCCCCCTGTAATGACGTCAGCGCGCGATCGCGCACTGACATCATTACCCACTGCCGGTCGCACTGGAAGCCATTTGCTTCCAGTGCGATCACAGGAGAACAGGTGAGTTTCTCCTCCGGCGGGTGGGGGGTTTGGGACAAAGAGGTACCGGGGGAAAGGAAAGGCTTTTCCTTTCCCCCGGTGTCTCTTTGAGCATTCCTGCTGCCCGATCACATTGCGATCCGGCAGCAGGAATGCCCACTAGACGGCAGGGATTTTTTTATTTTTTATGTTTACAATGTTTACGCGTTTGGGAGCAGCCCCTTGCGCAAGGGTCGCTCCCATTTGGGGGCATGTTTATTGTGGCCATTTCAGCCCCCCTTGGGGGCAGATCGGCCTATTATTTTTAGGCCGATCTGCCCCCCCTTGGGGGCAGAATCCACTAGACGCAAGAGATTTGTTTTTTATTTGCTGTAAAATGTTTTCATGTTTGGGAGCGCCCCCTTGGGCAAGGGTCGCTTCTATTATTTTTAGGCCGATCTGCCCCCCCTTGGGGGCAGAATCCACTAGACGCCAGGGATTATTTTTTTTAATGTTTGTAATATTTTGCATTGGGCAGCGGCCCCTTGGGCAATGGTCGCTGCCATTTGGGGGCATGTTTGTTGTGGCCATTTCTGCCCCCCTTGGGGCAGATCTGCCAAATATTTTTAGGCTAATCTGCCCCCAAGGGGGGCAGAAACCACTAGAACAGCAGGGATTTTTTAACATGTTTATTTTTGTTGGGGGGGGGGCCTTGGGCAAGGGGTGCCCCCCCAAGGGGGGCATTGAACTGTTGGCCATTTCTGCCCCCCTTGGGGGCAGATGGGCCTATTTTTTTCAGGCCCATCTGCCCCCAAGGGGGGCAGATGCCACTTAGACACTAGGGATAGTGTGTGTGTGTTAGTGGAGGGGGGGCGGCCCCTTGGGCAAGGGTCGCCCCCCCTTTGGGGGCTCGTGTACCAAGGCCATTTCTGCCTCACTTGGGGACAGATCAGCCTATTATTTTTAGGCTGATCTGCCCCCAAGGGAGGCAGAAACCACTAGAACGCCAGGGATTTGTAAAAATATGTTTATTTATGTGGGGGGCGTCCCCTTGGGCAAGGGGTGCCCCCCCCAAGGGGGGCATTGAACTGTTGGCCATTTCTGCCCCCCTTGGGGGCAGATGTGCCTATTTTTTTTAGGCCCATCTGCCCCCGAGGGGGGCAGAACCCACATAGGCACCAGGGAGAGTGTGTGTGTGGTTTGTTTTTTGTTTGGGGGTGGGCCCTTGGGCAAGGGTCGCTCCCCCTGGTGACACACTACTAAAGGTATTTTTTGCCCTCCTTGGGGCAGATAGGCCTATTTTTTAGTAGGCCCATCTGCCCCTATGGCAGAATCCACTTAGGCACCAATTTCTAAATGCTTGATGGTGGGATGTTTGTCAGCTGACGAAGTATTTTTATTTGTGATACTTTTTTTCCTCCTTTTTGTTCTAGTTCAAAGCTTTTGCTTTCTTTGCTGTGGCTCCCTGCGGTTTTGGCGGTGTTTGACCTGCGGTTTGTATAGTTGCATGTTTTAGGTAAGTAAAAACAATTTACTCCAAAGGAGTATTGTTGCCATGCATGAATTACATGTTTGTAGGTGGTGTACTAAATGCAGGCTTGTGTGAAATTGTCCTTAGATTTGCGCACAATGATATTTGTGTTGTCTTATTTCTAATTTGCTTTTCTTTCTTTCTTTTTAGTGGGATATCATTGGTGATTGCTGTGTCTGTGCAGAGTAGTTGCTGGTGATTCAAGCTTTTTCAGGCAAGTGAGCGGTATAGTTTTTGAGTTTATAACTCTTACTAATAAAGCTATACTTTATTACTTATCTTACACACTGCTGGTTGTTGGTGGTGCATTTGTCCAGTTAATTTTCCTAGGAAAGATCATGGCTAGCCGCAGGATGACCGCTCAGCAGGTGGTTGGTATGCTTTTTGAGTCATTGTCTGATCATGATTATGATACGGACTCTGCATCTGAGGCAGAGGAGGAACTGAGAGATTCTGGCAGTGAAGTTTCTGTCGGAGAGGAATCTTCTGATGAGGTAGCCACACTCAGTGCAGATGAAGGGCCTGTTTCAGAGGAGGACACTGATGTGCCATTAGTGCAGCAACCTGGGGCAGAAAGGTTTCCCGTTAGAAGACCTGAACTCTGGGTTGCCCCAAACATGGAGCAGCCAGAGTTCCCTGACTTTACTGGTCTCCCGGTGTGTGGAGTCAATATTGAGAACTTTTTGCCTGTCAATTTCTTTGAGTTATTTGTGGATGATGTGTTTTTGGAAGAGATTGTTGAGCAGACTAATTTGTATGCGGAGCAGTATTTGAGGGACAACGCTGCTAGACTTAGGCCGCACTCTAGAGCTGCCCAGTGGATACCCACAAATTTGGAGGAGATGAAAAGGTTTTTAGGTTTGACTCTTTTGATGGGGTTGATAAGGAAGCCGTCACTGGCTTCTTATTGGTCTACTTGTCCCTTGATGGCAACAGCTATATTTCCTGCAACAATGAGTCGTAATCGGTATTTGCTTCTTCTTAGGATGCTGCATTTTATTGACAATGCATTAGCCTTGCCACAAGATCACCCTGATTCTGACCGTCTTTTTAAGATTAGGCCTGTCCTTGATCATTTTGTAGATCGGTTTTCAGAGGTCTATGTTCCAGGCAAAGAAATAGCTGTGGACGAGTCTTTGGTCCTCTTCAAGGGTCGTTTGGTTTTCAGGCAGAACATTCCTAGCAAGAGGGTACAATGTGGAATTAAATTGTATATGCTGTCTGAAAGTAGTCCAGGATATGTGTATAATTTCCATGTCTACACTGGTAGGGATTCCAGTATTGACCCCCCTGGTTGTCCTCCCACTTTTGGAGTTACTGAGAAAATTGTGTGGGAACTTGGTAGATGACTGTTCAACAAAGGTCACCATTTGTATGTAGATAACTTTTACACTGGAGTGCAGTTGTTCAAGGAATTGTTTAGAGTGGACACTGTTGCTTGTGGCACAATTCATTTTAACCGGAAAGGCTATCCAAGGGAGCTTGTCTGTAAAAACCTTCAGAGGGGACAGTGCAGTGCCTTGCGGAATGATGAGCTGGTAGCTTTGACGTTTGTAGACAGGAGGGATGTCTACATACTAAGTACCATCCATGATGAGAGTATTTCCCCCGTGACTGTTTGGGGCCAGGTTGCTGAAGTGCGCAAACCTGTGTGCATTTTAGATTATAAAAAGCACATGGTAGGTGTAGAGCTGATCAAAGGTTGGAACCTTATACTGCTATTCGTAAGTCTTACGTTTGGTATAAGAAGTTAGCAATTCACCTCTTCCACTTAGCAACTTTTAATGCTTTTATTGTGTTTAAGGATAGTTCTCCAGAGTCAAAGATGACATTTGTCAAATTTCAGGAGTCAGTGATAGAGAGCCTTATTGTGGTGGAACAGGCCAGAGTTCCTAGAGAAGCAGTGGTGGAGGATGTGGCTAGATTGAAAGATCGCCACTTTGCTGAGCACATTCCTCCCACACCCAAAAAAGACTTTCCAGCTAAGAAATGTAGCGTGTGTTTTCGAAGAGGTATCCGGAGGGAGACTCGAATGTACTGCCTAGATTGTCCTTCAAAGCCTGGGCTGTGTGTGGGTGGTTGTTTTAAGAATTACCACACACAGAATAATTACTGGGAACAACCATGAGTGTAAACTCATGTCTGTTTTGTATTTTCATGTGTTCAGTTTCATGGTTAGCATTTCTGTCATGTACTTAGTTAGAGCTTTTGTGTTTGTAGTTTTGTAATTATTTCTAATTAGTTAGGGGTTGCTTTGTTTAAAAAAAAAAAAGGTGATGCCATTGTGTGTGGAGTGGGCTTGGCTGAGGGTGTACATAGTGTACATATTAACTTGCTATTGGCTACTGCAAAACACTGCTAGCCAAACACCAGTCCACACACTCCCATCAGCTGGTGTGATTGTTGTATCAGGCATGTGGGCGTATGTAAGTGATGGGCCCATGAGTGGCGCTTTCTGTCGATGCAAGTGTTGTAATGTGCTGGGCCCGTGGCTGGCGGCGTGAATGGTCTTGTGCATGTCATGTATGAAAGGTGTGTGAATGGACTGTAAAGCGGTTGGTGCCTTGCCGTGGCTTTACAGCTCACGAGCTGTGAGTCATTGGTTCTGTTTTTTGGCCTTTCAGTTATTAACAGTGCATTTCATTTTTGTTAAATCTCTTGTTAATAAAATTTGATCCACTGAACCATCACTCACCCTCGTGCCAAATCCAACCAGTATGTGTTGTACAATTGACAAAACCTGCTCCGCTGTAATCAGGCGGCGCAGCACACCTGTGACACGCTAGGTGCCTCTGGTGGGACCCCGATGATGAAGCATGCCACCAACTTGGTTGGTGGGTGAGGGGTCTTTTTCACAAAACCTAAGTGCGTTTCTTTTCACAATTTTAGTGTTTGGCACATCACAGACGTATGTGGACACATCAAAATTATATATTACAAAACTACCTGTTTTGGGGGGGGGCACCTATGTTTTTGGTCCTGGGTGCGGCCTTCATCTAGCGAAACCTACCAAACCCAGACATTTTTATAGACACCCCAAGGAGTCCAGGGAGGGATCCCCCAACATTTTCT
The DNA here is from genome assembly GCF_031143425.1 of Pleurodeles waltl. Lineage (NCBI taxonomy): Eukaryota > Metazoa > Chordata > Amphibia > Caudata > Salamandridae > Pleurodeles > Pleurodeles waltl. Next base: position 206,784,449 of record NC_090441.1, read on the forward strand.
TACCCAGACTCCTCTGCAAACCTCAAAATTTGCTTAAAAAAGCATATTTTCCTGACTTTCGTTTGTACAATCACCGCTCCAGCACAAAATTCCTACTCCCCAGCGTTCCCCTCAGTCTCCCAAATGACACCTCACTTGTGTGGGCCCCAAAGCAGAGTCAACCTAAAGATGTATAAAAGAAGAATATGTCCTTCTCAACTCGCTGTGCTATCCCCTCTATCTCTACAAGTTCTTGGCCTTATTCTGTTGCCGGCACCGGCACCTGGCCCACCCACATAAGTTAGGTATCATTTTTATCGGGAGACTTGGGGGAACGCTGGGTGGAAGGAAATTTGTGGCTCCTCTCAGATTCCAGAAATTTCTGTCACCGAAATATAAGGAAAATGTGTTTTTTTAGCAAACTTTTGAGGTTTGCAAAGGATTCTGGGTAACAGAACCTGGTCAGAGCCCCACAAGTCACCCCATCTTGGATTCCCCTAGGTCTCTAGTTTTCAAAAATGCACAGGTTTGGTAGGTTTTCTTAGGTGCTGGATGAGCTAGAGACCAAAATCTACAGGTAGGCACTTGGCAAAAAAACACCTCTGTTTTCTGTCAAAAAACGGGAAGTGTCCACGTTGTGTTTTGGGACATTTCCTGTCGAGGGCGCTAGGCCTACCCACACAAGTGAGGTATTATTTTTATCGGGAGACTTGGGGGAACATAGAATAGCAAAACAAGTGTTATTGCCCCTTCTTTCTCTACATTTTTTCCTTCCAAATATAAGACAGTGTGTAAAAAAGACGTCTATTTGAGAAATGCCCTGTAATTCACATGCTAGTATGGGCACCCCGGAATTCAGAGATGTGCAAATAACCACTGCTTCTCAACACCTTATCTTGTGCCCATTTTGGAAATACAAAGGTTTTCTTGATAGCTATTTTTCACTCTTTATATTTCAGCAAATGAATTGCTGTTGACCCGGTATAGAATGAAAACCAACTGCAGGGTGCAGCTCATTTATTGGCTCTAGGTACCTAGGGTTCTTGATGAACCTACAAGCCCGATATATCCCCGCAACCAGAAGAGTCCAGCAGACATAACGGTATTTTGCTTTAAAAAATCTGACATTGCAGAAAAAAGTTACAGAGTAAAACGTAGAGAAAAATTGCTGTTTTCACCTCAATTTCAATATTTCTTTTTTCAGTTGTTGTTTTCTGTAGGAAACCCTTTTAAGATCTACACAAATTACCCCTTGCTGATTTCAGAATTTTGTCTACTTTCAGAAATGTTTAGGTTTCTGGGATCCATTTCTGTCACTGACTGGAAGGAGGCTGAAAGCACAAAAAATTGTAAAAATGGGGTATGTCCCAGTAAGATGCCAAAATTGTGTTGAAAAATTGGGTTTTCTGTTTCAAGTCTGCCTGTTCCTGAAAGCTAGGAAGCTGGTGATTTTAGCACTGCAAACCCTTTTTTGATGCCATTTTCAGGGAAAAAACCACAAGCCTTCTTCTGCAGCCCCTTTTTCCAATTTTTTTGAAAAAAACGAAATTTTCACTGTATTTTGGCTAATTTCTTGGCCTCCTTCTGGGGAACCCACAAAGTCTGGGTACCTCTAGAATCCCTAGGATGTTGGAAAAAAAGGACGCAAATTTGGCGTGGGTAGCTTATGTCAACAAAAAGTTATGAGGGCCTAAGCGTGAACTGCCCCAAATAGCCAAAAAAAGGCTTGGCACAGGAGGGGGAAAAGGCCTGGCAGCGAAGGGGTTAAACAATGCAGAGTTGTTTTTTGATTTAAAAAAAAATGTGCTACCCAGTATTGGTGTCTGCTTTAAAATGGGTAGTTTTCTTAAAGCAGTTGTATTGTATTACAAAAGTCTCTATTTGTAGATCATATCTCTGTATTTATTGTTGTTTACCCCTACAGTATTTCTTATGTGTCTTTTATACATTGTGTATATTATCTATTATGATCGTCTTCTACATTTGAATAAAGAATTAAAGAAAGATAACAATACTATATTTTATTGAAGAGAAATCTGTAATGGAAAGCAGACATTTTTAGCCAATAGGCTGCATTCAGATTCACAGAAGACCGCCAAAGAAGCGAGCGTCATAACACCTCCAATGCTGGTGGTCTTCCGCCCACCATATCACAGGTACTGCTGGATTTCTGCCACACATTGTGCAGAAATCCAACAGTAATCGTGCTGGCGAGTGGAGGCGCTTGGGCGGTTCCACCACCGGCGCAGTCCCGCCAGTATGACTCCACCAGCTGTATTATGGGAAATAATACAGCCTGGCGGTGGCCTGCTGGCGGGGCGCTGCCGGTGGTGGAAGTGTCCCTTCCCTGCCAGACGACTTTCTCCCGGGACCAGGTAAGGTGATTGTCTGGGAGGGGAGGGGAGTAAGAGGGTGGGGGATGTTGTGTGTGCATCTGTGAGTGTGTGGTGTCTGCGTGTGTGCATGAATGTGTGTATGCGTGGCTGTATGCATGTCTGAATGTTGAAGTGAGTGCGTGTATGCATGCAAGTGTGTATGCGTGTGTGTATGAAGTGTGAGTGTTGTGGTGAATGGGTGTTTGCGTGTGAATATGCATGTTTGGATGGGTGTGAGTATGCGTGTATGGGTGGGTGTGAGTGGGCATTCTTGAATGAGTGTATGAATGTTGAATTGAATGCATGTATGGGTGCGTGTGAGTGAATATGTGCATTTAAGTGTAAGTGAGCAAGTGTATGCGTGGTGCATGTGGGTGTTTGTGTGCGTGCGCATGTAGGTGGGGAGGGTGGTGGGGCGCTGTGTCAGAAGGGGATGTGGGGGCGCTGTGTCAGAAGGAGGGATGGGGGAGGGGCAGCGCTGTGGCTGGAGGGGGCGGTCTAGTGCTTGCTGGGGGGGAGTTGTCTACTGGTAACAGGGAAGAAATTTCCTGTCACCGGTATCCTTTCCGCCAGGCTGCCTCCAGGGGCCAAGAGTAGTCTGGAATATGTAGTCCCTCATAAGTAGTTCAGTGCGTCCCAAGCAGCGGTGGTCTGTCTGCACTTTAAGCGCTCGTTGGTGGTCTCAACTGTGACCAGTTGGTCTCCAAAATGGCCACCTTCAGGGGTCTATAGTTGTCTGGGAAATGTAGTCCCTCACAAGTAGTTCAGAGCGCTAACATCATTGGTTTGGGACAGGACTGCTCCTATCCCATGTTCAGCAGCATCTGTCTGCACAATAAACTGCATAGAATAATATGGAGTTTCGAGTACTGGTGCTGAGCACATTGCCTCCCTCAGGGTGTCAAAGGCCTTTTGACAGTCACATTTTTGGACATCTTCTTGGAGGTCAGTTCTGTGAGTGGAGTCACAATGGACCCATATCCATTCACAAACCTACTGTAATAACCAGTCAAGCCAAGGAATGCCCTGACTTGAATCTGGGCTTTTGGAGCTTCCCAGTCCAGAATTGTCTGGATCTTGGGTTGTAAGGGTTGTACTTAGCCTCCACCTACAAGGTGACCCAAGAATGCAACTGTGCCCTGCCCTATTTGGCACTTTGATGCTTTAATAGTGAGGCCTGCTGATTGCAAGGCCTGCAAAACTTTCCCTAGGTGGATCAGGCGATCATGCCAGGTGGAGCTAAAGACAGCAATATTGTCTAGATATGCTGCACTAAAGGACTCCAGGCCAACAAGGACTTGATTCACCAACCTTTGGAAGGTGGCAGGGGCATTTATTAAGCCAAAGGGCATAACAGTAAACTAATAATGCCTATCAGGGGTAGAGAATGCTGTCTTTTCTTTTGCTCCACGTGTCATCCTAATTTGCCAGTACCCTGCAGTTAAGTCCAAGGTACTTAAGAATTTGGCTGCACCCAATTTGTCAATTATTTCATCTGCTCTGAGTATAGGGTGTGCATCTGTCTTTGTGACAGACTTGAGACCACTATAGTCCATACAGAACCTAAATTCTTTTTTGCCATCTTTGGTATGAGGTTTGGGGACTAAGACAACTGAGCTAGTGCAGGGACTTTCAAGGTGCTCAATTACCCCTAACTCCAGCATCTTGTGGACTTCCACCTTGATGTTCTCTTTGACTTGGTCAGACTGTCTGTAAATGTTTTGTTTTGACAGGTGAACTGTCTCCTGTGTCCACATAGAATTGCTCAACATACTGCTGTAGGACTTGCCTGCACTCAGCTTACTGTTGTGCAGAGAAGGCTTCTCAATACATGTAGGAAAGTACCCTCTTTCTTGGCATGGTTACCCCCTTTTTCTGCCTGATGTCAGTGTGTTTGACTGTGTTCACTGGGATTCTGCTAACCAGGACCCCAGTGATTATGCTCTCTCTCCCAAAACTCTATATTTCATCCCACATTTAGCAGACTGGTGCCCCTATATAAATCCCTAGTATATGGTACCTAGGTATCCAAGGCATTGGGGTACCAGGGGATCCCTATGGGCTGCAGCATATATTAGGCCACCCATCGAGAGCCCATATAAAGTGTTCTGCACGGCTTTCATTGCAGCCTGTGTGAAACGGTGCATGCACCCTATTTACTGCCAGTTCACTGCACCAGGTCACTATAAGTCAACCCTATGGCAGGGCCTCCTACGGTGCAAGTACCTGTGTGTGAGGTCACCCCTGCACTAGCAGAGGAGACCCCACGAACTTCAGCTCCATATTCCTGGCCTTCGTGAGTGTGGGGATGCCGTTTAATGCGTGTACTGGGCATAGGTCACTACCTATGTCCAGCTACATAATGGCAACTCCAAACATAGGCATGTTTGGTATCAAACATGTTAGAATTCTACCCCAATACTTTTGCAAATATTGGTTGTATGATTTTGTGCACTCTGGGGGCTCCTTAGAGGATCCCCAGCATTGCTCCTATAGTCTCCTGAGAGTTTCCAGGCAGCCCAAGCTGCTGCCACCTCACCTACAGGTTTTTGCCCTCCTCTTGCTTGAGCAGCTCAATCCCAGGAAGAGAGAACAAAGGATTTCCTATGGGAGAGGGACGTTACACCTTCTCCCTTTGGAAATAGCTGTTAGTGGGCTTGGGAGTGGTAGCCTCCCCAAGCCATTGGTATGCTTTGAAGGGCACATTTGGTGCAGTCTGTGCATAAACCAGTCTACACAAGTTCAGGGACATCCAGTGCCTGCTCTGGCGAGAAACTGGACAATGGAAAAGGGAGTGACCACTTCCCTGTCCATCACCACCCCAGGGGTGGTGCCCAGAGGTCCTCCAGAGGGTTCCTGAGTTTTGCCATCTTGAATCCAAGGTTGGCAGGAAACTCTGGGAGCATCTGAGTGGCCAGGTCAGGAAGGTGACGTAAAAGCCCCCTCCTGAAGGGTGGTCACCCAGCTAGGTGGTCAGACCCACTTTCAAGGCTATTTAGGGTCTCTCCTTTGGGTGGTTCCTAAGATTTGGCTTGCAAGATTCCAGCAGGATTTCTCTGCAACCTCCACTTTGACTTCTGACCAAAGAAACTGCATCTGAACTCTCCAGGACCCGACAATCCGCAACAAAGATGCAGACTTAGCCTGCAACATTGTTTCCATGGCTCTTTCCAGCTTCTGCAACATTTCCCCATTCGTGCATCCTCTGAGGACAGCCGTCTTCAGTCTGCACAGGAAAGAAGAAGAAATCTCCCTTGGAGTGAGGGAGTCACTCCCCTGCATCTGCAAGCACCAACTGCAACGACGACCGGCTGCGTGGATCCCCTCTCCTGCTGAGCTGCATGGATCCTGCATCACGGTTGGTGGTCGGACGTGGTCCAGATGGTCCTCTCTACCAGCTGTCCCACTTCGGTGGAGGTAAACTCTTGCCTTCTCACGCAGGACACTACCCCCATGCACTGTGTCTTTTGCAGCTGCCAAGGCTTCTTGGCACTTCCTCCAAGGGGTCTTCAGGCATCCTGTAGCTCCAGCCCGCGGCACTCCTTCCTGTGACGTGCAGCTCCCTGACTGGCTCTCTGTAGGAGGCTGGTCTGGTTTGTAGTAGGTACCTTGGGTACTTATACCTTATACCAGGTCCAGTTATCCCTTATTAGTGAAGTAGTACTGTTCTACCAGCTTAGGCTGATAGAGGTAGCTATAGCAGAGCAGCTTAGGCTGAACTAGGAGACATGCAAAGCTCATGCAATACCACTTATAGTTACACAGTAGTTACACACAAGTAAAGACAATACTCAGTGTTACCAAAAATAAAGGTATTTATTTGGGTGACACAGTACCAAAAAATCTTAGAGACAATACTCCTTCTGGAGGTAAGTATTATACACAATATATACACTAGACACCAAAATAAGGCAAGTAATTAGACATAGGATAGTTCAAACAATAGGAAATGCTATAGAATGCAATGGTAGAAAATAGGTCTAGGGGCAACACAAGCCATATACTAAGAAAGTAGAATGCGAATCATGAATTCCCCCTAGACAAGTGTAGTGTGTGCAGAATCACTGGGGGAGTAAGAATACAGTAAAGGTAAGTAAATTACCCCACCCCTGAACCCAGAAAAGCAGGAGTAACGTGCTGCAAGTTTCCTTAGGAAACACTACAACTTGTGATTGGGATATTGCAGTAACCAACAAAGTCTGCAAACAACAACTGCTGGATTCCAGGACCTGAAGCCCTGCAAAAGAAGGGGAACAAGTACAGAAGTCGAAAGAAGTTCCAGGAAGGACAGGAGCCCCTGCCAACCAAGAAGAGGGTGCAAAAGAAGAGTCTACGGTTGGACGAAGACTGCAGAAATGCACCCTAGGAAAATGTCAGCGGGTTCCTGCATGATGCAAAAGATGTCCCACGATGTAAAGATGGACGCATATGTGATTTTGTGTTGGAAGTCGCCAACAAGCCTTGGTTATGAGAAAGTTGCGTTTTGCATCTAAATGGTGCTGGCTGGACCCAGGAGGGACCTGGGAGCCACAACTCTGTGTGAGGAGGAGGAGGGAGCTCTGAGCACTTCAGAGAGCCCTCAGGATGCCAGGCAGCACCCACGGGAGTCCCAGCACACAGGGACAAAGGAGGTGCAAAATGCAGTTGGTGCAGCACTACAAAGAAGGGTCCCACGCCGCCAGAGGTCCACTCAGCGACTTGAGTGTCGCAGGATAGAGTGTTGGGGACCTGGGCCAGGCTGTGCATGAAGGAATTTTGCAAATAGTGCACAGAGGCTTCAGAAGGTGAAGAAGACGCAGTACGCAGGGAAGGCAAGGTCTTACCTCCTCCAAATAGCATCAGCAGGACCTCAGCACAGTCTGTGTCGATGGGGTCCATCCTCTGTGTTCCTCGGAGCACGCTCGTCACTGTGAGAGGAGTCCAAGGGTACTGGTCGTCGTCTTAGAAGGTGCCTGCGTGAGCAGGGGAGAGACTCTGTCACCCCACAGGAGATTACTTTGATCCTTCTGGTGCAGGATAAAGACAGGGAGTCTTCAAAGCGTGCACATCATGGAAACTGTTGCAGATGCTGGCTGGAGCTGAAGTTGCAGAAGAAAAGTATCCCTTGTGGATACTTTGTTGCTGTTATAGCGGTTCCTGGAGCAGGCTGGGTTTGATCCGAGGTCAGAGGATAAAGTAGTAGTTGCAGAGGATTCCTGCTGGAAACTTGCAAGTAGAATCTGAGGAGAACCCACAGGAGCGATCCTAAATAGCCCTGAGGGGGGGATTGGCTACCTTATCAGGCAAGGACCTATCAAGAGGGATCTCCGATGTCACCTGCTGGCACTGGCCACTCAGAGCCCTCCAGAGTGACCCCACACCTTGAAAAGCAAGATGGCTGAAGTCTGGGACACACTGGAGGATCTCTGGGCACCACCCTTAGGGTGGTGATGGACAGGGGAGTGGTCACTCCCCTTTTCTGTGTCCAGTTTCGTGCCAGAACAGGGGACAAGGGGTCCCTGAACCAGTGTAGACTGGCTTATGCAAGGAGGGCACCATCCGTGCCCTTCAAAGCATTTCCAGAGGCTGGAGGAGGCTACCCCTTCCCAGCCTGTAACACCTATTTCCAAAGGGAGAGGGTGTAACACCCTGCTCCCAAAGGAAATGCTTTGTTCTGCCTTCCTGGGACTGAGCTGCTCAGACCCCAGGATGGCAGAACCCTGTCTGTGAGGTGGCAGCAGCTGTAGCTGCAGTGCAAGCCTCGGAGAGCTGGTTTGGCAGTACTGGGGGCCTTAGTGGAGCCCCCAGGATGCATGGAATTGGATCCCCAAAACCAGATTTGGAATGGGGGGGACAATTCCATGATCTTAGACACCTGACGTGGCCATATTTGGAGTTACCATTGTGAAGCTACATATAAGTGTTGACCTATATGTAGTGCACACGTGTAATGGCGTCCCTGCATTCACAAATTCCCGGTAAATGGCTCTGAACTATGTGAGGACACCTTTGCTAGTGCAATGGTGTCTTCGCACTTAGTAACTTTGCATCTAACCTTCAGCAAGTGAAGGTTAGACATATAGGTGACTTATAAGTTACTTAAGTGCAGTTAAATTGGCTGTGAAATAACATGTGCGTTATTTCACGCAAGCTGCAATGGCAGGCCTGTGGAAGGGTTTGTCTGAGCTCCCTATGGGTGGCAAAAGAAATGCTGCAGCCCATATGGATCTTGTGGAACTTCAATGCCCTGGGTACCTAGGTACCATATACTAGAGAATTATAAGGGGGGGTCCAGTGTGCCAATTGAAATTGGTAAATGAAGTCACTAGCCTACAGTGACAAATTTAAAAGCAGAGAGAGCATAAGCACTGAGGTTCTGATTAGCAGAGCCTCAGTGACACAGTCAAGCACTATACAGACACACACATTAGGCCATAAACTATGAGCACTGGGGTCCTGACCAGCAGGATCCCAGTGAGACAGGCAAAAACATACTGACATACAGGTAAAAATGGGGGTAACATGCCAAGGAAGATGATACTTTCCTACACTCTCCTGTGGCGTAGGACTCCTTTTCGTAGTGCTGCATGTGCTCCATCTGCAACTTCTATGTGTCCGTCCTGTGGGACTCCTATGAGTGCTGCCTGCACTTCTGTGGGCTTTCTGTGATGCTGAGGACCCCCTTAGGCTCCCCCTCCTGGATTGAGTCCCCCTTGGCCTTGCTGATCCCTGGCAGCACCACTTTCCGCCAACAGCAAGTTTTGCCTGTTCCAAGGCTTGTTGGTGGAATCCGAACACGCAGACCTGACTGCAATCTTCCTCACGGCGTGGGACATCAGCTGCATCCACCAGGAACTCGACTCTGACTCCAGGGCTGCAGTGCTGACTTTCCTTCCTCACCGTCGACCAACTTCTACATCCTCAGCTTGGTGGATAGGGTCTCCTGCCCCCACTGAACTCTGCTGTGTCTTCTGAACTTTGTCTCCTCTTCCCACAGGTCTTCCTCTTCAGGAATCCATCATTGGTTTCTTGTAGTCGTCTCTGGGTTTTGCAAGTCTCTTCTTTTCTTCTTAGTGGGTGTTTTGAGGAAATTCTAGTGATTTACACCTGCTTTCCTGGTCGCTGGGGGGTGTTGTGGTACTTAACTTTGTGCTTTCCTGGTACCCCCAGCTCCCTTCTACACATTCCACTTACCTAGGGGGGGGTCCAACTTTCGCACTCCATTTTTTTAAGATATGGATTGTGCTCCCCTAGCGTCACTGTTCCCTATTGTGTTTTACACTGTTTTGCACTGTTTTCTAACTGTCTTTCTGCCTATTTCTGACTACTAGTGTATATATCATTGGTATTACTTACCTCCTAAGGAAGTATTACCTCTATAGTATTTTTGGTGTAATGTTACTATAATAAATTACCTTTATTTTTGTAATACTGAGTGTTTTCTTTCATGTGTGAAAGTGCTGTGTGACTACAATGGGATTGCATTAGCTTTGCATGTCTCCTAGATAAGCCTTGGCTGCTCACCCACAGCTACCTCTAGAGAGCCTGGCTTCTAGACACTGCCTACACTACACTAATAGGGGATACCTGGACCTGGTATAAGGTGTAAGTACCTTAGGTAGCCACCACACATCAGGCCAGCTTTCTACAATAGACAACTCCATTTACTAACCCATCCTTAGGGTCAGTTGAGAGGAGGTCAGGGAAAGGTTCACCCTCTGCTTCCTGATCCTCGTCAGTAACTATCAGCATGGTTATGTCTGCCCTATTATTGTAGAGTTTCAGGCGATTAACATGGATCACCCTCTTTGGTATCCTGCTAGTGCCCGGGTCCACAAAGTAGGTGACCTAACTCTTCTTTTCTAGGATTGGGTAAGGGCCACTCCATCTGTCCTAAAGTGCCCTGGGAGACACAGGTTCCAGAACCTAAACTTTCTGCCCTGGCTGGAATTCTACTAGTGTAGCTTTTTGGTCATACCACATCTTCTGGAGTTGTTGGCTGGCTTCAAGGTTTTTGGATACCTTTCCCATGTATTCAGCTATCCTAGAGCAGAGGCTAAGCACCCAGTCCACTACATCTTGTTTAGGCTCATGGAGAGGTCTCTCCCAGCCTTCTTTAACAAGTGCAAGTGGTCCCCCTATAGGGTAGCCAAACAGAAGTTCAAAGGGGGAAAACCCTACTCCCTTCTGAGGCACCTCTCTGTAACTGAAAAGCAGGCATAGCAGGAGGACATCCCATCTCCTTTTGAGTTTTTCAGGGAGGCCCATGATCATGCCCTTCAATGTCCCGTTGAATCTATCAACAAGTCCATTGGTTTGTGGATGGTATGGTCTGGTGAATTTATAAGTCACCCCACACTCATTCCACATGTGTTTTAGGTAAGCTGAAATGAAGTTTGTACCTCTGTCAGAAACCACCTCCTAAGGAAAGCCCACTCTGGTAAAAATACCAATCAGGGCCTTGGCTACTGTAGGACCTGTAGTAGACCTAAGGGGAATTGCTTCAGGGTTTCTGGTAGCATGATCCACTACTACCAGTATGTACTGGTTTCCTCAGGCTGTGGGTGGCTAAAGTGGACCTACAATGTCCACACCAACCCTTTCAAAGGGAACCCCCATCACAGGAAGTGGAATGAGGGGGACCTCGGGGTAGCCACCTATCTTGCCACTGGCTTGACAGGTGACTCCGGAGCTAGAAAAATCCTTCAACTTCTGGGACAGATTGGGCCAGTAGAAGTGGTTGACAAGCCTACCCCATGTTTTTGTTTGTCCCAAATGCCTAGCTAGGGGGGTGTCATGGGCCAAGGTTAGGATACACTCCCTAAACTGCTGATGCAATATCCACTCTCCTGGTTGCACCAGGTTTGTGGTATCTGGCCTCAATGTAAAGGAGTCTATCTTCCCAATAGACCCTGTGGGAGCCACTGACACCTCCCTTCTCCTGAGCAGCAGCTTATTGCCTCTGGCCTTCAAGACTAGGACAAGTCTTTTTTCCCTGGCACAGCTGTTCCTTTGAGGGTCCCCCTGGGCCTAAGAGTTCTACCTGGTAAAGCTCCAGCTCCATGGACTCAGTTCCCTCAGGGGATAAGACATCTTCCTGAGAAGAGAGGTCTGTTTCTTGTGCTGTTCAGAGACTGGTCCCCCAGTCCTCTTACCTTTTCTCTTTGAATGTCGGGGCATTATTCCAGGCTACAACACTTCTTTTTCACCCTGTGCTCTTCTTTGTGCTCTTGTTTTCACGCACACCAGTTCAAGGATTCTCAGCATGGTTGCATGGGTTTTGAGCTCTACCTCAGCCCAAGCTGAGGACTCCAGATCACTCCCTAGCAAATATTCCACTGGGATTGCAGAAGAGACCACTACCTGTTTCAGGCCAGTAACCCTTCTAAATTCTAAAGTCACCATAGCCATGGGATGGACTTTAGTCACATTGTCAGCATTGGTAACTGGATAGGTTTATCCAGCCAAATACTGTCCTGGGGAAACCAGTTTCTCTATCACCATGGTGACACTGGCACCTGTATCCCTCAGGGCTTCTAGCGATGTCCCATTAATTAAGAGCTTCTGCCTGTATTTTGACATGTTAGATGGCCAGGCAGCAAGTGTGGCTATATCCACCCCACCCTCAGAGACTAGAGTAGCTTCAGTGTGAACACCAATTTGCTCTGGACATACTGTTGATCCCACCTGGAGACTGGCTATATCAGTACTAACTGGAGTAGTGCTAGGGGGATTCTTTTTGTGACAGGCCAAGTCTCCAGTTTGGTGTCCATGCTGTTTACAGCTGTGACACCAGGGCTTCTTGGAATCAGAGTTTTTACCCTTGTACCCACTTTGGACTGTGAAGAGGCTTGGGCCCACCCTTCTGTGCAGGTTTTGGGGCCTTTGTGAAGACTCTTTGTTTTTGTCCTTAGGTGTCTCACCACCCTTACCCCAGCAGACTTTGTGACCCCTTTCTTTTGGTCTCCCCCTGTGGAAGTCTTGGTCACCTTAGTCTTGACCCAATGGTCTGCCTTCTTTGCCAATTCTTGGGGAGAAATTTGACCTAGGTCTGCCAAATATTGATGCAACTTGTCATTGAAGCAGTTATTTAATAGGTGTTCCTGTATAAATAAATTATGCAGTCCTTCATAGTCATGCACTCCACTACCAGTTATTTAACCATCTAGTGTTTTCACTGAGTAGTCTACAAAATCAACCTAGGACTGGCTCGAGGTTTTGGTGCCCCACTGAACCTAATTCTATACTTCTCAGTGGTGAATCCAAAGCCCTCAATCAGGGTAGCCTTTATGTGGTCATAGGATTCAGCATCTACACCAGTGAGTGTGAGGAGTCTATCCCTACACTTACCAGTAAACAGTTCACAAAGGAGAGCTCCCCAGTGAGATCTACTTAACTTTCTGATTGTACAAGCTCTCTCAAAAGCTGTGAACCACTTGGTGACATCATCACCTTCTTCATATTTTGAGACAATCCCTTTGGAGATTTTTAGGATATTAGTATTCTCTCTGACCCTATTTATGTTGTTGTTATCCTTAATGGGTGCTAAGCCTATTTCTGCTCTCTCCCTTTCTATAGCAAGGAGTTGTTGCTCCACAGCTAACCTTTTGGCCATCCTTGCTAAAAGGAGGTCCTCTTCATTGAGGCTGCCCTCAATGTCCCTAAAGGACCTGGACTCCCCTGTGGAAGATCCAGATCCTGCGAGTACTATCCTTAGAGATAATGGTCTTGGGACTCTGATCTCTCTAGGTAAGTGAGGAGGGGGGAGTTCATCCTTCTCATCACTAACATCTTCCCTGTCAGAGGGGAGGTATTCCTCCTCAGCAGGGTGGTCCCTGGTATACTCTGCTAGAACTCCTGGAGCTTGACCTTGGTAGGGTTGGAACCTGTTTTGTTCTTTTTTCAGCTTACAGAGGGTCCTTAACTCTGCCATCCCTAGATGGAGGTAAGGGATGAGGTTGAGTTCCACAACCATTTCCTCTGAGCTGCTCATTATGCTACTAAAGTTAGGAATACTTTTTAAACTACTTCTAGTTACCAATCCCTAACTTTCAATAACTTTTTAAATCTAAAAAGAAATGATAAGGGGAGTTAACCAAGGCCCTAGCAGGATGTTTACACATTTAGAAAAAATTGCCAAATTCAAAAATCAGTTTCTAAAGGCAATTTTAGAATTTAATTGTGTGATCAGGTATTGGCGGAGTAGTCCAGCAAATGCAAAGTCGTAGATCCCACCGCTGATGCATCAATGTAGAATGCTGGCTCTGTATATACTATATCAAAATGAGATATAGGCCCTCATTACAACCCTGGTGGTCGGTGATAAAGCGGTGGTAATACCGTCAACAGGCTGGCAGTAACTATTGCCAAACTATGACCATGGCGGAAATATCTCAGAAACACAGCCACTTTACCACACCGACCTCCAGGGCTGATACAACAGGCACCACAGCGGTATCCACCTACAGCCAGGCGGAAGCCAGTGTTCCGTCCACTGTATTAAGACACATGATACCACCACCTTTTCCGGGGCGGTACCAACAACACCAAAAGCCTGGCAGAAACACTGCAGAGAAGGGAAACGACTCACCTGTGGAGACTCAGGGAAGAACCACGCCGCCCAAACTCCATATATTTCAAATGCTTTTCTACGTCCTGCTCCACCATGAACACCAACGACGGCGAAGACGACCATGGTGAGTACAGCCGCCTAGCACACATGGGGGGGGGTAGAGAGTGACACACACATGCAATGCCACCACCCCCAACACCATACACACAAGCAGATGCAGTAACATAACATATGTACCCTGTACCCCTCAGGAAAAATGCAACAACAACACAAATAGATTAAAGTGAGTTTAATAAGATAAATAAAGTAGGAGTAAATGCATCCAATCTGAAAGTATACACATATTTACAAATCAAAGGACACTGCCCAGTCCTCATTGTCTGTGGGCCACAAGGCCACATTACAAAGTCCAAGGCCCCACTTGACTCCTGCAACAACACAAAGAAAACACTGCAAGGGGATCAGGTCAAAAATAGGCAGGCACCTCAGGGGGACGGGGAACGGGGGGCACCTCAGCCGGCAGATGGAACAACACCACTGCTTCTGGAGGGGGCAACATGCCTTGGGCGCTGTCCTGGGGAGTGCAAGGCCACAGTCTCTCAAGTGGGTGACATGCCCACTGCTTGGTCCTGGAGAGTGCAAGGCCACAGTCTCTCAAGTGGGTGACTTGCCCACTGCTTGGTCCTGGGGAGTGCAAGGCCACAGTCTCTCAAGTGGGTGACTTGCCCACTGCTTAGTCCTGGGGAGAGCAAGGTCACAGTCTCTCAAGTGGGTGACTTACCCACATGCTCTGGAGGGGGCAACATGCCCTGTGATCTTCATCCTTGGGAGGATGGGGTGAGTGGATGGCTTCTCCACTGGTTCCAGAGGGGGAATCGTGCCCTGTGATCTTCATCCTGGGAAGGATGGGGTGAGTGGATGGCTTCTCCACTGGTTCTGGAGTGGGTATCATGCCCTGTGATCTTCATCCTCGGGAGGATGGGATGAGTAGATGGCTTCTCCACTGGTTCTGGAGGGGACATCATTCCCTGTGATTCAGGTCTTAGGGAGTGCAAGGTCACAGTCTTTCAGCTGGGTATCATACCCACAGGATTTGCAGGGGCAGGCCGCACAACAGCCCATGGATGCAGGACTACACACTGTCAGCCGGCGGTGACGGCTGCTCAATGGTGGTGATGCTGCTGCTGCTGATGGTGGTGGGGGGAAGCTCCAGCCCATCCCCTGAAGCCTCGGATGGCTGCCCACTGGTTCTGCTGCTGGTGGTGGTGCTGGTGGAGCTAGTGGTGGTGGTGGGGGGAAGCTTCTACCCATCCCCTGCAGTCTCGGACGGCTGCCCACTGCTGGTGGTCGTGCTGCTGGTGGTGGAGGGGGGAGGCTCCTGCCCATCTCCTACAGCCTTGGATGGCTGCCCACTGCTGGTGGTTGTGCTGCTGGTGGTGCTGGTGGTGGAGAGGGGAGGCTCCTGCCCATCCCCTGCTGCCTCAGACGGCTGCCCACTGCTGGTGGTCGTGCTGCTTTTGGTGGAGTGGGAGGCTTTTGCCCATCCCCTGCAGCCTCGGATGGGTGCACCGCCATGGTTGGTGGTGTGGGCTCTGACTGAGTCCCAGCACCAGGCCCCTTGTCCTTACTGCCTGCTGGTGAAGGCCCCTTGCCCTTCCTGGCAGCAGCTGGGCATGGCCCCTTGGTCCTCTTGGCAGCAGCTGGGGGTGGCACCTTGACCTTCCTAGCAGCACTTGGGGTAGGCACCCTTTCAGTGTGGCTGCCTGGTGCCCGGGATACTTTCCCACCAGGAGTTGCTGTGGACACGACTGGGCCTGTGGACTGGGTTGCTGAGGTCCTTGCCTGGCTTTTAGTCACCCTAGCCAGAAGTGAAGGATGGGGGGAGGGGTAGGGAAGAGGTCAATGGTGGAGAGGAAAAGCTGCTTTGGGACATTGGTGCGGGAAGAAGGTGAAGGTTTGGGAGTGGAGGAAGAGGGAGTGGTTGTAGGAGGTGTCTGTCTGCTGTGTTTGGGGGCAGGTGCATGGGCTGGATGCTGTTGTGAGGTGAATGGCTGTTGGGTGTCTGAGTGCTTGCGTTTCTGTATCTTGGGAGGAGGGGGACAGACACAGTAGGAGAGGACACAGGGGACGTGTGCATGGTTGTTGGGGTGGTGACTGCCAGTGAGGTGTGTGTTATGACAGGTGTGCTGGTGATGGAGGTAGTGGATGAGGACGTAGTGCATTCAGGTGTGAGTGTTGATGCAACTGGAAGGGAGGAGGATGACGAGGAGGAGGGGTCCACAGTGGATTCTGGATGGTGTTTGTGTGAGTGCCTGTGGGAAGATGTGTGGTGCCTGTGTTTGCCTGTGACACTCTTGTGTGTTGTCCTGTGTGCATACTCGTCTGCCTGTGGGCTTGGGATAGGTTGGGGGTTGAGGGGAATGGGATTGGGCAAAAGAGTTGGAGGGGGGAGGGTGGAAACAGGGACAATGGCTGTAATCAGAGAGGAGGCCAGAGCCTGGATTGATCTCTGATGGGCTGCCAAGCCAGTGTGAATGCCCTCCAGAAATGCATTTGTTTATTGCATTTGGGCTGCCATCCCCCCGATGGCATTCACAATGGTTGACTGCCCAACAGTCCAACAGAGAAGGATCTCAGGAGGTCAATAGCCTCCTCACTCAGGGCAACAGGGTTAACTGGGGCAGGGCCTGAGGTGCCTGGGGCGAAGGAGATGCCTACCCTCCTGGGTGAACGGGCACGGGCAACTCGCGGAGGGGCTGCTGGTACAGGGGGTGTCGGCTGCACCTGTAGCTGGGGTGGGCACAGAGGATGTCTGCCATCACCAGGGAGCTGGTATCCATGTCC
The DNA here is from genome assembly GCF_031143425.1 of Pleurodeles waltl. Lineage (NCBI taxonomy): Eukaryota > Metazoa > Chordata > Amphibia > Caudata > Salamandridae > Pleurodeles > Pleurodeles waltl. Next base: position 206,801,198 of record NC_090441.1, read on the forward strand.
GATATGTCCCCTCCAGTCTCCGCTGTGGTGCTCCCTTCGCCTTCCCTCCCAATGGTGCCCTAATCGTTGGTGGACTCTGGTTCCTGGGTCCTGTGGGATGCAGCTCCATCCGTCGCCGTTGCCTCTGCTCCTCCGCCAGATGATGCTAATGCACATAAGGACAGGGTGACAAAACAAAAAGGGGGGGAGAGACAAAGGATATACTTTGTCAATGGCTGCACCAACACCACTGTTGGCGTACATAGCACCCTCACACACAGGGAACAGCCCTACACACTATGCAATGCACTACCAGTAACAACGTTAGTCACCAGGGCATGGGGAGGGACGCATACCGCCAACTGTAGCATACCTCGGACCCACTCACCCCTGCCCAGTACTGGATGCCTACTAGATAGGTTGGAGCAATTCCCCCACCCGGATACCACCCAACCATGCATAAGTTGCAATGATGGGCACTGTACTAACCCCCTTGTTGCTGCTGTGATGCCCCCAAGCGCCCTTCCAGCTCCAGATAGGCCACCGCCATTATGTGGGCCATCAGGTGGGTCAGGGTTCGACGAGCACTTCTTCCTCTTTGGGAGGCCATCCAGAGCTGGTCCTCCGCCGTCTTCCGTGCGCATCGTCTCAGGTCCTCCCACTGTTTCTGACAGTGGGTGCTCCACCTGCCATAGAACCCAGGGTCCGCAACTCCTCGATGAGGGCACGCCATATAACCTTCTTTTGATGGGCGCTGACCTGCAGAGGAAATATACACAGGGAAAGTATTAGTTAGACCGTCCTCCCTGTTACACTCGTGGCCCACCATAGCCCTTACGCACAGACATGCCCCAGCATACATGCTGTACGCTGCCCAGGGCCCATCCACCAACCCCCCCACACGAGGCCTTCACACACACCACTCCATGCATCCATGCCCCATGCATCGTGCTGACAGTGTACTTACCTGTTGGTCTGGAGGCACATACAACAGTCCATACTGGGATGGGACACCATCCACTAGTCTCTCCAACTCCGCCGAAGTGAAGGCAGAGGCCCTTTCCTCAGTCACACAGGCCATGGTAGGTTCCAGACACAGGTCACAGCAGCACATGCAGTGTAGGTCCTCTCCTGTTGAAGGTCAGGTAGCAAGTGAGTGTACAGATAGAAAATGGCGGTCATATCCACAGCGGTGCATACCGTCATCGCTGGCGTACATCACCATTGGCCACTGTAACCCATTGGGCCCAATGTTATCCAATGAGGAGTTGCACGGCGGTTCATGACCGCCTCCCGCAACGGCGCAGTACGTCAGCGGAATTACCTCAGTTCAGCCTGTCCCTCCACACAGGACAGGCGGACGCCATTTTGGGAGGGGGGGCAGGCCCTGGATAATAACTGCGTCACAATTCAAAATAGGACATACAGGACAAATACCACTTACCCATTACAAATGAACCATCATGCATTCTACTGTTGTGGCCTCGAAGTTCAGCTTGTGACCGTCTCCTCACTCTTTTGTCCCTTAGACTGCAACCGCTGAGGATAAATAGGAGATGGAGACGTCCTCCGGTGTACAGACCCCTGGAGGACAGGAACATTATCCTCACCTACAGACTTGACAAGGCCACAATCACAGAGCTGTGTGCCCAAATGGAGCCTGACCTTATATCTGCTATCCGTCACCCCACTGGGATCCCTCCTCTTGTGGAAGTCCTATCTGTGCTCCATTTCTTGGAAACTGGTTCTTTCCAAGTGACAGTGGGCTTGGCAGCAGGAATGTCACAGCCAGTGTTCTCAATAGTGCTAACCAGAGTGTTGTCTGCCCTGATTAAACACATGTGCAGCTACATCATTTTCCACCAGGTTGAGGATTCGGCCACAGTGAAGGCTGACTTCTATGCAATTGGACATATCCTCAACATAATTGGAGCAAATGATGGAACACATATTGCATTTGTCCCACCCCGGCAAAATGAACAGGTCTACAGAAATCAAAAAAGTTTTCACTCGATGGATGTGCAGATGGTGTGTTTGGCGGACCAGTACATCTCCCATGTCAATGCTAAGTATCCAGACTCAGTGCATGGTGCTTTTATCCTAAGGAATAGCAGCATACCAAATGTGATGGGCCAACTCCAGAGGCACAGGGTGTGGCTAATGGGTGAGCTCTGGTTCCCACCCAGTAGATGTTGGTGCATGGGTATGGTGTGGGCCATAAGGGTTAGTGTGTGGCTAACAGTTGTCCCTCGATATTTGCAGGTGACTCTGGTTACCCCAACCTCTCATGGCTACTGACCCCTGTGAGGAATTCCAGTACAAGAGCAGAGGAATGTTACAATGAGGCACATGGGCGAACAAGAAGGATGATAGAGAGAACCTTTGGCCTCCTGAAGGCCAGGTTCAGGTGCCTCCATCTAACAGGTGGATCCCGGTGCTACTCACCGAAGAAGGTCTGCCAGATCATCGTGGCTTGCTGTATGTTGCACAACCTTGCCTTGAGACGCCATGTGCCTTTTCTGCAGGAGGAGGAGGCTGGAGATGGCCGTTGTAGGAAAGTACCACATTACTTGGCATATTACCCCCATTTTTCACATGTATGTCAGTATGTTTTTGCCTGTCTCACTGGGATCCTGCTGGTCAGGACCCCAGTGCTCATAATTTATGGCCTAATGTGTATGCCTGTGTAATGCCTAACTGTGTCACTGAGGCTCTGCTAACCAGAACCTCAGTGATTCTGCTCTCTCTGCTTTTAAATTTGTCACTGCAGGCCAGTGTCTTCATTTACCAATTTCAATTGGCATACTGGACCCCCCTTATAAGTCCCTAGTATATGGTACCTAGGTACCCAGGGCATTGGAGTTCCAGGAGATCCATATGGGCTGCAGCATTTCTGTTGCCACTCATAGGGAGCTCAGACAAACCATTACACAGGACTGCCACTGCAGCCTGCGTGAAATAGTGCACATACTATTTCACAGCCATTTTCACTGTGCTTAAGTAACTTATAAGTCACCTATATGTCTAACCTTCACTTGCTGAAGGATAAGTGCAAAGTTACTAAGTGTGAGGGCACGCTTGCACTAGCAAAGGTGCCCCCACATAGTTCAGGGCCATTTCCCCGGACTTTGTGAGTGCGGGGATGCCATTACACGTGTGCACTACATATAGGTCAATACCTATATGTAGCTTCACAATGGTAACTCTGAATATGGCCATGTAACATGTCTAAGATCATGGAATTGTCCCCCTATTCCAAATATGGTATTGGGGGTCCAATTACATGCATCCGGGGGCCTCCACCATGGACCCCCAGTACTGCCAAACCAGCTCTCTGTTTCTTGCACTCAGCTACAGCTGCTGCCACCTCACAGACAGGGTTCTGCCCTCCTGGGGTCTGGGCAGCCCAGTCCCAGGAAGGCAGAACAAAGCATTTCCTCTGAGAGCAGGGTGTTACACCCTCTCCCTTTGGAAATAGGTGTTACAGGCTGGGGAGGAGTAGCCTCTCCCAGCCTCTGGAAATGCTTTGAAGGGCACAGATGGTGCCTTCCTTGCATAAACCAGTCTATACTAGTTCAGCGACCCCTACTCCCCTGCTCTGGTGCGAAACTGGACAAAGGAAAGGGGAGTGACCACTCCCCTGTCCATCACCACCCCAGGGGTGGTGACCAGAGCTCCTCCAGTGTGTCCCAGACTTCAGACATCTTGCTTTGCAAGGTGTGGGGAAACTCTGGAGGGCTCTGAGTGGCCAGTGCCAGCAGGTGACGTCAGAGACCCCTCCTGATAGGTCCATACCTGATAAGGTAGCCAATACCCCTCTCAGGGCTATTTAGGGTCTCTCGTGTGGGTTCTCTTCAGATTCTTCTTGCAAGTTTCCTTCAGGAATCCTCTGCAACAACTTTAGACTCTTCTGACCTCGGATCAACTGCAGCCTGCTCCAAGAAACGCTTTAACTGCAACAAAGTGTCCACAAGAGACACTTTTTTCAGCAACCTCAGCTCCAAGTCAGCAACTGCAACAGTTTCCATGGTGTGCACGCTCTGGGGACTCCCTGTTTTCATCCTGCACCAGAAGGACCAAAGAAATCTCCTGTGGAGTGACGTAGTCACCCCTGCTCCAAGCAGGCACCTTCCAAGATGATGACTGGTACCCTGGGACTCCTCTCACAGCGGCGAGCGCGCTCGTAAGGACACAGAGGGTGGACATAATTGACATAGACTGTCCTGAGGTCCTGCTGACGCAAATTGGAGGAGGTAAGACCTTGCCTTCCCCGAGAGCGATGGTACCCCTGTGTACGGCTGCTTCTTCGCCTCCTTAGGACTCTGTGCACTCTTTGCAAAATTCCTTCATGCACAGCCTGGCCCAGACCCCCAGCACTCTGTCCTGTGATTCTCAACTCGCTGAGTTGTTCTCCAGTGGCGTGGGACCTTCTTTTGTTGTGCTGCATCAACTGCATTTTGCACCTCCTTTGAACCCAGATCTTGCGACTCCTGGGGGTGCTGGCTGGCATCCTGAGGGCTCTCTAAAGTGCTGAGAGCCCCCTTTTCCTCCTCATACAGAGTTGAGGCCCCCAGGTCCCTCCTGGTTCCATCCAGCACCATTATGACACAAAATGCACTTTTGTCGTAGCCAAGACCTGTTGGCGACTTCCAACATGAAATCTCGTCTGCAACGATCTTCACACCGTGGGACATCTTTTGCATAATGCAGGAACCTGCTGGCATCTTCCTAGGGTGCATTCCTGCAGTCTTTGACTAACCAGGGACTCTTCTTTTGCACCCTCTTCTGGGTTGGCAGGTGTTCCTGTCCTTCCTGGAACTTCTTTCGACTTCTGGACTTGGTCCCCTTCCTTTGCATGTCTTCAGGTCCAATAATCCAGCAGCTGTTCTTTGCAGACTTGGTTGGCTGCTGCAAAAACCCCAAAACGAGGTGTAGTGTGTCCTAAGGAAACTTGCAGCACTTAACTCCTGCTTTTCTGGGCTCTGGGGTGGGGTAATTTACTTACCTTTACTGTTTATTTACTCTCCCAGCGATTCTGCATACACTACACTTGTCTAGGGGGGAAATCGTGATTCGAATTCCACTTTCTTAGTATATGGTTTGTGTTGCCCCTAGACCTAATTATTCCCATTGCATTCTATAGGATTTCCTCCTGGGTGCATTGTTCTATGACCATTTACTTGTCTAATTTTGGTGTCTAGTGTATATATTGTGTATAATACTTACCTCCAGAAGGAGTATTGTCTCCATGTTTTTTTTGGTACTGTCACTGTAGGAGGCTGGCCTGGCTTATAGTGGGTACCTTGTGGTATTTACACCTTGTGCCAGATCAAGTTATCCCTTATTAATAGATTAGTAGTGTTCTAGCAGCTTAGGTTGATAGAGGTAGCTATAGCAGAGCAGCTTAGGCTGAACTAGGAGACATGTAAAGCTCCTACTATACCACGTATCACTTAGCACTATATCATAAGAAACACAATACTCAGAGTTACTAAAAATAAAGGTACTTTATTTTAGTGACAATATGCCAAAAGTATCTCAGAGGATACCCTCCCTTAGGAGGTAAGTAAAATACACAAAATATACACACAAACCAAAATCAGGTAAGAAAAACACTTAGAAAAGTAGTGCAAACACTGTAGAACACAATAGAATGCAATAAGAGACAATAGGCCTAGGGGAAACACAAACCATATACTCCAAAAGTGGAATGCGAACCACAAATGGACCCCAGGCCTAGTGTAGTGTGTAGAGGGTTGCTGGGAGTGTAAGAAAACACTAAGGGTGTCCAAGATACCCCACCCCAAGACCCTGAAAAGTAGGAGTAAAGTTGCCCTACTACCCCAGAAAGGCAGTAAAGTCGAAATAGGGGATTCTGCAAACACAACAACTGACTGCAAAGCACTGAAGACGGATTCCTGGACCAGAGGATCTGTAAAGGAAGGGGACCAAGTTCAAGAGTCATGCAAGTGTCCAGGGGGCACAGGAACCCACCAAACCCCGGATGAAGGTGCAAAAGGGCTGCCTCCAGGTGGAAGAAGCCAAAGATTCTGCAACAACGGAAAGTGCCAGGAACTTCTCCTTTGGTCAGAAGATGTCCCACGGTGTGCTGGAGGATCCAGGGTTGTTTCCACACAGAAAGACTGCAAACAAGCCTTGCTAGCTGCAAGAGTTGCAGTTGAAGGTTTTGGGTGCTGCCAGGGCCCAGGAAGGATCAGGAGGTCGCCCCTTGGAGGAGGAGACAGAGGGGACGCTCTGCAATACAGAGAGCCCATGCAGAAGCAGGCAGCACCCGTAGAAGCACCTGAACACACATTCAGAAGATCTGAGCACAGTGGTCATCTCAGCACAACAAAAGAGGGTCCCACGAAGTCGGAGTCCAACTCAGCGAGTTGAGCAATGCAGGATGGAGTGCTGGGGACCTGGGCTGGCTGTGCACAAAGGAAGCCTTGCAAAAGTGCACAGAAGCCCTAGCAGCTGCAGTTCATGCAGTACCCAGGATTACTGTCTGGTATGGGGAGGCAAGGACTTACCTCCTCCAAATTTGGACAGAAGGGCCACTGGACGGTCAGAGACACTTGGATCCAGCTCCTGTGTTCCAGGGACCACCCTCATCAAGATGAGAGGGTACCCAGAGGACCGGTGATGCAGACGTTTGGTGCCTGCGTTAGCAGGGGGAAGATTCCCTTGACTCACAGGAGATTTCTTCTTGGTGTCCAGTGCAGGGTGAAGGCAGACAGTCCTCAGAGCATGCACCACCAGGAAACAGTTGAGAAAGCTGGCAGGATGAGGCGCTACAATGTTGCTGGTAGCCTTCTTGCTACTTTGTTGCCATTTTGCAGGCGTCTTGGAGCAGTCAGCGGTCGATCCTTGGCAGAAGTCGAAGAGAGAAGTGCAGAGGAACTCTGGTGAGCTCTTGCATTCGTTATCTGATGAGAAACCCACAGGAGAGACCCTAAATAGCCCTCAGAGAATGATTGGTTACCTAACCAGGTAAGCCTATCAGGAGGGGTCTCTGACGTCACCTGCTGGCACTGGCCACTCAGAGTTCTCCATTGTGCTCTCACACCTCTGCATTCAATATGGCAGAGGTATGGGACACACTGGAGGAGCTCTGGGCACCTCCCCTGGGGAGGTGCTGGTCAGGGGGGTGGTCACTCCCCTTTCCTTTGTCCTGTTTCGCGCCAGAGCAGGGCTGGGGGGATCCCTGAAACCTTGTAGACTGGCTTATGCAAGGAGGGCACCATCTGTGCCCTTCAAAGCATTTTCAGAGGCCAGGAGAGGCTACTCCTCTCAGGCCCTTAACACCTATTTCCAAACGGAGAGGGTGTAACACCCTCTCTCAGAGGAAATCCTTTGTTCTGCCTTCCTGGGACTGGGCTGCCAGGCCCCAGGGGGGCAGAAACCTGTCTGAGAGTTGGCAGCAGCGGTAGCTGCAGAGAAAACCCCACTGAGCTAGTTTGGTAGTACCCAGGCTCTATGCTGGAGCCCCGGGGATGCATGGAATTGATCCTCCAATACCAGAATGGTATTGGGGTGACAATTCCATAATCCTAGACATGTTACATGGCCATGTTCTGAGTTACCATTGTGACTCTACATATAGCCCTCAGCCATGTAGTTCATGCGTGTAATGGTGTCCCCGCACTCACAAAGTCTGGGGAATTTGCCCTGAACAATGTGGGGCACCTTGGCTTGTGCCAGGGTGCCCTCACACTAAGTAACTTTGCACCTAACCTTCACTAAGTGAGGGTTAGACATATAGGTGACTTATAAGTTACTTAAGTGTAGTGGAGAATGGCTGTGAAATAACTTGGACATTATTTCACTCAGGCTGCAGTGGCAGTCCTGTGTAAGAATTGTCAGAGCTCCCTGTGTGTGGCAAAAGAAATACTGCAGCCCATAGGGATCTCCTGGAACCCCAAAACTCTGGGTACCTAGGTACCATATACTAGGGAATTGGAGGGTTGTTCCAGTGTGCTAATGAGAATTGGTAAAATTAGTCACTAGCCTGCAGTGACAATTTTAAAAACAGTGAGAGCATAAACACTGAGGTTATGGTTAGCAGAGCCTCAGTGATAATTAGGCACCACACAGGGAACACATACAGGGCACACTTTATGAGCACTGGGGTCCTGGCTAGCAGGATCCCAGTGACACAGGCACAAACAACATACATACAGGTAACAAATGGGGTAACATGCCAGGCAAGATGGTACTTTCCTACACAACCCTCCCCCCAAACGAGGGACAATAAGGCTAACCTTGCCCAGATGAATCTTCATTGTTTGAGGGGAAATATCTGAAGAGTCCATCTGCACTGGAGTGGGTACTCCCAGGTCTATGTTCCACTGTATAGTCCATTCCCTGTAGAGGTATGGACCACCTCAACAATTTAGGGTTTTTACCTTTCATTTGTTTTAGCCAAAGTAGAGGTTTGTGGTCTGTCTGAACAATAAAGTAAGTACCAAACAGGTATGGTCTCAACTTTTTCAGTGCCCAGACCACAGCAAAGGCCTCCCTCTCTATGACAGACCAATGTTTTTCTCTAGGGGTCAACCTCCTGCTGATAAAAGCAACAGGTTGATCCTGGCCCTCAGTATTAAGCTGTGATAGCACTGCCCCAACCCCCAATTCAGAAGCACCAGTCTAGACTATGAACTTTTTGGAGTAGCAATGGCTTTTTAGGACAGGTGCAGAGCACATGGCCTGTTTGAGCTCATCAAAAGCTTTTTGACAGTTGGCTGTCCACAATACCTTTTTAAGCATCATCTTACTAGTGAGGTCATTAAGAGGAGCTGCAATGGAGCCATAATTCTTAATAAACCTCCTATAGTACCCTGTGAGGCCTAAAAAGGCTCTCACCTGGGTCCGAGTTGTAGGGGGAGCCCATTCCATAATGGTCTCGATCTTCCCCTGCAGTGGTGCAATCTGCTCCCCACCTACCAGGTGGCCCAGATAAACCACTTTCCCCTGCCCTATCTGGCATTTGGATGCCTTGATAGTGAGGCCTGCCTTTTGCAGGGCCTACAAACCTTTCCACAGGTGGACCAGGTGATCATCCCAGGTGGAGCTAAAGACATCTATATCATCTAGATATGCTGCACTAAAAGCTTCCAACCCTTGCAGGACTGTGTTCACCAACCTTTGAAAAGTGGCAGGTGCATTCTTCAGACCAAATGGCATCACAGTGAATTGATAGTGCCCTTCAATGGTTGAGAATGCAGTTTTATGTTTTGCATCTTCTGATAATTTAATCTGCCAATACCCTGCAGTTAAATCAAAAGTGTTTAGATACTTGGCAGAAGCCAGTGTATCTATCAGCTCATCTGCCCTGGGTACAGGGTAAACATCTGTCTTGGTTACTTGGTTGAGCCCCCTATAGTCAACACAAAACCTCATCTCTCTTTATCTATCTTTACAGTGAGGTTTTGCAACCAGCACCCCTGGGCTTTCTGAAGAATCAATCACTCTTAAGTCCAACATTTTCTGAACTTTTTGTTTAATGCAGTCCCTGACATGGGCAGGCTGCCTATACATCTTTCTTTTGACAGGTAAACTGTCTCCAGTATTGATTGTATGCTCACACCAAGTAGTGGTACCTGGTATCAGTGAGAAGAGTTCAGAAAACTGACTTAAAAGATTTACACAGTTATCTTTCTGCTCAGCAGTAAGACAATCTGCAAGTATCACTCCCTCCACTAAGCCATCAGCTTCAGTGGTGGAGAAGAGATCAGGGAGAGGGTCACTCTCTTCTTCCTGTCCCTCATCAGTTGCCATAAGCAGAGTGAGATCAGCCCTGTCATAGTAGGGTTTTAGGTGGTTCACATGGAGCACTCTAAGGGGACTCCTGGCAGTGTCCAGGTCTACCAAGTAGGTAACCTCACTCTTTTTCTCTACAATTAGATGGGGTCCACTCCATTTCTCCTGGAGTGCTCTTGGGGCCACAGGCTCCAATACCCACACCTTCTGTCCTGGGTGGTACTGGGTCAGGAGAGCCTTCTGGTCATTCCATTGCTTTTGCAGCTCTTGGCTGGCCTGAAGGTTTTTACTGGCCTTCTTCATGTACTCAGCCTTTCTTGATCTTAGGCCAAGTACATAGTCCGCAATTTCCTGTTTAGGAGCTTTTAAAGGTTGTTCCCAACCCTACTTAACAAGTGCAAGGGGACCTCTCACAGGGTGCCCAAAGAGGACTTCGAAGGGGCTGAAGCCCACTCCTTTTTGGGGTACCTCCCTGTAAGCAAAAAGGAGGCAAGGTAACAGGACATCCCATCTCCTTCTGAGTTTTTCAGGGTGTCCCATTATCATACCTTTGAGAATTTTATTAAACCTCTCAACCAGACCATTTGTTTGTTTGTGGATAATAAGGAGTAGTGAACTTGTATGTTACACCACACTCCTTCCACATTGCTTTGAGGTATGTAGACATGAAGTTACTACCTCTGTCTGACACCACTTCCTTAGGGAAGCCCACTCTGGAAAAGATTCCCAAGAGGTCCTTTGCCACTGCAGGAGCTGTAGTGGTCCTTAAGGGGATTGCTTCAGGGTACCTAGTGGCATGATCCACTACCACAAGGATAAAACTATTGCCTGAAGCTGTTGGAGGGTCAAGGGGGCCAACTATGTCAACCCCTACCCTTTCAAAGGGCACCCCAACAACAGGAAGTGGAATTAAGGGGGCCTTTGGAGTGTCACCAGTCTTGCCACTGGCTTGGAAGGTCACACAAGAGTGACCAAACTCTTTGGTGTCCTCTGACATATGAGGCCAGTGAAACAGGGGAACAAGCCTGTCCCAAGTTTTACTTAGACCCAAATGCCCAGCCAAAGGAATGTCATGTGCCAAGGTAAGAAGAAACTCTCTGTATTGCAAAGGGATGACCAATCTCCTGGCAGCTCCAGGTTTAGGGTCCCTTGATTCAGTATACAGGAGGTTGTCTTCCCAATACACCTTATGACTATCACTGATATCCCCATTCTGCTGCTTGACAGCTTGCTGTCTCAAAACCTCAAGTGTTGGACAGGTCTGATGTGTCACACTCAGCTCTTCACTAGCTGGCCCCCCAGAACCCTAAAGCTCAGCAGTGTCTGCTGCCAGCTCATCTGTTGTAGGTTCTGCACAGAGAGAGGATTCCTCTTCCTCAAAAGGGGAATCTTCTGGTGAGGGAGGGATAGTGGGAAAGGATTTACCCTTCCTACCCCTAGCTTTTGGGAGCACTTGGTCCATTGTTCCAGGATCCAAGTTTCCCTGTCCTTTTTGCTTCTTGTCCTGAGCCCTTGTTAAAGCACAAATATGCCCAGGAATGCCCAGCATTACAGCATGAGCCTCCAACTCCACTTCAGCCCAAGCTGATGTCTCCAAATCATTGCTTAGTAAGCAATCTACAGGTAATTCAGTGGCTACCACAACTTTCTTTGGACCAATAACCCTCCCCCAGTTGAGATTCACAACAGCCATGGGGTGGCTAAGTGTGTTATTGTGAGCATCAGTCACTTGGTACTGCTGACCAAGTAGGTGTTGATCAGGGTGAACCAGTTTCTCTATAACCATAGTTACACTGGCTCCTGTGTCCCTGTAGGCCTCAACCTCAACACCATTAATTAGGGGTAGTTGCTTGTACTTACCCATATTAAGGGGACAAGCAACCAAGGTGGCAAAGTCAATGCCACCATCAGACACTAAAACAGCTTCTGTGGTCTCCCTAACAAGACCAACCCCAACTACACTGCCAATAGTGAGCCCAGCTACACCCTTGGATTGGCTATTTATAGTATACTTCCCACCACCATTGCTATTACTAGGGGCACTAGAGGTTTCAGTTGGGGTTGTGGTAGTGGGAGCCATAGTGTTTTTCTTTGGGCAAGTGGTATCACTTGCCCAATTGCCTTTTACTTTAGATAAATAACACTATGGCTTTTTCTTTTTGTTAGAAGAGGATTTGGACCCACCACCCCTAGAGGATTGTTGTGGGCCTGGTGAAGACTCAGAATATTTTTTATCTTTGTCCCCACCCTTGTCAGAAAACTTTTCATCCTTCTTCTTGCCATCCTTGTCACCCACCAGCATGAACTTTTCCGTTCACTCTTGTTCTGACCCATTTGTCTGCCTTCTTTTCCAATTCTTGGGGAGAGGTCAGATCTGAGTCTACCAAGTACTGGTGCAACAAATCAGACACACAATTGTTCAAAATATGCTCTCCCAGGATTAGATTATACAGGCTTTCATAGTCAGTCACCTTACTGCCATGTAACCAACCCTCCAAGACCTTCCCTTAACAGTCTACAAAGTCTGTCCAGTCTTGAGAGGACTCTTTTCTGGTGTCTCTGAACTTAATCCTGTATTGTTCAGTGGTTAAGGCAAATCCATCCAAGAGTGCATCGTTCAAAACTTTGTAGTTATTAGCATCACTTTCTCTGATAGTAAGGAGCCTAACCCTACCCTTACCAGAGAAAGATAGCCACAAGATAGCAGCCCACTGCCTTTGAGGGACCAACTGTACCATACAGGCAATTGCAGCAAACCACTTGTTAATGTCATCCCCCTCCTTGTAAGTGGGGGCTATCTTATGCAGGTTTCTGGAATATTGCTCTCTAACAGGATTACTATCAAAAACACTGCTGCTGCCACCATGGGGAACTAACCCCAACCTCTGCCTTTCCCTTTCTACATCCAGAGATTCCCAGTCTAAGGCCAGCTGCTGCTGTTTAAGCTTCAGCCTGGCCTCTTTCAACCTCAGCTTTCTGAGTTCCCTTTCCATTAAGTTATCCTCAGGGTGGGAGGCTTGGGAATTGTGAGACACAGAAGAAATGTGGGAATTGGCAGAGAGAGACCTGTCCCTAACTGGCTGGACTCTAGTAACCTGGCCTTTAGGAGTGAATGGTGCCCTATTAGTGTGTGACCCCCTCCCACTACCAGTGTCACTAGATGGCCAGTTAGCTGACAGGTCCTTGGAAGAACCCTCCCCAGCATCCTCAAGGGACTCTTCCGAGTCTGTCTGGGTACCCCCCTCCTCCGCCTCCTGATCCTGGGATGGGCCAAACTGGTTCTGGTCACTATCTAGGAGAAGGCTAAGGAGAAGCTCTTTTGTAGGATTCTTCCTAATTGCTAAACCTCTTTCAATTCAGAGACCCCTCAAACTTTTAAAGTTTAGATTCCCATATGTTGCCTGGACAACTGTGGGAGTAAGCTCAACTGCAGACATGATAGAAAAGGTTTAGGACAGAGAGAGAAAAAAGTTTTTAGAACTTTTATAAGAAAAGAAAAACACTTTTTCAAACGTTTGAAATCTTTTTAAAGTTTTCAGAAACTTTTTTAGAAAGTTTTAGAGAAGGAAAGTCAAACTGTTTAGGTTACTATGTATATTCTGAAGTATTTGGTAAATGTTTTTCTTATGAAAAGCACCAATGACAAAGTGGTAAAGCAGTTACAAGTACTTATCCCACCGCTGCACCACCAATGTAGGAGGCTGGCCTGGCTTATAGTGGGTACCTTGTGGTACTTACACCTTGTGCCAGGTCCAGTTGTCCCTCATTGGTAGATTAGTAGTGTTCTAGCAGCCTAGGCAATAGAGGTAGCTATAGCAGAGCAGCTTAGGCTGAACTAGGAGACATGCAAAGCTCCTACTATACCACTTATATCACTTAGCACTATATCATAAGAAACACAATACTCAGAGTTACTAAAAATAAAGGTACTTTATTTTAGTGACAATATGCCAAAAGTATCTCTGAGGGTATACTCCCTTAGGAGGTAAGTAATATACACAAAATATACACACAAACCAAAATCAGGTAAGTAAAACACTTAGAAAAGTAGTGCACACACTGTAGAACACAATTGAATGCATTAGGAGACAATAGGCCTAGGGGCAACACAAACCATATACTCCAAAAGTGGAATGCGAACCACGAATAGACCCCAGGCCTATTGTAGTGTGTAGAGGGTCGCTGGAAGTGTGAGAAAACACTAAGGGTGTCCAAGATACCCCACCGCAAGACCCTGAAAAGTAGGACTAAAGTTACCCTACTACCCCAGCAAGACAGTAAAGTCGAGATAGGGGGTTCTGCAAAGACGACAACTGACTGCAAAGCACTGAAGACGGGTTCCTGGACCTGAGGACCTGCAAAGGAAGGGGACCAAGTCCAAGAGTCACGCAAGTGTCCAGGGGGGTAGGAGCCCACTAAACCCCAGATGAAGGTGCAAAAGGGCTGCCTCTGGGTGGAAGAAGCCAAGGATTCTGCAACAACAGAAGGAGCCAGGAACTTCTCCTTTGGTCAGAAGATATCCCACGGCGTGCTGGAGGATGCATAGTTGTTTCCACGCTGAAGAACCGAAAACAAGCCTTAATAGCTGCAACAGTCGCATTTGAAGATTATGGGTGATGCCAGGGCCCAGGAATGATCAGGAGGTCACCCCTTGGAGGAGGAGACAGAGGGGACGCTCAACAACACAGAGAGCCTATGCAGAAGCAGGTAGCACCCGCAGAAGCACCTGAATAGGCATTCAGAATATCTGAACATGGCGGTCGTCTCAGCACAACAAAAGAGGGTCCCACGAAGTCGGAGTCCAACTCAGCGAGCTGGGCAATGCAGGACAGAGTGCTGGGGATCTGGGCTAGGCTGTGCACAAAGGAAGTCTTGCAAAAGTGCACAGTAGCCCTAGCAGCTGCAGTTCACGCAGTACACAGGATTACTGTCTGGCGTGGGGAGGCAAGGACTTACTTCCACCAAATTTGGACAGAAGGGCCACTGGACTGTCGGGGACACTTGCATCCAGCTCTTGTGTTCCAGGGACCACGCTCATCAAGATGAGAGGGGACCCAGAGGACCGGTGATGCAGAAGTTTGGTGCCTGCATTAGCAGAGGAAAGATTCCCTCGACCCACAGGAGATTTCTTCTTGGCTTCCAGTGTAGGGTGAAGGCAGACAGTCCTCAGAGCATGCACCACCAGGAAACAGTCGAGAAAACCGGCAGGATGAGGCGCTACAATGTTGCTGGTAGTCTTCTTGCTACTTTGTTGCGGTTTTGCAGGCGTCCTGGAGCAGTCAGCGGTCGATCCTTGGCAGAAGTCGAAGAGAGAAGTGCAGAGGAACTCTAGTGAGCTCTTGCATTCGTTATCTGACGAGAAACCCACAGTTGAGGCCCTAAATAGCCCTCAGAGGAGGATAGGCTAAAGAGAGAGGTAAGCACCTATCAGGAGGGGTCTCTGACGTCACCTGCTGGCACTGGCCACTCAGATTTCTCCATTGTGCCCTCACACCTCTGCATTCAAAACAGCAGAGGTCTGGGACACACTGGAGGAGGTCTGGGCAACTCCGCTGGGGAGGTGCTGGTCAGGGGAGGGGTCACCCCCCTTTCCTTTGTCCAGTTTTGTGCCAGATCAGGGCTGGGGGGATCCCTGAACAGGTGTAGACTGGCTTATGCAAGGAGGGCACCATCTGTGCCCTTCAGGGCATTTCCAGAGGCCAGGAGAGGCTACTCCTCTCAGGCCCTTAACACCTATTTCCAAAGGGAGAGGGTGTAACACCCTCTCTCAGAGGAAATCCTTTGTTCTGCCTTCCTGGGACTGGGCTGCCCAGGCCCCAGGGGGGCAGAAACCTGTCTGAGGGTTGGCACCAGCGGTAGCGGCAGAGAAAACCCCAGCAAGCTAGTTTGGCAGTACCCGGGCTCTATGCTGAAGCCCCGGGGATGCATGGGATTGTCCCCCCAATACCAGAATGGTATTGGGGTGACAATTCCATGATCTTAGACATGTTACATGGCCATGTTCGGAGTTACCATTATGACGCTACATATAGGTATTGACCTATATGTAGTTCACGCGTGTAATGGTGTCCCCGCACTCACAAAGTCTGGGGAATTTGCCCTGAACAATGTGGGGGCACCTTGGCTAGTGCCAGGGTGCCCTCACACTAAGTAACTTTGCACCTAACCTTCACTAAGTGAGGGTTAGACATAAAGGTGACTTATAAGTTACTTAAGTGTAGTGTAAAATGGATGTGAAATAACGTGGACGTTATTTCACTCTGGCTGCAGTGGCAGTCCTGTGTAAGAATTGTCAGAGCTCCCTATGGGTGGCAAAAGAAATGCTGCAGCCCATAGGGATCTCCTGGAACCAATAGGGAATTATAAGGGTGTTCCAGTGTGCCAATGAGAATTGGTAAAATTAGTCACTAGCCTGCAGTGACAATTTTAAAAGCAGAGAGAGCATAAACACTGAGGTTCTGGTTAGCAGAGCCTCAGTGATACAGTTAGGCACTACACAGGGAACACATACAGGGCACACTTTATGAGCACTGGGGTCCTGGCTAGCAGGATCCCAGTGACACAGGCAAAAACAACATACATACATGTAGAAAATGGGGGTAACATGCCAGGCAAGATGGTACTTTCCTGCAGTCACCCAAATAAATACCTTTATTTGTAGTAACACTGGGTATTGTCCTTGCTTGTGTATAAGTACTGTGTAACTATAAATGGTATTGCATGAGCTTTGCATGTCTCCTAGTTCAGCCTAAGCTGCTCTGCTATAGCTGCCTCTATCATCCTAAGCTGCTAGACCACTACTACATTTCAATTATAAGGGATAACTAGACCTGGTATAAGGTGTAAGTACCCAAGGTACCCACTACAAACCAGGCCATCCTCCTACAGCCGTGTGGCAGCAGCGGATCCTGAGGACAGTGAAGATGAGGAGGCAGAGGATGAGGACAACAGAACTGCAGTGATTCATCAATACTTCCAATGACACGCAGGTAAGACAGTGTAACTTCACATTTCCATTACAGCTTTATGTTTGACATTGTCACTGGCAGGCTGTGAATTCCCATGTCTATGCCCACTCACTGTACCCTTTTCAACTCTTTTTGCAGAAGTTGGTGCCCCAATATTGCTCCTAGTGTGTTCACTGCAGCAAACTACAGGTCTTTCATATGTAAACATTACTGTACAATTGAATTGCAATGTTTAAACCTTGTTAAACTAATACATACTTAAATAATTTGACAAACTCCATACTTGCATTTTTTAAAGTGTGTTTATTACAGTGCTCTGAAGAAAAGGGGAAAGTGCAATGGGCTGGGGTGATGATGGAGAAAAGTCCAGGCTAGAGTCCAGTCTATTTGTAGCACAGGTGCATTGTCCAAGGGGGCATTGGAAGGGGAGCAATGGCAGTTCAAGGTGGACAGGGTGACAGAGTGGGACACAAGGGTGACAATCAGGAGAGTGTTATTTCCTGGCAGGGTCTTGGCAATAGTGTAGGAGGCTGGTCTGCTTTGTAGTAGGTACCATGGGGTACTTACACTCTGCACCAGGTCCAGTTATCCCTTATTAGTGTAGAAGAGGTGTTTCTAGCAGCTTAGGCTGATAGAAGGTAGCTTTAGCAGAGCAGCTTAGGCTGAACTAGGAGACATGCAAAGCTCCTACTATACCACTGGTGTCATATGCACAATATCATAAGAAAACACAATACACAGATATACTAAAAATAAAGGTACTTTATTTTTATGACAATATGCCAAACCGTATCTCAGTGAGTACCCTCAGTATGAGGATGACAAATATACACAAGATATATGTACACAATACCAAAAATATGCAGTAATAGCAAAAGGAAGTAATGCAAGCAGTGTAAAGCTACAATAGATCAGGTAGGGAGAGCTTTTTGCGCCTTTACCTACGCTTATGTGCCTACAGCAAATTATTTTTACGGTTGAGAAAAGTGCTAAAAGTGTTAAAAGTTAAAAACTAAATTTGATTGTACCAACAGAATACGTGTGTGCAGTGGGTATCCTGCCTAATTGAAATAATAATAATTGAAATACTCGTTTTAATCGTTTTTTAAAGTGTTTTTACTTGTATGAATTTCGCTAGTAAAGACATGCTGGTATAAGGTTAAATCTGTTTTAAATAAGTTATTCCATACATTAGTAACGTTAAAATCATATTAAATATAGGGCAGGTCGCTTTCTCGGAGAAAAGAATCGAAAAACGGCCGCCATTTTGGAGGTTGGCATTCTAGTTTCTGTCAGTAAGCTATTTAAACAATACATGGCCGCGGCGCGCAGCGGCAGGAAGGGAGAGCTTTGTGCACCTTTACCTACACTTATGTGCCTACAGCAAATTATTTTTACGGTTGAGAAAAGTGCTAAAAGTGTTAAAAGTTAAAAACTGAATTTGATTGTACCAACAGAATACGTGTGTGCAGTGGGTATCCTGCCTAATTGAAATAATAATAATTGAAATACTCGTTTTAATCGTTTTTTAAAGTGTTTTTACTTGTATGAATTTCGCTAGTAAAGACATGCTGGTATAAGGTTAAATCTGTTTTAAATAAGTTATTCCATACATTAGTAATGTTAAAATCATATTAAATATTGGGCAGGTCGCTTTCTCGGAGAAAAGAATCGAAAAACGGCCGCCATTTTGGAGGTTGGCATTCTAGTTTCTGTCAGTAAGCTATTTAAACAATACATGGCCGCGGCGCCCAGCGGCAGGTAGGGAGAGCTTTTTGCGCCTTTACCTACGCTTATGTGCCTACAGCAAATTATTTTTACGGTTGAGAAAAGTGCTAAAAGTGTTAAAAGTTAAAAACTGAATTTGATTGTACCAACAGAATATGTGTGTGCAGTGGGTATCCTGCCTAATTGAAATAATAATAATTGAAATACTCGTTTTAATCGTTTTTTAAAGTGTTTTTACTTGTATGAATTTCGCTAGTAAAGACATGCTGGTATAAGGTTAAATCTGTTTTAAATAAGTTATTCCATACATTAGTAACGTTAAAATCATATTAAATATAGGGCAGGTCGCTTTCTCGGAGAAAAGAATCGAAAAACGGCCGCCATTTTGGAGGTTGGCATTCTAGTTTCTGTCAGTAAGCTATTTAAACAATACATGGCCGCGGCGCGCAGCGGCAGGTAGGGAGAGCTTTTTGCGCCTTTACCTACGCTTATGTGCCTACAGCAAATTATTTTTACGGTTGAGAAAAGTGCTAAAAGTGTTAAAAGTTAAAAACTGAATTTGATTGTACCAACAGAATACGTGTGTGCAGTGGGTATCCTGCCTAATTGAAATAATAATAATTGAAATACTCGTTTTAATCGTTTTTTAAAGTGTTTTTACTTGTATGAATTTCACTAGTAAAGACATGCTGGTATAAGGTTAAATCTGTTTTAAATAAGTTATTCCATACATTAGTAACGTTAAAATCATATTAAATATAGGGCAGGTCGCTTTCTCGGAGAAAAGAATCGAAAAACGGCCGCCATTTTGGAGGTTGGCATTCTAGTTTCTGTCAGTTAGCTATTTAAACAATACATGGCCGCGGCGCGCAGCGGCAGGTAGGGAGAGCTTTTTGCGCCTTTACCTACGCTTATGTGCCTACAGCAAATTATTTTTACGGTTGAGAAAAGTGCTAAAAGTGTTAAAAGTTAAAAACTGAATTTGATTGTACCAACAGAATATGTGTGTGCAGTGGGTATCCTGCCTAATTGAAATAATAATAATTGAAATACTCGTTTTAATCGTTTTTTAAAGTGTTTTTACTTGTATGAATTTCGCTAGTAAAGACATGCTGGTATAAGGTTAAATCTGTTTTAAATAAGTTATTCCATACATTAGTAACGTTAAAATCATATTAAATATAGGGCAGGTCGCTTTCTCGGAGAAAAGAATCGAAAAACGGCCGCCATTTTGGAGGTTGGCATTCTAGTTTCTGTCAGTTAGCTATTTAAACAATACATGGCCGCGGCGCGCAGCGGCAGGTAGGGAGAGCTTTTTGCGCCTTTACCTACGCTTATGTGCCTACAGCAAATTATTTTTACGGTTGAGAAAAGTGCTAAAAGTGTTAAAAGTTAAAAACTGAATTTGATTGTACCAACAGAATACGTGTGTGCAGTGGGTATCCTGCCTAATTGAAATAATAATAATTGAAATACTCGTTTTAATCGTTTTTTAAAGTGTTTTTACTTGTATGAATTTCGCTAGTAAAGACATGCTGGTATAAGGTTAAATCTGTTTTAAATAAGTTATTCCATACATTAGTAACGTTAAAATCATATTAAATATAGGGCAGGTCGCTTTCTCGGAGAAAAGAATCGAAAAACGGCCGCCATTTTGGAGGTTGGCATTCTAGTTTCTGTCAGTAAGCTATTTAAACAATACATGGCCGCGGCGTGCAGCGGACGTGCCCCTGGCGCGCCGAAGGCGCGCCAAAGGCAAGCCCGTCTGCGCCCGTCCGCGCCAGAACGAGCCAAGAGCCAAGAAATTATGCTCAAAACCCCTTAGGGAAAGAAATCATTACCTACTCAAGAGAGGATCTGTGCAGCTTAAATAATATTCATCACAAGGGGTGTGGAAAGAGCACTGACCTCCACAATGGTCAGTTTAGATGCCCTTCTTGTGCCTGGTCCTTCCAAGTTGACCTGCCACGACGAGAGGACAAGGGTCCTGACAATCTTCCCATTTTTTTACTCAATTGCCGTTCGTTAGGAGCTCATACACTAGATATTCATCTCTTGGTGGAACAAAGAGAGCCTCTGGCCATGTTTTTGACTGAAACATAGCTGAATGAAAGCTCTGCGCCAGATATTGTAATGGCTCTTCCAAGCGGATATAAGATAAGTAGATTAGATAGACTTTCTAGAGGAGGTGGTATAGCAGTGATTTATAGAGACTCCTGCAAGATTACTACAGCACCCACTTCAATTAAAGATGGGGAAAGCATGTCTTTCTCCATCAATGTGAATCCTCATTATACTTTATCGGGGGTTCTAATTTATCGACCTCCAGGCCCTATGGGAGATTTTATGTCCTCATTAGCGGAAAATATTTCACAATCAATATATACTAAACCTAACTTTCTAGTGTTGGGAGACTTTAACTTACAGGCCGAAAAGATGGATAAGGCCTCTACTAAGATGTTGATTTCAGATATGATGGCCTGT
This sequence comes from Pleurodeles waltl, assembly GCF_031143425.1. NCBI lineage: Eukaryota > Metazoa > Chordata > Amphibia > Caudata > Salamandridae > Pleurodeles > Pleurodeles waltl. Next base: position 206,822,119 of record NC_090441.1, read on the forward strand.
GACTTAGTACAGTTAATTCAGGGACCTACTCACAACAGAGGACACACACTTGATCTAGTTTTCTCTAACGTATCATGTCTAGAATTTATATCCTCACTTCCACTTGCTTGGTCAGATCATTATCTGATAGAGTTAGAACTATCTATCTCACAGCAGAGGTTTTTGAACATGGCCGCCTCTTCATGTAGAAGAAAGTGGCATAAACTAAAAGCCACTGAGTGGATTAAGGCACTTGAAAAAAAGAAGCCAGGGCAGATAAATACAAACAATATATCAGACTTCACGCAATCCATGAATAAATGGATAGAGGACAGCCTGGATGAAACAATACCTTTCTACTACACCAGAAATATAGGCCGAAAGAAATCGGCACCCTGGTTTAATGACCGCCTCCTAGAGAAGAAAAGAGGCTGTAGGAAACTAGAAAGGAAATGGAGATACACTCAAGATGACTCTGTCAAAAAGGAGTATAAGACTATGATTCGAGAGTATCACTCAGAAATTCGGGAAACACAGGCGGCATATTATGCCGGAAAAATTGAGGCAGCAGCTAACTCTCCTAAAGAGATATTTAATGCTTTAAAAGACCTCCTTAACCCCACCGAGGAAGTAGAAAATAGGGATTTTCCACAGCAACACGTAGAGGATCTGGCAAGCTTCTTTTTGAGCAAAATTCAGAATATTTATGAAACATTTCCTAATTTCCAAAGTAAAGAACAGGAGATGGGGCATCAGGAGGAGCAGGAGGATATCCGATTTACAAATTTTATGCCCATTAGTTTGGATATAGTGGTAAAATCACTGAATTCAATAAAATCAGGATCTCCGTTGGACCCTGCGCCCCCCCAGATTTTAACTATGGGATTACCCATCTTAGGCCCATTAATCACTAAACTGATTAACACCTCATTAGTTTCGGGTAGGGATTCCAGATTCATGGAAACAAGCAATTGTGAGACCTCTGCTGAAAAAACCCAATGCAGATTCTAAACTATTGAATAATTATAGACCAATCTCGCTGCTACCCTTAATGGCTAAACTGACAGAGAAGCATGTACATAGCCAGCTGTCAACGCTTCTGGAGGAAGAAAAACTCTTACATCATACTCAGATGGGTTTTAGGCCTAAACATGGAACAGAAACCGCACTGATTGCCATCACGGAGGAAGCAAAAAAAAGGATGGATAACGGATGTGAGACCGCGATCATCCTTTTAGATCTGAGCGCAGCATTTGATACAGTTGATCTAAGCATTCTCGCAACTAGATTGCGGGAATGTGGAATCGCGGGCACGGCACTAGAATGGATCAGCTCATATGTATATGGCAGATCCTTTCAGGTGCTGGATAGATCCTACAATCTCTAAGCGCACCTTCAGTACTTGCGGTGTTCCTCAAGGTTCAGCGCTGAGTCCGCTACTCTTTAATGTCTATATGAGGCCTTTGGCAGGGATCGTAGAACCATTTGGAGTAAAATTGGTCTCATATGCAGACGATACCCAACTAGTTGTCTCCTTCTCGAAAGCTCGTCCAGACCTGGGCACGGCATTAGGACCATGCCTGGAAGCAGTGGCTACATGGATGGTGGGTAGTAAAATGAAGCTTAACAACGAAAAAACAGAGGTGATGTACTTTGGGAATAAGAGACCCCTAGCTATGTCAAGCAATCTAGACGGAGCCTCCACTCTGCCTCCTCCCAAAAGCCTTATTAAAAGCTTGGGCGTCTGGTTGGATCCCCTATTATCAATGGCACAACATGCCAATAGAATAGCAGGAACCTCATTTGCCCTGCTTAGGATGCTTAGAAAGGTTCTAACAATATTACCTTTTTTGGCTAGAAGATTGGTCATCCAGGCGGTGATAGGCTCGCGATTTGACTATGGCAACACCTTGTTTATAGGATCTCCTAAATTTGTTATCCAAAGACTGCAAAGAGTACAGAATGCTGCGGCACGCCTACTTTTAAACATCCCCAAACAATACTCTATAAGGGCAGGAATCGTCTCCTTACACTGGCTTCCGGTTGCAGAGAGAATTCAGTTTAAGGCCCTTTGTCATATTCACAGGGCCATCTTTAATAAGGGTCCTGAAATGCTTAAAACACTGGCACAGATCTATGTTCCAGCTAGGCCACTCAGATCCTCATCAGCTAACCTGATCATGGTACCGTTGGCTAGGAAGGCAAGATGGGGAGGAAGATCACTGGCATATCAAGGTGCTGTGCTGTGGAACAACCTGCCTTTCAGTATAAGATCTAATTCTCAAGAAACTTCCTTTAGGAAGGACCTGAAAACATGGTTATTTAAAATCTAAATTCTTCAACGAATAGAAATAGTTTCATCTTTGCGATGGCATTTGAAGCGCTACGAGGCCTTTTGGCAGTTAGGCGCTATATAAATACGCATAACATAACATAACATAGATTGCAATAGGAGCACATAGGTATAGGGGCAACACAAACCAAATACTCCAAAAGTGGAATGCGAACCACGAATGGACCCCAAACCTATGTGAGCTTGTAGAGGGTCGCTGGGACTGTAAGAAAACAGTGAGGGTTATAAAAATAGCCCACCCCAAGACCCTGAAAAGTAGGTGTAAAGTGCACCTATAACCCCCAGAGAGCACAGAAGTCGTGATAGGGGGATTCTGCAAGGAAGACAAACACCAGCAATGCAACAACAGTGGATTTCCGGACCTGAGTACCTGTAAAACAAGGGGACCAAGTCCAAGAGTCGTGACAATGTCGAGAGAGGGCAGATGCCCAGGAAATGCCAGCTGAGGGTGCAAAGAAGCTGCCACCGGATGGTAGAAGCTGTGGATTCTGCAAGAACGAAGAGGACTAGGAACTTTCCCTTTGGAGGATGGATGTCCCACGTCGTGAAGAAGCTTGCAGAGGTGTTACCACGCAGAAAGACCGCAAACAAGCCTTGCTAGCTGCAAGGGTCGCAGTTAGGGTTTTTGGATGCTGCTGTGGCCCAGGAGGGACCAGGATGTCGCCACTTGGATGAGGAGACAGAGGGGGTGCCCAGCAAGTCAGGGAGCCCAAACAGAAGCAGGCACCACCCGCAGAAGTACCGGAACAGGCACTTGGAAGAGGAGTGAACCGGAGTCCACCCGAAGTCAGAAAAGTGAGTCCCACGACGCCGGAGGACAACTCAGAAGGTTGTGCACTGCAGGTTAGAGTGTCGGGGACCCAGGCTTGGCTGTGCACGAGGGAAATCCTGGAAGAGTGCACAGGAGCCGGAGCAGCTGCAAATCACGCGGTACCCAGCAATGCAGTCTAGCGTGGAGAGGCAAGGACTTACCTCCACCAAACTTGGACTGAAGAGTCACTGGACTGTGGGAGTCACTTGGACAGAGTTGCTGACCAACTTGCCTGGCATGATATCCCCATATTTCACTGTATAAATGTTGTTTTAGTGTATGTGTCACTGGGACCCTGCCAGCCAGGATCTCAGTGCTCATAAGTGTGCCCTGTATGTGTTCCCTGTGTGATGACTAACTGTCTCACTGAAGCTCTGCTAACCAGAACCTCAGTGGTTATGCTCTCTCTGCTTTCTAAATTGTCTAACAGGCTAGTGACCAATTTCACTAATTCACATTGGCATACTGGAACACCCTTATAATTCCCTAGTATATGGTACTGAGGTACCCAGTGTATTGGGGTTCTAGGAGATCCCTATGGACTGCAGCATTTCTTTTGCCACCCATGGGGAGATCTGACAATTCTTACACAGGCCTGCCAGTGCAGCCTGAGTGAAATAACGTCCACGTTATTTCACAGCCATTTACCACTGCACTTAAGTAACTTATAAGTCCCCTATATGTCTAACCTTCACCTGGTGAAGGTTGGGTGCAAAGTTACTTAGTGTGTGGGCACCCTTGCACTAGCCAAGGTGCCCCCACATCATTCAGGGCAAATTCCCCGGACTTTGTGAGTGCGGGGACACCATTACACGCGGGCACTGTACATAGGTCTCTACCTATGTACAGCGTCACAATGGTAACTCCGAACATGGCCATGTAACATGTCTAGGATCATGGAATTGTCACCCCAATGCCATTCTGGCATTGGGGAGACAATTCCATGATCCCCCGAGTCTCTAGCACAGACCCGGGTACTGCCAAACTACCGTTCCCGGGGTTTCACTGCAGCTGCTGCCATCCCCTCAGACAGGTTTCTGCCCTCCTGGGGCCCAGCCAGGCCTGGTCCACGAAGGCAGAACAAAGGACTTCCTCAGAGAGAGGGTGTTACACCCTCTCCCTTTGGAAAAAGGTGTCAGGGCTGGGGAGGAGTAGCCTCCCCCAGCCTCTGGAAATGCTTTGATGGGCACAGATGGTGCCCATCTCTGCATAAGCCAGTCTACACCGGTTCAGGGATCCCCCAGCCGTGCTCTGGCGCGAAACTGAACAAAGGAAAGGGTAGTGACCACTCCCCTGACCTGCACCTCCCAGGGGAGGTGCCCAGAGCTCCTCCAGTGTGCTCCAGACTTCTGCCATCTTGGAAACAGAGGTGCTGCTGGCACACTGGACTGCTCTGAGTGGCCAGTGGCAGCAGGTGACGTCAGAGACTCCTCCTGATAGGCTCTTACCTGTGTTACTAGCCTATCCTACTTCCTAGATAGCCAAACCTCCTTTTCTGGCTATTTAGGGTCTCTGCTTTGCGGAATTCTGTAGATAACGAATGGAAGTGCTCATCAGAGTTCCTCTGCATCTCTCTCTTCACCTTCTGCCAAAGGATCGACCACTGATTGCTCAGGACGCCTGCAAAACCGCAACAAAGTAGCAAAGACGACTACTGCAACCTTGTATCGCTGATCCTGCCGCCTTCTCAACTGTTTCCTGGTGGTGCATGCTCTGGGGGTAGCCTGCCTCCTCTCTGCACCAGGAGCTCTGAAGAAATCTCCCGTGGGTCGACGGAATCTTCCCCCTGCAACCGCAGGTAACAAAAGACTGCATCACCGGTCCTCTGGGTCCCCTCTCAGCACAATGAGCGTGGTCCCTGGAACTCAGCAACTTTTTCCAAGTGACTCCCACAGTCCAGTGACTCTTCAGTCCAAGTTTCGTGGAGGTAGGTCCTTGCCTCCCCACGCTAGACTGCATTGCTGGGTACTGCGTGATTTGCAGCTGCTCCGGCTCCTGTGCACTCTTCCAGGACTTCCTTCGTGCACAGCCAAGCCTGGGTCCCGACACTCTAACCTGCAGTGCACATCCTTCTGAGTTGTCCTCCGGCGTCGTGGGACTCCCTTTTCTGACTTCAGGTGGACTCCGGTTCACTCCTCTTCCAAGTGCCTGTTCCAGTACTTCTGCGAGTGCTGCCTGTTTTTGTGAGGGCTCCCTGACTTGCTGGGTGCCCCGTCTGTCTCCTCATCCAAGTGGCAACATCCTGGTCCCTCCTGGGCCACAGCAGCATCCAAAAACCCTAACCGCGACACTTGCAGCTGGAAAGGCTTGTTTGCGGTCTTTCTGCATGGGAACACCTCTGCAAGCTTCTTCACGAAGTGGGATATCCATCCTCCAAAGGGGAAGTTTCTAGCCCTCTTCGTTCTTGCAGAATCCACAGCTTCTTTGCACCCTCAGCTGGCATTTCCTGGGCATCTGCCCTCTCTCGACATTGTCGCGACTCTTGGACCTGGTCCCCTTGTTTCACAGGTACTCTCGTCTGGAAATCCACTTTGGTTGCATTGCTGGTGTTGGTCTTCCTTGCAGAATTCCCCTATCACGACTTCTGTGCTCTCTGGGGAATATAGATGCACTTTCACCTACTTTTCAGGGTCTTGGGGTGGGCTATTTTTCTAACCCTCACTGTTTTCTCACAGCCCCAGCGACCCTCTACAAGCTCACATAGGTTTGGGGTCCATTCGTGGTTCGCATTCCACTTTTGGAGTATATGGTTTGTGTTGCCCCTATCCCTATGTGCTCCTATTGCAATCTACTGTAACTTTACACTGCTTGCATTACTTCCTTTTGCTATTACTGCATATTTTTGGTATTGTGTACATATATCTTGTGTATATTTGGCATCCTCATACTGAGGGTACTCACTGAGATACTTTTGGCATATTGTCATAAAAATAAAGTACCTTTATTTTGAGTATATCTGTGTATTGTGTTTTCTTATGATATTGTGCATATGACACCAGTGGTATAGTAGGAGCTTTGCATGTCTCCTAGTTCAGCCTAAGCTGCTCTGCTATAGCTACCTTCTATCAGCCTTAGCTGCTAGAAACACCTCTTCTACACAAATAAGGGATAACTGGACGTGGCACAGAGTGTGTCAAAGCCCAGCTCACCTGAGTTCTTGTTCAGTTCTGATGGAGGTTGAAGACAATCCGACCCCACCCTGAAACTGCTTGTTCCAGCAAACTAGTTTTTAAAACAGTGCACTAAGAACAGAAGCTCAAGGGAAGGGGGGAAGTGGATAAAATAAAAAATAAAAAGACAACACCGTTCTTGCGTTTCCACTGTTGAAGTGCTGCACAAATCTGCGGCCCTTTCTGACTTCTGTAGAAACTGGTGCCTAATGAAACATAAACAAAGAACAGATAAGTGCAACCTATTCCTAAATGGGTTCCTGACTATCCCTTTATTTATTAGAAATTCTCTTCTAAAAGTACCTCTTGGATCCTGGTCTCTAGTTTCCAGGTTTGGAATGTGTTACTGCTCTGGGATGTGTTTTCTATTACTGTAAAGCTTCTAAAACATTAAACAAATACCGTTATCAGAATTACCAATATCAAACATTCATCATAATATAACTAAAGCCTAAATTCCCAATAGTAGACTCACTTTTCCCATATTTCCAGAATCTTTTATAAAACAAATACTGTACTTTTACATTAAAATACAGCATGTAATTTGTGCAAGTCCTTGATTTACTGTTTGCCTTGCTGTCAATGGTTTTCACTGTTCGATTCCCAAAAGTTCCATGAAAAAAAAACAATGTCCGCTTCACAAAGTTCCGCAAAATACCCCTGCAACAAAGAGCCTGAATCACAATGCTCGTGGAAGGCACTTCGCCTCAAACTGTCTATACACGAATCCAGAAATTGCCGTCAAAGCTTCCTCAGGTAATAAAAAGTTTTGCACTTACTTGTTGCTGGCAAGAGATACTGATCAGTCTAACCTTGTCTTCTTTCTCTTTTGCAGGTTACTTGTAGGAGAGAGGCTGAGGCAAGGAGGAACCGGAAACCGGAAGAAGGAAGAGCCAGCAGCTGCGCCCATTGAAGTCAAAGAAAGTCTGTAAAGAGCAGGAGTGCCAGCGCCGAGGGATCTGTTCTCAGGTAAGCTGGAGGTAGACGAGCACAAGCACTGGGTGAGGCTCGGGGGATGCCTTTTATAGACAGGGCTGGGTGTGGCTCAAAGAGCTGGGTGTGGTTTGAAGGGCTGGGTGTGGTCCTCACATGCTGCACATGTTCTTGGAAGGTGTGCAGAGCTGGGTGTGGTTTGAAGATCTGGGTGTGGTCCTCACATGCTGCACATGGTCTTGAAAGGTGTGCAGAGTTTCAGTTATAATGCAAATGAGTTGGATTAACACATGGCCTAGGGAGGAGTGTTTTAAAAAAGCCTTGGTAAAAGCAAGGCCCAATGTGTAAACAAAACAGCACATTAAACAACATACACAGAAGCCTAGGGGGGGGAAGGTGAAATAACAAGAAAGGCTTTTAATAGTAAGTTTAAAAGGGAGCTATTACAGAACCCACTAGTGCAGTGAGAGGGGACATGCTCTTTGCTGTGTACAAACCCTAACAGAGTGTAAGTACCCCTTGGTATCCACTACAAGCCAGGCCAGCCTCCTAACCTGGGTCTGTGTTGTAGGGGGAACCCAATCCATGATTGTTTGGATTTTCCCCTGAAGTGGTGCAATCTGTTCTCCACTTACCAGGTGTCCCAGATAAACCACTTTACCCTGTCCTATCTGGCACTTTGAAGCCTTGATAGTGAGGCCTGCCTTTTGCAGGGCCTCCAAAACATTCCACAGGTGGACCAGGTGATCATCCCAGTTGGAGCTAAAGACAGCTATTTCGTCCAGATATGCTGCACTAAAAGCCTCCAAGCCTTGCAGGACTGTATTCACCGACCTCTGAAAAGTGGCAGGTGCATTTCTCAAACCAAAGGGCATTACTGTGAATTGGTAGTGCCCTCCAATAGTTGAAAATGCAGTTTTTGCTTTAGCATCCTCTGATAACTTGATCTGCCAATACCCTGCAGTCAAATCAAAGGTGCTTAGATACTTGGCAGATGCCAGTGTATGTATGAGCTCATCTGCCCTGGGTATATGGTGATCATCACTTTTTGTTACCTGGTTGAGACCTCTGTAGTCTACACAAAACCTCATCTCCCTTTTTCCATCTTTTAAGTGAGGCTTTGGTACAAGCACCACAGGAGAGGCCCATGGGCTTTCAGAATGTTCAACCACTCCTAGTTCAAGCATTTTCTGAACTTCTTGCTTTATTCAGTCTCTGACATGGTCAGGCTGTCTATAGATTTTGCTTTTGACAGGCAAGCTGTGTCCAGTATCAATTGTGTGTTCACACCAAGATGTGGTACCTGGCACAGTTGAAAAGAGTTCAGAAAACTGAGCTAGGAGATTTATGCAGTTGTCTTTCTGCTCAGCAGTAAGACAGTCTGCTAAAACTACACCTTGCACTAAAGCATCATCTTAAGTGCAAGAGAAGAGATCAGGGAGAGGGTCACTCTCTTTTTCCTGTCCTTCATCTGCTGCCATGAGCAGGGTGAGATCAGCCCTGTCATAGTAGGGTTTTAGGCGGTTGACATGGAGCACCCTAAGGGGACTCCTGGCAGTGCCTAGGTCAACCAAGTAGGTGACCTCGCCCTTCTTTTCAACAATGAGATGGGGTCCACTCCATTTGTCTTGGAGTGCTCTTGGGGCCACAGGCTCCAATACCCACACCTTCTGCCCTGGTTGGTACTGAATCAGAACAGCCTTCTGATCATGCCATTGCTTTTGGAGCTCTTGGCTGGCCTGAAGGTTTTTACTGGCCTTTTTCATGTACTCAGCCATTCTGGATCTTAGGCCAAGTACACAGTCCACTATATCCTGCGTAGGAGCTTTTAAATATTGTTCCCAACCCTCCTTCACAAGTGTTAGAGGACCTCTTACATGGTGCCCAAAGTGGAGTTCAAAGGGGCTGAAGCCCACTCCTTTCTGGGGTACCTCCCTGTAAGCAGAAATGAGGCAAGGTAACAGGACATCCCATCTCCTCCTGAGTTTTTCAGGGAGTCCCATTATCATTATTTTGAGAGTTTTATTAAACCTCTCTACCAGTCCATTTGTTTGTGGATGATAAGGTGTGGTGAATTTGTATGTTACACCACATTCTTTCCACATAGCCTTCAAGTATGCAGACATAAAGTTGCTACCTCTGTCTGATACAACCTGTTTTGAGAAACGCACCCTGGAAAAGATTCCCAGGAGGGCTTTTGCCACTGCAGGTGCAGTAGTGGTCTTTAGAGGAATTGCTTCAAGATATCTTGTGGCATGGTTCACTACCACCAAGATAAACCTATTGCCTGAAGCAGTAGGAGGGTCAAGGGGGCCAACTATGTCAACCCCTACCCTTTCAAAGGGAACCCCAACCACAGGTAGTGAAATAAGGGGAGCCTTTGGAGTGCCACCAGTCTTGCCACTGGCTTGGCAGGTTACGCAAGACTTACAAAAATAATTTCTATCCTCTGACATCCTAGGCCAGTGAAACAGGGGGACAAGCCTTTCCCATGTTTTGATCTGGCCCAAATGCCCAGCCAAAGGAATGTCATGTGCCAGAGTTAGGAGGAACTCTGTACTGCAGGGGAATGACCAATCTCCTGGCTGCTCCAGGTTTTGGGTCCCTTGCCTCTATGTACAAGAGGTTGTCCTCCCAGTAAACTCTATGTATGTCACTGACATCCCCATTTTGCTGCTTGACAGCTTGCTGTCTGAGACCCTCTAATGTGGGACAGGATTGCTGTGCCACACTCAGCTCTTCCCTGGCAGGCCCCCCTCCACCCACAAGCTCAGCAGTGTCTGCTGCCAGCTCCTCTGGTGAAGGTTCTGCACAGGGAGGAAATTCTTCTTCCTCAGAAGTAGAATCATCTGTAGAGGGAGGGATGGTGGGTAGGGATTTACCCTTACTAACCCTAGCTTTAGGGAGCACTTGGTCCATTGTTCCAGGATCCAAGTCACCCTGTCCTTTTTGCTTTTTGGTCTTTGCCCTTGTCAAAGCAAACATATGCCCATGAATGCCCAGCATTGCTGCATGAGCCTCCACCTCTACTTCTGCCCAAGCTGATGTCTCTAAATCATTTCCTAGTAGACAGTCTACAGGTAAATCTGAAGCAACCACAACTTTCTTTGGACCAGTAACCCCCCCAGTTGAGATTCACAACAGCCATGGGGTGGCTAAGAGTGTTGTTATGAGCGTCTGTCACTTGGTACCGGTGACCAAGTAGGTGTTGTTCAGGGTGTACTAGTTTCTCTATCACCATGGTAACACTGGCACCTGTGTCCCTGTAGGCCTGAACCTCAACACCATTGATTAGGGGAAGTTGCTTGTACTTATCGATATTAAGGGGACAAGCAACCTAGGTGGCCAAATCAATGGCACCTTCAGAGACTAGCACAGCCTCTGTGGTCTCCCTAACAAGACAAACCCCAACTAAATTACCAAAAGTGAGCCCAGCTACTCCTTTGGATTGGCTATTAGTAGGTTTGCTCCCACCATCACTGCTATTACTAGGGGCACTAGAGTTTGCATTAGGGGTTGTGGTAGTGGGAGGTTTGGTGTTTTTCTTTGGACAACTGGCATCAGTTGTCCAATGGCCTTTTACTTTACATAAATAACAACAAGGCTTTTTGATTTGATTTGAAGAGGATTTGGACCCACCACCCCCACCAGAGTGTTTTTGTGGGCCTGATGAAGACTCATTTTTAGATTTGTCCCCACCCTTGTCAGAAGATTTACCATCCTTCTTCTTGCCATCCTTGTCACCCCCTGTATGAACTTTTCTGTTCAAACTTGTTCTGACCCATTTGTCTGCCTTCTTTCCCAATTCTTGGGGAGAGGTCAGATCTGAGTCCACTAGATATTGGTGTAACAAGTCAGACATATAGTTATTCAGAATATGCTCTCTCAGAATTAGATTGTACAGGCTTTCATAGTCAGAAACTTTACTGCCATGTAACCACCCCTCCAAGGCCTTCACTGAACAGTCAACAAAGTCTATCCAGTCTTGTGAGGACTCTTTTCTGGTGTCTCTGAACTTAATCCTGTATTGTTCAGTGGTTAAGGCAAATCCATCCAAGAGTGCATCCTTCAAAACTGCAAAATTATTGGCATCACTTTCTCTCACAGTAAGGAGCCTATCCCTACCCTTTCGATTGAAAGATAGCCATAGAATAGCAGCCCACTGCCTTTGAGGGACCCCCTGTACCATACAGGCCCTCTCAAGTGTAGCAAACCACTTGTTAATGTCATCCCCCTCCTTGTAAGGGGGAACTATCACGATGGTAGACTGCCCAACAGTGAGGGATCTCAAGAGGTCAATAGCCTCCTCACTGAGGGCAGCAGGGCTGACTGGGGCAGGGCCTGAGGTGCCTGGGGCGAAGGAGATACCCACCCTCCTGGGTGAGCGGGCACTGGACACACGCTGAAAGGCTGCTGGGAGTGCGGTGCTGGTAAGGGGGTGGCGGCTCTACCTGTTGATGCGGGAGGCACAGAGGGGCCCGCCACCGCAAGGGAGCCCCCATCAGAGGAGGAGTCGCTGTCAGTGGTCTCTGTTCTTGTCCCCACCGTGGAGCTCCCCTCGCCCTCCGTCCCACTGTTGGCTTCAGACTCCGTTGTTTCGCCCTCCAGGGCCAAGTGGGATGCAGCTCCCTCCTGCTCCGGTGCCACTGCTCCTCCGCCTGATGATGCGATTGCACACAAGAACAGGGAGACCACAAAAAGGGGTGGGGAAAGACAGAAGAAAGACATGTTCAGTGCATGCAATACCACTACCGTTGGCGGACACTACAGACACAGCAGACCTCTGCACTACGCTATGCACTTATATTTCCTAGATTATTCACAGGGCCATGGGGTACAAAGCCTTTGCCTGATTGCTGCACACATGGAAGTCGCAGGAGCCTGACTAGGTGTAGATGGCACTAACCACTAGTGGCGTTGGGGTGCCACTGAGCCTGCCTCACAAGGGACCTTGCATAACAAGCTCGTCCTGGCCTAGGGGAACCTACTGCCCGCCTACCCCACCCAGACCCCTCGTAATGTGCGCAGAGTCAGATGAATGTGACTGTACTCACCCCCTTGTGGCTGCTGTGATGCCCTCAAGTGCCCATCGAACTCCGGATACGCCACCGCCAGGATCCGTAACATCAGGGGGTCATGGTGCGACACGCACCCCTCCCACGTTGGAAACCCATCCCCAGCTGGGCCTCCGCCGTCTTCTTGCTCCAGCGGCGAATGTCCTCCCATATTTTCCGGCAGTGGGTGCTCTGTCTATGCTGGACCCCCAGGGTCCGGACGTCCATGGCAATGGCACACCAAATATCCTTCTTCTGGTGGGCGCTGACGTAGAGGAATAGTACAGGGGAAAAGGAAAATCTTTAACCGTCTGGACCGTCATAGTCATTGGCCCACGTTACCACCCTTGCCCTGACACACATACACTCACCGTCAACTCAAGCAGGGCTCATACACCCCCATGTATCTTACATCCACACCACTCCATACATTCATGTGCCATGCAGCATGCTCACAGTGTACTCACCTGCTTGTCTGGAGGACCGTAGAGTAGCGTGTACTGGGGGAGGACCCATCCCCTAACTTCTCCAACTCCTCCGAAGTGAAGGCAGGGGCCCTTTCCCCAGACATACATCGTCATTGGCTCCTGGGACCCATAGGGTCCAATGTTAACCAATAGAGGATTGAGTCTCGGTCCTCGACCGCCTATCGCGACGGTGTAGAACGCCAGCGATGTTACCTCATATCCCCTTGTCCCACCTTACAGGTCAGGCAGCCGCCATTTCAGGGCAATAATGGCAATAATAATAACTGCGTTACACCTATCGAGGCCTTGCATACACACAGTAACAGGCACATTGGGGATTAATAATTTATCTGCAGATAACATATTGTGATACCTCAGTGTTGGGTGACTCTCTGCTCGCTGTTCTCGTCCATAGGGCACGTCCGCCGGGGCAGGTAATGAGATGGCGGCATCCTCCGGTGTACAGACCGCTGGTGGACCTGTCTACAATGGAAGAGAGAAACGTTATAGTCCCCTACAGACTTGATTGTGCAACAATCCGTGAACTGTGTGCCCAGTTGGAGCCCCACCTGATGTCAGCTATCTGCCATCCCACAGGGATACCCCCTCTAGTGCAGGTCCTGTCAGTACTCCATTTCCTGGCAAGTGGGTCCTTTCAAACAACAGTGGCTATTGCATCAGGGATGTCCCAGCCAATGTTCTCTAACGTGTTGTCCAGAGCGTTGTCTGCCCAGCTGATCACATGCGCAGCTACATCGTGTTCCCTCAGGTGGAGGATTTGCCTACAGTGAAAGGTGACTTCTATGCCCTGGGACACATCCCCAACATCATTGGTGCCATTGATGGGACACATGTGGCCTCGGTACCCTCCGCAGGAGTGAACAGGTGTACAGAAACAGGAAGAGCTACCATTCCATGAATGTGCAGATGGTGTGTTTGGCCGACCAGTACATCTCCCATGTGAATGCCAGGTTTCCTGGCTCAGTGCATGACGCTTACATTCTGAGGAATAGGTTCCGGTGCCTCCATATGACAGGTGGTTCTCTCTACTACTCGCCAAAGAAGGTGTGCCAGATCATCGTGGCCTGATGTATGCTGCACAACCTGGCTTTGCGACGACAGGTGCCTTTTTTGCATGAGGATGGTCCAGCTGGAGGTCTTGTGGCAGCTGTGGAGCCTGTGGACAGTGAAGAAGAGGAGGTAGAAGTAGAGGATTTTAACAACAGAAACAATGTTATCCAGAAATACTTCCAGTGAGACACAGGTAAGAAGATATCACTGCCTCACACATCTCATACTATTGTTTGCACTATCATACATCTGTCACTTTCAGCCAGGGTATGGACCCTGACTTGTCACTTTACCCTTCCATTTAACAGATATGGGTCCCACTGTCTGACCCCTGCTATATTTCCTCATGGACTAGAGCTGTATTACATCGGTATGTTGACATGAAATTGACATTGCTAAATTCCAAAGTTATTGCAAATACACATTTCTGAAAGCACAGACTGACTCCAGATTGTTTTCTGGTTGATATGTGTTTATTTTAGTGCTAATAAGTGGAGGGGGTTGTAAAATGGGATGGGGGATGGTGAAGGAATGTCCATGGCAGAGTCCAGTCTATTTGTTACACATGTGCATTGTCCAAAGGGGCATAGGAAGTGGAGCTAGGGCAGTTTAAGGTTGGACAGGGTGACAAAGTGGGACAGAAGGATGACATTCAGGGGGGTCTCATCTCCTGGCGGGGGTCTTGGCAATGTTCTCTGTCTTGTTCCTGGAGTTCAGGGACCGTTTGCGGGGTGGCTCTCCATCTGCAGGGGTTGGGGTGCTGGTGTTGTGGTCCTGTGGCGGTGCCTCCTTTCCACTAGCGCCGGCGGAGGTGGTAGGCTGTTCATCATCCAGGCTAGTGTCAGGGGCCCCTTGTCGTGCCACAGTGTCCCTCCTGGTGTTGACAAGGTCCTGCAGCACCCCTAAAATGTGACCAGGGTGTTGTTGATGGACTTCAGTTCCTCCCTGATCCCCAGATAGTGTTCCTCCTGCATCCGCTGGGTCTCCTAAAACTTGGCCAGTACCGTTGCCATCGTCTCCTGGGAATGATGGTACGCTCCCATGATGTTGGAGAGGGCCTCGTGGAGAGTGGGTTCCCTGGGCCTGTTCTCCCCCTGTCGCACAGCAGTCCTCCCAGTTCCCCTGTTTTCCTGTTCATCTGTCCCCTGAACCGTGTGCCCACTGCCACTGCCCCCAGGTCCCTGATTTTCTTGGGGTGGTGGGTTTGCCTGGGCTCCCTGTAGTGGTGGACACACTGCTGATTGACGTGTCCTGGGAACAGAGGGATGGGCCTGCTGGGTGGGTGCTGTGCTGGTGATTCCTGAGGGGGAGGCTCTGTGGTGGCTTGTGGCAGTGTCTGGGGAACCGACTGTCCCGAGGTCCCAGATGGGTCATGCTGGTCATCTTGATCCAGTTGGAAAGAGCTGCTGTCATCACTGTGGGCCTCTTCTGTGGGGGGACTGGACATGTCTGGAACCTCCTGTCCAGTGACGTTGGGTAGGGGTCCTGCAGGGGTGTAAAGGCATGGTTATTGCATCTGTGTGTGCCATTGTGTGCAATGGGTGAGTGACCCTGTACTCCAGTGCTTGCATTCTTGTCTAGGTCCTTGTGTGATGGTTGGTTTGGGGTCTGTGTGGGTATCTGTAGTGGACATGCTTTGGTGATGGGCGTCCATGCTTTGTTGTTGCATGCAGGGCTTGGTGTTGGGATGGGTGGGTTATGACAGTGGGACATTTGTGAGGTGTTGTGGTGATGGGGGTGAGGGTGAGGGTGGGGGTATGTGATGGCATGCAGGTGGGGTGGGGGGGATAAAGTAGTAAAGATTTGCCTTACCAGAGTCCAGTCTTCCTGCTACTCCTGCGAGGCCCTCAGGATGCAGTATTGCCCAGGCTTGCTCCTCCCATGTTGTTAGTTGTGGGGGGGGGGAGGAGGTGGGGGTCCACCCCCAGTCCTGTGTACTGAGATCTGGTGTCTGGAGACCACGGAACGCACCTTCCCCCGTAGGTCGTTCCACCTCTTCTGGATGTCATCCCTAGCTCTTGGATGCTGTCCCACTGCGTTGACCCTGTCGACGAATCTCTTCCATAGCTCCATCTTCCTTGCAATGGAGGTCTGCTGCACCTGTGCTCCAAATAGCTGTGGCTCTACCTGGATGATTTCCTCCACCATGACCCTGAGCTCCTCCTCTGAGAACCTGGGGTGTCGTTGAGGTGCCATGATGTGGTGTGGGTGATGTGTGGGTTTGTGTGTGTTGTGATGTGTGAGGGGATGTGTTTGTGTGTGTTGTCTGAGGTGCATGGATGTTGTGTGGGTGATGATGTTGTGTGTCTGTGGATGCTCGTGTTGTTTCTGGTGGTGTCTATCTCTGGCCTTCTTTTGATTTTTTGGTAGTGAGTGTTTGTGGGTGATGTGGGTGTGTGTTTTATATTGGATTGGGTGTGTGGGAGTGGTGTGTGTATGTGTCTCAGGTGTGTGTTTTTCGAATTGTCCAATGTGGTGGTGTTTTGGAGATGTGTGTGTATTTTGAGCGCGGCGGTGTGTACCGCCAATGGAATACTGTGGTTGAAAGACCGCCGCGTGAATTCATGGGTTGTGATAATGTGGGCGTATTCTTGTTGGCGTGACGGTGGAGGTTTTGTTTTCGCCAGTTTATCACTGACCTTTGGTGTGGCGGACTTGTGTGGGTGTTTGGATTTTGGTGGATTCCGAGCTGTGGGTCGTAATAGCTGTAACGGAATTCTGCCAACGCAGCGGTGTGTTGGCAGTCTTCTGCACGGCGGTAAGCGGGATTTACCACCAATGTTGTAACGAGGGCCAAAGTCTCCACAAGATTTCTGGACCTTGGACTTCCATCCACAATAGCGTGGGAGAATCCTTTTCTGGTGTGGGGGGAAGCTGAGGGAGTAGCGCTTAGTCGTGAGGACGCTATTGGCATGCATAAATATCCCCTATCTGCCAACTGGGACGCAATGCTGAACCGACTACGCGAGCCTGAACATGATGCGGGTACTGGGGATACAGCCGCTCACGATATAGAATTGGTGCTGGAATAGGCAACCCATACACTAAGATTGTTAACTGAACCCTTGGTGACATACCTCCCTATATGTGTCACGTATGGTCAGGATAAGCTACCAACAGACAACACTAGTGACGAACGGGTCGGAGTGACATGTATGCAAATGTGATGGGGGACCCCTTTGGGCCACGGGTTGGGGGGCATTTAGACCGGACTCCACGTTTGTTAACTGTTTTACGATTTACATTGTTCTGTCTACTGTTAATGCTGAATCCACAAATTTATCAGCAGCTGTCAGCGCGCACCAATTACTGTGTATCTATCCCGAGAGAGCATGTGATTCATGAGAAGATATTCACCGAGTTGAGAAAGCTGAAATTAATTATAATTTCGACTTAGCTGTGTTTGTTGTATATGTCAACCCCAATAACGCTTTGTTGCTACCAGCTGACACAGTCCATGTATGCTACATACAGTCCTCTGTTAACCCTTCTGCAAGGTGTTCAAATGTACAAATATTGTATCCAAAATATGTATTTGTATGGTGAATTCAAATGCTGGAAATACACCTGAAAATCTTAAATAAATAATAATAAAAAGATTCAAGTAAAAAATAAATAAATGAGGGAAACCCAGGGGTCATTCAGAGGCTGGAAGCGAGGTCCATAGGATCGACTGGGGCAAACCACAGACTGGATAGGGAGGAGGGCCGCTTGCTGAATATAGCTGCACCAGAGGTCGGGTTCTCCAAGGCCTGTGGGCTGCGGGTACAGTGGTCTTTTAGGTGTCGGATATCTTGTCATGGAGGGGTGGAGAGGTCAACCCGGGGTGGGCACTTGCTTGTAATCGCCTGGGGACTCTCTTTATCTAGTTGGGCAAGCTGGTCACCGTCCACAGGCATCGGGTGCAGAGTGGTCAGGACTCACAGATCTGGGAGGCTCTGGAGTACCTTGTAGTTTCTTTGTGGACATGGCCGCTGTCCTCTGGAGTTCTTGGTTATTTGGGGTGCAGGGCAGTCTTCTGGAGCTTGACAGACGTTGCGGGTCCCACTGGATGCGTTGCTTTCTTGTTGCAGGTTCTTCGAAGCAGGAGACAGGCCAGTAGGGCTGGGGCCGAGTCAATTTGCATCTTCCTTCTTCTCTGCTGGGGGTTCAGCTTAGCTCTCCTTCTTCTTTCTTGTCAGCTCGCCAGGTGTCTGGTGAGCTGGGTTCAGGGAGGCCCTTAAATCCTGGAATTAGGGGTGGTGCATGGTTCAGAGGGCAGTAGCCCACGAGCACACCCATGAGCGTAGCACACCCTTCTTATGTCCGCTCCCTTTTGGGAGAGGGACACAAACCTAACACTGTTGGTCCCTGTCCTCCAAATCAAGATGGAGGATTCTGGAAGATGGGGGTCACCTCATCTCTGGACAACTTGGGGGTCCTAGCTAGGGTGGTCACTCCTTCATGTTTTCCCTAATTTTCCAGCCGGACTTGCCGCCAAAAGTGGGGCTTTGTCTGGAGGGCGGACAACTCCACTAGCTGGAGTGCCCTGGGGTGTCAGGGAGACCAGATCCTCGGGTCCTGCGCATGTTCCCAACATGTCCACCACTAGACAGCTCAAAAACTCCAATAGATATACCACAGAGCCTGAGAGAGTCCAAGCGGGGGAAAAGGGGATTAGGTAGGGGACAGCTGGAAGGAGACCTGTAGGAAGCAAGAGGTTAAACAACACAATGTCAAGATATAATCACATTGACTTCCAATAGACTATGGTTCTAAGAATTCTCATACTGTAATCATGGATAACCTAGAACATGACTATAACTAGGCCTCAAGAAATCTAGGTACCTGGAAAAATCAAGAATGGGTTAGTACAATGTTTCATATAGGCTTTTCAAGAAATATCATATACTGTCTAGAATACAAAAACCTTCTATAAAATAGTTTCAGAATAAACATTGCATTTTTTACATGAGGACAAAGGCTATCTGAACATTCCATAAAAAAACAACAGGAAATGTACTAGGAGCTTAATTAGCACAAAGAATGACGCACTTTGAATTAAGCGTTTCGAGAAAACCAAAAGCTCAGGATAAACATGTGCACCTCAACAAACACTGCACACCAAAGTATTCAATGCCATGAAAAGATCGCGCGCACAGCCGATCTGAAAATCAAAAGTTTACTGTCAGAAAAGAATTGCGCACCTTGCTGCCGATTCGAAGTTTCACAATGCTATTGTCATGAAATGATCGCGCATATTGTCATGAAATGATCGCGCACACTGCTGCCGATCTGAATGTCAAGATTAAATGCCAGGAAATGAATCGCGCACCATGCGGATTCGAAATACACAATACAAATATCATGAAATGATCGCGCACACTTTTGCCGAACTGAAGTTAAGGTTAAATGCCAGGAAATGAATCGCGCACCTTGCGGATTCTAAATACACAATGCAAATATCATTAAATGATCGCGCACACTGTTGCCGATCTGAATGTCAAGGTTAAATGCCAGGAAATTTATCGCACACCTTGCCGATTCGAAATACACAATGCAAATATCATGAAATGATCGCGCACACTGTTGCTGATCTGAATATCAAGGTTAAATGCCAGGAAATGAATTGTGCACCTTGTCGATTCGAAATACACAATGCAAATATCATGAAATGATCGCGCACACTGTTGCCGATCTGAATATCAAGGTTAAATGCCAGGAAATGAATCGTGCACCTTGCTGATTTGAAATACACAATGCAAATATCATGGAATGATCGCCCACAACGCTGCCGATCTGAATGTCAAGGTTAAATGCCAGGAAATGAATCGCGCACCATGCCCATTCAAACAACAATATGCAAATGTCATGAAAACACAATCACACACACAAGTAGTTTCACAACTAGCCCCAAAAACTCGAATGTATTTGAAAACGGGGGTCGGGGGCCCAGCCTTACCGTCCTGCTAAAGGATCGTCAATATAATGAGGGCAGGCCTGGAAATATCAATGTAGGCCTCCGGGAACGGAGCTCATGAAGTTGCTGCTGGTCTGCACCAGAACCTCTGAATAGTGAGCACGTGGAGCTGGGCTGGATCCCTTATATAGAGTCAAGCCCAGACCACAAACCACACCCAGTCATATGGCAGGGAAAGCTTCTAGAAGGTCCTAGAAAGTGACCACACCCTGACACACTCGATAAGCCTGCAGCAATAACTTGCAAATGAACAGTTATTGCAAACATCATTAATAGTGGTTTTCAAGGTTAAACTCTGCAATGCAAAAGGTTAACAAACTGCATATAGACATAATGCATGAATTATGCCTTTGCATAAAGACTGGGTTTTTGCATTTTAGTCGCCCGTAGAGCGCGCACTGTCCTAAAATGGGGCACTGTAACCAGGGGCTTGAGCCTTTGAGCCTCCCCGCCAAGTGTTACAGTTCCTGCAGGGGGAAGGTGTGAAGCACCTCCACCCAGGACAGACTTTGTTTCTGGCCACAGAGAGCACAAACGCTTTCACCCCATGTGGTCAGAAACTTGTATTAAAATGGCAGGCTGGCACAGACTGGTCAGTCCTGCACTAGCAGTTTGGATAAAATACATGAGGCAGCTCTAAGATGCCCTCTGGGTGCATTTCACAATAAATCCTGCACTGGCATCAGTGTGGGTTTATTGTGCGGAGAGGTTTGATACCAAACTTCCCGGTATTCAGTGAAGCCATTATGGAGCTGTGGAGTTCGTAAAGACAAAGGGGGTCATTACAACCCTGGCGGTCTTTTGAGCGCCAGGGCTGTTTTGTCGGAAGGCCCGCCAACAGGCTGGCGGTGCTTCCTTGGGAATTACGACTGCGGAAGCGCCGTGTCTCGGCGGTTTAAATCACCCAAGGCAGCGCTGCCCAGGGGATTACGAGTCCCCCTCCTGCCAGCCTTTTCATGGCGGTTTGAACCGCCATGAAAAGGCTTGCGGAAAGGGGAGTCACGGTGCCCCTGGGGGACCATGCACTGACCATGCCACTGGCATGGGCAGTGCAGGGGCACCCTGCCACAGCCCCATGGAACTGCACCCATCGCACAGACCCGACACCGCCGGCTTCATTTGGAGCCGGCTCCTGTGTTGCGGCCGAGATCCCCGCAGGAAAGCGGATGCTTTGGCGACCGCCCGGCGGTTCAACATTGGCAGGCGGCCTCTGCCGACCACCAATGTTGTAATGAGGGCCAAAGTCCCAGACCATATACTCAGTATTGCTACACTGCACTTACAATGTCTAAGAATGGACTTAGACACTGTAGGGGCGGATTGCTCACGCAGCCATGCCCTAACCTGTGGTATAGTGCACACTGCCTTAGGGCTGTAAGCCCTGCAATAGGGGTGACTTGCCTATGCCACAGGCAGTGGTTTGTGGGCATGAAACTCTAAGAGGGTTACCATCTCGACTTTGCCTTTTTCTCCCCACCAGCACACACAAGCTCCAAAGGCAGTGTGCATGTGCTTGGTTAGGGATACCCCAGGGTGGCATAATACATGCCGCAGCCCCTGGGGACCTTCTTTGGCCACAGCGCCCTTGGTACTGTTGTGTAGCCATTTTAGCTATAGCTCCATGCACGTTATTTTAACATACTAGGTCTGCCGCTGATCACTTTAACCTAGATATATTTTATTTGGCTTCATTTTATTATTGTTACAATAGACACTTTTACGGTCTTGTTTTATTTACTGTCTATCTAACTGTTTTTGCCAGCACTTTGTTCTCAAACAAGACATTCTTGCTCACTCTGTACTTCTTCCAAGGCAGCAGCAAGATAGGTTGCCGGTGAACGTGGTATAAATGTAGTCTCCGACATTCATAGAAAACACACATCCTTACGTTGGGACATTTTCTCAGAACATCAGCTGTTTTATTATAAAAACACTTCCCTGTCCCTTACATGTTAGAGGGAGATTCCAGCCAGAGAACCACGACTGTATGCTGATTGCCGACTGCTTCGCTACAGATGCTAATGCAGACTTCAGGCCTTTGCTCAGGTATGGGGGATGATGTCTTCCCAGGGGAACCGGAAGGGCAAAATTAGAGCTTAACACGCCATGATCCATTATAGTATAGGTAGGAATTAGTTGATTGACTGTAGTGACAACATGGTAGCGTTATTCTTATGCTTTACCCTCATTGTCACAATTTTAATCTTGTCATGCTGTATCATCCTGATGATTGCAGCTCACTCTTTGCTATCTAAGATGCAGTCGCTTCATTAAAATCTTTATTGAAACATACACTGCCTCTGTTTGTCCTTGTATATATGAGACTAATGTAACTGAGAGAAATGTATGAGACCTGAGTGACCACGGCTTCCCTGAGAAACCAATTATGTCATGCGCTCGGCTGCCTAGTCATCCCTGCCCTTGGGTAGAAATGAGGCACTGCTAGTTAGCCAGAGCAAAACCTGTATTGGAGCGAGAGGTGCCACCTGCAGTGGGTCAGACTTAGGTGGTCATTGCACCCCTGGCGGTCAGTGTTAAAGCAGCGGTAAGACCGCCAACAGGTCGGCAGGAAAAAAAATGGGATTATGACCGTGCGGAAACTGCCAACAGAGACAGCCACTTCAACACTCCAACCGCCACGGCGGTACAAACAAATAGCATGGCGGTCACCGCCAACAGACGGACAAAAACACGACGGAAACAGGACTTCGAAGGGAAAACGCTCACCTCTACACACCCCACGAGGAACCAGGAAGCCATGGAACCAGAGCTGCAGATCCTTACAGCCCTTATCTTCTTGCTCCTCTACCAGGAGCACGAATGCCGGCACAGAAGACCACGGTGAGTACTGCACCTATGAAACAGGGAAGGGGGAGGGAAACAACAGGGACACACACACGCAACACGCAACACCCCCACCCTCACCCACCACAACACACACACTAATACAGCATGATACATTACAGTTACACCCCACAACCCCCCCGGAAGAATGCAAAGACAAAAGGAAATTAGATGAATGATTGTAATATGTTAAAATGCAGAACACTAAAATATACATATATACATTATAAACAAGATATACACCAAGGATAGTAGTCCAGGTAGTGCTCCATTGAAGTCCATGGAACACTGGGCCCACACGGTATGGGCGAGGCCCACACAAGATCCCCAACCATGACGGAGAGAACACTGCAGGGGCATCAGATAGCAAGAAAACAGGCACCTCAGGGGGAGGGAAAGGGGGGGCATCTCAGCCGGTTGAGTGCACAACGCCAAATCCACGAGGGGGCCACATGCCCACTCCGCAATCCTGGGGAGTGCAAAGCCACAATTTCTCAAGTCTCTACAGTGGGTGGTTTGCCCACTGTACAATCCTGGGGAGTGCAAAGCCACAGTCTCCCAAGTCTCTACAGTGGGTGGTTTGCCCACTGTATAATCCTGGGGAGTGCAAAGCCTCAGTCTCTCAAGTCTCCCAAGTGGGTGGTTTGCCCACTGTACAATCCTGGTGACTGCAAAGCCACAGTCTCTCAAGTAGATGTCTTTCTCCACTGGTTCTGGAGGGGGTCTTGTGCCCAGAGTGCTTCATCCTGGTAAGGACAGAGTGTAGGAGGCTGGCCTGGTTTGTAGTGGTACCAAGGGGTACTTACACTCTGCACCAGGTCCAGTTATCCCTTATTAGTGTAGAAGAGGTGTCTAGCAGCTTAGGCTGATAGAAAAGGGTAGCTTAGCAGAGCAGCTTAGGCTGAACTAGGAGACATGCAAAGCTCCCACTATACCACTGGTGTCATATGCACAATATCATAAGAGAACACAATACACAGATATACTAAAAATAAAGGTACTTTATTTTTATGACAATATGCCAAAAGTATCTCAGTGAGTACCCTCAGTATGAGGATAACAAATATACACAAGATATATGTACACCATACCAAAAATATGCAGTAATAGCAATAGAAAGCAATGTATGCAATGTACAGTCACAATAGATTGCAATGAGAGCACATAGGTATAGGGGCAACACAAACCATATACTCCAAAAGTGGAATGCGAACCACGAATGGACCCCAAACCTATGTGAGCTTGTCGAGGGTCGCTGGAACTGTAAGAAAACAGTGAGGGTTAGAAAAATAGCCCACCCCAAGACCCTGAAAAGTAGGTGTAAAGTGCACCTAAGTTCCCCAGAGAGCACAGAAGTCGTGATAGGGGAATTCTGCAAGGAAGACCAACGCCACCAATGCAACAAAGGTGGATTTCCGGACGAGAGTACCTGTGGAACAAGGGGACCAAGTCCAAGTGTCGCGACAAAGTCGAGATTGGGCAGATGCCCAGGAAATGCCAGCTGAGGATGCAAAGAAGCTGCCACCGGATGGTAGAAGCCGTGGATTCTGCAAGAACGAAGAGGACTAGGAACTTCCCCTTTGGAGGATGGATGTCCCACATCGTGAAGAAGCTTGCAGAGGTGTTCCCACACAGAAAGACCGCAAACAAGCCTTGCTAGCTGCAAGGGTCGCGATTAGGGTTTTTGGATGCCGCTGTGGCACAGGAGGGACCAGGATGTCGCCAATTGCGTGAGAAGACTGAGGGGGTGCCCAGAAAGATAGGGAGCCCTCACAGAAGCAGGCAGCAGAAGTGCCGGAACAGGCACTATGAAGAGGAGTGAACCGGAGCTCAACCGAAGTCACAAAAGGAGATCCCACAAAGCCAGAGGACAACTCAGGATGTTGTGCACTGCAGGTTAGAGTGTCGGGGACCCAGGCTTGGCTGTGCACAAAGGAAATGCTGGAAGAGTGCACAGGAGCCGGAGCAGCTGCAAATCACGCGGTACCCAGCAATGCAGTCTAGCGTGGGGAGGCAAGGACTTACCTCCACGAAACTTGGACTGAAGAGTCACTGGACTGTGGGAGTCACTTGGACAGAGTTGTTGAGTTCCAGGAACCACGCTCGTCGTGCTGAGAGGGGACCCAGAGAACCTTTGATGCAGTTCTTTTGGTGCCTGCGGTTGCAGGGGGGGGATTCCATCGTCCCACAGGAGATTTCTTCTGAGCTTCTAGTGCAGAGAGGAGGCAGACTACCCCCACAGCATGCACCACCAGGAAAACAGTCGAGAAGGTGGCAGGATCAGTGTTACAAGGTTGCAGTAGTCGTCTTTGCTACTTTGTTGCGGTTTTGCAGGCTTCCTGAGCAGTCAGCGGTCGATTCTGTGGCAGAAGGTGAAGAGAGAGATGCAGAGGAACTCTGATGAGCTCTTGCATTCGTTATCTAATGAATTCCCCAAAGCAGAGACCCTAAATAGCCAGAAAAGGAGGTTTGGCTACTTAGGAAGGAGGATAGGCTAGCAATACAGGTAAGAGCCTATCAGAAGGAGTCTCTGACGTCACCTGCTGGCCCTGGCCACTCAGAGCAGTCCAGTGTGCCAGCAGCACCTCTGTTTCCAAGATGGCAGAGGTCTGGAGCACACTGGAGGAGCTCTGGGCACCTCCCAGGGGAGGTGCAGGTCAGGGGAGTGGTCACTCCCCTTTCCTTTGTCCAGTTTCGCGCCAGAGCAGGGCTGGGGGATCCCTGAACCGGTGTAGACTGGCTTATGCAGAGATGGGCACCATCTGTGCCCATCAAAGCATTTCCAGAGGTTGGGGGAGGCTACTCCTCCCCAACCCTGACACCTTATTCCAAAGGGAGAGGGTGTAACACCCTCTCTCTGAGGAAGTCCTTTGTTCTGCCTTCCTGGGCCAAGCCTGGCTGGACCCCAGGAGGGCAGAAACCTGTCTGAGGGGTTGGCAGCAGCAGCAGCTGCAGTGAAACCCCGGGAAAGGCAGTTTGGCAGTACCCGGGTCTGTGCTAGAGACCCGGGGAATCATGGGATATTCTCCCCAATACCAGGATGGCATTGGGGGGGCAATTCCATGATCTTAGACATGTTACATGGCCATATTCGGAGTTACCATTGTGAAGCTATACATAGGTAGTGACCTATGTATAGTGCACGCGTGTAATGGTGTCCCCGCACTCACAAAGTCCGGGGAATTGGCCCTGAACAATGTGGGGGCACCTTGGCTAGTGCCAGGGTGCCCACACACTAAGTAACTTAGCACCCAACCTTTACCAGGTAAAGGTTAGACATATAGGTGACTTATAAGTTACTTAAGTGCAGTGTAAAATGGTTGTGAAATAACGTGGACGTTATTTCACTCAGGCTGCAGTGGCAGGCCTGTGTAAGAATTGTCAGAGCTCCCTATGGGTGGCAAAAGAAATGCTGCAGCCCATAGGGATCTCCTGGAACCCCAATACCCTGGGTACCTCAGTACCATATACTAGGGAATTATAAGGGTGTTCCAGTATGCCAATCTGAATTGGTGAAATTGGTCACTAGCCTGTTAGTGACAATTTATAAAGAGAGAGCATAACCACTGAGGTTCTGGTTAGCAGAGCCTCAGTGAGACAGTTAGGCATCACACAGGGAACACATACATATAGGCCACAAACTTATGAGCACTGGGGTCCTGGCTAGCAGGGTCCCAGTGACACATAACAAATATACTGAAAACATAAGGTTTTCACTATGAGCACTGGGCCCTGGCTAGCAGGATCCCAGTGAAAAAGTGAAAACACCCTGACATACACTCACAAACAGGCCAAAAGAGGGGGTAACAAGACTAGAAAGAGGCTACTTTCTCACACTGGGGCCCTGTCTGGCAGGGTCCCAGTGGCACATACAACTAAAACAACATATACACAGTGAAATATGAGGGTAACATGCCAGGCAAGATGGTACTTTCCTACACAGAGGTAGTGGATGCCTTTCTCCACTGGTTCTGGAGGGGGTCTTGTGCCCAGAGTGTTTCATCCTGCTAAGGACAGAAGTAGTGGATGCCTTTCTCCACTGGTTCTGGAGGGGGTCTTGTACCCAGAGTGCTCCATCCTGTCAAGGACAGAGGTAGTGGATGCCTTTCTCCACTGGTTCTGGAGGGGCTCTTTTGCCCAGAGTGCTTCATCCTGCCAAGGACAGAGGTAGTTGATGTGAAACTCCACTGGTTCTGTAGGGGGTCTTGTGCCCAGAGTGCTTCATTATGCCAAGGACAGAGGTAGTGGATGCCTTTCTCCACTGGTTCTGGAGGGAATCTTGTGCCCAGAGTGCTTCATCCTGCCAAGGACAGAGATAGTGGATGTGAAACTCCACTGGTTCTGGAGGGGATCTTGTGCCCAGAGTGCTTCATCCTGCTAAGGACAAAGGTAGTGGATGCCTTTCTCCACTGGTTCTGGAGGGGCTCTTGTGCCCAGAGTGCTTCATCCTGCCAAGGACAGAGGTAGTGGATGCCTTTCTCCACTGGTTATGGAGGAGTCTTGTGCCCAGAGTGCTTCATCCTGCCAAGGACAGAGGTAGTGGATGTGATACTCCACTGGTTCTGGAAGGGCTCTTGTGCCCAGAGTGCATCATCCTGCTCGTGACGGACTCAGTAGCGTCAGTGCCCTTGGCGCTCATGGGCCAGCGGTGTTTGTTGTGGCAGCACCCTGTTCAGCGGTGTTGGTTGTGGTGGTGCCCTGTTCAGCGGTGTTTGTTGTGGCGGTGCCATGCTCATCGGTGTTTGTTGTGGCAGCGCCCTGTTCAGCGGTGCTTGTTGTGCCGGTGCCCTGTTCAGCGGTGCTTGTGGCTGCGGGGTCCTTTGCCTGTGACTCAGCTGCTGGCGGGCCTGTCTGGCCCAGCGGAGCTGGTGCTGGTGGTCCTGTCTGGCCCAGCGGGGCTGGTGCTGGTGGTCCTCTCTGGCCCAGCGGGGCTGGTGCTGGCGGTCCTGTCTGGCCTAGCGGGGCTGGTGTTGGCAGTCCTCTCTGGCCCAGCAGAGCTGGTGCTGGCGGTCCTCTCTGGCCCAGTGGCGGTGGCCTCCTGGCCAGCAGGGCAGGTGCTGGTGGTGGCCTCCTGCGCAGCGGGGATGATGGCGGTGGCCTCCTGGGCAGCGGACATGATGGCGGTGGCCTCCTGGATCAGCAGGGATGATGGCGGTCTTCTCCACCATGCTGCTCTTCCCAGACCTGCTGATTTTCTTGTGGCCCTTCCTCACCTTGGAAGGTGTCGCAGCTGACTCCACACTCCCACCTGTACCCCTGGGAGCGGCTTTGGTGGCTGGAGTCTTCCCCCTCTCCTACTGGGCACTGGATAACTTTTGATGCTTCACAGGTGGGGGCCTGTCCGTGCTGTGGCTCCGTGCCACACTGGCTGCCCTGGTGGCCGGTGCACTCCAGATACCGGTGACTACAGGCCCCACTGGTCCCAGAGATGTTGTGGCTGAGGTGCTAGGTTGGGACCTGGAGAGTCGGGCCCTAGGAGACGGACGGGGTGGGGGAGGTGTGGGAAAGAGGTCAAGTTTGGCTAGGAAAAGTTTTTGGGGAGCACTGGCACGGGTAGCTGGAGGGGGTTTGGGAGTGGAGGAAGAGTTTGTGGTTGTAGGAGGTGTTAGTTTGGTGACTGTTGGTGAAGGTGCATGCGCTGGAGGCTGTCGTGAGGTGGATGGCTTTTGGGTGCGTTTGTGCCTGCATTTGTGTATCTTGGGAGGTGGCTACACAGACACACTGGGAGAGGACACAGGGGACGTGTGAATGGCAGTGGGGGTGGTGACTGCACGTGAGCGGGCTGTGGTGGTGTGTGTGCTGGTGATGGACGTAGTGGCTGTAGATGTAGAGCATGCAGGTGTAAGTGTAGACGAGACTGGGAGAGAGGAGGGAGACGAGGAGGAGGGGGACACAGTGGAGGCAGTGGATGTTGGTGTGTTTGCATGTGTGTGATGCTTGCGTGAGTGCCTGTGGGATGTGTGGTGCTTATGTTTGCCTGAGCTTCCCTTGTGTGTTGACGTGTGTGCATGCTGGTCTGAAGGTGTGCTTGTGATAGGCTGGGGTACAGGGGATTGGGTCTGAGTGGAGGAAGTTGGAGGGGAGAGGCTAGACACAGGGACAATGGCTGCCATCAGTGCTGAGGCCAGAGTCTGAAAACCTCACTGAAGGGCCGCCTGACCAGAATGAATGCCCTCCAGGAATGCACTTGTTTGTTGCAACTGCCTTTCTACACCCTGGATGGCATTGGCATTCAAAATGGAAGACTGCCCAACAGTGAGGGACCTGAAGAGGTCAATGGCCTTCTCACTGAGGGCAGCAGGGGTGACTGGGGCAGGGCCTAAGGTGCCTGGGGCGAAGGTGATGCCCACCCTTTTGGTTGAGCGGGCACGGGGCAAAGGCTGAGGGGCTGCTGGGAGGGCGGTGCTGGTAGGGGGGGTGGCGGCTGTACATGTAGATGCGGGGGGCACAGATGTTGCCGCCACCACAAGGGAGCTCCCATCAGAGGACGAGTCCGTGTCACTGGTGTCAGCTCCTGTCCCCGCCATGTAGCTCCCCTCGCCCTCCGTCCCACTGGTGAACTCAGAGTCCGTTGTCTCGCCCTCCAGGGACATGTGGGATGCAGTTCCCTCCTGCTACGGTGCCACTGCTCCTCGGCCTGATGATGCTAAGGCACAAAAGAACAGGGAGACCACAAAAAGGGGGGGACGACAGAAGAAAGACATGTTGAGTGCATGCATTACCGCTACCGTTGGCGGACACGACAGACACAGAAGCCCCCTGCACTACGCCACGCACTTGGCCTCCACTGTTCAATCCCTGGGACATGGCCTACAAGGCTATGGACGACATCAGCACACATGGATGACACAGGAGCCTGACTAGGTGTACTTGGCACTGTACACAGGTGGGGTCGGGTGCCACAGGGTCTGCCAGAAGAAGGGGACCTTGCCTACTAAACTCGCCCTGGCCTAGGGAAACCCACAGCCCACCTCCCCCACCCAGACACCTCCACTGCACGCAAAATCAGCAGAATGAGAATGTACTCACCCCCTTTTAGCTGCTGTGATGCCCTCAAGCGCCCATCCAACTCCAGGTTCGCCACCGCCAGGATCCTGAACATCAGGGGGGTCATGGTGCGATGGGCACCCCTCCCACGTTGGGAGGCCATCCCCAGCTGGGCCTCCGCCTTCTTCTTGCTCCAGCGGCGAATGTCCTCCCATCTCTTACGGCAGTGGGTGCTCCGTCTGTTGTAGACCCCCAGGGTCCGGACGTCCTTGGAGATGGCGCGCCAAATATCTTTTTTCTGGTGAGCGCTGACCTACATGAATTGTACAGGGGGAAAAGAAAACTTATTACCAAATGCACTGTCACAGTCATTGGCCCCCATCCCTACCCTTGCCATGATGCACATGCACTCACCGTCGTTTCATGCACGCCTCAATCTCCCCCCCCATCTTTCATCCACCCCACTCCACACAGGCATAGCCCATACAGCAGGCTCCCAGTGTATTTACCTGTTTGTCTGGAGGACCGCAAAGTAGCATTTACTGGGGGAGGATCCCATCCACGAGTTTCTCCAACTCCTCCGATGTGAAGGCAGGGGCCCTTTCCCCAGACGCAGGAGCCATTGTCTCTTCCAGACCGAGCTCACAGCAGCACTTGCAGTGTAGGTCCTCTCCTGTCGAAGATCAAGTATCGAGTGATTGTACGGATAGAAAATGGCAGTCACATCGGCGGCGGTGAGTACCGCCACCGCCAGCATACATCGTCATTGGCTCCTTGGACCCATACGGTCCAATGTTAACCAATGCAGCATTGCGCCGCAGTCTTCGACCGCCTACCGCGACGGTGTACAACGCCAGCACAGTTACCTCACATCCCATTGTCCCACTTTACAGGTCAGGCAGCCGCCATTTCAGGGGCCCACATGGCTTAATTTTTAACTGCGTTACACATACCTAGGCCTTGCCTCAACACTCATACAGGCCATTATTTGGATTGTGATTCGTGTTCTGTGTAAGCTGTGGGTACGTACCTCTGAGTTGTTTGACTCTGTGCTCGCTGTTGTCCTTCATAGGCACTATCCGCTGGAACATGTGAGGAGATGGCGGCATCCTCCGGTGTACAGACCGCTGGTGGACCTGTCGACAATGGAGGAAAGACATGTGATCTTCACCTACAGGCTTGACCGTGCCACAATCCAGGAACTGTGTGCCCAGTTGGAGCCAGACCTGATGTCAGCTATCTGCCATCCCACAGGAATCCCCCCTCAAGTGCAGGTGTTGTCAGTACTCCATTTCCTTGCAAGTGGGTCATTTCAAACAACAGTGGCCATATCATCAGGGATGTCCCAGCCTATGTTTTCCAACGTGTTGTCCAGAGTGTTGTCTGCCCTGCTGAAACACATGCAGAGCTACATCGTTTTCCCTAAGGTGGAGGATTTGCCTACAGTGAAAGGAGACTTCTATGCCCTGGGACATATCCCCAACATCATAGGTGCCATTGATGGGACCCATGTGGCTTTGGTCCCCCCCGCAGGAGTGAACAGGTGTACAGAAACCGGAAGAGTTACCATTCTATGAATGTGCAGATGGTGTGTTTGGCCGGCCAGTATATCTCCCATGTTAATGCCAAGTTCCCTGGCTCAGTGCATGACGCCTACATCCTGCGGAATAGCAGCATCCCTTATGTGATGGGTCAACTCCAGAGGCACCGTGTGTGGCTAATAGGTGAGCACCTGGAAGCAAGTCAGTGGGAATGGCTGTCTGGGTCTTGGGATATCCCTACAGGTTAGTATGTGTCTAACAGTTGTCCCTCACCATTTGCAGGTGACTCTGGTTACCCCAACCTGTCATGGCTACTGACCCCAATGAGGAATCCCAGGACAAGGGCAGAGGAACGCTACAATGAGGCCCATGGGCGAACTCTGTGGATAATTGAGCGGA
Source organism: Pleurodeles waltl (assembly GCF_031143425.1). NCBI lineage: Eukaryota > Metazoa > Chordata > Amphibia > Caudata > Salamandridae > Pleurodeles > Pleurodeles waltl. The sequence continues at coordinate 206,853,687 of NC_090441.1, forward strand.
CCTTCGGCCTCCTGAAGGCCAGGTTCCGGTGCCTCCATATGACAGGTGGATCTCTATTCTACTCACCAAAGAAGGTGTGCCAGATCATCGTGGCCTGCTGTATGCTTCACAACTTGGCTTTACGACGACAGGTGCCTTTTCTGCAGGAGGATGGTCCAGATGGTGGTGTTGTTGCAGCTGTGGAGCCTGTGGAGAGTGAAGATGAGGAAGCAGAAGAAGAGGAGATGGAGAACAGGAACTCGGTGATCCTGCAATATTTCCAGTGAGACACAGGTAAGAATACATACCTGCCTACTACATGTACTTAATCACTACTACCTCTCTACTGTCTGTCCTTTTCACCCAGTGTACGGTAACTGAGTTGTCACTTTCCCTTACGATTTCACAGATGTGTGTCCCACAGTGTGCCATCTGCTTTGTTTCCTCATGGACTAGAGCTGTGTGACATGGGTATGTTGACATTACAATTGAAATCACAGACAGACTCCTGATTTTTTTGTGCTTTAACTGTGTTTATTTAAGAAGTGCTAAATATTGGAAGGGGTTGTAAATTGGTGAGGTGTGATCGTGGAGGAATGTCCATGGCAGAGTCCAGTCTATTAGTCTCACAGGTGCATTGTCCAAATGGGTCTGGGAAGTGAAGCTGGGGCAGTTTGAGGATGGACAGGGTGACAAAGTGGGACAGAAGGATGACATACAGGGTGGTCTCATTTCTTGGCAGCGGTCTTGGCATTGTTCTCTGTCTTTGTCCTGGATCTCAGGGACCGTTTGCGGGGTGGTTCTCCATCTGCAGGGGGTGGGGTGCTGGTGTGGTGGTCCTGTGGCAGTGCCTCCTGTCCACTAGCACTGGCGGAGGTGGTGGGCAGTTCATCGTCCGTACTAGTGTCAGGGGCCCTGTGTAATGCCACAGTGTCCCTTATGGTGTTGACTACTTCCTTCAGCACCCCTACGATGGTGCCCAGGGTGGAATTGATGGCTCTGACTTCCTCCCTGGAGCCCAAATACTGTTCCTCCTGCAGGCGCTGGGTCTCCTGAAACTTGGCCAGTACCGTTGCCATCGTCTCCTGGGAGTGGTGGTAGGCTCCCATGATGTTGGAGAGGGCCTCGTGGAGAGTGGGTTCCCTTGGCCTGTCCTCCCCTTGTTGCACAGCAGCCCTCCCAGTTCCCCTGTGTTCCTGGGCCTCCGTCCCCTGGACCGTGTGCCCACTTCCACTGTCCCCTGGTCCCTGTTGTTGTTGGGGTGGTGGATTATCCTGGGTTCCCTGTAGTGGTGGACACACTGCTGATTGACGTGTCCTGGGGACAGAGATATGGGCCCGCTGGGTGGGTACTGTGCTGGTGTTTCCAGAGGGGGGAAGGTCTGTAGTGGCCTGTGCCAGTGTGAGGGGAACCGACTGTCCCAAGGTCCCTGATGGGCCGGGCTGGTCATCTTGATCCAGTTGGACAGAGCTGCTGTCATCACTGTGGGCCTCTTCTGTGGGTGGAGTGGACATGTGTGGACCCTCCTGTCCGGTGACGTTGGGTAGGGGTCCTGCAGGGACATAAAAGGATGTTTATTGCATGTGTGTGTGCCATGGTGTGCAATAGGTGGGTGACCGTGTACCCCAGTGCTTGCATTCCTGTGTGGGACCTTGTGTGATGGTGTTTTAGGGGGTGTATGGGTATGTGCAGTGGCCATGCTTTGGTGATGGGTGTCCATGCTTTGTTGTTGCATGCAGGGCTTGGTGTTGGGATGGTTAGGTTGTGATAGTGGGACATTTGTGAGTAGGAGTGATGGGGGTGCGGGTGAGGGTGGGGGTATGTGATGGCATGCAGGTGGGGTGGGGGAGATAAAGTAGTTAAGATATGACTTACCAGAGTCCATTCCTCCATCTACTCCTGCGAGGCCCTCAGGATGCAGAATCGTCAAGACCTGCTCCTCCCATGTTGTTAGTTGTGGGGGAGGAGGTGGGGTCCGCCGCCAGTCCTCTGTACTGCTACCTGGTGTCTTGAGACCACAGAACGCACCTTCCCCCGTAGGTCGCTCCACCTCTTCCTGATGTCATCCCGTGTTCTTGGGTGCTGTCCCACTGCATTGACCCTGTCCACTATTCTTCGCCATAGCTCCACCTTGCAATGGACGTCTGCTGCACCTCTGATCTGAATAGCTGTGGCTCTACCCGGATGATTTCCTCCACCATGACCCTGAGCTACTCCTCCGAGAACCTGGGGTGTCTTTACGGTGCCATGGGGTGGTGTGGGTGATGTGTGGGGTGGTGTGTGTTGTGATGTGTGGGGTGATATTTAGTGGTGGGTTGTGTGAGGTGCGTGGAAGTAATGTGGGTGATGGTATTGTGTGCCTGTGGATGCTTGGTTGTATTTTGTAGTGTCTCTCTCTGGCCTTCTTTCTGAAGTTTGTTGTCGTAGGGGTTTGTGGGTGATGTGGGTGTGTGTTTTATATTGTTTTGGGTGTGTGGGAGTGGTGTGTGTAGGAAAGTACCATCTTGCCTGGCATGTTACCCCCACATTTCACTGTATATATGTTGTTTTAGTGTATGTGTCACTGGGACCCTGCCAGCCAGGGCCCCAGCGCTCATAAGTGTGCCCTGTATGTGTTCCCTGTGTGATGACTAACTATCTCACTGAGGCTCTGTTAACCAGAGCCTCAGTGGGTATGCTTTCTCTGCATTCTAAATTGTCACTAACAGGCTAGTGACCAATTTCACCAATTCACATTGGCATACTGGAACACCCTTATAATTCCCTAGTATATATTACAGAGGTACCCAGGGTATTGGGGTTCCAGGAGATCCCTATGGGCTGCAGCATTTCTTTTGCCACCCAGAGGGAGATCTGACAATTCATACACAGGCCTGCCAGTGCAGCCTGAGTGAAATAACGTCCACATTATTTCACAGCCATTTACCACTGCACTTCAGTAACTTATAAGTCACCTATATGTCTGACCCTCACCTGGCGAAGGTTGGGTGCAAAGTTACTAAGTGTGTGGGCACCCTGGCACTAGCCAAGGTGCCCCCACATCATTCAGGGCAAATTTCCCGGACTTTGTGAGTGCGGGGACACCATTACACGCGTGCACTGTACATAGGTCTCTACCTATGTACAGCGTCACAATGGTAACTCCGAACATGGCCATGTAATATGTCTAGGATCATGGAATTGTCACCCCAATGCCATTCTGGCATTGGGGAGACAATTCCATGATCACCTGAGTCTCTAGCCCAGACCCGGGCACTGCCAAACTACCTTTCCCGGGGTTTCACTGCAGCTGCTGCCAACCCCTCAGACAGGTTTCTGCCATCCTGGGGTCCAGCCAGGCCTGGACCCAGGAAGGCAGAACAAAGGACTTCCTCAGAGAGAGGGTGTTACACCCTCTCCCTTTGGAAATAGGTGTCAGGGCTGGGGAGGAGTAGCCTCCCCCAGCCTCTGGAACTGCTTTGATGGGCACAGATGGTGCCCATCTCTGCAAAGCCAGTCTACACCGGTTCAGGGATCCCCCAGCACTGCTCTGGCGCGAAACTGGACAAAGGAAAGGGGAGTGACCACTCCCCTGACCTGCACCTCCCCTGGGAGGTGCCCAGAGCTCCTCCAGTGTGCTCCAGACCTCTGCCATCTTGAAAACAGAGGTGCTGCTGGCACACTGGACTGCTCTGAGTGGCCAGTGCCAGCAGGTGACGTCAGAGACTCCTCCTGATAGGCTCTTACCTGTGTTGCTAGCCTATCCTCCTTCCTAAGTAGCCAAACCTCCTTTTCTGGCTATTTAGAGTCTCTGCATTGGGGAATTCTTTGGATAACGAATGCAAGAGCTCATCAGAGTTCCTCTGCATCTCTCTCTTCACCTTCTGCCACGGAATCGACCTCTGACTGCTCAGGAAGCCTGCAAAACCGCAACAAAGTAGCAAAGATGACTACTGCAACCTTGTATCGCTGATCCTGCCGCCTTCTCGACTGTTTCCTGGTGGTGCATGCTCTGGGGGTAGCTTGCCTCCTCTCTGCACCAGGAGCTCTGAAGAAATCTCCCGTGGGTCGACGGAATCTTCCCCCTGAAACTGCAGGCAACAAAAGACTGCATCACCGGTCCTCTGGGTCCCCTCTCAGCACAACGAGCGTGATCTCTGAAACTCAGCAACTCTGTCTAAGTGACTCCCACAGTCCAGTGACTCTTCAGTCCAAGTTTGGTGGAGGTAAGTCCTTGCCTCCCTACGCAAGTCTGCATTGCTGGGTACCGCATGATTTGCAGCTGCTTCAGCTCCTGTGCACTCTTCCAGGATTTCCTTCATTCACAGCCAAGCCTGGGTCCCCGACACTCTAACCTGTAGTGCACAACCTCCTAAGTTGTCCTCCGGCTTCGTGGGACTCCCTTTTGTGTCTTCAGGTGAGCTCCAGTTCACTCCTCTTCCAAGTGCCTGTTCCGGTACTTCTGTGGGTGCTGCCTGCTTCTGTGAGGGCATCCTGACTTGCTGGGCGCCCCCTCTGTCTCCTCACCCAAGTGGCGACATTCTGGTTCCTCCTGAGCCACAGCAGCATCCAAAAACCCTAACCGTGACCCTTGCAGCTAGCAAGGCTTGTTTGCGGTCTTTCTGCAGGAAAACACTTCTGCACGACTCTTCACGACGTGGGACATCCATCCTCCAAAGGGGAAGTTTCTAGCCCTCTTCGTTCTTGCAGAATCCACAACTTCTACCCTCCAGTGGCAGCTCTTTTGCACCCTCAGCTGGCATTTCCTGGGCATCTGCGCACTCTCTACTTTGTCGTGACTCTTGGACTTAGTCCCCTTGTTCCACATCTACTCGCATCCGGAAATCCACTTTGGTTGCATAGCTGGTGTTGGTCTTCCTTGCAGAATTCCCCTATCACGACTTCTGTGCTCTCTGGGGAATATAGGTGCACTTTACACCTACTTTTCAGGGTCTTGGGGTGGGCTATTTTTCTAACCCTCACTGTTTTCTTACAGCCCCAGCGACCCTCTACAAGCTCACATAGGTTTGGGGTCCATTCGTGGTTCGCATTCCACTTTTGGAGTATATGGTTTGTGTTGCCCCTACACCTGTGTGCTCCTATTGCAATCTACTGTAACTTTACACTGCTTGCATTACTTCCTTTTGCTATTACTGCATATTTTTGGTACTGTGTACATATATCTTGTGTATATTTGGCATCCTCATACTGAGGGTACTCACTGGGATACTTTTGGCATATTGTCATAAAAATAAAGTACCTTTATTTTTAGTATATCTGTGTATTGTGTTTTCTTATGATATTGTGCATATGACACCAGTGGTAAAGTAGGAGCTTTGCATGTCTCCTAGTTCAGCCTAAGCTGCTCTGCTATAGCTACCTTCTATCAGCCTAAGCTGCTAGAAACACCTCTTCTACACTAATAAGGGATAACTGGACCTGGTACAGAGTGTAAGTACCCCTTGGTACCCACTACAAGCCAGGCCAGCCTCCTACAGTGTGTGTATGTGTATCAGGTGTGTGTATTTGGATTTGTCCAATGTGGCGGTGTTTTGTATATGTGTGTGTATTTTAAGCGCTGCAGTGTGTACCACCAATGGAATACCGCGGTTAAAAGACCGCTGCGTGGATTCGTGGGTTGTGATAGTGTGGGCGTCTTTCTGTTGGCGTGACGGTGTCTGTTTTGTTTTCGCCAGTTTATCACTGACCTTTGGTGTGGCGGACTTGTGTGGGTGTCTGTATTTTGGCGGATTCCGAGCTGTGGGTCATAATAGCTGTGGTGGTATTCCGCTGCTGCAGCGGTGTGTTGGTGCTCTTCTGCACGGCGGTAAGCGGCATTTACCGCCAATGTTGTAATGACCCCCTTAGTCTCCCACACCGCGGGCGATTCTGCATCTCAAACTCCAGTAGTCTCATTAGAATAAAGAGAGCCTACATGACATGGTGCCACCAACGTTTGGTCAGGCTCTAATTTTCAGGTCCTCCTGAGTATCTCTGTCTCATTACATACAAAGACACCTCAGTACTCTATATGCGGAGATGTCCGTGGTATTGAGGATTTCCTCCTCAGCTAAGTAAGGAATCATATCTGATGCTGGAGGTTGTTCAAGCTTGAGCTCTAAAAGGAAAATCCCTATTTGGCGTGCCTTCTCCGAAGAAATGTACTATCTATTATGGCGAACCCACAATAGGTAGCAATAGCAGTCAATATGAGACAACCTCTGACTGCACATTTATTATCAAATGGCCTAACGGCCCAGGGGGGTCCAGTCACCTTTGTGGTGGACGTCCATGCAGCTTATAGAACAGAACCTTTCTATTCTTGGGTCACATTTCCAGAAGTTGATGGGAACACAAACACATTTCATACTATCCACTTGCAAACGTACCTGAACAATACAGGGCATATGCATATTTAGAAATACCTTCATCTTATCAAGAACATAATAATTGGCTTGATTTCGCCCTACCCCACACGATATTACCAGTTAGTTTAGGTCCTCTAAGTAATGATGGTACTACCTGGCCTTTATTGGCCACTTATACACTTCACCCTGCAGTAGCGACTTTAGCAGTAGCTGAGGTTCGTCGCTTATATACTGAATTGACAGAGATATACAGACGATTAGTACAGTTTGTGATGCAAACATTGAATACAAACCCAGTATGTGCTGCTCCAGTGCAACCACCTGCAGTGATGCCAGGTATTAACCCTGCAACTGTACATTTGATCATGGGTAAAGTACCTGCCAAACAAGAGGAAACTCAGTTTTGGTTAGCCCATAAAATAAATGTGCTGGAAGCAGTATTTCCCCATACGGGACCTCAGGATAAACATGGAATTCTACCGATGTGGTTGCCATTTGGCATGGTCCCTACAGTTGATAACTGTAATACATGGGTTACGATATTTGCCCCGCTCTATTCTACCGCACACAGTACACCGACACTTTCCAATTTGCCGGTAGTGTTGAAACAGATTCAAGATAAAGTACGGGGCTGCTCCAGCCCTGGACTTGGGGATGCAATTAATGGGCAATTTTGCCACAGTATCCTCAATTATTTTAAGTACCCTTAAAGGGGAAGCAGTCACACTTGCAGTGCGCATACAGCACCAGGATGTTCCTCAACAGGATCAAGAACACAAGCTGCCAAAGATTATCGCAGAGACCCATTCCAGGATTGGTCGAGATAGTTTAGGGGCCAGACCAACTAAACCACAATTTCAGGGCAAATCTAATAAAGATTTTTCCAAGCAAGCTCCTGAGGGTAACAAGAAACGCTGGGATAAAAAACAACAAACACCTAAAAAAGAAAGAGGAGAATCTCCGCATATGGAGACCCCACAGAATAGTTATAACCTCAGAAATAGAGATAAAATAAAAACGCCTGACAGATATCAATATACTGATACACGCCAATCTCGTTCCTTTCAGGACTCATCGAAAAAACGCAGTGAGAGAGGTGGGCGATCAGAGCAAAGACCAGAGTACGTGAAACCAAGACAGGAATCACAACGCTCATCAGAGGTTTCGGTTAAAAAAGAAGAGAAACCTCCCCAACAAAAACCCCAATTCAAAAAGAAAAAGGTGGAAGCAGTTTCAATACGACATGCCACTCAAGAAGAGGGTCCTCTTGAGGAACAGGAAGTGGGCACTAGCACTGCTAGACAGAGTGGCAGAGGTCACAATAGTTTGCTGGAGTCTTCTAGAGCATCTGGAGGTGAAAGCAAACTGATGACTTTCTACAAGTAAAAACTGCGGACATGCGGGTCTCCACGCCTGATAGGGTGTATAAAGTAACGCTACAGTTAGAAGGAGACATTTAACACACAATAGACGCAATCTTTTGGGATCGCATGGTAAATATATATGACATTTTGTTGGCTGAACAAGATTGGCCACCTCAATTTGTCCGTACCTGCCCATATGGGGAAGATGTTATTAAACATTTTTTCTCGCCCCTTGTTCCGGAGGAACTCGCTGAATCCTACGCCATTGATTGGGCATTGGCACAGGTACCCGCGTTATATCGCGACCATGTAGGATGGGATAAAGGATCCCCCTACCATGTAATTCCCATTAAACATCAACCTCAACCTCCGTAATCAATAAAACATGATGCAAAAGCACCTGTGAGAGAAATCCTCACACAACTGGGCTACCAGGGCGTCATTGAACCCTGCGTCTCCCCAATGAATAATTCTTTATTCCCAGTAGCAAAACCGGACCATTCATATAGAATAGTCTTAGACTACAGACGTTTAAACAGTCATACACGCACATATGCTATACAAAACTCACATAGCACAGCACTGATGAACAACATAGTGCGCAAAAAATACAAAACAACACTGGATATTTCCAATGGTTTTTTCTGCCAGAATATATTGCCTGAGAGTAGAGACTTAACAAGTTTCAGCGTACTAGGCTCTCAGAAAAAATTGTATTGTTTACCTCGGGGTACAAGAACAGCCCAGGACTGTTTGCAGGTCGTGTGACTGAAATTTTGCACGACATTGACCCTGAAACATTATCCTATGTAGATTATATCTATCTCACGGATGATGAATTACAACAACATTTAAGATGGGTAGCCCGCATCGTTGTGGGATTTGCTGAATTTGGCTACAAATTCAACTTTTAAAAAAACTAAAATATGGTTCCTCAGTGTCCTGTTTCTGGGAAATGAGCTATCGAGTGAAGGAAAGAGCCTAGCGCCACATTTCTTACAGAAATGCGCACAACTACAACCTCCAATTACAATTAAAAAACGACAATCTCTATTGGGTTTCCTAAATGTTGGTAGAACTTACATTCCTGATTATGCATCATGCATAAAACCTTTATATGACTTAATACGTCCTAACTTTTCAAGTAAATTCTGGACAGTCGAACACACACGCATACTTAGAGAACTGCAGACGGACATGCTTGCAGCACAACACCTACACAAGAGGGACAACAAAACACATTTGGTCATCAGAGTAATTGCTGGGGTCATCAGTTTCACTTATGTAACTTTTAATGAGGGTGAGACCATCCCGATTGCTTACAAATCACACTTGTCCTCAGTCGCAGAACACCGCTTTGCTCCCACTGACAAAATTCTCACTGCTGTTCAGATGGCTGTCATTAAAGAAAGACCTCTAGCCCAGGGTAAACACATTATTGTCGTTTCTCCAATCTCAGCCCTAGAGGCTGTTTCAAAAGCAAGCGTTCCTAACGCTAAAGCATTACATCCACGTTGGATACAATGGGACACGTTTTTGACAGCCACTGATGCAGACTACATTTTTTACCCAAAATTACAAACTCAAGAATTTTTGCAATATGAACTGTAGTACCCAGTTCCAGCAAACACACTGCCTATTTAACAATATCATAGAGTCATGTACACCAATGGCTCTGCACAACCTGCAATTGGAACAAAGCATCAATACTCTGCTGCTTGCACAGTCGTAAGCGGCTATATGGAGGACAATAAATTCTGTCCCCTCAATACATTTACGCAAACCCTAGGGGATTGCTCAGCACAACTAGCAGAGCTGAAAGTTCTGGTGATGGCACTGGAACATACGGATCCTGCACAGTACACACTGATTGTTTGTGATTTGTACTATTGTGTCCAGTCCTTCAATGAATACCTCCATTACTGGCTCCAGAACGGGTTTAGAGATTCTAAAGGCAACACCATTAAACACAGATTTCTGTGGGGGAAAGTAGCAGATCTGAAGGAAACGCTACCAAATGTTCATGTTGTACATACACTTGGACACCAGCGCGTTGGAATACACGTTGCTGGGAACACACTGGCTGATGAAGCTGCAAAGTTAGCAGTAGCTATGGCTGCTGTTGCTGCAGTAACTCATTTAAGTATGAAACCGGACGCAGACATATGGGCTGCAGTGAAAGCTACGGCTGATGGTACGCCCTATCCAAAAGCATTTCCTGACAAATATTCCTACCGAATGGGAGGCTGCCTGAATGCTCAAGTTAAGATACCAGGCATAGGGGTGCGAGATATTCCCAAAAAAGATATATGACCAAAGTTGATTAAAGCAGCGCATGAAGGGGTAGCATCTACCCATACTGCTGTGGTGGCTACAATATCAATCTTACAAGCCCGCTATTAGTGGCCAGGCCTCTATAAGGAGACCAAGCAGTATGTCCTTTGTTGTGACATCTGCCAAAACATTAAAGTTTCCACTGCAAAACCCTTTACAATGTGTGTACTTTGACCACTGTGGTCCCCTTATACAGGACAGTGCATACAGATACATCCTAGTCGCTGTTGACTCTTGCTCCAGATTTCTATGGGTGTGGCCACAATGCTGGGCTGATGCTTGGACTGTTATTAAAGATTTGCAAGTCTTTATCGGTACATATGCGGTTGCGGCTTTCCACTCGGACCAGGGCCCTGCTTTCGCCTCAAGAGCATTCAGGGACACCATGGCTTCATTGGGGGTCCAACTCCAGTACTCGTCACCATTTCATCCCGAGGGAAATAGCGTTGTGGAGCGATTAAACCATGATTTAAAGCAGTCCTTAACAGCCAGAGTCTTAGGTATGGGTCGTAGTTGGCTTAATCACCTGTATGGAGTTCAGAGAGCACTTAACTCTCTGCTTACAAGGTCCCGGGGGGGGGGGGGGTCGTACTTCATATGAGTGCCTGTTTGGAACTCAAATGTATGTTCCAGATCTTGATGGTCCTGGCGTGGAGGTGCAGAAACACACTTTGACATAAATGAACGTGTCTCTGTCTTATGGGAATTACAACAGTTCCATGAAGACAATTCCTCTATCAGTGCTGCCTCCACAGGAATCAAGGATGTACCTGTAACGCCTACCGGCTGGATTCCTAGAGTCGGAGATCTAGTATGTGAAACGGTTGCTGTGAAAAAGGAATTTGGCCCTTCTTATCGTGCACCATTCCCAGTCTTGGGAATATACAGTACCAGAACTGTCATTCTACCACCGTTGGCAGGTGCCAAAGAAAATTGTTTTGTCTCCATCGACAATGTCAAACTACAGCATGTGGCGATTCTGCACAACAGACCAAGAGGAACAATCAGTAGTTCCCGAATCCCTCTCAATACTGGTCAAGAAGTTCCTCTACAAGTTGTGAGCAGCAACACCGATACCTCTCCGAGCTTGGGGAGGGTGGAAAATGATCTTGCATCGGTTCCACTAACAACAAATAATACAGAAATAGTTGATCAATTCAATACAGCTTCAACACAAACGGATTGTGCTATTTATTCTGTGCCACCGTGGGAAATACCTACTCCACCAACTAACACAGATCCAGTTTTTGCACAAACTGCTTCTGGATATTTTGCCAACATCAATGATGACGTCTCGGACTAATTCACCTCTTCAACACCTAAACTGTCAAAAACATGTAAGCTGATAAACTGGCTTAAAGTAACTTACTTTCTTCTTCCATGGAACTATCTGTGGCTTTCTTTGACTGTACTAGCCTTCCTGCTTTGATTGAGTTTGTCATCACTTTCTTTTTAATACACAGTCATTTTCTTCATGAAAAATTAACAGTTGAATTGGTGGATGAGGTCCTAAAACCACATTTTTCATCCCACAAAGTCTGTAGAGACTTGTCCTTTGTGAACATTTCCGCTATACCAATTCCTGATGGGATTCTTTGGGATAAAGTTACATTTGATATATACGGCCCTACGGAGGTCATTCAAATACCATATGTGTTCAAACTTTCAATTAATTATATAATAATACAAGGCATTGTTTCTGATGATTGGGATGTGAAAACAGTTGATTCGCGGATGACTGAATTGCAGTATTATACTGTATTTGAAAACGAAGATGTTTATCAATCTAAAGAAAATTATGGTGATATGTTTTGCTATAATTATTATGGGCATCATTTCATACACAGAGCAAGCAGTCCAAAAACTGTTTTTAACTATACACAATGGGAACATTGTCCGGCTCCACCACAAGGGAGTTCTAGAACATATTCTGAAAAGTTTACGTATTTTTCTGGGCATGATGTTAAGAATGCTGAGTCATATTATTTGAAATTGCCACCTACAGAAAACATACGCATACTATTGACAAATACAAAATTTATATATTCGGATTACTTTGTTTCCTGGTTGACTATAGAGGGCTATGAATATTGGCTGAAGTTGATTGACTTAAAAAGTGTGTGGGGAACTAGACATTGGCAAATAAGGGGGAGGGAAGCTTTTTTCAGAGCATGCCTGATACCTCTGCAAATTATATTTTTAAATCAAACAGTACAACAAACAAGTTGTTTAGGCTTAGCAAAGATTAAGGAATTGAACACGCCCAGTATACCTGCCCCTGCAACATTTTTTAAATGGCACAAATATACAAATGCAACTGAAAATCAGTCCAACAAATGGGTCCAGAATGGTACATTTAATGTTTCACTGACACGTCCTGGCGGGTGGTTATTGTGGCCATTAGAGACCAATGGGTGTCACAAATGTTTTATCAACTACTCGGGGAGTTTTAGAACTAATAGGCTGGACCCTCGCTATATTTTATCGGAACATGTGGGTATAGTAACAACATACAGTGTAGGGAAACTATGCCAGCAATGGTTAAGAACTTCCTCACTAGATGCGGTTAGAGAACACCTCAGTCTCCTGTCTAATAACACCGATTTACAGGATTTCATGTTGGGCCCCAGAAAACATCGCAGAAAGTGTTTCTTATATGAAGTATATAATGAAATTTGAAAGCTTTCCCAACAAGAAGCAGCTGCCCGGTTCAGGCAAATAGACCAGGAAAATCTAAAAAAGGCATTAGCTGTTGTAGATGATGGGATTAATACCCTGTCCGACCGGTTATACACCTTAAATAACATTGGTGGTCATTACAACCCTGGCGGATGGTGTTAAAGCTGCGGTAATACCGCAAACAGGCAGGCGGACAAAAAAAAAGGGAATTATGACCGTGGCGGAAACCGCCAACATAGACAGCCACTTTAACACTCCGACCGCCACAGCACTACAGACAAGCAGCGCGGCGGTCACCGCCAAAAGACAGGCAGAAGACAATGTACCGCCCACAGTGTCACAACCTCCCAATCCGCCACCTTTTCCGGGGCGGATTCACCGTGGATAAAAATACGGCGGAAACAGCTTTTGCAATGGGAAAACGCTCACCTCAATACACTCCACGAGGAAGGAGGCTACCATGGAGCCCGAACTACAAATACTCCCTGCGCTTGTCTTCCTGCTCATCTACGATCACCAGGAATGTAGGCGCCGAAGGCAACGGTGAGTACTGCACCTATGACATAGAGTAGGGGGAGGCAAAAGTCAGGGGGACACACGCGCAACACCCCCAACACGACCTTCGCACACTACAACACACACACCAATGCAGTTCCAAACAGCACAGTAACAACCCACAACCCCCCCGGAAGAATGCAAAGACAAAACGAAATCAGTTCAAACACTGTAATGTATCAAAATACAGTAACCTACTATATACAGATATATATACACTTTCCAAATATATACATCACAATTAGTAGTGCAGGTATGCACATTTCAATGTCCGTGGACCAATGGGCCCAAAATGCATAGGAGAGGCCCACACTAGATACCTGTCCACAAACGGAGAGAACACTGTAGGGGCATCAGATAGAAATACAACAGGCACCTCAGGGGGAAGGGAAGGGGGGGCACCTCATCTGGATTACAGCACCACGCCAGATCCACAACGGGGCTCCATGCCCATTGATGTATCCTGGGGAGTGCAAAGCCACAGTCTCTCAAGTCTCTACAGTGGGTGGGTTGCCCACTGTACCATCCTGGGGAGTGCAAAGCCACAGTCTCTCAAGTCTCTACAGTGGGTGGGTTGCCCACTGTACCATCCTGGGGAGTGCAAAGCCACAGTCTCTCAAGTCTCTACAGTGGGCGGGTTGCCCACTGTACCATCCTGGGGAGTGCAAAGCCACAGTCTCTCAAGTCTCTACAGTGGGTGGTTTGCCCACTGTACCATCCTGGGAATGCAAAGCCACAGTCACTCAAGTGGATAACATTCTTCACTGGTTCTGGAGGGGGACTGGTGCCCAGAGTGCTTCATCCTGTAAAGGACAGACAGAGTGGATGCAGGTCTCCACTGGTTCTGGAGGGGGACTGGTGCCCGGAGTGCATCACGCTCCGCGTAACGTTCCCTGTTCCGTCACTGTCCCAGCTGCACATGTGCTAACGATGCTTGATTTGGCGGTGATTTACCCTGTTCAGCGGTCTTCACCATGGCGGTCTTTGCCCTGTTCAGCGGTCTTCACCATGTCGGTCTTTGGCCTGTTCAGCGGTCTTCACCATGGCGGTGCTTTGCCCTGTTCAGCGGTCTTCACCATGTCGGTCTTTGGCCTGTTCAGCGGTCTTCATCATGGCGGTCTTTGGCCTGTTCAGCGGTCTTCACCATGGCGGTGCTTTGCCCTGTTCAGCGGTCTTCACCATGTCGGTCTTTGGCCTGTTCAGCGGTGCTTTGCCATGGTGGTCTGTGCCCTGTTCAGCGGTGCTAGCCTTTGCTGTCTCTGACCTGTGCAGCGGTGTGTGGCATTACGGTCCCTCAGTGCCCAGTGGGGCTGTGGCTGCCGGGGCCCTCCAGGTCACTGATGCTGGTGGTGGTCTCCTGACCAGTGACGATACTGGTGCCCTCCTGGGCACTGACTCTGGCGGTGGTCTCCGGACCAGTGACGATACTGGTGCCCTCCTGGACACTGACTCTGGCGGTGGTCTCCGGACCAGTGACGATACTGGTGCCCTCCTGGGCACTGACTCTGGCGGTGGTCTCCGGACCAGTGACGATACGGGTGCCCTCCTGGACACTGACTCTGGCGGTGATCTCCGGACCAGTGACGATACTGGTGCCCTCCTGGGCACTGACTCTGGCGGTGGTCTCCTGACCAGTGACGATACTAGTGCCCTCCTGGACACTGACTCTGGCGGTGGTCTCCTGACCAGTGACGATACTGGTGCCCTCCAGGGCACTGACTCTGGCAGTGGTCTCCGGACCAGTGACGATACTGGTGCCCTCCTGGACACTGACTCTGGCGGTGGTCTCCTGACCAGTGACGATACTGGTTCCCTCCTGGACACTGACTCTGGCGGTGGTCTCCTGACCAGTGACGATACTGCTGGCAGTGGCGTCCCGGCCAGCGGGGAGGATGGCGGCCTTCTCCGCCGTGCTGCTCTTCCCAGACTTTGGAGACTTCTTCTGCCCCTTCACCACCTTGGGAGGAGTCACAGCAGACTCAGCACTCCCCCGGGACCCTTGTGAGCTGTTTTGCGGGCAGGAGTCTTCACCCTCTCCCGTAGGCCACTTTCCAACTTAAGGTGCTTTACAGGGGGTGGACTGGCAGTTCTTTGGCTCCGTGTCACACTGGCTGCCCTGGTGGCCGGTGCACTCCACACACCTTTAACACGCACCACTGGTACCGGACTTTTTTTGGCTGAGGTGCTACTACTGGACCTATGAATTGGAGGGGTGAAGGTGGTGGGAAAGAGGTCAACGTCGCTGAGGAAGAGTTTCTGACGAACACTGGGATGGGTAGCTGGAGGGGGTCTGGGAGTGGAGGAAGAGGAGGTGGTTGTAGGAGGTGTAACTTTAGGTGATTTGGGTGCAGGTACTGGAGGCTGTCGTGAGGTGGATGGATGTTGGGTGTGTGGTTGCCCGCGTTTGTGTACTTTGAGAGGGGGCATCACAGACACACTGGGAGTGGACACAGGGGACGTGTAAATGGTAGTGCGGGTGGTGAGTGCAGGTGAGCGGGGTGTGGTGCTGGGTGTTCTGGTGCCTGTAGATGTAGTGCATGCAGGTGAGAGTGTAGACGACACTGGGAGGGAGGAGGGAGACGACGAGGAGGGGGACACAGTGGAGGCAGTGGATGTTGCTGTGTCTGTATGTGGGTGATGCTTTTGTGAGTGCCTTTGGGTTGTGTGGTGCTTATGTTTGCCTGAGCTACTTTTGTGTGATGGGGTGTGTGCATGCTTGTCTGATGGTGTGGTTGGGATAGGCTGGGGTACAGGGGATTGGGTCTGGGTGGAGGAAGTTGGAGGGGGGAGGCTAGACACAGGGACAATGGCTGCCATCAGTGCTGAGGCCAGGGATTGCAGGGTTTGATGAAGGGCAGCCTGACCAGAATGAATGCCCTCCAGGAATGCATTACTGTGTTGCAACTCCCTTTCTACACCCTGGATGGCATTCACAATGGTAGACTGCCCAACAGTGAGTGACCTGAGGAGGTCAATGGCCTCCTCACTGAGGGCAGCAGGGGTGACTGGGGCAGGGCCTGAGGTGCCTGGGGCGAAGGTGATGCCCACCCTCCTGGGTGAGCGGGCACGGAGCGAAGGCTGAGGGGCTGCTGGGAGGTCGGTGCTGGTAGGGGGGGTGGCGGCTGTACCTGTAGAAGTGGGGGGCACAGATGGTGCCGCCACCACAAGGGAGCTCCCATCGGCGGACGAGTCCGTGTAGCTGTTTGGTGATCCGGTGACCGACGTGAAGCTCCCCTCGCCCTCTGTCCCACTGGTGTATTCAGAGTCTGTGGTGTGGCCCTCCATGGCCATGTGGGATGCAGCTCCCTCGTGCTCCGGTGCCACTGTACCTCTGCCTGATGATACTGATGCACAAAAGAACAGGGAGAGCACAAAAAGGGGGGGGGGGATGACAGAAGAAAGACAGGTTGAGTGCATGGCTTACCGCTATCGTTGGCGGACAATACAGACACAGCAGCCCCCTGCACTACGCCGTGCTCCTGGCCTCTACAGATGCAATTCCTGGGATCTGGCCTACATGGCTATGGTGGACATCTGCACACATAGAGGACACAGGGGCATGTATACCTGTACTTGGCACTCTACAGAGGTGGGGTGGAGTGCCACATGGCATGCATTACAAAGGGGCCTACCCTACGTAACTCGCCCTGGCCTAGGTGTTGTAGTTTAGCAGCGATTAGATTAAGCATTAGCAGAAGACATCTTGTATTTAGCAACTATTGTGAACATATCACGGAATCCATTTTGTATTCATGGCAGCCATTTTCTCTGCCACATGCTGCCATGTGCTCGCCATGTGCTCTGTCCTACCTTCCTGTTAACTACTCTTGAAAATCTGTCTAGTGACAAGTTATATTTAGCATCTCCCACTTTCGCACATGCTCAGTAAGGTCTGCAGCTGTTAGTCCTTGAAAATTGTTAACTCCTCCTACCTGTCCACTGTGCATTTCCATATGACCTTATATGTATAGAAGTCTTGCTTCTATAATTGTACCACCTCCTTTTAGCCCCTGCGTGGGTATAAAAGGACCATGCTCTCTCAGTTCAGTGTGCTTCTACAGACATTACCGAAGGGTGCTGTTTGAACTGTAGTACCACCTCATGAGGTTTAATAAACTTTGTCTTTTATTTCAGTTTCTGTGCCAACTTCTTCCAACATGGTCTGAGGACTTTGTGCAGAGAAAGGTGAACCCCTTGCACTACTAGGCCTTGCTGAGGCTTACTTCAACATAGGGAAACGCACAGTCCTCCTCCCCCAACCAGACCCCTCCATTGTGCGCAAAGTCTGCAGAATGAGAGTGTACTCACCCCCTTGTGTCTGTCTGCTGTGATGCCCTCAAGCGCCCATCCAACTCAGGGTAGGCCACCGGCAGGATCTGGAACATCAGGGGGTTCATGGTGTGACGGGCACCCCTCCCACATTGGGAGGCCATCCCCAGCTGAGCCTCCGCCGTCTTCTTGCTCCAGCAGCGAATGTCCTCCCATCTTTTACGGCAGTGGGTGCCCCGTCTCTGGTGGACCCCCAGGGTCCGGACGTCCTTGCCGATGGCATGCCAAATGTCCTTCTTCTGGTGGGCGCTGACGTACATGACATGTACAGGGGAAGAAGAGAAGTCATTAACAAGTGCACTGTCAAAGTGAGTGGCCCCCATCTCTACCGTTGCCATGTGGCACATGCATTCACAGTCCTTCATGGTCGCTGAACTCTGCCCCCTTGCTACTGACATCCAGCCCTCTCCACACAGGCATAGCCCATACAACGTGCTCCCTGTGTACTTACCTGTTGGTCTGGAGGACCGTAGAGTAGCGTGTACTGGGGGAGGACCCCGTCGACTAGCTTTTCCAACTCCTGAGCAGTGAAGGCAGGGGCCCTTTCCCCAGACGCAGCAGCCATTGTCTCTTCCAGACCGAGGTCACAGCAGCACTTGCAGTGTAGGTCCTCTCCTGTCGAAGATCAGGTATCGAGTGATTGAACAGATAGAAAATGGCGGTCACATCCGCAGCGGTGACGTCCGCGGTGATGCGTATCATCACCGCCGGTGCACTTCATCATTGGCTCCTGGGACCCATAGGGTCCAATGTTAACCAATGAAGCATTGCGCCGCGGTCTACGACCGCCTACCGCGACGGTGTACAACGCCAGCACAGATACCTCACAGCCCATTGTACCACTTTAGAGGTCAGGCAGCCGCCATTTCAGGGGCCCACATGGCTTGATTTACTACTGCATCACACATACCTAGGCCTACACTCAACACACATACAGGAAGAGTTTTGTATTTGGTGTCGTGTTCTGTGTAGCTGTGGGTACATACCTGGGACTTTGTTGACTCTGTGGTCGCTGTTGTCCTTCTTAGGCACCGTCAGCTGGGACATTTGAGGAGATGGCGGAATCCTCCGGTGTACCGACCGCTGGTGGACCTGTTAACAATGGAGGAGTGACATTTGATCATCACCTACAGGTTTGACCGTGCCACAATCCAGGAACTGTGTACCCAGTTGGAGCCAGACCTGATCTCACCAATCCGCCACCAGTGCTCCATTTCCTTGCAAGTGGATCATTTCAAACAACAGTGGCAATGGCATCAGGGATGTCCCAGCCTATGTTTTCCAACGTGCTGTCCAGAGTGTTGTCTGCCCTGCTGAAACACGTGAGGAGCTACATCGTTTTCCCTCAGGTGGAGGATTTGGCTACAGTGAAGGGTGACTTCTATGCCCTGGGACATATCCCCAACATCATAGGTGCTATTGATGGCACCCATGTAGCTCTGGTCCCCCCACGCAGGAGTGAACAGGTGTACAGGAACCGGAAGAGTTATCATTCCATGAATGTACAGATGGTATGTTTGGCAGACCAGCACATCTCCCAGGTGAATGCTATGTTCCCTGGCTCAGTGCATGACGCATAAATCCTGCGGCATCCCGTATGTGATGGGTCAACTCCAGAGGCACCGGGTGTGGCTATTAGGGGACTGTAGTTACCCCAACCTGTCCTGGCTATTTACCCCAGTGAGGAATCCCAGGACCAGGGCAGTGGAACGCTACAATGAGGCCCATGGGCGGACTAGGAGGGTGATTGAAAGCACCTTCGACCTCCTGAAGGCCAGGTTCAGGTGCCTCCATATGACAGGTGGTTCCCTATTCTACTCACCAAGGAAGGTGTGCCAGATCATCATCGCCTGCTCAATGCTTCACAATCTTGCTTTGCGACGCCAGGTGCCTTTTCTGCAGGTGGATGGTCCAGATGACGGTGTTGTGGCAGCTGTGGAGCCTGTGGAGCCTGTGGACAGTGATGAGGAGGAAGCTGAGGAAGAAGACATAGACAACAGGGAGTCAGTCATACAACAACATTTCCAGTGACACACAGGTGAGAATTTTTTTTTATCACATTTACTTTCACACTTCTACCTCTATCCTGTCTGTCAATTAGTAGCAGTATTTGGTAACTGAGTTGTACATTTCCATTACGGTTTCACAGGTGTGGTTACCAACGTGTGTCATCTGCTTGCATCCTTCATGGACTTGTGATGTGTGACATAGGCATGTTGGCATTACATTTGAAAACGCATTTTGTCACTGTCATTGCTAATACACATTTTCAAAATCACAGACTGACTCCAGATTGTTTTGTGGTTCAAGGGTGTTTATTGAAGTGCTATTTATTGGAGGGGGTGGCAAAATGGTGATGGGTGATGGTGGAGGAATGTCCATGGCAGAGTCCAGTCTATTAGTCTCACAGGTGCATTGCCCATATGGGCATAGGAAGTGGAGCTGGGGCAGTTCCAATCTGGACACGGTAACAAAGTGGGACAGTGGGAGGACAATCAGGGTGGTCTCATTTTCTGGCGGGGATCTTGCCATCTTGCTCTGTCCTGTTCCTGGATCTCAGGGACCGCTTGTGGGGTGGTTCTCGGTCTGCAGGGGGTGGGATGCTGGTGTGGTGGTCCTGTGGTGGGGCGTCCTGTCCACTAGTGCCGGCGGAGGTGGTGTCAGGGGTGTCAGGATGATGAACTGGTGGGCAGTTCATCATCCATGCTAGTGTCAGGGGCCCCCTGGAGTGCCACGGTGTCCCTCGTGGTCTTTTGTATGTCCTTCAGCACCCCTACGATGGTGCCCAGGGCAGAGCTGATGGTTCTAAGCTCCTCCCTGAACCCCAAATACTGTTCGTCCTGCAGGCGCTGGGTCTCCTGAAACTTGGCCAAGACCATCGCCATTGTCTCCTGGAAGTGGTGGTATGCTCCCATGATGGGGGAGAGGGCCTCGTGGAGAGTGGGTTCCCTTGGCCTGTCCGCCCCCTGTCGCACAACAGCCCTCCCAGTTCCACTGTGTTCCTGTGCCTCTGTCCCCTGGACCGTGTGCCCACTACCACTGCCCCCTGGTCCCTGTTGTTGTTGGGGTGGTGGGTTACCCTGGGTTCCCTGTAGTGGTGGACACACCGCTGATTGACGTGTGCTGGGTTCGGAGGTATGGGCCCGCTGGGTGGGTGCTGTGCTGGTGGTACCAGAGGGTGGAAGCTCAGTGTTGGGCTGTGCCTGTGCAAGGGGAACCAACTGTCCCGAGGCCTACGATGGTCCGGGCTGGTCATCTGGATCCAGTTGGCCAGAGCTGCTGTCATCACTGTGGGCCTCTTCTGTGGGTGGGGTAGAGATGTCTGGACCCTCCTGTCTGGTGACGTTGGGTAGTGGTCCTACAGGGGTATAAAAGCATGATTATTGCATCTGTGTGTGTCATGGTGTGCAATGGGTGGGTGAGCGTGTACCCCAGTGCTAGCATTCCGGTGTGGGGGTTTGTGTGAAGATGGTTGGGGGGGTGTTAAGGGTATGTGCTGTGGGCATGCTTTAGTGAGGGGTGACAATGCTTTGTTGTGTCATGCAGGGCTTGGTGTTGAGATGTGTGGTTTGTATTGTTAGTACATTAGTGAGGAGTTGGTGTGATAGGGGAGGGGGTGAGGGTGGGGGGGTGTGATAGCATGCAGGTAGGGTGGGGGATATGATAGTTAAGATTTGACTTACCAGTGTCCATTCCTCCACCGACTCCTCCGAGGCCCTCAGGATGCATGATGGTCAAGACCTGCTCCTCCCATGTTGTTAGTTGTGGGGGAGGAGGTGGGGGTCTGCCGCCAGTGCGCTGAATTGCGATGTTGTGCCTGGATATCATGGAACGCACCTTCTCCCGTAGGTCGTTCCACCTCTTCCGGATGTCCTCCCAATTTCTTGGATGCTGTCCCACAGACAATTCTTCGCCATAGCTCCATCTTCCTGGCTATGGAGGTGTGCTGCACCTGTGCTCCAAATAGCTGTGGCTCTACCCGTAGGATTTCCTCCACCATAACCCTGAGCTCCTCCTCGGAAAACCTGGGGTGTCTTTGGCGTGACATGGGGTGGTGTAGGTGGCGTTGGGGTGGTGTATGTGTTGATGACTGTGGTGGTGTGTGGTGGTGTGGGATGTTTTGAGCGTGGATGTTGTGTGGGTGATGGTGTTGTGTGCCTCTGTCTGGTGGGGTTGTCTTTTGCTGTTGTCTCTCTCTGGCCTTCTTTCAGATTTTTGGGTCGTAGGGGTTTGTGTGTGATGTGGGTGTGTGTTTTATATTGTATTAGGTGTGTGGGAGTGGTGTGTGTATGTGTATCAGGTGTGTGTATTTTGAATTGTCCAATGTGGCGGTGTTGTGGAGATGTGTGTGTATTTTGAGCGCGGCGGTGTGTACCGCCAATGGAATACCGCGGTTGAAAGACCACCGCGTGGATTTGTGGGACGTGATAGCATGGGCGTGTTTCTGTTGGCGTGACGGTGGAGGAATTGTTTTCGCCAGTTTATCACTGACTTTTGGTGTGGCGGAGTTGTGTGGGTGTTTGAATTTCGGCGGATTCCAAGATGTGTGTCATTATAGCTGTGGCGGAACTCCGCGGCCGCGACGGTGTGTTGGTGGTCTTCTGCACGGCGGTAAGCGGCTTTTACCGCCAATGTTGTAATGACCCCCCTTGTCTCTTCTGCTATAGACATTATACAAACAGATATGTCTTCTTTACATCACAGACAGAGTCAGCTGAGGTCCATTATGCAGTTGGGTTGGACACTTCAAACACTGAAGGCGGGTCGCGTTCCCTGGCAACATGTCAGCGCGAGGGAAATATTTTCTTCCTTTAATTTAACGTGACAACAACAACTAATGGCTAAGAAAGAAGCGACTTATGTCGTGCTAAACATCGAGAAATTAGAAAAGTTGCCTTTTACTGTGACTGAAATACCATCTGCTGAATGGTTAATACATGGGGTCATTAATCTGCCTATTTCCACACTTCAATTCACCTCCTGTTTAAAACACATTCCGGTAGGCAGATTTGAAAGGCTGGGAGATAGTTACATCCACGCAGTGTGGGAGATTCCATTCTCGTACAAATGTCTCAGTGGCATGAAAGAAGTCTTTCTTAGCGGTAGTGAACGTGAGACTTCAGTCAGCCATTTGATGGTTTGTAAACAGCTGTACTTGCATGGGGCGTGTAACATGTCTGCAGCAAATTTAGCTTCTTATCTGAAGGGAGTCCCAGTACCCTTGATTAGACCTACTTTCCAGGTGCTTTCAAACGGCAGCTATGTCCTCTTCAATGATGAAGACTGTTGTGGGATGCGAGCTGGAATAGTTTATGTTGTTTCGGTCTCTAAGATTGTTACATGCTGTGGGAACATACTGTTTCCTGCAAATAAAATAAAAGAGGTAGCGGACATTTGGCCTCATATTGCTACTTCTAATGTGAATTTTGACGAGTTGAGCAGACTCAAGGCTTTATTGTTTCAAAAACACGTGGCTCTTACATCCGTGTACGAGACCTATGCACTTCAGGTGGCAAGGTTGTCAGCAGAGATACAGTCCCTCTTAAGTACCAACTTTCCGAGACATTTTGGTGAACGCGTGGGACGGATATTTAATGTGTCCAGTACAACTGGAATCGCAGTTTTTTTTAAGGCTGTTGGTTCTGGTTTCGTTCACACCTTCTCCTCCATATTCGGTTTAATACCATCAGCCATTCATTCAATTTTCTCCAGTATTTTCGGGGATTTCCAATAACTTTGGCTATAATTGTTGGCATTTTGCTGTTGCTATTTTTTATGCGCAATGGCTGTCCCGCCGCAATAAGGAGGAATGAAAGTGCTCCCATCAGCGCAGCTGTGTCGTGAATGCATGATGCAGTATTTTGGAGCAACACTCCTGGAACATTTGGAGTGTAACTGGTCTCTGTCATTCAGACGGGTTTTGCATTGTGCGCAGCCCATGTTTCGGTGCCTCTGGTGCTCTTTTGAACATGCACTGGAAGTCTGTCTTTCTACGCAGTGCTTGCTTTCATTGGATGCTGATCTGTTGATGTTCTTGCTGAGGGCTCATTACCAGACACGCGTGTTGAGGGTGTGTTTGCTACGGGAAGCTACTTATGAGTTGCCCTTCCTGGAGGATGTGGCTCTTAACTCATCATTGGGCACACCACGGAATGCCGCCTTGGCTGAGGCTCAGGCTATGGAACACGACTGCTCCTTGGTCCTTCTCGGCGATATCTCTCCAACTTAATCACCTGCCGTAGTGGAAGATTTTCTGTCCTCCATGGTCCCGTAATCGATTGGAAATTCTAAAAATAACTTTGACTCTTGAAATTCGGTCCTTTTTTATGCCACTTGTTCACGTTTTAAATTGTCCTTTTATATGCTCATGTGTCCTTTTAACTTGTCATGATTGACATTTTTTCTTTATATGTATATCTTAGGTTGAGCTTTTAGTAGCATTTTATATGTAATTAGGCTTTGAAGCACCTTCAACCGGCAAGGGGAGGGTGTTGTGTAGCCATTTTAGCTATAGCTCCATGCACTTTATGTTAACATACTAGGCCTGCCGCTGTGCACTTTAACCTAGATATATTTTATTCAGCTTAATTTTATTATTGTTGCAATAGCCACTTTTATAGTCTTGTTTTATTTTCTTTCTATCTAACTGTTTTTGCCTAGGCCATCACTTTGTTCTCAGACAAGACATTCTTGCTCACTATGTACATCTTCCAAGGCTGCAGCAAGATAGGTTGCCGGTGAACGTGGTATAAGTTTAGTCTCCGACATTCGTAGAAAACACACATCCTTACGTAGGGACATTTTCTCAGAACATCAGCTGTTTTATTATAAAAACACTTCCCTGTCCCTTACACGTTAGAGGGAGATTCCAGCCAGAGAACCACATCTGTTTGCTGATTGTCAAATGCGTTGCTGCAGCTGTTTTGCAGACGGAAGGCCTATGCTCAGGTATGAGGGATGATGTCTTCCCAGAGGAACCGGAAGGGCAGAGTTAGAGCTTAACACACTGTGCTCTAATATAGTATAGGTAGGAATTCGTCTATTGACTGTAGTGACAACATGGTAGCATTATTCTTATGCTTCAGCCTCCTTGTCACAATTTTAATCTTGTCATGCTGTATCATCCTGGTTATTGCAGCACATGCTTTGCTATCTAAGGTGCAGTCGCTTCATTAAAATCTTTATTGAAACATACACTGCCTCTGTTTGTCAATATATATATGAGACTAATGTAACTGAGAGAAATGGATGAGACCTGAGTGACCACGGCTTCCCTGAGAAGCCAATTATGTAATGCGCTCGGCTGCCCAGTCATCCCTGCCCTTGGGTAGAGGTGAGGCACTGCTAGTTAGCCGGAGCAAAACCCGAATTGGAGCAACAGGTGTCACCTGAAGTGGGTCAGACTTAGTCTCCCACACCATGGGCGATTCTGCCGCTCAAAATCCAGTAGTCTTCTTAGAATAATGAGAGCCTACACGGGTACCTTTTACAAGGGATTTAACTGTGTGCCATAGGTGTGCCAATTGTGGAAACAAAGGTGCAGATTTTGAGAAAGAACACTGGTGCTGGGGCATGGTTAGCAGGATCCCAGCACACCTTCAATCAGAGTTGGCATCAACATCAGGCAAAAAGTGGGGGTGGTAAGCATGCCAACAGTGGCACTTTCCTAAAGGAAGGTTCCAAGACAGACCTATTTTACCAGAGCTGCTGTTCCAGTGCTCCATCACAATGTGCTGTAGTTGGTTGAACTAGCTTTACAGCAAAGTGTGTTCACACTATCCGCCTGACAGACATGTGGACCAATTGGCAAGCAGCTAATTACATGCGTATCACTGCATACTGGATCTGTTTTTCAGGGGTTAGGCAACACCTATCTGAAGGTATTTGTGTTGAAGATACTTTTAAGGGCATTCGGTGACATGCAACAGTAGCCATGTTCGCATGGAAAAATCCCATACAGCTGCAATCATCTTTGACAAATTTAACAGCATGGTGTGTGAATGGTTGTTCCCCAGAGGTGTCAGATTTCGATTTCTTGTCATAGACAATGGCAGTAATATAGTCAAAACCGTATCAGATGGTGGCTATTTCAGGGTCCTGTGTTTGGTGCACTCATTTCAGACATTCTTTTAAAGCCCAGAGCTGTTGAGGATTACAGGAGTTGCCACCACAATGGAACTCGACCTATTACATGTTGCAATGTCTGAGCAATACAGACAGATCAATGACTATGGCCCTCATTCTGAACTTGGCAGCAATCACCGCTATCCGCCGTGATGACGATGAACAAAAGACCACCAGTGGCGGTGTACTGCACACCGCCGAATAATGATGTAAAAATAAAATTCCTCCCAAAAAATCACAGCCACCACTCACTGCCAGGGCCAACGATGGCGGAAATGCAGGACACAGCACCCCGCCACCATCACCGCCATCCCTACACACACCCCGCCCACCAAATAATGATGCAGAAATCAGCACGGCGATCAGTGAATGGAGAGCGACCATTGGCGGTACCGACCGCTCCAGTCAGCAATAGGAACCGTCATAAACAAAGGCACATATTGGTCTATTTGAAAAGCCCACACCTGATACACATCTACATCACTATAAAACACACACATACACACCCCACAATCCTTTCCTACGCCAATAGCACAACACATATTGACACCCCAGAACGCAGACACCGAAGAAACCATCACACAAGTCACACACACAATATCACCACTTACACACACTTCACACCCACCATCAGAAACCCCACTCCCAACCACACAACAGCAGAATCACCAGCTCACCTACAACACACCACCCACAACACACACCATGGCACCCCCTAAGCACCACCGCTTCACCGACAGGGAGCTAAGGACCATGGTGGACGAGATACTCAGGATCGAGCCTCAGCTATTCGGGACACAGGTGCAGCATACTGTCAGAACCCCACCAGCGCGTGGGCGCAACCGCTCATTTTTTGCAACTGCCATATCTGAAAGGCCGCGATCCGTTTGCGGCAAAAGTCACCTGCCCAGACGATCGGGCCATTGGTGGCTTCATTGCTCTCAACATTACCCTTGAACACTAATGAAGGCTATCAGGAAGTTAGGGGGACTTCATTTCCCAGCTTTCCCTATGACAGCCATTTTGGGTGTGGTTAGGCTATAAATACCTTCCACACCCTTTAACTGATGCTTCCTATACTGGATTCCTGCAGTGAGCTGTTGTCTTCCTGTGATGCTCCCCGAACCTGTGCTGACTTGCCTTTTCTTTGCGAGCGGCCGACTCGCGGCGGTGAGAGAATTCCTTTTCAGGGCTTTCATGCCCTTGCCGTGAACTCCGTAGTCAGAGTCTTTGGATATTTGAAACGCTCCGATTGTGTTGCTTGGCAACATCGTTTCACTTGGTTGTTTGTTGTTTCAGAGTAGCGATTTCTCCGTGCTCTTCCTTTTAAATCCTGCTACATGAATGTTTGGATTTCTATGTTGCTCAGTGAACCCTGTTATTTGCCTCGCGCCTTGACTCGCTGTTTCAAGCTATAAAGTTAAAGTAGTCAAAACATGATTTCTTGCCAAAAAATAAAGTAACATTGAAGCTTTGGTTTCATATGTGTTTATTAGGATTTTATTGTGAAATCTCAGCCAGAAACAAAAGGACTAATTACTAATTTTGCATTGTGCGAGAGGCTTTGAAGAAAACTCTGGTTTTCAGTTTGTATTTAGTGATTCATAAAGAGAAACCAGCAGGTTCTATCAAGAGAGGTTCTCGTTTGGTTTAGAGTTCTTGTTCTAAGAGACGCATTGTTATGTGACTTTTCGTGGATCTCTGATGTAAGAATAGTGCAATCTTTATTCCATAATTTCTTTATAAGGAATTTGCTTCTTCTGCTGACATTCTGAAACTAGCGAGATCATTGTGGGGAAGTGTCTTATTGTTGCATAATCGTTTATGGTATTCTTGTATATTCTGTATTAACCTCTTCCTTTTCAGATCTCCCTCCTGGCTGATCCTTCACGACTACCCCTTCCCCCGGCCTGGCCTCTCCAAAGTTCAGTGCCATAACGGCATCTGACTTGGTGTTGCCTGGAAGTGGGCTCATTTCTCAGCATCGTGCAGATTCTGAAAATTTGGACCTCCTGACAGAATAGGAAGCCCACAAGTTTTCTTTTCTCTTGATCTGCACGATAGCTGGCGAGATGGCTACCCAAGACGCTGTGATGCAAGCATTAACGCAATTACAAAAGGAGTTCCAGGATTCAAGGAACAACACTGCAGCCCTAATCACGAAAGTCACTCAATTACAAGCCAAAGTGGAGGGTCCTGGAGGCACACCTTTGCCACGCCTGCCTCCATCTCCTACCAATGTTTCTGTCAACGTCCCTATGCAGATTCCTTTAGCCACTCCTGAAAGGTTTTCTGGAGACGCCAACAAAGTCCAGATATTCCTTACCCAAGTGGAGCTACATCTCACTTGTCGTCCAGCTGCTTTCCCGGACCCACAGTCTAGAATTGCCTTTCTGATTTCCTGTCTATCTGGTGATGCCGCCAATTGGGCAGTTCCACTAGTGAGACAACATAGTCCTTTGCTCTACAATTGCCGTCGATTTGTAGACGAATTTGAGAAGGTTTTTGACCGACGAGTGGTCACCATGTCTGCTGACAAAGAACTTTTAGAACTATGACAAGGAAATAAAGGTCTTATTTCCTATCTTTCACAATTCAATCGCTTGGTGGTTGAAACAGCCTGGCCTAAGGAGAAGAGAACTGCGCTTTTCTATCAAGGCCTTAAGGAGGAACTAAAAGACGTCCTGGCTCAAATAGATCCTCACCCAAAAACATGTACCGATCTGATAAATCTAACCTTAAGACTTGATCATAGGCTCTCTGAAAGAAAAGGAGATAAAAAAAGACCAGATCGTGGTACTTGGCGTCAAGATAAATATCGCCCCTTTCTTCCCTCCACCTCTTCGGATACTGTTAGCGAACCCATGGTAATTGGTACACTTCATCAACCTTTAACCAAAGAAGAAAAAGAACCAAGACGTTGCAAAGGTCTGTGTTTATATTGTGGGAAGAAGGGACATTTCGTAAGAGATTGTGCAGTCAAACCCAAAAACAAAACAGATTCTTTCATAATAGACATTTTCGTATTCCCATACAACTTTTGTTTTTGGATAAATGGCAAGAGGCTTTTGCCTTAATAGACTCAGGAGCTATAGGTAATTTTGTAGATTACCAGACTGTGCACCGATTACAGCTTGAATGTAAAAAAAAGACAATACCCGAAAGTGTACAGGCTGTGGATGGCAGTAAACTCGCTGGGGGTCCAATCACCTCCAACACTTCACCAATTCAAATGGCATGTCACAATTCTGATGGCCATCGGCATTTAGAACAACTACAGTTTGATATAATAAGAGCCCCACAATACGGTTTCATTTTGGGTATGTCTTGGTTAAAATTACATAATCCCCACATAGATTGGAAAAAGAATACTTTAACCTTCTCATCAGTTTACTGTTCTAAAACCTGTCTGTCCATTAAACAGGCTATTCAACAAATAGCTACAGCTGCAGAAAAAGCAATAACATTACCCTCCCAATATACCACTTATACAGATGTATTCAGTGAGCAAGCAGCTAGTGCGTTACCACCTCATAGGCCTTATGATTGTCAAATTGATTTGATACCAGGATCAGTAATCCCTAATTGTAGAATTTACGCTCTTTCAGACAAAGAAAATCAATATTTACGGGAATATCTTGATCAATGTTTGGCAAACAATCTAAGCAGACCATCACGTTCTGCAGCAGCCTCTCCTCTGTTCTTCGTACCCAAGGCCAATGGTGAATTGAGACCCTGCATTGACTATAGAGCCCTGAACAAAATCACTATAAAAAACAAATACCCTTTGCCATTGATCCCCGTATTATTGGATCAAGTTAAGGATGCCGTAATTTACACCAAACTGACCTCCAAGGAGCGTATCATTTGGTCCATATACGAGAGGGAGACAAATGGAAGACGGCCTTCAAAACCCGCTACGGCTTGTTTGAGTATCAAGCAATGCCCTTTGGTCTTTGTAAAGCTTCCGCTGCCTTCCAGTATTTTCTCAATGACGTCTTAAGAGAATACTTAGATCTGTTCGTCATTGTCTACATTGATGACATTCTTATTTATTCTAGTGCGAAACAAATTCATGAGGAACATGTGAAGAAAGTACTCTTAACCCTGCGAAAACATCACTTATATTGTAAACTTAGTAAATGTGAGTTCCACATGGAAGAAGTGGAGTTTTTAGGCGTCACTTTAACACCTAACGGTATGCAAATGACCGACCGTAAAATCCAAGCCGTCATCGATTGGCCTACACCTAAATCTGTTCGAGATGTCCAGTGTTTCTTCGGTTTCGCCAATTTTTACCGGTGCTTCATCTACCATTTTTCTCAAAAGGTGGCCTCCATTACGAAATTACTCCGCAAAAATACCCCTTTTCATTAGTCCTCACAAACTGAAGAAGCCTTTCAGATGTTAAAACAAGCCTTCACCACTGCCCCTATCTTAGCTCATCCACGGATTTTGGACCCGTTCATTGTTGAGGTGGACGCCTCCGATGTGGCAATTGGGGCCATTCTTTCACAACGACAGCCTTGTACAGGACAATTACACTCTGTTGCCTATATGTCCAAAAAACTCAACACAGCAGAACAAAACTACACTATTGCAGAGAAAGAACTGTTGACAATTCGTGAAGCATTTAAGGAATGGAGACATTATTTATCTGGAACGGCCCACCGAATCACCGTTTATTCGGACATAGGAACTTGCAGTTTATGAGTTCAGCCAGAGTGTTAACCGCTCGACAGTTGCCATGGATGTTATTCTTCACCGAATTCGACTTTGTTGTCACCTTCAGACCAGGCAGTGATAACAGAAAGGCTGATGTTTTAACCAGACAAGACTCCACTTTAGTGCACGAGAAACCACAGCCAATGCCGATCATTAGTCCTTTCAAAGTTGTATGTTTAATAGCTGCTGACAAATTCCTTGATTCAATTCGGACTCATTTCGATGTCACAGAGTGGCCAATTTGGCTTAAAAAAGGCATTTGTTATTCAATACAACAGGGACTACCTTTTTATAATTCTAAAATCTTCTTACCTACCAAAGAGTTAAGACACACAGCATTCCAATGGTTACACACACACATCCAGTGGCAGGCCATCCCGGACCTCAAAAAACCCTTGAACTCATGAAAAGATACTTTTGGTGGCCCACTTTTACCAAAGATATTAAACAAATGGCAGAATTATGCGTTAAACCAAAGGGGCTGTTACTACCTTTACCAACTCCTAATCACCCATGGGAACATATTTACAGGTCTTCCTGAAGTCGACCATGTAAACATAGTATTAGTGGTCATAGACAGTCTCACTAAGTATGCTAACTTTATTGCCTGCAAAGGACTGCCGACATCCAGTGACTTAGTTAATCTCATTCTACAAAATATTGTGCGTCTCCATGGTCTCCCAAAGGTCATACTATCTGACAGAGGGTCTCAGTTCTCAGCGCATTTTTGGCAAAAATAGTGCCAAGCGTTACACCTTGACTCTAAACTATCTACAGGTTACCATCCACAAACTGATGGTCAAACCGAGAGATTGAACCAGACTCTAAAACAGTACCTACACTGTTATGCAGCTGAAGATCCCTCTTCTTGGCCAACGCTCCTCTGGCTTGCAGAGTTAGCATACAACAATTCTTGTCATTCTTGAACCAAAAATACCCCATTTTATGGTCTTTATGGACAACACCCACACGTCTTGCCTGTTGTTTTACCAAGCTCCACACAAGATATGCCCACAGTACAGGGGATGTTGTCATATATAAAATACGTTCACTTACGACTCCAACAAAATATCCAGCAGGCTAAAGCAAGGTACAAAATACAGTCTGACAAGAAACATCAACCTGGCCCAGAATACAACGTGAAAGACATGGTCTGCTTGTCCACAAAAAACTTGATATTTAAAGACAAAAATAAGTTTCATCCTAAATTCATAGGGCCATACGAAATCCTTCGACGCATCAACCCAGTAACATACAAATTGAAGCTACCTCCATCCTTTCGGATCCATCCTGTTTTCCACACCTCGTTACTTAAGCCTGCCATTGCAAACTGCACACCACGTCCACCTCCAACTCTTGTTCAAGGTCAATGGGACTACGAAGTACTATCCATTCG
The DNA here is from genome assembly GCF_031143425.1 of Pleurodeles waltl. Classification (NCBI taxonomy): domain Eukaryota; kingdom Metazoa; phylum Chordata; class Amphibia; order Caudata; family Salamandridae; genus Pleurodeles; species Pleurodeles waltl. Next base: position 206,885,519 of record NC_090441.1, read on the forward strand.
TGATTCTCGGTTTCGTGGCAACTCCTTATGGTACTTGGTAGCTTGGAAAAGCTACAGTTCTGAAGAGGATTCTTGGAAACCTGCTTCGCAAATCCATGCCCCACGGCTGATACGACAATCTCATCACCGTTACCCCAACAAACCGGGTCTGCGTCCACGCTCGGGGAGGGGGTGTACTGTCAGAACCCCACCAGCGCATGGGCGCAACCGCTCATTTGTTGCAGCCGCAATATCTGTAAGGCCGCGATCCCTTTGTGGCAAAAGTCACCTGCCCAGACTATCGGGCCATTGGTGGCTTCATTGCTCTCAACATTACCCGTGAACACTAATGAAGGCTATCAGGAAGTTAGGGGGACTTCATTTCCCAGCTTTCCCTATGACAGCCATTTTGGGTGTGGTCAGGCTATAAATACCTGCCACACCCTTTAACTGATGCTTCTTTATTCTGGATTCCTGCAGTGAGCTGTTGTCTTCCTGTGCTGCTGCCCGAACCTGTGCAGACTTGCCTTTTCTTTGCGAGCGGCCGGCTCGCGGCGGTGAGAGAATTCCTTTTCTGGGCTTTTTTGCCCTTGCCGTGACCTCCATAGTCGGAGTCTTTGGATATTTGAAACGCTCCGATTGTGTTGCTTGGCAACATCGTTTCACTTGGTTGTTTGTTGTTTTAGAGTAGCAATTTCTCTGTGCTCTTCCTTTTAAATCCTGCTACATGAATGTTTGGATTTCTATGTTGCTCAGTGAACCCTGTTGTTTGCCTCGCGCCATGATGCACTGTTTCAAGCTATAAAGTTAAAGTAGTCAAAACATTATTTCTTGCCAAAAAAGAAAGTAACATTGAAGCTTTGGTTTCATATTTGTTTATTAGGCTTTTATTGTGAAATCTCAGCCAGAAACAAAAGGACTACTTATTAATTTTGCATTGTGCAAGAGGATTTGAAGAAAACTCTAGTTTTCAGTTTGTATTAGAGAAACCAGCAGGTTCTATCAAGAGAGGGTCTCGTTTGGTTTAGAGTTCTTGTTCTAAGAGATGCATTGTTATGTGACTTTTCGTGGATCTCTGATGTAAGAATAATGCAAATCTTTATTCCATCATTTCTTTATAAGGAATTTGCTTCTTCTGCTGACATTCTGAAACTAGCGAGATCATTGTGAGGAAGTACCTTATTGTTGCATAATCGTTTATGGTATTCTTGTATATTCTGTATTAACCTCTTCCTTTTCAGATCTCCCTCCTGGCTGATCTTTCCCGACTACCCCTTCCCCCGGCCGGGTCCCTCCAAAGTTCAGCGCCATAACAGCATCTGACTTGGTGTTGCCTGGAAGTGGGCTCATTTCTCAGCATTGTGCAGATCCAGAGAATTTTGACCTCCTGACACATACACCCTTGTCCAGGAAGATGGAGCTATGGCAGAGGGTCGTCAACAAGATCAACGCAGTGGGAAGCCATCCACGCACAAGGGATGACATCAGGATGAGATGGAATGACCTGTGGGGGAAGGTGTGCTCCATGGCATCACAACACAATATCACAGTATTGAAGACTAGCGGTGGTCCCCCACCTCCTCCTCCCCGAATCCACAGACTGGGAGGAGAAGGTCTTGGCTATCCTGAACCCGGAGGGCCTCACTGGACTCTCTGGAGGACTGGACTCGGGTAAGTCACCACACCTTTAATGCATGTGTTACCCATCCCTCTCACTACCACCATGCCCCATCCCCTACCCAGCCACAACACTCCTATCCATCTCTCCTGCATGCTCACAACCCCCCTACAAATCACTAACCAGTCCCCTGTGCACAGTCACCTACCCATGTATGTTATGTCAGTAGCACTACAACACCCAGAATGCACCACCCCCACCTTAATAAATGCATCAAAAGAACACGAAGGGACCCTGCATGCCACTACATGGGAATGTAACCACCAATTACTGCTGCGCAGTGCTGCAAGGGACAAGAAAGTGCAGAACACCCACATATCTATTCTCTCACACACAGGCACCACCACCCATGCCACCCTGACAGAGACATCAAGGAGTGCCAGTCCTCCACCCGAAGATGAAGGCTCCACTCAGGAGTGCAGAGGGATGTCTTGACACAGAGGAAATTCCTGGCCCATCCTACAGACCTGGACAGTCACCTTCCAGAAACCCCACCCAGGACACCACTGACACCCCAACCACTCAGCCACCACCATCAGCTCTGGCCCAACGTCCCCACACCAGTGTCACCAGGCCACGGACTGGCTTCCCACATGTACAAAGGCACAACTCTCCACCCACTACCAGGCAGGATGATGAAGGGCCCAGTGCAAGTGGGACTGCCAGACCTGTGCAAGGGACGCTAGCACAGGGGGCTAGGGTCTTTGGTAGGAGAGCAGTGGCCCAAGGAGGGATGCTGCTGCCCAGGAGGTTATTGCTGAGGTCCTGGGAGCATACCACCATACCCAAGACAAGATGGGCGAGATCCTGGCAACCTTGGAGGACAATCAGAGGCTGCAGGTAGCACACCACCAGGAGGCCATGGAGCAATGGAAACAGCTCAATGCAACCATGGCCTCCATTGCAGGGGTGCTACAGCGAAAGACCAATATCCAGCCTGAGTCCCCAACCCACTTGCAGACCCCTTCCACGAGCCAGGACACTACCCTGCCATCAACATCTGCAGCAGCTAGTGGACTGGTGGCACTGCCAGAGGACTAACAGGACATCAGCACCCATCCCCCTGCAGCCCAGGTACCCCCTCACAAATGTGTCCGCAGGCCCAGACATCCCAGTGAAACACCAGCCAAGACCAAGCCCACCGCCAGGAAGTGACTCTGCCCTGAACTGTCTCCCTTGTTTGCCACTGAGCTACCTTGTTAACATGCCACTGCCATTTCAACATATTCAAATGTCCCCATGGACTATGCCCCTGTGCTACCAACAGCTGTGGAAATGTACCAGAGTAAACTGTCCACCAGGTGCCCACTCCCTTCCACTGTCCATCACTCATGTGTGTTTATCTGCAAATAAATACACTTGTACACACAAAATATCTGTCCTCATTTACTATTGGCAAACAAATCTTAATGTGTATGTATTAGCCAGTTACCATCGTCATGCCGCTAACATTGCAGAAGGGGGTGTAAGAGAATGTAGTGATTGAGTATGTCGCACTGTACATTCCATTGCTGTACCACGCATCTGTTTCTTCATTCATAAAGTTGTCACATCACTGGTAGGGGACACCATAGTACTTAGTACATCAGTCACCCTGAAGCAATGCAGGGAACCCATTTGCAGAATGGGAAATGTACCTCAGAGTCACTGGAAGTACAGCTGGATTAGCTGTGTCCTAGAGTTGATTTGACCCACCTTGTCAGGGCCATAGCACAGGGATCCTCCAGAGAGATGCAGGCAACTAAGGGCCGTATTTATACTCTGGTTGCGCCGAATTTGCGTCGTTTTTTTCGACGCAAATTCGACGCTAAACTAACGCCAACTAACGCCATATTTATACTATGGCGTTAGACGCTTCGGGCGCCAAAGTGCCCGGAGTGTGCGTCATTTTTTAGCGTGAACCCCTTCCTTGCGTTAATGATATGCAAGGGAGGCGTTCCCGTCTTAAAAAATGACTCCCAGGCCTTTACGTGGTATTTATACTCCCGGGCAAAAATGACGCCCGGGAGTGGGCGTGGCCAAAAACGGCGCATTTGCGCCGCTTTTTAACGCCTGGGTCAGGCATGGCGTTAAGGGACAAGTGGGCTCAAAACGAGCCCAGAGTGCCCTCCCCTGCCCCCAGGGACCCCCCCTGCCACCCTTGGCCACCCCAGGAGGACATCCAAGGACGGAGGGACCCATCCCATGGACATTAAGGTAAGTTCAGGTAAGTTTTTTTTTTTTTTTTTTTTGTGGCATTGGGGGGCCTGATTTGTGCCCCCCTACATGCCACTATGCCCAATGACCATGCCCAGGGGACAGAAGTCCCCTGGGCATGGCCATTGGGCAAGGGGGCATGACTCCTATCTTTACAATGATAGGAGTCATGTTGATGGGGGATGGGCATCGAAAAAAAATGGCGCAAGTCGGGTTACGACGATTTTTTCGACGTAACCTGACTTGCCCCATTTTAAGACGCCCATACGCCATTTTCCCCCTACGCCGGCGCTGTCTGGTGTACGTGGTTTTTTTCCACGCAAACCAGGCAGCGCCGGTCTGCTTGCGCCGGCTAACGCCATTCCATAAATACGGCGCCCGCATGGCGCTTCAGAATGGCGTTAGACGGCGCTAAATTTTTTGACGCTAAACTGCGTTAGCGCAGTTTAGCATCAAAAAGTATAAATATGGGCCTAAATCTTGCTTTCAGGAGTCCTATGGTCCACTCAATCACCCTCCTAGTGCGACCATGTGCTTTATTATAATGGATTTCTCCTTCAGTCCTGGGATTTCTCACAGGTGTCAGGAGCCAATCCATGTTTGGGTTGCCAGAATCACCTGGAAAAAAAAGTGAAAGAGGGTTAATGCACACACTTACTACTTGCATGCAGCCTGCCTGTCAGCAATGTCACTAGTACAGTGTCTTACACACTCACATATGAGCCACGCTCTGTCCCCCTGTAGTTGTCCCATCATGTGTGGCACACTGCTGTTTCTCAGAACAAAGGAATCATGGACTGATCCTGGGAACCTTGCATTGACATGAGAAATGTACTGATCAACAGAACACACTGATTGGACATTCATGGAGTGAAAGTTCTTATGATTTCTGAATACCTGTTCATTTACTCTTAGGGGTATGAGGGCTATGTGGGTACCATCAATGGCACCTATCACATAGGGGATATTATCAGTAGCATAGAATACTGATTTCATGGTGGTGAGATCAGCCCTTTGGGGGAACTGGACATAAGTTTGCAGGTATTGTACAAATGGGTTCATGAATTTGGACAAGATGTGGCTGAACATTGGCTGAGATACACCGGCTGCCATGCCCACTGTCACTTGGAATGAGCCCGTGGCTAAGAAATGTAGCACAGACAGTACCTGCACAGTTGTAGATATGGCATGGGGATTTCTATTTGCTGGCAGCAGAACAGGCTCCATTAGTGCACAGAGTTCCAGGATTGTGGCTCGATTCAGGTGGTAATCGATAATGATGTGACGTTCCTCCATGGTGGCCAGATCAACCAGGGGTCTGTAAACAGATGGGGCACTCCCTTGCCACATGGGTCTGTGCCTATGGGGGAGGAAGAGAGACACAATGAGTTGGGACATACACTTCCATTCCAAGGTCACACTAATCATGTTGTACATGCCACACAATTGTCTCTCACACAGACCCAAAGACCGTGGCATTCCTGTCAGGGCAATGTGTGGCGAGGTGTATATGTAATATTGCAGAACAGTGTAGGCACACATCCCACCATGTTATTATGATGATGACCAGTGTACCTAACAGTACTCGACGAAGGGGAGCTGGAATGGAGCCATGGACTTGAACCCTGGGCAGACTATGGAGGCGTGGGGGATGCAAAATGGCAGCCCCCTGCCCTACAGGTAGTGTAGTGTAGGAAGTGACCTCATTCCGCTGATATTAGTCACCATGGCGGTAGGCGGTGTTCACCGCCATGCACCTGCTCATTGGATATCATCGGCATCTATGGGGATGCCAATCACGATCACCGTCGGCGGTGACGGTGCACACCACCATGGCTAAATACCGCCATTTTACTTTGTCCTTGCCACTTGACTCCTGCACCTCGAGAGGGACTGAACACCACTGCATGTCCTGCGGTGTCCTGACTTTGGTCCTTAAGATGGCACGTGCTACAGGGGAACGGGCCCCAGCCTTCACCACGGAGGAGTTGGACAAGCTGGTGGGCGGGGTCCTACCCCTGTATGCAAAACTGTATGGGCGACCAGAGGCTCAGGTAAGTTGCTATTTGACATCCATGAATGTGTGTGAATGTTGTGGATGCCTGTAGGCGTTTTTATGGGCTGTGTGGATGCTCAGCTGTAATGTGTCTGGCAGTTGTTGTGTTGGCTTATTGTCTATATGGCCATGTCAGGTCGAACTGGCATGGCATTTGTGAATGTCTCACCCACACTGATGTCTGTTTTTACTCTGTGTGTCCCATATCGGTCAGCACCCATCAGAAGAAAGGATTGTGGCAAGTCATCTCCAAGGAAGTGTGGACCCTGGGGGTCTACAACCGGCGGAGCACCCACTGCAGGAAGCGGTGGGAGGACCTGCTGCGCTGGGCCAGGAAGACCGGAGAGGCCCAGCTGGGGAAGGCCTCCCAATGTGGGAGAGGTGCCCGTCGGACCCTGACTCCCCTAATATCCTGCATACAGTGGTGGCCTATCCGGATTTGGATGGGCACTTGAACGCAGCACAGCAGCCACAAGGGGGTGAGTACCAACACTATAGTGATGCTACTATGCTGAGTGTTGTTAGGTGCCATGGGGTACATGCAGTGTAGTGCCAGGCCCATAGATAGGTGTGTCCTTGCAGTCCTGCCCCCCTCTACGTCCGTGGGATGGTGTCCTTAGGTTGATATGGCTGGGTATGTAGGCCTGTTAGGGGTTCGCTGTTTGGCCTATTGGTTCAGATGTAGCCTCATGGATTTGCAGATTTGTTGTCTTGCCATCGTCTCTCATTGTATCCCACTGCAAAGTGCATCAGAGTAGATGGCCAGGATGGTCATGTAGTGTACTGTGGGATCATGCCTAGCATTCAGGGGCACATTCATGGCAATTATTGTGTCTGCTGGGGGTTAGTACCTGAGATGGGTAGGGGTGTATGTGTGTAAAAAGGTATGTTTCACATTGGTCTGACATACTTCTTTCTTGTTTTGTCCCCCCCACCCCTCTGTGCTCTTGTGACCTTGTGTGCTTTAGCATCATCTGGCGAGGGAGCTGAGGCACCGTCGAGTGGGGATGCTGTAGCCCACAGTTTCCAGGAGGCAGAGTACACCGACGTCAAGGGGACCAGTGGGTTGGAGAGCGAGGCGGATACAATAGGGGGAGGCAACTACCACTGGAGGTAGTGACTCTGACACCTCCTCTGATGGCAGCTCTATGGTGGTGGCGGACCCTAGTGGGCCCACCCATTCTTTGCCATCTTCTGCCACCCCCATACCATCACCACCCTCCCAGTAGCTCCCCACCAAGCTGTCCGTGCCCGCTCAGCCAGGAGGGTGGGCACCTCCTTCACCCCAGGCACCTCTTCTCCTGCCCCAGTCAGCCCTGCTGCCCTCACCGGGGAGGCTACTGACCTCCTGAGGACCATCTCTGTAGTGCAGACAACCATTGTGAATGCCATCCAGGGGCTGGCATCCTAGATGCAGCAATGCAATGCATTCCTGGAAGGCATTCACTGTGCAATGTCTGGCCTACGGAGATCTTTTCAGGCTGTGGTCTCCTCATTTACCGCAGCCAGTGTCCCTGATCTTTCTGTCCCCACTCCCACCACATCCCACTTCCTTCACCCATCCCAAGCACACATCCAGACAGCCATGCTCCCAAATCAACACACATGAAGCACACAGACAAACACAAGCACCACACACCCCACACCCCACCACATGCAGGCACACACCCAACATACCAAAGCAGACACACCAACATCCACCTCACCCACTGTGTCCACCCACCCTCCTTCCAAAACACATAAACGCTCACACATATCCACTCCACATACATCCACCACACATAAGCAGACTACACAGGCACCTGCATCCAAGCACAGCAGACCTACGCCTCATACCACCACACCCTCAACCTCCAGCCCCAAACCTGTCTCCAAGACCCCCCAACTGCTCCTCGAAAGCTTACCCTTTCCCATGATGACTGGTTCGAACCCACTGGCCCACCCGTCTCATCCCTAAACGTTCCCTTGGCCTCGTCAAGTCCACTCCTTCCTCTTCCAAGTCCTCCCCAGTCCCCCCTTCCTGTTCTTGTGCCCCTCCCCCAGGGAGGAAGAAGCCCTGTGTTGCCCTTGGTCCCTCTGCCACCCTTCGGTCCAAGCCCACTCCTCCTCTTCCCAAGGGCAAGCCCACACCCTCTCCACCTCCAGAGCTTATGCCCAAGACCAAACCTGAGTCCCCACCCCCACCACCCCTTGAGGTGCCTGGCTGCCCCAGTGGAACCTTTCTGTCATTGTGGGAGTCATGTGTGGGCTTTAGTTGCCCTTCCGGAAATTGCAGTAGGACTGGCCTATGGCCGTGTTTGGACATTGTTCATTTATTTTATTTTGTGTATATAATATATCTGCCCAACAATTCAATTTTATCCCATTGCCCAACTTTTCACTGTGGGTGAGTGGTGTACACAGGTGTGTGCATTTGTACAGATGTATGATAGCATGTATCTGGTAAGTACATATTATTTGGGTATGTATGGCTTGGAAGGGGTGAGTGGAGGGGTGTGTGCATTGTGGTATTTATGTAATTGTTCTCTTTCCTCCCATGTGTGCTAGGCTGCAGTAATTACCGTTGTCGTCTTCGTCAGCGGTCACGTTCCTGGAGGAATATGGCAAGAAGAAGCATTGGCATTACTTCCAACTCTCGCTCCATGTTGGCGTCAGCATGTTCTGTGGGCCTCCGGTGTGTGTTTCCCTTTCTAGGGGTCGTTTCCGCCAGGCATTGCGTGGGGGTGTTTCTCGCCATGGAAATGCTGGCGGTGTGGTGGTTCATAATATGGTGGCCATGTAGGGCCTTCCCGCCGGCCTGAGGATGGCCTCCACCGTCGTCGTCGGCGCTCCCAGAGTGGCAGGTGAGTGGCTGGGCCGCTGGCTGTTCCTCATGTGCTTCTTTATGTGGCGGTCTGAACCGCCAGCCTTGTTGGCGGTAGTTACCGTGACTGCTGGCGGTGCGGTCTTTACCGCCAGGTTCCAAATGACTGTCTATGTCTTTCAGAGAGGAGGGGATCCAATTGGGAAAGCTATGACCATGGATGCTGCGAAAACCATGGTGATAGGCCCTATCAGTGACAGGGAATTCCTTCCCTGTCACTGGTAGGACGACCACCCACCCCCCTTACACTCCACAGACAACCCCCACCCCCTCTCCATCCGCGCTCCCTCCTTCCAAACCACCACCCCATACATGCACACTCGCAGGCACACACCACACATTCACACACTCACTCACACAAGCATTCATGCATTCATGCACGAATGCATCCGTACACACATCCAAACTTACACGCAGACACGCATTCACATTTCCATTCATTCACGCATTCTCACACATGCACACACACACACGCAAGCAACACTACACACTCGTTTGCATGCACGCACACACTCACACATTCATGCACACACACACAACACCCCCTCCCCTGTCGGAAACCTGACTTACCTGAATCCAGGGGGTCTTCCAGCAAGGGACGGGCTGCTGCTACCGCCAGCAGAGACCGCCAGCAGGACACTGCCAGGCCGAATTATTTTTCAGAATACGGCTGGCGGCAGGCTACTGGCGTGGAGCTGCTGGTGGTAGCAGTGCCACCTTTATACCGTACACCAGCATGGTCACAGCCGGATTTCCGCCCTTCCTGTGGCGTAAATCCGGCTGTGGTCATATTGTGGTGGACGGATGTTAGCTGCGGCGATGGTCTTTTGCCAGCCGTTGCCACGGCGGTAAGCGGTACTTACCGCCAAAGTTAAAATGTGGGCCTGAGGGTTTTCTTTCATGTGTGTAAGTGCTGTGTGACTACAGTGGTATGGCATGAACTTTGCATGTCTCCTAGATAAGCCTTGGCTGCTCATCCACAGCTACCTCTAGAGAGCCTGGCACTGACTACACTACACTAATAAGGGATAACTAAGAGATTGTGCAGTCAAACCCAAAAACAAAACAGATTCTTTCATAATAGACATTTTCGTATTCCCATACAGCTTTTGATTTTGGATAAATGGCAAGAGGCTTTTGCCTTAATAGACTCAGGAGCTATAGGTCATTTTGTAGATTACCAGACTGTGCACCGATTACAGCTTGAATGTAAAAAAAAGACAATACCCGAAAGTGTACAGGCTGTGGATGGCAGTAAACTCGCTGGGGGTCCAATCACCTCCAACACTTCACCAATTCAAATGGCATGTCACAATTCTGATGGCCATCGGCATTTAGAACAACTACAGTTTGATATAATAAGAGCCCCACAATACGGTTTCATTTTGGGAATGCCTTGGTTAAAATTACATAATCCCCACATAGATTGGAAAAAGAATACTTTAACCTTCTCATCAGTTTACTGTTCTAAAACCTGTCTGTCCATTGAACAGGCTATTCAACAAATAGCTACAGCTGCAGAAAAAGCAATAACATTACGCTCCCAATATACCACTTATGCAGATGTATTCAGTGAGCAAGCAGCAAGTGCGTTACCACCTCATAGGCCTTATGATTGTCAAATTGATTTGATACCAGGATCAGTAATCCCTAATTGTAGAATTTACGCTCTTTCAGACAAAGAAAATCAATATTTACGGGAATATCTTGATCAATGTTTGGCAAACAATCTAAGCAGACCATCACGTTCTGCAGCAGCCTCTCCTCTGTTCTTCGTACCCAAGGCCAATGGTGAATTGAGACCCTGCATTGACTATAGAGCCCTGAACAAAATCACTATAAAAAACAAATACCCTTTGCCATTGATCCCCGTATTATTGGATCAAGTTAAGGATGCCGTAATTTCCACCAAACTGACCTCCAAGGAGCGTATCATTTGGTCCATATACGAGAGGGAGACAAATGGAAGACGGCCTTCAAAACCCGCTACGGCTTGTTTGAGTATCAAGCAATGCCCTTTGGTCTTTGTAACGCTTCCGCTGCCTTCCAGTATTTTCTCAATGACGTCTTAAGAGAATACTTAGATCTGTTCGTCATTGTCTACATTGATGACATTCTTATTTATTCTAGTGCGAAACAAATTCATGAGGAACATGTGAAGAAAGTACTCTTAACCCTGCGAAAACATCACTTATATTGTAAACTTAGTAAATGTGAGTTCCACATGGAAGAAGTGGAGTTTATAGGCGTCACTTTAACACCTAACGGTATGCAAATGACCGACCGTAAAATCCAAGCCGTCATCGATTGGCCTACACCTAAATCTGTTCGAGATGTCCAGTGTTTCTTCGGTTTCGCCAATTTTTACCGGTGCTTCATCGACCATTTTTCTCAAAAGGTGGCCCCCATTACGAAATTACTCCGCAAAAATACCCCTTTTCATTAGTCCTCACAAACTGAAGAAGCCTTTCAGATGTTAAAACAAGCCTTCACCACTGCCTCTATCTTAGCTCATCCACGGATTTCGGACCCGTTCATTGTAGAGGTGGATGCCTCCGATGTGGCAATTGGGGCCATTCTTTCACAACAACAGCCTTGTACAGGACAATTACACCCTGTTGCCTATATGTCCAAAAAACTCAACACAGCAGAACAAAACTACACTATTGCAGAGAAAGAACTGTTGACAATTCGTGAAGCATTTAAGGAATGGAGACATTATTTATCTGGAACGGCCCACCGAATCACCGTTTATTCGGACATAGGAACATGCAGTTTATGAGTTCAGCCAGAGTGTTAACCCCTCGACAGTTGCCATGGATGTTATTCTTCACCGAATTCGACTTTGTTGTCACCTTCAGACCAGGCAGTGATAACAGAAAGGCTGATGTTTTAACCAGACAAGACTCCACTTTAGTGCACGAGAAACCACAGCCAATGCCGATCATTAGTCCTTCCAAAGTTGTATGTTTAATAGCTGCTGACAAATTCCTTGATTCAATTCGGACTCATTTCGATGTCACAGAGTGGCCAATTTGGCTTAAAAAAGGCATTTGTTATTCAATACAACAGGGACTACCTTTTTATAATTCTAAAATCTTCTTACCTACCAAAGAGTTAAGACACACAGCATTCCAATGGTTACACACACACATCCAGTGGCAAGCCATCCCGGACCTCAAAAAACCCTTGAACTCATGAAAAGATACTTTTGGTGGCCCACTTTTACCAAAGATATTAAATAAATGGCAGAATTATGCGTTAAACCAAAGGGGCTGTTACTACCTTTACCAACTCCTAATCACCCATGGGAACATATTTACAGGTCTTCCTGAAGTCGACCATGTAAACACAGTATTAGTGGTCATAGACAGTCTCACTAAGTATGCTAACTTTATTGCCTGCAAAGGACTGCCGACATCCAGTGCCTTAGTTAATCTCATTCTACAAAATATTGTGCGTCTCCATGGTCTCCCAAAGGTCATACTATCTGACAGAGGGTCTCAGTTCTCAGCGCATTTTTGGCAAAAATGGTGCCAAGCGTTACACATTGACTCTAACCTATCTACAAGTTACCATCCACAAACTGATGGTCAAACCGAGAGATTGAACCAGACTCTAAAACAGTACCTACACTGTTATGCAGCTGAAGATCCCTCTTCTTGGCCAACGCTCCTCTGGCTTGCAGAGTTAGCATACAACAATTCTTGTCATTCTTGAACCAAAAATACCCCATTTTATGGTCTTTATGGACAACACCCACACGTCTTGCCTGTTGTTTTACCAAGTTCCACACAAGAAATGCCCACAGTACAGGGGATGTTGTCATATATAAAATACGTTCACTTACGACTCCAACAAAATCTCCAGCAGGCTAAAGCAAGGTACAAAATACAGTCTGACAAGAAACATCAACCTGGCCCAGAATACAAAGTGAAAGACATGGTCTGGTTGTCCACAAAAAACTTGATATTTAAAGACAAAAATAAGTTTCATCCTAAATTCATAGGGCCATACGAAATCCTTCGACGCATCAACCCAGTAACATACAAATTGAAGCTACCTCCATCCTTTCGGATCCATCCTGTTTTCCACACCTCGTTACTTAAGCCTGCCATTGCAAACTGCACACCACGTCCACCTCCAACTCTTGTTCAAGGTCAATGGGACTACGAAGTACTATCCATTCGTGATTCTCGGTTTCGTGGCAACTCCTTATGGTACTTGGTAGCTTGGAAAGGCTACAGTTCTGAAGAGGATTCTTGGAAACCTGCTTCGCAAATCCATGCCCCACGGCTGATACGACAATCTCATCACCGTTACCCCAACAAACCGGGTCTGCGTCCACGCTCGGGGAGGGGGTGTACTGTCAGAACCCCACCAGCGCATGGGCGCAACCGCTCATTTTTTGCAGCCGCCATATCTGTAAGGCCGCGATCCCTTTGTGGCAAAAGTCACCTGCCCAGACTATCGGGCCATTGGTGGCTTCATTGCTCTCAACATTACCCTTGAACACTAATGAAGGCTATCAGGAAGTTAGGGGGACTTCATTTCCCAGCTTTCCCTATGACAGCCATTTTGGGTGTGGTCAGGCTATAAATACCTGCCATACCCTTTAACTGATGCTTCCTATTCTGGATTCCTGCAGTGAGCTGTTGTCTTCCTGTGCTGCTGCCCGAACCTGTGCAGACTTGCCTTTTCTTTGGGAGCGGCCGGCTCGCGGCGGTGAGAGAATTCCTTTTCTGGGCTTTTTTGCCCTTGCCGTGAACTCCGTAGTCGGAGTCTTTGGATATTTGAAACGCTCCGATTGTGTTGCTTGGCAACATCGTTTCACTTGGTTGTTTGTTGTTTTAGAGTAGCGATTTCTCTGTGCTCTTCCTTTTAAATCCTGCTACATGAATGTTTGGATTTCTATGTTGCTCAGTGAACCCTGTTGTTTGCCTCGCGCCATGATGCACTGTTTCAAGCTATAAAGTTAAAGTAATCAAAACATTATTTCTTGCCAAAAAGAAAGTAACATTGAAGCTTTGGTTTCATATTTGTTTATTAGGCTTTTATTGTGAAATCTCAGCCAGAAACAAAAGGACTACTTATTAATTTTGCATTGTGCAAGAGGATTTGAAGAAAACCAGCAGGTTCTATCAAGAGAGTTTCTCGTTTGGTTTAGAGTTCTTGTTCTAAGAGACGCATTGTTATGTGACTTTTCGTGGATCTCTGATGTAAGAATAATGCAAATCTTTATTCCATCATTTCTTTATAAGGAATTTGCTTCTTCTGCTGACATTCTGAAACTAGCGAGATCATTGTGAGGAAGTACCTTATTGTTGCATAATCGTTTATGGTATTCTTGTATATTCTGTATTAACCTCTTCCTTTTCAGATCTCCCTCCTGGCTGATCCTTCCCGAAAACCCCTTCCCCCGGCCGGGTCCCTCCAAAGTTCAGCGCCATAACAGCATCTGACTTGGTGTTGCCTGGAAGTGGGCTCATTTCTCAGCATTGTGCAGATCCAGAGAATTTTGACCTCCTGACACATACACCCTTGTCCAGAAAGATGGAGCTATGGCAGAGGGTCGTCAACAAGATCAACGCAGTGGGAAGCCATCCACGCACAAGGGATGACATCAGGATGAGATGGAATGACCTGTGGGGGAAGGTGTGCTCCATGGCATCACAACACAATATCACAGTATTGAAGACTAGCGGTGGTCCCCCACCTCCTCCTCCCCGAATCCACCGACTGGGAGGAGAAGGTCTTGGCTATCCTGAACCCGGAGGGCCTCACTGGACTCTCTGGAGGACTGGACTCGGGTAAGTCACCACACCTTTAATGCATGTGTTACCCATCCCTCTCACTACCACCATGCCCCATCCCCTACACAGCCACAACACTCCTATCCATCTCTCCTGCATGCCCACAACCCCCCCTACAAATCACTAACCAGTCCCCTGTGCACAGTCACCTACCCATGTATGTTATGTCAGTAGCAGTACAACACCCAGAATGCACCACCCCCACCTTAAAAAAAGCATCAAAAGAACACGAAGGGACCCTGCATGCCACTACATGGGAATGTAACCACCAATTACTGCTTCGCAGTGCTGCAAGGGACAAGAAAGTGCAGAACACCCACATCTCTATTCTCTCACACACAGGCACCACCACCCATGCCACCCTGACAGAGACATCAAGGAGTGCCAGTCCTCCACCCGAAGATGAAGGCTCCACTCAGGAGTGCAGAGGGATGTCTTGACACAGAGGAAATTCCTGGCCCATCCTACAGACCTGGACAGTCACCTTCCAGAAACCCCACCCAGGACACCACTGACACCCCAACCACTCAGCCACCACCATCAGCTCTGGCCCAACGTCCCCACACCAGTGTCACCAGGCCACGGACTGGCTTCCCACATGTACAAAGGCACGACTCTCCACCCACTACCAGGCAGGAAGATGAAGGGCCCAGTGCAAGTGGGACTGCCAGACCTGTGCAAGGGACACTAGCACAGGGGGCTAGGGTCAGTGGTAGGAGAGCAGTGGCCCAAGGAGGGATGCTGCTGCCCAGGAGGTTATTGCTGAGGTCCTGGGAGCATACCACCATACCCAAGACAAGATGGGCGAGATCCTGGCAACCTTGGAGGACAATCAGAGGCTGCAGGTAGCACACCACCAGGAGGCCATGGAGCAATGGAAACAGCTCAATGCAACCATGGCCTCCATTGCAGGGGTGCTACAGCGAAAGACCAATATCCAGCCTGAGTCCCCAACCCACTTGCAGACCCCTTCCACGAGCCAGGACACTACCCTGCCATCAACATCTGCAGCAGCTAGTGGACTGGTGGCACTGCCAGAGGACTAACAGGACATCAGCACCCATCCCCCTGCAGCCCAGGTACCCCCTCACAAATGTGTCCTCAGGCCCATACATCCCAGTGAAACACCAGCCATGACCAAGCCCACCGCCAGGAAGTGACTCTGCCCTGAACTGTCTCCCTTGTTTGCCACTGAGCTACCTTGTTAACATGCCACTGCCATTTCACCATATTCAAATGTCCCCATGGACTATGCCCCTGTGCTACCAACAGCTGTGGAAATGTACCAGAGTAAACTGTCCACCAGGTGCCCACTCCCTTCCACTGTCCATCACTCATGTGTGTTTATCTGCAAATAAATACACTTGTACACACAAAATATCTGTCCTCATTTACTATTGGCAAACAAATCTTAATGTGTATGTATTAGCCAGTTACCATTGTCATGCCGCTAACATTGCAGAAGGGGGTGTAAGAGACTGTAGTGATTGAGTATGTCGCACTGTACATTCCATTGCTGTAACACACATCTGTTTCTTCATTCATAAAGTTGTCACATCACTGGTAGGGGACACCCTAGTACTTAGTACATCAGTCACCCTGAAGCAATGCAGGGAACCCATTTGCAGAATGGGAAATGTACCTCAGAGTCACTGGAAGTACAGCTGGATTAGCTGTGTCCTAGAGTTGATTTGACCCACCTTGTCAGGGACATAGCACAGGGATCCTCCAGAGAGATGCAGGCAACTAAATCTTGCTTTCAGGAGTCCTATGGTCCACTCAATCACCCTCCTAGTGCGACCATGTGCTTCATTATAATGGATTTCTCCTTCAGTCCTGGGATTTCTCACAGGTGCCAATCCATGTTTGGGATGCCAGAATCACCTGGAAAAAAAAGTGAAAGAGGGCTAATGCACACACTTACTACTTGCATGCAGCCTGCCTGTCAGCAATGTCACTAGTACAGTGTCTTACACACTCACATATGAGCCACGCTCTGTCCCCCTGTAGTTGTCCCATCATGTGTGGCACACTGCTGTTTCTCAGAACAAAGGAATCATGGACTGATCCTGGGAACCTTGCATTGACATGAGAAATGTACTGATCAACAGAACACACTGATTGGACATTCATGGAGTGAAAGTTCTTATGATTTCTGAATACCTGTTCATTTACTCTTAGGGGTATGAGGGCTATGTGGGTACCATCAATGGCACCTATCACATAGGGGATATTAGCAGTAGCATAGAATACTGATTTCATGGTGGTGAGATCAGCCCTTTGGGGGAACTGGACATAAGTTTGCAGGTATTGTACAAATGGGTTCATGAATTTGGACAAGATGTGGCAGAACATTGGCTGAGATACACCGGCTGCCATGCCCACTGTCACTTGGAATGAGCCCGTGGCTAAGAAATGTAGCACAGACAGTACCTGCACAGTTGTAGATATGGCATGGGGATTTCTATTTGCTGGCAGCAGAACAGGCTCCATTAGTGCACAGAGTTCCAGGATTGTGGCTCGATTCAGGCGGTAATCGATGATGATGTGACGTTCCTCCATGGTGGCCAGATCAACCAGGGGTCTGTAAACAGATGGGGCACTCCCTTGCCACATGGGTCTGTGCCTATGGGGGAGAAAGAGAGACACAATGAGTTGGGACATACACTTCCATTCCAAGGTCACACTAATCATGTTGTACATGCCACACAATTGTCTCTCACACAGACCCAAAGACCGTGGCATTCCTGTCAGGGCAATGTGTGGCAAGGTGTATATGTAATATTGCAGAACAGTGTAGGCACACATCCCACCATGTTATTATGATGATGACCAGTGTACCTAACATTACTCGACGAAGGGGAGCTGGAATGGAGCCATGGACTGGAACCCTGGGCAGACTATGGAGGCGTGGGGGATGCAAAATGGCAGCCCCCTGCCCTACAGGTAGTGTAGTGTAGGAAGTGACCTCATTCCGCTGATATTAGTCGCCATGGTGGTAGGCGGTGTTCACCGCCATGCACCTGCTCATTGGATATCATCGGCATCTATGGGGATGCCAATCACGATCACCATCGGCGGTGACGGTGCACACCACCATGGCTAAATACCGCCATTTTACTTTGTCCTTGCCACTTGACTCCTGCACCTCGAGAGGGACTGAACTCCACTGCATGTCCTGCGGTGTCCTGACTTTGGTCCTTAAGATGGCACGTGCTACAGGGGAACGGGCCCCAGCCTTCACCACGGAGGAGTTGGACAAGCTGGTGGGCGGGGTCCTACCCCTGTATGCAAAACTGTATGGGCAACCAGAGGCTCAGGTAAGTTGCTATTTGACATCCATGAATGTGTGTGAATGTTGTGGATGCCTGTAGGCGTTTTTATGGGCTGTGTGGATGCTCAGCTGTAATGTGTCTGGCAGTTGTTGTGTTGGCTTATTGTCTATATGGCCATGTCAGGTCGAACTGGCATGGCATTTGTGAATGTCTCACCCACACTGATGTCTGTTTTTACTCTGTGTCCCATATCGGTCAGCACCCATCAGAAGAAAGGATTGTGGCAAGTCATCGCCAAGGAAGTGTGGACCCTGGGGGTCTACAACCGGCGGAGCACCCACTGCAGGAAGCGGTGGGAGGACCTGCTGCGCTGGGCCAGGAAGACCGGAGAGGCCCAGCTGGGGAAGGCCTCCCAATGTGGGAGAGGTGCCCGTCGGACCCTGACTCCCCTAATAGCCTGCATACAGTGGTGACCTATCCAGATTTGGATGGGCACTTGAACGCAGCACAGCAGCCACAAGAGGGTGAGTACCAACACTATAGTGATGCTACTATGCTGAGTGTTGTTAGGTGCCATGGGGTACATGCAGTGTAGTGCCAGGCCCATAGATAGGTGTGTCCCTGCAGTCCTGCCCCCCTCTACGTCCGTGGGATGGTGTCCTTGGGTTGATATGGCTGGGTATGTAGGCCTGTTAGGGGTTCGCTGTTTGGCCTATTGGTTCAGATGTAGCCTCATGGATTTGCAGATTTGTTGTCTTGCCATTGTCTCTCATTGTATCCCACTGCAAAGTGCATCAGAGTAGATGGCCAGGATGGTCATGTAGTGTACTGTGGGATCATGCCTAGCAGTCAGGGGAACATTCATGGCAATTATTGTGTCTGCTGGGGGTTAGTGCCTGAGATGGGTAGGGGTGTATGTGTGTAAAAAGGTATGTTTCACATTGGTCTGACATACTTCTTTCTTGATTTGTCCCCCCCACCCCTCTGTGCTCTTGTGACCTTGTGTGCTTTAGCATCATCTGGCGAGGGAGCTGAGGCACCGTCGAGTGGGGATGCTGTAACCCACAGTTTCCAGGAGGCAGAGTACACCGACGTCAAGGGGACCAGTGGGTTGGAGAGCGTGGCGGATACAATAGGGGGAGGCAACTACCACTGTAGGTAGTGACTCTGACACCTCCTCTGATGGCAGCTCCCTGGTGGTGGCGGACCCTAGTGGGCCCACCCATTCTTTGCCATCTTCTGCCACCCCCATACTATCACCGCCCTCCAAGTAGCTCCCCACCAAGCTGTCTGTGCCCGCTCAGCCAGGAGGGTGGGCACCTCCTTCACCCCAGGCACCTCTTCTCCTGCCCCAGTCAGCCCTGCTGCCCTCACCGGGGAGGCTACTGACCTCCTGAGGACCATCTCTGTAGTGCAGACAACCATTGTGAATGCCATCCAGGGGCTGGCATCCTAGATGCAGCAATGCAATGCATTCCTGGAAGGCATTCACTGTGCAATGTCTGGCCTACAGATATCTTTTCAGGCTCTGGTCTCCTCATTTACGGCAGCCAGTGTCCCTGATCTTTCTGTCCCCACTCCCACCACATCCCACTTCCTTCACCCATCCCAAGCACACATCCAGACAGCCATGCTCCCAAATCAACACACATGAAGCACACAGACAAACACAAGCACCACACACCCCACACCCCACCACATGCAGGCACACACCCAACATACCAAAGCAGACACACCAACATCCACCTCCCCCACTGTGTCCACCCACCCTCCTTCCAAAACACATAAACGCTCACACACATCCACTCCACATACATCCACCACTCATAAGCAGACTACACAGGCGCCTGCATCCAAGCACAGCAGACCTACGCCTCATACCACCACACCCTCAACCTCCAGCCCCAAACCTGTCTCCAAGACCCCCCAACTGCTCCTCGAAAGCTTACCCTTTCCCATGATGACTGGTTCGAACCCACTGGCCCACCCGTCTCATCCCTAAACGTTCCCTTGGCCTCGTCAAGTCCACTCCTTCCTCTTCCAAGTCCTCCCCAGTCCACCCTTCCTGTTCTTGTGCCCCTCCCCCAGGGATGAAGAAGCCCTGTGTTGCCCTTGGTCCCTCTGCCACCCTTCGGTCCAAGCCCACTCCTCCTCTTCCCAAGGGCAAGCCCACACCCTCTCCACCTCCAGAGCTTATGCCCAAGACCAAACCTGAGTCCCCACCCCCACCACCCCTTGAGGTGCCTGGCTGCCCCAGTGGAAACTTTCTGTCATTGTGGGAGTCATGTGTGGGCTTTAGTTGCCCTTCCGGAAATTGCAGTAGGACTGGCCTATGGCCGTGTTTGGACATTGTTCATTTATTTTATTTTGTGTATATAATATATCTGCCCAACAATTCAATTTTATCCCATTGTCCAACTTTTCACTGTGGGCGAGTGGTGTACACAGGTGTGTGCATTTGTACAGATATATGATAGCATGTATCTGGTAAGTACATATTATTTGGGTATGTATGGCTTGGAAGGGGTGAGTGGAGGGGTGTGTGCATTGTGGTATTTATGTAATTGTTCTCTTTCCTCCCATGTGTGCTAGGCTGCAGTAATTACCGTTGTCGTCTTCGTCAGCGGTCACGTTCCTGGAGGAATATGGCAAGAAGAAGCATTGGCATTACTTCCAACTCTCGCTCCATGTTGGCGTCAGCATGTTCTGTGGGCCTCCGGTGTGTGTTTCCCTTTCTAGGGGTCGTTTCCGCCAGGCATTGCGTGGGGGTGTTTCTCGCCCTGGAAATGCTGGCGGTGTGGTGGTTCATAATATGTTGGCCATGTAGGGCCTTTCCGCCGGCCTGAGGATGGCCTCCACCGTCGTCGTCGGCGCTCCCAGAGTGGCAGGTGAGTGGCTGGGCCGCTGGCTGTTCCTCATGTGCTTCTTTATGTGGCGGTCTGAACCGCCAGCCTTGTTGGCGGTAGTTACCGTGACTGCTGGCGGTGCGGTCTTTACCGCCAGGTTCCAAATGACTGTCTATGTCTTTCAGAGAGGAGGGGATCCAATTGGGAAAGCTATGACCATGGATGCTGCGAAAACCATGGTGATAGGCCCTATCAGTGACAGGGAATTCCTTCCCTGTCACTGGCAGGAGGACCACCCACCCCCCTTACACTCCACAGACAACCCCCACCCCCTCTCCATCCGCGCTCCCTCCTTCCAAACCACCACCCCATACATGCACACTCGCAGGCACACACCACACATTCACACACTCACTCACACAAGCATTCATGCATTCATGCACGAATGCATCCGTACACACATCCAAACTTACACGCAGACACACATTCACATTTCCATTCATTCACGCATTCTCACACATGCACACACACACACGCAAGCAACACTACACACTTGTTTGCATGCACGCACACACCCACACATTCATGCACACACCCACACACACACAACACCCCCTCCCCTGTCGGAAACCTGACTTACCTGAATCCAGGGGGTCTTCCGGCAAGGGACGGGCTGCTGCTACCGCCAGCAGAGACCGCCAGCAGGACACTGCCAGGCCGAATTATTTTTCAGAATACGGCTGGCGGCAGGCTACTGGCGTGGAGCTGCTGGTGGTAGCAGTGCCACCTTAACACCGTCCGCCAGCATGGTCACAGCCGTATTTCCGCCCTTCCTGTGGCGTAAATCCGGCTGTGGTCATATTGTGGTGGACGGATGTTAGCTGCGGCGATGGTCTTTTGCCAGCCGTTGCCACGGCGGTAAGCGGTACTTACCGCCAAAGTTAAAATGTGGGCCTGAGGGTTTTCTTTCATGTGTGTAAGTGCTGTGTGACTACAGTGGTATGGCATGAACTTTGCATGTCTCCTAGATAAGCCTTGGCTGCTCATCCACAGCTACCTCTAGAGAGCCTGGCACTGACTACACTACACTAATAAGGGATAACTAAGAGATTGTGCAGTCAAACCCAAAAACAAAACAGATTCTTTCATAATGGACATTTTCGTATTCCCATACCGCTTTTGATTTTGGATAAATGGCATGAGGCTTTTGCCTTAATAGACTCAGGAGCTATAGGTAATTTTGTAGATTACCAGACTGTGCACCGATTACAGCTTGAATGTAAAAAAAAACAATACCCGAAAGTGTACAGGCTGTGGATGGCAGTAAACTCGCTGGGGGTCCAATCACCTCCAACACTTCACCAATTCAAATGGCATGTCACAATTCTGATGGTCATCGGCATTTAGAACAACTACAGTTTGATATAATAAGAGCCCCACAATACGGTTTCATTTTGGGTATGCCTTGGTTAAAATTACATAATCCCCACATAGATTGGAAAAAGAATACTTTAACCTTCTCATCAGTTTACTGTTCTAAAACCTGTCTGTCCATTGAACAGGCTATTCAACAAATAGCTACAGCTGCAGAAAAAGCAATAACATTACCCTCCCAATATACCATTTATGCAGATGTATTCAGTGAGCAAGCAGCTAGTGCGTTACCACCTCATAGGCCTTATGATTGTCAAATTGATTTGATACCAGGATCAGTAATCCCTAATTGTAGAATGTACGCTCTTTCAGACAAAGAAAATCAATATTTACGGGAATATCTTGATCAATGTTTGGCAAACAATCTAAGCAGACCATCACGTTCTGCAGCAGCCTCTCCTCTGTTCTTCGTACCCAAGGCCAATGGTGAATTGAGACCCTGCATTGACTATAGAGCCCTGAACAAAATCACTATAAAAAACAAATACCCTTTGCCATTGATCCCCGTATTATTGGATCAAGTTAAGGATGCCGTAATTTACACCAAACTGACCTCCAAGGAGCGTATCATTTGGTCCATATACGAGAGGGAGACAAATGGAAGACGGCCTTCAAAACCCGCTACGGCTTGTTTGAGTATCAAGCAATGCCCTTTGGTCTTTGTAACGCTTCCGCTGCCTTCCAGTATTTTCTCAATGACGTCTTAAGAGAATACTTAGATCTGTTCGTCATTGTCTACATTGATGACATTCTTATTTATTCTAGTGCGAAACAAATTCATGAGGAACATGTGAAGAAAGTACTCTTAACCCTGCGAAAAACATCACTTATATTGTAAACTTAGTAAATGTGAGTTCCACATGGAAGAAGTGGAGTTTTTAGGCGTCACTTTAACACCTAACGGTATGCACATGACCGACCGTAAAATCCAAGCCGTCATCGATTGGCCTACACCTAAATCTGTTCGAGATGTCCAGTGTTTCTTCGGTTTCGCCAATTTTTACCGGTGCTTCATCGACCATTTTTCACAAAAGGTGGCCCCCATTACGAAATTACTCCGCAAAAATACCCCTTTTCATTAGTCCTCACAAACTGAAGAAGCCTTTCAGATGTTAAAACAAGCCTTCACCACTGCCCCTATCTTAGCTCATCCACGGATTTCGGACCCGTTCATTGTAGAGGTGGACTCCTCCGATGTGGCAATTGGGGCCATTCTTTCACAACGACAGCCTTGTACAGGACAATTACACCCTGTTGCCTATATGTCCAAAAAACTCAACACAGCAGAACAAAACTACACTATTGCAGAGAAAGAACTGTTGACAATTCGTGAAGCATTTAAGGAATGGAGACATTATTTATCTGGAACGGCCCACCGAATCACCGTTTATTCGGACATAGGAACTTGCAGTTTATGAGTTCAGCCAGAGTGTTAACCCCTCGACAGTTGCCATGGATGTTATTCTTCACCGAATTCGACTTTGTTGTCACCTTCAGACCAGGCAGTGATAACAGAAAGGCTGATGTTTTAACCAGACAAGACTCCACTTTAGTGCACGAGAAACCACAGCCAATGCCGATCATTAGTCCTTCCAAAGTTGTATGTTTAATAGCTGCTGACAAATTCCTTGATTCAATTCGGACTCATTTCGATGTCACAGAGTGGCCAATTTGGCTTAAAAAAGGCATTTGTTATTCAATACAACAGGGACTACCTTTTTATAATTCTAAAATCTTCTTACCTACCAAAGAGTTAAGACACACAGCATTCCAATGGTTACACACACACATCCAGTGGCAAGCCATCCCGGACCTCAAAAAACCCTTGAACTCATGAAAAGATACTTTTGGTGGCCCACTTTTACCAAAGATATTAAACAAATGGCAGAATTATGCGTTAAACCAAAGGGGCTGTTACTACCTTTACCAACTCCTAATCACCCATGGGAACATATTTACAGGTCTTCCTGAAGTCGACCATGTAAACACAGTATTAGTGGTCATAGACAGTCTCACTAAGTATGCTAACTTTATTGCCTGCAAAGGACTGCCGACATCCAGTGCCTTAGTTAATCTCATTCTACAAAATATTGTGCGTCTCCATGGTCTCCCAAAGGTCATACTATCTGACAGAGGGTCTCAGTTCTCAGCGCATTTTTGGCAAAAATGGTGCCAAGCGTTACACATTGACTCTAACCTATCTACAGGTTACCATCCACAAACTGATGGTCAAACCGAGAGATTGAACCAGACTCTAAAACAGTACCTACACTGTTATGCAGCTGAAGATCCCTCTTCTTGGCCAACGCTCCTCTGGCTTGCAGAGTTAGCATACAACAATTCTTGTCATTCTTGAACCAAAAATACCCCATTTTATGGTCTGTATGGACAACACCCACACGTCTTGCCTGTTGTTTTACCAAGTTCCACACAAGAAATGCCCACAGTACAGGGGATGTTGTCATATATAAAATACGTTCACTTACGACTCCAACAAAATCTCCAGCAGGCTAAAGCAAGGTACAAAATACAGTCTGACAAGAAACATCAACCTGGCCCAGAATACAAAGTGAAAGACATGGTCTGGTTGTCCACAAAAAACTTGATATTTAAAGACAAAAATAAGTTTCATCCTAAATTCATAGGGCCATACGAAATCCTTCGACGCATCAACCCAGTAACATACAAATTGAAGCTACCTCCATCCTTTCGGATCCATCCTGTTTTCCATACCTCGTTACTTAAGCCTGCCATTTCAAACTGCACACCACGTCCACCTCCAACTCTTGTTCAAGGTCAATGGGACTACGAAGTACTGTCCATTCGTGATTCTCGGTTTCGTGGCAACTCCTTATGGTACTTGGTAGCTTGGAAAGGCTACAGTTCTGAAGAGGATTCTTGGGAACCTGCTTCGCAAATCCATGCCCCACGGCTGATACGACAATCTCATCACCGTTACCCCAACAAACCGGGTCCGCGTCCACGCTCGGGGAGGGGGTGTACTGTCAGAACCCCACGAGCGCATGGGCGCAACCGCTCATTTTTTGCAGCCGCCATATCTGTAAGGCCGCGATCCCTTTGTGGCAAAAGTCACCTGCCCAGACGATCGGGCCATTGGTGGCTTCATTGCTCTCAACATTACCCTTGAACACTAATGAAGGCTATCAGGATGTTAGGGGGACTTCATTTCCCAGCTTTCCCTATGACAGCCATTTTGGGTGTGGTCAGGCTATAAATACCTGCCACACCCTTTAACTGATGCTTCCTATTCTGGATTCCTGCAGTGAGCTGTTGTCTTCCTGTGCTGCTACCCGAACCTGTGCAGACTTGCCTTTTCTTTGCGAGCGGCCGGCTCGCGGCGGTGAGAGAATTCCTTTTCTGGGCTTTTTTGCCCTTGCCGTGAACTCCGTAGTCGGAGTCTTTGGATATTTGAAACGCTCCGATTGTGTTGCTTGGCAACATCGTTTCACTTCGTTGTTTCTTGTTTTAGAGTAGCGATTTCTCTGTGCTCTTCCTTTTAAATCCTGCTACATGAATGTTTGGATTTCTATGTTGCTCAGTGAACCCTGTTGTTTGCCTCGCGCCATGATGCACTGTTTCAAGCTATAAAGTTAAAGTAGTCAAAACATTATTTCTTGCCAAAAAAGAAAGTAACATTGAAGCTTTGGTTTCATATTTGTTTATTAGGCTTTTATTGTGAAATCTCAGCCAGAAACAAAAGGACTACTTATTAATTTTGCATTGTGCAAGAGGATTTGAAGAAAACTCTAGTTTTCAGTTTGTATTAGAGAAACCAGCAGGTTCTCTCAAGAGAGGTTCTCGTTTGGTTTAGAGTTCTTGTTCTAAGAGACGCATTGTTATGTGACTTTTCGTGGATCTCTGATGTAAGAATAATGCAAATCTTTATTCCATCATTTCTTTATAAGGAATTTGCTTCTTCTGCTGACATTCTGAAACTAGCGAGATCATTGTGAGGAAGTACCTTATTGTTGCATAATCGTTTATGGTATTCTTGTATATTCTGTATTAACCTCTTCCTTTTCAGATCTCCCTCCTGGCTGATCCTTCCCGACTACCCCTTCCCCCGGCCGGGTCCCTCCAAAGTTCAGCGCCATAACAGCATCTGACTTGGTGTTGCCTGGAAGTGGGCTCATTTCTCAGCATTGTGCAGATCCAGAGAATTTTGACCTCCTGACACATACACCCTTGTCCAGGAAGATGGAGCTATGGCAGAGGGTTGTCAACAAGATCAACGCAGTGGGAAGCCATCCACGCACAAGGGATGACATCAGGACGAGATGGAATGACCTGTGGGGGAAGGTGTGCTCCATGGCATCACAACACAATATCACAGTATTGAAGACTAGCGGTGGTCCCCCACCTCCTCCTCCCCGAATCCACCAACTGGGAGGAGAAGGTCTTGGCTATCCTGAACCCGGAGGGCCTCACTGGACTCTCTGGAGGACTGGACTCGGGTAAGTCACCACACCTTTAATGCATGTGTTACCCATCCCTCTCACTACCACCATGCCCCATCCCCTACCCAGCCACAACACTCCTATCCATCTCTCCTGCATGCCCACAACCCCCCCTACAAATCACTAACCAGTCCCCTGTGCACAGTCACCTACCCATGTATGTTATGTCAGTAGCACTACAACACCCAGAATGCACCATCCCCACCTTAATAAATGCATCAAAAGAACACGAAGGGACCCTGCATGCCACTACATGGGAATGTAACCACCAATTACTGCTGCGCAGTGCTGCAAGGGACAAGAAAGTGCAGAACACCCACATCTCTATTCTCTCACACACAGGCACCACCACCCATGCCACCCTGACAGAGACATCAAGGAGTGCCAGTCCTCCACCCGAAGATGAAGGCTCCACTCAGGAGTGCAGAGGGATGTCTTGACATAGAGGAAATTCCTGGCCCATCCTACAGACCTGGACAGTCACCTTCCAGAAACCCCACCCAGGACACCACTGACACCCCAACCACTCAGCCACCACCATCAGCTCTGGCCCAACGTCCCCACACCAGTGTCACCAGGCCACGGACTGGCTTCCCACATGTACAAAGGCACGACTCTCCACCCACTACCAGGCAGGATGATGAAGGGCCCAGTGCAAGTGGGACTGCCAGACCTGTGCAAGGGACACTAGCACAGGGGGCTAGGGTCAGTGGTAGGAGAGCAGTGGCCCAAGGAGGGATGCTGCTGCCCAGGAGGTTATTGCTGAGGTCCTGGGAGCATACCACCATACCCAAGACAAGATGGGCGAGATCCTGGCAACCTTGGAGGACAATCAGAGGCTGCAGGTAGCACACCACCAGGAGGCCATGGAGCAATGGAAACAGCTCAATGCAACCATGGCCTCCATTGCAGGGGTGCTACAGCGAAAGACCAATATCCAGCCTGAGTCCCCAACCCACATGCAGACCCCTTCCACAAGCCAGGACGCTACCCTGCCATCAACATCTGCAACAGCTAGTGGACTGGTGACTCTGCCCTGAACTGTCTCCCTTGTTTGCCACTGAGCTACCTTGTTAACATGCCACTGCCATTTCACCGTATTCAAATGTCCCCATGGACTATGCCCCTGTGCTAACAACAGCTGTGGAAATGTACCAGAGTAAACTGTCCACCAGGTGCCCACTCCCTTCCACTGTCCATCACTCATGTGTGTTTATCTGCAAATAAATACACTTGTACACACAAAATATCTGTCCTCATTTACTATTGGCAAACAAATCTTAATGTGTATGTATTAGCCAGTTACCATCGTCATGCCGCTAACATTGCAGAAGGGGGTGTAAGAGACTGTAGTGATTGAGTATGTCGCACTGTACATTCCATTGCTGTACCACACATCTGTTTCTTCATTCATAAAGTTGTCACATCACTGGTAGGGGACACCATAGTACTTAGTACATCAGTCACCCTGAAGCAATGCAGGGAACCCATTTTCAGAATGGGAAATGTACCTCAGAGTCACTGGAAGTACAGCTGGATTAGCTGTGTCCTAGAGTTGATTTGACCCACCTTGTCAGGGCCATAGCACAGGGATCCTCCAGAGAGATGCAGGCAACTATATCTTGCTTTCAGGAGTCCTATGGTCCACTCAATCACCCTCCTAGTGCGACCATGTGCTTCATTATAATGGATTTCTCCTTCAGTCCTGGGATTTCTCACAGGTGTCAGGAGCCAATCCATGTTTGGGTTGCCAGAATCACCTGGAAAAAAAAGTGAAAGAGGGTTAATGCACACACTTACTACTTGCATGCAGTCTGCCTGTCAGCAATGTCACTAGTACAGTGTCTTACACACTCACATATGAGCCACGCTCTGTCCCCCTGTAGTTGTCCCATCATGTGTGGCACACTGCTGTTTCTCAGAACAAAGGAATCATGGACTGATCCTGGGAACCTTGCATTGACATGAGAAATGTACTGATCAACAGAACACACTGATTGGACATTCATGGAGTGAAAGTTCTTATGATTTCTGAATACCTGTTCATTTACTCTTAGGGGTATGAGGGCTATGTGGGTACCATCAATGGCACCTATCACATAGGGGATATTAGCAGTAGCATAGAATACTGATTTCATGGTGGTGAGATCAGCCCTTTGGGGGAACTGGACATAAGATTGCAGGTATTGTACAAATGGGTTCATGAATTTGGACAAGATGTGGCTGAACATTGGCTGAGATACACTGGCTGCCATGCCCACTGTTACTTGGAATGAGCCCGTGGCTAAGAAATGTAGCACAGACAGTACCTGCACAGTTGTAGATATGGCATGGGGATTTCTATTTGCTGGCAGCAGAACAGGCTCCATTAGTGCACAGAGTTCCAGGATTGTGGCTCGATTCAGGTGGTAATCGATGACGATGTGACGTTCCTCCATGGTGGCCAGATCAACCAGGGGTCTGTAAACAGATGGGGCACTCCCTTGCCACATGGGTCTGTGCCTATGTGGGAGGAAGAGAGACACAATGAGTTGGGACATATACTTCCATTCCAAGGTCACACTAATCATGTTGTACATGCCACACAATTGTCTCTCACACAGACCCAAAGACCGTGGCATTCCTGTCAGGGCAATGTGTGGCGAGGTGTATATGTAATATTGCAGAACAGTGTAGGCACACACCCCACCATGTTATTATGATGATGACCAGTGTACCTAACAGTACTCGACGAAGGGGAGCTCGGAATGGAGCCATGGACTGGAACCCTGGGCAGACTATGGAGGCGTGGGGGATGCAAAATGGCAGCCCCCTGCCCTACAGCTAGTGTAGTGTAGGAAGTGACCTCATTCCGCTGATATTAGTCGCCATGGCGGTAGGCGGTGTTCACCGCCATGCACCTGCTCATTGGATATCATCGGCATCTATGGGGATGCCAATCACGATCACCGTCGGCGGTGACGGTGCACACCACCATGGCTAAATACCGCCATTTTACTTTGTCCTTGCCACTTGACTCCTGCACCTCGAGAGGGACTGAACTCCACTGCATGTCCTGCGGTGTCCTGACTTTGGTCCTTAAGATGGCACGTGCTACAGGGGAACGGGCCCCAGCCTTCACCACGGAGGAGTTGGACAAGCTGGTGGGCGGGGTCCTACCCCTGTATGCAAAACTGTATGGGCGACCAGAGGCTCAGGTAAGTTGCTATTTGACATCCATGAATGTGTGTGAATGCTGTGGATGCCTGTAGGCGTTTTTATGGGCTGTGTGGATGCTCAGCTGTAATGTGTCTGGCAGTTGTTGTGTTGGCTTATTGTCTATATGGCCATGTCAGGTCGAACTGGCATGGCATTTGTGAATGTCTCACCCACACTGATGTCTGTTTTTACTCTGTGTGTCCCATATCGGTCAGCACCCATCAGAAGAAAGGATTGTGGCAAGTCATCGCCAAGGAAGTGTGGACCCTGGGGGTCTACAACCGGCGGAGCACCCACTGCAGGAAGCGGTGGGAGGACCTGCTGCGCTGGGCCAGGAAGACCGGAGAGGCCCAGCTGGGGAAGGCCTCCCAATGTGGGAGAGGTGCCCGTCGGACCCTGACTCCCCTAATAGCCTGCATACAGTGGTGGCCTATCCGGATTTGGATGGGCACTTGAATGCAGCACAGCAGCCACAAGGGGGTGAGTACCAACACTATAGTGATGCTACTATGCTGAGTGTTGTTAGGTGCCATGGGGTACATGCGGTGTAGTGCCAGGCCCATAGATAGGTGTGTCCCTGCAGTCCTGCCCCCCTCTACGTCCGTGGGATGGTGTCCTTAGGTTGATAAGGCTGGGTATGTAGGCCTGTTAGGGGTTCGCTGTTTGGCCTATTGGTTCAGATGTAGCCTCATGGATTTGCAGATTTGTTGTCTTGCCATCGTCTCACATTGTATCCCACTGCAAAGTGCATCAGAGTAGATGGCCAGGATGGTCATGTAGTGTACTGTGGGATCATGCCTAGCAGTCAGGGCACATTCATGGCAATTATTGTGTCTGCTGGGGGTTAGTGCCTAAGATGGGTAGGGGTGTATGTGTGTAAAAAGGTATGTTTCACATTGGTCTGACATACTTCTTTCTTGTTTTGTCCCCCCCCACCCCTCTGTGCTCTTGTGACCTTGTGTGCTTTAGCATCATCTGGCGAGGGAGCTGAGGCACCGTTGAGTGGGGATGCTGTAGCCCACAGTTTCCAGGAGGCAGAGTACACCGACATCAAGGGGACCAGTGGGTTGGAGAGCGAGGCGGATACAATAGGGGGAGGCAACTACCATTGGAGGTAGTGACTCTGACACCTCCTCTGATGGCAGCTCCCTGGTGGTGGCGGACCCTAGTGGGCCCACCCATTCTTTGCCATCTTCTGCCACCCCCATACCATCACCGCCCTCCCAGTAGCTCCCCACCAAGCCGTCCGTGCCCGCTCAGCCAGGAGGGTGGGCACCTCCTTCACCCCAGGCACCTCTTCTCCTGCCCCAGTCAGCCCTGCTGCCCTCACCGGGGAGGCTACTGACCTACTGAGGACCATCTCTGTAGTGCAGACAACCATTGTGAATGCCATCCAGGGGCTGGCATCCTAGATGCAGCAATGCAATGCATTCCTGGAAGGCATTCACTGTGCAATGTCTGGCCTACAGAGATCTTGTCAGGCTCTGGTCTCCTCATTTACGGCAGCCAGTGTCCCGGATCTTTCTGTCCCCACTCCCACCACATCCCACTTCCTTCACCCATCCCAAGCACACATCCAGACAGCCATGCTCCCAAATCAACACACATGAAGCACACAGACAAACACAAGCACCACACACCCCACACCCCACCACATGCAGGCACACACCCAACATACCAAAGCAGACACACCAACATCCACCTCCCCCACTGTGTCCACCCACCCTCCTTCCAAAACACATAAACGCTCACACACATCCACTCCACATACATCCACCACACATAAGCAGACTACACAGGTACCTGCATCCAAGCCCAGCAGACCTACGCCTCATACCACCACACCCTCAACCTCCAGCCCCAAACCTGTCTCCAAGACCCCCCAACTGCTCCTCGAAAGCTTACCCTTTCCCATGATGACTGGTTCGAACCCACTGGCCCACCCGTCTCATCCCTAAACGTTCCCTTGGCCTCGTCAAGTCCACTCCTTCCTCTTCCAAGTCCTCCCCAGTCCACCCTTCCTGTTCCTGTGCCCCTCCCCCAGGGAGGAAGAAGCCCTGTGTTGCCCTTGGTCCCTCTGCCACCCTTCGGTCCAAGCCCACTCCTCCTCTTCCCAAGGGCAAGCCCACACCCTCTCCACCTCCAGAGCTTATGCCCAAGACCAAACCTGAGTCCCCACCCCCACCACCCCTTGAGGTGCCTGGCTGCCCCAGTGGAACCTTTCTGTCATT
The DNA here is from genome assembly GCF_031143425.1 of Pleurodeles waltl. Classification (NCBI taxonomy): domain Eukaryota; kingdom Metazoa; phylum Chordata; class Amphibia; order Caudata; family Salamandridae; genus Pleurodeles; species Pleurodeles waltl. Next base: position 206,917,566 of record NC_090441.1, read on the forward strand.
GTGGGAGTCATGTGTGGGCTTTAGTTGCCCTTCCGGAAATTGCAGTAGGACTGGCCTATGGCCGTGTTTGGACATTGTTCATTTATTTTATTTTGTGTTTATAATATATCTGCCCAACAATTCAATTTTATCCCATTGTCCAACTTTTCACTGTGGGTGAGTGGTGTACACAGGTGTGTGCATTTGTACAGATATATGATAGCATGTATCTGGTAAGTACATATTATTTGGGTATGTATGGCTTGGAAGGGGTGAGTGGAGGGGTGTGTGCATTGTGGTATTTATGTAATTGTTCTCTTTCCTCCCATGTGTGCTAGGCTGCAGTAATTACCGTTGTCGTCTTCGTCAGCGGTCACGTTCCTGGAGGAATATGGCAAGAAGAAGCATTGGCATTACTTCCAACTCTCGCTCCATGTTGGCGTCAGCATGTTCTGTGGGCCTCCGGTGTGTGTTTCCCTTTCTAGGGGTCGTTTCCGCCAGGCATTGCGTGGGGGTGTTTCTCGCCCTGGAAATGCTGGTGGTGTGGTGGTTCATAATATGGTGGCCATGTAGGGCCTTCCCGCCGGCCTGAGGATGGCCTCCACCGTCGTCGTCGGCGCTCCCAGAGTGGCAGGTGAGTGGCTGGGCCGCTGGCTGTTCCTCATGTGCTTCTTTATGTGGCGGTCTGAACCGCCAGCCTTGTTGGCGGTAGTTACCGTGACTGCTGGCGGTGCGGTCTTTACTGCTAGGTTCCAAATGACTGTCTATGTCTTTCAGAGAGGAGGGGATCCAATTGGGAAAGCTATGACCATGGATGCTGCGAAAACCATGGTGATAGGCCCTATCAGTGACAGGGAATTCCTTCCCTGTCACTGGCAGGAGGACCACCCACCCCCCTTACACTCCACAGACAACCCCCACCCCCTCTCCATCCGCGCTCCCTCCTTCCAAACCACCACCCCATACATGCACACTCGCAGGCACACACCACACATTCACACACTCACTCACACAAGCATTCATGCATTCATGCATGAATGCATCCGTACACACATCCAAACTTACACGCAGACACGCATTCACATTTCCATTCATTCACGCATTCTCACACATGCACACACACACACGCAAGCAACACTACACACTCGTTTGCATGCACGCACACACTCACACATTCATGCACACACACACACAACACCCCCTCCCCTGTCGGAAACCTGACTTATCTGAATCCAGGGGGTCTTCCGGCAAGGGACGGGCCGCTGCTACCACCAGCAGAGACCGCCAGCAGGATACTGCCAGGACGAATTATTTTTCAGAATACGGCTGGCGGCAGGCTACTGGCGTGGAGCTGCTGGTGGTAGCAGTGCCACCTTAACACCGTCCGCCAGCATGGTCACAGCCGGATTTCCGCCCTTCCTGTGGCGTAAATCCGGCTGTGGTCATATTGTGGTGGACGGATGTTAGCTGCGGCAATGGTCTTTTGCCAGCCGTTGCCACGGCGGTAAGCGGTCCATACCGCCAAAGTTAAAATGTGGGCCTGAGGGTTTTCTTTCATGTGTGTAAGTGCTGTGTGACTACAGTGGTATGGCATGAACTTTGCATGTCTCCTAGATAAGCCTTGGCTGCTCATCCACAGCTACCTCTAGAGAGCCTGGCACTGACTACACTACACTAATAAGGGATAACTGGACCTGGTATAAGGTGTAAGTACCATAGGTACCAACCATACACCAGGCCAGCCTCCTACTGCATTGGAAACAATGCCTGCCTCCTTCAAATGCCTATCTTTTTTTTTGCATCACCTAGCAGAGCTGACCCAGAATATCATTGATTTACAAGATTGCCAGTGCCAATGACAAATTCCAATCTGTTGCTTGCATCAAAGAGGAGATGCTATTGCGTATCTATCACCATACTTGGATTAGAAGGATAAGTTACTTACCTGTAATCCTGGTCCTCTTCCAGGGGAATCATCAGAGCAGTCCATCTAGCATTGAAATCCCTCTATTTCTCCATTCAAAGGAACTCTCTGCTTGTTCAAATGGACAATACCACCACAATGCATTATCTGAACAAGCAAGGAGGGACCCGCTCATGGACCCTATGATTGGAAGCGCAAGCAATCTGGAAGTGGCTACTTGCCAAAAACTTGACAATATCGGCAGTTCACTTACCAGGATCTTTGAACACCGAAGCAGATTTTCTGAGCAGCACATGTGCAGAAGATCATGACTGGGTTCTAAACGACTACGTCGATCAAACTATTTTTCAGGAATGGGGCGACCACAAATAGACCTATTTGCAGACGAAGTAAACAAATAATGCCCAAGCTTTGCATCCAGATTTTACCGTCCAGGGACAAAAGGGAATGCCCTTTTGATCAACTGGTCAGGAAGTTTTCTGTATGCGTTTCCTCCCATTCCTCTAATTCTGAACGTCATCAACAAGCTCTACAGAGCCAGGACCGGGACCAGGATGATACTAATAGCCCCTGTGTGGCCTCGCAAGTAATGGTACATGAACCTACTCCATCTCTCAGAGAAACCACACATGAGATTGCCGTGCAGACTGGATCTCCTTCAGATACTCTAAAGGAAAATACTCCAGCCCAGCCTTCCTTCCTTGAGCCTGTGCCTGAACTCCTCCAATATGGTTATTTTAGTCTTTCGCAGGAATGCATGGACATTCTCAAGGAGTCCAAAAGACCATAAACGAGACGCGCATATGCATTTAAATGGAAAATATTTTACATGTGGTACATCCAGAATAATTTCCATCCAACTCTGCGGAAAGAGGATGTTATTTTACCTTGCCTCCTCCATCTGGTATAATCAGGTTTGCGGTTTTCATCGATAAAGGTTCATCTTGCGGCTATAACTGCTTATAGAAAATCGGCTTCACAGACATCCTTTTTTCAAATGCCTGTTGTTAAAGATTTGTTAGAGGGTTTAAGAAAAGTTTGTTCCCCCTCTTTGTTCACACTCTATTCCCTCTGAGCTAAATGTGGTACTTTTGAAACTGATGGGTCCACCCTTTGAGCCCATACATAAGCCTTCCCTAGAGCATATCACATGGAAAACAGTGTTTCTTGTAGATATTATCTCAGTGTGCAAAGAAAGCGAAATTCAGGCTCTCTGTGGAAAGAGCCTTACACAGTGTTCCACGACAATAGAGTAGTTATGAGAACCCATCCTAGTTTCCTGCCAGAGGTGGTTTCTGATTTACCAGACTATTTTGCTCCCTACGTTTTTCCCCAAACCTTCCACACCAGCAGAAAGAGCTCTACACTCTTTAGATCTAAAAATAATTCTAAAATTCTTTTTGGATAAAACGAAAGACATTAGACAATCTGATTTTTGTTTATTTGTGAACTATGGGCCAATGAGAACAGGCATGGCTGCTTCCAAGCAAACTATCTATAGATGGATAGTTTCTTGCATTGCATTTACCTTTCAGTGAGCCAATAAGCAATTGACTGCCAGGCCCAAAGCACATTCTACCAGGGGCAAGGCAGCAACAATAGCTCTTCTGAAAAATGTCCCCATCTCTAAAATCTGCAAAGCAGCAATGTGGAGATTGGTACATACTTTCATAAGACATTATGGTCTCGATTCAGATACTAGAGCAGACACTCAAGAAGGACAGGCCTTGTTACGAAACCTGTCGAAATGAACTGACCAACTGCTGTGTTAGACTGCTCTGAGTTCCAACATGTTTATATGATAAAGTTGTTTCTTGTCGGACCACAGGCCCTGAATATGTGAGGGACTCATGTCAGCCCCCCAACCCTGAGAGGAAGCATTTGTGGTTAAAGTTTGTCTAGGAAGTTCTTGTGAGAGATATCTTGTTGCCCCATTGTTTGGAATATTGAGACCACTGATCTTCCAGAACTTGGTATAGAGGTCTCATGTGCAGCCTGGCATTGGGAACAATGAAGATGCAGGAGGACATTGATCCCAGTATCGATGCATCTTGCCTGGCTGATGGGCGATGAGTGCAGAGGAGAGTTCAACATTTCATGTCGATTGAGTATAACATTTTCTCCAAAGAATACACTCTTGCGTGGTTTGTATCTAGTGTCGCTCCTAAGTAATGGATGCTTTGAGTTGGTATCTGTGTGGATTTTTAATGTTGATCTGTAAGCCCAGAGGTGGCAGAATTTGGAGGCAAACCTGAAAAGGCTGTTGTGCTAGTTCTGGGGAGGCACTTTTGATCAGCCAGTCGTCTAAGTATGGATAGACAAAAATGTGCTATCTTCTCAGATTGGCAGCAACTACTGCCATGCATTTCGAGAATGTTCGAGGGGCTGATTTTAGGCTGAAGGGTAAGACTTTGTACTGATAGTGCTTGGATGCTACCCTGAAGTGCAGATACCTCAGATTTGTTCTTGAGATTGGAATATGGAAGTAGACATCCTGAAGATCTATGGAACACATGCAGTCCCCCTGATGGAGTTGGGGGTAAAGCTGACAAAGAACAAGCATTCTGAATTTTTCTTTTTGGATGAACTTGCTCGTGAGTCGCACTTCTAAGATCGGCCTGTGTTCTTGAGACAGGCTTTTTTTTCTGGACGTGGAAATAACGCGAGTAGACTCCTGTGCCCCATTGGGAGAGTGGAACCTCCTCTATTGCTTCTTTTTGTAGTAACATGTCTACTTTCTTTCACACCAAGCTCTGTTGATGGTGGAATGTTGCTTTCAGTGGTACTTCTGGTGGAGAGGATTTGAACTTGAGTGCGTAACCATTTTGAATAATGTTCAAAACACATTTGTCGTTTATTATTTTGAGCCACTTTTAAATGCTTGGTAATGCTTCCCTCCACCGGAGTGGGAGACAGAGAAGAGGGAAGCTTGAACTCATTGTTTTGATGAGGATGCGGAAGGATGAGAAACATTTTTTCCTCTTCCTGGTCGTTGAGGATAGTGATGCGACTAACTATATTGTTGTTGTTGTGGCACCCAGTGAGGGGTTTGAACCCTCTGTTGCACATGACATCGGTCATAGGGCCTGTATCTCCTTCTTAAATCTTTTCGTTTTTCAAGACCCACAGCCTTGAGAGTGTCTGCCTCCATTTTCATTCTGGCCATTTCCTCATTGGTGTGTGTACTGAAAAGAAATGATCAGTTGAAGGGAAGATTTGATATTCTCTGCTGAGCTTCAGGTTTCAATCATGTAAGTCTTAGCCAGGAGCGGAGAGATCGGAGGCATCAGCCGCTGCGCTAATGATCTGGTTTGTCACTAGACCACCCTCTTCTAAGATTTCCTGAAAACCTTGTCTGTCTTCTTTAGGCAGTTTTTGTGAAATCCTAGAGAGGGAGTCCCACAAAGACCTATCATACCTGCCAAGAAACGCTGTTGCACATGATACCTTCATGTGTGATACTGAGGTATTACACATTTTCTTCCCCTTCGAGTCAAACTGGTTACTATCTTTATCTGGTGGTGCCAATGTGGATGAAACAGTGGCATGGGTCTTTTTTGTAGCTGCCACAGTCACCGAATCTGGGGGAGGATCTGATCGGAGGAGAAAAGGGTCTTGATCAGGTGTCTTATATTTTTTCTGTAGTATTGATGGTGCAGCTCGAACAGACGCTGGAGCAAGAAAAGTCTGCATGGCAGGTTCAACAAGGCCGGGTACTTAAGGTAATAGTGGTCTGGAAGAAGACCTGTGATGGAGAGTTTAAAAAATGATTGGCGAAGTAGACACAGGTGTTGCAATGTCAATGTTCAGCTTTGTCGCCCCTCTGATGAGGACATCATTGAATGTAACCAGGTCCTCCATGGGGGAAACTCTAGGTGGACGGGAGTCCAACAGCAGTGGTGAATAGTCAAAGTCAAAAAGCAAGAGGGTGATCTATGCCTTCTTTGAGAACTGGAATGATAGTGGTGATGTGACCTGGACCGAGATCTGGTATGTGTAGATCTGGACGGGGAGCTATGAGATCGTAGTTCTTTACTTGGTGTTTTCCCTCTGAGTGAATTCCTAGATCTGCCTGATGTCCTTGACGTTGTACGCGCCGGCGTAGGTGTTCTGGATGGGGAATAGGTTCTTGAATAATTCAAACCTGGAGTCAGATGTCGTTGAGAGAGACGCAGAGATTGTAGTGGGGGCTTATCTTCCCCTGGCTCTGTCTCTTCATGAACAGATCTGATCTATGAGGAAAGCGATCTGCTTCTCGACATCGAAAATCTTGGTTGTGATGTCGGCCTGGGCCTGTCCCGCTGTCGTCGAATCTGACTCGACGTCGACAGTACTTGATGTCCACTGTCTTCCGACATCGATATTGGACCCTTACAGGTGGAGTCGATGTTGGGGATGTGAGGTAGGCCTTGGAGTTCGAATACTGTTCCGTCGACAGTTCTTGTGGCATCGGATTAGTCGACAGTGAGCGCATGAAGTCTGCTCTTCTCTCTGTCCCTGAGAGTTCTTCAGTTCTTCTTGACAGGGTTTTACATTGATAACATGTGTCAGGATTATGAGAAGCTGGTAAACAAGCAAGGCAGACTGAATGAGGATCTGAGATTGCCATCTTCCTCCCACAGGAGGGGCATTTGTTAAAAAGAGATGGCATTTTGACAGATAAAAACTCTACTTTTCAGTCAGAAAATTGTTTAAAAGTACAAAATGTACCTAAATGCACATGGCTGGGTCCAAACTGGGGTGGCATGGTGAGCAAAAGAACGATGGATTAAACCCAGATCTGTGACTAGGGGTGAGTGTTTGCATTGTTCAGCACTCCGTCCATCATCCTTTTGTGTTGTTAAAGTTGCCCTAAGTAGGAAGGGTATGCCCAGACGTTGGTCCCTTGTTCAATGTGCCACTGGATTCAAGCTAGCCTGGCTGATGAGGGGTGAAACCCCGAAACCGGTCCCAGGATGCTTGTTTCCAGTCCAGGGAAGACGTGGCCTGGCAGTTCGGGCTGGACTGTTCCCATTGGGAACAGGGTCAAGACTGATTTGCATATGGCTGGGTCCAAACTGGAAGGGCATGGGCAGCAAAAAAACAATGGATTTAGGCCCAGATCTCTGTACTGGGGGTGAATGTTTGACATTGTTCAGCAATATTTGAGGTTATCATCCCTTGGTTGGGCGTTGTGTTGGGAAAGAGTAGGGTTCCAATATCGTCTCTGTAGACAAGTTCTCCAGGTGAGTGGCCTGGAACTAGGAGGTGATTGAGTGGGCACTGGGAGGGAAGGAAAACCCACCTTGTTTTCGGTTGCAATGCATTGAAAACTATGTAAATGCTGCATTAACTGAAGCAGATGCACACAGCATGGATAATACTATTGTACACTATTGTACTGACGAATTGAACCATGCTGCATTTAGGTCATGGCAAGGGTAACTAAATGCCATGGGCAGAGGGGTGTGGCCAACCAACATTGCCAAGTGGAGGTAAGTCACCCCGGCTCTGCGGCATTCGTTCTGAAAGTCGAGGCAGCAGGATGTCTGAGTGAATATGATATCGCTGCAGGCATGCTTTTTGACCTGTGAGGCTAACAAACCAACAGAAGACCCCCTGAGGCACTCTTTCAACAACTGCACTGTTGGAGCCCTCCAACGTGAGCTGGAAAGGGCCGCAGGCACCATTACGGACCTCCATGAGTCGCTGGTGAGAGCAAGCGCTGCAGGAAGGGACATGCCTGGGCCCGATCCCCCTTCTCACATCCATAATGATAATGCTGTAAGACTCACCGGGATCTGAAAAACAATACTTTAATTCCTGACTGCGGACACATACTAGATTGCCTAAATTCAAAATGGCGGCCAAGGGGGACTTCATACCGGAGGAAGAGAAACAGGATATCTACATGCTCGGGCCTGCTGGTGACGCACTTCTTAGAGGCTTAGAAAATACTCCCAAAATATATCTCTATGCCATACTTAAAGCCCTACCGCTTTCTCTGCTTGAATATCTCATTTAAGGGAAGCATGCAATGAACGACCCTCAGCACTCTGCCTGCCCCGAATGGGCTAATTTCTAACTATACAAGTGAAGGGATTTCCCTGGCATTAGCAACATGAATATATAAGAGCGATTTTCCACATGAGCCCTTCAGCTTCGGCCTGACACAAGACAAACACAGAGGCCTATAACACCCTTGGTCTTTCATTAGACAGACCTCATGTTTTCCAGCACTTTATGAACTCAGTACCACATTACTCTAGACAAGGGCATTTGCTGCAACAATGATGCAAGCCATACCTGCAACCTGCATCCTCCTGACAGAAACTCTGGACCACAACACCCATCTAGCCTTTTGCCAAGTAATTTGGTTAAAGCTTACATGCCTCCGAAAAAAGACACAACAAAATAGGGTGTCCAGCTACTTTCAACTGACCCAAACCAGAGACATACACACCCCCACCACAGGAGATGGCGTCATGGCATTAACAAAACAAAACGTCTTGGCTTCATTGCAGGAATTTAAAAAAGAGCTGAGAGAGGAGCTGAAGACTGACTTGTCCGGCTCTCTGGATGCTCTCCCCTCAGACCTCAATGCCAGACTCTCAACATTACAACAAGATGTGGATTCGGTAGCGGGGAGCACTCTGGATTTGGAAACTAAATGCCAAACTCTAGAACAGTGTGTGAAAAGGTTGGAATGCGCCTGAGTACAAATTCAGAACCAGCTCCAAACTACACTCTTGAAATGTGAGGATCTAGAAAACCGCTCCATAAGGAATAATATTTGACTAAGAAACCTGGAAGAAGGATTCTAGGGTCCAGATAGTTACCTGAACACCCGCAATGTTGCAATTTCAATTCAGTTTTACCACCATAGGTTGGCATTTGTTCAAGTTTGTTATTCCTGTTTGTTTTCCATGAGTGAATTCATATTGGTTGATGTGGGGGGGTGGTGTTGGGGGACTGTGGTCTGAGCTCTCTCTCTTTACAGAGATGGTAGACTGCTGGGGCGTCATTTATGGAGAGCTAGATCTTGGGCTATTGAATGACCCTATTTGTAATATACTATTATGGTATTAACAACACTGACGTGGAATGTAAAGGGATTACATTTTCCAAGTAAACATCATAAACTATGGAACTACATAAAAGACAAGCTATAACAGCTTTGCAAGAGACACATCTTAAAATATGCGAAGACCATAAATTACGCAATAAAGCATACCCCTTAAAATACAAATCCTTGGCTCTTACCAAGCATAATGGGGGAAAACTCCTCTTCCCCTGCTCTCTTAAATTTCACCCCAAAGGTTATAAATCTGATAAAGAGGGGAGATTATTGATGGAAAAGGGGAGTACAGCAGATCGATCATGCACAATAACAACTATTTATGCCTCTAACACACCCCTTCATACAATCATGTCCTACACTGTTGGGAGAATTTGCTGAAGGAGAGATTATTTTAATGAGGGACTTCAATCTTACCTGGGAACCAAGGGCCAGATGTAGCAAACTGTTTGCGAGTCGCAAACGGCGAAAATCGCCGTTTGCGAGTCGCAAACGTGTGTTTGCTATGCAGAAATGCATTTCCGAGTCGCAAATAGGAAGGGGAGTTCCCTTCCTATTTGCGAGTCGCAGTGGTATGCAATTCCATTTGCGACCGCATATGCGGTCGCAAATGGAGTCGCAGTTACCATCCACTTGAAGTGGATGGTAACCCACTCACAAACGGGAAGGGGTCCCCATGGGACTCCTTCCCCTTTGTGACTGGACCCACAATTATTTTTTCAGGGCAGGCAGTAGTCCAAGGAACCACTACCTGCCCTGACAAAATCCGAAACTAAAGGTTTCGTTTTTTTTTTCTAAGTGCAGCTCGTTTTCCTTTAAGGAAAATGGGCTACACTTGGAAAAAAAAAAACTGCTTTATTTAAAAGAAGTCACGGACATGGAGGTCTGTTGTTCCCAGCAGGCCTCCATCCCCGTGAGTGCCCAGAGTCGCTATGGGGGCGCAAATTGCGACCCACCTCATTAATAGTAATGAGGTGGGTCTTTGCGACCCCATAGCGACTCGCAGAAGGTGTCTGAGACACCTTTCTGCATATGGTTTTGCGACTCGGAAATTGCGAGTCGCTCGGAGTCGCAATTTCCGAGTCGCAAAACCTAGTTTTGCTACATCTGGCCCCAAATCTCAATAGCATCTATCCTATAGTGCATTTACTGGGATATTCTCTAAAATCCTGAAGCGAATAATCAGTTCCATAGGACTCATAGATGTCTAGAGAACTATTTACCCTGGCACCTGATATTGCACTTTCTTTTCCCATTCACATCGGACATATTCTCATCTCGACTATGTCCTCATAAGCCAATCCCTGAAACCCTCTATTCTACATTCAGAATTCCATCCTATAGCTCTTTCAGATCATGTTCCCGTAGCTGGAGTGGGCCCTTCCAACACTTAAATAGCGTAGATGTTTTTTTTCCTGGCCCATTAGTGAGAGACCGTCTTTTATGTGATGAACTTCATAAGACTATTAGTGATTTCCTTAGTGCAAATTACCCCAGGGATACTGACCTATATAATCATTGGGACATCTTTAAAGCTGTTATTAGAGGGAAATGCATTTCACTCATTTCCACATTAACTAAGCAAAAAACCCATGAAAGGTTGACGTCGGAGGCAGAATTGCAACAAGCTGAACTGGCTCATAAAGAATTCCCTTCTTTTCCTGCCCAATGGAAAGTCATTGCACTCAGAGGGAAGCTGAACTCGATATCTACACAAATATAGTGAACTTCATTCTACTCCACTCTACTACGCCTTAAATTTGGGACGTTTGAGCAGGAAATAAGATAGGTGCCTGCCTGGCACACCAGTTGAGGGTTAAGCAGGAGAAGGAATACATCAGTCATATCAATCTTGAAGGTGGGTAAATGGCAACGGCAGAAGCAGAGAAAGCAGAAGCCTTCAGGTATTTCTAAAAACAGTTGTATACAGCTGAACTGTCTGAGGCGGCTAATCAATTAAAATACCCACAAGATGCTAATCTTCCCAAGATGACTGGAGATCAAAATGAGACTTTAAGCAGTCCAACTGGGGAGGGCAGGATTCAGACACCCATTTCCACCCTTAAACTCCACAAATCATCTGGGCCGGGTGGCTTCACGGCCAGATTCTATAAAACTTTCAGCTCTGATTTGGTACCACACTTGACTGCACTGTTTAATCATATAGCCTCATCCCGTGGGGTTACACGCTCAATGGGTGAAGCCTTAATAACAGTCCTCCCGAAGCTGAGGAAGGCTCCACACTATTGTAATTCATACAGACCTATTGGTCTACTAAACGTAGATGCCAAATTGTACACCAAAATCTTTGCAACCTGATTAGAAGAAATGTTTCCAGATCTGATTCATCCGGATCAGTCTGGATTCATCAAGGGGAGACAAACGCATGATAACTTGTGACAGGTAATCCACCTGGTTGAAAGACTACTAAAAAATGTACACCAGCATTTTTGCTGGCATTAGATGCTGAAAAGGCTTTTAACTGGGTGGATTGGTCCTTCCTCTTCCAGACTCTCAGACGATTCGGCACGTGTGACCAATTTATCACAATAGTCCAAGCTAACTACAAGAGTCCCCTCTTGTGAGTACTGGTAAATGGACTGGGCAAAGATACCTTTAAACTAGAGCAGGAAACCCACCAGGGATTCCCGCTATCTCCCCCCCATTTGTCCTCAGTATAGAGCCCTTAGCAGCGAAGGTGAAACAGGAGAAAGAGATTCAAGGTATACTCTTTGGGCCCATTACTCACTAAATATCATTATTTGTGGATGATGATCTGCTATCCCGGACCTCGCCTGCAACCTTGCCTGCAACCTCGCTAGTAGCCTTACAACGAGAATTAGCAACGTTTGAAAGAGTTGCTCACTACCGCATTAATCTCCATAAATCTTTCACTCTGAACCTAACTCTGCCTCCAACTGAGATGGAGGCACTAGCAAATGCCACCCCTTTCCAATGGGTTAAAAGCTACATATTTGGGTCTTAACATTACTCCATGGATCTCCAACTTGTATAAGGCTAACCAACCCCTTTTACTTAAACAACTCATGGCCGATCTTAAAAGTGGGCCCCTATGTACTGATAGTGGCTTGGTTGTCTCCGTTCAATCAAGATGACAGTCATACTACAATTTTGATATTTATTTCAGGGACTTCCAATTGAAAATAGAGTGGGTGCTTATCACAAAGCTTCACTCTACTAACCAGATTTATCTGTCAGGATCGTACAGCCCAACTCCCTTATAAATTGCTATGCTTACCTAAAAAGGCTGGAGGGCTAGCTCTTCCACACTTTCCCTCTTATTATAAAGCGGCCCGGGTAAGAATTATATCCTAATGGTCTCTGAGAGAATTGGATAAACACTGGCTCCATATGTGTCGGGCAGTAGTGGATCGCTATATCTAGGACTTCTCTTGGAAACCCAAAGCAGATCGACCCACCAACGCCTACCTCAGCACATCCACAAAAACAACCCTCAAAATGTGGGACAACGTAAATCACTCGGCCGCTTGGGATACATGTCCTTTTATATTTAGCCTCATTCATTTTAACCCAGCATTACCCCCATCGCTTTCAAAGGGGCCTTTTGATTGGTGGAGGGACGGAGGGTGCCTCATTATTTCTGACTAATTTCATGTAGGAAAGTACCATCTTGCCTGGCATGTTACCCCCATATTTCACTGTATATATGTTGTTTTAGTTGTATGTGTCACTGGGACCCTGCCAGCAAGGGCCCCAGTGCTCATAAGTGTGCCCTGTATGTGTTGCCTGTGTTATGACTAACTATCTCACTGAGGCTCTGCTATCCAGAACCTCAGTGGTTATGCTCTCTCATTTCTTTCCAAATTGTCACTAACAGGCTAGTGACCAATTTCACCAATTTACATTGGCATACTGCAACACCCTTATAATTCCCTAGTATATGGTACTGAGGTACCCAGGGTATTGGGGTTCCAGGAGATCCCTATGGGCGGCAGCATTTCTTGTGCCACCCATAGGGAGCTATGACAATTCTTACACAGGCCTGCCAGTGCAGCCTGAGTGAAATAACGTCCACGTTATTTCACAGCCATTTACCACTGCACTTAAGTAACTTATAGGTCACCTATATATCTAACCTTTACCTGATAAAGGTTGGGTGCTAAGTTACTTAGTGTGTGGGCACCCTGGCACTAGCCAAGGTGCTCCCACATTGTTCAGGGCAAATTCCCCAGACTTTGTGAGTGTGGGGACACCATTACACGCGTGCACTATACATATGTCACGACATATGTATAGCGTCACAATGGTAACTCCGAACATGGCCATGTAACATGTCTAAGATCATGGAATTGTCACCCCAATGCCATTCTGGCATTGGGGAGACAATTCCATGATCCCCGAGTCTCTAGTACAGACCCGGGTACTGCCAAACTGCCTTTCCCGGGGTTTCACTGCAGCTGCTGCTGCTGCCAACCCCTCATACAGGTTTCTGCCCTCCTGGGGTGCAGCCAGGCTTGGCCCAGGAAGGCAGAACAAAGGACTTCCTCAGAGAGAGGGTGTTACACCCTCTCCCTTTGGAAAAAGGTGTTAGGGCTTGGGAAGAGTAGCCTCCCCCAGCCTCTGGAAATGCTTTCATGGGCACAGATGGTGCCCATTTCTGCATAAGCCAGTCTACACCGGTTCAGGGATCCCACAGCCCTGCTCTGGCGCAAAACTGGACAAAGGGAAGGGGAGAGACCACTCCTCTGACCTGCACCTCCCCTGGGAGGTGCCCAGAGCTCCTCCAGTGTGCTCCAGACCTCTGCCATCTTAGAAACAGAGGTGCTGCTGGCACACTGGACTGCTCTGAGTGGCCAGTGCCATTAGGTGACGTCAGAGACACATTCGGATAGGCTCCCTGAGGTGTTGCTAGCCTATCCTCTCTCCTAGGTAGCCAAACCTCCTTTTCTGGCTATTTAGGGTCTCTGCTTTTGGGAATTCCTTAGATAATGAATGCAAGAGCTCATCAGAGTTCCTCTGCATCTCTCTCTTCACCTTCTGCCAAGGAATCGACTGCTGACCGCGCTGGAAGCCTGCAAAACTGCAACAAAGTAGACTACTGCGACCTTGTAACGCTGATCCTGCCGCCTTCTCGACTGTTTTCCTGGTGGTGCATGCTGTGGGAGTAGTCTGCCTCCTCTCTGCACTAGAAGCTCCGAAGAAATCTCCTGTGGGTCGACGGAATCTTCCCCCTGCAACCGCAGGCACCAAAGAACTGCATCACCGGTCTCCTCTCAGCACGACGAGCGAGGTCCCTTGAACTCAGCAACTCTGTCCAAGTGACTTCTCCAGTCCAGTGACTCTTCAGTCCAAGTTTGGTGGAGGTAAGTCCTTTCCTCCCCACGCTAGACTGCATTGCTGGGAACCCCGTGTTTTGCAGCTACTCCGGCTCCTGAGCACTCTTCCAGGATTTCCTTTGTGCACAGCCAACCCTGGGTCCCCGGCACTGTAACCTGCAGTGCACGACCTCCTGAGTTGTCCTCCAGCGTCGTGGGACCCTCTTGTGTGACTTCGGGTGAGCTCCGGTTCACTCCACTTCGTAGTGCCTGTTCCGGCACTTCTGCGGGTGCTGCTTGCTTCTGAGTGGGCGCTTTGTCTTGCTGGATGCCCCCTCTGTCAGCAGCACCCAAAAACCCTGACCGCGACCCTTGCAGCTAGCAAGGCTTGTTTGCGGTCTTTCTGCACGGAAACACCTCTGCACGACTCTTCACGACGTGGGACATACATCCTCCAAAGGGGAAGTTTCTAGCCCTTGTCGTTCTTGCAGAATCCACAGCTTCTACCATCCGGTGGCAGCTCCTTTGCACCCACAGCTGGCATTTCCTGGGCATCTGCCCACTCCAGACTTGATCGTGACTCTTGGACTTGGTCCCCTTGTTCCACAGGTACTCTTGTCAGGAAATCCATCGTTGTTGCATTGCTGGTTTTGGTCTTCCTTGCAGAATTCCCCTATCACGAATTCTGTGCTCTTTGGGGAACTTAGGTGCACTTTGCACCCACATTTCAGGGTCTTGGGGTGGGCTATTTTTCTAACCCTCACTGTTTTCTTACAGTCCCAGCGACCCTCTACAAGGTCACATAGGTTTGGGGTCCATTCGTGGTTCGCATTCCACTTCTAGAGTATATGGTTTGTGTTGCCCCTATCCCTATGTGCCCCCATTGCATTCTATTGTGACGATACATTGCTTGCATTACTTCCTTTTGCTATTACTGCATATTTTTGGTATTGTGTACATATATCTTGTGTATATTTCGCATCCTCATACTGAGGGTACTCACTGAGATACTTTGGCATATTGTCATAAAAATAAAGTGCCTTTATTTTTAGTATATCTGTGTATTGTGTTTTCTTATGATATTGTGCAAGTGACACTAGTGGTACTGTAGGAGCTTCACTCGTCTCCTAGTTCAGCCTAAGCTTCTCTGCTAAGCTACCTTTTCTATCAGCCTAAGCTGCTAGACACCCCTCTACACTAATAAGGGATACCTAGGCCTGGTGCAAGGTGTAAGTACCCCTTGGTACTCACTACAAGCCAGTCCACCCTCCTACATTTCATGGGTGGGATATTCTTACTTTCCAAAACTTTCAACAAAGCTTTTGCCTACTGAACTCTGGTAAATATTACCACACAAGTAAAACATTGGGTACTTCACCCAGACAGGAGAGAAGGTGCCACAAGAGATTTTTCCCCAATTGAGAACATTTGTCACACAAACACAGGGAGCTAAGGGTGGTATCTCTTTCCTTTACTCACTTATAATTGATACTACCCCCAACATTTGACCTCAACATATTGACTTTTGGTCCACTCTATTATGGGAAGTAATTCCTGAGGAGCAGTGGTGAATACTACGGTGTGATGGCGTGACATACGTAGGTTCAACCACTCTATGGGGAAAAGGGACTCCCGCTACAAAGTATTATATAATTGGTATCTATATTCTACTAAGTTTAAAAAAATCTTCCCCGACATGACTGAACTTTACTTGAGGGGATGTGGGATGCGTGAAGATTTCTGCCATATCTAGTGGGAATACCCCATAATCTACCCTTATTGGTCTAAGAGTCTTGTGCAAATTAAAGACGTTCTAGGATATTTAGGGGCATATTTATACTCCGTTTGTGCCGAATTTGCGTCGTTTTTTTCGACACAAATTCGACGCAAAATGAACTCCATATTTATACTTTGGCGTTAGACGCGTCTAGCGCCAAAGTTCATGGAGTTAGCGTCATTTTTTGGCGTGAACAGCTTCCTTGCGTTAATGAGATGCAAGGTAGGCGTTCTCGTCTTAAAAAATGACTCCCAGGCATGTGCGTGGTATTTATACTCCCGGGCAAAAATGACGCCCGGGAGTGGGCATGGCAAAAAACCCCGCATTTGCGCCTCTTTTTAACGCCTGGGTCAGGGCAGGCGTTAAGGGACCTGTGGGCTCAGAATGAGCCCAGAGGTGCCCTCCCCTGCCCCAGGGACACCCCCTGCCACCCTTGCCCACCCCAGGAGGACACCCAAGGATGGAGGGACCCATCCCAGGGAAGAAAAGGTAAGTTGTGGTAAGTATTTTTTTTAATTTTGTTTGTGGCATAGGGGGGCCTGATTTGTGCCCCCCTACATGCCACTATGCCCAATGACCATGCCCAGGGGACATAAGTCCCCTGGGCATGGCCATTGGGCAAGGGGGCATGACTCCTGTCTTTGCTAAGACAGGAGTCATGTTAATGGCGTCTGGGCGCCCCCAAAAAATGGCGCAAATCGGGTTAAGACGATTTTTTTGCCTCAGCCTGACTTGCCCCATTTTTGGACGCCCAAACGCCATTTTTCCCTACGCTGGTGCTGCCTGGTGTACGTTGTTTTTTTTTTCACGCACACCAGGCAGCGCCGGTCGGCTAACGCCGGCTAACGCCATTCAATAAATACGGCGCCCGCATGGCGCTTCAGAATGGCGTTAGCCGGCGCTAATTTTTTTGGCGCAAAACTGCGTTAGCGCAGTTTTGCGTCAAAAAGTATAAATATGGCCCCTAGTCCCATCTACACCAGAGTTTACTGTCTTGGGATTGCGAGATAAGTCCCTCAAATGCCAAACTTCAGGCAGCCGCTCAATCATTTGGTTATGTTTGGTGGTGGCCAAGACAGTGCTGGCAGACTCATAGAAAAAACTTGCTGCTCCTTAGGTCACTCAATGGCATGTCAGGCCGTGTCAGGCCTTGACAATAGAAAGAATGGCTGATATATTCCTGGACAACTTTAAGAATTTTGAATATATGTGGGGCACTCTTGTTACCTACCTATCCATTGGACTCCCACTCACAGCTTGTCCCACTCGAATCCGGGCGCTTCATCTTTTCCAGATATAATACCACAAGAGGGATGGTGTGGACCTTGTGTTTGCCTGGGGTCTTTGAGGGAGGATCCTTCAGACCTGGTTTGCCCACACAACCTCACAGTACATATCTTCATGAACCTCACTCATGGTTCTTTGTTTAGGGGATTTGTGGGGAATGGGGAAAGTGGACTGGGAAACAATACTGCTGCTTGAGGTAAGCTATTTGATGAAAGCACAATTGATAGAATATTTGCTTACGAGGCAGATGTTGCTTCATACTGGGAAATGTGGGTACTATTGGCATTCAAAAGCATAATGCTGATGTTCTCTTTGTGGAGTGATGACACTGTCTATTGTTCTGCTCTGAAAACGCAATAAAAAAAGTTTGACTAAATGCCATGGGCAGGGAGGTGATGAATGATGATGCATGGGAGGATACATATCTACCATGCTTAACATATACAGTGAGTTGAAGTATACAGAACATTAAAATACCCCCCACTTTGAACCAAAGCTTTGATGACCAAGCAAAGTAGGTGAACACCTCCCACTCCAGAAGAGCTCCCTTATTTCTTCACCCAATCAATTATCTATTCATCCTTTCATTGCTCTATTCACCCTTTGATTTCCACCATTCAAACTTTACATTCTTTCATCCAGTCTTTCACCATTCCAATCCATCAATATAACCACTCATCCATTTATACATTCACGTATCCACCCTTTCAACCATCCTGTCACCCATCTAGCCTTCACCCACACATTGTTACCTATCCACCCAGCCTTTAATACACCCGAGTATCCTTTTACCCATCCACCCTTCACCCACCCAGTCATCCTTTCACTTACATACCATTTCATTCAACCTTTCACCCACGCATGCATCTCCTATCACCCACCTGCGCATGCTTTAACCCACCACACACTTTCACTCATGTACCATTTTGCCAACCCTTTAATTTAACCTTCCATCCATCTTTCCCTTTTCCATCAAGCCATCATTTGAAGTGTTCATTATGAGCTTTAGTCTGCTGAGTTGCAGACAGAAGAGGCCATTAAAAACTCAACCACTGCTGTAGCTGCTAAAGCGGGGGGTTCACAAGCAACGCCCTTGCAGTGAGTTTACTAGTAATTGTCAAGAAGCAAACAATAGGACTTACCAACGCCTGTCCCTGTTGCCCCAAGTTCTGCCCCTCCAGCCACTGCTGCATCCGGCAAACTGGTGCTGCCGCTGGCCCCTGCACTGGTGGTTGGTGTGGCTGGAAACAACTTTGCACAATTTAGAAACCATATACGCCTCTTCTTGTTATTTTTTAAGAACAAATTCCACAAAATACAACTGCAAAAGATCACTACAGTTCTTTCCTTCTGCTATCATTCACTTTAGAGTAGAGATAACTCACTTACGCGCAATTAGGTGGTGGAATAATTGGTCAGTCAAGGACATATGGTGAGGTTTTGGTTGGCAAACGCAATGGGACTGTCCTCATACTACTTTCCAGCCAATATGCACTGTCATCGAAACTGCTAGTATGATATACTACTGTATCAATGAATAATACATACAACACAACATTGGGGGGGGGGTCTACCATGACAATGGCCACTCTCTCGTTTTCCTGTTTGAGCTTCAGCAAGAAAAAGAAAGCCTTCTCAATAAATGTGTAGAAAAGCTGACTTGGGCATGCAATTTTCACGGTAGAGTACCTGTCCTAAAATCTGTCATCTTAGTCTTACAGTATCAGTCCACAAGATATATAAGGAGAGAGGGAAAGCTTAGCTTACTAACAAAGCAGAAGAAAGCTACACACTAGAACAGACGTTAGGAAGTCAACTACAGAAACAGGAAATATAGAAAAAAACAGGATGCTGCAGGGATAACTAGAATTTTACAAACCTTAAAACGAAGATGAGTAGACAAAAAAGGAGAGAGCCACTGTAAAAAAAAAAAAAAAGTAAACATTATTCTAATTGTGGAGAGGTAAAAATTAGGGAAAAAATAATAATATAACAGGAAGACGTAATGGGGACAGCAGATCTGCCAGCTGTTGCACTGGTGGAAACATCCTCATCTCCCTGACCAGCCTCCGAAGACCTCCTCTTGCCATTGGAGCTGAGGTATAGATTAATGGTACAGTTAATCTTCCCAAAAATATTTTGACAGGCAAAGGCAATGCAGTAACATTGTACTTTTCTAAATCAGTTCGCCTATAGTACTAGTATCGAGTTGACCTATGAATTTAAAAAAAGTAAGCCCTATTACAAATTCCCTGAACTATATTTGTGGAACTATTAATGCATTGCAACAACTGATCTTTGCGTCTCAACCACCTTTGAACGGTCAACTCAGTCTTCCTTTTCAATGCATTGATGCATACTACACATCAGGGGGAGATTGCGATTGGGATGGTATAAGCTAAATAAAGAAAGGCACAGAGAAGAGAACGCTAACTCACTGATACTACTTACTACTACTACTATCTTAGTGACTGGACAGAGGAGTCTGCATGGCTTCTTAAATAATCAGCACAATCGAGTACCGACGAGTACAATTAGGTAGTGCTGAGCACCTGGCTAGCTCAAACTGGATTACATAATATTCACCGTAATGTAAACTTAACTTACCTCTGAGTGTCAGCACTGCTATTTGGAAAATATATTAGCATTTTAGAACAAATAATAAATTTTTTACCCACCGAGCCCAGTCACCTCGATACCCAGCAGGCCAAGCAGGTCTTGCTCGCGGTCTACTATGTCTGCCCAGAGTTGCGTCAACTGCTACTGGGTGCGTTGGACCCCCAGTGTGCCATCTCACACACTAAGGCACCCTCCCCCACAGCTGTCGACACTCCCTCAGGATGTAATCACTCCCAGGCCTGCTGCCAGCATGGAGGGAAGGTGGCGCAGCACAAAAAACACAAGTGCTGCCACCTCCGCCTTGGAAAAAATGGGGCGGAGCTGCACCCCTTGGCGGTCCCAATGACTGCAAGGTGTGCGGCTAGCAGCCACACTAGTGCCGCCACTCCCTCTTCCGCCCTGCTCTGCTGTGGCGCTAGGTGAAAGAAAAAAAAGAAAGAAGGAAGTGAAGTGAATGAAGAAAACAAAAATAAAGAAGTATAGGGAATACCAAAAAAAAGTCGCAAACGTCATGAGAAACACAAAGAAAAATGACAAAAACGTAAAATACACAAACACAAAGACACACTCTGATACACTAGAGGAAAAGAAGGGGTGGATGTATTCGATGGGGGATTGAAAAGTCAGGTCCCGCACCATGCACAGAAACAGAGGAATAGAGGAAAACAAAATGGCCAGGAACCACCGTGTGGTGTTTGCGAACTGTTTTCAATGCGGTAATGCACATTGCGCTCCTAAATGTCAAAGCCATAGTGCGAACAGGCACGTTGAGCAGCTCCACCGACTGGAGGAATTCCGCTGAAGCTCACAGAATTTTTGGCCCGCACTGCAGAATTCTGCAATGCAGTCACTACTTCTGTGCTATGCAGAACTCCGCATCTACGTGGTGTAGGCCATGGGTTAGTTAAGCACACAGAAGCAGAACTTTTGAAAAGGTGACTGAGAATGTAGGTCTCACTCAAGTGACACATGGTAAAAAGTAGGGGTGGGTGGAATTAGGAATTCAGACAGTAGTACAGTTGGGCACTCAGTGCAGGGGTACATGTCTCTTACCATGTAGAGGACTTTTACGTCCCAACACACGCTTTTCATCTACAGACTCATACTTATCCTACTATTGCCCAGCAAAGATCTTAGAGAAACTAATAAACCAATGCATCACTGACTACCTCAGCAAATATCAACTCCTCAATGCCACACATTCCAGATTCAGGCCAAAAGAGGGTACAGAAACAGCACTCATCGCTACCACAGACAACATATGCATGGTCCTTGTGAGAGGAGTCACAGCAGCCCTCATTCTCCTGGACCTCTCTGCAGGATTCAAGATGATCTCACACCTCATCCTCATAAGGTGCCTGCACGAGATTGGCATCTAAGGACCCTCTCTCTGCTGGATTGACTGCTTTTTAGTAGATAAAGCTCACAAACTCATCTGCAAAGTGCCTCATACACAGGGATGCCTGATGCCGGGACATGTTGTTTGGGGTCAAGGGCAACAAGTTTTTATGTTTACTTCGTCCTTGGGACAAGTAGGCTCAACCCTCTGCAGCACAAACCCTTTGGGTGCTAGTTTACAGAGAGTGGAACTCTCTGCAGTTGAGGTAATGCGTTTCTGAAAAATAATGCTCTTCGAACTTGTATTTATGGTTCATTATTTGAAAGCCTTCATTATTAGGGTGAGTGCTGTAAAGAAATGTTTTAAGGTCACACTTCACTACTGACGTTGGTTCCAGTACAAAAAAAAAAAAACGTGTATACTCATGTTTGAAAAGTTTAGGCTATGAGTCTAAGTATAATGCTCCCAGAATGCTCTCTGATTAGATGCAAATGAAGTGTCATTTAGTAAAATGTGTTGATGCATGCTAGTATTTCCCAAAAATATTTCTAATGGAAAATCAGTGTAACCATTTTCAACACGAATATGGGAAGCATGAAAATAAACAAACACTGACAAAACCAACTGATCTGACATATTTTTATAAGTCTTTTAGTTTCATCAATGCGTGTCTTGTTTTGACATGGCTTTTGGAACACTTTATTGTTGTGGGAGCTACCAGGCCCTCAACATTGTAACAAACACTGGCAAAAACCCACCAAAACGTTTTTGAACTCTAAAAGCACACGTTGGCACCAGTGGCATAACAAAGGCCCCACAGCCGCCCTCCAGGGGGCCCCTTCAGCACAGCACCTGCCCTGAGTGAGTCTGGAGAGGGGGCTCCTCCATGTTCTTTGCAAAGGGGCACCCTCCAGTTTTGTTACTTCACTGATTGCCACTGTAGTTCCTGACACTGAACAAAACTACTTTGTGCGCCAATATGCTCCTTGTGGAAGAGCAGAATGCGATCACTCACAGTAAAGCCAGCCGAAAGAGAGAGAAATAGAAGTTTAATAAAAACAAAATGTCTTTGTTAACACCAGACCTAATTAGGGACCAAGACCCACATGTAGGTAGCTTTTTGCATGTCGCAAACAGCGACTTTCGCTGTTTGCGACGTGAAAAAAGCACATTGCGATGCACAAACCCAGTTTTGCGATTCGGTAACCTCATTACAGAATCGCAAAACGGGTTTGCGACTCGCAATTAGGAAGGGGTGTTCCCTTCCTAATTGCAACTCGCAGTGCAATGTAGGATTGTTTTGTGACCGCGAACGCGGGCGCAAACCAATTGCAGTTTGCACCCATTTCAAATGGGTGCTAACACTTTCGCAAAAGGGAAGAGGTCCCTATGGGACCCCTTCCCCATTGTGAATGACACTGTAAACATTTTTTCATTTTTGTAATGCATTTCGTTTTCCTTTAAGGAAAACGGGCTGCATTACAAAAAAAAAAAAAAACTGCTTTATTGAAAAGCAGTCACAGACATGGTAGTCTGGTGTCTCCAGCAGGCCACCATCCCTGTGAGGGCCGCTATTCGCAAGGGGGTCGCAAATTGTGACCCACCTCATGATTATTCATTAGGTGGGCATTTGCGAAGCTCTTGCGAATCACAGATGGTGTCAGGGACACCTTCCTACATTCGGATTTGCGACTCGCAAATTGCGAGTCGCTCTGACTAGCAATTTGCGGGTCGCAAATCTGAACCTACCTACATGTGGCCCCAAATTCTTAAAGAAAGTCACAAAAGTACACCCATGGTATGTGTCGTACCCCTATAAAATATTTGAGAACTGTATTTTAGCATGGGTAAATACACATGTGTAGATTTGCTCATGTGAAAATCTATTGAGCATTTGCAAGTTCATTTTCCCTCCGGCCACTTTCTTCCCAACCCTGGAAGAAGTTCTAATTCTGCCATTGTCAAGAGTAAATGTCCAACCTTTCTTATTATGGGAAAATATTAGAGAGAAGCTGGTGAAAATCTTTAAAACATGCAGGTTAGTAGGTTTGCAGACTCAAAGGCATTCCAGCCCTGGAACTATTGCTTACTGCTTCCTCCAGCCCCAGTATGCAGATCTGCAGAAAGGTGGCAAAATAAGGAAATTGTTACAGTAGGGATTGAAAATGCAAGTATTCAAGCCCTACTATGGTAGTAGCCCTGGCATAATCAGAGAGGGTATTATCAGAGCTCTTACATAATGAGATTGCTGCCATAATTTGTCGCCACACTACATGGCAACAGAGGGACAAGTAGATCTTTTTACAGGACAAGTAGATTTGAGAAGCAACCTGTCCCCTGCACAAGTAGGAATTTTAATAAATTCCACACCCCTGATCATACATGATCCCTCTAGCCAACGTCATCCGTAAACACAACATCAACATCCTCTCCTATGCCAATGACCCTCAACTTACTTGCCTGCATGACTGAAGTCACTAACTGAATGAAAGCCAACTGCCTCAATTTCAACACTTACAAGACAGAAGTAGTGATCTTCTGCAAGAACACCTCACCATGGGGCACCAACTGGTGGCCGGCTGAACTCTGAGCTACACCCACCCCAAGAACCCCCTACTAGGAACTGCAGAATAATTGACAGCAAACCGGACATGACTACAGAAGTCAACGGCGTCACTGCATCCTGCTTTCACAACCTGAAGATTCTGAGGAAGATCTGAGGAAGATATTCAAATGGCTCCTAAGTGACACTAGAAAAACTGTCACGCACAAACTAGTCACTATTTAGTTGGACTATGGGAATACCCTTTATGCCAAGATCACCACGCAACTCACTAGATGACTAAAAACCACCCAGAACTCGGTAGCTAGTTTCATCCTTAACCTCCCACGCATAACTCACATCATACCACACATCAAGTAGTTCCACTGGCTTCTGATACATATACAAGCTCTATTCAAACTCCTCATACACACACTCAAGGCACTATGCAATTCAGGCCTCACCAGCACAGAGACCTATAAAGGCTCTGTCTGAACTAAGGGCGGGTGTCTGGCAACTGCAGCTATTATGATTATTTAGGTTTCACATGTATTTGCACTTGTTCCATTTTGTTCCCACACCGTATATTGTTTTGCTCTCATCTGAACCCTTGTCCCCTACCACATTCCATTTTTCCTCACTGAATATGCTCTTATGTTTCCTTTACTCCAGCATTTGTTGTTCCTTTATTTACGATCCTGAAGTCCTATTGTTGTAAATATGATGCATTACTCAGACAAATTTCTTGGTCTACTTGGATAATAGTTACAGTGAGACTTCACAGGGCACTGGATAATTGTAGATTGTACTTCCAGGTCTTCTTCCACCCAACCCGCTGGTGAGAGTATTTTCTCACTCCCTCTCATCCCCACTCTCTTTTCCCCTAGTCGTAGATTTCTTCCACTGTTTTAGAGTAGCTATACAGGAGGTGGATTAACCTGTAAGGACGAAAGGTGTGATTGGCCTTTCTTCTCAGTATTCGTGTATGCACATGTCTTGAGAGGATGCTTTAAAAGTAGATAATGAGGCCAATTCTTGGCAAATGATGGCACGGGCGCCAAAGCAGATCCAAAACAAACTAGAAATAGCTTGGCAAGAATTAGAAAAGCTTGACCAGATAGGTGGGGGTAAATATCCCTAGCACATTTAAAGGTGGTGTTGCAGCCCCTGCACCAATGAGTAGTACTAACAATGCTTCAGATGCCACAATGGTGAATTCCATACTAGGACTTCCCTCTCACCCACTCACTTGAGCCCATCTGAAACTTTTTTGGGTAATCCACATCAATTTTGCACATTAATGGGCCAGTGTAATTTTCATTTTTGTTTAATGAACTTTCCCATTCCTGCACAAAAAAAATCCTGCCTGTAACATAGGCACCCTTGCACCATGGCACCAGGCTGCCTGCATTGGTGCTGGGCAGCAGATTGTGCACCAGCGCAGGCAGAGAGCATCAATGTCCCCTTTATTGACTGCTTATTTCATGCAGTGCAGAAAGTTGTCTTTTTGTGTTGGGTTGCGTAAAAGAATGATACATCTGGCTCTTAATGCATTGTGATGTAGTGTTCTGTAAAGAGGTGAGCCTTCAACTCTTTCCTAAATTGGAGCAGCACAGGGGCCACCCTGATGGATACAGGGATGTTGTTTCAGATGCTGAGTGCATAGGTGGAAATTGTCCCGTCTTTTTTTCCTTTTCATCCCAAAATAGTGTGACTGCTGCAAGTAGAATACCAGTATTCTTAGCTCAAGGAGGGGGATGGGGTCCTTCATAGTCATACTCTGATTTAGAAAAAACATAAAATAGACAGACATACCAACAGAAAGGTGAAAAGAGATGGGCAACATATATATATATATATATATATATATATATATATATATATATATATCCAAGAAAGAAGTGACTCAAACAGATGATCTCACTAAAGAACAAAAATATATTTCTACTACAACGTTTCAGCTTCAACCACTGCACCACCTTTGTCTGCTGGTTTAAAAAAAAAAGAAAAAAAACATTATAAAACCAGCAGACAAAGGTGGTGCAGTGGTTGCCATGAAAGTATGTGATTATATTGAGGAGGGAATGAGACAACTGATGGATACCAACACTTACAAACCTTTAGAAACTGATCCCACAGAAGACTTGAACAAAGAAATCAAGAACATGGTTGCAAAGTACAGGAGCTTAAACCTCATTGATGATACAGCAGATATACTTGTCCACCCCAAACCAAGACCTGGAAGATTTTATATGCTTCCCAAAATTCACAAAATGAACAATCCTGGCCGACCCATCATCTCTGGCAATGATGCCGCCACTGAGAGACTATCTTTATTTGTTGACCTGCACCTCCAGCCCATTGTCCAACAACTTCCATCATTTGTTAAGGACACCGGTCACTTTCTTCAGATTATTGAACAATTAAACCAAACCTATACATTTGATGATGACACTCTTCTGGCTACATTTGATGTGACATCATTATACACCAATATACCACATGATGATGGGCTTATGGCATTATCTGAAGCTCTTAATAAAAGAACTGTGAAAAAACCATCAACAAATGTGCTTACCAACTTTGCAAGAGTTATTCTTAAATCCAACAATTTTACCTTCAATGGTAAACACTATTTTCAGATACAAGGGACATCAATGGGCACTCGGATGGCTCCTTCCTATGCAAATATCTTCATGGGAAAACTGGAGGATTATATACTTGCGAGTTCTAACATCAAACCACTGGTATGGCTACGATACATTGATGACATATTTATAATATGGAATGCAGGAAGCAGAACACTTGAGCAATTTACAGCTTTTATCAACAGTATCCATCCTACCATCAAATTCACTGGCAGCAATACTACACAGAAGAGTCATCTCCCTTTTCTGGATGTGTTACTCACCATTCATGAACAAAAAATTATAACTGATCTGTACCACAAGCCTACAGATGCTCATTTGTATCTAAACTGGACTTCATGTCACCCACGCCACACTAAACTCAGCATCATCTACAGCCAAGCACTCAGAATAAGATGCATCTGCAGCAATGAAGACACTTGTAAAGGCCATCTACAGGAGCTTGTTAGATTATTTAAAAAGCAAGGCTATCCTCTGCATATCATTCTGCAACAAATTGATAAGTCTTTGCACTTACCCAGGGAAGCACTTATTTGGAATAACAACAGAAGAAACAAAAGTGACAGAATCCCTTTTGTGGTTGACTATCATCCATCAGCTCCCAACTACAGAAATATAATACAAACAACTTTTCCCTTACTATCTACTTGTGAAAAATTGCAAAAGCTTTTTCCAAAACCGCCAGTCATTGCTTACCGCAGAGCTCCCAATTTACGATCACTTATTGTGAGAGCTGAACTTAAGCAAGCTGTAACAAATGCAGGAGTTCATTGCTGTGATTCCAAAAGGTGAATCACATGTGAATACCTTTTACAAACATCATCAGTAACTAGCTCTGTTACAAAAAGAACCTATGGAATAAGACAGCATCTTACATGTCGCTCTAGATGCATTATTTATGTGATTCAGTGCCAACGTCAAAGCTGTAAAAAACAATATGTAGGTCAAACTGTGAATGACCTCCGTACACGATTCAGGAACCACAAATCGGCAATAATTAACAAGAAACTTGACCAGCCTGTAGCCAACCATTTTAACCTTGTGGACCATTTACTATCAGATTTGAAGATTTTCCCTGTGGAACATGTTTTAAAGGAAGAACTACTGGACATCAGAGAAACCTTCTGGATGTACCGTTTAAAATCACTGCATCCAGATGGACTGAACATCACTGACAATTCCACTTGATTTCTGCATCTCTGAAGAGTTCTCAGGACTGCATTGATTCCACATTCCAATTGGAATCTTCACTCATGATGCTTTTTGAAAATCCACCAGTGTCACCTGTGCAGCTACTGAGCAAACCATCTTGTACTACCTGAGGAAGGCGGAAGCTGAAACGTTGTAGTAGAAATATATTTTTGTTCTTTAGTGAGATCATCTGTTTGAGTCACTTCTTTCTTGGATATTACATTTTCTTGTGGCTCTTTGTATCCTTTGGGGTCCAGATTTTTGCCCTGGCTGGCTGTTGTTTTCTTGTGATCCTGCATCTTCCAATATATATATATATATATATATATATATATATATATATATATATATATGTTAAACCATGACACAGATCCAAGGGGTCTCTGATTTTCCAAAGTACATACAAATGGGTCTGTTTGGTCCTATCGAGCTCTTGTGCACACCGGTCCATCCGACCCCAACAGACAGGTAGCTCCAGGCCCCTCACGAAGACTATCTTATTCAAAATACTACCACATCGTTCAGTGCATCTTTCAATTACCATTGCACTATTGCCCTTGAGTATTGCCTCTGACCCTAAGTTCAGCATACAGAAGCACACCAGTCAATAATGAGTATTCATGTGCTGTATTCATGTGTCTCATAAACGTCACAGAATATAAAAAATTACCAGAAACTGAACAATTCTCTTGCATATAAGTTTACGGGGTCCCAGGCCCCTGTTCCAAGCATCATACCAAACACTATACATATCAGCATGAACTGTAGCTCACAATCATTACCTGATATTTCTACATGCTCCTGTGCCCCCAGCCGTGGGTCAGCAAACCCTCCGCTTATCAATCATGCGTGCACGCTCCCTCTCAGGGGATAGCACACCCACTTACTACTCCAATAGGTACATTGTGCCAGTCCACCTATTCGTGCCCAGTCCCTGCTGACAGTGCAAGCCAACAGGCCCCAGTTTATAGGGCTGGCTGCCAGCCAACTTGCAGTGCTTCTGTGTCACGCAAGAAGTCACATGACCACATCTGCCTAAGTCGGGAAATTCTGGGGAATGTAGTCTACTCCCAACACACTAAAACTCACAGAGCGTGGGAGAAGTTGGGCAATAATCATTTATAATCCCCCACTCACCATCTCATGTAGGTGGTAGCATACGGCCGTTATTAAGAATACTCGCCTTCTCCTAAATCCTGGTAGGTGCTCGAAGCACTTAATGCTACCCTTGATGATAAGGACTTTGTGGTTTACCAAGGTATCCTAGGAGTTCTAGGCAATGTTTCCTTAAAATTTAAGGATGATATTCCAGTGCTAGTGTCCTGACCACAGACATCAAGCAAATTTAGGGTCTCATTTATGAGAAACTGACACATAGGCTCCAATGCACCAGATTTCTTGCACTGCCCTACGACCCCCTAACAGCGCCATTTACAATACAGAGCTCCATGGCGCATGTTTTTACAGATGCATCAGATATTCTGACACAACTGTAGTGCTAAACTGAGGCATATTGCTGTACTAGCGTCAAACAAATGATGCTACTCCAGCAATGCAAGGAAGGCTCCCAAAGAGAAAAACCCTGTGTCAGTTTAACGCCTGCTCTGAGCGGGCATTATAATTCTGACGCCATGAAGTCACAGAAGGACGCAGTGAAATGTTTGAAATTTCACTGCGTCAATTCTGCGTGGCTTTTCACAAGGGAACATCTACCGTGCATACATTATACCTGGCGCAGGTACAATGTGATGCAAGGCTTTACAAACTGACGCATTGGGCCCAATGCATCAGTTTGTAAATGTCAAGCAGTGTAAAGCACTGCTTGCGCCACCGTTGTGTGTAAAAAAAATAAAATGATGCAACGGTGGCGCAAAGGCCTTGTAAATGAGGCCCTTAGTTTATCACATGTTGACAATTAAGATAATCCGTCTATCCTTTACAAATATTCGTGAGCCCTCCATGATATCTATATCAGTGGTGGATCAAAATTGGAAAGAGGGAATCCCCTCTCTTGTGTAAACCCTGATGCAAAAGATCAAAAAGCCCACCTTGGTCACTGGCATTATGGTAATTGTGCATTCATACTGCCCCACAGAACATCATCGTTGAGACCATAACGGTCCGTGCAGAGCCTAAGAATCCATTTGTGCTCAAATGTTAACAACGGTCTGGTCATATCTGTACGTGATTTTTTAAGTTTCTCCAACACGTACCACTCGCATTTCATTCTCCCCATGTCCAATTTCTATGTAGTGTCTCGTTGCTTTAGTCGTAGCACGCCTACACCTGATTTTGCTATGGTTTTTAACAATGCGGTGCGCAAACTCCTGGTAGTTTTTCTTTCTTTTTTACACTTCTTGGTCTGCAGTCAGATGGATGTGGGTGTGCAGAGATCAAAGGTATATGGTGAGCTTGTCTGCAAGATATGCATGGTTGCTGGTTGGGATAGGTTTGTAAATGGCAATTATACGTATCAACTCTTTTATCCCTTTGAATGGGTGGGTCAAGATTCAACCTAAAGAAAGATGGAGAAAGACCTTGTTTGGTATCAGAATCACCTCTTTAATGTCTGACCCAGAGTTGCAGTAACTGGTCATGAGATGAGGTTGTGCTTCTACCGTGGTAGGACACCCAGGAATGGAGAAAAACCAAGGAATTAATAACTCATCATTTCTGGTGACCAGGTACGATATTGAAAAGTGAATTGATTGTCAACAACCCTGCTCCTAAATCTCAATGGAATTAACAGCAAAGTTGCCAGTTTGAGAGGGTATGATGGTTTTGTCTTATTAATAGTTATAGATTATTTTACTAAGATCACTCATTTTATTCCTTTAACCAAGTTATCTACAGCTCACATTTTAGCCATAGTATTTCTTAAAGAAGTTGTTACATGGACTATCTGATATTACTGATCCAGGGTTCTAGCTCATAGCCAGATTTTGAAAAACACTATTCAAAGAACTAGGCGTGTCCACAAATAATCATCCTCAGACCGATGGCAGACAGAGCAAATAAATCACACTCTTTTAGTTCAAACCATTTTATTGAGAGAATACACAATTACAGAATAGGTAGTAAAGACACACTACAGGGTACATTGTGTGACATTTTAAGACCTCATGCATAAACATGTGAGAGATAGTTTAGAAAAGTACAATTATGCAATAAGGGCTATAGGTATATCATTATCAAGCATGGTGGTACATTGAGAGTATATCTTAAGGTAGTAGGGAGCTGAGTGTGGGATATCCATATAAGATGGGAGTTGAGGTCTCTGAATGTGCTCAAGATGAATGAGCAGAAGAGGTAGTAGAAGGAATACAGAGAAAGGTGAGAAAACGGAAGGGGGAGAGGTTAGAGAGAAAGAGGGGGCTGAGTCAACAGGGTCTGCAGTGAGGACAGATCTACTAAGCATATATTGGCGATTTAGTTCTGACTTGGTGGGTGAGAGGAATTATGCGAGCAAGAAGAATGTTGGGGATCCATTTTTTGTAGGTATAAATTAAGTGTGTTCCATAGGCAGCACATTTGTATTGTGTTATGGAGTTTCTTGTACATTACATTATCTGCACTCCTGGTGGTGCATAGTGTTCCACCATTTGTCAAAGGGGATTACAATATTTAAGATGTTTGCTAATGCACCATTTAAAGCAAGGGATAAACTGGACCCTTTTGCAGAATTGTCATATAAAATCACCCTCCACACTACTTATGGTACTCTCCGTTTTACTGCTCCTCTGACTTCCACCAATACATTTCTCCAGCTGTGTTTCTCTCATATTAGTTCATTATGTTCAAGCATTACTAAAAGAATGCTGTAGAATCGAGTAATCTCCCCTAGTACATTTACACTCTGCTAAAAATACATATAAAAGATTAGCAGATAGAACACGAAGACCTAATCCCGAATTCAAAATGGGAGATTATCTGCCTAACTAGAGGTTTCATCCATAGTTTTCTTCCAGGTTTGTAGGCCCATTAAAAATCATTAGATGTGTGGGACAGTCAGTCCTAGAGCTAGAACTATCAGGTCACTGGAGAATACATCCTGTTTGTGGGGTCAAAAATGTTCTCTCACTCACTCTAACTGCACCTCCACTACCTCTAGTGGATGGAAAACTGGAGTCTGGTAGTCAGTGGTAACAGCACACTGGGACCAACGTGCCATTTAAAGCCAACTGCAATGGAGCACAGGTCAGATACGCCAAGTAGATTGGAATCTCAAGGGCCTGGAAGTAGGGAAGTACAAAACGTTCATAATTCCTAACCTGAAAAATTGCCTTTTTATTGTTTACTGGAGGAAAAAAACATTTCCACACTGGGTAAACCTCAAATTCAATCCAACACGTTGGAACTGCTGGTCAGATAGTTTTCGCAGTTAGTCCCATTGAAGCACTGGATCAAAAGTTTCGAGAAAAACTCACAAACAATGGGCCCGAACAACCACAGGGATCCACCTCTGAGGCCCCTGAAACTGTAGGGGAACACTTAAAGACTTTCAGATTGTTGGACAGAAGGCAAAAGGAAAGTCTAGTCCAGGTTCAGTTGCAACTTTTTATTATACTCCTGGAGCCATCAAGGGGGTCAGCATTATGTTCCAGGGAGACCTTTCTGTCCTTGGATTTCAAGTTGAATGGATGTCCAACCTCCTTAAGTTCTTCTTACTTGTCACAGATGTGAAAAGCAGCAGGTTCATTCCACCTGGTATCCTTTCACAAGCCCAGCAGTTTTTGGAATGGGTTCCTTGGGGTGCTACATTTATGTCTGGCACCAGTTAGTTGGTGAGGATGTCTCCTAACCTCTCCCCAATCAATGGGGTAAAAGTTCCCAGGGGCAACCCTACTCCCTTTTTCAGACGTTTCTGTTTGCCTTACTGCAAGTCGGCCAAAAATCCTATGTGACAGGGCATTTTCAAGAAGGTTAAAGTCTTCAGCCACACTAAACTTGTGTCCTGAGGACTGGGAGGATATGCAGGAGTGTGATAGGAACATCAGCAATATCCTCCCACATCTAACACTAAAATCCAATTTAAAGCAGGCACTACAACCCCAGAGACAGAAGTCTGTTGGGACAAAACTAGGATCCTTCAGCAATCAAACAGGAGATACACATCAATTGTCTTGGCATCCCGTTTTCTCCTTTTTAGTGTTCCAAACTGCTACATGAGGCTCAACAGATCGGTCAAGCAGGATTTCAATATTCTGTGGAGCCCAAAGAAGCCACCTCTGGCGATCCATGTGAGCCTATATTGTTTGCTCCTGGGTTGCATTTCATACCTCTTTCAAACCTATTCCTTGCCTTGAGCAGAGCCTGGGAGTTTGCAGAGGCTTTGCTAATTAGTCTTCTGCCATTTCAGGCAGGTAAAGGATAACTTTCTAAAAGTTAATATTGTATGGTATTTATTAAAACTCAAATTTTCCCGTTGAATTTTCATTTTTAATAACTATTACAATTAGTAGTTTGTTCCAGTTGTGTACGAAGCCCTCAGCTGTGGCCTGGAAGAGTCTGTCATGTCTCTTGTGCTTCAGAAAAGGCCTAGGAAGCTTCACACATATGAGAGATGGAGAACAGGTGAATGGAGACTACAGTCATACAAGACAGAGACCTCCAGGTCAATAGGAAGTGCACGCTGCCTCAGCAACGCAAGGCTAGGTAAAGATCTGTAGCACATCCAAGGCAGCATTGTCAGAGCCTAGAAAGACTGTTAACTAAGAGTGGGTGTATGGCAAAATCAGTTGTTACAACTGTTTTGCTACCACATCTGTTCACACTAATTTTCGTTCCTATGTGTTTGTTCTTTTTCCCTCCTTGGTGCTTTCCTGCGGTCCTGTTGTGGATGTTCTGTATTAGTCAGCCAGCCCAGTCCCTGGTTGGCTTGGGGGCTGGTTACAGTGGTGCTCCTAAGCCATATTCCTAAAGTTAATTCTGTATTTCATGGATCTCAGGAAATTATCCTTCCCTCTTTTCTATCCTTCCCCCTCTAAGGCAGAAAAGCAATTGTTGAACACTCTTGATGTTAAAAGAGCTCTTTTGATTTATGTTACAGGTACCAATAATACAGGAATTCTAATTCTTTGTTTATGACTTTCGGAGAGTTTGGGAGGGGAAAGAAGGCAACTACTTTGTTCAGCAGATGGACTAAATCAACCATCTTACTGGCCTTGCAAGACAGTCCTGCGGATCCCCTGGTTCACTGGAGATCCATGCTGGGATGGCTGCTTCCTGGGCAGAGTTTCAAGGAGTATCAAGTCAGGAAATTTGTAAGGTGGCTTCTTGCTATTCCAAGCATTACTGTTTGAAGAATATCTCAGATTTGCAGTTATTTTGGGTGACAGGTGCTTTGAACTCTGTACTGTGATTTGGTGGTTTAAGCATTTTGGTGGTCATTACAACCCTGGCGGTCGGTGTTAAAGCGGCGGTAAGACCGCCAACAGGCCGGCGGTAAAAAAAATGGAATTACGACCGTGGCGGAAACCGCCAACAAAGACAGCCACTTTAATACTCCGACCGCCATGGCGGTACAAACAAACAGCACGGCGGTCACCGCCAACAGACAGGCGGGAGACAATATACCGCCCACAGTATCATGAGAGGCCAATCCGCCACTTTTTCCGGGGCGGATTCACCGCAAACAAAAACACGGCAGAAACAGGACTCACCTCTGCACACCCCACGAGGAACCAGGACACCATGGAACCTGACCTTCACATATTCCCAGCCTTCATCTTATTGCTCCTCTACCAGGAGCACGAACGCCGGCGCAGAAGACCACGGTGAATACTGCACTTACGACACAGGGGAGGGAAAAAACAGTGACACACACACGCAACACCCCCACCCTCACCCACTACAACACACACACAAATACATCATGATACATTAGTTACACCCCCCAACCCCTCGGAAGAATGCAAAGACAAAAGGAAATGAGATGAACGATTGCAATATATTAAAATTCAGTAGTCAAATAATATACATACACTATTTACAAATATATACACCAAGAATATTAGTCCAGGGTATTCCACCCTTAAAGTCCGTGGACCACTGGGCCCACACTGGATGGGCGAGGCCCACACAAGATATCCGAACGTGACGGAGAGAACACTGCAGGGGCATCAGACAGAAATAAAACAGGCACCTCAGGGGGAAGGGAAAGGGGGGGCACCTCAGCAGGTTGAGTGCACAACGCCAAACCCACGAGGGGGCCCCATGCCCACTGTTCAATCATGGGGAGTGCAAAGCCACAGTCTCTCAAGTCTCTACAGTGGGTGGGCTGCCCACTGTTCAATCCTGGGGAGTGCAAAGCCACAGTCTCTCAAGTGTCTACAGTGAGTGGGTTGCCCACTGTTCAATCCTGGGGAGTGCAAAGCCACAGTCTCTCAAGTCTCTACAGTGGGTGGGTTGCCCACTGCTATATCCTGGGGAGTACAAAGCCACAGTCTCTCAAGTCTCCCAAGTGGGTGGTTTGCCCACTGTGCAATCCCGGGGAGTGAAAAGTCACAGTCTCTCAAATGGATAA
The DNA here is from genome assembly GCF_031143425.1 of Pleurodeles waltl. Lineage (NCBI taxonomy): Eukaryota > Metazoa > Chordata > Amphibia > Caudata > Salamandridae > Pleurodeles > Pleurodeles waltl. Next base: position 206,952,751 of record NC_090441.1, read on the forward strand.
CAGTCTCCACTGGTTCTGGAGGGGGCATGGTGCCCAGAGTGCTTCATCCTGCCAAGGACAGAGGTAGTGGATGTGATACTCCACTGGTTCTGGAGGTGGCTTGGTGCCCAGAGTGCTTCATCCTGCCAAGGACTAAGGTAGTGGATGTGATACTCCACTGGTTCTGGAGGGGGCTTGGTGCCCAGAGTGCTTCATCCTGCCAAGGACAGAGGTAGTGGATGTGATACTCAACTGGTTCTGGAGGTGGCTTGGTGCCCAGAGTGCTTCATCCTGCCAAGGACTAAGGTAGTGGATGTGATACTCCACTGGTTCTGGAGGGGGTTTGGTGCCCAGAGTGCTTCATCCGGCTTGTGGCGGTCCTGTCTTTAGCAGCGGTGCTTGTGGCGGTCCTGTCTTTGGCAGCGGTGCATGTGGCGGTCCTGTCTTTGGCAGCGGTGCTTGTGGCAGTCCTGTCTTTGGCAGCGGTGCATGTGCCGGTTCTGTCTTTGGCAGCGGTGCATGTGCAGGTCCTGTCTTTGGCAGCGGTGCATGTGCAGGTCCTGTCTTGGGCAGCGGTTCAGCTGCTGGCGGTTCTGTCTAGCCCAGCGGGGGCTGCTGCTGGAGGTCCTCTCTGGCCCAGCGAGTCTGCTGCTGGCGGTCCTCTCTGGCCCAGCGGGGCTGCTGGTGGTCCTCTCTGGCCCAGCGGGGCTGCTGACCGTCCTTTCTGGCCCAGCGGGGCTGCTGCTGGTGGTTCTGTCTGGCCCAGCGGGGCTGCTGCTGGTGGTCCTCTCTGGCCCAGCGGGGCTGCTGCTGGCGGTCCTCTCTGGCCCAGCTGGGCTGCTGGGGGTTCTCTCTGGCTGACTACTGGCACCACTGGTCCCGGAGATGTTGTGGCTGAGGTGCTAGGTTGGGACCTGGAGAATCGGGCCCTAGGAGACTGACGGGGTGGGAGAGGTGAGGGAAAGAGGTCAAGGGTGGCCAGGAAAAGTTTCTTAGGAACACTGGGATGGGTAGCTAGAGGGGGTTTGGGAGTGGAGGAAGAGGTTGTGGTTGTAGGAGGTGTATGTTTGGTGTCTTTGGGTGAAGGTGCATGCACTGGAGGCTGTCGTGAGGTGGATGGCTGTTGGGTGGGTGTGTGCCTGTGTTTGTGTACCTTGCGAGGTGGCGTCACAGACACACTGGGAGAGGACACAGGGGATGTGTGAATGGTAGTGGTGACTGCACGTGAGCGGGGTGTGCTGGTGGGTGTGCTGGTGATGGACGTAGTGGCTGTAGATGTAGTGCATGCAGGTGTGAGTTGAGACGAGACTGGGAGGGAGGAGGGAGACGAGGAGGAGGGGACACAGTGGAGGCAGTGGATGTTGGTATGTCTGCATGTGTGTGATGCTTGTGTGAGTGCCTGTGGGATGTGTGGTGCTTATGTTTGCCAGAGCTTCCCTTGTGTGTTGAGGTGTGTCCATGCTGGTCTGATGGTGTGCTTGGGCTAGGCTGAGGTACAGGGGAATGGGTGGAGGAAGTTGGAGGGGGGAGGCTTGAGACAGGGACAATGGCTGCAATCAGTGCTGAGGCCAGAGTCTGAAAAGCTCGTAAGGGCTGCCTGACCAGAATGAATGCCCTCCAGGAATGCATTGGTTTGTTGCAACTGTCTCTCTACACCCTGGATGGCATTCAAAATGATAGACAGTGAGGGACCTGAGGAGGTCAATGGCCTCCTCACTGAGGGCAGCAGGATTGACTGGGGCAGGTGCTGAGGTGCCTGGGGCGGAGGAGATGCCCACCCTGCTGGGTGTGCGGCCACGGGGCAAAGTCTGAGGGGCTGCTGGGAGGACGGTGCTGGGGGGGGTGGCGGCTGTACCTGTAGATGCGGGGAGCACAGATGGGGCTGCCACCACAAGGGAGCTCCCATCAGAGGACGAGTCCGTTTCGCTGGTGTCAGCTCCTGTCCCCGCCGTGGAGCTCCCCTCGCCCTCTGTCCCACTGGTGAACTCAGAGTCCGTAGTGTCACCCTCCAGGGCCATGTGGGATGTAGCTCCCTCCTGCTCCAGTGCCACTGCTCCTCCGCCTGATGATGCTAATGCACACATGTACAGGGAGACCACAAAAAGGGGGGGGAGACAGCAGAAAGACAAGTTGAGTGCATGCATTACCGCTACCGTTGGCGGACACGACAGACACAGAAGCCCCCTGCACTACGCCGCGCATTTGGGGTCCACTATTCAATGCCTGGTAAATGGCATACAAGGCTATGGCTGATATCTGCACACATGGATGTCCCAGGAGCCGGACTAGGTGTAGTTTGCACTGTACCCAGGTGGGGAAGGTGCCACAGGGTCTGCATGAAAAAGGGGACTTACTAGCACACTCGCCCTGGCCTAGGGAAACCCACAGCCCACCTCCCCCACCCAGACATCTCCACTGCGCGCTGAATCAGCAGAATGAGAGTGTACTCACCCCCTTGTTTCTGCTGTGATGCCCTCAAGCGCCCATCCACCTCCGGGTACGCCACCGCCAGGATCCTGAAGATCAGGGGGGTCATGGTGCGACGGGCACCCCTCCCACGTTGGGAGGCAATCCCCAGCTGGGCCTCCGCCGTCTTCTTGCTCCAGTGGCAAATGTCCTCCCATCTTTTACTGCAGTGGGTGCTCCATCTGTGATAGACCCGCAGGGTCCGGACGTCCTTGGCGATGGCACGCCAAATATCCTTCTTCTGGTGGGCGCTGACCTACAGGAATTGTACAGGGGAAAAAGAGAAGTTATTACCAACTGCACCGTCACAGTCATTGGCCCGCATCCCTACCCTTGCCATGTGGCACATGCACTCACTGTTGTTTCATTCACGCCTCATTCTCCCCCCCCTCTCTTTCATCCACCACACTCCACACAGGCATTGCCCATACAGCAGGCTACCAGTTTACTTACCTGTTTGTCTGGAGGACCGTAGAGTAGCGTGTATTGGGGAGGACCCCATCCACGAGTTTCTCCAACTCCTCCGTGGTGAAGGCAGGGGCCCTTTCCCCAGACCATTGTCTCTTCCAGACTGAGGTCACAGCAGCACTTGCAGTGTAGGTCCTCTCCTGTCGAAGATCAGGTATCGAGTGATTGAACAGATAGAAAATGGCGGTCACGTCCGCGGCAGTGCGTACCGTCACTGCCGGCGTACATCGTCATTGGCTCCTGGGACCCATAGGGTCCAATGTTAACCAATGCAGAATTGCGCCGCGGTCCTCGACCGCCTACCGCGACGGTGTACAACGCCAGCGCAGTTACCTCCATCCCACTGTCCCACTTTACAGGTCAGGCAGCCGCCATTCTCAGAGGCCCACATGGCTTGAATTATAACTGCGTCACACATAACTAGGCCTTGGCTCAACACTCATACAGGCATAAATCGGGTTATGAATGGTTTTCTGAGTAAGCTGTACCTCTGAGTAACGTACCTCTGAGTTGGTTGACTCTGTGCTCGCTGTTGTCCTTCATAGGCACCATCCGCTGGGACATGTGAGGAGATGGCTGCATTCTCCGGTGTACAGACCACTGGTGGACCTGTCGACAATGGAGGAAAGACATGTAATCATCACCTACAGGCTTGATCGTGCCACAATCCTGGAATTGTGTGGCCAGTTGGAGCCAGACCTGATGTCAGCTATCCGCCATCCCACAGGAATCCCCCCTCAAGTGCAAGTGCTGTCATTACTCCATTTCCTTGCAAGTGGGTCATTTCAAACTACAATGGCCATAGCATCAGGGATGTCCCAGCCTATGTTTTCCAACGTGTTGTCCAGAGTGTTGTCTGCCCTGCTGAAACTCATGCAGAGCTACATCGTTTTCCCTCAGGTGGAGGATTTGCCTACAGTGAAAGGTGATTTCTATGCCCTGGGACATATCCCCAACATCATAGGTGCCATTGATGGGACACATGTGGCCTTGGTCCTCCCCCGCAGGAATGAACAGGTGTACAGAAACCGGAGGAGTTACCATTCGATGAATGTGCAGATGGTGTGTTTGGCAGACCAGTACATCTCCCATGTGAATGCCAAATTCCCTGGCTCAGTGCATGACGATTACATCCAGCGGAATAGCAGCATCCCTTATGTGATGGGGCAACTAGAGAGGCACCGTGTGTGGCTATTAGGTGAGCACCTAGAACAAAATCGTTGGGAATAGTTGTCTGGGTCTGGGGTTATCCCTACAGGTTAGTGTGTGTCTAACAGTTGTCCCTCGACATTTGCAGGTGACTCTGGCTACCCCAACCTGTCATGGCTACTGACCCCAGTGAGGAATCCCAGGACAAGGGCAGAGGAACGCTACAATGAGGCACATGGGCGAACTAGGAGGGTTATAAAGAGGACCTTTGGCCTCCTGAAGGCCAGGTTCCGCTGCCTCCATATGACAGGTGGTTTCCTATTCTACTCACCAAAGAAGGTGTGCCAGATCATCGTGGCCTGCTGTATGCTTCACAACTTAGCTTTGCAACGACATGTGCCTTTTCTGCAGGAGGATGGTCCAGATGGAGGTGTTGTGGCAGCTGTGGAGACTGTGGACAGCGAAGACGAGGAAGCAGAAGAAGAGGACGTCGACAACAGGGACTCTGTGATCCTGCAATACTTCCAGTGAGACACAGGTAAGAAGACAAACCTGCCTTCTACATGTGCTTTAACACTACTATCTCTCTACTGTCTGTCCTTTTCACCCAGTGTATGGTCACTGAGTTGTCACTTTCCCTTACGATTTCACAGATGTGGGTCCCACTGTGTGACATGTGCTTTGTTTCCTCATCGACTTGAGCTGTGTGACAGAGGTATGTTGACATTACTATTGAAAGGGCATTTTGTCACTGTAATTGCTAATACAACATTTCGAAATCACAGACAGACTCCAGATTGTTTTGTGCTTCAAGGGTGTTTATTTAAGTGCTAAATATTGGAGGGAGTTGTAAAATGGTGAGGGGTGATGGTAGAGTAATGTCCATGGCAGAGTCCAGTCTATTGGTCTCACAGGTGAATTGTCCAAAGGGGCATAGGAAGTGGAGCTGGGGCAGTTGATGGATGGACAGGGTTACAAAATGGGACAAGGGGATGACATTCAGGGTGGTCTCATTTCTTGGCGGGGGTCTTGGCATCGTTCTCTGTCTTTGTCCTGGACCTCAGGGACCGTTTGCGGGGTGGTTCGTTCTCTGCAGGGGGTGGGGTGCTGGTGTGGTGGTCCTGTGGCGGTGCCTCCTGTCCACTAGCGCTGGTGAAGGTGGTGGGCAGTTCATCATCCTGGATAGTGTCAGGGGCCCCTTGTTGTGCCACAGTGTTCCTCCTGGTGTTGAGGACTTCCTTCAGCACCCCTACGATGGTGCCCAGGGTGGAATTGACGGATCTGAGTTCCTCCCTGAAGCCCAAATACTGCCCCTCCTGCAGCCGCTGGGTCTCCTGAAACTTGGCCAGTGCCGTTGCCATTGTCTCCTGGGAATGGTGGTAGGCTCCCATGATGTTGGAGAGGGCCTCGTGGAGAGTGGGTTCCCTTGGCCTGACCTCCAACTGTCGCACAGCAGCCCTCCCAGTTCCCCTGTGTTCCTGGGCCTCTGTCCCCTGAACTGTGTACCCACTGCCACTGCCCTCAGGTCCCTGTTGTTGTTGGGGTGGTGGGTTAGCCTGGGTTCCCTGTAATGGTGGACACACTGCTGATTGACGTGTCCTGGGGACAGAGGTATGGGCCCGCTGGGTGGGTGCTGTGCTGGTGTTTCCAGAGGGGTGAAGCTCCGTGGTGGCCTGTGCCAGTGTGAGGGGAACCGACTGTCCTGAGGTCCCAGATGGGCCGGGCTGGTCATCTAAATCCAGTTGGACAGAGCTGCTGTCATCACTGTGGGCCTCTTCTGTTGGTGGTGTGGACATGTCTGGACCCTCCTGTGCAGTGAGGTTGGGTAGGGGTTCTGCAGGGGTATAAAAGCATGATTATTGCATCTATGTGTGCCATGGTGTGCAATGGGTGGGTGCCCGTGTACCCCAGTGCTTGCTTTCTTGTGTGGAAGCTTGTGTGATGATGGTTTCGGGGGGTGTATGGGTATGTGCAATGGCCATGCTTTGGTGATGGGTGTCCATGCTTTGTTGTTGCATGCAGGGCTTGGTGTTTGGATGTGTGGTTTGTGATATTGGGACATTTGTGAGGAGTTGGAGTGATGGGGGTGAGGACGAAGGTGGGGGTATGTGATGGCATGCAGGTAGGGTGGGGGATATAGTAGTGAAGATTTGCCTTACCAGAGTCCATTCCTCCATCTACTCCTGCGAGGCCCTCAGGATGCAGAATAGCCAAGACTTGCTCCTCTCATGTTGTTAGTTGTGGGGGAGGAGGTGGGGTCCGCCCACAGTTCTCTGAACCGCCAGGTGGTGTCTTGATACGACGGAACGCACCTTCCCCAGTAGTTTGTTCCACCTCTTCCTGATGTCATCCCTTGTTCTTGGGTGCTGTCCCACTGCGTTGACCCTGTCCACTATTCTCCACCATAGCTCCATCTTCCTAGCAATGGAGGTGTGCTGCATCTGTGATCTGAAAAGCTGTGGCTCTACCCAGATGATTTCCTCCACCATGACCCTGAGCTCCTCCTCAGAGAACCTGGGGTGTCTTTGCAGTGCCATGGGGTGGTGTGGGTGATGTGTGAGGTGGTGTGTGTTGTGATGTGTGGGGTGATATTTAGTGGTGTGTTGTGTGAGGTGCGTGGAAGTAATGTGGGTGATGTTATTGTGTGCCTGTGGATGCTTGGTTGTAGTTTGTAGTGTCTCTCTCTGGCCTTCTTTCGGGATCTTTTGTCGTAGGGGTTTGTGGGTGATGTGGGTGTGTGTTTTATATTATATTGGGTGTGTGGGAGTGGTGTATATATGTGTATCAGGTGTGTATTTCGAATTGTCCAATGTGGCTGTGTTTCGGAGATGTGTGTGTATTTTGAGCACTGCGGTGTGTTCCGCCAATGGAATACCGCGGTTGAAAGACCGCCACGTGGATTCTTGGGTCATGATAATGTGGACGTATTTCTGTTGGTATGACGGTGTCGGTTTTGTTTTCACCAGTTTATCACTGACCTTTGGTGTGGCGGACTTGTGTGGGTGTCTAAATTTTGGCGGATGCCGAGCTGTGGGTCATAATGACCGTGGCGGAATTCCGCTGCCACGGCGGTGTGTTGGTGGTCTTCTGCACGGCGGTAAGCATCTTTTACCGCCAATGTTGTAATGAGGGCCTTTGTCTGGGTTGTTGGAAGACATTCAATTCTGGGATACTGCATTTTAAATATATTCCTTTGTTGGTTTTTCTGTTTAATTTGTCAAAAATATTTAGCTATGGTATTCCTCCCTTTGTAATGGTTGTGACTAGGAACAGGGACGTGCGGGTAATACCTCAGTTGCATGCAATTAATATTCATTACCTCACTTTGGAATGACATATCAAAGGCTGCAGAGAGGTCCAGGAAAATCAGTGCACTGACGTGGACTTGATAAAATCTAAATCTAGAAAGATTCTCTATTATACGATGTAGTACCGGTTGTACATCACTTCAAAAAGATCTCCGGCAAAGAGCCCCTGTGTGGGGCCCGTCAGGCATTGCAGTGCCGGCCTCACGAGGAGCTTGGCCCTATGATGAAGCATGTCACCGGAAGGTAAGTGAGGGCTCTTGCTTCGATCATTTTTTGGTTCCCATCAAATGCTGAACCATTGAGTGTGAAAGAAACTTTTTGGCATCAATGGGGCAGTCAGGCACCTTAGGGTTCAGGGACAGGTGGTGGCGGGGGTGGGGACTCAGGTTCTGAAGGGGGGTCTTGGGCGTAGACTCTGTATGTGGAGAGGACCTAGGCTTGCCCTTGGGAGGAGTAGGAGTGGGCTTGGACCTGTGGGCGGCAGAGGGACCAGGGGCAACACTGTGCTTCTTCCTCCCTGAGGAAGGGGCATGGGAAGGGCAGACTGGGGAGGACTTGGAAGAGGAAGGAGTGGACTTGCTGAGGCCAAGGGAACGTTTATGGATAAGACTGGGTGGGCCTGGGCTTGCCCTTGGGAGGAGTAGGAGTGGGCGTGGACCAGTGAGTGGCAGAGGGACTAGGAGCAACACAGGGCTCTTTCCTACCTGGGGAAGGGGCACAGGAAGGGCGGACTAGGGAGGACATGGAAGAGGAAGGAGTGAACTTGCTGAGGCCAAGGGAACGTTTAGGGATAAGACGGGGTGGGCCAATGGGTTCAAACAGGTCAAGACGGGAGAGGGTGTCGTAGTTTGGACTCTTGCTCTAGGCAAGACTGCTGGTTTAAGGATGACAGTACTTATGTTTGTAGACGACTACGCCTGTCCTACAACAGGTCGCAACTGTCATCCCAACCTTTCCGGCTCACTAGCAGCACCTCACCAAAAACACAAATAGTAAAAAGTGATTTGTGGCAGCCTTTACGCATGGACTCGAGAGTATGACATCTCAGGGAGTGTCCTGGTTAAACGGAGATTACCCCTTCCTCACAGATATATCATGTCTCAACCAAACACAGGCAATAACGAAGATGCAGTAAAGTTTCAATCGTTTTTATTTAATACAACTGCATTCTGCGATAAGTAACATGGGCTGCAATGTTTAGGATAATGAACAGTGCAAGAGACAGAATTGTAAAGACAAGAGTCATCATTAAAAAGAACCCCACCATCTTGCAATCATATGAAAAAGTCATAAAGGTGGTTATTACAAGCTCGGTGAATTATGACTGCTGGCAGCCCTCCGTCCTTTTCCGGACAGAGAGCCGACAGCAGCCATACTGGTGGTCGGCGGGGAAGTGGAGGTTGCTCCACCTCCACTGCCACATCAACAAAACACCGCCCACTGAATCGTGGCGGTGTTCTGTTGACAGGGTGCTGGCGGCGGAGCAACCCCCATGGATCCCGTCCCCTCCCGGAGGATCAACGGACCAGGTAAGTTGATCGTCCGTTAGGGGAGGGGGGTGTTGTGTGCTGTGTGCGTGCATGGAGGTGTGCATGTGAGTATGTGGAGGGGGTGTGTGAGTGCGTGTATGCATGCGGGGGTGCTGTGTTTGGAAATGTGTGCGTGTCTGTCTGTACATATGTATGTATGTGGGTGTGCGTGTATGACTGTGTGTGTGGCTGTTGGCATGTTTGTTGATATGTGTGCAGGTATGTGTGTTAGTGGTGTCTGCATGCGTGTACGGTGTATGTCTGGGTTGCGATGTTGGGGGTGGGGGTGGGGAGGGGGGTCCTGCCACCTTTGGCGGGTGGCAGGGAGGTGGAGGGTAAGGGGGGAGGGCTCAGGTGGGGGAGACCCCTATCAGTGCCAGTGAAGGAAATCCCTGGCACTGATAGTGCTTACCGCCATGTATTTCATGGCGGTTCCCAACCCCATGAAATCCATGGCGGTCAGCCGGATCTTGATACCGCCGGCAGTCTTGTGACGGCCGCCGGGCTGGAGACCCAAGTCTCCAGCCCAGCGGTCATCTCCGCCCTGGCGTTCGGAACGGAGAAGTGGCGGATGATCATGGCGGTAACCGTCATGGTCATAATTCTTTTTTTTTTTACCGCCAGCCTGTTGGCGGTAAGACCGCCACTTCTCTGCCAACCGCCAGGGTCGTAATGAGGGCCAAAGTGTGTAATATGTCCTAATACCCTATCATGAAAGGCTTAACCTCCTACTTAAAGGAGAGCTGGGTATGTTAAACCTAATCTGCCAATGCCATGTCCATGAGAGGAGCCCCCAACCCTTGTTACCTTGAAATGAGGTCCGTAGGGACACGAAGACTGGGTCAGCGTCAAGACGGCATGCAGCATCGATATCACCGATGGTGGCAATGCCCTCTGGTCGGAATCCCTCTGATTATCTGTCTAAAGTGTGCTGTATTTATACAGATCTACTCAGACCCCTGACGTAGGTGTGTTCCAAAACAATAGATAACAGGCATGCTTGGTACGGCAATTAATATGAACAATTCCCTCAAAAGCATGAAGAGGGAAAGTACCTAAATGTGAACACCTACAGTTTGTTTGTCTTTGTCACTTGATCTTGACACCTTAGCTCAGTGGCACTATTAATGTAACTCATAACAAATGGCCTAACCATAAACAAGGCAGCCATTTTATAAGAATTAAATAATTAAATGGGCTAAGACAGAGCAAGCTAAGTAGGTTAAAAGTCACTAGATGACAGGGCACAAGTCTGCAAGCCAAAGGTTGAGCTAACTCCTGTTATCCCATTAAAACAAACTAGGATTCACTACACCCTCCCCATTGCCTTTAACAAGTATGATGCCATAACTGGACGCCACCGAAAGTGAATGAATCCAAACCTTAAAATTTGCTCTGGACTAAAAGCTAAAAGCATAAAAACTAGCTAAAAACATCTGCTTTAAAAACTTGTTAAAAAGTAGTAGTTTAAAAACATTAGTTAAAAAACAAATACAAAGAGATGTAATGTCAACCATGACAAGCACAGCAGGTCAAAATAAAAGGCAATTTGAATGCATACTTTGAATCGGGAATGGTAAGCCAATTCATCAAATTATTTGCTATAGTCATGATCTTGAAAAGAGAGTTATCGAAGTCACCAATCAAGGACCTCAAAAATTAATCTGCATCGTCAGATATTAGATCGATCCCAGGATGGGCAGACGGATCCTCAGAGCAGTAGTGCGTGTCAGTCTCTTGTGCAGATCCACCTGCAGCAGTGCCATTCTTCATAGTAGATATTACAACCGAAGGCTCATAAGTGGCCTCGCGGAGCAGCCTTAGTCTCAAGGGTCACAACCGTGAATAAACCCTCATCGGGGACATCAGCAGTTCTCGGTCCACAGGAGATACCGGTGCAGCAGCAAGACACACCATAGGCAGGTGTTTGAAGAGGCACCACACGCAGCGGAAAACTGGTTGTACACACCAGAGAAGTGGCCGAAATGACAATGACCAGTCACGCTCCAACTCCACCAATAACGAAGCATTGAAGATCCGAACCATGCGCTCACGGCACAGTTGAACTGGTGGGAGCGGCTCCATTGCTCTGTGTAGCTGTAAAGAAACAACCACTGTGGATCAGAAGAAATAGCAGTAGTAGTCCGCCAATCAACGCCAAAATAATCGGAAAGCCACCAAACATGCTTGAGTGAATGGATGGCTGATGGGATGACTCCGAAAACAGTCTGGAAGATGGACACGAATCCAAACCTGACAGCCTTAAAGAAATGAACAATCCCAGTAGTGCTTGAAGCATTGAATATTCTGGATACCAGTTCTCCAAAATGCTTGGGGAAGTTGGTATTTAATAGGGATTGTATCTCTGCTGATGATCTCGCTATTTGGAGCGCATACGTCTCTCTAGCGGATGTCAACGCAACCTGTTTTTGAAACAGTAGCGCCTTTAGTCTGCTCAGCTTGTCATAATTTACATTAATAGCATCTATGTGGGGCCACATGTCAGATACTTTAATCTCTCATGTGGGGGGGAATAAAACATGTCCGCAACACGTAACGGCCTTCGAGACCAAGATTGCGTAGGCAATTCCTGGTCTCATACCGCAACAGCTTTGGTCACTCAGTATCACATAACTTCCATTGGAAAGTACATGAAATACTGGTTGAATCAAAGGGACGGGAGTACTCTTCAGAAAACAGGCCAAGTTTGCGACCCCCGCATTGCAAAAGGCCGTGAAGGGACACCTGCCTACAGATCATTGAATGACTAACAGTAGTCTCATATTTGCTTCTGCTCAGAAAAACCTCTGTTTTACCGTTCAAACATTTATAATCAAAGGGCAGCTCCCACTCTTCTTTAATATAGCTATCGCCTAGTTGCTCGAACCTGCCCACTGCAAGATGTTTCAAGCATTTCAAGAAACGAAAGGTGGAAATGGGCAAATTAATTATGCCATGTAGGAGCCATATTGTTGAAGGACTCTCTGCTACCGTGAAGGGCAACTTATCTAACTTTTCAACATGAAGCATGGTGAAACTAGCTTCCCTTTTAGCTATTGTCTGCTGTTCCCCTGGAGAGATTAAAAGCAGTGAACAATTCACTACCATAAATTTACTTCCATGGAATTCAGCCATTTTTCAGTGTCTGTAGTGTCCAACCTAACTGTCCATGATATAAACGGGACATATCTGTCTGAATGATAACGATAGCAGACAACACTATATTGGATAGTGAATACATTCTGTTGTACAGAGTGTTCATGGCGTTGTCGACAACTGCTAAAGCCTTTTCCAAGTTTTCCTTATCCAATTGCCTTAAACGCTCAGCAGCTTCTATCTGTGAAAGTTTCCGGATCTCATTATACATGGCATACAGGAATCTTTTAGAGCGCTGTTTCCTAGGACCTAGCAGAAAATCCTGCAAGTCTATATCTTCAGAAAGAGTGTTAAGATGTTTTTTAACTGTGGCTAACGTGTTAGTCTGTACCCATTGTTGGCACAGGTTACCCTCACTGTATGTTGTAACTATACCTGTGTGTTGACCCGATACAAAGCGAGGGTCTGGCCTGTAAAACCCTTTGAAGAGTTCAAAAAACGTGCTTGACATCTATTTGTGTCTATTGGCCATATTAACCACCCGCCGGGACTGGAAAGTGAAGAATTATAGGTACCAACCTTAACCACTGCATCTAGCGTTTCCTCTGTGATATTAAGGAAATATTGCCAATCATTAAACTTTGCCGGTGTGGGGATACTGGGCATGTTTATATCTTTAATTTTTGCTAACCCCAGACAGGATGTCTGTTGAATGGTGTCATTTAAAAAGATCATTTGCACAGGAATTAGGCATGCTCTAAATAAAGCTTCCCTACCCTGTATTTGCCAATCTTGTGTTCCCCATACACTTTTTAAGTCAATAGTGCTCTTCCAGGATTCATAACCTTCAATTGCAATCTGGGAAACAAAGGGATCTGAACATATCAGTTTTGTGTTTGTTAGCAAAATCTTCCTAATTTGTGACGGAGGTAACTTAAAATAATAGGACTCCGTGTTTTTTGTGTCATGCCCAGTGAAATATGTACATTTATCTGTATAGTGTTTTGGGCTCCCCACTGGTGGTGTTGAACAGTGTTCTCAATGTGTTTAGTTCAGTACTGGCCTGTGTCTGGGCTGTAGGTAGTAATGTCCCCAATTGTAACAGAACATTTCCCCATAATTCATTGTATGTCCACATACATTATCACTTTCAAATACGGAATAGTCCTTCATTTCAGTTAGCATGGAATCAAGTGTTTGGGCATCCCAATCATCAGATCCACACCAGGTGTAATCACATCTATCATATTTTGTACATATATGGAATTTGAATGACCTCAGTAGGCCCGTATATATATAAGGGAACGTTGTCCCACACAATCCCATCAGGAATCGGTATTGCTGAAATGTTCACAAGGGACAAGTCTCTTCGGACCTTATGTGAGGAATGATATAGAGTTTGGACTTCACCCACAGGCTCTACAGAGGAGCATTCAGGAATATAATGACCATTTATAAGCAAAAAGAAAACAGTCACAAAACCAACCCCAAAAAATAATGCAGTAAACATCAAACAGAACCATAAATAGTTCATGGGCAAATTAAATAGTTCTTTTTAAGCCATTGACACAGCTTACGTGCTTTTGAAACATTGTCAATCACAATAGTGGATGAGTCTGAAGAAGAATCATCAATGTCAATGAAATAGCCAGGGGCAGTCTCTGCAAATGTTGGAGCCGGTACGTTACTTGTAGATTGGTCCATTTCACATGGAGACTCATGGTAGACGGTGTCATCAGTCTGTGTAGTGTTAGTGTAAAAATCAGCCAAATCTTGAACAGGTGTTGTCATTGAAGTGGTAACTGGAAATAGCAAGAGTTCGTTTTCCACCCTCCCAATGGTCGAGGAGGTATCTGTGACATCGCTGGGCATTGTTACATAGTGCGTAGTAGTGTTATTCATTCTACTATGTAGAGGTGTGTCCGGTTGGGTAGTGAGAGGGGATCGGGAACTACCCAAGTGACCTCTTGGTCTACTGTGAAGGATCGGCCACATGGTGTAGTTTGACGTTATCAATGGAAATGAATCTGTTTGTTCTAGAACCAGGTAGTGGTAGTAAGATGACAGTTCTGGTACCTTGAACCCCCAGGACCGAGACAGGTGCTCTGTATGATGGACCAAATTCCTTCTTCACAGCGATCTTCTCAAAAACCAGATCCTCAACTTTAGGAATCCAGCTAGTCGAAGTTTTTGGTAAATCCCTTATTCCTAAAGTGGCAGCACTGGTGGATGATTTATCATCACGAAATTGCTGAAGCTCCGGTAAAACAGTGAGATGTTCATTTATGTCAAATGGTGTTTCTGCTGCCACCAAACCAGGGCCATCAGGATCTGGGACATACATAGGTATCCCAAAGAGAACCTCATAAGGAGTGCGTGCCCCCAAGGACCGTCTTGGCAGATTATTCAGTGCTCTCTGGACCCCACATAGGTGATGAAGCCAACTGCGGCCTGAACCTACTACTCGAGCTGTTAAGGACTGCTTTAGATCACTATTCCGCTTCTCCATGACCGAATTTCCCTCAGGATGGTATGGCTAGGAGTAATGGAGTTCAACACCCATCGTCCCCATGGTGTACCTGAATGCCTTAGAGGCAAATGCAGGGCCCTGGTCCAAATGGAATGCTGCAACCGCATATGTACCGATAAAGATTAGCAAGTCTTTTATAACAGTTCGAGCGTCAGCCGACCACTGTGGCCATACCCACAGGAATCTAGAACAAGAATCTACAGTGACTAAGATGTATTTGTATGCACCATCAGATTGGAGTGGACCGCAATCGTCCAGGTACACACATTGTAGTGGCCTACTGGACACTAAGAGGGAAGCCAGTGGTGGGCGTGTGATATTGGAGCCCTTTATTTGCTGCCAAATGTCACAACAAAGGATGTACTTTTTTGTCGGTCTGCATAGGCCAGGCCACCAGAAGCGTTTCTGTAACAGTGTTATTGTGGCCGAGATACCAGCATGTGTAGAAGCGACACCCTCATGCGCTGCTTTTACTAGATCTAATCTCTGGTCTTCGTTGGGGATCACTCGATCTCCAAGCCCAGGAATTGTTGCATAGGCAACATTCTGTGCACTGATGTGGTAAGAATAATTTGTAGGGTATCCTTTCGGGAGATACTTGCTTTCAGCCGAAGCTTTCACTGCAGTCAGTATTTCATTATCCAATCTCATTTGTGAACGAGTTACTGCAGCCACAGAAGCCGTAGCTACTGTAGATTTGGCTGCTTCATCAGCCAAAGTGTTGCCGATAACATGTACTCCCACACGTTGGTGGCCCAATGTATGCACTACATGGACACACAGTAGCTTATCCTTCAGACCAGCCACCCTCCCCCACAATGTTTTGTGTTTTATGGTGTTCCCTTTGGAATCTCTAAACCTGTTCAGTTTCCAATAATTAAGATAATCATTGTATGACTGGACGCAATAGTATGAGTTGCAGACTATTAAAGTCAGCCATCCTGGCTCTGTGTGTTCTAGCACTACAATAAGGGCTTTAAGTTCAGCCAACTGAGCTGTGCAGTCTCCTAGGGTCTGTGTGTAGGTGTTGGGAGGGTGGAAGATTCCATCCTCCATCACTCCGCTCACGGCTGTGAAAGCGGCTGAGTATTGATATTTGGTACCTACAGCTGGTTGTGCTGAACTATCGGTATAGATGACAGTATGATATCTGTCAAGTGGCAAGATATCTAGAGGAGCAGGGTACTCCTGTTCGTACTGGAGTCATTCTTGTGTTTGAAGTTCCGCATCAAAGATGTAATCAACATCAGTGGCGGTCAGGGACGTTGCCCACTGAATCCAATGTGGATGTAATGCTTTAGAGTTAGGAACGCTTGCTTTGGTGACAGCCTCTACGGCTGGCACTGGGGTAACAACAATAATGCGTTTCCCTTGGGCAAGTGGACTCTACTTTATGACAGCCATTTGAACTGCAGTAAGAATCTTTTCTGTAGGTGCAAAACGTTGTTCTGCATTTGAGTATAAATGTGATTTATATGCTATGGGAACCATGTCACCTTCATTGAAGGTGACATAAGTAAACCCAAGGGCACCAGCAATTATTCTGATGACCAAATTAGTTTTGTTGTCACATGTGTGCAAGTGTTTAGCTTCTTGGATGTCCTGTTGCAATTCCCGAAGGATGCATGTGTGTTCAAACATCCAGTGTCTGCTAGAAAAGTTTTGCATTATCAAGTCATAAAGTAGTCTGGAATGTATGTTCTGCCAAACTTGAAGAAACCTAGTAATGACTGTAGTTTCTTGAGATTGTTAGGAGGGTGCAGTTGTGCACCTTTCTCCAGAAAGTGCGGGGCCAGGCTCTTCCCCTCGTTCGATAGCTCGTATCCCAGGAACAATACACTGAGAAAGTCAATCTTACTTTTCTTAAAGTTAAATTTGTAACCGAGGTCTGCAAATCCCAAAATGATCCGATCGACCTTTACAAGATGGATGTTGAGTTCGTTGTCCATGAGATATATGTCATCCACGTAGGATAATGCCTCGGGATCAATATCATGTAATATTGATGTTACACGGGCTGAGAACAGCCCTGGGCTGTTCTTATAGCCTTGTGGAAAACTGCAAAAGCATTTTTGTGAGCCATATCAGAATGCACTCAGGTCCCGACTTTCATGTGCTAAGTTCTGGCAGAAAAAAACATTGGAAATATCCAACGTTGTTTTATATTTTTTAAGCATTATATTGTTTATTAGTGCTGTGCTATGTGAATTTTGTATAGCATATGTACGTGTATGACTATTTAAAAGTCTGTAATCTATGACTATTCAATAGGAATGGTCTGGTTTTGCAACGGGGAATACTGGGTTATTCATTGCAGATGTACAGGGCTCAATTATTCCATGGTACTCAAGCTGAGTAAGGATCTCCCTCACCTGAGCTTTTGCTTCATGTTTAACAGGATATTGTGGCTGAGGTTGAGGTGTAGACCTAATAGGAATTACATGACAAGGAGAGTCCTTGTCCCAACCTACATGATTGTGGTATAACGCAGGTGCCTGCGCTACAGCCCATTCAACAGCATAGGCTTGTTTTTCTGCTTCCGGAACAAGATTAGAGAAAGAAGGCAAAATGACATCTTCCCCATGTAGGAGCTTACGGACGTGCTCAGATGGCCAGTCTCTCTCGGCCAATAGGATATCACTAGTAAGTTCATCCCAGAATATCACACTAATGGTGCGCTCTACGTCTCCCTCAATTTGAATCTTTAAATCATAAACCCTATCGGGTGGGAGAATGCGGTCGTACGCAGTCTCAACTGCAATAAAATCGCTAGTTGCTGTCGCATCCAGATGATCTTTCAGACTCTGGCGACATATCGTGACCTCTACTGCGCTGTCTAACAGGTTCACTGCCCACATCTTGTTCTTCAGCAATGTCTCATATGTACTGGCATTTTTAACTGACAGTGCTGCCACCTTTTTCTTTTTAAACTGTGGCTTTTGCTGAGGAGTCTTTTCTTATTTTTTAATTATAGACTGAGGTGAGTCTTTCTTTTGTTTCACGTATTCAGGATGTTGATCAGGACGGCCCCCCCTCTCGCTACATCTATCCGGTGCGTCCTGAAATGAACGAGAGGGACGTGAATCAGTATATCTATCAGGAGTTTTTTATATTGTCCCTATTTCTGAGATTTTATCTCCTTTCGGAGTTCTCCGGGTGTGGAGAATCAGCTATCATATTTCATTTATCTTTAAATTCATATTGTTTTTCCCAGCACTTTTTGGAACCTTCTTGTGCCTGTTTTGTACCTTACTTAGGGGTGTTACTTTGTTATTCCAATTTTTTGGGTTTGGCTCCCAAACTATCCCGTCCTATACTAGTATAGGTGTCGGAAATTATTTTTGGTAGCTGTCTCTCCTGTTCCACATGTGGAGTTTCTCGGAGATGCTGGCGTTTAGCCAGTGCTACCGCTTCCCCTTTAATGTTACTGAGTATTATTGAAGAAACTGCGTCAAAGTTACACATTAATTTCAGCACCAAATCTAGGGCTGGTGCAGCCCCTTGCTAATTCTGTATTTGTTTTAACACTTCCGGTAAATTGGCAAGTGTCGGGGTACCATGTGTGGTAGTATATATGGCAGCGAAGATTGTACCCCATGTGGCGCAGTCATCCACCGAGGGAACCATCCCAAAGGGCAAGCACATTGTGAGGAGTCTATGTTTTTCCTGTGGTCCAGTATGGGGAAACACAGCTTCCAGGTGATTTGTTTTCTGGGCTATCGAGAACGGTATTTTCTCTCGTTCTGTGGGTACTTTACCCAGGATAGTATGCACTGTTTGAGAATTAATCCCAGTAGCCGAGTGGTATTCACCAGGTGCTGGTGGTGCTGGATGTGCTGGTGTTGTGTTCAAAGTTCGCATTACGAACTGAACAAGTCTTCTATAAAGTGTTACTAACTCAATATATAAGTTTCGCAGATCTGCTATTGGCATAGTTTGTATGCCTGGGTGAGGTGTGTATGTGGCAAACATAGGCCATGTTGGTCCATCATTACCTAAAGGACCTAGTCTCACTCTTTGTAATATATGTGGTAGGGTGCCTTCAAACCAGTTCTAATGCTCTTGGAATGTGAGTGCTACTTCATGATACTGGTATGCTTGGTACCGTTGAGATACGTTTGCAATTTCGTATGTGTGAAATGTATGGTCCACCAAAGGAAAGGTGATCCAACAGTAAAATGTTTCTGTTTGGTAGGCTTCATTAGCTTCTACTATATAAGTAACATCCCTGCCCTCTTCTGTAAAGCCATGCACTGGTAGGTGTTGTTCTAATGATTGTCTAGCATTCTCAGGAATTTCTATGGTGTTGGCCATATTTGTAAAATTGGTCAGAGAAATGGAACACCAAATGGGGAGCAAAGTCCTTTTATGAGTTCGAACTCGAACAACCTACAGCCTAATAAGGTCTTACCTGTTCAGCTGAGGAGGATTTTCCCAAAGACCAGGGACATCTCCGTATAATGGTACTTAGGGTACCTGTTGTTTGTGAGACAGAGATAGTCAGGGTATCCGTAAATTAGTGCCTAAACACCATCGTTGGTGGCGCCATGTCGTAGTTCCCACTCTTGCTTTAGGCAAGACTGCTGGTTTAAGGATGACAGTACTTATGTTTGTATGCGACTATGCCTGCCCTACAACAAGTCACAACTGTCGTCCCAACGTTTCCGGCTCACTAGCAGCACCTCACCAAAAAAACAAATAGTAAAAGGTGATTTGTGGCAGCCTTTATGCATGGACTCAAGAGTATGACATCTCAGGGTGTGTCGTGATTAAACGGAGATTACCCGTTTCTCACAGATATATCTGTGTGGATGTATGTGTTTGTGTGCGTGCATGTGTATGAGTGGTGTGAGTGTGCATGCAGAAGGGTGTGTGGGGTGTGGGGGTGTGTGGGTGTTTCTGTGGGGGGCAGGGGTGGGGAGGGGGTCCTACCACCTTTGAGAGGTGGTAGGGGGGGTCGTGGGTGTTGGGGAAGGACTAAGAGGAGGGGGATGGGGAAACCCCAATCAGTGCCAGGGAACAAATTCCCTGGCACTGATAGTGCCTACCCCCATGGATTTCATGGTGGTAGAAAACCCCACGAAATCCATGGTAGCATGCGGGGTCCTGATACTGCCGGCGGTCTAGTGGTGGCCACCGGGCTGGAGACCGAAGTCTCCAGCCCAGCGGTCGATACCACCCTGGTGGTCGATGTGTAAAAGTGGCGGTTTTCCATGGTCGTAATTCAATTTTTTTTTCGCCGGCCTGTTGGTGGTATTACCGCTGCTTTTACACCGACCGCCTAGGTTATAATGAGGGCCAAAGTGTGTAACATGTCCTAATACCCTATCATGATAGGCCTAACCTCCTACCTAAAGGAGAGCTGGGTATGTTAAACCTAATCTGCCAATTCCATGTCCATGAGAGGAGCCCCCAACCCTCGTTACTTTAGAATGAGGTCTCTGAAAAAGACATAAAGGGGGTCATTACAACCTCGGCGAATTATGACTGCTGGCAGCCCTCCGTCCTTTTCCAGACAGAGATCCGCCAGCAGCTATACTGGTGGTCGGCGGGGAAGTGGAGGTTGCTCCACCTCCACTGCCACATCAATAGAACACCGCCCACCGAATCGTGGCTGTGTTCGGTTGACGGGGTGCTGGCGGCAGAGCAGCCCCCAAGGATCCCGTCCCCTCCCGGAGGATCAACGGACCAGGTAAGTTGATCGTCCATTAGGGGAGGGGGGTGGGGGGTGTTGTGTGCTGTGTGCGTGCATGGAGGTGTGCATGTGAGTATGTGGAGGGGGTGTGTGAGTGCGTGTATGCATGCGGGGGGTGTTGTGTTTGGAAATGTGTGCGTGTCTGTCTGTACATATGTCTGTATGTGGGTGTGCGTGTATGACTGTGTGTGTGGCTGTTGGCATGTTTGTTGATATGTGTGCAGGTATGTGTGTTAGTGGTGTCTTCATGCGTGTACGGTGTATGTCTGGGTTGCGATGTTGGGGGTGGGGGTGGGGAGGGGGGACTTCCTGCCACCTTTGGGGGGTGGCAGGGAGGTGGAGGGATGGGGGGAGGGCTCGGGGTGGGGGAGACCCCTATCAGTGCCAGGGAAGGAATTCCCTGGCACTGATAGTGCTTACCGCCGTGGATTTCGTGGCGGTTCCCAACCCCATGAAATCCATGGCGGTCAGCCGGGTCTTGATACCGCCGGCAGTCTTGTGATGGTCGCTGGGCTGGAGACCCAAGTCTCCAGCCCAGCGGTCGTCTCCGCCCTGGCGTTCGGAATGGAGAAGTGGCGGATGATCATGGCGGTAACCGCCATGGTCATAATTCAATTTTTTTTACTGCCAGCCTGTTGGCGGTAAGACCGCCACTTCTCTGCCAACCGCCAGGGTCGTAATGAGGGCCAAAGTATGTAATAGGTCCTAATACCCTATCATGATAGGCCTAACCTCCTACCTAAAGGAGAGCTGGGTATGTCAAACCTAATCTGCCAATGCCATGTCCATGAGAGGAGCCCCCAACCCTTGTTACCTTGGAATGAGGTCCGTAGGGACACGAAGACTGGGTCAGCGTCAAGACGACATGCAGCATCGATATCACCGAAGGTGGCAATGCCCTCTGGTCGGAATCCCTCTGATTGTCTGTCTAAAGTGTGCTGTATTTATACAGATCTACTTGGACCCCTGACATAGGTGTGTTCCAAAACAATAGATACCAGGCATGCTTGGTACGGCAATTAATATGAACAATTCCCTCGAAAGCATGAAGAGGGAAAGTACCTAAATGTGAACACCTACAGTTTGTTTGTCTTTGTCACTTGATCTTGACACCTTAGCGCAGTGGCACTGATAATGTAACTCATAACAAATGTCCTAACCATAAACAAGGCAGCCATTTTACAAGAATTAAATAATTAAATGGGGTAAGACAGAGCAAGCTAAGTATGTTAAAAGTCACTAGGTGACGGGGGCACGAGTCTGCAAGCCAAAGGCTGAGCTAACTCCTGTTATCCCATTAAAATAAACTAGGATTCACTACTTAGCGTACTTAGGGTTAGGTAGGAACCTCTTGCCCATTCAGTGGGTCATTACTGAAAGCTGGGGACCTAATCTGTTAATATTGTATAATTTTCCAAGCAGTCACGGACCCCCTGAGGAGGCTTTGCGGACCCCCAGTGGTCCCCGGACAACAGGTTGATAACCACTGTCCTAAGGTGTGATGGTTGAGTAAGATGGCGCGGTCCACCATATCGAAGGCTACAGAGAGGTCCGGGAAATTCAGCGCACTGGCATGGCCTTGATAAAAATCTAAATCTTAAGTCAGACAGGAGAACGATTCTGTATTATACGATGCCTGAATACCAGCCTGAAAGCTGGCAAGAAAGTTGGTTCCTTGTAAATGGTTAAATAATTTTTTTGTATCAAGGTTTTCGATAATCTTAGCAAAGAGAGGACGTAAAGAAATCAGACAACAGTTCTTAGGAAAACACAGACGAGTCCCCAGGCTTTTCAAGCAGCAGCACAACCGCCTCATCAATAACCACTTACAAAAAAACCCTGCTCCGGAGAAACATTTAAAAGAGCAAGGAGAGAGTCGATAATGAAACCTGAACATTGTTTAAGAATCAAATAAGGACAGGGGGTGCAAACACCAGCCCGATTTGATAGTGACTAATGCTGAATGTAACACAGCTCTACAGGATTTGTAATATACACTCTAATACGAAAGATCGTATCCACAAAGTATGCATTCAATTCGTCACAGAAGTACTGGGTAGCAGACATCCCCTGAGGGATGCTCGTTGTATCAGAAGATTCCTTGACTATACCAAAAACCCTTCTTTAGATTCAACAAGACACTATAAAAATTTTCCTTCATGCTAAAAACACACATATACAAGGAGGCAAACCTTTTTAAAGTCACTAATGGGACAGTCTTCATAATTCCTCCACCGAATCCTCTCCAATTCTCGAAGTTTAGTTTTAGCAGCTTTAAGATTCTGAGAAAACCTAGGTGCAAGTTGGGCTAGTTTTTTCCATTTTGAGATCATGGGTGTATGCCTGTTTGTTACCTCTCTAGTCCAATAAATTAAGGTGATGATTGGGAATTCACCGATTTTTGTATCGTAAATCTGACTTGCTTTAGAGAATTGGTCATGTCAGACACTTTGCTCCCCTATCGGAATGGTATCAGTTGTATGTTACAGGGAGACTCGCCATATAGCAAAGAGATGTGGAATTTTACGCAAAAGCATATTGTGGGTCCAAACATGATCCAAATCCATGGGGCCAATTTATAATTTCGCAGACGGAGGTTTGGCAGCCAGGGCGACAGAGTCCTTTACACCGCACCTCCACTCGCCAAATTATGAAATGACCACCAAGCTGACGGTCATTTTTTAAAGCATGGCCAATAAGCGACATAATAGCGGTTCCTGTCAATGCTTTTTGCAGTTTGAGGCACGGCTACCTCAAGTATGGTGGGTTGTATAGCAAACTTTTTTGTTTTCAAAAAGAAAATCCCAAATAGGAATTTTCTTTTTGAAAATAAAGACAATGCCCCCCTTGCCATGTGCCATGGGAGGTGGGCGGAACTACAGGTCACACTTTGGCGGTCCTTACACCTTTGGGCCGTCGGAGGAGTTTTCTGACTAGAGGAGCATAAATTCTATACGAGTGAAAATGCAAATTTTTTTGGAACCACCTTTTTTATGGCTCCTGCTTGATGAATCTGTATGTAACGTGTCCAGAAGAACCCAGCGTAAATTAATTATTTTATTGGAAAATTTGAGGCAGATTCATCAAACTACATTAATGTTCTTAACAAGAAAAGTGTAATGATGTAACATGGCTCCATGCCAGAACACTGGGCATGGAACCAGCTTGTTCTGAAGTTCTGTCATGCAGGGTTCTCTGCATGACAGTTGATATGCTGGCTGTTGGTTGAGGCTGTAATAAATACCTCCTACCATATATCTTCATCTGGTGTGGATTCACTTTATTACACTGGCGACGATTGGGCGGAGAAAGGAACACAGAGGAAGGGACAGCCTCAACAACAACAAAGAAGGAAGAGCTTGGATTATTTAAGAGAAAAACAGAGATAACTTACAGAGACGTGCTGGGAGAGGATCGAGCGTCTTGCAGCATGTTCTAGCGGAGAAAAGTGTGAAATTGCGGTTGTAGGGGCTTTGTGGAAAGCTGTTTGAGCATTTACTGAGGATCAAAGTGGTCTCTGTATGCTTCACGACGTCAGAAGGTCAGTGAGCAATTGGAAAAGGACTGAAAGCTGTGGGAATTGTTGGCGGCCATCTTGAGTGTGGTGGAAGGAGAAAAACAAGCCAGATTGACTGAAGAAAATAGACTGGATGTGTGGTTGCGGCCATTTTGAGTGAGGAAAACGATCCGAGATTGCTCAAAGAGAAAGCAAGCCCAACTGCCTGAAGAAAACGGACCAAATGTTTCGTGGCGGGCATCTTAGATGAAGAAGAAGGAATTTTTTTATTTTAAAAAAATATATTTTTACAGCGCAATTGTTGGAGGACATCGAAGAAGAACATCGACAGTCTATTAGAAGTTGAAACTTAGACGGAGACTGGATAAGGATCACTATATTGGTTTGTGGTCACGGGAATATACGTTTCTTTGGAAACTTTATTGCACTTGTGGAATACAAGTATTGGGCGTTGTAAAATGAATTAAACTGAAAAGGTCGTCTCTGCGGTGACAAACACACCTGAAGACCCGTGTTTGATATAGCGGCATTGTGCTGGGACATACAGTGACTGGCACACCTTTTGGACTTTAAGTACTTTTAGCAACTAGTAGGGTTTGGAATATATTGTGGGGAAGAAGTGTTTTACACCTCTTGTGAGTATGCAGAATGTTACGGCGCCGCCGTTTTTCTTGTCAGATCCAGGAGAACCGGTTATTAAGTGGAAGAAATGGAAAAAGATTTTTGAGAATTATGCCAGGGTGTGTGGTACGAATTTGAGTGGTGAAAGGAAGCAGGCACTTTTGTTACATTGTTTAGGGGGTGAAGGACAGGAGGTGTTGGAAAATCTACCTCCATTGTCGCAAGCTGATCAGAGGGGGTTGAATGAATATGAAATATGTGCAAGACAACTAGATTTACATTACTTGCCAAAGATAAGTACTATTATGGAAAGGTACCATTTTGGTTTGCGGGAGCAAGGGAAAGAGGAGAGTGTTGAAGAATATATTACGGCTTTACGGAAGTTGGCTTCAAGTTGTAAATTTGGGGCGTTGGTAGAAGAAAGGATTAGAGATCAGTTTGTGTTGAGGTGTTGCAGTGATAAAGTGAGGGAAGAACTCTGGCTAAAGGACGAGCCACCGTTGGATGAGGTTGTTAGTATTGCAAAAAGGGTAGAGCATATGTTAAAGTGTGTTGGAGAACTAAGTAAAGCACATAAAGAAGACAAGGTCAGTGTAAAAGCACAAGAAGTGGAGTGTCAAGTCATACAAAAAGATGAGAAGGAAAAAAAGTATGAGGGTGTCCGTGAGAAAGGTGTTGTAATAGAAAATAGCGGAGGAAAGACACAGGGGAATAGGAGGTTTGCAACACCTTTTCAAGGAAATTGCTACAGATGTGGAAGATTTGGACATATGGCTAATGCAAGTGAGTGTCCTGCTAATAGGATTACTTGTAATGTTTGCGGAAAAAGAGGACATTTTGGAAAAAATTGTAGGATGAGGAATAGGAGAGATTCTAGATCAGAAATAAAGGAAGTCAGTTTTCAAGTTAGTGAGAGTGAGGTGGAACATCCCTCTGAGTGGGTTTTGGTGGGGAATGTTAGAGTCAAAATGAAATTTGATTCGTGCTCTCACATCACGTTTCTCTCAAAAGATTTTTTTATGAAGAATTTTCAAGGAAGAAAGAAACTGTTCAAACCTAATATTAAACCTACGGGTTATGGTGGGTTGCCAATTAAGTTATTAGGTTATTTTGATGACTGCATTGAGTACAATGGTAGGTTCACTGATGCTGGGATTTATGTTGCTGAGAGGGGTGATAATTTGTTGAGCTGGAGTCATCAAGCAGGCTTGGGTGTCATTCTCAATCCTAATGCACATCCATCTGTTCAGGTACAATCTATTGAGGGTGACGAAAACAAGTTTGTGAGAGCTTTTGGTGAATTGTTCAGTGACACCTTGGGGTGTTTAAAGGGGTACAATCACCATATAAAGTTGAAACAGGGCGCAGTACCAGTTGTGGCAAAAGTTAGACGCATTCCCATTTGTGTCCAAGACGCTGTACAAAAAGAGATAGATAAATTGTTGTCCATTGGTGTTATACAGCCTGTAGAGGCAACGGAGTGGTTAGCTCCCATTGTTGTGGCACGTAAACCAAATAATGAAATCCGTCTATGTGTGGATCTTCGTGCCTTAAATAAAGAAGTGGCGGTTGACAAGTTCCCACTTCCCAATATTGAGGAATTAGTATCATCGTTGGATGGTGCTTGCTATTTTACCACTCTGGATATGGCATCAGCATACCATCAGGTTCCGTTCAGTAAAGAGTGTCAAGAATTAACGGCTTTTATTACGCCAATGGGGGCCTTCAAGTTTTTGCGTATGCCGTTTGGGCTGGTTTCTGCGGCCTCAGTATTCCAGAGGATTATGGAAGATCTTTTTAAAGGCATTTCAGGCATAAAGTGCTACCAGGATGATGTATTAATATGTGGGAGAAACGTGAGAGAACATGATGAGAGGGTGCATGCTGTGCTTAAAAGGATGCTTGATGCTGGGTTATCTCTTAGGCGAAGCAAATGTAAATTTGGAGTCACTGAACTGGACTATTTGGGTCATCATATTTCACGGCAGGGGGTGAGTCCTAAAAAGGATTTGGTGGACACTATCGAAATGTTAAAAGAACCGTGTACAAAAGATGAGGTTTCTTCATTCTTAGGTATGGCAGAATTTTATAACAAATTTATACGAAATTTTGCAGATAAGACAGTAAATTTAAGGAAGTTGATGTGTAAGAATGCAGAGTTTGTTTGGACGGAAGAGTGTGGTACAGAATTTAAACAAGTAAAAAATGATCTCAGGAATGCACCAAACTTACAAGCTTTTGTACCTGGGAATCCCACTTTCATTGTTACTGATGCGAGTATAAAGGGGCTGGGTGCTCTTCTTTTTCAGATCAGGAAGGGCCAAGAGGTGCTAATAGCTTGTGCTTCAAGATGCTTGAAAGGGGCAGAGATATGTTATTCTGTTATAGAGAAGGAAGCGTTGGCAATATTCTGGGCCATAAACAAGTTCAGAAAATTTGTGTGGGGATCTTCTTTCGTAGTCAGGTCTGATCATAAACCCCTGAAAGAAATTTTTGAGAAGAAGGGTTTGGACTCGATTTCCTCGAGGATCAGGAGATGGGTCATTTCCTTACAGGAGTATAACTTCATGTTTGAATACATTCCGGGAAAGACAAATGTAACGGCAGACTGTCTGTCGAGATTGGTGGAGGTGGTAGAGAATGATAAATCTCAGGATGAAAATGATCAATGTGATGCTGAGTGTGGCATAAGAGTTTGTGATGTTACGCTGGGGGCTGTAAAGGAAGATGAATGGAGGGATGAGTTGCAAAAGGATAGTGAATTGTGTTCTGTGATGTCTCTTTTGGATCAGCATAAGTCTCGAAGTCTGGTTAAACCTTGGTCGTTAGTTGCGAATGAGTTAGCCGTTGTTGATGGTGTTCTAATGAGGGGCACAAGAATGATTCCCCCATTGAGTTTGAGAGAAGTCATCGTGAACATGGCTCATGAAGGGCATATGGGCATTTCTAAAACCAAAGAGCGCATCCGTCAGGATTTCTGGTGGCCTGGATTAGATTTGATGGTGGAACGTACTGTTAGGGAGTGTACACCTTGTCAAGCTAGTGATAAGGTACTCAAACCAAGATGTTCACCTATGGTTTGTAGAAGTTTACCAAAAAGTCCATGGGATGAATTAGCTATCGATATTGTGGGGCCATTGCATGGAGAACATCAGACTCCTTACCTGTTGGTGTTGCTGGATTTGTATTCACGATGGGTGGAGGTGAGTTTGGTGAGAGAGATCACTTCTCAATCGGTGATCAGTTTTTTAGAATCTGTGTTCAAACGCAAGAGTTTTCCTAACTCTATTCTTTCTGACAATGGTCCGCAGTTCTGTTCTGCTCAGATGGAGGAGTATTTTGTAAAATGTGGAATTGTACATAAAAAAATTGCGTTATATCATCCAGAGGCGAATGGTGCTTTGGAGAGATTTAACAGGACTTTAAAGGAGAGTATACAATTAGCAAAGGTAAACTGTTTAGATTGGAGAAAAGAACTGCAGGGTCGTATAACAGCTTACAGGTACACTCCTCATGCATCAACGGGGAAAACTCCTTTTGAACTGCTCAGGGGAAGGTCTCCAAATACTTGTTTGTGTCCTGGCTGGATGGTTGCTGGGAAGGGTTTGAAAAACAATGGTATTGGGGAATGGAGAGACAAAGAAGTGTCTCTGCAAAGCAAAAGGAAGATTTATGTTGATAAAAGGAATAATGCGAAAGTTACAAATTTTGAGGTTGGAGATAAAGTAAAGGTCAAAGCTCCTGTTGGGTGTCAAAATTGGTCAAAATATACCTCTCCAAAAACTATCATTAAGCTGTTTAAAAATGCTGTCAAGACGGATGATGGTCGCATCTGGAATCATAGTCGTGTAGCACATTTTGGGGGGTGTGGTGTGGCCGACAGGAGAGATGATACTTCTTATCGTTTTCCCTCTGACATTGATTTAAGGTCTGATAATACTCGTAGGAGTGTCAGAACACGCAGGTTTCCTTTACATTTGCGTGATTTTGTGTAGTTCTTTCTACCCTCTTTTTCTTTCTGTTCAAATGTGTTTTTTGTTCTCATGTTATTTCTGTTCTAATGTAAAGAGGAAGAAGTGTAATGATGTAACATGGCTCCATGCCAGAACACTGGGCATGGAACCAGCTTGTTCTGAAGTTCTGTCATGCAGGGTTCTCTGCATGACAGTTGATATGCTGGCTGTTGGTTGAGGCTGTAATAAATACCTCCTGCCATATATCTTCATCTGGTGTGGATTCACTTTATTACAAAAAGCCTTTTCAATGGAAAGTTTGACCTAACCATAACTACACAGGCATACATTTATTACACAGTCAGACTTTATCCTGAAAATGCACTTTTTAGTTTTTCCAATACCTTTGATGCTGTTTGACAGAGATCATGCTCTATGCCCCACCCCGTGCCTGAAGGGTGAGCTTTCCGATGGTTGCGAGGCCATGAAGTGTGGGTGCAGGCCTGGCTAGATGCTGAGCATAATGGAGATCAGATGGCCACAAAGGTTTGGACACATGGCCTGGCTGGCGCACAACCCTCACTGTGAACCACCCCCATTGAGCACAACTAAAGGCTGCATAGTGGTTGCGTGTGTTGAGAATTGGGTGTCGGGCCTTTCAAGAAACCAAGCCTTATGTCCCATCTACATTTTTTTTTAAATCATGTTTTGCAGCTGTGGCAGTGTTGTGAGGACCTCCTGGACTCGAGTTGGTATCCCTTGTTTTAGCTCTGTTACATGCATTTTTTGTTTGATCGGCTTCTAGGAATCTGTGATGAGTTTTTTAATTAGCCTCTGAACGACATATAGTTAGTACTTCCTTCCCAAGGCAGGCCATCAATTACTTTGCACAATGTGCCCATTCAGGAGACTGCTTCTAACATCTAGACACAGCATTGCATCAGGACTGTAGCTCCACCACAGTGTTGCTTATTATATAAACGGTGCACTGACCCGGAAGAAGCAGAGGGCATTTCAGCAACGACCATCCTAGGATGCTTGCTGAGTGACATGCAGATCGACTGTCGCTGATCTACCAGCCTCCTGAGAGGATTGGCATTTACCTCGCAGACTGACTCCTGATGCAGTTTCCATGTATTGGGCTGGGACTAGTCCCTCAAATCGGGTCAGGCAGAAAGGGTACACCTGCTATACTCTCAACATAGACTTAGGGTTAGGGAAGAAGCTCTAGAACATCTAGAACCACAATTATCATGGTGGGATTGTTTCTCTTCTTTACCATGTTCTTAATGCTGATTACCTTGCTTTGTTTCATCTGCCTCATAATCACAGCTCACTCTCTATATGCAAGATTGTGATTGTTTCAGTAGATGTATTGAAAACGTACCTCGCATTTCTGTGTCTCTCCTTCCTATGCACAAGTGATATCACAAAAGGAGTAAGATCTGTTTCCAGGACTTCCCTCAGGAGTCTGAGTGTCATGTTCAGGTTACCATGGTCACCTTTTACCACAGTAGGTTTGGGAGTTCATGTGAGGTACTCTGAGCTAGCCAAGAGTTAGGCAGACCGGAACTAATGGTGTGGATACACTTAGGCGGTCATTTTGAACCTGGTGGTAAAGACCGCACCGCTGGCGGTTGCAGTAACTACTGCCAACAGGCTGGCGGTTCAGGATGTCACACAAAGAAGCACTTGAAAAACAGCCAGCGGCCCAACCAATCACCACCACTCTGGGAGCGCTGCCGACTACGGCAGAAGCCATCTTCAGGCAGAAAGGTCCTACACGGCCACCATATTATGAACCACCACACTGCCAGCATTTCCGGGGTGGGAACCACCCCCACGCAAAGCCTGGTGGAAACAACCCCTATAAAGGGAAACACTCACCGGAGGTCCACAGAACACGCCCATGCCAACATGGAGCAAGAGTTAGAAGTAATGACAGTTCTTCTCCTTGCCTTATTCCTCCAGGACTGTGACCACTGATGAAGACGACTGTAAGTACCGCAGCCTAGCACACATGGGAGGAAAGGGCACAATTACCCACACCACAACGCAGACACTCCCACCCCTCCCAAGCCATACATACCCAAATAAAATGTACTTAACAGACATATCCAATCATATAATGAACAAATGCACACACCTGTGTACACCATTCACCCACAGTTAAACGGTGGACAACGGGAAAAAATGTAACCAACAAGTCTGTGTGCCAGATATATTATATACACAAAATAAAATAAATGAACAATGTCCAAACAAGGCCATAGGCCAGTCCCACTGCAATGTCCGGAAGGGCAACTAAAGCCCACACTTTACTCCCACAATCACATAAAGGCTCCACTGGGCAGGTTGGATGTATGTGGAGTGGATGTGTTTTGGAAGGAGGGTGGGTGGACACAGTGGCGGAGGTAGACATAGCAACGTGAATGCCTTCCAGGAATGCATTGCATTGCTACCTCTGGGATGCCAGCCCCTGGATGGCATTCACGATGGTTGTCTGCTCTACAGAGATGGTTCTCGGGAGGTCAATAGCCTCCTCAGTGAGGGCAGCAGGGCCGACTTGGGCAGGAGAAGAGGTGCCTGGGGTGAAGGTGATGCCCACCCTCCTGGCTGAGCCGGCATGGGCAACTCGGTGGGGAGCTACTGGGAGGGTGGTGATGGAATTGGGGAGGGTGGAAGATGCCAAAGAATGGGTGGGCCCACTAGGGTCTGCCACCACCAGGAGCTGCCATCGGAGGAGGTGTCGGAGTCACTATCTCCAGTGGTAGTTGCCTCCCCGTGGTACTCCCCTTGCCCTCCAACCCACTATTCCCCTTGGCGTCGGTCGGCTCTGCCTCCTAAGAACCGTGGGCTGCAGCATCCCCACTCATTGGTGCCTCAGCTCCCTTGCCAGATGATGCTAAAGCACACAAGGACACAAGAGCACAGAGGGCTGGGGGGAACAAAACAAGAAAGGAGTATGTCAGACCAAGGTGAAACATACCTGTTTGCACCCATACACTCCAACCCATCTCAGGCATTAACCCCCATCAGGCACAATAATTGTCATGAATGCCCCTGACTGCTAGGCATGATCCCACAGTATACTACATGTCCATCCTGGCCCTCTACTCTGATGCACTTTGCAATAGGATACAATGAGAGACGATGTCAAGACAACAAATCTGCAAATCCATGAGGCTACATATGAACCAATAGGCCAAACAGGGGACCCCTCACAGGTCTACATTCCCAGGCATATCAATCTAAGGACACCATCCCACGGACATAGAGGGGGCAGGACTGCAGGGACACACCTATCTATGGGCCCGTCACTACACTGCATGCACCCCATGACCCCTAACAGCACTCAACATAGTAGCATCACAATAGTGTTGGTACTCACCCCCTTGTGGCTGCTGTACTGCCTTCAAGCACCCATCCAAATCTGGATGGGCCACTGCCAGTATGCGGGCCATTAGGGGGGTTAGAGTCCGATGGGCACCTCTCCCACGTTGGGAGGCCATCCCCAGCTGGGCCTCTCCAGTCTTCCTGGCCCAGCCCGCAGGTCCTCCCACCGATTCCTGCAGTGGGTGCTCTGCCAGTTGTAGACCCCAAAGGTCCGCACTTCCTTGGCCATGGCTTGCCACAATCCTTTCTTCTGATGGGTGCTGACCTGCATGGGACGCACAGAGTAAAAACAGACGTCAGTGTGGGTGAGCCATTCACAAATGCCATGCCAGTTCAACCTGACATGGCCAGATAGACAAAAAGCCAACACAACAACTGCCAGACATATTACGGCTGAACATCCAAACTGCCCACAAAAACGCCTACAATCATCCACAGCATTCACACACTTTCATGGATGTCAAATAGCAATATACCTGAGCCTCTGGTCGCCCATACAGTTTTGCATACAGGGGTAGGACCCCGTCCACCAGCTTGTCCAACTCCTCCGTGGTGAAGCCTGTAGCAAGTGCCATTTTAAGGACCAGAGTCAGGAGACAGCAGCACACGCAGTGGAGTTTAGTCCCTCTCTATGTGCAAGAGCGGAGTGGCAAGGGCAAAGTAAAATGGCGGTATTTAGCCACGTCGGTGTGTGATCTTGATTGGCCCTGCATCCCCATAGACGCCAATGATATCCAATGACCAGGTGCATGGCTGTGAACACCAGGGGAATGAGGTCACTTCCTACACTACACTACTTGTAGGGCAGGGGGCTGCCATTTTGCATCCACCATGCCTTCATAGTCTGTCCGGGGTCCCAGTCCATGGCTCCATTCCAGCTCCCCTTCGTCGAGTACTGTTATGTACACTGGTCATCATCATAGTATCATGGTGGGATGTGTGCCTACACTGTTATGCAATGTAACATACACACCTCACCATACATTGCCCTGCAGGAATGCCACGTTCTTTGGGGCTGTGTGAGGGACAATTGTGTGGCATGTACAACATGATTAGTGTTGGAATGGAAGTGTATGTTCCAACTCATTTGTCTCTCTTCCTCCCCATAGGTACAGACCCATGTGGCGAGGAAGGGCCCCATCTGTTTACAGACCCCTGGTTGATCTGGCCACCATGGAGGAACGTCACATCATCATCATCAATTACCGTCTGAATCGAGCCACAATCCTGGAACTCTGTGCACTTTTCTGATGCCACCAAATAGGAATCCCCATGCCATACCTACAACTGTGCAGGTACTATTTGTGCTACATTTCTTAGCCACAGGCTCATTCCAAGTGACAGTGGGCATGGCAGGCGGTGTATCTCAGCCAGTGTTCAGCCACATCCTGTCCAAATTCCTGAACTCATTCGTGCAACACCTGCAGACTTATGTCCAGTTCCCCCAAAGGGCTGATTTCACCACCATAAAATCTGTATTCTATGTTACTGCTGATATCTCCCATGTGATAGGTGCCATTGATGGTACCCACATAGCCCTCATACCCCCAAGAGTAAATGAACAGGTGTTCAGGAATCGTAAGAACTTCCACTCCATGTCCAATTGGTGTGTTCTGCTGATCAGTA
Organism: Pleurodeles waltl; assembly: GCF_031143425.1. Lineage (NCBI taxonomy): Eukaryota > Metazoa > Chordata > Amphibia > Caudata > Salamandridae > Pleurodeles > Pleurodeles waltl. The sequence continues at coordinate 206,986,084 of NC_090441.1, forward strand.
CATTTCTCAGGTCAGTGTAAGGTTCCCAGGATCAGTCCATGATTCCTTTGCCTGAGAAACAGCAGTGTGCCACACATGATGGGACAACTACAGGGGAACAGAGCTTGGCTCATAGGTGAGTGTGTATGCCACTGTACTAGTGGCATAGCTGACAGGCAGGCTGCATGCAAGTAGAAAGTGTGTGCATTAACCCTCTTTCACCCACTTTTCCAGGGGATTCTGGCTACCCAAACATGCAATGGCTACTGACACCTGTGAGAAATCCCAGGACTGATGGAGAAATCCATTATAATGAAGCACATGGTCGCACTAGGAGGGTGATAGAGCGGACCATAGGACTCCTGAAGGCAAGATTTTGTTACCTGCCTCTCTCTGGAGGATCCCTGTGCTATGGCCCTGACAAGGTGTGTCAGATAGTGGTGGCCTGCTGCATGCTACACAACTTGGCTGTGAGGAAAGATATCCCACTTCTGGATGAGGAGGATGTTGTCCAACCACCCCTGCCACATCAGAGGATGGATGAGAGTGATGTGGAAGAAGAGGGGGAAGATATCAACACCATGACACAGCTAATTTGGCTATACTTCCAGTGACTCTGTGGTACATTTCCCATTCTGCAAATGGGTTCCCTGCATTGCTTCAGGGTGACTGATGTGCTAAGTGCTGTGGTGTCCCTTACCAGTGATGTGGCAGATTTATGGATGCAGAAACAGATGTGTGTTACAGCAATGGAATGTACAGTGCGACATACTCAATCACTAGAGTCTGTTAGACCCCCTCCTGCAATGTAAGCGGCCCTACGGTGGTAACTGGCTAATACATACACATTAAGATTTGTTTGCCAATAGTAAATGAGGACAGATATTTTGTGTGTACAAGTGTATTTATTGGCAGATAAACATACGTGAGTGATAGGACAGTGGAAGGGAGTGGGCACTTGGTGGACAATTTACTCTGGTACATTTCCACAGCTGTTGGTAGCACAGGGGCATAGTCAATGGGGCCATTTAAAGGTGGTGAAATGGCAGTGGCATGTCAAGAAGGTAGCACAGAGACACAAAAGGGAGACAGTTCAGGGCAGAGTCACTTCCTAGCAGTGGGCTTGGTCTTGGCGGTTGTTTCACTGGGATGTCTGGGCCTGAGGACACGTTTGGGACGGGGTACCTGGGCTGCAGGGGAAGGGGTGCCGGTGTCCTGTTAGTCCTCTGGCAGTGACACCAGCTGCTGCAGATGTTGATGGCAGGGCAGTGTCCTGGCTAGTGAAAGTGGCCTGCAGGTGGGTGGAGGACTCAGGCTGGATATTGGTCTGTCACTGCAGCACCCCTGCAATGGAGGCCATAGTATCACTGAACTGTTTCCGTTGCTCCATGGCCTCCTGGTGGTGTGCTACCTGCATCTTTTGATTCTCCTCCAAGGTGGCCATGATCTGGCCCATCCTGTCCTGGGTATGGTGGTATGCTCCTTGGACCTCAGCAATGACCTCCTGGGCAGCAGCATCCCTCTTGGGCCACCCCCCTGGGCCACTGTTCCCCTTCCACTGGCCCTAGCCCCCCTGTGCCAGTGTCCCTTGCACAGGTCCCACTTGCACTGGGCGCTTCATCATCCTGCCTGGTGGTGGGTGGAGAGTCGTGCCTCTTTCCATGTGGGCGGCCAGTCCGTGGTCTGGTGACACTGGTATGGGGGCTTTGGGCCAGAGCTGATGGTGGTGGCTGAGTGGTTGGGGTGTCAGTGGTGTCCTAGGTGGGGCTTCTGGAAGGTGACTCTCCAGGAGTGTGGGATGGGCCAGGGATTTCTTCTGTGTCCAGACATCCCACTGCACTCTCCTGAGTAGGGCCTTCTTCTTCAGGTGGAGGACTGGCAGTCCTTGATGTCTCCGTCAGGGTGGCATGGGTGCTGGTACCCGTGGGTGAGAAAATAGAGATGTGGGTGTCCTGCACTTTCTTGTCCCTTGCAGCACTGCTCACCAGTTACTGGTGGTTAGATTCCCATGCAGTGGCATGCATGGTCCCTTTGTGTTTTTTTAATGCATTTGGTGAGGGGGTGGTGGTGCATTCTGGGTGTTGTAGTGCTCCTGACATTACATGCATGGATTGGTGACTGTGCACAGGGGGCTAGATAGTGATTTGTATGGGGGGTTGTGGGTATGCAGGAAAGATGGATAGGAGTGTGTGGGTGTTGTGGGCTGGGTAGGGGATGGCGGCATGGTGGTAGTGAGAGGGATGAGGAAATACATGCATTACAGGCGTGGTGACTTACCCGACTCCAGTCCTCCAGGGAGTCCAGTGAGGCCCTCCGGGTGCAGGATAGCCAAGAGCTTCTCCTCCCAGTCAGTGTATTCGGGGGTGGAGGTGGGGGACCACCGCCAGTCTTCTGTACCGCAATATTGTGTTGTGATGCCATGGAGCACACCTTCCCCCGCAGGTCGTTCCATCTCTTCCTGATGTCATCCCTTGTGCGTGGATGGGTTCCCACTGCGTTGATCTTGTTGATGATCCTCTGCAATAGCTCAATTTTCCTCGCCAAGGGTGTCTGCTGCACCTGTGAGCCAAATAGCTGTGGCACGACACATAGTATCTCATCCAACATGGTCCTTAGCTCCCTGTTGGTGAAGCGGGGGTGCTTAGGGGTTGCCATGGTGCGTGTTGTGGGTGGTGTGTTGTAGGTGAGTTGGTGACGGTGCTGTTGTGTGGTTGGGAGTGTGGTTTATGATGGTGGGTGTGCAGTGTGTGTGTGTAAGTGGTGATATTGTGTGTGTGACTTGTGTGATGGTTTGTTTGGTGTCTGCTTTCTGGGGTGTCAATATGTGTTGTGCTATTGGCATAGGATAGGATTGTGGGGTGTGTGTATGTGTCTTATAGTGGTGTGGATGTGTGTCAGGTGTGTGCTTTTCAAATGGGCCAATGTGTGCCTTTGTTGTTGGCGGTTCACACTGCTGGCCACGGCGGTTGGTACCGCCAATGGTCGTTCTCCATTCACTGACAACAGCACTGATTTGTGCATCATTATTTGGTGGACGGGGTGTGTGTAGGGATGGCGGTGGCGGGGTGCTGTGTCCTGCATTTCCACCGTCGTTGGCCATGGAGGTGAGTGGTGGTTGTGATTTCTTTTGAGGTATGTGCTTTTGGCATCATTATTCGGGGGTATGCAGTACACCGCCACTGGTGGCCTTTTGTTCACCGTCAACATGGCGGTCAGCAGTGATTGCCGCCAAGTTCAGAATGAGGGCCTTAGTCTCCCTCACAGTGCTGACCTGCCATCCTGCCGTCCTAAACAAGCAGTCCTATTAAAGTAGAAACTGTATAACAGTAGGACTGTCAAGTGTCAGGAATTCCCAAGGTGCCTCCTGTGTTATCTGTCAGCGTCCCCAGGGATTATGGTTAAATCATAACTCTCTTCTTGGTTAAACCTTCATGTTTCTAAATAGACATAATGGGGGTCATTCTGACCCTGGCGGCCGGTGGCCGCCAGGGCCACCGACCACGGGAGCACCGCCAACAGGCTGGCGGTGCTCCCACAAGCATTCTGACCGCGGCGGTTCAGCCGCGGTCAGAAACGGAAAGTCGGCGGTCTCCCGCCGACTTTCCGCTGCTCAGGGGAATCCTCCATGGCTGCGGAGCGCGCTCCGCAGCCATGGGGATTCTGACACCCCCTACCACCATCCTGTTCCTGGCGGGTCTCCCGCCAGGAACAGGATGGCGGTAGGGGGTGCCGCGGGGCCCCTGGGGGCCCCTGCAGTGCCCGTGCCCATGGCATGGGCACTGCAGGGGCCCCCGTAAGAGGGCCCCGCAAAGTATTTCAGTGTCTGCCATGCAGACACTGAAATACGCGACGGGTGCAAACTGCACCCGTCGCACCCCTGCAACTACGCCGTCTCAATTCTGAGCCGGCGTCCTCGTTGCAGGGGCATTTTCTCTGGGCCGGCGGGCGCTCTTTTGGAGAGCGCCCGCCGGCCCAGAGGAAATGTTAGAATGGCCGCCGCGGTCTTGTGACCGCGGTGCGGTCATTTGGCGGCGGAACCTTGGCGGACGGCCTCCGCCGTCCGCCAAGGTTAAAATCAGGCCCAATGTGTTGTGTTACACATTTGGTTTTATCAATGCCTGTTTTACCAATGCTTGTTTGCTAATGTGAGCAGGAGTAGACATGTGCTTCTAATTGGGTGTGGTGTAGACATGTGCTTCTAATTGGGTGTGGGGACTCATCCACATGTGGAAACTCAACTGCTTTCCTGATTGGCTATAAATAGCAGAGTGAAGCATGCCTCCCTGCTTGTCTTTGTTTTGCTTCCTGATCTCAGCATCTGATTTGGCAGTCCAGCCCCTGATGTCATTCTCGTATTCAGGACTTTTAAGGCAATTCTTTTCTTTGTTCCTGTACCAGCTGACACCAGGCATTCCTCTAGCACTCCGGAAAAGACTGCAGCTAAGTGACTAGTATTCTCCAGGGAGTTTGTTCTTTGAGCGCCGCGCTTTCCTAGAACAGCTGGTGTATTTCAGACCTCGTATTTTGGCAGAGTGCTTATCTTGAAGAGACAAATGCATTTCTGAACAATCTACATTATTATTGTAGCTACTTGCCTAAATGTGCTTCAGTAAATCTGCTTGAGCTCAAGTACTACAAAAAGTGAAAGTGCAAATTTAAAAGAACATTTACGTGACTTTTCTTTCTCTAATAGCATAACTCTTAGATTTAAATTGTCATTCATCCATGTGTTTCAGGTTTGAGGAATTTGCTTTTGAAGGGTTTTTCACACACACAGTGAAACCAAACCAAACTGTGCCACCCTAACTGTTTAAACCTAGAGTGGACATTTGCATTTCTTGGATTGTTTTTGTTCCTTTTAGTTTAACCTTATGCATGCAGGAAAGTTATACGTGATATAATTAATGCCCTTGTTTGTCTTTCGTACGCATGATAAGTGCAACCACAGTTCTAATTGTAGTGTGCAACATTGAATCTCTGTGAAGCCAGCCCTAGTGTTGCAGTACTTATTGTTATGGCACTCAGTTTGGGCTTTTGGTAATGCAGTGTTAGTAATTGTGCCAACAGTTATTATCCAAGAAAAGTGCTGGAGCATCCCAGTGTTCTTCTACCGCTCCCGTGCCCATATCAGAAAGAGAGATTCAGTTTCAAGGAAGTTGAGTGCACTAACTATACTATCACTCTGTCAACAATGACCTGCCCCCAGAAGATACAGGGTGCCTGGCTGGACCGGCAAGACGTGGCAGTGTTTTGTCTCTTTCTCTTCTACTCCCCCTTTCCTTTTGGGACACCTGCCGGGGTTTCTGTGTCCACCAGGAAGTGCCGAGAGGTGTTCCAGGAGGTCGTGGGGCATACCATCGCCCCTGCAGACATCCTGCTTTTCAGGTGAGTGGCCCTGGCTCGACAGTCAAGGGACCTGCAGAAAAAACAGACAACAATTTAGGGGTTTCCATTGGTTTTGTAAAGGATCTGTGGATCCCAAACAATTTGTAAAAATGAATTTCTACTAAAAAATAAATATATTTATAAAGTAGGGGTGACTGGGGAGAACCTTTATGCTCATGAAGTGTTTTGTGCACAGCTTTAGGTAGAATCAAATACATTCCTTCAGGTTGCTGAGGAATACCAACTTCAGTTCTGCTGCCAATTTCACTCCATTTCTTTTTTTAAATTCTAGGCATATCGCTCCCCCTGCCGCTGCAGCTCCACCAGCCCAGGCTCCTGAAACCTCCAAGCAAGTCCTGCGAAAATACAGTAAGTACCCCCCCCCCGCCCAGCCCCTCGCCCTGCCCCGCGCTACTCACCTCCTCTCCTGCTTCTTTCTTCATCTTTGATCTTCCTCTGTGCTCTTCATCTGTATTCTTCATCTGTATTCTTCTTTCTTCCCTGCACCCCGTCCTGCGTGTTCTTTTCTTCTGTCTTCATCTGTGTTCTTCTTTTTTCCCTGCACCCCGTCCTGCTTGTTCTTTTCTTCTGTCTTCATCTGTGTTCTTCTTTCTTCCCTGCACCCCGTCCTGCGTGTTCTTTCTTCTGTCTTCATCTGTGTTCTTCTTTTGTGTACTTCATCTCTGTTTCTTCCTTCTCTTCTGCACCACGACCTGCATGTGCTTTCTTCTTCTTTGTCCTTCTTCTGTGTTCTTCATCTGTATACTTCTTCTGTGTACTTCATCTGTGTCCTTCTTCTGTGTTCTTCATCTGTATTCTTCTTCTGTGTACTTCATCTGTGTTTCTTCCTTCTCTTCTGCACCGCGACCTGCGTGTGCTTTCTCCTTTCTTCATCTGTGTTCTCCGTATCCTCTGCTTCTCAGGGCTCTCCTCTTCTGCCAGACTCCTCCTCCTTGACTCTTCTCTCCTCCTCTTCTTTACCCTTCCTCTTGGCTCTTCTCTCCTCTGTTCTTCTGTTCTGGACTCCTCGCTCCTCTTCTTCTTTACCTTCTTCTTGGCTCTTCTCTCTTCTGTACTTCTGCTCCTCGCTCCTCTTCTTCTTTACATTCTTCTTGGCTCTTCTCTCTTCTGCTCCTCGCTCCTCTTCTTCTTTACCTTCTTCTTGGCTCTTCTATCTTCTGCTCCTCGCTCCTCTTCTTCTTTACCTTCTTCTTCTATCTTCTGCTCCTCGCTCCTCTTCTTCTTTACCTTCTTCTTGGCTCTTCACTCGTCTGCTCTTCTGCTCCTGACTCTTCTCTCTGACCTTCCTCACTCCCCTCCACCTCTGTAACCCCCCTCCCCTATCTTCCTATCTTTCTTCCTAACTCCCCGCCACCTTTAGCCCCCCCTCCCCTATCTTTTCTCCCCTCTACCTGACGCCCCACCCTCCGCTTTCCCGCCGCCACCTCCTGCTCGCCCCGCCCCCACCTGTCCCCATTCGTCGCCCCTCTCCCGCCCCCCCACCACCAGCTGACCCCTCCTCCCCCCTCCTCCCTCTTATGGCGGCCGCTGCACGACAGAATTAGCGACCCTTGACCCAAGGGTAGGTCGCTCCCCCTGCCGCTGCAGCTCCACTAGCCCAGGCTCCTGAAACCTCCAAGCAAGTCCTGCGAAAATACAGTAAGTACCCCACCCGCCCAGCCCCTCGCCCTGCCCCACGCTACTTACCTTCTCTCCTGCTTCTTTCTTCATTTTTGATCTTCCTCTGTGCTCTTCATCTGTATTCTTCATCTGTGTTCTTCTTTCTTCCCTGCACCCCCTCCTGAGTGTTCTTTTCTTCTGTCTTCATCTGTGTTCTTCTTTCTTCCCTGCACCCCGTCCTGCGTGTTCTTTCTTCTGTCTTCATCTGTGTTCTTCTTCTGTGTACTTCATCTGTGTTTCTTCCTTCTCTTCTGATCCGAGACCTGCGTCTGCTTTCTTCTTCTTTGTCCTTCTTCTGTGTTCTTCATCTGTATTCTTCTTCTGTGTACTTCATCTGTGTCCTTCTTCTGTGTTCTTCATCTGTATTCTTCTTCTGTGTACTTCATCTGTATTCTTCTTCTGTGTACTTCATCTGTGTTTCTTCCTTCTCTTCTGCACCGCGACCTGCGTGTGCTTTCTTCTTTCTTCATCTGTGTTCTTCATCTGTGTTCTCCGTATCCTCTGCTTCTCAGGGCTCTCCTCTTCTGCCGGACTCCTCCTCCTTGACGCTTCTCTCCTCCTCTTCTTTACCCTTCCTCTTGGCTCTTCTCTCCTCTGTTCTTCTGTTCTGGACCCCTCGCTCCTCTTCTTCTTTACCTTCTTCTTGGCTCTTCTCTCTTCTGTACTTCTGCTCCTCGCTCCTCTTCTTCTTTACCTTCTTCTTGGCTCTTCTCTCTTCTGCTCCTCGCTCCTCTTCTTCTTTACCTTCTTCTTGGCTCTTCTCTCTTCTGCTCCTCGCTCCTCTTCTTCTTTACCTTCTTCTTGGCTCTTCACTCGTCTGCTCTTCTGCTCCTGACTCTTCTCTCTGAACTTCCTCACCCCCCCCACCTCTGTAAGCCCCCTCCCCTATCTTCCTATCTTTCTTCCTAACTCCCCGCCACCTTAAACCCTCTCTACCCTATCTTTTCTCCCCTCTACCTGACCCCCCCACCCTCCGCTTTCCCGCCGCCACCTCCTGCTCGCCCCCACCCCCGCCCGCATTCGTCGCCCCACTCCCGCCCCCAGCTAACCCATCCTCCCCCCCTCCTCCCTCTCATGGCGGCCGCTGCGCGACAGAGTTAGCGACCCTTGACCCAAGGGTAAGTCGCTCCCCCTGCCGCTCCACCAGCCCAGGCTCCTGAAACCTCCAAGCAAGTCCTGCGAAAATACAGTAAGTACCCCCCCCCGCCCAGCCCCTCGCCCTGCCCCGCGCTACTCACCTCCTCTCCTGCTTCTTTCTTCATCTTTGATATTCCTCTGTGCTCTTCATCTGTATTCTTCATCTGTGTTCTTCTTTCTTCCCTGCACCCCGTCCTGCATGTTCTTTTCTTCTGTCTTCATCTGTGTTCTTCTTTCTTCCATGCACCCCGTCCTGCGTGTTCTTTTCTTCTATCTTCATCTGGGTTCTTCTTTCTTCCCTGCACCCCGTCCTGCGTGTTCTTTCTTCTGTCTTCATCTGTGTTCTTCTTCTGTGTACTTCATCTGTGTTTCTTCCTTCTCTTCTGCACCGCGACCTGCGTGTGCTTTCTTCTGTCTTCATCTGTGTTCTCCGTATCCTCTGCTTCTCAGGGCTCTCCTCTTCTGCCGGACTCCTCCTCCTTGACTCTTCTCTCCTCCTCTTCTTTACCCTTCCTCTTGGCTCTTCTCTCCTCTGTTCTTCTGTTCTGGACTCCTCGCTCCTCTTCTTCTTTACCTTCTTCTCGGCTCTTCTCTCTTCTGTACTTCTGCTCCTCGCTCCTCTTCTTCTTTACCTTCTTCTTGGCTCTTCTCTCTTCTGCTCCTCGCTCCTCTTCTTCTTTACCTTCTTCTTGGCTCTTCTCTCTTCTGCTCCTCGTTCCTCTTCTTCTTTACCTCCTTCTTGGTTCTTCTCTCTTCTGCTCCTCGCTCCTCTTCTTCTTTACCTTCTTCTTGGCTCTTCACTCGTCTGCTCTTCTGCTCCTGACTCTTCTCTCTGACCTTCCTCACTCCCCTCCACCTCTGTAACCCCCCTCCCCTATCTTCCTATCTTTCTTCCTAACTCCCCGCCACCTTTAACCCCCCTCCCCTATCTTTTCTCCCCTCTACCTGACCCCCCCACCCTCCGCTTTCCCGCCGCCACCTCCTGCTCGCCCCGCCCTCCCTGCCCCCATTCGTCGCCCCACTCCCGCCCCCAGCTGACCCCTCCTCCCCCCCGTCCCTCTTATGGCGGCCGCTGCGCGACAGAGTTAGTGACCCTTGACCCAAGGGTAGGTCGCTCCCCCTGCCGCTGCAGCTCTACCAGCCCAGGCTCCTGAAACCTCCAAGCAAGTCCTGCGAAAATACAGTAAGTACGCCCCCCGCCCAGCCCCTCGCCCTGCCCCGCGCTACTCACCTCCTCTCCTGCTTCTTTCTTCATCTTTGATCTTCCTCTGTGCTCTTCATCTGTATGCTTCATCTGTGTTCTTCTTTCTTCCCTGCACCCCGTCCTGCATGTTCTTTTCTTCTGTCTTCTTCTGTGTTCTTCTTTCTTCCCTGCACCCCGTCCTGTGTGTTCTTTTCTTCTGTCTTCATCTGTGTTCTTCTTTCTTCCCTGCACCCCGTCCTGCGTGTTCTTTCTTCTGTCTTCATCTGTGTTCTTCTTCTGTGTACTTCATCTGTGTTTCTTCCTTCTCTTCTGCACCACGACCTGCGTGTGCTTTCCTCTTCTTTGTCCTTCTTCTGTGTTCTTCATCTGTATTCTTCTTCTGTGTACTTCATCTGTGTCCTTCTTCTGTGTTCTTCATCTGTATTCTTCTTCTGTGTACTTCATCTGTGTTTCTTCCTTCTCTTCTGCACCGCGACCTGCGTGTGCTTTCTTCTTTCTTCATCTGTGTTCTTCATCTGTATTCTCCGTATCCTCTGCTTCTCAGGGCTCTCCTCTTCTGCCGGACTCCTTCTCCTTGACTCTTCTCTCCTCCTCTTCTTTACCCTTCCTCTTGGCTCTTCTCTCCTCTGTTCTTCTGTTCTGGACTCCTCGCTCCTCTTCTTCTTTACCTTCTTCTTGGCTCTTCTCTCTTCTGTACTTCTGCTCCTCGCTCCTCTTCTTCTTTACCTTCTTCTTGGCTCTTCTCTCTTCTGCTCCTCGCTCCTCTTCTTCTTTACCTTCTTCTTGGCTCTTCTCTCTTCTGCTCCTCGCTCCTCTTCTTCTTTACCTTCTTCTTGCCTCTTCACTCATCTGCTCTTCTGCTAATGACTCTTCTCTCTGACCTTCCTCACTCCCCTCCACCTCTGTAACCCCCCTCACCTATCTTTCTTCCTAACTCCCCGCCACCTTTAACCCCCCCTCCCCTATCTTTTCTCCCCTCTACCTGACCCCCCCACCCTCCGCTTTCCCGCCGCCACCTCCTGCTCGCCCCCGCCCCCCTGCCCCCATTCGTCACCCCACTCCCGCCCCCAGCTGACCCCTCCTCCCTCTTATGGCAGCCGCTGCGCGACAGAGTTAGCGACCCTTGAACCAAGGGTAGGTCGCTCCCCCTGCCGCTGCAGCTCCACCAGCCCAGGCTCCTGAAACCTCCAAGCAAGTCCTGCGAAAATACAGTAAGTACCCCCCCCGCCCAGCCCTTGCCCTGCCCCGCGCTACTCACCTCCTCTCCTGCTTCTTTCTTCATCTTTGATCTTCCTCTGTGCTCTTCATCTGTATTCTTCATCTGTGTTCTTCTTTCTTCCCTGCACCCCGTCCTGCGTGTTCTTTTCTTCTGTCTTCATCTGTGTTCTTCTTTCTTCCCTGCACCCCGTCCTGCATGTTCTTTTCTTCTGTCTTCATCTGGGTTCTTCTTTCTTCCCTGCACCCCGTCCTGCGTGTTGTTTCTTCTGTCTTCATCTGTGTTCTTCTTCTGTGTACTTCATCTGTATTCTTCTTCTGTGTACTTCATCTGTGTTTCTTCCTTCTCTTCTGCACCGCGACCAGCGTGTGCTTTCTTCTTTCTTCATCTGTGTTCTTCATCTATGTTCTCCGTATCCTCTGCTTCTCAGGGCTCTCCTCTTCTGCCGGACTCCTCCTCCTTGACTCTTCTCTCCTCCTCTTCTTTACCCTTCCTCTTGGCTCTTCTCTCCTCTGTTCTTCTGTTCTGGACTCCTCGCTCCTCTTCTTCTTTACCTTTTTCTTGGCTCTTCTCTCTTCTGTACTTCTGCTCCTCGCTCCTCTTCTTCTTTACCTTCTTCTTGGCTCTTCTCTCTTCTGCTCCTCGCTCCTCTTCTTCTTTACCTTCTTCTTGGCTCTTCTCTCTTCTGCTCCTCGCTCCTCTTCTTCTTTACCTTCTTCTTGGCTCTTCACTCGTCTGCTCTTCTGCTCCTGACTCTTCTCTCTGACCTTCCTCACCCCCCCACCTCTGTAAGCCCCCTCCCCTATCTTCCTATCTTTCTTCCTAACTCCCCGCCGCCTTAAACCCCCCCTCCCCTATCTTTTCTCCCCTCTACCTGACCCCCCCACCCTCCGCTTTCCCGCCGCCACCTCCTGCTCGCCCCCACCCCCGCCCGCATTCGTCGCCCCACTCCCGCCCCCAGCTGACCCATCCTCCCCCCCTCCTCCCTCTTATGGCGGCCGCTGCGCGACAGAGTTAGCGACCCTTGACCCAAGGGTAAGTCGATCCCCCTGCCGCTGCAGCTCCACCAGCCCAGGCTCCTGAAACCTCCAAGCAAGTCCTGCGAAAATACAGTAAGTACCCCCCCCCGGCACAGCCCCTCGCCCTGCCCCGCGCTACTCACCTCCTCTCCTGCTTCTTTCTTCATCTTTGATATTCTTCTGTGCTCTTCATCTGAATTCTTCATCTGTGTTCTTCTTTCTTCCCTGCACCCCGTCCTGCATGTTCTTTTCTTCTGTCTTCATCTGTGTTCTTCTTTCTTCCCTGCACCCCGTCCTGCGTGTTCTTTTCTTCCGTCTTCATCTGGGTTCTTCTTTCTTCCCTGCACCCCGTCCTGCGTGTTCTTTCTTCTGTCTTCATCTGTGTTCTTCTTCTGTCTACTTCATCTGTGTTTCTTCCTTCTCTTCTGCACCGCGACCTGCGTGTGCTTTCTTCTGTCTTCATCTGTGTTCTCCGTATCCTCTGCTTCTCAGGGCTCTCCTCTTCTGCCGGACTCCTCCTCCTTGACTCTTCTCTCCTCCTCCTCTTTACCCTTCCTCTTGGCTCTTCTCTCCTCTGTTCTTCTGTTCTGGACTCCTCGCTCCTCTTCTTCTTTACCTTCTTCTCGGCTCTTCTCTCTTCTGTACTTCTGCTCCTCGCTCCTCTTCTTCTTTACCTTCTTCTTGGCTCTTCTCTCTTCTGCTCCTCTTCTTCTTTACCTTCTTCTTGGCTCTTCTCTCTTCTGCTCCTCGTTCCTCTTCTTCTTTACCTCCTTCTTGGTTCTTCTCTCTTCTGCTCCTCGCTCCTCTTCTTCTTTACCTTCTTCTTGGCTCTTCACTCGTCTGCTCTTCTGCTCCTGACTCTTCTCTCTGACCTTCCTCACTCCCCTCCACCTCTGTAACCCCCCTCCCCTATCTTCCTATCTTTCTTCCTAACTCCCCGCCACCTTTAACCCCCCTCCCCTATCTTTTCTCCCCTCTACCTGACCCCCCCCACCCTTCGCTTTCCCGCCACCACCTCCTGCTCGCCCCGCCCTCCCTGCCCCCATTCGTCGCCCCACTCCCGCCCCCAGCTGACCCCTCCTCCCACCCCTCCCTCTTATGGCGGCCGCTGCGCGACAGAGTTAGCGACCCTTGACCCAAGGGTAGGTCGCTCCCCCTGCCGCTGCAGCTCTACCAGCCCAGGCTCCTGAAACCTCCAAGCAAGTCCTGCGAAAATACAGTAAGTACGCCCCCCGCCCAGCCCCTCACCCTGCCCCGCGCTACTCACCTCCTCTCCTGCTTCTTTCTTCATCTTTGATCTTCCTCTGTGCTCTTCATCTGTATGCTTCATCTGTGTTCTTCTTTCTTCCCTGCACCCCGTCCTGCATGTTCTTTTCTTCTGTCTTCATCTGTGTTCTTCTTTCTTCCCTGCACCCCGTCCTGTGTGTTGTTTTCTTCTGTCTTCATCTGTGTTCTTCTTTCTTCCCTGCACCCCGTCCTGCGTGTTCTTTCTTCTGTCTTCATCTGAGTTCTTCTTCTGTGTACTTCATCTGTGTTTCTTCCTTCTCTTCTGCACCACGACCTGCGTGTGCTTTCTTCTTCTTTGTCCTTCTTCTGTGTTCTTCATCTGTATTCTTCTTCTGTGTACTTCATCTGTGTCCTTCTTCTGTGTTCTTCATCTGTATTCTTCTTCTGTGTACTTCATCTGTGTTTCTTCCTTCTCTTCTGCACCGCGACCTGCGTGTGCTTTCTTCTTTCTTCATCTGTGTTCTTCATCTGTATTCTCCGTATCCTCTGCTTCTCAGGGCTCTCCTCTTCTGCCGGACTCCTTCTCCTTGACTCTTCTCTCCTCCTCTTCTTTACCCTTCCTCTTGGCTCTTCTCTCCTATGTTCTTCTGTTCTGGACTCCTCGCTCCTCTTCTTCTTTACCTTCTTCTCGGCTCTTCTCTCTTCTGTACTTCTGCTCCTCGCTCCTCTTCTTCTTTACCTTCTTCTTGGCTCTTCTCTCTTCTGCTCCTCGCTCCTCTTCTTCTTTACCTTCTTCTTGGCTCTTCTCTCTTCTGCTCCTCGCTCCTCTTCTTCTTTACCTTCTTCTTGGCTCTTCTCTCTTCTGCTCCTCGCTCCTCTTCTTCTTTACCTTCTTCTTGCCTCTTCACTCATCTGCTCTTCTGCTAATGACTCTTCTCTCTGACCTTCCTCACTCCCCTCCACCTCTGTAACCCCCCTCCCCTATCTTTCTTCCTAACTCCCCGCCACCTTTAACCCCCCCTCCCCTATCTTTTCTCCCCTCTACCTGACCCCCCCACCCTCCGCTTTCCCGCCGCCACCTCCTGCTCGCCCCGCCCCCCCTGCCCCCATTCGTCGCCCCACTCCCGACCCCCGCCCCCAGCTGACCCCTCCTCCCTCTTATGGCAGCCGCTGCGCGACAGAGTTAGCGACCCTTGAACCAAGGGTAGGTCGCTCCCCCTGCCGCTGCAGCTCCACCAGCCCAGGCTCCTAAAACCTCCAAGCAAGTCCTGCGAAAATACAGTAAGTACCCCCCCGCCCAGCCCCTCGCCCTGCCCCGCGCTACTCACCTCCTCTCCTGCTTCTTTCTTCATCTTTGATCTTCCTCTGTGCTCTTCATCTGTATTCTTCATCTGTGTTCTTCTTTCTTCCCTGCACCCCGTCCTGCGTGTTCTTTTCTTCTGTCTTCATCTGTGTTCTTCTTTCTTCCCTGCACCCCGTCCTGCATGTTCTTTTCTTCTGTCTTCATCTGGGTTCTTCTTTATTCCCTGCACCCCGTCCTGCGTGTTCTTTCTTCTGTCTTCATCTGTGTTCTTCTTCTGTGTACTTCATCTGTATTCTTCTTCTGTGTACTTCATCTGTGTTTCTTCCTTCTCTTCTGCACCGCGACCTGCGTGTGCTTTCTTCTTTCTTCATCTGTGTTCTTCATCTGTGTTCTCCATATCCTCTGCTTCTCAGGGCTCTCCTCTTCTGCCGGAATCCTCCTCCTTGACTCTTCTCTCCTCCTTTTCTTTACCCTTCCTCTTGGCTCTTCTCTCCTCTGTTCTTCTGTTCTGGACTCCTCGCTCCTCTTCTTCTTTAGCTTCTTCTTGGCTCTTCTCTCTTCTGTACTTCTGCTCCTCGCTCCTCTTCTTCTTTACCTTCTTCTTGGCTCTTCTCTCTTCTGCTCCTTGCTCCTCTTCTTCTTTACCTTCTTCTTGGCTCTTCTCTCTTCTGCTCCTCGCTCCTCTTCTTCTTTACCTTCTTCTTGGCTCTTCACTCATCTGCTCTTCTGCTCCTGACTCTTCTCTCTGACCTTCCTCACTCCCCTCCACCTCTGTAACCCCCCCTCCCTTATCTTCCTATCTTTCTTCCTAACTCCCCGCCACCTTTAAGCCCCCCTCCCCTATCTTTTCTCCCCTCTACCTGAACCCCCACCCTCTGCTTTCCCGCCGCCACCTCCTGCTCGCCCCCGCCCCCCTGCCCCCATTCGTCACCCCACTCCCACCCCTGCCCCCAGCTGACCCCTCCTCCCCCCTCCTCCCCCCTCCTCCCTCTGATGGCGGCTGCTGCGCGACAGAGTTAGCGACCCTTGACTTAAGGGTAGGTCGCTCCCCCTGCCGCTGCAGCTCCACCAGCCCAGGCTCCTGAAACCTCCAAGCAAGTCTTGCGAAAATACAGTAAGTACCCCCGCCCAGCCCCTCGCCCTGCCCCACGCTACTCACCTTCTCTCCTGCTTCTTTCTTCATCTTTGATCTTCCTCTGTGCTCTTCATCTGTATTCTTCATCTGTGTTCTTCTTTCTTCCCTGCACCCCGTCCTGCGCGTTCTTTTCTTCTGTCTTCATCTGTGTTCTTCTTTCTTCCCTGCACCCCGTCCTGCGTTTTCTTTTCTTCTGTCTACATCTGTATTCTTCTTTCTTCCCTGCACCCCGTCCTGCGTGTTCTTTCTTCTGTCTTCATCTGTGTTCTTCTTCTGTGTACTTCATCTGTGTTTCTTCCTTCTCTTCTGCACCGCGACCTGCGTGTGCTTTCTTCTTCTTTGTCCTTCTTCAGTGTTCTTCATCTGTATTCTTCTTCTGTGTACTTCATCTGTGTCCTTCTTCTGTGTTCTTCATCTGTATTCTTCTTCTGTGTACTTCATCTGTGTTTCTTCCTTCTCTTCTGCACCGCGACCTGCATGTGCTTTCTCCTTTCTTCATCTGTGTTCTCCGTATCCTCTGCTTCTCAGGGCTCTCCTCTTCTGCCAGACTCCTCCTCCTTGACTCTTCTCTCCTCCTCTTCTTTACCCTTCCTCTTGGCTCTTCTCTCCTCTGTTCTTCTGTTCTGGACTCCTCGCTCCTCTTCTTCTTTACCTTCTTCTTGGCTCTTCTCTCTTCTGTACTTCTGCTCCTCGCTCCTCTTCTTCTTTACCTTCTTCTTGGCTCTTCTCTCTTCTGCTCCTCGCTCCTCTTCTTCTTTTCCTTCTTCTTGGCTCTTCTATCTTCTGCTCCTCGCTCCTCTTCTTCTTTACCTTCTTCTTCTATCTTCTGCTCCTCGCTCCTCTTCTTCTTTACCTTCTTCTTGGCTCTTCTCTCTTCTGCTCCTCGCTCCTCTTCTTCTTTACCTTCTTCTTGGCTCTTCACTCGTCTGCTCTTCTGCTCCTGACTCTTCTCTCTGACCTTCCTCACTCCCCTCCACCTCTGTAACCCCCCTCCCCTATCTTCCTATCTTTCTTCCTAACTCCCTGCCACCTTTAGCCCCCCTCCCCTATCTTTTCTCCCCTCTACCTGACCCCCCCACCCTCCGCTTTCCCGCCGCCACCTCCTGCTCGCCCCGCCCTCTCCTGCCCCCATTCGTCGCCCCACTTCCACCCCCCTCCTCCCCCCTCCTCCCTCTAATGGCGGCCGCTGCACGACAGAATTAGCGACCCTTGACCCAAGGGAAGGTCGCTCCCCCTGCCGCTGCAGCTCCACCAGCCCAGGCTCCTGAAACCTCCAAGCAAGTCCTGCGAAAATACAGTAAGTACCCCACCCGCCCAGCCCCTCGCCCTGCCCCGCGCTACTCACCTTCTCTCCTGCTTCTTTCTTCATCTTTGATCTTCCTCTGTGCTCTTCATCTGTATTCTTCATCTGTGTTCTTCTTTCTTCCCTGCACCCCGTCCTGAGTGTTCTTTTCTTCTGTCTTCATCTGTGTTCTTCTTTCTTCCCTGCACCCCGTCCTGCGTGTTCTTTCTTCTGTCTTCATCTGTGTTCTTCTTCTGTGTACTTCATCTGTGTTTCTTCCTTCTCTTCTGATCCGAGACCTGTGTCTGCTTTCTTCTTCTTTATCCTTCTTCTGTGTTCTTCATCTGTATTCTTCTTCTGTGTACTTCATCTGTGTCCTTCTTCTGTGTTCTTCATCTGTATTCTTCTTCTGTGTACTTCATCTGTATTCTTCTTCTGTGTACTTCATCTGTGTTTCTTCCTTCTCTTCTGCACCGCGACCTGCGTGTGCTTTCTTCTTTCTTCATCTGTGTTCTTCATCTGTGCTCTCCGTATCCTCTGCTTCTCAGGGCTCTCCTCTTCTGCCGGACTCCTCCTCCTTGACTCTTCTCTCCTCCTCTTCTTTACCCTTCCTCTTGGCTCTTCTCTCCTCTGTTCTTCTGTTCTGGACTCCTCGCTCCTCTTCTTCTTTACCTTCTTCTCGGCTCTTCTCTCTTCTGTACTTCTGCTCCTCACTCCTCTTCTTCTTTACCTTCTTCTTGGCTCTTCTCTCTTCTGCTCCTCGCTCCTCTTCTTCTTTACCTTCTTCTTGGCTCTTCTCTCTTCTGCTCCTCGTTCCTCTTCTTCTTTACCTCCTTCTTGGTTCTTCTCTCTTCTGCTCCTCGCTCCTCTTCTTCTTTACCTTCTTCTTGGCTCTTCACTCGTCTGCTCTTCTGCTCCTGACTCTTCTCTCTGACCTTCCTCACTCCCCTCCACCTCTGTAACCCCCCTCCCCTATCTTCCTATCTTTCTTCCTAACTCCCCGCCACCTTTAACCCCCCTCCCCTATCTTTTCTCCCCTCTACCTGACCCCCCCACCCTCCGCTTTCCCGCCGCCACCTCCTGCTCGCCCCGCCCTCCCTGCCCCCAGCTGACCCCTCCTCCCCCCCTCCTCCCTCTTATGGCGGCCGCTGCGTGACAGAGTTAGCGACCCTTGACCCAAGGGTAGGTCGCTCCCCCTGCCGCTGCAGCTCTACCAGCCCAGGCTCCTGAAACCTCCAAGCAAGTCCTGCGAAAATACAGTAAGTACGCCCCCCGCCCAGCCCCTCGCCCTGCCCCGCGCTACTCACCTCCTCTCCTGCTTCTTTCTTCATCTTTGATCTTCCTCTGTGCTCTTCATCTGTATTCTTCATCTGTGTTCTTCTTTCTTCCCTGCACCCCGTCCTGCATGTTCTTTTCTTCTGTCTTCATCTGTGTTCTTCTTTCTTCCCTGCACCCCGTCCTGCGTGTTCTTTTCTTCTCTCTTCATCTGTGTTCTTCTTTCTTCCCTGCACCCCGTCCTGCGTGTTCTTTCTTCTGTCTTCATCTGTATTCTTCTTCTGTGTACTTCATCTGTGTTTCTTCCTTCTCTTCTGCACTGTGACCTGCGTGTGCTTTCTTCTTTCTTCATCTGTGTTCTTCATCTGTATTCTCCGTATCCTCAGCTTCTCAGGGCTCTCCTCTTCTGCCGGACTCCTTCTCCTTGACTCTTCTCTCCTCCTCTTCTTTACCCTTCCTCTTGGCTCTTCTCTCCTCTGTTCTTCTGTTCTGGACTCCTCGCTCCTCTTCTTCTTTACCTTCTTCTTGGCTCTTCTCTCTTCTGTACTTCTGCTCCTCGCTCCTCTTCTTCTTTACCTTCTTCTTGGCTCTTCTCTCTTCTGCTCCTCGCTCCTCTTCTTCTTTACCTTCTTCTTGCCTCTTCTCTCTTCTACTCCTCGCTCCTCTTCTTCTTTACCTTCTTCTTGGCTCTTCTCTCTTCTGCTCCTCGCTCCTCTTCTTCTTTACCTTCTTCTTGCCTCTTCACTCATCTGCTCTTCTGCTAATGACTCTTCTCTCTGACCTTCCTCACTCCCCTCCACCTCTGTAACCCCCCTCCCCTATCTTTCTTCCTAACTCTCCTCTTCTGCCGGACTCCTCCTCCTTGACTCTTCTCTCCTCCTCTTCTTTACCCTTCCTCTTGGCTCTTCTCTCCTCTGTTCTTCTGTTCTGGACTCCTCGCTCCTCTTCTTCTTTACCTTCTTCTTGGCTCTTCTCTCTTCTGCTCCTCTTCTTCTTTACCTTCTTCTTGGCTCTTCTCTCTTTGGCTCCTCGCTCCTCTTCTTCTTTACCTTCTTCTTGGCTCTTCTCTCTTCTGCTCCTCGCTCCTCTTCTTCTTTACCTTCTTCTTGGCTCTTCACTTGTCTGCTCTTCTGCTCCTGACTCTTCTCTCTCAGCGGCAGGGGGAGCGACCTACCCTTGGGTCAAGGGTCGCTAATTCTGTCGCGCAGCGGCCGCCATAAGAGGGAGGAGGGGGGAGGAGGGGTCAGCTGACAAACTGCCTTTCCGGGGTCTCCACTGCAGCTGCTGCTGTTGCCAACCCCTCAGACAGGTTTCTGCCCTCCTGGGGTCCAAAGAGCCCTGGCCAAGGAAGGCAAAAAAAAGGATTTCCTCTGAGAGAGGGTGTAACACCGTCTCCCTTTGGAAATAGGTGTGAAGGCTGGGGAGTGGTAGCCTCCCCAGCCTCTGGAAATGCTTTGATGGGCACAGATGGTGCCCATCTCTGCATAAGCCAGTCTACACTGGTTCAGGGATCGCCCAGCCCTGCTCTGGCGCGAAACTGGACAAAGGAAAGGGGAGTGACAACTCCCCTGACCTGCATCTCCCAGGGGAGCTGCCCAGAGCTCCTCCAGTGTGTCCCAGACCTCTGCCATCTTGAAAACACAGGTGTTTGCGGCACACTGGACTGCTCTGAGTGGCCAGTGCCAGCAGGTGATGTCAGAGGCTCCTTCCAATAGGCTCTTACCTCTCTTGGTAGCCAATCCTCCTTCCTAGGTAGCCAAACCTCCTTTTCTGGCTATTTAGGGTCTCTGCTTTGGGGATCCCACCAGATAACGAATGCAAGAGCTCACCAAAGTTCCTCTGCATCTCCCTCTTCACCTTCTGCCAAAGGATCATCCGCTGGCTGCTCAGGACGCCTGCAAAACTGCAACAAAGTAGCAAGACGACTACTAGCAACCTTGTATCGCTTCATCCTGGCTGCTTTCTCGACTGTTTCCAGGTGGTGCATGCTCTGGGGTAGCCTGCCTCCTCTCTTCACTAGGAGCTCTGAAGAAATCTCCCATGGGTCGATGGAATCTTCCCCCTGCAACCGCAGGCAACAAAAGACTGCATCACCGGTCCTCTGGGTCCCCTCTCAGCACGACGAGCGTGGTCCCTGGAACTCAGCAACTCTGTCCAAGTGACTCCCACAGTCCAGTGACTCTTCAGTCCAAGTTTGGTGGGGGTAAGTCCTTGCCTCCCCACGTTAGACTGCATTGCTGGGTACTGTGTGATTTGCAGCTTCTCCGGCTCCTGTGCACTCTTCCAGGATTTCCTTCGTGCACAGCCAAGCCTGGGTCCCCGACACTCTAACCTGCAGTGCACAAACTTCTGAGTTGTCCTCCGGTGTCGTGGGACTCCCTTTTGTGACTTCGGGTGGACTCCGGTTCACTTTTCTTCTAAGTGCCTGTTCAGGTACTTCTGCGGGTGCTGCCTGCTTCTGTGAGGGCTCCCTGACTTGCTGGGTGCCCCCTCTGTCTCCTCATCCAAGTGGCGACATTCTGGTCCCTCCTGGGCCACAGCAGCATCCAAAAACCCTAACCGCTGCCCTTGCAGCTAGCAACACTTGTTTGCGGTCTTTCTGTGTGGGAATACTTCTGCAAGATTCTTCACGACGTGGGACATCCATCCTCCAAAGGGGAAGTTCCTAGTCCTCTTCGTTCTTGCAGAACACCAAGCTTCTTCCAACAGGTGGCAGCTTCCTTGCACCCTCAGCTGGCATTTCCTGGGCTCCTGCCAACTCTCCTGCAGAATCCCCCTATCACGACTTCTGTGCTCTCTGGGGGTAGTAGGTGCACTTTACACCTACCTTTCAGGGTCTTGGGGTGGGCTATTTTTCTAACCCTCACTGTTTTCTTACAGTCCCAGCGACCCTCTACAAGCTCACATAGGTTTGGGGTCCATTCGTGGTTCGCATTCCACTTTTGGAGTATATGGTTTGTGTTGCCCCTATACCTATGTGCTCCTATTGCAATCTACTGCAACTTCACACTGCTTGCATTACTTCCTTTTGCTATTATCTGCATAATTTTGGTTTGTGTCCGTATATCTTGTGTATATAACTTATCCTCATACTGAGGGTACTCACTGAGATACTTTTGGCATATTGTCATAAAAATAAAGTACCTTTATTTTTAGTATATCTGTGTATTGTGTTTTCTTATGATATTGTGCATATGACACCAGTGGTATAGTAGGAGTTTTACATGTCTCCTAGTTCAGCTTAAGCTGCTTTGCCATAGCTACCTTCTATCAGCCTAAGCTGCTAGAAACACCTCTTCTACACTAATAAGGGATAACTGGACCTGGCACAAGGTGTAAGTACCTCTGGTACCCACTACAAGTCAGGCCAGCCTCCTACATTGGTTGTGCAGTGGTGGGATAGGTACTTGTAACTACTTACCACTTTGTCATTGTGTACTTTTCATAAGAGAATAATATACAAAACAAGTTCAGTGTATGTACACCTAACCAAAAAGTTTTGCTTTTCTCCTCTTACACTTTCTACTAAGTGCTGAAAAGTACTCTAAAACTTCTAAAAAGTTTCTAAATATTTGAAAAAGTTTTTTGTCTCTGTTCTTTAAAAAGTTCTGAAACTTTTTCTCTCTTCTCACTGTCTCTAAACCTTCTTTTATCATGTCTGATGTAGAATCTGCTCTTAAAATGGTCAATACTACTTATGACAATTTAAATTACAAGAGCCTAAGGAGTCTCTGCTTAGATAGAGGTTTAGTGATAGGAATGAACCCCACAAAAGAGTTTCTATATAACATGCTGATTGTAAATGATGAGTCCCAAGCAGGCACTTCAAATGAGAAGTTAATAGATGACTCCCATTCTGACTCAGGGGATAACCTTGAGGGAGGTGTGGAGGGTTCTGTTCCAAATCTGCCCCTTAGCAGACCACCTAGCAATGCTGATAGTAATAGGAGCACCCATCATAGTAGGGATGTTTTTATTCCTGGAGGCTAGGTTGCTAGAGTCCAGTCAGTTTTTTTTTTTTTTTTAAATCTCTTTATTAAACGTAACGTTCACACAACAGTACAATAGCTGTTAATAATTTTGCGATCCATTTGCTTACTTATGTTGTTTTACACAGCATTATTGCACAATAAGGTCTCAGAAGAAACGAAAAAGAAAAAAAAAAATCAAGGAAAGCAAATATAGAGCAACATGAAAATGCAAATCCATTGGAGCAAATGGAAAAAACAAGGCGGCATTCAGCTTGTACATTATGTATTAACTAATTGCAGATTAAGGACACAGCTAGTCACTATTAATGTCATTACTAGTTTAAGTAATCCCCCATAGTGCATGGGGAAAAAGACAAAAAAAGGAGTGCGGCTAATATATGTAAATATGGTGGGGGAACACAACTGAGGTATGGAGTGTGTCTATGAGGCTTGACAGGGTACTGGCCAGGCGTGACATTGCGTGATCTAGGTATATGCTATATGTGGGTTCAGACACAAAGAGAGTGTATAACCATGATGTAGAGATACATTGTGGGGAGGGGAGGATGTTGATAATGGGTATGATTGAGAGTGGCTGAGGTTGGGGCAGCTTAATTAAAGTGTTGGCGGTGACAGCCAGAGCTGTAATAGGCATGTATGGTGTCCTGTTCACGGGGGTACATGTCATCTCTGGCCTCCATAGCCACCACAAAAGTGTCCCAGACTTCGGGGCCCTCTTGGATGAGACCCCTATGTTGCAATAGGTGATTTGTCAGTGCTTCAGCCTGCGCTTGGTTATGTAAATCACGAAGCCAGGATGAGAGGGAGGGGACATGTGGAGCTTTCCAGTGCGTTGCTATTAATCGTTTGTAAACCACAAATGCTAAGTCTATAAATCTATGTGTTTGTTTATCCGTTCTGGTGCGGTGGCGTATGCCAAGCAAACAGGAGTCGGGTATGGGGACCAGAGTGTGGGATGAGATGTCTGCTGTGACATCTGTCACACGGTGCCAGGCCGAATTTATTGAATGGCAGCTCCAAACCATATGGAAGAAGTCAGCTGCCGGTGTGGGGCATCTAGGACATGTTGGTGTTGTACTTGGATATATTCTTTGGATGTGGGCTGGGGATAAATATGAGTGGTGAAGATAATTGAATTGGGTGTAGCGCAGACGAGGGTTGCGGGATACTGATTTAACCATTGCGAGAGCGGCAGCCCAAGTCTTCTGTGGTAGAGGAGAGAGGAGAACAAACAGAGTCCTAACGCGCCTTCACATGTGGCAGGGTGGTGCAGATCGCCTCAAGTAATGCTTTATATAATTTAGTTATAATGCCTTTTGTGCTACCTATGGTGAGGATAATAGTGAGTAGCGGAGACTCTAGAGACTCAGCACCTCCGGCACCCCAGAGATTATTAAGTAGCCGTTTTATGGTGCTGTATGTCAGAAAGGCACCGTTGCGCATCACTCCCACGGATACTAGTTCCGCAAAGGTGTGCATCACGGAGCTAGAATATAAGTCGCCCACCTGCAGTGTGTTTATTCCTTGTGTATCGTGATTTGTTGAGAGGGCTTGGGTGCCCGGCAGTTGAAACAATGGCAGCAAGGGTGAATAAGGGGGGGAGGGATCCTTGTTCTGAACATATCTGCGCCAGCAGAAACAAGCTGCTTCCAACAGTATCAGTCTGGGAAGTGGAGGGGGGGGGCGGGATAGCATTGCAGACAGTAGCTCTTGCGGTGCTATATGTGTTTGTAACATTATGCCTTCAGCAGAAGGAGTATCACGTAGCCATGTGGATAACCATGATAATTGGGCAGCTGCATAGTATCTTTCGAAGTTGGGCATACCCAGCCCACCCAGCTCTTGCGGGTGTTGTGTTGTAGACAACGCTACTCTCCGCCTATCTTTGCCCCATAGTAGGTCGGTTAGTATTGATTGCAGTTTGTGAAAGAACGAGCGTGGCAGGCACAACGGTAAGGCAGTAAAATAGTATAAGAACCTTGGAAGGATAAGCATCTTGGCTATCGCCACACGCCCATGGAGGACAAGGGGAGTGAGCTCCAGAAAGGTATTGAGCTACGGGTAGAGCTGAGCACCCTATCAATGTTACCCTCTTTTAAGTCTTAATAGATAAATCTGCACCCCAAGATATTTAAAGGTTGCATGTGACCAGGGCAGTTTATATTGTGGCAGTGCCAATTGATGGTCAACCGGAATGGAAGTAAGAGGGAAAATACTTGATTTGGACCAGTTGACATGCAGACCGGAGGCGAGAGCAAAGGAGTCTAACAGCTGCAGTACCTTTGCCATGAAGGCTGAGTGATTGCCTAGGTATATTAGGGCATCATCTGCATACAAGGATATAATGTGATAGGTGCTAGATTCTGGGATACCCCACGTGTGTGCGTAGCTGCGTAGTTTATTTGCCAATGGCTCCATAGCAATAGCGAATAGCAGAGGAGATAGTGGGCAGCCTTGTCTGGTGCCTCTGCCTATGGGAAATGCTTCGGAGATAGCGCGACCATTTTTGACACGGGCTGTGGGCCTAGAATAGAGCATTTTGATCCAATTGATAAAACCGGGGCCGAAACCGAATGCTTGGAGTGTGCATAGGAGATAATTCCAGCTAAGTGTGTCAAATGCTTTTTCAATATCTAGGGAGAGGGCCACCGCTTCAGTGTTTATATTGCTGTGCATTATGTGTAGGAGTCTTCTAATGTTCAGGAAAGTGCTTCTCCCAGGAATGAAGCCGGACTGATCATGATGTACTAAACTCGGTAAGTAGGGGAGGAGCTTGTTTGCCAGTACTTTCCTTATTAATTTGCAATCTGTGTTGAGTTAGGAGAGGGGCCTATATGATTTGACATCAAGAGGGTCTCGGCCCGTTTTTTGGAGGACGACTATCAGAGCCTCGCGCATAGAGTCCAGCAGTTGTAAGTTGTGGTGTGCTTTGTTGAATACTTCTATAAGTGGGTGTAGTAAATGGCGTGGGAATTATAGTATTCTACCGGTAGACCGTCAGATCCAGGGGTTTTGCTGCGTGCCATTTGCGACAGAGCTACGTGCAGCTCTTCAATAGTGATAGGGCCATCTAGAGTAGCGGTATTATCGAGGATAAGTTGATTTTGAGAGACCAGATGTAATGTGTCAATAAGGTGCTGACCGGGGGGTGGGGGGTGTATAAAGGGTGCGGTAATATGCAGAGAAGGCATCGTTTATGCCTGCCTGAGTGTTAACGATGAGATCAGGGTTTGAACGTATTGCACCAATAGGTGTGGGCTGCGAATGCTGTCGGATCAGCCAAGCTAATAGCCTGCCCAACCTGTCTCCCTCAGCGTGTTGTCTTGACATGTAGTGTCTATAGTCATGTTTGCTTAATCTGTTGTCTGCCTCCTTGTGATCAGCCCTAAGCAATTGCAGTGTTGTTAGTGTGGACTCTCCGCTGTCAGTCACATTCTCTGCCCTACGGAGCTTCACCTCTAAGTCTTGTAGTTCTTTGGTAAGTACTTTTCTAACCCCCAACGTGGCCGCAAGGCAGTGCCCGCGTATCACCACCTTGTGGGCATCCCACTCTATAGCGCGGGATGAGGTTGTGTTTTTATTCAATAAAAAGTAGTCGGCTAATCTTTTGGACATATCTGTTTGAAAGGGGGGGTCTAAAAGGGCTTCTGGCTGCAATCGCCATGTTGGTATCCGGGTGTGCGTGTGGCCCCAAGCCATAGTTACACATAGAGGGTTATGATCTGATATCGTGCGTGCTAGGTATTCAGACATGCATAGTTTAGGAATAACAGATGCGGATACGAAGAACATGTCTATTCTGGAGTACAGCTTATGTACTGGGGAATATAAAGAGTATTCGTGGTGAGTGGGGTGGTTCACCCTCCATACATCCCTGAGACCGTTGTTTGATGCCCAGTGCGCTAGGGCCTGTGAGGCACGATTGGAAGTGGCTGTGGTGAGTGGGGGGAACGAGCGATCTATTTGAGTATCTAGGACACTGTTGAAGTTGCCCCCCCATATGCATTCTAGTGTGGGGTCGCTAAGATTGCCGGTGGAGAGCGTGGATAGGAAGTCGCATTGGTTTGCGTTTGGGAGTACAATGCGACCAGAGCCAGAGGGGACCCATCTAGGGTGCCTTTAAGTATGACGTGTCTACCATTTGGGTCAGACTGTGTGCAAAACAAAGCGAATGGGACCCCAGGTGCAATCTAAATGGCTACTCCGCAGGCATAGGTCGAGGAGGTGGTGCCGTGCAGTTGGCCTTTCATTTTGAGCGTGTGCTTTCCAGCGTGGACTTAGAAAAATGTGTCTCTTGTAATAAAGCTATGTGTACTTGATGTCTTTTAAGGAAAGCATAAACCCTTTGACGTTTACATGGGGTTGCCATGCCCCTGATGTTCCATGTGAGTATCTTATATTTCAAGATACCTTGGTGTGTATGGGTGGCCATAGTGTTTTTGTGGCTGTTGTGTGACCAGAGGAGTAGTTGTCTGTTACCCCTGTTATGACATTGTTATGACACTCAGCTGTTATGATTGACCAACCAATGATCAATAAACTGTGAGCTGTGATCCCATTGCAATAGTGGGCATATCCTATGTGCCTGCTGCCGCTTTTACAGTTAGTTGGCCTTTGGTAAAACCAACCACCCAATATAAAGGTGCACACTAAAACAAAATATAACAATAAATGAGTTATTAACAGGTAGAAAACAATTCCGGTGGTTACAGGAATGAAGGAATGGTCCATATGGAGCAGGGGGGTGCCAGTGAGCATTGGTGCGGAGACATGGTGTTACCCCGCCCAGGTCTCTCATGGTTTAAAGAGCAAGATACGCCAGCTGGAGGGCGCCCATGGGCTGCGCCCCCCAGTGAAGGAACAGCAAAGAGACAGTGGCGGCGTCCCCAGGGCACCGAGCATCCAGAGCAAGGGGAAGATATCTCACCACAACCGGTGAGTAAGAGTAGATTGAGCCTGGCTAATCAGCAGATGTCGTCCGCTGTGCGTGGTGTGAGGGAAGGACCCTGTGTGGACTCCGCTGAGTCAGAGTTTATATCCTGCTCCAGGGCAGCGTCTGTTTGCGTTGATAAGGCAGTGGGCGAAGCGTTGACGAATCTGGATGTGGTCCGCAGGAGCCGGGAGCGTTCGGATTGTGCCTGTTCAGGCTAGGGCTTAGCACCTTGTTTTTTGCATTGCTTGCGACCCGGCGTAGAGAAAGACCTATTATCATCTTGTGCACTTGTGTCTAACGGGTTGGCTAGACCCTTTGCATGCAGCCAAGTCCAAGCATCTTCTGGTGTAGTAAAAAAGGAGCGAGTGTCGTCCTGCTCCCGGAGTCTGGCTGGGAACATTAGCGCATACTTGATGCTGTGTTTGCAGAGGCATGTTTTAACCCGGTAAAAGGAGTTTTGCCTTTTCTGTACTTCTACTGTGAAGTTTGGATAAGCTGTGATCTCGGCATTTTCATAGCTTACTGGGCCAGTTTTGCAGAATAATTGTAGAAATCTTACTATAAAAGGGCGTGGTTGTGAGCCAGGTGCTGGGGGTCTGCCTGGGATCCTGTGTGCCCTCTCAACAGAGAAGAACTTTGGGATGTTATCTTTAAGCATTGTGTCTGTGAGCCATTGTTCTATGAATAATTCAGTGCTTAAGCCTTCTGTGCGTTCCGGGAACCCCACCAAACGAATGTTATTGCGACGGCACCTGCCTTCTGCATCTTCCGCTCTGCGTTTTAAGGAATCCACTTCTGTTGATAGGTGCGTTACTTGCAATTGAAGGTCTTTCATGGAGCGGGGAAGGGTCACGCATCTTTTTCTAGTTCGGATACCCTGTCGGCCAGTGCGTGTTGATCAGTACGAAGTATATTGAGATCTTCTGTTACCGAGCCAATTTTAGCTTCCAGGGTAGTCTTGGTGTCCAGAATGGCTTGCAGCATTCTTTCAAATTGTGACGTGTGTGATTGTAAGGTGAGTTCCAACTTCTGCAGTGCCGCTTGCGTGGTGGCGTGGGCTTCTGGGGGGGGGTGAGGTAGTGTGGTCCATTTTGCCCAGAGGTGCACGTGCGGCTTTTGGCTTGACCATTTGGCAAACGCAGTGGTGTGTGTACGTTAGCGCTACCCGTGAACTCACAGCGATAAATGCGGCCGAGTCAAGTGTCGCGACAGACTAGCCTAGATGTTAAGGCCGAGTAAAGCATGGGCAGGACGAGTATCTTGGAGATTAGCAGCCTAGAATATTGACCATTTACTTGCGAGGTTTACAAATTATAGAGCCAGTGGGGATTTATTATGCTAGTGAGGTGTGGACTGAGCGCTGCGAGGTTAGTCAATGGTTATAGTTGCTTTGGTTGCCTTGGGACGCAGGAGGATAATTAGCACGGTAGCATATTGCGACTCGATAAGTGTCGCCGAGAAGCTCACATCATGCAGTTGTCCGAGTACGTTTCGCGCTGTGCCCTCGTCCGTCGGCAATGCTCCTGGTACCCCACCCCTCCTTAGGTGAGTCGCGGTTCAGTATAATGCAGGGCACTGGGTAATAAAGAACTCCCTAAACAAGGCGACAATCCAATACAGGCTTCAAGCCAAAAGTATCTGGGAAAGCAAACCAATTCCCATGGGCCCCATCATTCCAGGCTCCATGGTGCCATGGATCTGTACCAGTGCAGATTTGCGCCCATGGGTGACGATTCCAGGACGCCGCTCCCATGTAGCACGCTTCCACGCTGCTCAAGCCCACTTACCAGTGGGGCCGGTCTTCCAATGTCAAATGGCCGCCAACGGGCAAGGGCTCAGCATTTAAAATGGCTTCCTCAGCTTGTGAGGACGCGCGGTAGGGTTTTGTATGCGGCCCGGCCTCTGGGCCGACCGCAGTGCTTGTTGCTTCCTCCGGTGAGCATGGGGGGGAGCCGGGTCATCGGGAGCCTAGCGGCCGCTCCCCTCCAAAGATGCAGCCTGGATGAGCCCGATCTGGGGTGGGCGGCGCCGTAACAGGGAAGTCAAATTTTCAGCGGCCCTTCACGACGGTCTAGCGTGCCCGAGTGCCAGCCCCGGGCTGCACGGAACCCGGCACAGAGCTCGCGGGTTCTGAAGCGGGTGCGGGCCCCGGTTGGCTGGGCGCCCGTCGATCTCCGGTTTGGGAGCTGCTCCGGATCCTCGGTCCCGGGCGCCAATGCGGCCCCCCGGCAGCACCTTCAACGGCGTCTGTACCCCGCGAGGGAGGAGCTAAGGCGCCTCTGGCAGGATGATTATGCGGGCCAGGAATCGGAGCTGCAGTTTATGCTGCCGCTCCGGTCGCCATCTTGGCCACGCCCCCAGAGTCCAGTCAGTTAGGGACAGATCTCCCTCTGTTGTTTCCAATTTATCCTCTGTGTCCAAGCATTCCCAACCCACCCACCCTGAAGACAACATGTTAGAAAGGGAACTCAAAAAGTTGAGAGTGGAAGAGACCAGACTGAAGCTTAAACAGCAACAGCTGGCTCTAGACAGGGAATCCCTAGACCTGGAGAAGGAGAGACAGAGATTGGGGTTTGGACCCCATGGTGGCAGCAATAGCAGTATTCCTGATAGTAATCCTGTTAGCGACCATGATTCCAGGAATCTGCACAAGATAGTTCCCCCTTACAAGGAGGGGGATGACATCAACAAGTGGTTTGCTGCACTTGAGAGGGCCTGTATGGTACAGGGGGTCCCTCAAAGGCAGTGGGCTGCTATATTGTGGCTATCTTTCAATGGAAAGGGTAGGGATAGAGAAAGTGATGCTAACAATTTTGCAGTTTTGAAGGATGCACTCTTGGATTGATTTGGCTTAACCACTGAACAATACAGGATTAAGTTCAGAGACACCAGAAACAAGTCCTCACAAGACTGGATAGACTTTGTTGACTGTTCAGTGAAGGCCTTGGAAGGGTGGTTACATGGCAGTAAAGTTTCTGACTATGAAAGCCTGTATAATCTTATTCTGAGAGAGCATATTTTGAATGACTGTGTCTGACTTGTTGCACCAATATCTAGTGGACTCAGATCTGACCTCTCCCCAAGAATTGGGAAAGAAGGCAGACAGATGGGTCAGAACAAGAGTGAACAGAAAAGTTCATACAGGGAGTGACAAGGATGGCAAGCAGAAGGATGGTAAGTCTTATGACAAGGGTGGGGACAAAACTAAAAATGAGGCTTCATCAGGCCCACAAAAATCCTCTGGTGGGGGTGGTGGGTCCAAATCCTCTTCAAATCAAGTTAAAAAGCCTTGGTGCTATTTGTGTAAAGTCAAAGGCCATTGCACAACTGATGCCAGTTGTCCAAAGAAAAACACCAAACCTCCCACTACCACTACAACCCCTACTGTAAATTCTAGTGCCCCTAGTAATAGCAGTGGTGGTGGGAGCAAACCTACTAGTAGCCAATCCAAGGGAGTAGCTGGGCTCACTTTTGGTAATTTAGTTGGGGTTGTTCTTGTTAGGGAGACCACAGAGGCTGTGTTAGTCTCTGAAGGTGCCATTGATTTGGCCACCTTGGTTGCTTGCCCCCTTAATGTGGATAAGTACAAGCAACTTACCCTAATAAATGGTGTTGAGGTTCAGGCCTACAGGGACACATGTGCCAGTGTTACCATGGTAATAGAGAAACTGGTACACCCTGAACAACACCTACTTGGTCACCAGTACCAAGTGACTGACGCTCATAACAACACTCTTAGCCACCCCATGGCTGTTGTGAATCTCAACTGGGGGGGTTACTGGTCCAAAGAAAGTTGTGGTTGCCTCAGATTTACCTGTAGACTGTCTACTAGGGAACGATTTAGAGACATCAGCTTGTGCAGAAGTGGAGTTGGAGGCTCATGAAGCAATGCTGGGCATTCATGGGCATATTTTTCCTTTGACAAGGGCTCAGGCCAAAAAGCAAAAAGGACAGGGTAACTTGGATCCTGGAACAATGGACCAAGTGCTCCCTAAAGCTACGGGTACCAAGGGTAAATCCCTACCCACTATCCCTCCCTCTACAGATGATTCTCTTTCTGAGGAAGAAGAATTGCCTCCCTGTGCAGAACCTTCACCAGATGAGCTGGCAGCAGACACTGCTGAGCTTTTGGGTGGAGGGGGGCCTGCCAGTGAAGAGCTGAGTGTGGCACAGCAATCCTGTCCCACATTAGAGGGTCTCAGACAGCAAGCTGTCAAGCAGCAAAATAGGGATGTCAGTGACTCACATAGAGTTTATTGGGAGGACAACCTCTTGTACACAGAGGCAAGGGACCCAAAACCTGGAGCAGCCAGGAGATTGGTCATTCCCCTGCAGCACAGAGAGTTCCTCCTAACTCTGGCACATGACATTCCTTTGGCTGGGCATGTGGGCCAGATCAAAACATGTGAAAGGCTTGTCCCCCTGTTTCACTGGCCTAGGATGTTAGAGGACACTAAAGATTTTTGCAAGTCTTGTGTGACCTGCCAAGCCAGTGGCAAGACTGGTGGCAAACCTAAGGCTCCCCTTATTCCACTACCTGTGGTTGGGGTCCCCTTTGAAAGGGTAGGGGTTGACATAGTTAGCCCCCTTGACCCTCCTACTGCTTCAGGCAATAGGTTTATCTTGGTGGTTGTGGACCATGCCACAAGATATCCTGAAGCAAATTCCTCTAAGGACCACTACAGCACCTGCAGTGGCAAAAGCCCTCCTGGGAATCTTTTCCAGGGTGGGTTTCCCTAAAGAGGTTGTATCAGACAGGGGTAGCAACTTTATGTCTGCATACTTGAAAGCTATGTGGAAGGAATGTGGTGTAACATACGAATTCACCACACCTTATCATCCACAGACTAATGGACTGGTAGAGAGGTTTAATAAAACTCTCAAATGAATGATAATGGGACTCCCTGAAAAACTCAGGAGGAGATGGGATGTCCTGTTACCTTGCCTCCTTTTTGCTTACAGGGAGGTACCCCAGAAAGGAGTTGGCTTCAGCCCCTTTGAACTCATCTTTGGACACCCTGTAAGAGGTCCACTAACACTTGTGAAGGAGGGTTGGGAACAACCTTTAAAAGCTCCCAAACAGGACGTAGTGGACTATGTACTTGGCCTAAGATCCAGAATGGCTGAGTACATGAAAAAGGCCAGTAAAAACCTTCAGGTCAGCCAAGAGCTCCAGAAGCAATGGCATGACCAGAAGGCTGTTCTGATCCAGTACCAACGAGGACAGAATGTGTGGGTATTGGAGCTTGTGGCCCCAAGAGCACTCCAGGACAAATGGAGTGGACCCCATCTAATTGTTGAAAAAAAGGGCGAGGTCACCTACTTGGTTGACCTGGGCACTCCCAGGAGTCCCCTTAGGGTGATTCATGTCAAACGCCTAAAACCCTACTATGAAAGGGCTGATCTCAC
The DNA here is from genome assembly GCF_031143425.1 of Pleurodeles waltl. Taxonomy (NCBI): domain Eukaryota; kingdom Metazoa; phylum Chordata; class Amphibia; order Caudata; family Salamandridae; genus Pleurodeles; species Pleurodeles waltl. Next base: position 207,018,260 of record NC_090441.1, read on the forward strand.
CCTGCTCAAGGCAACAGATGAAGGACAGGAAGAAGAGAGTGACCCTCTCCCTGCTCTCTTCTCCTCCACTGAAGAGGATGCTCTAGTGGAGGGAGTAGTTTTGGCAGACTGTCTTACTGCAGAACAGAAAGACAACTGCATAAATCTCATTGGACAGTTTTCTGAACTCTTTTCAACTGTGCCAGGCACCACATCTTGGTGTCAACACACAATTGATACTGGAGACAGCATGCTTGTCAAAAGTAAGATCTATAGGCAGCCTGACCAAATGCTTGATCTAGGAGTGCTTAAACCTTCTGAAAGCCCATGGGCAAGTCCTGTGGGGCTTGTACCAAAGCCTCACTCAAAAGATGGAAAAAGGGAGATGAGGTTTTGTGTAGACTACAGAGGTCTCAATCAGTTAGCAAAAACGGATGCTCAACCTATACCCAGGGCAGATGAGCTCATAGATACACTGGCATCTGCCAAGTATCTAAGCACCTTTGATTTGACTGCAGGGTATTGGCAGATCAAATTGGCTGAGGATGCTAAACCTAAAACTGCATTTTCAACTATAGGAGGGCACTACCAATTTACAGTGATGCCCTTTGGTTTGAAGAATGCACCTGCCACTTTTCAGAGGTTGGTGAACACAGTCCTGCAAGGGTTGGAGGCTTTTAGTGCAGCATATCTTGATGATATAGCTGTCTTTAGCTCCACCTGGGATGAGCACCTGGTCCACCTTTGGAAAGTTTTGGAGGCCCTGCAAAAGGCAGGCCTCACTATCAAGGCCTCAAAGTGCCAGATAGGGCAGGGAAAGGTGGTTTATCTGGGACACCTGGCAGGTGGAGAACAGATTGCACCACTTCAGGGCAAATCCAAACAATCATGGATTGGGTTCCCCCTACAACTCAGACCCAGGTGAGAGCCTTCCTAGGCCTCACTGGGTATTACAGGAGATTCATTAAAAGCTATGGCTCCATTGCAACCCCACTTAATGATCTCACCAGTAAAAAGATGCCTAAAAAGGTATTGTGGACAGCTAACTGTCAGAAAGCTTTTGAGGAGCTCAAACAGGCCATGTGCTCTGCACCTGTCCTGAAAAACCCATGTTACTCTGAGAAATTCATTGTTCAAACTGATGCATCTGAATTAGGGGTAGGGGCAGTCTTATCACAACTGAATTCTGAGGGCCAGGATCAACCAGTTGCTTTTATCAGCAGAAGGTTGACCCCTAGAGAAAAGTGTTGGTCTGCCATTGAGAGGGAGGCCTTTGCTGTGGTCTGGGCACTGAAATAATTGAGGCCATACCTGTTTGGCACTCACTTTATTGTTCAGACAGACCAAAAATCTTTACTTTGGCTAAAACAAATGAAAGGTGAAAATCCTAAATTGTTGAGGTGGTCCATATCTCTACAGGGAATGGACTATACAGTTGAACATAGACCTGGGAGTACCCACTCCAATGCAGATGGACTCTCCAGATATTTCCACTTAGACAATGAAGACTCATCAGGTCATGGCTAGTCTTATTGTCCTTCGTTTGGGGGGGGGGTTGTGTAGGAAAGTACCATCTTGTCTGGCATTTTAACCCATATTTCACTGTATATATGTTGTTTTAGTCTATGTGTCACTGGCCCCAGTGCTCATAAGTATGTGCCCTGTATGTGTTCCCTGTGTGATGCCTAACTGTCTCACTGAGGCTCTGCTAACCAGAACCTCAGTGGTTATGCTCTCTTTGCTTTCCAAATTTGTCACTAACAGGCTAGTGACTAAATTTACCAATTCACATTGGCATACTGGTACACCCATATAATTCCCTAGTATATGGTACTGAGGTACCCAGGGTATTGGGGTTCCAGGAGATCCCTATGGGCTGCAGCATTTCTTTTGCCACCCATAGGGAGCTCTGACAATTCTTACACAGGCCTGCCACTGCAGCCTGAGTGAAATAACGTCCACGTAATTTCACAGCCATTTACCACTGCACTTAAGTAACTTATAAGTCACCTATATGTCTAACCTTCACCTGGTGAAGGTTGGGTGCAAAGTTACTTAGTGTGTGGGCACCCTAGCACTAGCCAAGGTGCCCCGACATCGTTCAGGGCAAATTCCTCGGACTTTGTGAGTGCGGGGACACCATTACATGCGTGCACTGTACATAGGTCACTACCTATGTACATCATCACAATGGAAACTCCGAACATGGCCATGTAACATGTCTAAGATCATAGAATTGCCACCCCAATACAATTGAGGGGACAATTCCATGATCCCCCGGGTCTCTAGCACAGAACCCGGGTAATGCCAAACTGCCTTTCCGGGGTCTGCACTGCAGCTGCTGCTGTTGCCAACCCCTCAGACAGGTTTCTGCCCTCCTGGGGTCCAGGCAGCCCTGGCCCAGGAAGGCAGAACAAAGGATTTCCTCTGAGAGAGGGTGTTACACCCTCTCCCTTTGGAAATAGGTGTGAAGGCTGGGGAGGAGTAGCCTCCCCCAGCCTCCTGAAATGCTTTGATGGGCACAGATGGTGCCCATCTCTGCATAAGCCAGTCTACACCGGTTCAAGGACCCCCCAGCCCTGCTCTGGCACAAAACTGAACAAAGGAAAGGGGAGCGACCACTCCCCTGACCTGCACCTCCCAGGGGAGGTGCCCAGAGCTCCTCCAGTGTGTCCCAGACCTCTGCCATCTTGGAAACAGAGGTGTTTGTGGCACACTGGACTGCTCTGATTGGCCAGTGCCAGCAGGTGACGTCAGAGGCTCCTTCTGATAGGGTCTTACCTCTCTTGGTAGCCAATCCTCCTTCCTAGGTAGCCAAACCTCCTTTTCTGGCTATTTAGGGTCTCTGCTTTGGGGATTTCACCAGATAACGAATGCAAGAGCTCACCAGAGTTTCTCTGCATCTCCCTCTTCACCTTCTGCCAAAGGATCGACTGCTGACTGCTCAGGACGCCTGCAAAACCGCAACAAAGTAGCAAGACAACTACTAGCAACCTTGTATCGCTTCATCCTGCCGGCTTTCTCAACTGTTTTCAGGTGGTGCATGCTCTGGGGGTAGCCTGCCTCCTCTCTGCACCAGGAGCTCTGAAGAAATCTCCCGTGGGTCAACGGAATCTTCCCCCTGCAACCGCAGGCAACAAAAGACTGCATCACCGGTCCTCTGGGTCCCCTCTCAGCACGACGAGCATGGTCCCTGGGACTCAGCAACTCTGTCCAAGTGACTCCCACAGTCCAGTGACTCTTCAGTCCAAGTTTGGTGGAGGTAAGTCCTTGCCTCCCCACGCTAGACTGCATTGCTGGGTACAGTGTGATTTGCAGCTGCTCCGGCTCCTGTGCACTCTTCCAGGATTTCCTTTGTGCACAGCCAAGCCTCGGTCCCCAACACTCTAACCTGCAGTGCATAACCTTCTGAGTTGTCCACCGGCATCGTGGGATTTCCTTTTGTGACTTCGGGTGGACTCCGGTTCACTTTTCTTCTAAGTGCCTGTTGAGGTACTTCTGCGGGTGCTGCCTGCTTCTGTGAGGGCTCCCTGACTTGCTGGGCACCCCTTCTGTCTCCTCATCCAAGTGGCGATATCCTGGTCCCTCCTGGGCCACAGCAGGATCCAAAAATCCTAACCGCGACCCTTGCAGCTAGCAAGGCTTGTTTGTGGTCTTTCTGCATGGGGACACTTTTGCAAGCTTCTTCATGACGTGGGACATCCATCCTCCAAAGGGGAAGTTCCTAGTCCTCTTCGTTCTTGCAGAACACCAAGCTTCTTCCAACAGGTGGAAGCTTCCTTGCGCCCTCAGCTGGCATTTCCTGGGCTCCTGCCCACTCTCGACACTGTTGCGACTCTTGGACTTGGTCCCCTTGTCTTACAGGTACTCAGGTCCGGAAATCCACTGTTGCATTGCTGGTGTTTGTTCTTCCTGCAGAATCCCCCTATCACGACTTCTGTGCTCTCTGGGGGTTGTAGGTGCACTTTACACCTACCTTTCAGGGTCTTGGGGTGGGCTATTTTTCTAACGTCACTGTTTTCTTACAGTCCCAGTGACCCTCTACAAGCTCACATAGGTTGTGGGTCCATTCGTGGTTTGCATTCCACTTTTGGAGTATATGGTTTGTGTTGCCCTTATACCTATGTGCTCCTATTGCAATCTACTGTAACTTTACATTGCTTGCATTACTTCCTTTTGCTATTATCTGCATTATCTTCTACACTAATAAGGGATAACTGGACCTGGCACAAGGTGTAAGTACCTCTGGTACCCAGTACAAGTCATGCCAGCCTCCTACAACGACACCCAGCACTGTTTGTACCTGCAGGTGGCAGGCAAAGTCACAGCAGGGTGGAGTGTGTCTCTGCCTCCATAGAGTATCATGTTACCTGTTCCCAGGCAATCTCATGGCACACACACCCAGGTGAGGGAATGAGACCTGCCACACTGCATGTGACGCACTCTGAGCACAATGCCCCCTCCAGAACCAGTGGAGAAAAGCATCCACTGGAGAGACTGTGGCTTTGCACTCCCCAGGATACAGCAGTGGGCAAACCACCCACTGGAGAGACTTGAGAAACTATGGCTTTGCAATCCCCAGGACCAAACAGTGGGCATGGAGCCCCCTCGTGGAGCAGTGGAATTGTCCGTTCATCTTGCTGAGGTGTCCCCCTCCCCCTGAGGTACCTGTTTATTTTCGATCTGATGCCCCATCAGTGTTCTCTCCGTTTCAAGTCAGGTATCATGTGTGGGCTTCACCCATGCATTTTGGGACCACTGGTCCATGGACAATGATTTCATTACTATCCAGACTTATGTAGTTGGTGTATATATTTGTATATACTGATGATTTTAATTTTGGCCATCTGATTTTTCGATGATTACACTCGTTACAATCATTTCATTTGGTCCTTGCGTTATTCCAGGGGGTGACTCAGTGTAAATGTAATGTTGTTGCATGTATTTGTGTGTATGGTGTTGTGGGTGAGGGTGGGGGTGGGGGTGTTGCATGTGTGTGTCACTCTCTTTTCCCTCCTCCCCTCCCCTGTGTGCTAGGTGCAGTACTCACCGTGGTCGTCTCCTGTGTCTTTGCTGCTCCTGATAGAAGAGGAGGTAAACCAATATTGGTGACACCTGTAACTCGGGCTCCATGGCGTCCTGGTTCCTCGTTGGGTGTTGAGAGGTGAGTGGTTTCCCTTCCAACTCCTGTTTCCGCCGTGCTTTTGATGGCGTTGGTACCGCCCCGGAAAAGCTGGCAGATTGGTGCCTTGTAATAGGGTGGGCAGTACATGGTCTTCCGCCTGTCTGTTGGCGGTTACCGCCGCGGTGTTTGTTTCTACCGCCGTGGCGGTCGGAGTGTTAAAGTGGCTGTCTATGTTAGCGGCTTCCGCCATGGTCGTAATTCCAAATCTTTTTTCCACTGGCCTGTTGGCGGTAATACTGCCGCTTTAATACGAACCACCAGGGTTGTAATGAGGGCCTATGTATCTTCAGGAAGAAACCCAGGGTATAACACTGACTCGGACTCATCTGACTCAGACTCTAGCAACTCCGACTCCAATTCGAGGTTATATTATCCGGGTAGAAGGAACAATAGAAGAAACAGGAGGACAGATTTCAGGTCCGGGGGAGGGTGGTCTATGTATCCCATGTACCCACCCCTCTTCACACAAGGCCCTTTTACACACGGTCCCATACCACCTCAGGTATATCCTCCACCTTTTGATCAATGGGGCCCCAGGGAGACCATTATTCACAGTACCGTCCTTTTATAGGGACAGGCCAAGGACGCCTAAGGGGCAAAACAAAGAAACAATTTCAGGGTCCAACGGGCATCCGACCCAGAGCAGGGGAGAATGCTTACTCTGAGCATGCCAGTGGAGAGCACACAGGGGCGGGACATCCAAGTGGGCCCAAGCCACCACACAGTCTAGTGGTAAACTTGAGTGAACTAACACTTAACCCCGCACAAACATGTGCCCTGGAGAAGGGTTTGGGTTTTGTTCCAACTGCCCCCCTAGACAAATTCAGATTATGGCCCTCATTATGAACATGGCAGTCTGGACCGCCATGCCGGCGGTGGTGGTAATTGCCGCCAATGGCATGGCATTCCAGATCACCATATAATGAACCACCAGGCAGCCTGGCAGCGTTTCTGATCCGACTGGGCAGCGCTGCAAGCAACACTGTTTCCGCCCGCCAGCCCAGCTGGATGTTTATTATGTGGCTGGCGGGGGGGTTCTGCGTGCTGGTGGTCTTCTGTTGACCATCAGCGCCGATCTTGGCGGGTTTCCAAGCCGAGATCGTAATGACCCCCTATGTATGGAAGTTAATGACTTAATTAGGAAGATTGAGCTTAGATCCTATTATGGGGACCAGCCATCTACTATGGGTTCTACTATGGGTGACGCGGGCCTACGTAATAAATCTTTTTTTTCACAACCAAGTGCATCCATCCCAGTAGAAATCCTGGCTTTTGAACAAGCAGTCCTAAAAGACATCAATGAGATTGATCCTGATTCTCTGAGGGTATTCCATAACATGACAAGGAAAGAAAAGGAAGCGCTACACGAACTAGACAACACTACAGATATAGGCCCTCATTATGACATTGGCGGTAAATCCTGTTTACTGCTGCGGTGATGGCTGCCAACATACCGCCGTGGAAGCGAACATGTGTTCGCCAAATTATGACACACACACACCAATCCAACAGAATACTGCCACACACACAAATCCGCCAGCCTAAAGGTTAGTGCTAAAGTGGCGGTACCAACACCCATACCGGTACACCAACAAAACAACGCCCACCACATTATGACCCACAAATCACCACGGCGGACATTCAACAATTGGCGGTACACACCGGCGCACTCAAAATGGACACCCATATACTAAACCACACAACATTGGCCAATACCAAAAACACACACCTGACACTCATATACACACCACACCCACCGACCCACAGTGCTATAAAAACACACACTCACTTTACCCACAACCCTTTACGAATACAAATTATTGCCACCAGACTGACACCAAGACCACTGCGACAACAAGACACACCTACCACATACATCCATACATCCTTCATGCACCCCTCTTCACACACCCAACCACAGTACCCAACACCTACATACTTACACACACCACACAACACCCATGTCCCCATAAAGGCATCCTCGTTTCACTGATGAGAAGGTGCGGGTCATGGTGGAGGAAATAGTCAGGGTAGAGCCACAGCTGTTTGGAGCACAGGTACAGCAAATATCCACTGCTAGGAAGATGGAACTATGGCGTAGGATCGGGGACAGGGCGAATGCCCTGGGACAGCATCCAAGAACAAGAGACGACATTCGGAAGAGGTGGAACAACCTACAGGGGAAGGTACGTTCTGTGGCAGCTAGGCACCAGCTCGCCATCCAGAGGACTGCCGTTGGACCCCCACCTCCTCCCCTACAGCTCACAGCATGGAAGGAGCAAGTCTTGTCAATCCTGCATCCTGAGGGACTCACTGGAATAGCCGGAGGACTGGACACTGGCGAGTCAACATTTACTACTTATCACCCCCCATACCTGCATGCCATCTCACACCCTCACTCCCATCACTCCACTCCATCCCAAACACTGCACCCACACATATGAATAACCCCAATGACAAGCCCTGCATGCTATACCAATGCACGGACAGCCCTCCCAGCCCTGCATGGACACCCGTCACAAAAGCATGCACACCATGGAGAACTAACAATCACACAACGCATCACCATACACAAACAAAGGGGGCAGGGCAACAGCAACGCTATAGGGAAAGAAAGGGATGTACAATGTGTCACAGACATGAAGCATAATACATCACTTACATCCCCAGCCAATCTCAGCGGAGAGGAGGTGCCACGACAAACCAGTCCCCTAACAGAAGATGCCCCCAGTGATGACAGTAACTCTGGACTTCTGGATCTGGATGAACTACCTGGCCCATCAGGGACCACTGGTCAGTCGGTCACCCCAGTCTACTCACAGTTAACCACAGAGCCTCCCCCATCATTATCCAACACCACATCACCCACCCAGCTTCCCCATACCTCTCTCCCCAGGACACATCTATCAGCAGTGTGCCCACCTGTACAGGGACCCCAGTCCACACCTCGCCCCCAAGACAATAAGGGACCTGGGGTCAGTGGCAGAGGGCACACCATTCAGGGGACACAGGCACAGGGCAACAACGACACTGGGAGGACCGCTGTGCACCAGGAGGAGGACATGCCCAGGGAGCCAACTCTCCAGGAGGCACTCACCAATGTCCTGGGGGCCTACCAACAATCCCAGGACACAATGAGCCAGATCCGTACCAACATGCAGGAGAACAAGCGGCTGCAGGAGGAACACCATCATGAGATCAGGGAGGACTTGCAGGCTCTCAACACCACCATGATCTCCATAGCAGGGGTACTGGCAGACATGGCCAACATCATGAGGGAATCAACAGCACTCAAGCAGGCCTCTACCACTAGCCAGTCAACTGACCAGCCCTCCACTTCCACTGCAGCTAGTGGGCAGGAGGCCCGCCACAGGACCCACAGGCCACCAGCACCCCGCCCCCTGCTGAAGGTGAACCACCCCGCAAACATTCCCTGCGACCCAGACAGAAGCCAGAGACACTTGCCAAGACCAAGACCACCGCCAGGAAATGAGACTCCCCTGATTGTCCCCCTTGTGTCCCACTCTGTCACCTTGTCCACTTTGAACTGCCTTTGCTCCCCTTCCTATGTCCCCTTGGACACTGGACCTGTAATACAAACAGACTGGAACAATACCCTGGACTTTCCTCTACCATCACCCCATCCATTGCACTTTTCAGTCAATTATTTGCACTGCAATAAATACCCTTGAACACAACTTGAGTGATACTGTTTTATGGGTTGAAAATGTGTATATATGGGAACAGTCAAGTGTATTGCAAATGATCTGAACAATTTGATCGCATAAAAATAATGACCTGTAGCTGTCTGTAGTAAACACATCAGGGCACTGTTGTTATATCACCAACATCTGTAAAATGACAAGCCATAGGTGACATTAAGTCGAGATGCAAAGGAAGTGAATGCCTTCATGATACAGCCACACAGAAACATCATTAGTCAGAGTAATGGTCAGTTCCACTGTCTCACCTGTGTGTCATTGGAAGTATTGTCTTATAACTGATGTTCTGTTGTCCTCATCCTCATCCTCTCCCTCCTCATCCTCACTGTCCTCAGGGTCATCTCCAGTCCCCTCCTCCTGCAGAAAAGGCACATGTCGTCTGAGGGCCAGGTTGTGCAACATGCAGCATGCCACTACTATATGGCAGACCTTCTCGGGTGAGTAGCACAGGGATCCACCTGTCAGATTCAGGCAACTGAACCTGGCCTTCAGGAGAGCGAAGGTCTTCTCGATTATTCTCCTGGTTCGCCCATGTGCATCATTATAATGGTTCTCTGCCCCCTGTCCGTGCATTCCTCACAGGGGTCAGGAACCATGATAGGTTTGGGTAGCCAGTCACCTGCAATTATTGAGGGAAAATATTTAGCCTCACACAGTGCTATAGGGATAACACTTGAAGGCACACACTGACATACAGTGGATGGGGACTCTGCCTCACCTATTAGCCACACCCTGTGCCTCTGTAGTTGGGCTATCACATTTGGGATGCTGCTATTCCTCAGAACGAAGGCGTCACGCACCGACCCAGGATATTTGGCAGTAACATGGGAGATGTACTGATCCGCCAGGCACACCATTTGCACATTGAATGAGTGGAAACTCTTCCGATTCCTGAACACCTGTTCATTCTGGCAGGGGGCAAACGTAATATGTGTACCATCAATAGCCCCAATAATATTGGGAATATGTCCCATTGCATAGAAGAACGAGTTACTTACCTTCGGTAACGACTTTTCTGGTGGATACATTAGCTACCTGTGGATTCCTCACCTAATGAATACTCCCATGGCGCCAGCATTCGACGGAAATCTTGTTACTAGTCTCTGCACGTCGACGAGGACGTCACTCTAGCCCACGCGACGCCGTCTGACGTCATACAGGCAATAAGAGGTCCTTGACGACGTGCGGACGTCAGTACCAATCATTTTTTACGTGCATGAGAACAACCAGGCAATGCAATGAAAGAGCAAGGCAACATCCCATTATATTGTAAAAATACACAACATTGCATGAATAACTGTAAATCTTTTATATATATATATATATATATATATATATAACTCTCTCTTTTAAAATATATACACACATCAAGTATATACACAAAGATATATACATATATACATATATATAAATATATTATATACACATCTATTGCACCCTCAAAGACCAAGAGGAGCGTACTCAAGGATTACTTGGTAAGACCAGAAAGGCAACGGGGAGGCGGGTGGGACCGTGAGGAATCCACAGGTAGCTAATGTATCCACCAGAAAAGTCATTACCGAAGGTAAGTAACTCGTTCTTCTGATGGATACAACTACCTGTCGATTCCTCACCTAATGAATAGAGTCCCAAAGCAGTACCACGCCCGGCGGTGGGTGTCTAAATGGTCAAACCAAGAAATCCTGCAGCACTGACCGTGCAAAATGGCCGTCCCTTCTAACCTCAGAATCCAAACAGTAATGTTTTGCAAAAGTGTGAAGGGACGACCAAGTTGCGGCCTTGCAGATGTCGACCACAGGAACACCTCTGGCCAAGGCCGAAGTGGCCGACTTAGCTCTGGTGGAATGAGCTCTAATGCCCTCAGGAGGATCCTTCTTTGCCAAGGAGTAACATATTTTAATGCAAAGAACAACCCACCTGGATAGTGTTCTCTTGTGGACTGCCTTTCCTCTCCTCTTGCCCACGTATCCAATAAACAGCTGATCCTCCAGCCTGAAATCCTTTGTTCTATCAATAAAGAAGCTCAACGCTCTCTTTGGGTCCAGACGGTGCAGTCTTTCTTCCTCTTTGGAAGGATGAGGCGGAGGATAGAACGTGGACAAAGTAATTGCCTGAGCCAAATGGAAGGGTGAAACAACCTTCGGGAGGAAAGCAGCCTTGGTCCTCAACACCACCTTATCCCCATAAAAAGTTGTATAAGGGGGCTTTACTGATAAGGCCTGCAACTCACTCACTCTCCTTGCTGATGTTATAGCTATCAGGAAGACTGTTTTTAAAACCAAATACCTTAAGGGGCAAGAATGCATAGGTTCAAAAGGGGACCCCATAAGGAAAGTCAGGACCAAGGACAAATCCCATTGCGGCATAACGAATGGCTTTGGAGGATATTTATTTAGAAGACCTTTCAAGAATCTGATAACAATAGGGGATTTAAATAAAGATGGTTGGTCTGGAAGACATATGAAGGCTGACAAGGCCGATAAATAACCCTTAATGGTAGCCACTGCACAACCTTTCTGCGCTAGAGACAGAGCAAAAGACAAAACGTCCGATAGATGAGCATGCAAAGGATCAATCTGCCTCTCTCCACACCACGCAACAAATTTAGACCATCTATTAGCGTAGATAGATTTAGTGGAGTGTCGCCTGGCCGCTAATATAACATCCACTACCTCAGGCGGGAGAGAGAAGGAACTCAGGTTGCCCCGTTCAATCTCCAGGCATGTAGGTGCAGACTCTGGAGGTTGGGGTGTAGAACCTGCCCCTGCGACTGCGAGAGGAGGTCTGCCCTGAAAGGGAGACGGAGCGGCGGGCACATTGAGAGTTGGAGAAGGTCGGAATACCATACCCTCCTTGGCCAATCCGGAGCTATTAGGATGACTAGAGCCCGGTCCTGGCGAATCTTCCTCAATACTCGAGGAATCAAGGGTATGGGAGGAAACTCGTAAAGCAACTGGCCGCACCAGGTTATTTGAAACGCGTCCCCCAACGCTCCCTGCATCGGATACTGAAGGCTGCAGAACAACGGACAATGCGCGTTCTCTCGAGTGGCGAACAGATCTACCCGAGGAAACCCCCACCTCTGGAAGATTAAACGGACTTGATCTGGATGGAGACGCCACTCGTGGTCTGCCGAGAAGTGGCGACTGAGACTGTCCGCACGCACGTTCAAAACTCCAGCCAGATGGTTTGCTATCAAGCAAATCTGATGGTCCTTTGCCCAGGACCATAGTCGAAGAGCTTCTCTGCAGAGAAGGTACGACCCCACTCCTCCCTGCTTGTTTATGTACCACATCGTGGTAGTATTGTCCGTTAGGACCTGTACCGACTGACCACGAAGGGAAGGGAGGAAGGCCTTGAGAGCCAGACGTACAGCCCGTAACTCTAACAGATTGATGTGAAACATCTGTTCCTCTGGAGACCAAAGACCTTTGATCTCCAGATCCCCCAGATGAGCTCCCCACCCTAGAGTGGAAGCATCCGTTATGACTGTGACCACTGGTGGCGACTGCTGGAACGGCTTTCCTTGTGAAAGATTGTTGCTTGCAATCCACCACTTCAAATCCACAGCAGCATCTCTGGAGATCTTGACAGTACCCTCTAGATCCCCTTTGTGTTGAGACCACTGCCTTTGGAGGCACCACTGAAGAGCCCTCATGTGCCAGCGAGCATGCGTGACCAACAGAATGCAGGAGGCAAAAAGACCGAGCAGACGAAGGACCTTGAGGACTGGAACTACCGCTCCATTTTGAAACATTGGAACCAAATCCTGAATATCTTGAATCCGCTGAGGCGGAGGAAAGGCCCGACCCAATGTTGTATCCAGTACTGCCCCTATGAACAGGAGGCGCTGAGAGGGCTCTAGGTGAGATTTGGGCTCGTTCACTGAAAAACCCAGGTCGAACAACAACTGGGTTGTTGACTGCAGATGATGCGACACAAGCTCCGGGGACTTGGCTTTGATCAACCAGTCGTCCAAGTAAGGGAATACTGCTATCCCCTTCCTTCTGAGTTCTGCCGCAACCACCGACATCACCTTCGTGAAGACTCGAGGTGCTGAAGTAAGACCAAACGGAAGGACCGCAAACTGATAGTGTTGCGATCCCACCACAAACCGGAGATACTTCCTGTGTGACTTGAGTATCGGGATATGAAAGTAAGCATCCTGCAAGTCGACAGACACCATCCAGTCTTCCATGTTCAACGCCAAAAGCACCTGTGCTAGGGTCAGCATCTTGAACTTTTCCTGCTTGAGGAACCAATTCAAGATCCTCAGGTCCAGAATTGGTCTCAAACGACCATCCTTCTTGGGAATCAGGAAATACCTTGAGTAACATCCTCGACCCCTTTCCTGCTCAGGGACCAACTCCACCGCTCCCTTTGAAAGGAGGACTTGCACCTCCTGTTCTAGCAACAGGAGGTGTTCTTCTGAACAATAAGAAGGGCGGGCGGGATGAGGGGCGGGAACTCCCGAAAGGGAAGGGTGTAGCCTTTTCCCACAACACTGAGAACCCAAGTGTCCGATGTAACAGTCTTCCATTTGGTGAGAAAATGCTGTAATCTTCCCCCTACAGGAGAGGAGTGAGTGGGAAATGGTGGAAGCCTAAGGCTGCTTCCCCTGCTGCACCCCGCCAGAGGATGAGGAAGAGGCAGAGTGCTGCTGAGAGGCTCCTCTGGTGCGGACCCTACCTCTCCCCCTGAAAGATCTATAGGGATGGGAAGAAGCAGGTTGCTGATATCTCCCCCGAAAGGAAGAGGAGGAAGAGCCACGCCCAAATCCACGAAACCTCCTGAAGAATCTGGAAGAGGCCGTGGAAGAAGGAGCTTGGAGCCCTAACGACTTAGCCATGGCCCTGCTTTCCTTAAAGCGTTCCAAGGCCGAATCAGCCTTAGCTCCAAACAGTTTGTCCCCATCAAACGGGAGATCCAACAATGTGGACTGTACATCTGCAGAAAAGCCCGAGTTACGGAGCCAGGCCTGTCTCCTTGCCACCACAGTTGTGCCCATTGCCCTGGCTACCGATTCGGTGGTATCCAGTCCCGTCTGGATAATTTGGGTCGCAGCAGCCTGGGCATTTGAGACAAGATCCAAAAGACCCTGGGGAAGCTCTGTAAACGAAGAGGAAATGTCATCCATCAGAGCATGAATATACCTCCCCAGGATACAGGTTGCATTGGTGGCTTTTAACGCCAGACTGCAGGACGAAAAAATCTTCTTCGACTGCGCCTCTAGCTTCTTTGAATCTCTGTCCCCAGGCACCGTCGGAAAAGAACCAGGCGCTGACTTGGACGAACAGGAGGCCTGCACCACCAAGCTCTCCGGCGTAGGGTGCCTAGATAGGAAACCAGGGTCAGTTGGAGCCGCCCGATACCTCCTGGCCACGGCTCTGTGAACTGCTGGGGAAGATGCCGGCCTCTTCCACACCTCTAACACCGGATCCAGCAGAGCGTCATTAAATGGCAACAGAGGCTCCGCCGCGGCTGAGGCCGGATGTAGCACCTCTGTTAAAAGGTTTTGTTTTGCCTCCACCACCGGCAAAGGCAGGTCCAAAAAACTAGCTGCCTTCCGTACCACTGCATGAAAGGAAGCAGCCTCCTCAGTATATTCCCCCGGGGACGAAAGGTCCCACTCAGGGGAAGTGTCCAGCCCACTGGCCGACTCCAGTCCACGCAGCCCATCACGCGAGTCCTCTAGCTCTCCTTCCTCTAGGGCTCGTTGGTACTCCTGCTCTTCTAATACACGGAGAGCACGTCTCCTTGAATGAAGTCGTTGCTCAATACGCGGAGTCGACAATGCCTCCGCCGAAGTCGAAGATCGGCGCCGATCTTCAGAAGCCACCGACGCCGCGTCCGGCGCCACAGGTAACTTCGGCGCCGACGAAAGAGCAGCTGAAGCAGATGGACCCACCGGAGTCACAGGCCGAAATCCCGACGTCGACGGGATGGAAATCCCCGGGGCCAATCCTTCTGAAGCCACCGGAGCGGCCACCGGCGCCAACACTGGCGCCGAGCCCACGTTCCCAAACGGGAGAAAGGGCATAAAGGGTGCCGGCCGAAGAGGCGCAGGATCACCCAAAGAAAAGGCCAAAGGCCCAGCCGGAGCACCCCCTGGAGCCATCTGTTGGAAGATGGCATACATCGCATTCAAGAATGCGGAACTATCGGCTCCAGGGGTGGGAAAAGCCGGATACTGAGGTGCCTGTCTCGGAGGCGACCCCGACGCCGGCCTCGGCGTCTGCGCCGGAGAAAACACTTGAGGCTCCAATACCTCAATCACCGACGCCTGTCCAGGTGAAGTTGGAGACGCCGGAGAGGGCAACGGCGTCGAAGGATGCGGCGTAACCGTGGGACTGATCTCCCATGTCCTTCGGCGCCGATCCGAAGCCCTGGAACGAGTCTCCTTTGAATGACGCCGAGATTCTCTACGGCGCCGGGAGTCTCGATGACGCCGATGTCTTGGGGAAGAAGACTTCTTGTGATGTTTCTCCTTTGATTTTGCCATAAACAGCTTCGCCTCACGTTCCTTGAGGGCCTTTGGATTCATGTGCTGACATGAATCACAAGTCGAGACGTCGTGGTCGGAGCTCAAACACCAAAGGCAATCGGAATGAGGATCCGTCACCGACATCTTGCCTCCACACTCACGACAAGGCTTAAATCCAGACTTTCTCTGCGACATTATTACCACAGCGAAAGACTACGCAGCAAGATATACACTGTAACCGCAAAAGTAACAGTTGCTCCCTCGAAGATAACCGTTTCGAATGCACGGAAAAAAGGGAACTGACGTCCGCACGTCGTCGAGGACCTCTTATTGCCTGTATGACGTCAGACGGCGTCACGTGGGCTAGAGTGACGTCCTCGTCGACGTGCAGAGACTAGTAAGAAGATTTCCGTCGAATGCTGGCGCCATGGGAGTATTCATTAGGTGAGGAATCCACAGGTAGTTGTATCCATCAGAATCCGGCTTTCACAGTGGCCAAATATCCAACCTGGGGGAAAGAAATATAGCTGCACATGTGTTTGACCAAGGCATACACAACCCTTGCCAACACGATTGAGAACATTGGCTGTGACATTCCTGATGCCAAGCCCACCGTCACTTGGAAAGAACCAGTTTCCAGGAAATGCAGCACTGATAGAACCTGCACAAGAGGGGGGATCCAAGTGGGATGACGGATAGCTGATATCAGGTCAGGCTCCAATTGGGCACACAGCTCTGTGATTGTGGCCCTGTCCAGTCTATAGGTGAGTATAATGTGCCTGTCCTCCAGTGTAGCCAAGTCAACAAGGGGTCTGTACACCGGCTCTTGTCTCCTCCTCCTATTCATCTGCAATGGTAGGTATCTAAGGGACACAAGAGTGAGTAGGTTGTCACAATTTGTACAATGGAACCACCACCTCAGTGTGCATATAGCATTAATGTGATGGGACAGTGGGAATGGCAATGTATGTGCAATTTCCATAAATGACTAAGTTATGGAAGATCTGTATGTAGTCCACCACCATGAAATGGCGACCGCCTGTCCTGTATGTAGGGACAGGTGTAAGTGAGGTAACTCCACTGATGTTGGGTGTTGTGGCGGAAGGCGATCTTACACAGCCGGTCAATTCCACAGTTGCTAATATGGGGCTCTATGGAGTACAGTGGCCAATGGGCATCAGCGTCGGCGGTGTACACCGCCATGGACGTAACCGCCATTTTCTGTCTATCACCTCACTTGATTCCTGACTTTCCACAGGATAACACCGACACTGTGTTTGCTGCTGTGACCTGTGTCTGGAACCTACCAGGGCCTGTGTGACCTGGAAAAGGGCCCCTGCTTTCACTTTGATGGAGTTGGAGCCCTTGGTGGATGGGGTCTTGCCCCAGTATGAACATCTGTATGGGCCTCCAGACCAACAGGTGAGTACACCTTGGGCATGATGCATGTGGGAGGGTTGCATGGAGATGTGTGTGCAGGCATCGTGTCCTATGTGGGAGGGATGTCTGGTGGTAGTGTACATGGTGTGTGTAGGAAAGTACCATCTTGCCTGGCATGTTACCCCCATATTTCACTGTATATATGTGGTTTTAGTGTATGTGTCACTTTGACCCTGCCAGCCAGGGCCCCAGTGCTCATAAGTGTGCCCTGTATGTGTTCCCTGTGTGATGACTAACTGTCTCACTGAGGCTCTGCTAACCAGAACCTCAGTGGTTATGCTCTCTCTGCTTTCTAAATTGTCACTAACGGGCTAGTGACCAATTTCACCAATTCACATTGGCATACTGGAACACCCTTATAATTCCCTAGTATATGGTACTGAGGTACCCAGGGTATTGGGGTTCCAGGAGATCCCTATGGGCTGCAGCATTTCTTTTGCCACCCATAGGGAGCTCTGACAATTCTTACACAGGCCTGCCACTGCAGCCTGAGTGAAATAACGTCCATGTTATTTCACAGCCATTTACCACTGCACTTATAAGTCACCTATATGTCTAACCTTCACCTGGTGAAGTTTGGGTGCAAAGTTACTTAGTGTGTGGGCACCCTGGCACTAGCCAAGGTGCCTCCACATCATTCAGGGTAAATTCCCCGGACTTTGTGAGTGCGGGGACACCATTTCACGCGTGCACTATACATAGGTCACTACCTATGTACAGCGTCACAATGGTAACTCCGAACATGGCCATGTAACATGTCTAAGATCATGGAATTGTCACCCCAATGCCATTCTGGCATTGGGGAGACAATTCCATGATCCCCGAGTCTCTAGCACAGACCCGGGTACTGCCAAACTACCTTTCCCGGGGTTTCACTGCAGCGCTGCCAACCCCTCAGACAGGTTTCTGCCCTCCTGGGGTCCAGCCAGGCTTGGCCCAGGAAGGCAGAACAAAGGACTTCCTCAGAGAGAGGGTGTTACACCCTCTCCATTTGGAAAAAGGTGCCAGGGCTGGGGAGGAGTAGCCTCCCCCAGCCTCTGGAGATGCTTTGATGGGCACAGATGGTGCCCATCTCTGCATAAGCCAGTCTACACCGGTTCAGGGATCCCCGAGCCCTGCTCTGGTGCGAAACTGGACAAAGGAAAGGGGAGTGACCACTCCCCTGACCTGCACCTCCCAGGGTAGGTGCCCAGAGCTCCTCCAGTGTGCTCCAGACCTCTGCCATCTTGGAAACAGAGGTGCTGCTGGCACACCGGACTGCTCTGAGTGGTCAGTGCCAGCAGGTGATGTCAGAGACTCCTTCTGATAGGCTCTTACCTGTGTTGCTAGTCTATCCTCCTTCCTAGGTAGCCAAACCTCCTTTTCTGGCTATTTAGGGTCTCTGCTTTGGGGAATTCTTTAGATAACGAATTAAGGAGATCATCAGAGTTCCTCTGCATCTCCCTCTTCAACTTCTGCCAAAGGATCGACCGCTGACTGCTCAGGACGCCTACAAAACCGCAACAAAGTAGCAAAGACGACTACTGCAACCTTGTATCGCTGATCCTGCCGCTTTCTTGCCTGTTCCCTGGTGGTGCATGCTCTGGGGGTAGCCTGCCTCCTTCTTGCACCAGGAGCTCTGAAGAAATCTCCCGTGGGACGATGGAATCTTCCCCCTGCAACAGCAGGCAACAAAAGACTGCATCACCTGTCCTCTGGGTCCCCTCTCAGCACAACAAGCGTGGTCCCTGGAACTCAGAAACTCTGTCCAAGTGACTCCTACAGTCCAGTGACTCTTCAGTCCAAGTTTGGTGGCGGTAAGTCCTTGCCTCCCCACGCTAGACTGCATTGCTGGGTACCGCATGATTTGCAGCTGCTCAGGCTCCTGTGCACTCTTCCAGGATTTCCTTCATGCACAGCCAAGCATGGGTCCCCGACACTCTAACCTGCAGTGCACAACCTGCTGAGTTGTCCTCCGGCGTCGTGGGACTCCCTTTTGTGTTTTCGGGTGAGCTCCGGTTCACTCCTCTTCCAAGTGCCTGTTCTGGTACTTCTGCGGGTGCTGCCTGCTTCTGTGAGGGCTCCCTGGCTTGCTGGGCGCCCCCTCTGTCTCCTCATCCAAATGGCGACATCCTGGTCCCTCCTGGGACACAGCAGCATCCAAAAACCCTAACCGCAACGCTTGCAGCTAGTAAGGCTTGTTTGCGGTCTTTCTGCGTGGGAACACCTCTGCAAGCTTCTACACAACGTGGGACATCCATCCTCCAAATGGAAGTTTCTAGCCCTTTTCATTCTGGCAGAATCCACAGCTTCTACCATCTGGTGGTAGCTTCTTTGCACCCTCAGCTGGCATTTCCTGGGCATCTGCCCACTCTCGACTTTGTCACGACTCTTGGACTTGGTCCCCTTGTTCCACAGGTACTCTCGTCCGGAAATCCACTTTGGTTGCATTGCTGGTGTTGGTCTTCCTTGCAGAATTCCCCTATCACAACTTCTGTGCTCTCTGGAGAATATAGGTGCGCTTTACACCTACTTTTCAATGGTCTTGGGGTGGGCTATTTTTCTAACCCTCACTGTTTTCTTACAGCCCCAGCGACCCTCTACAAGCTCACATAGGTTTGGGGTCCATTCGTGGTTCGCATTCCACTTTTGGAGTATATGGTTTGTGTTGCCCCTATACCTATGTGCTCCTATTGCAATCTACTGTAATTTTACATTGCTTGGATTACTTCCTTTTGCTATTACTGCATATTTTTGGTATTGTGTACATATATCTTGTGTATGTTTGGCATCCTCATACTGAGGGTACTCACTGAGACACTTTTGGCATATTGTCATAAAAATAAAGTACCTTTATTTTTAGTATATCTGTGTATTGTGTTTTCTAATGATACTGCGCATATGACACCAGTGGTATAGTAGGAGCTTTGCATGTCTCCTAGTTCAGCCTAAGCTGCTCTGCTATAGCTACCTTCTATCAGCCTAAGCTGCTAGAAACAGCTCTTCTACACTAATAAGGGATAACTGGACCTGGTACAGAGTGTAAGTACCCCTTGGTACCCACTACAAGCCAGGCCAGCCTCCTACATTGGTTGTGCAGCGGTGGGATAAGTACTTGCAACTACTTACCACTTTATCATTGTGTACTTTTCATAAGAGAATAATATACAAAACAAGTTCAGAGTATGTACACCTAACCAAAAAGTTTTGCTTTTCGTCTCTTACACTATCTGCTAAGTGCTG
Source organism: Pleurodeles waltl (assembly GCF_031143425.1). NCBI lineage: Eukaryota > Metazoa > Chordata > Amphibia > Caudata > Salamandridae > Pleurodeles > Pleurodeles waltl. The sequence goes on from NC_090441.1 coordinate 207,038,292, forward strand.
AAAAGTACCTCTAAACTTTCAAAAAGTTTCTGAAAAGTTGAAAAGGTTTTTTTTTTCTGTTTCCTTAAAAAGTTCTGAAACTTTTTCTCTCTTTTATCTGTCCCTAAACCTTTCTTCTATCATGTCTGATGTAGGAACTCCTCTTGATCTGGTCAGCTCAGCTTATGACCACCTTAACTGGAAAGGTTTAAGGAGTCTCTGCATTGATAGAGGTTTAGGGGTGGGAAAGAATCCCTCTAGAGAATTGTTATCTAACATGCTTATTGAGAATGATAAGGCCCTAGCTGGCACATCCATTGAGAAGTTAGGAGATGGTTCACACTCTGACTCAGGGGCACCCCCAGTAAGAGTGTTAGAAGGTGACCTTCCCAACCTGCCTCTTAGCAGGCCACCAAGCATAGCTGGTACTAATGTGAGCTCACATCACAGTAGGTTTGTTATTCCTGCAGGCCAGGTTGTTAGGGTACCAACTGTTAGGGTCAGGTCTCCCTCTGTTCATTCACATCATTCTTCTGTGTCAAAGCATGCCCAACCCACCCACCCTGATGACAGATTGTTAGAAAGGGTACTCAATAGATTGAGAGTGGAAGAGTCCAAGCTGAAGCTTAAACAGCAACAGCTGGCTCTAGACAGGGAATCTTTAGACTTAGAAAAAGAAAGACAGAGGTTGGGGTTCGGACCCCATGGTGGCAGCAGCAGTGTTCCAGATAGTAATCCTGTGAAAGAGCATGATTCTAGGAATCTGCATAAGATAGTTCCCCCTTACAAGGAGGGGGATGACATTAACAAGTGGTTTGCTGCACTTGAGAGGGCCTGTATGGTACAGGGGGTCCCTCAAAGGCAGTGGGCTGCTATCCTATGGCTATCTTTCAGTGGAAAGGGTAGGGATCGGGCAATGTGTGTGCCAATGGATTTGGAAATGGGATTTGGGAGCCATATGTGTGACAGGCCAGATTGTATGTGTCATGCTGTCCTCCTGTCTGTATTATGTCTGAAGGTCAGCGCCCATCAAAAGAAGGGATTATGGCGTGCCATCGCCAAGGATGTGCGGACCATGTGGGTCTACAGCAGGTGGAGCACCCACTGCAGGAAACGGTGGGAGGACCTGAGATGCTGGGCACGGAAGACCGCAGAGGCCCAGTTGGATGATGGCCTCCCAACAAGGAAGGGGTGCCCGTCAGAAACTGAACCCCCAGACGGCCCGCATACTGGTGGTGGCCTACCCAGAGCTGGATTGGCACTTAAGGGCATCACAGCAGCCACAAGGGGGTGAGTACAGTGGGACTTACTACAATAATTGGTAGGTGGCATGGAATCCGGGTGGTGATTGTGAGTTAGTGGGTGCCCCTTAATCCCATGCCAAGCAATGCAGCGTGAACCAGCTCAAGGGTAATGGGTGTATGGCAATTGCAGGTAACTTAGCCCGTTTGCATTCCATGTCAGTCAGGGCACTGTAGGTCCCAGGAGCTGTGCAGTTGGCGGTGTTTGGCCCTCATCTTGTGGTGGCATCTAACCAATTCAATGCCAGTGCAATGCATAGTCCTCAATCCTGATCCCTGTGTGTGACGGTGTTCCGTATGCCAACAGTAATGTTGGTGCTGTAATTGACCCAGTGCTCTCTTTCTCTCCCCTCTCTTCTCCTTCCATCATCCATGTGTGCATTAGAATCATCTGGCGGAGGAGCAGGGGCACCGGCGAGTGAGGAAGCAGCATCCCACAGGACCCAGGAGGCAGAGTCCACCGACGCAGAGGGAACCAGTGGGACGGAGGGCTAGGCTGCAGGGAAAGGAGGTGACAACAATGACTCAGATACCTCCACCGATGGAAGCTCCCTGGTGGTGGTGGACACCTCTGTGACCACCCCAGCTGCAGGTACAGCTGCCACCCCTATTCCAGGACCGCCCTCCCAGTTGCACCTCAGTGAGTTGCCCGTGCCCGCTCACCCAAGAGAGTGAGCATCTCCTTCGCCCCAGGCACCTCAGGCCCTGCCCCAGCGAGCCCAGCTGCCATGAGTGAGCAGGCTATTGACCTACTGAGATCCATCTCTGTAGGGCAGTCAACCATTGTGAATGCCATCCAGGGGCTGGCATCCCAGATGCAGCAATGCAATGCATTCCTGGAGGGCATCCACGGTGGATTGGCAGCCCAACAGAGATTGATTCAGGCTCTGGCATCCTCTCTGATGGCAGTCATTGTCCCTGTTTCTACCATCCCCCTTCCAACTACCTCTTCCCAGTCCCAGTCTCGTCAACCCCAACCCATCCCATGCCCACATACAGACGAGCATGCACACAAGACATCACACAAGAGTAGTACAGTCAAACACAGGCACCACACTTCAGTCCACAAGTACTCATGCAAATAACAGACAGTTGCACACACATCCACTCCCTACACTGTCTCCCCCTCCTCCTCCTCCTCCTCCACCTTCCTCACAATGACGTCCACACTCACACCTGCATGCACTGCTTCAACAGCCACCACGAGCATCACCACACCAAGCAGCACACACACCTCACTAGCAGACACATCCACAACATCCATCCACTCGTCCCCTGTGTCCTCTCCCGCCCTGTCTGCCCCCCTTCCTAAAGAACACAAACGCAGGCACTCAGACATCCAACAGCCATCCACCTGACATCAGCACACTGCCCATGCACCTGCACCTACGTCCAGCAGACCTACTCCTCCAAAAACCACTCCCTCAACCTCCCCTTCCACTCCTCCTCCCTTATCCCACTCCACCATCCCTAAGAAGCTTTTCCTTGCCCAACTTAACATCTTCCGCCCCCCCTCTCGTCCTGCCCGTAACAGCAGGGTCCCAATGACCCAGCCCAGCACCTCAGCCAAGCAGTCCACGGGGACAGTGGAGGAACCTCCTAGTCGTGGAGGCAAGACAGTGAAGGATCCCACTCCACCAGCCAGGAAAGGGAAGGATCCTGCTCCACCAGCCAGGAGAGGGAAGGATCCTTCTCCACCAGCCTAGAAAGGGGAGGATCCCACTCCACCAGTCAGGAAAGTGAAGGATCCCACTCCACCAGCCAGGAAAGGGAAGAATCCCACTCCACCAGCCAGGAATGGGAAGGATCTGAGTCCACCAGCCAAGAAGGGGAATGATCCCACTCCACCAGCCAGGGAAGGATCCCACTCAACCACCAATGTCAGAAATGGTTCCCACTCAACCACCAATGTCAGAAAAGGTTTCCATTTAATCATCAATGTCAGAACTGGTTCCCACTCAACAACCAATGTCAGAAATGGTTCCCACTCAACCACCAATGACAGAAAAGGTTCCCACTCAACCACCAATGTCAGAAATGGTTCCCATTCAACCACCAATGACATAAATGGTTCCCACTCAACCACCAATGACAGAAAAGGTTCCCACTCAACCACCAATGAAAGGCAAGAAGCCCTCACCTCCAGCTGGGACACAGCCCTCACATCCACCAGAGGCTGACCAGGGGACACCTCCCCCAGCAGAGATTATGCAGCCCTAACCTTCAGCAGAGGCTGCCCAGGAGACACCTCCCCCAGCAGAGACAATGCAGCCCTCACCTCCAGCAGAGGGCATGTAGGCCACTCTCCAGGGACTGTTGTACCTCCAGAAGCAGTGGGCAAGTTTCCCACCTCAGAGACTGTGACCTTGCACTCCCCAGCATTGGAAAATGGGCATGGAGGCCCCTCCAGAAGCAGTGGGCAAGTGCCCCACCTCAGAGACTGTGACCTTGTACTACCAGGCATTGGGGAATGGGCATGGAGCCCCCTCCAGGATCAGTGGGCATGTTCCTGACTTCAGCTGAGATGCCACCACCCCCTTCCCCTGAGGTGCCTGTCCACTTCCGAGATGTTGCCCCTTCACAATGTTTTGCGGAATTCATCAGGATCAAGTTGGGGCTTGGACTGTGCTGTGTGGCCATGTGGGCCTTATGTACTTTGAACTGGGAATTGGCCCTTTCTGGACAATTGTTCTAAAATTGGTTCATATGGTGGGTGTTGCCTTGCTATTACAATGTCAGTGCTGCTGACCTGTAGTCCTTGTATTATTATGCATTGGGTCGTGTGCCATTGGTTTACGTCTGCAGCTGGTTGTGTGTATAGTGTGTGTGTGGCTAGTGTGTGTGTCACTCTCCTTTTCCTCCCTCCCTCCCTTGTATGCTAGGCGCCTGTACTCATCGGCGTCGTCTTCGTCAGTGTTGGTGTTCCAGGTGGAGCATGGCGTAGAAGAGAATCGTGAAGACTTGCAGTTCCGGTTCCATGGAGGCGTTGGTCTTCTCTGTGTCTCTGTTGGTGAGCCTTTGGTCTTCTGTGATGTGTTTCCGCCAGGCATTTGATGGTGTTTCTACCTCCCCGGAAATCGTGGCGGTTTGCAGTGTCATAAATGGTGGGTGGTACCTTGTTGTCCGCCTGGCTGTTGATGGCTGTTAGGTTTGGATGTGGAAAGCCGGTACACCAGTCTCACTCACTCTGACACTTGAGGCATAATAGAGGAGGTTATTTTTGATACGGACTGGGAATACCACACAGCATGTAATGTGGTTATGGAATGCTGCTTCTGGGCTTTAACCAAAAAGTTTTTTGGTTTTGAAGGCAACCTGTACCTTCAAAAACATGGGATGAGCACAGGAAGCACCTTTGCTCCCAGTTTAGCCGGTCTCTACGTTCACCATCTTGAGAACGAGACAATTCTAAAAACCACTAACCCATATAGAGAAAACATTGTACTATGGAAAATATACATTGATGACATTCTGGTCATCTGGAAAGGGGAAGAAACACAAGTGGCCCCTTTTTTGGAGTGGCTCAACATGCAAGATCAGTTCCTGAAATTCACTCTGACAAAGAGTAAGGAACAGTTGGTTTTTCTGGATCTTAACATCATAGCAACCAATAGCACCCTATAAATTACTACCCATGAGAAACCAACAGCAAAGAACTGTTTGTTACTTTTCGACAGTGCCCACCCCGCCATTTGAGGGAGCATCTCCCGTTTGGACAATTCCTCAGACTGAGGAGGAATTGTTCTGAGGTGTCCGACTACAAAACAACAAGCTCAGAGCCTTGCATTAAAATTGGAGGCAAGGAAATACCCACCTAGAATCATCAATCGAGCCATGAAATGAGCACGCAATAATAACAGAGATGCTCTCTTGGACACTCCTCCCCAAAAAGGGAAAGAAGAAAGACCGATTTGTATTACGACATTTAATGTAGCCTCTAACCAAGTGAACAAAATTATAAACAAGCATTGGTGCATTTTGAATAGCGGCTGTTTGAACTTTTCCAAACCTATGCTTTCCCACAGGCATGGCAAAAGTATAAAAGACATGCAAGTACACACCCGGCCACACCCACCCAAGAGAAGATTGGACACTACCAACCTTCTACCACCACCCACAGGATATTACCTATGTGGAAATTGCAGCATGTGCCATTTGACAAACTCAACCAAGAGGGTCATTTTCAATGACAATACCACATGGGAAATCAAGGATTTCACCAACTGCAACACCAAATAGTCTATATGATTACATGCCCATGTAATTTACCTTACATAGGAATGACTACCCATCATGTGAAAACTCGCATTCGTGAACATCCTAGCAATTTGAGATGTGGCCGTGCCTCCACAAAAATGTCCTCTCACTAAATTAACAGCGCACACATAGTGAAGGATTACCAATGGGTTATCCTTGAACAGCACAAGGCGGTCAGGAATGAATTCTCCCTACTCAAAAGAGAACAATGTTGGGTCTTTAAATTATGTACTCACCAACATGGCCTTAATAAAATATCCCCTGGGGCCAGTTAATGCAACACTAATATCTGGTTTACCCTAACCAGCGTGACACCAACACATCCAGCAGGTCACCACTCCATTTGATAAGGCACTTCCCACAAGTCCATTAGTGCCATCTGTCACCACCTATAAGCCCACATTAGGGAGTGCTATCTTTCCTCCAGCCTTGATACATTTGAGCTATTTGTCCTTTTCATCTTCATTTTCTTTTCTTCTGTCCATTCCACCCCTTTTCCCGTGTCTCTCCCCCCCTTGCTTTTTAGTGCCTGCGCTTTTTCAGGCATTCTGAGGGACATCCACGATCAGGGGCCCTCGCAGCCCCCCTTGGGCACACCAATGACCGCCATTTTGGAAGGACATCAGTCTAGTGCCTGACGCGTGAGCAGCATTACACATATATACCGGGTCCCAATGGGGACTACAGTGTCTTTCGGACCCCAGGGAGGTGAGAATTAGGCTGAAAGCGTGAGTGTCGATTTGACGAAGTAAGTGCGTGCAATGCTTCCAACCACAAGCAACGGTGGTGGCGTGCTCTGTGAGTCTAACATTGCTGCCTATGTATTTTTCAGTAGGTGACTACAAGCGCACCTCCCTCCCGGAAGATCTAAAAGACTAATAGCATAGACACTAAAAGCAGGTCATGCATGCACCATGTGTGTTTCATAGAGGTGCCTCACGTGTTGAAGTGTATTGCAGTATTTTTCTAAATGTAGTATGTCTCGTATTTGTCTATTTAATGTGATTCACAAGTGCCATTGTTCTACGAGCAGGGTGATGGTGGTAATAGCTTCACACCCTTAAGTGATACGAGTAGCAACCTTTATCCTTTCATCTTTCCACAGGTTTCCAAAAGGACATCAATACTAATGGGTATTACTTTATTTTACTTATATATACCAGACCATACCACAGAGCATGTAGTATTGGTGCTTTCACTAGTGGTAGTTGCTCAAGGAGTGACCCTAGGGAGTCCACTTTGGTCCTGATGAGGAGTCTAGGGGTAGACTCCGAAACATGTAGACCACTTAGGAGGTAATGTACATAATATACCCCCCAACATACCTTTTTAACCATACCACTCCTGTGAGACATATTAATTTAGTAATACCATCCAGAGGCAGTTTTTTTAACTCACCTAAGACCCAACCACTCCTATCCCTCTCATTATTCACATTGATGAAACCATAACAAGTGCTCCCATGTATTTCGTCAGTCGCAGCACGGCTCGTTCTGCAGCAGAATGGGAGGAAACCCAATGATGAAGCATGCCACCAAGAGTTCACCCCCGTGGGTGGGGGGTTTTCATACAAAAAAAGTTTTTTTCACCCTGTGGAAGTTCCTTTGGACTGGGCCTATTTGTATAGTGGAATTAAGGGGACCGTTAATTGCCCACCTGCCTTGCCAATGGCTTTGCAAGAGGGACAGGACTGACAAAAGTCCTTCACTGTTTGGGACATACCTGGCCAGTAGACGTGGTTAACCAACCTACTCCATGTTTTGTTCTGGCTCAGATGCCCTGCTAGGAGGATGTCATAGGCTAAAGTGAGAAGGGAGTCCCTGAACTTCTGTGGCACTGCCACCCTCCTGGTTGTACCAGGCATATGTTTCTGGCCTCAGTGAACAGGAGCCCCTCCTCCCAGTAGACCCTATGGGTACCACTGACATTTCCTAGTTCCTCCTGAGTAGCTTGCTGTCTCAGGCCTTCAAGAGTGGGACACACCCTTTGTCACTGGCACAGATCTTCTCTAAAGGGTACCCCTGGGCCCAAGAGCTCTGGGTGGTAAGGCCCAAGCTCTTCAGGGTCATTTCCCTCTGAGTGGGTGACTCCCCTTCCTGAGAAGAGGGGTCCTGTCTTGGGACCTGTTTTGAAGCTGACCCCCCAGTCTTCTTGCCTTTTCTCTTGTACACTATTTCAGGATCCAGCTCTCCTTTTTCTCTCTGACCCAAGTCTTGTCACAAGCCCACTCAGGGATCCCAAGCATTGCTGCATTGATCTTTAGCTCTACCTCAGCCCAGGGGGAATGCTCCGGGTCATTACCATGTAGGCAATCTACAGGGATGGATGAGGACACAACCACTTCTTTTTGCCCTGCTACTCCTCCCCATTCAAAGTTTACCATGGCCATGGGGTGGAACTTGGTCTCATTGTCAGCATTGGTGACAGGATAAGACCTCCCTACCAGAAAGTGAGTTGAGGGAACCATGTGCTGAGACACCATAGTGATACTAGCCCCTGTATCCCTCAATGCTTCTGTTTTCTCCCCATTAATCACAGGGTGCTGCCTGTATTTTTTCATGTTACCTGGCCAGGCACCACAGGATAAATCTACATCACCCTCCCTGACTAATGTTGCCTATGTGGGGACACTGACATAGTCAGGCCACACCTCTGACCACATCTGGATATTGGCAACCCAAGTCTACCAGATGTTGATGTAGCCTATCAATGGAACAATTACTCAACAGATGATCTTTCATAAATACATTTTACAGCCCGTCATAATTTTGTACCTTGTTACCAGCTAACCAACCACCCAGCATTTTTACTGATTAGTCAACAAAGTCAACCCAGGGCTGGCTCTGGGATTTTCGAGCCTCCCTGAACTTTATCCTGTACTCTTCAGTTGTAAATCCAAAGCCCTCAATCAGGGTACCATTCATGAGGTCATAGGATTTCGAATCTTCCTCATTCAGTGTCAGGAGCTTATCCCTGCACTTTCCCGAGAACAGCTCCCACATCAGTGTGCCCCAGTGTTTCTTTTTAATTTCCCACCCAATGCAGGCTCTTTCAAAGGCAGAAAACCATTTCACTATATCATCCTCTTCAGTGAAATGAGGGACAACTCCTTTTGGGAGTTTAAGGTTGAAAGCTTTTTCCTTCAACACATGTATACTGCCACCAGAGATGGGTGCCAAGCCCAACTCTTTTCTTTGCTTTTCTATCTCCAAAAGTTGACTTTCTAAACCCAGTCTTTTGGCCAGCCTGGCAATATCCAGGTCTGTATCTGTGGGTGCCCTAGAGCTTGTGCGAGAAGAGGAGCTATCCTCATCTACATTGTCCACAGGTTCTGTATCCATCTCAGATGCATCATCATCATTAGCTGGGAGATGATCTCTTTTATAATGGGTCACCAGAAACCTAGGTTTCTCTGTTTTGGGGCTTTTTCCAGTTTGAATCTTGTATAGTCTGCAGATACCCCTTAATTGGTCATAGGTATTTGCCACATAAGGTTCCAGGGTGAGCTCCTGGGCTCTGGACTCTGAATCAGACATTTTTATCTTACTAAAGTTGGGACCTTTTTGGAATTTAGAATTTCCCTTTTTGATAACCAACTAAAGCAAATACTTTTAAACTTTTTCTAAAGTTGTAGATACCTAACCAGGGCCCTAACAATTACTTTTAAGAATTTCTAAAAATTGGTTGTCACTTAGAAAAATCAAAAACAATTATCTAATGACAATTTAGAGAGTTATTCATGTGTTCACACAATTGAAAAAGTGGTATCAGCAAATTCAAGGTTTTTATCCCACCGCTGATCCTCCAAATGTAGGAGGCTGGCCCTCTATGTAGGGTGGAAAACTAGGCACACTGTGCAGGGGGTCCAGGCAACCACACGTTGGTTTCCAGAGGTAAAAATTAGACCACATAATGCTCCAATTTTTAAGGTACCTGGTTGAGCAGTTAGGCTAATCCACAAATCCAATCATGCAATCCACACACTCAATGAATAAAAAAAATATAAATTAAGCTTTATTTCACCTGTAAGCCATAAAAGCAACATACCTACATTAAAATAACAAAAAATACATATTGTCCTAAAAACATATTTACAGCAAATAAAACCATAACTAAATAGCTCGCAATTCATAGGGATCACTAATTAATTTTAAAATACCCCTTGGGAATGATCACTGACAATTTGTTTTTATAAATTTAGATTCTTGGCAACAGTAACCATTCTATCACGGGAAGGATCCCTCTACTAGATACCGGCCACAATAATTATGCTCTTGCTGTAGGTCTAAGGGCTGCTATGCGTTTAAAAAAATAGGGTGTAAACACAGTTACAATCTCAATTTTTCAGCCCATGGCCGTGATACAAGAATTGTAGTCTACAAGGTGAGAGGTCTCCTTTGATCTCACGTTCCAAGCACATCGTAGATACCTGGCAACTGCAAACACTACCTTTTCACTAGTGTCACTTGTTAGTATATGAAGCATCTCCCTGCTATTCTGGGTGCTGAGGAGCCTGCATAGGGGAATGATCTATTTCCTCCTAGGTTTTAGGTACCTTGGACAGAAAAAAACAAAATGGGCCAAGAACTCTATTTCCGTCAGGCAGTAAGTGCAGGAACTAATCGCACAGCTACCTTTTTTCCATCTAGAGGTAACAGAGTTCAACGGCAAAATTCAGAATCTAAATTTTATAAGCAGATTTTTAGCCTTTGTCGGGTATATGCCGCCCATTTAATGTTCAAATTTGGGTGAGCACTTATGATGTAAAAATTGCTCTTTTCTACTGCCTATTGTCTGGGCTTGCCATATCTGGGTTAGTACCGCCTCCCAGTAAAGTCGCTTTATACGCAGTGCCATGCCTCTTTTCATACTCTGTGGACACCTCCATATCTCCTCCATTTTGATCCAATGGCACAAATCCTGGATATGTTTAAGCCAGTGAGCTGATTTTTATCAATGGATAGTAGCTCTAACATGGCTGCTCTATAGGGACTCAAGTGCTCAGAGGACCAAAGTCGCACCCAGTATGAAAGCGGTTTCACTGCACTTACGCTGTGCATTTGGTTTGGAGCCAAGTCAAATTTGAGTGGAATGAGGGTTGTACTAGCGCGTAGATTTAGCAGAGAGCGTAGGAACTTATTTTCAAACAGAGTTAACCTCTGTGATTTATAATGATCCCAGAGTTCCACACTGTAAGTTGCAGCTGTTACTGCTGTGGCCTTGTACACCACAAGGGCTGGGGAAAGAGACCCTCCTGTTGAGTTCTTAATTTTCCTTCCAATTACCACCGACCGCTGCTGAAGGATGACAGAGCTTTTCTCTAGTTGCGGAGTCCAAGATAGATTATCTGTTATTCTTATGCCTAAGTAACCAAATTACCTGACTTGTTCAATAGAGGCACCTAAAATAGCCATTTTCCCCCTAAAGGATTTATGTGGGTTTAGAACCATGAACTTTGATTTCTCTGGATTAATTTCTAGCCCCATCTTCTCACAAAATGCTGCAAATGAATCTAGTTCGCTTTGTAGTCTCATTGGGGTTCTTGAGATGAGCAGAGTGTCATCAGTGAACATGAGAATGGGTACAGGCATTCCCACTAGCTTGGGAGCGTCATGGTTACACTGGGCTAGCTGATCCACTGCAGCATTGATGTAAAGGCTAAGCAAGGTAGGGGCCAAGACATACCCCTGTCTGACACCTCTCTCAATGGGAATTGGGGAAGTAAGGTTGCCCCCCCGGGGCTACCTGACTCTTGCATAGGTGTCCTCATGCAGGTATCTTATTAGCCTTAGGAGGTCGCTGTCCAAGCCATAGGAGTCAAAGAGTCTCCAAAGAAGCTCCCGTGGGACTAGATCAAATGCCCCCCTCAGATCAATGAAGGCAACATAAAGGTGGTCTTGTTTCAAGGTTAAGTACTTCCAGCATAGTGAATTAAACCTAAGCACTTGGTCCACTGTGCTAACCCCTTTCTTAAATCCAGCCTGCCAATCAACAATGATCTGCTGGTCATCAATCCACGAGTGCAACCTGGCCAGGACCTGTTTGCAAAATACCTCTTGGCTAATGTCAATTAAGCTTATCAGTCTATAATTCTCTGGAGAGTCTCTGTCCCCCTTCTCATAAATTTGGACTATTGTTGCTCCTCGCCTCGTAGGGGGCATACCTTCTCCCCTCGGAACAGCGTTGCTTAAGGTATTTAAGTATGGTGTCCAGACCTCAGGTCGTGACAGGTACATGTCACCAGGTATGCAATCTGGGCCCGGGGCCTTTCCTTTATGTAATGTTTTCAGGGCCTGGGTAGTTTCCACCAGGGTAAAAATAACCGGATCAGAACCAAGGGGGCCAAATTTGTTGTCCAGTGAATTGGTAGCGACGCACATGCCCATGGATGTTGATAGGAGTGCCTTATCACTAGACCTTTCCCTATAAAGCTCTTTAAAATGGTTCACCCATCTTTCAGGCTGGAATGTTGGGTCACTCTAAAAGTTGGGGGGATCTTTCCTATCTGCCACCAACTTCCGAAATAAGTTAGTATCCCTCTCTCGAAGGGAAACGGTAAGGCTGTCCCATTGGCCGTGTTCCCCCCTTTTTTTTGCGTCACTTAGGCCCTCATTAGGACATTGGCGGTAAAAGCCGCTTACCACCGCGCAGAAGACCGCCACCACACCGCTGCGGCATTCCGCCACAGTTATTATGACCCACAGTTCGGAATCCGCCAAAATTCAGACACCCACACAAGTCCGCCGCACCAAAGGTCAGTGATAAACTGGTGAAAACAAAACCTCCACCGTCACGCCAACAGAAATACGCCAGCACTATCACGACACACGAATCCACGCAGCGGTCTTTCATCCGCGGTATTCCATTGGCGGTACACACCGCTGCGCTCAAAATACACACACATCTACAAAACATTACCACATTGGACAATTCCAAATACACACACCTGATACACATACACACACCACTTCCACAAACCCAATATACTATAAAACACACACCCACATCACCCACAAACTCTTACGACAACAAATCACGACCGAAAGCCATAGAGAGACACCACCATCAACAACACTAGCATCCATAGGCACACAACACCATCACCCACATAACTTCCACGCACCTCACACAACACCCCACTACATATCAGCACACTTATCACCCCACACACCACCCCACACATCACCTACACCACCCCATGGCATGGCAAAGACACCACAGGTTGTCGGAGGAGGAGCTCAGGGTCATGGTGGAGGAAATCGTCAGGGTAGAACCACAGCTATTCGGATCACAGGTGAAGCACACCTTCATTGCAAGGAAGATGGAGCTATGGCGAAGAATAGTGGACAGGGTCAACACAGTGGGACAGCACCCAAGAAATCGGGAGGACATCAGGAAGAGGTGGAACTACCTACGGGGGAAGGTGCATTCTGTGGTCTCCAGACACCATCTGGCGGTTCAGCGGACTGGCGGCAGACACCCACCTCCTCCCCCTCACAACTAACAACATGGGAGAAGCAGGTTTTGGCGATTCTGCATCCTGAGGGCCTCGCAGGAGTAGGTGGAGGAATGGACTCTGGTAAGTCAAACTTTTAACTACTTCATCCCCCACCCACCTGCATGCTATCACCTACTCCCAACCTCACCCCCATCACTCCTACTCCTCACAAATGTCCCACTATCACAAACCACACCTCCCAAACCCAAGCCCTGCATGCAACACCAAAGCATGGACACCCATCACTAAAGCATTCCCACTGCACATACCCATACACCCCCCTAAACCATCATCACACAAGGTCCCACACAGGAATGCTAGCACTGGGGTACATGTTCACCCACCCATTGCAGACCTTGACACACACAGATGCAATAATCATGCCTTTATACCCCTGCAGGACCCCTACCCAACGTCACCGGACAGGAGGGTCCATACATGTCCACACCACCAACAGAAGAGGCCCACAGTGATGACAGCACCTCTGTCCAACTGGATCTAGATGACCAGCCCGGCCCATCGGGGACCTCGGGACAGTCGGTTCCCATCACCCAGTCACAGGCCACTACAGACCTTCCCCCCTCTGGAAACACCAGCACAGCACCCACCCAGCGGGCCCATACCTCCGTCCCCAGGACACGTCAATCAGCAGTGTGTCCACCACTACAGGGAACCCAGGCTAACCCACCACCCCAACAACAAAAGGGACCTGGGGGCAGTGGTAGTGGGCACACGGTCCAAGGGACGGAGGCCCAGGAACACAGGGGAACTGGGAGGGCTGCTGTGCGACAGGGGGCGGACAGGCTCAGGGAACCCACTCTCCACGAGGCCCTCTCCTCCATCATGGGAGCCTACCACCACTCCCAGGAGACGATGACAACGGTACTGGCAAAGTTTCAGGAAACCCAGCGCCTGCATGGAGGAACAGTATATGTGCTTCAGAGAGGAACTCAGAACCATCAATTCCACCCTGGGCACCATCGTAGGGGTGCTGATGGAAGTACCCAACACCAGGAGGGACACTGTGGCACTACAAGGGTCCCCTGACACTAGCCTGGACGATGAACTGCCCACCACCTCCACCGGCGCTAGTGGACAGGAGGCACCGCCACAGGACCACCACACCAGCACCCCACCCACTGCTGAGGGAGAACCACCTCGCAAACGGTCCCTGAGATCCAGGAACAAGACAGAGAACGATGCCAAGACCTCCACCAAGAAATGAGACCACCCTGATTGTCATCCTACTGTCCCACTTTGTCACCTGTCCATCCTTAAACTGCCCCAGCTCCACTTCCTATGCCCATTTGGGCAATGCACCTGTGAGACTAATAGACTGGACTCTGCCATGGACATTCCTCTGCCATCACCCCTCACCATTTTGCTACCACCTCCAATTTTGAGCACTAAAATAAACACCCTTAAAGCACAAAACAATCTGGAGTCTGTCTGTGATTTCGGAATACTGTATTAGCAATAACTGTGGCAAAAAGCTCTTTCATTTGTAATGTCAACATACCTATGTCACACAGCTCTAGTCCATGAGAAATCTAAGCAGATGTCACACTGTGGGACCCAGATCTGTGAAATCGTAAGGGAAAGTGACAACTCAGTGACCATACACTGGGTGAAAGAGACAGACAGTAGAGAGGTAGTAGTGTATAAGTACATGTAGTAGGCAGGTTTGTATTCTTACCTGTGTTTCACTGGAAATATTGCTGGATCACTGAGTCCCTGTTGTCCATGTCTTCTTCCTCTGCTTCCTCGTCTTCACTGTCCACAGGCTCCACAGCTGCAACAACACCGCCATCTGGACCATCCTCCTGCAGAAAGGGCACCTGTCGTCTCAAAGCCAAGTTGTGAAGCATACAGCAGGCCCCGATGATCTGGCACACCTTCTTTGGTGCGTAGAATAGGGATCCACCTGTCATATGGAGGCACCTGAACCTCGCCTTCAGGAGGCCGAAGGTGCGTTCGATCACCCTCCTAGTTCGCCCATGTGCCTCATTGTAG
This sequence comes from Pleurodeles waltl, assembly GCF_031143425.1. Taxonomy (NCBI): domain Eukaryota; kingdom Metazoa; phylum Chordata; class Amphibia; order Caudata; family Salamandridae; genus Pleurodeles; species Pleurodeles waltl. The sequence continues at coordinate 207,053,340 of NC_090441.1, forward strand.
CGTTCCTCTGCCCTTGTCCTGGGATTCCACACTGGGGTCAGTAGCCATGACAGGTTGTGGTAACCAGAGTCACCTGCAAATGGTGAGGGACAACTGTTAGACACACACTAACCTGGAGGGATATCCCCAGACCCAGACAACCATTCCCACTGACTAGCTTCCAGGTGCTCACCTAATAGCCACACACGGTGCCTCTGGAGTTGACCCATTACATAAGGGATAGTGCTATTCCGCAGGATGTAAGCGTCATGCACTGAGCCAGGGAACATGGCATTCACATGGGAGATGTACTGGTCTGCCAAACATACAATCTGTACATTCATCGAATGATAACTCTTCCGGTTTCTGTACACCTGTTCACTCCTGTGGGAGGGGACCAAAGCCACATGTGTCCCATCAATGGCACCGATGATGTTGGGGATATGTCCCAGGGCATAGAAATCACCTTTCACTGTACGCAAATCCTCCACCTGCAGGAAAACGATGTAGCTCTGCATGTGTTTCAGCAGGGCAGACAACACTCTGGACAACACGTTGGAAAACATAGGCTGGGACATCCCTGATGTTATGGCCACTGTTGTTTGAAATGACCCACTTGCAAGGAAATGGAGCACTGACAGCACCTGCACTTGAGGGGGGATTCCTGTGGGATGGCCGATAGCTGACATCAGGTCTGGCTCCAGCTGGGTACACAGTTCCTGGATTGTGGCACGGTCAAGCCTATATGTGATTATCACGTGTCTTTCCTCCATTGTTGACAGGTCCACCAACGGTCGGTACACCGGAGGATGCCGCCATCTCCTCACATGTCCCAGCGGACGGTGCCTATGAAGGACAACAGCGAGCACAGAGTCAAACAACTCAGAGGTACGTACCCACAGCTTACACAGAACACCATTCATACTCAAAAAGTGGCCTGTATGTGTGTTGAGTCTAGGCCTAGGTATGTGTGACGCAGTTTAAAATGAAGCCATGTAGGCCCCTGAAATAGAGCTGCCTGACCTCTAAAGTGGGACAATGGGATGTGAGGTAACTGAGCTGGCGTTGTACACCATCGCGGTAGGCGGTCAAAGACCCTGGCGCAATGCTGCATTGGTTAACATTGGACCCTATGGGTCCCAGGAGCCAATGACGATGTACGCCGGCGGTGTCGGTACGCACCGCCGCGGACGTGACTGACATTTTCTATCTGTTCAATCACTCGATACCTGATCTTCGACAGGAGAGGACCTACACTGCAAGTGCTGCTGTGACCTCGGTCTGGAGGAGACAATGGCTCCAGTGTCTGGGGAGAGGGCCCCTGCCTTCACATCGGAGGAGTTGGAGAAACTCGTGGATGGGGTCCTCCCCCAGTACACGCTACTCTACGGTCCTCCAGACAAACAGGTAAGTACACTGGGAGCATGATGTATGGGCTATGCCTGAGTGGAGAGGGGTGGATGTAAGAAGGAAGGGGGGAGAGTGCGGCGTGCATGAAACGACAGTGAGTGCATGTGCCACATGGCAAGGGTAGGGATGGGGGCCAATCACTTTGATGGTGCAGTTGGTAATAAGTTTCTCTTCCCCCTGTACAAATCATGTAGGTCAGCGCCCACCAGAAAAAAGATATTTGGCGTGCCATCGCCAAGGACGTCCAGACCCTGGGGGTCTACCACAGACGGAGCACCCACTGCCGGAAAAGATGGGAGGACATTCGCCGCTGGAGCAAGAAGACGGCGGAGGCTCAGCTGGGGATGGCCTCCCAAAGTGGGAAGGGTGCCCATCGCACCATGACCCCCCTGATATTCAGCATTCTGGCGGTGGCGTACCCGGATTTGGATGGGCGCTTGAGGGCAGCACAGCAGCCACAAGGGGGTGAGTACACTCGCATTCTTCTGACTTTGCGCGTAGTGGAGGGGGCTGAGTGGGGGAGGTGGGCTGTGGGTTTCCCTAGGCCAGGGCGAGTTCCGTAGGCAAGGTCCCTCCATAAGGCAGGCCATGTGGCACCCCGGCCCACCTCTGTAGAGTGCCAACTACACGTAGTCATACCCCTGTGTCATCTATGTGTGCAGATGTTGTCTATAGCCTTGTAGGCCATTTCCCAGGAATTGAACAGTGGAGCCCAAGAGCACAGCGTAGTGCAGGGGGCTTCTGTGTCGTGTCCGCCAACGGTAGCAATAATGCATGCACTCAACATGTCTTTCTTCTGTCGTCCCCCACTTTTTGTGGTCTCCCTGTTCTTGTGTGCATTAGCATCACCAGGCGGAGGAGCAGTGCCACCGGAGCAGGAGGGAGCTGCATCCCACATAGCCAAGGAGGGCCACACTACGGACTCGGAGTTCACCAGTGGGACAGAGGGCGAGGGGAGCTTCACGGCGGGGACAGGAGCTGAGACCAGTGACACAGACTCGTCCTCTGATGGGAGCTCCCTTGTGGTGGTGGCAACATCTGTGCCCCCCATCTACAGGTACAGCCGCCACCCCCCCTTCCAGCACTGCCCTCCCCGCTGGGCCATGAAGGACCGCCAGCACAAGCCCAGCTGGGCCATGAAGGACCGCCAGCAAAAGCTCCGCTGGGCCATGAAGGACCGCCAGCAAAAGCCCCGCTGGGCCATGAAGGACCGCCAGCAGCTGAGTCCCTGCAATGGAGACCGCCATCTCAAGCACCGCTGAACAGGGCACCGCCGTCTCAAGCACCACTGAACAGGGCACCGCCGCCTCAAGCACTGCTGAACAGGGCACCGCCGTCTCAAGCACCGCTGAACAGGGCACCGCCATCTCAAGCACCGCTGAACAGGGGACCGCCGTCTCAAGCACCGCTGAACAGGGCACTGCCGCCTCAAGCACCGCTGCTTCAAGCACCGCTGAACAGGGTACCGCCGCCTCAAGCACCGCTGAACAGGGCACCGCCGTCTCAAGCACCGCTGAACAGGGCACCGCCGTCTCAAGCTCCGCTGAACAGGCCACCACCGCCTCAAGCACTGCTGGACCATGAGCGCGCCAAGGGCACTGACGCTACTGAGTCCGTCACGGGCAGAATGAAGCACTCTGGGCACCATGCCCCTTCCAGAACCAGCGGAGAGATCCATCCAATACCTCTGTCCTTGGCAGGATGAAGCACTCTGGGCACCATGCCCCCTCCAGAACCAGTGGAGAGATACATCCACTACCTCTGTCCTTAGCAGGATGAAGCACTCTGGGCACCATGCCCCCTCCATAACCAGTGGAGAGATCCATCCACTACCTCTGTCCCGAGGAGGATGAAGCACTCTGGGCACCATGCCCCCTCCAGAACCAGTGGAGACTGTTATCCACTTGAGAGACTGTGGCTTTGCACTCCCCAGGATGGAATAGTGGGCAAACCACCCACTGTAGAGACTTGAGGGACTGTGGCTTTGCACTCCCTAGGATTGAACAGTGGGCAACCCACCCACTGTAGGGACTTGAGAGACTGTGGCTTTGCACTCCCCAGGATATAGCAGTGGGCAAGCCACCCACTGTATAGACTTGAGAGACTGTGGCTTTGCACTCCCCAGGATAAAGCAGTGGGCAACCTACCCACTGTATAGACTTGAGAGACTGTGGCTTTGCACTCCCCAGGATGGAACAGTGGGCAACCCACCCACTGGAAAGACTTGAGAGACTGTGGCTTTGCACTCCCCAGGATGTAACAGTGGGCATGTGGCCCCCTCGTGGATTTAGCGACGTGCACTCAAGCGGCTGTGGTGCCCCTCCTATCCCTCCCTGTGAGGTGCCTGTTTAGTTGCTGTCTGATGCCCCTGCAGTGTTCTCTCCGTCATGGTCGGGGATCTTGTGGGGGCCTCGCCCATACCGTGTGGGCCCAGTGTTCCACAGACTTAATTGGAGCACTACCTGGACTACTATGCTTGGTATATATTTTGTAAATGGTGTACATATATTTTTACCTACTTGATTTTAATATATTACAATGGTTACACTCATTTTCTATTGTCTTTGCATTCTTCTGGAGGGGATGGGGGGTGTAACTGTGATGTGTTAATATGCATTAGTGTGTGTGTTGTAGTGGATGAGGGTGGGGGTGTTGCGTGTGTATGTCCCTGTTTTTTCCCTCCCCTGTGTCATAGGTGCAGTACTCACCGTGGTCTTCGCCGCCGGCGTTCTTGCTCCTGGTAGAGGAGCAGGAAGACTATTGCAGGTAGAATTTGGAGTTCTGGGTCCATGGTGTCCTCATTCCTCGTGGGGTGTGTAGAGGTGAGCGTTTTCCCTTCAAAAATACAGTTTCCGCCGTGTTTTTATCCTCGGTGAATGCACCCCGGAAAAGGTGGCGGATTGGCCTGTCATAATAGTGTGGGCGGTACATTGTCTCCCGCCTGTCTGTTGGCGGTGACCGCCGCGCTGTTTGTTTGTACCGCTGTGGCGGTCGGAGTGTTAAAGTGGCTGTCTTTGTTGGCGGGTTCCGCCACGGTCGTAATTGCAAATTTTTACCGCCGGCCTGTTGGCAGTCTTACCGCCGCTTTAACACCGTCTGCCAGGGTTGTAATGACCACCTTAGTGTTTTTTTATAGAAAGCCCCTCGCAAACCTTATCTCTGCTGTATTCCCCTTCTCCAGCACTCCCAGCATCTGAGATTTCGCCAACTAACAGGACTTTGAAAACTACCTCGGGATTTATAAGTGGCCGTCCCTCTACATCTTGCTACCATAAAAAGAGGTCTCAGTTGATCCATCAAACTGCAGTGCAGCTGGATAAAGATAACCAATGGAGGATAAGTAGACTCCGGGGGGTCAGGCTCTCAATGACCCTATAATAAATTGAGGTCTGAAACTTCATATCATTTGCCACCGCTGCGACCTTAGGTTCTTCTTATTGTTGGTTACCTTGGTGTTACTGTCCATTTCCCACAGAGACAGACCATTGTTTTTAAATAAGTTGCTGCAAAGACTGCACAAAGGGCTTGATGCTCGTTGTCGGCTCTTGGGATCACGGTCATGTCAATAAGGAATGGCCAGAGCATTTGCTCTAAAAAAAATATAATCAAGATGACTCAAAAAGGTACCTTTTTTAACATGGGTGAAGCCGGAGCATCTGATCTTGTGTTCCCTTTGACCTGCCTTAGCCCCAAACTAGTGATTACGTTCTCCAGTTGGGCTGCCACCCCGTGACTCTTCATGTCTCTACCTGCACTGGTCCCGATCTGCTCAGCGGCTCTGCATGGTTGTGTGTCAACTATGGGTGATCTTCATTGTGTCTCATTTGGGCATTACAGTCCCTAGTCACAATTACCCGTGTTCCCCCAGGCAGCTGGGTTAGCAGGTCTGCAATATGGTCCACCATGAGGGTTTGGATGCTCAGAGAGGCGGGTCTCAAATAGATGTTGACATTGGCTATATGGTTGATCCCCCTTTGGCTCACGATCTTCAGTTTAACAGCCAATATGTCCCTGCTAATGCAGGGAATTACCTTTGCCGTTGGGAATAAATCCTGCTTTAGCCAAATTGCTAAGCCTCCTGAGGTACGTCCTGACGGTGAAGTGAGTGCTAACCTATAGAAAGTCAGGTACCCCTCTCTGTGCACTGCCTGTGTTACCCAACTTTCCTGCATCAAGATTATGTGGTGCTGGTATATGAAGTTGCACCATTCTGGGTCGCTTAAATTTGTTCTTAGGCCGGCCATGTTCCATGAAAGGAACTGGATTGTATCACCATCACATGTTTCCAGTCCCATCCCCTTGTGTTGATTGGTGCTATGTAGCCTCTCTTTCATGACCTGGGATTCATCAGGGAGCTCTTGACAGTTTGGTTCCTCCCTCCTTACTGTTCACTATAGGCCAGGCAGGTTTAAGGTTAACCAGCTTACTACTGCTGGCAAAGTATCTTCACTGTGGTGCTGCGCTTGCCTGGAGAGGACTCCAGGATCCATACCACATCACGTCAGTGTAGGAGGCTGGACTGGCTTGTAGTGAGTACCAAGGGGTACTTGCACCTTGCACCAGACCCAGTTATCCCTTATTAGTGTATAGGGTGTCTAGCAGCTTAGGCTGATAGATAATGGTAGCTTAGCAGAGCAGCTTAGGCTGAACTAGGAGACGTGTGAAGCTACTACAGTACCACTTAGTGTCATATGCACAATATCATAAGAAAACACAATACACAGTTATACTAAAAATAAAGGTACTTTATTTTTATGACAATATGCCAAAGTATCTTAGAGTGTACCCTCAGTGAGAGGATAGGAAATATACACAAGATATATATACACAATAGCAAAAATATGCAGTATAGTCTTAGAAAACAGTGCAAACAATGTATAGTTACAATAGGATGCAATGGGGAAACATAGGGATAGGGGCAACACAAACCATATACTCCAAAAGTGGAATGCGAACCACGAATGGACCCCAAACCTATGTGACCTTGTAGAGGGTCGCTGGGACTATTAGAAAATAGTGAGAGTTAGAAAAATAACCCTCCCCAAGACCCTGAAAAGTGAGTGCAAAGTGCACTAAAGTTCCCCTAAGGACAAAATAGATGTGTTAGAGGAATAATGCAGGAAAGACACAAACCAGCAATGCAACAACTGTGGATTTCCAATCTAGGGTACCTGTGGAATAAGGGGACCAAGTCCAAAAGTCACAAGCAAGTCGGAGATGGGCAGATGCCCAGGAAATGCCAGCTGCGGGTGCAAAGAAGCTTCGACTGGACAGAAGAAGCTGAGGTTTCTGCAGGAACGAAAAGGGCTAGAGACTTCCCCTTTGGTGGACGGATCCCTCTCGCCTTGGAGAGTCGTGCAGAAGTGTTTTCCCGCTGAAAGGACGCAAACAAGCCTTGCTAGCCGCAAATCGTGCGTTTGGCGTTTTTGGACGCTGCCGGGGCCCAGGAGGGACCAGGAGGTCGCAAATTGGACCTGAAGAGAGAGGGGACGTCGAGCAAGACAAAGAGCCCTCACTAAAGCAGGTAGTACCCAGAGAAGTGCCAGAAACAGGCACTACAAGGATGCGTGAAACGGTGCTCGCCGAAGTTGCACAAAGGAGTCCCACGTCGCCGGAGACCAACTTAGAAAGTCGTGCAATGCAGGTTAGAGTGCCGTGGACCCAGGCTTGGCTGTGCACGAAGGATTTCCACCGGAAGTGCACAGGGGCCGGAGTAGCTGCAAAGTCGCGGTTCCCAGCAATGCAGCCCAGCGAGGTGAGGCAAGGACTTACCTCCACCAAACTTGGGCTGAAGAGTCACTGGACTGTGGGGGTCACTTGGACAGAGTTGCTGGATTCGAGGGACCTCGCTCGTCGTGCTGAGAGGAGACCCAAGGGACCGGTAATGCAGCTTTTTGGTGCCTGCGGTTGCAGGGGGAAGATTCCGTCGACCCACGGGAGATTTCTTCGGAGCTTCTGGTGCAGAGAGGAGGCAGGCTACCCCCACAGCATGCACAAGCAGGAAAACAGTCGAGAAGGCGGCAGGATCAGCGTTACAGAGTTGCAGTAGTCGTCTTTGCTACTATGTTGCAGGTTTGCAGGCTTCCAGCGCGGTCAGCAGTCGATTCCTTATCAGAAGGTGAAGAGAGAGATGCAGAGGAACTCGGCTGAGCTCATGCATTCGTTATCTAAAGTTTCCCCAGAGACAGAGACCCTAAATAGCCAGAAAAGAGGGTTTGGCTACCTAGGAGAGAGGATAGGCTACTAACACCTGAAGGAGCCTATCAGCAGGAGTCTCTGACGTCACCTGGTGGCACTGGCCACTCAGAGCAGTCCAGTGTGCCAGCAGCACCTCTGTTTCCAAGATGGCAGAGGTCTGGAGCACACTGGAGGAGCTCTGGACACCTCCCAGGGGAGGTGCAGGTCAGGGGAGTGGTCACTCCCCTTTCCTTTGTCCAGTTTCGCGCCAGAGCAGGGGCTAAGGGGTCCCTGAACCGGTGTAGACTGGCTTATGCAGAATTGGGCACATCTGCGCCCAAGAAAGCATTTCCAGAGGCTGGGGGAGGCTACTCCTCCCCTGCCTTCACACCATTTTCCAAAGGGAGAGGGTGTCACACCCTCTCTCAGAGGAAGTTCTTTGTTCTGCCATCCTGGGCCAGGCCTGGCTGGACCCCAGGAGGGCAGATGCCTGTCTGAGGGGTTGGCAGCAGCAGCAGCTGCAGTGAAACCCCAGGAAGGGCAGTTTGGCAGTACCAGGGTCTGTGCTACAGACCACTGGGATCATGGGATTGTGCCAACTATGCCAGGATGGCATAGAGGGGGCAATTCCATGATCATAGACATGTTACATGGCCATATTCGGAGTTACCATTGTGAAGCTACATATAGGTAGTGACCTATATGTAGTGCACGCGTGTAATGGTGTCCCCGCACTCACAAAGTTCAGGGAATTGGCTCTGAACAATGTGGGGGCACCTTGGCTAGTGCCAGGGTGCCCTCACATTAAGTAACTTTGCACCTAACCTTTACCAGGTAAAGGTTAGACATATAGGTGACTTATAAGTTACTTAAGTGCAGTGTAAAATGGCTGTGAAATAACGTGGACGTTATTTCACTCAGGCTGCAGTGGCAGGCCTGTGTAAGAATTGTCAGAGCTCCCTATGGGTGGCAAAAGAAATGCTGCAGCCCATGGGGATCTCCTGGAACCCCAATACCCTGGGTACCTCAGTACCATATACTAGGGAATTATAAGGGTGTTCCAGTAAGCCAATGTAAATTGGTAAAAATGGTCACTAGCCTGTTAGTGACAATTTGAAAGTAATGAGAGAGCATAACCACTGAGGTTCTGGTTAGCAGAGCCTCAGTGAGACAGTTAGGCACCACACAGGGAACATATACATGCACACCTATGAGCACTGGGGCCCTGTGTGACAGGGTCCCAGTGACACATACATATAGGCCACAAACCTATGAGCACTGGGGTCCTGACCAGCAGGATCCCAGTGACACATAACAAACATACTGAAAACATAGTGTTTTCACTATGAGCACTGAGGCCTGGCTATCAGGATCCCAGTGAGACAGTGAAAACAGTGACAAACACCCTGACATACACTCACAAACAGGCCAAAAGTGGGGGTAACAAGGCTAGAAAGAGGCTACCTTCTCACAGTCAGGAGGTGCTGTCAGAGGGGGAGGAGCCTGATTATCCTGCTCTATTAAGCCATGCTTCTTCACAGCAGTGCGGGACGTGCCTAGGCAAAGCCCAGGCCAAAGGCGGGCCTGTCCACGCCCGTCAGCGCCAGGAGGAGGAAGGGTAGGGCCCACTCTCTTGGTTTTTACTTTTGATGGCCCTCTTTTCCTTTTTTGAGTTGCATCATTGCATAAACTGAGCCCGTAGCTCCCTTTGTTGATTTTAATAATAACCTCTGACTGACCAGGTAATCCTCCCGGGGGTGCCTCAGGTTTTGGCAGTGTGGTCTTCTTCCCTCACAAACTACTGAAATCTTTAGATGAAGCCAGAAGGGATGGGAAAGAGGAAGGCTTGTGATAAAACCTCAGGGTTGGGTGGACCAGAAAATTCGCCAGACACTCTGCAGAGAGCTGCACTATGGCTCAAATCGACGATCTAATCGAGAAAGTGGAAAGCCTGTTAGCTCCAAAGGCCAAAGATAGTGGTGGGGGGTGAGGGGGTGAGGCGGGGCTGAGGCATCAGCAAAAGATATCAAGTCCTTTTTTTAAAAATCTTATAAACGATACCAGGATCCTAAAGGTATTAAGGGAAACCAACCGGGGGCCATACAGAAGAGGGCCCTCTTACAGCAATTCCCCGAATCCACTTCCAACCTGTTCAGGAAAGGCCACTATCTCCAACTGAGTTAAGCGTTGAGTGCTCCAATCGCTTTGCACCACTTGAGGACTCCGGAAGTGACTATTGCAAAATTGCTAAATCAAGTGAGGCACTCAAATGAATACCTCAAGACCAGAATTTATAAAAAACTACTTCAGACTTTTATGTACATTTTAAGACCAAGATCTTTAAGATACGTGAAGTACTTTTTGAGTTATGACTTTTCAAAGTTTTAATAAAGTTAGTCCTTCTGTGAGTAATTGCAGGAATCAACAGGCAGTCACTTTTAAAAATGCATTAGAAATCGTACAGTCGAGTTACCAGTCTCTTCTTTTGCAGGATGGTCATCGTAGTTGGTGGGCACCGTGTGCCAGCTGGAGAGCCTCGGGCGGCTCCCGGTTCCGGGGGGAGCAGCATTGGAAAGTCTCTTGGCACAGGCACAGGGCCACCTGGAGGGGCCATTTGGAAAAGGAGCTGGTTTGCAGATTTAAAGTTGGTGCCTGGGAGTCTCCTTGGGCTGCTGAAGTCGCAAGGAGTTGGGGACCGGGGGCACACAGCAGTTCCTGCGATGCAAAGCTCAGGGCGGCCAGGAGCAGGGCATTTTGGAGGCTTTGGATGTCGTGTGCAAAGGGCCCCTTTGGAGCTGGAGGGAAGTGTTCTTGGGGTCCTGCAGGAAGTCACGGGTGCTCTGGTGGGAGGTCGGGTGTCACTGAAGTCCCTCAACTGGGGTTTCCTGGTCCAGTTGCAGCTCTGGGAGAGCTGTTATTGGCGCTGTCCGATGTGCACTGGTCAGTACCTGGGATATTGCCACAACTCGGCCAGGGAGGGTACTGTGCCACCAAACTGGTCACACTTGCAGGTCTCGTCTGGGCTGTTGTTGGTGTGTTGTCGGATTTGGCTGCAACTTCTGATTGTGGAGATATTGTCCGGTTGGTGAAGTGTCCCTCACTTGGTTTTCAGGTTCCTTGCAGGTTCCTTGGGTTTCTTGAGTGGCGCCTCCACTCAGGAGGGAGATCTCAGGCTATTGGCAAAGCCTGGAGGTCCTCAGAGTCGTTTAAGGTCGGTCCAGAGGTCAGCTCCTCCGCAGCGGCGATTGTCGGGATTCTTGTGCAGCAAGCAGGGGTCTTGAAGCCTCTTATGGTGCAGCAGGTCCTCTGTTCTCGTCTTGGTGGATTCTTTCATGCTGTCTTCTCTTCTTTCAGAAGAATCTAATTTCTTGGTCACCGGGAGCTCACTAAATACTAAATTTAGTGGGTGTTTTAGGGGGAAGCAGGTAGTGTCCAATGGGAAGGGTTCCTCACCTAAACCCTATTGGATATTTTACTGCCATCCAAAATGGAGGAAAATGAAATTGAGGGTCCACTCGCCTGCAAGCCCCTAGGGGTGGTGCAGGCTCAGTGAGGCCACTCCTCCTACCCTTTGTCTGGTTTCCCACCTTTGCTCTCGCCACAAGTGGGGGTGTGCAAAAGGGAAAGCCCTCTACTGTTGGCAGCAGGCCTGGGGCTCGAGTTTCAGGGGCAGTAGCCCTTTGAAGCTCACCGCCAGGGCGTTGCACATTCCTGAGGGAGGGGGTGTTTGCTCCCCACCCCCAGGAAGGGCATTGTTTTACAAACCAGAGAACCATGGCTCTCCCCCAGGTTTGTATATTGGCCGTCTGGAAGTGGCAGGCTGGATGGAACCAGTCAGCAACTATGCCAGTTAGGTTAGCTTTTGCAGGGGGTACCTCTAAGGTGACCCCTAGGTACAGTTAGTGTTAAGTCCAATACTGGCATTAGTTTGGATTTAATATTCTGAGTTGTGTGATACCAAACAACCCAGGGTACAGAGTGGCCATCATGTAACTGGGGAAGTCATGTTTGACCAGGGTCCAGTACATGTACTTAAAAGGGATGCTCTGTTAACTCACTATGTCCCAGGTTTGGCAAGGACACAGTGGGGGCATAGTGCTTATGCAACTCGCATACAGTATGGTGCACCATGCCTTAGGGCTGTAAGGCCTACCAGAGGGGTGACTTACCCATATCATATGCAGTGTAGGGTGGACAGGGCACACAGGGAGGGTGCTATGTTGAGTTTACCTTTTTAGGTTTGCCCCAGTACACTCAGACTGCACTGGCAGTGCTGGGTGTATCTGGGTGCAGGGCCCTAGTGTAGGAGGCTGGCCTGGCTTAGACCCTGGTTCTCAGGCAGGTCGCTCCCCTCACCGCCTCACAGCCTCCAGTGTGACCGCTCTCGCTCCTGTGCCCTGTGCTCCTGTGCCCTGACTGCCTTTTCCCGCCTCCAGTGACCTAGCGCCAGCGTCCTCTTCGCTGTGCCCAAGTGCCTGTGTCCGCTCTCTCTTCTGTACCCAGAGTGCCTGTGCCCCTGGTATTGTTCCACTGTATTGTATTGTTTTTACCTTTTTGCCCTTTCTGTGTTCCTTTCTCTTCCAGCCTCGTCGCGTCACCCCATCGCCGCCTGTTTGTTTCCCGCTGCTACACTCCGGTAGCTCTGCCCCCTCGCTCCCCATTGGCCGCCCCGCTCCCACCTCCCAGCTGCTCCTCCCTCCCTCTTCCCCTCATATGGAGGCCGCGCAGCGATAGAGAGAGCGACCTCTGACCCTGGTTCTCAGGCAGGTCGCTCCCCTCACCGCCTCACAGCCTCCAGTGTGACCGCTCTCGCTCCTGTGCCCTGTGCTCCTGTGCTCCTGTGCCCTGACTGCCTTTTCCCGCCTCCAGTGACCTAGCGCCAGCGTCCTCTTTGCTGTGCCCGAGTGCCTGTGTCCGCTCTCTCTTCTGTACCCCGAGTGCCTGTGCCCCTGGTATTGTTCCACTGTATTGTATTGTTTTTACCTTTTTGCCCTTACTGTGTTCCTTTCTCTTCCAGCCTCGTCGCGTCACCCCATCGCCGCCCGTTTGTTTCCCGCCGCTACACTCCGGTAGCTCTGCCCCCTCGCTCCCCATTGGCCGCCCCGCTCCCACCTCCCAGCTGCTCCTCCCTCCCTCTTCCCCTCGTATGGAGGCCGCGCAGCGATAGAGAGAGCGACCTCTGACCCTGGTTCTCAGGCAGGTCGCTACCCTCACCGCCTCACAGCCTCCAGTGTGACCGCTCTCGCTCCTGTGCCCTGTGCTCCTGTGCCCTGACTGCCTTTTCCCGCCTCCAGTGACCTAGCGCCAGCGTCCTCTTCGCTGTGCCCGAGTGCCTGTGTCCTCTCTCTCTTCTGTACCCCGAGTGCCTGTGCCCCTGGTATTGTTCCACTGTATTGTATTGTTTTTACCTTTTTGCCCTTACTGTGTTCCTTTCTCTTCCAGCCTCGTCGCGTCACCCCATCGCCGCCCGTTTGTTTCCCGCTGCTACACTCCGGAAGCTCCGCCCCCTCCCTCCCCATTGGCCGCCCCGCTCCCACCTCCCAGCTGCTCCTCCCTCCCTCTTCCCCTCATATGGAGGCCGCGATGCGGCTGCGCCGCTGGCGTGCCGACGGCTCGCCAAAGGCAAGCCCGTCTGCGCCCGTCCGCGCCTGGACCGCGCCCAGCGCCAGACCCCCTGGCCCCCGCCGCTGCGAGCCTACCCGCCGGACCTACGAAGCCGCCACCCTCATCGCACTCAACACCGGCCGGATCCCCGGGTGCTGCCGTGCCGCCCCAAGACGCACCCACGGACCCTTCACCTGCCAATCCTGCAAGTTCTCCTGCATCCAGACCCTCACCGCGCCCGCCAAACCAAGCACCAACAGCAACCACCTGAAGTGCATCCTGCTTAACACCCGCTCCATCCACAGACACGCCGTGGAACTCTGGAACCTGCTCGACACCACATCTCCAGACGTCGCCTTCCTCACAGAAACCTGGATGAACGCCTCCTCAGCGCCCGACATCGCCATCACCATCCCGGACGGATACAAGATCACCCGGAGGGACCGCATCAACCAGACAGGAGGAGGCATCGCCATTGTCCACAAGAACACCATCCGCATCACGACCAACTCCGACGACACCCTCACAGCTGCCGAACATCTCCACTTCCAGATTCACACCGACCCCAAGACCACACTCAGAGGCACCCTCATCTATAGACCCCCAGGACCCCGCACACAATTCAGCGAAGACATCGCAGACTTCATCAGCCCTCACGCCCTCTCCTCCGCCGACTACATCCTCCTAGGGGACCTCAACTTCCACCTGGAGAACAACAACGACAACAACACCACCACCCTGCTGGACAACCTCGCCAACCTCGGACTCAAGCAACTGGTGAACACCCCCACCCACTACGCCGGACACACGCTTGACCCAGTCTTCTCCTCCAGCAAGTACATCTCCTTCAGCCACTCCACTGGACTCCACTGGACAGACCACTTCAGCTTCAGAAAAACCACGACTCACCACCACCCACAACAGGCTCCCCGCAGGAGCTGGAACAAGATCACCACCGACCAGCTCTCCACATCACTGAGCCAGAACCCTCCCGCCAGCTCAGCGGACCCCAACCAAGCAGCCAACAACCTTACACAGTGGATCACCAACTGCGCTGACAACCTCGCACCTCTGAAAACCCATCCCATCAGGCCCAACAGCAAGAAAGCCTCCTGGTTCAACAACGACCTCAAGAACTCCAAGAAGAACTGCTGCACCCTCGAGAAAGCCTGGCGAAAAAACCCGACTTCAGACAAGATTACCGCCCTCAAGTACGCGTCCCGTAAACACCACCAGCTGATCCACACCACCAAGAAGACAGCATTCAAAGAACGACTAGACAACAACGCACACAACAGCAAGGAACTCTTCAGCATCGTCAAAGAGCTCTCCAACCCCAGCGCCGGAAACAACAACATCACCCCCTCACAAGACCTCTGCGACTCACTCCCCTCGTTCTTTCACCGCAAGATCGCCGACATACACAACAGCTTCGGCGCACAGACCACGCACCCAACCACCAACCCGACGCCCCCCAACACCACCCTCTGCGCCTGGACCCCGGTCAGCACCGAAGACACCATCCATACGATGAACACTATCCATTCCGGATCACCAACCGACTCATGCCCCCACCACGTCTTCAACAAGGCCGACTCCGTCATCGCACCCCATCTCCGGGACATCATCAATTGCTCCTTCAACACCGCCACCTACCCGGAGAGCTGGAAGCATGGCGAACTCAGTGCCCTCCTGAAGAAACCATCAGCAGACCCCACCGACCTCAAGAACTACCGCCCCATCTCGCTCCTCCCATTTCCTGCCAAAGTCATCGAGAAGACCGTCAACAGACAGCTGGCCGCCTTCCTCGAGACTAATGGATCCCTCGACCACTCACAGTCCGGCTTCCGAGCCAACCACAGCACCGAGACCGCCCTCATCGCAGCCACTGACGACATCCGAGCCCTGCTCGACAACGGGGAAACAGCGTCCCTCATCCTCCTGGACCTCTCCGCAGCGTTCGACACGGTCTGCCACCGCACCCTAGTGCAGCGCCTCAGCAACATCGGAATTCAAGAGAAGGCTCTAGAGTGGATCATCTCGTTCCTCACCGGAAGAACCCAGAGAGTCCGCCTCCCCCCATTCAGATCCGAGGCCACCGAAGTCATCTGGGGCGTACCACAAGGATCATCACTCAGCCCCACCCTCTTCAACATCTACATGAGCCCCCTCGCAGCCATCGCACGCCATCACAACCTCAACATCATCTCCTACGCCGACGACACCCAGCTAATCCTCTCCCTCACCAACGACCCAGCCACCGCCAGAACCAACCTGCACGAAGGGATGAAAGACGTAGCCGAGTGGATGATGAACAGCCGCCTGAAACTGAACTCAGACAAGACGGAAGTCCTCATCCTTGGATCATCACCCTCTGCCTGGGACGACTCCTGGTGGCCCCCTGCCCTTGGCAGCGCACCTAAACCTACGGACCACGCACGCAACCTGGGCTTCATCCTGGACTCCTCCCTCTCGATGACCAGACAAGTCAACGCCGTCTCTTCATCATGCTTCAACATCCTACGCATGCTCCGAAAGATCTTCCGATGGATCCCCACCGACACCAGGAAGACGGTCACCCAGGCACTCGTCACCAGCCGACTGGACTACGGTAACACCCTCTACACCGGAACCACGGTCAAACTACAGAAAAGACTCCAACGCATCCAGAACGCCTCCGCACGCCTCATGCTTGACATCCCCCGACACAGCCACATCTCCGGACACCTGAGAGACTTGCACTGGCTCCCCGTCAGCAAGAGAATCACGTTCCGCCTCCTCACCCACGCACACAAGGCCCTCCACGACCTGGGCCCCAGGTACCTCAACAACCGCCTGACCTTCTACACTCCTACTCGCCAGCTACGATCGACCAGCCACGCGCTTGCCGCCGTGCCACGCATTAGAAAAGCCACCATGGGAGGAAGATCCTTCTCCTACCTGGCAGCCAAGACCTGGAACTCCCTCCCCATCCACCTCCGTCTGACCCACGACCACCTCTCCTTCAGGAAGCAACTCAAGACCTGGCTGTTTGAGCAGTAGCGGTCCCCCCTCCCCCCAGCGCCTTGAGACCCTCCGGGTGAGTAGCGCGCTATACAAATTTTTTGATTGATTGATTGATTGATAGTGGATACCTGATGGTACTTACACCTTGTGCCAAGTCCAGTTATCCCTTATTAGTAGATTAGTAGTGTTCTAGCAGCTTATGCTGATAGAGGTAGCTACAGTAGAGCAGCTTAGGCTGAACTAGGAGACATGCAAAGCTCCTACTATGCCACTTATATCATATAGCACTATATCATAAAAATCCCAATACTCAGAGTTACTAAAAAATAAAGGTACTTTATTTTAGTGACAATGTGCCAAAGGTATCACAAAGGATATACTCCCTTAGGAGGTAAGTAAAATACACAAAATATACACACAAACCAAAATCAGGTAAGTAAACAGTTAGAAAAGTAGTGCAAACACTGTAGAATACAATTCAATGCAATCGGCCTAGGGGCAACACAAACCATATACTCTAAAAGTGGAATGCGAACCACGAAAGGACCCCAGGCCTAGCGTAGTGTGTAGAGGGTCGCTGGGAGTGTAAGAAAACACTAAGGGGGTCATTCTGACCCCGGCGGTCTCAGACCGCCGGGGCCAGGGTCGGCGGGAGCACCGCCGACAGACCGGCGGTGCCCCGCAGGGCATTCTGACCGCTGCGCTTTGGCCGCGGTCAGTGCAGGAAAACCGGCGGTCTCCCGCCGGTTTTCCGCTGCCCGTCAGAATCCTCCAAGGCGGCGCAGCATGCTGCGCCGCCTTGGGGATTCTGACACCCCCTACCGCCATCCTGTTCCTGGCGGTTCGCCCGCCAGGAACAGGATGGCGGTAGGGGGTGTCGCGGGGCCCCTGGGGGCCCCTGCAGTGCCCATGCCAATGGCATGGGCACTGCAGGGGCCCCCGTAAGAGGGCCCGCTTGTATTTCACTGTCTGCATAGCAGACAGTGAAATACGCAACGGGTGCAGTAACACCCGTCGCACCTTCCCACTCCGCCGGCTCGATTACGAGCCGGCTTCATGGTGGGAAGGTCGTTTTCCCCTGGGCTGGCGGGCGGCCTTTTGGAGGCCGCCCGCCAGCCCAGGGGAAAACTCAAAATACCCGCTGCGGTCTTCCGACCGCGGTACGGTATTTTGGCGGCTCCCGCCGGGCGCGCAGTGACCGCGCCCGGCGGGAGTCAGAATGACCCCCTAAGGGTGTCCAAGACACCCCACCCCAAGACCCTGAAAAGTAGGAGTAAAGTTATCCTACTTCCCCAGAAACACACTAAAGTGGTGATAGGAGATTCTGCAAAGACAACAACTGACTGCAAAGCATTGAAGATGGATTTCTGGACCTGAGGACCTGTAAAGGAAGGGGACCAAGTCCAAGAGTCACAAAAGTGTCCGAGGGGGGGGCAGGAGCCCACTAAACCCCGGATGAAGGTGCAAAATGGCTGCCTCCGGGTGAAAGAAGCTAAAGATTCTGCAAGAACAGAAGGTGCCAGGAACTTCTCCTTTGCACAGAAGATGCCCCACAGCGTACTGGAGGATGCAGAGTTGTTTGCACGCAGAAGGACCGCAAACAAGCCTTGCTAGTTGCAAAGGTCGCGGTTGAAGAAACAGGGGGCTGCCGGGCCCAAGAAGGACCAGGAGGTCACCACTTGGACGAGGAGCTCAGCAATACAGAGAGCCCACGCAGAAGCAGGCAGCACCCACAGAAGTACTTGAACACAGGTTCAAGAAAACTGAGTACGTTGGTCGTCTCAACACTGCAAAGGAGGGTCACACAAAGCTGGAGATCAACTCAGTGAGTTGAGCAATGCTGGACGGAGTGCTGGGGACGTGGGCTGTGCTGTGCACAAAGGAATCCTTGCAAGAGTGCACAGAAGCCCTAGCAGCTGCAGTTCACGCAGTACACAGAATTACTGTCTAGCGTGGGAAGGCAAGGACTTACCTCCTCCAAATTTGAACAGAAGGACCACTGGACTGTCGGGGTCACAGGGATCTAGCTCTTGTGTTCCAGGGACCACGGTCGTCATGATGAGAGGGGACCCAGAGGACCGGTGAAGCAGACGTTTGGTGCCTGCGGTAGCATGGGGAAGATTCCGTCAATCCACGGGAGATTTCTTCTTGGCTTCCAGGTTTTGGCAGTTTTGCAGGTGTCCTGGAGCAGTCAGCGGTCGATCATTGGCAGAAGTCGAAGAGAGAGATGCAGAGGAACTCTGGTGAGCTCTTGCATTTGTTATCTGAAGAGAAGCCCACAGGAGAGACCCTAAATATCCCTCAGAGGAGGATTGGCTACCTAGAGAGGTAAGCACCTATCAGGAGGGGTCTCTGACGTCACCTGCTGGCACTGGCCACTCAGAGGCCTCCATTGTGCCCTCACACCTCTGCATTCAAGATGGCAGAGGTCTGGGACACACTGGAGGAGCTCTGGGCACCACCCATAGGGTGGTGATGGACAGGGGAGTGGTCACTCCCCTTTCCTTTGTCCAGTTTCGCACCAGATCAGGGTCTGGGGGATCCCTGAACCAGTGTCGACTGGCTTATGCAAGGAGGGCACCATCTGTGCCCTTAGAAGCATTTCCAGAGGCTGGGGGAGGCTACTCCTCCCCAGCCCTTCACACCAATTTCCAAAGGGAGAGGGTGTAACACCTCTCTCAGAGGAAATTCTTTGTTCTGCCTTCCTGGGACTGGGCTAGACCCCAGGAGGACAGAAGCCTGTCTGTGGGTTGGCAGCAGCGGTAGCTGCAGTGAAAACCCCAGAGAGCTGGTTTGGCAGTACCCGGGGTCCATCCTGGAGCCCCGGGGATGCATGGGATTGGCACCCCAATACCATATTTAGCATGGGGGGACAATTCCATGATCTTAGACATGTTACATGGCCATATTCGAAGTTACCATTGTGAAGGTACATATATGTATTGACCTATATGTAGTGCAAGCGTGTAGTGGTGTCCCTGCACTCACAAAGTCCATGGAAATTGCCCTGAACTATGTGGGGGCACCTTGGCTAGTGCCAGGGTGCCCTCACACTTAGTAACTTTGCACCTAACCTTCACCAAGTGAGGGTTAGACATACAGGTGACTTATAAGTTACTTGAGTGCATTGTAAAATGGCTGTGGAATAACGTGGACGTTATTTCACTCAGGCTGCAGTGGCAGTCCAGTGTAAGAATTGTCTGAGCTCCCTATGGGTGGCAAAAGAAATGCTGCAGCCCATAGGGATCTCCTGGAACCCCAATACCCTGGGTAGCTAGGTACCGTATACTAGGGAATTATAAGGGTGTTCCAGTGTGCCAATTAGAATTGGTGAAAATGGTCACTAGCCTGCAGTGACAATTTTAAAGGCAGAGAGAGCATACGCACGGAGGTTCTGGTTAGCAGAGCCTCAGTGACAGAGTTAGGCACCACAAAGGGAACACACATTCAGGCCACAACCTATGAGCACTGTGGTCCTGGAAAGCAGGGTCCCAGTGAGACATATAAAACACACTGACATATACTCACAAACAGGCAAACATTGGGGGTAACAATGCTAGAAGGAGGCTACCTTCCTACACTTAGAAGGTGGCACAATTAGTGCTGCTGCCCTCAGGGGCCTACTCCTACTATCCCATGCCCTGGGTACTGGGGTACCCATTTACTGGGGTCTTACAGTGATATGTAAGAGTGTATCCAATTGTGCCAAGCATCACAACAGATTTAGTGAAAAAGCTCTGGACCAGGGAATCTGGTTAGCAGGAGCCCTGGGCACTAGCAACTTCTAGAACAAATATCATCAGGCAAAAAGTGGGGGCTAACCATGCAAAAAGAGGCCTCCTCTCACATGCTTAATTTGTAAATAATCACGTGCCGGTGCCTAAAGCTTTCCTTTCCTTTATAATGTGCAGCTTTTGCAGTTCAATGTGAATACTGAGGTGCCATTATTCTAAAGCCATCTTGGACATTTCTAATATATGTACAGCCACTTTTAACCCCTTTAGCTCGCAGTGCTTAATTCGTAAACAATCATGTGACGGTGCCTAAAGCTTTCCTTTGCAACGTGCGGCTTTTACAGTTCAATGTGAATACCGAGGCACCATTATTCTAAAGCCATCTCAAACATATTTAAAATATGTACAGCCACTGTTAAGCCCTTTAGCGGACTGCTTAATTTGTCAATACTCACGTGCCTAAAGCTTTCCTTTGCAACGCACATCATTTGCAGTTCAATGTGAATACTAAGGCACCATTATTCTAAAGCCATCTCGTGCATTTTTCATATATGTACAGCCATTTTTAACCCCTTTATCTCACTCTTGTATTCCTTAATTTGTAAATAATCGTGTGCCCGTGCCTAAAGCTTTCCTTTGCAAAGCTTGGCTGTTGCATTTCAATGTGAATACTGAAGCACCATTATTCTAAAGCCATCACGGACATTTCAAATATATGTACAGCTACTTTTAACCCCTTTAGCTCGCAGTGCTTATTGTGTAAAAATCTAATTGCTGGTGCCTAAAGCTTTCCTTTGAAACTCGAGGTTGCTACAATTCAATGTGAATATTGAGGCAGCATTATTCTAAAGCCATCTCTGCATTTGTAATATCTGTACAGCCACTTTTAACCCCTTTAGTGCAGTGCGTATTTTGTAAATAATCATGTGTCAGTGCCTACAGCTTTCCTTTGCAACGTGTGGCTGTTGCAGTTCAATGTGAATACTGAGGCACCATTAGTCTAAAGCCATCTTGGACGTTTTTGATATATGTACAGCCTTTTTTAACCCCTTTAGTTCGCAGTGTTTAGTTTGAAAACAACCAAGTGGTGGTGCCTAAAGCTTTCCTTTGCAACTCGTGGTTACTACAGTTCAATATGAATATTGAGGCAGCATTATTCTAAAGCCATCTCTGCATTTTTATTACATGTACAGCCACCTTGAACCCCTTTAGTGTAGTGCTTATTTTGTAAATAATCACTTGTCGGTGCCTACAGCTTTCCTTTGCAACGTGTGTCTAAAGCCATCTTGGGCATTTTTAATATATGTACAGTTACTCTTAAACCCTTTAGCGGAGTACTTGATTTGTAAATAATCACTTGCCAGTACCTAAAGCTTTCCTTTACTTTACAATGTGTGGCTTTTGCAGTTCAATGTGAATACTGAGGCACCATTATTCTAAAGCCATCTCAGGCATTTTTAATATACCTACAGCCACTTTTAAGCCCTTTAGCGGAGTGCTTAATTTGTAAATAATCACGCCCTGGTGCCCAAAGCTTTCCTTAACTTAACAATGCTAGGCTTTTGCAGTTCAATGTGAATACTGAGGCACTATTATTCTAAAGCCATCTCAGACATTTTTAATATATGTACAGCCACTTTTAAGCCCTTTGGCGGAGTGCTTAATTTGTAAATAATCAGGTGCTGGTACCTAAAGCTTTTCTTTGCAACGCACGGCTGTTGCAGTTCAATGTGAATACCGAGGCACCATTATTCTAAAACCAACTCGTGCATTTTTTATATATATACAGCCACTTTTAACCCCTTTTGCTCGCAGTGATTATTGTGCAAACAACCAAATGCCGGTGCCTAAATCTTTGCTTTGCAACTCGCTATTGCTACAGTTCAATACTGAGGCAGTGTTATTCTAAAGCCATCTCAGCCATTTTTAATATATGTACAGCCACTTTCAACCCTTTGCATGCTTAATTGGTAAATAATCACATGCCAGTGCCTAAAGCTTCCCTTTGCAACGTGCGGCATTTGCAGTTCAATACGAATACTAAGGCACCAGTATTCTAAAGCCATCTCAGGCATTTTTAATATATGTACAGCCACTTTTAACCCCTTTAAAACAGTGATTAATTTGTAAATAATCAAGTGGTGGTGCCTAGAGCTTTCTTTTTCAATGCGTGGCTGTTGCTTAATATATGTACAGCCACTTATCACCCCTTTAGCTCACTCTTGCAGTGCTTAATTTGTAAATAATCACATGCCGGTGGTTAAAGCTTTGTTATGCAATGCGCATCTGTTGCAGTTCAATGTGCATACTAAAGCACCATTATTCTAAAGCCATCTCGGGCATTTTTTTAAATATGCACAGCCACTTTTGACGCATTTAGGTCACTCAGAGCTTAATTTGTAAATAATCACGTGCAGATGCCTAAAGTTTTCCTTTCCAACAGGCAGCTGTTGCAGTTCAATGTTAATACTGAGGCACCATTATTCTAAAGCCATTTCAGGCATTTTTAATATATGAACAATTACTTTTAACCCCTTTAGCTTGCAGTGCTTAATTTATAATTACAGACTAATGCCAAAGGTTTATTGCTGAAAAAGGTTTTTCTTGGGTTTATATGACAACTGTATATGTTTTATTAATCTCTCCTTATTGCAATTCTGACCATGATTCAGGCCAACTTAACATCCTTTTTTACATTCTGACTGTTTGAACAGTCTTGATAGGTTTGGGCAACCATTTTAGTTTATTTTTCTTGTTACTCCTCAGTGGGTGTTTTGTGTCTTTTTGGAGTGGGGGGGGAATTGTGTTAACCAGCCAGCAACTCTGATGGCCGGTGGTGAAAGTGGTAGTCTATTGGAATTAGCATGGCAGATTTACATTTTATGGCAAGACCGGAGGCTCCTATCATGCTTTCTCTTTTCTTTATTTTTCAAACAGCAGCTGCAGTCAAAAACTACAAAACCCAATAAGGCAAACAACAGTAGCAAATGGGAAACGAATAGTAGTTCACCAAAACACACCAATGGCCATCAAGCTGACCCAATAATACGTATCTTGACTAAGAACAGCCCTCTTTTTTAGCTGCTCGCAGTCAAAATAAGTATTATCTATTTCAGTTGCCTCAAGTCTTAAGATGTGTTTTACATTATGTGTTTCTATGGTTAATGCGCTCTGCTTTTCGCACGTTTGTTTTCCTTAAATTCGGCTTGCAGCCGCATTTATTGCCTCGCACCCCACGTCGCGCGCTCCTCGTTCCTTGTTTTCATCGTTTTTTCCCCTCAATGCGCGGTGGCCATTTTGACCGGCAGTTGAAGCGAAACAGCTTTGCACCTTACCGTTGTTGCCTTTTGTTGTCCTGCGGCACCGAGCGTCCTTTTGACATATCCTCCGACAGCCGAGTGTGCTCTTTTGTCCACACGATCCTCGGCTTTCCTCTAAACAGTTAGTACACGCCCCTAGGCGGGGCCTAGCCTCTGTTGTGAGGAAATTAACCCCTTCGATCCTGTTTTTCTTTTACCGTCTAATACTGCATTTTTACTACCATTTTTTCAGCTTGTCCAGGAGGAGGAGGAAGAATTCCTTAAAGATACTTTAAATTATTTTATTCATTTTTCAGTTGAGCAAGCTGTTTCAGCTTCTTGGGACAAATTATCTAAGAGCTTAGAGAATTCTGTTGTCAAGTTGGTTTAAAAAACCATGATGGCCTAATCTGCGGGGGAAAGCAGAAAGCGTCCTGGTACTTCAAAAGATTTAAAAACGACACTATTGGGAAGTTAGGTTTCCTCACACAGGACAGAGGACGTGGCTCCTGAAAGGCCTCCATCAAAGGAGGGGTTAACCTTATCCAGACCTTCTAAAAATGTGTTAAAAAATTTAAACATGTGTCTTCCCCAATTATAATTACAAAAATTCTCGACACAGATGATGAATTGCATGATCGTCATTCGGATTCGGATAATTCCGATAGGGACAGCGGAGATGATTTCTCCCCTCCTTCTCACAAGAAATCTAAACATGAGAGCCAAGAGCTCCCTGGGTCATGCAAAATAATTTGTTCCAATGTTTGACCCCAACGATATTCAGCACCCACACTCTACCGAGTGGTTACCAGCTTATCATGTGGCGGATTATGTTACATCCAGGTTGCGTACAAGCAAGTACGTGCAGATTTGAAGTCTCACGTCCTGCTTTACCCTCTATGATTACCGTTACATCTACTATTGACTCTTCCCTGATTACGTTCTTTACAAAGTTTGGGAAGGACCCTCGTAAGGGAGTAGAAAAAGCTTGGTCTACCTGCCAATATAAACTCTTGGACACTTGACCCGTGTATTTGACATGGCTGAATCAGCCAGTTTGGAACACGCCATAGTTGATCCCATGGAATTGTCGCTGTAGGCTCAGCGCGCTTTATGTCTCCTCGGCAATGCCAATTCGGCAATTTCTCATGTACGTAGGAAGGGTCTCCTGTTCAAACTGGACCCCAAGTTAGTAAACCTCGCAGGTTCTGATCCAGGTATTAAAGCTGAGGGCCTTCTTTTTGGTGACTCATTTATGAAGGAACTGAGCAAATATGTTGCTACTTTTGCATCCCTGGATAAGGGTCAGCAATCGTTGAAGAAAATGTTCTCATCTCGGGTTTTCTCCCCCCAAGGCCGGCAGAGGCAGGAACCACTTTGCCGGCCGTGGCTACTCCAACCAAGGTTCCCGTGGCTACTACAGCAACAACAGTTACCAGGAGTACAGGCCACAATTTTATCCCCAAAGAAACAGGGGGTTCAGGAACAGAGGCAATCCAACACAAGATTCTCTTCTCAACCCGGTAAGTCAAATCTCTTGTTCTCCTGTCGTAGGGGGCTGTATTGCTCTGCACCTTCCAAAATGGTGAGATCTAACAGCAGATCCTGGGGTTTTAAATACTGTTCAAGGTTATCTTATCGAGCTCTACTCAGAACCTTTTCAAGAATCATTCCCTCATCCTCCGCAGTTTTCTGTTCAAATGTCAGAGTTGATCTCCTTGGAAATTCAATCTCTTTTACAGAAACAAGCAACCGCCCCTTGTTCCCTAGATCCCTTGGGTTTCGTCAGCTCAGTTTTTCTGGTCCAGAAGAAAAAAAAAAAAAGATGCGTCCTGTTATCAATTTAAAACAGTTCAACCAATTCGTTGTATACCACCATTTCAAGATGGAGACTATTCTCCACCTCAGAGATTCTTTGCTCCAGGGCGATTGGATAGTGTGTCTCAATCTTCAGGATGCATACCTCACAGTTCCCATGCACCCAGATTCATGGATTTTTTTTCAATTTTAGTGGCTCCACCAAACTTTCCACTTCACTTCCCTGTTGTCAGCCCCATGGTGCTTTACAAAATGAATAAAACCGGTAGTGGCTTTTCCCAGAGCCAGGGGAATCAGGATGATTATTTACTTGGAAGATATTCTCATCATGAACCAGAACCGCATGGCTCTTCTTTCTCACGTTCATCTCACTTGCACCCTTCTTTCAGATCTAGGTTTCGTTATCAATTACGAGAAATATTTTCTAGATCCAGCTCAAAGAGTCGAGTTCCTAGGTTTTTTAGTAGATTCCGTCTCTGCTACCCTTCTTCTTCCATCAGCGAAAATAAAATCCATCAAATCAGAAATCCTTCTGATCCTTCGCAGTTCTATCCCTCAGATCTCTGGCAAGGATTGTAGGCCTCCTTTCATCATCAATTCAAGCCATCTTTCCAGGGCCATTACATTATCAGTCTCTTCAGAGATTAAAAATTTGTCATCTCCAAAAAGGTCTTGCCTATTCGGATACCATCGTAGTAGACCAAGATTCCCGTTTGGAACTCCAGTGGTGGATAGACCATTTAGATGCCTGGAACGGCAGGACTATCTTCGCATCAGCCCCAGACCTTGTGTTAGAACCAAATGCAAGCCTGCTGGGTTGGGGAGCCCGTTGTGGTCCAATCTCGACTGGAGGCACATGGTCTTTAGAGGAGTCAAGGTTGCACATCAACTGTTTAGAGATGCTTGCCGGCTCCTTTGCAATCAAAAGCCTGGCAAGAGACAGAGGGGGTCATTACAACCCTGGCGGACGGTGTTAAAGCTGCGGTAATACCGCAAACAGGCCGGCGGAAAAAAAAGGGAATTATGACCGTGGCGGAAACCACCAACATAGACAGCCACTTTAACACTCCGACTGCCACGGCGGTACAGACAAGCAGGCAGAAGACAATGTACCGGCCACACGATTACAACCCACCAATCCGCCACCTTTTCCAGGGTGGATTCACCGTGGATAAAAACACGGCGGAAACAGCTTTTGCAATGGGAAAATGCTCACCTTAACACACTCCACGAGGAAGGAGGGCACCATGGAGCCGGAACTCCAAATACTCCCTGCGCTTGTCTTCCTGCTCCTCTACGAACACCAGCAACGCCGGCGCCGAATACAACGGTGAGTACTGCACCTACGACGGAGGGGGGAGGCAAAAGTCAGGGGGACACACACGCAACACCCCCACCCCCACCCCGACCCTTGCACATTACAACACACACACCAATGCATTTCCAAACATCACAGTAACAACCCACAACCCCCCCGGAAGAATGCAAAGACAAAAGGAAATGAGTTCAACCATTGTAATGTATCAAAACACAGTAACCAAATATATACAGATATATATACACATTCTAGAAATTATACATCATGATTAGTAGTGCAGGTATGCACATATCAATGTCCGTGGACCACTGGGCCCACAAAGCATGGGCGAGGCCCACACTAGATACCTGTCCACAAACGGAGAGAACACTGCAGGGGCATCAGATAGAAATACAACAGGCACCTCAGGGGGAAGGGGTGGGCACCTCAGCTGGATTACAGCACCACGCCAGATCCACGAGGGGGCTCCATGCCCATTGATGTATCCTGGGGAGTGCAAAGCCACAGTCTCTCAAGTCTCTACAGTGGGTGGGTTGCCCACTGTACCATCCTGGGGAGTGCAAAGCCACAGTCTCTCAAGTCTCTACAGTGGGTGGATTGCCCACTGTACCATCCTGGGGAGTGCAAAGCCACAGTCTCTCAAGTCTCTACAGTGGGTGGATTGCCCACTGTAAAATCCTGGGGAGTGCAAAGCCACAGTCTCTCAAGTCTCTACAGTGGGGGGATTGCCCACTGTACCATCCTGGCGAGTGCAAAGCCACAGTCTCTCAAGTCTCTACAGTGGGTGGATTGCCCACTGTACTATCCTGGGGAGTGCAAAGCCACAGTCTCTCAAGTGGATGCATGTCTCCACTGGTTCTGGAGGGGGACTGGTGCCCAGAGTGCTTCATCCTGTGCAGGACAGAGGTAGTGGATGCATGTCTCCACTGGTTCTGGAGGGGGACTGGTGCCCAGAGTGCATCATGCTCCCCGTGACGGTCCCAGTTCCGTCACTGACCCAGCTGCACATTGGCTAACGATGCTTCAGCTGGCGGTCTTTACCCTGTTAAGCGGTGCTTTGCCATGGCGGTCTTTGCCCTGTTCAGCGGTGCTTGACTTTGCTGTCTCTGACCTGTTCAGCGGTGCTTTGCCATGGCGGTCTTTGTCCTGTTCAGCGGTCTTTGCCTTGTGCAGCGGTGCTTGACTTTGCAGTTTCTGACCTGTTCAGCGGTGCTTTGCCATGGCGGTCTTTGCCCTGTTCAGCGGTGCTTGACTTTGCCTTCTCTGACCTGTTCAGCGGTGCTTTGCCATGGCGATCTTTGCCCTGTTCAGCGGTCTTTGCCCTGTTCAGCAGTGCTTGACTTTGCAGTTTCTGACCTGTTCAGCAGTGCTTTGCCATGGCGGTCTTTGCCCTGTTCAGCGGTGCTTGACTTTGCTGTCTTTGACCTGTTCAGCGGTGCTTTGCCATGGCAGTCTTTGCCCTGTTCAGCGGTGCTTTACTTTGCTGTCTCTGACCTGTTCAGCGGTGCTTTACCATGGCGGTCTTTGCCCTGTTCAGCGGTGCTTGACTTTGCTGTCTCTGACCTGTGCAGCCGTGTGTGGCATGATGGTCCCTCAGTGCCCAGCGGGGCTGTGGCTGCCAGGGCTCTCCAGGGCACTAACGCTGGCGGTGGTCTCCGGACCAGTGACGATAGTGGTGCCCTCCAGGGCACTGACTCTGGCGGTGGTCTCCGGACCAGTGACGATAGTGGTGCCCTCCAGGGCACTGACTCTGGCGGTGGTCTCTGGACCTGTGACGATAGTGGTGCCCGCCAGGGCACTGACTCTGGCGGAGGTCTCCGGACCTGTGACGATAGTTCTAGCGTCCCGGCCAGCGGGGAGGATGGCGCCCTTCTCTGCCGTGCTGCTCTTACCAGACTTTGGAGACTTCTTCTGCCCCTTCGCCACCTTGGGAGGAGTCACAGCTGACTCGGCACTCCCCCCGGGACCCTTGTGAGCTGTTTTGCCGGCAGGAGGCTTCACCCTCTCCCGTCGGGCACTGTCCAACTTAAGGTGCTTTACAGGGGGTGGACTGGCAGTGCTTTGGCTCCGTGTTACACTGGCTGCCCTGGTGGCCGGTGCACTCCACAGACCTCTAACACGCACCACTGGTACCGGACTTTTTTTGGCTGAGGTGCTACTATGGGACCTATGAATTGGAGGGGTGGGGGTGGTGGCACAGAGGTCAACGTTGCTCAGGAAAAGTTTCCGACGAACACTGGGATGGGTAGCTGGAGGGGGTCTGGGAGTGGAGGAAGAGGAGGTGGTTGTAGGAGGTGTAACTTTTGGGGATTTGGGTGCAGGTGCAGGTACTGGAGGCTGCCGTGAGATGGATGGATGTTGGGTGTGTGGGTGCCCGGGTTTGTTTACTTTGGGAGGGGGCGTCACAGACACACTGGGAGTGGACATAGGGGACGTGTAAATAGTAGTGGGGGTGGTGAGTGCAGGTGAGCGGGGTGTGGTGCTGGGTGTTCTGATGCGAGTCCTAGTGCCTGTAGATGTAGTGCATGCAGGTGAGAGTGTGTACGACACTGGGAGGGATGAGGGGGACGACGAGGAGGGGGACACAGTGGAGGCAGTGGATGTTGCTGTGTCTGTATGTGGGTGATGCTTGTGCCTATGTTTGCCTGAGCTACTTTTGTGTGTTGAGGTGTGTGCATGCTTGTCTGATGGTGTGGTTGGGATAGGCTGGGGTACAGGGGATTGGGTCTGGGTGGAGGAAGTTGGGGGGGGGGAGGATAGACACAGGGACAATGGCTGCCATCAGTGCTGAGTCCAGAGATTACAGGGTTCGATGATGGGCAGCCTGACCAGAATGAATGCCCTCCAGGAATGCATTAGTGTGTTGCAACTCCCTTTCTACACCCTGGATGGCATTCACAATAGTAGACTGCCCAACAGTGAGTGACCTGAGGAGGTCAATGGCCTCCTCACTGAGGGCAGCAGGGGTGACAGGGGCAGGGGCTGAGGTGCCTGGGGCGAAGGTAATGCCCACCCTCCTGGGTGAGCGGGCACAGAGCGAAGGCTGAGGGGCTGCTGGGAGGGCGGTGCTGGTAGGGGGGGGTGGCGGCTGTACCTGTAGAAGTGGGTGGCACAGATGGTGCCGCCACCACAAGGGAGCTCCAATCGGAAGACGAGTCCGTGTCGCTGTTTACTGATCCGGTGACCGACGTGAAGCTCCCCTCGCCCTCGGTCACACTGGTGTATTCAGAGTCCGTGGTGTGGCCCTCCATGGCCATGTGGGATGCAGCTCCCTCATGCTCCGGTGCCACTGTACCTCCGCCTGATGATGCTGATGCACAAAAGAACAGGGAGAGCAGAAAAAGGGGGGGGGGAGGAGTGACAGAAGAAAGACAGGTTAAGTGCATGGCTTACCGCTACTGTTGGCGGACAATACAGACACAGCAACCCCCTGCACTACGCCGTGCTCTTGGCCTCTACAGATGCAATTCCTGGGATATGGCCTACATGGCTATGAGTGTCATCTGTCCACATAGATGACACAGGGGCATGTCTACCTGTACTTGGCACTCTACAGAGGTGGGTTGGAGTGGCACATGGCCTGCATTACGGAGGGGCCAGCCTACGGAACTCGCCCTGGCCTAGGGAAACCCACAGCCCTCCTCCCCCACCCAGACCCCTCCACTGCGCGCAAAGTCCGCAGAATGAGAGTGTACTCACCCCCTGTGTCTGCTGTGATGCCCTCAAGCGCCCATCCAACTCAGGGTAGGCCACCGCCAGGATTCGGAACATCAGGGGGGTCATGGTGCGACGGGCACCCCTCCCACGTTGGGAGGCCATCCCCAGCTGAGCCTCCGCCGTCTTCTTGCTCCAGCGGCGAATGTCCTGCCATCTTTTCCGGCAGTGGGTGCTCCGTCTCTGGTGGCCCCCCTGGGTCCGGACGTCCTTGGCGATGGCACGCTAAATGTCCTTCTTCTGGTGGGCGCTGACCTACATGACATGTACAGGGGAAGAAGAGAAGTCATTACCAACTGCACAGTCGAAGTGAATGGCCCCCATCCCTAACCTTGCCATGTGGCACATGCATTCACAGTCCTTCATGCTCGCAGAACTCTGCCCCCTTCCTACTTACATCCAGCCCTCTCCACCCAGGCATAGCCCATACAACGTGCTCCCTGTGTACTTACCTGTTGGTCTGGAGGACCGTAGAGTAGCGTGTACTTGGGGAGGACCCTGTCCACGAGCTTCTCCAACTCCTGAGCAGTGAAGGCAGGGGCCCTTTCCCCAGACGCAGCAGCCATTGTCTCTTCCAGACCTAGGTCACAGCAGCACTTGCAGTGTAGGTCCTCTCCTGTCGAAGATCAGGTATCGAGTGATTGAACAGATAGAAAATGGCGGTCACGTCCGCGGCGGTGCGTATCATCACCACCGGCGCACTTCATCATTGGCTCCTGTGACCCATAGGGTCCAATGTTAACTAATGCAGCATTGCGCCGAGGTCTACGACCGCCTACCGCGACGGTGTACAACGCCAGCGCAGTTACCTCACATCCCATTGTCCCAGTTTAGAGGTCAGGCAGCCGCCATTTCAGGGGCCCACATGGCTTCATTTACTACTGCGTCACACATACCTAAGCCTACACTCAACACACATACAGGAAGAGTTTTGTATTTGGGGTCGTGTTCTGTGTAGCTGTGGGTACATGCCTGAAAATTTGTTGACTCTGTGGTCGCTGTTGTCCCTCTTAGGCACCGTCAGCTGGGACATTTGAGGAGATGGCAGAATCCTTCGGTGTACCGACCGCTGGTGGACCTGTTAACAATGGAGGAGCTACATTTGATCATCACCTACAGGTTTGAACGTGCTACAATCCAGGAACTGTGTACCCAGTTGGAGCCAGACCTGATGTCACCAATCCGCCATCCCACAGGAATCCCCCATGAAGTGCAGGTGCTGTCAGTGTTCCATTTCCTTGCAAGTGGGTCATTTCAAACAACAGTGGCCATGGCATCAGGGATGTCCCAGCCTATGTTTTCCAACGTGTTGTCCAGAGTGTTGTCTGCCCTGCTGAAACACGTGAGGAGCTACATCGTTTTCCCTCAGGTGGAGGATTTGGCTACAGTTAAAGGTGACTTCTATGCCCTGGGACATATCCCCAACATCATAGGTGCTATTGATGGCACCCATGTAGCTCTGGTCCCCCCCGCAGGAGTGAACAGGTGTACAGGAACCGGAAGAAATATCATTCCATGAATGTACAGATGGTATGTTTGGCACACCAGTACATCTCCCAGGTAAATGCTATGTTCCCTGGCTCAGTGCATGACGCCTACATCCTGCGGAATAGCAGCATCCAGTATGTGATGGGTGAACTCCAGAGGCACCGGGTGTGGCTATTAGGGGACTCTGGTTACCCCAACCTGTCATGGCTACTGACCCCAGTGAGGAATCCCAGGACCAGGGCAGAAGAACGCTACAATGAGGCCCATGGGCGGACTAGGAGGGTGATCGAACGCACCTTCGGCCTCCTGAAGGCCAGGTTCAGGTGCCTCCATATGGTGGTTCCCTATTCTACTCACCAAGGAAGGTGTGTCAGATCATCATCGCCTGCTCGATGCTTCACAATCTTGCTTTGCGACGCCAGGTGCCTTTTCTGCAGGAGGATGGTCCAGATGACGGTGTTGTGGCAGCTGTGGAGCCTGTGGACAGTGATGAGGAGGAAGCTGAGGAAGAAGACATTGACAACAGGGAGTCAGTCATACAGCAATATTTCCAGTGACATACAGGTGGGAACAATTTTTTTACTATTACATTCACTTTCACACTTCTACCTCTATCCTGTCTGTCAATTTGAAGATTATTTGGTAACTGAGTTGTACATTTCCATTACGGTTTTACAGGTGTGGTTACCAACGTGTGTCATCTGCTTGCATCCTTCATGGACTTGTGATGTGTGACATAGGTATGTTGACATTAAAATTTCGAACGGATTTTGTCATTGTCATAGCTAATACACATTTTCAAAATCACAGACTGACTCCAGATTGTTTTGTGGTTCAAGGGTGTTTATTTAAGTGCTCAAAAATGGAGGGGGGTTGTAAAATGGTGATGGGTGAGGGTGGAGGAATGTCCATGGCAGAGTCCAGTCTATTCGTCTGACAGGTGCTTTGCCCATATGGGCATAGGAAGTGGAGCTGGGGCAGTTCCAATCTGGACAGGGTAACAAAGTGGGACAATGGGAGGACAATCAGGGTGTTCTCATTTCCTGGCGGGGGTCTTGCCATCTTGCTCTGTCCTGTTCCTGGATCTCAGGGACCGCTTGAGGGGTGGTTCTCCGTCTGCAGGGGGTGGGGTGCTGGTGTGGTGGCCCTATGGCGGGGCGTCCTGTCCACTAGCGCTGGCGGAGGTGGTGGGCAGTTCATCGTCCAGGCTAGTGTCAGGGGCCCCTTGGAGCGCCACGCTGTCCCTCATGGTCTTTTGAATGTCCTTCAGCACCCCTACGATGGTGCCCAGGGCGGAGCTGATGGTTCTGAGCTCCTCCCTGAACCCCAAATACTGTTCGTCCTGCAGGTGCTGGGTCTCCTGAAACTTGGCTAGGACCATAGCCATTGTCTCCTGGGAGTGGTGGTATGCTCCCATGATGGAGGAGAGGGCCTTGTGGAGAGTGGGTTCCCTTGGCCTGTCCGCCCCCTGTCACACAGCAGCCCTCCCAGTTCCCCTGTGTTCCTGTGCCTCCGTCCCCTGGACTGTGTGCCCACTACCACTGCCCCCAGGTCCCTGTTGTTGTTGGGGCGGTGTGTTATCCTGGGTTCCCTGTAGTGGTGGACACACAGCTGATTGACGTGTCCTGGGTATGGAGGTATGGGCCCGCTGGGTGGGTGCTGTGCTGGTGTTACCAGAGGGTGGAAGGTCAGTGTTGGGCTGTGCCTGTGCAAGGGGAACCGACTGTCCCGAGGCCCACGATGGTCCGGGCTGGTCATCTGGATCCAGTTGGCCAGAGCTGCTGTCGTCACTGTGGGCCTCTTCTGTGGGTGGAGTGGAGATGTCTCAACCCTCCTGTCTGGTGACGTTACGTAGTGGTCCTGCAGGGGTATAAGAGCATGATTATACCATGTGTGTGTGTCATGGTGTGCAATGGGTGGGTGTGCGTGTACCCCAGTGCAAGCATTCCTGTGTGGGAGCTTGTGTGATGATGGTTGGGGGGGGTGTTATGGGTATGTGCAGTGAACATGCTTTAGTGAGGGGTGACCTTGCTTAGTTGTGTCATGCAGGGCTTGGTGTTGGGATGGGTGGTTTGTGTTCTTAGTACATTAGTGAGGATTTGGAGTGATAGGGGAGGGGTTGAGGGTGGGGGTGTGTGATAGCATGCAGGTAGGGTGGGGGATATGATGGTTAAGATTTGACTTACCAGTGTCCATTCCTCCACCGACTCCTCCGAGGCCCTCTGGATGCATGATGGTCAAGACCTGCTCCTCCCATGTTGTTAGTTGTGGGGGAGGAGGTGGGGGTCCGCCGCCAGTCCGCTGAATCGCGATGTTGTGCCTGGAGACCACTGAACGCACCTTACCCCGTAGGTCGTTCCACCTCTTCCTGATGTCCTCCCGATTTCTTGGATGCTGTCCCACTGCGTTGACCCTGTCCACGATTCTTCGCCATAGCTCCATCTTCTTGGCTATGGAGGTGTGCTGCACCTGTGATCCAAATAGCTGTGTCTCTACCCGTACGATTTCCTCCACCATGACCCCGAGCTCCTCCTCGGAAAACCTGGGGTGTCTTTTGCGTGACATGGGGTGGTGTATGTGTGGGGTGGTGTATGTGTTGATGAGTGTGGTGATGTGTAGTGGTGTGTGGTGTTTTGTGCGTGGATGTTGTATGGGTGATGGTGTTGTGTGCCTCTGTGTGGTGGGGTTGTCTATTGCTGTGCTCTCTGTCTGTCGCCTTCGTCTATTGTTTTTGGTCGTAGGGGTTTGTGGGGGATGTGGGTGAGTGTTTTATATAGTATTGATTGTGTGGGAGTGGTGTGTGTATTTGTATCAGGTGTGTGTATTTTGAAATGTCCAATGTGGCGGTGTTTTGGAGATGTGTGTGTATTTTGAGCGTGGCGGTGTGTACCGCCAATGGAATACCGTGGTTGAAAGACCGCTGCGTGGATTCGTGGGTCATGATAGCATGGGCGTGTTTCTGTTGGCGTGACGGTGGAGGTTTTTTTTCGCCAGTTTATCACTGACCTTTGGTGTGGCGGACTTGTGTGGGTGTCTGATTTTCGGCGGATTCCGAGATGTGGGTCATAATAGCTATGGCGGAATTCCGCGGCCGCGGCGGTGTATTGGCGGTCTTCTGCACGGCGGTAAGCGGCTTTTACTGCCAATGTTGTAATGACCCCCAGAATTTGTTGTTCGGTTCTTCTCAGAATGGACAACATTTCGGCAGTTCGTTACATCAACCATCTAGGAGGCACAAAGTATAAGCCTTTAGCGGAATTGGCGAAAGGGTTTTGGGAGTTTTGTCTTCAAAACAAAATCTCAGTGCAAGCAGAACACCTACCGGGCAGTCTCATTTCCGTAGCAGATTGGCATTCTCGCCATTTTCGAGATTCCAGCGATTGGAAGCTCCATCCCAAAGTGTTAAAAACTCTACAACACAAATGGGGTCCTTTTTACATATTTTACATATTTTTGCATCTCGTCTCAATGCACAGCTTCCTCAATTCTTCAGCTGGCGCCCAGATCCTCTGGCGCTAGCCTTCAATGCTTTTTCTCAAGACTGGTCCTCTTCCCTCAACTATGCCTTCCCTCCATTCATCATAATCTCCAGATTGCTGGTTCAAGTCAACAAGCAACATTAGTACTCACAGCTCCTTTCTGGCATTCCCAGGTATGGTTCCCCACCCTCCTAGAACTTTCAATAGATGCTCCTCTCTTAATTCCCTCCTTCCCAGATCTCTTGACCAATCCCCTTAGCCTCCCCCACCGTCTAATTCTACAGAACCTACTCTCTCTTTCGGCCTGGAAAATCTCGGGTAACCCCAATCTATCCTTCCAATTTCGTCAGAAGCTTCAAACTTCCTCGATCTGGCCTGGGCTCCAGGAACAAAAAAGGCATATGGATCAGCTTGGTCGTTCTGGCATAGCTGGTGTTTGGGAAAACACGTTGATCCCTTTACAACAAATATAATTTTGATCATCAATTTCTTGGCGGCAAAAGCTAGCAAAGGTAAGTCCTTTCGTACTATCAATTTGTACAGATCAGCAATTTCATCTACTCACTCTTAGATCAATGGAAAACCGGTTGGAGAACATCCTTTGGTCTGCCGTTTGATAAAGGGAGTAAAGTTTTCTAATCCTCCTAAACCCAAATACAATTCTTTATGGGATGTAAATGCGGTATTAAATCTTTTTATTTCCTGGCCTGACAATTCAATGCTTTACTTAAAACAATTGTCCGCCAAACTTGCCATATTATTATGTCTTGTTTCTTTTAAATGTTTATCCGCTGTTAGAGCACTAGATATTACAGCTCGTAAGTTTACCCCAACAGGTGTTCTTTTTTTGTTTATAGACGTGCCAAAACTAACCTTTCATCAGTTTTTTTTATCCTTTTTTCCCTGATCACCCCAAGTTATAGGCCTTGAAAGCTTATGAACACCAGACAGCCAATTTGAGGAATTCCTCTTCTTCCCAACTCCTCATATCCTTTAGAAAACCATTCAGTCCTGTTTCCTCTCCCACTTTGACCTGTTGGGTCCATGGGTTATGTCCCTTGCTGGTATTGATACCTCTATATTTGGTGCCCATTCAGCCAGAGGAGCTATGGCTTCTAAAGCCTTTTGGGCTGGTTCTCGCCTTGAGGACATTCTCAGATAATGATAATGGCCCTCATTCTGACCTTGGCGGTCTTTTCGCAAGACCGCCGAGTTACCGCCGCGGTAAAGACCGCCGACCGCGGCGGTATGCCGCTGCGCGTATTCCGACCGCTGGGAGCGTTCCGCCGGAATACCGCCAGCAGCCACACTGGCGGTCGGCGGGAAAGTGGAGACTGGTCAACCTCCACCGCCACGCCAGCAGAAGACCGCCCCCAGAATTACGACCCACATTTCTGTGTGGCGGTCTTCTGTTGGCGGTCTTCTGTTGGCGGTCACGTCCCTATGGCTCCCGTCGCCTCCCAGAGGACCAACGCACAAGGTAAGTTGATCGTCCGTGAGGGGAGGGGTAGGGGGGTGTTGTGTGATGTGTGCGTGCATGGGGGTGTGCGTGTGAGTGTGTAGAGGGGGTGTGTGAGTGCGTGCATGCGGGCGGGGAGTGCTGCTGTGCCTATGGGCAATGTGTGTAGTTCGGCGGGTGCGCATGTCGGCATGTATGTGTGCGGGTATGTGTCCCCGTTGTGTATGTGTGTGTGTAGGGGGTGTGTATATGTGCATGTTGGGGGTGTGTGCATGTCGGGGTGCGTGTATGTGCATGTCGGGGTGGGGGTGGGGAGGGGGTTCGTACCACCTCCGGGGGGTGGCAGGGGGGTGGAGGGTGTGGGGGGAGGACTCGTGGGGGGCAGTGGGGGGTGGGGGAGACCCCTATCAGTGCCAGGGAAGGAATTCCCTGGCCCCGATAGTGCCTACCGCCATGGTTCGCATGGCGGTTCCCGAACGCCAGAAACCGCGGCGGTAAGCAGGGTCATGATACCGTTGGCGGTCTTGGGTCGACCGCCGGACCGGAGTGCGCAGACTCCAGCCCGTCGGTCATGACCGCCGTGGCTGTCGGAGTGGGGAAGTGGCGGTCGGTCGCGGCGGTGACCGCCGCGGTCAGAATGCCATTTTTAATACCGCCGGTCTGTTCGCGGTCCGACCGCCGCCTCTCCGCCGACCGCCAAGGTCAGAATGAGGGCCAATGTCTTTAGAGTATTTTATTGCAAACCAATTCATCATGCTTCATTAAATGTTGTTGATTCTCTTTAAAACAGCAAATAGTAGCCTCCGGTCTTGCAATAAAATGTGATTTTTCTAGCAAGATATGAAGGAAATTCTTAATTTTATTAAAGACACGGAGACGAGTATTATACCACCTCTACAATTCTCACGATTTTGTTTATTCCCTCCCATCCAGCTTCCTCAATGACTCAACAGACTTCTGCCTAAGGATCGCTTCTTCATTTCTCCACCTGCTGGGATTCCGTCCTTTTCTTCCTTCTGGAAATCTCAATTCCCACAACCACAGACTCTTCCGGATTCTGTTGCTGGACCTTTGTTGATTCTTCAGGAGATGTTATCCGTTCTAATGGCTATATGCATTTGTTGTACCATTTTTCCTTTATTCGTTACTTATTACGCTCGCGCAAGAAAAGAGGGCTGTTCTCAGTCAAGATACGTATTATTGGGTCAGCTCGATGGCCATTGGTGTGTTTTGGTGAACTACTATTCGTTTCACATTGGCTACTGTCATTTGCCTTATGGGTTTTGTAGTTTTTGACTGCAGCTGCTGTTTGAAAAATAAAGAAAAGAGAAAGCATAATACTCGCCTCCGTGTCTTTAATTAAGACTTTCCTCCATAACTTACTAGGAAAATCTACATTATGATGATAAATGGAAACAGTTTCTTTTTTTCTGCAGATAGAGGAAGAAGGTAAATGGAAGTCCTTTAGTTATGTGCAAGGCCACTGGAATTATGTAGCAGGAAAAGGACGAATTATGAGGCAGGGTTGATCAATTTATGTGGCAAGAAATGTCTGGTTATTAATTTACAACGCCAATAGCTCTAACTTAAGCAAATGCCAGACCCATTGCATTGCAAATGCTTGTTTCTCTTTCCGCTGGGCACAACATACATTAAGATACTGTGAGATGTGTTTCCTTACATGCTTGCACGTTAATCGATCACGAGTCGCACAATAGCAGCCTTTCAAGCAATCAGAGCTGTCTGTATACTTCCTTCTCCTTTGGCTGCTTGTGCCCCTTGCTTCCATTCCAGCGGATTCAGGTGCCACCCCAAACCACTGATGTCAGGCAGAGGCCAGGGCATAAACAGGGCGGCGCCAGCTGCGAGTTTTCACGAGGTCTCCTCCAGTGTACTGCCATGCAGTCAGGCACAATGCATGATGCTGGCCGGAACAAACGTGTAGTGAGTCCTAAGGACAAGCGCAATGACGCTCCCATCAGCTCGCACCAATGCATAGGTCAGAGTCTGCGCTTTATATGGGCAGGTACTGTCCGGTACCGAGGACCCCCTCTTTTGTGTTTTGAGAGGAAGAGTACCTGAACTTCTCAGGGAAATCTTGAGACTTTTAATTAGAGAGTACCTGCACTTCTCAGAAACAAGCAGGAACTCTGGTACAGAGCACCTGCACTTCTATTTTTCCAATTCAAGCACCGGGTCAGAGGTGTGCTAAGTAGCGCTATGACAGCAGCAGGAGCTTTGACCCAGAGCTCTAGGCACTAGACAAATGGAAGCCTGAGATTGGGACTGCGCAGGAACAAGACAGAAACAAAATGAGACCTGTAAACTTTGGAAAGTTTAAGGCTGCTTCACATTTAAGGGGGACACGCTCGCTAGGGTGACCACCCGTCCGTAAATTTCACGGACTGCCCGTAATTTCGCCCTGCCGT
Source organism: Pleurodeles waltl (assembly GCF_031143425.1). NCBI lineage: Eukaryota > Metazoa > Chordata > Amphibia > Caudata > Salamandridae > Pleurodeles > Pleurodeles waltl. The sequence goes on from NC_090441.1 coordinate 207,092,254, forward strand.
CCGTTGTCCGTGATGAAGGCTGAACGGACGGCAGTTGTCCGTAATTTTAGCCTTTCACCAAAAGGACGAAGGATGGCAGGGCGAAATTAAGGGCAGATTAGTTTCCCCAGCTGGAGTGGAAAGCAGGGTGTCTCCTGTGCTCAGAGGGAGGGGCAGACAGAACAGAAGCAGACTTTCTTGCCAGGGAGTCTCCTTCCCTTAAAGAAATGTAAATGTGGACAACTGGTAAATCTGCAAATGTAAAGGGGCTTGAAAACCTGCATCCACTTCAACCAAAAGGAGTCACTTGAAGATTTCTGATGGTAAATATATTTTCTTTTAGAGAGGTACTGCAATTGTTATCAAGGTGACCTGTGGAGTGTGTGGTTTTAAGGGAGTGTTATACATTTTTTTAGTATAAACTGTATATTATTCAAATCTGTATTTGAGAAGCACTTTTTTTTATTTAACCAAAATGTATTTGCGCATTTTGAAGCAGCCTATATATGATGTAATTGTATTTATATAGCGCTTACAATCTCTGACTAGGCATCAAATGCATGTTTAAAATAAGGACTTACACATTCACAGTTCTTTCAGGTACCTCAGTACCTCATAGTACTAACAAACATTGGCAAAGCCAATAGGTCTAGTCTACGCAAGACTTATTGGCTTTGCCAATGTGTTTTAGCCATGTTATACACCAGAGTGGCTGCTGTTCATGGCTAAAGGTTAGTGACATAGTTGTGTGGAGTGGAGTAGAGCCGCATAGGAGCAGTGGCGTAGAGCCCAGTGGTGCAGGGTACAGTGCAGTTGTTTAGAGTGCATTAGCGTAGAGTGCAGTGGTTTAGAGAGCAGTGGCTTGGAGTGCTGCGGGACAGAGTAGAGTGGCATAGAGTGCTGTGGAGTAGAGTGGCATACAATAGAGTGGCAGAGAGTGCAGTAGTGTAGAGTGGTGCAGTGGCATAGAGTGCAGAGTAGACTTGTGTGGCAGAGAGTGCAGTGGGGTAGTGTAGAGTGGTGCAGTGCAGTTTCCTGTTTCCTGCCTTGAGCCCCGCTCCTCCGCCCCCCGCCCTCTCATTGGTTAATCCACCCCATCCTCCCAGCTGCCACTCCCTCCCACCTCCCCTCTTATGCCGGCCTCAGCACAGACGCGCCGCTGGCGTGCCTCTGGCATACCAAAGTCAAGCCCGTCTGCGCCCGTCCGTGCCAAGACAGCGCCCAGCGCCAGACTCCCTGGCCCCCTCAGACAACTCTACTCCCCCCTCACCCTCCACTCACTCAACCTAGGCCCTCACCCGACCTGCACCCTTTCCAGCCCCACACAAACTCATGGCCCCTTCACCTGCTACACCTGTCATTTCTCCTTCTCCACATCCCTCACACCACACACCAACCACAGCGACCCCCCCCAACAACAAACACAACACCCCCAACGCAATGCACACCTGCTCTGCCCCCACCCCCTCAACTAGCCCCGCCGCACACCACCCCAAAATCAGAACACACCCGCAACAACACCTCCATGCACCACACCAACACCACCCACCACAACCACCTCAACTGCCTGCTCCTCATTACCCGCTCCCTTCACAAACATGCCATAGAACTCTGGGACCTAATCACATCACACTCACCTGACATCGTCTTCCTCACGGAAACCTGGACCAACCCCTCCTCGGAACCCAACATAGCCATCGCCACCCCCAAAGGATACAAACTCCAACGCAAAGACCACCTTGACAGGCTAGGTGGTGGCATCGCCATACTACACAGGGACACCATTAAAGTCACCACCAGCTCCCAAGACACTATCGACAGCACAGAACACATGCACTTCCTAATCCACATTAACAACAAATCCACCCTCAGAGGTACACTAATCTACAGACCACCAGGACCACGCCCCGCCTTCTGCGACACCATCGCCGACACCATCAGCTTGCATGCCCTCACCTCCACAGACTACATTCTCCTCTGTGATTTCAACTTTCACTTGGAGAACCTTCAAGACCACAACTCAACCTCCCTCATAGACAACCTCACCAACCTCTGACTCAAACAACTGGTCACTGCACCCACCCACTCAGCAGGACACACGCTCGACGCAATTTTCACCTCAAGCCAACACATAACCCACACCACCGAACTCCACTGGACTGACCACCACTGCTTCCACTTTGCCTTCACCAAACCCCCCACACACCACCATCAACACACCACGCCCTACCACATGTGGGACAAGATCCCCACAGAACGCCTGAACTCCCAACTGGCTCACAACCTCCTCCCCCCACACCAACGACCCCAACACAGGAGCACACAACCTCTCTAAATGGATCACTACCTGCGCAGACACACTAGCCCCCCTCAGAAAACACATCGCCACCTGCAACATCAAGAACGCCCCATGGTTCACCCCTGAACTCCAAGACTCCAATCGCAAATGCCGCCAAGCGGAGAAAATATGGCGACAAGAACCCTCTACAACCAACTTCTCCACCCTCAAAACTTCCATTCGCACCCATCACAAACTCATACGCACCACCAAAAGAGATCACTACAAGACATGCCTTGACAACAACTCCCAAAACAGCAAAGAACTCTTCACCATCATTAAAGAGCTAGCCAAACCCAAAGCCAGCAACACAAACCCCACATACACACAACCCCTATGTGACGCCCTCTCCAACCACTTCCACCACAAAATCCTGGATAGCCACAACAGCTTCATACCACACACCCAACACACACACCCCTCACTCACCCAACTCAACCCCCAATCATGACCCCCCCACCACACTTACCACCTGGGCCCCTACCACACACAAAGAAACCAAAACAACCATGAATTCCATCCACTCCGGGTCCCCCTCCAACCCCTGTCCTCATCGCATCTATAACAGAACCAGCCCAACCATCGCCCCCACACTCCGCGACATAATCAACTCCTCTTTCGACTCCGCCACCTACCCAGACCCCTGGAAGCACGCAGAAATCACCGCTCTCCTAAAAAAAACAAAGCCGACACGGAGGTCCTCTCCAACTATCGCCCCATCTCCCTCCTCCCTTTCCCCGCCAAGGTTGCCGAGAAACTAGTCAACGCCCGCCTATCCCACTTTCTCAAGGAAAACAACACTCTTGACCCCTCACAATCCGGGTTCCGCAAGAACCACAGCACGGAAACCGCCCTCATCGCATGTACTGACTGTAGGAGGCTGGCCTGGCTTGTAGTGGGTACCAAAGGTACTTACACCTTGTGCCAGGTCCAGTTGTCCCTTATTAGTAGAATAGAGGTGTTTCTAGCAGCTGAGGCTGATAGAAGGTAGCTATGGCAAAGCAGCTTAGGCTGAACTAGGAGACATGCAAAGCTCCTACTATACCCCTTATATCATATGCACAATATCATAAGAAAACACAATACACAGAGTTACTAAAAATAAAGGTACTTTATTTTTATGATAATATGCCACAAGTATCTCAGTGAATACCCTCAATAAGAAAGTAAGTAATATACACAAGTTATATGTACACAAACCCAAAACAAGTAAGTAAGAGTCAGAAAAGTAATGCAAACAGTGAAGAATTACAATAGGTTGCAATAGGTGAACATAGGTCTAGGGGCAACACAAACCATATACTCCAAAAGTGGAATGCGACTCACGAATGGACCCCAGACCTATGAGAGCTTGTAGAGGGTCGCTGGGACTGTACGAAAACAGTCAGGGTATCCAAGATACCCAACACCAAGACCCTGAAAAGTAGGAGTAAAGTACACCTACTACCCCAAGAGAGCACACTAGTCGTGATAGGGAGATTCTGCAGGAACAACAAACACCAGCAGTGCACTGACAACGGATTTCCGGACCTCAGGACCTGCAAGCCAAGGGGACCAAGTCCAATAGCCGCAACAGTGTCCAGGGGGGCAGCAGCCCAGGAAACCCCGGATGAAGGTACAAGGAAGCTGCCTCCGGATGGAAGGAGCTTGGAGTTCTGCAAGAAAGAAGAGGACTAGGAACTTCTCCTTTGGAGAAAAGGTGTCCCACGTTGTGATGAAGCTTGCAGAGGTGTTCCCACGCAGAAATACCACAAACAAGCCTTGCTAGCTGCAAGGGTTGCAGTAAAGGTTTTTGGATGCTACTGAGGACCAGGAAGGACCAGGATGTCGCTTTTTGGAGGAGGAGACAGAGGTGGCGCTCAGCAACTCAGAGAGCCCTCACAGAAGCATGCAGCACCCGCAAAAGTACCCCAACAGGCACTTAGAAGATTAGTGAACCGTACTCCAAGCGAAGTTACAAAAGAGGGCACCACGACATCGGAGGCCAACTCAACGGGTTGTGCACTACAAGACGGATTGCTGGGGACCCAGGCTAGGCTGTGCACAAAGGAAATCCTGGAAGAGTGCACAGAAGCCAGAGCAGCTGCAAATCACGCAGTACACAGCTTTGCAGTCTAGCATGGGGAGGCAAGGACTTACCTCCACCAAACTTGGACTGAAGAGTCACTGGACTGTGAGAGTCACATGGACAGATCTGCTGTGTTCCAGGGACCATGCTCGTCAGTATGAGAGGGGACCCCGAGGACCAGTGATGCAGTCTTTTGGTGCCTGCGTTAGCAGGGGGAAGATTACGTGGACCCACTGGAGATTTCTTCGGAGCTTCTGGTGCAGGGTGAAGGCAGGCTACCCCCAGAGCATGCACCACCTGGAAACAGTTGAGAAAGCCGGCAGGATTAGGCGCTACAATGTTGCTGGTAGTCACCTTGCTACTTTGTTGCCGTTTTGCAGGCGTCCTGGAGCAGTCAGCGGTCGATTCTTGGTAGAAGTCGAAGAGGGAGATGCAGAGGAACTCTGGTGAGCTCTTGCATTCGTTATCTGATGAATTACCCAAAGCAGAGACTCTATATAGCCAGAAAAGGAGGTTTGGCTACCAAGAAAGGAGGATTGGCTACCAAGACAGGTAAGAGCCTATCAGAAGGAGTCTCCGACATCACCTGCTGGCACTGGCCACTCAGAGCAGTCTGTTTCCAAGATGGTAGAGGTCTGGGACACACTGGAGGAGCTCTGGGCACCTCCCCTGGGTGGTACTGGTCAGGGGAGTGGTCACTCCCCTTTCCTTTGTCCGTTTCGCATCAGAGCAGGGCTGGGGGATCCCTGAACCGGTTTAGACTGGCTTATGCAGAGATGGGCACCATCTGAGCCCATCAAAGCATTTCCAGAGGCTGGGGGAGGCTACTCCTCCCGAGCCCTTCACCCCTATTTCCAAAGGGAGAGGGTGTAACACCCTCTTTCAGAGGAAATCCATTGTTCTGCCTTCCTGGGCCAGGGCTGCCTGGACCCCAGGAGGGCAAAAACCTGTCTGAGGGGTTGGCAGCAGCAGCAGCTGCAGTGGAGACCCCAGAAAGGCAGTTTGGCAGTACCCGGGTTCTGTGCTAGAGACCCGGGGGATCATGGAATTGTCCCCCCAATACCAGAATGGTATTGGGATGACAATGCCATGATCATTGAAATGTTACATCGCCATGTTCGGAGTTACCATTGTGACGCTATACATAGGTAGTGACCTATGTATAGTGCACGCGTGTAATGGTGTCCCCGCACTCCAAAGTCCGGAGAATTTGCCCTGAACGATATGGGGGCACCTTGGCTAGTGCCAGGGTGCCCACACACTAAGTAACTTGGCACCCAACCTTCACTAAGTGAGGGTTAGATGTATAGGTGACTTATAAGTTACTTATGTGCAGTGGTAAATGGCTGTGAAATAACGTGGACGTAATTTCACTCAGGTTGCAGTGGCAGGCCTGTGAAAGAATTGTCAGAGCTTCCTATGGGTGGCAAAGGAAATGCTGCAGCCCATAGGGATCTCATGGAACCCCAATACCCCGAGTACCCTCAGTACCATATACAAGGGAATTATATGGGTGTACCAGTGTGCCAATGAGAACTGGTAAATTTAGTCACTAGCCTTCAGTGACAAATTTAGAAAGCAGAGAGAGCATAAACACTGAGGTTCTGGTTAGCAGAGCCTCAGTGATACAGTTAGGCACCACACAGGGAACACATATAGGCCACAAACTTATGAGCACTGGGGTCCTGGCTAGCAGGTCCCAGTACCACATAACAAACACACTGATAACATAGGGTTTTCACTATGGGCACTGGGCCCTGGCTAGCAGGATCCCAGTGAGACAGTGAAAACATCCTGACATATACTCACAAACAGGCCAAAAGTGGGGGTAACAAGGCTAGAAAGAGGCTACCTTCCTACACTGACGACATCAGGACCAGAGTCGACAAAGGCGAGACCGTCGCACTCATCCTCCTAGACCTCTCCGCAGCCTTTGAAACTGTCTGTCACCACACACTCCGCACACGCCTCCACAACACAGGAATTTGCCACAAAGCCTTAGACTGGCTCACCTCCTTCCTCACCGACCAGACCAAAAGAGTCCGCCTTCCACCTTTCCACTCCACTGCCACCAAAATCATCTGCGGAGTCCCCCAAAGGTCCTCCTTCAGCCCCTCACTCTTCAACATTTACATGATCCCCCTAGCCAACATCCTCCGACCACACAGAATCACTATCCTCTCCTATGCAGACAACACCCAACTCATCCTCTCCCTCACCCACAACCCCACCACCGCCAAAACCAACCTACACGCTGCTCTCCTCGACACCGCCAACTGGATGACAACCAACCACCTCAAGCTTAACTCCTACAAAACCAAAATCATCATCTTCGGCCCCAACAAAACCATATAGGATGACTCCTGGTGGCCCAGCGCCCTAGGCCCCGCACCCACCCACGCAAACCACGCACGCAACCTCGGCATCATCCTGGACCCCTCCCTCTCCATGACACAGCAAATCAATGCACTAACCTCCTCCTGCTTCCACACACTCCACATACTGAAAAAATCCTTCAAATGGATTCCCCCACAGACCAGGAAGACAGTCACCCATGCACTCATCAGCAGCAGACTAGACTACGGTAACGCCCTCTACGCCGGCACCACACTCAAACTCAAACGCAAACTCTAGAGAATCCAGAACACAGCCGCACGCCTCGTCCTTGGCCTCCCCCGCCACAAACTAATCTCACTGCACCTCAAATCCCTTCACTGGCTCCCCATAGACAAGAGAATCACCTTCAAGATCCTCATCCACGCACACAAATCCCTCCACAACACCGGCACCACCTACTTCAATGAAAGAGTGAACTTCTACACTCCCACCAGCAACCTCCAATCGGCTGACCTCGCACTAGCTACAGTCCCCCGCATCCAACGAACCACCACAGGAGACAGGGCCTTCTCTTACCTCGCCCCCATAACCTGGAACTCTCTCCCCACCAACCTACGCAAAACCAAAGACCACCTGCTCTTCAGAAAAAACCTCAAGACATGGCTGTTCGATCAGTAGCCCCCCCTCACCCACTCTCCCTCCCCCCACAAGCGCGTTGAGACCCTCACGGGTGAGTAGCGCGCTCTATAAAAAAAAATTCTTGATTTATTCAGTATAGTGCTGTAGAGTGCAGTCACGTAGAGTGGAGTGATGCAGAGTAGAGTGGCATAGAGTGCAGTGGCATAGGGTGCAGTGGCGTAGAGTGCAGTAGTACAGAGTAGATTGGTGCACACCACAGTGATGGAGAGTGCAATGTTGCAGAGTAGAGTGTCAGTGCAGTGGTGTAGAGTGGAACAGAGTAGCACAGAGAGCAGTGGCGTAGAGTACAGTGGTGCACAGTAGAGGGTAGTGGCGTACAGTGCAGTTGTTTAGAGTGCACTGGCGCAGAGTGCAGTGACATAGAGTGGCATGGGGTAGAGTAGCATAGAGTGCAGTGGAGCCTCGGCTTACAATAGAGTGGCAGAGAGTGCAGTAATGCAGAGTGGTGCAGTGTCACACAGTGCAGAGTAGACTCATGTGAGATAAATGTAGAGTCCCAGACATACACTCTAGTGCTGTGAGACTACAGACAAGTTGTGGGTATCTCACATCCTGACATTAGGTGTGAGCCTGTCACCCACACCATCTGCCATGCCTCTTTAATTTTGTTTAGCTTGAAAGTCAATGGGCGGTTAAGGTAAGCCAGATGTTTTTGTTCAATTTGTTTAAAATAGCATAAGGTTAATTACCTTAATGTTGCTCAAAATGTTTGCCAGGGGTTTTAAAATGTTCAGAAACATAATCAAAAATTTGCTGTTACTTTCTCTTCAAGAAAGATCGGGTAGATTTGGGTAGGGGTGATGGCCTTGCCACAGTACTGAATGGCATTAATTTAGTAGTGAAGAAGGACGTAATGTGACACCTGAATGCAGCACACCAGGAGGCAATCACAAAAAGACCACAGTGAATAAATAGTGCTATGTTAAAAAAGAGCAAATAAATGCACTGACAACATAGTGAGGCATGGCCTCTCTTGCGTGTGTCTGTAAAACTGACTTTTGTTCTTGAGTTTTTGTCCTGAATTTTGACTCTTTGTCCTGAATTTTGATCCTTTGTCCTGAATTTTTTACAGTCCTGTCCAGAATTTGCATCAATGCCAGCTGTTCACCCTAACGCTCGCACGCTGAGAATGGACTCGCCTGGCCCCGCTAAGTTACTTCAGATCTGCTTGTCCCTCTGCTTAAAGCCAGCAGTAAACACCTCTCGCCTCAAGCTGCTCTTTCACTTCAATCTGTGGGTGGTGAGTAGCGCCTAGAGGCGGCCCGTGAAAGCCCGATATAAGTTACTTCAGTTCTGCTTGTCCCAGGGCTGAGAGCCAGCAGTAAACACCCCTCGGCCTCAAGCTGCCCTTTCACTTCCACCTGTGGGTGGTGGTTTCCTCTGCAGCAGGATGCTGAGAGCACATGAACAGAACACGAGCAGACAGACAGACCCTCGTCGCCCCAGGTCAGCAGACACCCTGCCGGATCTCCACCTGAAGGACCCATTCCCAGCTGCAGCAGGTGAGCAGCTCTGGTACGCGCCAGGAGAGTAACAAAACTTAAGCCCCCCCAAGTACCTGAAGGAGTCCCCCGGACCCAGGCATGGGCCTGCACAATGTACTGTAGTGAGTGGGCCCCCCTGGAGCTCGCTCCCGCCCCGCAGCGCGGGGGCTGCGGGGCCCTTTGTTACGCCACTTCTACGCGCTCTTTGTCGATAGGAATTACATGCTCCTTCTAACTGCAACAGCGGGGAACAAGGGGAAATCACGCTCCCACCCTCTAGTCCGACAGGGGCTGGGACCCTCGCACCTCCCGGCGACGGTGCCACTGCACCTCCTGCACAGGTTGGAGGCTCTTCCCCTGCCGTGGAAGGACCTCCTGCCGCTTCTTTCCGCCTGCTTTCTGACTTCGCACACACTTAGACTGTGTTCTTTAGTTTTTATAGCGCCAAACATCTTTGCGTTTGCATTCTCCTTCTGGGCGCTCTCTTGTTCACTTTCTACAAACCACCGACCGCGCCTTTGCAACGGGAGAGAAACGCCGCTTTCACATTCAGTCAGAAATGCAAAACCCATTTTACGAGAAAAACATGTGCGACTCTTAAATTGGGTTTCGCACACTAAGGAAGGAGATTCTGCCATGACAAACCCAGTGATATCGCAAATCTCTTGGTTGCGCACAAAATCCTTCAGTAGCTCTGGCCTTGCTTGCTTGAGCCATTAACAGGCATGGGTTTTGACACCGTGCCTACCGGCTTTGACAAATCTACCCGGATTCTTCATGATTGTAAGGACCCGCGTGAAGCGAGGTCTCTGGTTACTCTTCTTATAGACAATTTGGTCACAGGCGTTCTTTTTCTTACCAGTCGATCTTGTATTCCGAAAAATGTGAACTCTGCTAGCCCAGTTACTGGTTGTAATCAAAGGGATGCAAAGTTTGAAATCCCACTGTCAAGCCCGGAGCACAGAGACCTGCACTTGTGGGGGGACGGACACGAGTAGGACACTGATTTCCATGAGTGTGCCACACAAACAGGAAGGCGTAGTGTCTCTCGTGTGGACATTGTATTGTAATAGTGTTTATATAGCGCTTACTACCCCTGACGAGGCGTCGAAGCGCTTTTACTGATCTCCAGGTGTCAACCAGTGTGTGCTTTGTTAGGAAGCCCCTACCTCCAAAAAAGGCAGGCCCCCAGATCGATCAATGACCTGGTGAACAGTCTTATTCCAGTCACCCCCTATGACCACCTTTGTGGTATCACATTCATTCAGGGTGCAGGGCAGTGTGAGTAGGAAGACTGATAGACTGGGTTTAGGGGCGAACAATGATCCTACCACCAAGCTCGTGTACACTGATCTTCGCACATAGGCATTGAATCCCCAGGTTCAGAGACCTTGGTTTCAGTATTTCCAATGAGAGTGGTTTATATAATTACCATCTCATGACCTGATGCACAATGGTAAACGTATATCCTTCCAATGGGACCTTCTGACGTGTCCTGTAAGCTCCACCCGTTAGCCATATCATATCCCCCACTATGGGCTGGAGATTTTCCCAGTAAATGCTGATTATTGGCCACATCTCCTGCCACTCTGCTGTTGTGTGCCTTGTTTGTAGATCCTGTCCCTGCCCCCGAACCATGTCAGCCTCCTCACTTTGCTGAACATGCTCAGAGTCTGACCCCAAGCTAATCATCTCTACTCAGTCGTTTTCTACTGTGGGCCGGCCAAATAAGTCGCTGCCAACTTTTTTAGCTTGAATGCGCATCATATGCACTTAGTGGCAGACCAGGGGTGGTTTCTTTTTAGTAGCGGAGGAGCGTCGCCCAGCCTGCTGCGAGCGCAGCAGACAGACACAAATAAAATGGCATATTAAATGCCAATTTATTTTGCCCTCCGCGTGAAGGAATGGGGCGGGGCTGAATCCTGCAAATGTAGGAACATTGCTTGCCCTTGCAGTGCGCATGTCTGGTTGGCTGGCTCTCTAGCTACAGCCAGCCTGACATGTGCACTGTGGACCATGGCTGTCAAACAGCCGGGGGATTGCTGGCACAGGCCCCCAGACTCAAAATGAGCGCTGGGTCAGCCTGATCCCACCAATCCTGGAGCTGTTCTCATGCTGAAAAAGGAATGAGAGCAGCTCCAGGATTGGTTGGAATGCCGTTCCACTGAGCAGGAAGGAAGTCCTTCCATTCCTGCTCGTGGACACAGGAGAGAAGTGCTGCACGGGGGGGAGGGGGGGAACCTGAAATATGGTGAGTTTGGCGCCATCGTACCACACCATATTTTTAACCTGCAGGCCACCACTGTGGCTGACACACCCCTTGCTGACCCGAATCTGTCCCAACGCTCAGGCTAGCTGAAGAATATAGTGCTCTCGACGCCACATTCTGCTCACACTGCACCACTGTTAGAGAGGCCCACACAGAACTGCTCACCACAACCTGCACCGACTAGCTACCACCTCAATCTCCTGGGGAGCCAGTGACACCACAAGTAAGGCCTTCTGCCCTTTCACGTTCCACACCCCACCATTCTGCCCTGCATTCCTGCATTTATTAAATGCAGGTGTTGTGATTATTAAAGAAGAAATCAAAGCTGCCAAGTGGTCTTTTACTCTCTATTCCAATACTGGTCCTTGTTCCTTTAGGTATACAGATATAGGTTTAAAGTGAGATGGGTCCTGCCAGTGGTCTGTCCTGGCAATAATTAAAAACAGACATTGAAACGGGTCTCTACCAGGACCTATAGTAGTGTCCTCAGCATAAGAGGCAAAACTTCCTTTTTTAGGTCAAGCATTAGCGTTCAACGTGTTGTATACTATTAGTATACTTATACTGTGGTTCAGAGCTATTTGATTTGCCAGTTGCACTGTCCTTCAAAAATCCTTGCTTGCTAGTGGTCAGTTCTGCCTCTTCGTCCTGCCTTTTTCTCTTTGGGAGCAACACAAACTACTGTCTAATTACGCTATGTCCTGTTTATCTCTTCTGTAAGGGACTTTTTTTTAAGCATTTGTCTGTTTCTCAACACTGTGGGTGCTTGTTTATTCCCTCCTCCCCACCAGCTCTCTCTGCAAACATAATAAAAAGAGGGGGGCTTTTCCAGGGCCTGCTTCCTCTCCCCTCACTATTTTTCTTTTGTGTAAACATGATTCCGTTTCTTGTGCATACTTTGTAAAGGTGAAAGTAAAACATGAAACATGTGACTCGTGTTTATGTAAGTTGTGTAAATTAGAATTTTTTCAAGATGACTTGCGAATCAGAATATCCTGTCACGTAATGCAAATATTATAATGATCCATCCTTTAAAATCTGTAAAGCTGCTCGTAAATGTACAAAAAGAAAGCTATTCTTTTCATCACTGTGAGTGCTCATTGTAGCTCTCTGTTCAGTAGACAATTGTAATTTTTTTTTTAACACTTAGGACCAGCTTGATCTTCCTTCGCTCTTTTTATTTTGTGTAAACATGATTCCGTTTCACGTGCATATTTTATAAACCTCACGCTAAAACACGAGCCATGTGTTTGTGCGAGTTGTATACGTTTGATTTTCTTCAAGATGGCATCCCCGTAAATGATTTCTGTGCTCTCAGCTTCCACTGTACAAATTTTAAATTTATGTGTATGATTGATCTTGCGAATCACCATGGTGGTCATTTTATAGGGGCAGGATTATAGTTAGCGCTATCCAGTCTCGTAATGCAACATTGTAATGATTTATCCTTTAAAAGCTTTAAAGCAGTTCGTAAATGTACAAAAAGCAAGCTTATCCTTTTCATTGCCAATCAATCCTCTAAAAGCTGTAAAGATGCTCATAAATGTACAAAAATAAAGCTTTTTCTTTTTATTACTGTGAGCGTTTTTCATAGCTCTCTGTTCACTAGACAATTATACAATGTTTTTTTTGTTTTATAACATTTCACTTGAAAGCTGCAGCAACCGCAATTACCATGGCGCCCGCCTTCCTGCGTGCTCTAGCAGCAGGGCTCCAAATCAGCAGGACAGGAAAGCCTTGACCAATTCACAGCTTTACCCCCCACTTCACTCCCCATCCTGTATCCTGTATCTATTCCATTTATAAAGTGCTTCAATTAACTCCTGTCTGCATCTGTCTCTCTGTGAAACGCTCCGTCTGGCTCGCTTTCTGTCCTGTCGCTTATGTGAAACATTTACTTTTCAGTTAATAGGGCAAGAAAAGTCCAGTTAGTTATGTGAAATTGTTTTACTTTACATTTTCAATTTGTGTGGCAAGAAAAGTCTGGTTAGGAGTTTACAATGATAATAGCTCTAACTCGAGCAAACGCGAGACCCATTGCATTGCAAATGCTTGTTCTTTGTTGGCAACGAATGCAACAACTGTTCAGATAGTCCAGATCAGCGACACAATACCAGTTACATTTCACTGTTTCTTTCATGTTGCATGGTATCTGTATCCCACTTTCCTAACAGTATTTAATTTCCCAGCTGTGTTTCTGTAGTTTTGTTTTTCATGCAACATAGGGGCATATTTATGGGCTTCTATCGCAGGGCAGCGCTGCAGGTCAGCTTCCTGTGCTGCCCTGTGTCAAAGGAAAGGGGCATTACGGCGCATTCCTGTCACTTCCAATTGCTCTGATGCCGTTTTGACAGCCTAGCGCCAACACAGGCACTCTTGCACCATGGTGCAAGGGCGCCTGCGTTGCATTCGGGATTGTTTTTGTGCAGGAAGGGGCTCTTTTGTGCACAGAAACAATCCTGAGAGGCTTTTTCCTCTTCCTATGTCTGCTGCACAATGCAGCACACATAGAAAGAGGAGAAATAGTGATATTTCCCCTCATTGCGTCTCCCCTGTAGAGGTGTAAGGTCCTGGAGCATCCCCAGGTTTACAAGGTCTTGTAAATCTGAGGATGAGTCAAAATTCATGAGTGTTGCATGGGAATACTCACCACAACGCCCATGGAACGCCTTCCTAGTGCAGAGTAAGACAACGCAGCAATTTGCGCCACCTTGCCTTACTCCATATTGTTGAGGCAATTCAAAGCCACGCAAAGTGGCTCTGAGTGGCTTGATAAATATCATGTAGTGATTTGTACTGCCATTGCGTGTTAGGTGTTCATGGTGACATGAATGAGGGCTCTGTAGTGGAGACTGAAGGACTTCAGTGACTGGCAGTCATGAAGATGGTCAGACTACATGTCATCCAGTTCTGTCGAAAATGTATGAAGAAGGCAAACAACTTTACATACATTAGTGTATAGATGGTGGCCATCCAAACATGAGGGTCCCCTCCCTGGTAAAAAGAGATGCTGCTGTGGTATTCTGTGGTCCCCAGGGCTGGGAAGCTGGAAGCACTGGAGCAATCTGGCTCTGGGACATTGGCGGTCTGACTGGAGCACTGCGGTGGCTCCTTATCTCCATTGTGGCTTCTCCGACCCCCAGCTGATGCTGCTAGTTGAAGCTGGGAAAGGAGGGCCTAGGAGTGGACTTTGTGGCAGACCACGCCATCTGAAAGTGGGAGTAAATAAATGGGGCCACCTTGCTGAGGTGAGGCAGCCCCCTTTGGTGAATGATCCCCTGTTCCTCATCTGGAATCTTAGCAGCACTGGTGGCAGCCAAGTTCTTCAGCATCATATCCTGAATGGAAGGAATTGAAATATCACGGATAACAAAGGGCCATGCTCTTTGTTTCACCTGGTGCTGAAATTTAGATGCCCAGCAGCCAAAACTCACTTTTGAAACAGGCTTCGTCTACTGGGGTGTCTGACGAAAGATCAACAGCAATTAATGACTTGAAACAAGTCCTGATGGAACTAAAGAACAACATCAAGGGGACCAGTCAAAAAATAGACACATTGACCCAATAACTCAACAACAGGCACACCACTAGCCTTGAAGCAGAGCAGCAAATCTCTGGTCTAGAAGATGGTGCGAAGACCTTGAATGACATTCTCATACGATCTGAAACTGGTGACTAGATCATGCACAAAGAATGAATAGTTAGTTGGAAGTGCAATAATGGCGAAGCAATCTAGGAACACTGGGGACATATTTTCAAGCACCTTGTGCTGCTAGTGTGTCACTTTTTTCGATGCTCTGGCAGCGCAGAGTGCAGACCCATATCTACAAGGCCACGCAAAACCAACTTGCATGGCTTCTCATGGCCTCGTAAATATGGTGTAAGGCAACGTAGCACAAGTCGCTGCATTGCTTTACACTGCATCAGTATAGGAGGCTGGCCTGGCTTGTAGTGGGTACCAATGGTACTTGCACCTTGTGTCAGGTCCAGTTATCCCTTATTAGTAGATTAGTAGTGGTCTAGTAGGTTAGGCTGATAGAGGTAGCTATAGCAGAGCAGCTAAGGCTGAACTAGGAGACATGCAAAGCTCCTACTATACCACTTATATCATATAGGTACTATATCATAAGAAACGCAATACTCAGAGTTACTAAAAATAAAGGTACTTTATTTTAGTGACAATATGCCAAAAGTATCTCAGAGGATATACTCGCTTAGGAGGTAAGTAATATACACAAAATACACACAAATAACTAAATCAGGTGAATGGAACAGTCAGAAAGTAGTGCAAATAATGTAAAACACAATAGAATGCAATGGGCCTAGGGGGAACACAAACCATATACGAAGAAAGTGGAATGCGAAAGTCGGTTTCCCACCTAGGCAAGAAGAGTGTGTAGAGGGTCGCTGGGAGTGTAAAAGAACACCAAAGGTATAGAGAAGACCCCACCCCAGGACCCGGGAAAGCAGGAGTAAAGTACTACTATTTCCCCAAAAACACACTAAAGTTGTGAGAGACAATTTTGCAAAGACCACACAAGACTGCAAAGCACTGAAGACTCACTCCAGGACCTGAAGACCTGTAAAGGAAGGAGACAAAGTTCAAGAGTCACTGAAGTGTCTGTGGGGGCGGGGGGGGTCAGGAGCCCACTAAACCCCAGATGAAGGTGCAAAATGGCTGCCTCCAGTTGGAAGAAGTTGCTGGTTTTGCACTAACGGAATCAGGTACGGGTTCTTGCTTTGTGCAAGAGGTGTCCCAAGTCATTCTGGCAGATGCAGGGTGGTTTGCCTGACAAAGGACCGCAAACAAGCCTTGCTACACACAAGGACCTTGGTTAAAGAAAAAGGGTGCTGCCGGGTCCCAGGAAGCACCAAGATGTCACCACTCAGGATGGGGAGACAGAGGGGGCCCTCAGCAACTTAGAGGACACTTGGAAAAAGACAGCACCCACAGGAGTCCTTGAACACAGGTTCAAGGGGACTGAACTTGGTGGTTGTCTCACACTTCAAACAGAGGTCCCACGTCGCCAGGGAGAGCTGGGCATTGCAGGACGGAGTGCTGGGGACCTAGGCTCGGCTGTACATGCAGGATCTTTTAAAGATGTGCCCAGAAGCCCTTGTAGCTGCAGATCACTTGGTACACAGTGGTACTGTCTAGCAGGGGAAGGCAAGGACTTACCTCCTCCAAAGTCAGACAGCTGGACCTCAGGACAGTCTGGGTCACTTGGGTCCATCACTTGTGTTCCGGGGACCACGCTCGTTGTGATGAGAGGGGGCCCAGAGTACCAGTGATGCTGCAGTTTGGTGCCTTGTGGAGCAGGGGGGAGATTCCGTCGACCCACAGGAGATTCCTTCATGGCTTCCAGTGCAGGGTGAAGGCAGACAGCCCTCAGAGCATGTACCACCGGGAAACAGTCGAGAAAGCTGGCAGGCTTAGGTGCTACAATGTCGCTGTAGTCTTCTTAGCTACTTTGTTGCAGTTTTGCAGGCGTCCTGGAGCAGTCAGGGGTCAATCCGTGGCAGAAGGCGAAGGAAGAAGTGCAGAGGAGTCCTGGTGGATTCTTGCAAGTCAAAATCTGACCACAGGAGAGACTCTAAATAGCCCCGGAACGAGGTTTGGCTACCTACCCAGGTATGCACCTATCAGGAGGGGTCTCTGAAGTCACCTGCTGGCACTGGCCACTCAGAGTCCCCACATCTTGGAAAACAAGATGGCTAATGCCAGGGGCAAACTGGAGGAGCTCTGGGCACCACCCCTGGGGTGGTGAAGTAAAGGGGAGTGGACACTCCCCTTTCCTTTGTCCAGTTTCGCGCCAGAGCAGGGACTGGGGGTCCCTAAACCGGTGTAGACTGGCTTATGCAAGGAGGGCATCATTTTTGCCCTTCACAGCATTTCCAGAGGCTCTGGGAGGCTACCCCTCCCAAGCCTGTAACACATATTTCCAACGGAAATGCTTTGTTCTGCCTTCCTGGGGCTGAGTTGCTCAGACCTGTTAGAGGGGTGGCAGCAACTTTAGCTGCAGTGAAAACCCCAGAGAGCTGGTTTGGCAGTACTGGTGGTCCATAGTGGAGCCCCCAAGATGCATGGGATTGTCCCCCCAATGCCAGATTTAGAATGGGGGGACAATTCCATGATCTTAGACATGTTACATGGCCATATTCACCTATATGTAGTGCATGCGTGTAATTTCGTCCCCGCACTCACGAAGTACGGGTAATTGGCCCTGAACAACGTGGGGGCACCTTTGCTAGTGCAAGCGTGCCCTCACACGTAGTAACTTTGCACCTAGCCAGAGGTGGACATATAGGTGACTTATAGGTTACTTAAGTGTAGTGAAAATGGCTGTGAAATAATGTATGGACTATTTCACGCAGGCTGCTGTGGCAGTCCTGTGAAGGGTTTTCTCTGAGCTATTATGGGTGGCAAAAGCAATGCTGCAGCCCATAAGGATCTTCTGGAACCCCAATGCCCTGGGTAACTAGGTACCATATACTAGGGACTTATAAAGGGGGGTTCAGTGTGCCAATTGGAATTGGTAAATGAATTTATAAGCCTATAGTGACAAATTTGAAAGCAGAGAGAGCATAAGCACTGAGGTTCTGATTAGCACAGCCTCAGTTACACAGTAGGCACTACAGACAACACACACATAGGCCATAGATTATGAGCACTGGGGTCTTGACCAGCAGGATCCCAGTGAGACAGGCAAAAACATACTGACATACTGGTAAAATTGGGGGTAACATTCCAAGAAAGATGTTACTTTCCTACAATCAGGAAAGCATTTCATTGGCCTTGTGGTGGGTGTTACCATGCAACACCCGTGGGTTTTTTCGCATTCCCAGATTTAGAAGGATCTGTACACCTGTGAATGGTTCAAAACTGTACACCTCCGAGGTCAGGCGCAACAAAGAGAAATAACTATTTCCATTTGTTGTTTCCTCTTTCTATGTGTGCCTCATTGTGCTGCACACATAGAAAGAGGAAAACACATCTATGGATTATTTTTGTGCATGAAGAGGCCCATTCCTGCACAAAAACAATTCTGCCAACAGCGCAGACACCCTTGCACCATGGTACAAGGGTGCCTTCTTGGTGACAGGCAGCAAATTGTGTACCAGCGCAGGGGAAAAGGAAAGGAATGCACTGTATCTTGTAAATACAGTGCATTTGTTTCCCTTCAAATTGACATAGGGCAGTGCAGCAGAGAGACTTGTGGCACTGCTGAACACCAATTCCTTGAAAATATGCCCCTAGGTGTTTCTGAGCCTACTGATTTTGTGAAGCCAGAACTGTTTGTGGAAGAGCTGCTGACGGAGGTCCTTGGCAAGGAAAGTTTTTTGCAGTGCTGTATAGTGTAGAGAGCGCACAGGGCCCTGAGACTCCTAGCAGGTGCACCTGTGCTCCTGATCAAATCACATTTCAGAGACAGGGGCTTATCCTGTGTCTACCAAGAGAGAAATAATATTGAGTACCGGGGGCTAAGATCCCATTTTTATCTGGATTTTATAAGAAGAGTGTAAGAGGCCAGAAGAGTCTTCTCTGCAGCCAAGAGGGTCCTACATAATGCAAACTTAATTTAAAGTTGTATGCTGCCAAACTCTGTATAATTACTGAAGGTCATATGTTCTTCTTAGTCAAACCAGATAACTGCTTAACTTTTTAATAAATTGGTGAGGAAAAAGTACACTGCACACTCGCTAACCATCCTGAATCGTTCTCAAGTACCGCTGAATTATGTTGAAACAGCCACTAAAATTCACTTTAACCTGTTGGTATTTACGCATGGGACCCAATATTGCTTGTGTCCCTGTCTCTGTCTGCAGTGTCAGATGATGACAAAACATGTCAGGTTGGGGAATTAGTCTTTGATATTATATTGCTCTTCATTAGTAATCTAAGGTGTGGAATCTTATAGGTAAGGGTGGTGGCTCACGCCTCCAAGTATGATTCACACAAGAGACTTAACATTTTAGTGTTTGGGGTTGTTAAAGGTATCTACACTGCAAGATGGGGTAAACAGTATGAGTGGGGGGTGGGGTGGAAAGATGTAGAGTAGGGGTGAGTTGATTGTGTGCATGTCATGGATTTCTTGATCCTGTATTGCTGCACACATAGCAGTTGCTGTCCATTAGACACGCATATATGCCACACATACACAGTTCCACATAGGCTTAAATGTAGAATCTGGAATATTCAAGGGTTAAATCTAGAGGAGGCAATGTTGGTCTTCCTTTACCTGGACAGACTCAGAATAGATATAATCCTGCTCCAAGAGACTCATCTGGTCCCCACCCACCCATGGGGACTTTGCTCAGAAATGGGCTCTACATAAATATTTTTCAACATACAACTACTATGATTGAGGGGTAAGTATTATCATTAGGAGGTCACTTCATTTTGCCCCAGTAGAGACACAACGTGACCCAGAGGGTAGTTTGAGACCAACGATGTGCAATTGTGAATGTACATGCTCCCAATGCGGACTCGGCTCAATTTTTGCAGAAGTTAGGTACCTTGCTGTAGAGCTATGTGGACTCTAGATTAATATGTGGACGTGACTTTAATTTAGATGCTGACCTGTTATTCGACAGATTGAGTCTGCGCCCAGCACTGTATAGCACAGCTGACGGCAAGTAAACCCCTCATTTTGGAGCCAGCGGGTCACTTACAGGCATGGTGTGTACTGAACTGACCACCTGATTGAGCCTCCGTGGTACAGAGTCTTTCAAAGCCTGTCATGCTGACCGGAACAGTTTTGAACAGAATATGCTTCATTTTAGGCCATCACGTCGCTGGCAATATTGTTGCCTTTGTATTCCTGAATACCTCTGGAACCTGTCACGCTTGCAGGCACAGCCAATGTAACATTTTACAAGTAGTTAAATAAAAGAACTTGTCTTGTACTCACCCTTCAGCAAAATTAAGGACCATATACCAGAAACGAGCCTAGCCTTAGATGACTCCATAGGAAAACAACTCCGCCTACAGTAACCTTCAATCTTGAACTGCTTCCTTTGCAAATACTTAAAGGAGAAGGGACGATTTCCTACTATAAAAGGAAAATATAAAAAGAAATCCCTAATAAAGGAAGCATTTTTTTTTAGTATTAATGTAGTGGTTGTTTAGTGCAAGAAATAAATTACAAACCTTTTATATATGTATTTCAACAACCAGTGATCATCAAGTTATCTGACAATTAGAAAGAATATAGTCAACCCTGAAGTTATTATTCTAGAGCAGACATAGCTTTGAAAGCATGAGTCAACCACCTCCCTTCCTGAATGATGTAGGTGATCCTACTCTACCCTGGAAGAAATGGGCAAAACTATTTGAATCCTACTGAGTGGCTATTGGGAAGAGAAGTTTTCACCTTTTAGGAAACAACATATATTGTTATATAAGCTATGATTGCAAGAAAGGAGAATATATGAAAATTTGGGAGAACCTACAATCAGTAATGAGGATTCTGATGCAGAATCATTAGACATGTACCAAATAACTTTCAAAAACTGGAGGAGCATTTTACTGGTAAAATCAATGTAGTACTAGAAAGACACACATTGTTTTGCAGGGTCCAGGATAAAAATTAAACAGTAGCTAGTTATATCGCTGTACTCCAGGAGCTTGCTAATACATGTGATTTTGGATCATTAAGTGATTCATTGATTTGTGGCCAGTTAGTTAAGTGTACAAATAATATTAAAATACAAGAGAAATTACTCACCCTGAATCCAGATCCAAAAGAAACTATAGACATAGCTAGAGGCATTGAACACATGGCCGAATGCATAAAGGAAATAAAGCTACCTAACCACAATGAGGAAGTGTATGTGTTACAGAATAGCGTAGGAAATAATTCTAATGTACAAGAAATAAAACAAAAACATACAGACACAAAATCTAAACAGAAAACCACACAAGTAAGTAACAAATTAAACTTTTATAGATGTGGAAACAATAATCATTTGGTAAATAGCCCTAACTGCCCAGCCCACCAAAATATGTGTAGGAAATGCAACAAGAGGGTCCATTACGCTAGAATATGTAGAAACACCGGGGTTAAACAAATACAGGAGATTGGTGGAGTTTGATGAATATGCTAAGGAGAAATTCATACTTCAAGTGGAAACAGGTTGGACAATTAACCAAAATGTATATCCCACATGCACTGTGACTATGGATGGAGAAGATGTTACTAACTTTGTGGATTCTTGTTCTCCCTACACATTAGTTGAAAAGAAAGCGTTTGACGGTAAATTTGGTACAAAAGGTTATGAACTACAAGAAGGAGACATAAGCCCTAATGGGTACAATAGAGATCCTATCCCGTTATTGGGCATGACAAATGTATGCATACAATTTAAGGATCGTTCTACAGCGGGTAACATTTACATAACAGAACAAGGGTCTAACCTGCTAGGATGGAGACATTAAAAAGGGTTAGGAATGTAATTAGACCCTAATAACCGGGAACAAGTCAGTCTTGCTATGTAAAAGATCATCTATTGGAAAAGAGGTCTGTAAAGAATTTCCAGAGTTGTTTGAGGACAAACTGGGACTCCTCAAAAAGTATCAACACAAAATCAAACTGAAAAACAATGCTTGCCCTGCAGTGTACAAGGTAAGGGTTGTACTTCACCTTATGGAAGAACCTTTAAAAGAAGAACTTAAGAGGCTAGAAGAACTAGGAATAAACAAATCCATTGAGAGTTCTGAATGGTTAGCACCCATTGTAGATGGCAACAAAGGGAAAATAAAAGGTATAAGATTGTGTTTTGACTTAAGAGATCTGAACACAAACATATGGGTAGATAGATTCCCTCTCCTTAGAATACATGAGATGCTAAGCATGGTTAGTAAGGCCGCCTACTTCAGTGTAATAGACCTATCGTCGGCTTACCACCAAGTAGAACTCCACAGAGATTCCAGATCATACACTTCTTTCATAACCCTATTTGGAGTCTACAGATACTCCTCAGAATGCCGTTTGGACTAGCGTCTATTGCTGCAGGTTTTCAAGGGTCATACAATTTTTTTGGAAAGGCATACAAAATGTGCATAGTTTCCAAGACGATGTTCTGGTTTACGGTGAATCAGAAATTTGAACATAATAAAACCCTGAGGCCAATGTTTACGGCTCTACGTGATGCAGGTTTAACTTTAAAATTGGAAAAATGCCAGATGTGTGTGGGGTCGGTGGACTACTTAGGGCACACCATATCGAGAGACTGAATAAAACCTAAACTAGACCTAATTGAAGCAGTAAAGGATGCACCCCCTCCATCCAACAAGGATGATTTAAGATAATTTCTGGGGTTGGTTGAGTACATGTCGTGGTTTGTAAGAAATTTTGCAGACATAGTTGTACCCCTAAGAGAGCTTACGAAAAAGGGGCTCTTTTTGAATGGAATGAGTTGATGCACCAAATATATGAAAACATAAAATCAAGCTATAAGCAAGACTCCCACACTAGGAAATTTTGATGTGAAGCGAAAAACAGTACTTACCACAGATGCAAGCACAAAAGGGATAGGAGCAATTCTTACCCTGGTGGTAGATAATAAAGAACAAGAAGTCACTTTTGCATCACGTAGTCTGAAGGCTAATCAACCGTAGAAAGAGAAGCTCTTGTCTGCTTTTGGGCAATATGACAATTCAAGTATTTCCTGTGGGGTCTTTCCTTCACTTTAAAAACAAACAGACCACAAACCATTAACATTTCTCTTAACAACTAAAGGCATAGGCAATTGCACACCACACATTGATAAATGGCTTCTAGGA
The DNA here is from genome assembly GCF_031143425.1 of Pleurodeles waltl. Taxonomy (NCBI): domain Eukaryota; kingdom Metazoa; phylum Chordata; class Amphibia; order Caudata; family Salamandridae; genus Pleurodeles; species Pleurodeles waltl. The sequence goes on from NC_090441.1 coordinate 207,115,213, forward strand.
CAAGGGCATCATTACAAAATAGAATATCTCCAAGGAAATAAAGGCAGCTCAGCAGACTGCCTATTTCGGTTACCTCTCAAGAAACACAAAGATGAGGTACACACAAAAGAAGAATCTGTACTTGAAATCATCTCTCCAGGAATATTGAAAGATGAATGGGAGACAGGCACAAGAGAGGATGAAGCATTATCCCTACTAAAAGACAGAATTATACAAGGATGGCCAAACAAACAGTCTCACCTACCAGACCAGACCTCGGGTGAGCGCCCCTTGACCCGAGGGTAGGTCGCTCCCCCTGCCTCTGCAGCTCCACCAGCCCAGGCTCCTGAAACCTCCAAGCAAGTCCTGCAAAAATACAGTAAGTACCCCCCTGCCCAACCCCTCGCCCTGCCCGCGCTACTCACCTCCTCTCCTGCTTCTTTCTTCATCTTTGATCTTCTTCTGTGCTCTTCATCTGTATTCTTCATCTGTGCTCTTCTTTTCTTCCCTGCACCCCGTCCTGCGTGTTCTTTCTTCTGTCTTCATCTGTGTTCTTCTTCTGTATACTTCATCTGTGTTTCTTCCTTCTCTTCTGCACCGCGACCTGCGTGTGCTTTCTTCCTCTTTGTCCTTCTTCTGTGTTCTTCATCTGTACTCTTCTTCTGTGTACTTCATCGGTGTACTTTGTATCCTCTGCTTCTCAGGGCTCTCCTCTTCTGCCGGACTCCTCTTCCTTGACTCTTCTCTCCTCCTCTTCTTTACCCTTCCTCTTGGATCTTCTCTCCTCTGTTCTTCTGCTCTGGACTCATCAATCCTCTTCTTCTTTACCTTCTCCCTGGCTCTTCTCTCTTCTGTTCTTCTGCTCCTCTTCTTCTTTACCCTCTTCTTGGCTCTTCTTTCTTCTGTTCTTCTGCTCCTCGCTCCTCTTCAACTTTACCCTCTTCTGGGCTCTTCTCTCTTCTGCTCTTGACTCTTCTCTCTGACCTTCCTCACTCCCCTCCACCTCTGTAACCCCCCTCCCCTATCTTCCTATCTTTTCTTCCTAACTCCCCGCCACCTTTAACCCCCCTCCCCTATCTTTTCTCCCCTCTACCTGACCCCCCCACCCTCCGCTTTCCCGCCGCCAACTCCTGCTCGCCCCCGCCCCCCCTGCTCCCATTCGTCACCCCACTCCCGCCCCCAGCTGACCCCTCCTCCCCCCTCCTCCCTCTTATGGCGCCCGCTGCGCGACAGAGTTAGCGACCCTTGACCCAAGGGTAGGTCGCTCCCCCTGCCGCTGCAGCTCCACCAGCTCAGGCTCCTAAAACCTCCAAGCAAGTCCTGCGAAAATACAGTAAGTACCCCCCCCCACCCAGCCCCGCGCTACTCACCTCCTCTCCTGCTTCTTTCTTCATCTTTGATCTTCTTCTGTGCTCTTCATCTGTATTCTTCATCTGTGTTCTTCTTTTCTTCCCTGCACCCCGTCCTGCGTGTTCTTTCTTCTGTCTTCATCTGTGTTCTTCTTCTGTATACTTCATCTGTGTTTCTTCCTTCTCTTCTGCACCGCGACCTGCGTGTGCTTTCTTCCTCTTTGTCCTTCTTCTGTGTTCTTCATCTGTACTCTTCTTCTGTGTACTTCATCTGTGTTCTTCTTCTGTGTACTTTGTATCCTCTGCTTCTCAGGGCTCTCCTCTTCTGCCGGACTCCTCTTCCTTGACTCTTCTCTCCTCCTCTTCTTTACCCTTCCTCTTGTATCTTCTCTCCTCTGTTCTTCTGCTCTGGACTCCTCGCTCCTCTTCTTCTTTACCTTCTCCCTGGCTCTTCTCTCTTCTGTTCTTCTGCTCCTCTTCTTCTTTACCCTCTTCTTGGCTCTTCTCTCTTCTGTTCTTCTGATCCTTGCTCCTCTTCTTCTTTACCCTCTTCTGGGCTCTTCTCTCTTCTCTCTTCTGCTCCTCTGCTCCTGACTCTTCTCTCTGACCTTCCTCACTCCCCTCCACCTCTGTAACCCCCCCCTTATCTTCCTATCTTTTCTTCTTAACTCCCCGCCACCTTTAACCCCCCCCTATATTTTCTCCTCTCTACCCGACCCCCCCAACCCTCCGCTTTCCCGCCGCCACCTCCTGCTCGCCCCCCCCTGCTCCCATTCGTCGCCCCACTCCCGCCCCCACCCCCAGCTGACCCCTCCTCCCCCCCACCTCCCACTTATGGCGGCCGCTGCGCGACAGAGTTAGCGACCCTTGACCCGAGGGTAGGTCGCTCCCCCTGCCGCTGCAGCTCCACCAGCCCAGGCTCCTGAAACCTCCAAGCAAGTCCTGCGAAAATACATTAAGTACCCCCCCGCCCAGCCCCTCACCCTGCCCGCGCTACTCACCTCCTCTCCTGCTTCTTTCTTCATCTTTGATCTTCTTCTGTGCTCTTCATCTGTATTCTTCATCTGTGTTCTTCTTTTCTTCCCTGCACCCCGTCCTGCGTGTTCTTTCTTCTGTCTTCATCTGTGTTCTTCTTCTGTATACTTCATCTGTGTTTCTTCCTTCTCTTCTGCACCGCGACCTGCGTGTGCTTTCTTCCTCTTTGTCCTTCTTCTGTGTTTTTCATCTGTACTCTTCTTCTGTGTACTTCATCTGTGTTCTTCTTCTGTGTACTTTGTATCCTCTGCTTCTCAGGGCTCTCCTCTTCTGCCGGACTCCTCTTCCTTGACTCTTCTCTCCTCCTCTTCTTTACCCTTCCTCTTGGATCTTCTCTCCTCTGTTCTTCTGCTCTGGACTCCTCGCTCCTCTTCTTCTTTACCTTCTCCCTGGCTCTTCTCTCTTCTGTTCTTCTGCTCCTCTTCTTCTTTACCCTCTTCTTGGCTCTTCTCTCTTCTGTTTTTCTGCTCCTCGCTCCTCTTCTTCTTTACCCTCTTCTGGGCTCTTCTCTCTTCTCTCTTCTGCTCTTCTGCTCCTGACTCTTCTCTCTGACCTTCCTCACTCCCCTCCACCTCTGTAACCCCCCCCCCATCTTCCTATCTTTTCTTCCTAACTCCCCGCCACCTTTAACCCCCCCTCCCCTATCTTTTCTCCCCTCTACCTGACCCCCTCACCCTCCGCTTTCCCGCCGCCACCTCCTGCTCGCCCCCGCACCCCCTGCTCCCATTCGTTTTCCCACTCCCGCCCCCGCCCCTAGCTGACCCCTCCTCCCCCCTCTTATGGTGGCCGAAGGCGCGCCAAAGGCAAGCCCGTCTGCGCCCGTCCGCACCTGGACCGCACCCAGCGCAACGACCCCTGGCCACCAGCACTCCCAAACCCCGCAGCACCGCTACGACCCCGCCACCCTCCACGCTCTCAACCCGGGGCACTCCAGTACCTGCTTCCAAGCCAACCCGAAACGTACCCACTGACCCTTCGTATGTCACACCTGCAAACTCACCTTACACCGCGAAAACACCACACCCGCCAGCCCACACGCTAACAACCACCTCAAATGCATCCTGATCAACGCACGCTCGGTCCACAAGCACGGCGTTGAACTTTGGGACCTCCTGGACTCCACCGGACGTCGCCTTCATCACTGAGACCTGGATGAACGCCTCCTCGGCCCCCGACATCGCCATAGCCATCCCCGAAGGCTACAAGATTTCCAGGAAAGACCGCACCAACCAAGTAGGAGGAAGAATCGCCATCGTCTTCAAGGACTCCATCAATGTTACCACCTCCACCGAAGACACCCCCCTCGCCGCCGAACACCTGCACTTCCAGATCCACACAGACCCCAGGACCACCCTCAGAGGAACTCTCAGCTACCGACCCCTTGGACCCCGCGCCATCTTCAGCGACTCTATCTCCGACTTCATCTCCCCGCACGCCCTTGCCTCGCCGGACTACATCCTCCTCGGGGACCTCAACTTCCACCTGGAACAGAACAACGACCCCAACACCACCGTCCTGCTCGACAACCTCGCCAACCTCGGCCTCAAGCAACTGGTGAACACCCCCACCCACATCGCCAGACACACGCTCAACCCCATCTTCTCCGCCAGCAACCACGTATCCTTCAGCTACTCCTCCGCTATACACTGGACCGACCACTGATGTGTCCACTTCACCTTCCGACGCGAGACTCGCCACCTCCGCACACAACCCATCCCACGTCGACAGTGGAACAAACTCCCCAAGGAACAGCTTCTCTCCACTCTCAACGACAACCAACCCACCTTCCCCTCTGACCCCAACGACGCAGCCCTCAGCCTCACAAATTGGATCACCAACTCCGCAGACAACCTCGCTCCCCTCAGACGCCTCCCAAGACAGACCAACACCAAAAAACCTCTCTGGTTCACCGACACCCTTAAGGAATCAAAGAAAACCTGCCGCACCCTTGAGAAAGCCTGGCGCAAGGACCACACCGCAGAGAACATGACTGCCCTCAAGAACGCTACCCGCGAACACCACCAACTGATCCGCGCCGCCAAAAGAAATGTATTCACAGACAGACTGGACAAAAACAGCCACAACAGCAGAGGACTCTTCAACGTCGTAAAAGAGCTCTCTAACCCTAACGCCAACGCCATCACGCCCTCACAAGACCTCTGCAACTCCCTCGCCACCTTCTTCCATCGTAAGATCACCGGCCTACACGACAGCTTCGGACACCAGACCTAGCAAACCACCACAGAACCTACAACCTCAGCCATCACCCTCAACGCCTGGACTCACATCAACACGGAAGAGACCAAAGCCACCATGAACTCCATCCACTCCGGTGCCCCCTCGGACCCCTGCCCACACTTCATCTTCAACAAAGCCGACGACATCATCGCCCGCACCTCCAGACCATCATCAACAGCTCGTTTTCGTCTGCTACCTTCCCAGAGAGCTGGAAACACGCTGAAGTCAACGCCCTACTGAAAAAACCTACGGCGGACCCAAGCGACCTGAAGAACTTCCGCCCCATCTCGCTCCTCCCCTTCCCTGCCAAAGTCATAGAGAAGACAGTCAACAAGCAACTTACCAACTTCCTTGAAGACAACAGCCTACTCGACCCCTCTCAGTCCAGATTCCGAGCCAATCACAGCACAGAAACCGCCCTCATCTCAGTCACAGACGACATCAGAACCCTGATGGACAACGGAGAAACAGTCGCCCTCATCCTCCTCGACCTCTCGGCTGCCTTCGACACCGTCTGTCACCGCACCCTAATCACCCGCCTCCGCTCCACCGGGATCCAAGGACAGGCCCTGGACTGGATCACCTCCTTCCTCTCCAACCGCTCCCAAAGAGTCAACCTCCCACCTTTCCGCTCAGACCCCACCGAGATCATCTGCGGCATCCCACAAGGCTCCTCGCTCAGCCCGACTCTCTTCAATGTCTACATGAGCCCCCTCGCCGACATTGTACACAAACACAGCATCATCATCACCTCCTACGCCGACGACACTCAACTGATACTTTCCCTCACCAAGGACCCCACCAGCGCCAAGACCAACCTGCAAGATGGAATGAAAGACGTTGCAGATTGGATGAAACTCAGCCGTCTGAAACTGAAACTGAACTCAGACAAAACGGAAGTCCTCATCCTCGGAAACACCCCGACCGCCTGGGACGTCTCCTGGGGGCCCACGGCCCTTGGCACCGCACCGACCCCCTCAGACCACGCACGCAACCTCGGTTTCATCCTGGACCCACTTCTCACCATGACCAAACAAGTCAACGCTGTATCATCCTCCTGATTCCTCACCCTCCGGATGCTCCGAAAGATCTTCCGTTGGATCCCCGCCGACACCAGAAAGACCGTGATCCACGCCCTCGTTACGAGCCACCTGGACTACGGCAACACCCTATACGCAGGAACCACCGCTAAACTCCAGAAACGTCTGCAACGAATTCAAAACGCCTCTGCCCGCCTCATCCTCAACATACCCCGCAACAGCCACATCTCCGCCCACCTGAGACACCTGCACTGGCTTCCCGTCAACAAAAGGATCACCTTCCGACTCCTCACCCACGCACACAAAGCCCTCCACAACAAGGGACCCAAATACCTCAACCACCGCCTCAGCTTCTACACACCCACCCGTCCTCTTCGCTCCGCCAACCTCGCTCTCGCCGCCGTCCCTCGCATCCGCCGCACCACGGCGGGTGGGAGGTCCTTCTCCTACCTGGCGGCCAAGACATGGAACTCCCTCCCCACCATCCTCAGGACCACCCAGGACCACTCCGCTTTCCGGAGACTACTCAAGACCTGGCTCTTCGAGCAGCAGTAACCCCCTCCCCCTAGCGTCTTGAGACCCGCACGGGTGAGTAGCGCGCTTTATAAATGTTTATGATTTGATTTGAGCTAATCTGAGATTATTGGGGGGTCAGACAAGAACTCAACATAGAGGGTAACCTAATCAGAAGAGGCGAAAAGTTGATCCCACCTAAACATTTGTGGGACAGAATTGTTGGGCTAGCACATGAAGGACATCAAGGTAGAAACCTCACAAAAAATAAAGCGCATGCTCACTATTGGCTTCCTGGAATGGACAAGTTAATTGAGACAAAAGTTCAAGATTGTGAGAAATGTGCACAAAGTGACAAAACAAAAATAACCAAGGGAACCCCGATTTCCCCCGCAGAAATACCAAGCAAACCCTGGGACAAGTTAGCGCTAGATATAATAGGACCCATTAATATTTCAACTTGGTGCGGGAAGTACATGTTTGTATTAGTGGACTACCATACACATTGGATAGTGACAAGAGTGGTACAATCTATAACTGCAGAAGTCTTGATAGATTTCCTTTTAGACACACTACACAGAGGTTATACCTAGTACTCTCATTTCAGACAATGGGGTACAATTCACATCAGGAAATGGCTGATTTCCTTACTAGTTTGTCTATTAAACATTTTAGGACTGCCTTATATTGCCCTAGAGCCAATGGATTAGTTGAGCGGATTAACAGAATGATTAAGGAATGCCTTTGGTTTGCTGCTGTTTTAGAAGATTCCTTAGAAGAATCTTTACGCAATATGTTGCGGTCTTATCACAACACTTACAATAGTACCACAGGTATTTCTACGTTCACTTCCTTGAACGGAAGGATCCCTGGAACCAAATATCCCCAAGTTGGCTGGGAGAAGGTCTACCTCTGGGTATTCAGAGAAGAAATTGGTACAAAAATAAGACAACACCAAGCTAAGTACAGAGACAGTTATAACATGAGACATAACACTTCCCAGAACAAATGGGAGATTGGAGTTCTAGTGGTAGTTAAGCTTCCTACCTCCAGAAGAAATACCAATAGTAAATTTTCCACCCCGAAGACTGTTACTAAGGTGCGTAGAAATGTGATTGTGCTTAATGATGGCAGGACATGGAGTATGGATAAGATAGCAAGACTACTCCATACAGTTAACAAAACTCCCTGTGACCTGTCATCATCTGATGCTAATGAGAATCCCATGGAAGGTAAAAGGCCGGATAGAATAAAAAGTAGGCCTCATTGGCTTAGAGACTACATCAGCAAGTAGTTGTGCTTTACCTCAGCCTGGTCAGTGTATTCACACAGTAGACCTACTTTTTTAAATCTATTTATTAATCATTCTGCATACATTACAGTACATTTTGCTATTGATAATTTTGCAATCTGTTTACACACATGTATAAGCTTGTACAGCGCAATAGCGCAGTGAGGTGTAAAAAAAAATACAACTTGAAACTGAGCGACAAATAATAAAAGTCACAGCTAATCAACACTAGTATCGCGGCTGGTACTGGCTACACCAGTTAGAGGGTAGGGAGGAGAGAGGGTGATACAACTACTGTGTGTGGGGGGCCATGGGGTCATAACTGAGATATGAGTTGTGGGGCAGAGAGGAGTGGAGTCATTCGAATAATGAGCAAGGCTAGACGTGGATTACAGAAGAGCATATTCGTAGGAGAAGCACCCTGAAATGTTACGTTGTTGCATTAATGAGAGGGGTGAGGAAGTTAATACCAAGAATGAGTGATGGGGGGGCAACTGGGAGTAACGTGATATAGATATTGAGAGGAAAAAAATTATAATTAATAAAACAATAATACATATACCTAGTTTGGGGGGGGGGTATGTGTCATGGCTACCACAAAAGTGTCCCAGACTTCGGGTCCGTCTTGTAGAAGGCCTCTATGTTGTAGTAAGCGTAGTGTCTGAGCTTCGGCTTGTGAATGACTGTGTAAGTCGCAAAGCCAAGCAGAATGGGATGGAACGTGTGGGGCCTTCCAGTGCGTAACTATTAGGCGTTTAAAGACGACAAATGCTAAATCAATGAATCTATGTGTATGTTTATCGCTTTTGGTTCGGTGACGTATGCCATGTAAACAAGAGTCTGGAGTGGGCAACAGAGCATGGGATGCAATATCTGCTGTGACGTCCGTGACGCGGTGCCAAGCCAAGTTTATGGAGTGGCAGCTCCAGACCATGTGGTAAAAGTCTGCCGCCGGAGTGGCGCATCTGGGACATGTCAGGTTTGTGCTCGGGTATATTCTTTGGATGCGGGCCGGGGATAGATATGAATGGTGGATATAGTTGAATTGGGTATAACGCAGTCTGGGATTGCGGGATATTGACTTAATCATTGTGAGAGCCGTGATCCAAGTTTTTTGTGATAATGGTGAAGGGAGGGCGGAGTCCCAGCGTGCTTTAGCGAGAGGCAAGGGGGAGCAGATTCCATCTAACAGTACTTTATATAGTTTAGTTATGATGCCTTTTGTGTTACCTATAGTAAGGATAGTGGTAAGTAATTGGGACTCGGGTGGTACGTTGTTGCCAAAGCCCTAGAGGCTACTAAGTACCTATTTAATGGCGCTATACATCAAAAAGGCTCCAGTGTGCATGACCCCAGCGGCCACTAGTTCCACAAAGGTGCGCACAGCGGAGCTAGAGTAGCAATCGCCCACATTCAGTGTGCTTATGTCACATGTATCATGGTGTGATGAGAGTATTTGGGTGCCCGGAAATTGAAGTAGTGGTAGCAGAGGAGAGTAAGGGGGGTGAAAGAGACTTGCTTTGAATGTATCTACGTCAGCAGAAACGAACTGCTTCCAACAATATGGGTTTTGGCGATAGGCTGTTAGAGCCGGATAAAAGTGAGGATAATATCATTTGCGGGGCTATATATGCTTGCAGCATTATGCATTCGGGAGGAGGGGTTTCCCTGAGCCATGTGGTTAACCACAGCAGCTGGGCAGCTGCATAGTATAATTCAAAGTTAGGCATGCCCAGTCCTCCCCCTTCTAGCGGGTATTGTGTTATAGCTAACGCCACTCTACGTCTGTCTTTGCCCCAGAGCAGGTCAGTTAACAAGGAGTGCAATTTACGAAAGAACGAACGTGGTAAACATAGTGGAAGGGCAGCGAAATAATATAAGAATCTGGGGAGGATAATAATTTTGGCTATTGCTACTCGACCCATGGGGGATAGGGGAAGTGAACTCCAGAACGACAATGAGTCGCGGGTAGTGCTAAGTGCCCTGATGATATTGCCCTCTTTCAGATCGGCAATGGAGTGATAAATTTGTATCCCGATATATTTAAAGGTGGTGTGTGACCATGGCAGCTCATATTGCGGTAATACCGTATGAAGGGCGGTTGGTATGGGGGTAATTGGGAAAATACTTGAATTGGACCAGTTGACACGTAGACCAGAGGCAAGGGCAAAGGAGTCAAGCATTAATAACACCCCTGCCATAGAGGTGGAGTGATTACGCAGGTATATCAGGGCATCATCTGCGTATAAGGATATAATATGATGTGTGCTAGATTCGGAGATGCCCCATATGTGTGCATAGCTACGCAGCTGAATTGCTAATGGTTCCATGGCTATAGCAAATAGTAAAGGGGAAAATGGACAACCCTGTCTGGTGCCTCTGCCTATAGGGAATGCTTCTGAGATAGCCCGACCATTTTTAACTCGAGCTGTGAGTTTGGAGTAGAGCGTTTTTATCCAACTAATGAACCCAGGGCCGAATCCAAACGCTTTGAGTGTACGTAGAAGATAGTCCCAGCTCAACGTATCGAACGCTTTTTCAATGTCTAGGGAGAGGGCTACAGCTTCTGATTCTGTGTTGTTGTGTATTATGTGGATCAATCTTCTAATATTTAAAAAGTTGCTTCTCCCTGGAATAAAGCCAGATTGATCAGAGTGTATTAAGCTTGATAAGTAAGGGAGTAGTCTGTTTGCCAGTATTTTCCCCAATAATTTGCAGTCTGTGTTGAGGAGAGAAACGGTAGACCTACTTAACAGTTATTTAAAATATATGATCTGTGTTCTTGAATTGTTAATACATTTCTTCCATAATCTGAATTATTATTGTCTTTCATAAATGAGGGGCATGTGTTGTAATCTATAAAGTTTATGTAAATTAGTATTAGTGAATTAATAGGGGCACAATATATGGTGTATAAGTTCAAAGGTGATAATTTGGTATATCCCTTTCCCAATTTCCTAACCCTTATTCATGGTTCGTTTCCTTCCCCCTGCAACCACCCTCCCAATGGATTGTCCGGGCGTCTGGCTTAGAATGTTGATAGTGGAACTGTCATTTTGGTAGTGAGGGGACATGGAGGTGTTATCTAATGGAATAAACTTGTTATAACAGGAGTCACTGAATTCTTCTTCTTAATTATAACACATGGGTGGTCATTACAACCCTGGCGGATGGTGTTAAAGCGGCGGTAAGACCGCCAACAGGCCGGCGGTAAAAAAAATTGGAATTACGACCGTGGCAGAAACTGCCAACAAAGACAGCCACTTTAACACTCCGACCGCCACGGCGGTACAAAGAAACAGCACGGCGGTCACTGCCAACAGACAGGCGGAGGACAAAGTAGCGCCCACAGTATCACAACCTACCAATCCTTTTCCAGGGCGGATTCACCGCGGACAAAAACACGGCGGAAACAGGATTTCGAAGGGAAAACGCTCACCTCTACACACCCCACGAGGAACCAGGACGCCATGGAACCAGAGCTGCAGATCCTGCCAGCCCTTATCTTCCTGCTCCTCTACCAGGAGCACGAACGCCGGAGGCGAAGACGACGGTGAGTACTGCACCTACGACACGGGGGGAACAGGGACACACACATGCAACACGCAACACCCCCACCCTCACCCACGACAACACACACACTAATACATCATGATACATTATAGTTACACCTCCCAACCCCCCCAGAAGAATGCAAAGACCAAAGAAAATGAGTGTAACCATTGTAATATATGAAAATGCAGTACACAAAAATATACATATATACACTATAAACAAAATATACACCAAGAATAGTAGTCCAGGTAGTGCTCCATTGAAGTCCGTGGAACACTGGGCCCACACGGTATGGGCGAGGCTCACACAAGATCCCCGACCATGACGGAGAGAACACTGCAGGGACATCAGATAGCAATAAAACAGGCACCTCAGGGGGAAGGAAAATGGGGGGCACCTCAGCCGGTTGAGTGCACAACGCCAAATCCACGAGGGGGCCACATGCCCATTGTTCAATCCTGGGGAGTGCAAAGCCACAGTCTCTCAAGTCTCTACAGTGGGTGGTTTGTCCACTGCTTTATCCTGGGGAGTTCAAAGCCACAGTCTCTCAAGTCTCTACAGTGGGTGGGTTGCCCACTGTTCAATCCCAGGGAGTGCAAAGCCACAGTCTCTCAAGTCTCTACAGTGGGTGGTTTGCCCACTGTTCAATCCCGGGGATTGCAAAGCCACAGTCTCTCAAGTCTCTACAGTGGGTGGTTTGCCCACTGTTCAATCCTGGGGAGTGCAAAGCCACAGTCTCTCAAGTCTCTACAGTGGGTGGTTTGCCCACTTTTCAATCTGGGGAGTGCAAAGCCACAGTCTCAAGTCTCTACAGTGGGTGGTTTGCCCACTGTTCAATTCTGGGGAGTGCAAAGCCACAGTCTCTCAAGTGGATGACAGTCTCCACTGGTTCCGGAGGGGGCTTGGTGCCCAGAGTGCTTCATCCTGCCAAGGACTGAGGTAGTGGATGGATCTCTCCACTGGTTCTGGAGGGGGCTTGGTGCCCAGAGTGCTTCATCCTGCCAAGGACTGAGGTAGTGGATGTATCTCTCCACTGGTTCTGGAGGGGGCTTGGTGCCCAGAGTGCTTCATCCTGCTCGTGGCGGTCTCAGTAGCGTCAGTGCCCTTGGCGCTCATGGGCCAGCAGTGCATGTGGCGGCGGTGCCCTGTTCAGCGATGCTTGTGGCGGCGGTGCCCTGTGTAGCGGTGCTTGTTGCAGCGGTGCCCTGTTTAGCGGTGCTTGTTGCGGCGGTGCCCTGTTCAGTAATGCTGTTGAGGTGGTGCCCTGTTCAGCGGTGCTTGTGGCGGCGGTGCCCTGTTCAGCGGTGCTTGTTGCGGCAGGGTCCTTTGCAGTGACTCAGCTGGTGGTGGTCCTTCATGGCCCAGCGGGGCTGGTGCTGGTGGTTGTGTCTGGCCCAGCAGGGTTGGTGCTGGCGGTCCTGTCTGGCCCATCAGGGCTGGTGCTGGCGGTTCTGCCTGGCCCAGCGGGGCCGGTGCTGGCGGTCCTATCTGGCCCAGTGGGGCTGGTGCTGGCGGTCCTGTCTGGCCCAGTGGGGCTGGTGCTGGCGGTTCTGTCTGGCCCAGTGGGGCTGGTGCTGGCAGTCCTGTCTGGCCCAGCGTGGCTGGTGCTGGCGGTCCTTCATGGCCCAGTGGGGCTGGTGCTGGCGGTCCTCTCTGGCCCAGCGGGGCTGGTGCTGGCGGTCCTGTCTGGCCCTGGCGGTCCTGTCTGGCCCAGCGGGGCTGGTGGCGGTGGCCTCTTAGGCAGCAGGGCAGGTGCTGGCAGTGGCCTCCTGGGCAGCGGGGATGATGACGGTGGCCTCCTGGGCAGCAGGTCAAGTGCTGGCGGTGGCCTCCTGGGCAGTGGGGATGATGGCGGTGGCCTCCTGGGCAGCAGAGCAGGTGCTGGCGGTAGCCTCCTGGGCAGCGGGGATGATGGCGGTGGCCTCCTGGGCAGCGGGGATGATGGCGGACTTCTCCGCCGTGCTGCTCTTCCCAGACCTGCTGACTTTCTTGTGGCCCTTCCCCACCTTGGAAGGTGTCGCAGCTGACTCCACACTCCCACCTGTACCCCTGGGAGCGGCTTTGGTGGCTAGAGTTTTCCCCCTCTCCCGCCGGGCACTGGCCAACTTTTGATGCTTCACAGGTGGGGGACTGTCTGTGCTGTGGCTCCGTGCCACACTGGCTGCCCTGGTGGCCGGTGCACTCCAGATTCCGGTGGCTACAGGCACCACTGGTCCCGTAGATGTTCTGGCTGAGGTGCTAGGTTGGGACCTGGAGAGTCGGGCCCTAGGAGAATGACGGGGTAGGGGACGTGTGGGAAAGAGGTCAAGTTTGGACAGGAAACGTTTTTGGGAAACACTGGGACCGGTAGCTGGAGGGTGTTTGGGAGTGGAGGAAGAGGTTGTGATTGTAGGAGGTATTCGTTTGGTGACTTTGGGTGAAGGTGCATGCGCTGGAGGCTGTCGTGAGGTGGATGGCTGTTGGGTGGGTGTGTGCCTGCGTTTGTGTATTCTGAAAGGGGGCGTCACAGACACACTGGGAGAGGACACAGGGGACGTGGGAATGGCAGTGGGGGTGGTGACTGCACGTGAGCGGGGTGTGGTGGTGTGTGTGCTGGTGATGGCTGTAGATGTAGTGCATGCAGGTGTGAGTGTAGACGAGACTGGGAGGGAAGAGGGAGACGAGGAGGAGGGGGACACAGTGGAGGCAGTGGATGTTGGTGTGTCTTCATGTCTGCGATGCTTGTGTGAGTGCCTGTGGGATGTGTGGTGCTTATGTTTGCCTGAGCTTCCCTTGTGTGTTGAAATGTGTGCATGCTGGTCTGAAGGTGTGCTTGGGATAGGGTGAGGTAGAGGGGATTGGGTCTGGGTAGAGGAAGTTGGAGGGGGGGAGGCTAGACACAGGGACAATGGCTGCCATCAGTGCTGAGGCCAGAGTCTGAAAAGCTCGCTGAAGGGCCGCCTGACCAGAATGAATGCCCTCCAGGAATGCTTTTGTTTGTTGCAACTGCCTTTCTACACCCTGGATGGCATTCAAAATGGTAGACTGCCCAACAGTGAGGGACCTGAGTAGACTGGGGCAGGGGCTGAGGGGTCTGGGGTGAAGGTGATGCCCACCCTCTTGGGTGAGCGGGCACGGGGCAAAGGCTGAGGGGCTGCTGGGAGGGCGGTGCTGGTAAGGGGGTTGGCGGCTGTACCTGTAGATGCGGGGGGCACAGATGTTGCTGCCACCACAAGGGAGCTCCCATCAGAGGACGAGTCCGTGTCACTGGTGTCAGCCCTGTCGCTGCAGTGGAGCTCCCCTCGCCCTCCGTCCCACTGGTGAACTCCGAGTCCGTTGTCTCGCCCTCCAGGGCCATGTGGGATGCAGCTCCCTCCTGCTCCGGTGCCACTGCTCCTCCGCCTGATGATGCTAATGCACACAAGAACAGGGAGACCACAAAAAGGGGGGGTACGATAGAAGAAAGACATGTTGAGTGCATGCATTACCGCTACCGTTGGCGGACATGACAGACACAAAAGCCCCCTTCACTACGCAGCGCACTTGGCCTTCACTGTTCAATCCCTGTGACATGGCCTACAAGGCTATGGACGACATCCGCACACATGGATGACACAGGAGCCTGACTAGGTGTGCTTGGCACTGTACACAGGTGGGGTGGGGTGCCACAGGGTCTGCCAGAACAAGGGGACCTTGCCTACTAAACTCGCCCTGGCCTAGGGAAACCCACAGCCCACCTCACCCACCCAGACACCTCCACTGCACGCAAAATCAGCAGAATGAGAGTGTACTCACCCCCTTGTGGCTGCTGTGATGCCCCCAAGCGCCCATCCAACTCTGGGTACGCCACCGCCAGGATCATGAACATCAGGGGGGTCATTGTGCGATGGGCACCCCTCCCACGTTGGGAGGCCATCCCCAGCTGGGCCTCTGCCGTCTTCTTGCTCAAGCGGTGAATGTCCTCCCATCTCTTACGGCAGTGGGTGCTCAGTCTGTGGTAGACCCCCAGGGTCCAGTTGTCCTTGGTGATAGCACGCCAAATATATTTTTCAGGTGGGCGCTGACCTACATGAATTGTACAGGGGGAAAAGAAAAGTTATTACCAAATGCACCGTCACAGTCATTGGCCCCCATCCCTACCCTTGCCATGATGCACATGCACTCACCGTCGTTTCATGCACGCCTCAATCTCCCCCCCCCATCTTTCACCCACCCCACTCCACACAGGCATAGCCCATACAGCATGCTCCCAGTGTATTTACCTGTTTGTCTGGAGGACCGTAGAGTAGCGTGTACTGGGGGAGGACCCCATCCACGAGTTTCTCCAACTCCTCCGAAGTGAAGGCAGGGGCCCTTTCCCCAGACGCACGAACCATTGTCTCTTCATGACCGAGGTCACAGCAGCACTTGCAGTGTAGGTCCTCTGCTGTCCAAGATCAGGTATTGAGTGATTGAAGAGATAGAAAATGGCGGTCACGTCCGCTGCGGTGCGTACCGTCACCGCCGGCGTCATTGGCTCCTGGGACCCATAGGGTCCAATGTTAACCAATGCAGCATTGCGCTGCGGTTTTCGACCGCCTACCGTGACGGTGTACAACGCCAGCACAGTTACCTCACATCCCATTGTCCCACTTTACAGGTCAGGCAGCCGCCATTTCAGGGGCCCACATGGCTTAATTTTTAACTGCGTCACACATACCTAGGCCTAGCCTCAACACATATACAGGCCAATTTTCGGATTATGATTCGTGTTCTGTGTAAGCTGTGGGTACGGACATGTGAGGAGATGGCGGCATCCTCCGGTGTACAGACCGCTGGTGGACCTGTCGACAATGGAGGAAAAACATGTAATCATCACCTACAGGCTTGATCGTGCCACAATCCAGGAACTGTGTGCCCAGCTGGAGCCAACCTGATGTCAGCTATCCGCCATCCCACAGGAATCCCCCTCAAGTGCAGGTGCTGTCAGTACTCCATTTCCTTGCAAGTGGGTCATTTCAAACAACAGTGGCCATAGCATCAGGGATGTCCCAGCCTATGTTTTCCAACGTGCTGTCCAGAGTGTTGTCTGCCCTGCTGAAACACATGCGGAGCTACATCGTTTTCCCTCAGGTGGAGGATTTGCCTACAGTGAAAGGAGACTTCTATGCCCTGGGACATATCTCCAACATCATAGGTGCCATTGATGGGACCCATGTGGCTTTGGTACCCCCCGCAGGAGTGAACAGGTGTACAGAAACCGGAAGAGTTATCATTCCATGAATGTGCAGATGGTGTGTTTGGCAGACCAGTACATCTCCCACGTTAATGCCAGGTTCCTTGGCTTAGTGCATGACGCCTACATCCTGCGGAATAGCAGCATCCCTTATGTGATGGGTCAACTCCAGAGGCACTGTGTGTGGCTAATAGGTGAGCACCTGGAAACAAGTCAGTGGGAATGGTTGTCTGGGTCTGGGGATATCCCTACAGTTTAGTGTGTGTCTAACAGTTGTCCCTCGCGATTTGCAGGTGACTCTGGTTACCCCAACCTGTCATGGCTACTGAACCTAGTGACAAATCCCAGGACAAGGGCAGAGGAATGCTACAATGAGGCACATGGGCGAACTCGGCAGATAATAGAGCGGACCTTCGGCCTCTTGAAGGCCAGGTTCAGGTGCCTCCATATGACAGGTGGATCCCTATTCTACTCACCAAAGAAGGTGTGCCAGATCATCGTGGCCTGCTTTATGCTTCACAACTTGGCTTTGCGACGACAGGTGCCTTTTCTGCAGGAGGATGGTCCAGATGGTGGTGTTGTTGCAGCTGTGGAGCCTGTGGACAGTGAAGACGAGGAAGCAGAAGAAGAGGACATGGGCAACAGGAACTCAGTGATCCTGCAATATTTCCAGTGAGACACAGGTAAGAATACAAACCTGCCTACTACATGTACTTTAACACTAATACCTCTCTACTGTCTGTCGTTTTCACCCAGGGTATGGTCACTGAGTTGTCACTTTCCCTTACGATTTCACAGATGTGTCCCACAGTGTGACATCTGCTTTGTTTCCTCATGGACTAGAGCTGTGTGACATAGGTATGTTGACATTACAAATGAAAGAACATTTTGCCACTGTAATTGCTAATACACTATTTCGAAATCACAGACTGACTCAAGATTGTTATGTGCTTCAAGGGTGTTTATTTAAGTGCTCAATATTGGAGGGGATTGTAAGATGGTGAGGGGTGATGGTGGAGGAATGTCCATGGCAGAGTCCAGTCTATTAGTCTCACAGGTGCATTGCCCAAATGGGCATAGGAAGTGGAGCTGGGGCAGTTTGAGGATGGACAGGGTGACAAAGTGGGACAGTAAGCTGACATTCAGGGTGGTCTCATTTCTTGGCGGGGGTCTTGGCATCGTTCTCTGTCTTTGTCCTGGATCTCAGGGACCGTTTGCGGGGTGGTTCTCCCTCTGCAGGGGTTGGGGTGCTGGTGTGGTGGTCCTGTGGCCGTGCCTCCTGTCCACTAGCGCCAGCAGAGGTGGTGGGCAGTTCATCGTCCATGCTAGTGTCAGGGACCCCTTGTTGTGCCACAGTGTCCCTCCTGGTGTTGAGTACTTCCTTCAGCACCCCTACGATGGTGCCCAGGGTGGAATTGAATGCTCTGAGTTTCTCCCTGAAGCCCAAATACTGTTCCTCCTGCAGGCGATGGGACTCCTGAAACTTGGCAAGTACCGTTGCCATCGTCTCCTGGGAGTGGTGGTAGGCTCCCATGATGGAGGAGAGGGCCTCGTGGAGAGTGGGTTCCCTTGGCCTGTCCTCCCGCTGTCACACAGCTGACCTCCCAGTTCCCCTGAGTTCCTGGGCCTCCGTCCCCTGGACCGTGTGCCCACTACCACTGCCCCCAGGTCCCTGTTGTTGTTGGGGTGGTGGGTTAGCCTGGGTTCCCTGTAGTGGTGGACACACTGCTGCTTGACGTGTCCTGGGGACAGAGGTATGGGCCCGCTGGGTGGGTGCTGTGCTGGTGTTTCCAGAGGGGGGAAGGTCTGTAGTGGCCTGTGTCTGTGTGAGGGGAACCGACTGTCCCGAGGTCCCCGATGAGCCGGGCTGGTCATCTAGATCCAGTTGGACAGAGCTACTGTCATCACTATGGGCCTCTTCTGTTGGTGGTGTGGACATGTGTGGACCCTCCTGCCCGGTGATGTTGGATAGTGGTCCTGTAGGGGTATAAAAGGATGTTTATTACATCTGTGTGTGCCATGGTGTGCAATAGGTGGGTGACTGTGTACCCCAGTGCTTGCATTCCTGTGTGGGACCTTGGGTGATGGTAGTTTAGGGGGGTGTATGGGTATGTGCAGTGGCCATGCTTTGGTGGTGGGTGTCCATGCTTTGTTGTTGCATGCGGGGCTTGGTGTTGGGATGGGTGGGTTGTGATAGTGGGACATTTGTGATGAGTAGGAGTGATGGGGGTGAGGGTGAGGGTGGGGGTATGTGATGATATGCAGGTAGGGTGGGGGATGTAATAGTAAACCTTTGACTTACCAGAGTCCATTCCTCCATCTACTCCTGCGAGGCCCTCAGGATGCAGAATTGCCAAGACCTGCTCCTGCCATGTTGTTAGTTGTGGGGGAGGAGATGGGGGTCCGCCGCCAATCCACTGAACCACAAGGTGGTGTCTTGAGACCACGGAACGCACCTTCCCCCGTAGGTCGTTCCACCTCTTCCTGTTGTCATCCCTATTTCTTAGGTGCTGTCCCACTGTGTTAACCCTGTCCACTATTCTTCGCCATAGCTCCATCTTCCTAGCTATGGAGGTGTGCTGCACCTGTGATCCGAATAGCTGTGGCTCTACCCGGAGAATTTCCTCCACCATGACCCCGAGCTCCTCCTCAGAGAACCTGGGGTGTCTTTGCCGTGCCATGGGGTGGTGTGGGTGATGTGTGGGGTGGAGTGTATAGTGATAAGAGGGGTGATATTTAGTGGTGTGTTGTGTGAGGTCCGTGGAAGTTCTGTGGGTGATGGTATTGTGTGCCTTTGGATGCTTGGTAGTTGTTTGTGGTGTCTCTCTCTGGCCTTCTCTCGGTAATTGTGGTAGTAGGGGTTTGTGGGTGATGAGGGTGTGTGTTTTATATTGTAATGGGTGTGTGGGAGTGGTGTGTGTATGTGTATCAGGTATGTGTGTTTCGAATTGTCCAATGTGGCGGTGTTTTGTATATGTGTGTGTATTTTGAGCGCAGCGGTGTGTACCGCCAATGGAATACCGTGGTTGAAAACCGCCTCGTGGTTTCGTGTGTCGTGATAGTGTGGGCGTATTTCTGTTGCCGTGACGGTGGAGGATTTGTTTTCGCCAGTTTATCACTGACCTTTGGTGTGGCGGACTTGTGTGGGTGTCTGAATTTTGGCTGATTCCGAGCTGTGGGTCATAATAGCTGTGGCGGAATTCCGCGGCGGTGTGTTGGCGGTCTTCTGCACGGCGGTAAGCGGCTTTTACCGCCAATGTTGTAATGAGGGCCATGCTCTTTTCGACACCAGGTGGGTAAAACTGGGATGGGCGAAAGTTTGTTCTCATAGCATACACCAAGTGGATGAGGTTGAGTGTCTCCTACTCATGCTACCTGATAATTCCCCAGTGAAATCCCAGTTACAATGCCCGATTGGGTGGGCTGGAGATTTCTCTCACTTGCATTGCCTCCTAAAGTGTTTTGTCGAGAAATGTAGAATGGGATTGTTGATTTCTTCAAAAAGTATGTGGGATCTATATCGCAATAAGCTACTGTGGAGAGAACTTTGAAGTAAGAATTTTGGAATGCACGAATGCTAAACATTCTGGAGTGTTAGAAATATTCCCTAAGAGCTCCAGAACAGCAGACATAGTTAATTCGCCTGGGGTGTTTGGACAAAATATCAAGTTTTTAATATCATAATACCAGAATATCATTGCAAGAATATTGTGATGTTAAAAATATCATCAACAAGAATATCATAGGTAAGAATAGTGTTTTTTTGTTTTTAATATTATCGTAAAAAATATGATTGGTAAAAATATCTTTTTAAGTAGTATTGTATTCTCAATGTTTTTGTGATGTTCGTTTTAGTGTAATTTTATTGGTATTGTTTTTATTTTTTAATACTTAGTTTTTTAATGGAATATTTAAACATTAACTTTTTTTTATAAAAAGTGTTACTTTTGTTATGTAAATTGTAATTTTTATTAGGATGTAGGATTGATGGAGAAAGGGGTGGACAGATTTTTTTAAAGATATACTTTCATTTTTTTATCATCTTAATTTTCCATTTATGGCTGACAATGAGCCGATTACACAAAAGATAACAGATTCCACATACAACACATTGGCAGTTAACTTATGCTATATATCCAGCAGAAAAACACCCATATGTACAGTACAGGGGATTAGCATATTGAAGATCATTTTCCACACATGGGTACGTTTAACCTCCTCAATCTGTTAATGAACAAGGTCAGGGGCATGCCTTCCGAACCCAATGATTCCTCTCCTACCCCTCTGCATTTGCCATCGGTCTAGTCCAGCCCTACTCTGCTCTTCTCATCCCCACCCACCTCCAACTGTCTGTCCTCCTGCTTCCGGTCCTCTGGTCGTCCAAGTTCATTATGAATGATCTTCAGAGTCATCAATGTGTCTCATCTGTCAAACGCTCCCCCAAGAAGGTGCATATGCAGAAAGGAAGAGAGAGCTCTGGGTAGTTCCCAAGTTTAAGTGGAGCAACCCTTGACCCTGCTTCCAGCAGGCAGGTCGCTCCTAGCTCTGCCGCCCCATGCCACCTCACCATCCGTTCTTTCCTTTCCTTGAGAAGAATCCCCAGCCGCTGCGTCCTCGCGGCCCCTCCCGCCTCCCCCCACCTCCTCACCGTCCGTGCATTTCCTTTCCTTGAGAGGAATCCCCAGCCGCTGCGTCCCCGCAGCCCCTCCCGCCTCCCCCCACCTCCTCACTGTCCGTGCATTTCCTTTCCTTGAGAGGAATCCCCAGCTGCTGCGTCCCCACGGCCCTTCCCGCCTCCCCCCACCTCCTCACCGTCCGAGCTCTTCCTTACCTTGAGAGGAATCCCCAGCCGCTGCGTCCCCGCGGCCCCTCCCACTTCCCCCCACCTCCTCACCGTCCGTGCTTTTCCTTTCCTTGAGAGGAATCCCCAGCCGCTGCGTCCCCGCGGCCCCTCCCCCGACCTCCTCACCGTCCGTTTTTTCCTTCAGTTTTTCCCACCGCAGCCATCCCCTGCGGCCCCACCCTCCCAGCCTTCCCATTCACCCAGCCCTCCCTCCTGCCAGCTGCCACTCCCTCCCTCCCCCCCATTTATGGCAGCCCCTGCGCGGTAACGAGGAGCAACCCTTGACCCTGCTTCCAGCAGGCAGGTCACTCCTCTGCCCTGCACCACCCCACCGTCCGTTCTTTCCTTTCCTTGAGAGGACTCCCCAGCTGCTGCGGCCCCTTCCGCCTCCCCCCACCTCCTCACCGTCCATGCATTTCCTTTCCTTGAGAGGAATCCCCAGCCGCTGCGTCCCCTCTCGCCTCCCCCACCTCCTCACCGTCTGTGCTTTTCCTTTCCTTGAGAGCCGCTGCGTCCCCGCGGCCCCTCCCGCCTCCCACACCTACTCACCATTTGTGCATATCCTTTCCTTGAGAGGAATCCCCTGCTGCTGCGTCCCCACGGCCCCTCCCGCCTCCCCCCACCTCCTCACCATCCGTGCATTTCCCTTCCTTGAGAGGAATCCCCAGCCGCTGGGTCCCCGCGGCCCCTCCCGCCTCTCCTCACCATCCGTTCTTTCCTTCAGTTTTTCCTGCCGCTGCCATCCCCTGTGGCCCCACCCCCCCAGCCATCCCATTTGCCCAGCCCTCCCTCCTCCCAGCAGGTGCGCCGCTGGTGTGCCGAAAGCGCGCCAAAGGCAAGCCCGTCTGCGCCCGTCCGTGCCAAGACCACACCCAGCGCCAGTCCCCCTGGCCCTCTCAGACAAACCTACTCCCCCCTCACCCTCCACTCACTCAACCCAGGGCCTCGCCCCACCTGTACACTTTCCAGCCCCACACACACTCATGGCCCCTTCACCTGCCACACCTGTCATTTCTCCTGCTCCTCATCCCTCACACCAACCATAGCGACCCCCCCGACAACAAACACAACACATCCAATGGAATACACACCTGCTCTGCCCCCACCCCCACCACCCAGCCCACAGCACACCACCCCACATCCAGAACACACCCCGCAACAACACCCTCATGCACCACACCAACACCACCCACCACAACCACCTCAACTGCCTGCTCCTTAACACCTACTCCCTTCACAAACATGCCATAGAACTCTGGGACCTTATCACATCACACTCACCTGACATCGCCTTCCTCACGGAAATCTGGACCAACCCCTCCTCGGAACCCGACATAGCCATCGCCACCCCCAAGGGATACAAACTCCAACGCAAAGACTGCCTCAACAGGCCAGGTGGTGGCATCGCCATTCTACACAGGGACACCATCAAAGTCACCACCAGCTCCCAAGACACTATGGACAACACAGAACACATGCACTTCCTGATCCACATTAACAACAACTCCACCCTCAGAGGTACACTAATCTACAGACCACCAGGACCACGCCCCGCCTTCTACGACACCATCGCCGACACCATCAGCTCGCACACCCTCACCTTCACAGACTACATCCTCCTTGGTGATTTCAACTTTCACTTGGAGAACCTACAAGACCACAACACTACCTCCCTCATAGACAACCTCACCAACCCCGGACTCAAACAACTGGTCACTGCACCCACCCACTCAGCAGGAGACACGCTCAATGCAATCTTCACCTCAAGCCAACACATAGCCTACACCCACACCACCGAACTCCTCTGGACTGACCACCACTGCGTCCCCTTCTCCTTCACCAAACCATGTGGGACAAGATCCCCACAGAACCCCTGAACTCCCAACTGGCTCACAACCCCCCCACACCAACAACCCCAACACAGGAGCACACAACCTCTCTAAATGGATCACTACCTGCGCAGACACACTAGCCCCCCTCAGAAAACACATCGCCACCAACAACAACAAGTACACCCCATGGTTCACCCCCGAATTCCAAGACTCCAAGCGCAAATGCCGCCAAGCAGAGAAAATATGGCGACAACCAACTTCTCCACTCTCAAAACCACCATTCGCACCCATCACCAACTCATACACACCGCCAAAAGAGATCACTACAAGACACACCTTGACAACAACTCTCAAAACAGCAAAGAACTCTTCACCATCATTAATGAACTAGCCAAACCCAAAGCCAGCAACATAGACCCCTCACACACACAGTCCTATGTGACGCCCTCTCCAACCACTTCCACCACAAAAACCTGGACATCCACAACAGCTTCATACCACACACACACCCCTCACTCACCCAAACTCAACCCCCACTCATGACCCCCCCACCACACTCACCACCTGGGCCCCCCCCACACATGAAGAAACTGAAAAAACCATGAACTCCATCCACTCCGGATCCCCCTCCGACCCCTGTCCACATTGCATCTACAACAAAGCCAGCCCAACCATCGCCCCCATACTCTGGGACATAATCAACTCCTCTTTCGACTCCGCCACCTACCCAGACCCCTGGAAGCACGCGGAAATCACCGCTCTCCTAAAAAAAAAAAAAAGCCGACCCGGAGATCCTCTCCAACTATTGCCCCATCTCCCTCCTACCTTTCCCCCACCAAGGTTGCCGAGAAACTAGTCAACGCTTGCCTATCCCACTTCCTAAAAGAAAACAACACTCTTGACCCCTCACAATCCGGGTTCCGCAAGAACCACAGCACGGAAATTGCCATCATCGCATGCACTGACGACATCAGGACCAAAGGCGACAAAGGCGAGACCGTCGCACTCATCCTCCTAGACCTCTCCGCAGCCTTTGACACTGTCTGCCACCACACACTCCGCACACGCCTCCACAACATAGGAATTCTCCACAAAGCCTTAGACTGGCTCACCTCCTTCCTCACCGACCGGACCCAGAGAGTCCGCCTTCCGCCTTCCACCTTCCACCTTTCCACTCCACCGCTACCAAGATCATCGGCGGAGTCCCCCAAGGGTCCTCCCTCAGCCCCACACTCTTCAACATTTACATGATCCCCTCAGCCAACATCCTCCCATCACACGGAATCACTATCCTCTCCTACGCAGATGACACCCCTCTCATCCTCTCCCTCACCCGCAACCCCACCACCGCCAAAACCAACCTACACGCTGCTCTCCTCGACACCGCCAACTGGATGACAACTAACACCTCAAGCTTAACTCCAACAAAACCAAGATCATCATCTTCGGCCCCAACAAAACCACATGCCCTAGGCCCGCACCCACCCCCGCAAACCACGCACGCAACCTCTGCATCATCCTGGACCCCTCCCTCTCCATGACACAGCAAATAAATGCTCTAACCTCCTCCTGCTTCCACACACTCCTCACTCTAAAAAACTCCTTCAAATGGATTCCCCCAGTGACCAGGAAGACATTCACCCATGCATTCATCAGCAGCAGACTAGACTACGGTAACGCCCTCTACGCCGGCACCACACTCAAACTCAAACTCCAGAGAATCCAGAACACAGCCACTTCCTCGTCCTTGGCCGCCCCCGCCACGAACGAATCTCACCACACCTCAAATCCCTTCACTGGCTCCCCATAGACAAGAGAATCACATTCAAGATCCTCATCCACGCACACAAATCCCTCCACAAAACCGGCCCAACCTACCTCCACGAAAGAGTGAACTTCCACACTCAAACTCCGATCAGCCGACCTCGCCCTAGCCACAGTCCCCCGCATCCAACGCACCACCACAGGAGGCAGGTCCTTCTGCTACCTCTCCCACAAAACCTGGAACTCCCTCCCCAGCAACCTTCGCAAAACCAAAGACCTCCTGCTCTTCAGAAAGAACCTCAAGACATGGTTGTTCGAACAGTGACCCTACTTGCCCCCCCTTGATTCCCCCTCCCCCAAGCGCCTTGAGACCCTCACGGTGAGTAGCGCGCTCTATAATTATTTTGTTTTGATTGATTGAACAGCTCCAGTATAGAGCACCCTACAACACCAGTGACAATCTAAATTTGCTCACCCCAAATGTCTGTTTTTCTAGCAAAGGTTTTAAGCATAGGATAAGCACAGTGCCACCAACGCCGCAAAGAAAGGGACAAAGGGCCTGATTACGAGGACCGTGGTCCACTGCCAGATTATGATGCTGGCAGTCGGACCGCCAGAAGACTGCCGCCACTGCCAGGATCATGGATTCTAACGGATGGCAGCAGGGCAAGTCATAGTCAAGCATGGTGGTGCCGATGTCGGTACCGCTGTGCTGATCACAACTTGCCTTTCAGCTGGCCTTTTCATGGCGGGGTCTCTGCCATGAAAAGGCTGGCAGAAACGCAAAGATGGGGCCACAGGGGGGCTCCTGCACTGCCCATGCTCATGTCAGTATTACACCTTTGAATTGGTAAAATACTGTCTAAGCGAACATGGAATAAGCAAAAGCAAACCCGGACACCTTTTCACTATCATTATGGTGGTCATTCCAACCCTGGCGGTCGGTGTTAAACCTGCGGCTAAACCGCCAACAGGCTGGCGGTAAAAAAAATGGAATTCCGACCCTGGCAGAAACCGCCAACAGAGACCGCCACTTCAACACACCACCCGCCACGGCGGGACAAACAAACAGCACGGTGGTCACCTCCAACAGACAGGCGAGAGTCAATGTACCGCCCACCACCTTCACAACCTACCAATCCGCCACCTTTTCCGGGGCGGTAGCCCCGCCGATAAAAACACGGCGGAAACAGCCATTTCGAATGGAAAACGCTCACCTCCATACACCCCACGAGGAATCTGAACAGCATGGAACCCGAACTCCACATCCTCCCAGCGATTGTCTACCTGCTCCTCTACCAGGAGCACGAACGCCGGCGCAGAAGACAACGGTGAGTACTGCACCTACGACACAGGGGAGGAAAAAATTATGTGGACACACATACGCGACACACCCACCCCCACCCTCACCCACTACAACACACACATCAATGGATAGCAACACATCACAGTTACCCCCCCCAAACCCCCCGGAAGAATGCAAAGACAAAAGGAAATTATTCTAAACATTGGAATATATTGTATCACTGGCTTAAAAATATATCACACATCTAAAACCTTTATATACATACATTTTAAAGTCCGATCATTGTAGCAGGCATTGTCCGTGGACCACTGGGCCCAAATCACATGGGCAAAGCCCACACAGGATACCTGACTCCAACGGAGAGAATACTGCAGGGGCATCAGATAGCAAAACTACAGGCACCTCAGGGGGAAGGGAAGGGGGGGCACCTCAGCCAGATGAGTCCACGACGCCAGATCCACGATGGGCCTCCATGGCCACTGTTCCATCCTGGGGAGTGCAAAGCCACAGTCTCTCAAGTCTCTACAGTGGGTGGGTTGCCCACTGTTCCATCCAGGGGAGTGCAAAGCCACAGTCTCTCAAGTCTCTACAGTGGGTGGCTTGCCCACTGTACCATCCTGGGGAGTGCAAAGCCACAGTCTCACAAGTGGATATCAGTCTCCACTGGTTCTGGAGGGGGACTGGTGCCCAGAGTGCTTCGTGCAGCCCTGCCCGGCACAGAGGCGGGCCTGCCCCTTCCGCTAATGGGCCAGCGTTGCTTGAGACGGCGGTGCACAGTGCAGCGGTGCTTGAGATGAAGGGCCCTGTTCAGCGGTGCTTGAGACGGCGGTGCCCTGTTCAGCGGTACTTGAGACGGCGGTGCACAGTGCAGCGGTGCTTGAAATGAAGGGCCCTGTTGAACGGTGCTTGAGACGGTGGTGCACAGTGCCGCGGTGCTTGAGACGGCGGTGCCCTGTTGATGGCGGTGCATAGTGCAGCGGTGCATCGGATGAGTGTCTAGCTCAGCGGATCCGGCCATGGCATGGAGGTCATTTGCCACCTGACCTGTGGCTGTCGGTGCCTTCCTGCCCATCTGTCGTGTGGCTGGCGGGGCCCTCCTCGGCTGCAGTACCGGCCTGTGGGTGTCCTCCTGCCCACCTGGGATGGGGCAGGCGGGGCCCTCCTGGCCAGCTGGGCTGCTGCCCTCCCAGCCTTCCCTGTTCGCCTGTGGCCCTTCCCCACCTTTGGCGGTGTGCCAGGTGGCACCACACTTCCTGCCGGAGCCATGGTCGGGATTTTGGTCCTAGAGTCTTCGGCCTCTCACGCCGGCCACTGAGAATCTTTGGATGTTTTACTGGGGGTGGGCTGGCCGTGCCTTGGCTCCTTCCTGAACTGGCTGCCCTTGAGGGTGGGGGACTCCACAGTCCATGGCACACTGTCATTCCAGGTCCCGCTTTTGTGGTGGCTGAGGTGCTGACTGGAGTCCTATGAGATGGACGGGGTGGGGGAGTTGTAGGAAAGAGGTCAAGTTTGGAAAGGAAAACCAATTTAGGAACCGAGGGACGGGTAGGTGTAGTGGGTATGGGAGTGGAGGAAGAGGTTGTGGTTGTAGGAGTCTTCAGTCTGGTGTCTTTGGGTGCAGGTGCTTGGGCTGAATGCTGTCGTGAGGTGGATGGCTGTTGGGTGGGTGGCTGCCTGCGTTTGTGTAGCTTGGAAGCGGGGGTCACAGACACAGTGGGAGAGGACACAGGGGACGTGTAAATGGTAGTGGGGGTGGTGACTGCACGTGTGCGGGGGGTTCTGGTGGGTGTGCTGGTGATGGACGTAGTGGCTGAAGATGTTGTGCATGCAGGTGTGAGTGGAGACGTGACAGGGAGGGAGGAGGGAGACAAGGAGGAGGGGGACACAGTGGAGGCAGTGGGTGTTGGTATGTCTGTATGTGGATGTTGCTTGTGTGAATGCTTGTGTGATGTGTGGTGCTTATGTCTGGATGAGCTTCCCTTGGGTGTTGAGGTGTGTGCAGGCTGGTCTGATGGTGTGTCTGGGATAGGCAGAGGTACAGGTGATAGGGTCTGGGTGGAGGAAGTTGGAGGGGGGAGGCTAGAGACAGGGACAATTGCTGCCATCAGTGCTGAGGCCAGAGTGTTGAACGATCGCTGATGGGCAGCCTGACCCGAATGAATGCCCTCCAGGTATGCATTACTCTGGTGCACCTCCCTTTCTACACCCTGGATGGCATTCAAAAGGGTAGACTGCCAAACAATGAGCGTCCTCAGGAGGTCAATGACCTCCTCACTGAGGGCAGCAGGGGTGACAGGGGCAGGGCCTGAGGTGCCTGGGGCGAAGGAGATGCCCACCTTCCTGGGTGAGCGGGCACGGGCAAACGCTGAGGGGCTGCTGGGAGGGCGGTGCTGGTGCGCTGGGTGGCGGTTGTACCTGTTGTTGCGGGGGGCACGGATGTTGTCGCCACCACAAGGGAGCTCCCTTCAGAGGACGAGTCCGTGTCACTAATGTCTGCACGAGTCCCCGCTGTGGAGCTCCCCTCGCCCTCCGTCCAACTGGTGTACTCGGAATCCGTTGCATGGCCCTCCAGGGCCATGTGGGATGCAGCTCCCTCGTGCTCCGATGCCACTTCTCCTCCGCCTGATGATGCTAATGCACACATGGACAGGAAGACCACAAAAAAAGGGGGGGGGGGAATAAAGACATGTTGAGTGCATGCATTGGCGACACAGTTGGCGGAGAGGACAGACACAGAAGCCCCCTGCACTACGCCGCGCACTTGGGGTCCACTACTCAATCCGTGTGACGTGACCTACAAGCCTATGGACGACAACTGCACACATAGATGACACAGGGCCATGGATAACTGTACTTGGCACCCTACAGAGGTGGGGGGCGGGGGCACAGGGCCATGCCTTACGGAGGGGCCTAGCCTACAGAAATCGCCCTGGCCTAGGGATACCCACAGCCCTCCTCCCCCACCCAGACACCTCCACTGCGCGCAAAGTCAGCAGAACGAGGTTGTACTTGCCCCCTTGTGTCTGCTGTGATGTCCTCACACGCCCATCCAAATCGGGGTAGGCCACCGCCAGGATCCGGGACATCAGGTGGGTCAAAGTACGACTGGCACCCCTCCCACGTTGGGAGGCCATCCCCAGCTGAGCCTCCGCCGTCTTCCTGCTCCAGCGTCGGATGTCCTCCCATCTCTTCTGGCAGTGGGTGCCCCGTCTGTGGTGGACCCCCAGGGCCCGGACGTCCTTGGCGATGGCACGCCAAATGGCTTTCTTCTGGTGGGCACTGACCTATGTGAAATGTACAGGGGGAGAAAAAGAGTCATCACCTTCTGCACCCTCAATGTGAGTGGCCCCCCATCCCTACCCTTGCCATGTGGCACATCCTGTCATCCGTCGTCTGATGCATGCCTCATTCACTCCCCTCCCCACCATCTTTCATCCACCCGACTCAACACAGGCATTGCCCACAAAGCATGGTCCCAGTGTACTTACCTGTTGGTCTGGAGGACCGTAGAGTAGCGCATACTGGGGGAGGACCCCGTCCACGAGTTTCTCCAATTCCTGAGCAGTGAAGGCAGGGGCCCTTTCCCCAGTCGCATGAGCCATTGTCTCTTCCAGACCGAGGTCACAGCAGCACTTGCAGTGTAGGTCCTCTCCTGTCGAAGATCAGGTATCGAGTGATTAAGCCGTCATTGGCTCCTGAGACCCATAGGGTTCAATGTTAACCAATGCTGCTTTACGCCGCGGTCTTCGACCGCCTACCGCCACGGTGTGCCAAGCCAGCGCATTGACCTCACATCCCATTGTCACACTTCACAGGTCAGGCAGCCGCCATTTCAAGGGCCCACATGGCTTACTTTTAACTGCGTCACACATACCTAGGCCTTGCATCAACACTCCTACAAACCATTCAATGCATTGGGAATTGTGTTTGGTGCAAACTGTGGTAACGTACCTGTGGGCTGATTGACTCTGTGCTCGCTGTTGTCCTACATAGGCACCGTCCGCTGGGACATGCGAGGAGATGGAGGAATCTTCCCGTGTACAGACCGCTGGTAGACCTGTCGACAATGGAGGAAAGACATGTCATACTGACATACAGGCTTGACCGAGCCACTATTCATGAACTGTGTGCCCAGCTGGAGCCAGACCTGATGTCACCCATCCGCCAACCCACAGGGATCCCACCTCTAGTGCAGGTGCTGTCAGTACTCCATTTCTTTGCAAGTGGGTCATTTCAAACAACAGTGGCCATATCATCAGGGATGTCCCAGCCTATGTTTTCCAAGGTGTTGTCCAGAGTGTTGTCTGCCCTTCTGAAATACATGCGGAGCTACATTGTTTTCCCTGAGGTGGAGGATTTGCCTACAGTGAAGGGTGATTTCTATGCCCTTGGACAAATCCCCAACATCATAGGTGCCATTGATGGGACCCATGTGGCTTTAGTACCCCCCAGCAGGAGTGAACAAGTGTACAGAAACAGAAAGAGTTATCATTCTATGAATGTACAGATGGTGTGTTTGGCAGACCAGTACATCTCCCATGTTAATGCCAAGTTCCCTGGCTCTGTGCATGACGCGTACATCATGCGGAATAGCAGCATCCCTTACGTGATGGGTCAACTCCAGAGGCACTGTGTGTGGCTAATAGGTGACTCTGGTTACCCCAACCTGTCCTGGCTACTGACCCCAGTGAGGAATCCCCAGACAAGGGCAGAGGAACGGTACAATGAGGCCCATGGGAGAACTAGGAGGGTGATCGAGCGGACCTTCGGCCTTCTGAAGGCCAGGTTCCGCTGCCTCCATATGACTGGTGGATCCCTATTGTACTCACCAAAGAAGATGTGCCAGATCATCGTGGCCTGCTGTATGCTTCACAACCTGGCTTTGCGACGCCAGGTGCCTTTTCTGCAGGAGGATGGTCCAGATGGTGGTGTTGTAGCAGCTGTGGAGCCTGTGGAGAGTGAAGAAGAGGAAGCCGAAGAGGATGACATAGACAACAGGAACACAGTAATACAGCAGTATTTTCAATGACACACAGGTAAGAGTCCAACCCGTCATATTACATATACTTAACCCCTACTACCTCTCTACTGTCTGACCTTTTCCCCCAGTGTATGGTAACTGAGTTGTGACTTTCCCTTCCAATTTCAGAGATGTGGCTCCCAGTGTGTGACATCTGCTTTGTTTCCCCATGGACTACAGCTGTGTGTCAGTGGTATGTTGGCATCACAATGTAAATATGCATTTTCGGACGGTAATGTCTAATACATTAGTACAAAATCACACCCAGACTCCTGATTGTTTTGTGCAATAACTGTGTATATTTCAGTGCTCTATATTGGTAGGTGATTGCAAATCGGTGAGGGGTGATGGTGGAGGATTGTCCATGGCAGAGTCCAGACTATTAGTCTCACAGGTGCAATGTCCAAATGCCTGTGGAAAGTGGAGCATGGGCAGTATAAGAATGGACAGGGTGTCAATGTGGGACAGTGGGATGACAATCAGGGAGGTATCCTTTCCTGGCGGGGGTCTTGGCATCTTACTCTGTCTTCTTCCTGGATCTCAGGGCCCGCTTGCGGGGTGGTTCTCCTTCTGCAGGGGGTAGGGTGCTGGTGGCCTGTTGGTCCTGTGGCGGGGCCTCCTGTCCACTAGCGCCGGCGGAGGTGGTAGGCAGTTCTTGGTCCATGCTAGTGTCAGGGGCCCTTTGTCCTGCCACAGTGTTCCGCAATGTGGTGACTACCTGATTCAGAGCCCCTACAATGGTGGCCAGGGCGGAACTGATGTTTCGTAGTTCCTCCCTGAACCCCAAATACTGTTCCTCCTGTTGTGGTTCAGAATGACCGTGGCGGTTTACCACGGCCGCAGCGGTATGTTGGTGGTCTTCTGACAGAGGTAAGTGGCTTTTACCGCCAAGGTTGGAATGACCCCCTAAATCTCTTCAGAGAGGTTTAGCTCCGGCCAAACACATGGGAGTACCCAGTATATTTCGTGTCCAGAGATATACAAATTTATTTTCCCTTTAATTTCTCAAAAACTACTGAACGGATTTACACCAAAAAGCAAAGGCACAATCTCCGTACCAATATCTGGCTTTCTGCCAAATGTGGTGTAATTCCATCCAGCGGTTCAGGCTGTAGTTGTGTGTAAAGGTCCTGTGGGAATTAACATATGAACACCACTTTTTTGATCCCCCCTATTTCTTGGCCCCCACTTGACGGATCATCCCGAAACTTTCCAAGCAAAACAAGAATCATTGGCACACTTTTTTAAAAGAAAATGTTTAGAAGATTCGGCAAACAGTGCCAAAGGTATAGGTATGTCAAAAAATGCTGTTTCTGTGAAAACTTGGTCCTATCTATCTATCTATATATATAGTTAATACATTTTTCTAAAAATACATTTAAGTTTATAGTGTATACGTTTTACAATTTGTTTGACTTTAGAATTTTATTTTTATTTCTTTAATAATGGTTATCATTTTATTTTTGTATCTATATTTCATATGTTTGTTTCTTTTTATATGCATTTTTGTATTGATTTTTGTAAAAATTTATTTTGAATTAATATGGTTAATTTTTTTTTAGTGTATAGTGATATTTAATGTTGGTTCTATTATAATATACCACTAAATACGGAAAAAATATTTAGATTACATTTTTATAATAATTTTTAAATAAACTTTATTATGTTTAATTTGTGTTGTTAGGCCCACCTCCCTGAACAGTCCATGTCCTTCCACTCAAACACCTCTGCTTCTTGAGTCTCCTATTCAAGCACATCCCACGCATACACAGAACTAGATCACAAGCATGGGTGTGGGTTACATCCCTCTTAAAGCATGGAACAACCTCCCACTACACATGAGAGCCTCTTCCCCTCATCTTGAATTCTGCATGAAGCTGAAGACCTGGCATTTCAATTAACCAGTGTACCCCAGGCAGGGCTAGGCATGCACACATCTTACTCAGTGCCGTGATACCCTGGTGGGTGCGCTTTACATATACACATAAAATTGTTTAATTTTTATTTAATGTATGCTTTTGGCATTATTTATTGGTTTATTTCATTTGGGTATGTATTGTTTGTTAACCCCTTTGCTACTAGGCCTCCCCCCCCAGTGCTGAGCCTTTTTTTGGCTATTTGGGGTAGTTCGCGCTCAGGCCCCCATAATTTTTTTCCACATAAGCTTTCCACACCAAATTTGCGTCCTTTTTTCCCAACATTCTGGGGATTGGAGCAGACCAAGAAATTAGCCAAAATAAAGCTAATTTTCTTTTTTTGGAAAAATGGGAAAAAGTGCTGCAGAAGTAAGTATCTGTTTTTTCCCTGAAAATGGCATCAACAAAGGGTTTGTTGTGCTGAAATCGCCATCTTCCCAGCTTTCAGGAACAGGCAGACTTGAATCAGAAAACCACATTTTTCAACACAGTTTTGGCATTTTACTGGGACATACCCCATTTTTTACTATTTTTTGCGCTTTAAGCCTCCTTCCAGTTAGTGACCAAAATGGGTGTAAAACCAATGGTGGATCCCAGACAGATAAAACATTTCTGAAAAGTAGACAAAATTCTGAATTCAGCAAGGGGTAATTTGTGTAGATCCTTCAAGGTTTTCCTACAGAAAGTAACAGCTGAAATAAACAAATATTGAAATGGAGTTGAAAAAAACAACCATTTCTGTCTATGTTTTCTTCTGTAACTTTTTCCAGCTATGGCAGATTTTTTAAAGCAATATACCGTTACATCTGCTGGACTCTTCTGTTTGCTGGGATGTATTGGGCTTGTAGGTTCATCAAGAACCCTAAGGATCCAGAGCCAATACATGAACTGCACCTTGCAATGGGTTTTCATTGTATACCGGGTATGCAGCACAATATAAAGAGTGAAAAATAGATATGAAGGAAACCTTTGTATTTCCAAAATGAGCACAAGATAAGGTGTTGAGAAGCAGTGGTTATTTTGGGGATCTTAATTCGGGGATCCCTGTACTAGCATGTGAATTACAGGGCATTTCTCAAATAGACTTATGCACAGTCTTACATTTTGAAGGAATAAATGTAGGAAAAGACAATGGGAAATAACACTTGTTCTTCTATTCTGTGTTCCCCCAAGTCTCCTGATAAAAATGGTACCTCACTTGTGTGGGTAGGTCTAGTGCCCGCGACAGGAAACGCCCCAAAACTCAACATGGAAACATCACATTTTTACATTGAAAACCGACGGGTTTTTTGGAAGTGCCCATGTGTGGATTTTGGCCGCTAGCTCAGCAGGCACTTAGGAAAACCTACCAAACCCACAAATTGTTCAAAACTAGACACCTAGGGTAACCCAGGATGGGATGACTTGTGGGGTTCTCATCGGGTTCTGTTACTCAGAATCCCTTGAAAACCTCAAAATATGACAAAAAAAAACAGTTTTTCCTCACATTTCAGTGATAGAAAGTTCTGGAATCTGAGAGGAGCCACAAATTTAACTACACCCAGCATTCCCCAAAGTCTCCTGATAGAAATGGTACCTCACTTGTGTGGGTAGGCCTAGTGCCCACGACAGGAAACACCCCTAAACACAACATGGACACTTCACATTTTTACATTGAAGACTCTCCTCATTTGTTCCTGGGCGGAGCCCAGTCTCCTAAGTCTCAGAGCTATTCACATCCAGGGAGCACTCAATTGTCAGACAGATCTTTTAAGCTGTGCTTTCCTTCTGTTACAGTAAATTGCTCTAGATCCTCAAGTGTTTCTACAGATCTGCAACAAGCAGCAGTTTCCTACACTGGACCTGTTTGCATCTCCTCAGAATGACAAATGCCTTTTTTTTTTTTTAACACAGTTTTTCCAATTCTGGGAGCAAGGGGTACTACTGCTCTAAGCAGTGCCTGGCCTCTGGGCCTCCTGTATGCCTTCCCTCCTTTCGCCCTGATTCCCAGCTTTCTGGTGACTCCTGAGAGAACTTGCAGATGTGATTCTGGTTCTCCCTCATTGGGTCAGGTGCCTTTAGTTCCCTCTTCTTCCGCTTCTGGCTCTGGAGAAAGAATCTCCTTCTCCTCTGAGCCAGGGTGTCCTTCCAGTACAGACCCTGGACAGACTGCAACTTTCTGTTTGGAGGCTGAGAGGGAAGGCCTCTTAAAAAGAGATCTCTATATCAGTATCTCGTTCCCTTCATTCATGCAAGAGGCATTCCACCAACAAGGCATATGAGCATCATTGGAAGTCTTTTGACTGCTTGTGTAGGGAAAAGTCTTAGTGCCTGAATTAGACATTGGCGGACAAGTTACTCCATCACAACAGTGACAGAAATCCTGTCCGCTGAAATCGAAATCCTTTTATATCTTATGGGCGTTAGATTTCACGGACGGGATATCCGTCACATGTCATGACTGCCAGAGATCGTCTGAGGCCCAATCTGCCTCTTAAAATCCCACCCGCTAACCTGCGCAACCATCACACACATATATATGTGGTTTCTATTATTATACTGTTATGTTGTGAATATTAGACTGGGCACTGTGGGGTGTTTTTGTTGTACTATTAGTTTGAGGATATTGGACTTTGCACTATGTGCTTTACTTTCCCGTAAACAAACAAATCGCTTGTAGCTTTTGCGTTATCTACAGGCAAGTGAGTTATCCATCAACGTCTTGCACTTTCAGTTGTACAAATACACCTGCCTACTGCACATTTTGCTGCACATTTCTGCACGACCAAGCTCCCGCAAGCGTGCAGCGAGTATCGGCAGGGGCGCGGCTCCAGTATTTTAGCCACCCCCCGCCAACATCAGAGCAGTGCTTTGTCTCGAGAAACCCTCCAGACATCGTCACATCTCCTGTGTTCTCTTCTCCGCCATATCTCAAAGACACTGCGCCTTAGAGAACAGTGACCCTGAGGTCTGCGCGTCTTCTGGTGATCCATTCAGCTTCTTGTTTCCGCTTCCAACCAGCTTCTTGCAAAAAACAAAAAGATACAAGATCAGAACTCTTGTGATTTAGAACACACCTCAGTAAACCAGCAAGAATCAACAAGGTACTGAACGAAAATAAGTGACGTTATTTTCTTTCTTTTTTTTTTCGAAAACTGTTATAGCAAAACTAAAAACTCGTTTAGACTGATAGTGACTGTGTGAAAAGTACAAGTGTTGCTTTGAGCAACTAATTACAGTGTAAAATTACATATTTCCTTTGCTATAAAACAGGAAGAACTGCTAGTGAGCAAAATAGTGATTGGTCGAGTAAGGATTCCAAGTATCTACATCAGAGTGGTGTATTCTAACAGTACGTGGTGCTGCTGCTTCTATGGACTCGTATGCAAACATTCTGGGGGGGGAGTAAGGTTTAAGATGATTTATGCATAACAGAATTTGTTTGTTTATTGATTACACTAACACTGTTCCGTTTGGCGGATTTGGAAACCCAACTGAGGACTCTTATCATACCAAACACCACACTGACGCACCAAGGATGTCCAGACTTCAGCATTTGACTCCCAGGTAGGAAGGGCTAACACTTTAGAGACAAGGGTATCACAGACCAAGCAGAGAAAGGTACTTCTCATTTAAAATAGATTTTTAAAGATGAACAACTGCACCAGGGGCATCGACGACATCCGCCATCCAGGCCCACTTCTCTGATCCCTACCAAGCTTCCTCCTTGTAATCAAAAACAAAAATACTGGCAGTAAGGTAGGGTGCAACGCCCCGGCAAATCCAGCAGTGCAGGCTCTCAGATAAGCTGCGCATTGTTGATATTTGACAGAGTAACTCTTCCGTCAATATCTAAATCAGGCCCTCTGTCTCCTATTCTGACTACAATTATAGTTATTTTTCACTTCCTCCAAGAGGGCTTTGAGAAGGGTCTTTCCATCGCTACGCTCAAGCTACACTGGTTCTTCATTAAAACTTTCAGGTCTCCTTGGGAAAACGTGTTCTCCATTCAGCTGCTGGCCTCTAAGTTGTTGAAGGGGTTTCAGGTTGTGCATCCTGTGGTTCATTACATTTTTCCTTCCTGGGACCTTCCTTAAGTTGTTTACCAACTACAGGGGGATCCTTATTATAGTATTGTAGGAGTATGAATGATGTAGTTGAATTTCTTATCAATAAATAATAAAGAAGTGACACAATTCTAGTAATAATTGAGTATTTATAAGTAAAATAAAATAAAATACGGCCGGGAGTACAGCACAGTTCTGCAACTGAAGCCACACTCAACTCAGCTCTTACACACAGTGATTTTTATACACTGGGTGGGCACTTAAAATTGAACTCCTTCACAACACTTATAATTAACAAAACAATAATTCTTTAAACTCTATCTGACTGCTTGTTACAAAAATGCATTCATGGCAGATTTATTACGTACATATTATCGAACATACACAATGTCCTTCGATCCTGCCCTGTGACCTCTACCAATATGTTCTCCCTACACGTCTACCAGTCTCTAAAAGTTTGATGTCCTGTCTCCTCCTTTCTGCCAGCCTTGAAACACAAACATCTAACGCTGTGTCTCCCTTTCAAGTCTGTCATGATTTACTCTTCTCATTTCCTTCTATCAGAAAGTAGCTCAGACTCTCCCTTGTGTGTGTGTGTGTGTGTGTGTGTGTGCGTCCTTCTAAGTTATATGTGGTATGCTAGGCTGCTTTACCCTGCACCTGACCTCTCTTCTCATTCTCGTCTCTATCCCTGCGTTCCTACTTGACCATTATGTTCAAACCGAGGCCTGTACTTTCCTCGTATAATATAAACTTCTGCACGTTTGTTTTCTAATTTGTGTGTTGACCAGAGTAGGCCCTCTTTAGTTTTCTCAAGGCCTATTACAATGACAGAACTCTTTTGGCTCTTGAAGGACTCTCTAGAGCTGTGAAATAATTGTTAGAATGTGTTGAAGTGTATGCAGGTTTAGAATGCTGAGTTTGCGGTTATATGCAGACAAATAAAGACATGTAATACATAGCTCTGTGTGTGGCATAGTCATTGGCGGGTACCCAGGCTGGGGAAGATGCTATAACTGGTGACAAGATAGTGGATAAGTAACCCTTAGGATTTCCACAGGCCAAAGTTCAAGTTGACCCCAAACATGCACCACCAGTAACACGGGGCCAGCCGGGTGCCAAAGTTAAAGTTGATGTCCGGTTTAGAATGGGATGCTGTGGAGACTGGAGGTGCTCAAAGAAGATCTGCTGGCAGGTAAGTACACGCGCACTTTGGGAGCAGACCTGGGGGTTTAAAGGAGCCCTGGACGGGCCACAGGTCTACACCAAACACACACTCTCAGCAGGACAGGGGTGGCCAGGTGCAGGGTGCAAACAATGATCTGGGCACCCAAGGACCCCGGGGGTCACAAAAGCGCTGCAGGCTAGGTCCAGGGGGTCGGTTCTGGGAAACCAAAAGCTGTACAGATAGGGGAAGTGCTGCTGGACGTTGCTGGACCACCAGTCACATTCCCCAAGGCCAGGGGTCTTCGGGTGCAGGGTTCCTTTTGGTGACGGGTATCTTCGACAGATCCAGTCGCGTCATGGGGTCCTCCGGATTCAGGCTGCAGCCGTCGTTGTTCAGGCCAGGAGGGTTCAACCCAGGATGGACTCAAGGTCAGAACTGCGTGGGGTCCTTCTCTGGACAGGTGGGCCATCTGGTCTCAAGCCGTGGGAATCAGGTGCAGAGTGGGCAGGGCTGGCCGATCAGGGCACTTCTAGAGACTTTTGGTAATTTCTTCTAGACAGGGCCACTGTCCTCAGGAATTCTTAGTCCTCTGCTAGTCAGGCAGTCCTCTGAGGGTTTGTAGAAGTCACTGGTCTTCCAGGATGCGTCGCCTTTTTGGAGTAGGGGACTTTGAAGCTGTGGACAGGCCGATACGGCTGGGGACAAGTCAGTTGTCATCTGGCGTCTTCACTGCTGGGGTCGGCTTAGCAGTCATTCTTCTCTCTTCTTGCTTCTTCTTCTTGAGGTCACCAGGAATCCAGTGAGTATGGTTCAGGGATGCCCCTAAATACTAGATTTAGGGGTGTTACAGGGGTCAGAGGGCAGGAGCCAATGGCTAATGTCCCTGAGGGTGGCTACAAACTTCCTGTGCCGACTCCCTTTGGTGAGGAGGGCTTATTCCTAACCCTTTTGGTCCCTACCCTCCAAAACAAAATGGAGGATCCTGCAAGGAGGGGGTCACTTCAGCTCTGGAAACCTGAGGGGTGGTCCTAGCTGCAGTGTTCACTCCTGCCTGCTTTACCTAATTTTCCCATTGGACCTGCTGCCAAAAGTGGGGCTTGGTCCGGGAAGCGAGCATCTCCACTAGCTGGAGTGCCCTGGGGCACTGTAACAGGAGGCCTGCGCCTTTGGGGCTCACCACCAAGTGTTACAGTTCCTTCAGGAGGGAGATGTGAAGCACCTCCACCCAGAGCAGGCTTTGTTTCTGACCTCAGAGAGAACAAAGGCTCTCACCCCATGGGGTCAGAAATGTGTCTGTTAGTGGCAGGCTGGTGCAGACTTGTCTGTCCTGCACTAAAGGTTTGGGTAAAATACAGGGAGCATCTCTAGGATGACCTCTGTGTGCATTTTACAATAAATAAAACACGGACGTCTGTGTGGGTTTATTGTGCTGAGAAGTTTGATTCCAAACTTCCCAGCCTTCACTGAGGCCATGATGGAGCTGTGGAGTTCATAATGACAAACTCCCAGCCCAAGCACTTAATATGGCCACACTGCACTTACAATGTTGAAGAATGTGACTGAGACTCTATAGGGGCGTATTGCTCATGCAACTGTGCCCTCACCTGTGGTATGGTGCACCGTGCCTTAGGGCTGTAAGGCCTGCTAGAGGGGTGACTTACCTATGCCACAGGCAGTGGGTTGTGGGTATTGTACCCTGGAAGGGGTGCCATTTTGACTTTAGCTTTTTCTCCCCACCAGAACACACGATCTGCATTGGTGCTGGGGCCTGGTTAACAGGATCCCATCACACATTCAGTCCAGTTAGCATCAATATCAGGCAAAAAGTGTGTTTGTGTGTGTGTGGGGGGTTAACCATCCTGGAAGGGGCACTTCCCTATACAACCCGCTCCCAAATGAAAGAGGATGAGACTAACCTTTCCCAAGAGTCTTCATTGTCTAAGTGGAAAACCTGGAAACGCCATCTGCACTGGCAGTCCCAGGCCTATGTTCCACTGTAAAGTCCATTCCCTGTAGGGAGATGGACCACCTCAAAAGCTTAGGGTTCTCACTTTTCATTTGTATTAGCCATCTGAGAGGTCTGTGGTCAGATCGAACAATGAAGTGAGAACC
Source organism: Pleurodeles waltl (assembly GCF_031143425.1). NCBI lineage: Eukaryota > Metazoa > Chordata > Amphibia > Caudata > Salamandridae > Pleurodeles > Pleurodeles waltl. Next base: position 207,155,414 of record NC_090441.1, read on the forward strand.
AAACAAGTATGGTCGCAACCTCTTCAGGGACCAAATGACAGCAAATGCCTCCCTCTCAATGGCACTCCAATGCTGTTCCCTGGGGAATAACCTCCTGCTAATGAACAGGCTGGTCATGGCCATCATCATTGGTTTGGGACATGACTCCTCCTATCCCATGTTCAGAGGCATCTGTCTGCACAATGAACTGCTTAGAGAATTCTGGAGCTTTGAGAACTGGTGCTGAGCACATTGCCTCGTTCAGTGTGTCAAAGGCCTTTTGACAACTAACAGTCCAGTTTACTTTCTTGGGTATCTTCTTGGAGGCTAATTCTGTGAGGGGGTGACAATGGATCCATACCTCTTCACAAACCTCCTGTAATAACCAGTCCAGCCAAGGAATTCCCTGACCTGAGTCTGGGGTTTTGGAGCTTCCAGACCAGGATTGTCTGCATCTTGGGATGTGAAGGTTGCACTTGGCTCCACCTACAAGGTGGCCCACGTATACAACAGTGCTCTGCCCTATCTGGCATTTGGATGCCTTGATAGCGAGGTCTGAAGATTGCAGAGCCTGCAAAACCTTTCCCAGGTGGACCAGGTGATCCTGCCAGGAGGAGCTAAAGCCAGCAATATCATCTAGATATGCTGCACTGAAGGGCTTCAAGCTAGCATGGACTTGATTCACCAACCTTTGGAAGGTGGCAGGGGCATTCTTTAAACCAAAGGGCATACCAGTGAACTGACAATGCCCATCAAGTGTAGAGAATGCCGTCTTTTCTTTTACTCCTGGTGCCTTGCGAATTTGCCAGTACCCTGTAGTCAAGTCAGGTACTGAAAAACGTTTCTGCACCTAATTTGTCTATCCGCTCATCAGCCCTTTAAATAGGGTGAGCATCTGTCTTGGTGACAGAGTTGAGACCTCTGTAGTCCATATAGAAACTCATTTCTTTCTTTCAACCCTGTGGATGAAGCTTGGGGACTAAGACCACTTAGCTAGCCCAGGGACTGTCAGAGGGTTCAATAATCCCTAAATCCAGCATTTTGTTGACTTCAACTTTGATGCTTTCCTTAACTTGGTCAGACTGCTGATAGATCTTGGATTTGACAGGCAAGCTGTCTCCAGTATCCATATCATGGGTACACCAGTGTGTTTATCTAGGGGTCAAGTAGAAAAGATCTGCATACTGCTGCAAGACTTGCCTGCAGTCAGCCTGCTGTTGGGCAATGAGGGTGTCTGAGTAAACAACTCCATCCACTGACCATCTTTAGGGTTGTGAGAGAGGAGGTCAGGGAGAAGTTCATTCTCCGCTTCCTGATCCTCATCAGTAACCATCTGCATGGTTACATCAGCCCTGTCACAGAAAAGCTTGAGGCGGTTGACATGAATCACCCTTTTGGGTGTTGAGCTAGTGCCCAGGTCTACCAAGTAGGTGACCTCACTTTTCTTTTCTAGGATAGGATAAGGGCCACTTCACTTGTCCTGAAGTGCCCTGGGAGCCACAGACTCCAAAACCCATACTTTACGACCTAGGGTAAACTCCAGCAGTGCAACCTTTTGGTCATACCACTGCTTCTGGAGGTGTTGGCTAGCCTCAAGGTTTTTGGATGTTTTTTTCATGTACTTTGTCATCCTAGAGGGGAGGCTAAACACATAGTCCACCACATCTTGCTGAGGCTCATGAGAGAGGTCTCTCCCAACCCTCGTTCATAAGAGCTAACAGGGTAGCCAAACAGAAGTTCAAAGGGGGGGGACCCTACTTCCTTCTGAGGCACCTCTCTGTAAGTAAAAAGCAAGCATGGCAGGAGGGCATCCCATCTCCTTTTGACTTTTTCAGGGAGCCCCATGATCATGCCCTTCAATGTCTTGTTGAACCTTTCAACAAGTCCATTGGATTGTGGATGGTATGGTGTGGTGAACTTGTAAGTCACCCCACACTCATTCCACGTGTGTTTTAGGTAAGCTGACTTGTAGTTGGTACCTCCGTCAGAAACCACCTCCTTAGAAACCGTACCATGGTAAAGATACCAGTGACGGCTTTGGCTACTGCAGGAGCTGTAGTAAACCTAAGGGGAATTGCTTCAGGAAATCTGGTACCATGAGCCACTACTACCAGTATATATTGGTTTCCTGAGGCTATGGGTGTAGGAAAGTAGTCTCTTTCTAGCTTGGTTACCCCCTCTTTCGCCCTATTTGTCCATGTGTTTGACTGTGTCTACTGGGATCCTGCTAACCAGGACCCCAGTAGTTAGGCTCTCTCCCTTAAATCTGGTTGTTGGTTACTGTCAGTACAGTATTTAACACACAATTGGCATTCTGGTGCCCCCTTATAAGTCCCTAGTATATGGTACCTAGGGCATTAGGGTTCCAGGGGATCCCTATGGGCTGCAGCAGTTATTCTGCCACCTCTAGGGAGCCCATGCAAAGGTCTCTGCAGGACTGCCATTTCAGACTGCGTGACAAGGTGCAAGCACCCTTTCACTGCCTCTTTACACTGCACCAGGTCACTTATAAGTCACTCCTATGGCAGGCCTTCTAGCTCAGAGGGCAGGGTGCAAAGTACTTGTGTGTGAGGGCACCCCTGCACTAGAAGGAAGTGCCCCCATGAACTCCTGGCCCATTTTCCCAGACGTCGTGAGTGCGGGGATGCCCTCAAACTTGTGTATTAGACATAGGTCACTACCTATGTCCAGCTACATAATGGTAACTCCGAACATAGGCATGTTTGGTATCAAATATGTAGGAATCACATCCTCATGCTTTTGCAAGCATTGGTTGTATGATCCCATGCACTATGGGGGGTCCTTAGAGGTTCCCCAGTACTGCCATTACAGCCTTCTGTGGGTTTCCGGGCAGCCCAAGCTGCTGCCACCTCCCAGACAGGTTTCTGCTCTCCTGTTGCTCAAACAGCTCGAGCCCAGGAAGGCAGAACAAAGGGTTTCCTTTGGAAGAGGGATGTTACACCCTCTCCCTTTGGAAATAGGTGTTACAGGCTTGGGAGGGGTAGCCTCCCAGAGCCACTGGAAATGCTTTGAAGGGCACATTTGGTGCCCTCCTTGCATAAACCAGTCTACACCAGTTCAGGGCACGCCAGTCCTGCTCTGGCACGAAACTGGAAAATAGAAAGGTGGAGTGACCACTCCCCTGTCTATCACCACCCCAGGGGTGGTGCTCAGAGCTCCTCCAGAGGGTCCCTTGGTTTTGCCATCTTGGATTCAAGGTTGGCAGGGAATTCTGGGAGCATCTGAGTGGCCAGTGCCAGCAGGTGACGTCAGAGCCCTGCCCTAATAGATGCTTACCTGGTTAGGTGACCAATCCCCCTTTCAGGACTATTTAGGGTCTCTCATGTGGGTGGATCCTCAGATTCGGTTTGCAAGACTCCATCAGGAATCCTCTGCATCCTCCACTTCAACTTCTCACCTGAGAAACTGCACCTGGACTCTTCATGAACCCACAAGCTGCAAAAAAGAAGCAAGAAGTCTTCTGCAACATCGTATCTCCCGCTCCTTCCAGAAACTGCAATATATCCCCAGTCGTGCATCCTCTGAGGACAGCACGTTTTCAGCCTGCATCTGAAGAGCGAAGGAATCTCCCTTGGGGTGAAGGAGTCACTTACCTACTTCTGCAGGCACCAACTGCGATGATGAACGGCTGCATGGATCCCCTCTCTTGCTGAGCTGCATGGATCCTGCATCACAGGTGGTGGACTGAAGTGGTCCCAATGGTCCTCTCTTACAACTGTCCAACTTTGGTGGAGGTAAGAGCTTGCCTCCTCACACAAGACAGTACCCTCATGCATCACATCCTTTGCAGCTGTCAAGGCTTGTTGGCATCCTTCCTCCAAGATCTTCATGCATCTTGAAGCTCCAGCCTGCAACACTCTATCCTGCAACGCACAGCTTTCTGCGTGGTTCTCTGGCGACGTGGGAGCCTTTGTCATAGTGCAGCGTGGGCCTCTTCTGTAACTTTAGTGTCCCCATCCTGTGGGACTCCTGTGTGCTCTGATAATTTACATTGATTTACTCCCGCTTTCCTGGTCGCTGGGGTGGGTTGTGGTACTTACCTTTGGGGTTTCCTAGTACTCCCAGCTCCCTTCTACACACTACACTTGCCTAGGTGGGGGACCAACATTCGCATCCCTTCTTAGTATATGGTTTGTGCTCTCCCTAGGCTCATTTCTAACTATTGTGATTTTCACTATTTGCACTGTTTTCTCACCTTTTTTATGCCTATTTCTGCATACTAGTGTATATAATTTCTGTATTACTTACCTCCTAAGGGAGTGCAGTCTTAATGGTATTTTTGGTATTTGTGTCACCAAAAAGTACCTTTATTTTTGTAACACTGAGTGATTTCTTTCATGTGTGTGAGTACTGTGTGACTACAGTGGTATTGCATGAGCTTTGCATGTCTCCTAGATAGGCCGTGGCTGCTCATCCACAGCTACCCCTAGAGAGCCTGGCCTCTAGACACTGATTACATTAATAAGGGATAACCTGACCTAGTATAAGGTGTAAGTACCATAGGTACCCACCACACACCAGGCCGCCCTCCTACAGTGATTGGTTCAAGTGGACCCACTATGCCCACACCAACCCTTTCAAAGGGAACCTCAACCACTGGTAGTGGAATTAGGGGGACCTTTTGGTGGCCGCCTGCATTACCACTGGCTTTGCAGATGACACAGGAGCTGCAAAACTCCTTCACCTTCTGGGACATGTTGGGCCAGTAGAATTGGCTGACAAGCCTATTCCAAGTTTCAGTCTGGCCCAGATGCCCAGCTAGGGGGATGCTATGTGCCAAAGTGTGGATGAATTCCCTAAACTGCTGAGGTACTACCACTCTCCTGGTTGCACTAGGTTTGGGGTCTCTGGCCTCAGTGTATGAGTCCCTCCTCCCAATAGGCCCTGTGGGAGCCACTGACATCTCCAGTCTCCTGTGCAGCTGCTTGCTGCCCCATGCCTTCAAGAGTGAATCTCTGTCCCTGTCACAGCTGGTCCCTAGAGGGTCCCCCTGGGCCTAAGAGCTCTACCTGGTAAGGATCAAGCTCCAGGGACCCAGGTTCCTCAGAGGATGTTAAGACGTCTTCCTGAGAAGAGTAGTCTTGTGGTTGTTGCTGAACAGAAACTGGTTCCCCAGTCTTCTTTCCCATTCTCTTGGAAGGTTGGGCCATTATTCCAGGCTCCAACACTTCTTTTTCACCCTGTGCTCGAGTTTGTGCTCTAGTTTTCACACACACCGTCTCAGGTATTCCCAGCATGGCTGCATTGGTTTTGAGTTCTACCTAAGCCCAAGCTGAGGATTCCAGGTCATTCCCTAGTAGACATTCATCTGGGATTGCAGAAAAGACCACTACCTATTTCAGGCCATTAACCCCTCCCCATTCTAAGGTCACCATAGCCATGGGATGGATCATAGTCACATTGTCAGCATTGGTGACTGGTTAAGTTTACCCAGCCATATACTGTTCTGGGGAAACCAGTTTTTCTGTCACCATAGTGGCACTAGCACCTGTATCCTTCAGGGCTTCTACCTTAGTCCCATTAATCAAGGGATGCTGGCTGTATTTGTTCATGTTAGGGGGCCAGACAGCACAGCAAGACTGACAACATCTACCCCACCCTCAGAAACTAAAGTACCTTCAGTGTGAACAATGATTTGCTCTTGGCACACTGTTGATCCCTCCTGGAGACTGGCTATACCAGTGCTAGCTGGTGCTGTACTAGTGGGATTCTTTTTAGGACAGGCCAAGTCTCCAGTTTGGTGTCCATGCGGTTTACAGTTGAAACACCAGGCCTTTTTGAGATTAAAGTTTTTACCCTTGTACCCATGTGAAGATTGTGAAGAGGCTCGGGGCCCACCCTCCTGCTCAGGTTTTTGGGGGCCTTTAAGACTCTTTACACGTATCCTTAGGTGTCTCACCACCCTTCCCTTGGGGAGGCTTTGCAACCCTTTTCTTTTGGTCACCCCCAGTGGACGTCTTGGTCACCCTAGTCTTGACCCAGTGGTCTGCCTTCTTTCCCAATTCTTGGGGAGAAACTGGATCTAGGTCTACCAGATATTGATGCAACTTGTCATTGAAGCAGTCACTTAAAAGATGTTCTTTCATAAAACAAATTATAAAGCCCATCATAGTCATGCATTCCACTGCCAGTTATCCACCATCAAGTGTTTTCACTGAGTAGTCTACAAAATCAACCCAGGACTGGCTTGAGGTTTTGTGAGCCCCCCGGAACCTAATTCCATACTCCTCAGTGGTGAATCCAAAGCCCTCAATCAGGGTAGCCTTCATGTGGTCATAGGATTCAACATCTGCACCAGTGGGTGTAAGGAGCCTATCCCTACACTTACCAGTAAACAGTTCCTGAAGGAGAGCTCCCAGTGAGGCTTTTTCAATCTTCTGCTTTCACAACCCCTCTCAAAGGCTGTGAACCACTTGGTGATGTCATCACCTTCCTCATACTTGGGGACAAGCCCTTTGGGGATTTTAGGGGTGTCAGAGTGCTCTCTTTCCCTAGTTAAGTTGCTGCCACCATTAATGGGTGCTACACGCATTTCTGATCTCTCCCTTTCCATAGCCAGGAGCTGTCTCTCCAAAACTAATCTTTTGGCCATCCTTGCTAAAAGGAGGTCCACTTCATTGAGGCTGCCCTCAATGTTCCCAGAGAAACTGGACTGTGGGAGATCCAGATCCTGTGAGTACTATCCTTGGAGTCGGGGGCATTAGGAACCTGTCCTCCCTAGTTGGGTTAGGAGGGGGGAGTTCATCCTCCTGCTCCCTAACTTCTTCCCCATCTGAGGGGAGGTCTTCCTCCTCAGTAGGGTGTTCCTTTGTATACTCTCCCAAGAGCTCCTGGAGCTTAAGCTTGGTAGGGATGGAACCAGGTTTGATTTGTTCCAGTCTGCAGAGGGACCTTAACTCTCTCATTCCAAGATGGAAGTAAGGGGTGAGGTTGAGTTCCACCACCATGTCCTCTGAGCTGCTCATTTTGTTACTAAAGATGGGGATTACTTTTAGGAACTAAAAACGACTTCTAGCTACTAACCCCTACCTATGTTAACTTTTAAATCTAAAACAAAATATTAAAAGGGACTTAACCAAGGCTCTAACAGGACTTTTAAAAATGTTTACAAAATTGTCCATTCAAATATCAATTGAATCTAAAGATAATTGTAGAACTTGTTTTAATATATATTTATTGATTTTTCATGTAGAACTGAACAAGACATTGTTCATAGTAACAGCATATATACCTTCGGATGCCATGAGTAACATAACGTTTACTACCCTTGAATGTAATGGATAACAGACCCAATGAAAAGAGAGAGTCAAAGAACAAAGTGAAAGGAAAAAAAAGAAGCGAGAGAGAGAGAGAACCATTTCCTACAATGCTACATATACTGTGAGGTAATTACAGATAACATTAAACAGAACCGTCAGTCTCACATCTGCTGCCTCAGCGTATTAATATAGTAGATTTGAACATCCTTAACTATAATTCAACAAGGTAGTCCATTATTTGTCTCTGCACTCAGCGTTTTGCAGGTTTATCAGGTACCCTAGGTCAATCTGAAACACTGCAATGAAATGATGTCCATCACTAAGGTATTAAAATGTCACTTCCTAAGAACCAGATTCAGGGGGGACGTTCATAGTTTTTTTACTCCACTTTCAGCACAAAAACATCCCAGCAGTCCCCTCCCATAATTGGCACACCGTGTAGTTTTATTTTCAGGTTGCAAATCAGCTTCAACTCATGTCCATAACACAAGAAATGTCAACCATTTCCCCCACACCAGGGGCAGACATTGCTTTCCAGTGCATCGCTATTTGGGGTTTAAACAGGACAAAAGCTAAATCAATAAATTTGTGTTTGTTGGTGTTCACGTTCGCACTCCCGGTAAGTAACAATGTATAATCGGAATCGGTTATCTCGCTTGTGATTGACATGATTTGTCCCCAAACATGTTTGAGCGGCTGACAATCCCATGTCATGTGATAAAAACTCACCCATAAAGTGTTATACCAGGAACATGCAGAGTTCGCATCCGGAAACATATGCATTATCCTATGCGGCGAGAGATATGTCGGTGGAGATAGTTGAACTGTGTGTATCGAAACCGTGTGTTAGGAGACACCTCTTATATCTATCATGCTGCCTAGGTCCATTGTCCTTCGGACAATAGAGCAGACAACACCGTGTCCCACCTCGCCCGTGCTTGTGTGAGCTCTTTGAGTGCTGTGCACTGCAGGCTCAGGTAGATGTTGGTAATGGCATGTCTGGTATCCCCATGAGTAAGCAAAGTGTGCAGTATCGGGGAGCAGGGGACCTCTCTGCCCCCCAAATGTCCCTTATCTGTCACTGTAGCACATGTAATGTCAGGAAATGACCTACCAGGAGTTTGAATTATTCCCTAATGTCTTGGAACGAGAAGAGAGCACACTCCCCGTGTAAATCACCCAGCATTAGAAGGCCCGCTGCCTCCCACTCAGCTGGACACCGTATCCAGACCTGGTGTCTGCCAGATTGGGGCCAGGGGAAAGTAGGGTAACTCACCATCACGGTCCAGTACATATCTTGCCCAACACAGGCTGGCCACCTGCATCTGTCTACTCTCCGTCATGTGCTGGGTTTTCGGTGATGCTAGCGAGGTATACAAGTGGACCTCGTTGGGCACCCCATGGAGCTGTGCTCTCTCGGGGCAATCACCAGTCCCAAGCCACCATATTGGCCACTGCGTAGTACCATTCAAAATTGGGTGCCCCCAACCCTCCTTCCAGTTGCGGTTTCTGTAACACATGCAAGGTCACCCATCTTCTGGCCCCTCCCCAGATTAGCTCTGTTAGTAGGCTGTGTAGTTTCTTAAAAAAGGACTGAGGTAAGTATAACGGGAGAGCTGCAAAATAATACAATAGCCGAGGCAGCACCAGCATATTAGCTATCGCAACTCGTCCCACTGGCGATAAAGGGAGGAACGTCCAAAAGAGGAACGACCTACGGATCCCCCTCAAGGCCTTGTTTAAATTGCCATCTTTCAGATCATCTGGGTCATGATAAATCTGTACTCCTAGGTATTTAAAAGTGTCATGGCACCACTTCAATCGACAGTCAGGGAGTAAACCCCTCTCTTGGACCGGCACCGGTGCTGTCGCGCCGCACCGCGCGGCGCGAGCCGAGCGTTCGGCACAAGCCGCGCGTTCGGCTCGGGCCGCGCTTCGCGTCTCTAAGACGCGGCGCGCCCCGAGCCTTTCTTGCACCTTGCGAGGCCCCAGGACTTACTAGGGGCCTCGCGCTGCGCTCTCCCTCCGTCTTGTTGGGGTCTCCTGACCCCTCTTACCTGTTTGGGGACTCCTCTTTCTTCTTTTCTGTCTTCCTTTCTTTTTGGGTCTGTTTTCTCCTCTGTCCTTTATGTCTTTTCCCCTTCCCAGGTTACCTCTGTCTTCCCAGCATTCCTCCTTCCCTATTCTCTATGGTTTCTGCTCCAGTCTATTCTATCTACTTTTCCCTATGCAAGATGGTGTCCTTTTTCTTCCTGTGGGTCACTTCCTGTTTTATGGTATTTAAGGGTGTTTTTTCTTTCCCTCTTTGCGCTGCAACACTCTCTGTTTCAGTTAGTGTCCTCGCTCCTGATTTCCTAGCCCTTGGCTCTGGATTTCGCCATTCTGTGTTACGTCAGTTCCTTTGATTCCTGTTCCTCTGTTCTTGTTCCAGGAATCCCCTGCGAATCTTCTGGGAGGTTTTTTCCTCTTCTTCTGAAGGGGTTTTTTCCCTCTGGCGCTACCTTCTCACGGTCACGGTCTGTCCTTGGCGTTTCCTCGCCTACAGCACCGTGGCTACCAGAAAGAGTCGCCCCTTTTTGGGACAAAGTCGAACCCTCAAGATCCACGCCTCAAGATCTGCAAACTCCAGGCGCAAGCAGCACGTGAGTCGTGACAGATTGCAGCGCCTAACCATCCCGACGTCTTCTAACACCATGGAAGACACTGTGGTAGCTGCTGCGGATCCGGATCAAGCTCTGCTAACTACAATTCAGCAACAAGCTCAAGAATTACAGCAACTACGCAGTGAGAATGCTGCGTTGCGACAGGCCTTGGCCTTCCGTAGTGGTGATGTCCCGACGCTCTCCGCCTCTACCCATCGTTTTTCGGGTGAACCAACCAAGCTGCGAGAGTTCCTTGACTCCTTGACAGTGTACTTTGCCTTCCGACCCACCCAATTCTCCCATGACAGAACAAAGGTGGGTTATCTCATCAGTGCCCTATCTGGTCCTGCCTTGGCCTGGGCAACCCCGATGGTATCATCTAACGATCCGGTATTGTCGGACTATTCTGCCTTTGTGAACCGTTTCAAGCTGATGTTTAGTCGCCCGGGATTGGAGGCTTCAGCAGAAGAGGCCTTATGCGATATTCATCAAGGTTCACAAGAAGTCCTTCAATACATTACACGCTTTCGTCAACTAGCGGCAGAGACCACCTGGGTGGAACGTACTTTGGTGACTTTGTTTCGTAGAGGACTCAAAGAAGAGATCAAAGACGAACTAGTACATTCCACCAGAGTGGAGGATCTTCGTGGCCTGATGGATCAAGCCCTCTCCATCGAGTATCGCCTTCAGGAACGGAGAGCAGAGAAGAGAAAAAGCAGAGGGTCTTTTCAACCAAGCACCTCACGAGTTTTTCCACATCGTTCTGAGGAACCTCGCCCTCCTGTCAGAGACACCGAAGGAGAACCCATGCAGGTGGATACAACTCGAGGCCCTCTCTCCCCTAGCGAACGAGAAGAAAGACGAAAGAAGGGGTTGTGTTTATACTGCGGATCTGCCGGCCACATACTGCGTACCTGTCCAGTACGTCCATCAAGGCCATCGGGAAACGCCGCTTCCCGTCCTCTGTAAGAAGGGAGGGGACGGGATTAGCAGCCATACCTTCCATCAGTTCTTTCAACGACAATACCACATCCTTGTTCACTTTACCAGTAATGTTACAATTACCTGATGGCCGTCTAGAGAAGACTATGGCACTACTAGATTGTGGAGCTAGTGGCATTTATATGGATAAGAAGTGGGCCACCACTCAACAAGTTCCTATACAACCTAAGGAGGTTCCAGAACAAGTTCACACGGTGGATGGATCTTTGATATCATCGGGTCCAGTAGATACAACTACCCTGATGCTAAATCTACAGATCAGTAACCATCAGGAACACATTTCCTTTGATCTTATAACTTCCCCCAACCATACCATCATTCTTGGAATCCCGTGGTTCATCAGACATAATCCATATGTGAACTGGGCTACCCGGACGGTTTCCTTGTCTTCACAGTTCTGTCACGAGCACTGTTTTGCTTCAGACAAGTATTGGTCGCCTAAGAGGTCAATTATCACGGAGGGCACCACCGGTTCGACCATAAATACAGTCCAAGGAGTTCCTGAACACTATTTGGAATTTCAAGATGTCTTCCAAAAACCTTCCAAACCTGTGTTACCTCCACATCGGGATTACGATTGTGCTATTCCCTTGGAACCTGGCACTATCGTTCCTTTTGGCAGGATGTATTCCCTCACGGAAACTGAAAAGGAAGTACTAAAGGAGTATTTGGATGAAAATATTCAAAGTGGGCTTATTGTTCCATCGTCTTCTCCGGCTGGGGCTCCTCTCTTTTTCGTACCCAAGAAGACAAAGGACCTTCGCCCTTGCCTGGATTTTCGAGGCCTGAATAAAATAACTATTAAAGATCGTTATCCTTTGCCTCTCATAAGGGACATTTTAGAGGCAGTCAGAGGGGCTCAACGGTTTACCAAACTAGATCTACGGGGAGCCTATCACCTCTTACGCATTAAAGAAGGAGATGAGTGGAAAACGGCCTTTAGGACTCCATTTGGTCATTTTGAATACAGGGTAATGCCTTTCGGTCTTACTAATGCCCCGGCAATTTTTCAGAGATTTATGGACTCAGTATTCTCGGATCTCCTGAATCAGACAGTTGTAATCTACCTTGATGATATTCTTATTTATTCCAGAAATCCCAAACTCCATTCTTCCCATGTTAAACAAGTTCTTCAACGACTCCGGGCACATCAACTGTTTTGCAAACCCGAAAAGTGTGAGTTTGACCAGACAGAAGTCAAATATCTAGGATATCATTTAAGTACCACCGGAGTAGCCATGGATCAAGAAAAGGTGCAAGCTATCCTAGATTGGCCTTCTCCATCCTCCATTAAAGAAACACAATGCTTTCTAGGATTGGCGAACTTCTATCGACAATTCATCGCAGACTTTGCTAAACAAACTAGCCACATAACTCACACTTTAAAAAAGGAAAATCTTATTAAAGGGTTTGTCTGGACTAAAACTGCTGAAACAGCTTTTCAAGAATTAAAGAAGGCATTTACACAAGCTCCCATCTTAAGACATCCAGATACCAACAAACGATTTATTGTCGTCACCGATGCTTCTGAAAAAGCCATTGGTGCCGTTCTACTCCAACAACAAGAAGACGATGGTCTTGAACATCCTGTTTTCTATTTATCTCATATACTCTCTATTGCAGAACAACGTTACTCAGTATTGGAAAGAGAATTGTTGGCTCTGAAAACAGCTTGTATTGAATGGAGGCAGTTTCTGATGGGTTCCAAGGAACCTTTTGAAGTGAGAACAGACCATCGAAACTTACAATGTTTACGAAATTTCGTATGCCAAAATAGTCGTCAAGCTCGTTGGGCCTTCTTCTTCAGCCAGTATGATTTCTGCATTACATATATTCCTGGCTCCCAAAACATTCTGGCTGATGCTCTATCACGTCGTTATCCAGATTGTACTCCTGTCCCAGCTCAACCCCTACTGGAACCTAGTAAGATCATTGGGGTAGCCCAGTCTTTTCTGGAGGAGGTACAACTGGAGTACCCCAATCTATCTGATGATGAAATAGAGGACTTAAGGCCTCTTTTACATAAGAGACAAGGATACTATTATTATCACGATCTGTTATTCATCCCCACTAACAGAGTGAGAGAAAAGGCATTACAAATGTGTCATGATTCACCGGTTGCTGGTCATAGAGGCATCAAGGCCACGCAAGAACTGTTATCCCGATTTTTCTGGTGGCCTACTTGGAAAAAAGACATTGAAACATACGTTCAGGCTTGTCCCACATGCGCTCAAGTCAAGATTCCCCGAACCAGGCCTGCGGGTTTACTACAGCCCTTGCCGGTTCCGCCAACTCCATGGCACACCATCTCCACCGATTTCATGTGTTCGTTACCACTCTCAGCAGGAAACCGAGTAATCATGGTCACTGTGGACTCTTTTACTAAGATGGCTCACTTCACTGCCTTGAAAAAACTACCTACATCCCAAGAATTAAGCCAGATATTCATTGAACACATCTTCCGTCTTCATGGACTCCCTCATACTCTTATATCTGATAGAGGTCCTCAGTACATTTCCCGGTTCTGGAGGTATTTTTGTAAGACACTAAACATCGATAGAGCTCTGTCATCGGGCTTCCATCCCCAGACCAATGGACAGACCGAGCGTCTGAACCAGGGCTTAGAACAATACCTTCGTTGTTTTTGCAACTCAACTCAAAGCAACTGGAACACTTATCTCCCTATCGCTGAGTTCTCTTATAATAACTCAGTCCATAGTGCCTCCAAGACCACTCCTTTTTTCTGTTCTTATGGTTTTCATCCTACCTCTTTTCCTACTTCTTCTCTGTCTCCCACTCCCTTACCCGCTATTACTCATTTTTCCAAACGTCTTCTACAAATCCATAGACTGATTCGTTCTAATCTCTTACACACCAAGAGATATATGAAGAAAGTAGCAGACAAGAAACGTAGGGCAACTCCGGACTACCTTCCACAGGATAAAGTTTGGCTTTCTTCTAAATTCTTACCCTCACGTCTTTCTCAGAACAAATTCACACCTCGCTATTACGGGCCTTTCCGTATTCTCCAGTTGCTTAATCCCGTCACTGTCCGTCTTCACTTGCCTCACACATGGAAGATTCATCCAGTCTTCCATGTCTCCCAACTCAAACCTTATGTACCAGATCCGTACTCCCGTCAGTTTTCCTGTCCTCCTCCTGTCTTAGTGGATGATGTTCCTGAATATGAGGTTCAGGAGATTTGTGACTCTCGTCTTTTTCACACCCGTCTGCAGTATCTGATTCATTGGAAGGGTTATCCTCTCAGTGAGTGTTCTTGGGAAGATGCATCTTCTGTTCATGCTCCTCTTCTGACTCAGCGCTTTCACCGTTTATTTCCTTTCAAACCAGGGCCTTCGGGAGGGGGGCCTACTGTCGCGCCGCACCGCGCGGCGCGAGCCGAGCGTTCGGCACAAGCCGCGCGTTCGGCTCGGGCCGCGCTTCGCGTCTCTAAGACGCGGCGCGCCCCGAGCCTTTCTTGCACCTTGCGAGGCCCCAGGACTTACTAGGGGCCTCGCGCTGCGCTCTCCCTCCGTCTTGTTGGGGTCTCCTGACCCCTCTTACCTGTTTGGGGACTCCTCTTTCTTCTTTTCTGTCTTCCTTTCTTTTTGGGTCTGTTTTCTCCTCTGTCCTTTATGTCTTTTCCCCTTCCCAGGTTACCTCTGTCTTCCCAGCATTCCTCCTTCCCTATTCTCTATGGTTTCTGCTCCAGTCTATTCTATCTACTTTTCCCTATGCAAGATGGTGTCCTTTTTCTTCCTGTGGGTCACTTCCTGTTTTATGGTATTTAAGGGTGTTTTTTCTTTCCCTCTTTGCGCTGCAACACTCTCTGTTTCAGTTAGTGTCCTCGCTCCTGATTTCCTAGCCCTTGGCTCTGGATTTCGCCATTCTGTGTTACGTCAGTTCCTTTGATTCCTGTTCCTCTGTTCTTGTTCCAGGAATCCCCTGCGAATCTTCTGGGAGGTTTTTTCCTCTTCTTCTGAAGGGGTTTTTTCCCTCTGGCGCTACCTTCTCACGGTCACGGTCTGTCCTTGGCGTTTCCTCGCCTACAGCACCGTGGCTACCAGAAAGAGTCGCCCCTTTTTGGGACAAAGTCGAACCCTCAAGATCCACGCCTCAAGATCTGCAAACTCCAGGCGCAAGCAGCACGTGAGTCGTGACAGGTGCTAACGGGTATAGACACGATATATCCCAGTTGATTCAAAGCCAAATATCTCCCCAAAGTTATCTATCACGGCCATTAATTGTGAGAGCATGGAAGGGGCGTTGTGCAGAAACACCAACATATCATCTGCGTAAAGTGAAATCACATGATGCCCTCCATGAACTGGTATGCCCCATTGTCTCGCCTGAAGCTGCAGTACACATGCTAAAGGCTCAATGGCTAGGGCAAAAAATAGAGGAGATAACGGACAATCTTTGCAGAGTACCTCTGTGAATAGCAAAGGCATCAGTAATTTTGGAACTTAGTCATGTGATGAGATATTGGCTGAGTAGTCCAGCAAATGCAAAGTCATAGACCCACTGCTGATCCTCAAGTTGTTGCGGCGCGCGGCGCGAGCCGAACATTCGGCTTGGGCAACGGTGCGCGGCACAGAGACACGCCGCCCCCCCAGCCTATCGTGCAGCATACAAGGCCCCAAATTGGGCATGGGGCCTCGTTTCTTCATAGCGCGGCACACATTCGGGCATGTTTAACCCTCCCCCACTCACCTGCTATTGTTGTCCTTTTCTTTCTGTCGCCCTCATTTGTGCCTCCCTTTATGTTTATCCTTCTTTCCCATTATTCCCCTCTCTTCCCAGCATGTTTTGGTTCCCTACTTTCTATGGCTCCTTGTCCATTACTTTCTGTGTGTTTTTCCCTATCTAATATGGTGTCCTTGCACTTCCTGTTGGTCACTTCCGGTTTTGGGGTATTTAAGGGCTGTGATTCTTTCCCTCCTTGCGCTGCAACACTTTCTGTTTGGATGGTGTCTTTGCTCCTTCTTCCTTTTTTGTGTCAGATACTGGTTCACGTCAGTTCCAGTGTTTTTCCTTTTTTTTTTTTTATCTTGTATTTACTTTTTGACTTTTGCTCCTGTTCCAGGAAATTTCCTTTTTGGAGGTTTTTTCCCCTTATTAGGGTTTTTTTTTTTCCTCTGGCACTACTTCTGTAGGACACAGCCTGCCCTTGGCGTTCCTATTGCCTGCAGCACCGTGGCTACCAGTAAGAGTCACCCCTACTTGGGCCAAGGCCGAACATTCAGGAACAAGAACCTTGCCACTCGTTCAGCGTACTCCAGGTTAAAGCAGCGTGTAAGTTGTGACACAAGTGTAGGAAGCTGGCTCTGTATACACTATAGCAAAATGAGGTATAGTGTGCACAGTGTCCAGGGGTTCCCCAGAGGCTTAACAGAGGCTAAAGTAGATAATACAAATGCTCTTTTTTGTGGTAGTGTGGTCGAGCAGTTAGGCTTATCAGAGGGTAGTGCAAAGCATTTGTTGTACACACAGTCAAGAAATGAGGCACACACTCAATGACTAACTCCAGGCCAATTGTTTTATATATCAAATATATATTTTGTTACTTTTTTACTAGAACCAGAAGAACTTTGTTGCAGGTAACTGCAGTTGTCAATAGGTATCAGGCATATGTATCAAATGTACTTTGTTTGGTTTTAGCAGATAAAGCAGTCTACAAGTAATTAGCAATTTTCTATTTAAAAAATGTACAGTACAATTTTTCATAGGAACCAATCTTTGGGGAGGAAAAGTATTAGTATGTTTTGAAGGTAAGTACTCAATTTACAGTTCCAGTCGCCAGGGAGGTGTGGAGGGGTGTAGGATATTCACAGGTCAAAGTTCAGGTTGACCCCAAACATGCAGCAGCACGGGCCGGCCAGGTGCAGAGGTTAAAGTTGGGTTTAGAATGCGGTCCCATGGAGACTGGGGGTGCTCGAAGACGATCTGCTGGCAAGTAAGTACCCGCTTCCTTGGGAAGCAGGCCTGGGGGGTTTAGAGGAGCACCGGGGGTGGGCAAAGGTCTACACCAAACACACACCCTCAGCGGAACAGGGGTGGCCGGGTGCAGGGTGCAAACACAGAGCTGGGTGCCCAATTCTTTTCAATAGGGGAACCCGGGTGGGTCACAAAAGATGCTGCCTGCTGGGTCCAGGGGGTCGATTCTGGGAAACCAAAGGCTGGACAGGTAGGGAAGGTGCCTGCTAGACCTTGCTGGACCATTGGTCAGATTCCCCAAGTCGGGGCTTCGGGTGCAGGGTCTCCTTGGGCGCCAGTATCTTTGTCGGATCTGGTCGCGGTCAGGGGGTGCTCCGGATTCAGGCTGCAGGCATCGTTGTGTTGGCCAGGAGGGGCCAACCCAGGGTGGACTTAAGGTCGGAATTGTCTGGGGACTTTCTCTGGACTGGTTGAGCACGTGGACTCAGACCGTGGGCGTCGGGTGCAGAGTGGGCAGGGCTTATGGATCAGGGGTGGTTCTGCAGTCCTTTTGGTAATTTATTTTCTGGACAGGGCCACTGTCCTTGGGAGTTCTTGGTCCTCTGCTGGGCAGGCATTCTTCTGGGGGTTTGTAGAGGTCACTGGTCCTGCAGGATGTATCGCCTTCTTTGAGCAGGGGGCTTTGAAGCTGCAGACAGGCCGGTAGAGCTGGGGACAAGTCTTTTGTCGTCTGGAATCTTCACTGCTGGGGCCGGCTTAGAAGTCCTTCTTCTCTCTTCTTGCTTCGTCTTCTTGAGGTCGCCATGAATCTGGTGAGTAAGGTTCAGGGGTGCCCCTAAATACTAGATTTAGGGGTGTTACAGAGGTCAGAGGGCAGTAGCCAATGGGCATGTCCCTGAGGGTGGCTACAGCATTCCGGTGCCCACTCACATTTCTAACGCTATTGGTCCCTGCCCTCCAAAACAAGATGGAGGATTCTGCAAGGAGAGAGTCACTTCAGCTCTGGACACCTTAGGGGTGGACCTAGCTGCAGTGGTCACTCCTCCCTGCTTTACCTAATTTTTGCGCCGGACCTGCTGCCAAAAGTTGGACTTGGTCCAGGGGATACAATTGTATTGTATTGTATTTATATAGTGCTTACTACCCCTGATGAGGCGTTGAATCGCTATTCGGCCAGTAGCACGCTGCTCCCGAATCCAAGAGGAATTAGTGGTGGATTAGTATAGTGAAATATGAGTACAGTTTTAGTATTATTATGAGTTAATTTGAGCAGAGGATATGCAAGTTTGTTAGTTGGACTGACTAGAGTAATGGAGGGATAGAGGAGGGAAGAATCCAGAAGTGTTAATTGGGAGTTTATGGAAATAGGATGAGGCTTGGGATGAGTATAGGAGTGATGGAGGAGGGAAGTCTCTGGAAAGGGTTAGGGAGATCATAGTAGCAGGAGGGGTTTTGGATGAGTCAAAGGTGAGATAAATGAGGGAGAATTTAGTAGGGTTGTTTGGGAGATCATGGTAGTAAACTGAGGTTTGGGTGAGCTAGATGTGGAAGAGGAGAGAAGAGCTTAGGCAGGGTTATTTTGGAGATGAAAGTAGTAGAATGGGTTTGGGATGAATCAGAGTGGGGATGGAGGATAGATTGATAGAGACATGACATATGGTGATGGGTAGACAAAGTAAAGCTTACAAGAGAGTACATTTATATGATTATTTATTTATAATTTTATATATATATATATATATATATATATATATATATATATATATAGTCACCGAAGACCAACTTATCGTGACCCTCTCCCGGAACCCACCCATCGATACCACCGATGCAGCTGCCCTCAACTTCAGGCAAGGGGCCGACACCTGTGCCAATAATCTCACCCCAATCAAGAATCCCTCCAACAGACGCACAAACAGAATGGCCTTCTGGTTTACCGCCGACCTCCACGAATCTAAGCAAACCTGCTGAAGACTCGAAAGAAGGTGGCACCAAGATCCGACTCTGGACAACCACACAGCCTTCAAAAACGCCATCCGCAGACACCACCAACTCATCAGAGCTGCCAAGAGAACTGCCTTCAAAGACCGAATCAACACCACACACAGCCACAAGGAGCTCTTCAACATCGTGAAGGAACTCTCCAACCCCAGCTCCAACGACATCCCGCCATCCCAAGACCTCTGCGACTCCCTAGCCTCCTACTTCCACCGCCAGATTGCAGACATCCATGACACCTTCAGCATGCAGACCCCCCCCGGCAACCACCAACACCACAGATTAACCTCCGACCAACCGCCTGCTCTCCTGGACCCCCGTCAACGACAACAACACCATAGAAATAATGAACACCATCCACTCCGGCTCCCCATCTGACCCCTGCCCTCACCACATCCTCAACAAAGCAAGCTCCGTCATCGCACCCCAACCACAGAAGATCATCAACAGCTCCTTCGAGTTAGCCACCTTCACAGAGAGCTAGAAACACGCCGAGATCAACGCCCTCTTCAAAAAACCCAAGGCGGATCCAAAAGACCTCAAGAACTTCTGGCCTATCTCCCTGCTCCCCTTCCCGGAAAACGTAATCGAGAAGGCTGTCAACAGACAACTAACCTGCTTCCTCAAGGAGAACTGCAACATGGACCCTTCCCAATCCAGATTCCGCAGCAACCACAGTACCAAAGCCGCCCTCATCGCCGCCACTGACGACATCAGAACCATACTGGACAATGGCGACACCGTAGCCCTCATCCTCCTGGACCTCTCGGCTGCGTTCGACACTGTCTGCCATCACACCCTACGCTCACGCCTCAGCAATGCAGGAATCCATGACAGAGCCCTGGACTGGGTCACCTCCTTTCTCACTGGCAGAACCCAGAGAGTCCGCCTCCCCTCATTCCGCTCGGAGGCCACCGAAATCACTGGGGCGTACCCCAGGGTTCGTCCCTCAGCTCAACCCTCTTCAACTTCTACATGGCCCGCTCTCTAACATCGCCCGATCCCACAACTTAAACATCATCTCATATGCTGATGACACCCAGCTGATCCTCTCCCTCACCAAGGACTCCGCCAAGAATAACCTCCATGAAGGAATGAAGGCCATTGCCAAATAAATGAAGAGCAGCTGCCTCAAACTCATTTCCGACAAGAGAGAGTCCTCATCTTTGGCTCCACCCCCTCCACATGGGATGACTCCTGGTGGCCTGCCACTCTCGGAGCCGCTCCAACTCCCACAGACAACGCACGCAACCTAGGATTCATCTTGGACTCCTCATTATCCATGACACAGCAAGTCCACGCCATCTCCTCCTCCTGCTTCAACACCCTCCGCATGCTCCGAAAGATCTACAAGTGGATACCCATCGAACCCAGAAGAACAGTCACCCAAGCCCTCGTAAGCAGCAAACTGGATTACGGCAATGCCCTCTACGCAGGAACCACGGCTAAACTCCAGAAGAGGCTGCAATGCATCCAGAACGCCTCTGCACGCCTCATCCTGGACATCCCCCACCACTGCCACATCACAGACCACCTGAGAAACCTGCACTGGCTCCCAGTCAACAAGAGAATCACCTTCAAACTCTTCACCCATGCTCACAAAGCACTGCACAACACCGGACCAGAATACCTCAACAGACTGCTCTCCTTCTCCACCCTGACCCGGCATCTCCGCTCCGCTGACCTTGCCCACTCATCCACAGAACTACAACCGGCGGTAGATCATTCTCGCACCTTGCCGCCAAAACGTGGAACACTCTTCCCACCCACCTGTGCCAGACCAAAGACCTCCTCACCTTCAGGAAACTTCTGAAGACCTGGCTGTTCGAGCAGTAGCAGCATCTCCTCCTTAGCTCCTTGAGACCCTCACGGGTGAGTAGTGCGCTTTACAAATTCCTGAGTGAAGTAGGTTGTGTGATTCACATATCAAACATATTCAGGGCTTGACTTGTACACAGGCTCCAAGATTCGAACCACATGGTTGGCTCAGCTCTAGGTCGGCTCATCTCCCTGTCAATTTGTTGGCTCGCCCACCTCTGCTTCTACTCGCCCTTGCTATGACTTCTCTGTGTAAGTTAGTGACTTTGTTATACTCGTGGGAAAACCGGTGTGGTATGTTTGTAAGTTGCATGCTGAGCACTGGGTGTTGTGTGCACAGAATGTAAGTGACTCTGTGGAGGTTCTGGTTTGATCTAAGGCTGCAGAGACTCTGGCTGGGGTAGTAGGTATCTATCTGCCTGTTCAGAACTTGTAAAACAGCAGAAGGGCAGCTTTGAAGGCTTTCTTGAATGTCTGCAGTCTGAGGAGTGGTTGACTCTGGGAAGGCTTTCCAGAGGAGAGCAGCAGCAACAGAGAACAGGGGTTGTGACCTCCATGTGTTGCAAAAATGACTATCATTATTGCAGCAGGTGCAGTGGTAATGGGGCCCATCTGTCCATCTTCCCAGCTGGTGCCATGCAGGCTCAGTTCCCTTCCTCACATGAGGTACCATGGCACTTTTACTATGCCACTGCAGGGACCAGAATCATATTAAACCCTCTTGCCCGAGGCGTTCTGAGAAAAGGCTGTGTGGGGCACAACTCTTCAATCCAGACACCCTTACCGCCAAAGTTTATTTTAGTCAGTCTCATTCCATGCCTGTGTGTAGGAGGCTGAGCTGGCTTGTAGTGGGTACCAGTGGTACTTAAACCTTATGCCAGGTCCAGTTATCCCTTATTAGTAGAGTGTAGTAGTGTTCTAGCAGCTTAGGCTGATAGAGGTAGCTATAACAGAGCAGCCAAGGCTGAACTAGGAGACATGCAAAGCTCATGCAATACCACTTCTATCATATAGGTACTATATCATAAGAAAGACAATATTCCTAGTTACTAAAAATAAAGGTACTTTATTTTAGTGACAATGTGCCAAACATATCTCAGAGGATATACTCCCTTAGAGGTAAGTAACATACACAAAATATACACAACAAACCAAATCAGGTAAATAAAACAGTCAGAAAGTAGTGCAAACACTGTAGAATACAATAAGATGCAATAGGTCTAGGGGCAACAAAAACCATATACTAAGAAAGTGGAATGCGAACCACAAATGGACCCCTAGGCTAGTGTAGTGTGTAGAGGGATGCTGGGAGTGTAAGAAAACACTAAGGGTGTAAAGGAAACCCAACCCCAAGACCCTAGAAAGTAGGAGTAAAGTACTACTATTTCCCCAGAAACACACTAAAGACATGATAAAGGATTTTGCAAAGACCACAACAGACTGCAAAGCACTGAAGACGGATTCCTGGACCTGAAGACCTGCAGAGGAAGGGGACCAAGTCCAAGAGTCGCTAAAGTGTCCGGGGGGGGGAAGCAGGAGCCTACTAAACCCCGGATGAAGGTGCAAAATGGCTGCCTCCGGTTGGAAGAAGCTGCAGGTTTTGCAACAATGAAAGGAGGTAGAAAGTTCTTCTTCGTGCAGAAGATGTCCCACGGCGTGTTGGAGGATGCAGAGTTGTTTCCTTGGCAAAATACCGCAAACAAGCCTTGCTAGCTGCAAGAGTCATAGTTGAAGAAAAAGCGTCCTGCCCAGGCCCAGGAAGGATCAGGATGTCGCCCCTTGGGAGAGGAGACAGAGGGGGCCCTCAGCAATGTAGAGAGCCCTTAAACAGGAAGGAAGCACCCACAGAAGTCCTTGAACACAGGTTCAAGAAGTCTGAACACAGCGGTCATCTCAACACTGCAAAGAGAGGTCCCACGACACCGGAGATCAACTCAGGGAGCTGAGCTGAGCAGGACGGTGTGCTGGGGAACTAGGCTCAGCTGTGCATGCAGAATTTCTTGGAAATGTGCACAGAAGCCCCTGTAGCTGCAGATCACATGGTGCACAGGATTACTGTCTGGGGAGGGGACAGTTGGACCACTGGACAGTCTGGGTCACTTAGGTCCACCACTGGTGTTCCAGGGGCCACACTCGTCAGGATGAGAGGGGACCCAGAGTACCAGCGACGCTGAAGTTTGGTGCCTGCTGGAGCAGGGGGAAGATTCCATCAACCCACTGGAAATTTCTTCGTGGCTTCCAGTGCAGGGTGAAGGCAGGCAGCCCCCATAGCATGTACCACCAGGAAACACTTGAGAAAGCCGGCAAGATTAGACACTACAATGTCGCTGGTTGTCTTCTGGCTACTTAGTTGCAGTTTTGCAGGCATACTGGAGTGGTCAGCGGTCGATCCTTGACAGAAGTCGAAGAGAGAAGTGCAGAGGAGTCCTGCTGGATTCTTGCAAGTCGTAATCTGAGGAAAAGCCCACAGGAGAGACCCTAAATAACCCTCAGAGGAGGATTGGCCACCTAGTCAGGTATGCACCTATCAGGAGGGGTCTCTGACGTCACCTGCTGGCACTTGCCACTCAGAGGCCTCCAAAGTGCCCTCACACCTCTGGAAACAAGATGGTAGAGGTCTGGGACACACCAGAGGAGCTCTGGGCACCACCCCTGGGATGGTGATGGACAGGGGAGTGGTCACTCCCCTTTCCTTTGTCCAGTTTCACACCAGAACAGGGACTGGGGGTTCCCTGAACCGGTGTAGACTGGCTTATGCAAGGAGGACACCATCTGTGCCTTTCAAAGCATTTCCAGAGGCTGGGAGAGGCTACCCCTCCCCAGCCTTTAACACTTATTTCCAAAGAGAGAGGGTGTAACACCCTACTCTCAGAGGAAATGCTTTGTTCTGCCTTCCTGGGACTGGGCTGCCCAGACTCCAGGAGGGCAGAACCCTGTCTGTGGGGTGGCAGCAGCGGCATGGGGGGGACAATTCCATGATCTTAGACACGTTACATGGCCATACAGGGAGTGCAGAATTATTAGGCAAGTTGTATTTTTGAGGATTAATTTTATTATTGAACAACAACCATGTTCTCAATGAACCCAAAAAACTCATTAATATCAAAGCTGAATATATTTGGAAGTAGTTTTTAGTTTGTTTTTAGTTTTAGCTATGTTAGGGGGATATCGGTGTGTGCAGGTGACTATTACTGTGCATAATTATTAGGCAACTTAACAAAAAAAAATATATACCCATTTCAATTATTTATTATTACCAGTGAAACCAATATAACATCTCAACATTCACAAATATACATTTCTGACATTCAAAAACAAAACAAAAACAAATCAGTGACCAATGTAGCCACCTTTCTTTGCAAGGACACTCAAAAGCCTGCCATCCATGGATTCTGTCAGTGTTTTGATCTGTTCACCATCAACATTGCGTGCAGCAGCAACCACAGCTTCCCAGACACTGTTCAGAGAGGTGTACTGTTTTCCCTCCTTGTAAATCTCACATTTGATGATGGACCACAGGTTCTCAATGGGGTTCAGATCAGGTGAACAAGGAGGCCATGTCATTAGATTTCCTTCTTTTATACCCTTTCTTGCCAGCCACGCTGTGGAGTACTTGGACGCGTGTGATGGAGCATTGTCCTGCATGAAAATCATGTTTTTCTTGAAGGATGCAGACTTCTTCCTGTACCACTGCTTGAAGAAGGTGTCTTCCAGGAACTGGCAGTAGGACTGGGAGTTGAGCTTGACTCCATCCTCAACCCGAAAAGGCCCTACAAGCTCATCTTTGATGATACCAGCCCAAACCAGTACTCCACCTCCACCTTGCTGGCGTCTGAGTCGGACTGGAGCTCTCTGCCCTTTACCAATCCAGCCACGGGCCCATCCATCTGGCCCATTAAGACTCACTCTCATTTCATCAGTCCATAAACCCTTAGAAAAATCAGTCTTGAGATATTTCTTGGCCCAGTCTTGACGTTTCAGCTTGTGTGTCTTGTTCAGTGGTGGTCGTCTTTCAGCCTTTCTTACCTTGGCCATGTCTCTGAGTATTGCACACCTTGTGCTTTTGGGCACTCCAGTGATGTTGCAGCTCTGAAATATGGCCAAACTGGTGGCAAGTGGCATTGTGGCAGCTGCACGCTTGACTTTTCTCAGTTCATGGGCAGTTATTTTGCGCCTTGCTTTTTCCACACGCTTCTTGCGACCCTGTTGACTATTTTGAATGAAACGCTTGATTGTTCGATGATCACGCTTCAGAAGCTTTGCAATTTTAAGAGTGCTGCATCCCTTTGCAAGATATCTCACTATTTTTGACTTTTCTGAGCCTGTCAAGTCCTTCTTTTGACCCATTTTGCCAAAGGAAAGGAAGTTGCCTAATAATTATGCACACCTGATATAGGGTGTTGATGTCATTAGACCACACCCCTTCTCATTACAGAGATGCACATCACCTAATATGCTTAATTGGTAGTAGGCTTTCGAGCCTATACAGCTTGGAGTAAGACAACATGCATAAAGAGGATGATGTGGTCAAAATACTCATTTGCCTAATAATTCTGCACTCCCTGTATTCTGAGTTACCATTGTGAAGCTACATATAGGTATTGACCTATATGTAGTGCACGCGTGTAATGGTGTCCCCGCAGTCACAAAGTCCAGGGAAATGGCCCTGAACTATGTGGGGTCACCTTTGCTAGTGCAAGGGTGCCCTCACACTTAGTAACTTTGCACCTAACCTTCAGCAAGTGAAGGTTCGACATATAGGTGACTTATAAGTTACTTAAGTTACTTAAGTGAAGTGAAAATGGCTGTGAAATAAAGTGTGCTTTATTTCACTCAGGCTGCAATAGCAGTCCTGTGTAAAGGTTTGTCTGAGCTCCCTATGGGTGGCAAAAGAAATGCTGCAGCCAATAGGGATCTCCTGGAACCCCAATACCCTGGGTACCTAGGTACCATATATTAGGAAATTATAAGGGTGTTCCAGTATGCCAATTGAAATTGGTAAAAGTGGTCACTAGCCTATAGTGAGAACTTTAAAGGCAGAGAGAGCATGAGCACTGAGGTTCTGATTAGCAGAGCCTCAGTGACACAGTTAGGCACTACATAGGTATACACATTCAGGCCACAAACTGTGAGCACTGGGGTCCTGGCTAGCAGGATCCCAGTGAGACAGGCAAAAACATACTGACATATTATAAAGAAAGGCACACTGTTCCAAAGAAACAATTAAGAAAAGCAAGGGCAGAGCAGAGCATGTCAAGGATATCCCTGATATCAGGAGAGCCCTCAAGCACCCGAAGGGTGACAAGTCTCAATACTGGGCTAACTCCTCGTCAGACCGGTGCTGCGATGTCTGGCAGCAATGGGGGTGGTACTAAACCGAAGGCAATTTGCCAGAAAGAGGTCTGAAACTAAATAATAACTCAGTGGAAAGACAAGGTGTGAGTGTGTAGGAGAGTGAAAGAATTAAAATTAGCTATGTGCCTCTAACATCACTTTAATGTATCAGGGACGAGGCACAGGCCAAGATTAAAAAATGATCCAGAGTGTTTGTGGGAGTAATGTCCCACTGAACTCTATGGGGAAGAAAAGGTAGAGTGCCTAATCCTGCTAATTTTCGGTCAACGTGTTTCGCGTCTTCTATGGGTCACAAAATGATCCCGCGACGCTTCGTCAGGACCCGGAAAGCTAATTCTCCTATAGAAATCAAAACATTTTTACTAGAGTGTCACTTACAAAACCGCAGACAAGTTGTCAGTGTCAGTAGGTCAATCAGTCGCCCTGCATGTAATTGAGAGACAAAAAGATGTATATATATTAGTGCAAAAAGTGCAAGTGCATTCAAAGTACAGTGTAAACATAACAGAGACCACAAGAGGCTGCAACCCCAAAGTGCCATAAAATAAAATAATCAATTGGCTTACCATCCCATATTCGAGACTGAGCTTCCTAGGACCGCGCTAGTCACAATCAAGGAGGTAATACTAAATATAAAATTGACATGGTGACAGATGTATATACATAATGCTAGGTCATAAAGGAAGTGCCAAAGCCAATACTACAAAATTAGTCAAGTCATACTAGAAATATGATAGTCTCTGTTGGAGTGTCACCCATTGCTGTAAAAAATATATTATACTAAATAATAATAGTTTCAGCTTAGACCCTTGCTGCAGGGTCTAATGGTTGTGAGGAATCCAAGCCTTGTTCAAATTTAAAAATGATAGGTCCAGCAGTAGACCAGGGATCCTATGTACATCGAAGGGATCTATTCCTATAAACGAAGATAACTGTTAAAACTTGAAAAAGATAAGGTTTTTGAGGATCAAAACCTGTCAGGTAACAAGTAGGGAAATGTATATTAACGATACGTGAGTTACGGCATACCCAAATATCATTGGCACCTCACAGGGAAAAGCCAGGAGGGGTTCCATAGCGGTATGAGTACAGCGCCTTGAGACCCTAACGGGTGAGTAGTGCGCTATACAAGTGCTAATTTACATTGCTTAGTTACGGGTCAGAGAGTGTACAAATAATAGCGGGGGACCTTAACCACCACCCGTCTCGCGTGTCGCACTTACTTCTCTCACTCCTTGATTGAGTCGGGAACCTGCCCGTGAGCCGCGCGCCTGAAACCGGTGTTCTGGGGCAGTATAAGTACGCTTTCAACAAAGCGTCCTGATCGCGTCCCGAGCCAGAAGAATTCGGCTCGTAACCTGGGTAAAAATAAAGAAAGGACTATCGTTTGAGCAGCGGCCATCTTGGAAAAGGCAGCTCAAACGACTATCCATATATGCGGGCTAGCAAAATACCGTAAAATCCAAACTGATTGCGCTTGAATTTAAAACCCCAGGAAAAAGGGTGTTAATAAAGCACCATCCCAATAAGAAAACGAGTGATATACACTCATCTACAGTCAACATCCTGATACAATCATGTAGTAGGGAAACCTATGTTGTGGTCAAAGGCCTAAAAAATAGAAAAGGAACAAAAGGTGGGTAAAGAGGCGGCCATCTTGCTAGTAGTAGATTATCCTGCAGAAAAACTACAAGCCCTACCCTTGTGAGGTAAAACATACTGACATACATGTAAAATTGGGGGTAACATGCCAAGAAAGATGGTACTTTCCTACACAGAGCGCAATAAGAGTCCGTTCTCTATTTGCTCTGTCCACGAAACAGGAACAGACATAATATCAAATAAAATACAGAAGTGTTAAGTAACCCAGGGGTTAGTGGAAGGACTCTGGGAGCCTTGATGGGAGAAGAAGGGGCAACCCTTGCTTCCAGCAGTTGACAGTCGTGGTTTGGGTAGTTCCACAGTAGGGGACACTCCTGGGTATCAGGAGGTATCTGAGATGCATGTGGGTAAAAGCACTCATGACTCGATATGAGAGATTACTATGAGCAAATTGCAGATGGAATATAAAGTTTCTGGCTAATAATTGCTCCTGCAGTTGCAGTTGATGCAAATGTCAAGGAAAGAGTGATTAGTATAGAGTCTATACGTATGATATACGTAGGTCAATACTGTATCAAGCACAGCAGTGTCGTAAGAATCAGGATGGCTACATAGGAGAAGTTCTAGTCACTGGTATCTACCCATCTCCTATTTTTTTTTTTAATTCTAAACAATTTTATTGATTTTTGAAGATACAGGAAAAGACACTACAGGGTAAAAGACATTAAGCGACAAAGAAAGAAGGATTCGTTGTACATAGGTAAACTTGCATCCTGACACTTAACCCCAAAACACAGTCTGTCCACACCCATCAACCCCAAATCTCTTGTGTCTCTGAAAGTTCATGGCAGTAGACCCAGCCATTTCCCAAACACACTTTGACATGCTTGCGTGGACACCCTCCCACCTTATAAACTGATCTTTCTTAGCCAGCGCACCGGTCAACCCCTTTCCTCCACCTCAGAAGGGACGATGTGCTGGGGGAGTTCCAACAAACTGCAATGTCTTGCTTTGCTACCATCAGCGCAGTACCCACAAAAGTTATTTCTGCCCCCGGCCCCTCCCATCACCCCCAATAAGACCAATGTCGGAGATAGCTGCTGCCCCCAGCCCACCACCGCATGCAGTTCTTGGAAGATCCTTTGCCAGTAAATCGCAATTTGGGGGCATCCCCATACCATATGGAAAAGGTCTGCAGGGCCCTCCATGTACCTGGAGCAGTAGGGGGAAGATCGGAGCCCAGCCCGATGCATTCGCACCGGAGAGAGATATGCCTCATACAGAAAATACAGTTGCATCAGCCTCAATCTGGACGATATCGTTATCAACCTAGGTTCCATTAGTGCATCGCTACAGTCCAAGTCATCCAGGGGACCCAGCCAACCCTCCCAACAGGCCCACAGATGGTCCAGGTCACTCTGAGTGTTGTTGATTAGCATTTTATAGAGCTGGGAAACACCCCCTTCCCCAAAGCCCCCATCAGCACCTTGGTCTCTAACGGGCTATGTTCTGGTATTGTGTTGATGCGTTGCAAGTGTACATGAAGGGCATGTCGGAGTCGGAGGTATTTATAAAACTGTGTGTGGGCAAGTTGGTGAACCTCCTGTAGGTCCTGATAGGTTCTCATACCTCCCCCTCAACACGTCTCCCAGCAATGGTATGCCCAGCAGATACCACCTTCCAAACCCCCTCAAGGCTGCCGATTCCTTCAGCCAAGTACCATGCCATGGGGGGGTCTACTGAGAACTTACATTCTCCCAGTGCGTATGTTACAAAGCTGCCCAGCAGGCAAGGGAAGTCACCTTAGTTACTGGTTCTAAGTCACAAGGGAGTGGGGATCTGTAGAGGAATGCTAGTATCTGGGGAAAGCCCAGAGCCGTTAGTTCCAGCTGGTAAGCTGGGTCTGCCCAACCCCCATTGAACAGTCATGTTTGCCCAATAGTACAATTGCAGGTTGACCATGCCCATCCCCCTGTCGTAAATACCCCTTCAACAATACTGCAGCACAATGCGATGTCTCGTGCCGGACCAAAGAAAGGAGAACTCCGCTCAGACTAGGGCCCGAAACCACGAGCATACAAAAACCGTGGCAAAATCTTCATTTTATATAAGGCCACCCGGCCAAAGCATTTATTAGCAGGGACTGCCATTTCGCCAAATCTGCCTTCGCCCGAGATGCCAGTGGGGGTCATGTTCAATGCCCATGTTAGCTCAGGGAGAAGAGTCACCCAGACACTCAAGTACTTAAAAATCAGTCGGCAGATGGGGATCAGAGTCTGCCAATCAAAACAATCCTGTGAGGGGCCCACTGGCACCAGCACGGACTTACCTGGGTTCACTTGCAAGGCTGATGCCTCCTCAAAGCAATGCAACAAGTGAAGGCTTCGCGGGCCGGTTTCATGTTGCCCTTTGCCACCCCCTCAGGTACACAAGAAAAACATGTTCTCCGTCTGAAATCTATCCTCCAGTTCTGTGGTCCTGCCACGAAGGCCAGGAAGTAGAAACACTCATTTGCTTTTCTACAACTGCAAGCCTATTGTCTGTCACATCTAATCATGACTGACCAGTGGACATGTCCAAGCATACAGACTTAAATTAAACCGCTGTCAGAGGTGCTGTCTCTCACAATGCAGATCATTGATTTGATGCAAGTAAGTTCTAGCACCAAGGGCTTCAGGGTTACCTTTGAACTCCCAGCTGGAGGAGGTTGCTATTGACACATCTTTGACTTTTATGGTACAGCAAAAAGCTTTGGCTCAGACACAGGACAGAGCAGTGCAAGGGAGCTGCTCGCTCACTGCAGCCTGGCGACACGCATAGGGCAGCAGATAACATTATCTAGGGATCATGGGAGGGAGGAAGTATGATGTAATGTAGGCATATACCTGAGTGGTAGAGTGTAGCAGACGTCTCTCTCGAGTAGTAATTGCGTCCACCCTACTACTTACAAAATTCCACCGAAGGTTGCCTGGGGTGGAGGAGCACCAGGAAGTACAATTTAAGGTCACAGCTCTTTATTCCAGTTCAAATCTAACAGGCTGCCACAGAAATATCACCAATATATCAACGTGCAAGGTACTGCCAGGTGCCAGAGTCAATGTAGATGCAAAACCAACAAGGTGCAGGATGAAATGCTTGAATTCATCTCAGCCACTGACAATTGCTCAGGCCACATTCCTATCCATTGCTTTTTGCCCACAATGCCACCCCAGTTTGGACCCAACTATATGCAAATCAGCCTTAACCCTGCTCCCCATGGGAACAGTCCAGCCCGAACTGCCAGGCCAATCCCTGCAGAGCACAGGCTGTAATGAAAAAAAGAGTCCGCTTAGGCATCATGCAAAACAATGAAAAAATATTTGATGTCAGGAGCAGTGTCTAAAACACTGAACATGTAATCCTCTATTAATGTTATAGTTAATGTTAAAGAGATTTATAGAGTGCTTGTTAACCTTGGTGTCTTGGCACTAGCTTCACATGAACACAACTGGAAAGAGACTCTAAAGGAAGTCAGAGAGGGCAAGGCCCTGATAGGTGGAGGAAGATGATTCCAGAAACTGGTCCCCATGTAATGAAACTTCATCCTCCCAGTTCATCCTTCAGAATCTGGGGACCACCATTTTCTTGACCCCAGAGTAGCATAGGATTCTGCTTGGTTTGTACCACTGAAGAACCTGCCTCAGAAACTCAAGGACGGTGTTGCGCAAGGCCTTATGGGCAATACAGTCTTGAATTTGATACGACTTCTGACTGGTAACCAGTGTAGCTTATAGATTAGAATGAGACAGAATCCAAGGGCTGGACAGGGGCCAGGTCCAGGGGCCAGCGCTAGATGCAAGCCAGAGAAGGCCATTCACTATTGCTTTTAGAGTTTCAGAATGAAATAACCGATGGCCCATCTTAAAATGACAGAGCCAGTTTAACCTTGTGCGGGAAGGTGTAATTGAGGTTGATTTTTGAGCAGCATGTATGAGGCACAGTGCGGTACACGTCTGGTTGTCATGCAGAGTCTTCTCGCCTCCTTCACTCCCTGACAATGTGGTGATTTTGCTCTCTGCCAGCTGGTGCAATGGACCATGGCACACCAGAACATCAGGTGCCTGATGGACCTGCATTTTGATGAGATTCTCCAAGGTTAATTTGGTTACCTCAAATAGACATTGTGCAGGCAGCAAGCCATGGTGGAGAACCAGGAGAACCTCACCTCATACCATGACCATCCTAGTAGAGGGTTGCAGGGGACTACATATGCCAATATCAGGTCAGCAACCCAAGGTGCATTTGGGCCTTGTGGGGCTCTGGCAATTATGCGGCTGGCACGATCAGGGCCAATCCAATCTTCTTCCAGAGTCCCTTCTTACACCACAATCGAAAGCAAGAATGTAACCAGCAAACAGCCACAGAGATAGAGCCAGTAATCTTCCATACTGGTAGACGCAAATCATTTCAATCTTCTTGTTGCAATTTAGAGGGACATTCATAGCTCCAAGAGTGAGACAGACCTCTCTGCATCATCTTCCTGTGGCAAAAAGGATTTCCAAATGTGTAAAGATGCTGAAAAGATTACTCCTGGGGCATATTATACATTGTCCCCAGGGTTCCAAAAGGTTTATGTGCCAGTTTTGTGCACTCACCAGACACAATGGCATTACAGAACTGGCCACAGACACCTGTAATACTGATAGCAAGGGTGCACATGTAGCACCAGTGCAATCATGAGAAGGCATTCCTTCTTTTGCATAAGGGCATGGCCCCATGCAAATGAGGGAATCACTTTACCTCGGCACCCACGTAGTATTACAGACATGGCCGCAGTGTAAATTTACACTTAGAGACACATAAAAGTGTGAGGCTAGCCCTCTTGAGATTTGAAAGAGAGTCCCATGAGCCCCCTAGACATACCCCAACAGGGGGATTTCTCTCTCTCCTGTTTGAAGTGCAGGAAGCATGCCACCGGCACAGAGTAACACAGAGCAGCTTTGAAGCAGCCCCTCTGTATTTCACTGAATGTCCTGCCATGAGGGCAGTCCACGTTTGCGGCTGCCCTGAGGGCAGAGCATTCATCAAAACAGGGGTACTTTTCATTTTTCCGCCGGGAGCACCTGTTTAAAGATGTGCTGTGCCGCAAACTGGGAAACTCTACCTACCGGTAATATGGTGATACTGGTCTCTTATATTCTTCCCAGTGCTCAGGTAAAGCTCCTAGGAACCAGCACTCTCTCAAGTACGAGCTTCCACAGGATACAGAGTAATCCACTTACAAAGTGAAAGCTGTTTCTTTCTCACAGGACGAAGCCCTTATCCTGCCTCTTCTACCCTGGGGTATTTAACAAGAGACCAGGCAGATAAAGCCATTCCAGTCCATGCAACTTCTTTCCCCAAGTTAATCAGAGTTCTTTTTTATCAGATGTTCTTTCAGGTTCACAAATATTCTGAGGAGTTGCCCTTTTTATCGCTAGTCAGATATGGTGGATTTACTAGAATCCACGACTGGTGAAATTGTCACTCAAACACATCATCTTCATTACACCACTTTCTTTTTTTTACCTTACTGCTAACCTTCCTCACCCAAAATGACACCCACCAGCCTCCTTTGTCAGAAGCTCCGAGTCCCATTCCAGATTCACCAAAACGACATGAGAAAACACCCTCTCCCTTCCCTGAGAAAAGCTTCCCCTAATTATGTGGGCAGAGATGAATGTATGTAGGACCACTCTGGATGAAAAGGCTCTGTAACTTGGGTCCCTGGTATATGTTATGTTATGTTATGTTATGTTATGTTATGTTATAACTACTTATATAGCGCATAAAACTGCCCGGAGGCCTCGTAGCGCTTTATCTGCAAAACGGACAATGTCACCATCTAGATTCGTATAGAGATTAAGCTTTGAATAGCCAGGTTTTCAAGGCCTTCCTGAACAGAATCTCTTGAGATGTCGATCTAATACTAAAAGGAAGGCTATTCCAAAGAATGGCCCCTTGATAGGATAAGGATCTTCCTCCCCATCTCGCTTTCTTTACTGTAGGAACTGTGGCCAGCATAGCTGAGGAAGATCTCAGTAGTCTGGTCGGGATGTAGACAGATGCCAGGGTTTTGTGCATTTCAGGGCCATGATTAAATATGGATCTATGAAAGTGACATAAAGCCTTAAACTGAATTATTTTATCCACTGGAAGCCAATGTAGTGATGAAATTGCGGCCCGTATAGAGTGATGTTTAGGGGTATTTAGAAGTAAACGTGCGGCTGCATTTTGCACCCTCTGCAACCTCTGGATAACATATCTTGGTGCTCCTACAAACAATGCATTGCCATAATCGAGACGGGAGCCTATTAGTGCCTGGATAACCAGTCTCCTAGCAAGTGGTGGAAGTATTGTTAGAACCTTCCTCAGAGTTCTATTACACTTCCTTCTCCACCCTACACAGCGTTTCTCTTCCCTGAACTGCAGCCTCTCTATTGGGCATTTCCTTTCTTTCCCTGCCATCTCACGGGTGTGCGTTTCCTGCAATCTAGCCCATCTGCTCTATGAATCTCATTCCACAGGCACACTTAGCACCAATTTAACTAATGTAACTAGACGTTCTCCGTGTTGAATTCACTAGTTACCTTGTTTGTTTTCCCGACACGGTTAGCACCATTTTAACTACTATAACTAGACGTTCTCCGTACCTAATTCACTGATTACTCTGTTTGCTTTCACGACACAGTCAATTGGGATTACACGGTATCATCTGTTTTGCTCTTTACTCTCCACTCGCTCGCGTTTGCATGTACAAGCACTTATCTAAAGCAGATCACGGGTACACTATAACTTTGTCAATACAACATAGGCCTATTTCCCTAGGTTAACTTTACATACCAGTATGTATTGATTACTGTTTTACAGCCTTGATAAAGTCACTTGTGTGACGAAACACGTGTTGGCTGTTTCCTGTAAGACGATACAAACCTACGCCTGTGAATAAAGACTCTTTCAACACCAACCCGGAATCATCGCTTTTCTCTCCGCTTCTGGATTCACACTACCGGGGTTACTTTTTCCCAAAAACGCTTATGGACTCCACTTCTCTGTGTGCCTTGGTCAACTTGCACTTATTGTCATTGTGTATCATGGTACACAATTCTCTGTGCCCACTAGGGTAGTAGGGCACCCGACCAAGTGGCACCAATTTCTTATTTACTTTGTTGCTTAGTACGAATTGTTACGGTACGGAGGTGCGGCATCTTCACCGCTACTACCCCTGTCCATCATTGAGTTTCAGTTTACTTCCTGACATCCAAGTCGCAACTGCTTTCAGACATGGACCCAATGCTGTACCCATGTCCAGATAAGAATTAGAAAAGGAGACAATCAGTTGAGTGTCATCTGCGTAGGACACCAACTTCAGTCCATATGATTCAATGATTTCTGCTAGAGGTCGCATGTAGACATTAAAAAGTAGTGGGCTCAGAGCAGACCCTGTGGAACTCCACAGTTGCTGAGGGTACGCCTAGAAGTACACGATCTATCTAGGACCTGGAAGGATCTTCCATGAATAAACGAGAGAATCCACTCCAGTGCGACTCCTGAGATGCCACATCCTTGTAATCTTTCTTTAAGAATATTCAAATCAACAGTGTCGAACGCCGCACTCAAATCTAATAGGATGATGGCGGTTTCCATTCATTTATCCATCCTCTTTTAAGCTTCTTCTGTAATCGCAACCAAGGCGGTTTCCGTCCCATGTCATGGTCTGAAACCCATCTGAGTGGGATGTAGAAGTTTTTTTTCTTCCAGAAGAGTTGATAACTGAGTATGTATATACTTTTCTGTTATTTTGGCCATTATAGGTAGCAAAGAAATTGGTCTGTAATTGGACAGTATTTTTGGGTCCAGATTAGGTTTTTTCAAAAGAGGCTTGACAATAGCCCATTTCCAAGAATCGGGTACAGTGCCAGAGGCTAGCGAGGTATTAATGAGATTTGTAATTACCGGACCTAACACTGGAATTCCCAGACAGAGAATCTGTGGGGGAGCAGGATCGAGTGGGGAGCCCTATTTAGTTGAACCCAGTAATCTAGTCACTATGTCCAAGCTAATAGGAATAAAATTTGTTAAAACAATTTCAGTTTCCTTCCTGACCTCCAAGTTGACTACCACCTGATCTATAATCTGGGTGTCAGGAAAAGAAACATAAATGTCCTGAAAAATGTAAAAATTAAGTCTTACGTGATACTACATATTTCTGGTCCTCCCAGATGGCGTGTCCCACCTAAGTAGTGAGTGTTTGAACCACAGCAGTGTTCTTGGCTTTAAAATGAGCTATACTGTATTTCAGTTGAGGAAGCAAACACTTCATGACTAATTGGAATGTTAATAACAGTCACGATTAAAAGTAGCCAGAGCACTAGTTAAATTCTGTTTGCCTCTCAGGCAACAATAATATCTATTTAAAAAGTTACTTTTCCACTACAGATATAAAATTTCTGTTTTTACGATTGAACTAGTGTAGGAAGCTGGCCTGGTGTGCGGTGGGTACCTAAGGTACTTACACCTTATATCAGGTCCAGGTATCCCCCATTAGTGTAGTGTAGACAGTGTCTAGAAGCCAGGGTCTCTAGAGGTAGCTGTGGATGAGGAGCCAAGGCTTATCTAGGAGACATGCAAAGCTCATGCAATACCATTGTAGTCACACAGCACTTACACACATGAAAAAAACAGTGTGTTCCAAAAAAAAAAAAAGGTTCTTTTATTTTAGTGACACAATTACCAAAAGGTACTAGAGAGACAACCCTCCAATAGGAGGTAAGTAACACACTAGATGTGTACACTAGTAATCAGAAATAGGCATACAAAACAATGCAAATTCAAATAGGCAATAGTGACCCTAGCGGGAGCCCAAACCATATACTAAAAAAATGGAATGCGAATGCCGGACCCCCACCTAGGTAAGTGGAATGCGAAGAGGGGAGCTGTGGGATCAGGGGGAACTAGGAAACCCCAAAGGTAAGTGCCACAATACCCCCCCAGATACCAGGAAGAAAGGAGTAAGTTACTGGTTTTTCCCCAAACCACCCAAAAGGATGAAAAAGAAGATAATGCAACACCCAGACAAGACAGAAAGAAACCAGCTGTGGATTCCTGAAGAGGAAGACCTGTTGAAGAAGGGGACCAAGTCCAAAGTCCAGCGGGAGCAGGAGCTACTACCCACCCAGCTGTGACTGCAGGAGTTGGTCGATGGTAGGACGAAGACTGTCAGGAATGCACCCCTGGAGCAGGCGAAGAGCTCTTGGGGGATGCAGTTGACATCCCATACCGGTTGGATGATTGCAGTTGGTCAGTGATGTGGAAAAGCCACCAACAAGCCTTGGCAAAGGCAGAAGTCGCGGTAAAACAAAAGTGGAGCTGCTGGGGCCCAGCAAGGTCCAGGAGAACTCAACCCACGAGGGTAATCTTAGGGGGACCCTCAACAAGGCAGAGAGTCCACAGAAGAAGTGGCATCCCCCCACAGGAGACCCACTGGACAAGGAACCCGGAGTCACAGAAGAGCCCACGCAGCACAACTGAAGAAAGGTCCTATGCCGCAGGAGAAGCACGCAGAGGGCTGTGCATCGCAGGAAGGAGTGCTGAGGGCTGGGGCTACACATAGCCTGAAGATCCCTTGGAGGAGATGCCAACAAGCCTTGGTAGCTGCAAGAGACGTGCTGCATGATGGGTACTGTCCTCCGTAGGCAGGCAAGGGCTTACCTCCACCAAAGTTGGACAGCTGGCAGAGAGTACCAAGATGACTAGTCTGGACCACTGCCTGTGATGCAGGATCCAAGCAGCTCAGGATGAGAGGAGATCCATGCAGCCAGTCATCGCTGCAGTTGGTGCCTGCAGATGCAGAGGAGTGACTCCTTCACTTCAAGGGAGATTCCTTCTTCCTTCTCGTGCAGATTGAAGACTTGCCACCCTCAGAGGATGCACAGCCGGGGAAATGTTGCAGAAGCTGGAAGGAGCAGTGGAAACAATGTTGCAAGCAGAGTCTTTGTCGTGGATGCAGATTGTCGGTTCCTGGAGAGTCCAGTCGTGGTTCCAGTGGCTAGAAGTAGAGGTTGCAGAGGAGTCCTGATGAAATCTTACAAGCCGAACCTGAGGACCAACCCAAGAGACCCTAAATAGCACTGAAAGGGGGATTGGTCACGTAGCCAGGTGAGCACCTATCAGGAGGGGGCTCTGATGTCACCTACCTGACCTGGCCACTCAGATGCTCCCAGTGGTCCCTGTCAACCTTGGATTCAAGATGGCAGAACCTAGGGACCCTCTGGAGGAGCCCAGGGCACCATCCCTCGGGTGGTGATGGACACGGGAGTGGGCACTCCCCTTTCCATTGTCCAGTTTCGCGCCAGAGCAGGGACTGGAGGGCTCTGAACTGGTGTAGACTGGTTTATGCATGGAGGGTATAGGAGGCTGGCCTGGTGTGTGGTGGGTACCTATGGTACTTACACCTTATACCAGGCCCAGTTATCCCTTATTAGTGTAGTATAGTCAGTGTCTAGAAGCCAGGATCTCTAGAAGTAGCTGTGGATGAGCAGCCAAAGCTTATCTAGGAGACATGCAAAGCTCATGCAATACCACTGCAGTCACACAGTACTCACACACATGAAAGAAATCACTCAGTGTTACAAAAATAAAGGTACTTTTTAGTGACACAAATACCAAAAATACCATAGAGACTACACTCCCTTAGGAGGTAACACATGTTATGTACACTAGTATGCAGAAATAGGCATAAAACAGTTAGAAAATAGTGCAAATAGTGAAAGTCACAATAGTTAGAAATAGGCCTAGGGGGAGCACAAACCATGTACTAAAAGTGTGATGCGAAAGCCGGTCCCCCACCTACGTAAGTGTAGTGTGTAGAGGGGAACTGAGAGTACTAGGAAAGCCCAAAGGTAAGTACCACAACCCACTCCAGCGACCAGGAAAGCAGCAGTAAAACACTGTAATTTCCCCTGATCACACAAAAAGGAGAGACGAATTATGCAAATCCCAGAAGACACTGCAAGACACCAACAGTGGATTCCTGGACAAGAAGATCTGTGGAAGAAGGGGACCAAGACCAAGAAGCACACCAGAGTCCAGGAAGGGCAGGAGCCCCTACCCAAAAGGATGAAGGTGTAAAAGATGAACCACCGGGGAAGAAGATGAGTAAGCACTACACCAAAGAAGATGAAGTCGGGTTCCTGGAGGATGCAGGTGATGTCCCATGCCAGAAGGAGGATTGCAGTCGGGTTTCCGTCTTCTGGTCCTGCTAACAAGCCTTGGCACATGCAAAGCTTGCGGTTAGCGGAAAGTGGAGCTGCCGGGGACCAGGTGGACTCTACCGAGGAGGGGGAATCAGAGGGGGCACTCAGCGACACAGAGAGAACCTACAGAAGCCCAGGCAGCACCCATAGGAGTCCCACAGGATGGGGACACAAATGTTGCAAAAAAGGCCCACGCAGCACTATGAAGAAGGCTCCCATGCTGTCGGAGAACCACTAAGGGAGCTGTGCGTCACAGGAAGGAGTGCTTGGGGCTGGAGCCTCAGGATGCCTCTCGTTCAAAGGATGCCAACAAGCCTTGGCAGCTGCAAAGGACGCAGTGCACGGGGGTACTGTCCTGCGAGGGCAGGCAAGGGCTTACCTCCAC
Source organism: Pleurodeles waltl (assembly GCF_031143425.1). Lineage (NCBI taxonomy): Eukaryota > Metazoa > Chordata > Amphibia > Caudata > Salamandridae > Pleurodeles > Pleurodeles waltl. Next base: position 207,194,682 of record NC_090441.1, read on the forward strand.
CCAAGTTGGACAGCTGGAAGAGAGGACCGTCAGGACCACTTCAGTTCACCACCTGTGTTGCAGGATCCATGCAGCTCAGCAGGAGAAGGGATCCACACAGCCAGTCATCATCGCAGTTGGTGCCTGCAGAGGCAGGGGAGTGACTCCTTCACCCCAAGGGAGATTCCTTTTTCCTTCTGATGCAGGCTAAAGACAGGCTGTCTTCAGAGGATGCACGACCGGGTAAATGTTGCAGTTGCTGGAAGGAGCCAGAGATACAATACTATAGAAGGTGTCTTGCTTCTTTGTTGCAGCTTGTAAGGGAGGAGGCAGGAAGCACTATTCCACCCTGCGAGGTTGCCAGAGGGCGCAGGACCCCATACCTGGGCCCTAGTGTCACTGGAAAGAAGTGGGGAGTGCCATCTCACTTCCCTGAGCAGGCCGGAAGGCCGCCACATCCAGTACGTCTGCCCACGAGAGTGGGCAGACCAGAAGGAGGAGCCAGCTGCTGTGGCAGCACACCAAGGTATTGGCCGCGCATGGAGCCGGCGGGAGTCGCTGGGGATGGCTGCCCGAGCTGCTCCTCAACGAATGCCAGCACATGGGGTGTCTGGGTGGGACCGGACTCCCTTAAATTAAATGAAACTCCGGTGTGAGGCCACAAAAGGAAAACATGGAAGATTGGAGGAGCTCTCTCCAGTGCAGAGGGAGAGCTGCTAATCAAATATGCACACTACTGGAGGAGTGCCCCATAATGCCATTCCCTAATCGGAGTCGCAATTTTAGGGAATCGCTGAAAATTGCAGTTCCCTAAAATGGGACTGCGATGCCTTTCATACATTGTGAAAAGCTATTTTGCATCCACAAACGATGGACTTTTGCGATTCACGCTGCTTGCAAATCCAAACTAGTTTTATACATCTGGCCCTAAGTGATGTCATTTTTATGTTGAATGCCTCAATGTGGAATATGATTACATTTAGCAAACACCCATCATGGGTGTGGTTGGACTGCATAGATCATGCTGAGAGTAATCATAACAGCACAGATCATTCCAACATGCCTAATAGATGTACTTTATTGCAAGTATTAGGTGCTCTCACTCCAAGTTACAGTCAAATACTGCATTGGAGTACAATGGAAGGTTTTGCCATGTGGGTTGTTGGTCTATATCTCTCTTTGAGAGAGACAAGAATCATTGCTCCTGTGCTATGCAGCACTCCACATCTACTTAATGAAGGCCATGGGTTAGTTAATGCACACAGCATCGGAACTTTTGAAAAGGTGAATGAGCTAGCTGTTCTCACACCAGTGACATAGGGTAAAATGTAGGGGTGAGTGGAACTCTTGGACTTTCACTCCACACAAATCCGCTGAGTTACATAAAATCTCTGAGATGCCACGAAGTTCCGCCAATGGGTGGAAATATGCATGTCGCACTGCAATTTAGCATAAGTAGAGTGATCATCACAGGAAAATGAACATGTACAGGCCATTCGAGTTGTTATTGCTGCCGCTCCAGTAGAAAAGCTACTCAAGCAGCAGCAAATCTACCAGAGAAGCAGCCCTCTGATTGCAACAGCTCGCTGGAACCAACAATAGCCTGTGTTACAAAATGGCGCTAGTGGACACCAAATCTCTCTCATGCTTGCATTTCTGGAGCCTTGCAGGAAAAAATTCAGCCACGCTGTGATTGATGGAATTTGCCCAGAACTCCATATTGCAAGAGTAACACGGAGTTGCCAAATTCTGCCATTTATGCTGGCGGAATGAAACATTCCGCCCACCCCTAGTAAAAAAAAATCACCACTACTGATCACTACATGGTATGCTGCCACCAGTGCGCTTGTGCTGCTGAACGCCTGGTGAAGTTGGTACCCTTTCACCACTATGAGGTTAGCACTTTGGGCACCTCTCCTGGTCCAACAAGACTGTAATCTTCGAGACAGGCCTATTTTGTGATACACCCGCATGATCAGTGTTTGCTCATGATAAAGAAAATCAGCATTAGGGATCCAGACAGTAGTACAGTTTGGCCATCAGAGCAGGGGTACATGTCTCTTACCATACAGAGGACTTTTCTGCCCCAACACACACTTTCCAACTACAGACTCATCTCCTTCCTACTTTAGCTAGCAAAGGTCTTAGAGGAGTTAATAAACCAACATCTCACTGACTACCTCAGCTACCACAAGTTCCTTGCCACCACGCAGTTCAGATTCAGACCCAAAGACATTAGAGAAACAGCACCGATTGCCACCAAAGACAACATCTGCATGGTCCATGAGAAAGGAGACAGAGCAGCCCTCATTCTCCTAGACTTCTCTGCAGCATTTGACATGGTCTCACACCCCATCTTCATCAGGCACCTGCATGAGATTGGCATACATGGACTGGCACTCCGCTGGATCTGCTCCGCCTTAACAGGTAAAACACAAGCTGTCAGCCTGGCAACTTACTACTCTGAAGCCCACAAACTCATCTGCAGAATGCTACAAGGTTTAGCGCTCAGTACGCCACTTTTCAATGCATACATGATCCCTCTGGCCAACGTAATCCATACACACAACATCAACATCCTCTCCTATGCCTGCTACACCCAACTCACTTGTCTGCATGACCAAACTCACCAATTGGATGAAAGCCAACTGTCTCAAGTTCAACACCGACAAGAAAGAAGTAGTGATCGTCAGCAAGAACACCTCATCATGGGACACTGACTGGGGGCGGGCTGAACTCGGACCTACACTCACACCAAGAGCCCATAATAGGAACTGTGGAATAATCAACAGGAAACTGGACTGCACAAGTCAACACCATCACTGCATCCTGCTTCCACACCCTGAAGTTTCAGAGGAAAATCTTCAAATGGCTCCCAAGCAACACTAGAATAACACCCTAGTCACAAGCAAGTAGGACTATGGAAATACGCTCTATGCTGGGATCACCAACAACTCACTAGAAGACTACAAAGCCATCCAGAACTCGGCATTGAGTTTCATCCTCAACCTCCCACACAGAACTCACATCGAACCACACATCTGGAAGCTCCACTAGCTCCTGATACACACACGAGCTCAATTCAAACTCCTCATACACACACACAAGGCACTGCACAATTCAAGCTCCACCAACATAGACATGGACCTATAAAGACTCTGGGCCGAATTTACAAGGCCCTTTGCACCACCGGAGCTGAACTTTTTGTGATGCTCTGGTGGCGCTGTGCACTGCGCCGTATTTACAAAAAGTGGCTTAACCGGTTCTGTGCCGAGGACGTAGTGGTTACGTCCTTCAGCACAGTGCTGCTGTGCCGAGGACGTAACCACTACGTCCTCGGCACACAGCCCAGAGGGAGCGCTCTTGCTCCCTCTGTGTGCTTCCCCCCACACCCCCAAAGTCAGGGATGGAAGGGGAAGCCCTTCCCCTTCCACCCCTGACCCCCCACCCCCCTGTGACGTCAGCGCGCGCGCGCGTGCTGATTAGTCACAGGGTCGCCCCCATCGCGCTGGAAGCTCTGCTTCCAGCGCGATTGAAAGAGAAATGCTCAGCATTTCTCTTTCAATCACGTGGGGGAGGCCCGGAGAGGCTTCAAAGGGAAGGAAATGTATTTCCTTCCCTTTGAAGTCTCTCCCAGCGTTTCAAAAGCCGGATTGCTGGCTTTTGAAACCCCACTAGACACCAGGGATTGTTTTTTTGGGAAATGGACATAAGGGAGCGACCCCTTGGGCAAGGGTCGCTCCCAGGAGGGGCATTTTTTTGGAAAGGCCTTTTCTGCCCCCCCCGGGGGCAGAAACCTCTAGGCACCAGGGATCATTTTTTTTTTTTCTTTTTGTTTTGTTTTGGTTCTGTTTTAGGTGGGGAGCGACCCCTTAGGCAAAGGTCGCTCCCCTAGGGGGGCAAATTATATTTAGGCCTTTTCTGCCCCCCTTGGGGGCAGATTGGCCTGTTTTGATGAGGCCAATCTGATTCCAAGGGGAGCAGAAACCACTAGACACCAGGGATTTATTTATTTTTTTGAAATGGACATAAGGGAGCGACCCCTTGGTCAAGGGTCGCTCCCAGGGGGGGACATTTTTTAGGAAGGCCTTTTCTGCCCCCATAGGCCAATCTGCCCCCAGGGGGGGCAGAAAGGGGGGCCCCCAGAGGGGTCCCAGGGATATATATATATTTTTCTTTTGTTTTTGTTAATGTCTTTGATTTAGGTGTGGGGAGTGACCCCTTAGGTAAGGGTCACTCCCATAGGGGGCAAATTATATTTAGGCCATTTCTGCCCCCCTTGGGGTAGATCAGCCTATTTTGATTAGGTTGATCTGCCCCCAAGGGGGGCAGAAACCACTAGGCACCAGGGATTTTTATTTATTTTTTGTTTTACAGATGGGGAGCGACCCCTTGGACAAGGGTCGCTCCACTGGAGGGGAAAATTGTATTTAGGCCATTTCTGCCTCCTTTGGGGGCAGATCGGACGATTTTTGCTATGCCAATCTGCCCCCAAGGGGGGCAGAAACCACTAGGCACCGGGGATTTTTTTTTTGGCGCCAATGTCACGCAGAGGGAGCGACCCCGTAGGCAAGAGTCGCTCTCAGCGGGGGGGGGGTTGGGAGGTGGGGGTTCAAATTTATTTCAGGCCATTTAGATTGGCCTATTGTTATTAGGCCGATCTGCCCCCAGGGGGGGCAGAAACCTCTAGGCGCCAGGGCAAATTATTATTTTTTGTTTGTTTTTTCAGAGATGGGGAGCAACCCATTAGGCAAGGGTCGCTCCTTTGGGGGGCAAATTGTATTTAGACCATTTCTGCACCCCTTGGGGGCAGATTGGCCGATTTTAGGTCAATCTGCCCTCAAGGGGGCAGAAACCACTAGGCACCGGGGATTTTTTTTTTGGGCGCCAATGTCACGCAGGGGGAGCGCCCCCACATAGGCAAGGGTCGCTCCCGGGGGAGGGTTGGGGGGGGCAAATTTATTTTAGGCCATTTCTGCCCCCCTGGGGCCGGCTGAGCTAGAGGCCAAAATCCACAGGTAGGCACTGTTTTCTATGAAAACAATGTGATGTGTCCACGTTGTGTTTTGGGCCATTTCCTGTTGCGGGCGTTAGGCCTACCCACTGGGTGGAAGGAAATTTGTGGCTCCTCTCAGATTCCAGAACTTTCTGTCACCGAAATGTGAGGAAAACGTGTTTCTTTAGCCACATTTTGAGGTTTGCAAAGGATTCTGGGTAACAGAACCTGGTCAGAGCCCCACAAGTCACCCCATCTCGGATTCCCCCTAGGTCTCTAATTTAAAAAAATGCACAGGTTTGGTAGGTTTCCCTAGGTGCCGGCTGAGCTAGAGGCCAAAATCTACAGGTAGGCACTTTGCAAAAAACACCTCTGTTTTCTTTAAAAAAATGTGATGTGTCCACGTTGCGTTTTGGGGAATTTCCTGTCACGGGCGCTAGGCCTACCCACACAAGTGAGGTATCATTTTTATCGGGAGACTTGGGGGAACGCTGGGTGGAAGGAAATTTGTGGCTCCTCTCAGATTCCAGAACTTTCCGCCACAGAAATGTGAGGAACATGTGTTTTTTTAGCCAAATTTTGACGTTTGCAAAGGATTCTGGGTAACAAAAACTGGTCCGAGCCACACAAGTCACCCCATATTGGATTCCCCTAGGTCTCTAGTTTTCAGAAATGCACAGGTTTGGTAGGTTTCCCTACGTGGCGGCTGAGCTAGAGTCCAAAATCTACAGGTAGGCACTTTACAAAAAACACCTCTGTTTTCTTTCAAAAATTTGGATGTGTCCACGTTGCGCTTTGGGGCGTTTCCTGTTGCGGGCGCTAGGCCTACCCAAACAAGTGAGGTACCATTTTTATCGGGAGACGTGGGGGAACGCTAGGTGGAAGGAAATTTGTGGCTCCTCTCAGATTCCAGAACTTTCTGCCACAGAATTGTGAGGAACATGTGTTTTTTTAGCCAAATTTTGAGGTTTCCAAAGGATTCTGGGTAACAGAACCTGGTCCGAGCCACACAAGTCACCCCATCTTGGATTCCCCTAGGTCTCTAGTTTTCAGAAATGCACAGGTTTGGTAGGTTTCCCTAGGTGGCGGCTGAGCTAGTGGCCAAAATCTACAGGTAGGCACTTTGCAAAAAACACCTCTGTTTTCGTTCAAAAATTTGGATGTGTCCACGTTGCGCTTTGGGGCGTTTCCTGTCGCGGGCGCTAGGCCTACCCACACAAGTGTGGTATCATTTTTACCGGGAGATGTGGGGGAATGCTGGGTGGAAGGAAATTTGTGGCTCCTCTCAGATTCCAGAACTTTCTGCCACAGAAATGTGAGGAACATGTGTTTTTTTAGCCAAATTTTGAGGTTTGCAAAGAATTCTGGGTAACAGAACCTGGTCCGAGCCACACAAGTCACCCCATATTGGATTCCCCTAGGTCTCTAGTTTTCAGAAATGCACAGGTTTGGTAGGTTTCCCTAGGTGGCGGCTGAGCTAGAGGCCAAAATCTACAGGCAGGCACTTTGCAAAAAACACTTCTGTTTTCTTTCAAAAATTTGGATGTGTCCACGTTGCGCTTTGGGGCGTTTCCTGTCGCGGGCGCTAGGCCTACCCACACAAGTGAGGTATCATTTTTATCGGGAGACTTGGGGGAACGCTGGGTGGAAGGAAATTTGTGGCTCCTCTCAGATTCCAGAACTTTCTGCCACAGAAATGTGAGGAACATGTGTTTTTTTTGCCAAATTTTGAGGTTTGCTAAGGATTCTGGGTAACAGAACCTGGTCCGAGCTACACAAGTCAACCCATCTTGGATTCCCCTAGGTCTCTAGTTTTCAGAAATGCACAGGTTTGGTAGGTTTCCCTAGGTGGCGACTGAGCTAGAGGCCAAAATCTACAGGTAGGCACTTTGCAAAAAACACCTCTGTTTTCGTTAAAAAATTTGGATGTGTCCACGTTGCGCTTTGGGGCGTTTTCTGTCGCGGCCGCTAGGCCTACCCACACAAGTGAGGTATAATTTTTGATCGGGAGACATGGGGGAACGCTGGGTAGAAGGAAATTTGTGGCTCCTCTCAGATTCCAGAACTTTCTGCCACAGAAATGTGAGGAACATGTGTTTTTTTAGCCAAATTTTGAGGTTTGCAAAGGATTCTGGGTAACAGAACCTGGTCCGAGCCACACAAGTCACCCCATCTTGGATTCCCCATGGTCTCTAGTTTTCAGAAATGCACAGGTTTGGTAGGTTTCCCTAGGTGGCGGCTGAGCTAGAGGCCAAAATCTACAGGTAGGCACTTTGCAAAAAACACATCTGTTTTCTTTAAAAAATTAGGATCTGTCCACGTTGCGCCATGGGGCGTTTCCTGTTGCGGGCGCTAGGCCTACCCACACAAGTGAGGTATCATTTTTATCGTGAGACGTGGGGGAACGCTGGGTGGAAGGAAATTTGTGGCTCCTCTCAGATTCCAGAACTTTCTGCCACAGAAATGTGAGGAACATGTGTTTTTTTAGCCAAATTTTGAGGTTTGCAAAGGATTCTGGGTAACAGAACCTGGTCCGAGCCACACAAGTCACCCCATCTTAGATTCAGCAAGGTGTCAGAAATGCACAGGTTTGGTAGGTTTCCCTAGGTGGTACGCCTGAGCTAGAGGCCAAAACCTACAGGTAGGCACTTTGCAAAAAACACCTCTGTTTTCTTTCAAAACTTTGGATGTGTCCACGTTGCGCTTTGGGGCGTTTCCTGTCGCGGGCGCTAGGTCTACCCACACAAGTGAGGTATCATTTTTATCGGGAGACGTGGGGGAACGCTGGGTAGAAGGAAATTTGTGGCTCCTCTCAGATTCCAGAACTTTCTGCCACAGAAATGTGAGGAACATGTGTTTTTTTAGCCAAATTTTGAGGTTTGCAAAGGATTCTGGGTAAGAGAACCTGGTCCGAGCCACACAAGTCACCCCATCTTGGATTCCCCATGGTCTCTAGTTTTCAGAAATGCACAGGTTTGGTAGGTTTCCCTAGGTGGCGGCTGAGCTAGAGGGCAAAATCTACAGGTAGGCACTTTGCAAAAAACACATCTGTTTTCTTTAAAAAATTGGGATCTGTCCATGTTGCGCCATGGGGCGTTTCCTGTCGCGGGCACTAGGCCTACCCACACAAGTGAGGTATCATTTTTATCGTGAGACGTGGGGGAACGCTGGGTGGAAGGAAATTTGTGGCTCCTCTAAGAATTCCAGAACTTTCTGCCACAGAAATGTGAGGAACATGTGTTTTTTTTAGCCAAATTTTGAGGTTTGCAAAGGATTCTGGGTAACAGAACCTGGTCCGAGCCACACAAGTCACCCCATCTTAGATTCCGCTAGGTCTCTAGTTCTCAGAAATGCACAGGTTTGGTAGGTTTCCCTAAGTGGTACGCCTGAGCTAGAGGCCAAAACCTACAGGTAGGGACTTTGCAAAAAACACCTCTGTTTTCTTTCAAAACTTTGGATGTGTCCACGTTGCGCTTTGGGGCGTTTCCTGTCGCGGGCGCTAGGCCTACCCACACAAGTGAGGTATCATTTTTATCGGGAGACGTGGGGGAACGCTGGGTGGAAGGAAATTTGTGGATTCTCTCAGATTCCAGAACTTTCTGTCACAGAAATGTGAGGAACATGTGTTTTTTTAGCCAAATTTTTAGGTTTGCAAAGAATTCTGGGTAACAGAACCTGGTCCGAGCCACACAAGTCACCCCATCTTGGATTCCCCTAGGTCTCTTGTTTTCAGAAATGCACAGGTTTGGTAGGTTTTCCTTGGTGGCGGCTGAGCTAGAGGCCAAAATCTACAGGTAGGCACTTTGCAAATAACACCTCTGTTTTCTTTCAAAACTTTGGATGTGTCCACGTTGCGCTTTGGGGCGTTTCCTGTCGCGGGCGCTAGGCCTACCCACACAAGTGAGGTATCATTTTTATCGGGAGACGTGGGGGAACACTGGGTGGAAGGAAATGTGTGGCTTCTCTCAGATTCCAGAACTTTCTGCCACAGAAATGTGAGGAACATGTGTTTTTTTAACCATATTTTGAGGTTTGCAAAGGATTCTGGGTAACAGAACCTGGTCCGAGCCAAACAAGTCACACCATCTTGGATTCCCCTAGGTCTCTAGTTTTCAGAAATGCACATGTTTGGTAGGTTTCCCTAGGTGGCGGCTGAGCTACAAGCCAAAATCTACAGGTTGGCACTTTGCAAAAAACACCTCTGTTTTCTTTAAAAAAAATGGATGTGTCCACGTTGCGCTTTGGGGCGTTTCCTGTCACGGGCGCTAGGCCTACCCACACAAGTGAGGTATCATTTTTATCGGGAGACTTGGGGGAACGCTGGGTGGAAGGAAATTTGTGGCTCCTCTCAGATTCCAGAACTTTCTGCCACAGAAATGTGAGGAACATGTGTTTTTTTAGCCAAATTTTTAGGTTTGCAAAGGATTCTGGGTAACAGAACCGGGTCCGAGCCACACAAGTCACACCATCTTGGGTTCCCCTAGGTCTCTAGTTTTCAGAAATGCACAGGTTTGGTAGGTTTCCCTAGGTGGCGGCTGAGCTACAAGCCAAAATCTACAGGTAGGCACTTTGCAAAAAACACCTCTGTTTTCTTTAAAAAAAATGGATGTGTCCACGTTGCGCTTTGGGGCGTTTCCTGTCACGGCCGCTAGGCCTACCCACACAAGTGAGGTATCATTTTTATCGGGAGACGTGGGGGAACGCTGGATGGAAGGAAATTTGTGGCTCCTCTCAGATTCCAGAACTTTCTGCCACAGAAATGTGAGGAACATGTGTTTTTTTAGCCAATTTTTGAGGTTTGCAAAGGATTCTGGTTAACAGAACCTGGTCGGAGCCACACAAGTCACCCCATCTTGGATTCCCCTAGGTCTCTAGTTTTCAGAAATGCACAGGTTTGGTAGGTTTTCCTTGGTGGCGGCTGAGCTAGACGCCAAAGTCTACAGGTAGGCACTTTGCAAAAAACCCCTCTGTTTTCTTTCAAAACTTTGGATGTGTCCACGTTGCGCTTTGGGGTGTTTCCTGTCGCGGGCGCTAGGCCTACCCACACAAGTGAGGTGTCATTTTTATCAGGAGACGTGGGGGAACGCTGGGTGGAAGGAAATTTGTGGCTTCTCGCAGATTCCAGAACTTTCTGCCACAGAAATGTGAGGAACATGTGTTTTTTTAGCCATATTTTGAGGTTTGCAAAGGATTCTGGGTAACAGAACCTGGTCCGAGCCAAACAAGTCACACCATCTTGGATTCCCCTAGGTCTCTAGTTTTCAGAAATGCACAGGTTTGGTAGGTTTCCCTAGGTGGCGGCTGAGCTACAAGCCAAAATCTACAGGTAGGAACTTTGCAAAAAACACCTCTGTTTTCTTTCAAAAAATGGATGTGTCTACGTTGCGCTTTGGGGCGTTTTCTGTCGCGGGCGCTAGGCCTACCCACACAAGTGAGGTATCATTTTTATCTGGAGACTTGGGGGAACGCTGGGTGGAAGGAAATTTGTGGCTCCTCTCAGATTCCAGAACTTTCTGCCACAGAAATGTGAGGAACATGTGTTTTCTTTAGCCAAATTTTGAGGTTTGCAAAGGATTTTGGGTAACAGAACCTGGTCCGAGCCACACAAGTCACACCATCTTGGATTCCCCTAGGTCTCTAGTTTTCAGAAATGCACAGGTTTGGTAGGTTTCCCTAGGTGGCGGCTGAGCTACAAGCCAAAATCTACAGGTAGGCACTTTGCAAAAAACACCTCTGTTTTCTTTCAAAAAAATGGATGTGTCCACGTTGCGCTTTGGGGCGTTTCCTGTCGCGGGCGCTAGGCCTACCCACACAAGTGAGGTATCATTTTTATCGGGAGACGTGGGGGAACGCTGGATGGAAGGAAATTCGTGGCTCCTCTCAGATTCCATAACTTTCTGCCACAGAAATGTGTGGAACATGTGTTTTTTTAGACAAATTTTGAGGTTTGCAAAGGATTCTGGGTAACAGAACCTGGTCCGAGCCACACAAGTCACCCCATCTTAGATTCCCCTAGGTCTCTAGTTTTCAGAAATGCACAGGTTTGGTAGGTTTCCCTAGGTGGCGGCTGAGCTAGAGGCCAAAATCTACAGGTAGGCACGTTGCAAAAAACACCTCTGTTTTCTTTCAAAACTTTGGATGTTTACACGTTGCGCTTTGGGGCGTTTCCTGTCGCGGGCGCTAGGCCTACCCACACAAGTGAGGTATCATTTTTATCGGGAGACGTGGGGAAACGCTGGATGGAAGGAAATTTGTGGCTCCTCTCAGATTCCAGAACTTTCTGCCACAGAAATGTGAGGAACGTGTTTTTTTAGCGAAATTTTAAGGTTTGCAAAGGATTCTGGGTAACAGAACCTGGTCCGAGCCACACAAGTCACCCCAACTTAGATTCCCCTAGGTCTCTAGTTTGCAGAAATGCACAGGTTTGGTAGGTTTCCCTAGGTGGCGGCTGAGCTAGAGGCCAAAATCTACAGGTAGGCACTTTGCAAAAAACACCTCTGTTTTCTTTCAAGACTTTGGATGTGTCCTCGTTGCGCTTTGGGGCGTTTCCTGTCGCGGGCGCTAGGCCTACCCACACAAGTGAGGTATCATTTTTATCGGGAGACGTGGGGGAACGCTGGGTGGAAGGAAATTTGTGGATTCTCTCAGATTCCAGAACTTTCTGCCACAGAAATGTGAGGAACATGTGTTTTTTTAGCCAACTTTTGAGGTTTGGAAAGGATTCTGGGTAACAGAACCTGATCCGAGCCACACAAGTCACCCCATCTTGGATTCCCCTAGGTCTCTAGTTTTCAGAAATGCAAAGGTTTGGTAGGTTTCCCTAGGCGGCGGCTGAGCTAGAGGCCAAAATCTACAGGTAGGCACTTTGCAAAAAACACCTCTGTTTTCTTTCAAAACTTTGGATGTGTCTTCATTGCGCTGTGGCACGTTTCCTGTCGCGGGCGCTAGGCCTACCCACACAAGTGAGGTATAATTTTTATTGGGAGACGTGGGGGAACGCTGGGTGGAAGGAAATTTGTGGCTCCTCTCAGATTCCAGAACTTTCTGCCACAGAAATGTGAGGAACATGTGTTTTCATTAGCCAAATTTTGAGGTTTGCAAAGGATTCTGGGTAACAGAACCTGGTCCGAGCCACACAAGTCACACCATCTTGGATTCCCCTAGGTCTCTAGTTTTCAGAAATGCACAGGTTTGGTAGGTTTCCCTAGGTGGCGGCTGAGCTACAAGCCAAAATCTACAGGTAGGCACTTTGCAAAAAACACCTCTGTTTTCTTTCAAAAAAATGGATGTGTCCACGTTGCGCTTTGGGGCGTTACCTGTCGCGGGCGCTAGGCCTACCCACACAAGTGAGGGATCATTTTTATCGGCAGACGTGGGGGAACGCTGGATGGAAGGAAATTTGTGGCTCCTCTCAGATTCCAGAACTTTCTGCCACAGAAATGTGAGGAACATGTGTTTTTTTAGACAAATTTTGAGGTTTGCAAAGGATTCTGGGTAACAGAACCTGGTCCGAGCCACACAAGTCACCCCATCTTAGATTCCCCTAGGTCTCTAGTTTTCAGAAATGCACAGGTTTGGTAGGTTTTCCTTGGTGGCGGCTGAGCTAGACGCCAAAATCTACAGGTAGGCACTTTGCAAAAAACACCTCTGTTTTCTTTCAAAACTTTGGATGTGTCCACGTTGCGCTTTGGGGTGTTTCCTGTCGCGGGCGCTAGGCCTACCCACACAAGTGAGGTGTCATTTTTATCGGGAGACGTGGGGGAACGCTGGGTGGAAGGAAATTTGTGGCTTCTCGCAGATTCCAGAACTTTCTGCCACAGAAATGTGAGGAACATGTGTTTTTTTAGCCATATTTTGAGGTTTGCAAAGGATTCTGGGTAACAGAACCTGGTCCGAGCCAAACAAGTCACACCATCTTGGATTCCCCTAGGTCTCTAGTTTTCAGAAATGCACAGGTTTGGTAGGTTTCCCTAGGTGGCGGCTGAGCTACAAGCCAAAATCTACAGGTAGGAACTTTGCAAAAAACACCTCTGTTTTCTTTCAAAAAATGGATGTGTCTACGTTGCGCTTTGGGGCGTTTTCTGTCACGGGCGCTAGGCCTACCCACACAAGTGAGGTATCATTTTTATCTGGAGACTTGGGGGAACGCTGGGTGGAAGGAAATTTGTGGCTCCTCTCAGATTCCAGAACTTTCTGCCACAGAAATGTGAGGAACATGTGTTTTCTTTAGCCAAATTTTGAGGTTTGCAAAGGATTTTGGGTAACAGAACCTGGTCCGAGCCACACAAGTCACACCATCTTGGATTCCCCTAGGTCTCTAGTTTTCAGAAATGCACAGGTTTGGTAGGTTTCCCTAGGTGGCGGCTGAGCTACAAGCCAAAATCTACAGGTAGGCACTTTGCAAAAAACACCTCTGTTTTCTTTAAAAAAAATGGATGTGTCCACGTTGCGCTTTGGGGCGTTTCCTGTCGCGGGCGCTAGGCCTACCCACACAAGTGAGGTATCATTTTTATCGGGAGACGTGGGGGAACGCTGGATGGAAGGAAATTCGTGGCTCCTCTCAGATTCCAGAACTTTCTGCCACAGAAATGTGTGGAACATGTGTTTTTTTAGACAAATTTTGAGGTTTGCAAAGGATTCTGGGAAACAGAACCTGGTCCGAGCCACACAAGTCACCCCATCTTAGATTCCCCTAGGTCTCTAGTTTTCAGAAATGCACAGGTTTGGTAGGTTTCCCTAGGTGGCGGCTGAGCTAGAGGCCAAAATCTACAGGTAGGCACGTTGCAAAAAACACCTCTGTTTTCTTTCAAAACTTTGGATGTTTACACGTTGCGCTTTGGGGCGTTTCCTGTCGCGGGCGCTAGGCCTACCCACACAAGTGAGGTATCATTTTTATCGGGAGACGTGGGGAAACGCTGGATGGAAGGAAATTTGTGGCTCCTCTCAGATTCCAGAACTTTCTGCAACAGAAATGTGAGGAACGTGTTTTTTTAGCGAAATTTTAAGGTTTGCAAAGGATTCTGGGTAACAGAACCTGGTCCGAGCCACACAAGTCACCCCATCTTAGATTCCCCTAGGTCTCTAGTTTGCAGAAATGCACAGGTTTGGTAGGTTTCCCTAGGTGGCGGCTGAGCTAGAGGCCAAAATCTACAGGTAGGCACTTTGCAAAAAACACCTCTGTTTTCTTTCAAGACTTTGGATGTGTCCTCGTTGCGCTGTGGGGCGTTTCCTGTCGCGGGCGCTAGGCCTACCCACACAAGTGAGGTATCATTTTTATCGGGAGACGTGGGGGAACGCTGGGTGGAAGGAAATTTGTGGATTCTCTCAGATTCCAGAACTTTCTGCCACAGAAATGTGAGGAACATGTGTTTTTTTAGCCAACTTTTGAGGTTTGGAAAGGATTCTGGGTAACAGAACCTGATCCGAGCCACACAAGTCACCCCATCTTGGATTCCCCTAGGTCTCTAGTTTTCAGAAATGCACAGGTTTGGTAGGTTTCCCTAGGCGGCGGCTGAGCTAGAGGCCAAAATCTACAGGTAGGCACTTTGCAAAAAACACCTCTGTTTTCTTTCAAAACTTTGGATGTGTCTTCATTGCGCTGTGGCACGTTTCCTGTCGCGGGCGCTAGGCCTACCCACACAAGTGAGGTATAATTTTTATTGGGAGACGTGGGGGAACGCTGGGTGGAAGGAAATTTGTGGCTCCTCTCAGATTCCAGAACTTTCTGCCACAGAAATGTGAGGAACATGTGTTTTCATTAGCCAAATTTTGAGGTTTGCAAAGGATTCTGGGTAACAGAACCTGGTCCGAGCCACACAAGTCACACCATCTTGGATTCCCCTAGGTCTCTAGTTTTCAGAAATGCACAGGTTTGGTAGGTTTCCCTAGGTGGCGGCTGAGCTACAAGCCAAAATCTACAGGTAGGCACTTTGCAAAAAACACCTCTGTTTTCTTTCAAAAAAATGGATGTGTCCACGTTGCGCTTTGGGGCGTTTCCTGTCGCGGGCGCTAGGCCTACCCACACAAGTGAGGGATCATTTTTATCGGCAGACGTGGGGGAACGCTGGATGGAAGGAAATTTGTGGCTCCTCTCAGATTCCAGAACTTTCTGCCACAGAAATGTGAGGAACATGTGTTTTTTTAGACAAATTTTGAGGTTTGCAAAGGATTCTGGGTAACAGAACCTGGTCCGAGCCACACAAGTCACCCCATCTTAGATTCCCCTAGGTCTCTAGTTTTCAGAAATGCACAGGTTTGGTAGGTTTCCCTAGGTGGCGGCTGAGCTAGAGGCCAAAATCTACAGGTAGGCACTTTGCAAAAAACACCTCTGTTTTCTTTAAAAAAAATTGGATGTGTCCACGTTGCGCTTTGGGGCGTTTCCTGTTGCGGGCGCTAGGCCTACCCACACAAGTGAGGTATAATTTTTATCGGGAGACGTGGGGGAACGCTGGGTGGAAGGAAATTTGTGGCTTCTCTCAGATTCCAGAACTTTCTGCCACAGAAATGTGAGGAACATGTGTTTTTTTAGCCAAATTTTGAGGTTTGCAAAGGATTCTGGGTAACAGAACCTGGTCCGAGCCACACAAGTCACCCCATCTTGGATTCCCCTAGGTCTCTAGTTTTCAGAAATGCACAGGTTTGGTAGGTTTCCCTAGGTGGCGGCTGAGCTAGAGGCCAAAATCTACAGGTAGGCACTTTGCAAAAAACACCTCTGTTTTCTTTCAAAACTTTGGATGTGTCCACGTTGCGCTTTGGGGCGTTTCCTGTCGCGGGCGCTAGGCCTACCCACACAAGTGAGGTATCATTTTTATCGGGAGACGTGGGGGAACGCTGGGTGGAAGGAAATTTGTGGATTCTCTCAGATTCCAGAACTTTCTGCCACAGAAATGTGAGGAACATGTGTTTTTTTAGCCAAATTTTGAGGTTTGCAAAGGATTCTGGGTAACAGAACCTGGTCCGAGCCACACAAGTCACCCCATCTTGGATTCCCCTAGGTCTCTAGTTTTCAGAAATGCACAGGTTTGGTAGGTTTTCCTTGGTGGCGGCTGAGCTAGAGGCCAAAATCTACAGGTAGTCCCTTTGCAAATAACACCTCTGTTTTCTTTCAAAACTTTGGATGTGTCCACGTTGCGCTTTGGGGCGTTTCCTGTCGCGGGCGCTAGGCCTACCCACACAAGTGAGGTATCATTTTTATCGGGAGACGTGGGGGAACACTGGGTGGAAGGAAATTTGTGGCTTCTCTCAGATTCCAGAACTTTCTGCCACAGAAATGTGAGGAACATGTGTTTTTTTAACCATATTTTGAGGATTGCAAAGGATTCTGGGTAACAGAACCTGGTCCGAGCCACACAAGTCACACCATCTTGGATTCCCCTAGGTCTCTAGTTTTCAGAAATGCACATGTTTGGTAGGTTTCCCTAGGTGGCGGCTGAGCTACAAGCCAAAATCTACAGGTTGGCACTTTGCAAAAAACACCTCTGTTTTCTTTAAAAAAAATGGATGTGTCCACGTTGCGCTTTGGGGCGTTTCCTGTCACGGGCGCTAGGCCTACCCACACAAGTGAGGTATCATTTTTATCAGGAGACTTGGGGGAACGCTGGGTGGAAGGAAATTTGTGGCTCCTCTCAGATTCCAGAACTTTCTGCCACAGAAATGTGAGGAACATGTGTTTTTTTAGCCAAATTTTTAGGTTTGCAAAGGATTCTGGGTAACAGAACCTGGTCCGAGCCACACAAGTCACACCATCTTGGATTCCCCTAGGTCTCTAGTTTTCAGAAATGCACAGGTTTGGTAGGTTTCCCTAGGTGGCAGCTGAGCTACAAGCCAAAATCTACAGGTAGGCACTTTGCAAAAAACACCTCTGTTTTCTTTCAAAAAAATGGATGTGTCCACGTTGCGCTTTGGGGCGTTTCCTGTCACGGCCGCTAGGCCTACCCACACAAGTGAGGTATCATTTTTATCGGGAGACGTGGGGGAACGCTGGATGGAAGGAAATTTGTGGCTCCTCTCAGATTCCAGAACTTTCTGCCACAGAAATGTGAGGAACATGTGTTTTTTTAGCCAATTTTTGAGGTTTGCAAAGGATTCTGGTTAACAGAACCTGGTCCGAGCCACACAAGTCACCCCATCTTGGATTCCCCTAGGTCTCTAGTTTTCAGAAATGAACAGGTTTGGTAGGTTTTCCTTGGTGGCGGCTGAGCTAGACGCCAAAATCTACAGGTAGGCACTTTGCAAAAAACACCTCTGTTTTCTTTCAAAACTTTGGATGTGTCCACGTTGCGCTTTGGGGCGTTTCCTGTCGCGGGCGCTAGGCCTACCCACACAAGTGAGGTGTCATTTTTATCGGGAGACGTGGGGGAACGCTGGGTGGAAGGAAATTTGTGGCTTCTCTCAGATTCCAGAACTTTCTGCCACAGAAATGTGAGGAACATGTGTTTTTTTAGCCATATTTTGAGGTTTGCAAAGGATTCTGGGTAACAGAACCTGGTCCGAGCCAAACAAGTCACACCATCTTGGATTCCCCTAGGTCTCTAGTTTTCAGAAATGCACAGGTTTGGTAGATTTCCCTAGGTGGCGCTGAGCTACAAGCCAAAATCTACAGGTAGGAACTTTGCAAAAAACACCTCTGTTTTCTTTCAAAAAAATGGATGTGTCCACGTTGCGCTTTGGGGCGTTTTCTATCGCGGGCGCTAGGCCTACCCACACAAGTGAGGTATCATTTTTATCGGGAGACTTGGGGGAACGCTGGGTGGAAGGAAATTTGTGGCTCCTCTCAGATTCCAGAACTTTCTGCCACAGAAATGTGAGGAACATGTGTTTTCTTTAGCCAAATTTTGAGGTTTGCAAAGGATTCTGGGTAACAGAACCTGGTCCGAGCCACACAAGTCACACCATCTTGGATTCCCCTAGGTCTCTAGTTTTCAGAAATGCACAGGTTTGGTAGGTTTCCCTAGGTGGCGGCTGAGCTACAAGCCAAAATCTACAGGTAGGCACTTTGCAAAAAACACCTCTGTTTTCTTTCAAAAAAATGAATGTGTCCACGTTGCGCTTTGGGGCGTTTCCTGTCGCGGGCGCTAGGCCTACCCACACAAGTGAGGTATCATTTTTATCGGGAGACGTGGGGGAACGCTGGATGGAAGGAAATTTGTGGCTCCTCTCAGATTCCAGAACTTTCTGCCACAGAAATGTGAGGAACATGTGTTTTTTTAGACAAATTGTGAGGTTTGCAAAGGATTCTGGGTAACAGAACCTGGTCCGAGCCACACAAGTCACCCCATCTTAGATTCCCCTAGGTCTCTAGTTTTCAGAAATGTACAGGTTTGGTAGGTTTCCCTAGGTGGCGGCTGAGCTAGAGGCCAAAATCTACAGGTAGGCACTTTGCAAAAAACACCTCTGTTTTCTTTCAAAACTTTGGATGTTTACAAGTTGCGCTATGGGGCGTTTCCTGTCGCGGGCGCTAGGCCTACCCACACAAGTGAGGTATCATTTTTATCGGGAGACGTGGGGAAACGCTGGATGGAAGGAAATTTGTGGCTCCTCTCAGATTCCAGAACTTTCTCCAAAGAAATGTGAGGAACGTGTTTTTTTAGCGAAATTTTAAGGTTTGCAAAGGATTCTGGGTAACAGAACCTGGTCCGAGCCACACAAGTCACCCCATCTTAGATTCCCCTAGGTCTCTAGTTTGCAGAAATGCACAGGTTTGGTAGGTTTCCCTAGGTGGCGGCTGAGCTAGAGGCCAAAATCTACAGGTAGGCACTTTGCAAAAAACACCTCTGTTTTCTTTCAAGACTTTGGATGTGTCCTCGTTGCGCTTTGGGGCGTTTCCTGTCGCGGGCGCTAGGCCTACCCACACAAGTGAGGTATCATTTTTATCGGGAGACGTGGGGGAACGCTGGGTGGAAGGAAATTTGTGGATTCTCTCAGATTCCAGAACTTTCTGCCACAGAAATGTGAGGAACATGTGTTTTTTTAGCCAACTTTTGAGGTTTGGAAAGGATTCTGGGTAACAGAACCTGGTCCGAGCCACACAAGTCACCCCATCTTGGATTCCCCTAGGTCTCTAGTTTTCAGAAATGCACAGGTTTGGTAGGTTTCCCTATGCGGCGGCTGAGCTAGAGGCCAAAATCTACAGGTAGGCACTTTGCAAAAAACACCTCTGTTTTCTTTCAAAACTTTGGATGTGTCTTCGTTGCGCTGTGGCGCGTTTGCTGTCGCGGGCGCTAGGCCTACCCACACAAGTGAGGTATAATTTGTATCGGGAGACGTGGGGGAACGCTGGGTGGAAGGAAATTTGTGGCTCCTCTCAGATTCCAGAACTTTCTGCCACAGAAATGTGAGGAACATGTGTTTTCTTTAGCCAAATTTTGAGGTTTGCAAAGGATTCTGGGTAACAGAACCTGGTCCGAACCACACAAGTCACACCATCTTGGATTCCCCTAGGTCTCTAGTTTTCAGAAATGCACAGGTTTGGTGGGTTTCCCTAGGTGGCGGCTGAGCTACAAGCCAAAATCTACAGGTAGGCACTTTGCAAAAAACACCTCTGTTTTCTTTCAAAAAAATTTATGTGTCCACGTTGCGCTTTGGTGCGTTTCCTGTCGCGGGCGCTAGGCCTACCCACACAAGTGAGGTGTCATTTTTATCGGGAGACTTGGGGGGAACGCTGGGTGGAAGGAAATTTGTGGCTCCTCTCAGATTCCAGAACTTTCTGCCACAGAAATGTGAGGAACATGTGTTTTCTTTAGCCAAATTTTGAGGTTTGCAAAGGATTCTGGGTAACAGAACCTAGTCCAAGCCATACAAGTCACACCATCTTGGATTCCCCTAGGTCTCTAGTTTTCAGAAATGCACAGGTTTGGTAGGTTTCCCTAGGTGGCGGCTGAGCTACAAGCCAAAATCTACAGGTAGGCACTTTGCAAAAAACACCTCTGTTTTCTTTAAAAAAAATGGATGTGTTCACGTTGCGCTTTGGGGCGTTTCCTGTCACGGCCGCTAGGCCTACCCACACAAGTGAGGTATCATTTTTATCGGGAGACGTGGGGGAACGCTGGATGGAAGGAAATTTGTGGCTCCTCTCAGATTCCAGAACTTTCTGCCACAGATATGTGAGGAACATGTGTTTTTTTAGCCAATTTTTGAGGTTTGCAAAGGATTCTGGGTAACAGAACCTGGTCCGAGCCACACAAGTCACACCATCCTGGATTCCCTTAGGTCTCTAGTTTTCAGAAATGCACATGTTTGGTAGGTTTCCCTAGGTGGCGGCTGAGCTACAAGCCAAAATCTACAGGTTGGCACTTTGCAAAAAACACCTCTGTTTTCTTTAAAAAAAATGGATGTGTCCACGTTGCGCTTTGGGGCGTTTCCTGTCACGGGCGCTAGGCCTACCCACACAAGTGAGGTATCATTTTTATCAGGAGACTTGGGGGAACGCTGGGTGGAAGGACATTTGTGGCTCCTCTCAGATTCCAGAACTTTCTGCCACAGAAATTTGAGGAACGTGTTTTTTTAGAGAAATTTTAAGGTTTGCAAAGGATTCTGGGTAACAGAACCTGGTCCGAGCCACACAAGTCACCCCATCTTAGATTCCCCTAGGTCTCTAGTTTGCAGAAATGCACAGGTTTGGTAGGTTTCCCTAGGTGGCGGCTGAGCTAGAGGCCAAAATCTACAGGTAGGCACTTTGCAAAAAACACCTCTGTTTTCTTTCAAGACTTTGGATGTGTCCTCGTTGCGCTTTGGGGTGTTTCCTGTCGCGGGCGCTAGGCCTACCCACACAAGTGAGGTATCATTTTTATCGGGAGACGTGGGGGAACGTTGGGTGGAAGGAAATTTGTGGATTCTCTCAGATTCCAGAACTTTCTGCCACAGAAATGTGAGGAACATGTGTTTTTTTAGCCAACTTTTGAGGTTTGGAAAGGATTCTGGGTAACAGAACCTGGTCCGAGCCACACAAGTCACCCCATCTTGGATTCCCCTAGGTCTCTAGTTTTCAGAAATGCACAGGTTTGGTAGGTTTCCCTAGGCGGCCGCTGAGCTAGAGGCCAAAATCTACAGGTAGGCACTTTGCAAAAAACACCTCTGTTTTCTTTCAAAACTTTGGATGTGTCTTTGTTGCGCTGTGGCGCGTTTCCTGTCGCGGGCGCTAGGCCTACCCACACAAGTGAGGTACAATTTTTATCGGGAGACGTGGGGGAACGCTGGGTGGAAGGAAATTTGTGGCTTCTCTCAGATTCCAGAACTTTCTGCCACAGAAATGTGAGGAACATGTGTTTTTTTAGCCAAATTTTGAGGTTTGCAAAGGATTCTGGGTAACAGAACCTGGTCCGAGCCACACAAGTCACACCATCTTGGATTCCCCTAGGTCTCTAGTTTTCAGAAATGCACAGGTTTGGTAGGTTTCCCTAGGTGGCGGCTGAGCTACAAGCCAAAATCTACAGGTAGGCCCTTTGCAAAAAACACCTCTGTTTTCTTTAAAAAAAATGGATGTGTCCACGTTGCGCTTTGGGGCGTTTCCTGTCGCGGGCGCTAGGCCTACCCACACAAGTGAGGTATCATTTTTATCGGGAGACTTGGGGGAACGCTGGGTGGAAGGAAATTTGTGGCTCCTCTCAGATTCCAGAACTTTCTGCCACAGAAATGTGAGGAACATGTGTTTTTTTAGCCAAATTTTGAGGTTTGCAAAGGATTCTGGGTAACAGAACCTGGTCCGAGCCACACAAGTCACCCCATCTTGGATTCCCCTAGGTCTCTAGTTTTCAGAAATGCACAGGTTTGATAGGTTTGCCTAGGCGGCGGCTGAGCTAGAGGCCAAAATCTACAGGTAGGCACTTTGCAAAAAACACCTCTGTTTTCTTTCAAAACTTTGGATGTGTCCATGTTGCGCTGAGGCGCGTTTCCTGTTGCGGGTGCTAGGTCTACCCACACAAGTGAGGTATCATTTTTATCGGGAGACGTGGGGGAACGCTGGGTGGAAGGAAATTTGTGGCTTCTCTCAGATTCCAGAACTTTCTGCCACAGAAATGTGAGGAACATGTGTTTTTTTAGCCAAATTTTGACGTTTGCAAAGGATTCTGGGTAACAGAACCTGGTCCGAGCCACACAAGTCACACCATCTTGGATTCCCCTAGGTCTCTAGTTTTCAGAAATGCACAGGTTTGGTAGGTTTCCCTAGGTGGCGGCTGAGCTACAAGCCAAAATCTACAGGTAGGCACTTTGCAAAAAACACCTCTGTTTTCTTTAAAAAAAATGGATGTGTCCACGTTGCGCTTTGGGGCGTTTCCTGTCGCGGGCGCTAGGCCTACCCACACAAGTGAGGTATCATTTTTATCGGGAGACTTGGGGGAACGCTGGGTGGAAGGAAATTTGTGGCTCCTCTCAGATTCCAGAACTTTCTGCCACAGAAATGTGAGGAACATGTGTTTTTTTAGCCAAATTTTGAGGTTTGCAAAGGATTCTGGGTAACAGAACCTGGTCCGAGCCACACAAGTCACCCCATCTTGGATTCCCCTAGGTCTCTAGTTTTCAGAAATGCACAGGTTTGATAGGTTTCCCTAGGTGGTGGCTGAGCTACAAGCCAAAATCTACAGGTAGGCAGTTTGCAAAAAACACCTCTGTTTTCTTTCAAAAAAATTGATGTGTCCACGTTGCGCTTTGGGGCATTTCCTGTCGCGGGCGCTAGGCCTACCCACACAAGTGAGGTATCATTTTTATCGGGAGACTTGGGGGAACGCTGGGTGGAAGGAAATTAGTGGCTTCTCAGATTCCAGAACTTTCTGCCACAGAAATGTGAGGAACATGTGTTTTTTTTTAGCCAAATTTTGAGGTTTGCAAAGGATTCTGGGTAACAGAACCTGATCCGAGCCACACAAGTCACCCCATCTTGGAATTCCCTATGTCTGTAGTTTTCAGAAATGCACAGGTTTGGTAGGTTTCCCTAGGCGGCGGCTGAGTTAGAGGCCAAAATCTACAGGTAGGCACTTTGCAAAAAACACCTCTGTTTTCTTTCAAAACTTTGGATGTGTCCACGTTGCGCTGTGGGGCGTTTCCTGTCGCGGGCGCTAGGCCTACCCACACAAGTGAGGTATCATATTTATCGGGAGACGTGGGGGAACGCTGGGTGGAAGGAAATTTGTGGCTTCTCTCAGATTCCAGAACTTTCTGCCACAGAAATGTGAGGAACATGTGTTTTTTTTAGCCAAATTTTGAGGTTTACAAAGGATTCTGGGTAATAGAACCTGGTCCGAGCCACACAAGTCACACTATCTTGGATTCCCCTAGGTCTCTAGTTTTCAGAAATGCACAGGTTTGGTAGGTTTCCCTAGGTGGCGGCTGAGCTACAAGCCAAAATCTACAGGTAGGCACTTTGCAAAAAAGACCTCTGTTTTCTTTAAAAAAAATGGATGTGTCCACGTTGCGCTTTGGGGCGTTTCCTGTCACGGCCGCTAGGCCTACCCACACAACTGAGGTATCATTTTTATCGGGAGACGTGGGGGAACGCTGGATGGAAGGAAATTTGTGGCTCCTCTCAGATTCCAGAACTTTCTGCCACAGAAATGTGAGGAACATGTGTTTTTTTAGCCAATTTTTGAGGTTTGCAAAGGATTCTGGGTAACAGAACCTGGTCCGAGCCACACAAGTCACCCCATCTTGGATTCCCCTAGGTCTCTAGTTTTCAGAAATGCACAGGTTTGGTAGGTTTCCCTAGGTGGCGGCTGAGCTACAAGCCAAAATCTACAGGTAGGCACTTTGCAAAAAACACCTCTGTTTTCTTTAAAAAAAATGGATGTGTCCACGTTGCGCTTTGGGGCGTTTCCTGTCGCGGGCGCTAGGCCTACCCTCACAAGTGAGGTATCATTTTTATCGGGAGACTTGGGGGAACGCTGGGTGGAAGGAAATTTGTGGCTCCTCTCAGATTCCAGAACTTTCTGCCACAGAAATGTGAGGAACATGTGTTTTCAATTAGCCAAATTTTGAGGTTTGCAAAGGATTCTGGGTAACAGAACCTGGTCCGAGCCACACAAGTCACACCATCTTGGATTCCCCTAGGTCTCTAGTTTTCAGAAATGCACAGGTTTGGTAGGTTTCCCTGGGTGGCGGCTGAGCTACAAGCCAAAATCTACAGGTTGGCACTTTGCAAAGAACACCTCTGTTTTCTTTAAAAAAAATGGATGTGTCCACGTTGCGCTTTGGGGCGTTTCCTGTCACGGGCGCTAGGCCTACCCACACGATTGAGGTATCATTTTTATCAGGAGACTTGGGGGAACGCTGGGTGGAAGGACATTTGTGGCTCCTCTCAGATTCCAGAACTTTCTGCCACAGAAATATGAGGAGCGTGTTTTTTTAGCGAAATTTTAAGGTTTGCAAAGGATTCTGGGTAACAGAACCTGGTCCGAACCACACAAGTCACACCATCTTGGATTCCCCTAGGTCTCTAGTTTTCAGAAATGCACAGGTTTGGTAGGTTTCCCTAGGTGGCGGCTGAGCTAGAGGCCAAAATCTACAGGTAGGCACTTTGCAAAAAACACCTCTGTTTTCTTTCAAAACTTTGGATGTGTCCACGTTGCGCTTTGGGGCGTTTCCTGTCGCGGGCGCTAGGCCTACCCACACAAGTGAGGTATCATTTTTATCGGGAGACGTGGGGGAACGCTGGGTGGAAGGAAATTTGTGGATTCTCTCAGATTCCAGAACTTTCTGCCACAGAAATGTGAGGAACATGTGTTTTTTTAGCCAAATTTTGAGGTTTGCAAAGGATTCTGGGTAACAGAACCTGGTCCGACCCACACAAGTCACCCCATCTTGGATTCCCCTAGGTCTCTAGTTTTCAGAAATGCACAGGTTTGGTAGGTTTTCCTTGGTGGCGGCTGAGCTAGAGGCCAAAATCTACAGGTAGTCCCTTTGCAAATAACACCTCTGTTTTCTTTCAAAACTTTGGATGTGTCCACGTTGCGCTTTGGGGCGTTTCCTGTCGCGGGCGCTAGGCCTACCCACACAAGTGAGGTATCATTTTTATCGGGAGACGTGGGGGAACACTGGGTGGAAGGAAATTTGTGGCTTCTCTCAGATTCCAGAACTTTCTGCCACAGAAATGTGAGGAACATGTGTTTTTTTAACCATATTTTGAGGATTGCAAAGGATTCTGGGTAACAGAACCTGGTCCGAGCCACACAAGTCACACCATCTTGGATTCCCCTAGGTCTCTAGTTTTCAGAAATGCACATGTTTGGTAGGTTTCCCTAGGTGGCGGCTGAGGTACAAGCCAAAATCTACAGGTTGGCACTTTGCAAAAAACACCTCTGTTTTCTTTAAAAAAAATGGATGTGTCCACGTTGCGCTTTGGGGCGTTTCCTGTCACGGGCGCTAGGCCTACCCACACAAGTGAGGTATCATTTTTATCAGGAGACTTGGGGGAACGCTGGGTGGAAGGAAATTTGTGGCTCCTCTCAGATTCCAGAACTTTCTGCCACAGAAATGTGAGGAACATGTGTTTTTTTAGCCAAATTTTTAGGTTTGCAAAGGATTCTGGGTAACAGAACCTGGTCCGAGCCACACAAGTCACACCATCTTGGATTCCCCTAGGTCTCTAGTTTTCAGAAATGCACAGGTTTGGTAGGTTTCCCTAGGTGGCAGCTGAGCTACAAGCCAAAATCTACAGGTAGGCACTTTGCAAAAAACACCTCTGTTTTCATTAAAAAAAATGGATGTGTCCACGTTGCGCTTTGGGGCGTTTCCTGTCACGGCCGCTAGGCCTACCCACACAAGTGAGGTATCATTTTTATCGGGAGACGTGGGGGAACGCTGGATGGAAGGAAATTTGTGGCTCCTCTCAGATTCCAGAACTTTCTGCCACAGAAATGTGAGGAACATGTGTTTTTTTAGCCAATTTTTGAGGTTTGCAAAGGATTCTGGTTAACAGAACCTGGTCCGAGCCACACAAGTCACCCCATCTTGGATTCCCCTAGGTCTCTAGTTTTCAGAAATGAACAGGTTTGGTAGGTTTTCCTTGGTGGCGGCTGAGCTAGACGCCAAAATCTACAGGTAGGCACTTTGCAAAAAACACCTCTGTTTTCTTTCAAAACTTTGGATGTGTCCACGTTGCGCTTTGGGGCGTTTCCTGTCGCGGGCGCTAGGCCTACCCACACAAGTGAGGTGTCATTTTTATCGGGAGACGTGGGGAAACGCTGGGTGGAAGGAAATGTGTGGCTTCTCTCAGATTCCAGAACTTTCTGCCACAGAAATGTGAGGAACATGTGTTCTTTTAGCCATATTTTGAGGTTTGCAAAGGATTCTGGGTAACAGAACCTGGTCCGAGCCAAACAAGTCACACCATCTTGGATTCCCCTAGGTCTCTAGTTTTCAGAAATGAACAGGTTTGGTAGATTTCCCTAGGTGGCGCTGAGCTACAAGCCAAAATCTACAGGTAGGAACTTTGCAAAAAACACCTCTGTTTTCTTTCAAAAAAATGGATGTGTCCACGTTGCGCTTTGGGGCGTTTTCTATCGCGGGCGCTAGGCCTACCCACACAAGTGAGGTATCATTTTTATCGGGAGACTTGGGGGAACGCTGGGTGGAAGGAAATTTGTGGCTCCTCTCAGATTCCAGAACTTTCTGCCACAGAAATGTGAGGAACATGTGTTTTCTTTAGCCAAATTTTGAGGTTTGCAAAGGATTCTGGGTAACAGAACCTGGTCCGAGCCACACAAGTCACACCATCTTGGATTCCCCTAGGTCTCTAGTTTTCAGAAATGCACAGGTTTGGTAGGTTTCCCTAGGTGGCGGCTGAGCTACAAGCCAAAATCTACAGGTAGGCACTTTGCAAAAAACACCTCTGTTTTCTTTCAAAAAAATGAATGTGTCCACGTTGCGCTTTGGGGCGTTTCCTGTCGCGGGCGCTAGGCCTACCCACACAAGTGAGGTATCATTTTTATCGGGAGACGTGGGGGAACGCTGGATGGAAGGAAATTTGTGGCTCCTCTCAGATTCCAGAACTTTCTGCCACAGAAATGTGAGGAACATGTGTTTTTTTAGACAAATTGTGAGGTTTGCAAAGGATTCTGGGTAACAGAACCTGGTCCGAGCCACACAAGTCACCCCATCTTAGATTCCCCTAGGTCTCTAGTTTTCAGAAATGTACAGGTTTGGTAGGTTTCCCTAGGTGGCGGCTGAGCTAGAGGCCAAAATCTACAGGTAGGCACTTTGCAAAAAACACCTCTGTTTTCTTTCAAAACTTTGGATGTTTACAAGTTGCGCTATGGGGCGTTTCCTGTCGCGGGCGCTAGGCCTACCCACACAAGTGAGGTATCATTTTTATCGGGAGATGTGGGGAAACGCTGGATGGAAGGAAATTTGTGGCTCCTCTCAGATTCCAGAACTTTCTCCAAAGAAATGTGAGGAACGTGTTTTTTTAGCGAAATTTTAAGGTTTGCAAAGGATTCTGGGTAACAGAACCTGGTCCGAGCCACACAAGTCACCCCATCTTAGATTCCCCTAGGTCTCTAGTTTGCAGAAATACACAGGTTTGGTAGGTTTCCCTAGGTGGCGGCTGAGCTAGAGGCCAAAATCTACAGGTAGGCACTTTGCAAAAAACACCTCTGTTTTCTTTCAAGACTTTGGATGTGTCCTCGTTGCGCTTTGGGGCGTTTCCTGTCGCGGGCGCTAGGCCTACCCACACAAGTGAGGTATCATTTTTATCGGGAGACGTGGGGGAACGCTGGGTGGAAGGAAATTTGTGGATTCTCTCAGATTCCAGAACTTTCTGCCACAGAAATGTGAGGAACATGTGTTTTTTTAGCCAACTTTTGAGGTTTGGAAAGGATTCTGGGTAACAGAACCTGGTCCGAGCCACACAAGTCACCCCATCTTGGATTCCCCTAGGTCTCTAGTTTTCAGAAATGCACAGGTTTGGTAGGTTTCCCTATGCGGCGGCTGAGCTAGAGGCCAAAATCTACAGGTAGGCACTTTGCAAAAAACACCTCTGTTTTCTTTCAAAACTTTGGATGTGTCTTCGTTGCGCTGTGGCGCGTTTGCTGTTGCGGGCGCTAGGCCTACCCACACAAGTGAGGTATAATTTTTATCGGGAGACGTGGGGGAACGCTGGGTGGAAGGAAATTTGTGGCTCCTCTCAGATTCCAGAACTTTCTGCCACAGAAATGTGAGGAACATGTGTTTTCTTTAGCCAAATTTTGAGGTTTGCAAAGGATTCTGGGTAACAGAACCTAGTCCAAGCCATACAAGTCACACCATCTTGGATTCCCCTAGGTCTCTAGTTTTCAGAAATGCACAGGTTTGGTAGGTTTCCCTAGGTGGCGGCTGAGCTACAAGCCAAAATCTACAGGTAGGCACTTTGCAAAAAACACCTCTGTTTTCTTTAAAAAAAATGGATGTGTTCACGTTGCGCTTTGGGGCGTTTCCTGTCACGGCCGCTAGGCCTACCCACACAAGTGAGGTATCATTTTTATCGGGAGACGTGGGGGAACGCTGGATGGAAGGAAATTTGTGGCTCCTCTCAGATTCCAGAACTTTCTGCCACAGATATGTGAGGAACATGTGTTTTTTTAGCCAATTTTTGAGGTTTGCAAAGGATTCTGGGTAACAGAACCTGGTCCGAGCCACACAAGTCACACCATCCTGGATTCCCCTAGGTCTCTAGTTTTCAGAAATGCACATGTTTGGTAGGTTTCCCTAGGTGGCGGCTGAGCTACAAGCCAAAATCTACAGGTTGGCACTTTGCAAAAAACACCTCTGTTTTCTTTAAAAAAAATGGATGTGTCCACGTTGCGCTTTGGGGCGTTTCCTGTCACGGGCGCTAGGCCTACCCACACAAGTGAGGTATCATTTTTATCAGGAGACTTGGGGGAACGCTGGGTGGAAGGACATTTGTGGCTCCTCTCAGATTCCAGAACTTTCTGCCACAGAAATGTGAGGAACGTGTTTTTTTAGCGAAATTTTAAGGTTTGCAAAGGATTCTGGGTAACAGAACCTGGTCCGAGCCACACAAGTCACCCCATCTTAGATTCCCCTAGGTCTCTAGTTTGCAGAAATGCACAGGTTTGGTAGGTTTCCCTAGGTGGCGGCTGAGCTAGAGGCCAAAATCTACAGGTAGGCACTTTGCAAAAAACACCTCTGTTTTCTTTCAAGACTTTGGATGTGTCCTCGTTGCGCTTTGGGGCGTTTCCTGTCGCGGGCGCTAGGCCTACCCACACAAGTGAGGTATCATTTTTATCGGGAGACGTGGGGGAACGTTGGGTGGAAGGAAATTTGTGGATTCTCTCATATTCCAGAACTTTCTGCCACAGAAATGTGAGGAACATGTGTTTTTTTAGCCAACTTTTGAGGTTTGGAAAGGATTCTGGGTAACAGAACCTGGTCCGAGCCACACAAGTCACCCCATCTTGGATTCCCCTAGGTCTCTAGTTTTCAGAAATGCACAGGTTTGGTAGGTTTCCCTAGGCGGCCGCTGAGCTAGAGGCCAAAATCTACAGGTAGGCACTTTGCAAAAAACACCTCTGTTTTCTTTCAAAACTTTGGATGTGTCTTTGTTGCGCTGTGGCGCGTTTCCTGTCGCGGGCGCTAGGCCTACCCACACAAGTGAGGTATAATTTTTATCGGGAGACGTGGGGGAACGCTGGGTGGAAGGAAATTTGTGGCTTCTCTCAGATTCCAGAACTTTCTGCCACAGAAATGTGAGGAACATGTGTTTTTTTAGCCAAATTTTGAGGTTTGCAAAGGATTCTGGGTAACAGAACCTGGTCCGAGCCACACAAGTCACACCATCTTGGATTCCCCTAGGTCTCTAGTTTTCAGAAAAGCACAGGTTTGGTAGGTTTCCCTAGGTGGCGGCTGAGCTACAAGCCAAAATCTACAGGTAGGCACTTTGCAAAAAACACCTCTGTTTTCTTTCAAAACTTTGGATGTGTCTTTGTTGCGCTGTGGCGCGTTTCCTGTCGCGGGCGCTAGGCCTACCCACACAAGTGAGGTATCATTTTTATCGGGAGACTTGGGGGAACGCTGGGTGGAAGGAAATTTGTGGCTCCTCTCAGATTCCAGAACTTTCTGCCACAGAAATGTGAGGAACATGTGTTTTTTTAGCCAAATTTTGAGGTTTGCAAAGGATTCTGGGTAACAGAACCTGGTCCGAGCCACACAAGTCACCCCATCTTGGATTCCCCTAGGTCTCTAGTTTTCAGAAATGCACAGGTTTGATAGGTTTGCCTAGGCGGCGGCTGAGCTAGAGGCCAAAATCTACAGGTAGGCACTTTGCAAAAAACACCTCTGTTTTCTTTCAAAACTTTGGATGTGTCCATGTTGCGCTGAGGCGCGTTTCCTGTCGCGGGCGCTAGGTCTACCCACACAAGTGAGGTATCATTTTTATCGGGAGACGTGGGGGAACGCTGGGTGGAAGGAAATTTGTGGCTTCTCTCAGATTCCAGAACTTTCTGCCACAGAAATGTGAGGAACATGTGTTTTTTTAGCCAAATTTTGAGGTTTGCAAAGGATTCTGGGTAACAGAACCTGGTCCGAGCCACACAAGTCACACCATCTTGGATTCCCCTAGGTCTCTAGTTTTCAGAAATGCACAGGTTTGGTAGGTTTCCCTAGGTGGCGGCTGAGCTACAAGCCAAAATCTACAGGTAGGCACTTTGCAAAAAACACCTCTGTTTTCTTTAAAAAAAATGGATGTGTCCACGTTGCGCTTTGGGGCGTTTCCTGTCGCGGGCGCTAGGCCTACCCACACAAGTGAGGTATCATTTTTATCGGGAGACTTGGGGGAACGCTGGGTGGAAGGAAATTTGTGGCTCCTCTCAGATTCCAGAACTTTCTGCCACAGAAATGTGAGGAACATGTGTTTTTTTAGCCAAATTTTGAGGTTTGCAAAGGATTCTGGGTAACAGAACCTGGTCCGAGCCACACAAGTCACCCCATCTTGGATTCCCCTAGGTCTCTAGTTTTCAGAAATGCACAGGTTTGATAGGTTTCCCTAGGTGGTGGCTGAGCTACAAGCCAAAATCTACAGGTAGGCAGTTTGCAAAAAACACCTCTGTTTTCTTTCAAAAAAATTGATGTGTCCACGTTGCGCTTTGGGGCATTTCCTGTCGCGGGCGCTAGGCCTACCCACACAAGTGAGGTATCATTTTTATCGGGAGACTTGGGGGAACGCTGGGTGGAAGGAAATTAGTGGCTTCTCAGATTCCAGAACTTTCTGCCACAGAAATGTGAGGAACATGTGTTTTTTTTTAGCCAAATTTTGAGGTTTGCAAAGGATTCTGGGTAACAGAACCTGATCCGAGCCACACAAGTCACCCCATCTTGGAATTCCCTAGGTCTGTAGTTTTCAGAAATGCACAGGTTTGGTAGGTTTCCCTAGGCGGCGGCTGAGTTAGAGGCCAAAATCTACAGGTAGGCACTTTGCAAAAAACACCTCTGTTTTCTTTCAAGACTTTGGATGTGTCCTCGTTGCGCTTTGGGGCGTTTCCTGTCGCGGGCGCTAGGCCTACCCACACAAGTGAGGTATCATTTTTATCGGGAGACGTGGGGGAACGTTGGGTGGAAGGAAATTTGTGGATTCTCTCAGATTCCAGAACTTTCTGCCACAGAAATGTGAGGAACATGTGTTTTTTTAGCCAACTTTTGAGGTTTGGAAAGGATTCTGGGTAACAGAACCTGGTCCGAGCCACACAAGTCACCCCATCTTGGATTCCCCTAGGTCTCTAGTTTTCAGAAATGCACAGGTTTGGTAGGTTTCCCTAGGCGGCCGCTGAGCTAGAGGCCAAAATCTACAGGTAGGCACTTTGCAAAAAACACCTCTGTTTTCTTTCAAAACTTTGGATGTGTCTTTGTTGCGCTGTGGCGCGTTTCCTGTCGCGGGCGCTAGGCCTACCCACACAAGTGAGGTATAATTTTTATCGGGAGACGTGGGGGAACGCTGGGTGGAAGGAAATTTGTGGCTTCTCTCAGATTCCAGAACTTTCTGCCACAGAAATGTGAGGAACATGTGTTTTTTTAGCCAAATTTTGAGGTTTGCAAAGGATTCTGGGTAACAGAACCTGGTCCGAGCCACACAAGTCACACCATCTTGGATTCCCCTAGGTCTCTAGTTTTCAGAAATGCACAGGTTTGGTAGGTTTCCCTAGGTGGCGGCTGAGCTACAAGCCAAAATCTACAGGTAGGCACTTTGCAAAAAACACCTCTGTTTTCTTTAAAAAAAATGGATGTGTCCACGTTGCGCTTTGGGGCGTTTCCTGTCGCGGGCGCTAGGCCTACCCACACAAGTGAGGTATCATTTTTATCGGGAGACTTGGGGGAACGCTGGGTGGAAGGAAATTTGTGGCTCCTCTCAGATTCCAGAACTTTCTGCCACAGAAATGTGAGGAACATGTGTTTTTTTAGCCAAATTTTGAGGTTTGCAAAGGATTCTGGGTAACAGAACCTGGTCCGAGCCACACAAGTCACCCCATCTTGGATTCCCCTAGGTCTCTAGTTTTCAGAAATGCACAGGTTTGATAGGTTTGCCTAGGCGGCGGCTGAGCTAGAGGCCAAAATCTACAGGTAGGCACTTTGCAAAAAACACCTCTGTTTTCTTTCAAAACTTTGGATGTGTCCATGTTGCGCTGAGGCGCGTTTCCTGTCGCGGGCGCTAGGTCTACCCACACAAGTGAGGTATCATTTTTTTCGGGAGACGTGGGGGAACGCTGGGTGGAAGGAAATTTGTGGCTTCTCTCAGATTCCAGAACTTTCTGCCACAGAAATGTGAGGAACATGTGTTTTTTTAGCCAAATTTTGAGGTTTGCAAAGGATTCTGGGTAACAGAACCTGGTCCGAGCCACACAAGTCACACCATCTTGGATTCCCCTAGGTCTCTAGTTTTCAGAAATGCACAGGTTTGGTAGGTTTCCCTAGGTGGTGGCTGAGCTACAAGCCAAAATCTACAGGTAGGCACTTTGCAAAAAACACCTCTGTTTTCTTTAAAAAAAATGGATGTGTCCACGTTGCGCTTTGGGGCGTTTCCTGTCGCGGGCGCTAGGCCTACCCACACAAGTGAGGTATCATTTTTATCGGGAGACTTGGGGGAACGCTGGGTGGAAGGAAATTTGTGGCTCCTCTCAGATTCCAGAACTTTCTGCCACAGAAATGTGAGGAACATGTGTTTTTTTAGCCAAATTTTGAGGTTTGCAAAGGATTCTGGGTAACAGAACCTGGTCCGAGCCACACAAGTCACCCCATCTTGGATTCCCCTAGGTCTCTAGTTTTCAGAAATGCACAGGTTTGATAGGTTTCCCTAGGTGGTGGCTGAGCTACAAGCCAAAATCTACAGGTAGGCAGTTTGCAAAAAACACCTCTGTTTTCTTTCAAAAAAATTGATGTGTCCACGTTGCGCTTTGGGGCATTTCCTGTCGCGGGCGCTAGGCCTACCCACACAAGTGAGGTATCATTTTTATCGGGAGACTTGGGGGAACGCTGGGTGGAAGGAAATTAGTGGCTTCTCAGATTCCAGAACTTTCTGCCACAGAAATGTGAGGAACATGTGTTTTCTTTAGCCAAATTTTGAGGTTTGCAAAGGATTCTGGGTAACAGAACCTAGTCCAAGCCATACAAGTCACCCCATCTTGGATTCCCCTAGGTCTCTAGTTTTCAGAAATGCACAGGTTTGGTAGGTTTCCCTATGCGGCGGCTGAGCTAGAGGCCAAAATCTACAGGTAGGCACTTTGCAAAAAACACCTCTGTTTTCTTTCAAAACTTTGGATGTGTCTTCGTTGCGCTGTGGCGCGTTTGCTGTCGCGGGCGCTAGGCCTACCCACACAAGTGAGGTATAATTTTTATCGGGAGACGTGGGGGAACGCTGGGTGGAAGGAAATTTGTGGCTCCTCTCAGATTCCAGAACTTTCTGCCACAGAAATGTGAGGAACATGTGTTTTCTTTAGCCAAATTTTGAGGTTTGCAAAGGATTCTGGGTAACAGAACCTAGTCCAAGCCATACAAGTCACACCATCTTGGATTCCCCTAGGTCTCTAGTTTTCAGAAATGCACAGGTTTGGTAGGTTTCCCTAGGTGGCGGCTGAGCTACAAGCCAAAATCTACAGGTAGGCACTTTGCAAAAAACACCTCTGTTTTCTTTAAAAAAAATGGATGTGTTCACGTTGCGCTTTGGGGCGTTTCCTGTCACGGCCGCTAGGCCTACCCACACAAGTGAGGTATCATTTTTATCGGGAGACGTGGGGGAACGCTGGATGGAAGGAAATTTGTGGCTCCTCTCAGATTCCAGAACTTTCTGCCACAGATATGTGAGGAACATGTGTTTTTTTAGCCAATTTTTTAGGTTTGCAAAGGATTCTGGGTAACAGAACCTGGTCCGAGCCACACAAGTCACACCATCCTGGATTCCCCTAGGTCTCTAGTTTGCAGAAATGCACAGGTTTGGTAGGTTTCCCTAGGTGGCGGCTGAGCTAGAGGCCAAAATCTACAGGTAGGCACTTTGCAAAAAACACCTCTGTTTTCTTTCAAGACTTTGGATGTGTCCTCGTTGCGCTTTGGGGCGTTTCCTGTCGCGGGCGCTAGGCCTACCCACACAAGTGAGGTATCATTTTTATCGGGAGACGTGGGGGAACGTTGGGTGGAAGGAAATTTGTGGATTCTCTCAGATTCCAGAACTTTCTGCCACAGAAATGTGAGGCACATGTGTTTTTTTAGCCAACTTTTGAGGTTTGGAAAGGATTCTGGGTAACAGAACCTGGTCCGAGCCACACAAGTCACCCCATCTTGGATTCCCCTAGGTCTCTAGTTTTCAGAAATGCACAGGTTTGGTAGGTTTCCCTAGGCGGCCGCTGAGCTAGAGGCCAAAATCTACAGGTAGGCACTTTGCAAAAAACACCTCTGTTTTCTTTCAAAACTTTGGATGTGTCTTTGTTGCGCTGTGGCGCGTTTCCTGTCGCGGGCGCTAGGCCTACCCACACAAGTGAGGTATAATTTTTATCGGGAGACGTGGGGGAACGCTGGGTGGAAGGAAATTTGTGGCTTCTCTCAGATTCCAGAACTTTCTGCCACAGAAATGTGAGGAACATGTGTTTTTTTAGCCAAATTTTGAGGTTTGCAAAGGATTCTGGGTAACAGAACCTGGTCCGAGCCACACAAGTCACACCATCTTGGATTCCCCTAGGTCTCTAGTTTTCAGAAATGCACAGGTTTGGTAGGTTTCCCTAGGTGGCGGCTGAGCTACAAGCCAAAATCTACAGGTAGGCACTTTGCAAAAAACACCTCTGTTTTCTTTAAAAAAAATGGATGTGTCCACGTTGCGCTTTGGGGCGTTTCCTGTCGCGGGCGCTAGGCCTACCCACACAAGTGAGGTATCATTTTTATCGGGAGACTTGGGGGAACGCTGGGTGGAAGGAAATTTGTGGCTCCTCTCAGATTCCAGAACTTTCTGCCACAGAAATGTGAGGAACATGTGTTTTTTTAGCCAAATTTTGAGGTTTGCAAAGGATTCTGGGTAACAGAACCTGGTCCGAGCCACACAAGTCACCCCATCTTGGATTCCCCTAGGTCTCTAGTTTTCAGAAATGCACAGGTTTGATAGGTTTGCCTAGGCGGCGGCTGAGCTAGAGGCCAAAATCTACAGGTAGGCACTTTGCAAAAAACACCTCTGTTTTCTTTCAAAACTTTGGATGTGTCCATGTTGCGCTGAGGCACGTTTCCTGTCGCGGGCGCTAGGTCTACCCACACAAGTGAGGTATCATTTTTATCGGGAGACGTGGGGGAACGCTGGGTGGAAGGAAATTTGTGGCTTCTCTCAGATTCCAGAACTTTCTGCCACAGAAATGTGAGGAACATGTGTTTTTTTAGCCAAATTTTGAGGTTTGCAAAGGATTCTGGGTAACAGAACCTGGTCCGAGCCACACAAGTCACCCCATCTTGGATTCCCCTAGGTCTCTAGTTTTCAGAAATGCACAGGTTTGATAGGTTTCCCTAGGTGGTGGCTGAGCTACAAGCCAAAATCTACAGGTAGGCAGTTTGCAAAAAACACCTCTGTTTTCTTTCAAAAAAATTGATGTGTCCACGTTGTGCTTTGGGGCATTTCCTGTCGCGGGCGCTAGGCCTACCCACACAAGTGAGGTATCATTTTTATCGGGAGACTTGGGGGAACGCTGGGTGGAAGGAAATTAGTGGCTTCTCAGATTCCAGAACTTTCTGCCACAGAAATGTGAGGAACATGTGTTTTTTTTTAGCCAAATTTTGAGGTTTGCAAAGGATTCTGGGTAACAGAACCTGATCCGAGCCACACAAGTCACCCCATCTTGGAATTCCCTAGGTCTGTAGTTTTCAGAAATGCACAGGTTTGGTAGGTTTCCCTAGGCGGCGGCTGAGTTAGAGGCCAAAATCTACAGGTAGGCACTTTGCAAAAAACACCTCTGTTTTCTTTCAAGACTTTGGATGTGTCCTCGTTGCGCTTTGGGGCGTTTCCTGTCGCGGGCGCTAGGCCTACCCACACAAGTGAGGTATCATTTTTATCGGGAGACGTGGGGGAACGTTGGGTGGAAGGAAATTTGTGGATTCTCTCAGATTCCAGAACTTTCTGCCACAGAAATGTGTGGAACATGTGTTTTTTTAGCCAACTTTTGAGGTTTGGAAAGGATTCTGGGTAACAGAACCTGGTCCGAGCCACACAAGTCACCCCATCTTGGATTCCCCTAGGTCTCTAGTTTTCAGAAATGCACAGGTTTGGTAGGTTTCCCTAGGCGGCCGCTGAGCTAGAGGCCAAAATCTACAGGTAGGCACTTTGCAAAAAACACCTCTGTTTTCTTTCAAAACTTTGGATGTGTCTTTGTTGCGCTGTGGCGCGTTTCCTGTCGCGGGCGCTAGGTCTACCCACACAAGTGAGGTATCATTTTTATCGGGAGACGTGGGGGAACGCTGGATGGAAGGAAATTTGTGGCTCCTCTCAGATTCCAGAACTTTCTGCCACAGAAATGTGAGGAACATGTGTTTTTTTAGCCAATTTTTGAGGTTTGCAAAGGATTCTGGGTAACAGAACCTGGTCCGAGCCACACAAGTCACCCCATCTTGGATTCCCCTAGGTCTCTAGTTTTCAGAAATGCACAGGTTTGGTAGGTTTCCCTAGGTGGCGGCTGAGCTACAAGCCAAAATCTACAGGTAGGCACTTTGCAAAAAACACCTCTGTTTTCTTTAAAAAAAATGGATGTGTCCACGTTGCGCTTTGGGGCGTTTCCTGTCGCGGGCGCTAGGCCTACCCTCACAAGTGAGGTATCATTTTTATCGGGAGACTTGGGAGAACGCTGGGTGGAAGGAAATTTGTGGCTCCTCTCAGATTCCAGAACTTTCTGCCACAGAAATGTGAGGAACATGTGTTTTTTTAGCCAAATTTTGAGGTTTGCAAAGGATTCTGGGTAACAGAACCTGGTCCGAGCCACACAAGTCACCCCATCTTGGATTCCCCTAGGTCTCTAGTTTTCAGAAATGCACAGGTTTGATAGGTTTGCCTAGGCGGCGGCTGAGCTAGAGGCCAAAATCTACAGGTAGGCACTTTGCAAAAAACACCTCTGTTTTCTTTCAAAACTTTGGATGTGTCCATGTTGCGCTGAGGCGCGTTTCCTGTCGCGGGCGCTAGGTCTACCCACACAAGTGAGGTATCATTTTTATCGGGAGACGTGGGGGAACGCTGGATGGAAGGAAATTTGTGGCTCCTCTCAGATTCCAGAACTTTCTGCCACAGAAATGTGAGGAACATGTGTTTTTTTAGCCAATTTTTGAGGTTTGCAAAGGATTCTGGGTAACAGAACCTGGTCCGAGCCACACAAGTCACCCCATCTTGGATTCCCCTAGGTCTCTAGTTTTCAGAAATGCACAGGTTTGGTAGGTTTCCCTAGGTGGCGGCTGAGCTACAAGCCAAAATCTACAGGTAGGCACTTTGCAAAAAACACCTCTGTTTTCTTTAAAAAAAATGGATGTGTCCACGTTGCGCTTTGGGGCGTTTCCTGTCGCGGGCGCTAGGCCTACCCTCACAAGTGAGGTATCATTTTTATCGGGAGACTTGGGAGAACGCTGGGTGGAAGGAAATTTGTGGCTCCTCTCAGATTCCAGAACTTTCTGCCACAGAAATGTGAGGAACATGTGTTTTCAATTAGCCAAATTTTGAGGTTTGCAAAGGATTCTGGGTAACAGAACCTGGTCCGAGCCACACAAGTCACACCATCTTGGATTCCCCTAGGTCTCTAGTTTTCAGAAATGCACAGGTTTGGTAGGTTTCCCTGGGTGGCGGCTGAGCTACAAGCCAAAATCTACAGGTTGGCACTTTGCAAAGAACACCTCTGTTTTCTTTAAAAAAAATGGATGTGTCCACGTTGCGCTTTGGGGCGTTTCCTGTCACGGGCGCTAGGCCTACCCACACAAGTGAGGTATCATTTTTATCAGGAGACTTGGGGGAACACTGGGTGGAAGGACATTTGTGGCTCCTCTCAGATTCCAGAACTTTCTGCCACAGAAATATGAGGAGCGTGTTTTTTTAGCGAAATTTTAAGGTTTGCAAAGGATTCTGGGTAACAGAACCTGGTCCGAGCCACACAAGTCACCCCATCTTAGATTACCCTAGGTCTCTAGTTTGCAGAAATGCACAGGTTTGGTAGGTTTCCCTAGGTGGCGGCTGAGCTAGAGGCCAAAATCTACAGGTAGGCACTTTGCAAAAAACACCTCTGTTTTCTTTCAAGACTTTGGATGTGTCCTCGTTGCGCTTTGGGGCGTTTCCTGTCGCGGGCGCTAGGCCTACCCACACAAGTGAGGTATCATTTTTATCGGGAGACGTGGGGGAACGTTGGGTGGAAGGAAATTTGTGGATTCTCTCAGATTCCAGAACTTTCTGCCACAGAAATGTGAGGAACATGTGTTTTTTTAGCCAACTTTTGAGGTTTGGAAAGGATTCTGGGTAACAGAACCTGGTCCGAGCCACACAAGTCACCCCATCTTGGATTCCCCTAGGTCTCTAGTTTTCAGAAATGCACAGGTTTGGTAGGTTTCCCTAGGCGGCGGCTGAGCTAGAGGCCAAAATCTACAGGTAGGCACTTTGCAAAAAACACCTCTGTTTTCTTTCAAAACTTTGGATGTGTCTTCGTTGCGCTGTGGCGCGTTTCCTGTCGCGGGCGCTAGGCCTACCCACACAAGTGAGGTATAATTTTTATCGGGAGACGTGGGGGAACGCTGGGTGGAAGGAAATTTGTGGCTCCTCTCAGATTCCAGAACTTTCTGCCACAGAAATGTGAGGAACATGTGTTTTCTTTAGCCAAATTTTGAGGTTTGCAAAGGATTCTGGGTAACAGAACCTGGTCCGAGCCACACAAGTCACACCATCTTGGATTCCCCTAGGTCTCTAGTTTTCAGAAATGCACAGGTTTGGTGGGTTTCCCTAGGTGGCGGCTGAGCTACAAGCCAAAATCTACATGTAGGCACTTTGCAAAAAAACCTCTGTTTTCTTTCAAAAAAATGGATGTGTCCACGTTGCACTTTGGGGCGTTTCCTGTCGCGGGCGCTAGGCCTACCCACACAAGTGAGGTATCATTTTTATCGGGAGACGTGGGGGAACGCTGGATGGAAGGAAATTTGTGGCTCCTCTCAGATTCCAGAACTTTCTGCCACAGAAATGTGAGGAACGTGTTTTTTCTAGCGAAATATTAAGGTTTGCAAAGGATTCTGGGTAACAGAACCTGGTCCGAGCCACACAAGTCACCCCATCTTAGATTCCCCTAGGTCTCTAGTTTGCAGAAATGCACAGGTTTGGTAGGTTTCCCTAGGTGGCGGCTGAGCTAGAGGCCAAAATCTACAGGTAGGCACTTTGCAAAAAACACCTCTGTTTTCTTTCAAGACTTTGGATGTGTCCTCGTTGCGCTTTGGGGCGTTTCCTGTCACGGGTGCTAGGCCTACCCACACAAGTGAGGTATCATTTTTATCGGGAGACGTGGGGGAACGCTGGGTGGGAGGAAATTTGTGGATTCTCTCAGATTCCAGAACTTTCTGCCACAGAAATGTGAGGAACATGTGTTTTTTTAGCCAACTTTTGAGGTTTGGAAAGGATTCTGGGTAACAGAACCTGGTCCGAGCCACACAAGTCACCCCATCTTGGATTCCCCTAGGTCTCTAGTTTTCAGAAATGCACAGGTTTGGTAGGTTTCCCTAGGCGGCGGCTGAGCTAGAGGCCAAAATCTACAGGTAGGCATTTTGCAAAAAACACCTCTGTTTTCTTTCAAAACTTTGGATGTGTCTTTGTTGCGCTGTGGCGCGTTTCCTGTCGTGGGCGCTAGGCCTACCCACACAAGTGAGGTATAATTTTTATCGGGAGACGTGGGGGAACGCTGGGTGGAAGGAAATTTGTGGCTTCTCTCAGATTCCAGAACTTTCTGCCACAGAAATGTGAGGAACATGTGTTTTTTTAGCCAAATTTTGAGGTTTGCAAAGGATTCTGGGTAACAGAACCTGGTCCGAGCCACACAAGTCACACCATCTTGGATTCCCCTAGGTCTCTAGTTTTCAGAAATGCACAGGTTTGGTAGGTTTCCCTAGGTGGCGGCTGAGCTACAAGCCAAAATCTACAGGTAGGCACTTTGCAAAAAACACCTCTGTTTTCTTTAAAAAAAATGGATGTGTCCACGTTGCGCTTTGAGGCGTTTCCTGTCGCGGGCGCTAGGCCTACCCACACAAGTGAGGTATCATTTTTATCGGGAGACTTGGGGGAACGCTGGGTGGAAGGAAATTTGTGGCTCCTCTCAGATTCCAGAACTTTCTGCCACAGAAATGTGAGGAACATGTGTTTTTTTAGCCAAATTTTGAGGTTTGCAAAGGATTCTGGGTAACAGAACCTGGTCCGAGCCACACAAGTCACCCCATCTTGGATTCCCCTAGGTCTCTAGTTTTCAGAAATGCACAGGTTTGATAGGTTTGCCTAGGCGGCGGCTGAGCTAGAGGCCAAAATCTACAGGTAGGCACTTTGCAAAAAACACCTCTGTTTTCTTTCAAAACTTTGGATGTGTCCATGTTGCGCTGAGGCGCGTTTCCTGTCGCGGGCGCTAGGTCTACCCACACAAGTGAGGTATCATTTTTATCGGGAGACGTGGGGGAACGCTGGGTGGAAGGAAATTTGTGGCTTCTCTCAGATTCCAGAACTTTCTGCCACAGAAATGTGAGGAACATGTGTTTTTCTAGCCAAATTTTGAGGTTTGCAAAGGATTCTGGGTAACAGAACCTTCTCCGAGCCACACAAGTCACACCATCTTGGATTCCCCTAGGTCTCTAGTTTTCAGAAATGCACAGGTGTGGTAGGTTTCCCTAGGTGGCGGCTGAGCTACAAGCCAAAATCTACAGGTAGGCAGTTTGCAAAAAACACCTCTGTTTTCTTTCAAAAAAATGGATGTGTCCACGTTGCGCTTTGGGGCGTTTCCTGTCGCGGGCGCTAGGCCTACCCACACAAGTGAGGTATCATTTTTATTGGGAGACTTGGGGGAACGCTGGGTGGAAGGAAATTTGTGGCTCCTCTCAGATTCCAGAACTTTCTGCCACAGAAATGTGAGGAACATGTGTTTTTTTAGCCAAATTTTGAGGTTTGCAAAGGATTCTGGGTAACAGAACCTGGTCCGAGCCACACAAGTCACCCCATCTTGGATTCCCCTAGGTCTCTAGTTTTCAGAAATGCACAGGTTTGATAGGTTTCCCTAGGTGGCGGCTGAGCTACAAGCCAAAATCTACAGGTAGGCAGTTTGCAAAAAACACCTCTGTTTTCTTTCAAAAAAATTGATGTGTCCACGTTGCGCTTTGGGGCATTTCCTGTCGCGGGCGCTAGGCCTACCCACACAAGTGAGGTATCATTTTTATCGGGAGACTTGGGGGAACGCTGGGTGGAAGGAAATTAGTGGCTTCTCAGATTCCAGAACTTTCTGCCACAGAAATGTGAGGAACATGTGTTTTTTTTTAGCCAAATTTTGAGGTTTGCAAAGGATTCTGGGTAACAGAACCTGATCCGAGCCACACAAGTCACCCCATCTTGGAATTCCCTAGGACTGTAGTTTTCAGAAATGCACAGGTTTGGTAGGTTTCCCTAGGCGGCGGCTGAGCTAGAGGCC
Organism: Pleurodeles waltl; assembly: GCF_031143425.1. Lineage (NCBI taxonomy): Eukaryota > Metazoa > Chordata > Amphibia > Caudata > Salamandridae > Pleurodeles > Pleurodeles waltl. The sequence goes on from NC_090441.1 coordinate 207,236,754, forward strand.
AAAATCTACAGGTAGGCACTTTGCAAAAAACACCTCTGTTTTCTTTCAAAACTTTGGATGTGTCCACGTTGCGCTGTGGGGCGTTTCCTGTCGCGGGCGCTAGGCCTACCCACACAAGTGAGGTATCATTTTTATCGGGAGACGTGGGGAATGCTGGGTGGAAGGAAATTTGTGGCTTCTCTCAGATTCCAGAACTTTCTGCCACAGAAATGTTGAGGAACATGTGTTTTTTTTAGCCAAATTTTGAGGTTTACAAAGGATTCTGGGTAATAGAACCTGGTCCGAGCCACACAAGTCACACCATCTTGGATTCCTCTAGGTCTCTAGTTTTCAGAAATGCACAGGTTTGGTAGGTTTCCCTAGGTGGCGTCTGAGCTACAAGCCAAAATCTACAGGTAGGCACTTTGCAAAAAACACCTCTGTTTTCTTTAAAAAAAAATGGATGTGTCCACGTTGCACTTTGGGGCGTTTCCTGTCACGGCCGCTAGGCCTACCCACACAAGTGAGGTATCATTTTTATTGGGAGACGTGGGGGAACGCTGGATGGAAGGAAATTTGTGGCTCCTCTCAGATTCCAGAACTTTCTGCCACAGAAATGTGAGGAACATGTGTTTTCAATTAGCCAAATTTTGAGGTTTGCAAAGGATTCTGGGTAACAGAACCTGGTCCGAGCCACACAAGTCACACCATCTTGGATTCCCCTAGGTCTCTAGTTTTCAGAAATGCACAGGTTTGGTAGGTTTCCCTAGGTGGCGGCTGAGCTAGAGGCCAAAATCTACAGGTAGGCACTTTGCAAAAAACACCTCTGTTTTCTTTCAAGACTTTGGATGTGTCCTCGTTGCGCTTTGGGGCGTTTCCTGTCGCGGGCGCTAGGCCTACCCACACAAGTGAGGTATCATTTTTATCGGGAGACGTGGGGGAACGTTGGGTGGAAGGAAATTTGTGGATTCTCTCAGATTCCAGAACTTTCTGCCACAGAAATGTGAGGAACATGTGTTTTTTTAGCCAACTTTTGAGGTTTGGAAAGGATTCTGGGTAACAGAACCTGGTCCGAGCCACACAAGTCACCCCATCTTGGATTCCCCTAGGTCTCTAGTTTTCAGAAATGCACAGGTTTGGTAGGTTTCCCTAGGCGGCGGCTGAGCTAGAGGCCAAAATCTACAGGTAGGCACTTTGCAAAAAACACCTCTGTTTTCTTTCAAAACTTTGGATGTGTCTTCGTTGCGCTGTGGCGCGTTTCCTGTTGCGGGCGCTAGGCCTACCCACACAAGTGAGGTATAATTTTTATCGGGAGACGTGGGGGAACGCTGGGTGGAAGGAAATTTGTGGCTCCTCTCAGATTCCAGAACTTTCTGCCACAGAAATGTGAGGAACATGTGTTTTCTTTAGCCAAATTTTGAGGTTTGCAAAGGATTCTGGGTAACAGAACCTGGTCCGAGCCACACAAGTCACACCATCTTGGATTCCCCTAGGTCTCTAGTTTTCAGAAATGCACAGGTTTGGTGGGTTTCCCTAGGTGGCGGCTGAGCTACAAGCCAAAATCTACAGGTAGGCACTTTGCAAAAAAACCTCTGTTTTCTTTCAAAAAAATGGATGTGTCCACGTTGCGCTTTGGGGCGTTTCCTGTCGCGGGCGCTAGGCCTACCCACACAAGTGAGGTATCATTTTTATCGGGAGACGTGGGGGAACGCTGGATGGAAGGAAATTTGTGGCTCCTCTCAGATTCCAGAACTTTCTGCCACAGAAATGTGAGGAACGTGTTTTTTCTAGCGAAATATTAAGGTTTGCAAAGGATTCTGGGTAACAGAACCTGGTCCGAGACACACAAGTCACCCCATCTTAGATTCCCCTAGGTCTCTAGTTTGCAGAAATGCACAGGTTTGGTAGGTTTCCCTAGGTGGCGGCTGAGCTAGAGGCCAAAATTTACAGGTAGGCACTTTGCAAAAAACACCTCTGTTTTCTTTCAAGACTTTGGATGTGTCCTCGTTGCGCTTTGGGGCGTTTCCTGTCACGGGCGCTAGGCCTACCCACACAAGTGAGGTATCATTTTTATCGGGAGACGTGGGGGAACGCTGGGTGGGAGGAAATTTGTGGATTCTCTCAGATTCCAGAACTTTCTGCCACAGAAATGTGAGGAACATGTGTTTTTTAAGCCAACTTTTGAGGTTTGGAAAGGATTCTGGGTAACAGAACCTGGTCCGAGCCACACAAGTCACCCCATCTTGGATTCCCCTAGGTCTCTAGTTTTCAGAAATGCACAGGTTTGGTAGGTTTCCCTAGGCGGCGGCTGAGCTACAAGCCAAAATCTACAGGTAGGCACTTTGCAAAAAACACCTCTGTTTTCTTTAAAAAAAATGGATGTGTCCACGTTGCGCTTTGGGGCGTTTCCTGTCGCGGGCGCTAGGCCTACCCTCACAAGTGAGGTATCATTTTTATCGGGAGACTTGGGGGAACGCTGGGTGGAAGGAAATTTGTGGCTTCTCAGATTCCAGAACTTTCTGCCACAGAAATGTGAGGAACATGTGTTTTTTTTTAGCCAAATTTTGAGGTTTGCAAAGGATTCTGGGTAACAGAACCTGATCCGAGCCACACAAGTCACCCCATCTTGGAATTCCCTAGGTCTGTAGTTTTCAGAAATGCACAGGTTTGGTAGGTTTCCCTAGGCGGCGGCTGAGCTAGAGGCCAAAATCTACAGGTAGGCACTTTGCAAAAAACACCTCTGTTTTCTTTCAAAACTTTGGATGTGTCCACGTTGCGCTGTGGGGCGTTTCCTGTCACTGGCGCTAGGCCTACCCACACAAGTGAGGTATCATTTTTATCGGGAGACGTGGGGGAACGCTGGGTGGAAGGAAATTTGTGGCTTCTCTCAGATTCCAGAACTTTCTGCCACAGAAATGTGAGGAACATGTGTTTTTTTTAGCCAAATTTTTGAGGTTTACAAAGGATTCTGGGTAATAGAACCTGGTCCGAGCCACACAAGTCACACCATCTTGGATTCCCCTAGGTCTCTAGTTTTCAGAAATGCACAGGTTTGATAGGTTTCCCTAGGTGGCGGCTGAGCTACAAGCCAAAATCTACAGGTAGGCACTTTGCAAAAAACACCTCTGTTTTCTTTAAAAAAAATGGATGTGTCCACGTTGCGCTTTGGGGCGTTTCCTGTCGAGGCCGCTAGGCCTACCCACACAAGTGAGGTATCATTTTTATCGGGAGACGTGGGGGAACGCTGGATGGAAGGAAATTTGTGGCTCCTCTCAGATTCCAGAACTTTCTGCCACAGAAATGTGAGGAACATGTGTTTTTTTAGCCAATTTTTGAGGTTTGCAAAGGATTCTGGGTAACAGAACCTGGTCCGAGCCACACAAGTCACCCCATCTTGGATTCCCCTAGGTCTCTAGTTTTCAGAAATGCACAGGTTTGATAGGTTTGCCTAGGCGGCGGCTGAGCTAGAGGCCAAAATCTACAGGTAGGCACTTTGCAAAAAACACCTCTGTTTTCTTTCAAAACTTTGGATGTGTCCATGTTGCGCTGAGGCGCGTTTCCTGTCGCGGGCGCTAGGTCTACCCACACAAGTGAGGTATCATTTTTATCGGGAGACGTGGGGGAACGCTGGGTGGAAGGAAATTTGTGGCTTCTCTCAGATTCCAGAACTTTCTGCCACAGAAATGTGAGGAACATGTGTTTTTCTAGCCAAATTTTGAGGTTTGCAAAGGATTCTGGGTAACAGAACCTTCTCCGAGCCACACAAGTCACACCATCTTGGATTCCCCTAGGTCTCTAGTTTTCAGAAATGCACAGGTGTGGTAGGTTTCCCTAGGTGGCGGCTGAGCTACAAGCCAAAATCTACAGGTAGGCAGTTTGCAAAAAACACCTCTGTTTTCTTTCAAAAAAATGGATGTGTCCACGTTGCGCTTTGGGGCGTTTCCTGTCGCGGGCGCTAGGCCTACCCACACAAGTGAGGTATCATTTTTATTGGGAGACTTGGGGGAACGCTGGGTGGAAGGAAATTTGTGGCTCCTCTCAGATTCCAGAACTTTCTGCCACAGAAATGTGAGGAACATGTGTTTTTTTAGCCAAATTTTGAGGTTTGCAAAGGATTCTGGGTAAAAGAACCTGGTCCGAGCCACACAAGTCACCCCATCTTGGATTCCCCTAGGTCTCTAGTTTTCAGAAATGCACAGGTTTGATAGGTTTCCCTAGGTGGCGGCTGAGCTACAAGCCAAAATCTACAGGTAGGCAGTTTGCAAAAAACACCTCTGTTTTCTTTCAAAAAAATTGATGTGTCCACGTTGCGCTTTGGGGCATTTCCTGTCGCGGGCGCTAGGCCTACCCACACAAGTGAGGTATCATTTTTATCGGGAGACTTGGGGGAACGCTGGGTGGAAGGAAATTAGTGGCTTCTCAGATTCCAGAACTTTCTGCCACAGAAATGTGAGGGACATGTGTTTTTTTTTAGCCAAATTTTGAGGTTTGCAAAGGATTCTGGGTAACAGAACCTGATCCGAGCCACACAAGTCACCCCATCTTGGAATTCCCTAGGTCTGTAGTTTTCAGAAATGCACAGGTTTGGTAGGTTTCCCTAGGCGGCGGCTGAGCTAGAGGCCAAAATCTACAGGTAGGCACTTTGCAAAAAACACCTCTGTTTTCTTTCAAAACTTTGGATGTGTCCACGTTGCGCTGTGGGGCGTTTCCTGTCGCGGGCGCTAGGCCTACCCACACAAGTGAGGTATCATTTTTATCGGGAGACGTGGGGGAACGCTGGGTGGAAGGAAATTTGTGGCTTCTCTCAGATTCCAGAACTTTCTGCCACAGAAATGTGAGGAACAGGTGTTTTTTTTAGCCAAATTTTGAGGTTTACAAAGGATTCTGGGTAATAGAACCTGGTCCGAGCCACACAAGTCACACCATCTTGGATTCCCCTAGGTCTCTAGTTTTCAGAAATGCACAGGTTTGATAGGTTTCCCTAGGTGGCGGCTGAGCTACAAGCCAAAATCTACAGGTAGGCACTTTGCAAAAAACACCTCTGTTTTCTTTAAAAAAAATGGATGTGTCCACGTTGCGCTTTGGGGCGTTTCCTGTCACGGCCGCTAGGCCTACCCACACAAGTGAGGTATCATTTTTATCGGGAGACGTGGGGGAACGCTGGATGGAAGGAAATTTGTGGCTCCTCTCAGATTCCAGAACTTTCTGCCACAGAAATGTGAGGAACATGTGTTTTTTTAGCCAATTTTTGAGGTTTGCAAAGGATTCTGGGTAACAGAACCTGGTCCGAGCCACACAAGTCACCCCATCTTGGATTCCCCTAGGTCTCTAGTTTTCAGAAATGCACAGGTTTGGTAGGTTTCCCTAGGTGGCGGCTGAGCTACAAGCCAAAATCTACAGGTAGGCACTTTGCAAAAAACACCTCTGTTTTCTTAAAAAAAAATGGATGTGTCCACGTTGCGCTTTGGGGCGTTTCCTGTCGCGGGCGCTAGGCCTACCCTCACAAGTGAGGTATCATTTTTATCGGGAGACTTGGGGGAACGCTGGGTGGAAGGAAATTTGTGGCTTCTCAGATTCCAGAACTTTCTGCCACAGAAATGTGAGGAACATGTGTTTTTTTTTAGCCAAATTTTGAGGTTTGCAAAGGATTCTGGGTAACAGAACCTGATCCGAGCCACACAAGTCACCCCATCTTGGAATTCCCTAGGTCTGTAGTTTTCAGAAATGCACAGGTTTGGTAGGTTTCCCTAGGCGGCGGCTGAGCTAGAGGCCAAAATCTACAGGTAGGCACTTTGCAAAAAACACCTCTGTTTTCTTTCAAAACTTTGGATGTGTCCACGTTGCGCTGTGGGGCGTTTCCTGTCGCGGGCGCTAGGCCTACCCACACAAGTGAGGTATCATTTTTATCGGGAGACGTGGGGGAACGCTGGGTGGAAGGAAATTTGTGGCTTCTCTCAGATTCCAGAACTTTCTGCCACAGAAATGTGAGGAACATGTGTTTTTTTTAGCCAAATTTTGAGGTTTACAAAGGATTCTGGGTAATAGAACCTGGTCCGAGCCACACAAGTCACACCATCTTGAATTCCCCTAGGTCTCTAGTTTTCAGAAATGCACAGGTTTGATAGGTTTCCCTAGGTGGCGGCTGAGCTACAAGCCAAAATCTACAGGTAGGCACTTTGCAAAAAACACCTCTGTTTTCTTTAAAAAAAATGGATGTGTCCACGTTGCGCTTTGGGGCGTTTCCTGTCACGGCCGCTAGGCCTACCCACACAAGTGAGGTATCATTTTTATCGGGAGACGTGGGGGAACGCTGGATGGAAGGAAATTTGTGGCTCCTCTCAGATTCCAGAACTTTCTGCCACAGAAATGTGAGGAACATGTGTTTTTTTAGCCAATTTTTGAGGTTTGCAAAGGATTCTGGGTAACAGAACCTGGTCCGAGCCACACAAGTCACCCCATCTTGGATTCCCCTAGGTCTCTAGTTTTCAGAAATGCACAGGTTTGGTAGGTTTCCCTAGGTGGCGGCTGAGCTACAAGCCAAAATCTACAGGTAGGCACTTTGCAAAAAACACCTCTGTTTTCTTTAAAAAAAATGGATGTGTCCACGTTGCGCTTTGGGGCGTTTCCTGTCGCGGGAGCTAGGCCTACCCTCACAAGTGAGGTATCATTTTTATCGGGAGACTTGGGGGAACGCTGGGTGGAAGGAAATTTGTGGCTCCTCTCAGATTCCAGAACTTTCTGCCACAGAAATGTGAGGAACATGTGTTTTCAATTAGCCAAATTTTGAGGTTTGCAAAGGATTCTGGGTAACAGAACCTGGTCTGAGCCACACAAGTCACACCATCTTGGATTCCCCTAGGTCTCTAGTTTTCAGAAATGCACAGGTTTGGTAGGTTTCCCTAGGCGGCGGCTTAGCTAGAGGCCAAAATCTACAGGTAGGCACTTTGCAAAAAACATCTCTGTTTTCTTTCAAAACTTTGGATGTGTCCATGTTGCGCTGAGGCGCGTTTCCTGTCACGGGCGCTAAGCCTACCCACACAAGTGAGGTATCATTTTTATCGGGAGACGTGGGGGAACGCTGGGTGGAAGGAAATTTGTGGCTTCTCTCAGATTCCAGAACTTTCTGCCACAGAAATGTGAGGAACATGTGTTTTTTTAGCCAAATTTTGAGGTTTGCAAAGGATTCTGGGTAACAGAACCTGCTCCGAGCCACACAAGTCACACCATCTTGGATTCCCCTAGGTCTCTAGTTTTCAGAAATGCACAGGTTTGGTAGGTTTCCCTAGGTGGCGGCTGAGCTAGAAGCCAAAATCTGCAGGTAGGCACTTTGCAAAAAACACCTCTGTTTTCTTTCAAAACTTTGGATGTGTCCTCGTTGCGGTGTGGCGCGTTTCCTGTCACGGGCGCTAGGCCTACCCACACAAGTGAGGTATCATTTTTATCGGGAGATGTGGGGGAACGCTGGGTGGAAGGAAATTTGTGGCTTCTCTCAGATTCCAGAACTTTCTGCCACAGAAATGTGAGGAACATGTGTTTTTTTAGCCAAATTTTGAGGTTTGCAAAGGATTCTGGGTAACAGAACCTGGTCCGAGCCACACAAGTCACACCATCTTGGATTCCCCTAGGTCTCTAGTTTTCAGAAATGCACAGGTTTGATAGGTTTCCCTAGGCGGCGGCTGAGCTAGAGGCCAAAATCTACAGGTAGGCACTTTGCAAAAAACACCTCTGTTTTCTTTCAAAAAAATGGATGTGTCCACGTTGCGCTTTGGGGCATTTCCTGTCGCGGGCGCTAGGCCTACCCACACAAGTGAGGTATCATTTTTATCGGGAGACTTGGGGGAACGCTGGGTGGAAGGAAATTTGTGGCTTCTCAGATTCCAGAACTTTCTGCCACAGAAATGTGAGGAACATGTGTTTTTTTTAGCCAAATTTTGAGGTTTGCAAAGGATTCTGGGTAACAGAACCTGATCCGAGCCACACAAGTCACCCCATCTTAGTTTCCCCTAGGTCTGTAGTTTTCAGAAATGCACAGGTTTGGTAGGTTTCCCTAGGCGGCGGCTGAGCTAGAGGCCAAAATCTACAGGTAGGCACTTTGCAAAAAACACCTCTGTTTTCTTTCAAAACTTTGGATGTGTCCACGTTGCGCTGTGGGGCGTTTCCTGTCGCGGGCGCTAGGCCTACCCACACAAGTGAGGTATCATTTTTATCGGGAGACGTGGGGGAACGCTGAGTGGAAGGAAATTTGTGGCTTCTCTCAGATTCCAGAACTTTCTGCCACAGAAATGTGAGGAACATGTGTTTTTTTTAGCCAAATTTTGAGGTTTACAAAGGATTCTGGGTAACAGAACCTGGTCCGAGCCACACAAGTCACCCCATCTTGGATTCCCGTAGGTCTCTAGTTTTCAGAAATGCACAGGTTTGGTAGGTTTCCCTAGGTGGCGGCTGAGCTACAAGCCAAAATCTACAGGTAGGCACTTTGCAAAAAACACCTCTGTTTTCTTTTAAAAAAATGGATGTGTCCACGTTGCGCTTTGGGGCGTTTCCTGTCACGGCCGCTAGGCCTAACCACACAAGTGAGGTATCATTTTTATCGGGAGATGTGGGGGAACGCTGGATGGAAGGAAATTCGTGGCTCCTCTCAGATTCCAGAACTTTCTGCCACAGAAATGTGAGGAACATGTGTTTTTTTAGCCAATTTTTGAGGTTTGCAAAGGATTCTGGGTAACAGAACCTGGTCCGAGCCACACAAGTCACCCCATCTTGGATTCCCGTAGGTCTCTAGTTTTCAGAACTGCACAGGTTTGGTAGGTTTCCCTAGGTGGCGGCTGAGCTACAAGCCAAAATCTACAGGTAGGCACTTTGCAAAAAACACCTCTGTTTTCTTTAAAAAAATGGATGTGTCCACGTTGCGCTTTGGGGCGTTTCCTGTCGCGGGCGCTAGGCCTACCCTCACAAGTGAGGTATCATTTTTATCGGGAGACTTGGGGGAACGCTGCGTGGAAGGAAATTTGTGGCTCCTCTCAGATTCCAGAACTTTCTGCCACAGAAATGTGAGGAACATGTGTTTTCATTAGCCAAATTTTGAGGTTTGCAAAGGATTCTGGGTAACAGAACCTGGTCCGAGCCACACAAGTCACACCATCTTGGATTCCCCTAGGTCTCTAGTTTTCAGAAATGCACAGGTTTGGTAGGTTTCCCTAGGTGGCGGCTGAGCTACAAGCCAAAATCTACAGGTAGGCAGTTTGCAAAAAACACCTCTGTTTTCTTTAAAAAAAATGGATGTGTCCACGTTGCGCTTTGGGGCGTTTCCTGTCACGGCCGCTAGGCCTACCCACACAAGTGAGGTATCATTTTTATCGGGAGACGTGGGGGAACGCTGGATGGAAGGAAATTTGTGGCTCCTCTCAGATTCCAGAACTTTCTGCCACAGAAATGTGAGGAACATGTGTTTTTTTAGCCAATTTTTGAGGTTTGCAAAGGATTCTGGGTAACAGAACCTGGTCCGAGCCACACAAGTCACCCCATCTTGGATTCCCCTAGGTCTCTAGTTTTCAGAAATGCACAGGTTTGGTAGGTTTCCCTAGGTGGCGGCTGAGCTACAAGCCAAAATCTACAGGTAGGCACTTTGCAAAAAACACCTCTGTTTTCTTTAAAAAAAATGGATGTGTCCACGTTGCGCTTTGGGGCGTTTCCTGTCGCGGGAGCTAGGCCTACCCTCACAAGTGAGGTATCATTTTTATCGGGAGACTTGGGGGAACGCTGGGTGGAAGGAAATTTGTGGCTCCTCTCAGATTCCAGAACTTTCTGCCACAGAAATGTGAGGAACATGTGTTTTCAATTAGCCAAATTTTGAGGTTTGCAAAGGATTCTGGGTAACAGAACCTGGTCTGAGCCACACAAGTCACACCATCTTGGATTCCCCTAGGTCTCTAGTTTTCAGAAATGCACAGGTTTGGTAGGTTTCCCTAGGCGGCGGCTTAGCTAGAGGCCAAAATCTACAGGTAGGCACTTTGCAAAAAACATCTCTGTTTTCTTTCAAAACTTTGGATGTGTCCATGTTGCGCTGAGGCGCGTTTCCTGTCACGGGCGCTAAGCCTACCCACACAAGTGAGGTATCATTTTTATCGGGAGACGTGGGGGAACGCTGGGTGGAAGGAAATTTGTGGCTTCTCTCAGATTCCAGAACTTTCTGCCACAGAAATGTGAGGAACATGTGTTTTTTTAGCCAAATTTTGAGGTTTGCAAAGGATTCTGGGTAACAGAACCTGCTCCGAGCCACACAAGTCACACCATCTTGGATTCCCCTAGGTCTCTAGTTTTCAGAAATGCACAGGTTTGGTAGGTTTCCCTAGGTGGCGGCTGAGCTAGAAGCCAAAATCTGCAGGTAGGCACTTTGCAAAAAACACCTCTGTTTTCTTTCAAAACTTTGGATGTGTCCTCGTTGCGGTGTGGCGCGTTTCCTGTCACGGGCGCTAGGCCTACCCACACAAGTGAGGTATCATTTTTATCGGGAGATGTGGGGGAACGCTGGGTGGAAGGAAATTTGTGGCTTCTCTCAGATTCCAGAACTTTCTGCCACAGAAATGTGAGGAACATGTGTTTTTTTAGCCAAATTTTGAGGTTTGCAAAGGATTCTGGGTAACAGAACCTGGTCCGAGCCACACAAGTCACACCATCTTGGATTCCCCTAGGTCTCTAGTTTTCAGAAATGCACAGGTTTGATAGGTTTCCCTAGGCGGCGGCTGAGCTAGAGGCCAAAATCTACAGGTAGGCACTTTGCAAAAAACACCTCTGTTTTCTTTCAAAAAAATGGATGTGTCCACGTTGCGCTTTGGGGCATTTCCTGTCGCGGGCGCTAGGCCTACCCACACAAGTGAGGTATCATTTTTATCGGGAGACTTGGGGGAACGCTGGGTGGAAGGAAATTTGTGGCTTCTCAGATTCCAGAACTTTCTGCCACAGAAATGTGAGGAACATGTGTTTTTTTTAGCCAAATTTTGAGGTTTGCAAAGGATTCTGGGTAACAGAACCTGATCCGAGCCACACAAGTCACCCCATCTTAGTTTCCCCTAGGTCTGTAGTTTTCAGAAATGCACAGGTTTGGTAGGTTTCCCTAGGCGGCGGCTGAGCTAGAGGCCAAAATCTACAGGTAGGCACTTTGCAAAAAACACCTCTGTTTTCTTTCAAAACTTTGGATGTGTCCACGTTGCGCTGTGGGGCGTTTCCTGTCGCGGGCGCTAGGCCTACCCACACAAGTGAGGTATCATTTTTATCGGGAGACGTGGGGGAACGCTGAGTGGAAGGAAATTTGTGGCTTCTCTCAGATTCCAGAACTTTCTGCCACAGAAATGTGAGGAACATGTGTTTTTTTTAGCCAAATTTTGAGGTTTACAAAGGATTCTGGGTAACAGAACCTGGTCCGAGCCACACAAGTCACCCCATCTTGGATTCCCGTAGGTCTCTAGTTTTCAGAAATGCACAGGTTTGGTAGGTTTCCCTAGGTGGCGGCTGAGCTACAAGCCAAAATCTACAGGTAGGCACTTTGCAAAAAACACCTCTGTTTTCTTTTAAAAAAATGGATGTGTCCACGTTGCGCTTTGGGGCGTTTCCTGTCACGGCCGCTAGGCCTAACCACACAAGTGAGGTATCATTTTTATCGGGAGATGTGGGGGAACGCTGGATGGAAGGAAATTCGTGGCTCCTCTCAGATTCCAGAACTTTCTGCCACAGAAATGTGAGGAACATGTGTTTTTTTAGCCAATTTTTGAGGTTTGCAAAGGATTCTGGGTAACAGAACCTGGTCCGAGCCACACAAGTCACCCCATCTTGGATTCCCGTAGGTCTCTAGTTTTCAGAACTGCACAGGTTTGGTAGGTTTCCCTAGGTGGCGGCTGAGCTACAAGCCAAAATCTACAGGTAGGCACTTTGCAAAAAACACCTCTGTTTTCTTTAAAAAAATGGATGTGTCCACGTTGCGCTTTGGGGCGTTTCCTGTCGCGGGCGCTAGGCCTACCCTCACAAGTGAGGTATCATTTTTATCGGGAGACTTGGGGGAACGCTGCGTGGAAGGAAATTTGTGGCTCCTCTCAGATTCCAGAACTTTCTGCCACAGAAATGTGAGGAACATGTGTTTTCATTAGCCAAATTTTGAGGTTTGCAAAGGATTCTGGGTAACAGAACCTGGTCCGAGCCACACAAGTCACACCATCTTGGATTCCCCTAGGTCTCTAGTTTTCAGAAATGCACAGGTTTGGTAGGTTTCCCTAGGTGGCGGCTGAGCTACAAGCCAAAATCTACAGGTAGGCAGTTTGCAAAAAACACCTTTGTTTTCTTTAAAAAAAATGGATGTGTCCACGTTGCGCTTTGGGGCGTTTCCTGTCGCGGGCGCTAGGCCTACCCACACAAGTGAGGTATCATTTTTATCGGGAGACGTGGGGGAACGCTGGATGGAAGGAAATTTGTGGCTCCTCTCAGATTCCAGAACTTTCTGCAACAGAAATGTGAGGAACATGTGTTTTTTTTGACAAATTTTGAGGTTTGCAAAGGATTCTGGGTAACAGAACCTGGTCCGAGCCACACAAGTCACCCCATCTTAGATTCCCCTAGGTCTCTAGTTTTCAGAAATGCACAGGTTTGGTAGGTGTCCCTAGGTGGCGGCTGAGCTAGAGGCCAAAATCTACAGGTAGGCACTTTGCAAAAAACACCTCTGTTTTCTTTCAAAACTTTGGATGTGTCCACGTTGCGCTTTGGGGCGTTTCCTGTCGCGGGCGCTAGGCCTACCCACACAAGTGAGGTATCATTTTTATCGGGAGACGTGGGGAAACGCTGGATGGAAGGAAATTTGTGGCTCCTCAGATTCCAGAACTTTCTGCCACAGAAATGTGAGGAACGTGTTTTTTTACCGAAATTTTAAGGTTTGCAAAGGATTCTGGGTAACAGAACCTGGTACGAGCCACACAAGTCACCCCATCTTAGATTCCCCTAGATCTCTAGTTTTCAGAAATGCACAGGTTTGGTAGGTTTCCCTAGGTGGCGGCTGAGCTAGAGGCCAAAATCTACAGGTAGGCACTTTCCAAAAAACACCTCTGTTTTCTTTCAAAACTTTGGATGTGTCCTCGTTGTGCTTTGGGGCGTTTCCTGTCGCGAGCGCTAGGCCTACCCACACAAGTGAGGTATCATTTTTATCGGGAGACGTGGGGGAACGCTGGGTGGAAGGAAATTTGTGGATTCTCTCAGATTCCAGAACTTTCTGCCACAGAAATGTGAGGAACATGTGTTTTTTTAGCCAACTTTTGAGGTTTGGAAAGGATTCTGGGTAACAGAACCTGGTCCGAGCCACACAAGTCACCCCATCTTGGATTCCCCTAGGTCTCTAGTTTTCAGAAATGCACAGGTTTGGTAGGTTTCCCTAGGCGGCGGCTGAGCTAGAGGCCAAAATCTACAGGTAGGCACTTTGCAAAAAACACCTCTGTTTTCTTTCAAAACTTTGGATGTGTCCTCGTTGCGGTGTGGCGCGTTTCCTGTCGCGGGCGCTAGGCCTACCCACACAAGTGAGGTATCATTTTTATCGGGAGACGTGGGGGAACGCTGGGTGGAAGGAAATTTGTGGCTTCTCTCATATTCCAGAACTTTCTGCCACAGAAATGTGAGGAACATGTGCTTTTTTAGCCAAATTTTGAGGTTTGCAAAGGATTCTGGGTAACAGAACCTGGTCCGAGCCACACAAGTCACACCATCTTGGATTCCCCTAGGTCTCTAGTTTTCAGAAATGCACAGGTTTGGTAGGTTTCCCTAGGTGGCGGCTGAGCTACAAGCCAAAATCTACAGGTAGGCAGTTTGCAAAAAACACCTCTGTTTTCTTTAAAAAAAATGGATGTGTCCACGTTGCGCTTTGGGGCGTTTCCTGTCGCGGGCGCTAGGCCTACCCACACAAGTGAGGTATAATTTTTATCGGGAGACTTGGGGGAACGCTGGGTGGAAGGAAATTTGTGGCTCCTCTCAGATTCCAGAACTTTCTGCCACAGAAATGTGAGGAACATGTGTTTTTTTAGCCAAATTTTGAGGTTTGCAAAGGATTCTGGGTAACAGAACCTGGTCCGAGCCACACAAGTCACCCCATCTTGGATTCCCCTAGGTCTCTAGTTTTCAGAAATGCACAGGTTGGATAGGTTTCCCTAGGCGGCGGCTGAGCTAGAGGCCAAAATCTACAGGTAGGCACTTTGCAAAAAACACCTCTGTTTTCTTTCAAAAAAATGGATGTGTCCACGTTGCGCTTTGGGGCATTTTCTGTCGCGGGCGCTAGGCCTACCCACACAAGTGACGTATCATTTTTATCGGGAGACTTGGGGGAACGCTGGGTGGAAGGAAATATGTGGCTTCTCAGATTCCAGAACTTTCTGCCACAGAAATGTGAGGAACATGTGTTTTTTTTAGCCAAATTTTGAGGTTTGCAAAGGATTCTGGGTAACAGAACCTGGTCCGAGCCACACAAGTCACCCCATCTTGGATTCCCCTAGGTGTCTAGTTTTCAGAAATGCACAGGTTTGGTAGGTTTCCCTAGGTGGCGGCTGAGCTACAAGCCAAAATCAACAGGTAGGCACTTTGCAAAAAACACCTCTGTTTTCTTTCAAAACTTTGGATGTGTCCTCGTTGCGGTGTGGCGCGTTTCCTGTCACGGGCGCTAGGCCTACCCACACAAGTGAGGTATCATTTTTATCGGGAGACGTGGGGGAACGCTGGGTGGAAGGAAATTTGTGGCTTCTCTCAGATTCCAGAACTTTCTGCCACAGAAATGTGAGGAACATGTGTTTTTTTAGCCAAATTTTGAGGTTTGCAAAGGATTCTGGGTAACAGAACCTGGTCCGAGCCACACAAGTCACCCCATCTTGGATTCCCCTAGGTCTCTAGTTTTCAGAAATGCACAGGTTTGATAGGTTTCCCTAGGTGGCGGCTGAGCTACAAGCCAAAATCTACAGGTAGGCAGTTTGCAAAAAACACCTCTGTTTTCTTTCAAAAAAATTGATGTGTCCACGTTGCGCTTTGGGGCATTTCCTGTCGCGGGCGCTAGGCCTACCCACACAAGTGAGGTATCATTTTTATCGGGAGACTTGGGGGAACGCTGGGTGGAAGGAAATTAGTGGCTTCTCAGATTCCAGAACTTTCTGCCACAGAAATGTGAGGGACATGTGTTTTTTTTTAGCCAAATTTTGAGGTTTGCAAAGGATTCTGGGTAACAGAACCTGATCCGAGCCACACAAGTCACCCCATCTTGGAATTCCCTAGGTCTGTAGTTTTCAGAAATGCACAGGTTTGGTAGGTTTCCCTAGGCGGCGGCTGAGCTAGAGGCCAAAATCTACAGGTAGGCACTTTGCAAAAAACACCTCTGTTTTCTTTCAAAACTTTGGATGTGTCCACGTTGCGCTGTGGGGCGTTTCCTGTCGCGGGCGCTAGGCCTACCCACACAAGTGAGGTATCATTTTTATCGGGAGACGTGGGGGAACGCTGGGTGGAAGGAAATTTGTGGCTTCTCTCAGATTCCAGAACTTTCTGCCACAGAAATGTGAGGAACAGGTGTTTTTTTTAGCCAAATTTTGAGGTTTACAAAGGATTCTGGGTAATAGAACCTGGTCCGAGCCACACAAGTCACACCATCTTGGATTCCCCTAGGTCTCTAGTTTTCAGAAATGCACAGGTTTGATAGGTTTCCCTAGGTGGCGGCTGAGCTACAAGCCAAAATCTACAGGTAGGCACTTTGCAAAAAACACCTCTGTTTTCTTTAAAAAAAATGGATGTGTCCACGTTGCGCTTTGGGGCGTTTCCTGTCACGGCCGCTAGGCCTACCCACACAAGTGAGGTATCATTTTTATCGGGAGACGTGGGGGAACGCTGGATGGAAGGAAATTTGTGGCTCCTCTCAGATTCCAGAACTTTCTGCCACAGAAATGTGAGGAACATGTGTTTTTTTAGCCAATTTTTGAGGTTTGCAAAGGATTCTGGGTAACAGAACCTGGTCCGAGCCACACAAGTCACCCCATCTTGGATTCCCCTAGGTCTCTAGTTTTCAGAAATGCACAGGTTTGGTAGGTTTCCCTAGGTGGCGGCTGAGCTACAAGCCAAAATCTACAGGTAGGCACTTTGCAAAAAACACCTCTGTTTTCTTAAAAAAAAATGGATGTGTCCACGTTGCGCTTTGGGGCGTTTCCTGTCGCGGGCGCTAGGCCTACCCTCACAAGTGAGGTATCATTTTTATCGGGAGACTTGGGGGAACGCTGGGTGGAAGGAAATTTGTGGCTTCTCAGATTCCAGAACTTTCTGCCACAGAAATGTGAGGAACATGTGTTTTTTTTTAGCCAAATTTTGAGGTTTGCAAAGGATTCTGGGTAACAGAACCTGATCCGAGCCACACAAGTCACCCCATCTTGGAATTCCCTAGGTCTGTAGTTTTCAGAAATGCACAGGTTTGGTAGGTTTCCCTAGGCGGCGGCTGAGCTAGAGGCCAAAATCTACAGGTAGGCACTTTGCAAAAAACACCTCTGTTTTCTTTCAAAACTTTGGATGTGTCCACGTTGCGCTGTGGGGCGTTTCCTGTCGCGGGCGCTAGGCCTACCCACACAAGTGAGGTATCATTTTTATCGGGAGACGTGGGGGAACGCTGGGTGGAAGGAAATTTGTGGCTTCTCTCAGATTCCAGAACTTTCTGCCACAGAAATGTGAGGAACATGTGTTTTTTTTAGCCAAATTTTGAGGTTTACAAAGGATTCTGGGTAATAGAACCTGGTCCGAGCCACACAAGTCACACCATCTTGAATTCCCCTAGGTCTCTAGTTTTCAGAAATGCACAGGTTTGATAGGTTTCCCTAGGTGGCGGCTGAGCTACAAGCCAAAATCTACAGGTAGGCACTTTGCAAAAAACACCTCTGTTTTCTTTAAAAAAAATGGATGTGTCCACGTTGCGCTTTGGGGCGTTTCCTGTCACGGCCGCTAGGCCTACCCACACAAGTGAGGTATCATTTTTATCGGGAGACGTGGGGGAACGCTGGATGGAAGGAAATTTGTGGCTCCTCTCAGATTCCAGAACTTTCTGCCACAGAAATGTGAGGAACATGTGTTTTTTTAGCCAATTTTTGAGGTTTGCAAAGGATTCTGGGTAACAGAACCTGGTCCGAGCCACACAAGTCACCCCATCTTGGATTCCCCTAGGTCTCTAGTTTTCAGAAATGCACAGGTTTGGTAGGTTTCCCTAGGTGGCGGCTGAGCTACAAGCCAAAATCTACAGGTAGGCACTTTGCAAAAAACACCTCTGTTTTCTTTAAAAAAAATGGATGTGTCCACGTTGCGCTTTGGGGCGTTTCCTGTCGCGGGAGCTAGGCCTACCCTCACAAGTGAGGTATCATTTTTATCGGGAGACTTGGGGGAACGCTGGGTGGAAGGAAATTTGTGGCTCCTCTCAGATTCCAGAACTTTCTGCCACAGAAATGTGAGGAACATGTGTTTTCAATTAGCCAAATTTTGAGGTTTGCAAAGGATTCTGGGTAACAGAACCTGGTCTGAGCCACACAAGTCACACCATCTTGGATTCCCCTAGGTCTCTAGTTTTCAGAAATGCACAGGTTTGGTAGGTTTCCCTAGGCGGCGGCTTAGCTAGAGGCCAAAATCTACAGGTAGGCACTTTGCAAAAAACATCTCTGTTTTCTTTCAAAACTTTGGATGTGTCCATGTTGCGCTGAGGCGCGTTTCCTGTCACGGGCGCTAAGCCTACCCACACAAGTGAGGTATCATTTTTATCGGGAGACGTGGGGGAACGCTGGGTGGAAGGAAATTTGTGGCTTCTCTCAGATTCCAGAACTTTCTGCCACAGAAATGTGAGGAACATGTGTTTTTTTAGCCAAATTTTGAGGTTTGCAAAGGATTCTGGGTAACAGAACCTGCTCCGAGCCACACAAGTCACACCATCTTGGATTCCCCTAGGTCTCTAGTTTTCAGAAATGCACAGGTTTGGTAGGTTTCCCTAGGTGGCGGCTGAGCTAGAAGCCAAAATCTGCAGGTAGGCACTTTGCAAAAAACACCTCTGTTTTCTTTCAAAACTTTGGATGTGTCCTCGTTGCGGTGTGGCGCGTTTCCTGTCACGGGCGCTAGGCCTACCCACACAAGTGAGGTATCATTTTTATCGGGAGATGTGGGGGAACGCTGGGTGGAAGGAAATTTGTGGCTTCTCTCAGATTCCAGAACTTTCTGCCACAGAAATGTGAGGAACATGTGTTTTTTTAGCCAAATTTTGAGGTTTGCAAAGGATTCTGGGTAACAGAACCTGGTCCGAGCCACACAAGTCACACCATCTTGGATTCCCCTAGGTCTCTAGTTTTCAGAAATGCACAGGTTTGATAGGTTTCCCTAGGCGGCGGCTGAGCTAGAGGCCAAAATCTACAGGTAGGCACTTTGCAAAAAACACCTCTGTTTTCTTTCAAAAAAATGGATGTGTCCACGTTGCGCTTTGGGGCATTTCCTGTCGCGGGCGCTAGGCCTACCCACACAAGTGAGGTATCATTTTTATCGGGAGACTTGGGGGAACGCTGGGTGGAAGGAAATTTGTGGCTTCTCAGATTCCAGAACTTTCTGCCACAGAAATGTGAGGAACATGTGTTTTTTTTAGCCAAATTTTGAGGTTTGCAAAGGATTCTGGGTAACAGAACCTGATCCGAGCCACACAAGTCACCCCATCTTAGTTTCCCCTAGGTCTGTAGTTTTCAGAAATGCACAGGTTTGGTAGGTTTCCCTAGGCGGCGGCTGAGCTAGAGGCCAAAATCTACAGGTAGGCACTTTGCAAAAAACACCTCTGTTTTCTTTCAAAACTTTGGATGTGTCCACGTTGCGCTGTGGGGCGTTTCCTGTCGCGGGCGCTAGGCCTACCCACACAAGTGAGGTATCATTTTTATCGGGAGACGTGGGGGAACGCTGAGTGGAAGGAAATTTGTGGCTTCTCTCAGATTCCAGAACTTTCTGCCACAGAAATGTGAGGAACATGTGTTTTTTTTAGCCAAATTTTGAGGTTTACAAAGGATTCTGGGTAACAGAACCTGGTCCGAGCCACACAAGTCACCCCATCTTGGATTCCCGTAGGTCTCTAGTTTTCAGAAATGCACAGGTTTGGTAGGTTTCCCTAGGTGGCGGCTGAGCTACAAGCCAAAATCTACAGGTAGGCACTTTGCAAAAAACACCTCTGTTTTCTTTTAAAAAAATGGATGTGTCCACGTTGCGCTTTGGGGCGTTTCCTGTCACGGCCGCTAGGCCTAACCACACAAGTGAGGTATCATTTTTTTCGGGAGATGTGGGGGAACGCTGGATGGAAGGAAATTCGTGGCTCCTCTCAGATTCCAGAACTTTCTGCCACAGAAATGTGAGGAACATGTGTTTTTTTAGCCAATTTTTGAGGTTTGCAAAGGATTCTGGGTAACAGAACCTGGTCCGAGCCACACAAGTCACCCCATCTTGGATTCCCGTAGGTCTCTAGTTTTCAGAACTGCACAGGTTTGGTAGGTTTCCCTAGGTGGCGGCTGAGCTACAAGCCAAAATCTACAGGTAGGCACTTTGCAAAAAACACCTCTGTTTTCTTTAAAAAAATGGATGTGTCCACGTTGCGCTTTGGGGCGTTTCCTGTCGCGGGCGCTAGGCCTACCCTCACAAGTGAGGTATCATTTTTATCGGGAGACTTGGGGGAACGCTGCGTGGAAGGAAATTTGTGGCTCCTCTCAGATTCCAGAACTTTCTGCCACAGAAATGTGAGGAACATGTGTTTTCATTAGCCAAATTTTGAGGTTTGCAAAGGATTCTGGGTAACAGAACCTGGTCCGAGCCACACAAGTCACACCATCTTGGATTCCCCTAGGTCTCTAGTTTTCAGAAATGCACAGGTTTGGTAGGTTTCCCTAGGTGGCGGCTGAGCTACAAGCCAAAATCTACAGGTAGGCAGTTTGCAAAAAACACCTCTGTTTTCTTTAAAAAAAATGGATGTGTCCACGTTGCGCTTTGGGGCGTTTCCTGTCACGGCCGCTAGGCCTACCCACACAAGTGAGGTATCATTTTTATCGGGAGACGTGGGGGAACGCTGGATGGAAGGAAATTTGTGGCTCCTCTCAGATTCCAGAACTTTCTGCCACAGAAATGTGAGGAACATGTGTTTTTTTAGCCAATTTTTGAGGTTTGCAAAGGATTCTGGGTAACAGAACCTGGTCCGAGCCACACAAGTCACCCCATCTTGGATTCCCCTAGGTCTCTAGTTTTCAGAAATGCACAGGTTTGGTAGGTTTCCCTAGGTGGCGGCTGAGCTACAAGCCAAAATCTACAGGTAGGCACTTTGCAAAAAACACCTCTGTTTTCTTTAAAAAAAATGGATGTGTCCACGTTGCGCTTTGGGGCGTTTCCTGTCGCGGGAGCTAGGCCTACCCTCACAAGTGAGGTATCATTTTTATCGGGAGACTTGGGGGAACGCTGGGTGGAAGGAAATTTGTGGCTCCTCTCAGATTCCAGAACTTTCTGCCACAGAAATGTGAGGAACATGTGTTTTCAATTAGCCAAATTTTGAGGTTTGCAAAGGATTCTGGGTAACAGAACCTGGTCTGAGCCACACAAGTCACACCATCTTGGATTCCCCTAGGTCTCTAGTTTTCAGAAATGCACAGGTTTGGTAGGTTTCCCTAGGCGGCGGCTTAGCTAGAGGCCAAAATCTACAGGTAGGCACTTTGCAAAAAACATCTCTGTTTTCTTTCAAAACTTTGGATGTGTCCATGTTGCGCTGAGGCGCGTTTCCTGTCACGGGCGCTAAGCCTACCCACACAAGTGAGGTATCATTTTTATCGGGAGACGTGGGGGAACGCTGGGTGGAAGGAAATTTGTGGCTTCTCTCAGATTCCAGAACTTTCTGCCACAGAAATGTGAGGAACATGTGTTTTTTTAGCCAAATTTTGAGGTTTGCAAAGGATTCTGGGTAACAGAACCTGCTCCGAGCCACACAAGTCACACCATCTTGGATTCCCCTAGGTCTCTAGTTTTCAGAAATGCACAGGTTTGGTAGGTTTCCCTAGGTGGCGGCTGAGCTAGAAGCCAAAATCTGCAGGTAGGCACTTTGCAAAAAACACCTCTGTTTTCTTTCAAAACTTTGGATGTGTCCTCGTTGCGGTGTGGCGCGTTTCCTGTCACGGGCGCTAGGCCTACCCACACAAGTGAGGTATCATTTTTATCGGGAGATGTGGGGGAACGCTGGGTGGAAGGAAATTTGTGGCTTCTCTCAGATTCCAGAACTTTCTGCCACAGAAATGTGAGGAACATGTGTTTTTTTAGCCAAATTTTGAGGTTTGCAAAGGATTCTGGGTAACAGAACCTGGTCCGAGCCACACAAGTCACACCATCTTGGATTCCCCTAGGTCTCTAGTTTTCAGAAATGCACAGGTTTGATAGGTTTCCCTAGGCGGCGGCTGAGCTAGAGGCCAAAATCTACAGGTAGGCACTTTGCAAAAAACACCTCTGTTTTCTTTCAAAAAAATGGATGTGTCCACGTTGCGCTTTGGGGCATTTCCTGTCGCGGGCGCTAGGCCTACCCACACAAGTGAGGTATCATTTTTATCGGGAGACTTGGGGGAACGCTGGGTGGAAGGAAATTTGTGGCTTCTCAGATTCCAGAACTTTCTGCCACAGAAATGTGAGGAACATGTGTTTTTTTTAGCCAAATTTTGAGGTTTGCAAAGGATTCTGGGTAACAGAACCTGATCCGAGCCACACAAGTCACCCCATCTTAGTTTCCCCTAGGTCTGTAGTTTTCAGAAATGCACAGGTTTGGTAGGTTTCCCTAGGCGGCGGCTGAGCTAGAGGCCAAAATCTACAGGTAGGCACTTTGCAAAAAACACCTCTGTTTTCTTTCAAAACTTTGGATGTGTCCACGTTGCGCTGTGGGGCGTTTCCTGTCGCGGGCGCTAGGCCTACCCACACAAGTGAGGTATCATTTTTATCGGGAGACGTGG
Source organism: Pleurodeles waltl (assembly GCF_031143425.1). Taxonomy (NCBI): domain Eukaryota; kingdom Metazoa; phylum Chordata; class Amphibia; order Caudata; family Salamandridae; genus Pleurodeles; species Pleurodeles waltl. The sequence goes on from NC_090441.1 coordinate 207,258,743, forward strand.
GGGAACGCTGAGTGGAAGGAAATTTGTGGCTTCTCTCAGATTCCAGAACTTTCTGCCACAGAAATGTGAGGAACATGTGTTTTTTTTAGCCAAATTTTGAGGTTTACAAAGGATTCTGGGTAACAGAACCTGGTCCGAGCCACACAAGTCACCCCATCTTGGATTCCCGTAGGTCTCTAGTTTTCAGAAATGCACAGGTTTGGTAGGTTTCCCTAGGTGGCGGCTGAGCTACAAGCCAAAATCTACAGGTAGGCACTTTGCAAAAAACACCTCTGTTTTCTTTTAAAAAAATGGATGTGTCCACGTTGCGCTTTGGGGCGTTTCCTGTCACGGCCGCTAGGCCTAACCACACAAGTGAGGTATCATTTTTATCGGGAGATGTGGGGGAACGCTGGATGGAAGGAAATTCGTGGCTCCTCTCAGATTCCAGAACTTTCTGCCACAGAAATGTGAGGAACATGTGTTTTTTTAGCCAATTTTTGAGGTTTGCAAAGGATTCTGGGTAACAGAACCTGGTCCGAGCCACACAAGTCACCCCATCTTGGATTCCCGTAGGTCTCTAGTTTTCAGAACTGCACAGGTTTGGTAGGTTTCCCTAGGTGGCGGCTGAGCTACAAGCCAAAATCTACAGGTAGGCACTTTGCAAAAAACACCTCTGTTTTCTTTAAAAAAATGGATGTGTCCACGTTGCGCTTTGGGGCGTTTCCTGTCGCGGGCGCTAGGCCTACCCTCACAAGTGAGGTATCATTTTTATCGGGAGACTTGGGGGAACGCTGCGTGGAAGGAAATTTGTGGCTCCTCTCAGATTCCAGAACTTTCTGCCACAGAAATGTGAGGAACATGTGTTTTCATTAGCCAAATTTTGAGGTTTGCAAAGGATTCTGGGTAACAGAACCTGGTCCGAGCCACACAAGTCACACCATCTTGGATTCCCCTAGGTCTCTAGTTTTCAGAAATGCACAGGTTTGGTAGGTTTCCCTAGGTGGCGGCTGAGCTACAAGCCAAAATCTACAGGTAGGCAGTTTGCAAAAAACACCTTTGTTTTCTTTAAAAAAAATGGATGTGTCCACGTTGCGCTTTGGGGCGTTTCCTGTCGCGGGCGCTAGGCCTACCCACACAAGTGAGGTATCATTTTTATCGGGAGACGTGGGGGAACGCTGGATGGAAGGAAATTTGTGGCTCCTCTCAGATTCCAGAACTTTCTGCAACAGAAATGTGAGGAACATGTGTTTTTTTTGACAAATTTTGAGGTTTGCAAAGGATTCTGGGTAACAGAACCTGGTCCGAGCCACACAAGTCACCCCATCTTAGATTCCCCTAGGTCTCTAGTTTTCAGAAATGCACAGGTTTGGTAGGTGTCCCTAGGTGGCGGCTGAGCTAGAGGCCAAAATCTACAGGTAGGCACTTTGCAAAAAACACCTCTGTTTTCTTTCAAAACTTTGGATGTGTCCACGTTGCGCTTTGGGGCGTTTCCTGTCGCGGGCGCTAGGCCTACCCACACAAGTGAGGTATCATTTTTATCGGGAGACGTGGGGAAACGCTGGATGGAAGGAAATTTGTGGCTCCTCAGATTCCAGAACTTTCTGCCACAGAAATGTGAGGAACGTGTTTTTTTACCGAAATTTTAAGGTTTGCAAAGGATTCTGGGTAACAGAACCTGGTACGAGCCACACAAGTCACCCCATCTTAGATTCCCCTAGATCTCTAGTTTTCAGAAATGCACAGGTTTGGTAGGTTTCCCTAGGTGGCGGCTGAGCTAGAGGCCAAAATCTACAGGTAGGCACTTTCCAAAAAACACCTCTGTTTTCTTTCAAAACTTTGGATGTGTCCTCGTTGTGCTTTGGGGCGTTTCCTGTCGCGAGCGCTAGGCCTACCCACACAAGTGAGGTATCATTTTTATCGGGAGACGTGGGGGAACGCTGGGTGGAAGGAAATTTGTGGATTCTCTCAGATTCCAGAACTTTCTGCCACAGAAATGTGAGGAACATGTGTTTTTTTAGCCAACTTTTGAGGTTTGGAAAGGATTCTGGGTAACAGAACCTGGTCCGAGCCACACAAGTCACCCCATCTTGGATTCCCCTAGGTCTCTAGTTTTCAGAAATGCACAGGTTTGGTAGGTTTCCCTAGGCGGCGGCTGAGCTAGAGGCCAAAATCTACAGGTAGGCACTTTGCAAAAAACACCTCTGTTTTCTTTCAAAACTTTGGATGTGTCCTCGTTGCGGTGTGGCGCGTTTCCTGTCGCGGGCGCTAGGCCTACCCACACAAGTGAGGTATCATTTTTATCGGGAGACGTGGGGGAACGCTGGGTGGAAGGAAATTTGTGGCTTCTCTCATATTCCAGAACTTTCTGCCACAGAAATGTGAGGAACATGTGCTTTTTTAGCCAAATTTTGAGGTTTGCAAAGGATTCTGGGTAACAGAACCTGGTCCGAGCCACACAAGTCACACCATCTTGGATTCCCCTAGGTCTCTAGTTTTCAGAAATGCACAGGTTTGGTAGGTTTCCCTAGGTGGCGGCTGAGCTACAAGCCAAAATCTACAGGTAGGCAGTTTGCAAAAAACACCTCTGTTTTCTTTAAAAAAAATGGATGTGTCCACGTTGCGCTTTGGGGCGTTTCCTGTCGCGGGCGCTAGGCCTACCCACACAAGTGAGGTATAATTTTTATCGGGAGACTTGGGGGAACGCTGGGTGGAAGGAAATTTGTGGCTCCTCTCAGATTCCAGAACTTTCTGCCACAGAAATGTGAGGAACATGTGTTTTTTTAGCCAAATTTTGAGGTTTGCAAAGGATTCTGGGTAACAGAACCTGGTCCGAGCCACACAAGTCACCCCATCTTGGATTCCCCTAGGTCTCTAGTTTTCAGAAATGCACAGGTTGGATAGGTTTCCCTAGGCGGCGGCTGAGCTAGAGGCCAAAATCTACAGGTAGGCACTTTGCAAAAAACACCTCTGTTTTCTTTCAAAAAAATGGATGTGTCCACGTTACGCTTTGGGGCATTTTCTGTCGCGGGCGCTAGGCCTACCCACACAAGTGACGTATCATTTTTATCGGGAGACTTGGGGGAACGCTGGGTGGAAGGAAATATGTGGCTTCTCAGATTCCAGAACTTTCTGCCACAGAAATGTGAGGAACATGTGTTTTTTTTAGCCAAATTTTGAGGTTTGCAAAGGATTCTGGGTAACAGAACCTGGTCCGAGCCACACAAGTCACCCCATCTTGGATTCCCCTAGGTGTCTAGTTTTCAGAAATGCACAGGTTTGGTAGGTTTCCCTAGGTGGCGGCTGAGCTACAAGCCAAAATCAACAGGTAGGCACTTTGCAAAAAACACCTCTGTTTTCTTTCAAAACTTTGGATGTGTCCTCGTTGCGGTGTGGCGCGTTTCCTGTCACGGGCGCTAGGCCTACCCACACAAGTGAGGTATCATTTTTATCGGGAGACGTGGGGGAACGCTGGGTGGAAGGAAATTTGTGGCTTCTCTCAGATTCCAGAACTTTCTGCCACAGAAATGTGAGGAACATGTGTTTTTTTAGCCAAATTTTGAGGTTTGCAAAGGATTCTGGGTAACAGAACCTGGTCCGAGCCACACAAGTCACACCATCTTGGATTCCCCTAGGTCTCTAGTTTTCAGAAATGCACAGGTTTGGTAGGTTTCCCTAGGTGGCGGCTGAGCTACAAGCCAAAATCTACAGGTAGGCAGTTTGCAAAAAACACCTCTGTTTTCTTTAAAAAAAATGGATGTGTCCACGTTGCGCTTTGGGGCGTTTCCTGTCGCGGGCGCTAGGCCTACCCACACAAGTGAGGTATAATTTTTATGTGGAGACTTGGGGAAACGCTGGGTGGAAGGAAATTTGTGGCTCCTCTCAGATTCCAGAACTTTCTGCCACAGAAATGTGAGGAACATGTGTTTTTTTAGCCAAATTTTGAGGTTTGCAAAGGATTCTGGGTAACAGAACCTGGTCCGAGCCACACAAGTCACCCCATCTTGGATTCCCCTAGGTCTCTAGTTTTCAGAAATGCACAGGTTTGATAGGTTTCCCTAGGCGGCGGCTGAGCTAGAGGCCAAAATCTACAGGTAGGCACTTTGCAAAAAACACCTCTGTTTTCTTTCAAAAAAATGGATGTGTCCACGTTGCGCTTTGGGGCATTTTCTGTCGCGGGCGCTAGGCCTACCCACACAAGTGAGGTATCATTTTTATTGGGAGACGTGGGGGAACGCTGGGTGGAAGGAAATTTGTGGCTTCTCTCATATTCCAGAACTTTCTGCCACAGAAATGTGAGGAACATGTGCTTTTTTAGCCAAATTTTGAGGTTTGCAAAGGATTCTGGGTAACAGAACCTGGTCCGAGCCACACAAGTCACACCATCTTGGATTCCCCTAGGTCTCTAGTTTTCAGAAATGCACAGGTTTGGTAGGTTTCCCTAGGTGGCGGCTGAGCTACAAGCCAAAATCTACAGGTAAGCAGTTTGCAAAAAACACCTCTGTTTTCTTTAAAAAAAATGGATGTGTCCACGTTGCGCTTTGGGGCGTTTCCTGTCGCGGGCGCTAGGCCTACCCACACAAGTGAGGTATAATTTTTATCGGGAGACTTGGGGGAACGCTGGGTGGAAGGAAATTTGTGGCTCCTCTCAGATTCCAGAACTTTCTGCCACAGAAATGTGAGGAACATGTGTTTTTTTAGCCAAATTTTGAGGTTTGCAAAGGATTCTGGGTAACAGAACCTGGTCCGAGCCACACAAGTCACCCCATCTTGGATTCCCCTAGGTCTCTAGTTTTCAGAAATGCACAGGTTGGATAGGTTTCCCTAGGCGGCGGCTGAGCTAGAGGCCAAAATCTACAGGTAGGCACTTTGCAAAAAACACCTCTGTTTTCTTTAAAAAAAATGGATGTGTCCACGTTGCGCTTTGGGGCATTTTCTGTCGCGGGCGCTAGGCCTACCCACACAAGTGACGTATCATTTTTATCGGGAGACTTGGGGGAACGCTGGGTGGAAGGAAATATGTGGCTTCTCAGATTCCAGAACTTTCTGCCACAGAAATGTGAGGAACATGTGTTTTTTTTAGCCAAATTTTGAGGTTTGCAAAGGATTCTGGGTAACAGAACCTGGTCCGAGCCACACAAGTCACCCCATCTTGGATTCCCCTAGGTGTCTAGTTTTCAGAAATGCACAGGTTTGGTAGGTTTCCCTAGGTGGCGGCTGAGCTACAAGCCAAAATCAACAGGTAGGCACTTTGCAAAAAACACCTCTGTTTTCTTTCAAAACTTTGGATGTGTCCTCGTTGCGGTGTGGCGCGTTTCCTGTCACGGGCGCTAGGCCTACCCACACAAGTGAGGTATCATTTTTATCGGGAGACGTGGGGGAACGCTGGGTGGAAGGAAATTTGTGGCTTCTCTCAGATTCCAGAACTTTCTGCCACAGAAATGTGAGGAACATGTGTTTTTTTAGCCAAATTTTGAGGTTTGCAAAGGATTCTGGGTAACAGAACCTGGTCCGAGCCACACAAGTCACACCATCTTGGATTCCCCTAGGTCTCTAGTTTTCAGAAATGCACAGGTTTGGTAGGTTTCCCTAGGTGGCGGCTGAGCTACAAGCCAAAATCTACAGGTAGGCAGTTTGCAAAAAACACCTCTGTTTTCTTTAAAAAACATGGATGTGTCCACGTTGCGCTTTGGGGCGTTTCCTGTCGCGGGCGCTAGGCCTACCCACACAAGTGAGGTATAATTTTTATGTGGAGACTTGGGGAAACGCTGGGTGGAAGGAAATTTGTGGCTCCTCTCAGATTCCAGAACTTTCTGCCACAGAAATGTGAGGAACATGTGTTTTTTTAGCCAAATTTTGAGGTTTGCAAAGGATTCTGGGTAACAGAACCTGGTCCGAGCCACACAAGTCACCCCATCTTGGATTCCCCTAGGTCTCTAGTTTTCAGAAATGCACAGGTTTGATAGGTTTCCCTAGGCGGCGGCTGAGCTAGAGGCCAAAATCTACAGGTAGGCACTTTGCAAAAAACACCTCTGTTTTCTTTCAAAAAAATGGATGTGTCCACGTTGCGCTTTGGGGCATTTTCTGTCGCGGGCGCTAGGCCTACCCACACAAGTGAGGTATCATTTTTATCGGGAGACTTGGGGGAACGCTGGGTGGAAGGAAATTTGTGGCTTCTCAGATTCCGGAACTTTCTGCCACAGAAATGTGAGGAACATGTGTTTTTTTTAGCCAAATTTTGAGGTTTGCAAAGGATTCTGGGTAACAGAACCTGGTCCGAGCCACACAAGTCACCCCATCTTGGATTCCCCTATGTCTATAGTTTTCAGAAATGCACAGGTTTGGTAGGTTTCCCTAGGTGGCGGCTGAGCTACAAGCCAAAATCTACAGGTAGGCACTTTGCAAAAAACACCTCTGTTTTCTTTCAAAACTTTGGATATGTCCTCGTTGCGGTGTGGCGCGTTTCCTGTCACGGGCGCTAGGCCTACCCACAGAAGTGAGGTATCATTTTTATCGGGAGACGTGGGGGAACGCTGGGTGGAAGGAAATTTGTGGCTTCTCTCAGATTCCAGAACTTTCTGCCACAGAAATGTGAGGAACATGTGTTTTTTTAGCCAAATTTTGAGGTTTGCAAAGGATTCTGGGTAACAGAACCTGGTCCGAGCCACACAAGTCACACCATCTTGGATTCCCCTAGGTCTCTAGTTTTCAGAAATGCACAGGTTTGGTAGGTTTCCCTAGGTGGCGGCTGAGCTACAAGCCAAAATCTACATGTAGGCAGTTTGCAAAAAACACCTCTGTTTTCTTTCAAAAAAATGGATGTGTCCACGTTGCGCTTTGGGGCGTTTCCTGTCGCGGGCGCTAGGCCTACCCACACAAGTGAGGTATAATTTTTATCGGGAGACTTGGGGGAACGCTGGGTGGAAGGAAATTTGTGGCTCCTCTCAGATTCCAGAACTTTCTGCCACAGAAATGTGAGGAACATGTGTTTTTTTAGCCAAATTTTGAGGTTTGCAAAGGATTCTGGGTAACAGAACCTGGTCCGAGCCACACAAGTCACCCCATCTTGGATTCCCCTAGGTCTCTAGTTTTCAGAAATGCACAGCTTTGATAGGTTTCCCTAGGCGGCGGCTGAGCTAGAGGCCAAAATCTACAGGTAGGCACTTTGCAAAAAACACCTCTGTTTTCTTTCAAAAAAATGGATGTGTCCACGTTGCGCTTTGGGTCATTTCCTGTCGCTGGGCGCTAGGCCTACCCACACAAGTGAGGTATGATTTTTATCGGGAGACTTGGGGGAACGCTGGGTGGAAGGAAATTTGTGGCTTCTCAGATTCCAGAACTTTCTGCCACAGAAATGTGAGGAACATGTGTTTTTTTTAGCCAAATTTTGAGGTTTGCAAAGGATTCTGGGTAACAGAACCTGGTCCGAGCCACACAAGTCACCCCATCTTGGATTCCCCTAGGTCTCTAGTTTTCAGAAATGCACAGGTTTGGTAGGTTTCCCTAGGTGGCGGCTGAGCTACAAGCCAAAATCTACAGGTAGGCACTTTGCAAACAACACCTCTGTTTTCTTTCAAAAAAATGGATGTGTCCACGTTGCGCTTTGGGGCATTTCCTGTCGCGGGCGCTAGGCCTACCCACACAAGTAAGGTATAATTTTTATCGGGAGACTTGGGGGAACGCTGGGTGGAAGGAAATTTGTGGCTTCTCAGATTCCAGAACTTTCTGCCACAGAAATGTGAGGAACATGTGTTTTTTTAGCCAAATTTTGAGGTTTACAAAGGATTCTGGGTAACAGAACCTGGTCCGAGCCACACAAGTCACACCATCTTGGATTCCCCTAGGTCTCTAGTTTTCAGAAATGCACAGGTTTGGTAGGTTTCCCTAGGTGGCGGCTGAGCTACAAGCCAAAATCTACAGGTAGGCACTTTGCAAAAAACACCTCTGTTTTCTTTCAAAACTTTGGATGTGTCCTCGTTGCGATGTGGCGCGTTTCCTGTCACGGGCGCTAGGCCTACCCACACAAGTGAGGTATCATTTTTATCGGGAGACGTGGGGGAACGCTGGGTGGAAGGAAATTTGTGGCTTCTCTCATATTCCAGAACTTTCTGCCACAGAAATGTGAGGAACATGTGTTTTTTTAGCCAAATTTTGAGGTTTGCAAAGGATTCTGGGTAACAGAACCTGGTCCGAGCCACACAAGTCACACCATCTTGGATTCCCCTAGGTCTCTAGTTTTCAGAAATGCACAGGTTTGGTAGGTTTCCCTAGGTAGCGGCTGAGCTACAAGCCAAAATCTACAGGTAGGCAGTTTGCAAAAAACACCTCTGTTTTCTTTAAAAAAAATGGATGTGTCCACGTTGCGCTTTGGGGCGTTTCCTGTCGCGGGCGCTAGGCCTACCCACACAAGTGAGGGATCATTTTTATCGGGAGACGTGGGGGAACGCTGGATGGAAATTTGTGGCTCCTCTCAGATTCCAGAACTTTCTGCCACAGAAATGTGAGGAACATGTGTTTTTTTAGCCAAATTTTGAGGTTTACAAAGGATTCTGGGTAACAGAACCTGGTCCGAGCCACACAAGTCACACCATCTTGGATTCCCCTAGGTCTCTAGTTTTCAGAAATGCACAGGTTTGGTAGGTTTCCCTAGGTGGCGGCTGAGCTACAAGCCAAAATCTACAGGTAGGCACTTTGCAAAAAACACCTCTGTTTTCTTTCAAAACTTTGGATGTGTCCTCGTTGCGATGTGGCGCGTTTCCTGTCACGGGCGCTAGGCCTACCCACACAAGTGAGGTATCATTTTTATCGGGAGACGTGGGGGAACGCTGGGTGGAAGGAAATTTGTGGCTTCTCTCATATTCCAGAACTTTCTGCCACAGAAATGTGAGGAACATGTGTTTTTTTAGCCAAATTTTGAGGTTTGCAAAGGATTCTGGGTAACAGAACCTGGTCCGAGCCACACAAGTCACACCATCTTGGATTCCCCTAGGTCTCTAGTTTTCAGAAATGCACAGGTTTGGTAGGTTTCCCTAGGTAGCGGCTGAGCTACAAGCCAAAATCTACAGGTAGGCAGTTTGCAAAAAACACCTCTGTTTTCTTTAAAAAAAATGGATGTGTCCACGTTGCGCTTTGGGGCGTTTCCTGTCGCGGGCGCTAGGCCTACCCACACAAGTGAGGGATCATTTTTATCGGGAGACTTGGGGGAACGCTGGGTGGAAGGAAATTTGTGGCTCCTCTCAGATTCCAGAACTTTCTGCCACAGAAATGTGAGGAACATGTGTTTTTTTAGCCAAATTTTGAGGTTTGCAAAGGATTCTGGGTAACAGAACCTGGTCCGAGCCACACAAGTCACCCCATCTTGGATTCCCCTAGGTCTCTAGTTTTCAGAAATGCACAGGTTTGATAGGTTTCCCTAGGCGGCGGCTGAGCTAGAGGCCAAAATCTACAGGTAGGCACTTTGCAAAAAACACCTCTGTTTTCTTTCAAAAAAATGGATGTGTCCACGTTGCGCTTTGGGGCATTTTCTGTCGCGGGCGCTAGGCCTACCCACACAAGTGAGGTATCATTTTTATCGGGAGACTTGGGGGAACGCTGGGTGGAAGGAAATTTGTGGCTTCTCAGATTCCAGAACTTTCTGCCACAGAAATGTGAGGAACATGTGTTTTTTTTAGCCAAATTTTGAGGTTTGCAAAGGATTCTGGGTAACAGAACCTGGTCCGAGCCACACAAGTCACCCCATCTTGGATTCCCCTAGGTCTCTAGTTTTTAGAAATGCACAGGTTTGGTAGGTTTCCCTAGGTGGCGGCTGAGCTACAAGGCAAAATCTACAGGTAGGCACTTTGCAAAAAACACCTCTGTTTTCTTTCAAAACTTTGGATGTGTCCTCGTTGCGGTGTGGCGCGTTTCCTGTCACGGGCGCTAGGCCTACCCACACAAGTGAGGTATCATTTTTATCGGGAGACGTGGGGGAACGCTGGGTGGAAGGAAATTTGTGGCTTCTCTCAGATTCCAGAACTTTCTGCCACAGAAATGTGAGGAACATGTGTTTTTTTAGCCAAATTTTGAGGTTTGCAAAGGATTCTGGGTAACAGAACCTGGTCCGAGCCACACAAGTCACACCATCTTGGATTCCCCTAGGTCTCTAGTTTTCAGAAATGCACAGGTTTGGTATGTTTCCCTAGGTGGCGGCTGAGCTACAAGCCAAAATCTACAGGTAGGCACTTTGCAAAAAACACCTCTGTTTTCTTTAAAAAAAATGGATGTGTCCACGTTGCGCTTTGGGGCGTTTCCTGTCGCTGGCGCTAGGCCTACCCACACAAGTAAGGTATCATTTTTATCGGGAGACTTGGGGGAACGCTGGGTGGAAGGAAGTGTGTGGCTCCTCTCAGATTCCAGAACTTTCTGCCACAGAAATGTGAGGAACATGTGTTTTTTTAGCCAAATTTTGAGGTTTGCCAAGGATTCTGGGTAACAGAACCTGGTCCGAGCCACACAAGTCACCCCATCTTGGATTCCCCTAGGTCTCTAGTTTTCAGAAATGCACAGGTTTGATAGGTTTCCCTAGGCGGCGGCTGAGCTAGAGGCCAAAATCTACAGGTAGGCACTTTGCAAAAAACACCTCTGTTTTCTTTAAAAAAAATGGATGTGTCCACGTTGCGCTTTGGGTCATTTCCTGTCGCTGGGCGCTAGGCCTACCCACACAAGTGAGGTATCATTTTTATCGGGAGACTTGGGGGAACGCTGGGTGGAAGGAAATTTGTGGCTTCTCAGATTCCAGAACTTTCTGCCACAGAAATGTGAGGAACATGTGTTTTTTTTAGCCAAATTTTGAGGTTTGCAAAGGATTCTGGGTAACAGAACCTGGTCCGAGCCACACAAGTCACACCATCTTGGATTCCCCTAGGTCTCTAGTTTTCAGAAATGCACAGGTTTGGTAGGTTTCCCTAGGTGGCGGCTGAGCTACAAGCCAAAATCTACAGGTAGGCACTTTGCAAACAACACCTCTGTTTTCTTTCAAAAAAATGGATGTGTCCACGTTGCGCTTTGGGGCATTTCCTGTCGCGGGCGCTAGGCCTACCCACACAAGTAAGGTATCATTTTTATTGGGAGACTTGGGGGAACACTGGGTGGAAGGAAATTTGTGGCTTCTCAGATTCCAGAACTTTCTGCCACAGAAATGTGAGGAACATGTGTTTTTTTAGCCAAATTTTGAGGTTTACAAATGATTCTGGGTAACAGAACCTGGTCCGAGCCACACAAGTCACACCATCTTGGATTCCCCTAGGTCTCTAGTTTTCAGAAATGCACAGGTTTGGTAGGTTTCCCTAGGTGGCGGCTGAGCTACAAGCCAAAATCTACAGGTAGGCCCTTTGCAAAAAACACCTCTGTTTTCTTTAAAAAAAATGGATGTGTCCACGTTGCGCTTTGGGGCGTTTCCTGTCTCGGGCGCTAGGCCTACCCACACAAGTGAGGTATCATTTTTATCGGGAGACTTCGGGGAACGCTGGGTGGAATGAAATTTGTGGCTCCTCTCAGATTCCAGAACTCTCTGCCATAGAAATGTGAGGAACATGTGTTTTTTTAGCCAGATTTTGAGGTTTTCAAAGGATTCTGGGTAACAGAACCTGGTCCGAGACACACAAGTCACCCCATCTTGGATTTCCCTAGGTCTCTAGTTTTCAGAAATGCACAGGTTTGGTAGGTTTCCCTAGGTGCCGGCTGAGCTAGAGGTCAAAATCTACAGGTGGGCACTTTTCTAAAAACAGCTCTGTTTTCTGTGATGTGTCCACGTTGTCTTTTGGGGCATATCCTGTCGCGGGCGCTAGGCCTACCCACACAAGTGAGGTATCATTTTTATCGGGAGGCTTGGGGGAACATAGAATAGCAAAACAAGTGTTATTGCCCCTTGTCTTTCTCTACATTTTCCCTTCCAAATGTAAGACAGTGTGTAAAAAAGACGTCTATTTGAGAAATGCCCTGTAATTCACATGCTTATATGGGCACCCCAGAATTCAGAGATGTGCAAATAACCACAGCTTCTCAACACCTTATCTTGTGCCCATTTTGGAAATACAAAGGTTTTCTTGATAGCTATTTTTTACTCTTTATATTTCAGCAAATGAATTGCTGTATACCCGGCATAGAATGAAAACCCATAGCAGAGTGCAGGTCATTTATTAGCTCTGGGTACCTAGAGTTCTTGATAAACCTACAAGCCCTATATATCCCTGCGACCAGAAGAGTCCAGCAGACGTAACAGTATATTGCTTTCGAAAATCTGAAATTGCAGGAAAAAGTTACAGAGTAAAACGTAGAGAAAAATTTATGTTTTTTTCACCTCAATTTCAATATTTTTCTCTTTCAGTTGTTATTTTCTGTAGGAAACCCTTGTAGGACCTACACAAATTACCCCTTGCTGAATTTAGATTTTTGTCTACTTTTCAGAAATGTTGCGGTTTCTGGGATCCAGCGTTGGTTTCATGCCCATTTCTGTCACTGACTGGAAGGAGGCTGAAAGCACAAAAAATCGTAAAAATGGGGTATGTCCCAGTAAAATGCCAAAATTGTGTTGAAAAATTGGGTTTTCTGATTCAAGTCTGCCTGTTCCTGAAAGCTGGGAAGCTGGTGATTGTAGCACCGCAAACCTTTCGTTAATGCCCTTTTCAGGGAAAAAACCACAAGCCTTCTTCTGCAGCCCCTTTTTCCCATTTCTTTGAAAAAAACGAAATTTTCACTGTATTTTGGCTAATTTCTTGGCCTCCTTCCGGGGAACCCACAAAGTCTGGGTACCTCTAGAATCCCTAGGATGTTGGAAAAAAAGGACGCAAATTTGGCGTGGGTAGCTTATGTGAACAAAAAGTTATTAGGGCCTAAGCGCGAACTGCTCCAAATAGCCAAAAAAAAGGCTCGGCACAGGAGGGGGAAAAGGCCTGGCAGCGAAGGGGTTAAACAGGGCCAGAAGAACACAGGATTCACTTGTGAAGCGTCCATTTTGCAAAAGGATTGCATCAAGGTGTCACGGAATTTGAAAAGCCAAATGTGTCTCAAATAACATGCTGGAGTCTCTCTGCATCTTTGTTCATCTGGATATGTGTACTCCATGCTGTTGATTTTCTTGTCGGACCAGTAGAAATATGACAATACCACAGCCGATTAGCAGTAAGATGATTCAAAATTCTCCAATAGGCTGGAGAACAAAGAGTGCAAAAATTATGGTATCGATCCAAATACAGCATTTAGACCCTCATTACAACCTCGGCGGTTTGCAGCGGGTGCCAGAATACCGCCAGTGCTGGCGGTATTTCTGGCTCCCTATTTCGACTTTTCCACTGGGCCCGCGGACGGTCACAGTGTTACCATCCGCTGGCCCAGCGGAAAAGTCACATTAACATTGCTGCCGGCTCGTAATAGAGCCAGCGGCAATGCTGATGTGCAGCGGGTGTAGTAGCACCCGACGCGCATTTCACTGCTCGGAATTCGGCCTGAGAAATGCGCGGTGGGGCTATGCCTGGGGGCCCCTGCACTGCCCATGCAAAGTGCATGGGCAGTGCAGGGGCCCCTAGGGGCACCCCAGGTCCCCTGTACCACCAGCCTTTCCATGGCGGTGTTTACCGCCGTGGCCAGGCTGGCGGTCGGGGATTCATAATCCCCAGGGCAGCGGTGCTTGCACCGCTGCCCTGGGGATTATGACCGCCATGCGAAAGCCTGACGGTATAGTGGAGGGGCCGGCGGAATGGCCGTGGCTGTAGCGCCACGGTCATAATAGCTGGCGGAACACAGCCAGCCTGTTGGCGGTGTTACCCCCAGCCGCCAGGGTCATAATGAGGCCCTACGTCTAGTCACAAATCCTTAAAAAGACGTACATCACCAGCTATGAAAGACGAGTTGAATATTGTTGGCACTATGGCCCTCATTCTGACCTTGGCGGGCGGCGGAGGCCGCCCGCCAAAGTCCCGCCGACAGGTGACCGTTCCGCGGTCGAAAGACCGCGGCGGTAATTCTGACTTTCCCGCTGGGCTGGCGGGCGGTCGCCTTCAGGCCGCCCGCCAGCCCAGCGGGAAAGAGGCTTCCACGATGAAGCCGGCTCGGAATCGAGCCGGCGGAGTGGAAGCTGTGCGACGGGTGCAGTTGCACCCGTCGCGTATTTCACTGTCTGCGCAGCAGACAGTGAAATACATTTAGGGGCCCTCTTACGGGGGCCCCTGCAATGCCCATGCCAGTGGCATGGGCACTGCAGGGGCCCCCAGGGGCCCCGCGACCCCCCCTACCGCCATCCGGATCCCGGCGGTCGGACCGCCGGGATCTGGATGGCGGTAGGGGGGGTCGGAATCCCCTCGGCGGCGCAGCAAGCTGCGCCGCCTTGGAGGATTCAATGGGGCGGCGGTACACTGGCGGGAGCCCGCCAGTGTTGCCGGTCCGACCGCGGCTTTACCGCCGCGGTCGGAATCCCCATTGGAGCACCGCCGGCCTGTCGGCGGTGCTCCCGCGGTCCTCCGCCCTGGCGGTCTTTGACCGCCAGGGTCAGAATGACCGCCTGAGTGTGATTTCTGCACTTAGAAGAGTGAGTTGAGAACAAACTAAAAAAGTGCCATCTTTGCAACTGCCTTTCCCCTAAAGTGACAATCCATTGGCAATGTCCGACCTTGCTGCACAGGTCTCGGAATGGGTTGAGTTGATTTCTTTGGGCCCCTAGGAAACGGACATCATTTCATGGTAGTCACTGATGAGTATTCATGTTTTCCTTTAGTAGAGAAGCTATCATCAACAACCCATGACAAGGCCATAGAGTGGCTGGGTGACATCTTTGCAGTATGGAGTATCCCACCATTCTCAAATATGACAATGGTCCACCGTTCAATAGCAAAGAACTCAAGCAGTTTCTAATCAGACTAAATGTCAAGTATGAAAAGAGTACAACTCTGTGGCCACAAGCCTATGGTGTTGTTGACCGATTCATGGGTACCCTTAAAAGGGTGATTCACGAGCCACGATGGAGGGAATCCAGGTAAACCAGGCCCTGTGTCCAGCCTTCTGCGCCTATCGTTCAACTCCTCACTCCACAACTGGTGAGAGCTCTGCCACCTTGATATTTGGGAGAGCCATTGAAACTAAACTTCCACAGTAGGCAGTGGACCGATCTTTGAACACTGATAAAGTTTGTGTCACAGACTCTTTCAGAAAGTGCAAATTGAGAGCATATGCTTAACAGCATGGACAAGCTCAGGAAACAGTCTTTGATGAAGGTGACTGGGTCCTGGTCAAAGAGAAACGAAAGTGGAAGACAGACACTCCGTTTGCTGGTGATCCTCTGAGAGTGGCGACGTGCAAAGGACAAATGGTGATTGTGCATTGCCCCAGACAGACCTTCACATGGGATTCATCACATTTAAAGCACCTACCTCTGTGGTCGTCAGATCCTGCAATTATGAATGAGGTGAGCCCACCTAAGTGTCGAGATCAAGCATTAGAGATGGTGACCGGTGCCCAACTGGAGTGAATCTCAACCACCTCATACACTCGATCTGGCCGACTAGTGCTAGCGCCTCGAAGACGTATTGAAGGAATGAAATGTGACTATTGTTTATACTTTTTAATTTAACAAGGGGGACATGTAGTGAGACTTTGGGCACTAGGCTCTAGGCAGACTTGCTGGGATGTGTTAAGGTGTGGTTATCAAGGGTTAGATGTGATCCGGGGGTAGTGTGTGGCTGTGTGCTGAGGAGTAAAGAGGTCTGTTACAGAGCTCCTGGCGTGGCCATTCATGAGCACCTGGTCTGGGGAGGGCGCTACAGAACATTAATAAGTGTGCACCTCTAACTCCCAGACCCCACCCCAGCTCCACAAGCTGCCGTGGCGAGGCTCAGAGTTTCTTATCTCCTTTATGCTTGGAAACAGTCTCATGACCCGTGGGCACACCGAGAACTGATAAAGAGTCCTTGTGAAGTAATCAGTGAGTGCTCTGTTTTTGTCAGTGCAGATAACAGCAAACAAGCATTTGCAAAGCAATGGGTCGCGCATTTGCTCAGGTTAGAGCTATCAGCGTTGTAAACTCCTAACCGGACTTTTCTTGACACATAAATTAAAAATGAAAAGTAATACGGTTTCATATAAGCAAGCCAAATCAAAGCGCCATGGCATCAGCGTGAAGCAGCGCACAAAAGAAACAAGCATTTGGAATGCAATAGTCTCCTGTTTGCTCGAGTTAGAGCTCATAGCGTTGTAAATTACTGACTGGACTTTTATTGCCACACAGACTGAAAATAACAAAAGGAAGAGAGCGAGGGTGAGCTGGCCCTGGAAAGCCCCCCTCTGCTGTTGGTTTATGTTTACAGAGGCAGCTGGTGGGGAGCAGTAACTGAACAAGCACCCACACTGTTGAGGTGAAACAGGCAAATGCCAAATAAAAGTCCCTTACAGAAGAGATAAACAGGACATAGCGTAATTACACAGTACTTTGTGCTGCTCCCAAAGTGAAAAAAAGCAGGACAAAGAGGCAGAACTGACCACTAGCAAGCAAGGATTTTTGAAGGACACTGCAACTAACCAATGTAAAAGCTGGAACTCACTCTAGAGTATACTTAAAAGTATACAGCAGGCCGAAGGCTAACGCTCGACCTACAAAGCGCCCTTTGGCCCTAAGCAGCTCTTTCACCTGTGAGGTGCATTCCTGTCCTGCTGTCCGTCCCTCAGCAGCACACCAGCAGCCCCTCGTCGTCCCAGCTCAGCAGCCTGTTTTGCCCACCCACCCAGCTGCTGCAGGCGAGTAGCGCTGAGAGGCGGCCTGCGTGGATAGCGCTCACACGTCCCTCCAAGCGCTGGAAGCACGGGGGCTGAGTCCTTGCTGCCGGGGGGCCGCCTGCTGTCTGTCTGTCCGTCTGCTCACACAGATAGATAGGGTATTTGTTGTTTGGACAGCGCCTAGCACAGTTATGTCTCCATTCTCCATTCTCCAGGAAGGACCTTTGGCTCAGGCCGCACTGGGCTCTTTGGCTCCAAGTGATGTAGTCACCTTCTGGTCTCTGCTCACAAATTTGCCAGGTGTTTGTTTTTCACGCAGTTTCCATAGGAGAGGGAGGCAGTGAGTTGGCCTCTGTGGTCACCGCCGCTCTCTCCTCAGTGTGGGCGGGGCCCGCGGCACTGGCCCTTTTTGACAAGCACACGCGCACATGCGCACATACCCCTCACATGTGCACACGAGCACACACGCACTCACACACACATGCACGCACGCACGTGCACACATGCACATACCCATACACGCACACGTACACACCCACGCATGTACACACGTGCACATACTCATACATGCACACATACACACCCAAGCACACACGCACACACACCCATACATGCACACACGTGCACACGCACACACACACCCACCCACGCACATACACCCATACACACACACACCTATACACGCATGCGTACACACATGCACACACCCACAGAGACGCTCACGCACGCTGGCATCCTCCGAGCCTGTCACTAGAGTCCACCCACTATGGAGAGACCTCCTCACCTAGAGCTGAGAGCCCCTCTTCACTGACCCCCCACTGCTGGCCGGAAGTGACAACATGTGTTCTTAGGTCTGATGCATGGTTACAGCAAACGTACAGTCTGTACCAAGAGGTGAGACCATTGAGGCTGGCTCTACAATCCTCCAGATCGTTCATTTTACCTTTATTTGCACAATTTCCCTTTGCCTGGATCCTTCGCCCAGCTGTGCTTCTATATTAGCAGCATCCAAATCTGCCAATGTCATTTTTAGATTTTACCAGCCATGGAATTTGGCCTTTTAATTGTAGATGCCGTTTCACTGATTGTTTGAGCGAGTGATCTGATGCTTTCATGATATTGCACCAATAATCCCATACTCTGCCAGCATCTGAAGCTAACATCCATGAGGCCAAACTAAGTCTCACTGCACTGCTCACAGATCCTGCCAGTAAACCAAGCTGTGGTTTCAAGATATTAGTTCCCCTTCTTTGAACTCCTTCTATTCATTCTTCAGGGACAGACCACCGGCCACACAACAGCAGACTTGCTATCTTAGCATTGTAGGCCTCCCAGAGAACCTCAAGTGATCTGGGACCTGGTGCAGAGCCCAGCTTCTTTAATGTTCTCCTGACTGCTTTCACTCTCTGTTCCTGCTGCCCAGTGTCTGAATTAAAAATTACATTCTACTTAAAAATCATACCTACATATCTAAACTCTGACACTGTTTCTAACTGTTCACCCCCTAAACCACCAGCTGATCAACATTTGGCAACCCACATTAGATATCTGACCTCCTCACTTAAGGGCTCTTCGATCCATTTACTTACCAGATCCTTTGTAGGTCCATTGACATGACACTTGTTAAATCTATTTACCCAATTTAACAAAAACGAGCTTTAGAAACAAAGCCACCACCAACACAGACATCTAAAAAAGAAAAAATGTATAACCCCTATACTAATGAAGAAAAAAACAAATAAAGCATCAAGTTATGCAAAAAGCACCCCACAACCCATCCATCACATTACTTAAATCATAATCTACCACCTTAAAAGATGTAACAAAGTCACCTTACTGTAAATAATCATCTTACACTTGGAAGAAGAACGAAAGAGTAAGCAAAAACATGCATTACAAATACAAATACAACATTTACCTGGCCTAAAAATACATTATAGATCACCAGCTATGGTATCCATAAGTCACCTGTTTTGGAAGATAGCATTCAGCCGTCCAACCAATCTCTTTATGTAAATCAAAACTCTGTAACCATAAGAGCTCACCGTGCTGTGTAGAAGTCCAGGGCAGGCATTAGGGCAGTGCGACCGGTGCAGCCGCACTGGGCCTAACCTGAAAAGGAGGCACTGACCTCAGGGGGTGCGCTGTGTTTAGGAATAACTTACAATTCAACCTATGATGATTTAAAAAGCACCTGCTGCAGAGTTCCTTGTGCATCCAGCTTTCAGGCAAAAATTAAAATGTCTAGAAAACTCTTGTGATTAGTTTTCCTGCTAGAGAGAGAGAGAGATGCTCCTTTTGTCCAGTGTCAATTGTGACCTGCGATAAAGTAGCGCACAGGGTTAACACGCCTGCTGCCAAGAACAGATCTGTATTTTGTGTGGACAGCTGAGTGGATTAGTAAAGCCAGCCTTTATCAGCGGTTTAAAAAACTTGGGGGAATATTTAAGAGCCCCTAGCGCCACCTTAGCGCCGCCATAGCTTCATTTTTTATGCTAAGGCATTGCTATGTTTAGGAATAACTTACAATTTAACTTATGATGATTTTAAAGCACCTGCTGCAGAGTTCCTTGTGCATCCAGCTTCCAGACAACAATTAAAATGTCTGAAAATCTCTGAGTGGATTAGTAAAGCCAGCCTTTATCAGCGCTTTAAAACACTTGGGGGCATATTTAAGAGCCCATAGCGCCACCTTAGTGCCGCCATTGCATCATTTTTTTTATGCTAAGGCGTGTGCTTTTTTTTCCATGCTCCATATTTGCAAAGTGGCGCAATGCATGCATTGCGCCACTTTGTAACCCTATGCCCCCCATTATGCCTGCGCCAGGCATAATGAATTGCAAGGGGGGTGTTCCCCCATTAGTGGGGACTAAAAAAGTGGTGCAAAGAAATCTAAAAGATTTATTTGCGCCATTTTTTGGGGGCATTTTTAACGCCTGGAAAGAGCATTTGTTCAATTTTATTCTAATTATATTTTTATCTCCCTCTTGTAGGTGGCTTTTATATTTTATATGAATATATTCAATAGGGAAGATCATGAATGTTCGACTTCATTATCAACAAAAGCAAAGGAGCTATTATATCCTTTTTTATATATATATATTTATTTTTTCCTATATTTTTTATATTCAACTTTGGAGCAATAGTGAATGTCTTCATTTGGGGAGTAAATATATTATAAACGTGATAAGGCTTTTAACTGGGCCTGTACATACTAATTGTATAAGAAATATATGGAAAATGAATTGAATATTCTGCACTTAAATATGTTACATCTCAACATTCTTATTGTGTACTTACCTTAGTTTCAGCAATATATATTGTATATTTCTATATTAAACCACACTTCTTTGACCGTATGGATCACAAATATATTTAATCATTTATAATATTTAAAGAACATTTAAAATGGGGATGAATGATTTTGATGTGAAGTAATATAGTATTTATTATGAGAATGTAAATTACATTATATAATGGATGATTAAAAATTGTTGATTAATAGTTACGCTTTTTGTATAGAAGTTGATTGGTATATATTTATATATTACTTTAGCCACTTCAAAATGTTTCAGGCTTAATTCAGGAGATGTTGTATCTTAGCCCTTCTTTGATGTTGTTTGTACACTGTATTGTGCACTTGGTGTATTAAAGTAGATTAGAGCAACGGGTCAGTTACCCGTGACCAAGTAAATCCTATTTTCCGAAACGCGTTGGGCACATACGTTTTATTTCATTTCTCTGGAGTGACGGAGACTAAAAAAAATTCTAGCTTTCGCGTCAAGAATTTTCAATTCTATTAAGGACACGGAGGCGAGGATTATGCTTCTCTCTCTATGCTTTATTTACCACAGCAGCCAATCACAAGAGAGTAACCAAAACAAAACATATCCCATGATTCAATGGATAACGTCACAACCATCGAGACCAACACTGTATATATAAACTAACAAGGATAAAGCACTTCCTCTTTCTTTGCGAATGCTGAACAAAATTCAACAATAACAGTCAATAAAGTCAATAACAGGATCCCAACAAAAATCCACAGACCACACTGAAAATGGGGGCCCAAGGATCCAAAGGAAAACAATCCGAGAATCCAGCGAACGTCCAGTTCCTCATTGTTTCTGTTCAAAACCTAGAGGACACAAACAGAACCAGTCATAGACAACGGAAAAAATCATAAAACTCAATCTCAAATCCACTTATACAAAGGGAGGGCATACAATCAAACAACAGTGTAAATGTAAATCTTAAAATACTTAACTCTTAAGTATGTTAATTCCTGTAATCCGGGTGGGATAATCCTCGCCTCCGTGTCCTTAATAGAATTGAAAATTCTTGACGCGAAAGCTAGAATTTTTTTTATTCTATGTCAGGACCGGAGGCTTCGTATTATGCTAGTTCAAAGCTGACTAACCACGACTGACGCGATATCCACAATGGGTTTATAATAGAAAGTCTTAAAAGAAGACTCAGCAGACCAGTCCGCCGCTCTCATAATGTCTTCTAATCTAACTCCAAGAGAAAAAGATTTTGAAGCCATAGCTCCACGAACCGAATGGGCCCCAAAAATGGAGATGTCAATACCAGCCTCGGCCAGAAGCCACCAAATCCATCTCGCTAGAGTAGCTGATGAGACAGGGTTAAAAGGCTTATGGAGAGCAATCAAAAGTTGACCACCAGGGTCTCTCCGGAATTCCTCTGTAGACGCTTCATAAGCCTTCAGGCACTGAACTACACAAAGTTTAGGATTGTGAGGAAACGAAGGATAAGAAGCCGAAGAAGTACCTGTCTTAGTACGACGGAAAATCGAAAAAGAGACTCCGGAAGGAGTAAACATCCTTCCCGACAGATCCAGAGCTTTAACGTCAGACACTCTTTTACATGAAACAAGACACAGAAGTAATGTAAGCTTGGTCGACAGTTGTTTACGTCACAAGTATTTATTGTCAGGCCATGAGGAAACAAAAGACAGGACCACGTTAACATCCCAAAGAGAGGAATAACGCGGGAGAGGAGGTTTAGCAAGCCGAATACCTCTCATCAGTTTACAAACAACAAAGTGTTCGCCTATAGGCTTACCTGACACCGGGAAATGGCCCGCTGAAATGGAAGATCGATAATTGTTAATAGATCTGTAAGCGAGACCAGAAGCCGCTAAAGATGCCAGAAAATTGACTACTAGATTGACATCTGCTTTAAAGGGATCGGAATCCCGTTCCGTACACACAAGAAGCCCAACGCTTCCAGGCGGAGGCATATCGTTTGTGCGTCCCAGAGGACCATGCCTGAAGGATGAGCTTTGAAGCTTGTTCTGAAATACCTGGCAAAAACCATTGTCTCCGGAAAGTTTCCACGCCACTAGTTGTAACTGGCCTGACAACATCAGAGGATGAGGATTCCCCAGAGGGTCCAGCAACAGGTTGAGATGATGCGGAATCAAGAGCACAATAACTCCAGAGCTAGGGGAAACCAAGCCTGTGCCCTCCAAAGGGGGGTCACAAGAGAGATCACCACACGCTGGCGTCGAACCTGAGACAACACTCGGGGAATCATGCTGAATGGAGGAAACTCATATCCCAGATGGGGAGACCAGTCCTGAAGGAAGGCATCCGTGGCTGCCGCTTCCGGATCCGGTCTCCAACTGAAAAACAACGGAAGTTGTCGGTTCAGGCGCGATGCAAAGAGGTCGATGGAGAAGGGACCCCACAACTGGTGGAGGTGACGGAACACTTGCGGAAGGAGCCTCCAGTCGCTGCTGTCCCGCAGAAACCTGGAGTTCCAATCCGCTACGGTGTTGTCCACTCCTGGGAGATGTTCCGCAATCACTGAAATGCGGTGCTGAAGACAAAACTGCCAAAACTCTTTGGCAATCTGAGCAAGAATCGGAGATCTCGTACCACCCAGTTTGTTCACATATCTGACCGCAGATATGTTGCCCATCCTCAAAAGGATGCAACAATCTGATTTCAGGGGAGAAAGACTCCGAATCGCAAAGGAACCGGCCAGAAGTTCCAGGCATTTGATGTGGAGGAGAAGTTCCTCCTGGGACCAACGGCCGCCCGTGGTCAGAGAACCGCAGCGAGCTCCCCAGCCCCATCTGCTGGCGTCTGCCTCCAGTATCACATCCGGCGAAGAACCGAATATCGCCCGACCATTCCAGGCGTCCATGTGGTCCAGCCACCACGGAATCTCCGAACGGGCCTCCTCAGACAGAGGAATCTTGTCTGAATACGACAGGCCCTTCTGAAGGTGGGAAATCTTGAGACGTTGAAGGGCCCTGTAATGAAGAGGGCCCGGGAAAATGGCCTGAATCGAGGAGGATAAAAGACCTGGGAGCTTCCCTGCTGACCCTTGTAGGCGTTTCTACGGAAACGGGACCTCCCTGCGTGGGGACGTGTGGGGTAGAAGGTATTCTCTGCCTGCTGATCTCTGTAGAAACCTCTGCCACGGGAGAATGAGTCTCTTCTGGGGCCTTGATAGAAAGAGCGGCCTGACGAGCGGCCCCGACCGCGTCCGGCCCTACGAAAAAGAGTCTCCCTGAAGACCTTTGAAGGGAAAGCTGCGCCTTATCCATGGAATTAAACGTAGCCGCAAACTTGGACAAGTCCTTGAGGAAAGGAGCTCCGAAAAGGAGGCCTTGGGCGGCCTGACCTGCTTCCGAGGAAGCCAGTTCATTGAGCTGGGGATCAACCCGCATCAATATCGAACGACGTCGTTCCGATGAGATCGCCACATTGGCATTCCCCAGGAGGCAGATGGCACGTTGTGCCCGACCCATAAGAATGTCAGGATCAATGGGGGCATTAGACTCTTTGGAAACATAGGCTAACTCCAAAATTTTTGCTAGGGTGCCGGTGAGATCAAGTAGTTTATCTTGGCATGATCTCCAAGCCCGATCAAGGCCCTTCTTAGGGTCTTTAGCCCACTTCTTTAAGAATGTCACCATTGTGGGATCGACATCAGGAGTATCGGTGACTTTGCCCTCTAGATCTGGCCTGGGGCATTCCCTCTTTAGTCTCGCCCGAACTTCTTTATCGAAGCCAGCTCTAACATGCTCCTGCATGTACAACGCTACCTCCGGGGGAGGAGTCCAGCTGGAGGAACGAGGGTGAACAATGTCTTCGGGCTTATAAAATTAAGAAGACGAGGAGCCTTGGGGACCTGATGTTTGGTCTTGGAATGTTTCTTGCGCTTAGTAGGGACTGAAGGAACACTTCGCGCAGAGTCGGAGTCAGAATCTGACGAGACATTCGGAGGGGAGTTATTAGAAGAGGTGTCCGAATCTTGAACCTCTTGCAAATTAGTTGAGCTATAACCATGCTCAGATTGAATGGAGGCGGCCAGCTTGTCAAACATTTCTGAATGCGCCCATTTCTGGAGTTTAGACTTGCCCTTGGAGGTAGAGGGGCGATTCTCATGGGTGTCTTTATGGGCATCTTCAGCCGGGGGGATGGGAGGGACCCAACCCTTCTGGCGAGCAAAGTTTTCAAAGTGGTGAGCTAGGGGTCCCAAAGCCTTAGCCAAGGCTTTGTTTACGGATAGCTGGACGCTATTGTCAAGGGCACCCACAAGGGACTCTTCCAAAGAAGGGGCGTCTTCGCCATAATAATCCTCCTCCTCATAAGCAAAGGAGTGACACATGTTCAGGGCAGTATGGGTAACTGCGATCAAGGTAGCCAAGGACTACAATGAGGGGAAGTGCGAACCCCAGCAGGCTATAAGGCACCAAAGGATAGTTGAGCGTGGAGGGAGCAGCCTGCTGCACTCTAGGCAGAGCCTATGCCAATTATTTCAACCCTGGGCTGACCAGATGGCCCCAGGGCGTCAGGGAGTATCACCAAGCCTGAAGGAAGGTCAAGGTGGGAGTCACCGGCAAGACAGGGAGCGCAGCGTTTTTAGCAAAAATCAGAAAAGAACCGGGCTGCGATTCACGTGCGAGCACCCCGTTGTAAAATGCCGCCAAGCCTTGAATGGAAAGGGGGCTGGTCGGCAGGAAACGGAATGAGCGCGCGCGAATGCGTGCATGCGTGCGCGCGCGCGTGCGGGGGCAAAAAACAGCCGGTACTCCGATCGGAAAACCGATCATCGCCAGGGGCAGAGCCTCGTAGGCGAACTCCCGCTCCCACTCCACGGTGCCAATAGACGCGTAGCGTGCGCTCAATACAAACAGTACAAAATTCTGGAGAGAACTTGAAAGGCACTTAACTGGCTGCGGCAGCAGCAAAGAAAGAGGAAGTGCTTTATCCTCGTTAGTTTACATATACAGTGTCGTTCTCAATGGTTGTGACGTTATCCATTGAATCATGGGATATGTTTTGTTTTGGTTACCCTCTTGTGATTGGCTGCTGTGGTAAATAAAGCATAGAGAGAGAAGCATAATACGAAGCCTCCGGTCCTGACATAGAATCGTCTTTTCATGTTCAGGGCGCAGATTATTTCAGTCCCCGAGCGTTGTGGATGTTTGTCTTTTGAAGTATTGGGGGTCGCGACCCCGTCTCAGTCTGCCGCGTGGAGGCAAAGACGCTGCGACCTACATCTAAAAAAAATAATATATATGTATATATATATATATATATATATATATATATATATATATATATATATATATTCACCAAACTCACCTCAAAAATGGCATACAACCTGTTGAAGTCAAATTTAAAAATTCTCACACTATGCATTATTTGTAATCCATAGACAGTTTGACTTCACATCAGTATATGTATACAGCACATTAAGGGCCTCATTACCAGTTTGGTGGGCGGCGGTTTTCTTGCAAAGACAACTGACAACACTAGTCAAGAATTGGGTGTAAGGTCATGTCAGCTCCAGTAGATGAACATTGACTGGTATTCTCCAGCAGGTTCTTTTATTGTTGCATGTGTTGGTCTGTCTATGTGCCTGTACCACACAATCCCATATATTTCTATTGCTTTTCAATGAAAAAAGGGGAGGGGAGAATATTGGTTTTCAATGATAAGTGTCTGTTTATGTTGTGTTGTAACTAGAGTGTGTTCGCTATTGCCCTCTGTAGTTGTAGGCATGAGTGGAGTCTTCCCTGGACAGTACCAGGCTATATTCTGAGCTCTAACAAACTTCTTAGGGTAACCTCTCTCTCTGACCTTGTGTAATGTAACTGGTGCTCATGTAAAGCGCTACAAAGGGGTTTGCGCTATATAAACCGCAAATAAAAAAAACAGTCTGCTGAATTTACCTGCGAATTTTAAGTGAGGACTTTGTTCATTGAGCCATCTCACAAAGTCATCGAGTGGACGTCCTTCACCCCCACACCGCAGGAGAAATATATTATTAAAATACCTCTTCCATTTATGGATCCCTTGCCTGTATTGAATATTCTCATTGATTGTTTTGCTGGTTTCAGACTTTGAAACCAGCAAAATAATCCAATTCCCTCAGGGATAACCTACCAGATGGACCATTTCTGAGTATAAGGAGATGTTGTTATGTAGGAAGCTGGCTCTGTATATACTATATCAAAATGAGATATAGTGTGCACAGAGTTCAGTGGTTCCCCAGAGACTTAACATAGGCTAAAGTAGATAATACTGATGTTCTCTTTGTGGTAGTGTGGTCGAGCAGTTAGGCTTATCAGAGGGCAGTGCAAAGCATTTGTTGTACACCCACATTCAAGAAATAAGGCCCACACTCAATGACTAACCCCAGGCCAATGTATTTATATAGGAAAAATATATTTTTGTTACTTTATTACTAGAACCAAAAGAATCTTGTTTCAGGTAAGTTGTATGAAGCTGCCCTGGTGTGTAGTGGGTACCCAAGGTACTTACACCTTATACCAGTTCCAGGTATCCCCTCGTAGTGAAGTGTAGGCAGTGTCTAGAAGCCAGGCTCTTTAGAGGTAGCTGTGGATGAGCAGCCAAGGCTTATCTGGGAGACATGCAAAGCTCATGCAGTACCACTGTAGTCACACAGCACTCACACACATGAAAGAAAACAGTTGTACAAAAATAAAGGTATCTTATTTTTGGAAAAAATCACCACAAAATACCAGACAGGTAACCCACCCTTAGGAGGTAAGTAATACACTAAATATATACACTAGTAATCCGAAATAGGCAAAGAAAAGGTTAGAAAACAGTACAAATAACAATAAACAATAGTGACCCTAGGGGGAGCACAAACCATACACAAAAAAATGGAATGAGAATAAGGTACCCCACCTAGGTAAGTAATATGTGGAGAGGGGAGCTGGGAGTACTAAAAAAACAGAGAGGTAAGTAATACAGTACCCCCAGCGACCAGGAATAAAACACTGGATTTTATCCCCAAACCACACAAAAGGAGAAAAAGAAAACACACAGATAAGACTGCAAGAAAACCAGCAGTGGATTCCTGAAGAAAGAGGACCTGTGGAGAGACAGGACCAAGTACAAGAGTCACAGTCGAGAACAGGAGGACTAGGAGCTACTACCCACCAAGCTGTACTTGCAGGAGTTGGTCGACGATGATGAAGAACAGGTCAGCACTGCAGCACTGGAGCCGGAGAAGAGTTCCTGATGGATGCAGATGAAGCTCCACGCTGGAAGGAAGATTGGAGATGGGTGTTGGTTACAGGAATTCCACCAACAAGCCTTGGCAAAGGCAAACTTGCGGTTAGTCAAAAAGAAGTACTGCCGGGGACCAGCAAGGCACAGGAGGACTCAACCCAGGAGGGGGAGTCACAGGGGACCTTCAGCATCTCAGAGAGTCCAAAGGAGCAGAGGCAGCACCCACAGGAGTCCCACAGGACGAGGACACAGGAGTCGCAGAAGAAGCCTATGCAGCACTACAAAAGAGAATCCCACTCCTCAGGAGAATCATACATGAAGTTGTGCTCTTCAGAATGGAGTGCTGGGGGCTGGAGCCACACGTCACCTGAAGATCCCTTGGAGGAAATGCAAACACGCCTTGGCAGCCGCAAGGGACGTGGTGCATGGGGGTACTGTCCTACTTGGGAAGGCAAGGGCTTACCTTCACCAAAGTTGGACAGCTGGCAGAGAGGACCAAGAAGGCTACTTTAGACTACCAACTGTGATACAGGATCCATGCAGATCAGTAGGAGAGGGGATCCACGCAGCCGGTCGTCGCTTGTTTATGTGCCTGCGGTTGCAGGGGAGTGACTCCATCACTCCAAGGGAGATTCCTTCTTCTTCTTTTGCAGGCTGAAGAGTTGAAGTCTTCTGAGGATGCACAGCCGGGGAAATATGAAAAGCTGGCAGGAGACAAGGAATTAAAGTTGCAGAATAGTCTTCTTCATTGTAGCAGCATTTGTGGGTTCCTGAAGGGTCCAGTCGTGGTTTCAGTAGCCAGAAGTCGAAGTGGAGGTTGCACAGGAGTCTTGCTGGAATTTTGCAAGCCGAATCTGAGGACCCACCCAAGAGAGAGAGACCCATAATAGTCCTAAAAGAGGGATTTGTCACGTAACGAGATAAGCACCTATGGGGGGCGTGGCCAAGATGGCGACCGGAGTGGCAGCATAAACTTCAGCTCCGATCCCTGGCCCACACAATTATCCTGACTGTAGCGTCTTAGCCTCCCCTTCGTGGGGGGCGTGTATCGCCTGGGGTGCCGTTCGGAGGCCGTATCGCTGCCCGGGGCTGGTAAAAAGAGGGGAAGCAGAGAAGCATTGTAGAACTGCCGTCGTCTGGGAGCGCGGTGGGTGCCTGGCCGTCCGCGATCTCTTTCTGCCCTGAAGCCAGCACTCTCGCGGCGTGCACACTGCAGGATCCCTCGAGTCCTGTGGCTGCTGCCTGGGCTCGCTCAGACCGGTGTGGTGGACCGCCAGCACCTGTGCCTCATTGGAGGCGCAGGGATTGTGACCCATCCCGGGGAGCCTGACCAGCAATAGCGGCGCCGGCAGGGCTTTCCCTACGGCGGCGTCGCCCCTCTCCCCTCGCGAATTGCTGGAGCAGGATTGCCTGGACGCCAACTATTGGGGGAGATGGCCACGGGTGGTGCTTGTGCCCCGGCTCTCCTCCCGCTTGCTGGGGGCTGTCCCGTGTGCAGCCGCCGGCCCGGAGGTCACCACCCCTCTCCCCTCGCGACCTGCCGAAGCGGGGTCGCCTGGACACCATCTATCGAGGGAGACGGCTGCGAGTGGTGCTGGTGCCCTGGCTCTCCTCCCGCTGGCCGGGGGCTATCCTGGGCACCGCGGCCGGGCCGGAGGTCGGACCGCACACAAAACATTGCCGCACGGCCAAACAGGCTGCGGCCACCATTTATTTTTATTTTTTTCTCTTTTATTGAATTCTGCTCCATTGGCTCCAACAACGAAGCGGTGCACCCTGGAAGGTACTGCACTGTATTGGAACTGTACACTAGCGGAGTTACTTCAAGGCGCAATCGTGTTGTGAAGCGGATCAGCGGCGTTCTCACGCCCGGCGCGGTGTGGCCCGTGGGAGCTGGCTTGCAATTTCAGGTCCCCTGGACCCACGGACTTGTGGATTGTACTGGATTACCTGCTGTGATCGCCCTACTATGATGCCCTGACAGAGACTGTTTTGCCGCCATGCAGCTTCTTCACAGCAGTCTCTATTATTCAGCTCCCCTCACACCAACGAATCGCGCCTCACTTCAGGAGAGGTGAGGTAACAAAGACAGGAATAAAGCGGACATCGGACCCGGTTGATTGTAAGAGGTGAGCCTTTCCGTGACTTTTATCGAGTCGCAGTGCGCTGCCGCGTTAAGTCTTCCTCCTGAGCCTTAAGGCAACTGGAACAGCTATAACCTTTAGCAAAGTCGGTAGTGGCTCGCCCTCAACCCAATAGCACCATAAACCTTTATCAGCGTCATAACCTCTAGGCTTTGTAAGTAGTAGTCAACGCATTAGACTACTAATCTCTAATATCATTGTCCTGCCTCTGCCTCACCTGCCCTAAATGTCCAGGCCGGACTGATGTGACCCCTCACTCGTCTGTATACACTGCTGCGTGTTCACTTGTTGCGCTCACGCCCACATATTCCTGCACCTACCAAATGGTCAAGCCAAAGACCCCACGTGCACCTCCTAGCAAAATGGACCATACTACTTCATCTCCCTCAGAGGCCCACTCCACCACGCAAGTGACCTTGGAGAAGCTGGAACTCACCCTACAATCACATACGTGGCAATTCGATAAGATACTGCAAGCTATTCTAGACACTAGATCCACCCTGGAAGCTAAAATAGGCTCGGTAACAGAAGACCTCAATATACTGGGCACAGATCAACGCGCTCTAGCAGACAGGGTGTCCGAACTCGAAAAAGACACTGCAACCCTACCCCGCACTGTGTCTGATCTCAAATCGCAATTAGCGCACCTATCGTTAGATGTGGAATCCTTAAAACGCAGAGCCGAGGATGCAGAGAGCAGGTCCTGCCGCAATAACATTCGGCTGGTGGGATTCCCTGAACATGTTGAGGGCCTAAGCGCTGAATTATTCATAGAGCAATAACTCACAGACACAATTCTCAAAGGCAATATCCCGAAGTTCTTCTCCGTCGAGAGGGCTCACAGGATCCCCGGCAGACCCTCCTCACCTGGCTCACAACCGCGCCCGCTCATAGTAAGACTCCTTAACTATCGCGATAGAGACCTCATTCTACAGTTATTCCGCAAATCTGGTCCGGTAAGCTTCGAAAATGCGCTGATCTCAGCTTATCCAGACTTTACGGCAGAAGTACAGAAGAAACGAAACTCTTTTTACCGTGTTAAGTCATGTCTCCGCAAACACAGTATCAAGTACGCGCTGATGTTCCCAGCCAGACTCCGGGTGCAGGGCGACACTCGCTCTTTTTTTTTCACCACCCCGGAAAATGCCTGGACCTGGCTGCATGCCAAAGGTCTAGCCGACCCACCAGATGCAAGCACTCTGGACGACAATAGCTCTTGCCCTACTCCGGGCCGCAGACAACGCAAAAAACGGGGAGCTAAACCATCACCCGAACAGGCACGGTCCGAACGCTCCTGGCTCCTGCGGGCCACATCCAGCTTCGTAAATGCATCGCCCACTACCTCATCTACACAAATGGACGCAGACCGGGAACAGGACGTAAATACAGACTCAGCGGACTCCACGCGTGGTCCTTCCCTCACACCCCGTGCAGCTGATGACATATGCTAAGTGTAGGAAAGTACCATCTTGCCTGGCATGTTACCCCCATTTTTCACTGTATATATGTTGTTTTAGTTGTATGTGTCACTGGGACCCTGGTAACCCAGGGCCCCAGTGCTCATAAGTGTGTCTGATTTGTTGCACCAGTACTTGGTGGACTCTGATCTGACCTCTCCCCAAGAATTGGGAAAGAAGGCAGACAAATGGGTCAGAACAAGAGTGAACAGAAAAGTTCATACAGGGGGTGACAAAGATGGCAACAAAAAGAAGGATGGTAAGTCTTCTGACAAGGGTGGGGACAAATCTAAAAATGAGTCTTCATCAGGCCCACAAAAACACTCTGGTGGGGGTGGTGGGTCCAAATCCTCCTTTAATCAGAACAAGGAAAAGAAACCATGGTGCTATTTATGTAAAATAAAAGGCCATTGGACAACAGATCCCAGTTGTCCAAAGAAAGGCACCACAGCTCCTACCACTACAACCCCTACTGCTACACCTAGTGTCCCTACTAATAGCAGTGGTGGTGGGAGCAAACCTACTAATAGCCAATCCAAGGGAGTAGCTGGGCTCACTTTTGGTAATTTAGTTGGGGTTGGTCTAATTAGGGAGACCACAGAGGCTACTTTAGTCTCTGAAGGGGCTATTTATTTAGCCACTTTGGTTGCTTGCCCCCATAACTTGGAGAAGTACAAGCAACTAACCCTAATAAATGGTGTTGAGGTCCAGGCCTACAGGGACACAGGTGCCAGTGTCACAATGGTGATTGAGAAACTGGTGCACCCTGAACAACACATACTTGGACACCAGTACCAAGTAACCAATGCTCACAACATAACACAAAGCCACCCCATGGCTGTTGTAAATCTCAACTGGGGGGGGGTATCTGGTCCAAAGAAAGTTGTGGTAGCTTCAGATTTACCTGTAGACTGTCTATTAGGGAATGATTTGGAGACATCAGCTTGGTCAGATGTGGAGTTGGAGGCCCATGCAGCAATGCTGGGCATCCCAGGGCATATTTTTGCTTTGACAAGGGCTCAGGCCAAAAAGCAAAAAGGACAGGGATGCTTGGATCCTGGAACAATGGACCAAGTGCTCCCTTAAGCTAGGGCTAGTAGAAGCAAACCACTTCCTACTATCCCTCCCTCTATAGTGGATTCTACTTCTGAGGAAGAAGAATTCCCTCCCTGTGCAGAACCTACACCAGAGGAGCTGGAAGCAGACACTGCTGAGCTTTTGGGTGAAGGGGGGCCTGCCAGAGAGGAGCTGAGTGTGGCACAGCAAACCTGTCCCACATTAGAGGGTCTCAGACAGCAAGCTGTCAAACAGGCTAATGGGGATGTCAGTCATTCTCACAGAGTTTATTGGGAGGACAACCTCTTGTACACTGAGCATAGGGATCCTAAACCTGGAGCTGCCAGGAGATTAGTGATTCCTCAGGAGTACAGAAAGTTCCTCCTAACACTGGCACATGACATTCCCTTAGCTGGGCACCTGGGTCAAATGAAAACTTGGGACAGATTGGTACCATTGTTTCATTGGCCTAGGATGTCTGAGGACACAAAGGAATTTTGCAAGTCCTGTGAAACCTGTCAAGCCAGTGGCAAGACAGGTGGCACTCCAAAGGCACCCCTTATCCCACTGCCTGTGGTTGGGGTTCCCTTTGAAAGGGTAGGGGTTGACATAGTTGGCCCCCTTGACCCTCCTACTGCTTCAGG
The DNA here is from genome assembly GCF_031143425.1 of Pleurodeles waltl. Lineage (NCBI taxonomy): Eukaryota > Metazoa > Chordata > Amphibia > Caudata > Salamandridae > Pleurodeles > Pleurodeles waltl. The sequence goes on from NC_090441.1 coordinate 207,291,289, forward strand.
CAATAGGTTTATCTTGGTGGTAGTGGACCATGCCACAAGATATCCTGAAGCTATTCCTTTAAGGACCACTACAGCTCCTGCAGTGGCAAAGGCCCTCCTGGGAATATTTTCCAGGGTGGGCTTCCCAAAGGAAGTAGTATCAGACAGGGGAAGCAATGTCATGTCTGCATACTTAAAGGCCATGTGGAAGGAGTGTGGTGTAACTTACAAGTTCACAACACCCTATCATCCACAAACAAATGGACTGGTGGAGAGATTTAATAAAACTCTCAAAGGCATGATTATGGGACTCCCTGAAAAACTCCGCAGGAGATGGGCTATCCTTCTACCATGCCTCCTTTTTGCCTACAGGGAGGTACCCCAGAAAGGAGTGGGCTTCAGCCCCTTTGAACTTCTTTTTGGACACCCTGTTAGGGGTCCACTCACACTTGTAAAGGAGGGTTGGGAACAACCTTTAAAAGCTCCTAAACAAGATATTGTGGATTATGTACTTGGCCTCAGATCAAGGATGGCTGAGTACATGAAAAAGGCCAGTAAAAACCTTCAGGCCAGCCAAGAGCTCCAGAAGCAATGGCATGATCAGAAGGCTGTTTTGGTTCAGTACCAACCAGGGCAGAAAGTGTGGGTCTTGGAGCCTGTGGCCCCAAGAGCACTCCAAGATAAATGGAGTGGACCCCACACAATTGTTGAAAAGAAGGGTGAAGTCACCTACTTGGTTGACTTAGGCACTGCCAGGAGTCCCCTTAGGGTGCTCCATGTCAACCGCCTGAAACCCTACTATGACAGGGCTGATCTCACCCTGCTCATGGCAACAGATGAGGGACAGGAAGAAGACAGTGATCCTCTACCTGATCTCTTCTCTTCCACAGAACAAGATGCTCTTGTGGAAGGTGTAGTTTTGGCTGATTGTCTTACTGCTGAGCAGAAAGATAATTGCATAAATCTCCTAGGACAATTTTCAGAACTCTTCTCCATTGTGCCAGGCACCACTTCTTGGTGTGAGCACACTATAGATACTGGAGACAGTTTACCTGTCAAAAGTAAGATCTACTGCATAAAGCAAGAAGTTCAGAAAATGTTGGAACTAGGAGTGGTTGAGCACTCTGACAGTCCATGGGCTTCTCCTGTGGTACTGGTACCAAAACCCAATTCTAAAGATGGAAAGAAGGAAATGAGGTTTTGTGTAGACTATAGAGGTCTCAACTTGGTAACCAAAACTGATGCTCACCCTATACCCAGGGCAGATGAGCTTATAGATACACTGGCATCTGCCAAGTATCTAAGCACTTTTGATTTGACTGCAGGGTATTGGCAGATCAAATTGTCAGAAGATGCTAAACCTAAGACTGCATTTTCTACCATTGGAGGACATTACCAGTTTACTGTAATGCCTTTTGGTTTGAAAAATGCACCTGCCACTTTTCAGAGGTTGGTGAACACAGTCCTGCAAGGGCTGGAAGCTTTCAGTGCAGCATATTTGGATGATATAGCTGTCTTTAGCTCCAGCTGGGATGATCACCTGGTCCACCTTTGGAAAGTTTTGGAGGCCCTGCAAAAGGCAGGCCTCACTATCAAGGCTTCAAAGTGCCAGATAGGGCAGGGTAAGGTGGTTTATCTGGGACACCTTGTTGGTGGGGAACAGATTGCACCACTTCAGGGGAAAATCCAAACTATTATTGATTGGGTTCCCCCTACCACTCAGACTCAAGTGAGAGCCTTCCTAGGCCTCACTGGGTATTACAGGAGGTTCATTAAGAACTATGGCTCCATTGCAGCCCCTCTTAATGACCTCACATCCAAGAAGATGCCTAAAAAGGTATTATGGACAGCAAACTGTCAGAAAGCTTTTGAGGAGCTGAAGCAGGCCATGTGCTCTGCACCTGTCCTGAAAAGCCCTTGTTACTCTAAAAAATTCTATGTCCAAACTGATGCATCTGAATTAGGAGTAGGGGCAGTCCTATCACAACTTAATTCTGAGGGCCAGGATCAACCTGTTGCTTTTATTAGTAGGAGGTTGACCCCTAGAGAAAAGCGTTGGTCTGCCATTGAGAGGGAGGCCTTTGCTGTGGTCTGGGCTCTGAAGAAGTTGAGGCCATACCTGTTTGGCACTCACTTCATTGTTCAGACAGACCACAAACCTCTACTTTGGCTAAAACAAATGAAAGGTGAAAATCCTAAATTGTTGAGGTGGTCCATATCCCTTCAGGGAATGGACTATACAGTGGAACATAGACCTGGGAGTAGCCACTCCAATGCAGATGGACTCTCCAGATATTTCCACTTAGACAATGAAGACTCATCAGGTAATGGCTAGTCTTATTGTCCTTCGTTTGGGGGGGGGTTGTGTAGGAAAGTACCATCTTGCCTGGCATGTTACCCCCATTTTTCACTGTATATATGTTGTTTTAGTTGTATGTGTCACTGGGACCCTGGTAACCCAGGGCCCCAGTGCTCATAAGTGTGCCTGAATGTGTTACCTGTGTAGTGACTAACTGTCTCACTGAGGCTCTGCTAATCAGAACCTCAGTGGTTATGCTCTCTCATTTCTTTCTAAATTGTCACTAACAGGCTAGTGACCAATTTTACCAATTTACATTGGCTTACTGGAACACCCTTATAATTCCCTAGTATATGGTACTAAGGTACCCAGGGTATTGGGGTTCCAGGAGATCCCTATGGGCTGCAGCATTTCTTTTGCCACCCATAGGGAGCTCTGACAATTCTTACACAGGCCTGCCACTGCAGCCTGAGTGAAATAACGTCCACGTTATTTCACAGCCATTTTACACTGCACTTAAGTAACTTATAAGTCACCTATATGTCTAACCTTTACCTGGTAAAGGTTAGGTGCAAAGTTACTTAGTGTGAGGGCACCCTGGCACTAGCCAAGGTGCCCCCACATTGTTCAGAGCCAATTCACTGAACTTTGTGAGTGCGGGGACACCATTACACGCGTGCACTACATATAGGTCACTACCTATATGTAGCTTCACCATGGTAACTCCGAATATGGCCATGTAACATGTCTATGATCATGGAATTGCCCCCTCTATGCCATCCTGGCATTGTTGGTACAATTCCATGATCCCAGTGGTCTGTAGCACAGACCCTGGTACTGCCAGACTGCCCTTCCTGGGGTTTCACTGCAGCTGCTGCTGCTGCCAACCCCTCAGACAGGCAGCTGCCCTCCTGGGGTCCAGCCAGGCCTGGCCCAGGATGGCAGAACAAAGAACTTCCTCTGAGAGAGGGTGTGACACCCTCTCCCTTTGGAAAATGGTGTGAAGGCAGGGGAGGAGTAGCCTCCCCCAGCCTCTGGAAATGCTTTGTTGGGCAAAGATGTGCCCAATTCTGCATAAGCCAGTCTACACCGGTTCAGGGACCCCTTAGCCCCAGCTCTGGCGCGAAACTGGACAAAGGAAAGGGGAGTGACCACTCCCCTGACCTGCACCTCCCCTGGGAGGTGTCCAGAGCTCCTCCAGTGTGCTCCAGACCTCTGCCATCTTGGAAACAGAGGTGCTGCTGGCACACTGGACTGCTCTGAGTGGCCAGTGCCACCAGGTGACGTCAGAGACTCCTTGTGATAGGCTCCTTCAGGTGTTAGTAGCCTTTCCTCTCTCCTAGGTAGCCAAACCCTCTTTTCTGGCTATTTAGGGTCTCTGTCTCTGGGGAAACTTCAGATAACGAATGCATGAGCTCAGCTGAGTTCCTCTGCATCTCCCTCTTCACCTTCTGATAAGGAATCGACCGCTGACCGCGCTGGAAGCCTGCAAACCTGCAACATAGTAGCAAAGACGACTACTGCAACTCTGTAACGCTGATCCTGCCGCCTTCTCGACTGTTTTCCTGCTTGTGCATGCTGTGGGGGTAGTCTGCCTCCTCTCTGCACCAGAAGCTCCGAAGAAATCTCCCGTGGGTCGACGGAATCTTCCCCCTGCAACCGCAGGCACCAAAAAGCTGCATTACCGATCCCTTGGGTCTCCTCTCAGCACGACGAGCGAGGTCCCTCGAATCCAGCGACACCGTCCAAGTGACCCCCACAGTCCAGTGACTCTTCAGCCCAAGTTTGGTGGAGGTAAGTCCTTGCCTCACCTCGCTGGGCTGCATTGCTGGGATCCGCGACTTTGCAAGCTACTCCGGCCCCTGTGCACTTCCGGCGGAAATCCTTCGTGCACAGCCAAGCCTGGGTCCACGGCACTCTAACCTGCATTGCACGACTTTCTAAGTTGGTCTCCGGCGACGTGGGACTCCTTTGTGCAACTTCGGCGAGCACCGTTTCACGCATCCTCGTAGTGCCTGTTTCTGGCACTTCTCCGGGTGCTACCTGCTTCAGTGAGGGCTCTTTGTCTTGCTTGATGTCCCCTCTCTCGGCAGGTGCAATTTGCGACCTCCTGGTCCCTCCTGGGCCCCAGCAGCGTCCAAAAACGCCAAACGCACGATTTGCGTGTAGCAAGGCTTGTTGGTGTCCATCCGGCGGGAAAACACTTCTGCACGACTCTCCAAGGCGTGGGGGATCCATCCTCCAAAGGGGAAGTCTCTAGCCCTTGTCGTTCCTGCAGTATTCACAGTTCTTCAGCCTAGTAAGAGATTCTTTGCACCAACCGCTGGCATTTCTTGGGCATCTGCCCATCTCCGAGCTGCTTGTGACTTTTGGACTTGGTCCCCTTGTTCCACAGGTACCCTCAGACAGGAATCCATCGTTGTTGCATTGCTGATTTGTGTTTTCCTTGCATTTTCCCTCTAACACAACTATTTTGTCCTTAGGGGAACTTTGGTGCACTTTGCACTCACTTTTCAGGGTCTTGGGGAGGGTTATTTTTCTAACTCTCACTATTTTCTAATAGTCCCAGCGACCCTCTACAAGGTCACATAGGTTTGGGGTCCATTCGTGGTTCGCATTCCACTTTTGGAGTATATGGTTTGTGTTGCCCCTATCCCTATGTTTCCCCATTGCATCCTATTGTAACTATACATTGTTTGCACTGTTTTCTAAGACTATACTGCATATTTTTGCTATTGTGTATATATATCTTGTGTATATTTCCTATCCTCTCACTGAGGGTACACTCTAAGATACTTTGACATATTGTCATAAAAATAAAGTACCTTTATTTTTAGTATAACTGTGTATTGTGTTTTCTTATGATATTGTGCATATGACACTAAGTGGTACTGTAGTAGCTTCACACGTCTCCTAGTTCAGCCTAAGCTGCTCTGCTAAGCTACCATTATCTATCAGCCTAAGCTGCTAGACACCCTATACACTAATAAGGGATAACTGGGCCTGGTGCAAGGTGCAAGTACCCCTTGGTACTCACTACAAGCCAGCCCAGCCTCCTACACTAAGCAATTAAGTTCCTCCTACTCCCGTTATCTGGATACGTTGTTATAACTTCCCCTCTTTCTGGCTGCTTAGCGGCAGTCGTTTGTTACTGCCGTATTTCTGGCTGCGGCGCACGGCTCGTGGGCGTCCCCCGGGCAGTTTACCTTGCACTTTGAACCATGAGTAATTTGGGCAGGGTAAATCCATGCCTACACACCAATGCCCTCTGGCACCCCCCTGTTCCATATGGACCATCCTCTCAAGCCGGCAACTGCCGGAAATGTTTTCTATCTATTAGTAATTTCAGTGTTGTTATATTTCGTATTAGAGTGCACCTTTCTATCTATCGATTGGTTTTGTTACAGACTAATTAACTGTAAATGCGGCAGCAAACGCACATGTCATATCTATTATAGTAACAGGATTACAGCTCACAAAATAGTGGTCATTGACTGCCAAGTCCTAACGGGTGGGCAACACAATACTTTCACACTGGGGGTAGCAGATATCCACCCCTTCGGTTACATGAAGACCACAAAAATAACATGGCTACCCAGACGCACCAAGGTATCTTGAAAGATAAGATACTCACATGGAATATTAGAGGCATGGCAACCCCACGGAAACGTCAAAGAGTTTATGCCTTTCTCAAGAGGCATCAAATACACATAGCCCTATTACAAGAGACACATCTCTCCAAATCCACGTTGGAAAGTACACGTTCAAAATGGAAAGGTCAATTGCATGGCACCATTTCTTCGTCTTTTGCCCGTGGAGCAGCCATTTGGATTGCTCTTGGGGTCCCATTTGCAGCATCTCGCACACAGTGCGACTCCAATGGTAGATACGTGATACTCAAAGGTACCCTTGATGGATCCCCCTTAGCCCTAGTTGCACTGTACTCCCCAAATGTAAATCAACGTGATTTTCTATCCACGCTTTCTACCGGTATTCTCAGCGATCTTTAACAATGTCCTTGACACTCAAATGGACCACTCGTTTCCCCCACTCGCCACGGCCCCTGCCAATCGCGCCGCACAAGCTCTACTAAGCTGGGCATCAAATAATGGTCTGAGGGATGTATGGAGGGTGAGTCATCCTGTTCACCGCGAATATTCGTATTACTCCCCCGTACATAAGCTACACACCAGAATAGATATGATTTTTGTATCTGCAACCGTAATTCACAAAGTACGCATGTCTGAATACCTAGCGCGCACTATATCAGACCATAACCCTCTATGCGTCATAATGGCATGGGGTCACACACACATGCGTATACCAACATGGCGACTGCAGCCAGAAGCTCTTTTAGATCCCCCCTTCCAAACAGATATGTCCAAAAGACTATCACTCTTCCCTTGATGCAATTGATTGACAATTGGAGGGCTTGGGGCTCCCAAATGATTGTTTACAGGAAATCAAGTTGATGGGAGGGCATACACCTTTGGAATCACCAACAGGGTCTGATGAGCCAGTTTGTTTCTCATACATCACAACAGACACAGCCATAATTAAGGAGTGTGGGATAACGCCCCAGCAAAGTAATGCATTTTTATCTTTAATTATTTGGAATATTGCTGGGCTTCGTTCTAAAGCTGAAAATTTAGAATGGTTGGAGTTCCTCTCTACATTTGATTTCATTTCTTTTAAAAAAACTTGGCACACAGCACCCTTTTATTTAGATGGCTACTATTCCGTGTCTCAGCCAGCTATTCCATCCAGAGCAGGCAGAGCAAGTGGTGGTCTTCTGGTACTTGTGTCATTATTACTTCCAAAAATTTAGGTTTCATTGATTTGGTCTTCTGCTTTCTTCTTGGTAGTTTTATTATCAATAACCAGACGGAAAGATATCCTACTCTTACATTTTTATAATAACATTCCAAGTGCCGCCCTGCCAGGAAGCCTCGAAGAGCTCATAGACTTGCTAGACTCTGCTGGGAAACTCCAGGACAGGGAATTTGATATGATCTGGGTTGGAGATTTTAATGTTCAGTTATGTAAGTATGAATTACCTCACTTATGTGGTGCTGCTACAGAAGGCAGAGAGTCACTTACTCATTTTATTCACTCTAACTTAGGAAATGCCTTGAATACCCTTATTTATAAATTTGATTTTGCCTTTGCAAGGGATATGGCAAGCAGTTGGATAAGGTAAATACCCACCTTTACAGGGAGTACGAATGGTAGCATTATTGACTTTATTCTTATCAGTTCTTCACTTTCACGTTCAATAGTGGATTTTAAAATTAAATCTCACTGTGCTAGTGACCATAATCCCTTGAGCATAAAATTATCTTTCAAAACTAGGGTAATCTTACCTAGGATTGTACATAAAGGGAAAGAGGTTTCTAAAAGAAATTCTGGCCCTCGCATGAGATGGGAGAGAGTAAACCCTAACACTTTTCATGAGGACCTTAGAACTCAAAATAAGGTCCACATCAATACTTGTTTGTCCCTGCAATCCACTTGCGTCCACCTTATAACTGCTTTTGAGTCTTTAAGCTGTGCTATTTCTGAGGCACTGACGTGTGCACAATATCCCAAAGGCGTAAAACCTCAACGGTGGTTTAATTCGGCCTGTACGGCTGCCCACAGAGATCTAAAGACAGCCATTCAAACTATTCCATTCAGTTGTGATTTAGTTAAACAGGCCAGGGGCCGATACAAGTCAGTCCTTGAAGAAAGAAAGAATGAAATATGCACTACCGCATGGGAAGATCTCATGGCAGCCACGGAATTACGGGATCCCTCTCAATTTTGGAAGGTGGTTAATCACCCATATTTCTCAGGAAAGGTAAATAGGGACGATGACTGTCTGATACCAGAGGGGGTTTGGGTAGGCCATTTTTCATCTGTATTTCAGTCCGCAAATAATCCCAATTATGGAGGGGAGGCACGTGGCCTCCTACGTTCGGCTACTCCTATTCCAATCAAGAGCGGCATCTCACTTGAGGCATACGAGATCAGTGCAGCAATAACTAAAATGAAACTAAGGAAAGCCCCTGGCCCCGATGGGGTACCGGTGGACTTATTCAAATCTTTACCTGATTTGTGGGTTCCACTAATCACAAATGTTTTGAACAGTGCTATTCAAAGTGCCATCCCCTCTTCATGGTTAATGGCAACAATCGTCCCGATATTCAAAAAGGGTAATAGGCTTGACCCCGTTTGTTACAGACCCATCTCTCTCATTGACTCCATGGCAAAGATTCTGGGGAGTGTAATTTTGACCCGGCTCGAGGATTGGGTTGTAAGGACAAACATTCTATTGCCAATTCAATATGGGTTTAGGCCTGGATTAGGCACAGTGGACCAGGCCCTAAATTTACATCTTATCCTTAGCAAATATGTTATTGCAAAAAAGGGAACCTATCCACTTAGCCTTCATAGATCTGTCCAGTGCATTTGATATGGTGAATAGAGCAAAACTGTGGGATATAATGGATACAATGGGGATTGAGCAAGATTTGTTGGATTTGATTAAACCTTTCTATTATAATTCAGTTTGGACAACATGGCGAAAGGTCACCCAATCGGGGTGTTAGACAGGGCTGCACTCTGGCACCTTTTTTATTTCTGCTGTACATAAATGGCTTGTATAGTTACTTAGCCCAAAATGGTAAGGATTTCCCAAGGATGAGTTTTAGACAATTGCCAATTTTATTATATGCCGATGACGCCGTTTTAATTGCCCGCACGGCCAATGGTCTACAGACCCTTTTGGATATTTTTTAAACACATACACGAGAGCTTGATTTGAAAGTCAATTTTAAAAAGTCACACGTCATGACTTGCGGTCCTAAAAACACACGCACCAAATGTTTTACAATGGGGGGGAACACCTTAACAAAGGTAAAAGACTTTTGCTATCTAGGCCTGTATCTAAGTTCCACTCTGTCATGGAAATTCCATTTGAATTTTAAGTTCCAACAATTGGAAAGAAATGTTGAGGCAATCTTCCGCTTTGCCCGTAGATTAGGGCATAGACCGGTCCACCAGATCATCACGCTCTACAATTCTAAATGTGTCTCGGCGGCGATTTATGGGGGTGGCCTCTGGGGATATAGCAGTCCAAGCATTTTACAACTGGCAGAGAATAAATTCCTTCATCGGTTACTTATGGTACCCAAGAACGTAGCGAATATTTTATGCCATGAGGAGCTGTGAATCCGCTACTTTACAGATTTGATAGATATTGCCCCCCTTCTGTTATGGATAAAAGTATGGTCAAATCCGGCGGCTACTTTAGCACACAATTGTATTTCATTAACAAATTGCAACAAAATTCCATGGCTAAATTTTGTTCACAATAGTTTTCGAAACTTGGACTTGGAGTTTGTGTATTTCAAACCAGAGCTCTTGCCCGCCAATGCGAAAGAAATTGTTAACCTCCGACACAAAGAGCATGTTATGAACCTTAGATATCAAGTGGCAGAGAAATTGAGTTTTTTTAATTCATATGTACAATTTCCTTCATCGGACTTGTTAGAACCTTATTTTGTTTGGTTCCCGATCCCTTCTTTATATTCTTTACTCGTACTTTTTAGATTTAATATGATCCACTTTAGAGTGGCGTTTCCCACAAAATGCGTGTGGGAAAAAACATTACCGCCATGCCCTTGTGATAACTCTTCAAAACAAAGTACTTGTCACTTTATTTTATTTTGTACACTTTACTCAGCTCCTAGGAAAACCTTTCTATTACCTATTTTGCGTAATTTGCACACTTTTTCTTATAAAGAAGGATTGATTGGCATTCAAAGCCTTTCATCCAAACAAATGTGCAGTTCTATTCTTAGTTTTATTAAATCCGCCATCACCATTAGAAACCGATATGAATTGGTACTGTGACTATTTATTAAGTGAAACTAGATATTGTCTTATTGCTATATACGATTTTATAAGTATTTATTATTTTATACCGATTTAGTAAGCTTAGGCGGTAAGCTTAGATCTTATAGATCTGCCTTCAAATTATGTAATAAGTACTGTATTTTATGATGACTTTTATGTATGTATGTGTACTTTTATGGCAACATGCCGAATAAAGTTACTTTGACTGACTGACTAGCCGATTACTTTCTATTGAACAAGAATACAACCTCATCCCGTGCCATAGAGTGGGATGCCCACAAAGCGGTGATACGTGGACATTGCCTCGCGGCCACGTTCGGGGTGAGAAAAACACTCACCAAAGAATTACAAGATCTGGAGGTAAAACTCAGCAATGCGGAGAATGAGATAGCTGGCGGAGAATCCACATTAACAACATTGAACTCACTTAGAGCTGCCCAAAAGGAAGCAGAGAACAGATTAAGCAAACATGACTATCGACATTACATGGCAAGACAACACGCTGAGGGAGACAGGTCGGGCAGGCTATTGGCCTGGCTGACCCGCCAGCCCTCGCAGCCAACACCCATAGGTGCGATACTTTTAAATCCTGATGTCATTGTTAATACTCAGGCGGGCATCAACGACGCCTTTTCAACATACTACCGCACCCTTTACACATCCCCTCCCCCTCCTCCGGAGCAGCACCTTGCTGACATATTAAACCTTGTCTCTCAAAACCAACTTATCCATGATAACACCGCTACTCTAGATGGCCCTATTACTATTGAAGGGCTGCGCATAGCCCTATCCCAAATGGCACGTAGCAAAACTCCCAGCTCAGATGGTCTACCGGTAGAATATTTTAATTCCCATACTACCCATCTCCTACACCCACTCATAGAGTTATTCAACGAAGCACACCGCAATCTGCAGTTGCCAGATTCTATGCGGGAGGCTTTGATAGTCGTCCTCCCAAAAGCGGGCCGGGACCCTCTGGATGTCAAATCGTACAGGCCGCTCTCCCTACTCAATACAGATTGCAAATGATTGGGGAAAGTACTTGCAAACAGGCTCCTCCCCTATCTACCAAACTTGGTACACCAGGACCAGTCCGGCTTTATCCCTGGCAGAAGCACCTTCTTAAATATTAGAAGACTCCTACACATAATGCATGGTAACACAAATACCGAACCGGTGCCCCTCTCCCTAGACATCGAAAAAGCGTTTGATACGCTAAGCTGGAATTATCTCCTACGTACACTCAAAGCGTTCGGTTTCGGTCCCGGCTTCATCAGCTGGATCGAAACGCTGTATTCCATGCCTATACCCCGCGGCAAAAATGGTTGCACTATTTCCGAAGCATTCCCTATAGGTAGAGGCACCAGACAAGGCGTTCCACTATCTCCTTCACTATTTGCTATTGCCATGGAACCATTAGCAATTAAACTACGCAACTACGCACACATATGGGGCATCCCGGAATTGAACACTTATCACATCATATCCTTATATGCAGACGATGCCCTAATATACTTGCGCAACCACTCAGCCTCCATGGGAGCGGTACTGCAGCTGTTAGACTCCTTCGCCCTCGCCTCTGGCTTGCACGTCAATTGGTCCAAGACAAGTATCTTCCCTCTATCCCGCTTGATCGCCACACAGCACTTCCACAATATAAATTACCGTGGTCATACACAACCTTTAAATATCTCGGAGTGCAGATCTACCACTCTATCACAGATCTGAAAGAGGGTAACATTGACAGGGTACTCAGCTCCACCCGCAGCTTAATACCTTTTTGGAGCTCGCTCCCCTTGTCCCCCATGGGTCGAGTGGCAATTGCCAAGATGCTTATCCTTTCAAGGTTTTTATATTACTTCACTGCCCTCCCGTTGTGCCTACCACGCTCGTTCTTTACCAAACTGCAATCAATATTAACCGACTTACTCTGGGGCAAGGACAGACGCAGGGTAGCATTGACCATAACACAACACTCGCAGGAGGCAGGTGGGCTGGGCATGCCTAATTTCGAAAGATACTACGCAGCAGCTCAATTATCGTGGCTATCCACATGGCTTCAAGAGACTCCTTCTGCTGAAAGCATAATGTTGCAGACACATATAGCCCCGCAGAAGCTGCTTTGTACAATGCTGTCAGGCCCTCCCCCCCTACTCCCAAAACTAATACTGTTGGAAGCAGCTCGGTTCTGCTGGCACAGATACATCCAAGGCAAGACCTCCTCTCCCCCTTATTCACCCTCGCTACCGCTATTTCAATTGCCGGGCACTCAAATCCTCTCAATGCATCACGACACACGGGAAATAAACACACTGAAGGTGTGCGATCTATATTCTAGCTCTGTAATGTGCACCTTTGCGGAACTGGTGTCTGCCGGAGTGTTGCACAATGGGGCCTTCTTGACATACAGCGCATTTAAACGGCTACTTAATAACCTTTGGGGGATCGGTAGTGCTGAGCCCCCCGTGTCCCCATTACTTACCATTATCCTGACCATAGGTTGCACAAAAGGCATTATAACTAAATTGTATAAAGCATTGCTGGCGGTGGTTTGCACCACTCTGCCGCATGCCAAGGCACGATGGGACTCTGTCCTCCCTTCGCCAGTACCTCAAAAGACCTGGATCGCAGCTCTTGCAATGATCAAATCAATATCCCGTAATCCTCGCCTGCGATACACCCAATTCAACTATATTCACCAATCATATTTATCCCCAGCCCGCATCCAAAGAATATATCCGAGCACAAGTCCGACATGCCCAAGATGCGCCACTCCAGCAGCTAACTTTTACCATATGGTTTGGAGCTGCCACTCAATAAACTCGGCTTGGCTCCACGTTACAGACGTCACAACAGACATCTCATCTCACACTCTGTCACCCACACCAGATTCCTGCTTACTTGGCATACGCCACCGCACCAGAGGGGATAAACAAATACACAGATTCATAGACTTAGCATTCGTTGTTTTCAAACGGCTAATAGCAACGCATTGGAAAGCACCACACGTCCCTTCCCACATGACCTGGCTTCGTGACTTACATTGCCGTGCACAGGCTGAAGCCCAGACACTCCGCTAATTGCAACACAAAGGTCTCATACAGGAGGGCCCGAGGTGTGGGACACATTTGTGGTGGCAATAGAAGCCAGGGATGACATGTATCCCCCGTGACCAGGGCATTTTACACACCCACCACATCTCTGGCTGACACAGTCAGTACGTCAATTACGCTGCCCTAACCTTTCTCATTCTCACTTACACCCGCCATCAACGCCCTCACTCCTGTCCACAATGTAATCTCACGACACACTAGGATACTTTCTCTGCGACCAAATTTACATGCAACCCACACCAAGGTTATTTAATATTACTTCTGCCTGGTACCCTTTCAAACCCCGCAAAACATAAGTCACACCTCAGTTATGACCCCCGTTTTATTCATACATATTAGCCGTACTCCTTCTTTACTCTTCCCCCTCCACCTGCTGGGGATTATCTACACTAGCAATGACATTAAAAGCGCTTAGCTGCATCTTTAATTAGCAATTAATCAAGTACATAGTTTTCAAGCTGTATGCTGTTTTATTTTCTTCTTCTTAGCATGTTCATCCTGTCTTATATTTGCTCTCTTTGCCTGGCCCTTTTTCCTTTTTTTTTTTTTTCCTCTTCCCTCTCTTCTCCCCGCTTCTTTGTAACATTATTGTGTGATAATTCTGTGCAAGTTTACATAAGCTAACAAATGGACCGTAGAATCATTAACAGCCAAAGCACTGTTGTGTGAATGTTACGCTTAATAAACAGTTTAAAAAAAAAAAACGAGATAAGCACCTATCAGGAGGGGGCTCTGACGGCTCCTGTCTGGCCTGGCTACTCAGATGCTCCCAGAGTTCTCTGCCAACCTTGGAAACAAGATGGCAGAACTTAGGGACCCTCTTGAGGAGCTCTGGGCGCCACCCCTGTGTTGGTGATGGGCAGAGGAGTTGTCACTCCCCTTTCCATTGTCCAGTTTGATGCCAGAGCAGGGAATGGGGGTACCTGAACCAGCGTGGACTGGTTTATGCACGGAGGGCACCAAATGTGCCCTTCAAAGCAAACAAGTGGCCTGGGGAGGCTACTGCTCCCCTCCAGTCACATCTATTTCCGAACGGAGAGGGTGTTACCTCCCTCTCCCAAAGGAAATCCTTTGTTCTGTCTTCCTGGGCTCAGCTCAAGCAGTAGATGGACAGAAACCTGTCTGAGGGGTGGCAGCAGCTGGGCTGCCCGGAAAACCCTTTAAGACTGGTGGTAGCAATGTTGGGGGTCCTCTAAGAAGCCCCCAAGGTGCATCAAATCATACTTCCAGTACTTGCAACAGTATTGGGGTATGATTCCAACATGTTTGATACCAAACATGCCCAAGTTCGGAGTTACCATTATGTAGCTGGACATAGGCAGTGACCTGTGTCCAGTACACGCATAAAATGGCATCCCCGCACTTACAAACTCCAGAAAAATGGATCTGGAGTTTATGGGGGCACCTCTGCTAGTTCAGGGGTGCCCTCACACACAGGTGCCTGCACACTGCCCCCTGGCTGGAGAGGGCCTACCATAGGGGTGACTTATGGTGACCTGGTGTAGTGACCTGTAGTGGAAATGGGAGCATACATCCGTTTCACGCAGGCTGCGATGGCAGGTCTGCAAAATAACTGCTGCAGCACATAGGGATCCCCTGGAACCCCAATGCTCTGGGTAGCAAGGTACCATATACTAGGGACTTACATGGGGTGACCAATATGCCAATTGTGGGAAGAAAAAGTTACCAGCAACCAAATTTAGAGGAGAGAACACAGTCACTCTGGTCCTGGTTAGCAGGATCCCAGTGAACACAGTCAAACACAATGACAAACATGCCAAAAAGTGGGATAACCAAGCTAGAAAGAGGCTACTTTCCTACACATGGGGTGGCACACAGTGTTGTTGTGGGCATCAGTCACTTGGTACTGATGACCAAGTAGGTGTTGTTTAGGAGGCACCAGTTTTTCAGTCACCATAGCGACACTGGCACCTGTGTCCCTGTAGGCCTCGGCCTGAACACCATTTATCAAGGACAGCTGCCTGTACTTACCCATGTAAAGTGGACAGGTAGCAAGGGTGGCAAAATCAACACCCCCATCTGAGACTAAAACAGCCTCAGTAGTTTCCCTAATTAAGCCACCCCCCACCACTCTTCCTAAAGTAAGCCCAGCTACACCCTTGGAATGGCTATTGCTGCCTGACCCACCACTATTGCTGTTACTAGGGGCACTAGTGGTAGAGGTGGGAGTTATAGTGGTGGGTGGTTTGGTTCTTTTCTTAGGGCAGGATCTGTCTCCTGGCCTATGGTCCTTGTTCCTACAGACATAGCATCAAGGCTTTTTGTTATGGTAAAAGGAAGATGATTTGGATCCACCCCCAGAGGAAATCTGTGGGCCTGATGAAGACTCTTTTGGTTTAGTTTTGTCTCCACCCTTGTCCTGAGACTTACCTGCTTCCTTTTTCTTGTCTTTGTCACCCACTGTGTGAGCTTTTCTGCTCACCCTTGTTCTGACCCATTTGTCTGTCTTCTTTCCCAGTTCTTGGGGAGAGGTCAGATCTGAGTCTACCAAGTACTGGTGCAACAAATCAGACACACACTTATTGAGAATATACTCTCTCAGAATTAGATTATACAAGCCCTCAAAGTCACTGACTTTGCTACCATGTAACCAGCCCTCCAAAGCTTTTACAGAGCAGTCCACAAAATCAGTCCAATCTTGGGAGGACTCTTTCTTTCTTGGTCTCTCTGAACTTGATCCTATACTGTTCAGTATTGAGAACAAATACTTCTAGCAGAGCAGATTTCAAAACTGTGTAGTTATCAGCATCCTCCTCTCTGACAGTAAGAAGTCTATCTCTCCCCTTGTCAGAGAAAGAGAGTCAAAGAATAGCAGCCCACTGTCTCTGTGGACCCTCTGAACTTTACAGGCCCTCTCCCTCCAGAGCAGCAAACCACTTCTGGATGTCATCCTCCACCTTGTAAAGGGGAAAAACCTTGCTTAAAGTTTCTAGAATCAAAAGAGTCCTCCCTGACCCTGGGTTCCCTGAAACTAAAGCTGCTGCCAGCATGGGGTGCTAACCCTAGCCTTTCTCTTTCTACTGCCAAGGCCTCCCTGGGTAGGGCTAGCTGTTGCTGATGCAACCTCAGCTTGGCCTCCTCAAGCCTCAGTCTTCTGAGCTCCCTATCTAAGGAGTCATCTTCTGGAGTTGAGCAGTTTGTCCCCTCAGACACTGAGGTGACATGAGAATGGCAGGATGAGGATCTGTCCCTAGGCTTACTAACCCTCTGAACTAGTCCTCTGGGAACAAAGGGGGGGGCTACTAACATGGCCACCTTTGGCACTACCTGTAGTGCTCCCAACTACACTAGGAGATTCACTAAAGACCCTGTGATCCTCCGAGGGACCCTCCTCGGTGTCCAGATCCTCTCTTTATAACACTGGGTGGTTAGAGTCTACCTCCTCTTCCATCTCTTCCTGGCTACCAGCTTGATCCTGGTCATCCTGGAGGAGAAGTCCTAAGAGCAGAATCTTATTATGGTTCCTCCCTGTCTTCAGTTACCTACTCTTACAAACTTCCCTGAGCTCCTGAAAGGTGAGGTCCTCATAGTGAGAACCCATGTTCTGAGATGTGCTAGGTACTGGAGACATGTTAGAGTGGAGTAGGGTGTGCCTAACCTCCCTAACTTCTAGTCTCTCTTACAGAAGTTTAGAGTAATGGCTATGCCTAGACCCCTCTCTTACCCAAACCCTAGAGACTATGGCCCTCATTATGACTTTGGCGGTCTATGAGCGAGACTGCCAAAGCCACGGGTGCCAGAAGACCGCCAGTGCTGGCGGTCTTCCACCTGCCATATCATGAGTACTGCTGGATTTCCACCACACTTTGGGCAGATAACCAGCAGAAGCCATGCTGGCGGGCGGTGGCGCACATGCGTTGCTACCACCTGCACCGCCCTCCAGAAGGACGCCACCAGCCGTATTAAGACCATTAATACGGCCTGGCGGCCTCCTTGCCGGACAAGGTAAGTTGGGCGTCCGTCAGGGGAGGGTGATGGGAGGGTGGGGTTTGTTGTGTGTGAGTGTGTGGTGTCTGCGTGTGTGTATGCATGTGTGTGAATGCGACTGTGAGTGTTGCGGTGTATGCATGGTTGTATGCTTGTAAATGAATGCCGGTATGAATTATGAAGTGAGTGTGTTTCTGCATGTCAGTGTGTATGCGTGTGAGAATGCATGTTTGTATGCTTGTGTGTATGCATGCCTGAATGAGTGTGAGTATGTGTAAGTGAATGCGTGGATGGATGCGTGTGAGTGAATGCGTGTATGGATGGGTGTGAGTGAATGTGTGTCTGGAAGTATAGGTGAGTGGGTGTATGCGTGGTACCTGTGGGTGTCTGTGTGCATGTATGTGGGGAGGGGGTGGGGAGGCGGTATGTGAGTAGGGGGGATGGGGGTGATATGTGAGTAGGGGAGGCGCTGTGACTGTGGGGGGGTCAGGTGCTTGCTTGGGGGGAGTGCATCTACCTTTGATAAGGAAGGGATTCCCTGTCACCGGTAGCCATACCTCCATGGTTTTCGTGGCGGTGCTACCGTTGCGGAAACCAAGGCGGTGGGCCAGCTCCTAAGACCGCCGGTGGTCCTCTGTGGACCGCCAGGTTGGAGATGAACATCTCCAGCCCGTGGTATTTACTGCCATGGTGGTATAGGTGGAGATGTGGGGGGTTGACAGCGGCCAACCCGCCACACTCATATTGGGGCAGTCCTCCCTGGCAGCCTATTGGCGGTGATACTGCCATATTAACCCTGGCGCTCGGAAGACCTCCAGGGTCATAATGACCACCTATGTCCTGAAACTAGGTGTATGTGTATGTCCTTAGCAAGTAAGTGGTCTTTCCTGTGGAAAGTACCAAGTGACAGAATGGTAAAGCAATTGCAAGTGCTTAAGCCACCGCTGCACCCCCAATGTAGGAAGCTGGCCTGGTGTGTGGTGGGTACCTAAGGTACTTACACCTGATACCAAGTCCAGGTATCCCCTCTTAGTGAAGTGTAGGCAGTGTCTAGAAGCCAGGCTCTCTAAAGGTAGCTGTAGATGAGCAGACTAGGCTCATCTAGGAGACATGCAGAGCTCATGCAATACCACTGTAGTCACACAGCACCTACACACATGAAAGAAAACACTCAGTTGTACAAAACAAAATGTATTTTATTTTTGGAACAAATCACCACAAAATACCAGACAGGTAACCCACTCTTAGGAGGTTAGTAATACACTAAAAATATACACTAGTAATCAGAAACAGGCATAGAAAAGGTTAGAAAACAGTGCAAATAGCAATAATCAATAGTGACCCAAGGGGGAGCACAAACCATATACTAAAACAATAGAATGCAGATACGGTACCCCAACCTTGGTAAGTAATATGTGTAGAGGGGAGCTGGGAGTATTAGAAAACCACAGAGGTAAGTAATAAAGTACCCCCCAGCGACCAGGAATGCAGGAGTACAACACCGAATTTTCCCCAAAAGGAGGCACAGAAGAAAAAGAAGACACCCAGAGAAGACTGCAAAAAAACCAGTGGTGCATTCCTGTGGAGAGAGGGGACCAAGTCCAAGAGTCACAGTGAAGTCCAGGAGGAGTAGGAGCTACTACTCATCCAGCTGCACTTGCAGGTGTTGGTCGACGGTGATGAAGAACAGGTCAGCACTGCAGCCCTGGAGCCGGAGAAGAGTTCCTGATGGATGCAGATGAAGCCGCACGCTGGAAGGAGGATTGCAGGCGGGTGTTGGTGCAGGAATTTCACCAACAAGCCTTGGCAAAGGCAAACTTACATTTAGTGGAAAAGAGGTGCTGCTGAGGACCAGAAAGTCCCAGGAGGACTCAAACCAGGAGTGGGAGTCACAGGGGTCCCTCAGCAGTGCAGAGAGTCCACAGGAGAAGAGGCAGCACCCACAGGAGTCCCACAGGATAGGGACACAGGAGCCGCAGAAGAAGCCCACGCAGCACTACAAAAGAGGATACCACGCCGCAGGAGAACCACTAAGGAGGCTGTGCTTTACAGGATAAAGTGCTGGGGGCTGGAGGTACGCGTTGCCTGACGATCACTTGGAGGAGATGCAAACAAGCATTGGCAGCTGCAAGAGATGCGGTTCATGGGAAGGCAAAGGCTTACCTCCTCCAAAGTTGGACAGCTGGCAGGGAGAACCAAGAGGACTACTCCAGACTACCACCCGTGATGCAGAATCCATGCAGCTCAAGATGAGAGGAGATCCACGCAGCCGGTCGTCGCTTGTTGTAGGTGCCTGCGGTTGCAGGGAAGTGACTCCTTCACTCCAAGGGAGATTCCTTCTTCTTCTTGTGCAGGCTGAAGAGTTGCAGTCTTTTGAGGATGCACGGCCGGGGAAATGTTACAAAGCTGGCAGGAGATGTGGAAACAAAGTTGCAGAAGAGTCTTCTT
Organism: Pleurodeles waltl; assembly: GCF_031143425.1. NCBI lineage: Eukaryota > Metazoa > Chordata > Amphibia > Caudata > Salamandridae > Pleurodeles > Pleurodeles waltl. The sequence continues at coordinate 207,310,975 of NC_090441.1, forward strand.
CGTTGTAGCAGCGTTTGTCGGTTCCTGGAGGATCCAGTCGTGGTTCCAGTGGCCAGAAGTCAAAGCAGAGGTTGCAGAGGAGTCCTGCTGGAATCTTGCAAGCTGAATCTGAGGACCCACCCAAGAGAGAGGCCCTAAACAGCCCTAAAAGGGGGATTGGTCACCTAACCAGGTAAGCACCTTTCAGGAGGGGGCTCTGATGTCACCTGCTTGGCCTGGCCACTCAGATGCTTTCAGAGTTCCCTGCCAACCTTGGAAACAAGATGGCAGAACCCAGGGACCCTCTGGAAGAGCTATGGGTACCACCCCTGGGGTGGTAATGGACAGGGGAGTGGTCACTCCCCTTACCATTGTCCAGCTTCACGCCAGAGCAGGAACTGGGGGTCCCTGACCAGTGTGAACTGGTTTATGCATGTAGGGAACCAAATATGCCCTTCAAAGCAAACCAGTGGCTTGGGGAGGCTACCCCTCCCAAGGCAGTCACACCTATTTCCAAAGGGAGAGGGTGTTACCCCCCTCTACCAAAGGAAATCCTTTGTTCTGCCTTCCTGAGCTTAATCAGATCAAGCAGCAGGAGAGAAAAAAACCTGTCTGAGGGGTGGCAGAAGCTTGGCTGCCCGGAAAACCCTATGCGACTGGTGGTAGCAATGCTGGTGGGTCCACTAAAGAGCTCACAGAGTGCATGGAATCATACTTCCAACGCTTGCAACAGTATTGTAGTAAGATTCCGTCATGTTTGATACCAAATATGCCTAGGTTCAGAGTTTATCATTATGAAGCTGATCATAGGTAGTGACGACAGGGCATAGGGATCGACAGGGCCGCTTTCCTCTGGAATTCTTAGTCCTCTGGTGGGCAGGCAATCCTCTGGGGGTTTGTAGAGATCACTGGTCCTGCAGGATGTGTCACCTTTTTGTAGCAGGAGTCTTGAAGCTGCAGACAGGCCGGTAGGCTGGGGCCAAGTCAGTTGTCATCTAGAGTCTTCACTGCTGGGGGTTGGCTCTTTTTCCTTCTTCCCTTCTTGAGGTTGCCAGAAATCTGAAGAGGAAGGTTCAGAGGTACCCCTAAATACTAGATTTAGAGGCATTACAGGGGTCAGTAGCCAATAGCTACTGTCCCTGAGAGTGGTTTTACCCTTTTTCTGCCTCCTCCCTTTGGGAAGGAGGGCACATCCCTATCCTATTGGTCACTCTCCTCCAAACCAAGATGGAGGATTCTGCAAGGAGGGGGTCACTTCAGCTCTGGACACTTTATGGGTGGTCCTAGCTGCAGTGGTCACTCCTCCTTGTTTTACCTAATTTTCCCACAGGACCTGCTGCCATGAGTGAGCCTTGGTCCGGGGGACATCTCTAATAGCTGGAGTGCCCTCGGGTGCTGTAACAGAAGGCCTGAGCCTTTGAGGCTCACCACCAAGTGTTGCAGTTCCTGTAGGGGGGAGGAGTGAAGCACCTCCACCCAGAGCAGGCTTTTTTCTTGAGCCCAGAGAGCACAAAGGCTCTCACCCCATGGGGTCAGAACTTTATATGTTAGTGGCAGGCTGGCCAAGACAGGTCAGCCTAGCACTAAAGGGTTGGTTAAAATACAGGGGGCATTCCTCTGTGTGCATTTTACCATGAATCCAACACCTGCATCAGTGTGGGTTTATTGTGCTGCAAAGTTTGATACCAAACTTCCCAGTCATGGAGCTGTGGAGTTCCTAATGACAAACCCCCAACCCATGTACTCATTATGGCCACACTGCACTTACAATATCTAAGAATGGACGTAGACACTGTAGGGGCTTATTGGTCATGCAGCTATTCCCTCACCTGTGGTATAGTGCACCCTGCCTTAGGGCTGTAAGGCCTGCTAGAGAGGTGACGTGCCTAGGCCACAGGCAGTGGTTTGTGGGCATGGCACCCTGGGAGGGATGGCATGTCCACTTTACCTTTTTCCTACCACCTACACACAATCTGCAATGGCAGTGTGCATGTGTCTGGTGAGGGGTCCCTTAGGGTGGCACAATGCATGTTGCAGCCCTTGGGGACCCTCCCTGGTCACAAGGCCATTGGTACCACTGGTACCTTTTACAAGGGACTTAACTGTGTGTCAGGGGTGTGCCTATTGTGGAAACAGTGGAACAGTTTAGGGAAAGAACACTGGTTCTGGGCCCTGGTTAGCAGGACCCCGCAAACACTCAGTCAGGTTAGCATCAGCATCAGGCAAAAAGTGGGGGAGTAGCCATGCCAAAAGGGTCGCTTTCCTACAAGTTACTACAGGACTGACCATTTCAAAGAGGCTGAGATATTGAAGAACAAATTATTATAGCGAGGTTACCTTAAAAAGTTTTCAAGCAACAGCAGATTTTGACCTTCAATTGTATGTCTTTTCCTGTGTCTTGCATATGGACAGCAAATAATCTGGCCCTTATTTCAATATTTTCCTTTATGCTGGTGTGGAGAGTTTGCCCAAAACCATTATCACCAGCACTCACAAACTGACAATCTTTGGTGGCTTTCACCCCACCTGCAGCCATGGGACCATCAGACTGTACCAGAACACCGTAAGGAAACAGGCATTCTCATTATATGGACAAAGGATCTGAAATAATCAGGGTGTGTTGCTAGTCACACAGCTAGGTACAGAATGGAGAGGGTGGGCATTTACCAAATCCATTTGCTAAGATGTGAGCAGTGACCTTGTGGTTGGCCGACTTCTGTGGTGGAGGTGCTGCATCTTGCAGGCCACAGGCACAGCTTTCCATCTGGCCGAGTGCAGAAGGGGTGAAAACAAATTCCCTCTCCGCTTGATTGAAGAAATTGTTATCTGAATTAGACACACTTCATTCTACACTACGTTGGCCTGAGTAAGAAAGGGGGTGTACAGAGCAGTGCAGTGGTATGCAGGGGGAAAGCTGAAAAAGCTACCAGCAAGATGATCAACTCACAACGTGCGGCTACAGACATATCCAAGGAGAATTACACTACAGATGCCCCAAACCCTTAATCTAATACAGACTTCTAACTGCAGATTCCTTAGTTTTGATTTTCTCCCGCATCAGAATGGATCCAGAAACCTTTGCTGAGCAATACCCCTTGTGCGCGCATCGGGTGGTTCCACTCTGCTCCGATTGGCGTTGTTGGCACCAGGAGTGACACCATGGCCACAGATATAGGCACCACCCAGGCGTGTGGGAATCAGTCATTTTCTTTCTGTGCCAGTTAGCGCAGATGCAGAGAGAGCTACCCCCTATCACTTTTTGACAGGCCCTTTTTTGAAATTTTGTCAAGATTTTTTGGTGTGTGTGGAGGATGTCTTCAAGAAAGGTTATGTTTAAACCGTGTGTCGCCTGTCACTGTGCCATGTTGGTCAGTGACCCCCATCTTGTTTGCCTGTGGTGCATTGAGTGCGACCACAACTCCAAGTTGTGCTCGTACTGCCAGGCCATGACGCCGAAGGCTTTGAGGGAGTGGTCCCCAAAGCTGCTTGCCGCCTGGCAGTCGGCAACACTGACATGCATGACTTCAAAAAGGTCTCAGTCCCGGTCAAGGACGAGATCTTGAAGCCCCAAGTCCTCTTCTTCCCATTCGAGGTCCTGAGGCCACTCGAGAAGAGGCACAAAAAAAAAGAAGTCCAAGAGGACTTCATCTTTGCCTCGTCAGTTAGCCGACGAAACGAGTGGGGAACATCAGCCTTCCCGGCAAGGTTCTACGGAGCCATTAGCCAGTTCGACTCCAGGTCTCCCACCTTTTCCAGTGGCCAAGTTAATACGCGCTCAAATAAAAGAATTTTACAAGGCCATGTGCCGCGTATTTGAGCAAGCCGACCACTCTGGTGTGCCATCGGGCCCTGCGGGGTTGAGTGAGACTCCTACTAGATCCATGCAGGCAGCTTCGACCTGGGCACTGGCGGAGTTTCATGGATCTGAGTCTGGATTCGGACAGGTGCCGGTCATACCCAGGTCAATTTTCCTAGCACCAGTCATGACGCCAATAATCCAGGAGCTGCTGGTGCCCACCGGCGGTGTCAACCCCATTCTTATCCCCGATAATCATATCATCTCACAATGCCGATTCTTTTGCTAACGGTCCCAACGAGTGCAAAATAATTGCTTGAACTTTATTTTTTATATTGTGAGGCATGGGAGAAGAGTGGGAGGGGTCACTGGACCCTCTAGAACACCAGTTGGAACAATCCATGTACAGGTATGAGGAGCTAGGAGAGACCAGTGGTTTGGGCATCTCTCTAGACACTCCGTTACTCTCTCCCCCTATTGTGGCTATGGAGAAGGCAGCATCCTGTGCAATGGGTGTGCGTATGGCAGTGGGGGTCCTCAACCACAAACTGCCCTCAGTGGCTGTCAAGACAAACATCTTGAAGTGCTTCAGTCTGGGGCTTCCACATCTGAACCCCTTTTGCCTTTTAAAGAGGCACTTACGGACATCATGCTGTGAACTTGGTCCAAGCTCAGCACAGGGGATCCTGTTAATAGGACGATTCCCTGCCACCATTGAACAGCTCCGGGTGACCCTAGCATTCTCAGCCAACACCCCACCTCTGAAAGCTTGGTTGTCCAAGCCTCCACACCCCTTGATGCATTCCCTTGCGCTCCCCCGGATGGGGAATCTAGGAGGCTCAACCTTCTTGGGAAGAAGCTGTTTTCTTCCACCACCCTAACACTAAGGCGATGAACACCTTGTGCTGATTGGGCCGTTTCTCCCATACCATTTGGGACACAGTTCTGCAAGTGCTGCCTCAGTTCCCGGTGGAGGCCCGGGCCATATTCTCCCAAGCAGTGAAAGACGGGAGAGATGCAGCTAGACTAAACTAGACACGACTGACTCGCTGGGCAGAGCGGTTGCATCAACAGTGGCCTTAAGGCATCATGCCTGGCTGAGGACATCTGGCTTTTCGCGAAATGTCCAAGCAAATTTGATGGACATGCCCTTTGATGGCACTCGCTTGTTTGGTAAGAAGGCAGATTCAAGCGCTTTAAGAACTCTTGGACTACGGCCAAGTCCTTGGGCCTCTTTGTGACCCCTTGCCAACTGTCTACCTTTTGCCCCTTTTGTGGCTACGGAAGAGGCCTGGCACCGCACCAGCCTTATGCCAGCCACCGTCCCATGCAACCAACCCAGAGTATGCGCAGACGTAGGCGCGGTGTCTTCAGATCTAGAGGATCTCAGGCCAGAAGTCATCTATCACACATCCCCTGGCAGCTGCAGCCTCTAAGCTTTCCTAGTTTATATCTGCAGGACCATGCTAGTCCAGGTGGAGGGAGAATATACCATCCTCTCCTTCAATGGAAGTCAATAACATCAGACGCATGGGTACTGCAGATCATTAGGAATGGTTTTGTCGTGCCTTTTCAATCCTTTCCTCCTCCTATTCTCCCTGCATTCAAATAGCTGATGGAGGATCATTTAAATCTACTTCGAGAGGAATTTTCATCTCTCTTAGCTAAGAGAGCCATAGAAGGATTCCCGTGTCAGAAGTAGGCAGTGGTTGTTATTCCCGCTACTTTCTGATACCTAGAAAGAACAAGGATCTTCGCCCTCTTCTAGACTTACGGACCGTGAATCTCTTCTTCGAGGAGGAACAATTCAAGATGATCACGTTGGCTCAGGTCTTGTCGGCCTTAGTTCTAGAAGACTGGATGGTAGCGCTACATTTGCAAAATGTATACCTCCATATCCCAATCCTGCCAGCCCACAGGCGCAACCTGTAGTTCAAGGTAGGCTACAAACACTTTCAGTTCACTGTGCTGCTATTTGGCCTTACAGTGCCCATCGGGTGTTCCTAAAGTGATGGCGGTGGTCGTGGCTCATCTGCGCAGGTTAGGGGTTTCAGTCTTCCCCTACCTCGACGACTGGCTATTGAAGGGAAGGTCACCCCAGATTGTCGTCTCCCAACTCCAGACTACGGTGAACCTTCTGCATTCACTGGGGTTCGTTTTGCCGAGGTCACACCTGACTTCTTCTCAGATGCTTCCTTTCATCTGAGTAGTTCTGGACACAGCCAGTTTTGGGCTTATCCTCCCGAACAGTGAGTCCAGGATATTCAGGCTATGATAGCCATGTTTCAGCCTCTGTCCTGGATTTCGGTGAGAATGACTCTGAGTCTGCTTGGCCTCACGGCCTTTTGTATCCTGTTGGTTAAACATGCCAGATGGAGTATGCGGCCTCTGCAGCGAGACCTGAAGTTCCAGTGGGCGCAGCATCAGGGAAATCTCTCCGACATGGCCTAGATCTTGGAGGGAACTGTAAAGACCTGCAGTGGTGGTTAACGAACTGCAACGGAATCCAAGCTCCACATCCACATGCTGGCGCACACTGCGATCTGACTAGAATTGAAGGCACTTCCTCCCACTGTCAAGGGGATGTTGGTGCATCTGTTCACGGACAACACCACCGCTATGTGGTACTGCAACAAGCCGGGCGGGTGGGGTCGTGGTCAAGAGGCCCTGCGTCTCTGAACATGTCTGGAACAGCAGGGCATAACCCTGGTGGTTCAACACCTGGAAAGTTCTCTGAATGCCAGGGTGGACAAACTCAGTCGTCGATGCCTAGTGGATCATAAGTGGTGTCTCCACTCAGAGGTGGCGCAAGGACTCTTTCAGCAGTGGGGAGAGCTTGGCGATGCTTTTCATTGGGAGTGGAGCTCAGGCCTCCTGTACGCCTTTCCACCCATACCACTCCTGCCCAGAGTTCTCAGGAAGATCGGACTGAGTAATACTTATGGCTCTGGACTGGGCACGGAGAGGCTGGTATCTGAAGCTTCTGAAAATGAGCATCAGACCTCCAATCAGGCTGCCCCTTTGGGAGGATCTTCGGTCGCAGCAGCATGGGAGGGTCCTCCACCCAAACCTGTCAACTCTGTGCCTTCATGCATCGAGAGTGAGCGACGGCAGTTGACAGCTTTCGACCTTCCTCTGGAAGTCTGTAACATTATCTTGGCAGCCAAGCGTTCCTCCGCAAAGACGGTATACGCCTGCTGTTGACAAAAATTCTATAGAGCCTCTCTCTGCTTCTCTATCTGATAATCTTATTTTCATTCTTTTTCTTATCAATTTGCAATGGTGGTGCCCCTACCAATTTAGTAAAAAACATCTGATTTGGTAGCAATGACACAAGCCATAAAATGTGCGTTAAATTTAGGAATGCCAAGTAACATTCAAACTGAGAACCCAATTCAATAAACTAAGAACACAATACAATAAAATTCATAAACCAATATAGAAACAGCAAGAAAAATATAAAAGACTAAGGGCCATATGTACGAAAGCGTTTTCCCATAGACACAGAATGGGTAAAATCCTTTGGTACATCTGGCCCAAAATGCCACCAAAATCGTTAAATAGATTAGGAGAGCTTGAGATATAGAATTTTAGTTTTAAAGTAAAAATTTAATAATATGCCCACAGGAATAACAGTGGTGTAAAAGTCACCTGTATTAGTCAAAATGACCAACAAAGGCTGGTCTTGCATCATAAAAAGAAACAAGAAAACATTACCCGTAAACTGTTCTGCAGGACACAGACCAGGAAGTCAGGGGCAGAGTCATAAATATTCCACACTGGAACATCCCAATGCTTGCAATCTCACTATCATAATCTGAGGAACTCCATTCATAACTCCAAGGGTGAGACAAGCCTCTCTGCATCTGCTTCAGGCTGAAACCAAGAGTCCCAATATATTGAAGTTGCTCGAAAAGCCACCCCTGATCTCTCTTGCAGATCCCAGGTGCAAAGGGAAGGCTTCTAGGCAGCAGGCTTATCGCTACCAGGTTTTCTACAGGGGTCAGTGAACCCTTCACACAGAATGAAGCCCTTCTCCTGCCTTTTCTGACCTTGTGGCAGTGAACAGAAAGCCTATGTGACCCTTGGATAGTAGTCTCAGTACATGAGCTACGGTAAAAATCAGACGTTTATCAGGCTTCTTTCCCCAGCAATTTAGACAGTTCTTCCTTTCTTCAGATGGTCTTTTAGGTCTATAAATGATCTGGTCCTGAACTGAGCAAGTGATTGGGGATTTCCATAGGCCCAGTCCTAGCAGAATGGAATAAAAATCTTATCTTCATTTTTCGGGTGTTCCTTTTTAGGGTCGAGCCTGCGTTGCATGCGCTCGCGCATGCGTATCACAGCGAGACGCTTTTGTATTTAGAAAAGGGCTCGGAGCCCTGTCAACTTCACGTCAGTGTTTTTTATTGGTTCGTGGGCTTGCCTAATAAAATCTGCTTGCTTTCATTAGTCGAAGGCATGCATACGTCATGCCTTTTCCGGTGGCTAGCCCTCCTCGAGCGTAGTGACCAAGTACAGAAAACATGCGAGGCTCCCTGTTTTCCATCGGGCTCTAATTTACGAGCGCGATCTCGCTTGGCAGAAGTCGAGCGCTTTACATGGTTAATTTCACCTTTTCGGGTTATGTACGTAAATGCACTTTTGCCCGATAGGTGAAAAGTCGGGTTAGGAGTTTACAACGCGATCAGCTCTAACATGAGCAAACGCGAGACCCGTTGCATTGTAAATGCTTGTTCACCTTACTACAAATCTTACCAGAGTCAACCATCTGAAATGGCACAAGCCAGGCTTCCCTATCTGGTACTGCCACCACACCCACGACCACCTCTTTGGAGATGGGGACCTGATCTGAGAACACCTTCCTCTTATGTTGTGGGCAGAGATGAATGTCTGAATGATATGAATTTCTCAGTGAATGACCTGAGTCGCTGTTTATTTATTTTCACATCTAAAGGAATCTGAAATCTCTTATGATAGAATCTGCTTCTGTTCATGGTCATTCCTGTTTTAGAATTGCTGTATTGTCCCCTAGAAGGCAAACATTTCACACCTGATTGGAATGTTAATAACAGACTCTTAAGTAAATGTAGAACTGAGTTAAATCAGTTTGGTTTTCAGACAAAACAAAGTATGTTTTTTTAACCTGGCTTGACCAATTCTTTAAAATACACACAAAGTTAGATTTTGTTTTGGAACATAGAAGGTAAAGTTGCTGCAGACACCCTAAACTGATCAAGAATACTTTTAAGATCCTTATTAAATTCAAGTATATGTAACTCCAATCCTGTTAAAGATTCTATTTGATTTTGATCTTAAACACCCTGATTCTTGCTTCTGATACTGAGACTCTGGAACCAAAATCTCTATAACCCTGCCCCTCAGTACCTCAATACGTGACCAAACTTTACAAGAATCTTGTTATCGGGTATTTCCCATCCTGGGTTGAAACATCCTTAACACTTTTATCACGTTCCTAAATTCTTATACTCCTTGTTTTTAACCACAAACCTTCTTGTGTAATGCAGGTGACAGCTCCAGGGTGTTACTGCTCCGTAACGCCTCAACTCATGAATACCTACCTCCAGTCGTGCACATAAATACCTGATCCAGCTCATAACTACCTCTTCTAATACTATTACAAATAAAAGACAACGTGCCTGGAAGCCCTCTAGTCTAACATGAAGCACAGCAAAGGATGAAAAGATGATTGTCATTTCAGCTACCAGAGCTCGTGCCCAAAAAGTTCAGCTGGAGTATGCAATGCTAAAATGCAGGAAATCTGGGGCAGTTAATATATGTTTTCCCCTCAATACATATCTATGGAACCTAATCACATGATAGAGATGTGTTTCACCAAAACGTATCCAATGAGTAGGTGACAGGATGTTTTACTGGCGGAAATCTGAGGCGTCCTTGAAAAGAAGAAATCCTTAATTCATTATTCTCCTACAAAAACCCTAGTAGATGCCAAGACAGAAAACTAGGTCATGCTTTGCAGAAATTTGCTAATATACTACCCTGATTAAAATGTCATCTCGGACTACTAGCGCCATAAAACTTATATTGGTACACATAATGATATGCGGATATATATTAAAAGAACAATAACATCAAAGTACATAAAATATACCATTATGTTTTCACAATGCTCATAGATGTCTCAAAAATGCTCAAACATGCTTCTAATTAAGCTCATGAGGACCTCTTGTCCACTTTAAAGAAATCTTTAATCGTGCTCCCCAAAACCTCAGATCCAGCTCAGAAGTCCCTCTATTACTACTGATCAATTCCTTTAATTGTGCTCAGAGGTGCCTCCAATTAAGCTCATAACTACTCCTGATCATGTTCTTAAGTAACTGTAATCCAGCTCATATCTCTGACCATGCTTTCAAAATACCCCATGATCTACTCCTAGGGTACCTCTAACCTCAGTTCTAAGAAGCCTTGCCACTGAATACCAAACACATGTTTTTTTTACATTACATTATGTGACTGAACATAGATATGAATTTAATTCTTTCAGATGCTAAAATTATCTGACAAATTGCTTTTCAACTTACTTCTCAGAAACCTGAACCTGGATCACACATACGAGCACTTCCGAGAAGATGAATAGAGGGCAAAATAACATCGATGCGCAGAAAAAGAGGTAATTAGATGATGTTTTATGAAGCAATACAGGGTGCAAATATCCAGGAACCGGCAAATGCAGACATTTTTATTATTAATACAAAGACCAAGGCACTCGTAGAATAATCTGTAATTGTAAAGTCCGTAGTTTGTAATCCTTGAATTCGTAACTCAATGATCCGATTCAAGTGGCGCGCATAAATGAACAAAGTTCAGAGGAAGTCCATGATGTAAAAGGTTCATCTTTAATGTGTTACACACCAAACAGCCAACACGTGTTTCATCATGGGAGTAAATAACCCCTGTGACTTTTTCAAGGCTGCAAAGAATATCAGAAAGCATAAATTGTACATTATTCAACCAATACAATCAATAAATAAATACAGACTCAAAAGTCAAACATTCTAGTGACAGTACGCCACACACAAGAAAGCATATAATTATAGAACCCCCACTTAACAATAAAGACCAAAACCTAATCACAAAATGCGAATTAACAATAAAATATTTAGAAGAACCCCAAGACACCGCACCATCTGGTTTGGAAATAGCAGGAGGAGAAGAGGCATGAACCACAAAGAGAGTGATGCACAATATGTGAGGAGATACCTAGCAAAATCGATTCCTAAACCCCAAAAGGACCTATATAAAGCCACCTACAAAACTTATTATCCAGCTCAATACCCAAAGTGAATAACCATACAAACACAATAACTGTGAAAACCCCAACAATACAGCAGCAGTGGAGCGTAAAAAACCTAAAACAAACCTCAGTTAGGTACGACGTAGAGAATAATGACTGCCTCAGAATCCGTGATCAAATAGGTGAACCCACTCTATTAATACAATAAAGTAATAACAAAATTTATTCCAAAAGAAAACATCCGAAAGACACAAGGTCGAAACTATATATATATCCGTGTAAATAAAGTAACCATTCGGGTTGGAAGCACCCCGTGAAATAGTTTCTTAGTATTAAGTAATGACACTTGCCAAGAAACACTCATCCCATCCATAAGGGTCCTTGAGTGACGATATTATGGCATTCTCATCTAGAATCACCGAAAATTTTAACAGAGTTTCAACGTAAGCTATGTATATCTAAAGACACCACCACCGAAGGTTAATTGCTGACAGCACACGCAGTGCCCCAACCCCCGCTCACCTGCAAGATCTCCGCGACTCCCCCCGTGAACCAAACCAGATGGCTATATATTTAAGTGATAAAGAAAACATATTTCGTTATACAATTCCAAAGCAAAGAGAGATTAGGAATAAAATAAATGAAGGGTCACCAATGAGAATGCATTACAAAAAGGATAGTGAACTATAGATGGACCAATAGTAATAACACTATCAAAAAAAGGGAAAAGAAAGAAGATTCTGTAATCAACTTATTCCAAATAATCACTCTCTTTGTGGTTCATGCCTCTTCCCCTCCTGCTATTTCCAAACCAGATGGTGCGGTGTCTTGGGGTTCTTCTAAATATTTTATTGTTAATTCGCATTTTGTGATTAGGTTTTGGTCTTTATTGTTAAGTGGGGGTTCTATAATTATATGCTTTCTTGTGTGTTGCGTACTGTCACTAGGATGTTTGACTTTTGAGTCTGTATATATTTATTGATTGTATTGGTTGAATAATGTACAATTTATGCTTTCTGATATTCTTTGCAGCCTTGAAAAAGTCACGGGGGTATTTACTCCCATGACGAAACATGTGTTGGCTGTTTGGTGTGTTACACATTAAAGATGAACCTTTTACGTCATGTACTTCCTCTGAACTTTGTTCATTTATGCGTGCCACTTGAATCGGATCATTGAGTTACGAATTCAAGGATTTCAAACTAGGGACTTTACAATTACATATTATTCTATGAGTGCCTTGGTCTTTATATTAATATTTGTTGTATTTTTGGAGGCATGGGAGGATCCTCCTAGGCCGGGAGCACCGTATCTTTAATTAATCATTTCCTTGACTATTAGAGGGGAATGTAGTGAACGCTTTTCTTCCCTTAATATCTCTTCCCACCCAATTTACTAGAAATGTTTATTATGTTAAACGCTGAGCTAAGAGCAGCTGAAATGCTGCAGGATGTGTAGATTCTAGTGATGAATGGGACCAACGAACCCTAGTCGAGAATCTAACCAAGAGTCAGCAATATTAACTTTCAAAAAGTATAAATATTGTCATTCTTTTATATATTGTAAAAGTATGGGAGGGTCCAATGACGTATTGCTTATGTTAATCTGGATTTAGCTGACTGCTGCATTTATCTCTGCTTCTCGTTTTTTGGAAGGGGGGAGGAGTCCGAACACCTGGGCCTAAATTGAGAGCCTACCATCTCAGTCCAAAGCCTCTATCATCTCTAGGCCTCCCATGAGTATAGAGTTCTTAGTGAAGAGACTCTGAGGAGGGCAGGGGAGCCTGCACATCTGGGGTTCGATTCGGAGCCCACCATTAATCCAAAGCCTCTGTTATCTCTTGGCCACCCATGAGTAAAGGATTCTGGGTGAAGGGTTTTGAGGAGCCCTGGACACTTGAGCCTAGATTCAGAGCCCACCTTCTTGGTCCAATTCCTCTGTCATCTCTTGGCCATCCATGAGTATACGGTTCTTGGTGAAGGGTCCCTGAAGGGGGCCTGCACATCTGGGCCTAGATTCGGAGCCCACCATCTCAGTCCAAAGCCTCTGTCACCTCTTGGCCTCCTATGAGTATAGGGTTCTTGGTGAAGAGTACTGGGGGAGGGGAGCCTGCACACCTGGGCCTGGATTCAGAGCCAAACATCTCAATCCAAATTCCCTGCCATCTCTTTGCCTCCTATGAGTTTAGGGTTCTTGGTTAAGGGTGGGTGGTAGTAAATAACACTGGGAACAACCCAAAACATCAAGAGACAAAAGCCCTCCTGAGGGTAGAGTTTGTTGGCACTAACCTTACCAATGAGTTGGAAGTTATGCTGAAACATAAGGGGGGTGCTTTAATTGGCACTACATCAGCTGCGGAAAACAAGTGGTGAACCATACGTGAGAGGATCGTACAGAATTGTGAAAATATTGAGAGAAAAGGGGATATGTGACGCAGGAACTAATGTTTCCAAACAATACAAAACCACTCATACCTGTGCAGACAGATCATGAGGTAATTCATAATGAAGACTGTTTTTGTGTGGGCCTATAATGGGCCTTTGCCTCAAAGGTAAATTTCGTCTTACACATATGATCAACCCTACCTTTTTTAGGCCTATCAGGAATTCATAAAGGGAATTTTGGTAGGTGTAAGATCATTTGCGAGGATGGATATTTCCAATACGTGTGGAGCAATGGTAAACCCCACTCAAGGGCTGGGAAGACGGTTTTCCAAGGCGCAGAGAACCCACAAACATGGACATTTGTGGGCCTTCCCAAAATACTCTAATTCAAGGGTGGGAAGGTGACCAAATCAACTTCAGATTTACTGGGGGTGCAGAGAAAGGGCTTTCTCCACAGGGAACATACAAAAGAATAGAAAGTGTGCATTTTCACAGGGAAGCCTAATCCCACTTTGCAAATATGATGATGAGGATAATGAGGATGATAAGGATGAGGATACTGAGGATGATGCGGTTGATAAGGATAATGATAAGGAGGGTGATAAGGAGGATGAGAATGTTGGGAATGAGAATGATGAGGAGAATTATGATGATGATAAGGATGACAATGTTGAAGATTTTGAGGATGACGATGTTGAAGATGATGAGGATGATATTGATGATGAGGATGGTGAGGATGGAGAGGATGGAGAGGATCAGCGTGAGGAGGATGATGAGGATGATGATGAGGGTGACAGTGTTGAAGATGATGGTGATGATGGTGATGATGAGGATGAAGATAAAGATGAGTAGGATGAGGATGATGAGAATGACCGTGAGGAGGATCATGATGAGGGTGACAATGTTGAAGATGAGGAGAATGATGAGGAAGAGGATGACGAGGATGATGATGATGATGAGTTGGATGATGAGGAGGCTGAGAATGACGAGGTGGAGGAGGAGGATGAGGATGATGATGAGGAGGAGGCCGCAACAATGCCAACAATAATACCATTAAGCCGAATGAAGCTTCATTTACGTAGCACATGGAGATACTAGCCCATTGTCCTGTCCTGAGGACATGTCATGGTGCAGCCCCACCCCAGAGGTTTGTTCCTACCACTGGCACACACTCATGCAACACAGGCACCACCAGTCAGGTGACCCTGGTAATAGAAGAGAACTGGGCACATGTGCCCACCACTTCAGTGTCAATGTTGTCCATTCACTGCCATGCTGTCCAAGGGCCCACAACACCACATTGGTGATGAGGTGGACCAGACCCTGTCTGCTTCCATAGCCCTAGACATGATGGGGCCAAATTCCACATATCCAGCACTGCCAACCCTACACCATGATATTCCCCTCGGGTTGTAACTGGTTTCAGTCCACGCGTTAGTAAAAGAGGAGTGGCCTTCTGCCAGACTAGTTCCTAGAAGGGAGACACCATGTATAGGAAAATGCCTCTGTTGGCATGGTTACCCCCTAACATTTTGCCTTTTGTTGATGCTAGTTATGATTGAAAGTGTGCTGGGATCCTGCTAACCAGGCCGCAGCACCAGTTTTCTTTCCCTAAACTGTACCTTTGTCTCCACAATTGGCACAGCCCTGGCACACAGATAAGTCCCTTGTAAATGGTACCCCTGGTACCAAAGGCCCTGTGGCAAGGGAAGGTCTCTAGGGGCTGCAGCATATATTATGCCACCCTGGGGACCCCTCACTCAGCACATGCACACTGCCTCACAGCTTGTGTGTGCTGGTGGGGAGAAAATGACAACGCACTGCCTGTGGCATAGGTAAGTCACCCCTCTAGCAGGCCTTACAGCCCTAAGGAAGGGTGCACTATACCACAGGTGAGGGCATAGCTGCATC
Source organism: Pleurodeles waltl (assembly GCF_031143425.1). Lineage (NCBI taxonomy): Eukaryota > Metazoa > Chordata > Amphibia > Caudata > Salamandridae > Pleurodeles > Pleurodeles waltl. Next base: position 207,326,321 of record NC_090441.1, read on the forward strand.
AGCACTATGCCCCTACAGTGTCTAAGCCAATTCTTAGACATTGTAAATGCAGGGTAGCCATAAAGAGTATATGGTCTGGGAGTTTGTCAAACATGAACTCCACAGTTCCATAATGGCTACACCGAATACTGGGAGGTTTGGTATCAAACTTCTCGGCACAATAAATCCACACTGATGCCAGTGTGGGATTTATTGAGAAATGCACACAGAGGGCATCTCAGAGATGCCCCCTGTATACCAGTCCAACTACTAGTACTAGGCTGACCAGTTTCTGGCAGCCTGCCACATCAAGATGGGTTTCTGGCCACATGGGGTGAGTGCCTTTGTGCACTCTGTGACCAGGAACAAAGCCTGTACTGGGTGGAGGTGCTTCACACCTCCCCCTGCAGGAACTGTAACATCTGGCGGTGAGCCTCAAAGGCTCAAGCCTGGTGTTACAGCGGCCCAGGGCACTCCAGCTTTTGGCAGCAATTCTGGAGGAGATAATGAGAAAAACAAGGAGGAGTCATCCTAAAGCCAGGACAGCCCCTAAGGTGTCCTGAGCTGAGGTGACCCCTGCCTTAAAAAATCCTCCATCTTGCTTTGGGGGATTCCGTCCAATAGGATTAGGGATGTGCCCCCCACCCCACAGGGAGGAGGCACAAGGAGGGTGTATCCACCCTCAAGGACAATAGCCATTGGCTACTGCCCTCCCGCCCCGAATTCATCTTGAATCTGCTTTAACAGTTCAGGAAGATTCACAAGTGTTGGTGTACCATGTGCAGTAGTGTAGAGGGCAGCAAAAACTGCACCCCAGGTGGCACAATTGTCAACTGAGGGAACCATCCCAAAGGGTAAGCACATTGTGAGAATTTTATATTTATCTTGGGGTCCCGTATGGGCAAACACTGCTTCCAGTGTGCTTATTTTTTATGCTAGCTAAAAGGCAGCTTCTTCGCATTTGGTGGGTAGTTTAACCATTATTGAATGTACATTCGTGGGATTTATCCCTGCTGTAGCCAAATGTGGTTGCTCTGGAGCAGTCCTCAATGGGAGGTATTTAAGGTCCGTATTGTTAAGATTGTATTAACATTCTAATAAATGGTTATATAAGTGGCATACATCCACTACTGGCAATGTACCTGCATTAGGATGTGGTGTATATGTAGCCAATTCTGGCCATGTAGGACCTTCATTAAATGAAAGGACCTAGTCTAACATTTTGTGGAACGTTTGGTAGGGCGCCATCAAGCCAATTATGGTGTTCTTGAAAGATAGTGGTATTTCTAAATATGCATATGGTCTGTTTTGTGCAGGTGTATTTGCTATAGTGTAATTGTGAAATGTAAGTGAGTTCCAGTCCACTGCTGGAAAGGTGACCCAGTTCTAGATGCGTTGTGAGCCTCAACCATAAACGTTACTTCCCCACCCTCATCGGTGAGCCCATCATTTAATAAATGTTGTGTGAGAGGTTGTCCCATGTTTGCTGCAATTGCTACCTGTTGAGGGTCCGCTATCTTAAACAAAACACAGTTCAGAGATAGAAACACCAATTTTGGGCACTCCTTTTTAAGGTTCAAGCTTGAAGCCCATGAAAGGTACTACCTATTTAGCTGAGGAGAATATTGCCCTAATACCACGGACGTCTCCGTGTAAGGTAATTAGGGTACTTGTAGCATGTAATGAGACACAGATACTAGGGAGATCCATGAATTTAATGCCTAACCAACTTTGGTGGAGCCACAATGTGTGACTCTCAACATAGAGATGATACTGCTGGTTTCGGGTGGCAGCACCACAGCGTGTGGGAGCCTGAGTCAAACCCACACTGTTTGGCAGCTGGCAGCCTAACCCTTCCAGCTAGCTAGCAGCATCTCATCCAAACCTAGACAGTAAGGGTGATTTGTGGCAACCTAATGCATGACACTCAGACTCCTCAGGGAAGTCGTGGTAGAACAGTTCATACCCCTTTCTCTCATTTGCACACAGTCACATACAGGCAAGGCAGACAGAGGACTGCAGGACAGGTTCAATATATTTTATTGAAGTAACTGCTTTCTATGTAATAAAGCATGAGCTGTGATAACTGGGAAAATGAAACACAATACGACTTTTATTGTGACCAAAAGTGAGAAACAAATAACAAATCCTAGCATCCTGTCACACTAGTGAGTCTAAAACTCTACCCCCACCTCTAGCTTCTACCTGAGAGCATAGCAGTGTTAGCCCTAGTCTGTCCATACTAGCCTATGAAAGACGATCACGGCCCTGTACCAGAATAATAAGCATGGGTTGTTTGCGTGTTGTTTGCTAGCAGCCCTCCCAAGTGGCTGGAACAAGAAGTTTAGCAGAGCTGTGATGGCATGATGCAGCATAAGATAGCAGGCTGGAGTGTCCCCTCTACCTTATTTGTGCAAGTGTGGTGTTTCTTTTAATAAAACATGTTATTGTCTTAAAACTGGCCTGAAATGATAATGTCTGTATAAGGTGCTCTATGTACTCTTGGATAGGGATATTTGGTAAATTATCATATACAGCCTTGGGCAGAGCACAAGATGAGAATATTGTGCAGAAGGAACTAATAACGATCCCTGAATGGCAAGGCAGCTGATAAAAATAATAAAACACTAAGGTTAAAATGAAGCCATGCTGAAATAATAAAAGGAATAAATTAAATGAACTAGGTAAAAGGACACAGGCCGCAGGCCCAGAGCTAAAATAAGTGTGCCCTAGTGTTGGAAAGTGCCCCTTTTTGACATGGTCACCCCCACTCTTTGCTTGGTAATCGATCCAATTTTTACCGAAAGCTCACTGGATTCCTGCTAACCCGGTCCCCAGTAACAGATCTCTTTCCCCAAAACTGTACAATTATTCCACATTTGGCAATATTTGGCCCCCCTATAAGGCCCTAGTAACGGTACCTGTGGTACCTAGGGTGTGGGTACCAAAGAGGGCCCCCAGGATGGCAGCCCATATTTGTGCCCCCCAGGCGCCCCTCACCTAGCTCATGCAGACTGCTGTTGCAGGCTGCGTGTCTCGGTGCAGCTAAAAGTGAAAACATGACATGGCAGACCAGCTGTGCGCCATGTACCTGAACACTGCATGCAATATATGTAAGTCACCCCTACCGCAGGCTTGCAGCCCTAAGGCAGGGTGCAGTTTAATACATGTGAGGACATATCTGCGCAAGCAGGTATGCCCCGGCTATGACTCTGATTCTTAAATATGATGAGTGAGCTGGGAAGCCATTTTTAAGTACATGTGCTGGACAGGGTTTGATACGAGGTCCCCAGCTACATAATGGCTTTACTGAAGATAGGGATGTTTGGTATTAAACATCTCGTACTGATGAACCCTCACTGAGGCCAGTGTTGGATGTATCAATACATGCACACAGAGGACACCTTAGAGGTGTGCCCCCTGAAAACCTGTCAACTACCCACGTGGGGACTGACCAGTTGTAGCCAGTTTGTCACCACCAGACACAAGGTTAACCTTCTAGGGTGAGGGCCTGTGCTCACAAAAGCCTAGTCTAGGAGTGGTGTTGTACATCTCACCCAACGGGATGACCTGTAAATTTGCACTCCAAAGGAGGGGGCTTCAAAGAGGCCTAACGCTCTTGGTATGCAGATCTTGTTTCACTCACAGAAGACATGCCAACCCCTGCCCCAGGGCCCATTTGGCACCTGGGCCATTGGGAAATTCTGTATTCAAGGAGGTGTGTCCACCCTGCCCCCAGGTCAGTCTCACCCCTGAGGTGAACGGCCTGATGCAGGCACAAATTTTAGAAATCTGCCAACTAGGTGTTGGCAGATTTAGGAACTCTGGGACAGGGTTATGCCCCCTTCTCACAGGAAGTGGTCATATAGGGGGTGTAGTGACGCCAGAGGTAAGTAGCCCATTGGCTACTACCCTGCACTCACTGAGAAGCCCCTAAATGCAGTATTTAGGGGAGCCCCAGACACCAGGAAATCAGATTCCTGCCGACCTAAGAAGAACACTGAAGAGCTCCAAAAGCAAAGGAAGAAGCAACTCACCTGGAACCAGCCCTGCCAGTCTGTCTGCTTCTCCTGCCAAACTGCGCCAAAGTCTACTCGTCCAGCAGCTGTTGTGCCTGCCTACAACAAAGACCTAGGAACTCCAGTGAAGCAGCGGAATGGCTTCCCTGCATTTTTGCAGGCACTACTAGACAATCTGCCAGGACTCCTGACCGCTGAATAACCTGACACCCGCAATCACCACTGCACTAGTGCCGCACAGCCTGAGTTGAAGTGGACCAATGGTACCAGCATGGTCCGCCAGCCCTCCAGAGACGAAACCCATTGGGGACTTGCCAACTGTAGACCCCCAAGACTATGCCTGCCACCCCCACACTCAGGCTCCCTAAACCATGAGTGCTCTGGAACACCAGAAACCCAACAACTGAAAGCACCTCTGCATCTATCACCCTTGGTCCCGTTGTCCCAGGACATCTCACATCTGAAACCCCACTGTTGCATCCTCCAGACTGGATCCCCATTCTCCACGTGTAGCATCTTCTCACCCGGACCAATCTCCACAAAGCAACATTGGGCACCCAATGCCGTACCACACACCTACACCCGGCCGCCATAGTGCTGCCCGTTGTGACCTGTTGGTGTGGCCCTGACTCGTGCCTAAAGTCCAGGAGATTGGCTTTGTAAGTTGCTATACTAAACTTGAATGCTGTACTTGTTGTTCTCCTCATAGGATAACTTTGCTGCTTCTGATAAATACACTAAGGGGGTTATTACAACTTTGCCAGCCGTATTACGAGTTCCATAGGATATAATGAACTCGTAATATGGCTGGTGGCATATCCGTCACTTTACCGTCACTTTTGGGACGGATTAACACCTTCTCCAAAGTTGTAATAACCCCCTATTGACTTTCCAAACCTGCAAAGATTATCCTTGCAAAAATGTACTTACCTAATCATAATGATTCTAGTACCAAACCATATACAAAAATACTTGATATTTTTTGCAAATTGGTGTGGATCTCTTTCTTGAGCTGTGTCTCACATATTGGCTGTGAGTGTATTTGCAGATGTATCACACTCCTCTCTGATAAGCCTAGGGCTGCTCAACCACACTACCCCCTAAAAGGGTGCCTTGAGATTGCTGGGGCCAGTCTCTATCCACTAATAAAGGGAACCCACGGACTCTTTGCACGGTATATCTTGTTTTGATATATCATATAAAGAGTCAGCTTCCTACACCGAGCAGCGTGATAAAAGGGACCCACATCAGCCCAGAGGTAGTAGAACTATGGAGGACAAATCCTCCTCACCACCCATACAGCTTCTCCTGCCAGTCGTTACCTCTGTACATACACCACCTATCCCAGACCTTATCCCATGTCTTAGCGCACCCCCAACTTTGATACACAACTTGTTCTGCCAGGCTGCACCAATCCGAGTCCCCTTCCCAGTCTTTAACACAAGGCGTTACGGCTGTTTCCTAGGCCCTCACTGTGTTACACCTAACCACCATAGTGGCTACCACCAGCCAAATCTTTTTATATCGAGGGCAACCCATCAGAGGAACAGTCAGAATAGTAACCTGAGCCATGTCACTTCCATCCAATAACACTATATCATAGGGCAATCTCATATTATGTGAAAAAGGTTCCATCTTTTCCGCAGCTCCTTAAACATGAGGGTGTCTTGCACCAACCCAGTTTATGTAGAATTGTTCTAGAGTGGTAGGGGCTGTGGAGTATCCGCAACTGAACCAGGTGGAACCAGGCTCGTATCACCACTTTCCTAGGGCACTGTATCGCCTCACCCCAATCATCAGCCTCGATCATCCCAAGAACCCTGTCCCACGTCTCTCTCAGAGCCTGCAGCGGGTTAGGGGAGGTGTCATTAGCTTTTTGTAGATGAGAGATGTCTTTCACAGTCATGGGGTAAAACAACAGGCGGTCTTACAGTGGAGTCGCCTCAGGCAGTTGCTCCCCCTCCGAGATGTGCCGTTGGAGAGCATGTCGTAACTGTAAGTATCAGTAATATTGGGACTCGTACTCCTGCTGCAGTTCCTCAACCTTTAAAATGGTCATTCCCCTCCAGATGTCACCTAAGTGTTCTATGCCTAATAGGGCCCATCTGTTAAAGCCCTGAAGGTCACTCACCTCCCTCAGTAAGTCGCTGTCCCACAGGGGGGTTCTGTCCATCAGCTTCCCTCCCCACCCTAGGTATCTTGTGGCTTCATGTCAAATGCTCACCACTGTCTGGATATAAGTTGGTAAGGCTTTGCCTAGCCTCCTCCGATAGAGGACGGCAGGTGGCATTTTTGGGTAAGCATGCCACAGTAGACAATACGGCGAGGGAGGTCATCCTGGTCGCAGTGGATACATAACCAAATTACGATCTTCTGGTGACACCGTGTCCGACAACAATGGTATATTGGTCACGCTTCTGTGCCATTATGACCAACTTGCGGGTGACCTGGATGAGATTGTGAATTACTTAGCAGAGAACGCAATGATTTGGCTCACTGTTGGCCAACAGCGCTTCCTTAGTGAGCCTGTTGCTAGTGAGGATATTGTACAGGCTCTAGACTCCCTTGATGGGTCCAAAGTCCCTGGCTTGTACGGCTGCATCGGTGCCTTTTACAAGACCAAAAAGCACTTGCAGTGGGTCCCATCTTATCGACCTTGTATGTCAAGTCACAAGACCTCTTAATTCCTACCTTACGGGAGGCAGTACTTACGCTTTTACTCAAACCTGGCACAATTATGTTCCCCCTATCGCCCCCTTTCTCTTCTTAATTTTTACAATAAGATCTTAGCTAAGGTCTTCACCACTCGTCTTTCCTTGTTGATGGAATAGAATATGTCTCCCGTCCAGTCCGGCTTTGTCCCCCATGGGTCCAACTCTCTCAATTTACAGACAATCTTTGCTGTCTTGAACAGTCTCCTCCATAGTTCCCGCAAATGTAGTATTGCTAGACGCCGAGAAGACACTTGACTAAAATAGGCCTCCCCGTAATTTTATATTGTTGGTCAAGCTTTCCACTCCCTGGTCTACCACCTCCAGGAGCGGCACCTACATCGTGGCTAACTTACCCATGGTCCCCTCCTACTCTCAATGTATGCCAACGACATACTGCTTTTTGTTTACCACCCTTCTGACAATCTCCTCCCCCTGGTTCACAAAATCCTAAAGTATTAGCCCTTTCCAGCCTCCATATAAATTGGGCTAAATATGAGATATTTCCGTTAACCGATTGCACTCAGGCGGTTGCCCTCAAATATCCTCTTACTTGGTGTGCCGACGCCACTAAATATTTAGGTATACATATCCACAGTGAAAAGGACCGGGTCCTTTGACTTAACTACGGTACAGCTGTTGATAAATTCTCCAGCCAGGTGGAACACTAGAGAACCCTTCCACTTTCCATGGCTGGCAGCCATAGCTGTAATTAAAATGGGGGTCCTCCCCTGATTCCTTTATCTTTTCCTTAATATCCTGTTGCCCTTGATGCAGCAATTTTTCTACACACAAAGTGATCTTTTTCTAAGAATATTATGGGCCGGCGTCAGCCCCGCCTCTGGTGGGACACCTTGACCCTCTCTTATAAGTGTGGTGGCTTTGGGGTTTCTCATCCCAGCTCTACTACCTGGCTGCACAGTGCCAATATACACATCGTTGGTATCATCTGATGCACGGATCCCCTATCTCAAAACAGGAACAGATTAAGTTAGTGATCTCCCACTCTCTTCTATACTCCCTGAAGCGATCTCTCTGGATCTCTACAATATACAAACACTTTCCACTACCAGCTGGTCATGGTGGAAACTTTGCTGTATCCGGGGGGAGGTCTCTCCTATTCCCTGGATATACCGCTAGTCGACAAGCCCTGGCTACCCCTCACTTGGGAGAAGCTGGTCCAGCGTTTCCTTCACTGCCATCAACTGCACACAGTGGGTGATGTCTTTTCAGATGGCCATGAACTCTCGGGAAACGTCCTTAACAGCGCGTCCTTAAGGACGCGGACGTTTCCCACACAAGTGTACGGAACAACACATGGCTTGTTCTGAGCCTTAACCACGCATGTGCTGAACTACGCATATGTGTGGTTAAGGCACAGAAAAAGCCATGCGTTGTCTGGGAGAGGACGCAGTGAGGTGAATGGGCGATGGATTAACGGATTGGGGTGGGTGGGGGTGTTGTCGGGGTTTTTTTTTTTTTTTTGAGGGGCGGGGTAGAGAGTTTGGGTATTTCTTTTAAGGGCTTAGGGTGGGAGGGTCCAGCTATTTTTTTTTTGTTTCTTTAGGGACGGGAGTGGGGGGGTTTGGGTATTTTCTTTATTTAGGGTTTAAGGGTTTCTGGGTAGTTTATTTTTAAAGGGGTGGGGAAGGTTTAAGGAAGGGCAGGAGGAGGGAGAAGAGAAGAGGAGGCAGGATCGGGAGAGGACTCGGTGAGGTAAGTGGGGTTACGGTGGGTAGTTTTTAGCGGTGGGGTGGATTTAGGGCTCAGGGTGGGCGGGGGCTTTGTCTGGGTATTTTAGTTTTTAGGGACAGGGGTGGGGTATTTTTTTTTTTAGGGCAGTGAAACCGCCATGTAAATACCGGTGGAGACGGGGGTCGTAATCCCCAGGGCAGCCTGGAATTTAGGTGACTTCATGGTCTAGCTGGCTGGCCTCCTGATCTGAAGGCTCAGGGACACAAAAGACTTCTAGCTTACCTGCTTCTGCAACCTGACTCTGCCATCTGTGAGTCTGCCCTGCTAAGTGGTGCCACCCCAGTCCTGGAATCTTGAAAGTGAGGCCTAAGGTGCTTGCTTCAGCAAAACCACGCTACCTGTGGCAAACCAGTGCATCAGTGCCATTGCATGCATCATACCTGGTGCATCGCCCCTGTTATGTCTATTGGAATCAACGCATCACTCCTGTTGCATGACCAGAACCGGTGTTTTGCCTTTGTTGCATGGATCAGGCCGACACATCACCTTTGGAACCACCACTGCACAATGTCTCTGCATCTCCATCGACTACGTCCTCAGCAACGACTCTGAATTTCCTCAACACAGCTCTTTGCTCATCGGAGCCAATGCATCGTCGCTGCTGCATGGATCAGGACTGGTGCATCGCCCTTAATGTGTGGATTGACACCGAAGCATTGGCTCAGCTGCGGTCCATTGCTTCGAGGTCGACGTAGCCAGGATCAAGATACTTTTGTTCTGCGGGCTTCACTGGTCCCCTGTATCCGATCTGCGCTCCATCATGGTCAGCCTCAACTTTTTACTTTATCCCAGTCTGGCGCAACCAGGTATCCCAAGTAAGTGCTTATTGCGTCTAAGCGCTATTTTACAGTTTATTTTTTAAACATTCACTTTAAAAAATATATATTTTATTGAATTTTCGCATTGCAGGTAAATCAAAAAGATACCATTTGCTTTACATTCCCCGGCATGAGTCAGCGTAGAGTTAAGGTACTCCCAGATCTGTTGTAGATCTGTTTTTGCTTGCCCTAGCAGTGCTTTGCATAAGAGCGAGACTGCATGTCGCTGCCCATCAGTCTCGCAAATGCACTTTAGGCCCATGTGGACCACTGGTTCCGTGAAACCAGCTTGCCACCACTGTAAAATTACCGCCATCAGCGACCCTTGTGACAAAAAGTATTGTAGTGGGATCCCAAATTGGTCCTGCAGGACATCAAACTCTGTCACAGTATTGCCTAAGTACTGATCACCGAACCTTGTGAGGCCAATCCCTTAGCTCCCTCCAGCCCCCCCCTTGGGGGAGAGCAAAGAGTGTGAGAAGTGGGAGCTCCCTGGCATTAGGGCATTTTAGTTCTGGTATGCTGTAGTGCTCGTTACCACACATATCTAATGGTATCTATCAGGATTCTCTCCTTCTGCAAACGAGGCGTGCTCTTACGTTTCAGTAATTAATGTGCCAATGTTTCCCGGGGGGGCAGTTGGGATCTACTACTCTGCCTTCTCTCCAATAGTTTTCCAGCCAATGCACTTCCCACTGCAGCTGCACTGCAAGTTAGTATAGCTGGAAGTCTGGGACCGCCAGCGCCCCCCCCCTACCTTGACGTGGGGAGACAAAGCTTCAGTAGTGCTACTTTTTTCCTACTGGTGCCCCATAGTAGCTGTAGGATCAGTGTATCAGAACAGCTTCTTGGGGATCTTCATGGGAAGGCTAGTGAAGTAGGATAACAGTGTAGAGAGAATAATCATCTTTGTCAGAGCTACCCTGCCCATATTTGAAAGCGGAAGTGTTAGCCAAAACCTGACTGATGGTGCACTGCAGATACTGCCGCCCGTATGCTGCCCTTGAGGAGTTGATCCACAGAGTGATAAATGCAGACACCAAGATATTTCATCATGGTGGATGTCCTACAAAGCCTATCTCCAAGTGCTTTCAGGATAGCCACCCCCCCAGGCACTAGTGGAAATGTTCAGGATACTTCAACCCAGACAGGACATCAAATGCTCCGCTGATATCTGCCATGGTCCCCACGTATATACTAGCATTCCATCCACGTATGAGGAGAAATAAAGTAGCTTCCCATGAGTGTGGAGACATTGATAGTGCACCCTTTGACAGATCACATTGGCAAGTGGCTCCAGGGCTACAGTGAATAGCATGGATGACAAAGGGCACCCTTGTTGTGTTCCCCGTCCCAACCTGTAGCTATCTGAGATGATTGCGCCAGTTTTGACTTTGGCCATTCGTTTAGTGTAAAGCAGTTTCATCCAGCCAATGAGCCCAAGCCCATCATTGATGTACAAAGGAAGTCCCGGGGTGGGGCGTCAAAAGCTTTCTTGATGTCAATGGTCACGGCCATGACCTTCGAGGGGAATTCCGCAGGGCAGTCCAGCACTTGTATGAGCTGCCAGATATCCTGAAAGGTATTACATGTGGGAATAAACCTGGCTTGGTCTGGGAGGATAAGGCTCTGGACACAAGGTAGTAGACTATCTGCCATTATTTGACTAAGAATCTTGTAGTGTACATTTGATAGAGAGAGGAGATAGTAGGAACCGACTCTCTCTGAATCCCACCCTGGTTTAGGCAATGCTGTAATCACAGCTTCCCACGTGCTGCCAGGTAGCTCACCAATCCCTCTAGCTGTATTAAACAAGGCGGTGAGCCTTGGGACCAAGCGTTCTGAGTAGGCTGTGCAGAACTCAACCAGGAGCCTATCTGCACCCTATGATTTTACTGATGCCAGGGCCTGAATCGCACCCCTAACTTCCTGTTCCGATACAGCCTAACCCAATTGCTTCACCTCCTGCACATGGATGCAGCCCAATTTAGCCATGAGTACATAGTCATGAAGCAGTTGCAATACACATGCTTTGCCAGGTTTGTAAAAGTGTTTATAGTAGTCTAAGAACACTTGATTGATTGCGGCCTGGAAGCAAACCATGTCACCATGGTCAGTTCTGATGCACAAAATTTGCGAACCCCTCTGTTCAGAGTTAGAGCCAGGCTTGTAAGCGGCCAGATTTATCTCGCTTGCCATGAGTCCTGGTGATATAGGATGGATTATCATACCCCCTCAGTCGGTCAACCAATGTCAGAAATGATTCTCTCTCTTTGTGCAGCCTATTTTCAGCAGAGGGGTCTCCACTCTGCTCCTTTTCCAGGAGCGGAAGGAGGTCCTCTTAAAGCCAGATGTCTGCATGCAGTTAGGCTTCAACCCCACTCGATTTTGCAACGCAGTGCCCCCACCTCCACCTGCTTCCTCACCCTCCTCCTCCTCCTACGCAAGACCGTCAAATGGATCCCCCTCGAACACAGAAAAACCATCACACACGCCCTCATTGCCAGCAGACTGGACTACAGCAACGCGCTCTACGCCGGGATCAACAAGAAACTCACCCGCAAACTACAGAACATCCAGAACGCCGCCGCCAGACTGGTCCTTGACCTGCCCCGACACTGCCACATCTCTCAACACCTGCGTGCACACTACACTGGCTTCACATAGAGAAAAGAATCTCCTTCAAGATCCTCACCCACGCACACAAAGCCCTCCACTACACTGGACCAGAGTACCTGAACAGGCAACTCAGCTTCCACGGACTCCACAGGACCCTACGCTCAGCCCAGCTCTCTCTTGCCGAAGGACCCTGCATCAGGAAAACAAGAACAGGGGGATGCTCTTTCTCCCACCTCGCAGCCACCGCCTGGAACGCCCTTCCACTCCACATTAGACAGACCACCCTTGTCCTCAACTTCACGGAGATACTGAAGACATGGCTTTTTGAAGAACCACCTCACTGTTAGACGCTATACGCCCACGGCCCCTTGAGGCCCTTGTGGGTGAGTAGTTGCGCTTAATAAATACTGATTGATTGATTGATTGACTACATCACTCTAAAGGCGTAACATTCTAACAGCCTGGAGGAGGCAGCACCATCATTCTCTCTAAAGTAGTGATCTATAGCGTCTCCCATTGCATTGCAGAAAACACTGTCCTCCAACAACAGTGGATTTAGTTTCCATTTTGGGATCAAAGGTCTAGCCTTGTCCCAAGCAATTTTTTTCATCAATGGGTTGTGGTTGGAATGTGTTCTGAGCAAATATCCCCCCAATAGGACCTTGTTCTGCAAAGGTATTTTGCACATAATTTTGTTTAAGCACACATAAAGCGCATGCACCAGGAGTTCTAGAAGTATTCCCTTTGTAGGGGGTCACGGAGCCACTATGTGTCACCTAAGTCCCCCTGTGTCATCTAGTTGCTAAACCCCTTGGCAGTGTTAGTAGGAGTGTTGGGGGGGATGCAAACTGTCCAGGAGTGCATCCGCTGCACAGTTTAAGCCTTCTCCCACCAGCAGGGGATAATTGGTAACTCTTGCTAGAAGTGGGGCCAGTGTGTCTAGAAAGGCGCATTGATCCACATATGCTGCATATATGTTAAGTAGTCGACGTCCCTCGCAAACCATTTGCCCTACTAGTAGGACATATCGTCCTTCACAATCTATTATCTCCACATGAGTGCGGAAGGGGACCTCCTGGACATATCTGTATGAGTATCCCTGACGCATATATTGATATGTCGTGCAATAAATCCTGCCTCTCCATCTTTTATGTAGTGATTGAACCTCTGCTTTAGTCAAATGCGTCTCCTGCAGGAAGGCCACCTGAACCTTCTGCCACTTAAGGAGTGCCTGTACACTGTATCTGGGAATTAAGACTGCGCAGATTCCATGTTATGACTTTTACAGACGATATCATGTAAAATTCAGGTGACTCCATACTGTTTCTTCCCCAATATGTACCTCCTCACGACTGATAATATGCTCACTCCCCATAGTGAAGCAGGGCAACAGTAAAACAGTGTTAACCATAACATCCCCAATACACTGTCCCAGTCCTGAGAAGCTGAAACACTCTGTCCAAACAAATAGAAAAGTCCATTATGGTGCAGCAAGGGACAAATCCCATCGCTGGACAATACAGGTGGGGACCCATGCTCTGTGCTGAGGGGGTCGGGACCATGTCCATTTGGGAATAAGAACATCAGTTCTGATTGTCCAGGTACTCTGTAGTGCAGGCCCACTCAACTCCACCTCCTCCCCATAACCCCACCGTACCTGGTACCTCCACAATTGCTGTGCAGGCTCCATGTTCCAATCTTAGAGGCCATCAGCCAGGCGAGGAGTTAGACCTGGGTCTTGCTTACCTGGGCCATCTCAGGTCCCCGATCTGCTGGTGCTCCCCTCCAAATCCAAGCCTTGTTCAGTTGCCAGCATATCAAAGTGTTTTTTGTGATAATGCAACACTCCAGTCACCTTCACCCTGGCCCTAGCCACCTGCTGCTCTGAGAGGTGATTTCAGGCCTGGCGTTTCTGCCTTTTTCTTGCCCTCTTGCTCTCCCAGCTGTCATCAGGGGTCTCGCTCTCCAAGCGTGTATCAGCATCCTTAGAGCAGAGCCAGCTCCAGGCCTCCTAAGGATTCATGAAGCAATGAGTAAAGTCTCCTTCAACCTCCCGAAGTTCGCTGTGAACAGCAGGACATATTTCATCCCATAGATTGTAGTTGGTGCTTCACTTTAGTGTAGGCGGAATGTTGTTTTAGGATCATTGCTGTATAATGTGGGTAGGCTGTGGCATTTGAGCCCTCCACCTTCCAGCGCCCTATGGTGCGCAATCAGGTCCCTGTATCTGTAGTTCAAAAGATGTGCAATAATGGGCCTCGGAGATGTTCCTGGACGCAGTGGGCAACCCGGAGTTATGATGTTCACATTTTATGGAAAAGAAGCAGGGGTTTTGCCAGACAGTAATGTCTCTGTCAGCCATGTTTCTTGTAATAATTCAACTCTTGCACCCACAGCACATTCCGGGATCCCTAATAAGAGAATTCTGTTGTACCTGGAGCGGTCTTTGTCATCTAACACCCGCTCCTGCTGATGTTGCATGTCACGTTTAAGCTGGCTCACTTTATCTTGCATCTCGTGTACTGTAGGTAGGAGTGCCCCCAAGGGTCGATTCAGTGTCCTTGACAGCTTCTTATGATCAACCCGGAGCAGGGAAATCTCAATGGCGTCAATGTTGACCTTGGATTCCAGTGTTTTTTTGTCCCCTCAATAGCCAGCAGATTCTGTTCAAACAGGTCGGAATGCTTTTCCAAAGTCAGCGCCAGTTGGCGCAGTGCGTCCCTGTCTGGCACTTGTGCCGAGGAGGCATCCCAGCTGCCCTGGGAGGTGGCAGGCAACAGTTTAGCCAGTTTAGTTTTCACCATCATGGCCCAGCTGTGTGCTCGCTGGTCCTCCACCAGGGCCAGGCTCTGGGATCCAACTCACTGAGGTCCAGTGGTCAGGGCCGGATCACAGTCTGATATGTGCGCGGTGGTCTCTGAGCTCTGTGTGTTTCTTGAAGGGGACCCACCTCAGTATGAAGCAGGAATCTCCCTACCCCTGGAAGTCCTTGGATAATCAAACCTATGGCGTGTCCCAAAGGGGTGCTGTCAGGGTGTCAATTTTGCACCACGCTGGAGGGTTTCCATCAGGAAGGGAGCCCCAGGTCTCCATGTTCCCGCCAAGCCAGTAGGAAAATACACTGTGTACTAGGACTCGGCTATTACACTGTAAGGCAGAGCGCAGTGTTAAAGGGTCAGCATGAGGGTTTTGGGTCCTTCCCCCTCCGACGTACAACATGTGCAACCAACCAATGCGGGACCAGGACCACGGCCCAGCCCGAGCTTGGGCCTCTTTTCACTTCCACACACATTATGACCCAGGTCTCGTCTGACAGGTAGGTAGGCAGGGTGCAGTGTTGATGGGGCACAAAGGGAGAGGGTGGGAATGAGGGTGGGGTGCTCCCGCCTCAACTCGCTAGTGCTCACTTTATACAACTGCCATATGCGAGGCCCGGAGTTGTGGCCCAGGCCTTGCCCAGGGCATGCTCAGGGTTGCTCAGCAACCTTGCACAATGACCCAAAGTACAAAATGGCCAAACCCGAGCCCACGGCCAGGCCCGACACCGGCCACAGTGTTTCACTCTGTTTCGCCGGCCCAGGAATTGGGCCGCGATCCTGTGCAGATGCGGCTCTTCTACAGCTCTGTAGCTTACCGCAGCCATTTAGTCCGGAGCTGCAAGCCTGTGGCTTGGGCAGACTCTCAGCGTCAGTACCAAGGCCAAATACAGGGCACCAAGTGAGTCCGGGGCAACTCCTCATGCCATTGGTCATGTACAATGTGAAGCGAATGAAAAGGGCATTGAGGCATCACCAGTTGAAGCAAATAAAAAAAGGAAAAAGTAACAAAAGACAAAGTGAGTGAAAAGACAAAGTGAATGAAAAGAGAAGGTGGAAACAACGCAAGGCAGAGTGTAGGAAAAGAGACGCTGAAGGGCGACAAGGCAATGTGAGTGAAAAGAGGCAGCTTGAGAACACAATGTGAACTGGAGGAGAGCTGCAAGAGAGCTCAAGGTAAGAGAAAGAAAAGAGGCAGCGAGGGAACACAAGACAAAGTGAATGAAAAGAGTCAGTGGGGGAACACAAGACAAAGTGAAAGAAACAAGACAAAGTGAATGAAACGAGGCAGCGAGGGAACACAAGACAAAGTGAATGAAAAGAGTCAGTGAGGGAATACAAGACAAAGTGAAAGAAACAAGACAAAGTGAATGAAACGAGGCAGCGAGGGAACACAAGACAAAGTGAATGAAAAGAGGCAGCGAGGGAACACAAGACAAAGTGAATGAAAAGAGTCAGCGAGGGATCACAAGACAAAGTGAATGAAAAGAGGCAGTGAGGGAACACAAGACAAAGTGAATGAAAAGAGTCAGCGAGGGAACACAAGACAAAGTGAATGAAAAGAGGCAGCAAGGGAACACAAAGCAAAGTGAAAGAAACAAGACAAAGTGAATGAAAAGAGGCAGCGAGGGAACACAAGACAAAGTGAATGAAAAGAGTCAGTGGGGGAACCCAAGACAAAGTGAAAGAAACAAGACAAAGTGAATGAAAAGAGGCAGCGAGGGAACACAAGACAAAGTGAATGAAAAGAGGCAGAGAGGGAACACAAGACAAAGTGAATGAAAAGAGGCAGCGAGGGAACACAAGACAAAGTGAAAGAAAAGAGGCAGTGAGGGAACACAAGACAAAGTGAATGAAAAGAGGCAGCGAGGGAACACAAAGCAAAGTGAAAGAAACAAGACAAAGTGAATGAAAAGAGGCAGAGAGGGAACACAAGACAAAGTGAATGAAAAGAGGCAGCGAGGGAACACAAGACAAAGTGAAAGAAAAGAGGCAGTGAGGGAACACAAGACAAAGTGAAAGAAACAAGACAAAGTGAATGAAAAGAGGCAGCGAGGGAACACAAGACAAAGTGAAAGAAACAAGACAAAGTGAATGAAAAGAGGCAGCGAAGGAACACAGGACAAAGTGAAAGAAAAGAGGCAGCGAGGGAACACAAAGCAAAGTGAATGAAAAAAGCAAACATAAGACAACGTGAAGTTAATGAAAAGATGCAGCAAGGGAACATGGGGTGAAATGAAGATAAAGAGGAAGTGAGGAAAAACAAAATTAAGTGAATGAAAAGAGGCAGGGAGAGAACATGGTCAAATGTATGAAAAGACATAGCAAGGTAAGAAAAAGTGAAGCGAGTGAGAAGGGGCAGCAAGGGACCACAACATGAAATCTATGAAAGGAGGCAGTGAGGGACCCCATGGTGAAGCAAGTCACAAAATAAAAGGAAACAGAAGGCAAAGTGAATAAAAAGATAAAAGTAGGAGGCTTAGGGAAAAGTATATGAAAAGAGATAATGAGGGAACACAGGCAAAGTGCATGAAGAGACACAGATCGACTACAAACCAAAGCGAATGAAAAGTGGCAGGGGAGGGAAAAAGAGGTGAAGTGCATGAAATAAGACAGGAAGAGAGCATACGTTGAAGTGTATGAAAAGAGACAGCAAGGGAAGACAAAGTGAAGGGAATGAAAAGATGGAGTGAATTGAAAGAGGCAGACAGAGACAAGGCAAACTGTATGAAAAGAGACAACGAGGAAACCGAAAGTGAAGTGAATGAAAAAAGGACAGCGAGGGAACACAAGGTGAAGAGAAGGAAGAGACAGTGAGAGAACACAAGGCTAAGTGAATGAAAAGATACTGTGAGGGAGCAGAAGGCGAAGTGAATGAAATGAGGCAGTAAGGAGCATTGCAATGGAACATAAAGTGCAGTGAATGAAAAGAGGTAGCGAGGGAACACAAGGTGAAGTCAATGAAAAAAGTAAAAGTAAAACAATGCAAGTGAATGAAGAGAGACAGGGATGAAACATAAGGCAAATTGTATGAAAAGAGAAAATGAGGGATCACTGGCAAAGTGAATGAAAAGAGACACCGAGGGACGACAAGGCAAAGGGAATGAACCCCCATGGGCAAGATTGCCATTGCCAAGATATTTGTTCTACCTGTCCTCATACTTTTTTGTGCTCTTCCACTGGTCATTTGTTGGGCTTTTTCATAGATCTACAAAGTGTGTTGAGTGATTTGATGTGGGGGGAGGGTAGGTGGTGCATACCCCTAAAAAATCTATTCGCCCCACTAGACAAGGGGGGCTTTGGCGCCCCTGATTACGAACAATACTATGCCACAACGCAACTACAATGGAGATGGCTTGCGGGAGCACCGGCCCATGAACACGCCGGCATGCAAGATGAACTGGCAGGTAGACCATTAACACATAGGCTCTTTGATACCGACCTTACTAGTGTCACAGATAGTGTGCTGTTGAAAACGGCACAGGTACAGGACGGCGCGGCACAGCCTATGTGTGAGAGGAGGCCTCTTTTTGCATGGTTAGCCCCCCACTTTTTGCCTGATGTTGATGTGTTCTAGAAATTGATAGTGCCCAGGGCCCCTGCTAAACAGGTTCCCTGGGCCAGAGCTCTTTCCCTAAAACTGTTGTGATGCTTGGCACAATTGGTTACACTCTTAAGTATCCCTATAAGTCCCTAGTAAATGGGTACCCCAAAACCAAGGGCAAGATATATTAAGAGTAGGCCAATGGGGACAGCAGCACTGATTGTGCCACCCCCAAGGGCCCTGCACCCAGATGCCCCCAGCACTGCCATGGCAGGCTGAGTGTACTGGGGCAACCCTAAAAGATAAACTCGACATGGCACACCCTCCGTGTGCCCTGTCCACCATACACTGCATATATTATGGGGAAATCACCCCTCTAGCAGGCCTTTCAGCCCTAAGGCAGGGTGCACCATACTATAAGTGAGGGCATAACTGTATGAGTGATATGCCCCCACTGTGTCCTTGCTAAACCTAGGACATAGTGAGTGAACAGAGCAGCCATTTTAATGGCTGTACTGGTCACTGGTCACACACGAGTTCCCCAGCTACATAATGGCCTCTCTGCACCCTGGGTTGTTTGGTATCAAACATCTCAGATTATCAAATCCAAACTGATACCAGTATTGGATTTAAACCTAAATGTACCCAGGGGCCACCTTAAAGGTGACCCCTGCAAAAGCTAATCCTAACTGGCAGAGTTGCTGGCTGGTTCCATCCATCTGCCGCTCCAGACAGCCAATATACAAAACCTGGGGGAGAGCCTTGGCTCTCTGGTTTTGTAAAATAATGCCCTTCCTGGGAAGAGGAGCTGACACCCCCTCCCTCAGGAATGTGCAACACCCTGGCGGTGAGCTTCAAAGGGCTACTTGAGCCCCAGGCCTGCTGCTAGCAGCAGAGGGCTTCCCCCTTTGCAAAACCCCACTTTTGGTGGCAGTAAAGGTGGGAAACCAGACAAAGGGTAGGAGGAGTGGCCTCACTGACCATGCACCACCCCTAAGGGCTTGCATGTGAAGTGGACCCCCTAATTCAGTTTTCTCCATCTTGGAATGGAGAAAAACATCCAATGAGGTTTAGGGAAGTGTCCCTTCCCACAGGAAGTGGTCACTGTAGTGGGTGTAGCCACCCAAGGGTAAGTGCCCCATTGGGCATTACCAGGTTCCCCCTAAAACACTGAAGCCAAGACTTTAGATTCGAAAAGGACTCCAAAAAGAAAGAAGACGAGCACCAAAGAAGCCGCCAGGACGAGAACTGAGGACCTGCTGCACCAGAGTCCCTGACAATCGTGACAGCGGAGGAGCTGAACACTGGACTGACCCCAAGAAACCCCGGGGTCCTCCAGGCTTCAAGGAATGACCCAGATCTCCCTCCTCAGTGAAGGCATCACTCAAGAAACTGCAAAGAAGCAAGAAACCAGTGAGGGTCACTTCACAGAATCAGCGATATCTCTGTGACCGGAAGTCACAGCCAGACACAACGACAACTGCCTGGAAGTGCCCACCAACTGACCTGAGTTTGGTGGCACTGCGACCCCCAGTGTCCGAGACAGAGCAATACCATGGGTCCTGGTCAGCTGACGTCAGACCAGGCGAAATCCAACTCCCACCAAGCTGAAAGAGGATCAGGAGGAAGCCCCAGTCGAGGGACTTCAAGAACACCCTGGACCTCCGACCAGAGTGCCCCTGTTGTCCTGTAAGCCACCCTCCAAGAGACTCACCTCCAGCGGACTCTGTTGCGCACAGCCTCCAAGACCTCCAAGACGCCTTGCAACTGGCCGCCCTGGGCCTTGCATCGCGGGAACTGCCCCGTGTCTCCAACCCCTTGCGACCTCAACAGCCCAAGGGGACCCCCATGCGAACCAGCTCCTTTTCCAAGTGGCACATCCAGGTGGCCTTTTGGCTGTGCCAAGAACTTCTCCATCACTGCTCCCGCCAAAACTGTGGAATCACATTTCTCCTTGGTGCCAACTTGGGCCTAGTGGGCTCTGTGATACACAATGACAATTGGGCCTGCTTCTGTTGAACACCGTACAATGCTAGATTAGCTAGGCCTTTGAGATGTGTTTCTTTCTCTTGGAATGCATTATACTGCAAGGCTTGCTAACTTGACAGCCATCACGAGACATCACTGCATGCTAGCTTCAGCAATCCTCACTCTCAAAAGTACTAACGTATGCACTTATTGTTCCTATTTCTCTTAATATAGAAGTATCACAAGCTATTAGACCCATAGGATATATTGTGCAAGTTCCTTGTCTATGATCTTTACCCTTATATGGAGTGTTATGAAGAATAAATGATAATTCATGTGTGCTCTATTGCAAATTTGATCATGTGTCAGTGTCAAGAACCAATTAAATATATTAATGTGCTTGCGGTTTAATTGTATAAAAGGTCATGTATTACTTCCTCTTTTAGACTGTTCGAGCTTGACTTAGGCTGCTCAGTCTCCGTGTACACGTATTTCTTATTAAACTTTATCTAACAGAAGAGCGGGCTGGTCCTTGGTGTGTATCCTGAATTGTCTGGATCTGATTTATATCTTATTTGGCTTCAACATCTTGGTGGAGGATTGGCGGTTCGGATTGGCGACCTCTCCGGCCCCGCTCCTGCCTGCGTGTGGGGGCGGGGTGACGGCACTCTGTGAGCTGTACGGGCCACTCCTGGATGGGGAGCTGGGGCTGTCGTGAGTGTCTGTTACTTCCGTGGTCCCTCTCGGTCTGCTTTGTTTATTTCATTTTGGGGCAGAGGGGGGGTTTGTAAAACAGGGGGGATGTGCTGGAGTTGTTTCCGTCTTCGATTATCCATGGAGTTGTTGATTATTTTTATATATGCTATTCCTCTTAGCCTGCTCTTCTTTCTTGTTATGTTTTTTCTTTGTTTATGCTGGCATACTGATGTTCCTTCCCCCATCTTCCTGGCCTCTCTCCAGTACCTTGTTCAGACTTTCCGTTGGTGGCCTATAGCTATTCGCCGCCTGCTGGAATTTTGTGTTAATACTATTGTTTCTGCACCACTTCCTTCCCCCTTTTGTTCTAAGTGCATACATTTTCCATGTTTCAGTATTTGCTATAAATGTCTGCTGAGGTTTATTGTACCACGTGTGGTTACGTGTGTTAGACAGCTGGTGGAGTTGTCTCGGTACGCAGCGGGAGGCGCTGTGTAGTCACTGCTTCCAACGGGACAGAGTTGGTGCGCAAGGTGGTGGCATCTCCAGCCGGAGGGGCTGGGGAGGAATACTCTGGCCAGAGGGGTTGGTAGTTGTCTGCCTCAGTTTTATGGGCAGGTGGTTCCCGGGTGCTGTTGAGTGGTAGTTCTCCACTCTAGCAGAGTGGTAGGTGGTGCCGGGCTCTTCCATGTTTCTCTGTTCCTTGTTACATTGAGGCTCTATGTTTGATGTGTGCTGTGCATAGGGTTATTGTTTCTCTGCATATCACATGCAACAGGACGTTGTGTGCTGCTTGTGAATGGTGCATGTAGGAGAGTGTTGTTTGGACTGGCTGATTGCATACATTTTATTAAATCACGAAGGATAAATGCACTGATATAACGAGATAGGTGGGTAGGTTCCTGGTTGACTTGACTGACATGAAATACAATTTAGGGTGTATTGACGTATGTATAAACTGAAAAATAAGCTGCTATTATACCAGGACCCAGAGGGAGTACGTGACAATCTCACTACAGTGACTAATGACCGCAACTGCCTTAGGGACCTCCTGCACATCATACTCTGCAGTTAACACACACCAGCACAAGGTTCGGGAGGCACTGCCATCTCTCAGGGCAAGTACCTGTTTTGTGTTATGTTGTCCTATGTGTGTTTGCGTGCACTGTTCACCGCCTCTGCCTCACCTGTGTGTTACCCGCCGTGGATACGGTACAGGTTCTAATCCCATACAGCCACCCCCTGCCTTTGGGCAGGATAGCAAGGGTGTGGGATTCTTACCTTTCTCTCCTGACTTTTCTGTCACCTTCTACTAGCGAAAAGGACGCCAGTGGACGCCATCACTCCACCTTTGGCACTATCTTTTTTCAGCTTGTGCATGCTTATGGTGAGCAAGACAGATTATATTGTGGTATGATTGAGGACAAGCTACCTGCTTCACTAATAACAAACGCGGTTGACAGTGGTGATCTGAGTGCGTGAGGGCACCCATTGTTGTTCCCTATGTGTCTTTGGGTATGAGCAGTATGGACAGCCTGCTGACACCCTTGTGTTTCCTAGTGTGACCGAATTGGCCATGGGGTACACCCAACTTCCTTTATCAAAACGTCACATAAGTAGATCCCGCCATGAACCATTTTTTCCATTTGTAACCTCATCCAATCGCATAAAATTTCACATTCCATCAATCTCACCGAAAATCTTTCCAGTTCTGGTTCTTGTTGATCTGGGTGATCTGTTGTTTTCACCTTATTTTCAAACACGGGTCAGTTCTGTATATATGAAACAATAATATAGGTAACCCTTGCATTCTCAGAATTCTACTTTCTCAAAACAAACACTTTTTATATTTTCCTCTTATCTTTCCGTGTTCAGACTACATGCATTAGCCCTTACTTTTATCAAAATTTTTATATATCACAAGCCAGTTGTCTCGACATGCAGGCTCAACTTTTTACGAAATGTAAACAGAAGGTCATTAGACACTTTATTTTGAAAGAAGGTCACCCCCAAGCTTCTCCAGGCTTACCCTCGTTTCTTTCTGTTATTTTCATCATTTTCCTTATTCGGGTAAAACAAAAACCGCTCCTAGTTTCCGTTATTGCAATCTAGAGACCAATACATATGAAGTAACATCAGGTCCTCTTCATAAAATTATAATTTTGTACACAAACTACCTCAGCTCTCACTGTTTCTGAGTGCCTAGATATGATCGGTTCAGGG
Source organism: Pleurodeles waltl (assembly GCF_031143425.1). Taxonomy (NCBI): domain Eukaryota; kingdom Metazoa; phylum Chordata; class Amphibia; order Caudata; family Salamandridae; genus Pleurodeles; species Pleurodeles waltl. Next base: position 207,349,469 of record NC_090441.1, read on the forward strand.
GCAGTGTTTCAAAACCAGTGATGAATCTGTTGTTTCACTTTCTTAACTCTACATTCAAATTATCGGGATTCCTAGTCCCTCAACTTCATTTCAATTCATTCCACCTTACTTTTTTATCCCTCTCATTCAGGTATACAGCCTGACTATTCTCCGTTTTTTTTTTCTTAATCCTTCATCACCGAACTCACAAATACCATTTTGACTCGGGGTCCCCCTCTGCTTACCTTTTCTTTAATATCGTCCACAGGACTACGATTTCGTCCTTCGTGACATCTATTTTCGATTCTGTGTCAGGACCGGAGGCTTCGGATTATGCTTACTCTTTACTTTACTGACAAAACAGCAGCCAATAAAAAACGATATAACTTAAAACTATCATTCCCATGATGCCAAGTCCACCAATCACTGCTACACGATGAGCCCATAAATAGCCTGTGTGCCATATCCGTCCTCTTTCTTTGCTGCTCCAGCAGCCAGTTGAGTGACGCGCGCAAATGTGTTTAACCTATTTGTGTGTTATTGTGCTGTGAAACGCGAGCACGATCATAATTGCAAGTGCTTCTGTTTCCCTGATAATTGCGTGTAGTAGGAGCTTTGACTCCTTTAATTAAATCGTTTTTCCTTCCTCCCTTTTCTGCTGGTGTGGAGTAGGAGCAGGGCGTTCGGTGAGCGTGCGCTCACTGTAAAGAGGACGCAGTCCTCTTTCTGTGCCCACTGACGCGCACGCGCTGTGAGCGGATCGGAAGTTTTCCAACCGGCTTTCAGCGCGTGTGTCTCGGAGAGCACACACAGCCTCAATCAACAAGTTATACGGCCGCTTTTCGCCCAACGGGGCAGTAATAATACTTTAGAGCTTTGCTCAAGGGGCATTTCTTACATATTTTAAATTTTTTACATTCAATATATATATTTGGCAAGCAGGTGGCTCCTTCCACTCAAATTTAAACCGGCTATACAGCTTGTTAGCTGTTTCAAAAGAATACATTACTCACCTGCTCAGGGTTTTTGCCCCCGTTAACTCCTCCAATATTTTAGAGGTCTAATATGGCGTACTACGCCAATGACGACGAGCAGTATCAGGAACTGCAAGAGATCCCATTGGAGCATCAGATGAAGGAAAGACTTGTGGAGGCACAAGGGCATCATGTGCAAGACTCTGTGAATTGGGCACTAATTCAGGCCCTGAAACCTTTTAGCCAATCTTTGACAAATTTTGCCAAAAGAGAGTTTTTAGGCGAGAGCAGTCAACAACCTTGCTTACAATCTGGAAAACCCAAAGAGAATTTGGGTCTCCCTCTGCAACGCTCAGGTGGCTCTTCCTCAGCAGAGATTTTGGTGCAAATGGCAACCTCTGTGTTGCGCGACCATGCTTATGGAGGTTTTCCCCCTCCTCAAGATACATCCTCAAACTTTCAGCAATCCTCTTTCTCTCAATCCAGTTATCAAGACCCTTCTTCGTCCAAATCAGACTCAGAGGATTTGCAATCAGATCCCCTTCCACGCAAAAAGCAATGCAAGACACTGCATTCTATGTCTGAAGTTAATCCTCCGGCTGGTAAGAACCTCTTATTCTCGCCCGAGGATATTATCCACCCACGTTCCACTGAATGGGTTCCCATTCCGGAAGTTGCCAACTACGTCCAAGACAGGCTACGTAAAAGCTTCAAGAAGGAGGTGCGCAACACCCTCAGATCAGAATGTCCTCGCCCCTCTCTTCTCGGTAAGGTGGTGGAGACGCCTGAGTTGGACCCCAGCATGGCGACCTTTCTCCGAAAATTTGCCAAAGACCAGAAGAAGGGTCTAGATCGTGCCTGGAGAGGCTGCCAGGACAAATTATTTGACGTCTCCGGTCCTTTGACAAAAATCTTGGATCTGGCCATCCAATCTAAGGAATCTGATATTCCTTTGGATACAGAAGCCGTGTTGCAATGGGCTCAGAGGGCAATCTGTCTTCTTGGCAACGCCAACTGTGCCATGTCAACTGAGCGTAGACGATCCTTCCTCATTCGTTTGGATCCTAAGCTGGCAGAATTGGCTAATAATGAAGCGGGCTCGTCGGCCAAATATGTTGCCACGTTTACAGCCCTAGATAAGGCCCAATCCAACATAAAGAAAGTGTTCAATAATGCTCTTTTTGCCCGGGCCGGGCGCTTCAGAGGCCGAGCGTCAGGCCGAAGATACCAGGCTTCCAGATACGCCTCTCAGGGTAACCGAAGTGGTTCTTCAGACCAGCAGAATTTCTACCCCAACCGCTACAGAAGGCGTGGCCGCCCCTCCAGAGGTTATCGCGGAGGTGGTTCCAACCAAGACACCTCAAATTCAGGTGAGAATTATTCCTCCTTCGGAGGTCATTTTGGGGGGCAGGATACAGTCATTTCTCACAGCCTGGCAGATAATTACACAACACCCTTGGGTTTTGCAGACCGTTCAGGGTTTCCAATTAGAATTTTACGCCTCCTCGATTCAAAAGGCTCCTCCTATGCATCTCCTTTTTTCCCTCGCAGATCGCAAGTTCATAGAAGAGATATTTTCCCTCATACAAAAAGGGGCTATAGTGCAAACTTCTCCTCATCCTCGGGGGTTCGCCAGCACAATCTTCTTAGTCCAAAAGAAGGGCGGCGGTTCCAGGTTGGTCCTAAATCTAAAAAATTTAAATTCTTGGTGTATCGCCATTTCAAGATGGAAGGTATCCATCTCCTCAGAGGCCTCTTAAGGGACAAAGACTGGATGGTGCATCTGGATCTCAAAAACGCTTACCTCTCAGTTCCGATTTTTGCCCCTCACAGACGTTTTCTACAATTCCAATGGGGTTCCCACTGCTTTGAGTTCAAAGTCCTTCCCTTCAGTCGATCCTCAGCTCTTTGGTGTTTCACCAAACTTCTGCGCCCAGTGGTCTAGTTCTTAAGAGAAAGAGGGGTGCGTCTGATTATTTATCTAGACGACATTCTTATTATGGCTCAAGACAAATAGCTAGTACTGATTCATCAAAATTGAACAATACAATTGTTACAGGATCTCGGGTTTGTCATCAATTCTGAGAAGTCTTGTTTAATACCAACTCAGAATATAGAATTCTTAGGTTTTCAAATAGATTCAATGAAGGCCTTGCTAATTATTCCAATCAACAAACGGAGTTTGATCAAGAAAGAGTTGAGGAGAGCGCTTGCCTCTCCGACTATATCATTGAGGACGTTAGCTCGCCTAGTCGGGCTCTTGGCATCGTCCATTCAAGCGACTTTTCCAGGCCCTTTACATTACAGGGCCCTTCAGAGATTGAAGATTCTCCATCTTCAGAAGGGTCTTCAGTACTCAGAGTTGTTTCCCCTGTCAGAGGAAGCGACAGAGATGTCATGGTGGCTCTCTCACATGGATGCATGGAATGGCAGAGCGATCTTTCCTTCCAGTCCAGATGTTGTAATAGAGTCAGATGCCAGCCGATGGGGCTGGGGAGCACGTTGCGGCCCTGTGGAGACGGGGGGACGGTGGTCCCCGGGAGAACTGACATATCATATCAATTGTCTAGAACTCCTAGCAGGGGTTTTGCCATCAGATCTCTTGCCCCTTGCCGGGCTCATTGTTGTATCCTCCTGCGGATGGACAATGTCTCCGCGGTCAGATACATCAATCGCCTGGGGGGACCAGATCACGTCTCCTAGCGGAGATAGCGAAGGAATTCTGGCATAATTGCCTCAATCAACAAATTTCGGTAATAGCGGAATACATTCCAGGCCGTGTCAACATGACAGCAGATTGGAATTCTCTCTTCCTTCGAGATGGCAGCAACTGGAGGCTCAATCCATGGATTTTTCAAGCGCTCCAACTACGTTGGGGGATGTGTCAGATGGATTTATTTGCTTCCCGATTGAACAGTCAAGTTCCTTGTTTTTTCAGTTGGAAACCGGACCCTCAGTCGAAGGGGACAGATGCTTTCCTGCAGCTGTGGCTGAGGGAACTTCTTTATGCTTTCCCTCCCTTCGTGACGATTCCTCGTGTCCTGGCACAAGTTCGTCGCCAACGCTCGGAGGTCATTCTGATAACTCCGTTTTGGAGTGCTCAACCTTGGTTCCCTTCTGCGATGATTCTGTCTTGTGACTTTCCAGTGAAGATTCCATTGTCTGTGGACCTTCTCACGGATCCGTTGAACAATTTTTACCCATTAATTCTGCAGGTTAACCCTGATGGCGTGGAGACTTTCAGGCGACGGTGGAAAGTGCCTGGAGTTTCAGAATCTGCGATGTTTTTCCTATCCCAGTCTTGGGCCCCTTCCACTCAAAAAAGATACGAGCAGGCCTGGATGAAGTGTGTATGTTGGTGCAGTACAAGGAGTGTGGATCCCCTGGGCTCAGAAATTCATGTCATAGCCAATTTTCTTTCTGATTTGGCCTCCCAGGGTTTGGCATATAGGACAATTAATAATTGTCGCTCCGCCCTTTCTGCTGGACACCATCACATTCAAGGGAAACCAGTAGGTGAACACCCTTTGATTTGTAAATTACTTAGAGGTATCCGTATGGTTAAACCTCCTCAACCAAAATACACTTCTTTGTGGGATGTCAATATTGTCTTACATTTCCTCAGAAATTGGCCAGATAATGAAGGATTATCTTGCAAACAATTATCGGCAAAATTGACAATGCTACTCTGCCTGCTGTCATGCAGAAGATTGTCAGATGTTAAAGCTCTGGATTTATCAGGTAGAGTATTTAGTCCAGAAGGAGTATCTTTTTCCATTACTAGACGTACTAAAACCTCGTCGAAATGTATTTCTTATCCATCTTTTCCACATAATAGGAAGCTTTGTGTTGTTCAGTGTTTGAAAGTGTATGAAGATTGCACACGGGAATTCAGACAGAATGTTTTTGCTCAATTATTGATTTCTTTACAAAAACTTTTCGTCCAGTCACTGCAGCATTTTTGGCTCGTTGGGTCAAATGGTTATTAGCTGAAGCAGGTATTGATATAAGTGTATTTGGAGCACATTCTGTTAGAGGAGCCATGGCTTCAAAAGCTTTTGCTACTGGAGCCAGATTGGAGGATATTATGGCTGCAGCGGATTGGTCAAATGATTCCACCTTCAAGGTATTCTATCACAAACCTATTGTTGACGTAGTGTCAGAAGTGGTAAATAGACTTTAAACTAGCATAATCCAAAGCCTCCGGTCCTGACATAGAATTAAAAAAATTCTAGCTTTCGCATCAATAAATTTAGATTCTATTAAGGACACTGAGGCAAGGATTATCCCACCCATTAATCGTTATTATGAATATTGTAAGTGTTTATAATCAATCTATGGTATATGCATCAACCATGTTAAATTGCTGACCCTCCCTTCAATGTACATGGATATTAGTTGATTCTTTTACATTCACAGGATCATCTAACATGAATTTGTAAAGGTAATCTTTTGGATCAAGAGTCGGATTCCAGTTCTGTTCTAAGTTGAAGTGGAGTGTTGGTACCTCACGTTCGAGGAGTTCGTTTCTGATGCGGAAAACTAATTCAACGTCAGGTTGGATTTGCAAAGAAAGAGGACAGACTATGGCACACAGGCTATTTATGGGCTCATCGTGTAGCAGTGATTGGTGGACTTGGCATCATGGGAATGATAGTTTTATGTTATCTCATTTTTTATTGGCTGCTGTTTTGTCAGTAAAGTAAAGAGTAAGCATAATCCTCACCTCCGTGTCCTTAATAGAATCTAAAATTCTTGACACGAAAGCTAGAATTATTTTTTTCTCAATCCACCCGCATTACGTATTCCCCATTAAAAGCGGATGTGGGCGTAATTCACTTTCAAATATTCACCAATCCACTGCGGTCTCATTCCTAACTCTGTCATCCCTGCATAAGTCATTTCCTGTGTAAAGCTATACACATTTCTTTCGGCAACTAGCGCGAGAAGCGCCCCTCATACTGTTCTAAACTATGCACCATCTTAGTATGCCTAAATTATCGAACAATGTAGGTCCAAATCGTATCAAAATATCATAAAATACCTTCCGTACTTCTACGTACATCACGGTTTCAACTACGTGCTAATTCTTGTTTGTAATTACATCTTTAAAACATACAACTGCTATACAAGCACATGTAATCAAATTAAACAAGCGCCATCTTGAAATGTCCAAAAGTCATCAGCATGATTAATTAGCCTACCTATCATATCTCTATTTATCCCCTTCCTGCAAGAGTATTAGAAACCCCCACACCTGCCTATCTTGGCCTCCACTGGCAGCACGGAGTCCATTCTCCAAAAAATAATAAAATTCTAAATATACATAACGACCTATAATATAGAATAAATGGGGCTAGTGACTAGAATTGTGAGGTCATAGTGCGGTACTAAAATACTAACAGATCAGATCTATAACCCATCGAGTAGTAGATCTTCCCTGTTCTAGACATTCGCCTCCATCATTCTCGTAGTTTAAATATGGGTTAGGCTCCTATCCCAGTCCTCCTTACTGTTCAGTCCTTTTTTCAAGGTCTCTAACCTCACAATATACCACAATTCTTGCTTTTTTCTGAATATTTCAGTTACCTCCTCTTCTTTTAGGGGTTATCTTCTCAGGGATGAACCATTGAATATCTTTTTCTGAGTGTCCCGCTTCTCTAAAGTGTTATACCAACGGGGCATTTTGTTTGCCCGTCTTAATGGCCGATCGATGTTCACACATCCGTATCCTCAACTCTCTTCCTGTCTCCCCCACATAGCCCAGATTGCAGGGGCATAAGATCAGATACACCACATTTTTACTCCGGCAATTGTTCATCATTTTGGGTGTAGCCCGAAAGCCCTCACAGTCAATAAATTTGGCCTCTGTACATAGATCGCAGCAGCTGTGGTTACCGCACTTGTAGTTTCCCCTAACCTCCACACCGACCAGGTCCAGATGTCTAACTGGACGCTCCTCTCTATAGGTGTGGACCAGTCTATTTTTTAAATTCCTATTATGTCTAAAAGCATATAGGGGGTGATTCCTACCCTGGCGGTCCAAGACCACCAGGGTAGGGGATGGAGGATGCACCGCCAACAGGCTGGCGGTGCATCAAGGGCAATTCTGACCGCGGCGGTACAGCCGCGGTCAGAAACGGGAAACCGGCGGTGTCCCGCCGGTTTCCCGCTGCCCCAGGAACAGGATGGCGGTAACGGGTGTCGTGGGGCCCCTGGGGACCCCTGCAGTGCCCATGCCACTGGCATGGGCACTGCAGGGGCCCCCTAACAGGGCCCCACATTGATTTTCAGTGTCTTGCTTGGCAGACACTGAAAATCGCGACGGGTGCAACTGCACCCGTCACACCCCTTCCACTCCGCCGGCTCCATTCGGAGCCGGCATCCTCGTGAAAGGGGGTTTCCCGCTGGGCGGGCGGGCAGCCTTCTGGCGGTCGCCCGCCAGCCCAGCGGGAAACTCAGAATGACCGCCGCGGTCTTTTGACCGCGGTACGGTCTTCTGGCGGTTCCCGCTAAAGTAGGAATCAGGCCCATAGTGTTTTTTTCATCACGTTTTCACCTTCACTGTTCAAGATATGCCAGTTTCTAATTACTATGTTCTTAATCTTATTGCTGAGACCACTGAATTGACTAACAAATACAATCTTGTCTATTTCCTTTTTCTTATTTTTGTTCTCTAACATACTATCTCTATTATAGAAGCGAGCTCTCTTGAACGAGTGGCTAATCAGTTTATGGGGATATCCTCTATTTTTTAGCTTTTGCTTTAAAGTGGCAGAATGTTTGTAAAAATCATCCAATGATGTGCAGTTTCTTCTTAATCTTAACCCCTTCTGTGCCGCGGACGTAGTGGTTACGTCCTGCTGCACAGTGCTACCTCCGTGGGTTTCTCCCCCACCACCCCCAAGGCGGGGATGGAAGGGGAAGACCTTCCCCTTCCACCCCCGAACCACCCATCCCCCCGTGACGTCAGCGCGCAATCGCACGCTGATTGTCACAGAGGCCTCCTCCATCACGCTGGAAGCTCAGCTTCCAGCTCGATCAGAAGAGAAATGCAAAAGCATTTCTCTTCCGATCACGTGGAGGAGGCCGGAGAGGCTTTAAAGGGAAGGAAAGGAATTTCCTTCCTTTTGAAGTCTCTCTTAGCGTTTCAAAAGCCGGATTGTAAAGCAATCGGCTTTTGAAACGCCCACTAGACACCAGGGATTTATCTTCTTTTTGGTAATTGACATAAGGGAGCGACCCCTTGGGCAAGGGTTGCTCCCAGAGGGGGCATTTTTTTAGAAGGCCTTTTCTGCCCCCGGGGGGGCAGAAACCTCTAGGCACCAGGGATAATTTTTTTTGTTTGTTTTGTTTTTGTTTTGTTTTTCTTTTTGGAGGTGGGGAGCGACCCCTTAGGCAAGGGTCGCTCCCCTGGAGGGGCAAATTGTATTTAGGCCATTTCTGCCCCCTTTGGGGGCAGATCGGACGATTTTAGGTCAATCTACCCCCAAGGGGGGCAGAAACCACTAGGCACCAGGGATCTTTTTTTTTGCACCAACGTAACGCAAGGGGAGCGACCACGTAGGCAAGGTTCGCTCCCCAGGGGGTGGGGGGATGGGGGGAAATTTATTTTAGGCCATTTCTGCCCCCAGGGGGGGCAGAAACCTCTAGGTGCCAGGACAAATTTTTTTTGTGTATTTTTTTTTGTTCGTTTGTTTTTTTAGAAATGGGGAGCGACCCATTAGGCAAGGTTCGCTCCCCTGGGGGGCAAATTGTATTTAGACCATTTCTGCCCCCCTTGGGGGCAGATCGGCGGATTTTCGGTCAATCTGCCCCCAAGGGGGGCAGAAACAACTAGGCACCGGGGATTTTTTTATTGCCCCAATGTCACGCAAGGTTAGCGACCCCGTAGGCAAGGGTCGCTCCCCGGGGGTGGTTTGGGGGTTGGGGGGACAAATTTATTGTAGTCCATTTCTGCCCCCCCGGGGGCAGATCGGCCTATTGTTATTAGGCCGATCTGCCCCTAGGGGGGCAGAAACCTCTAGGCACTAGGGCAAAAAAAAATTGTGTGTTTTTCTATTTTTTTTTTTTTTTTTTTTTTTTAGAGATGAGGAGCACCCCATTAGGCAAGGGTCGCTCCCCTGGGGGGCAAATTGTATTTAGACCATTTCTGCCCCCCTTGGGGGCAAATCAGCCGATTTTAGGTCAATCTTTTTTTTTGCGTCAATGTCACACGGGGGAGCGACCCCGTAGGCAAGGTTCGCTCCCTGGAGGGGTTGGGGGCAAATTCATTTTAGGCCATTTCTGTTCCTCCTGGGGTCGGCTGAGCTAGAGGCCAAAATCCACAGGTAGGCACTTTGCAAAAAACACATCTGTTTTCTGTGAAAAAATGTGATGTGTCCACGTTGTGTTTTGGGCCATTTCCTTTCGTGGGCGCTAGGCCTACCCACACAAGTGAGGTACCATTTTTATCGGGAGACTTGGGAGAACACTGGGTGAAAGGAAATTTGTGGCTCCTCTCAGATTCCAGAACTTTCTGTCACCAAAATGAGAGCAAAAAGTGTTTTTTGGGTCAAATTTTGAGGTTTGCAAAAGATTCTAGGTAACAGAACCTGGCCAGATCCCCACAAGTCACCCCATCTTGGATTCCCCTAGGTGTCTAGTTTTCATAAATGTACTGGTTTGCTAGCTTTCCCCAGGTGCCTACTGAGCTAGAGGCCAAAATCCACAGGTAGGCACTTTGCAAAAAAACCTCTGTTTTCTGTGAAAAAATGTTATGTGTCCACGTTGTGTTTTGAGACATTTCCTTCTGTGGGCGCTAGGCCTATCCACACAAGTGAGGTACCATTTTTATCGGGAGACTTGGGGGAACACAGAATAGCAAAACAAGTGTTATTGCCCCTTGTCTTTCTATACATTTTCTCCTTCCAAATGTAAGGCAGTGTGTAAAAAAGACGTCCATTTGAGAAATGCCCTGTAATTCACATGCTAGTATGGGCACCCCGGAATTCAGAGATGTGCAAATAACCACTGCTTCCCAACACCTTATCTTGTTGCCATTTTGGAAATACAAAGGTTTTCTTGATACCTATTTTTTACTTTTTATATTTCAGCCAATGAATTGCTGTATACCCGGTATAGAATAAAAACCCATTACAAGGTGCAGCTCATTTATTGGCTCTGGGTACCTAGGGGCATATTTATACTCCGTTTGCGCCGAATGTGTGTCAAAAATTTTGACGCACAATCAGCGCAAACGTTGCCCCATATTTAAACCCTGACGCCCGAGGCCGCGCACAAGCAAAATCCGCAGTGTGCGCCGTTTTCTGGAAGCGGCACCCCGCCCTGCGTTAATGATATGCAGGGTAGGCGTTCCCGTCCAAAAAACGACGCACACTGCCGCGCGTCGTATTTATGCTTCCGGGCAAAAAGGACTCCCGGCCGGTAGGCGGAGCAAAATAATGACGCAAAACCCGATGTGCGTCAAAATTTAACGCCTGGGTCAGGGCAGGCGTTAAAATGGGGCAAACACACCTGTATTTAATCAGAACACACAGAACAAACAACAGAGCAGCAGAGCAGCAGAGCAGCAGAGCAGCAACAGGGAGACATGGAGGTGATTTTTATTCAGCGTGCACGTAGACGCAGAGCCCTGCAGCAACAACAGCAGCCACAACAACAACAGCAGGGACCCCAAAGACAGCGCAGAAGGCAGGAGAGGATATTCCGCCCAAGAACAACCCTGCATGGCCTCAGGGAACACGACATCATACAGAGGTACCGGTTGAACTGGCAGGCCATTCAGCAGCTGCTCAGAAATATCGAACAGCAGTTGGCCCCCACTTTGGTGACACCCCGCACCATACCAACAGAAACAAAGCTGCTTGCCGTACTTCTCCTGCTGGCAAGTGGCTAGTTTCAGACAACTGGTGCCCTGGTTGGTGGAATATCACAACCATCATTCTCCGCATTCCTGCCAAAAGTACTGGATGCCATCATTCGCCTGACACCCCGCCACATCTGCTTCCCTAACACACTGCAGATGCAGCAGGAAACTAAACAGGGGTTCTACGCCATCAGTGGCTTCCCACACGTCCTTGGTGCAATCGACTGCACACACGTACGCCTTGTGCCACCTGCTGCTACAGAACACCTCTACCGCAACAGGAAGCACACACATTCAATCAACGTGCAGGCCATAGTCGATCACCAAGGACTGATCAGCAACCTCGTGGCTAAATATCCTGGGAGTGTACATGACGCATTCATCTTCCGTCACAGCACCATCAACCAACACTTCCAGGATGGACGGTATGGCAATGGACTACTTGTTGGTAAGGACAAAAATCTAACTCATATACACACTGCACAGCAACCCTCTAGGACAAACAACACATACACCACAATAGCAACACCTAGCCTGGAACACACTGAGGTACTCGCATCACTAGCCATGTGTCAGAAGTCACCATTGAACCTGTCGCACATTGGAATGTACTCCACAGCTTAATGTGAAGACATGAATGAGTGTGGTTGCCTAAATGTCACCTTGCAAATTGGAAGTGTCACAATAACCTGTACATTAACACATTGCATAAGTCTTAAGGTATGGGGTGTCCAGGGTACTTTCATATGAACGTTTCAAATACACTTTCATGTTTTAACTCTGCATGGAACTATCATGTCACCCCCAGTGAAGACACACGGACACCTGTATCACAAGTCACAATGCAAGGGAGGGCACACTGTTATTAAAAAAAAAATACAGACTGCTGACAAAAGGCTAGCTAACAAACACTTGCTCAGCCAAGGAAAAAACCCAATGCTAAACTTTTCCCCTACAAGTATAGGTTGTCACATTAGTACACAAAAGAGTCACAGACAACACAAGACAACTACTGCAATCAAAGGTCTGTACAAGAGTGCTTACTACATCTAATTGATCCCATTCTGATTTTCTATTTCAGCTGATCAGGGGTATGGCATCCAGCCTTGGCTAATGACACCATATGGGAACCCCACTACTGCTGCAGAGCGGGCATACAACAACGCCCATAAGAGGACACGCAGCATTGTTGAGCGGACCTTTGGGATCCTAAAGTCAAGGTTCCGCTGCCTTGACATCACTGGCGGTAGCCTACTCTATTCCCCAGAGATGGTCTGTAAGATCATACTCACTTGTGCCCTATTGCACAACATTTGTGTAAACAGGAACATTCCCCTCCTTGAAGCAAACCCAGACATGCCTGAAGATGACGAAGAGGAGGATGCTGACCTGCAACAGGAGGGGGAACAACAAAACACGGCAGCAGGAGTGCGTAGGTGCCAACAGCTTGTCAATTTTTTTTTTTCTTAATTTCTTATATGAACACTTATAGCACAATTGTAAATAAACACCGATAGCAAACACCACATCATGCTTTGGCCTATTCATTTCTGACCACCTTTAGTTCTAAATTGCTGAAAAAGGATGTCGTCTCATTGAGCAATAATGATAAAATACTCATCACACAAAAAAAAACCATCACAAATGTCTGCACAGAGGGTAGGATGTTACATGATACATTACCATCCACCGAGGCCAACAGGAGTACCAAAGTCCCAATTACACATGCCTGATCCAGACACCTGAGAAAGTCTCTCACTCAGACCAAAAATGTAGATCATTTGAAAGTCTCATTACATGTGTTCAGTGACAGGGTGGGACCATCCATGTGTATGTGACCATGTCCTCAATGGCTTCTCTCAAGTTTTTGATATAAACAATACCCAATCGGAACAACATTAGCTGCCACTAACTCATGAGGAGACCTTGAAGTTACAGTGACAACATACACCCAGACAGGTGATAGTGGATCCACATTCCCACACACATATAACCATATGTCATCCAATCAACCAAATATTTTCAAGCTGCCCATCACAGTAGTGTCCCAGTTCAAACCTAGCAGGCAAAATTTAACATGCCACTAAACCAGGTAATGCATAAAGGGCCACATACATCAACAACCTATTTGTCATCAGCACATGAGGAACGCTGAGAGTTTGCAAACATAGTCATTGGAAAATGGTATGTCAGATTGCTCCAAATCAACAATAGTGCAAACGTCAAATGGGCAAATGAGATGAATGAATGGCCAACAGTGATTCATACCCTATGGCCTTACATTAGCCTGCTGCTGCAGGTTTTGCATAACCGAATAAATGAAAGCCATGGATAAATCAGCAAATCTGGAAGGGCAATGCGTAGGGTGCTGGGGGCCTAAGTCCACCTCTACCGCCCCCCAAATATACAAGAATCATGTACTTGTGAAGTAAACACATGCATAAGGCGCATATGTGGCCTACATGTCAAAAGTCAAACACAAATCAGATACACAAAATCATAATAGGACATGGTTAGCCCCATAAAAAATGTAAGTGACTATTGCACTCCCTGTTTGGAATATAGATATATGCATTACCATGAAAAGTGTGGGCACATTTTAGAGAAGGAATACATCATGGTATACCATTCATCATTTCAAAATAGCCATCAGCAATTACCCCAAATATGTGTACAAATATGGTTAAAACATTTTCTGAAGGTATCATAATTATTACAGTGTGAATGCCATCTATACATCCAATAAGGGACATGTGTCATAGCTAACCACAAATGTGTATCACATAGCACCGTTTGGCCATGACAAATTTCCTTCACCAACTGTAAAAATTGAAGACATCATTTAATAATGCGGCAAAATTCCACGCATACAGCATGGGCGTCATAATTTTTCCACGTACAGGAGTGCACAGAATGCAGAGTAAAAAAATAGGAGATGAAAATTTATAAATTAATAAGCTACAGTACATGTCCACCATATTGGGTATGAAGCGTCAAATTTCCACGCAGACAGCATGGGCGTCATAATTTTTCCACGTACAGGAGTGCACAGAATGCAGAGTCAAAAAATAGGAGATGAAAATTTATAAATTAATAAGCTACAGTACATGTCCACCATATTGGGTATGAAGCGTCAAATTTCCACGCAGACAGCATGGGCGTCATAATTTTTCCACATACAGGAGTGCACAGAATGCAGAGTCAAAAAATAGGAGATTAAAATTAATAAATTAATAAGCTACAGTACATGTCCACCATATTGGGTATGAAGCGTCAAATTTCCACGCAGACAGCATGGGCGTCATAAGTTTTCCACATACAGGAGTGCACAGAATGCAGAGTCAAAAAATAGGAGATTAAAATTAATAAATTAATAAGCTACAGTACATGTCCACCATATTGGGTATGAAGCGTCAAATTTCCACGCAGACAGCATGGGCGTCATAATTTTTCCACGTACAGGAGTGCACAGAATGCAAAGTCAAAAAATAGGAGATGAAAATTAATAAATTAATAAGCTACAGTACATGTCCACCATATTGGGTATGAAGCGTCAAATTTCCACGCAGACAGCATGGGCGTTATAATTTTTCCACGTACAGGAGTGCACAGAATGCAGAGTCAAATAGGAGATGAAAATTAATAAATTAATAAGCTACAGTACATGTCCACCATACCACGCAGACAGCATGGGCGTCATAATTTTTCCACGTACAGGAGTGCACAGAATGCAGAGTCAAAAAATAGGAGATGAAAATTAATAAATTAATAAGCTACAGTACATGTCCACCATATTGGGTATGAAGCGTCAAATTTCCACGCAGACAGCATGGGCGTCATAATATTTTCACGTACAGGAGTGCACAGAATGCAGAGTCAAAAAATAGGAGATGAAAATTAATAAATTAATAAGCTACAGTACATGTCCACCATATTGGGTATGAAGCGTCAAATTTCCACGCAGACAGCATGGGCGTCATAATTTTTCCACGTACAGGAGTGCACAGAATGCAGAGTCAAAAAATAGGAGATGAAAATTAATAAATTAATAAGCTACAGTACATGTCCACCATATTGGGTATGAAGCGTCAAATTTCCACACAGACAGCATGGGCGTCATAATATTTTCACGTACAGGAGTGCACAGAATGAGGAGTCAAATATACAGTAAATGGTCATATATGTTTCACATATTTGCCAGAAAATTATAATTCTACACTAGAACTGTAAACTCAGCCTCACACAGAAATGTAAGGGAAAAATGAAGAAATTACTTTTGACTCTGCATTATGTGCAATGTTATGCGTCAAAAAATATGACGCACAATGTGTATGCGTGAAAATATGACGCATAACGGAAAAATAAAAACGGCGGCCATTTTATGCAGGAAGTGATGTAATAGGATATCCTGTTTACAAAATCTGTACTGTGAGTTAACTTTCACTTTCACTTTGCAGTCTCAGATCTTTTCTAGACTGTGTGGTTGTGTTGAAAGTGTAGTCCTGTGTTTAACTGCTTTTGTGTCCTGTGTACCTTGTATTTTGTCTTTTTGTGTTCCTAGTCTTGTTGTGTAATATTGTCTTAGTTTGTTTAGTGTACTTTTGTCCAATCCTGTTTTTGTTTGTATTGTCTGTGGGAGTCTGTTCTGGGTAGTTTAACTTTGGGGTTAGTTGGGCTATTTTTATTAAGTTTCATTTTTCCTTCACTACTCTACCTTTCCCCATTTCCCACTTTTACTTGTCTATCTCATTTTTCTCCTTTAAACTACTAAATATGTCAGGTAGGCCTCGGCTTGCCAGGATGGGTGAGGAGGAATTGGGGGGATTTATTTGGCTCGTTTGCCATTTCCTCCCACTCATGCTGGAGGCTGGGGGCCGTGTGATACAGGGGTATCACACGGAGGCACGGAAAGTCCGGTGGGGGAAGGTGCGCCATCACCTGGTCCGGGTCTACGGGAGCATGAGGAATGAGCATCAACTGAAGCACCGCTGGGCTGATCTCATATCCAGGGAGCAGGACCTGCTGGACCACCTGGGAATCAGGATTGGTGGCCATGTTGGTGAGTACAAATAAATTACATGTGAATAAATGAAATCTGTGTGGGGACATGTGATGATTGTTACCCAATCTGCTAGATAAGTAGCTGACTGTGTATAATGCTAGGGAAACCTAATGTGTATTTGTTGCAGAATGTGTCAGAAGACCAATGCTAGCAGTCAGATGGCTCATGTTTTCAACACATACCGGATGCCTGTAGCTGTATGTAATGTAGTGTTGCCTTTGTGTCATACAAGCGACACGTTAATGCCTCTATCTTAAACCTAAAGGTCATATTGGCGAGTGAGAAAGTCATGTAGAAACAACATACCTACATATGTTGACGCCATAGCTAGACAGAAAATTGTATACCCATGATGATGCTATAAATGTGTGCTGGCTTCACGTCACATGAAGTCAGCTATGTTGTCCACACATATGTCACATGTGTGTCTGGATGCTGTGTGTTGAAAATGTCCACATAGCCTGTTTGATTGTGAGGGGTCATGCAGTCCTCAAGTAACCAGCTTTTGGATGTCTCCCTGGGATGCACATGATGAGATGTATGCAAGCCATAATTATTGGGGCATACTAATGGAGGGGTATCGTTGACAACACCTGACTGTCCTGGCCACTGCATGTGTGTAGTAGGGTCTGTAGCTGTAGTAGGAGACTCATCCAATGTTAATGTTTATAAAAAATCATCCATGCAGTATGAGCATGTGGGAAAGTGTATTATTACCATGTCATATTCACACAGTGTCATAGTAACTGCAATCATTTGTCAGAGCACCGAGTCTGAGTATATTCTTCCTTTCATGCTTTACAGGTGGACCAGCACCGTACACCGTGGGAGAGGTGGCACATTTTGAGGACCCCGATACCTACAGTGAGTGTGGCCTGAGTGCTATGTTTAATTTTGTGCTAGTGATGCATGATGGACTACTGTGTGTTCAACAAAATTCATGATTTGATGCGCTGCCCGTTCATTGGCATTGTTGCTTTAGTGGGATTTCAAATATCACTTCTGTTTCTGTAGACCAATACTTAGCCATCTCTCAGATTTAGGGGCTGTAGGTCATTCCAGTTGGGCCGCAATGGGGAATGGGATGAGTCATGTGGAATACACTGGTTAATGTAAGACTTGCTCTGGGACTTGGCTTGAACTGAGTCTGCATATCAGACTGACATTCTCCCAGATAGCCTTGACAAATGGCTTTGATGAAATGTGCATCTTCCTAGTTGAGGATGCACTGTGTACACTGTAGGTTGGATCTTCCGGGGGCATGTACTTCCACTAGTTGAACTAGAAGTGTGTGTGACTAGAGTGCAATGGCCTAGGTGTTCTGTCGACTCATGATCATGGGTGTTCTAGCTCCTCTGTATGTGTTGTAAAACATGCCTCACTGATAGTATGTGATGTTGGCATAAGTCAGAGCATTTTGACATGTGTGGACCTTGGATGTGACAATGTTTGGCTGACTCCAACGTGTTGCTAGCCCTTCATAGGTATTGTGTGTGAAGGCACATACTTGTTGACCTTTCTATACACTCCTGGGTGTGCATTGAACATGGGATTGTTGGTTGTTCTTCCCACCCCACCCTCAAAGACTGCCATGTTAATGGGAAACAGGGTACCTAGGACTGTAGCAACCAGTATGTTACACGTACTTGTGACCTTTAGCAACTTTGTTTAGAACCTAGGGCCAGATGTAGCAAACAGTTTTCAAGTTGCAAATGGCATAAATTGCTCTTTGTGAGTCGCAAACGTCTGTTTGCTATGCAGAAATGTATTTTGTGATTCAGAACATACTTGCAAAATGCATTTCCGACTCGCAAATAGGAAGGGGTTCCTGTCCTATTTGCGACTCGCAGTGGTATGCAATTCCATTTGCGACCGAGTACGTGGTCGCAAAGGGAGTCGCAGTTACCATCCACTTGAAGTGGATGGTAACCCACTCGCTAACTGGAAGGGGTCCCCATAGGAACCCTTCCCCTTTGTGAGTGGACCCAAAAACTTTTTTTAAAACAGCCAGTGGTCCAAGGGACCACTACCTGCCCTGAAATAATCCAAAACTAAAGATTTTTTTTTTTTTTCTAAGTGCAGCTCGTTTTCCTTTCAGGTAAACGGGCTACACTTGGGAAAAAATAACCGGCTTTATTTAAAAGCAGTCACGGCCATGGAGGTCTGCTGTTCCCAGCAGGCCTCCATCCCCGTGAGTGCCCATAGTCGCTAAGGGGGCGCAAATTGGGACCCACATCATTGATGTTAATGAGGTGGGTCTTAGCGACCCCATAGCGACTCGCAGACGGTGTCGGAGACACCGTTCTGCATAACAAATTGCAAGTCGCAATTTTCCATCTTCCTACATCTGGCCACTAGTGTACACATTCGGTTATGGCCCATGGGTTCAATATTAGCACACAACAAATTACAAATGGCATTGAGTGAGGATTGTGATAGTTATCTTATAGAGTGACATATGTAGTGAAGTCAGTATGCGGAAGAGGTGCAGCCATAATGTCAGATGCCTTAGGCATAATTTGGATGAGTAGTTTAGGGTGATGTCATCCATCATGTAGAGACATGGATATGCTAGGTGTGAGATGCCCTTATGTATGCAAGCTTCACATGTACTTCCTCTGAGCCTTTAAGTGAACTATGTTGTGACAATTGCTGCAACAAATACATTACTAGTAATGTACAAATAACCCATTGTGCTATTCCACCCAATGCAATTCCAAAGGAAAATATTTGCCTTTTCTCTTCCCAGCTGCAAACATGAGTGCCGCAGATAGTCACCAATTTGAGAGGCGTGCCATGCGATACAGGCACATCCTGCAGGTGCTGTCTGGGTACCGGAGGATGGCCCGCAAATATCACTCGGATCGGGCCTCTGGGGCATGGTGGGCCTCACCACAGGGTCGGCCTACATTGCCCACAACAGCCACCAACACCACATTCACCAGGTCTCCCCAAGTGGCCCCAGCAACGTCGGGAACAGTAGACCCTGGCTCATCCTCAAGACCTGGACCCAGCCATGTTCTACAACCAGGACAGTCCAGTGGGCAGTCAACTCTTGGCACAAGCTTAACCTCAGCCGGCACACAAACTACATCAGCCCCTCCTGTGGACCCAGCCGCATTCCTGGCAATGAGTAGAAAATTGGACAAGCTGTTCAATAAGGTGGACAACCTGAGCCAGGATGTGGCCTATATAAAAAAAAGGGTCAGCTCCATCAGGCGGACCCTACGGAGGGCGAACCTCTAGGACTTTTACCCTGTTGAACTTTTACCCCTCCCCTCTCTCCTCTTTCCTATTTTCTACTGATAGTTGGGTTTTGGGGATTAGTATTAGGTTAGTATAGGTAATTAGCTTAGTTAGTGTTAGGGAAGAGGGTGGGGGGTCCTTATTCTTTCTATCTTTATTTTTTGTGTGGGTGGGTGGGGGGCAATGTTGGGATTCCTGTTGTTTAAAAAAAAAAATATATATATATAAAAAATATACAAAAATTTACAAAAAAATATATGTTTGTTTAGGATAGTATAGTATGTGTGTAGGTTAGTAAGTGTTGTCCTGCATGTGTC
Source organism: Pleurodeles waltl (assembly GCF_031143425.1). Lineage (NCBI taxonomy): Eukaryota > Metazoa > Chordata > Amphibia > Caudata > Salamandridae > Pleurodeles > Pleurodeles waltl. Next base: position 207,368,915 of record NC_090441.1, read on the forward strand.
CTGTCTCATAATGGTGGGTGGGGGGTTGATGTTTAGATCGTTTCGTTACATGTGTAGAGTAAGTTTAGCTTAGGTTAGTTAGGGACAGTTGTGGGTTAGTAGTAGTCAGGTTAGATTAGTGTAGGTATTACCTTTCCCTTAGTTGCCTCTTGTGTTAATAAATAGTAATTAATATATAGTTAACCCTTTACATGATGCGTTAGGTGCTACTTTATCATGGCCTTGACATCAGTGTAGCTGAATGTTTTTGTATGACATTTGTGTCCTATGCTCGCCATCCCCAGGAAATTGAGGTTTAACATGCGAGCTACCCGTGTGCTAACTTGGTAAGTATCCACCATTTGGGAGACCCACCATTGGTAGTTTGCATTAATCACCAATGTTTTGTGTTGGTGAGTATGTATTCTACTTCACAAAGTGTGCTTCCAGACTTGTTATTGTGGGTAATTTAATAGGTCGGACTGCAGTGTGAAGTTCAGGGAGATCTTTGTAGATGAGGAGTTGTTAACACTCTTGTATTGTTGCCTTCATTGCTGACCTACATCATGTGTGTACTAATTCAGCATGACTTTCCTTCATGGAAGTATACTCAGAAAGGGTGATTGATGCAGTGTAATTTGTTAATGTTTCCTTACATTTTGCAGCATAATTTCATGTTTTAGTATTGCATGGTGCCTACATTTCTCAGCCACCATTAGTTGACTAGAATAGCTATAGATGGTGCATCATTCTGTCCAACACAGCATGATTGTGTGTGGTTAGTCCCTTCATCATTTATTCTCCTCAGTATGGTAAGGCTATGATGCAATCCTGGCCACTGCACAGATGTTTCAGACTACATGATATCAGGACAGTTGTATTGACAATCTACATGGTTGCCACACAGGCACTTTGGAGTTATGTACTGCACAGGTGAAGTGTGAAATAACACAGAGACATGATAGGTGTGCAAGTGCTATTTATTTATAGGTGCTGTATTGCAAAATGTCCATTGTCCATGTTTGCTGGGTCCATTCTGGTGCATTCTTACACGGTGATCCTACAGAAGGGGTGTGGATGATGCTCCTGACATGCTGGGGTGATGTCACAGACAGTGCAGAGGGACAGGAATTGGCAAATAGTAGGAGAGCGACATTCACTGGCAATGGAGACAAGTCATACAGTGGATTGCAGAACAGTCATTGAGTGTAGTTGTAGTGAGGCTGGCATTTAACAAAACGTAGGACCTTGGTGAAAGTAGGCCATGGTGCAGGGACTAGTGCTTCCGGGTACTCTTCCGTGAGAATGTTATCTGTTCCATGTCTTCTTCTTCTGATGTGTGTGTTGCCTGGTTTGTCCTTGTTGTTGTTGTTTGTGAAGGGGCAACACACACCTCAGTGTTAGAAGACGTGGAGGCAGACATCCCGGGGGCTGCTCCCTGTGGAGTTATTAAGGGCAGTACTGCAGCAAGGAGGGCCTGCTGGTTTTTGAGAATGGCAGCCACATCACGATGGTAGGCCGCCAGGTCGGCCCTGAGGGGTTCACACGTTGAATGGATTGCAGTTGTAGATGTTGTGTCAACTGGATGACAGCTGTGCTGATTTCCTTCTGTGTTTTGGCAAGTTCCTGCAAGAGAGATGTTAGGGCTTGCATAGCAGCTGCCTGATCAGCAGAGGACATCATGCACGAACGCACCCCCTCAAGGCTGGCTGCCATAGTTTGCATCCCCACCCGCACCTCCTTCGCCAGCTCCCGCTGTACCCCAACGACGGTTCTTTCGAAGCTGGTGCCAGTGTCGTCAGAGTCCTCAGCTGTGTTGGAGCTGGCAGGTTTTACAATTGGGGTGGCGGGTGGTTCTACTGTGGTGGCTGCTTCTTCTGTGCTCCTCCTTGTGACTGAAGGTGGGGTTTGGAGGCTTTCAAGGACCATTTGGATGGTCTCCTGTGGAATGTTTATGGGCTCGTCATCCATGTCATCAGGGAAATCAGGGACAGGCATATCGGCAGGAGATCCATGTTCCTCTGCAATGAAACAGGGTACAATTAGTGTGTCTGTGTTGTGACAATTTTGCAATAAGATACAAGCCTTTGGATGCCTTAACTTTGTGCTCTGTTTTTGTCTTGGTATCTGCTGTCCTTCATATGGGCATTGTTGTAGGCCTATGGCCCACCTGTGTGTCACATGTATGATATAGAGCTATCAGACTTGTCTGCCTAATTGCCTCTAGGTGTTGCTTTGTAACAATTTAGGAATAGCCATCTTTTTGTCCTACTCGTCCCTCAGTGTCTAACTATTCTTATGGAGAGACATTTTGTTGGGTGGGCTCTCATTATCCTACATGAGATTACTGGCTTTCTAGGCAGCAGGATAGCTAATGGTGTGGGGGACTGAGTCTGACCCACTTGTAAATAACTCTGTCACCCTGATTCTTTCTTTTTGCTCTGGCTAACTAGCAGTGCCTCATGTCTCCCACGGCAAAGGAATGATTAGACATCCGAGCGCATGACATCTTTGGAACTTCTCAGGGAAGTCGTGGTCACTCAGATCCAAACCAATTCTCTCTTTTCCAGTATGATCTCATACACAAATGACAAAGACAGTATTTGTTTATATGATGATTTCATTGAACAACTGACTTGTAGATATTTAGGTGTGAGCCACAATAACCCAAACAATACAACATGGTAGAATTGAAATAGTCAGCAGGAGAGTAAAACATTAGTACAAAGCTATCATGGTGCCTAACTGTTTCTACTATCCCTCTGCTTGTTCTATTTAGAGCACAGCATGTTAAGCTTCGAGCTTGCCTGTCTGAATCACTGGGGAGACATCATCCTTCACATCAGAGCAATGGCCTGTGATCTGGTTCTGCATCTGCAGCAAGGCAGGCAGCGTCTAGTTGTGGTTCTCTGTTTGGAAACTCCCTCTTGCGTGTCTTGGAACAAGGAAGTGATTTTATAAGTAATATGTCATCGTGATGACAAAGTGTCCCTACGCAGGAATGCCAAATCTTAACCCCTACCACGTCTATCAGCAATGTACCAGACTGTATCCTTGACTGGGGCACAGAGTGAATATGTTCTGGTGAACTCCAGTGCTGAAGTAGGCAAAACAGTGTGATTTGACTAATAAACAACACCGTAGGACTGGCTGTAGGAGGCTTAGACATATAGGTGACTTATAAGTTACTTAAGTGCAGTGTAAAATGACTGTGAAATAACGTGGACGTTATTTCACTCAGGCTGCAGTGACAGGCCTGTGTAAGAATTGTCAGAGCTCCCTATGGGTGGCAAAAGAATTGCTGCAGCCCATAGGGATCTCCTGGAACCCCAATACCCTGGATACCTCAGTACCATATACTAGGGAATTATAAGGGTGTTCCAGTAAGCCAATGTAAATTGGTAAAATTGGTCACTAGCCTGTTAGTGACAATTTGAAAGTAATGAGAGAGCATAACCACTGAGGTTCTGGTTAGCAGAGCCTCAGTGAGACAGTTAGGCACCACACAGGGAACATATACATGCACACCTATGAGCACTGGGGCCCTGTGTGACAGGGTCCCAGTGACACATACATATAGGCCACAAACCTATGAGCACTGGGGTCCTGACCAGCAGGATCCCAGTGACACATAACAACCATACTGAAAACATAGTGTTTTCACTATGAGCACTGAGGCCTGGCTATCAGGATCCCAGTGAGACAGTGAAAACAGTGACAAACACCCTGACATACACTCACAAACAGGCCAAAAGTGGGGGTAACAAGGCTAGAAAGAGGCTACCTTCTCACACAACCCCCCCCCAAACGAAGGACAATAACGCTAACCTTGGCCAGTTGAGACTTTATTGTCTAAGTGGTGATAAGTAGAGAGTAGCTCTGCAATAGACTGGTTACTCCCTTTATCATCCACTATATGGTTACTTCCCTGTGGGGATGTAAACCACCCTGTTTGAAGTTTTTTAGCTAAGCAACAATGTGAAGATGTATTTTCAGAGTTTCTATCAGTAAGTTTTAGTTTAGAGCAGTGGGAATTGTCCACTGAACCTATTTGTAGTGATGGAAATGCCAGACAGGGATGCTGTCTCAGAAAAGCCATAGCTGGGCAAAAACTTTGTCCATCTGGCTGGAAGAGAGAACAGGGATGCTGTTTCTCTTGAGTTGGAGCAGGGCAGGGATGCTGTCCTATGAGCTCCACACTAGGGCAGGGATGCTGTCCTAAGTGTTGTGAGGTAGTGCAGGGTTTCTGCACTAAAGTTTCTCTGGGAGGGTTGGAGGGATGCTCCATGTTAACTAACATGGTGCTGTTTTTCTCACCAATGTTAGTTATCCCACAGAGAGGTACTTCCACCTCAGGGAGTCCAGCTTTGCCAGCTGATGATTCCCTTGGAACAGGTGCCACCCCAGGAGAGGTTTCTCCCACCACAGGAATAGTATCCTGAATGGTAGGGTGGTTAGGGGATACTGTGATACCCTTTTTACCTGTTGATGGAGAGGGATCCTGAGTTTTCAGGCCTTCTCTCCTTTGCTTTTTCATTTCACTTGAAATGAGAGGGAACAATTCCTCAGAGATGCCCAGCATGGCTGCATGGGCATAAAACTCTACATCAGCCCAACCTGAGGCCTCTAGGTCATTACCTAAGAGACAGTCTACAGGTAAGCTAGGTGATACCACCACCTGCTTAGGGCCAGTAACTCCACCCCAACTAAACTGAATTATAGCTAAGGGAAGAAACTTAGTGGAGTTATGGACATCAATAATCTTATACTGTTGTCCAATGATGTGTTGATCAGGGTGCACTAGGTTTTCAGTCACCAAAGTGAAACTGGCACCTGTGTCCCTGTAGGCCAAGGCCTCAACACCATTTATTGAAACTGTCTGCCTGTACTTATCCATTGTAAGGGGACAAGCAGCCAGTGTGGCAAGGCCAATGCCACTAGGTGTAACAGAAACTGTCTTGGGAGTGACTACCCCAGTTTCTACTATGGACCCAAAAGTGAACCCAACTACACCCTTTGCTTGACTGTTGCCAGCAGTCCCACCACTAGCACCACTACTGCTAGGGGCACTAGAGCTTGATGTATTAGTGGTGGTAGGCTCAGGGGGTTTACCTGGACAGGACTTATCCCCTGGCCTATGGCCTCTGTTTTTACACACAAAGCACCAAGGCTTTTTAATGTGTGCAGGTTGGGAAGAAGAGGAAGAATTTGTTTTATCCCCACCCTCTGAAGAGTGTTTAAGATTTGAAGTGGGATCTTTGGTTTTACCCTTATCCCCATGCTTATCTTGAGATTTTTCACCATCTTTCTTCTTATTGCCATCTTTGTCACCCCCTGTATGAACTTTTCTGTTCACCCTTGTTCTGACCCATTTGTCTGCCTTCTTTCCCAATTCTTGGGGAGAGGTCAGATCAGAGTCCACCAAGTACTGGTGCAACAAATCAGACACACAATTATTAAGAATATGCTCTCTCAGGATCAAGTTATACAGGCTGTCATAATCAGTAACTTTACTGCCATGTAACCACCCCTCCAAGGCCTTCACTGAATGGTCAATGAAATCAACCCAGTCTTGTGAAGACTCCTTTTTGGTCTCTCTGAACTTTATCCTGTACTGTTCAGTGGTTAAGCCATAACCATCCAGGAGTGCATTCTTAAGAACTTGGAAATTATTAGCATCATTTTCTTTCACAGTAAGGAGCCTATCCCTACCTTTTCCACTAAATGATAGCCATAGGATAGCAGCCCACTGCCTTTGAGGGACATCCTGTACAACACAGGCCCTCTCAAGTGCAGCAAACCACTTGTTAATGTCATCCCCCTCCTTATAAGGGGGAACTATCTTGTGCAGATTCCTGGAATCATGCTCTTTTGCAGGATGACTATGGGGAATACTGCTGCTGCCACCATGGGTATCTAAACCCAACTTCTGTCTTTCCTTCTCTAATTCAAAAGACTGTCTATCCAAATCCAGCTGTTGCTTTTTAAGCTTCAGTCTGGTTTGTTCCACCCTCAACTTATTGAGTTCCCTCTCTAACATTCTGTCATCAGGGTTGGTGGGAGGGACATTTCTAGAAACAGAGCTATGATGGGAATGAACAGAAGGAGACCTGTCCCTTACAGAAGCCAACCTAACAGCTTGGTTTACAGAAACATTACTACCAGTATGGTGAGAATAAATGCTTTTGCTATGATGTGAGACAACACTATTTATTTGGTGTGGCTCATCATCATTACCATCTATGCTAGATTGTCTAGTAATGGGCAGGCTAGGAAGTTTCTTTCCTGAATCTTTTCCTGGGGGAGTCCCTGAATCAGATTGGGAACTATTAGGTACTTTTTCAACAGATGGGGCACCTATGGCCTTATCCTGTTCTCTAAGCATGTTAATTAACAGTTCCAAGGCAGGATTCTTCCCTACACTCAAACCTCTCTCTATACAGAGACTCCTTGCTCTTTTCCAGCTAAGGTTGTCATATGCAAGTTTGGAGAGATCAACACTTTGGCCTGTGCCAGACATTTTTTAGAGAGAGTTAAAGTGATAGAGAAAGAGACAAAAGTTTTCACAACTTTTTGGAAAGACAGAAAAAAAACTTTTTAAACTTTTAAGAACTTTTAGAAAGTTTAGGAGTACTTTTCAGCACTTAGAAAAGAGTGAAAAGAGGAAATGCAAAACTTTTTGGCTATGTGTATATACACTGACCTTGTTTTGTATATTTTTCTCTTATGAAAAGTACAATGACAAGAGTGGTAAGTAGTCTCAAGCACTTATCCCACCACTGCACAACCAATGTAGGAGGCTGGACTGGCTTGTAGTGAGTACCAAGGGGTACTTGCACCTTGCACCAGGCCCAGTTATCCCTTATTAGTGTATAGGGTGTCTAGCAGCTTAGGCTGATAGATAATGGTAGCTTAGCAGAGCAGCTTAGGCTGAACTAGGAGACGTGTGAAGCTACTACAGTACCACCTAGTGTCATATGCACAATATCATAAGAAAACACAATACACAGTTATACTAAAAATAAAGGTACTTTATTTTTATGACAATATGCCAAAGTATCTTAGAGTGTACCCTCAGTGAGAGGATAGGAAATATACACAAGATATATATACACAATAGCAAAAATATGCAGTATAGTCTTAGAAAACAGTGCAAACAATGTATAGTTACAATAGGATGCAATGGGGAAACATAGGGATAGGGGCAACACAAACCATATACTCCAAAAGTGGAATGCGAACCACGAATGGACCCCAAACCTATGTGACCTTGTAGAGGGTCGCTGGGACTATTAGAAAATAGTGAGAGTTAGAAAAATAACCCTCCCCAAGACCCTGAAAAGTGAGTGCAAAGTGCACTAAAGTTCCCCTAAGGACAAAGAAGTTGTGTTAGAGGAATAATGCAGGAAAGACACAAACCAGCAATGCAACAACTGTGGATTTCCAATCTAGGGTACCTGTGGAACAAGGGGACCAAGTCCAAAAGTCACAAGCAAGTCGGAGATGGGCAGATGCCCAGGAAATGCCAGCAGCGGGTGCAAAGAACCTTCGACTGGACAGAAGAAGCTGAGGTTTCTGCAGGAACCAAAAGGGCTAGAGACTTCCCCTTTGGTGGACGGATCTCTCTCGCCGTGGAAAGTCGTGCAGAAGTGTTTTCCCGCTGAAAGGATGCCAACAAGCCTTGCTAGCCCCAAATCGTGCGTTTGGCGTTTTTGGACGCTGTCGGGGCCCAGGAGGGACCAGGAGGTCGCAAATTGGACCTGAAGAGAGAGGGGACGTCGAGCAAGACAAAGAGCCCTCACTGAAGCAGGTAGCACCCGGAAAAGTGCCAGAAACAGGCACTACAAGGATGCATGAAACGGTGCTTGCCGAAGTTGCACAAAGGAGTCCCACGTCGCCGGAGACCAACTTAGAAAGTCGTGCAATGCAGGTTAGAGTGCCGTGGACCCAGGCTTGGCTGTGCACAAAGGATTTCTGCCGGAAGTGCACAGGGGCCGGAGTAGCTTGCAAAGTCGCGGTTCCCAGCAATGCAGCCCAGCGAGGTGAGGCAAGGACTTACCTCCACCAAACTTGGACTGAAGAGTCACTGGACTGTGGGGGTCACTTGGACAGAGTCGCTGGATTCGAGGGACCTCGCTCGTCGTGCTGAGAGGAGACCCAAGGGACCGGTAATGCAGCTTTTTGGTGCCTGCGGTTGCAGGGGGAAGATTCCGTCGACCCACGGGAGATTTCTTCGGAGCTTCTGGTGCAGAGAGGAGGCAGGCTACCCCCACAGCATGCACAAGCAGGAAAACAGTCGAGAAGGCGGCAGGATCAGCGTTACAGAGTTGCAGTAGTCGTCTTTGCTACTATGTTGCAGGTTTGCAGGCTTCCAGCGCGGTCAGCAGTCGTTTCCTTATCAGAAGGTGAAGAGGGAGATGCAGAGGAACTCGGATGAGCTCTTGCATTCGTTATCTAAAGTTTCCCCAGAGACAGAGACCCTAAATTTGCCAGAAAAGAGGGTTTGGCTACCTAGGAGAGAGGATAGGCTACTAACACCTGAAGGAGCCTATCAGCAGGAGTCTCTGACGTCACCTGGTGGCACTGGCCACTCAGAGCAGTCCAGTGTGCCAGCAGCACCTCTGTTTCCAAGATGGCAGAGGTCTGGAGCACACTGGAGGAGCTCTGGACACCTCCCAGGGGAGGTGCAGGTCAGGGGAGTGGTCACTCCCCTTTCCTTTGTCCAGTTTCGCGCCAGAGCAGGGGCTAAGGGGTCCCTGAACCGGTGTAGACTGGCTTATGCAGAATTGGGCACATCTGTGCCCAAGAAAGCATTTCCAGAGGCTGGGGGAGGCTACTCCTCCCCTGCCTTCACACCATTTTCCAAAGGGAGAGGGTGTCACACCCTCTCTCAGAGGAAGTTCTTTGTTCTGCCATCCTGGGCCAGGCCTGGCTGGACCCCAGGAGGGCAGATGCCTGTCTGAGGGATTGGCAGCAGCAGCAGCTGCATTGAAACCCCAGGAAGGGCAGTTTGGCAGTACCAGGGTCTGTGCTACAGACCACTGGGATCATGGGATTGTGCCAACTATGCCAGGATGGCATAGAGGGGGCAATTCCATGATCATAGACATGTTACATGGCCATATTCGGAGTTACCATTGTGAAGCTACATATAGGTAGTGACCTATATGTAGTGCACGCGTGTAATGGTGTCCCCGCACTCACAAAGTTCAGGGAATTTGCTCTGAACAATGTGGGGGCACCTTGGCTAGTGCCAGGGTGCCCTCACACTAAGTAACTTTGCACCTAACCTTTACCAGGTAAAGGTTAGACATATAGGTGACTTATAAGTTACTTAAGTGCAGTGTAAAATGGCTGTGAAATAACGTGGACGTTATTTCACTCAGGCTGCAGTGACAGGCCTGTGTAAGAATTGTCAGAGCTCCCTATGGGTGGCAAAAGAATTGCTGCATCCCATAGGGATCTCCTGGAACCCCAATACCCTGGATACCTCAGTACCATATACTAGGGAATTATAAGGGTGTTCCAGTAAGCCAATGTAAATTGGTAAAATTGGTCACTAGCCTGTTAGTGACAATTTGAAAGTAATGAGAGAGCATAACCACTGAGGTTCTGGTTAGCAGAGCCTCAGTGAGACAGTTAGGCACCACACAGGGAACATATACATGCACACCTATGAGCACTGGGGCCCTGTGTGACAGGGTCCCAGTGACACATACATATAGGCCACAAACCTATGAGCACTGGGGTCCTGACCAGCAGGATCCCAGTGACACATAACAACCATACTGAAAACATAGTGTTTTCACTATGAGCACTGAGGCCTGGCTATCAGGATCCCAGTGAGACAGTGAAAACAGTGACAAACACCCTGACATACACTCACAAACAGGCCAAAAGTGGGGGTAACAAGGCTAGAAAGAGGCTACCTTCTCACACTGGCTATTTGCAAAATTAACTGATAGGAAGCCTAATAAAAAGCATAAGTGCTCAGAGGCTCTTAGATGTGAGCAAATGCGTAAAAGTACATTCAGGGCAAGGTGCACAAAGGCCTAAAGCCTGAAGCTAATGCGCAAAGTATACGTAACACTTACCACACTACACTTTGACTGGCTGTGGGTGTTGTGAATGCCCTGGCAGCACACTTGCCTCTCAGGACCTGCCCCAAACACTTTTAATTCACATTGCCCTAAATGTACATGTAATGTGGCATATCCTATGCATGTCAATGTTAGGATGTGGTATGGATGTAAACATTGTTGATGCTTGGAGATGATGTTGGGTCATGTGTGTTTAATTGGATTGCCCTGTTTATCATATCAAGGTCCTATTTGGTGGTCAGACTGTGCAGGTGTGTTTCAGTGACCAGTTGCCTGTGTCCCCTCCTCAATGTTGTTGTCTGAGCAGTATGACATTAGTGATGGTGCCTTGTTAGCCAGGCACGTGAGGGACCCTGACATATGCAGCATGTGTGTGTCCTTAGTGCTGTGTGGCTCCTATTGCTGTTTACTTTGGCTGATGTATGTGTCAAGTATGGGCATTGGCATTTGAGTGTACTGGTGCCTTTGTCTTATTTCTATAAATAGTTGCAGATGTCATCCTCACCCCCTAATTTAGGTATGTATGTTCCATGGGGAGGTTCCTGCCATTTGCTAATATAGCTGCACAGAGATGAGAGGCGTTATTGTCAACTGTTGTCGCAGTTACATTGCAGTTGTTGTTTTGGCTAATGGATTACTGATAGGGACCTAGTTGATGTAGGATAGATTTTGACAGACAAGTGCCTGGATGTGAGTTTGACGTAGTGGCCTTCCCACCTGTCGCTGCTTTCCCTTGGCTCTATTGTTGTAATTACAGGATGGCCCCATGGGACTGTTGTTGGTGCTGTATTTTGTCGTGCCCCAGATTCAGTCTGTGCTGGCCATGCCCCCCTACCGTGCCCCTTTACCCATGCCACTTCATATATGTGCTGACTTACATGCATTGTGTAGTAGGTATTCCCCCCTCCGGTAGCATGTATCATTGTTGCATTTTAATTCCCCATGCAACTTACCCTGCATGTGCGTTGTGTCGTGATAGTTTGCGCTGTCCTGTCCTTGAATCCCTGTGACGATCTCCTCAGGGATGACGGCTGCGACCATCTCCTCCATGTGGTCCAGGGCCTCCTGGTGTGCTGGACTCCCCCCTCCAGTCTGCAGTGCTGCCTTCCTGTTCCTGGCCATTTTTTCTTTTGTCCTACATTTGCAGTCATGCCAGCGTTTCTTACACTCTGTGACTGTCCTGCGTTCTTCAGCCACATTGTTGATCTTGTCCACAATTTTTTGCCATATGACCTCTCTCCTACTGATTGGCAATTTAGAGGTGATGAACAATTGGTGCTGGTGTTCCGTCACCTCTTTAACCAGGATTTCCGGCTCCTCTGCACTGAAGCGACACTTTCTTTTTTTTCTGAAAATGTCCTGGTTCCGGTATGGGTCCTCCTGGCTGGTTCCTGGTCTGCTGTCATCTTCCTGGGGTCTGTAGTGGCATCTGGGATCCATTTTGGCTCTCCTCTGCTGAAAGGGGAGTGTTCGCGGGTAAATTTGACGCTATTGCGTAAAAAAACCAGCGCTTTCCGGGTTGCGCTGTCGTAAATCGACCCACAGTGATGTGCGTCGCGTAAACGTTGGTTTTCTTTACGACTTGACGCCGCTGTGTGCGTCACGAAATAATTACTCCCACCTGTTGGTTGCGCCGCCGTGCGTCAAAGTATAAATTTGACGCCCGCACGGCGCATCGAAATGGCGTTAGCCGGCGTTAATATTTTTGGAGCAAAGCTGCGCTGGCGCAGCTTTGCGTCAAAAAGTATAAATATGGCCCTTAGAGTTCTTGATGAACCTACCATCCCTATATATCCCCGCAACCAGAAGAGTCCAGCTGACGTAACGGTATATTGCTGTCAAAAATCTGACATCGCAGGAAAAAGTTACCGAGTAAAACGTGGAGAAAAATTGCTGTTTTTTTCACCTCAATTTCAATATTTTATTATTTCAGCTGTTATTCTCTGTAGGAAAAACTTGTAGGATCTACACAAATGACCCCTTGCTGAATTCAGAATTTTGTCTTCTTTTTAGACATGTTTAGCTTACTGGGATCCAGCATTGGTTTCTCACACATTTTGGTCGCTAACTAGAAGGAAGCTGAAAGCACAAAAAATAGTAAAAATGGGGTATGTCCCAGTAAAATGTCAAAATTGTATTGAAAACTTGGGTTTTCCAATTCAAGTCTGCCTGTTCCTGTAAGCTGGGAAGATGGTGATCTTGCCACCGCAAACCCTTTGTTGGTGCCATTTTCATTGAAAAAACCACGAGCTGTCTTCTGCAGCCCTTTTTTCCCATTTAAAAAAAACAAAAAACAATTTCACTGTATTTTGGCTAATTACCTGGTCTCCTTCAGGGGAACCGACAAAGTCTGGGTACCTCTAGAATCCATAGGATGTTGGAAAAAAAGGACGCAAATTTGGCGTGGGTAGCTTATGTGAACAAAATGTTATGAGGGCCGAAGCGCAAACTGCCCTAAATAGCCAAAAAAAGGCTTGGCACAGGAAGGGGAAAAGGCCTGGCAGCGAAGGGGTTAAAAATTGGCCAAATGGTAACTTTCCCTCTGGGTCCTGGGGTGAAAGCTAGAGTAGTGCAGAAGAGTATTCTTCTCTGTGGGCTTTGTAAAGAGCTCCACCTCTAGATGTCCAGAGTTATCTTTAATGGAAATATCAAGGAAGTCCACTATAGAGTCGCTCACATGTGCTGTAAATTTTAAATTACTGTCTCCCAAATTTAGCCATATTAAAAACTCTTCTCTCGAACCCCCCCCATATAAAGAAAATGTCATCAATGAATCGGTACCAGGAGGGGACATTTTCAAAAAAGGGGGCCAATTCATTATAGATATGTCTCCTCTCAAATTTCCCGACATATAAACAAGCCAGACTCAGGGCACATGTAGCTCCCATACTGGTACCCTTTAGCTGTAAATACATATCATTCTTACACATGCAGTTGACACATTACTAACAACAACCAAGACTCAGCACTTGACAAACGCTCGCCTCTCACGATATGAGCTGACACTGCTGGCACCGCACATAAAGATTAAGAGATGCACCACATTGAATTCCTCCTGCCTGTTGCCTACGGAACAGGATCACGATGAGCCCTCCATAGACAATTCCTCCCATGATTGTATTATGGCAGTCGACAAACACACCAAAGTGAGGCCAGACCTCCGAGACACCCCACTCCCAGAGGCCAAAGGTGATTTGTTTGTTGATGGGTCATGCATTAGGGACCACATAGGGACGCTACAGGCCGCCTATGCTGTGGGAACAGCCAAGAGGTTACTAGGAGGAGGAAGGCTACCCACAATTAAAAGTGCCCAGGCAGCAGAATTGATAGCACTTATCAGAGCATGCAAACTGGCAGCAGGAAGGAGAACGAATATTTACACTGACAGTCAATATGCGTTTGGGGTCACACATGATTTTGTTCGGCTGTGGCAATGAGGGGGTTACTCACCTCAGCAGGCTAACACACACAACATGCCTCATTGATTGTTGCTCTGTTGCGCACAGCCTCCAAGACCTTCAAGACGCCCTGCACCTGGCCGCCCTGGGCCTTGCATCGCGGGAACTGCTGTGTGCCACGGGTCCCCAAACCCTTGTGACCTCAACAGCCCAAGGGGACCCCCAGGCACCACTTTTATTTTGCAAACCAGCTCCTTTTCCAAGTAGCCCATCGAGGTGGCCCTTTGCCTGGGCCAAGAACTTCTCTATCGCTGCTCCTGCCGAAACCGGCAGCTGCCCAAGGCTCTCCAACTGGCACAAGGTGCCCACCGACTACTGTAACCACCCTGCAAAAGAAGAGACTGGTAACCCAACTGTACAATTTTAAATGCATTTTTAAAAGGGACTGTCTACTGATTGCTATGGTGCGTAATTGCGCACAGAAATACAAACCTTGTTAAAACTTTGAAAATTCATAACAAGAAAAGCACTTAACGTATTCTGAAGATTTTGGTCTTAAAAATTATATAAAAATCTGAAGTATTTTCATAAATGCTGGTCTCGAGTTATTCATTGAGTGTGTGTGGTGCATGATTGAAATTGTGAGTACAGCAAATACTTAGCACGACTCCTGGATTAGCCTAACTGCTCACTAGCTACCTTAAAAATTGGAGAATTGGTGGTCTAATTTTTACTCCTGAAAACTAACATGTGGTTGTTCAGACCCTCTTCATATTGTTCTTGGTTTTTGTACACTACATAGAGAGCCAGCCTCCAACTCTATGCCCCCAGTCTTCCCATTTGGGCCACACAGGAATGTGCGGAGTGTACATTCTGTCCGAGACTGGAAAGAAGCAGGTATCACAATATGAGCGGATGTGGTGTCTGACGACGCGTTCTGTGCCTTTGATGGTTTGAGGGCACACTACACAAACTATTACACTTATATTCCGCATTGCGGAGCTCCTTTAATGGGAAACCAGTGAAACTCAGAGACTGGTGGAAATTGGTACTTGAAAGGGACATCACACACAAACACTAGACCCGAGGTTTGCAATCGGTTAAACTGGTGATGTGAAACGCATGGTTCCACCTGATACAGTTTTACTAGCTACATCATGCATATCTTACCCCACCCAATCAGCGTGATGTTCCCGGATGCTCCTTACATCTGACTGAGATCAGGCCCATAGCAAGCAGTATATTTTTAGGGGGGCATGACCCTCAGCTATGGTGAAACATTAAAGCTGTGCTCTATACGTGCCTTTGTTCCCAAATACTCGTTGTACTACTAAGTAATGACCCCCCAGATTATTGCGGTAGAAGTATATTGACAGAAATTGAATGGTAAGTGCATATACAGAAGTATAAATTTATTAAGCCTAACTCCACTTCTACATACCTTAAAAATGTATATATACACACACACACACACACACAGTGGCGGGTGAGAGGGATGTTAGGGGAATAACAATTAAAAAAAAACTCACCTGTCGCTGCCGCCGGCACTGCTTTGGTTCTGGTGCTCCTCTTCCAGGCAGTCACTGGGGCACAAAACACAAGCTCCCCACCCAATCCAGACGCTATTCTCATGCTAATCCGAGCATGAGAGAAGCACTGGGATTTGCCTGAGTGGGTTGGTCTGACGCTCGCTCAGGCACATGGAGGCTGTGCCATTTCTCCACCCGGCTGTGCAATACAGCTGGATTGGAGAAATGTAATTGCGCATGTCGGTTTGGCCATCCTAACACGGGAGGCCAAGCTGACATGCGCACTTACAGTGCCCATCACTCCTCCTCCCTGCCATGGCCTGGCCCTACCCAGCCCTAGATTCCATGGCTCGCTCAGTCAGTAGAAAATACAATGATAATATTGTTTTATTATTTTATTTTTTGCTGAGGAGGGGGACGACGCTCCTCTGTTTTTACAGAGGAGCTGCGACTGCGCACACACACAAACACACACACACATATATTGTAAGTACATATAGCGGGTTATTACAACTTTGGAGGAGGTGTTAATCCACCCCAAAAGTGACGGTAAAGTGACGGATATACCACCAGCTGTATTACGAGTCCATGATATCCTATGGAACTTGTAATATGGCTGGTGGTATATCCGTCACTTTTGGGACGGATTAACACCTCCTCCATAGTTGTAATAACCCCCATAGTGAGGAATCAAAAAGCTATAGTTGCCTGCCGATATTTTGGATTCGATGTTCTGTCCTCAATATTCTCTGCAATTGATATTCTGGTTTCGATATTTCGGGTGGCCACAGCATGATTCTGTGAAGGAAAATGTGAATTTTTTAAGGTACATATTAAAGCACTCTCAATAAATTTTTCACAATTCAACTTTCAATTCTATCAATTAAAAGGGGGTTAAAGTAGAAGGATGTAATGTAAAGTAAGTTGACTCACAGCTTTGTTTGACCCTCAGCTCAGAGCCCTCCCTGTCACACCTCTTACCTGAGGTGGTGAAAGTACAGCCTCCACACTCAAAATGTATCTGCTGGAGGATGGCCTACCTGGGACATTCTGCATGAGGAAGTCATCACACCTGGAAGTCCCGAAAGGATAAACCTCACCTCAAGTAAAGTTAGGAAACTTAATCTGTTTCATAAAGTGGGAAGTTTCCTAATCCTGACACATTTCATGAGTGAAGTTTTAATTTAACTTATCACTAATTTAAAAATTTACCTTTACAGAGAGTTTGCAGGATATTCATCAAGAACATTTTGATAAATTAGTGGGAAACAGTGTATTTTAAACATTTTAGGGATGCAACAATTAGAAAAACTAAATAAAATTTAAATTTCATTTTACAGGAGAAGTGGGGAAGGTCTCACAATTAATTTCACTGTAAGGTTGTGACTCTAGATGGTCAATTACACTTCATCAATAGCACCAATCAAAACTTCATGGATGGCTATGACAATGCCATACACCTCTTATAGTTACAGGCAGATTGTGCGAAAGGTGCTGTACAAAAGGAGACCTTCATTAGACACCGACCAGCAAGACAGGTAGGCATGGTAAAGTATAGGTGATTGTGTGACCCTGGGATGGGTCCATTTGGGGCCTGTGGCCTGACTGAGGTCAGTAGCAGCTGCACTACCTCTAATGCTCTGAGCCATGTTTTCACAGTTTGCATCTAGGATAGTGCTCTGTGATAACCTCTTTCTTTGATGGTGCTTGCATGGTACCTCCCATTTGGATGCCACAGTCCTCCACTTCAAGAATTATGGAAATTCTCTACTCTTTCACATGCAATAGACTCCTTGCATAGGACCCTCAAGGTGGTGCCCTGTATGTGGCTAACCTTGATTGGATGAGCGTGAACATTTATGAGTGATGAATGTAGAAAGCATGGACGCCTGCCATGTGTATTAGAAATGTTAAATATATACTTGCAGATGCATTATTCGGCATTACTACAGGTGCAGATATAAGTCAAGCTTCATGATATGAAACAGTTAAAAACTGTTGTAAATGTGCACTAGAAAGCCAAATATCTTCCTTAATAGAACTTTAACTTCTCAGCATGTAGTCTGTACCTTCCAATGACTACACCAGCAAATGTAGACATTGCTGATATGCAATATAAGAGAAGGCATTCACCCTTATCACCAAGGGCATACAACATCAAATAACAAGGGAATACCATTGTTAAGCAATTTACAAAAAGCAATGTGTATCAAGTAACAATGGTTAGATCTTATTAGGATTTTAAAGACTACTATGCAAGGGTATTATTAGATCTTACACTAAGTTCCCTCTTAGAAAATAAAGTGCAAAACCATGCTTTAACATCACATTGGGCCAAGTGTATTGGCCAAAACATAAGCTATATATTCTACTTGAACTCTCCATTCTCCATTTCTTGAGGCGTACCTAGCTCTCACTTTGCTTCTTTAGGCTCTCTCTTATTTTCTCTATTCACCCCTAATCTCTGCCATGGCTGCCTCTCTAAACCTTTTCCCCACTATCCCTTCCTGTTTGCTGCTGCATCTATCTTCCCATTCCTGTCGCTCCTGCTCTTGGTTGCTTTTTCTATTTACTCTCCTTTCTTTCTATTTCTCTTTCTCTTTTTCTTTCTCTTTCATCTATCTTTTCTTCTATCTTCCTTTGTACTTTTCAATATTTGTATTCTCTCTCTAGCCCTTTTCTCCATTTACCATTTATGGCAACTGAAACTCTCTTGGCTATGCATGGCCATTGGCAGCACCTACCACCTTTCTTTGACCACTGTGCTTTTCACTGCTCCCCAGTCCCAGAAGCCTACCATCTTGGGGGGCCTCCTAGAACTGGAGAAATCCCTATAAACATGAAAAAAAGAAATTATTGCAATGTGGCCATCATATCCCTGCAGCTTTTTGCCAGTTCTAGCTGGACAGGACGTCAGACTGCATGAATTTGGTGGGTTTTATCTGCTTTAGGGAAGGCGACAACCCATTGATGTCTACCACACTAATTTTATACTGTGATGGAATTCAACGGGTAGGCAACACCCAAATCATTTTTGAAAATGAATGGTCTAAAATACCTTTACAATTTAAAACTTGATGACTGCCTTTGTGCAATAAACACATGGATGATAAATAGCCATCTAAAGCTAAATACAGCAAAGACAGAGCTTATACCCTGGGGACAATGACAAAAATACCAGCCTACCTCCATATGGTCTAAGGAACATGAGATCCGTCCAGCAATATCAAGAGAAGCCAAAAACCTAGTGGTAACTGTAGGAGGCTGGACTGGCTTGTAGTGAGTACCAAGGGGTACTTGCACCTTGCACCAGGCCCAGTTATCCCTTATTAGTGTATAGGGTGTCTAGCAGCTTAGGCTGATAGATAATGGTAGCTTAGCAGAGCAGCTTAGGCTGAACTAGGAGACGTGTGAAGCTACTACAGTACCACTTAGTGTCATATGCACAATATCATAAGAAAACACAATACACAGTTATACTAAAAATAAAGGTACTTTATTTTTATGACAATATGCCAAAGTATCTTAGAGTGTACCCTCAGTAAGAGGATAGGAAATATACACAAGATATATATACACAATAGCAAAAATATGCAGTATAGTCTTAGAAAACAGTGCAAACAATGTATAATTACAATAGGATGCAATGGGGAAACATAGGGATAGGGGCAACACAAACCATATACTCCAAAAGTGGAATGTGAACCACGAATGGACCCCAAACCTATGTGACCTTGTAGAGGGTCGCTGGGACTATTAGAAAATAGTGAGAGTTAGAAAAATAACCCTCCCCAAGACCCTGAAAAGTGAGTGCAAAGTGCACCAAAGTTCCCCTAAGGACAAAATAGTCGTGTTAGAGGGAGAATGCAAGGAAAACACAAATCAGCAATGCAACAACGATGGATTCCTGTCTGAAGGTACCTGTGGAACAAGGGGACCAAGTCCAAAAGTCACAAGCAGCTCGGAGATGGGCAGATGCCCAAGAAATGCCAGCGGTTGGTGCAAAGAAGCTCTTACTAGGCTGAAGAACTGTGAATACTGCAGGAACGACAAGGGCTAGAGACTTCCCCTTTGGAGGATGGATCCCCCACGCCTTGGCGAGTCGTGCAGAAGTGTTTTCCCGCCGGATGGACGCCAACAAGCCTTGCTACACGCAAATCGTGCGTTTGGCGTTTTTGGACGCTGCTGGGGCCCAGGAGGGACCAGAAGGTCGCAAATTGGACCTGCAGAGAGAGGGGACGTCGAGCAAGACAAAGGGCCCTCACTGAAGCAGGTAGCACCCGGAGAAGTGCCAGAAACAGGCACTACGAGGATGCGTGAAACGGTGCTCGCCGAAGTTGCACAAAGGAGTCCCACGTCGCCGGAGACCAACTTAGAAAGTCGTGCAATGCAGGTTAGAGTGCCGTGGACCCAGGCTTGGCTGTGCACACAGGATTTCCGCCGGAAGTGCACAGGGGCCGGAGAAGCTTGCAAAGTCGCGGTTCCCAGCAATGCAGCCCAGCGAGGTGAGGCAAGGACTTACCTCCACCAAACTTGGGCTGAAGAGTCACTGGACTGTGGGGGTCACTTGGACGTTGTCGCTGGATTCGAGGGACCTCGCTCGTCGTGCTGAGAGGAGACCCAAGGGACCGGAGATGCAGCTTTTTGGTGCCTGTGGTTGCAGGGGGAAGATTCCGTCGACCCACGGGAGATTTCTTCGGAGCTTCTGGTGCAGAGAGGAGGCAGACTACCCCCACAGCATGCACAAGCAGGAAAACAGTCGAGAAGGCGGCAGGATCAGCGTTACAGAGTTGCAGTAGTCGTCTTTGCTACTATGTTGCAGGTTTGCAGGCTTCCAGCGCGGTCAGCGGTCGATTCCTTATCAGAAGGTGAAGAGGGAGATGCAGAGGAACTCGGCTGAGCTCATGCATTCGTTATCTAAAGTTTCCCCAGAGACAGAGACCCTAAATAGCCAGAAAAGAGGGTTTGGCTACCTAGGAGAGAGGAAAGGCTACTAACACCTGAAGGAGCCTATCACAAGGAGTCTCTGACGTCACCTGGTGGCACTGGCCACTCAGAGCAGTCCAGTGTGCCAGCAGCACCTCTGTTTCCAAGATGGCAGAGGTCTGGAGCACACTGGAGGAGCTCTGGACACCTCCCAGGGGAGGTGCAGGTCAGGGGAGTGGTCACTCCCCTTTCCTTTGTCCAGTTTCGCGCCAGAGCAGGGGCTAAGGGGTCCCTGAACCGGTGTAGACTGGCTTATGCAGAATTGGGCACCTCTGTGCCCAACAAAGCATTTCCAGAGGCTGGGGGAGGCTACTCCTCCCCTGCCTTCACACCATTTTCCAAAGGGAGAGGGTGTCACACCCTCTCTCAGAGGAAGTTCTTTGTTCTGCCATCCTGGGCCAGGCCTGGCTGGACCCCAGGAGGGCAGATGCCTGTCTGAGGGGTTGGCAGCAGCAGCAGCTGCAGTGAAACCCCAGGAAGGGCAGTCTGGCAGTCCCAGGGTCTGTGCTACAGACCACTGGGATCATGGAATTGTACCAACAATGCCAGGATGGCATAGAGGGGGCAATTCCATGATCATAGACATGTTACATGGCCATATTCGGAGTTACCATGGTGAAGCTACATATAGGTAGTGACCTATATGTAGTGCACGCGTGTAATGGTGTCCCCGCACTCACAAAGTTCAGTGAATTGGCTCTGAACAATGTGGGGGCACCTTGGCTAGTGCCAGGGTGCCCTCACACTAAGTAACTTTGCACCTAACCTTTACCAGGTAAAGGTTAGATATATAGGTGACTTATAAGTTACTTAAGTGCAGTGTAAAATGGCTGTGAAATAACGTGGACGTTATTTCACTCAGGCTGCAGTGGCAGGCCTGTGTAAGAATTGTCAGAGCTCCCTATGGGTGGCAAAAGAAATGCTGCAGCCCATAGGGATCTCCTGGAACCCCAATACCCTGGGTACCTCAGTACCATATACTAGGGAATTATAAGGGTGTTCCAGTAAGCCAATGTAAATTGGTAAAATTGGTCACTAGCCTGTTAGTGACAATTTGAAAGTAATGAGAGAGCATAACCACTGAGGTTCTGGTTAGCAGAGCCTCAGTGAGACAGTTAGGCACCACACAGGGAACATATACATGCACACCTATGAGCACTGGGGCCCTGTGTGACAGGGTCCCAGTGACACATACATATAGGCCACAAACCTATGAGCACTGGGGTCCTGACCAGCAGGATCCCAGTGACACATAACAACCATACTGAAAACATAGTGTTTTCACTATGAGCACTGAGGCCTGGCTATCAGGATCCCAGTGAGACAGTGAAAACAGTGACAAACACCCTGACATACACTCACAAACAGGCCAAAAGTGGGGGTAACAAGGCTAGAAAGAGGCTACCTTCTCACACAACCCCCCCCCAAACGAAGGACAATAAGGCTAACCTTGGCCAGTTGAGACTTTATTGTCTAAGTGGTGATAAGTAGAGAGTAGCTCTGCAATAGACTGGTTACTCCCTTTATCATCCACTATATGGTTACTTCCCTGTGGGGATGTAAACCACCCTGTTTGAAGTTTTTTAGCTAACCAACAATGTGAAGATGTATTTTCAGAGTTTCTATCAGTAAGTTTTAGTTTAGAGCAGTGGGAATTATCCACTGAACCTATTTGTAATGATGGAAATGCCAGACAGGGATGCTGTCTCAGTAAAGCCATAGCTGGACAAAAACTTTGTCCATTTGGCTGGAAGAGAGAACAGGGATGCTGTTTCTCTTGAGTTGGAGCAGGGCAGGGATGCTGTCCTATCAGCTCCACACTAGGGCAGGGATGCTGTCCTAAGTGTTGTGAGGCAGTGCAGAGTTTCTGCACTAAAGTTTCTCTGGGAGGGTTGGAGGGATGCTCCATGTTAACTAAAATGGTGCTCTTTTTCTCACCAATGTTAGTTATCCCACAGAGAGGTACTTCCACCTCAGGGAGTACAGTTTTGCCAACTGATGATTCCCTTGGAACAGGTGCCACCCCAGGAGAGGTTTCTCCCACCACAGGAATGGTATCCTGAATGGTAGGGTGGTTAGGGGATACTGTGATACCCTTTTTACCTGTTGATGGAGAGGGATCCTGAGTTTTCAGGCCTTCTCTCCTTTGCTTTTTCATTTCACTTGAAATGAGAGGGAACAATTCCTCAGGGATGCCCAGCATTGCTGCATGGGCATAAAACTCTACATCAGCCCAACCTGAGGCCTCTAGGTCATTACCTAAGAGACAGTCTACAGGTAAGCTAGGTGATACCACCACCTGCTTAGGGCCAGTAACTCCACCCCAACTAAACTGAATTATAGCTAAGGGAAGAAACTTAGTGGAGTTATGGACATCAATAATCTTAGTCTGTTGTCCAATGATGTGTTGATCAGGGTGCACTAGGTTGTCAGTCACCAAAGTGAAACTGGCACCTGTGTCCCTGTAGGCCAAGGCCTCAACACCATTTATTGAAACTGTCTGCCTGTACTTATCCATTGTAAGGGGACAAGCAGCCAGTGTGGCAAGGCCAGTGCCACTAGGTGTGACAGAAACTGTCTTGGGACTGATGACATCAGTTTCCACTATGGACCCATAAGTGAACCCAACTACACCCTTTGCTTGACTGTTGCCAGCAGTCCCACCACTAGTACCACTACTGCTAGGGGCACTAGAGCTTGATGTATTAGTGGTGGTAGGCTCAGGGGGTTTACCTGGACAGGACTTATCCCCTGGCCTATGGCCTCTGTTTTTACACACAAAGCACCAAGGCTTTTTAATGTGTGCAGGTTGGGAAGAAGAGGAAGAATTTGTTTTATCCCCACCCTCTGAAGAGTGTTTAAGATTTGAAGTGGGATCTTTGGTTTTACCCTTATCCCCATGCTTATCTTGAGATTTTTCACCATCTTTCTTCTTATTGCCATCTTTGTCACCCCCTGTATGAACTTTTCTGTTCACCCTTGTTCTGACCCATTTGTCTGCCTTCTTTCCCAATTCTTGGGGAGAGGTCAGATCAGAGTCTACCAGGTACTGGTGCAACAAATCAGACACACAATTATTAAGTATATGCTCTCTCAGGATTGTGTTATACAGGCTTTCATAATCAGTAACTTTACTGCCATGTAACCACCCCTCCAAGGCCTTCACTGCCTGGTCAATGAAATCAACCCAGTCTTGTGAAGACTCCTTTTTGGTCTCTCTGAACTTTATCCTGTACTGTTCAGTGGTTAAGCCATAACCATCCAGGAGTGCATTCTTAAGAACTTGGAAATTATTAGCATCATTTTCTTTTACAGTAAGGAGCCTATCCCTACCTTTTCCAGTAAATGATAGCCATAGGATAGCAGCCCACTGCTTTTGAGGGACATCCTGTACAGCACAGGCCCTCTCAAGTGCAGCAAACCACTTGTTAATGTCATCCCCCTCCTTATAAGGGGGAACTATCTTGTGCAGATTCCTGGAATCATGCTCTTTTGCAGGATGACTATGGGGAATACTGCTGCTGCCACCATGGGTATCTAAACCCAACTTCTGTCTTTCCCTCTCTATTTCTAAAGACTGTCTATCCAAATCCAGCTGTTGCTTCTTGAGCTTCAGTCTGGTTTGTTCCACTCTCAATCTATTGAGCTCCCTTTCTAACAATCTGTCATCAGGGTGGGTGGGAGGGACATTTCTAGATACAGAGGTATGATGGGAATGAACAGAAGGAGACCTGTCCCTTACAGAGGGCACCCTAACAGCTTGGCTACCAGTATAATGTGAGAGCACACCATCAGTATGGTGTGATTCAACCTCTGTACCAACTATGCTAGACTGTCTAGTAATGGGCAGGCTGAGAAGTTTCTTTCCTGAACCTTTTCCTGGGGGAGTCCCTGGATCAGATTGAGAACCATTAGCTACTTTTTCTACAGATTGGGCACTTATGGCCTTATCCTGTACTCTAAGCATATTAATTAACAGTTCTAAAGAAGGATTCTTCCCTACACTCAAACCTCTCTCTATGCAGAGACTCCTTGCTCCTTTCCAGCTAAGGTGATCATATGCAAGTTTGGACAGTTCAACTTTTTGGCCTGTGCCAGACATTTTTAGAGAGAGTTAAAGTGATAGATAAAGAGAAAAAAGTTTTCAGAACTTTTTGGAAAGACAGAAAAAACTTTTTAAACTTTTAAGAACTTTTTGAAAGTTTAGTAGTACTTTTCAGCACTTAGAAAAGAGTGAAAAGAGGAAATGCAAAACTTTTTGGCTATGTGTATATACACTGACCTTGTTTTGTATATTTTTCTCTTATGAAAAGTACAATGACAAGAGTGGTAAGTAGTCTCAAGCACTTATCCCACCACTGCACAACCAATGTAGGAGGCTGGACTGGCTTGTAGTGAGTACCAAGGGGTACTTGCACCTTGCACCAGGCCCAGTTATCCCTTATTAGTGTATAGGGTGTCTAGCAGCTTAGGCTGATAGATAATGGTAGCTTAGCAGAGCAGCTTAGGCTGAACTAGGAGACGTGTGAAGCTACTACAGTACCACTTAGTGTCATATGCACAATATCATAAGAAAACACAATACACAGTTATACTAAAAATAAAGGTACTTTATTTTTATGACAATATGCCAAAGTATCTTAGAGTGTACCCTCAGTAAGAGGATAGGAAATATACACAAGATATATATACACAATAGCAAAAATATGCAGTATAGTCTTAGAAAACAGTGCAAACAATGTATAATTACAATAGGATGCAATGGGGAAACATAGGGATAGGGGCAACACAAACCATATACTCCAAAAGTGGAATGTGAACCACGAATGGACCCCAAACCTATGTGACCTTGTAGAGGGTCGCTGGGACTATTAGAAAATAGTGAGAGTTAGAAAAATAACCCTCCCCAAGACCCTGAAAAGTGAGTGCAAAGTGCACCAAAGTTCCCCTAAGGACAAAATAGTCGTGTTAGAGGGAGAATGCAAGGAAAACACAAATCAGCAATGCAACAACGATGGATTCCTGTCTGAAGGTACCTGTGGAACAAGGGGACCAAGTCCAAAAGTCACAAGCAGCTCGGAGATGGGCAGATGCCCAAGAAATGCCAGCGGTTGGTGCAAAGAAGCTCTTACTAGGCTGAAGAACTGTGAATACTGCAGGAACGACAAGGGCTAGAGACTTCCCCTTTGGAGGATGGATCCCCCACGCCTTGGCGAGTCGTGCAGAAGTGTTTTCCCGCCGGATGGACGCCAACAAGCCTTGCTACACGCAAATCGTGCGTTTGGCGTTTTTGGACGCTGCTGGGGCCCAGGAGGGACCAGAAGGTCGCAAATTGGACCTGCAGAGAGAGGGGACGTCGAGCAAGACAAAGGGCCCTCACTGAAGCAGGTAGCACCCGGAGAAGTGCCAGAAACAGGCACTACGAGGATGCGTGAAACGGTGCTCGCCGAAGTTGCACAAAGGAGTCCCACGTCGCCGGAGACCAACTTAGAAAGTCGTGCAATGCAGGTTAGAGTGCCGTGGACCCAGGCTTGGCTGTGCACACAGGATTTCCGCCGGAAGTGCACAGGGGCCGGAGAAGCTTGCAAAGTCGCGGTTCCCAGCAATGCAGCCCAGCGAGGTGAGGCAAGGACTTACCTCCACCAAACTTGGGCTGAAGAGTCACTGGACTGTGGGGGTCACTTGGACGTTGTCGCTGGATTCGAGGGACCTCGCTCGTCGTGCTGAGAGGAGACCCAAGGGACCGGAGATGCAGCTTTTTGGTGCCTGTGGTTGCAGGGGGAAGATTCCGTCGACCCACGGGAGATTTCTTCGGAGCTTCTGGTGCAGAGAGGAGGCAGACTACCCCCACAGCATGCACAAGCAGGAAAACAGTCGAGAAGGCGGCAGGATCAGCGTTACAGAGTTGCAGTAGTCGTCTTTGCTACTATGTTGCAGGTTTGCAGGCTTCCAGCGCGGTCAGCGGTCGATTCCTTATCAGAAGGTGAAGAGGGAGATGCAGAGGAACTCGGCTGAGCTCATGCATTCGTTATCTAAAGTTTCCCCAGAGACAGAGACCCTAAATAGCCAGAAAAGAGGGTTTGGCTACCTAGGAGAGAGGAAAGGCTACTAACACCTGAAGGAGCCTATCACAAGGAGTCTCTGACGTCACCTGGTGGCACTGGCCACTCAGAGCAGTCCAGTGTGCCAGCAGCACCTCTGTTTCCAAGATGGCAGAGGTCTGGAGCACACTGGAGGAGCTCTGGACACCTCCCAGGGGAGGTGCAGGTCAGGGGAGTGGTCACTCCCCTTTCCTTTGTCCAGTTTCGCGCCAGAGCAGGGGCTAAGGGGTCCCTGAACCGGTGTAGACTGGCTTATGCAGAATTGGGCACCTCTGTGCCCAACAAAGCATTTCCAGAGGCTGGGGGAGGCTACTCCTCCCCTGCCTTCACACCATTTTCCAAAGGGAGAGGGTGTCACACCCTCTCTCAGAGGAAGTTCTTTGTTCTGCCATCCTGGGCCAGGCCTGGCTGGACCCCAGGAGGGCAGATGCCTGTCTGAGGGGTTGGCAGCAGCAGCAGCTGCAGTGAAACCCCAGGAAGGGCAGTCTGGCAGTCCCAGGGTCTGTGCTACAGACCACTGGGATCATGGAATTGTACCAACAATGCCAGGATGGCATAGAGGGGGCAATTCCATGATCATAGACATGTTACATGGCCATATTCGGAGTTACCATGGTGAAGCTACATATAGGTAGTGACCTATATGTAGTGCACGCGTGTAATGGTGTCCCCGCACTCACAAAGTTCAGTGAATTGGCTCTGAACAATGTGGGGGCACCTTGGCTAGTGCCAGGGTGCCCTCACACTAAGTAACTTTGCACCTAACCTTTACCAGGTAAAGGTTAGATATATAGGTGACTTATAAGTTACTTAAGTGCAGTGTAAAATGGCTGTGAAATAACGTGGACGTTATTTCACTCAGGCTGCAGTGGCAGGCCTGTGTAAGAATTGTCAGAGCTCCCTATGGGTGGCAAAAGAAATGCTGCAGCCCATAGGGATCTCCTGGAACCCCAATACCCTGGGTACCTCAGTACCATATACTAGGGAATTATAAGGGTGTTCCAGTAAGCCAATGTAAATTGGTAAAATTGGTCACTAGCCTGTTAGTGACAATTTGAAAGTAATGAGAGAGCATAACCACTGAGGTTCTGGTTAGCAGAGCCTCAGTGAGACAGTTAGGCACCACACAGGGAACATATACATGCACACCTATGAGCACTGGGGCCCTGTGTGACAGGGTCCCAGTGACACATACATATAGGCCACAAACCTATGAGCACTGGGGTCCTGACCAGCAGGATCCCAGTGACACATAACAACCATACTGAAAACATAGTGTTTTCACTATGAGCACTGAGGCCTGGCTATCAGGATCCCAGTGAGACAGTGAAAACAGTGACAAACACCCTGACATACACTCACAAACAGGCCAAAAGTGGGGGTAACAAGGCTAGAAAGAGGCTACCTTCTCACAGTAACCATGGAATCAGACCTATATTTGATAACACGTTAGGAATATAAAACAGAACAGCTTCTACACAATTAAAACGCTACATTGCACCCTCCCATATCTTGGATACCAACAGAAGCTGCAAGCTATCCTCACACTCATAAAAGGTTGACTATGCCGACAGAGCAAACCTTGGCACACCAGCATTCCTATTATGCAAGCTATAACTTATCCAAAATACTGCTGCAAGATTTCTTCTCTACCTTCGCCTAAGAGAACTCTAGTCTTTAATTACTCCTCTGGCTACCTATAGCAAGAAGAACAATGTTCAAGGCACTTAACATTGTTCACAGAGCCTCCAAGGTAAAAGACCGCTATACCTATCAGCTAAAATCAAGCAATAAAAACAAATCAGGAAACTGACCTCCAGACTTCCATCATTTATCATATACCATTTTACCACAAGAAATACGTAGGAGGCACTGCTTTCTCAGTACAAGCTGCCCAGCTCTGGAACACACTACTAGCCAGCATTCAAAGCATTCAGGAGCCAATACACTTTAGAAGGCAGTTGAAAACATGTCTATATCCAAGAGGACTATACCGCCAAACATCCCGACAACAGAACCTTTAAAGACAGTCTCAGACCCCAGCTCAAACTTTAGACTATAATCCACACTTTGGAAACAGCCTAACATGCAAACTTCTTCTGATAAGCTTGTAAGTTAATGAGAGTGGACCCATGCTTCGTTGGGTATTATATTGTTATGTAAGTTCCTACATGGAGCCAAGATGGCGACTGGGAAGGACGCTTGATTAAGTGCTCCTCTCGGGCTCGCCACGAAAAAATTTGCGGGGCGCTCCTGGGGCGCCGCTGCCACATCCCTGCGGCGGGATCCGCTTCTGTGGCCGCTCTCCACTTGCTGGCGGCTCCAGGTGCGTTCGGGCGGCCGGGCGGGGGTGCTGCCGCGTAGCGGACCGGAGCAGAGAGCTGCGGCCGCCATCTTGTCGGCCGCGCCGGGCTGGTCGCGGCCCCGGAATCTGGAAGAGAGGTGGGTGCGCAGAGCCGGGAGCGACCCACCTCGCGAGGGCGTTAAGCCCATATTCTGTTTCGGTTCCGCCCTGGGCGGCCCCCCCCTCCTCGCCAGGATATCGGACATCGGGGCTCTCCCCCCCCCTCCGCTGGGCGTGGGGAGTTCCGAGGCACAGCGGTGAGCCGCGGCTGTGAACGAGCGAGGAGACGCACTTCCCCCCCCGCAAAAGGCCTTGCGGGACCCGCTCCCTGGACCCCCCCGGATGCTTCACAAGGCTGTGGAGCCTGCCGGGCGGCTGTGAGCTTGGCCACAGCGGTCGCGCTTTCTCCAGGAGGCTGCTGGCGGTGTCTTCCCCTGAGGTGGGGTTTCGCACCAGATTGGAGGTACTGACAGTGAGACGGGTGCACGGCGAGGGGAACTGGGGGTCATTGCCTTTGCCCTGTGCCGACTACCCCCTCCCGCCCACAAGGGGGGATGAAGGACGGTTGACGAATCCTTACGTGGGCCACTGGGGGTGCCTCCTTCATCTCATGTCTGATGGCGCGGTGCGCCCGCCCCGGGAGCCGTCTCTGAGCCTGTAGCTGGATATCGAGGCCACCGCAGACGTGGACCGCGCAGGGTCAGTCAGGATCAAGCTAAGCCATATCCTCTGTTAAATGGTGCTGACCTGCACCACAGGGTGGAATAGCGCTTAAAGAACTGTGCGGGCCCGTAATACACTAAGCTCGGGAACGCCACTCCCCTACTCCACACCGAAAGAGGACCTAGAGCCTGGAGCTGGCTGCCGACCGGGGGCTTGTGACACGTGTGTGGAACTAGCGACGGGAGGTACTGGTTCGCCTGAATAAGATCTCGCTTAGAGGACCATCAGCAGGGCCGAAGCCTCAAACACTGAAGTCTGCACTGGCGTGGCCCTGCTGGGAATTGTATGCCCTCCTCGCTTGCAGGGCCCAGAGAACGCAGGTGTGCACGTGATTTTAGGAGGAATCAGACCGCAACAGATAAGTCAAAATGGCCGGAAGGCCCAAATCAGCTAAAAACCAGGATCGGAGCACGCAAGGCCAGGCACCCGGAGATCAGCAGCATACGCCCTCTCTGCAGTCATTGGAGTCCACGCTCATGTCCCATTCCTCACAATTCGAGAAAGTTCTGCAAGCGATCATGGACACTAAAACCTCACTGGAAACCAGGATAGACACAGTATTGCAAGATCTGAACATCCTCAGAGTAGACCATGGCAAACTATCTGATAAAATGAAGACAACGGAGGCGGCGCTAAGTGAACTGGCCCCCACGGTAGCGG
Organism: Pleurodeles waltl; assembly: GCF_031143425.1. Classification (NCBI taxonomy): domain Eukaryota; kingdom Metazoa; phylum Chordata; class Amphibia; order Caudata; family Salamandridae; genus Pleurodeles; species Pleurodeles waltl. The sequence continues at coordinate 207,398,735 of NC_090441.1, forward strand.
ATAACCAAAAACAAATTCTCCGCCTAGATGCAGAAGTTAAGTCACTGCTGAGAAGAGCAGAGGAGGCGGAGGGCAGATCCCGCCGCAACAACATACGGTTTCTCGGTTTTCCTGAAAAATCTCTGGATCAAACCTCAGAGCTCCTGTTGGAACACTGGTTAATTAAAGAGGTCTTGAATGGAACTCCATCCAAATTCTTCTCAGTGGAAAGAGCATACAGAATCCCCGGACGCCCCCCGGCACCGGGCCAACCTCCGAGACCACTGATAGCTAGGTTCCTAAACTTCAGGGACCGGGATACCATACTCCAACAGTTCCGCAGCAAAGGCCCATACAGGTATGAGGATTCGACTGTTCATGCTTATCCAGACTTCACTCAGGATGTGCAAAGACAACGCAATTCCTTCACCCAAGTCAAACAACGCCTCCGGGAGTATGACATAAAATATGCATTAATGTTCCCCGCTAAACTTCGCGTAATAACAGATGAACGCACCCATGTGTTCACCTCTCTGGAAGATGCCTGGACGTGGATGCATGCCAAAGGCTTCGCCCAACCACACGAGGCAGCCGGTGCTGACGAGAACTGGTCAACGACGAAAGCTAGGAAACGATCTAAGAGGCACGCCAGGGGTCAACCCACGGAGGAACAGGCTGCAGAGGAGAGAGCCAGGGCCCTTAAAGAAACTCCCCTACTAACTCAGAACTCCTTTGAGAAGGTTAGGTCCCATCCAGTGGAGGGCTCGGACTCGGACTCGATCAGCTCGGACTCTACATTAACGGAGGCATTGAGAGGCCCGGAGCTCACCCCCAGGTCCGCAGACGCACTCTGAACAAAAACCACTGAACTATACCCCTGGGGGGGGTCCAGCCGCCACAGCCGGAGCACAGAACTGAACTTTGCTACTTCCTCCTGAAATAGGTGATCATATCACCTGAACTTCTGTATCCTTATACGTTTGCTCCTGGAGATAACTCCTTTATTCATATTGTGCGCAGCTGGTGGCGCAGAGCGGGGGGGGTGGGCGGAGGGCCTTGCCCTGGGAGCGCCCCAAGCTAATTGCGGACCGTGTCTGCAGAAGGAAGCGAGCCCCTAAAATGAGCCGCATCTGGATAGTATTATTGCTCCCCCGCAGATATCCATACGGATACACCTTAGCCCGCACCCACTATGGGTGTGTGGCCTGTTGCAAGTTCACAGTTGGGGTTGGGATCCAGTTGGGGAGGGTAAGAGGGTAACTATTAGTTCGTGCACTACCGGTCTGCTCACAACACTGGACAAATGCCCGGCGGTGTGGGGCCCGCCCGCGGGGGCGACGGGGGCGGTGGGGACCCAATGGAGCTTCCCAGGTTCCGGGGAGCAAGACATACATTCACAAATTGAATATGGCCCAATTCACAACCCATAGCACATACAAATATGACATAATTACCTGGAACGTCAGCGGACTGGGGACCCCGGGCAAGAGGGCCAGGGTGCACACACGACTCAAACGCCATGGCACACATATTGCAATCCTACAAGAGACTCACTTGCGGGACCCAGACCTGCAGGATCTACGTAGTAAATGGGGAGGTCAGATTGTGGGCACATCCTATTCATCCTTCGCGAGGGAGGTACTTATATGGATAGCAGGAAGTGTCCCCTTCACTCAAACATCGCACAAGATAGATCATGAGGGCAGGTATGTGGTGGTGGAGGGTAAGCTGGACGGCAAACAATTGTCAATTATAGGGGTATACGCTCCCAACAGCGCACTGCCTGAGTTCCTGAGTACACTCACTCCAGCGCTATTAACGAACCCCGAAGCACCCGCCATATGGGGAGGAGACTTTAATTGCACGCCAGATCCAGCATTGGACAGGTCAAATTCCCCCACACATTCAATAGTCATTAGACACCTCAGCCGCCCATTATCGACATGGGCTAGTAACATGAGCCTTCATGACATATGGCGCATGAAACACCCACGACACAGGGAGTATTCATTTTACTCAGCACCACATAAGGTAAACACTAGGATAGACTTGATGTGGGGCACTCAGGAGATCTGCACAGGGATCAGCGGAACAGAATATCTAGCCAAAACACTATCAGATCACTCACCGCTTAATATAGCCTTGGACTGGGGCAGGAAGCGCCAGGCTATTCCAACATGGAGGCTACAAACGGAAGCATTACATGACCCTGCATTCACAGACTCACTGAGAAAAGCGCTAAAACAGTACTGGGAACTAAACACCGGCACCACAAAATCAAGAGCAATGGAGTGGGACGCACACAAAGTGGTGATTCGTGCACATTGTATTTCCACTACATGGGGGGTGAGGCGCACACTTCACGCAGAGGTTAGCAAGCTGGAGAAGAAACTAAGAGTACTAGAAAACGCGGTTGCTCGCAATGAAACGCCATACACGGCTCTGAAGGAAACGCGCGCGGAACATGCAAAGGCTGATGCCACATTACGCCTCCACGACCACAAACACCACGTGGCTAGGCTACAGTCGGAAGGCGACAGATCTGGTAGGTTGCTCGCGTGGCTGCTGCGGGAGGACCGGCGGTGCCCTCCAATAGGGGCAATAGGAACAGGCGCAGGCGCAACAGCTACTACGCAGGTCAATATAAATGATGCGTTTAGGGAATATTATACACAATTATACACCAAAAGCACATCATGCACCATCCAACAGCTTGTGTCCTTTCTAGCAGACTCTCCTCTGCCCCAACTGATGCACGTCGACAGAGAGACACTAGAAGCCCCCATCACATTAGGGGAACTTAATAAGGCCCTCGAACAACTACCTAGGAACAAAGCCCCAGGTACAGACAGCCTGCCATCAGAATACTACTCCACTTTTGCGACACACCTTAACACACATCTCCAAAAAACGTTCGAAGAAACAGGGATCAACGGTATCCTTCCCCCCTCAATGAGAGAGGCAATGATAGTGGTCCTTCCAAAGCAGGGGCGTGACCCCACTGACGTCAGGTCTTACAGACCTCTCTCACTATTGAACCTAGACTGTAAGATACTTGGCAAAATCCTGGCTAATAGACTAGCTCCCTACATGCATATCCTGGTACATGATGACCAAAATGGATTAATCCCGAAACGTAACACCTTCCTAAATATTTGGAGGCTGCTCAGTGTGATGGGAGATACCTCCCCGACCGCACTCGAGGAAGTGGTGATATCGCTGGACATAGAAAAAGCGTTTGATACATTAGAATGGGACTTCCTGTTCGCCACCATGCAGTTATTGGGTATTGGTCCAAAATTCATAAACTGGGTACGTATTCTGTACACTGCCCCACAGGCTAGGGTGAAGACGGGAGGAGTAATATCAGAAACCTTTCCGATTAGCAGGGGAACAAGACAGGGCTGCCCCCTCTCCCCCCTCCTGTTTGCTTTAGCGATGGAACCACTAGCTGTACGCGTCCGGGCCAAAAAAGAAGAATGGGGGGTGTCAAGGAACGGTACTCTCCACTCCATATCATTATACGCAGATGATGCCTTGATATACATACGCAGAGTGGAGGATTTGCTGGCCCCAGGGATGTCGCTACTGTCCGAGTTCGGAAGGGTATCTGGTCTAATGGTTAACTGGGGGAAATCCTGTATATTCCCACTAACCAGCTGGCCCCCTGCGAGGCAAGAGAGCGCCCCATCAGGCCACCTAAAATGGTGCTTCGACACATTTAAATACCTAGGGATCAACGTCTACCACAAGGCGGAAGATCTAAGGGATGGAAATCTGGGGAAAGCGGTGTCCTCTGTTAAGAGCTCAATACGCTTCTGGAATAAACTACCACTCTCACCACTGGGTAAAGTAGCTATAGCAAACATGCTGATATTACCTAGACTGTTGTATTATTTTGCGGCCCTGCCAATCAATATCCCCAAAAGCGTTTTCGTTGGCTTGAACTCCATCCTACTACAGCTGGTGTGGGGTGAGGGCAGAAGGCGGATTGCACTTACCACGCTGCATCATCCGGTAGCAATGGGTGGACTGGGCGCCCCAAACTTTGAGCTCTATTCTGCGGCTGCACAGCTGCAGTGGATCTTAAATTGGCTCCATAGACCCAGCTCGGCAGAAACCATATGGCTGCAATCCCGACTCCAGGGCGCTCCCGCACTAGGGTGGTTGCTGGACAAGCAGACTAAAAGCACATGCACAAATCCATTGATGATAGTGGCACACACATATTGGAAGAAGTATATCCAAAAGGGAATTAAAAGGCTACCCTACTCACCACTTCTCCCATTGGATCGGCTCCCCGGGTGGGTGGAAGCTGGCTCATATTCACCTACAACTTGGGCAGACGCGGGTATAAGCACAGTAGGAGACTGTTTCGAGGAAGGGAAATTAATGACTTTCGAAGCTATACAGGCACTCACAGAGATCAATCCGGGGCAATTCCTGGCATACCACGCGATATGCCATGCAATCAGGAAAACGTGGGCATCTGGCGACGCAGAGCCTGATATCTCAGTCACCCTGCACCACATGCTGAACTGGGATCCCCAAGGAAAAGCAGTCTCAAACCTCTATAAACTTCTGAACAGACCCCCGGAAGACAACCTGCAGAAAGCTAGGGAGAGGTGGAATACCGTATTGCCCACTCCGATCTCAGAGACAGAATGGCCAAAAGCTCTGTGCCACACACGCGAGGTCTCAAGAAACCCCAGATTCAGATACACACAGTTCTATTATCTACATCAAACATACCTGGCGCCGGCCAGGATTAAGCGCATGTTCCCCGGATCGGACCCAGCCTGTCCCAGATGCAAAATACCAGCAGCACAGTTCTATCACATGGTCTGGGAGTGCCCGCGGTTGGGGGGGGGGGGTGTAGTGGTCACAGCCGTAGCGGAAATCACGGGGCTCAACCTGGATACGAATCCCAAATCCTGTCTACTCGGACTAAGGACAAGGACGAAAAGAAATAAACACTTGCACAGGTTTGTGGATCTAGCGTATGTAATGTACAAAAGACTGATAGCAATGAACTGGAAGGCTCGCAACACACCTGACTTAAAAGTCTGGCTCGCCCTCACGTTACACTGGGCTCGCGCTGAGCATCAGGTATTAACAAATTTAGCTCGTAGGGGACTGCGACAGGCGGGCTGCGAGACCTGGGGCGTCTTAGTGTCCAGGCTAGAAGCCAAAAACGATGAAAGACCCCCCTGAATCGCAGACGGCTGCACCCACCTGGAAGGCTGCGGGTCCACCCCCGGCAGAAAGTCATCACCACATCTGGGGAAGCATATATATCCATCATTAATGCCTCGCCAACATGGATAACACAGCAGCCCCCCCCTCCCAATGCATGCATGCCACAGCACTAAGAAGCCTGCACACTCAACCAATAGTCACCAGCGCTACGCTCCACTGCGCCATTCCCCTCCCCCTTGCCCCCCCTCCCCCCTCCCTACGCTCTTCTGTCCCCCCGCCCACGCCCGTGTGGCGACGCGGGCCCCTGTCACCAGTGGCAATAGAACCACATTGCAATTGTACACCTCGTCCTATGCGGCGGCAACTTCGGAAGTGTTGGGCAGAATAAACATACCGGGTAGTGCACACAAGTTCTTAGGAGTTTTGTTATATATATTGTTCTTAATACGGGAAAGCCAGACAGCAAACTGTAACCAATGACAAATCGTTATTAATGGCTGTATATGCAAGAAATGTATGGCTTTTGTTTTGAAAAATCAATAAAAATATATTTAAAAAAAAAAAAATGTAAGTTCCTACATAACATATCTGGCACACACTAATGTTAATACCATAACTCTCACCGGACCGCAGCCAACTGTAATTAACAGCTATTACATTCAGTTAAGGCATATGTGCAATGAGGGTTGTCCATCACCAGCACTGTGCAGCCAATGAACCAGCCATCACCAAATGAACAGGCATGGAATAACTGAAGAGATCTGTCATCCACTGCTGGTCACTCGCCGGACTTTAATCTAGTCCATGATTGCAGGTCCCAAAAATCTATACACTATGGCTGCTTCTTTTCAATCAATCAATCAATCAATCAGGGATTTGTAGAGCACGGCACTGTCACACTTATGGGTCTCTGGGCGCTGGGGAAGCTGAGACTCTATCGAAGTGCAATGTCTTGTGCTGTTTCCTGAATACTACCAGGGAGGGGGCTGTCCTGAAGTTAGGGGTAGGCTGTTCCAGGATTTGGCAGCGACGTGGGAGAAGGAGTGGCCACCTCTGTGGGAGCAATGGATGCGGGGACGTGTGAGGTGGAGGGAGATGGAGCGAAGCTGTCTTGGGGGATTGTAGCTTTTCTGTCTGTAGTTGATGTACATCGGTCCTTGATTGTGTAGCGCTTTGCAGGAGAGTATAGTGATGCTGTGGGATCTGATGATGTTGGCAAGGGGAGTCATGTAGATGTTGAAGAGGGTAGGGTTGAGGGAGGATCCCAGGGGTACGCTGCAGGTGATGGTTTTGGGTGTGGTGGTGAAGGGTGGAGGCGGATGCTTTGCGTGCGACCAATGTAGTGAAGTCTCTTGAGGAGCATGAGGTGGGAAACTGTCGAAGGCCGTGCAGAGCAAGATTTTAAACAAAAAATATTTTTTTTTTCTAGATCAAACAGATCAAAATTACTAAAAATGCTGCAGCATGGAAGGTTCTTTGCAAAGGTGACGGGTCACTTTTCAGTTACCTATAGCTGTATTTGGATGTGGAATTGGTACTAATATAGTGAAACCTTTGCCCATACAGTGCTAACATGCAAAAAATACAAAATAATGAGTGATACTATTACAAAATGAGCTGCATTAACCAACGTAATTGATGTTTTCTTGCCACATAATTTAGTCAACTTTGCTGCGTGAACTAGGCCTTCCTTGCTGCCTAATTTCTGTGGCCCTGTCTCTCCCATATAGACTTTCACATAAATCTCTTTACAAAATGCTCTTACTTGTGTTTACAGAATTAGAAAAGTAAACAATATCTCCATATTAGAAGAATAGGCAGGAATTTGTCAGAAGATATAGCCTGACATTTAAATTGTCTTGGAATATGCAGCAAATACAACAAGCAAAAAACAACACTTAAAGGCATTTTTATTGCTCATTCACTATCAGAACTCCAGCACATTTATTCTGTGCCAGGATCCTAGGTTGTTTGAAGGGGCCAAAGATTATTATGGGCTGACTCGGCTCTCAAAGGCCCCCCCAGTGGCTTCCGGCCCTGATTAGGGGTAAAACTCCCTGTGGCAGGCAACAGTTCATAACTATATAGGGTCTCAGCTCCAGCTTTGTTACTTAGGGGCATATTTATACTCTGTTTGCGCCGAATATGCATCATTTTTTTACGCAAATTCGGCACAAACTTAACTCCATATTTATATTCTGACGCTAGACCCATCTAGCGTCAAAATATAGGAGTTAACGTCATTTTTTGGATGCGTGAACCCACCTTGCGCCAATGAGATGCAAGGTAGGTGTTCCTGTCCAAAAAATGACTCAAAGCCCTTATTTATCCACCTGTGCAAAAAAGGTGCATGGGTGGGAGGCGGGCCTAAATAATTGCGTTAAGCATGCTTAGTGCCATTATTTAACGCCTGGGTCAGACCAGGCGTTATGGGACCTGTGGACCCATTTCCATGGTCAAACACCCTGGAATGGGCCCACAGGTGCCCACCCCAAGCCCTAGGAACACCCCCACCCACACCAGAGGGAAACCAGAGGATGGGGGACCCCATCCCAGGTAAATAGGGTAAGTATAGGTAAGTATTTCTTTTAAAAGATTTTAAGTGCCATTGGAGGCCCTGAAATGGGCCCCCCTGCATGGCACTGGGTGCAATGGCTGTGCCAAGGGGACACTGGACCCCTGTGCTGGCCATCGGGGCGGTGGACATGAATCCTGTCTTTTATAAGACAGAAGTCATGTGGTATGGATGGTTTTACGTCAGGAAACGATGCTAGGCTGGTTAACTGCATTTTTCTTTGCCTCTAACCAGCCTAGCATCATTTAATGAGGCAGAACCCCCTTCCCCGTACCGCCACCCCCACCCAGCTAATGTAATTTTTCTAGATGTTAGCCCACCCTTAGCGCCGGGTTGTGGGATTCCTTAAATTTGGCACCCGGTTGGCGCTTTGGAATGACGCAAGCCGGTGCTATACTTTTTGCCACAAAACTGCATTTGCACAGTTTTGCGGCAAAAGTATAAATATGGGCCTTAGTTCCTTTGCCTTCCTTGCTTTCCTCCCCCTGTTTCCCCTCACATATCATTGCCTAGTGCCCTTGTTTGTCTTGTTCCTATATGTCTTGGCCTGTCGCTGGTTGGGTCCATCCTGCTGCTGTCCTGTGGCTTCTAACTCTTGGTCATCTTGTCAGGTATCCTGGTTGACAACTGATTGTAGGAAAGTACCCTCTTTTTGTCATGTTACCCCCAATTTCTGCCTGATATCAGTGTGTTTTGACTGTGTCACTGGGATCCTGCTAGCCAGGACCCCAGTGCTTATGGTCTCTCTCCTCTCAAATTGATCACTACATACTGCCAACCCAGTATTTCATACCAAATTGGCATACTGGTCACCCCTTATAGGTCCCTAGTATATGGTACTTAGGAACCCAGTGCATTGGGGTTCAAGGGGATCTTTATGGGCTGGAGCATTACTTTTGCCACCCATAGGGAGCCCATGCAAAGGCTTCTGCAGGACTGCCATTGCAGCCTGCGTGAAATGGTGCATGTACCATTTCTCAAACATTTACAATGCACTAGGTCACTTATAAGTCACCCATATGTCAGGCCTTCCAACCTTGAAGGCTAGGTGCAAAGTACCTGTGTGTGAGGGCACCCCTGCACTGGCAGAGGTGCCCTCACGTCATCCGGGACCATTTTCCCAGACTTCGTCAGTGCCATTTTACGCGTGCACTGGACATAGGTCAATACCTATGTCCAGCTGCACAATGGTAACTCTGAATATGGCCATGTGAGGTGTCTCACATCTCGGAATTGTACCCCAATACTGATTCCAGTATTGGTTGTACAATCTCATGCACTCTGGAGGCTCCACAGTGGACCCCCAGTACTGCCATCCCAGCCTTCTGATTTTTTCCAGGCAGCCCCAGCTGCTGCCACCTCACAGACAGGTTTCTTCCCTCCTGTTGCTTGAGCAGCTCAAGCCCAGGAAGGCAGAACAAAGGATTTCCTTTGGGAGATGGGTGTTACACCCTCTCCCTTTGGAAATCGGTGTTACCGGCATGGGTGGGGTAGGCTCCTAGAGCCTCTGGAAATGCTTTGAAGGGCACAGATGGTGCCCTCCTTGCATAATCCAGTCTACACCAGTTCAGGAACCCCCAGTCCCTGCTCTGGCACAAAACTGGACAAAGGAAAGGGAAGTGACCACTCCCCTGTCCATCACTACCCCAGGGGTGGTGCCGAGAGCTCCTCCAGAGTGTCCCTGGGATTTGCCATCTTGGATTCAAAGGTGGCAGGGCACTCTGGGAGCATCTGAGTGGCCAGGGCCAGCAGGTGACATCAGAGCCCTCCCCCTATAGGTGCTTACCTGGTTAGGTGACCAATCCCCCTTTCAGGGCTATTTAGGGTCTCTCCTCTGCGTGTTTCTTCAGATTTGGATTGCAAGACTCCAGCAGAAATCCTCTGCATCCATTACTTCATCTTCTACCGACAGAACCGCAGCTGAACCCTCCAGGAACTCTACAAACTGCAACAAAGTAGCCAGGACGACTTCTGCAACATTGTATCTTCAGCTCCTGCTAGCAACTGCAACTGTTTCCAGGTCGTGCATCCTCCGAGGACTGCCTGTCTTCAGCCTGCACCAGAAGAACCGAAGGAATCTTCCGTGGAGTGACGGAGTCACTTCCCCTCTTCAGCAGGCACCTCTCTGCAGCAACGGACCGGTGGCTTGGGTCCCCTTTCAAGACGACGAGCGTGGATCCAGCAACACGGGTGGTGGACTAAAGTGACCCCGACAGTCCCAAGGCCTAGCTGTCCAACTTTGGTGGAGGTAAGAGCTTGCCTCCCCACGCAAGACAGTTCCCCTGTGCACCGTTTGACTTGCAGTTGCCAAGGCTTGTGTGCGACCTTCCAAATAGTTCTTCATGCACAGCACAGCTTAGGCCAGCAGCATTCCATCCTGTGACGCACAGCTTCCTGAGTGGTTCTCCGGCGGCGTGTGATCCCTTTGTGTCGTGCTGCGTGGGCCTCCATTTGCACCTTCTTTGTCCCCATGCTGTGGGACTTGTGTGCACGCTGCCTGGTCTTCTGAGGGTCTCTGAGTTGCTGAGAGCCTCCTCTGTCTCCCCCTCCTGGGTAGAGGCCACCAGGTCCCTCCTGGTCCCGGGCAGCGCCATTTTCTGCTAACCACGAGCTTTGCATGTGCCAAGGTTTATTGGCGGAATCCAGCGACGCAAACCAGACTGCAATCATCAATCCAGCTTGGGACATCTTCTGCACCAACCAGGAACCTGCATCTGTCTTCTTGGGTGCATAACTTTGTCTTCTCACCGATGGTTCTTCTTTTGCACCTTCATCCGGGTTAGAAGGGGCTCCTGTTCTCCCTGGACTCTTCAGTGCTTCTTGTACTTGGACCCCTTCTTCCACAGGTCTTCAGGTCCAGGAATCCATTGTTGGTGTCTTGCAGTCTCTTCTGGTTCTTGCATAATCTTCTATCATGACTTCTTGTGTGTTTCAGGAAACTTACTGTGATTTACTCCTGATTTCCTGGGCTCTGGGGTGGGTTCTATTACTTACCTTTGCTGTTTTCTTACATTCCCAGTGCCCCTCTACACACAACACTTGCCTAGGTGGGAAACCGACTTTCGCATTCCACCATTTTAGTATATAGTTTGTGTTCCCCCTAGGCCCATTGCAACCTATTGTGATTGTTGCTATTTGAACTGTTTTCTAACTGTTTTTGCAGCTATTTCTGCATTCTAGTGTATATACTGTGTATATTACTTACCTCCTAAGGGAGTATAGTCTCTAAGGTATTTTTGGCATTGTGTCACTAGTACCTTTATGTTTGTAACACTGAGTATTTTCTTTCATGTGTATGAGTACTGTGGGACTACAGTGGTATTGCAAGAGCTTTGCATGTCTCCTAGTTCAGCCTTGGCTGTTCAACTACAGCTACCCCTAGACGGCCTGGATTCTAGACACTGACTACATTTCTCTAATAAGGGATAACTGGACCTGGTATAAGGTGTAAGTACCTTTGGTACCCACTACAACCAGGCCAGCCTCCTACACTGATTTCTTGACTGTACCCTTCTTCCTAGATGCAGGTAATTACGCTGACTCTGTACCTTATAATACCTTTTCTCCACTTGCTACTTTTGACCTCTCAGTCTTTCACAAACCAATTCAGCTCTTGTTCTAGGAACCACCTGAGAGTGAGCTTGCGTATTAATCCTCATGCAGACCATATTCCATCCTGAGTGTTGCCAGCATCACTCTATCACAAGTCATCCATTATCTGCTTTTGTCTCTCTCTTCTCCATATTCTACTTCTCTCTAAAGTAATATTGTTGAGTTATCAATACCTCTGGAGAGCTTCGAGGACAGTAGGGCTCTCAAAGGATCTATGACTTTGACCTAAAATTGACGCAGAAACCTGAGGGCTATACTTATAAAATGTTATAAACTTTAAGTCAAATATTGGAAATAAGTGCTATGAAACTTGGGGGGTCATGGTACCGATAGAGTAGCACATAAACTACGGCACTCTCAGCTGAACTCCGCCATGTGCCATAATCCTCCATCCCATTCTCCTCCTACAGCCCCTTAGTATGCCTGGAACAATGTTCCACACTGCCCCCTCTAGAACTGAGGCATTTTTTAAACTTCTGAGCTACCCATGTTGAAGTTGACAGATGGGGCCCCTGGTGGAGCTCGGGCCATTCAGGATGCAAGATGGTGGCATCCACTGCTGTGCGACCTCGCTCCCCATAAAGTGTGCGGGCTGAGAGAGGGGCATTGATGACGAGCACCCACCCTGGCAGCTACCTGGAGGTGTGGGGGAGTTTAAGAAGCTGCTGAAGCCAGCGATCCCTGATGGCGCTGTAGACCTGGTGGAGGTGCGCATGGCCTTTTGCCCCGATCACGGTTCACAACGCCCTGAGGTGATCGGGTGAGTAGCATCGATCAGCTGCCTGGGGTGAGGACAACCTGCACTGTTGAGAAGCTGCTGCTCAGATAGGGGACTCCTGCGGGACCAGCACAGGCCTGGGCCGGAGGTGCTACTGGCAGAGCTGCAGGATCAAGGGAGGTACTGTGAAGCTATGGCACTATGCCCTGATCCCGGTGGGCTCTTGGGGGAGTAAGACATTTGCTGCAGTACTCCCCCTCCTCCCTCAGGCTGCCTGGGCCCACCTGAGACAAACATGCTGGTGTGCTCTGGGGCTGCTCCTGACATCAGCACCCTGTGATCAGCCTGGCGAAGGTAAGGGTACTTCGCTATGCAGCACAAGACCCCACAGCAGTGCCTTCATAACATCATGCTTGATTGAATGCAGTGATTGGGACCTATTGGGGACACAAAGAATGGTGCAAATGTAAGAAGAGCGCATAAAGGAGACTAATCACTCTGCTGATCTGTACCCGGCCCCCAAACTTCCAACGGGGAGGTTGCCGCTACACTGGCTACCTCCCCACCGGACCCATTAAGACTATCCCACTAGTAGAAAGTGGCAGCAGCATTGTCTCCAGTTGTAATCGAGCCGGCAGCAATGCTGTCACCTGCAGGGTGCACCAGCACCCTCGCAATGTTCACCGTCTGCACTGCAGACAGTGAACATTGCAAAGGTGCTGGGCAGGGGAACCCCTGAACTGCCAAAGCCAAGTGCATGAGCCCCCTGTGGCCCCCTGCACCTGTTCTCCGCCAGCCTTTTCATGGCAGTAATACTACCATGAAAAGGCTTTTGGAGAACCAGGTCGTAATAAGCAGGGTGGCACTGCATGCAGCGCTCCACTGGCTCATTCTGACCTGCACCTGCTGTCAACTTGTCGGGATCACCGATCCCAGCGGAGACAGTGGAACTCTGGTGGTCTGACCAGCAGGGTCTTAATGTGGTGGTTGGACTGCCACACCAGCAGTGGTCATGACCTCCACTGCGAGGCTGGCAATCTGAGAATGCCAGCCTCGTCATGAGGCCCTATATGTGCTTGAATGCACTCACCAAGTGCCAGAAAGACCTCCATTGTCTGGAGCAGGCCCCTGACCTGTGGTTGCCAAGTAGTTATATTTAAAAGACCGGGGTCACATCTTGCCCAGGCATGACTCAGGGGGGACATGATGGTGGAGAACCACGATTAACGATTTTACTCGGGACGTCCAAAACAGTGTGCATCGTTTAATGATGCCAAGACCCAACTTAAAGCCCTTGGGACAACTTATGCCATGCTTTTTCTGGCCAAACTCAAAGTCAAGCACAATGAGGAAGTCCACTTTTTCACCTCACCCCCGTAAGCTATGGGGATGGCTTGAGACCTTTCCTTGATAGGCAGACAGGGAAGCCATCATCCCCCAGAAAAATTCGACAAACAGAACAAGGAAGAATCCACATCAGGGAGCTGGCGCCACCATATCCCTTTCTCGGGGACTGCAGGAGCACCAAAATGCTGTAGAAATAGTTGCAGCTCATAGCGGAGCAGGCACCGACCTTCCTCGGCTCTCGAGGAAGAGCAAATGAGAGACGCTCACTCGGACCACGCATCAGTCTCTTCTTTTAACTCTGTAGACTCTTTCTCAATAGTAACACCTGGCACTTCAGATGAAATCATATAATCTGGTCTATTCATAAGGTGTCTGGTACTGTATACCTGTCATGATCTGCCAATTTGCACCTATACATTTGTTACCTACTGGGGAACTAATGCACATTGATGTGGCTATGTTGGATACAGCTTACCTGCATATGCCGGGTGGCTGGTGTTGTTTGCCTGACATGCTTAGATACTCTGCAGTCTGTGCGAATCAGACCTGTGGGGGAGGTTAGGGGCGGGAATGAGATTGTATTACTTCAGTGGAATTCTGGATTGCGTGATGTGAAGCTCGGAGGCGCTTAATTGGGCGCATTCCTTCCACACCCAAGTTGTGCATATTAGGTGTGCGTGAATGTTGAAAATGTGCTTGATAATTTGTATGGGGAGTTCCACTCTTCTTCTCCTGCAGTTGGGTAGTTGGGTTGTTTTTGTTGTTCAAGGGGCTCTATATTGGCTCACCTCCTCTGGCTTAGCACTACTCCCATATGCATGGCCTGTTACCTCGGTCCTATATGGGATTTAGGTTCCCTGGCACGGCATCCTGTTTAGCCACTTCAATACCTCTATATGGCATCCCCCTTGACCTACAACTTTGTCAGCTAGAACGCCAGGGGGCTTAACAATATGACAAAGTTATATAAGATCTATTCCTACCTAAATAGGAGGGGACACATGTGGCCCTGCTACAGGAAAAAATAATTCTGCATAGGGAACGCCCCCGCATCCCAGACTGGTCCTTCTGCATCCATTCACTGGAGGACCCAGCCTTTCGACAGTCCATCGGATAGGCTATCTGGGACTACTGTATGGATAATGCCACTTCCACCACCATGCCCCTGATAGAATGGGAGGCCTTTAACACCGTAATTGGAGGATGGTGCATGGCAGAGACAGTGGGAGGGTCAGATACACCCTGGTTATAGAAATAGAGGAGCAGGAAAGAGCACTGCCAGTCTTAGAGCTTGCGAGACCAGGTAGTCCGGGGCTAAAACAACAACTCTTAGAGGCCAAAGAACAGATGGCTGTCTATACAGAGAAGCTGAGGTGTTTTGATCACAGTCCATTTATGGTACGGGCGCACACTACTGGCATGGCTGGTGCATCCCACGTCCTGAAGTTCAGTAATCTTAGAGGTGAAATCTGCCTCTACAGCCAGACAACTATTAATGCCAGGTTTGAGGAATATCACACTTCCCTGTATGCACCTCCCCCTACACTCAAATGGAGTTCATTGGGGAAATGAAGCTGCCACACTCTTGGGAAGAGGAGGCAATGGAGTTGGGTGGACTTGCTGCAGGAGGTACAGGTAACCATCAAGCTGACAGCATAATGTAAGGTGACAAGAGCGGATGACCTGCTGGTAGAGTTCTACGCAACGTATTTGTAGGAGATTGCATCCTGAAAGTAGTCGATCTCTGAGCAGCGGCCCTGGAGGCAGGGCATCTGCCTCTCACCACCAATGAGGCATTTGTGGTCCCTCTATTGAAGTCCTCTTGAGAATGTCAGTCTATACCACCCCTTACAATTACCATTGGTTTGAGCATTGGGGCATTTCTCACGGGATTGCCTTGTATGCAGATGATATGCTTGTATTCCTCTGTGACATGGGAAATGATCTATGGGGGACCATATTCCTCCTAGAGGGCTTCGGTGCTGCCTCAGACCTCTGTATCAATTGGAAGAAATCCCACCTCTTCCCTGTATGTTGGCGAGTCTTAGCCCCGAGACCTGCGTGGTCTCGCCTGGGAGGCCGATACCCTAAAGTACCTTGGAGTTCAAATCTATCATGACCCTTGCAATCTCCTGAAGGGCAATGTTGGGGCAGCAATTAGAAGACTCTGCACCAAAGTTGTCTTTTGGAAATCTCTCCCTCTGTCGATGGTGGGTCACATCGCAGTTGTAAAAATGTTGGCTCTGCCACACCTGCTATATTTCTTCTCCACCCTGACAGTTTCTATCCCCCGCTTAATGTTCCAGGAACTGGACTCTTTATTACTAGAGCTTACCTGGGGATCGGGCAGACATAGAGTAGCAATGAGGAAACTACGACGTCCAACCAAGAAGCGGGGTCTTGCGGCACCTGACTTAGAGGCCTACTCTTTATCTGCACAACTTCAGTGGTTTGACCAATGGATCAATAAGTGGGTCCTCCCTGACAGAAGTTCCTGATGGAACCCCGACTTTTAGAAACTTGTTTCAGATCCTTCTTACGCCCAAGAGACCCCTTCCTGATGGGCCCATGGACCTGCAGATCATAGGGCGCTGCTGGCAGCGCGTCCTGCAGTGAACCCGAACCAGCTTGCCTTACTCCCCAGATCTTCCACTGAGGTGCTTATCATTCATACCCAGAGGAAGGGCCCTGCAAGACCTGTCAGAATGGGCAGCACACGACATTACTAGGGGTGGGCATTCTGTAGAGGGATTGGAAGAGCTCACTGAGGAGTTGGGATTAATGCAGGGACAACTTCTATTACAGAGAGCGACGGCGGCTACAATTGGGAACCACTGGAAACGGAGCACGGCAGAACCCTCTGCTTACCAATGCTGCGGGGTGCATTGCACTGCCAAGGGCAGGATTAAAGGTGTCACAATTGTGTATCAGGCGCTGCACGCAAACATGTTAACCCCTCTAGAGAACCTGCGCCTCAAGCGGCAGAGGATGTTGGCCTCCCTTTTGTGGAGGCAAGTTGACCTCTATTCTGTTCAATGTTAACACAGTCTCCAGCAATGCTAGATTTAAACTGATTAAATTCTATATAGTACATAGGGTGTACCTTACCCCAGGTAAAATTAGTAGAACGTTTGGGGTGACCGACGCCCACTGTGCTTGGTGTGGAGAACATGGTCCCCAACTGTTCCTTATGCTGTGGCCCCATCCTGCCCCGCTGGAGGACTAGGAGGGAGTACTTGACGCACCAGCATGGTTACCAACAAGACGATTCCTTGTGCCCTCTGGCATGCCCGTTGGGGTGGTTCCCTTGCCGTAACATACTCTGAATAATGCCCAAATGTACTGACCTGGCCCTGTTGCTTGCGAAGCAGGAAATCATTTCTCACTAGAAGGCGTCCAGGGGCCCTGGCCTGGATACATGCAAGGAAACTCTAATCTTCTAGGCGGCCTCTAGGGGGGAGTGCTGTTCCATGAGCCGAAGGGAGGGCAGTGCTCCATCTGGTAGATTGTCTTAAAGAGTCTGAGGAGGATACCCTGACAGAAGGAAAGAGGGCAAGAAAGTAGGAAAGAAATAGAGAGAGAAAGAAAGAAAGATGACAGGAAACAGACAAAACACAAAAGCAAGAGGCCAAGAAAGAAAGAAAGAAAGCAGAGAAGAAAGAAGGCAAGAGAGCAAGGAAAAAGGAAAGAGCACCAGAATTAAACAAAGAGAGAGGGTAACAAATGAAACAGGACAAGAAAGAAAGAAAGAAAGAAGGCAAGAGACAAAGAAAGAGGTCAAGCAAGGATGAAAAACAGAGGGCAAGAAATAAAGATAAAGAAACAGAATAAGAATAAGAAAGAAAAAATAGATCAAGAAAGAGGTCAAGAAGAAAGGGCAAAAAGAAAATTGGAAAAGGGTAATAAAGAAAGAGGGCAATAAAAAAGAAAGAGGACAAGAAAGGAAGAGGGCAATAAAGAAATATGGAGAGAGGGGAAGAAAAAAGAAAGGCAAGAAAGATAGAAGCAAAGCTGAAAGGAAAGAAAGAAAAAAGGAAGTGGGAAAGAAAGAAAGAAGCGGGAAAGAAAGAGGGCAGGAAACAAGAAAAGAGGTTAGAAAGGAAGAAGGAAAGTGGCGAAGAAAAAGCGGGAAAGAAAGGAGAAAGATTGTGACTTGGCAGAGCCAGTAACTGAAAGCAGCTGATGACATTGTTGGCATGTGAGAAACATTGAACCCTCACTGACAGTGTGTTTTTTCTCCTCAAGGGTGGTTACAGAGCGCACACAGCGTCTGATCGCGAACCTAGAAGACGTGCTGCTGGAGGGGGCGAAGCTGAGAGTTACAGCAGACACGCTGCGAGGGATTGCAAGTGACCTGGACACCTTTCATCGTAATGCAACAGAGTGGAACAGTTTCGGCAGCTCCCTGGGTGTTGTGGGCGGATTGGTGGGACTGGGGGGGCTGCTGCTTGCTCCAGTGACAGCAGGGGTATCGCTTGAGGTAGCTGCGGTAGGACTCGCCGCCTCAGCCGCAGGTGGGACCGTCTCCGCAGGGACAAGTCTGGCGGATGCAATAAACAGCAAAATAGACAAAGACAAAGTGGAGGGGCTCTTGAAGGGGTGCCAAGAGAGTGTGGAGAAAATCAAAAAGCATGTGCAGGTTGCCAACCAAATGGCAGAGGAAATAAAACGTTTGTCAGTTGCGGTAGACATAGGTGTGGCCGGGTGTGTTGGGGATCTTGGGTTCGGAGTCGGCCAGGCCGGCCTCCACTTTACCAAATTAATGAAAACTCTGAAGGTTTTGGACAGTGGGCGGCTTTTAGTCAAAATAGCCGGTCTCACCACCGTAGTGTTCAGTGCTGTGTTCATAGTGCTTGACCTACTTAGCCTCATAAACAGCAGCAAGGAGCTTGATAAGGGGGCTCCGAGTGAACTCGCCTCAGCCATCCGCAAGGCAGAGAGTGAGCTGCGCGCTGTGGTCAATGAGTTACAGCTGGCCGCCATTGAACAGAGTGTGCATGGGCTCAGGGCGAGCCTAGCAGAGTAAAGAATTGGGGTGTCTGGTTCCTCACAATCCCCTTCAGGGTTACCAGATCAGACCTGCCAAGATTCCCAACTCCATGCATCATGTGCTGCTCCAGGCCAGTTTTTTCCCCTTGAATTCTGGGACTTATAGTTATGTTTATTCCATCACAAAACAGGACTACAAGTCACAGAATTCAGAGGAAAAAACTGGACTGGAGCAGCACATGATAAAAGAGGATATGGTAAGCTTGGCAGCTGTGCCAGATAACTCCACCTCATAAGAGGCAAGGAAGCCGATCCACAATACTGTGAGTAAGGGGAGAACTTCTACAACAGGACTCTTTTACACACTCTTTAAGGTCTCTGCTTAAGCCTGAAAGGTTCAAATCCATATCAGTAGAAATACAAAGAGGGCACAGTCCATTCTAACTATACACAAATAGTCACTAAATATTTCTATTTTATTCACATTTTAAATGTTTTCTGGCCAGTAATAAAAGGTGCATAATAGTGCAAACGAATACTTCAGAGGCATTGTTATGAACTCCGACATGTCTTTGTGAATTGGCCCCATGGTGCTTCTGATCTGGAGGTATACATTTAACAACATGATGAATTCTGGGAGTTGTAGTCTAGGTTCACCTGAGCTAAAAATAATTCACCGGCTGACCAAGGAGTCTAGATTCTTCCTAAGAGCCCAGACATCAAAATAATTGGCAACTAATTAATTTTTCAAGGTGCAAAATATCAATTAGAAGGTTGGAATGTCGAAGACACTGCAGTACTTACGGGCTTCTAAAGACAGAGCATCAACTTTCCAGTGTTCTTCACACAGCAACAGCTGTGAACAAAGGCCTCATGGAGCACTTTATTAGAACACTCTGCCCTCTAGTGGAATGTTCTAGTATCCCTACAACAGGGCTATACCGGCCATTAAAGTGACGCTCCCTTCAGCTTGGGCCTTTAACGGCTATAAGGCTATATTAGCAATGTGATAACCACATATGGAGAAATATATTATGGGTTTTTAAACAATATACAAATTAGAATTTTCTTTTTATTTCACATTGAACTGACTTAATGGTCGATTTGGAAAACTCTGTTATAGAAAGTGCACTCTTGAAATAAGGGTATGCTCACCAAGTTTTACTTTTAGGGGCCAAGTGATTTGTTCAGGATCACATAATTAGGTCACATGGGGAAGTTTGGGTCTTGGACCAGAATTCCTCGTCACACAGTGTGCACTTGAGCCACTAGTACACTATGTGGACTGATGCCGACTTTACAAGTGTCTGCCCTTTTGGCACAAGACCCAGCAACCCTAAATACTCTGCCTCCTTGTAAACCACTATCAATCGTACCTAAGAGATGCTGGTCAGTGTTCAGCACGCCACTGCTCTCCTGCTAGGTTAGGGTCCAACAAGCACCATTACACAGACACATACACCAGGGGCGCAGCTTGATCAGTAAGGTTGGGGGGTGAACGTCAAATTTCCCAACAATCAAGCAGGGCATGAGGACAACCTAGGGGGCAGTTCATATTGTTAGACAGAATATCTTTCAAACCAACATTTGTTAAGACCTTCAAAACAGAAAAGAGAGCATATGTGTGTGTGTGTGTCTGTTTTTTCTCTATGTGTTTGTACAAATCCCAGGTGAAATCCAAGAGACACCTCACCATACCCAACTGAAAGCACTTGTACCCAACTATTTACAACAGAAAACATTTTAGGGGGGTGTAGCACCCCAAACACCCCTCTGAATCTTCTCCCCTTTCTTTTCACATGTTAAATCAATCTGACAACACAGAAGACATCTTCAAGATACTAGCTAGGCAAACTGACTTATGATCCATTGCAAGATAGGGTGAGAGAACAAAGGGGGGGGTAGGTTTTAACACAGAGGACAATTGATCAAACTACACGGATAGGATCTGTGCTGTTTCCAAAGTACAAAGTGAAGCAGAGGTAAGGCAGAGCACTCTGTTGATATGTTCATATCAATGGATTCACCTTCACAAACACATCTTCAGGATAAGTTCAGCAGCTGAATGGACATAATAAAAAATATTAGGACAACAATGCTGTCAGTGGTCAGGTGAAGCTTACCCTCGGATTACAAGCATAGATGCACAATATCACCGTGGGCCTGATTAAGAGTTTGTAGGAAGGGGGACTCTGTTGTGACGGAGCACCCTGTCTGCCAAATTGAAGTTCCGCCCACCTCATTTAGAGTCAGGCACAACTCAAGGATGTCAGCGAGAGAGACCATTCCTTCTTTGTCGCTGACATACTCCTCCAACAGCCTTAACAAATAAGAGCAGTTCATCACTTAAGGTTGTCGGTCGAATGGCCAGTTTTTACTTTAACATACCCCAATAAAAATGAGGCAGTAAGTGAAAGTAAAAACTTTCAAATGACACCTCACACCATGGGAGTTTTCATTTTCAAAAAGAGAATCCTTTTAAATATATAAAAAAGCTTTTTGAAAGTAGCCACTATGTCACCATCACGTTGCAAGAGCTGTACGGCACGCTTTAAATACTCTGACCACTGGTAGGAATCGCTGTGGCAGCAGTTCCTGTCAGAGGTGTCCGCTTGGCCGGCTGACATCTCTAAATTCGGATTGCGGTTACTCATCCAGGGCAACAGAGCATTTTACTCCGTTGCCCTGGCGGGGTAAAACCCGTACTCCAAAGTCTAAATGAGGCGCATTATCTCTGGATTTGCCAGGAAAATGGGCAGCATGGCTAGTGCTATGTGGGTGGGACATCTGTGTTGCATGCAGATGTAAATATCTTGTTATGTGGGACAGAGCTGGTGCACGAATGAAAAATACATGATGACTTGACAGCAATACGCCTCACTAAGTAAATTCAGCAGATAAGAGAAGTATTGGTTTTTGTTAAAAACCTTAAATCTCAGTAAAAACAGAGCGACGAATGAGGAATAGAGTGCAGCGTGTTATTACACTTTTATGTAAAAGTTAATAAAAATAAAACTGTTTAAAAACTACCATCAGTATATGTAAATAAAAACTCTGAACTTATCCAAGTGTATTTATTATTTCTAAAAACGTACAAATACACAACACTCAACATAAAAAACACACACATTTTTTACCTAATGTGTAAACTACACTATACTACACATTGGGAAATGTTTCAAATTAAAAGGGTTAAACTTACTATTCCCACTCCTATATAAGCTACATTGGGGAACGTATTAGACATTGACGGGGTTCGATTTACTATTTCCTACTCCAATCTACGTTACTTTGGGGAAACTGTGGGACATTAAGGCCCGTATTTATACTTTTTGACGCTAAACTGCGCTAACGCAGTTTAGCGTCAAAATTTTTTGCGCCGGCTAACGCCATTCTGAAGCGCCTTGCGGGCGCCGTATTTATTGAATGGCGTTAGCCGGCGCAAGCAGACCGGCGCTGCCTGGTGTGCGTGGAAAAAAAACACGTACACCAGGCAGCGCCGGCGTAGGGAAAAATGGCGTTAGGGCATCTTAAAAATGGTGCAAGTCAGGTTGACGCTAAAAAATCGCCTCCACCCGATTTGCGCCATTTTTAACGATGCCCAGACGCCATTTACATGACTCCTGTCTTAGTAAAGACAGGAGTCATGCCCCCTTGCCCAATGGCCATGCCGAGGGGACTTATGTCCCCTGGGCATGGTCATTGGGCATTGTGGCATGTAGGGGGGCACAAATCAGGCCCCCCTATGCCACAAAAAAAATATAAAAATAAAAATATTTATACTTACCTGAACTTACCTGAATGTCCCTGGGGTGGGTCCCTCCATCCTTGGGTGTCCTCCTGGGGTGGGCAAGGGTGGCAGGGGGGGTCCCTGGGGGCATGGGAGGGCAGCTGTGGGCTCATTTTGAGCCCACAGGTCCCTTAACGCCTGCCCTGACCCAGGCGTTAAAAAGCGGCGCAAATGCGGGTTTTTTTGACCCGCCCACTCCCGGGCGTGATTTTTGCCTGGGAGTATAAATACGACGCATTTGCGTCGCAGTAATTTTTTTGGACGGGAACGCCTACCTTGCATCTCATTAACGCAAGGAAGGCGTTGACGCAAAAAAATGACGCTCTTTACTCCTACTTTGGCGCTAGACGCGTCTGACGCCAAAGTATAAATATGGCGTTAATTTTGCGCCGAATTTGCGTCGAAAAAAACGACGCTGATTCGGCGCAAACGGAGTATAAATATGCCCCAAAAGGGGTTACATTTATCATTCTGACTCCAATCTAAGCAAGTTTGGGAGGGTGTTGGGCATTAAAGGGGTTACTCAATCAGATCAACGGCTAATTCCACCTGAGGGTCTCTGTTAGGACAGGTAGGCCCCGCTGCCTAGAACGTGGATCTATTAGTGCCCCCACCTGTGCCAACTCATAGATTGCAAACCAAAAAGTTATTTTTAATATAATTTGTTAAAGAAAATTCATGTGTATGTAAATTAAAGCATTACCTTACAAATGTATTTCTTTTTAAATTAAAAGTTTAATAAATGTTTGTATATACTTTATAAAAACTTGAAGGGGCAGATTTAAGAGCCATCTTAAATTTCGTAATTTCTTTGATGCTAATGTGGCATTAGATGGGCAAAAAATCTGCGCCAGATTTACAAATTAGCGCACTGCACGCATTGCACCACTTTGTAACCCTTTGTGCTACATTACGCATGCGCCATGCATAATGTATGTAAAGGGGGCGTTCCCCCGTTAGAGGGGCCAAAAAAATGGTGTAAAGAAATCTAAGATATTTCTTTGCGTAATTTTTTTGGACACTTTTAACGCCTGCTCAGAGCAGGCGTTGAAAGGGGGCACACCAATGGTTACAATGGGCCCCATGTACTGTTCAGGGTTAGCGCCAAAATATTTGTTGTAACCCTAAACAGTTCATCAATAGCATCAAAAAAGTTGACGCTATTGCTCCCTACCCTGCGTCATGGTGCACCAAATTTTAGATACAGCGCACACATGTTGGCGGTAGGGGGACGCAAGGAAAGTGGTGCTGCACTGGGTACAGTGCCACTTTCCTTAAATCTGCCCCTAAATTCTTTAAAAGTCTGACAAGAAAGGATGCCATCAGTGATTGTGAGGATGAGAGATCTTAAATGAAAAGGAACCGCAGGTAGCATGGGAAAACAAAGGGAAAGGACAACAGAAGTGACAACCCACACCAACTGGAACACAGACACAGGGGAGAGAAGAGGCAGCTGTCGAGGAACTAATATGAGAACTTTACACCTACCACCGGAAGCTTGCCCTTATGTACTTGTTATCACGAGTGTTCCTAAGCTCAAACCCAACACTCCAGAATCATTTACAGAATTGAAGAAAAAGGTCATTCACTGGCTACACAGATACGCTAGATTTGCTTTTCATATGGTACCCTCAATACTTATGGTGAGGAGGGTGGGTTGGGTGGGCCCACTTAACCCTGGCACAGGAGATTGTATTATTATCAACTTCAATGCACCTTCCCTTGTTCAACGGCTTTCCCTGACTGTGCGCCAATCTAACCCTTTTGGGGGAGAAATTTCTCTATGTAGGCTCCAGGCTTTCTACCCTCATAATGCTGCACCAGCTACTAGGGGGGCGATAATGTCACTCAGAGGTCCCACTGGTTTGCAGATGCAGCCTGACCCCCAGTTGAGATGTAGCCCGCTCTCACTTTCTGAAATTGATTGACTAAAAACTAGTACTGTATACAGCCCACTCCAGCCTCAAGGTTTTTAAACCGGGACAAGAAGCACCGTATAGTTGGAAATATAGGAACATATGAAATAGGGTTAGGCGATTCTGAGGCCGACCAGACCCCTATTGCAGACACCAAAGAGTCCACACCAACCTCCACACCTGCCCAGCTAGACCATTCTAAGATGGAAACCAGTATCTGGTTTTCCTTCTGTGACCAGAGTTTGGAAATTTGTATTGGGGGAGCAAGTAAGGAGGGCAAGGTAAATGAGACCAATTTAGCCCCGGATCTAATAGGCCTCAGTAATCATGAGTATACACAACCATTTCAGACATTCAAACTGCTTACACCACGCCCCGATTCAGACAGGGCAAGTAATATTCTGGGCGAGACTGTAGTGGGAAACTCCAATTAGGCTGGTATAGACATGATCGAAAAGGGTATAAAATCTCCTCATGACACTTCATTTGCTAGAGAGAACTTTGTAGCTGAAGTTCCCCAAGACAAAATAGATGGTCTAGACACCATTCTTAGCTGGAATATTGCAGGGCTGGAGAACAAAATGAGTAATCCTGAGTGGGGCAAATTCATAGATAAACATAAAATATGTCTATTCCAAGAAACGTGGGCACTGGAACCCAAATACAGAATTGGTTACAAAAGGTACTGGGTCCCAGCAACTAAGGTGAACTCAGGGAGACCTTCAGGTGGGTTGCTTATATGGCTCAGCTGTTCCCTTAAATGTCGGATTGAAACATTTGATTTAGGTTGTCCTGATTTGATGGGTTTATCAATACCATCTCTCAGCGAGAAACCACTCCTAATAATTAACATTTATAATAGGAGCTTGGGTAGCAAATACGAGTCGGACACATTGACTATTTTGGATAGCCTCCTCTCTTGCAAATCACCTTCCCACTTCATCCTTATCGCAGGAGATTTTAACGTCACATTTGAACCCTACCCGCTGGCTCAGGAACTATACAAAGATGAGGACGCCTACTGGGGTATTCCCCAACTGGTGTCAAGCAAAAGACCAAAAATGAACAGACTAACACATCAGGTTGTGGATATTACACTTGCGCATGGCCTGTGGGCCTGCAACGGTCGTTCTCGCTCGGACCCTGATCTTCACCCTACATTTAGACGTGGAGCACAGAAGAGCCAGATAGATTATATTTTGCTGGATCTCCGGTTGTGGGGTTATATGGTCGACATGAACATTGTAGAACATGAGGAAAGTGATCATGACCCATTGATTTTATCTCTTAGGAACATATTACCCCTACTTGAAGCCTCCTGTCTCAAGACCCATGAGCAACAGCTCACATTGACCAATAACAGACAAAATGTTAAATGGGAATCCTTGAGTACTGACTCAGTCACATTGGCATCTGTGTACAGACAGTTGGCTGATCATATGGAACGCATACCTCAGCTTTTAGAAGATAGTGGTGGGCTTATAGCAGCCCACACACAACTATTTAATTCTCTAAAATATCTTTTTACTAAAGAGTCTGCCAAAAAAGCTAAAAAGAAGTGCAACGCAAGGTGGTTCAATCCTGTATGCAGGGAAACACAGCACAAACTACTGAGAGCTTTAAAAGGGGGTCAGCCAGACCATATAAGGAAAGCCAGGAAAGACTACAAACAGGAACTAAGTAGAGCCCGTAGGAGATGGGATGAATCCAGATGGGTTTCCTTCCTGGAGTCTGCTAAAATAAATGACATCTCGAAATTCTGGAAATTGGTGGCTGATGCCAGTGAAGAACCTAACCGTTCGCCTGGTGCCTCAATACTCCCCGTAGAGTGGACAGATCACTTTTCCCGACTATATTCTGGGATCGCTGGGGATACACCCAGGGAATTGAATCATATTATGATCTTTGAGACCCCCAAAATTGAATTTACCCTGGCAGAAACCAAGGCTGCCATTGCTTCACTGAAGTGGGGAAAGGCCCCTGGCCTTGATAAAATTCCAGGCGATTTGTACAAGACAAGTCCAGATATATGGGCCCCATATCTGAACCTGATTTCCAATACAGTAGCTGCAGGAGCGCCTGTCCCAAGCTCCTGGATGGGAGCGGAGATAGTCCCCATCTTTAAGAAAGGCAGCCCCTCTAACCCTGCTAACTATCGTCCAATCTCTTTGCTTGATAACTTCCAAAAACATTTTGCAAAGCAAATTTTGTCTCGTTTAGAAGAATGGATTCTGGAATCCAATGCTATTTCCGACCTACAAGCAGGGTTTAGGCCAGCAGTCAGTACTATGATCAGGTGTTAAGATTGTTAACAATCAAATGGAAGACTGTGGAAGTAGGAGGGGGTAACCTTTTTGCAGTTTTTATTGATCTTAGAGCCGCGTTTGATCTGGTGCCCAGAAACCAGCTATGGCTGACACTAGCCAATATGGGTATTCCACATGGCCTCTTGAAACTCATCGTCCGATTACACGAGAATACCTACGCACAAATTAGGAGTGGCAAGGATGGTGACTTAACTGATTCAGTGGCTATTGAGAGAGGAGTCAGACAGGGCTGTGTCTTGGCCCCCACCCTTTTTCTTTTATACATAAATAACTGTATCAAGTATTTAGTAAACTGTACTAATGACTCCCCAAAGTTGGCCGGGATCAAAGTGCCATGTTTACTTTATGCGGATGACACTATCCTGCTGGCCAAAACATCTATGGGAATGCAGAATCTAGTAAACCAGTTCTGTGCATTCTGCAGAGATTACGGGTTAGATATCAATGTTAAGAAAACCAAACTTGTGATATGCAGTGCCCCCCACAAGAAGCTTAGAGCAAATATAAAGATGGATTCAACCCACCTGGAGAGGGTAACGGAATATGATTACTTGGGTATTAGATTATCTGATAAGGGCAGCTGGGATGCAGCTATAAGGAAAGGAGCACTTACCATCAGCCAAAGATGTGGAGTGATAGGACCGAAGGCTAGCACTGCAGCAAGCCATCCCCTCACTCTTATTTCTGTAATTTACAAAGTCCAAATCCGTGCCGCTACCCTTTATGGAGCGGAACTCTGGGGATCACATAGACAACTGGACACCCTCCAATCCAAAGAAAATAACTTCCTTAGACACATATCCAGACTAGGGAAGGGCACGCCGATGCTCCCCCTAAGACTGGACCTGGGCTTAAACAGTATTAAAGATACAGCATACTTAAGGCCACTTCTGTACTGGGTTAGATTATGGAAAACGGAAGAACTTGAATCTTTTAGGACAGCAGTTAAAGATCTATTGCCACCTTGCTATGGATGGGAAAAAGTTTGTTGGTTAAGGTAGATAAAAGCAGCTTGGGTCAAATTGGGTCTATCCCATTATTGGGAGAAGCCCAAGATGATTCCTGCTATCGCTAGGCTGCTGATTAAAGACCGATATTGGGGAAAAATCCATGAGGAATCTCTTGGCTCAAATGGTTTAGGTCGGCTGACAGCAGAGTTTCTGCTGGTTAAACACGAACCTTCGCCTGAAAGCTTCCTCGATCTCCCTATACCAGCTCGTGCTCGCTCTTTACTACTGCAGTTCAGATACGGAACATTGGCGGTCAACAGCTTCATGGCTCGTTGGTCGTCCAATAGTCCTTTGTCTGACAAGTGTATAAATTGTCATCTATGCAAGGAAACCTCTGAGCATGTCCTATTTTTCTGTCCTTTGTACAAAAGCCCTCGAGGAAAGTGGATCATTCCTCTGTGCAAAACACTGCTAACACAAAACCGAACTAGTGTATATAGAATATGTAAATATGACACTTCCATGCTGATAGTGAACTCTGTTTTCAAATACTTGGCAGCAACATGGATAATCCGTAGCAGGATTATCACAGATCTTAATCCACCGGTTGAAGAACGGTCCAGTAGTTAGTGGACTAGTGCCCTGTTACAACAGACTGGGATTTTAAATATAACTAATAGTGTAATCTATTGAGGATATCAGACTGTATCTCCGTGTATGTTGCCCAGTGGGCTACCCCAATTAAAGTGACTTATAGTTCCTTAGCATATACTATATACCATTTTATAAATGGCAAGACGCAATTTATCTGATAAATTTACTTAAGAGAACTGGCCAATCTAGGATACCCTCTTCCATCGTCTGACTCCTGACTTCTAACTCTTAAAACAGGAGCTATTGCATGAAGTTTTTTATGATTTAATCTATGTAGAAATCTGTTTTAGAATAAATTTTATACGCTCTTTTAGTAACAAACTGATTTGCATTATCTTAGCACTCAGCACCTTGCATAGGGCAAGATTTTAGTATCATTGTAAAAGTCTTGTTTTAATTATTTATGGAACTTTTTATGCAGTACTATGAACATTTTAAGCAGTGTACTAACTGTTAATGCTTTTATTTATGTGATGGTTTATGAATTTCATCCTCGTGTATGTACGACTATCTCTAAATTTTTAAATGGTCTAAATTTAGACCGAATAAACTATTGATTGATGAGGCAGCTGTAAAGAGAGAGGGTTACACAGAGGAGGAATGCAGGAAACAAACGGTGTGATCCCCCCATGCACAAGGCAGAGATGATGTTTATACAGAATAGGGGATACAAGGGGCAGTAAAGGTGGAGTTGAGAGTTTCTGCATGAGGGAAGAACAGCAGAGGGGAAGAGAGGATAGCAGGAGGGAAGAGTGAGTTCCAAAAGTAATACAAGAAGTGGATGGGTGCATAGGATGATTTCCTTGGGAAAAGAAGAGAGGTAAAGGAGGGAGAGGGTGAAAGCAGGGCAGTACGACACAGGTAACAGAAACAGACATTACATGCCAAGTAGAGATGGTCAACACTTTGGGGACTAGTGACGAAATTACATAGGAAGGTGGCATGGGAGTAGCAGAGAAACAGTAAAGAATTGCTACAAGAATCAATGAGAGGAGGGACAGATGGAGATGGCAGTGAAGGTAAAACAGGGCAGAGTGGGTGTTGGGACAGGAATGATGTACAGTCATGTCCCCTGCCCTGTATGCCCAACCTGCATGTACCTGAAAGCCTGTTTTTTTGATTTCTGGTCTAGACACACACTAATCCTGTGTGTGCATGTTGAACTAAGCCCAGTCTTTGAAAATTACAGGTTCTGGACAAAGGGCCTGATTTAAATCCTGGTTAAGGGGGTTACTTCATCACAAACCTGACGGATCTCCTGTCCGCCACATTACTATCCCATTATATCCTATGGAGATCGTAATACAGTGGATGGGATGTCCGTTACGTTTGTGACAGAGTATATCCACTGCCGAGATCTAAATCAGGTCCTTAGTCCTGACCTGACAGGGGTGCACCAAGCCCACCCTCATAGCGACAGAGGAGTACTATCCATGTTGTGGGTTTTATGCGTGGATTATAGTGGTGGCAGCATACCATCAATATTCCAATTATCCTGCCCAAGGCACGTTCTGCAGCAAGAATGGTGTCACCTGAATAAATAAAAAACTATTTTAAAAAAAAGAATGGCATCACCTGCAGGGGGCCTGTTGGGTTCAACTTTTCATCTTCAAAGAAAGTTTAAAATGTTCCCTCCTCTAACAAACGTCCCCATATGGTTGGCAGTGGCGGCTGTTGACATTTGAAAGTAATTGGCGTAAACGTTGGGTTTGACTTTTGTGTAGCGAGTGAAGCGAGCAAGCTTAATGGACAAACGTGAGGTCCAAGGTGAGTCTTCCTCTCAAGAAAACATTGAAAAAAGATTGACAAATGGTGGATTTGAAAGCAGATGAATTTAGTGACAAAGCAAGGTTTATAAAGCAGTGGGAACGTATAGTCTTGAAATACTAAACAGATGAAAAACTGCCCCACATCTTACTGCATTAATACTTTCAACAGTTACTTTAATAAGCAAATTGTACAGCGCAACAACTTCAGGCCCTTTATAGTGTGTGCTTGCCCAGAATCTTACACTGCATGCAGCATCAAGTTTGGAAGAAAATGCTCTAACAAGGCATCAATCGATAAGCAGCCACAGCTGCTGGCTGCAATGAATCATGCAGAAATATGTGCAGACAGATCTTTAAATGGGATGGAAAAAGTGGGGTTTCTCTATAAGGGTAAAATTAATTTCTGTAATTCCCATAGAGTGGTCACCGGCCTGTATTTTGGTTTTGCTTTGAGATGTAATTGCATCCAGAAATAAAACACAACAAATGACATAGAATTAAAAATCTGTCAGTACTATTGGCTATGTCAGTGGTTGATAGCTGTTTAAGATAAATGAGTAACAACAATGATTAGTTATAAATAATTAACATTGGAAATGTGTTAATTCTGAAATTGTGAGACAGTTAATTAAATATGATTGAGGCCTGTGGAAGGAGTGTGACCTTCAGTTATGTGTGCTTTACGTTAGATATGTTTGCCATTTTTCTCTTCACATCTCATCAGTCTGCACATTTTCAACCTCCTCTCTTTCCTCTTCAACACCCTCTTTTCCTTCTCCCCTGAATAGACTCCCTTGCATCTCCCTCATTTTACCACCCCAAACATTCACTGCACTCATTGAAATGTAAGCACTTTATTTCATTTTTCTTTTGCCTTCTGTAAGGGAATGCCTCCTTGGCATGGTTACCCCCTGACATTTTGCCTTTGCTGATGCTAAGTTATGATTTGAAAGTGTGCTGGGACCCTGCTAACCAGGCCCCAGCACCAGTGTTCTTTCCCTAAACTGTACCTTTGTCTCCACAATTGGCACACCCTGGCACTCAGATAAGTCCCTTGTAACTGGTATCCCTGGTACCCAGGGCCCTGATGCCAGGGAAGGTCTCTAAGGGCTGCAGCTTGTCTTATGCCACCCTAGGGACCCCTCACTCAGCACATACACACTGCTGGCTGTCGCACCGCCGGGGCCGGCGGTTTTCCGCCACAATGGCCCCGGCGGTTGTAATCCGCCAATGCAGCGCTGCCCAGGGTATTACGAGACCCCGACCGCCAGCCTTTTTCTAGCGGTCTGAACCGCCAGGAAAAGGCTGGCGGTATGGGGAGTCGTGGGGGCCCTGGGGGCCCATGCGGCTTTTCACTGTCTGCTATGCAGACAGTGAAAAGCACGGCGCACCACCGCGGGCTCCATTTGGAGCCGGCTCCCATGTTGCGGCCTAGCGGGGATGTCCAAATGGGTTACCGCCGCCCGCCAAAGTTGTAATGACCCCCATAATATACATTTTAACATTCATTGTTTGCATATCAATCTATGTTTGTGGCATTAATGTTAAGGGTATGAAGATAGGGCCAGTTTTACTTCCATACAGCAGATAACTGCCTTTACTGTACGCACGTATTTCTCCCCTTGCGCTTGACTCAGATATTTGGATACATTTTGCAAGAGAGCAAGGACCCGGCTCGTCTTTTGGAACAGTTTCACAAGGAACAAACACAGCAGTTCCACTTCTAAAGGAGCCAGCGATCTGCAGCCAGGGCCTGGGGTGTCAAATGGGGGAGGTTAGCGTGACAAGGGGCCTCATCACAATATAAATATAAACTTTGCACTTGTATAGCACACTACTTACCCGTTAGGGTCTCAAGGCACTGTATGCACACTGCTGTGGAACCCCTCCTGGCTTTTCCCTGTGAGGCACCCACTCCTGGGCAACCCCCAGGGTGAAGCCAGGCATCCAAGCGCTGTCAGGGCCATTGTGGAGATTGAACAAGTTATTGCCCAGAGTTGGACCCATTAATTAGATTATGCACCAAGGCGGGAATTATCTGGTCCAAGGGAATTGAGCCCAAGACCCAGACCCCCGCCAGATCTCTGCATCAGGGTCTGCCGCTCTAACCATTGTGCCACACTACTCCACCATGCAGAAATAAATAACACAAGATTAGCATTATAACACTTACAGTTAACGAAGACAAGGCACTAAATTACACATGCTTGCATCCACTCCTGCTGCATGGCGAATAGGGAAAGGGTAGGATCTATGCCTGTAAATGACAGATGGCTGCCCTCAGACAGGGATGAAGACTCTGACGCCCAAAATCATGATGCTAAAAGCATCACTGGCCTGTAGTGGATACTGCCATAGATCACAATGGAAAACTGCCCTGTAGTGGATACTGCCATAGATCACAATGGAAATGAAGGGCTTTGGAGAAGTCAGCCCTGCGTTGTGTGTCACAGTGTAGAAAGTTGATTTACTGCCTGGCTTCCGTCTCATACTTCAAGGCGGGGCAGGCAGCCTCGGACAGACAGCCCAGACTTAAATGCATTGATTTGTTTAGAGATATGATTGTATCTCCAAACAAATCAATCTATTTATTATTTGTTATATGAATCTGTAGGAAATTCCTCTCCCCTAAAAGAGAAACTGCCTCTGATGGTTGGGCACAGTCTACAATAACCCACAGCATAGGAATCATGGTAATTCATCAGTAGATGGAGGTCAACCACGCCTGAAATGGATGGAACCTGATCCTGCCTAGAAAATAAAAACTGTTCAATCTGTTTGCTAGGGACCTCTGTCTCTTGTATGAGATCTCAGCTGTCACAAGGTTATAATTCTTTAACAGCCCTATCACTTCACATTGAAAATCAGCAGGGTCCTTGTACTGTCCCCTCTGGATACTGCAATGTGGGGAGCAATCGAAAGAGATCCAGAACTGTGCTAGACTTCAAAGCTAGGCATCCAGACTCTGCTCCACTTGACAACTGACCATCTCCAAGACCAATGGGAGCTCCACTTGACCTTTACCTGTCTCCAAGACTGATAGGAGCTCCACTTGACCATTGACCATCTCCAAGACCCATAAAGCTCCACTTGACCACTGACCGTCTTCAAGACCCATAAGAGCTCCTCCTCACCATTGACTATATCCAAGACCCATAAGAGCTCCACTTGACCGTTGACCATCTCTAAGACGCATAGGAGCTCCACTTGACCATTTCTAAGACCCATAGAAGCTCCACTTGACCACTGACCATCTCCAAGACACATAAGAGCTCCACTTGACCATTGACCATCTCCAAGACTCATAGAAGCTTGACTTGACCACTGACGATCTCCAAGACCCATAGGAGCTCCACTTGACCACTGATCATCTCCAAGACCTATAGAAGCTCCACTTGACCAATGACCATCTCCAAGACCCATAAGAGCTCCACTTGACCATTGACCATCTCCAAACCCACAAGAGCTCTACCTGTTCCTGGTCATCACATCACCCCAGCCCTGGAAGAGCTCAGATCTCTCTGAGTGAAGCAAAGAATCACATTGACATGATTTACACCGTCAAAAAAGCCAATGGGTTAAAAGGTCCTAAACTGTTGGTGTAGGAAAGTACCATCATGCCTGGCATGTTACCCCCTGCTAGCCAGGACCCCAGTGCTCATAGTTTGTGGCTTGAATGTGTTCCCTTTGTGGTGCCTAACTGTGTCACTGACGCTCTGCTAACCAGAACCTCAGTGCTTATGCTCTCTCTGCTTTTAAAATTGTCACTGCAGGCTAGTGACCATACTTACCAATTCTTATTGGCACACTGGAACACCCTTATAATTCCCTAGTATATGGAACCTAGGTACCCAGGGTATTGGGGTTCTAGGAGATCCCTATGGGCTGCAGCATTTCTTTTGTCACCCATAGGGAGCTCAGACAATTCTTACACAGGACTGCCACTGCAGCCTGAGTGAAATAACGTCCACATTATTTCACAGCCATTTTACACTGCACTAAAGTAACTTATAAATCACCTAGATGAAGGTTAGGTGCAAAGTTACTAAGTGTGAGGGCACCCTGGCACTAGCCAAGGTTCCCCCACAGAGTTCAGGGCAATTTCCCCGGACTTTGTGAGTTCGGCGACACCATTACACACGTGCACTACATATCAATGAGAGGAGGGACAGATGGAGATGGCAGTGAAGGTAAAACAGGGCAGAGTGGGTGTTGGGACAGGAATGATGTACAATCATGTCCCCTGCCCTGCATGCCCAACCTGCATGTACCTGTGAGCCTGTTTGTTTGATTTCTGGTCTAGACACACACTAATCCTGTGTGTGCATGTTGAACTAAGCCCAGTCTTTGAAAATTACAGGTTTTAGATCTAGGGCCTGATTTAAATCCTGGTGAAGGGGGTTAATTCATCACAAACCTGACGGATATCCTGTCCGCCGCATTACGATCCCATTATATCCTATGGAGATCGTAATACAGTGGATGGGATGTCCGTTACGTTTGTGACAAAGTATATCCACTGCCGAGATCTAAATCAGGCCCTTAGTCCTGACCTGACAGGGGTGCACCAAGCCCACCCTCATAGCGACAGAGGAGTACTATCCATGTTGTGGGTTTTATGCGTGGATTACAGTGGTGGCAGCATACAATCAATATTCCAATTATCCTGCCCAAGGCACGTTCTGCAGCAAGAATGGTGTCACCTGAATCAATAAAAAACTATTTAAAAAAAAGAATGGCATCACCTGAAGGGGGCCTGTTGGGTTCAACTTTTCATCTTCAAAGAAAGTTTAAAATGTTCCCTCCTCTAACAAACGTCCCCATATGGTTGGCAGTGGCGGCTGTTGACATTTGAAAGTAATTGGCGTAAACGTTGGGTTTGACTTTTGTGTAGCGAGTGAAGTGAGCAAGCTTAATGGACAAACGTGGGGTCCAAGGTGAGTCTTCCTCTCAAGAAAACAATGAAAAAAGATTGACAAATGGTGGATTTGAAAGCAGATGAATTTAGTGACAAAGCAAGGTTTATAAAGCAGTGGGAACGTATAGTCTTGAAATACTAAACAGATGAAAAACTGCCCCATATCTTACGGCATTAATACTTTCAACAGTTACTTTAATAAGCAAATTGTACAGCGCAACAACTTCAGGCCCTTTATAGTGTGTGCTTGCCCAGAATCTTACACTGCATGCAGCATCAAGTTTGGAAGAAAATGCTCTAACAAAGCATCAATCGATAAGCAGCCACAGCTTCTGGCTGCAATGAATCATGCAGAAATATGTGCAGACAGATCTTTAAATGGGATGGAAAAAGTGGGGTTTCTCTAAAAGGGTCAAATTAATTTCTGTGATTCCCATAGAGTGGTCTCCGGCCTGTATTTTGGTTTTGCTCTGAGATGTAATTGCATCCAGAAATATAACACAACAACTGACATACAATTAAAAATCTGTCAGTACTATTGGCTATGTCAATGGTTGATAGCTGTTTAAGATAAATGTGTAACAACAATGATTAGTTATAAGTAATTAACATTGGAAATGTGTTAATTCTGAAATTGTGAGACAGTTAATTAAATATTATTGAGGCCTGTGGAAGGAGTGTGGCCCTCAGTTATGTGTGCTTTACGTTAGATATGTTTGCCATTTTTCTCTTCACATCTCATCAGTCTGCACATTTTCAACCTCCTCTCTTTCCTCCTCAACACCCTCTTTTCCTTCTCCCCTGAATAGACTCCCTTGCATCTCCCTCAATTTACCACCCCAAACATTCACTGCACTCATTCAAATGTAAGCATTTAATTTCATTTTTCTTTTGCCTTCTGTAAGGGAATGCCTCCTTGGCATGGTTACCCCCTGACATTTTGCCTTTGCTGATGATAAGTTATGATTTGAAAGTGTGCTGGGACCCTGCTAACCAGGCCCCAGCACCAGTGTTCTTTTCCTAAACTGTACCTTTGTCTCCACAATTGGCATACCCTGGCACTCAGATAAGTCCCTTGTAACTGGTATCCCTGGTACCCAGGGCCCTGATGCCAGGGAAGGTCTCTAAGGGCTACAGCATGTCTTATGCCACCCTAGGGACCCCTCACTCAGCACATACACACTGCTTGCCAGCTTGTGTGTGCAGGTGGGGAGAAAATGACTGTCGACATGGCACTCCCCTCAGGGTGCCATGCCAACCTCACACTGCCTGTGGCATAGGTAAGTCACCCCTCTAGCAGGCCTTACAGTCCTAAGGCAGGGTGCACTATACCACAGGTGAGGGCATATGTGCATGAGTACTATACCCCTACAGTGTCCAAGCAAAACCTTAGACATTGTATGTGCAGGGTAGCCATAAGAGTATATTGTCTGGGAGTCTGTCAAACACGGACTCCACAGCACCATAATGGCTACACTGAAAACTGGGAAGTTTGGTATCAAACTTCTCAGCAGAATAAATGCAGACTGATGCCAGTGTGCACTTTACTGTAAAATACACCCAGAGGGCCTCTTAGAGATGCACCCTGAAAACATACCCGACTTCCATTGTGGGCTGACTAGTTTTTGCCAGGCTGGCCACACACCAGACATGTTGCTGGCCACATGGGGAGAGTGCCTTTGTCACTCTGTGGCCAGGAACAAAGCCTGTACTGGGTGGAGGTGCTTCTCACCTCCCCTGCAGGAACTGTAACACCTGGCTGTGAGCCTCAAAGGCTCACCCCCTTTGTTACAGCGCCACAGGGCATCCCAGCTAGTGGAGATGCCCGCCCCTCCGGCTACTGCCCCCACTTTTGTCGGCAAGGCAGGAGGAGATAATGAGAAAGACAAGGAGGAGTCACCCCCAAGTCAGGACAGCCCCTAAGGTGTCCTGAGCTGAGGTGACTCTTACTTTTAGAAATCCTCCATCTTGTAGAAGGAGGATTCCCCCAATAGGATTAGGGATGTGCCCCCCTCACCACAGGGAGGAGGCACAAAGAGGATGTAGCAGCCCTCAAGGAGAGTAGCCATTGGCTACTGCCCTCCCAGACCTAAACACACCCCTAAATTCAGTATTTAGGGGCCACCAGAACCGAGGAAGACAGATTCCTGCAACCTAAAGAAGAAGAAGGACTGCTGACCTGAAGCCCTGCAGTGAAGACGGAGACAACAACTAATTTTGCCCCAGCCCCACCGGCCTGTCTCCCTACTTCGACGAAAACTGCAACAGCAACGCATCCAACAGGGACCAGCGACCTCTGAAGCCTCAGAGGACTGCCCTGCATCTAAAGGACCAAGAAGCTCCCGAGAACAGCGGCCCTGTTCAAGAAACTGCAACTTTCTGCAACAAAGAAGCAACTTTAAAGACTCCACGTTTCCCGCCGGAAGCGTGAGACTTTCCACTCTGCACCCGACGCCCCCGGCTCGACCTGCAGAAAACTAACACTACAGGGAGGACTCCCCGGCGACTGCTAGCCCGTGAGTAGCCAGAGTTGACCCCCCTGAGCCCCTAAAGCGACGCCTGCAGAGGAAATCCAGAGGCTCCCCCTGGCCACGACTTCCTGTAACAAGGAACCCGACGCCTGGAACCAACACTGCACCCGCAGCCCCCAGGACCTGAAGGAAATGAACTCCAGTGCAGGAGCAATCCCTAGGTGATCCTCTGCCTAGCCCAGGTGGTGGCTACCCCGAGGAGCCCCCCCTGTGCCTGCCTGCATCGTTGAAGAGACCCCCGGGTCTCCCTATTGATTCCTATCTGAAACCCGACGCCTGTTTGCACTCTGCAACCGGCCGCCCCTGTGCCGCTGAGGGTGTACCCCCCGGTCCCCTACAAAACCCCCCTGGTCTGCCCTCCGAGGACGCGGGTACTTACCTGCTGGCAGACTGGAACCGGGGCACCCCTGTTTCCATTGAAGCCTATGTGTTTTGGGCACCACTTTGACCTCTGCACCTGACTGGCCCTGAGCTGCTGGTGGGGTAACTTTGGGGTTGCCTTGAACCCCCAACGGTGGGCTACTTTGGACCCAACTTTGAACCCTGCAAGTGTTTTACTTACCTGTGAACTTAACAAATACTTACCTCCCCCAGGAACTGTTGGTTTTTGCAGTGTCCACTTTTAAAATAGCTTATTGCCATTTTTGTCAAAACTGTACATGCTATTGTGATTATTCAAAGTGCCTAGAGTACCTGGGTGAAATACCTTTCATTTGAAGTATTACTTGTAAATCTTGAACCTATGGTTCTTAAAATAAACTAAGAAAATATATTTTTCTATATAAAAACCTGCTGGCCTGGAGTAAGTCTTTGAGTGTGTGTTCCTCATTTATTGCCTGTGTGTGTACAACAAATGCTTAACACTACCCTCTGATAAGCCTACTGCTCAACCACACTACCACAAAATAGAGCATTCGAATTATCTCTATTTACCACTATCTTACCTCTAAGGGGAACCCTTGGACTCTGTGCATACTATTTCTTACTTTGAAATAGTATATACAGAGTCAACTTCCTACACCTTCTAAATAGTTTGACCTCTATGCACCCCTTCACACAGATTTACACTGAATTTAATTTGCAATTGGAATACATGGCCACTGTTCTGTGTGCTCTGCAGAGAGAACACCCCACTGTCAGGCACTTTGCTTTGTCTTCAGCCTCAGCACCAGGGCTCTCAATCAAAGCCCCTCAAAAATACCTGGCACGAATCAAAGTATGCACCATGCAAGAGTAATATGATGCACAGAAACACAGCATGATGAAACGGCTAACTCTCTTGGAGAATGCAACATTAAGTAAAACATGTGAAATAAGAACTTACACACATAGGCCCTCATTACAACCCTGGCGGTCCAAGACCGCCAGGGCTGTTTCGACGGAAGCACCGCCAACAGGCTGGCGGTGCTTCCTGGCGTATTACGACCGCGGCGGTAGCGCTGCGGTCACACAGCCGGGGCCGGCGGTTTTCCGCCACAATGGCCCCGGTGGTTGTAATCTGCCAGAGCAGCGCTGCCCAGGGGATTACGAGTCCCCGACCGCCAGCCTTTTCCTAGCGGTCTGAACCGCCAGGAAAAGGCTGGCGGTACGGGGAGTCATGGGGCCCCTGGGGGCCCAAGCGGCTTTTCACTGTCTGCTATGCAGACAGTGAAAAGCACGGCCGCAACACCGTCGGCTCCATTTGGAGCCGCCTCCCATGTTGCGGCCCAGCGGGGATGCCCAAATGGGGTTACAGCTTGGCGGGCGGCTACAGTTGTAATGACCCCCATAATATACATTTTAACATTCATTGTTTGCATATCAATCTATCTTTGTGGCATTAATGTTAAGGGTATGAAGATAGGGCCAGTTTTAATTCCATACAGCAGATAACTGCCTTTACTGTAAGCACGTATTTCTCCCCTTGCGCTTGACTCAGATATTTGGATACATTTTGCAAGAGAGCAAGGACCAGGCTTGTCTTTTGGAACAGTTTCACAAGGAACAAACACAGCAGCTCCACTCCTAAAGGAGCCAGCGATCTGCAGCCAGGGCCTGGGGTGTCACATGGGGGAGGTTAGTGTGACAAGGGGCCTCATCACAATATAAATATAAACTTTGCACTTGTGTAGCACACTACTTACCCGTTAGGGTCTCAAGGCACTGTATGCACACTGCTGTGGAACCCCTCCTGGCTTTTCCCTGTGAGGCACCCACTCCTGGGCAACCCCCAGGGTGAAGCCAGGCATCCAAGCGCTGTCAGGGCCATTGTGGAGATTGAACAAGTTATTGCCCACAGTTGGACCCATTAATTAGATTATGCACCACGCGGGAATTATCTGGTCCAAGGGAATTGAGCCCAAGACCCAGATCCCGGCCAGATCTCTGCATCAGGGTCTGCCGCTCTAACTATTGTGCCACACTACTCCACCATGCAAAAATAAATAACACAAGATTAGCTTTATAACACTTACAGTTAACGAAGACAAGGCACTCATTTACACATGCTTGCATCCACTCCTGCTGCATGGCGAAAAGGGAAAGGGTAGGATCTATGCCTGTAAATGACAGATGGCTGCCCTCAAGCAGGGATGAAGACTCTGACGCCCAAAACCATGATGCTAAAAACATCACTGGCCTGTAGTGGATACTGCCATAGATCACAATGGAAATGAAGGGCTTTAGAGAAGTCAGCCCTGCGTTGTGTGTCACAGTGTAGAAAGTTGATTTACTGCCTGGCTTCTGTCTCATGCTTCAAAGCGAGGCGGGGCAGGCAGCCTCGGACAGACAGCCCAGACTTAAATGCATTGATTTGTTTAGAGATATGATTGTATCTCCAAACAAATTGATCTATTTATTATTTGTTATATGAATATGTAGGAAATTCCTCTCCCCTAAAAGAGAAACTGCCTCTGATGGTTGGGCACAGTCTACAATAACCCACAACATAGGAATCATGGTAATTCATCAATAGATGGAGGTCAACCATGCCTGAAATGGATGGAACCTGATCCTGCCTAGAAAATAAAAACTGTTCAATCTGTTTGCTAGGGACCTCTGTCTCTTGTATGAGATCTCAGCTGTCACAAGGTTATAATTCTATAAAAGCCCTATCACTTCACATTGAAATCAGCAGGGCCCTTGTACTGTCCTCTCTGGATACTGCAATGTGGGGAGCAATCGAAAGAGATCCAGAACTATGCTAGACTTCAAAGCTAGGCATCCAGACTCTGCTCCACTTGACAACTGACCATCTCCAAGACCAATAGGAGCTCCACTTGACCTTTACCTGTCTCCAAGACTGATAGGAGCTCCACTTGACCAGTCACCATCTCCAAGACCCATAAAGCTCCACTTGACCACTGACCATCTTCAAGACCCATAAGAGCTCCTCCTCACCATTGACTATATCCAAGACCCATAAGAGCTCCACTTGACCGTTGACCATCTCTAAGACGCATAGGAGCTCCACTTGACCATTTCTAAGACCCATAGAAGCTCCACTTGACCACTGACCATCTCCAAGACACATAAGAGCTCCACTTGACCATTGATCATCTCCAAGACTCATAGAAGCTTGACTTGACCACTGACGATCTCCAAGACCCATAGGAGCTCCACTTGACCACTGATCATCTCCAAGACCTATAGAAGCTCCACTTGACCATTGACCATCTCCAAGACCCATAAGAGCTCCACTTGACCATTGACCATCTTCGAACCCACAAGAGCTCTACCTGTTCCTGGTCATCACATCACCCCAGCCCTGGAAGAGCTCAGATCTCTCTGAGTGAAGCAAAGAATCACATTGACATGATTTACACCGTCAAAAAAGCCAGTGGGTGAAAAGGTCCTAAACTGTTGGTGTAGGAAAGTACCATCATGCCTGGCATGTTACCCCCTGCTAGCCAGGACCCCAGTGCTCATAGTTTGTGGCTTGAATGTGTTCCCTGTGTGGTGCCTAACTGTGTCACTGACGCTCTGCTAACCAGAACCTCAGTGCTTATGCTCTCTCTGCTTTTAAAATTGTCACTGCAGGCTAGTGACCATACTTACCAATTCTTATTGGCACACTGGAACACCCTTATAATTCCCTAGTATATGGAACCTAGTTACCCATGGTATTGGGGTTCCAGGAGATCCCTATGGGCTGCAGCATTTCTTTTGTCACCCATAGGGAGCTCAGACAATTCTTACACAGGACTGCCACTGCAGCCTGAGTGAAATAACGTCCACGTTATTTCACAGCCATTTTACACTGCACTAAAGTAACTTATAAATCACCTAGATGAAGGTTAGGTGCAAAGTTACTAAGTGTGAGGGCACCCTGGCACTAGCCAAGGTTCCCCCACAGAGTTCAGGGCAATTTCCCCGG
Organism: Pleurodeles waltl; assembly: GCF_031143425.1. Classification (NCBI taxonomy): domain Eukaryota; kingdom Metazoa; phylum Chordata; class Amphibia; order Caudata; family Salamandridae; genus Pleurodeles; species Pleurodeles waltl. The sequence continues at coordinate 207,440,363 of NC_090441.1, forward strand.
ACTTTGTGAGTTCGGCGACACCATTACACACGTGCACTACATATAGGTCAATACTCCGAATATGGCCATTTAACATGTCTAAGATCATGAAATTGTCCCCCCATACCAAATCTGGTATTGGGGTGCCAATCCCATGCATCCCTGGGTCTCCAGCATGGACCCTGGGTACTGCCAAACTAGCTCTCTGGGGTTTTTACTGCAGCTACTGCTGCTGCAACCCACAGACAGGCTTCTGCCCTCCTGGGGTCCGGGCAGCCCAGTCCCAGGAAGGCAGAGCAAAGGATTTCCTCTGAGAGAGGGTGTTACACCCTCTCCCTTTGGAAATAGGTGTTAAGGGCCTGAGAGGAGTAGCCTCTCCTGGCCTCTGGGAATGCTTTGAAGGGCACAGATGGTGCCCTCCTTGCATAAACCAGTCTACACTGGTTCAGGGATGCCCCTGCTCTGCCGCGAAACTGGACAAAGGAAAGGGGACTGACCACTCTCCTGTCCATCACCACCCCAGGGGTGGTGCCCAAAGCTCCTCCAGTGTGTCCCAGACCTCTGTCATCTTGAATGCAGAGGTGTGAGAGCACAATGGAGGCCTCTGAGTGGCCAGTGCCAGCAGGTGACGTAAGAGACTCCTCCTGAAGCGTGCTTACCTAGCTAGCTAGGTGGCCAATCCTCCTCTGAGGGCTATTTAGGGTCTCTCCTGTGGGTTTCTCATCAGATAACAAATGCAAGAGCTCACCAGAGTTCCTCTGCATCTCTCTCTTTGACTTCTGCCAAGGATCGACCACTGACTGCTCCAGGATGCCTGCAAAACCACAACAAAGTAGCAAGAAGACTACCAGCAACATTGTAGCGCCTAATCCTGCCAGCTTTCTCGACTGTTTTCTGGTGATGCATGTTCTGAGGCCTCTCTGCCTTCACCCTGCAATGGAAGCCAAGAAGAAATCTCCTGTGGGTCGACAGAATCTTCCCACTGCTAACGCAGGCACCAAACTTCTGCATCACCGGTCCTCTGGGCCCCCTCTCATCTTGACGAGCGTGGTCCCTGGAACACAGGAGCTGGATCTAAGTGATCCCGACAGTCCAGTGGTCCATCTGTCCAAATTTGGTGGAGGTAAGTCCTTGCCTCCCCACGCCAGACAGTAATCCTGTGTTCTGCGTGAACTGCAGCTGCTAGGGCTTCTGTGCACTTTTGGAAGGAATCCTTCATGCACAACATAGCCTAGGTCCCCAGCACTCTGTCCTGCATTGCTCAAGTCACTGAGTTGATCCCCGGCTTCGTGGGACTCTCCTTTGTAGTGTTGAGATGACCGCAATGCTCAGTTTTCTTGAACCCCTGTTCAAGTGCTTCTGCGGGTGCTGCCTGCTTCTGCATGGGCTCTCTGTACTGCTGAGCACCCCCTCTATCTCCTCCTCCAAGCGGCGACCTCCTGGTCCTCCCTGGGCCTGGGCAGCACCCATTTTCTTTAACTTCAACCTTTTCAACTAGCAAGGATTTTCTACAGTCTTTCTGTGTGGAAACAACTCTGCATCCTCCAGCCTACAGTGGGACATCTTCTGTGCAAAGGAGAAATTCCTGGCATCTTCCGTTGTTGGAGAATCTTCAGCTTCTTCCACCCAGAAGCAGCCATTTTGCACCTTCATCCGCGCTTTAGTGGGCTCCTGACCCTCCTGGACACTTTTGTGACTCTTGGACTTGGTCCCCTTCCTTTGCAGGTCCTCAGGTCCAGGAATCCGTCTTCAGTGCTTTGCAGTCTCTTGTGGTCTTTGCAAAATCTCCTATCACAACTTTAGTGTGTTTCTGGGGAAGTAGGGTAAATTTACTCCTACTTTTCAGGGTCTTGGGGTGGGGTATCCTGGACACCCTTAGTGTTTTCTTACACTCCCTGTGACCCTCTCCACACTACACTAGGCCTGGGGTCCCTAAGTGGTTCGCATTCCACTTTCTTAGTATATGGTTTGTGTTGCCCCTAGGCCTATTGCATCTTATAGTATTCTACAGCGTTTGCACTACTTTTCTAACTGTTTACTTACCTGATTTTGGTTTGTGTGTATATTTTGTGTATTTTACTTACCTCCTAAGGGAGCATATCCTCTGAGAGATTTTTGGCACATTGTCACTAAAGTAAAGTACCTTTATTATTAGTAACTCTGACTATTGTGATTCTTATGATATAGTGCTATATGATATAAGTGGTATAGTAGGAGCTTTTCATGTCTCCTAGTTCAGCCTAAGCTGCTCTGCTAAAGCTACCTCTATCAGCCTAAGCGGCTAGAACACTACTAATCTACTAATAAGGGATAACTGGACCTGGCACAGAGTGTAAGTACCATCAGGTACCCACTATAAGCCAGGCCAGCCTCCTAAATTGGTGGTGCAGCGGTGGGATAAGTACTTGTAACTGCCTTACCACTTTTTCATTGGTGCTTTTCATAAGAAAAACATATTCCAAATACTTAAAAATATACACAGTTAACCTAAACAGTTTAACTTTCTTTCTACAAACTTTCTAAAAAGGTTCTAAAAAGATTTCAAAAGTTGTGAAAAGTTTGAAAAAGCTTTTCTCTTTTCTCTAAGAGTTTCTAAACTTTTTTCTCTCTGTCCTAAACCCTTTCTAACAATCATGTCTGCAGTAGAACTTACTCCCACAGTTGATCAGGCAACCTATGGTAGTTTAAACTTTAAAAGTTTAAGCGGTCTCTGCATAGAAAGAGGTTTAATCATTGGTAAGAACCCTGCCAAAGATCCTCTCCTTAGCCTTATCCTAGAAAGTGACAAGAACCAGTCTGGCCCATCCCAGGATCAGGAGGTAGAGGAGGGGGGGTACCCAGCAAGACTCAGAGGAGTCCCCTGAGGATGCTGGGGAGGGTTCATCCAAATACCTGCCAGCTAACAGGCCTCCTAGTGACACTGGTAGTGAGAGGGGGTCACACACTAGTAGGGCACCTTTCACTCCAAAAGGCCAGGTTACTAGAGTCCATCCAGTTAGAGACAGGTCCACGTCTGCCAATTCCCACATCTCCTCTGTGTCTCAGAATTCCCAAGCCTCCCACCCTGAGGATAACAGTATAGAAAGGGAACTCAGAAAGCTGAGGTTGGAAGAGACCAGACTGAAGCTGAGACAGCAGCAGTTGGCCTTAGACAGGGAATCTCTAGATGTAGACAGGGAAAGGCAGAGGCTGGGCTTAGTTCCCCATGGTGGCAGCAGCAGTGTTTTTGATAGTAATCCTGTAAGAGAACAAGATTCCAGAAACCTGCATAAAATAGTCCCCCCTTACAAAGGGTGGGATGACATCAACAAGTGGTTTGCTGTACTTGAGAGGGCTTGTATGGTACAGTTGGTCCCTCAAAGGCAGTGGGTTGCTATCTTGTGGCTATCTTTCACTGGTAAGGGCAGGGATAGGCTCCTTACTGCCAGAGAAAGTGATGCTAATAATTACAAAGTTTTGAAGGATGCACTCTTAGATGGATTTGGCTTAACCACTGAACAATACAGGATAACGTTCAGAGATACCAGAAAAGAGTCCTCTCAAGACTGGACAGACTTTGTAGACTGTTCAGTGAAGGCCTTGGAGGGTTGGTTACATGGCAGTAAGGTGACTGACTATGAAAGCCTGTATAATCTAATCCTGAGAGAGCATATTTTGAACAATTGTGTGTTTGATTTGTTGCACCAGTACTTGGTTAGACTCAAATCTGACCTCTCCCCAAGAATTGGGAAAGAAGGCAGACAAATGGGTCAGAACAAGAGTGAACAGAAAAGGTCATACATGGGGTGACAAGGATGGCAAGAAGAAGGATGGTAAGTCTTCTGACCAAGGGTGGGGACAAAGATAAAAAACATTCTGAGTCTTCATCAGGCCCACAAAAATCCTCCGGGGGTGGTGGGTCCAAATCCTCTTCCCACAATCAAAAGAAGCCATGGTGTTATTTATGTAAGAGTAAAGGCCATTGGGCAAGTGATTCCACATGTCCAAAGAAAAACACCAAGGCTCCCGCTACCACAACCCCAACTGAGTCCTCTAGTGCCCCTAGTAATAGCAGTGGTGGTGGAAAGTCTACTACAAATAGCCAATCAAAGGGTGTAGCTGGGCTCACCATTGGTAATGTAGTTGGGGTTGGTCTTGTTAGGGAGACCACAGAGGCTACTTTAGTCTCTGATGGTGGTATTGACTTTGCCACCTTAGTTGCTTGTCCCCTTAATATGGGTAAGTACAATCAACTTCCCCTAATAAATGGTGTTGAGGTTGAGGCCTACAGGGATACAGGAGCCAGTGTCACTATGGTGATTGAGAAACTGGTCCACCCTGATCAACACCTACTTGGTCAGCAGTACCAAGTGACTGATGCTCATAAGAACAGTCTTAGTCACCCCATGGCTGTTGTGAATCTCAACTGGGGGGGGTTGCTGGTCCAAAGAAAGTTGTGGTGGCCACTGATTTACCTGTAGATTGCTTACTAGGCAATGATTTAGAGACATCAGCTTGGGCTGAAGTGGAGTTGGAGGCTCATGCAGCAATGCTGGGCATATCTTTGCTTTGACAAGGGCTCGGGCCAAAAAGCAAAGAGGACAGGGAAACCTGGATCCTGGAACAATGGACCAAGTGCTCCCAAAAGCTAGGGGTAGAAAGGGTAAATCCTTGCCCACTATCCCTCCCTCTCCAGAAGATTCCCCTTTTGAGGAAGAGGAATCCTCTCCCTGTGCAGAACCTACACCAGATGAGCTGGCAGCAGACACTGCTGAGCTTTTGGGTGCAGGGGCGCAGGGGGGCCTGCTAGGGAATAGCTGAGTGTTGCACAGCAGACCTTTCCCACACTAGAGGGTTTAAGACAGCAAGCTGTCAAACAGTAGAATGGGGATGTCACTGATAGCCATGAAGTCTATTGGGAAGATAACCTCCTCTACACTGAGTCAAGGGACCCTAAACCTGGTGCTGCCAGGAGATTGGTCATCCCTTTCCAGTATGGGGAGTTTCTTCTGACTTTGGCTCATGATATTCCTTTGGCTGGGCATGTGGAACAGAGTAAAACTTGGGACAGTCTTGTTCCATTGTTTCACTGGCCTCATATGACAGAGGACACCAGGAGTTTTGTCGCTCCTGTGTGACCTGCCAAGCCAGTGGCATGACTGGTGGGACAACTAAGGCCCCCTTAATTCCATTCCCAGTGGTTGGGGTACCCTTTGAAAGGTTAGGGGTTGAAATTGTTGCCCCCCTTGACCTTCCAACCGGCTTCAGGCAATAGGTTTGTCCTGGTGGTAGTGGACAAACTGAAGCAATCCCCTTAAGAACCAACTGCAGCTCCTGCAGTGGCAAGGGCCCTCCTGGGAATCTTTTCCAGAATGGTCTTCCCTAAGGAAGCGGTGTCAGACAGAGGTAGTCACTTCATGTCTGCATACCTCAAAGCTAAGTGGAAGGAGTGTGGTGTAACTTATAAGTTCACTACTCCTTACAATACGCAGACAAATGGTCTGGTTGAGATGTTTAATAAAACTCTGAAAGGTATGATTATGGTACTCCCTGAAAATCCCAGGAGGAGATGGGATGTCCTGTTGCCATACCTCCTTTGTGCTTACAGGGAGGTATCCCAAAAAGGAGTGGGCTTTAGCCCCTTTGCACTCCTCTTTCGGCACCCTGTGAGAGGTCCCCTTGCACTTGTGAAAGAGGGTTGGGAACAACCTTTAAAAGCTCCAAAGCAAGACATTGTGGACTATGTACTTGGCCTAAGATCCAGAATGGCTGAGTACATGAAAAAGGCCAGTAAAAACCTTCAGGCCAGCCAAGAGCTCCAAAAGCAATGGCATGGCCAGAAGGCTGTCCTGACCCAGTACCACCCAGGACAGAAGGTGTGGGTATTGGAGCCTGTGGCCCCAAGAGCACTCCAGGACCAATGGAGTGGACCCCATCTCATTGTTGAAAAGAAGGGTGAGGTTACCTACTTGGTAGACCTGGGCACTGCCAGGAGTCCCCTTAGTGTTCTCCATGTCAATCGCCTAAAACCCTACTATGACAGGGCTGACATAACCCTGCTTGTGGTTACTGATGAGGGACAGGAAGAAGAGAGTGACCCTCTCCCTGATCTCTTCTCCACCACTGAAGCTGATGGCTTAGTGAAGGGAGTGATGCTTGCAGATTGGTTTACTGCTGGGCAGAAGCACAACTGTATAAATCTCCTAGGCCAATTTTCTGACCTCTTCTCACTGATACCAGGTACCACTGTGTGAGCACACAATCAACACTGGAGACCGTTTACCTGTCAAAAGTAAGATTTATAGGCAGCCTGACCATGTCAGGGATTGCATAAAACAAGAGGTACATAAAAAGCTGTACTTAGGAGTGATTGAGTCTTCAGAAAGGCAATGGTCTAGCCCAGTGGAGCTTGTCCCAAAACCTCACAGTAAAGGTGGTAAAAGAGAAATGAGGTTTTGTGTTGACTACAGAGGACTCAATCAAGTAAGCAAAACTGATGCTCACCCTATGCCCAGGGCAGATGAGCTAATTGATACACTGGCTTCTGCCAAGTATCTAAGCACTTTTGATTTAACTGCAGGATATTGGCAGATTAATTTATCAGAAGATGCTAAACCTAAAACTGCATTTTCCACCATTGGAGGGCACTACAGGTCACTGTGATGCCCTTTGGTATGAAGAATGCGCCTGCCACTTTTCAGAGGTTGGTGAACACAGTCCTGCAAGGTTTGGAAGCTTTTAGTGCAGCATATCTAGATGATATAGCTGTCTTTAGCTCCACCTGGGATGAGCACCTGGTACACCTATGGAAAGTTTTAGAGGCCCTGCAAAAGGCAGGCCTCATTATCAAGGCTTCAAAGTGCCACATAGGGCAGGGGAAAGTAGTTTATCTGGGCCACCTGGTAGGCGGGGAACAGATTGCACCACTGCAGGGAAGATCCAGACCATTATGGAATGGGCTCCCCCTACAACTCAAACCCAGGGGAGAGCCTTCTTAGGCCTCACAGGGTACTGTAGGAGGTCCATTAAGAACTATGGCTCCATTGCAGCTCTTAATGACCTCACTAGTAAGAAGATGCCTAAAAAGGTACTTTAGACAGCTAGCTTTCCAAAGGCTTTTGATGAGCTAAAACAGGCCATGTGCTCTGCACCTGTCCTAAAAATCCCTTGTTACTCCAAGAAGTTCATAGTCCAGACTTATGCTTCTGAATTAGGGGTGGGGGCAGTGCTATCACAGCTTAACACTGAGGGCCAGGATCAACCTGTTGCTTTTATCAGCAGGAGGTTGACCCCTATAGAAAAGTGTTGGTCTGCCATGGAGAGGGAGGCCTTTGCTGTGGTCTGGGACTGAAAAAGTTGAGACGATACCTGTTTGGTACTCACTTTATTGTTCAGACAGACCACAAACCTCTATTATGGTTTAAACAAATGAAAGGTGAAAACCCTAAGTTGTTGAGGTGGTCCATATCCCTGCAGGGAATTGACTATACAGTGGAACATAGACCTGGGAGTACCCACTCCAATGCAGATGGACTTTCCTGATATTTCCACTTAGACAATGAAGACTCTTCTGGGAAAGGTTAGCCTTATTGTTCCTCGTTTGTGGGGGGAGGGGGTTTGTGTGTAGGAAAGAACCATCTTGACTGGCATGTTACCCCCATTTTTACTTGTGTGTCAGTTTTTATTTTGCCTGTCTCACTGGATCCTGCTAGCCAGAACCCCAGTGCTCATAGTTTGTGGCCTGAATGTGTTCCCTGTGTGGTGCCTAACTGTGTCACTGAGGCTCTGCTAACCAGAACCTCAGTGCTTATGCTCTCTCTGCTTTTAAAATTGTCACTGCAGGCTAGTGACCATTTTTACCAATTCTTATTGGCACACTGGAACACCCTTATAATTCCCTAATATATGGTACCTAGGTACTCAGGGTATTGGGGTTCCAGGAGATCCCTGTGGGCTGCAGCATTTCTTTTGTCACCCAGAGGGAGCTCAGACAATTCTTACACAGGACTGCCGCTGCAGCCTGAGTGAAATAACATCCACGTTATTTCACAGCCATTTTACACTGCACTTAAGTAACTTATAAGTCACCTATATCTGTAACCATCACATAGTGAAGGTTACGTGCAAGGTTACTAAGTGTGAGGGCACCCTGGCACTAGCCAAGGTGCCCCCACAGAGTTCAGGGCAATTACCCCAGACTTTGTGAGTGTGCGGGGACACCATTATACTCATTCACTGCATATAGGGCAATACCTATATGTAGCTTCACAATGGTAACTCCGAACATGGCCATGTAACATGTCTAAGATCATGGAATTGTCCCTCCATGCCAAATTTGGTATTGGGGTGCCAATCCCATGCATCCCCGGGGATCCAGCATGGACCCCGGGTACTGCCAAACTAGCTCTCTGGGGTTTTTACTGCAACTACCGCTGCTGTCAACCCACAGACAGGCTTCTGCCCTCCTGGGGTCTGGGCAGCCCAGTCCCAGGAAGGCAGAACAAAGGATTTCCTTTGAGAGAGGGTGTTACACCCTCTCCCTTTGGCAATAGGTGTTAAGGGCCTGAGAGGAGTAGCCTCTCCTGGCCTCTGGGAATGCTTTGAAGGGCACAGATGGTGCCCTCCTTGCATAACCCAGTCTACACTGGTTCAGGGATCCCTCAGCCTCTGCTCTGCCGCGAAACTGGACAAAGGAAAGGGGAGTGACCACTCCCATGCCCATTACCAACCCAGGGGTGGTGCCCAGAGCTCCTCCAGTGTGTCCCAGACCGCTGCCTTCTTGAATGCAGAGGTGTGAGGGCCCAATGGAGGCCTCTGAGTGGCCAGTGCCAGCAGGTGATGTCAGAGACTCCTCTTGAAGGGTGCTTACATAGCTAGGTTGCCAATCCTCCTCTGAGGGCTATTTAGGGTCTCTCCTGTGGGTTTCTCGTCAGATAACAAATGCAAGAGCTCACCAGAGTTCCTCTGCATCTCTCTCTTCAACATCTGCCAAGGATCGACCGCTGACTGCTCCAGGATGCCTGCAAAACCGCAACAAAGTAGCAAGAAGACTACCAGCAACATTATAGCGCCTAATCCTGCCGGCTTTATCAACTGTTTCCGGGTGGTGCATGCTCTGAGGGCTGTCTGAACTCACCCTGCACTGGAAGCCAAGAAGAAATCTCATGTGGGTCGACGGAATCTTCCCCCTGCTAATGCAGGCACCAAACTTCTGCATAACTGGTCCTCTGGGTCCCCTCTCATCTTGACGAGCGTGGTCCCTGGAACACACAGGAGCTGGATCCAAGTGACCCCGACAGTCCAGTGGTCCATCTGTCCAAATTTGGTGGAGGTAAGTCCTTGCCTCCCCACTCCAGACAGTAATCCTGTGTACTGCGTGAACTGCAGCTGTAGGGCTTCTGTGCACTTTTGCAAGGAATCCTTTGTGCACAGCATAGCCCAGATCCCCAGCACTCCGTCCTGCATTGCTCAAGTCGCTGAATTGACCTCCGGCTTCGTGGGACTCTCCTTTGTAGTGTTGAGATGACTGCAATGCTCCGTTTTCTTGAACCCCTGTTCAAGTGCTTCTGCAGGTGCTGCCTGCTTGTGCATCCTCCTCCAGCCCACTGTGGGACATCTTCTGTGCGAAGGAGAAGTTCCTGGCATCTTCCGTTGTTGCAGAATCTTCAGCTTCTTCCACCCAGAAGCAGCCATTTTGCACCTTAATCCGGGGTTTAGTTGGCTCCTGACCCCCCTGGACACTTTCGTGACTCTTGGACTTGGTCCCCTTCCTTTGCAGGTCCTCAGGTCCAGGAATCCGTCTTCAGTGCTTTGCAGTCTGTTGTGGTCTTTGCAGAATCTCTTATCACAACTTTAGTGTGTTTCTGGGGAAGTAGGGCAACTTTACTCTTCCTTTTCAGGGTCTTGGGGTGAGGTATCTTGGACACCCTTAGTGTTTTCTTACACTCCCAGTGACCTTCTACACACTACACTAGGCCTGGGGTCCCCAAGTGGTTAGCATTCCACTGTCTTAGTATATTGTTTGTGTTGCCCCTAGGCCTATTGCATCCTATAGTATTCTACAGTGTTTGCACTACTTTTCTAACTGTTTACTTACCTGATTTTGGTTTGTGTGTATATTTTGTGTATTTTACTTACCTCCTAAGGGAGTATATCCTCTGAGATATTTTTTACACATTGTCACTAAAATAAAGTACCTTTATTATTAGTAACTCTGAGTATTGTGATTCTTATGACATAGTGCTATATGATGTAAGTGGTATAGTAGGAGCTTTTCGAGTCTCCTAGTTCAGCCTAAGCTGCTCTGCTATAGCTACCTCTATCAGCCTAAGCTGCTAGAACACTACTAATCTACTAATAAGGGATAACTGGACCTGGCACAGAGTGTAAGTACCATCAGGTACCCACTATAAGCCAGGCCAGCCTCCTAAATTGGTGGTGCAGCGGTGGGATAAGTACTTGTAACTGCGTTACCACTTTGTCATTGGTGCTCTTCATAAGAAAAACATATTGCAAATACTTAAAAATATACACAGTTAACCTAAACAGTTTAACTTTCTTTCTACAAACATTCTAAAAAGTTTCTAAAAAGTTTTTAAAAGTTGTGAAAAGTTTGAAAAAGCTTTCCTCTTTTCTCTAAAAGTTTCTAAACTTTTTTCTCTCTGTCCTAAACCCTTTCTAACAATCATGTCTGCAGTAGAACTTACTCCCACAGTTGTCCAGGCAACCTATGGTAGTTTAAACTTTAAAAGATTAAGGGGTCTCTGCATAGAAAGAGGTTTAATCATTGGTAAGAACCCTGCCAAAGATCCTCTCCTTAGCCTTCTCCTAGAAAGTGACCAGAACCAGTCTGGCCCATCCCAGGACCAGGAGGTAGAGGAGGGGGGTACCCAGCAAGATTCAGAGGAGTCCCCTGAGGATGCTGGGGAGGGTTCATCCAAAGACCTGCCAGCTAACAGGCCTCCTAGTGACACTGGTAGTGAGAGGGGGTCACACACTAGTAGGGCACCTTTCACTCAAAAAGGCCAGGTTACTAGAGTCCAGCCAGTTAGAGACAGGTCCACGTCTGCCAATTCCCACATCTCCTCTGTGTCTCAGAATTCCGAAGCCTCCCAACCTGAGGATAACACTATAGAAAGGGAACTCAGAAAGCTGAGGTTGGACGAGACCAGACTGAAGCTGAGACCGCAGCAGTTGGCCTGAGACAGGGAATCTCTAGATGTAGAGAGGGAAAGGCAGAGGCTGGGGTTAGTTCCCCATGGTGGCGGCAGCAGTGTTTTTGATGGCAATCCTTTAAGAGAACAAGATTCCAGAAACCTGCATAAGATAGTCCCCCCTTACAAAGGGGGGGATGACATTAACAAGTGGTTTGCTGCACATGAGAGGGCCTGTATGGTACAGTTGGTTCCTCAACGGCAGTGGGCTGCTATCTTGTGGCTGTCTTTCACTGGTAAGGGCAGGGATAGGCTCCTTACTGTCAGAGAAAGTGATGCTAATAATTACAAAGTTGTGAAGGATTCACTCTTAGATGGATTTGGCTTAACCACTGAACAATACAGGATAACGTTCAGAGATACCAGAAAAGAGTCCTCTCAAGACTGGACAGACTTTGTAGACTGTTCAGTGAAGGCCTTGGAGGGTTGGTTACATGGCAGTAAGGTGACTGACTGTGAAAGCCTGTATAATCTAATCCTGAGAGAGCATATTTTGAACAATTGTGTGTCTGATTTGTTGCACCAGTACTTGGTAGATGCAGATATGACCTCTCCCCAAGAATTGGGAAAGAAGGCAGACAAATGGGTCAGAACAAGAGTGAACAGAAAAGGTCATACATGGGGTGACAAGGATGGCAAGAAGAAGGATGGTAAGTCTTCTGACAAGGGTAGGGACAAAGATAAAACACATTCTGAGTCTTCATCAGGCCCACAAAAATCCTCCGGGGGTGGTGGGTCCAAATCCTCTTCCCACAATCAAAAGAAGCCATGGTGTTATTTATGTAAGAGTAAAGGCCATTGGGCAAGTGATTCCACATGTCCAAAGAAAAACACCAAGGCTCCCGCTACCACAACCCCAACTGAGTCCTCTAGTACCCCTAGTAATAGCAGTGGTGGTGGAAAGTGTACTACAAATAGCCAATCAAAGGGTGTAGCTGGGCTCACCATTGGTAATGTAGTTGGGGTTGGTCTTGTTAGGGAGACCACAGAGGCTACTTTAGTCTCTGATGGTGGCATTGACTTTGCCACCTTGGTTGCTTGTCCCCTTAATATGGGTAAGTACAATCAACTTCCCCTAATAAATGGTGTTGAGGTTGAGGCCTACAGGGATACAGGAGATACAGGAGCCAGTGTCATTATGGTGATTGAGAAACTGGTCCGCCCTGATCAACACCTACTTGGTCAGCAGTACCAAGTGACTGATGCTCATAAGAACAGTCTTAGTCACCCCATGGCTGTTGTGAATCTCAACTGGGGGGGGTTGGTGGTCCAAAGAAAGTTGTGGTGGCCACTGATTTACCTGTAGATTGCTTACTAGGCAATGATTTAGAGACAAAAACAACAAGTGATGGACGGAATGCTGAACATTGTCAAACACTCACCCCCAGTCATAGATCTGGGTTTAATCCATCGTTCTTTTGCTCACCATGCCACCCCAGTTTGGACCCAGCCATATGCAAATCAGTCTTGACCCTGTTCCTCATGGGAACAGTCCTTACCGAACTGCCAAGCCAGGTCCTCACTGGACCGGAAACAAGCATCCTGGGACCGGTTTCGGGGTTTCACCCCTCATCAGCCAGGCTAGCTTGAATCCAGTGGCATGGGAAGATCTATGACTGGGGGTGAGTGTTTGACAATGTTCAGCATTCCGTCCATCACTTGTTGTTTTTGCTTTGTTGCCCTAAGTGGGAAGGGTATGCCCAGACGTGGGTCCCGTGCTTCCCATGCCACTGGATTCAAGCTAGCCTGGCTGATGAGGGGTGAAACACCGAAACCGGTCCGAGGATGCTTGTTTCCAGTCCAGTGAGGACCTGGCCTGGCAGTTCGGTCTGGACTGTTCCCATGAGGAACAGGGTCAAGACTGATTTGCATATGGCTGGGTCCAAACTGGGGTGGCATGGTGAGCAAAAGAACGATGGATTAAACCCAGATCTATGACTGGGGGTGAGTGTTTGACAATGTTCAGCATTCCGTCCATCACTTGTTGTTTTTGCTTTGTTGCCCTAAGTGGGAAGGGTATGCCCAGACGTGGGTCCCGTGCTTCCCATGCCACTGGATTCAAGCTAGCCTGGCTGATGAGGGGTGAAACCCCGAAACCGGTCCGAGGATGCTTGTTTCCAGTCCAGTGAGGACCTGGCCTGGCAGTTCGGTCTGGACTGTTCCCATGAGGAACAGGGTCAAGACTGATTTGCATATGGCTGGGTCCAAACTGGGGTGGCATGGTGAGCAAAAGAACGATGGATTAAACCCAGATCTATGACTGGGGGTGAGTGTTTGACAATGTTCAGCATTCCGTCCATCACTTGTTGTTTTTGCAATGATTTAGAGACATCAACTTGGGCTGAAGTGGAGTTGGAGGCTCATGCAGCAATGCTGGACATATATTTGCTTTGACAAGGGCTCAGGCCAAGAAGCAAAGAGGACAGGGAAACTTGGATCCTGGAACAATGGACCAAGTGCTCCCAAAAGCTAGGGGTAGAAAGGGTAAATCCTTGCCCACTATTCCTCCCTCTCCAGAAGATTCCCCATTTGAGGAAGAGGAATCCTCTCCCTGTGCAGAACCTACACCAGATGGACCGGCAGCAGACACTGCTGAGCTTTTGGGTGCAGGGGTGCAGGGGGGCCTGCTAGGGAATAGCTGAGTGTTGCACAGCAGACCTTTCCCACACTAGAGGGTATAAGACAGCAAGCTGTCAAACAGTAGAATGGGGATGTCACTGATAGCCATAAGTTCTTTTGGGAAGACAAGCTCCTTTATACTGAGTCAAGGGACCCTAAACCTAGAGATGCCAGGAGATTGGTTATCCCTTTGCAGTATAGGGAGTTTCTTCTGACCTTGGCACATGACATTCCTTTGGCTGGGCATTTGGGCCAGAGCAAAACTTGGGACAGACTTGTTCCATTGTTTCACTGGCCTCACATGTCAGAGGACACTAAAGAATGTTGTCACTCTTGTGTTACCTGCCAAGCCAGTGGCAAGACTGGTGGCACACCTAAGGCCCCTTAATTCCACTCCAAGTAGTTTGGGTGCCATTTGAAAGGGTAGGAGTTGACATAGTTGGCCCCCTTAACCATCCATCCGGCTTCAGGCAATACGTTTGTCCTGGTGGTAGTGGACAAACTGAAGCAATCCCCTTAAGAACCACTACAGCTCCTGTAGTGGCAAGGGCCCTCCTGGAAATCTTTTCCAGAATGGGCTTCCCTAAGGAAGTGGTGTCAGACAGAGGTAGTCACTTCATGTCTGCATACCTCAAAGCTATGTGGAAGGAGTGTGGTGTAACTTATAAGTTCACTACTCCTTACCATCCGCAGACAAATGGTCTGGTTGAGATGTTTAATAAAACTCTGAAAGGTATGATTATGGGACTCCCTGAAAAACCCAGGAGGAGATGGTATGTCCTGTTGCCATGCCTCCTTTGTGCCTACAGGGAGGTATCCCAAAAAGGAGTGGGCTTTAGCCCCTTTGCACTCCTCTTTGGGCACCCTGTGAGAGTTTCCCTTGCACTTGTGAAAGAGGGTTGGGAACAACCTTTAAAAGCTCCAAAGCAAGACATTGTGGACTATGTACTTGGCCTAAGATCCAGAATGGCTGAGTACATGAAAAAGGCCAGTAAAAACCTTCAGGCCAGCCAAGAGCTCCAAAAGCAATGGCATGACCAGAAGGCTGTCCTGACCCAGTACCACCCAGGACAGAAGGTGTGGGTATTGGAGCCTGTGGCCCCAAGAGCACTCCAGGACCATTGGAGTGGACCCCATCTCATTGTTGAAAAGAACGGTGAGGTTACCTACTTGGTAGACCTGGGTACTGCCAGGAGTCCCCTTAGGGTGCTCCATGTCAATCGCCTAAAACCCTACTATGACAGGGCTGACTTAACCCTGCTTGTTGCTACTGATGAGGGACAGGAAGAAGAGAGTTACCCTCTCCCTGATCTCTTCTCCACCACTGAAGCTGATGGCTTAGTGGAGGGAGTGATGCTTGCAGATTGCCTTACTTCTTAGCAGAAGGACAACTGTATAAATCTCCTAGGCCAATTTTCTGACCTCTTCTCACTGATACCAGGTACCACTGTGTGAGCACACAATCAAGACTGGAGACAGTTTACCTGTCAAAAGTAAGATTTATAGGCAGCCTGACCATGTCAGGGATTGCATAAAACAAGAGGTACAGAAAATGCTGGACTTAGGAGTGATTGAGTCTTCAAAAACGCAATGGTCTAGCCCAGTGGAGCTTGTCCCAATACCTCACAGTAAAGGTGGTAAAAGAGAAATGAGGTTTTGTGTTGACTACAGAGGACTCAATCAAGTAAGCAAAACTGATGCTCACCCTATGCCCAGAGCAGATGAGCTAATTGATACACTGGCTTCTGCCAAGTATCTAAGCACTTTTGATTTAACTGCAGGATATTGGCAGATTAAATTATCAGAAGATGCTAACCCTAAAACTGCATTTTCCACCATTGGAGGGCACTACAGGTCACTGTGATGCCCTTTGGTTTGAAGAATGCACCTGCCACTTTTCAGAGGTTGGTGAACACAGTCCTGCAAGGTTTGGAAGCTTTTAGTGCAGCATATCTAGATGATATAGCTGTCTTTATCTCCACCTGGGATGAGCACCTGGTCCACCTATGGAAAGTTTAAGAGGCCCTGCAAAAGGCAGGCCTCACTATCAAGGCTTCAAAGTGCCACATAGGGCACGGGAAAGTAGTTTATCTGGGCCACCTGGTAGGTAGGGAACAGATTGCACCACTGCAGGGAAGATCCAGACCATTATGGAATGGGCTCCCCCTACAACTCAAACCCAGGTGAGAGCCTTCTTAGGCCTCACGGGGTACTGTAGGTGGTTCATTAAGAACTATGGATCCATTGCAGCTCTTAATGACCTCACTAGTAAGAAGATGCCTAAAAAGGTATTTTAGACAGCTAGCTGTCCAAAGGCTTTTGATGAGCTAAAACAGGCCATGTGCTCTGCACCTGTCCTAAAAAGCCCTTGTTACTCCAAGAAGTTCATAGTCCAGACTGATGCTTCTGAATTAGGGGTGGGGGCAGTGCTATCACAGCTTAACACTGAGGGCCAGGATCAACCTGTTGCTTTTATCAGCAGGAGGTTGACCCCTAGAGAAAAGCGTTGGTCTGCCATAGAGAGGGAGGCCTTTGCAGTGGTCTGGGCACTGAAAAAGTTGAGACCATACCTGTTTGGTACTCACTTTATTTTTCAGACAGACCACAAACCTCTATTATGGCTTAAACAAATGAAAGGTGAAAACCCTAAATTGTTGAGGTGGTCCATATCCCTACAGGGAATTGACTATACAGTGGATCATAGACGTGGGAGTACCCACTCCAATGCAGATGGACTTTCCAGATATTTCCACTTAGACAATGAAGACTCATCTGGGAAAGGTTAGCCTTATTGTTCCTCGTTTGGTGGGGAGGGGGTGTGTGTAGGAAAGTACCATCTTGACTGGCATGTTACCCCCATTTTTACTTGTGTGTCAGTTTTTTTTGCCTGTCTCACTGGATCCTGCTAGCCAGAACCCCAGTGCTCATAGTTTGTGGCCTGAATGTGTTCCCTGTGTGGTGCCTAACTGCGTCACTGAGGCTCTGCTAACCAGAACCTCAGTGCTTATGCTCTCTCTGCTTTTAAAATTGTCACTGAAGGCTAGTGACCATTTTTTACCAGTTCTTATTGGCACACTGGAACACCCTTATAATTCCCTAATATATGGTACCCAGGTACCCAGGGTATTGGGGTTCCAGGAGATCCCTGTGGGCTGCAGCATTCCTTTTGTCACCCATAGGGAGCTCAGACAATTCTTACACAAGACTGCCACTGCAGCCTGAGTGAAATAACGTTCACGTTATTTCACAGCCATTTTACACTGCCATTAAGTAACTCATAAGTCACCTATATGTCTAACCATCACATAGTGAAGGTTAGGTGCAAGGTTACTAAGTGTGAGGGCACCCTGGCACTAGCCAAGGTGCCCCCACAGAGTTCAGGGCAAGTACCCCAGACTTTGTGAGAGCGGGGACACCATTATACGCGTGCACTACATATGGGGCAATACCTATACGTAGCTTCACAATGGTAACTCCGAATATGGCCATATAACATGTCTAAGATCATGGAATCGTCCCTCCATGGAAAATCTGGTATTGGGGTGCCAATCCCATGCATCCCCGGGGATCCAGCATGGACCCCGGGTACTGCCAAACTAGCTCTCTGGGGTTTTTACTGCAGCTACCGCTGCTGTCAACCCACAGACAGGCTTCCGCTCTCCTGGGGTCTGGGCAGCCCAGTCTCAGGAAGGCAGAACAAAGGATTTCCTCTGAAAGAGGGTGTTACACCCTCTCCCTTTGGAAATAGGTGTTAAGGGCCTGAGAGGAGTAGCCTCTCCTGGCCTCTGGGAATGCTTTGAAGGGCACAGATGGTGCCCTCCTTGCATAACCCAGTCTACACTGGTTCAGGGATCCCTCAGCCCCTGCTCTGCCGCGAAACTGGACAAAGGAAAGGGGAGTGACCACTCCCATGTCCATTACCACCCAGGGGTGGTGCCCAGAGCTCCTCCAGTGTGTCCCAGACCGCTGCCTTCTTGAATGCAGAGGTGTGAGGGCACAATGGAGGCCTCTGAGTGGCCAGTGCCAGCAGGTGACGTCAGAGACTCCTCTTGAAGGGTGCTTACCTAGCTAGGTTGCCAATCCTCCTCTGAGGGCTATTTAGGGTCTCTCCTGTGGGTTTCTCATCAGATAACAAATGCAAGAGCTCACCAGAGTTCCTCTGCATCTCTCTCTTCAACATCTGCCAAGGATCAACTGCTGACTGCTCCAGGATGCCTGCAAAACCGCAACAAAGTAGCAAGAAGACTACCAGCAACATTATAGCGCCTAATCCTGCCGGCTTTATCAACTGTTTCCAGGTGGTGCATGCTCTGAGGGCTGTCTGACTTCACCCTGCACTGGAAGCCAAGAAGAAATCTCATGTGGGTCGACAGAATCTTCCCCCTGCTAACGCAAGCACCAAACTTCGGCATCACTGGTCCTCTGGGTCCCCTCTCATCTTGACGAGCGTGGTCCCTGGAACACACAGGAGCTGGATCCAAGTGATCCTGACAGTCCAGTGGTCCATCTGTCCAAATTTGGTGGAGGTAAGTCCTTGCCTCCCCACGTCAGACAGTAATCCTGTGTACTGCATGAACTGCAGCTGTAGGGCTTCTGTGCACTTTTGCAAGGAATCCTTTGTGCACAGCATAGCCCAGGTCCCCAGCACTCCGTCCTGCATTGCTCAAGTCGCTGAATTGACCTCCGGCTTCGTGGGACTCT
Organism: Pleurodeles waltl; assembly: GCF_031143425.1. Lineage (NCBI taxonomy): Eukaryota > Metazoa > Chordata > Amphibia > Caudata > Salamandridae > Pleurodeles > Pleurodeles waltl. Next base: position 207,458,854 of record NC_090441.1, read on the forward strand.
CCTTTGTAGTGTTGAGATGACTGCAATGGTCAGTTTTCTTGAACCCCTGTTCAAGTTCTTCTGCAGGTGCTGCCTGCTTCTGCATGGGCTCTTTGTGCTGCTGAGCGCCCCCTCTGTCTGCTCATCCAAGCTGCAACCTCCTGGTCCTTCCTGGGCCGAGGCAGCACCCATTTTCTTCAACCGCAACCTTTGCAGCTAGCAAGGCTTGTTTACAGTCTTTCTGTTTGGAAACAACTCTGCATCCTCCTCCAGCCCACTGTGGGACATCTTCTGTGCGAAGGAGAAGTTCCTGGCATCTTCCGTTGTTGCAGAATCTTCAGCTTCTTCCACCCAGAAGCAGCCATTTTGCACCTTCATCCGGGGTTTAGTGGGCTCCTGACCCCCCTGGACACTTTCGTGACTCTTGGACTTGGTCCCCTTCCTTTGCAGGTCCTCAGGTCCAGGAATCCGTCTTCAGTGCTTTGCAGTCTGTTGTGGTCTTTGCAGAATCTCCTATCACAACTTTAGTGTGTTTCTGGGGAAGTAGGGCAACTTTACTCTTCCTTTTCAGGGTCTTGGGGTGAGGTATCTTGGACACCCTTAGTGTTTTCTTACACTCCCAGTGACCTTCTACACACTACACTAGGCCTGGGGTCCCCAAGTGGTTAGCATTCCACTGTCTTAGTTTATTGTTTGTGTTGCCCCTAGGCCTATTGCATCCTATAGTATTCTACAGTGTTTGCACTACTTTTCTAACTGTTTACTTACCTGATTTTGGTTTGTGTGTATATTTTGTGTATTTTACTTACCTCCTAAGGGAGTATATCCTCTGAGATATTTTTTACACATTGTCACTAAAATAAAGTACCTTTATTATTAGTAACTCTGAGTATTGTGATTCTTATGATATAGTGCTATATGATGTAAGTGGTATAGTAGGAGCTTTTCGTGTCTCCTAGTTCAGCCTAAGCTGCTCTGCTATAGCTACCTCTATCAGCCTAAGCTGCTAGAACACTACTAATCTACTAATAAGGGATAACTGGACCTGGCACAGAGTGTAAGTACCATCAGGTACCCACTATAAGCCAGGCCAGCCTCCTAAATTGGTGGTGCAGCGGTGGGATAAGTACTTGTAACTGCGTTACCACTTTGTCATTGGTGCTTTTCATAAGAAAAACATAGTGCAAATACTTAAAAATATACACAGTTAACCTAAACAGTTTAACTTTCTCTCTACAAACTTTCTAAAAAGTTTCTAAAAAGTTTTTAAAAGTTGTGAAAAGTTTGAAAAAGCTTTCCTCTTTTCTCTAAAAGGTTCTAAACTTTTTTCTCTCTGTCCTAAACCCTTTCTAACAATCATGTCTGCAGTAGAACTTACTCCCACAGTTGTCCAGGCAACCTATGGTAGTTTAAACTTTAAAAGATTAAGGGGTCTCTGCATAGAAAGAGGTTTAATCATTGGTAACAACCCTGCCAAAGATCCTCTCCTTAGCCTTCTCCTAGAAAGTGACCAGAACCAGTCTGGCCCATCCCAGGACCAGGAGGTAGAGGAGGGGGGTACCCAGCAAGATTCAGAGGAGTCCCCTGAGGATGCTGGGGAGGGTTCATCCAAAGACCTGCCAGCTAACAGGCCTCCTAGTGACACTGGTAGTGAGAGGGGGTCACACACTAGTAGGGCACCTTTCACTCCAAAAGGCCAGGTTACTAGAGTCCAGCCAGTTAGAGACAGGTCCACGTCTGCCAATTCCCACATCTCCTCTGTGTCTCAGAATTCCGAAGCCTCCCAACCTGAGGATAACACTATAGAAAGGGAACTCAGAAAGCTGAGGTTGGAAGAGACCAGACTGAAGCTGAGACCGCAGCAGTTGGCCTTAGACAGGGAATCTCTAGATGTAGAGAGGGAAAGGCAGAGGCTGGGGTTAGTTCCCCATGGTGGCGGCAGCAGTGTTTTTGATGGCAATCCTTTAAGAGAACAAGATTCCAGAAACCTGCATAAGATAGTCCCCCCTTACAAAGGGGGGGATGACATTAACAAGTGGTTTGCTGCACATGAGAGGGCCTGTATGGTACAGTTGGTTCCTCAACGGCAGTGGGCTGCTATCTTGTGGCTGTCTTTCACTGGTAAGGGCAGGGATAGGCTCCTTACTGTCAGAGAAAGTGATGCTAATAATTACAAAGTTGTGAAGGATGCACTCTTAAATGGATTTGGCTTAACCACTGAACAATACAGGATAACGTTCAGAGATACCAGAAAAGAGTCCTCTCAAGACTGGACAGACTTTGTAGACTGTTCAGTGAAGGCCTTGGAGGGTTGGTTACATGGCAGTAAGGTGACTGACTGTGAAAGCCTGTATAATCTAATCCTGAGAGAGCATATTTTGAACAATTGTGTGTCTGATTTGTTGCACCAGTACTTGGTAGATGCAGATATGACCTCTCCCCAAGAATTGGGAAAGAAGGCAGACAAATGGGTCAGAACAAGAGTGAACAGAAAAGGTCATACATGGGGTGACAAGGATGGCAAGAAGAAGGATGGTAAGTCTTCTGACAAGGGTAGGGACAAAGATAAAACACATTCTGAGTCTTCATCAGGCCCACAAAAATCCTCCGGGGGTGGTGGGTCCAAATCCTCTTCCCACAATCAAAAGAAGCCATGGTGTTATTTATGTAAGAGTAAAGGCCATTGGGCAAGTGATTCCACATGTCCAAAGAAAAACACCAAGGCTCCCGCTACCACAACCCCAACTGAGTCCTCTAGTGCCCCTAGTAATAGCAGTGGTGGTGGAAAGTCTACTACAAATAGCCAATCAAAGGGTGTAGCTGGGCTCACCATTGGTAATGTAGTTGGGGTTGGTCTTGTTAGGGAGACCACAGAGGCTACTTTAGTCTCTGATGGTGGCATTGAGTTTGCCACCTTGGTTGCTTGTCCCCTTAATATGGGTAAGTACAATCAACTTCCCCTAATAAATGGTGTTGATGTTGAGGCCTACAGGGATACAGGAGATACAGGAGCCAGTGTCATTATGGTGATTGAGAAACTGGTCCGCCCTGATCAACACCTACTTGGTCAGCAGTACCAAGTGACTGATGCTCATAAGAACAGTCTTAGTCACCCCATGGCTGTTGTGAATCTCAACTGGGGGGGGTTGGTGGTCCAAAGAAAGTTGTGGTGGCCACTGATTTACCTGTAGATTGCTTACTAGGCAATGATTTAGAGACATCAGCTTGGGCTGAAGTGGAGTTGGAGGCTCATGCAGCAATGCTGGACATATATTTGCTTTGACAAGGGCTCAGGCCAAGAAGCAAAGAGGACAGGGAAACTTGGATCCTGGAACAATGGACCAAGTGCTCCCAAAAGCTAGGGGTAGAAAGGGTACATCCTTGCCCACTATCCCTCCCTCTCCAGAAGATTCCCCTTTTGAGGAAGAGGAATCCTCTCCCTGTGCAGAACCTACACCAGATGAGCTGGCAGCAGACACTGCTGAGCTTTTGGGTGCAGGGGCGCAGGGGGGCCTGCTAGGGAATAGCTGAGTGTTGCACAGCAGACCTTTTCCACACTAGAGGGTATAAGACAGCAAGCTGTCAAACAGTAGAATGGGGATGTCACTGATAGCCATAAGGTCTTTTGGGAAGACAAGCTCCTTTATACTGAGTCAAGGGACCCTAAACCTGGAGATGCCAGGAGATTGGTTATCCCTTTGCAGTATAGGGAGTTTCTTCTGACTTTGGCTCATGATATTCCTTTGGCTGGGCATGTGGACCAGAGTAAAACTTGGGACAGGCATGTTCCATTGTTTCACTGGCCTCATATGTCAGAGGACACCAAGGAGTTTTGTCGCTCCTGTGTGACCTGCCAAACCAGTGGCAAGACTGGTGGGACAACTAAGGCCCCCTTAATTCCACTCCCAGTGGTTGGGGTACCGTTTGAAAGGTTAGGGGTTGAAATTGTTCGCCCCCTTGACCCTCCAACCGGCTTCAGGCAATAGGTTTGAACTGGTGGTAGTGGACAAACTGAAGCAATCCCCTTAAGAACCAACTACAGCTCCTGCAGTAGCAAGGGCCCTCCTGGGAATCTTTTCCAGAATGGGCTTCCCTAAGGAAGTGGTGTCAGACAGAGGTAGTCACTTCATGTCTGCATACCTCAAAGCTATGTGGAAGGAGTGTGGTGTAACTTATAAGTTCACTACTCCTTACAATACGCAGACAAATGGTCTGGTTGAGATGTTTAATAAAACTCTGAAAGGTATGATTATGGGACTCCCTGAAAATCCCAGGAGGAGATGGGATGTCCTGTTGCCATACCTCCTGTGTGCTTACAGGGAGGTATCCCAAAAAGGAGTGGGCTTTAGCCCCTTTGCACTCCTCTTTCGGCACCCTGTGAGAGGTCCCCTTGCACTTGTGAAAGAGGGTTGGGAACAACCTTTAAAAGCTCCAAAGCAAGACATTGTGGACTATGTACTTGGCCTAAGATCCAGAATGGCTGAGTACATGAAAAAGGACAGTAAAAACCTTCAGGCCAGCCAAGAGCTCCAAAAGCAATGGCGTGACCAGAAGGCTGTCCTGACCCAGTACCACCCAGGACAGAAGGTGTGGGTATTGGAGCCTGTGGCCCCAAGAGCACTCCAGGACCAATGATGTGGACCCCATCTCATTGTTGAAAAGAAGGGTGAGGTTATATACTCGGTAGACCTGGGCACTGCCAGGAGTCCCCTTAGGGTGCTCCATGTCAATCGCCTAAAACCCTACTATGACAGGGCTGACATAACCCTGCTTGTGGTTACAGATGAGGGACAGGAAGAAGAGAGTGACCCTCTCCCTGATCTCTTCTCCACCACTGAAGCTGATGGCTTAGTGAAGGGAGTGATGCTTGCAGATTGGCTTACTGCTGAGCAGAAGGACAACTGTATACATCTCCTAGGCCAATTTTCTGACCTCTTCTCACTGATACCAGGTACCACTGTGTGAGCACACAATCAACACTGGAGAGAGTTTACCTGTCAAAAGTAAGATTTATAGGCAGCCTGACCATGTCAGGGATTACATAAAACAAGAGGTACAGAAAATGCTGTACTTAGGAGTGATTGAGTCTTCAGAAAGGCAATGGTCTAGCCCAGTGGAGCTTGTCCCAAAACCTCACAGTAAAGGTGGTAAAAGATAAATGAGGTTTTGTGTTGACTACAGAGGACTCAATCAAGTAAGCAAAACTGATGCTCACCCTATGCCCAGGGCAGATGAGCTAATTGATACACTGGCTTCTGCCAAGTATCTAAGCACTTTTGATTTAACTGCAGGATATTGGCAGATTAATTTATCAGAAGATGCTAAACCTAAAACTGCATTTTCCACCATTGGACGGCACTACAGGTCACTGTGATGCCCTTTGGTTTGAAGAATGCACCTGCCACTTTTCAGAGGTTGGTGAACACAGTCCTGCAAGGTTTGGAAGCTTTTAGTGCAGCATATCTAGATGATAGAGCTGTCTTTAGCTCCACCTGGGATGAGCACCTGGTCCACCTATGGAAAGTTTTAAAGGCCCTGCAAAAGGCAGGCCTCACTATCAAGGCTACAAAGTGCCACATAGGGCAGGGGAAAGTAGTTTATCTGGGCCACCTGGTAGGCGGGGAACAGATTGCACCACTGCAGGGAAGATCCAGACCATTATGGAATGGGCTCCCCCTACAACTCAAACCCAGGTGAGAGCCTTCTTAGGCCTCACAGGGTACTGTAGGAGGTTCATTAAGAACTATGGCTCCATTGCAGCTCTTAATGACCTCACTAGTAAGAAGATGCCTAAAAAGGTATTGTAGACAGCTAGCTGTCCAAAGGCTTTTGATGAGCTAAAACAGGCCATGCGCTCTGCACCTGTCCTAAAAATCCCTTGTTACTCCAAGAAGTTCATAGTCCAGACTGATGCTTCTGAATTAGGGGTGGGGGCAGTGCTATCACAGCTTAACACTGAGGGCCAGGATCAACCTGTTGCTTTTATCAGCAGGAGATTGACCCCTATAGAAAAGCGTTGGTCTGCCATAGAGAGGGAGGCCTTTGCAGTGGTCTGGGACTGAAAAAGTTGAGACCATACCTGTTTGGTACTCACTTTATTGTTCAGACAGACCATAAACCTCTATTATGGTTTAAACAAATGAAAGGTGAAAACCCTAAATTGTTGAGGTGGTCCATATCCCTACAGGGAATTGACTATACAGTGGAACATAGACCTGGGAGTACCCACTCCAATGCAGATGGACTTTCCAGATATTTCCACTTAGACAATGAAGACTCATCCGGGAAAGGTTAGCCTTATTGTTCCTCATTTGGGGGGGGGGGGAGGGTGTGTGTGTGTAGGAAAGAACCATCTTGACTGGCATGTTACCCCCATTTTTACTTGTGTGTCAGTTGTTTTGTGCCTGTCTCACTGGATCCTGCTAGCCAGAACCCCAGTGCTCATAGTTTGTGGCCTGAATGTGTTCCCTGTGTGGTGCCTAACTGTGTCACTGAGGCTCTGCTAACCAGAACCTCAGTGCTTATGCTCTCTCTGCTTTTAAAATTGTCACTGCAGGCTAGTGACCATTTTTGCCAATTCTTATTGGCACACTGGAACACCCTTATAATTCCCTAATATGTGGTACCTAGGTACTCAGGGTATTGGGGTTCCAGGAGATCCCTATGGGCTGCAGCATTTCTTTTGTCACCCATATGGAGCTCAGACAATTCTTACACAGGACTGCCACTGCAGCCTGAGTGAAATAACATCCACGTTATTTCACAGCCATTTTACACTGCACTTAGGTAACTTATAAGTCACCTATATGTGTAACCATCACATAGTGAATGTTAGGTGCAAGGTTACTAAGTGTGAGGGCACTCTGGCACTAGCCAAGGTGCCCCCACAGAGTTCAGGGCAATTACCCCAGACTTTGTGAGTGTGCGGGGACACCATTATACGTGTGCACTACATATAGGGCAATACCTATATGTAGCTTCACAATGGTAACTCCGAACATGGCCATGTAACATGTCTAAGATCATGGAGTTGTCCCTCCATGCCAAATTTGGTATTGGGGTGCCAATCCCATGCATCCCCGGGGATCCAGCATGGACCCCGGGTACTGCCAAACTAGCTCTCTGGGGTTTTTACTGCAGCTACCGCTGCTGTCAACCCACAGACAGGCTTCTGCCCTCCTGGGGTCTGGGCAGCCCAGTCCCAGGAAGGCAGAACAAAGGATTTCCTCTGAGAGAGGGTGTTACACCCTCTCCATTTGGCAATAGGTGTTAAGGGCCTGAGAGGAGTAGCCTCTCCTGGCCTCTGGGAATGCTTTGAAGGCCACAGATGGTGCCCTCCTTGCATAACCCAGTCTACACTGGTTCAGGGATCCCTCAGCCTCTGCTCTGCCGCGAAACTGGACAAAGGAAAGGGGAGTGACCACTTCCATGTCCATTACCACCCCAGGGGTGGTGCCCAGAGCTCCTCCAGTGTGTCCCAGACCGCTGCCTTCTTGAATGCAGAGGTGTGAGGGCACAATGGAGGCCTCTGAGTGGCCAGTGCCAGCAGGTGACGTCAGAGACTCCTCTTGAAGGGTGCTTACCTAGCTAGGTTGCCAATCCTCCTCTGAGGGCTATTTAGGGTCTCTCCTGTGGGTTTCTCGTCAGATAACAAATGCAAGAGCTCACCAGAGTTCCTCTGCATCTCTCTCTTCAACATCTGCCAAGGATCGACTGCTGACTGCTCCAGGATGCCTGCAAAACCGCAACAAAGTAGCAAGAAGACTAGCAGCAACATTATAGCGCCTAATCCTGCCGGCTTTATCAACTGTTTCCTGGTGGTGCATGCTCTGAGGGCTGTCTGACTTCACCCTGCACTGGAAGCCAAGAAGAAATCTCATGTGGGTCGACGGAATCTTCCCCCTGCTAACGCAGGCATCAAACTTCTGCATCACTGGTCCTCTGGGTCCCCTCTCATCTTGACGAGCGTGGTCCCTGGAACACACAGGAGCTGGATCCAAGTGACCCCGACAGTCCAGTGGCCCATCTGTCCAAATTTGGTGGAGGTAAGTCCTTGCCTCCCCACTCCAGACAGTAATCCTGTGTACTGCGTGAACTGCAGCTGTAGGGCTTCTGTGCACTTTTGCAAGGAATCCTTTGTGCACAGCATAGCTCAGATCCCCAGCACTCCGTCCTGCATTGCTCAAGTCGCTGAATTGACCTCCGGCTTCGTGGGACTCTCCTTTGTAGTTTTGAGATGACTGCAATGCTCAGTTTTCTTGAACCCCTGTTCAAGTGCTTCTGCAGGTGCTGCCTGCTTCTGCATGGGCTCTCTGTGCTGCTGAGCACCCCCTCTGTCTGCTCATCCAAGCTGCAACCTCCTGGTCCTTCCTGGGCCTAGGCAGCACCCATTTTCTTCAACCGCAACCTTTGCAGCCAGCAAGGCTTGTTTACAGTCTTTCTGTGTGGAAACAACTCTGCATCCTCCTCCAGCCCACTGTGGGACATCTTCTGTGCGAAGGAGAAGTTCCTGGCATCTTCCGTTGTTGCAGAATCTTCAGCTTCTTCCACCCAGAAGCAGCCATTTTGCACCTTCATCCGGGGTTTAGTGGGCTCCTGACCCCCCTGGACACTTTCGCGACTCTTGGACTTGGTCCCCTTCCTTTGCAGGTCCTCAGGTCCAGGAATCCGTCTTCAGTGCTTTGTAGTCTGTTGTGGTCTTTGCATAACCTCCTATCACAACTTGAGTGTGTTTCTGGGGAAGTAGGGTAACTTTACTCATACTTTTCAGGGTCTTGGGGTGAGGTATCTTGGACACCCTTAGTGTTTTCTTACACTCCCAGTGACGTTCTACACACTACACTAGGCCTGGGGTCCCTAAGTGGTTAGCATTCCACTTTCTTAGTATATTGTTTGTGTTGCCCCTAGGACTATTGCCTCCTATAGTATTCTACAGTGTTTGCACTACTTTTCTAACTGTTTACTTACCTGATTTTGGTTTGTGTGTATATTTTGTGTATTTTACTTACCTCCTAAGGGAGTATATCCTCTGAGATATTTTTTACACATTGTCACTAAAATAAAGTACCTTTATTATTAGTAACTCTGAGTGTTGTGATTCTTATGATATAATGCTATATGATATAAGAGGTATAGTAGCAGCTTTTCATGTCTCCTAGTTCAGCCTAAGCTGCTCTGCTATAGCTACCTCTATCAGCCTAAGCTGCTAGAACACTACTAATCTACTAATAAGGGATAACTGGACCTGGCACAGAGTGTAAGTACCATCAGGTACCCACTATAAGCCAGGCCAGCCTCCTAAATTGGTGGTGCAGCGGCGGGATAAGTACTTGTAACTGCGTTACCACTTTGTCATTGGTGCTTTTCATAAGAAAAACATATTCCAAATACTTAAAAATATACACAGTTAACCTAAGCAGTTTAACTTTCTTTCTACAAACTTTCTAAAAACTTTCTAAAAAGTTTTCAAAAGTTGTGAAAAGTTTGAAAAAGCTTTCCTCTTTTCTCTAAAAGTTTCCAAACTTTTTTCTCTCTGTCCTAAACCCTTTCAAACAATCATGTCTGCAGTAGAACTTACTCCCACAGTTGTCCAGGCAACCGATGGTAGTTTAAACTTTAAAAGATTAAGGGGTCTCTGCATAGAAAGAGGTTTAATCATTGGTAAGAACCCTGCAAAAGATCCTCTCCTTAGCCTTCTCCTAGAAAGTGACCAGAACCAGTCTGGCCCATCCCAGGACCAGGAGGTAGAGAAGGGGGGTACCCAGCAAGATTCAGAGGAGTCCCCTGAGGATGCTGGGGAGGGTTCATCCAAAGACCTGCCAGCTAACAGGCCTCCTAGTGACACTGGTAGTGAGAGGGGGTCACACACTAGTAGGGCACCTTTCACTCCAAAAGGCCAGGTTACTAGAGTCCAGCCAGTTAGAGACAGGTCCACGTCTGCCAATTCCCACATCTCCTCTGTGTCTCAGAATTCCGAAGCCTCCCAACCTGAGGATAACACTATAGAAAGGGAACTCAGAAAGCTGAGGTTGGAAGAGACCAGACTGAAGCTGAGACAGCAGCAGTTGGCCTTAGACAGGGAATCTCTAGATGTAGAGAGGGAAAGGCAGAGGCTGGGGTTAGTTCCCCATGGTGGCGGCAGCAGTGTTTTTGATAGTAATCCTGTAAGAGAACAAGATTCCAGAAACCTGCATAAGATATTCCCCCCTTACAAAGGGGGGGATGACATTAACAAGTAGTTTGCTGCACTTGAGAGGGCCTGTATGGTACAGTTGGTTCCTCAACGGCAGTGGGCTGCTATCTTGTGGCTGTCTTTCACTGGTAAGGGCAGGGATAGGCTCCTTTCTGTCAGAGAAAGTGATGCTAATAATTACAAAGTTTTGAAGGATGCACTCTTAGATGGATTTGGCTTAACCACTGAACAATACAGGATAACGTTCAGAGATACCTGAAAAGAGTCCTCTCAAGACTGGACAGACTTTGTAGACTGTACAGTGAAGGCCTTGGAGGGTTGGTTACATGGCAGTAAGGTGACTGACTGTGAAAGCCTGTATAATCTAATCCTGGGAGAGCATATTTTGAACAATTGTGTGTCTGATTTGTTGCACCGGTACTTGGTAGACTCAGATATGACCTCTCCCCAAGAATTGGGAAAGAAGGCAGACAAATGGGTCAGAACAAGTGTGATCAACACCTACTTGGTCAGCAGTACCAAGTGACTGATGCTCATAAGAACAGTCTTAGTCACCCCATGGCTGTTGTGAATCTAAAATGGGGGAGGAGGGGGGTTGCTGGTCCAAAGAAAGTTGTGGTGGCCACTGATTTACCTGTAGATTGCTTACTAGGCAATGATTTAGAGACATCAGCTTGGGCTGAAGTGGAGTTGGAGGGAATAGCTGAGTGTTGCACAGCAGACCTTTCCCACACTAGAGGGTATAAGACAGCAAGCTGTCAAACAGTAGAATGGGGATGTCACTGATAGCCATAAGTTCTTTTGGGAAGACAAGCTCCTTTATACTGAGTCAAGGGACCCTAAACCTAGAGATGCCAGGAGATTGGTTATCCCTTTGCAGTATAGGGAGTTTCTTCTGACCTTGGCACATGACATTCCTTTGGCTGGGCATTTGGGCCAGAGCAAAACTTGGGACAGACTTGTTCCATTGTTTCACTGGCCTCACATGTCAGAGGACACTAAAGAATGTTGTCACTCTTGTGTTACCTGCCAAGCCAGTGGCAAGACTGGTGGCACACATAAGGCCCCTTAATTCCACTCCACGTAGTTTGGGTGCCATTTGAAAGGGTAGGAGTTGACATAGTTGGCCCCCTTAACCATCCATCCGGCTTCAGGCAATACGTTTGTCCTGGTGGTAGTGGACAAACTGAAGCAATCCCCTTAAGAACCACTAAAGCTCCTGTAGTGGCAAGGGCCCTCCTGGGAATCTTTTCCAGAATGGGCTTCCCTAAGGAAGTGGTGTCAGACAGAGGTAGTCACTTCATGTCTGCATACCTCAAAGCTATGTGGAAGGAGTGTGGTGTAACTTATAAGTTCACTACTCCTTACCATACGCAGACAAATGGTCTGGTTGAGATGTTTAATAAAACTCTGAAAGGTATGATTATGGGACTCCCTGAAAAACCCAGGAGGAGATGGTATGTCCTGTTGCCATGCCTCCTTTGTGCCTACAGGGAGGTATCCCAAAAAGGAGTGGGCTTTAGCCCCTTTGCACTCCTCTTTGGGCACCCTGTGAGAGTTCCCCTTGCACTTGTGAAAGAGGGTTGGGAACAACCTTTAAAAGCTCCAAAGCAAGACATTGTGGACTATGTACTTGGCCTAAGATACAGAATGGCTGAGTACATGAAAAAGGCCAGTAAAAACCTTCAGGCCAGCCAAGAGCTCCAAAAGCAAAGGCATGACCAGAAGGCTATCCTGGCCCAGTACCACCCAGGACAGAAGGTGTGGGTATTGGAGCCTGTGGCCCCAAGAGCACTCCAGGACCATTGGAGTGGACCCCATCTCATTGTTGAAAAGAACGGTGAGGTTACCTACTTGGTAGACCTGGGCACTGCCAGGAGTCCCCTTAGGGTGCTCCATGTCAATCGCCTAAAACCCTACTATGACAGGGCTGACTTAACCCTGCTTGTTGCTACTGATGAGGGACAGGAATAAGAGAGTTACCCTCTCCCTGATCTCTTCTCTACCACTGAAGCTGATGGCTTAGTGGAGGGAGTGATGCTTGCAGATTGCCTTACTTCTTAGCAGAAGGACAACTGTATAAATCACCTAGGCCAATTTTCTGACCTCTTCTCACTGATACCAGGTACCACTGTGTGAGCACACAATCAAGACTGGAGACAGTTTACCTGTCAAAAGTAAGATTTATAGGCAGCCTGACCATGTCAGGGATTGCATAAAACAAGAGGTACAGACAATGCTGGACTTAGGAGTGATTGAGTCTTCAAAAACGCAATGGTCTAGCCCAGTGGAGCTTGTCCCAATACCTCACAGTAAAGGTGGTAAAAGAGAAATGAGGTTTTGTGTTGACTACAGAGGACTCAATCAAGTAAGCAAAACTGATGCTCACCCTATGCCCAGAGCAGATGAGCTAATTGATACACTGGCTTCTGCCAAGTATCTAAGCACTTTTGATTCAACTGCAGGATATTGGCAGATTAAATTATCAGAAGATGCTAACCCTAAAACTGCATTTTCCACCATTGGAGGGCACTACAGGTCACTGTGATGCCCTTTGGTTTGAAGAATGCACCTGCCACTTTTCAGAGGTTGGTGAACACAGTCCTGCAAGGTTTGGAAGCTTTTAGTGCAGCATATCTAGATGATATAGCTGTCTTTATCTCCACCTGGGATGAGCACCTGGTCCACCTATGGAAAGTTTTAGAGGCCCTGCAAAAGGCAGGCCTCACTATCAAGGCTTCAAAGTGCCACATAGGGCAGGGGAAAGTAGTTTATCTGGGCCACCTGGTAGGTAGGGAACAGATTGCACCACTGCAGGGAAGATCCAGACCATTATGGAATGGGCTCCCCCTACAACTCAAACCCAGGTGAGAGCCTTCTTAGGCCTCACGGGGTACTGTAGGTGGTTCATTAAGAACTATGGATCCATTGCAGCTCTTAATGACCTCACTAGTAAGAAGATGCCTAAAAAGGTATTTTAGACAGCTAGCTGTCCAAAGGCTTTTGATGAGCTAAAACAGGACATGTGCTCTGCACCTGTCCTAAAAAGCCCTTGTTACGCCAAGAAGTTCATAGTCCAGACTGATGCTTCTGAATTAGGGGTGGGGGCAGTGCTATCACAGCTTAACACTGAGGGCCAGGATCAACCTGTTGCTTTTATCAGCAGGAGGTTGACCCCTAGAGAAAAGCGTTGGTCTGCCATAGAGAGGGAGGCCTTTGCTGTGGTCTGGGCACTGAAAAAGTTGAGACCATACCTGTTTGGTACTCACTTTATTGTTCAGACAGACCACAAACCTCTATTATGGCTTAAACAAATGAAAGGTGAAAACCCTAAATTGTTGAGGTGGTCCATATCCCTACAGGGAATTGACTATACAGTGGATCATAGACGTGGGAGTACCCACTCCAATGCAGATGGACTTTCCAGATATTTCCACTTAGACAATGAAGACTCATCTGGGAAAAGTTAGCCTTATTGTTCCTCGTTTGGGGGGGAGGGTGTGTGTGTAGGAAAGTACCATCTTGACTGGCATGTTACCCCCATTTTTACTTGTGTGTCAGTTTTTTTTGCCTGTCTCACTGGATCCTGCTAGCCAGAAGCCCAGTGCTCATAGTTTGTGGCCTGAATGTGTTCCCTGTGTGGTGCCTAACTGCGTCACTGAGGCTCTGCTAACCAGAACCTCAGTGCTTATGCTCTCTCTGCTTTTAAAATTGTCACTGCAGGCTAGTGACCATTTTTTACCAGTTCTTATTGGCACACTGGAACACCCTTATAATTCCCTAATATATGGTACCTAGGTACCCAGGGTATTGGGGTTCCAGGAGATCCCTGTGGGCTGCAGCATTCCTTTTGTCACCCATAGGGAGCTCAGACAATTCTTACACAAGACTGCGACTGCAGCCTGAGTGAAATAACGTTCACGTTATTTCACAGCCATTTTACACTGCCATTAAGTAACTTATAAGTCACCTATAGGTCTAACCATCACATACTGAAGGTTAGGTGCAAGGTTACTAAGTGTGAGGGCACCCTGGCACTAGCCAAGGTGCCCCCACAGAGTTCAGGGCAATTACCCCAGACTTTGTGAGAGCGGGGACACCATTATATGCGTGCACTACATATGGGGCAATACCTATATGTAGCTTCACAATGGTAACTTCGAATATGGCCATATAACATGTCTAAGATCATGGAATTGTCCCTCCATGGCAAATCTGGTATTGGGGTGCCAATCCCATGCATCCCCGGGGATCCAGCATGGACCCCGGGTACTGCCAAACTAGCTCTCTGGGGTTTTTACTGCAGCTACCGCTGCTGTCAACCCACAGACAGGCTTCCGCCCTCCTGGGGTCTGGGCAGCCCAGTCCCAGGAAGGCAGAACAAAGGATTTCCTCTGAAAGAGGGTGTTACACCCTCTCCCTTTGGAAATAGGTGTTAAGGGCCTGAGAGGAGTAGCCTCTCCTGGCCTCTGGGAATGCTTTGAAGGGCACAGATGGTGCCCTCCTTACATAAGCCAGTCTACACTGGTTCAGGTATCCCTCAGCCCCTGCTCTGCCGTGAAACTGGACAAAGGAAAGGGGAGTGACCACTCCCCTGTCCATTACCACCCCAGGGGTGGTGCCCAGAGCTCCTCCAGTGTGTCCCAGACCGCTGCCATCTTGAATGCAGAGGTGTGAGGACACAATGGAGGCCTCTGAGTGGCCAGTGCCAGCAGGTGACGTCAGAGACTCCTCTTGAAGGGTGCTTACCTAGGTAGGTGGCCAATCCTCCTCCGAAGGGCTATTTAGGGTCTCTCCTGTGGGTTTCTCGTCAGATAACGAATGCAAGAGCTCACCAGAGTTCCTCTGCATCTCTCTCTTCAACTTCTGCCAAGGATCGACCGCTGACTGCTCCAGGATGCCTTCAAAACCGCAACAAAGTAGCAAGAAGACTACCAGCAACATTATAGCGCCTAATCCTGCCGGCTTTATCAACTGTTTCCTGTTGGTGCATGCTCTGAGGGCTGTCTGCCTTCACCCTGCACTGGAAGCCAAGAAGAAATCTCATGTAGGTCGACGGAATCTTCCCCCTGCTAACGCAGGAACCAAACTTCTGCATCACTGGTCCTCTGGGTCCCCTCTCATCTTGACGAGCGTGGTCCCTGGAACACACAGGAGCTGGATCCAAGTGACCCCGACAGTCCAGTGGTCCATCTGTCCAAATTTGGTGGATGTAAGTCCTTGCCTCCCCACGTCAGACAGTAATCCTGTGTACTGCGTGAACTGCAGCTGTAGGGCTTCTGTGCACTTTTGCAAAGAATCCTTTGTGCACAGCATAGCCCAGGTCCCCAGCACTCCGTCCTGCATTGCTCAAGTCGCTGAATTGACCTCCGGCTTCGTGGGACTCTCCTTTGTAGTGTTGAGATGACTGCAATGCTCAGTTTTCTTGAACCCCTGTTCAAGTTCTTCTGTAGGTGCTGCCTGCTTCTGCACGGGCTCTCTGTGCTGCTGAGCGCCCCCTCTGTCTCCTCCTCCAAGCTGCAACCTCCTGGTCCTTCCTGGGCCTAGGCAGCACCCATGTTCTTGAACAGCAACCTTTGCAGCTAGCAAGGCTTGTTTACAGTCTTTCTGTATGAATACAACTCTGCATCCTCCAGCCCACTGTGGGACATCTTCTGTGCGAAGGAGAAGTTCCTGGCATCTTCCATTGTTGCAGAATCTTCAGCTTCTTCCACCCAGAAGCAGCCATTTTGCACCTTCATCCGGGGTTTAGTGGGCTCCTGACCCCCCTGGACACTTTCGTGACTCTTGGACTTGGTCCCCTTCCTTTGCAGGTCCTCAGGTCCAGGAATCCGTCTTCAGTGCTTTGCAGTCTGTTGTGGTCTTTGCAGAATCTCCTATCACAACTTTAGTGTGTTTCTGGGGAGGTAGGGTAACTTTACTCCTACTTTTCAGGGTCTTGGGGTGGGGTATCTTGGACACCCTTAGTGTTTTCTTACACTCCCAGTGACCTTCTACACACTACACTAGGCCTGGGGTCCCTAAGTGGTTAGCATTCCACTTTCTTAGTATATGGTTTGTGTTGCCCCTAGGCCTATTGCATCCTATAGTATTCTACAGTGTTTGCAGTACTTTTCTAACTGTTTACTTACCTGATTTTGGTTTGTGTGTATATTTTGTGTATTTTACTTACCTCCTAAGGGAGTATATCCTCTGAGATATTTTTTACACATTGTCACTAAAATAAAGTACCTTTATTATTAGTAACTCTGAGTATTGTCATTCTTATGATATAGTGCTATATGATATAAGTGGTATAGTAGGAGCTTTTCATGTCTCCTAGTTCAGCCTAAGCTGCTCCGCTATAGCTACCTCTATCAGCCTAAGCTGCTAGAACACTACTAATCTACTAATAAGGGATAACTGGACCTGGCACAGAGTGTAAGTACCATCAGGTACCCACTATAAGCCAGGCCAGCCTCCTAAATTGGTGGTGCAGCGGTGGGATAAGTACTTGTAACTGCCTTACCATTTTGTCATTGGTGCTTTTCATAAGAAAAACATATTCCAAATAATTAAAAAATATACACAGTTAACCAAAACAATTTAACTTTCTTTCTACAAACTTTCTAAAAAGTTTCTAAAACGTTTTAAAAAATTGTGAAAAGTTTGAAAAAGCTTTCCTCTTTTCCCTAAAAGTTTCCAAACTTTTTCTCTCTGTCCTAAACCCTTTCTAACAATCATGTCTGCAGTAGAACTGACTCCCACAGTTGTCCAGGCAACCTATGGTAGTTTAAACTTTAAAAGATTAAGGGGTCTCTGCATAGAAAGAGGTTTAATCATTGGTAAGAACCCTGCCAAAAATCCTCTCCTTAGCCTTCTCCTAGAAAGTGACCAGAACCAGTCTGGCCCATCCCAGGACCAGGAGGTAGAGGAGGGGGGTACCCAGCAAGATTCAGAGGAGTCCCCTGAGGATGCTGGGGAGGGTTCATCCAAAGACCTGCCAGCTATCAGGCCTCCTAGTGACACTGGTAGTGAGAGGGGGTCACACACTAGTAGGGCACCTTTCACTCCAAAAGGCCAGGTTACTAGAGTCCAGTCAGTTAGAGACAGCTCCACGTCTGCCAATTCCCATATCTCCTCTGTGTCTCAGAATTCCGAAGCCTCCCAACCTGAGGATAACACTATAGAAAGGGAACTCAGAAAGATGAGGTTGGAAGAGACCAGACTGAAGCTGAGACAGCAGCAGTTGGCCTTAGACAGGGAATCTCTAGATGTAGAGAGGGAAAGGCAGAGGCTGGGGTTAGTTCCCCATGGTGGCGGCAGCAGTGTTTTTGATAGTAATCCTGTAAGAAAACAAGATTCCAGAAACCTGCATAAGATAGTCCCCCCTTACAAAGGGGGGGATGACATTAACAAGTGGTTTGCTGCACTTGAGAGGGCCTGTATGGTACAGTTGGTTCCTCAACAGCAGTGGGCTGCTATCTTGTGGCTATCTTTCACTGGTAAGGGCAGGGATAGGCTCCTTACTGTCAGAGAAAGTGATGGTAATAATTACAAAGTTTTGAAGGATGCACTCTTAGATGGATTTGGCTTAACCACTGAACAATACAGGATAACGTTCAGAGATACCAGAAAAGAGTCCTCTCAAAACTGGCCAGACTTTGTAGACTGTTCAGTGAAGGCCTTGGAGGGTTGGTTACATGGCAGTAAGGTGACTGACTATGAAAGCCTGTATAATCTAATCCTGAGAGAGCATATTTTGAACAATTGTGTGTCTGATTTGTTGCACCAGTACTTGGTAGACTCAGATATGACCTCTCCCCAAGAATTGGGAAAGAAGGCAGACAAATGGGTCAGAACAAAAGTGAATAGAAAAGGTCATACATGGGGTGACAAGGATGGCAAGAAGAAGGATGGTAAGTCTTCTGACAAGGGTGGGGACAAAGATAAAACACATCCTGAGTCTTCATCAGGCCCACAAAAATCCTCCGGGGGTGGTGGGTCCAAATCCTCTTCCCACAATCAAAAGAAGCCATG
The DNA here is from genome assembly GCF_031143425.1 of Pleurodeles waltl. NCBI lineage: Eukaryota > Metazoa > Chordata > Amphibia > Caudata > Salamandridae > Pleurodeles > Pleurodeles waltl. The sequence goes on from NC_090441.1 coordinate 207,477,044, forward strand.
GTGTTATTTATGTAAGAGTAAAGGCCATTGGGCAAGTGATTCCACATGTCCAAAGAAAAACACCAAGGCTCCCGCTACCACAACCCCAACTGAGTCCTCTAGTGCACCTAGTAATAGCAGTGGTGGTGGAAAGTCTACTACAAATAGGCAATCAAAGGGTGTAGCTGGGCTCACCCTTGGTAATGTAGTTGGGGTTGGTCTTGTTAGGGAGACCACAGAGGCTACTTTAGTTTCTGATGGTGGTATTGACTTTGCCATCTTGGTTGCTTGTCCCCTTAATATGGGTAAGTACAAGTAACTTCCCCTAATAAATGATGTTGAGGCCTACAGGGATACAGGAGCCAGTGTCACTATGGTGATTGAGAAACTGGTCTGCCCTGATCAACACCTACTTGGTCAGCAGTACCAAGTGACTGATGCTCATAAGAACAGTCTTAGTCACCCCATGGCTGTTGTGAATCTCAACTGGGGGGGGGGGGGGGGTTGCTGGTCCAAAGAAAGTTGTGGTGGAAACTGATTTACCTGTAGATTGCTTACTAGGCAATGATTTAGAGACATCAGCTTGGGCTGAAGTGGAGTTGGAGGCTCATGCAGCAATGCTGGACATATATTTGCTTTGACAAGGGCTCAGGCCAAGAAGCAAAGAGGACAGGGAAACTTGGATCCTGGAACAATGGACCAAGTGCTCCAAAAGCTAGGGGTAGAAAGGGTAAATCCTTGCCCACTATCCCTCCCTCTCCAGAAGATTCCCCTTTTGAGGAAGAGGAATCCTCTCCCTGTGCAGAACCTACACCAGATGAGCTGGCAGCAGACACTGCTGAGCTTTTGGGTGCAGGGGCGCAGGGGGGCCTGCTAGGGAATAGCAGAGTGTTGCACAGCAGACCTTTCCCACACTAGAGGGTTTAAGACAGCAAGCTGTCAAACAGTAGAATGGGGATGTCAATGATAGCCATAAGGTCTTTTGGGAAGACAAGCTCCTTTATACTGAGTCAAGGGACCCTAAACCTGGAGATGCCAGGAGATTGGTTATCCCTTTGCAGTATATGGAGTTTCTTCTGACCTTGGCATATGACATTCCTTTGGCTGGGCATCTGAGCCAGAGCAAAACTTGGGACAGACTTGTTCCATTGTTTCACTGGCCTCACATGTCAGAGGACACTAAAGAATTTTGTCGCTCTTGTGTGACCTGCCAAGCCAGTGGCAAGACTGGTGGCACACCGAAGGCCCCTTAATTCCACTCCAAGTAGTTTGGGTGCCATTTGAAAGGGTAGGAGTTGACATAGTTGGCCCCCTTAACCATCCATCCGGCTTCAGGCAATAGGTTTGTCCTGGTGGTAGTGGACAAACTGAAGCAATCCCCTTAAGAACCACTACAGCTCCTGCAGTGGCAAGGGCCCTCCTGGGAATCTTTTCCAGAATGGGCTTCCCTAAGGAAGTGGTGTCAGACAGAGGTAGTCACTTCATGTCTGCATACCTCAAAGCTATGTGGAAGGAGTGCGGTGCAACTTATAAGTTCACTACTCCTTACCATCCGCAGACAAATGGTCTGGTTGAGATGTTTAATAAAACTCTGAAAGGTATGATTATGGGACTCCCTGAAAAACCCAGGAGGAGATGGTATGTCCTGTTGCCTTGCCTCCGTTGTGCCTACAGGGAGGTATTCCAAAAAGGAGTGGGCTTTAGCCCCTTTGCACTCCTCTTTGGGCACCCTGTGAGATGTCCCCTTACACTTGTGAAAGTGGGTTGGGAACAACCTTTAAAAGCTCCAAAGCAATACATTGTGGACTATGTACTTGGCCTTAGATCCAGAATGGCTGAGTACATGAAAAAGGCCAGTAAAAACCTTCAGGCCAGCCAAGAGCTCCAAAAGCAATGGCATGACCAGAAAGCTGTCCTGACCCAGTACCACCCAGGACAGAAGGTGTGGGTATTGGAGCCTGTGGCCCCAAGAGCACTCCAGGACCATTGGAGTGGACCCCATCTCATTGTTGAAAAAAAGGGTGAGGTTACCTACTTGGTAGACCTGGGCACTACCAGGAGTCCCCTTAGGGTGATCCATGTCAATCGCCTAAAACCCTACTATGAGAGGGCTGACTTAACCCTGCTTGTGGCTACTGATGAGGGACAGGAAGGAGAGAGTGACCCTCTCCCTGATCTCGTCTCCACCACTGAAGCTGATGGCTTAGTAGAGGGAGTGATGCTTGCAGATTGCCTTACTGCTGAGCAGAAGGACAACTGTATAAATCTCCTAGGCCAATTTTCTGACCTCTTCTCACTGATACCAGGTACCACTGTGTGAGCACACAATCACGACTGGAGACAGTTTACCTATCAAAAGTAAGATTTATAGGCAGCCTGACCATGTCAGGGATTGCATAAAACAAGAGGTACAGAAAATGCTGGACTTAGGAGTGATTGAGTCTTCAAAAACGCAATGGTCTAGCCCAGTGGAGCTTGTCCCAAAACCTCACAGTAAAGGTGGTAAAAGAGAAATGAGGTTTTGTGTTGACTACAGAGGTCTCAATCAAGTAAGCAAAACTGATGCTCACCCTATGCCCAGGGCAGATGAGCTAATTGATACACTGGCTTCTGCCAAGTATCTAAGCACTTTTGATTTAACTGCAGGATATTGGCAGATTAAATTATCAGAAGATGCTAAACCTAAAACTGCATTTTCCAACATTGGAGGGCACTACAGGTCACTGTGATGTCCTTTGGTTTGAAGAATGCACCTGCTACTTTTCAGAGGTTGGTGAACACAGTCCTGCAAGGTTTTGGAAGCTTTTAGTGCAGCATATCTAGATGATATAGCTGTCTTTAGCTCCACCTGGGATGAACACCTGGTCCACCTATGGAAAGTTTTAGAGGCCCTGCAAAAGGCAGGCCTCGCTATCAAGGCTTCAAAGTGCCACATAGGGCAGGGGAAAGTAGTTTATCTGGGCCACCTGGTAGGCGGGGAACAGATTGCACCACTGCAGGGAAGATCCAGACCATTATGGAATGGGCTCCGCCTACAACTCAAACCCAGGTGAGGGCCTTCTTAGGCCTCACAGGGTACTGTAGGAGGTTCATTAAGAACTATGGCTCCATTGCAGCTCTTAATGACCTCACTAGTAAGAAGATGCCTAAAAAGGTATTTTAGACAGCTAGCTGTCCAAAGGCTTTTGATGAGCTAAAACAGGCCATGTGCTCTGCACCTGTCCTAAAAATCCCTTGTTACTCCAAGAAGTTCATAGTCCAGACTGATGCTTCTGAATTAGGGGTGGGGCAGTGCTATCACAACTTAACACCGAGGGCCAGGATCAACCTGTTGCTTTTATCAGCAGGAGGTTGACCCCTAGAGAAAAGCGTTGGTCTGCCATAGAGAGGGAGGCCTTTGCTGTGGTCTGGGCACTGAAAAAGTTGAGACCATACCTGTTTGGTACTCACTTTATTGTTCAGACAGACCACAAACCTCTATTATGGCTTAAACAAATGAAAGGTGAAAACCCTAAATTGTTGAAGTGGTCCATATCCCTACAGGGAATTGACTATACAGTGGAACATAGACCTGGGAGTACCCACTCCAATGCAGATGTACTTTCCAGATATTTCCACTTAGACAATGAAGACTCATCTGGGAAAGGTTAGCCCTATTGTTCCTCGGTTGGGGGGGAGGGGGTGTGTGTAGGAAAGTACCATCTTGACTGGCATGTTACCCCCATTTTTACTTGTGTGTCAGTTTTGTTGTGCCTGTCTCACTGGATCCTGCTAGCCAGAACCCCAGTGCTCATAGTTTGTGGCCTGAATGTGTTCCCTGTGTGGTGCCTAACTGCGTCACTGAGGCTCTGCTAACCAGAACCTCAGTGTTTATGCTCTCTCTGCTTTTAAAATTGTCACTGCAGGCTAGTGACCATTTTTTACCAATTCTTTTTGGCACACTGGAACACCCTTATAATTCCCTAATATATGGTACCTAGGTACCCAGGGTATTGGGGTTCCAGGAGATCCCTATGGGCTGCAGCATTTCTTTTGTCACCCATAGGGAGCTCAGACAATTCTTACACAGGATTGCCACTGCAGCCTGAGTGAAATAAGGTTCACGTTATTTCACAGCCATTTTACACTGCCATTAAGTAACTTATAAGTCACCTATATGTCTAACCATCACATAGTGAAGGTTAGGTGCAAGGTTACTAAGTGTGAGGGCACCCTGGCACTAGCCAAGGTGCCCCCACAGAGTTCAGGGCAATTACCCCAGACTTTGTGAGAGCTCGGACACCATTATACGCGTGCACTACATATGGGGCAATATCTATATGTAGCTTCACAATGGTATCTCCGAATATGGCCATGTAACATGTCTAAGGTCATGGAATTGTCCCTCCATGCCAAATCTGGTATTGGGGTGCCAATCCCATGCATTCCCGGGGATCCAGCATGGACCCCGGGTACTGCCAAACTAGCTCTCTGGGGTTTTTACTGCTGCTACCGCTGCAGCCCAGTCCCAGGAAGGCAGAACAAAGGATTTCCTCTGAGACAGGGTGTTACACCCTCTCCCTTTGGAAATAGGTGTTAAGGGCCTGAGAGGAGTAGCCTCTCCTGACCTCTGGGAATGCTTTGAAGGGCACAGATGGTGCCCTCCTTGCATAAACCAGTCTACACTGGTTCAGGGATCCCTCAGCCCCTGCTCTGGCGCGAAACTGGACAAAGGAAAGGGGAGTGACCACTGAGTGGCCAGTGCCAGCAGGTGACATCAGAGACTCCTCTTGAAGGGTGCTTACCTAGCTAGATGGCCAATCCTCCTCTGAGGGCTTTTTAGGGTCTCTCCTGTGGGTTTCTCGTCAGATAACGAATGCAAGAGCTCACCAGAGTTCCTCTGCATCTCTCTCTTCAACTTCTGCCAAGAATCGACCGCTGACTGCTCCAGGATGCCTGTAAAACCGCAACAAAGTAGCTAGAAGACTACCAGCAACATTGTAGAGCCTAATCCTGCCGGCTTTATCAACTGTTTCCTGGTGGTGCATGCTCTGAGGGCTGTCTGCCTTCACCCTGCACTGGAAGCCAAGAAGAAATCTCATGTGGGTCGACGGAAACTTCTGCATCACTGGTCCTCTGGGTCCCCTCTCATCTTGACGAGCGTGGTCCCTGGAACACACAGGAGCTGGATCCAAGTGACCCCGACAGTCCAGTGGTCCATCTGTCCAAATTTGGTGGAGGTAAGTCCTTGCCTCCCCACGTCAGACAGTAATCCTGTGTACTGCGTGAACTGCAGCTGTAGGGCTTCTGTGCACTTTTGCAAGGAATCCTTTGTGCACAGCATAGCCCAGATCCCCAGCACTCCGTCCTGCATTGCTCAAGTCGCTGAATTGACCACCGGCTTCGTGGGACTCTCCTTTGTAGTGTTGAGATGACCGCAATGCTCACTTTTCTTGAACCCCTGTTTAAGTGCTTCTGCAGGTGCTGCCTACTTCTGCATGGGCTCTCTGTGCTGCTGAGCACCCCCTCTGTCTCCTCCTCCAAGCGGCGACCTCCTGGTCCTTCCTGGGCCTGGGCAGCACCCATTTTCTTCAACCGCAACCTTTGCAGCTAGCAAGGCTTGTTTACAGTCTTTCTGTGTGGAAACAACTCTGCATCCTCCAGCCTACTGTGGGACATCTTCTGTGCAAAGGAGAAGTTCCTGGCATCTTCTGTTGTTGCAGAATCTTCAGCTTCTTCCACCCAGAAGCAGCCATTTTACACCTTCATCCGCGCTTTAGGGGGCTCCTGACCCCCCTGGACACTTTCTTGACTCCTGGACTTGGTCCCCTTCCTTTGCAGGTCCTCAGGTCCAGGAATCTGACTTCAGTGCTTTGCAGTCTGTTGTGGTCTTTGCAGAATCTCCTATCACAACTTTAGTGTGTTTCTGGGGAAGTAGGGTAACTTCATTCCTACTTTTCAGGGTCTTGGGGTGGGGTATCTTGGACACCCTTAGTGTTTTCTTACATTCCTAGTCACCTTCTACACGCTACACTAGGCCTGGGGTCCCTAAGTGGTTCGCATTCCACTTTCTTAGTATATGGTTTGTGTTGCCCCTAGGCCTATTGCATCCTATTGTATTCTACAGTGTTTGCACTACTTTTCTAAGGGGGTCATTCTGACCCTGGCGGTCACCGACCGCCAGGGCCACCGACCGCGGAAGCACCGCCAACAGGCTGGCGGTGCTTCCATGGGCATTCTGACCCGCGGTCAGAAACGGGAAACCGGCGGTGTCCCGCCGGTTTCCCGCTGCCCCAGGGAATCCTCCATGGCGGCGCTGCTTGCAGCGCCGCCATGGGGATTCCGACCCCCTTACCGCCATCCTGTTCCTGGCGGTTTTCACCGCCAGGAACAGGATGGCGGTAACGGGTGTCGTGGGGCCCCTGGGGGCCCCTGCAGTGCCCATGCCACTGGCATGGGCACTGCAGGTGCCCCCTAACAGGGCCCCACAAAGATTTTCAGTGTCTGCCTAGCAGACACTGAAAATCGCGACGGGTGCAGTTGCACCCGTCGCACCCTTTCCACTCCGCCGGCTCCATTCGGAGCCGGCATCCTCGTGGAAGGGGGTTTCCCGCTGGACGGGCGGGCGGGCGGGCGGCCTTCAGGCGGTCGCCCGCCAGCCCAGCGGGAAACTCAGAATGACCGCTGCGGTCTTTTGACCGCAGTACGGTCTTCTGGCGGTTCCCGTTTGGCTGGCGGCGCCCGCCGCCAGCCAAACTCAGAATCACCCCCTAAGTGTTTTACTTACCTGATTTTGGTTTGTGTTTATATTTTGTGTATTTTACTTACCTCCTAAGGGAGTATATCCTCTGAGAGATTTTTGGCACATTGTCACTAAAATAAAGTACCTTTATTATTAGAAACTCTGAGTATTGTGATTCTTATGATATAGTGCTATATGATATAAGTGGTATAGTAGGAGCTTTCATGTCTCCTAGTTCAGCCTAAGCTGCTCTGCTATAGCTACCTTTATCAGCCTAAGCTGCTAGAACACTACTAATCTACTAATAAGGGATAACTGGACCTGGCACAGAGTGTAAGTACCATCAGGTACCCCCTATAAGCCAGGCCAGCCTCCTACAGTTGGGCCTTCAGGCTCCTCACCCTGCTTAAGAACCAGAATAGAATTTATTGTATAATTAATTTAAATCAGTAAAATAGCATGGCAACCAACACTAAAATGAAGATAAAACCACCACACTCCTTAAAAGTTAACATGCGCCACCATGATTTCATTACAGTAACTGCAAACTTACATTGACACTTTAAAAAGTAACCACTAACATTTGTACGTAGCAAAATGTAAAGATACTAGCCCTAACAGCTATTTGTTGTGACCCCTTGGGGGAACTGTAGTTTATTTATGAGCAGTTAAGAAGGGGGAGAGCCCTTGTGCCGAGGGCTGATGCTTTTCTTTGGATGTGGGTTGTAAAGTGCTTCCGGGGGGCAGGGTATACGTCTGGATTCCACACTGACCTGGGAATGACCTTACCGGCTGCAGCTAAGACTAAGAAGTCGGTGGCTCCGAGGCCGACCAGCAAGTGCACTGCCTGGATGCACGTGTGAAAGTGCTTCAAGTTGAAGTGCTCGACAGTGTGCGACAAGGAGTGCCTCGTGCAACTTTATAAAGTGTCGTATACACCCAGCTGACACTTTCTTGACAGGGGGAATAGATGGCTGGGCTACTAGTGAGAATTGTTAGGTACCTCTAAGGGGAGTTTTCCAGTAGTGCTGCAATCAGCTTTGTCCATTAGTCTGGGGATGGTATCGTGGCTATAGCTCATGCTCAAGGGAGCACCTGTACCGAGGCGGCCAGCTAGTGCTGTGCAGGGGATGGTAAGTTAAAAGTGCTTCATATTGGGGTGTTCTTTAAGGTGGGTGTTAAAATACCCCAAACTACTTTATCGGATGCAGTGGGTGCACACCTGGAACCCTTAGCCCTGGCGAGCCACATTATCAGGATGGTCTACTGTGCTGTGAGGCCCCCCAGTACTTTCCTTTAAGTCCTTGAAGAATGGACTGCACTAAGGCAAACAGAGCCCACTGAAGGGCTAAGTGCCCCACTTTTAGAAATGTCAAGAAGCGTGCTGGCGGTGGGGCCGATTCCCCCTTGAAGCAGCATTGAAAAGCTTTGTTACAGCTCCAAATATTTAGGGACCTTAGGATTTCCCATGTGGCAGGGGTGGTTTGCAAGCACAGGTTATGTGAACCAGCGACTCAGCTCCCATGGCACGCAACCTGCACTGCTTATCTACATGGCCCCCCTTCTGCACACCAAAAATCTTTTAGGTGGATCAGCCCAAATGTTAGTTTTATCAGAGTATTTGGTCCCTTGGCCAGAGACTGGGACAAATAAGTTGGAAGGGTCCCAGGGTCACAGTGGATGACACCTCGCTGCTGTGGAATTTCTTCTTCAAAGTCTTGTCCCATTTGCTGGATAATAGTTTCTCTTGCTTTGATAGAACTTTCAAAATCTGCTTCTCAGATCGATCAAGGGAGCCCATTTGAGAAGGTAGCCTCTTACAAATATCTCGAAGGATGGCTGAGGTCAACCCACAAACTGCATACATGCTCAGCAGGTGAAGCAAAGACTCGTGTTGAAATGCTTTGCACCATTTCAGGGAGGGTTGCGGCTCATATAGCCTAAGGTGGTCAGTGAGCTGCTCAGTTACTTGTGCCAGGTGGAATCTTCACGATTTAGTACAGGCCACATGATGGGGGTCATTCTGACCCTGGCGGCCGGTGACCGCCAGGGTCACCGACCACGGGAGCACCGCCAACAGGCTGGCGGTGCTCCCAAGGGCATTCTGACCGCGGCGGTTCAGCCGCGGTCAGAAACGGTAAACCGGCGGTCTCCCGCCGGTTTACCGCTGCCCCATTGAATCCTCCATGGCGGCGGAGCGCGCTCCGCCGCCATGGGGATTCAGACACCCCCTACCGCCATCCTGTTCATGGCGGGAAACCCGCCATGAACAGGATGGCGGTAGGGGGTGCCGCGGGGCCCATGGGGGCCCCTGCAGTGCCCATGCCAATGGCATGGGCACTGCAGGGGCCCCCGTAAGAGGGCCCCACAAAGTATTTCAGTGTCTGCTTTGCAGACACTGAAATACGCGACGGGTGCAACTGCACCCGTCGCACCCCTGCAACTACGCCGGCTCAATTCTGAGCCGGCGTCCACGTTGCAGGGGCATTTCCGCTGGGCCGGCGGGTGCTCTTTTGGAGAGCGCCCGCCGGCCCAGCGGAAATGTTTGAATGGCCGCCGCGGTCTTTTGATCGCGGTGCGGTCATTTGTCGGCGGTACCTTGGCGGACGGCTTCCGCCGTCCGCCAAGGTCTGAATGACCCCCGATATGTTTTATTAGTACAGGCCACATGATATGTTTTACAGTGCCACCCTATGCTTCTTTTACTTTTAGGCAATCGGACAGCAACATGGCATTTAGGGCCAGCTGGCAGCGTCCAGTTAAATTCTAGTCGGACTTCAGCTTGTGTTGTGCAATCAGGTGGAGAAAATATTTTTCTCTCTCTAACCAGTTAGTCATTCTGCCTCTGAATGTCAACGCTCCATAGGCTATAGTAGGGATGAACTTGGTAGTGGTCTCCTTCAGAAATGATCTTAAGTCAATGGACTGCAGAGACTAATGCAGATTGCACAAGGCCCAGGTGAGAGCGTTGGCTGAGGCCATTTGAGCATGTATGTAGGGAGTGATCTGACCTCAGCCATCAAGCCGTACAATGAGGTATTTGTAAGAGGCATCTCTCAATGGGGCTCCCTTGAATGAACTAAGATGCTTCTTTTATTAACTTATGGCCGATGATTATGACCCTTGACTTTGCAAAGTTGATCAACAGGTTGTTTGAGTTGCAATAGTTCGCAGAGAGTCCAGTAGTCTCTGTAATCTGATTGGCGCCTGGTCAATGAGCACTGTTTCATCTGCATATTGCAGCATTTGGTTTCTGTGGCCCGCTATCTTAGGGGGGACGGTGCTTGCTTCTTCCAAATGCTCCTTTTAAGTCGTTATAAAGAGTAATGGCACACAGGTGATATGTTAATCTAAGTAGATCAAATGTCAACCCTACATCAATCAAAAAAAAAAAAAAAAAAAAACTATGCGCTATATCCATCTAGAAAAACACCAAAAAAATTATAATCCTTATATACATTTATTGATCCTGCTAGTCATATCCTAATACACATTTTATAATCCTAATGATAATCTTAGAATCCACAACAATACATAAACTATACACACATGAAAATATCACTCTATTCTAAAGCCTATATAAAATCATACTTCAGAAGTGAAATACAATTCATTATCAATTGCAAAATACATAATCAAACCCGAATTTTGATCTGAATGACAATAATGCAGTTCGTTGTCAACACGTGTTTCAGCCGGGGGAGTACCCCTAGGATTTCCTCAGGACTTGCTTGTCAAATGAAGATTCATGAAAGACTTCCTACAAAACAGTATTATCATATAACACGAGTCAATCACTACTGTCTCCTGTTCATCCCAAATCTAATACCTAACACCAACCGTGTGCTCAGGTGAGAGCCATGCAAAAATCTCACATCATCATTGTATAAGTGGTGCTTTATTGTGCGACTGAGTCAACTACTCATTTACAAACGATTCATCCCCCTTATGCTATAGAATATTCGGTAGTGTATAGACGGTACTTGCTTCTTCCAAATGCTCCTTTTAAGTCAGCTAAATACAGATTAAATACTAAGGGGCTCATTTACAAGCCCCTTGCACCACAGTTGCGTATTGTTTTTTGACGCAGCGGTGGTGCAAAGCAGTCCCCTACAGTGCAACACATTTTGCAAACTGGTGCAAATGGACCATTGCGCCAGTTTGTACATCCTTGCGCCAAATAATACCTATGGCAGGTATAATGTAAGCAAGATAAGCATACCCACGTTAAAAGCTATGCACAACTGGTGCAGTGAAATTTTCTACATTTCACTGTGTCAGAATTTTAATGCTTGCTCTGAGCAGGCGTTAAACTGACACAGGGCTTTTTAAAATGGGAGTCTTCCTTGCATTGCCACAGATGCGTCAGAATTTCTGACGCATCTATAAAAACGGCCACCATGGAGCTCTGTATTGTAAATACAGTGCATCCATGGTGTTGTTAGGGCATCAGATTCTTGTAAATGAAGCCCTAAGAGTTTGAGGATGCATCCTTGTTTTAATCCTTTGTTGGTCTGAATTTTATAGGATGTAGCCCGGCTGGAGTAGACCTTTAACCCATGTATCAGCGTGTAGCATTGTGATGGCATTTAGCAGGGATGATGCATTGCCCCATTTACTTAATTTAGCCCAAAGTTTGACCCTTGATATGCTATCAAAAGTAGTGGAAAAATCGAAGAACCTGATGTAGAACCATCTATTTTTCTTCGCCATGGTTACATCTATTAGGTGGGTGAGGCAGCGCAGATTATCCTTAAATTTGCATACTTTCTGAAATCCTGTTTCAAAGGGGGGGATCAGTTGTTTTTCCCCGCCCGTTTTTCTAGTTTCTGGTTCAAGATACTGGCATAGCATCTTCAGTCAATATCAAGGAGGGCGATTAGCCTAAAATTCTAGAGGGATGTGGGGTTCATTTTTTGTAAATAGAGACTAGCAAGAAACCCCTCATAGTGTTGGGAATTAACCAGCCTAAAATGTTAAATTGGAATACTGGGGACAAAACATCTGCCAACTTGGTAAAAAAAGGCACAATTGAATACTGCAGCAAGAAGGCTGTTCAGCCCAAGGGTGCCACATAAACGTATGGGGCCTGATTCACAAAGATAAAGTTAGACTTTTGCTGGAAGATTAGGCTAAAAGTCTAACTTTAGTATTTTTCGGTAGTGACAAAGGTAAGCTATGAGAAGTATCTTTATGTCCGCACTTGAGGTGAAATCTCTGCACTCCAGCAGAGATACACCCCTGGAGGGGAGACTCGGTCTCTTCTGCAGAGATTCCAAGGCCATTCCGCCTTGAGTGCCGATATAAAGATACTACTCGTAACTTACCTTTGTGAATATCGAAAGTCATAAACTTAGACTTTTGGTCTAAGTTTACCTTGGTGAATCGGGCTCATGGAGCGGATCACCTTCTCCACCTGTTTCCTCGTTACTTCAGGGTTGTCTTGCTTTTTAAATCACGTGCCCAGATTTCTTGTATGTATACAATACCCATCCATCTTACGTTTGATTTTAGCTTTTTTTGTCCTCCTTTTCTGTTAGCCCTCTCATATCCCACAAGCACACAGTGACCGGGGCCGGGCGGTTACAGGGCTTTTGTCTCGGGCTGCCAGGTTAGATCCCCAGAAGCCAAGCCCAATACGTCATTTTGGATTGGTGGATTGTGCATGACCTGTCTTTCCCAAGTAAGCTGTCCCCAAGTGGTGACTCATCTGATGTCACAATGGGGAGCCTAGAAGCACTTTTAGCGCAGACTTAAAGGGGGCGTAATCCTTCATGGTATTAGGTATAAGGCCAGCATGATCCTTTATGGTATAATATATAGCGCCAGCATGATACTTCATGGTATTATTTATAGCTTCAGCCTCTCTCCGGGGGCTACCACCAGCTGTGGAGGGATCTTGCATAAAAATTATGCGGTATTTCATTTCAGTTCACTATTGTTATGCCCCATTGTTCTAATACTGCATGGCTTTCCTCCAAGGCTTATACTGTTTTGGGGTTGGTGAAGATGAGTTCTGAGCGTTTGTTGGCTTCACCCATAGCCGGAGGTATGTATGCAACAGATTCAATGTCCTTTGAGCGAAAGGATAAAAAACCAGGACCCGTTGAACCAGGTCTGACAACATTCCCTCTGTTTAGCAGATCCCACTGGCCATCGGAGGCATGCAAATTCGGGATAGAGAATTATCTTGTTGCCGGGGCTTGGGATTTGATGGCTTTTATTGCGGCCCCTCCCGCCTCCCCCCTCCTCCTCACCGTTCCTTTGTTGCCTGTTTCCCCTCTGCTGCGTCCCCTGCGGCCCCTCCCACCTCCCCCCTCCTCCTCACCGTTCCTTTGTTGCCTGTTTCCCCACCGCTGCGTCCCTTGTGGCCCCACCCCGCAGCCCTCTCATTTGTCAAGCCCTCCCTCCTCCCAGCTGCCACTCCCACCCTCCCCTCCTCTTATGGCAGCCGCGGCGCGGTAGCAGGGAGCAATCTTTGACCCTGCTTCTGCAGGCAGGTCGCTCCCCGCTCCGCCATCCGTGCCACCTCCACTCCGCATTTTGTTTTCCTCCTTGTTTTTCCCGCCGCTGTATCCCCTGTGGCCCGTCCCGCCTCCCCACACCTCCTCACCGTTCCTTTGTTGCCTGTTTCCCCACCGCTGTGTCCCCTGCGGCTCCTCCTGCCTCCTCCTCACCGTTCCTTTGTTGCCTGTTTCCCCACCGCTGCAAACCCTGCGGCCCCTCCCACCTCCCCCCTCCTCCTCACCGTTCCTTTGTTGCCTGTTTCCCCGCCGCAGCGTCGCCTGCAGCCCCTCCCACCTCCCCCCTCCTCCTCACTGTTCCTTTGTTGCCTGTTTCCCCGCCGCTGCATCCCCTGTGGCCCCACCCCGCAGCCCTCTCATTCGTCAAGCCCTCCCTCCTCCCAGCTGCCACTCCCACCCTCTCCTCCTCTTATGGCAGCCGCGGCGCGGTAGCAGGGAGCAATCTTTGACCCTGCTTCTGCAGGCAGGTCACTCCCCGCTCCGCCATCCGTGCCACCTCCACTCCGCATTTTGTTTTCCTCCTTGTTTTTCCCGCTGCTGCATCCCCTCGGCTGTCCCGCCTCCCCCACCTCCTCACCGTTCCTTTGTTGCCTGTTTTCCCGCCGCTGTGTCCCCTGCGGCCCCTCCCACCTCCCCCCTCCTCCTCACTGTTCCTTTGTTGCCTGTTTCCCCACTGCTGCGTCCCCTGCGGCACCTCCCACCTCCCCCCTCCTCCTCACCGTTCCTTTGTTGCCTGTTTCCCCGCCGCTGCGTCCTCTGCGGCCCCTCCCGCCTTCCCCCTCCTCCTCACCGTTCCTTTGTTGCCTGTTTCCCCGCCGCTGCGTCCCCTGCGGCCCCTCCTGCCTCCCCCTCCTCCTCACCGTTCCTTTGTTGCCCGCCCCACATGCACCCCATCTAGCCCCACACACACTCATGGCCCCTTCACCTGCCACACCTGTCATTTCTCCTGCTCCTCATCCCTCACACCACACACCAACCATAACGACCCCACCTTCAATAAACACAACACCCCCAACACAAGACTCACCCACCCTGCCCCCACCAACCAACCCCGCAGCACACCGGCCCACAACCAGAACACACCCGCAATAACACCCTCACACACCACACCAACGCCACCCACCACAACCACCTCAACTGCCTGCTCCTCAACATCCGCTCCCTTCACAAACATGCCATAGAACTCTGGGACCTCATCACATCACACTCGGCTGACATTGCCTTCCTCACGGAAACCTGGACCAACTCCTCCTCAGAACCCGACATAGCCATAGCCACCCCCAAGGGATACAAACTCCAACACAAAGAGACTGCCTCAACAGGCCAGGCCAGGCGGTGGCATCACCATCCTACACAGAGACACCACCAAAGTCACCACCAGCTCCCAAGACACTATCGACAACACTGAACACATGCACTTCCTCATGCACATTAACAACAACTCCACCCTCAGAGGTACACTAATCTACAGACCACCCGGACCATGCCCAGCCTTCTGCGACACCATCGCCGACAGCATCAGCTCACACGCCCTCACCTTCACAGACTACATCATCCTCGGTGATTTCAACTTTCACTTAGAAAACCTACAAGACCACAACACTTCCTCCCTCATAGACAACCTCACTAACCTCGGACTCAAACAACTAGTCACCACACCCACCCAATCAGCAGGACACACACTTGACGCAATTTTTACCGCAAGCCAACACATAGCATACACCCACACCACTGAATTCCTCTGGACTGACCACCATTGCGTCCACTTCTCCTTCTCCAAACCCCCCACACACTGCCATCAACACACCACACCCTACCGCATGTGGGACAAGATCCCCACAGAAGGACTAAACTCCCAACTGTCCCACAACCCCCCCCCACGCCACCGACCCCAACACAGGAGCACACAACCTCTCCAAATGGATCACTACCTGCGCAGACCCTCTAGCCCCCCTCAGAAAACACATCGCCACCCGCAACATCAAGAATGCCCCATGGTTCACCCCTGAACTCCAAGACTCCAAGCGCAAATGCCGCCAAGCTGAGAAAATATGTCGACTAGGACCTTCCACAACCAACTTCTCAACCCTCAAAACCACCATTCGCACCCATCACCAACTCATATGCACCGCCAAAAGAGATCACTACAAGACACGCCTTGACATCAACTCTCAAAACAGCAAAGAACTTTTCACTGTCATCAATGAACTTGCAAAACCCAAAGCCAGCAACATAGACCCCACACACACACAGCCCCTATGTGACGCCCTTTCCAACCTCTCCCTCCACAAAATCCTGGACATCCACAACAGCTTCATACCACACACACCCACCATACACACCCCTCACTCACCCAACCCAACCCCCACTCATGACCCCCCACCACACTCTCCACTTGGACCCCCACCACACACAAAGAAACCGAAAAAAACATGAACTCCATCCACTCCGGTTCCCCCTCCGACCCCTGCCCACACCGCATCTACAACAAAGCTAGCCCAACCATTGCCCCCATACTCTGCAACACAATCAACTCCCCTTTCGACTCCGCCACCTACCCACCTACCCAGACCCCTGGAAGCACTCGGAAATCACAGCTCTCCTAAAAAAAAACAAGCTGACCCAGAGGTCATCTCCAACTGCCGCCCCATCTCCCTCCTCCCTTTCCCCCGCCAAGGTTGCAGAGAAATTAGTCAACGCCAGCCTATCCCACTTCCTCGAAGCAAACAACACTCTTGACCCCTCACAATCCGGGTTCCGCAAAAACCACAGCACGGAAACTGCCCTCATTGCATGCACTGACGACATCAGGACCAAAGTCGACAAAGGCGAGACCGTCGCACTCATCCTCCTAGACCTCTCCGCATCCTTTGACACCGTCTGCCCCCACACACTCAGCACACGCCTCCACAACATAGGAATTCGCCACAAAGCCTTAGACTGGCTCACCTCCTTCCTCACCGCCTTCCACCCTTCCACTCCAACACTACCAAGATCACCTGCGTTGTCCCCCAAGGGTCCTCCCTCAGCCCCACACTCTTCAACATCTACATGATCCCCCTAGCCAACATCCTCCAAGCACACGGAATCACTATCCTCTCCTATGCAGATGACACCCAACTCATCCTCTCCCTCACCCTTAATCCCACCACCGCCAAAACCAACTTACACGCCGCTCTCTTTGACACCGCCAACTGGATGACCACTAACCACCTCAAGCTCAACTCAAACAAAACCGAGATCATCATCTTTGGCCCCAACAAGACCACATGGGATGACTCCTGGTGGCCCACTGCCCTAGGCCCCGCACCCACCCCCTGTAAACCACGCACGCAACCTCGGCATCATCCTTGACCCCTCCCTCTCCATGACACAGCAAATCAATGCTCTAACCTCCTCCTACTTCCACACACTCCGCACTCTAAAAAAATCCTTCAAATGGATTCCCCCAGAAACCAGAAAGACAGTCACCCACGCACTCATCAGCAGCAGACTGGACTATGGTAATGCCCTCTACGCCGGCACCACACTCAAACTCAAACACAAACTCCAGAGAATCCAGAACACAGCCGCACGCCTCGTCCTTGGCCTCCCCGCCACAAACGAATCTCACCACACCTCAAATCCCTTCACTGGCTCCACATAGACAAGAGAATCACATTCAAGATTCTCATCCATGCAAACAAATCCCTCCACAACACCGGCCCAACCTACCTCAACAAAAGAGTTAACTTCCACACTCCCACACGCAACCTCCGATCAGCCTACCTCGCCCTAGCCACTGTCCCCTGCATCCAACACACCACCACAGGAGGCAGATCGTTCTCCTACCTCGCCCCCAAAACCTGGAACTCCCTCCCCACTGACCTTCGCAAAACCAAAGACCTCCTGGTTTTCAGAAAGAACCTCAAGACATGGTTGTTTGATCAGTGACCCTCCCTGCCCCCCTCCGATTCACCCCCCCCAGCGCCTTGAGACCCTCACAGGTAAGTAGCACGCTCTACAAATTTTTTGATTGATTGATTACTGACTGATCCCAGCTACCTATATCTTCCGGGGTCTTTCTGTGTCTTGGCATGTTGTCAAATGTCACATTCTTTTGCTCATGAGACCCCCATGGCTGACTCTGTTGGGGTCACACTAAGGCTGGTGTATTCGGCCTATATCCATTTCCTTTTCCATGATCAGAACCACTGTTTAGGGGCTCTAATATACAATGTTCAGATGACACTGTCTAAGTGGTCACCACTCATTTATTAATGGGATTGCGCAATACTATCCAGTCAGCAGTGTAGTCCTCTGATGGTTCCCTGTCCAGGTTGGGAAATTAGTTCCCTGGTTGGACGTCACCTATCATCTAGACCCTGATCCATGGGGATGGCTATTAACCACCTGGTTTAAGCCATCCATAGGGGCCGAATGGCTAAAGACACCCCTCAGTCTATCTGCTAGCTTGTCTGGTGTGGTGATGGCCACTTAGGGCTCAGTTAAGTTCTGTGTCCCCTTTTGATTTTCACTGCATTGCCTAATCTTTGATTTCATCAATCAAGGTTGTCATGATGATGGGAAGGGATGCTAATCCCTCAATCAAGGGGCTACATTGGCATGTGATCTTATCTTCAATCATTGCCATCAAAGTCCCTTGGGCTCTAAGTATCAACTGATTTACCTGATCCAGTTTGCCATCAACAGCAATGATGGAGGAGGCTATTATTTGCAGGACTGCGATTTGTATGTCTAGTTTGTTAGTGTGTAACTCGGTGGCTTGTACCATAAAGGCCAACATGCTATCCATGCTCTCCAAGATGTGCCACCCTGTTGGCTCAAACTTCTCGGATCTTTCCTGTTTCTGGGCAGTAGTTGGCAAAGTTGAACTTGCTTGTTGTGGCACCAAGTTTTCTGTACCAAGATATTCATCTTATCAGTTTGAGTGCAGGAGAATAACGTGAATCTTAAAAGGGGTCCACCCCAGGAACCGGGACTCCCTTGAAGGCCCTTCCCTGATGGGCTGAAGGGAAATAGCTGTTTGGGAAATAATGACTCCAAATCTTACTATGGATTCAGTTGCCTGCTTTACCATAGTGCTCATCCCCTGAATCAGTCCTGGCCACCAGCCCCTTTGTGCTAGACTGTGCTTGCTTCAAGCTTATTTCAAGTCCAGAGCGCATGTCCTGCCCTGAAGAAGCCTGACAGTCGGTGCAGCCAAGACATAAATTATTGCCTATTTTGACTTTGGGGCTTAAGGCAGGTGGGGGCCTCCGGATAACCCCATTTGTGCTTACCTGTGTGCAGGGTTAACTGTTCGTTGCTAAATAGCTTCACTGAATTTATGGTGGAGATAGACTGGTAGAAAAGGCGAATCCTGCTCAGGGTCTGAGGGGGTCACTTTCACTCAGAGAGTGTTTCTTCTGGCTCTCTGTGTGCTGCCACAAGCAGAAGGGCTTTGGATTGGATGGGAAAATATACCAGGATGTCTTTACTGGGTTTTAGAGTGGCTGCTCATGCTGAGGCTGGAATTAGAGGGATTATCCCTTTTAGGACGTCTTGGTTACCACGGCGGCTATGAATCGTGGAGCTATCCGCATCGGGCATTCCAGTTTTACTATTGAACGCTAAGTTACATTTTTGATTTTTTTAATAGTTTTTTAGTCCCATTCTGGGCCTATGCTTGCAGGAGGAGGGAGCTGCGAGTTCTCATTTTATCCTTTGTGAAGCAGCCATAGAGACTGATGATGGGGGACAGATGGAGTGCAGATGACTCGAAAGTGAAGCATGTGTTTCCCCACAGGTAACATCAAGATGTCAGCAGCAGTTATTAAAAATAGTTTTGAAGCAGTGTGGAAAGGCCTCAGGCAGCCTGAGCTGGCTTCAAGCAAAGAGTCAGCTGGCAGGGATGTAAAGTGGAAAGGAAGGAGGCGCAGCAGGCCTCAAGCTGCACTGGGGCCTCCAGCCGGGTGTGCCTGGATATGGTAGAGAAGTGCACCTGCATTTATACAGTTGCGCCCAAGCACCACTACTGTGCCCCCACCAATTGCTCCAGCCTGCCCAAGCCTCACCAAGTGACCCCACCACAGGAAAGCACCAAAGCCGCAGCCAGGAGGCCGAGAGAAGGCAGGGGGCGGTACCGCGATTGCTCGAGTGTTGAGCCGAAGGGACCAGGCCAGGCAAGCAGGCCAAGCAAACTGTCACCACCAGCCGCTTCTGCGGGTCCCCTGGTCACCCCGTCAGCCCTGCGCCTAGTCACTGCCTCTCCTCTTCCCGGCATGGCAGCCTTGTCTCTGCTGCGCAGGGAACATGAGACTCGTGGATTTTTCTCTACTTCCGGCTGAAGCTCCTTCCTGCGCGCACACGCGTACAAGTGAGTCCCTTCCTCTTTACAGGTTCTTCCACGTTTCTGGTTTATATCTTTACCCCAAAATGTTTCTGTTTCTTCTCAAATCTTCTTGACTAAAGAATGTATAAGGTCTGTAGTGAATCCTAGTTTGTTTTAATGTGATACAGGAGTTAGCTTAGCCATTGGCTTGCAGAACTCGTGCTCCCGTTACCTAGTGACTTTTAGCCTACTTAGCCTGCTCTGTTTTAGCGCATTTATTAAATTAATTCTTTTAAAATGGCTGCCTTGTAGTGACTTAGGCCCATGTTTTAGTTTCCCTTATCAGTGCCACCGCGCTAAGGCGTCAAGACCAGGCGACAAATAAAAACAAACTGGAGGTGTCCGCATTAGGGACTTTCCCTCTTCACGCTTTCGAGGGAATGTCTATACCATTTACCGTCCCAAGCACGCCTTGTTATCTATTGTTTTAGAACTAACCGACATCAGGCGTCTAGGCAGATCTGTATATATACTCCTCACTTTATCAGATAGACAGAGGGATTCCGACCAGATGCCATCTCTGCTATCGCTGCGGCTCGTCCCCATGGCACTGACCCAGTCTTCGTGTTCCTGCGGAGTCTGAGCCCGAGACCTCATTCCAAGGTAACGAGGGTTAGGAGCTCTTCTCTTGGACATGGCATTGGCAGATTGAGGTTTAACATACCTAGCTCTCTTCTGGGTTAGAGGTTAGACGTATAGACTGGGGTATTAGGACATATCACACACTTCATGAGATCGAGTGATATTGCGAGGTGGTTGGGGTCTTTGTACTAATGACTCTCATCTTTTTTATTCTATTTTCTCATTATTCTTTATCCTAATCATTGCAGCACATGTAACTTATCGTAGAGTGCAGTTCTGATGAAATAAATATTATTGAAACTTTTACTACATCTTCTTCTTTGCCTGTGTGTGTTTGAGACTTGTGGTTGATGTGAGAAAGGGGTACTCTCCGTTTAACCACGATATCTCCTGAGATGTCACACTTCTGAGTCCGTGCGTAAAGACTGCCACAAATCACCTCTACCCGTTTGGGGTTTAGGTGAGGTGCTGCTTGTAAGCCAGAAGGGTTGGGACGACAGTTGCATTTTGTTGTAGGAGTTGTAACGCCGCGCCTTGACGCAGCGTCTCTTTCTGCCTCCGAGGTAGGAACGCGCTACCGATATTCGGAGCACTGTTCCCCACGTTTTTTGGTCTCCTTGACAACGCGTCCTGGGAAGCGTGTATTGCGCTCACGGTCACGTTGCCCTTTCCTGTAAAGCACTTTTCTTCTCTCCTTTCGGTGGTGGCCTTCTTCTGGTCTTTTTTCTTTCTTGTTCTTTGCTTTAGTCTTCTGCCTTTTTCATGTTCATGTTGTATCCATCTTGTCTTCTTCCTGTTTGTGTTTCCCAGCATGTTCTCTTTTCTTATATACTGCTTTCTTTTTCCTATTCTTGTCTTTGGGCTTTTTCCCAATTCAAGATGGTGTTCTTTTTATTTCCTTTGATGTCACTTCCCCTTTTTCAGTATATAAGCCATTTAGTCTTGCTCTATCTTGCGTTGCAAACACTTCCCTTTGGTTGTGCCCTTCGTTCCTGTTCTACGTTCCTGCTTTTTGCAGTGGAGTATTTTTTCCTTGTTTTGTTCCTGTTGTCAAGTCCTGTTTTGCTTCTTCTATTTATAGGAGTTCCTTTTTGAGGTTTTTCCACCAGTTCTTGTTTTTTTTTCCTCTGGGACTCCTTCTGGAGGGTACTGTCTGCTTTGGCGTTCCCTGTCAAGCGGCACCGTGGCTACTAGAAAGGGTCGCCCCTATCTGGGAGTCTCCAGAACCTGTAGAAGACCGGGTGTGTTCTCCAATCCTGCATCCAGAGGTGAGAAGTCAAGTGCAGTTTGTGACAGGAGTGGCACAGTCGCCTTCAAACATAAGTACTGTCCTCTTAAATCAGCAGTTTTGCCCAGAGCAAGAGTCAAAACTACGACATGGCGCCACCAACGATTGTGTTTAGGCACTAATTTACAGATACCCCGAATATCACAGTCTCACATACTACAGGTACCCTAAGTACCAATAAACGGAGATGTCCGTGGTCTTAGGGAAGATCCTCCTCAGCTGGACAGTGATCATCTAATTAGGTTGTAGGTTGTTCGAGCTCAAACTCATAAAAGGACTTATATTCCCCAATTGGTATTCCATCTCTTCACCCAGTTTTCAATATGGCTAACGCCATAGACATTCCTGAGAATGCTGGACAAGCATTAACATTACATCTAGTAGCGCATGGCTTAACAGATGAGGGCAGGGATGTCACTTTTATAGTAGAAGCTAATGAAGCATACCCAACAGAAACATTTTACTCCTGGGTCACATTTCCTGAGGAAGACAGCAGATCAGTTACATTCCACACATATACAATAGCGAACGTACCTCCACGGTACCAAGCATACCAGTATCATGAAATTCCACTCTCATACCAGGAACATCAGAACTGGTTTGAAGGCACCCTACCACATGTGATACAACGCGTGAGGTTAGGTCCTTTAGGCAATGATGGGCCCATGTGGCCTATGTTCGCCACATATACACCTCACACGGATATACAAAACATGCAGGCAGCAGACCTGCGAGATTTATATACTGAATTTGTAACAATATATAGACGACTAATTCAGTTCGCAATGCGAACATTGAATACAACACCAGCGCGTCCAGCACCACCAACGCCTGCTGGATACCAATTGGCTACTGGGATCAATCTACAAACAGTACATGCCATTATGGATAAAGCACCACAGAATGAGAGAGAATGCCGTTCTGGATAGCCCAGAAAACAGATCAGCTGGAAGCTGTGTTTTCCCATATGGGACCACAGGAGAAACAGAATTCTCACCATATGCTTGCCTTTCGGGATGGTTCCCACAGTGGACGACTGTACCACATGGGGTACAGTCTTCGCTGCAATATACACTACCACACACGGTACCCTGACACTTGCTAATTTACCGGAAGTGTTAAAATAAATACAGAAGGAACACGGGCCACACCAGCCCTAGACTTGGGGATGAAACCAATGGTAACTTCAACGCAGTCTCCTCAATAATACTTAGCAATATTAAAGGGGTCTCGGGTCTCTGGGAAATTCCACATTTGGACCAAGAGAGAGAGCTACCGAGAGTTATTTCCTGCACCTATACTAGTATAGGACGGGAAAGTCTGGGAGCCAAACCAAGAAAGCTTGAGATACAAAGTACCACCCCTAAAGATGGTGCTAAACAAAAACAAGATAATACCAAGAAGCACTGGGATAAACAAAAACTATTTAATGATAGACGAAGTAGGAGAGCTGATTCTCCACATCCAGAGACCTTCGAAAGAAGATATACTCTTAGAAATAGGGAAAGTATAAAAACTCCAGACAGATATACTGATTCACTTCCTCCTTGTTCCTTTCCTGACGCACCGAATAGACGTAGCAAGAGAGGGGGCCGTCCTGACCGACGTCCTGAATACGTGAAAGAAAGACTCGCCGCAGTCTTCAGACAAAAAAGAAGAAAAATCTCCACAACAAAAGCTACAGTTTAAAAAGAAAAAGGTGGCAGCACTGTCAATTAAAAATGCTGGTGCACTTGAGAGCATTGCTGAAGAACAAGACGTAGGCAGTGACAGCGCAGCAGAGGTCACAATATGTCGCCAGAGTCTAAAAGGTCATCTGGATGCGACAGCAACTAGCGAATACATTGCAGTTGAAACAGCGGATGGCCGCGTCTTCCCACCCGATAGGGTCTGTGATTTACAAATTCAACTTGAGGGAGATATAGAACGTGCTATACAAGTAATAGTCTGGGATGAACTTAATTGTGATATCCTGTTGGCCGAGAAGGATTGGCCACTTGAGCACATCCGTAAGCTCCCACATGGGGAAGATGTCATTTTGCCTTCTTTCTCTGATCTTGTTCCAGAAGCGATAAAACAAGCCTACGCTGTCGATTGGACTTTAGCGCAGGCTCCAGAACTATACCACAATCATGTAGTTTGGGACAAGGGGGGTCATTCCAACCTCGGCGGTAAAAGGCGCTTCCCGTCGGTCAGAAGACCTCCATAACACCGCCGCGGTAAACCGCCACGGTCATTCTGACCCGCAACATGTAAACCGCCAAAAATCCGACATCCACAGAAGTCCGCCACACCAACGGCCAGCGATAAACTGGCGATGACCAAACCTCCACCGTCACCCCAACAGAAATACGCCCATGCCATTCCGACCCACGAATCCACGCGGCGGTCTTTCAACCGCAGTATTCCATTGGCGGTACACACCGCGCGCTCAAAATACACACCCAGCTCCAAAACACAGCCACATTGGACAATTTGAAATACACACACCTGATACAAATACAAACAACACTCCCACACATCCAATTAACTATAAAACACACACCCACAAACCCCTCCAAACACAAATCAGAGACGAAGCCCAGAGAGAGACAGCACAGAATAGAGAACACCATCACACAGAGGCACACTACACCATCATCTACACAACAGCCACGCACAAAACACCACACACCACCACACTCACCACACACATCACCGCAAACACCACCCCACACCTCATCCACACCACCCCATGGCACCCCAAAGACACCCCAGGTTTTCAGACGCTGAACTAAGGGTCATGGTGGAGGAAATACTTCGGGTAGAGCCCCAGCTCTTCGGGACACAGGTTCAGCGCACCAGCATTGCCAGGAAGATGGAGCTATGGCAAAGAATAGTGGACAGGGTCAACGCTGTGGGACAGCATCCACGAAATCGGGACGACATCAGGAAGCGGTGGAACGACCTACGGGGGAAGGTGCGTTCCATGGTATCCAGACACAACATCGTGGTGCAGAAGACTGGCGGCGGGCCCCCACCTCAACCCCCAGAATTTACAACATGGGAGGAACAGGTCTTGGCCATCCTGCATCCTGAGGGCCTCGCAGGAGTAGGCAGAGGAATGGACTCTGGTAAGTCTAATCTCAACTACTTCATCCCCCCCACCCACCAGCATGCCAACTCATACCCCAACCCTCCCCCCCACCCCCCATCACACATCCTCCTTGCTAATGTCTCACCAGCACAACCCACCCATCCCAACACCAAGCCCTGCATGCCACCACAAACCATGGACACCCATCACCTAAGCATGCACACTACACATACCCATCCCCCCCCAAACCACTGTCACAACTGCCCCCACAAGGGAATGCCAGCACTAGGGTACACGGCCACCCACCCATTGCACGCCATTGGCACACACAGAAGCAATAACCATACTCTTATACCCCTGCAGGACCCGAACGCCACCACACCGCCCAGGAGGGTCCAGAAATGTCCATACCACCACCAGAAGAGGCCCCCAGTGATGACAGCAGCTCTGTCTCCCTGGACCCAGATGACCAGCCCGGCCCATCGGGGACCTCGGGACAGTCGGTTCCCCTCACACAGCCACAGGCCACAGCAGACCTACCCCCCTCTGGGAACACCATCACAGCACCCACCCAGCGGGCCCATGCCTCTGTCTCCAGGACACGTCAATCAGCGGTGTGTCCACCACTACAGGGCACCCAGGTTAACCCACTACCCCAACAACAACAGGGACCTGGGGGCAGTGGTAGTGGGCACACGGTCCAGGGGACGGAGGCCCAGGGAAACAGGGGAACTGGGAGGGCTGCTGTGCGACAGGGGGGGACAGGCCCAGGGAACCCACTCTCCACGAGGCCCTCACCTCCATCATGGGAGCATACCACCACTCCCAAGAGACGATGGCGACGGTCCTGGCCAGGTTCCAGGAGATCCAGGTTCTGCAGGAGGAACAGTACATGGGGTTCAGGGAACAACTCAGAAACATTAGTTCTGCAATGGGCACCATCGTTGTGGCACTCAACCAGATTGTCACCACATTGCGGGACCATGTGGCACCACAAAGGGACCCTGTCACTAGCATGGACCAAGAACAGGCTACCACCTCCGCCGGCGCTAGTGGACAGGAGGCCCCGACACAAGAACAACGGGCCACCAGAACCCTACCCCCTGCAGAAGGAGAACCACCCCGCAAGCTGGCCGTGAGATCTAGGAAGAAGACAGAGTAGGATGCCAAGACCCCCGCCAGGAAAGGATACCCCCTGATTGTCATCCCACTGTCCCACATTGTCAACCTGTCCAATCTTAAACTGCCCCTGCTCCACCTTCCACAGGCATATGGACAATGCACCTGTGAGACCGAAAATCTGGACTCTGCCATGGACATTTCTCCATCATCATCCATCACCGATTTACAACCATTTCCCTAAATTGAGCACTCCAATAAACACACTTATTGCACAAAAATAACCTGGAGTCTGCCTGAATTTTTGAACAAATGTATTAGACATAACCGTGCCAAAAAGTCCAGTTACATTGTGATGACAACATAACACTGTCACACAGCTGTAGTCCATGGGGAAACAAAGCAGAGGTCACGCTGTGGGGCCCACATCTCTGAAATTGGAAGGGAAAGTCACAACTCAGTTACCATACACTGGGTGAAAAGGACAGACAGTAGAGAGGCAGGAGACTGTAAGTAAATGTAAAATGCCGGTGTTGATTCTTACCTGTGTGTTATTGAAAATACTGCTCTATTACTGTGTCCCTGTTGTCTGTGTCGTCCTCGTCGTCTTCCTCCTCTTCACTCTCCACAGGCTCCACAGCTGCCACAACACCACCATCTGGAGCATCCTCCTGCAGAAAAGGCACCTGGCGTCGCAAAGCCAGGTTGTGAAGCATACAGCAGGCCACGATGATATGACACACCTTCTTTGGTGAGTACATTAGGGATCCACCTGTCATATGCAGGCACCTAAACCTGGCCTTCAGGAGGCCGAAGGTGCATTCGATCACCCTCCTAGTACGCCCATGGGCCTCATTGTACCGTTCCTCTGCCCTGGTCCTGGGATTCCTCACTGGGGTCAGTAGCCATGACGGGTTGGGGTAACCAGAGTCACCAATTAGCCACACACTGTGTCTCTGTAGTTGTTCCATCACATAAGGGATGCTGCTATTTCGCATGATGTACGCGTCATGCACTGACCAAGGGAACTTGGCATTTACATGGGAGATGTACTGGTCAGCCAAACAGACCACCTGGACATTCATGGAATGATAACTTTTTCTGTTCCTGTAGACCTGTTCACTCCTGCTGGGGGGGACCAAAGCCACATGTGTCCCATCAATGGCACCAATGATGTTGAGAATATGTCCAAGGGCATAGAAATCACCCTTCACTGTAGTCAAATCGCCCACCTCAGGGAAAACAATGTAGCTCCGCATGTATTTCATCAGGGCAGACAACACTCTGGACAACACATTTGAAAACATAGGGGGTCATTCCTACATTGGCGGGCGGCGGTCGCCGCCCGCCAAGCGGGAACCGCTGAATGACCGCACCGCGGTCAAAAGACCGCGGCGGCCATTCTGGCTTTCCCGCTGGGCCGGCGGGCGACCGCCAGAGGGCCGCCCGCCGGCCCAGCGGGAAACCCCCTTCTACGAGGATGCTGGCTCCGAATGGAGCCGGCGGAGCCGAAGGGGTGCGACGGGTGCAGTGGCACCCGTCGCGATTTTCAGTGTCTGCATAGCAGACACTGAAAATCTTTATGGGGCCCTGTTAGGGGGCCCCTGCACTGCCCATGCCAGTGGCATGGGCAGTGCAGGGACCCTCAGGGGCCCCACGACACCCGTTACCGCCATCCTGTTCCTGGCGGTGAAAACCGCCAGGAACAGGATGGCGGTAAGGGGGTCCATGGAGGATTCCCTGGGCCAGGGGTAAACCGGCGGGAAACCGCCGGTTGCCCTTTTCTGACCGCAGCTTTACCGCTGCGGTCAGAATGGCCCAGGAAGCACCGCCAGTCTGTTGGCGGTGCTTCCGTCATTTTAGCCCTGGCGGTCGCCGACCGCCAGGGTTAGAATGACCCCCATAGGCTGAGACATCCCTGATGAAATGGCCACTGTTGATTGAAATGACCCACTTGCCAAAAAATGGAGTACTGACAGAACCTGCACTAGAGGGGGAATCCCTGTAGGTTGGCGGATGGGTGACATCAGGTCTGGCTCCAGCTGGGCACACAGTTCCTGTATAGTGGCTCTGTCAAGCCTGTATGTCAGTATGACATGTCTTTCTTCCATTGTCGACAGGTCCACCAGCGGTCTGTACACGGGAAGATTCCTCCATCTCCTCGCAAGTCCCAGCGGACGGTGCCTAGGAAGGACAACATGGAGCACAGAGTCAATCAACCCACAGGTACGTTCCCACAGCTTGCACAGTACACGATTCTCTATTCAGTGAATGGCTTGTATGAGTGTTGATGCAAGGCCTAGGCATGTGTGACGCAGTAGAAATTAAGCCATGTGGGCCCTTGAAATGGCGGCTGCCTGACCTGTGAAGTGCGACAATGGGATGTGAGGTCAATGCGCTGGAGTGGCACACCGTGGCGGTAGGCGGTCGAAGACCGCGGTGCAAAGCCGCATTGGTTAACATTGAACCCTATGGGTTTCATGAGCCAATGACGATGTGTGCCGGCGGTCGCGGTACGCACCGCCGCGGTACGCACCGCCACGGGCGTGACCGCCATTTTCTATCTGCTTAATCACTCGAGACCTGATCATCCACAGGAAAGGACCTATACTGCAAGTGCTGCTGTGACCTTGGTCTGGAAGAGACAATGGCTGCTGCGACTGGGGAAAGGGCCCCTGCCTTCACTTCAGAAGAATTGGAGAAACTCGTGGATGGGGTCCTCCCCCAGTATGCGCTACTCTATGGTCCTCCAGACCAACAGGTAAGTACACTGGGACCATGCTTTGTGGCCAATGCCTGGGTTGAGTGGGGTGAATGAACGATGGTGGGGAGGGGAGCGAATGAGGCATGCATCAAACGACAGATGAGAGCTTGTGCCACATGGCAAGGGTGGGGAGGGGGGCCACTCACATCGAGCATGCAGAAAATGATGATATTTTATTTTCTCCCCCTGTACATGTCACATAGGTCAGCGCCCATCAGAAAATCGACATTTGGCGTGCCATCGCCAAGGACGTCCGGACCCTGGGGGTCCACAACAGACGGGGCACCCACTGCCGCAAGAGGTGGGAGGACATCCGCCGCGGGAGCAGGAAGACCGCGGAGGCTCTGCTGGGGATGGCCTCCCAATGTAGGAGGGGTGCCACTCGTCAAGTGACCCCCCTGATGTCCCCGATCCTGGTGGTGGCCTACCCAGATTTGGATGGGCGCGTGAGGACATCACAGCAGACACAAGGGGATGAGTACAAGCACATTCTGCTATCTTAGCGCGCAGTGGAGGTGTCTGGGTGGGGGAGGAGGGCTGTGGGTATCCCTAGGCCAGGGTGATTTCTGTAGGCTAGGCCCCTCCATAAGGCATGGCCCTGTGCCCCCGCCCCCCACCTCTGTAGGGTGCCAAGTACAGCTATACATGGCCCTGTGTCACCTATGTGTGCAGTTGTCGTCCATAGGCTTGTAGGCCAAGTCCCAATGATTGAGTAGTGTACCCCAAGTGCGCGGCGTAGTGCAGGGGGCTTCTGTGTCTGTCCTCTCCGCCAACTGTGTCGCCAATGCATGCACTCAACATGTCTTTATTTCCCCCCCCCTTTTTTGTTGGCCTTCCTGTTCATGTGTGCATTAGCATCATCAGGCAGAGGAGAAGTGGCATTGGAGCACGAGGGAGCTGCATCTCACATGGCCCTGGAGGGCCATGCAATCGACTCGGAGTTCACCAGTGAGACGGAGGGCGAGGGGAGCTCCACAACGGGGACACGTGGAGCCACCAGCGACACAGACACGTCCTCAGAAGGGAGCTCCCTTGTGGTGGCAGCAACATCCGTGCCCACCTCTACAACAGGTACAGCCGCCACCCAGCGCACCAGCTCCGCCCTCCAAGCAGCTCCTCAGCGTTCGCCGTGTGCCCGCTCACACACAAAGGTGGGCATCTCCTTCGCCCCAGGCACCTCAGGCCCTGCCCCAGTTACCCCTGCTGCCCTCAGTGAGGAGGTCATTGACCTCCTCAGGACGCTCATTGTTGGGCAGTCTACCCTTTTGAATGCCATCCAGGGGGTAGAAAGGGAGGTGCACCGCAGAAATGCATACCTGGAGGGCATTCATTCGGGTCAGGCTGCCCATCAGTGATCGTTCAACGATCTGGCCTCAGCACTGACGGCAGCCATTGTCCCTGTCTCCTGCCTCCCTCCTCCAACTTCCTCAACCCAGTCCCACTCCCCTGTTCCTCTGCCTATCCCACACACACATACAGACCAGCCTGCACACACCTCAACTCCCAAGGGCAGCTCATCCAGACATAAGCACCACACATCACACAAGCATTCACCCAAGCAACAGCCACATGCAGACATGCCAACAGCCACTGCCTCCTCTGTGTCCCCCTCCTCTTCGTCTCCCTCCTCCCTCCATGTGACGTCTCCACTCACACTTGCATGCACAACATCATCAGCCACTACGTCCATCACCAGCACACCCACCAGAACACTCCGCACACGTGCAGTCACCACCCCCACTGCCATTTACACGTCCCCTGTGTCCTCTCCCAGTGTGTCTGTCACCCCCTCTTCCAAACCACACAAACGCAGGCAGCCACCCACCCAACAGCCATCCACCTCACGACAGCCTCCAGCACAAGCACCTGCACCCAAAGACACCAGACTTGACTCTCCTACAACCACATCCTCTTCCTTCACTCCCATACCCACTGCACCTACCCTTCCCACTGCTCCTAAAAAGTTTTTCCTGTAAAAATTAACCTCTTTCCATCACCTGACCCACCCCCTCCATCTCGTAAGAGTCCAATCAGCACCTCAGCCACCACAACCCCTGGACCTACAAGGACCATAGTCCAAGGATATTGGAGTCCACCACCTTCAAGGGCAGCTACCTCGGCTAGCAGTAAAGGGACAGCCAGCCCACCCCCTGGGAAAAAATCAAAGAAAGGCAAGGCCTGGCGCGAGAGGCCAGAGACGGCAGCCTCCAAAGGCACTACCCTGGCACCGTCAGGAAGTGGGGTGCCACCTGGCACATCGACAAAGGGAGGCAAGGGCCACAGAGGAGCAGGGAAGGATGGCAAGGGCAGCACGCCCGACAAGTCCGGCAGCAGGCGAGCTGCGCAGGAGGGCCCCACCAGCCCCATTCCAGGTGTGAAGGATGACACCCACGGGCCCGGGACACCAGCACAGGAGGGCCCCGCAAGCGACAAGACAGATGTGCACGAAGGGCCCGGAAGCCACATGTCGGGTGGCGAGTGAACTCCATATAATGGCCAGATCTGGTGCCCTGGAGATACATGTCAAGAACCGCTGAACAGGGCTCTTCAAGTCAAGCACCGCTGAAGAGGGCCCTTCAAGTCAAGCACCGCTGAACAGGGCACCGCCGTCTCAAGAACCGCTGAACAGGGCCCTTCAAGTCCAGCACCGCTGAACAGGGCCCTTCAAGTCAAGCACCGCTGAACAGGGCACCGCCGTCTCAAGAACCGCTGAACAGGGCCCTTCAAGTCAAGAACCGCTGAACAGGGCACCGCCGTCTCAAGAACCGCTGAACAGGGCCCTTCAAGTCAAGCACCGCTGAACAGGGCACCGCCGTCTCAAGAACCGCTGAACAGGGCCCTTCAAGTCAAGCACCACTGAACAGGGCACCGGCGTCTCAAGAACCGCTGAACAGGGCCCTTCATGTCAAGCACCGCTCCGCTGTGCACCACCGTCTCTGCACCGCTCCGCTGGGCCCTTCATCTCAGGCACCGCTCCGCTGGGCCATTCATCTCAAGCACCGCTCCGCTGGGCCCTTCATCTCAAGCACCACTCCGCTGGGCCCTTCATCTCAAGCACCGCTCCGCTGGGCACCGCCGTCTCTGCACCGCTCTGCTGAGCCCTTCATCTCAAACACCGCTTCGCTGGGCCCTTCATCTCAAACACCGCTCCGCTGGGCCCTTCATCTCAAGCACCGCTCCGCTGGGCCCATCATCTCAAACACCGCTCCGCTGGGCCCTTCATCTCAAGCACCGCTCCGCTGGGCACCGCCATCTCTGCACCGCTCCGCTGGGCCCTTCATCTCAAACACCGCTCCACTGGGCCCTTCATCTCAAACACCGCTCCGCTGGGCCCTTCATCTCAAGCACCGCTCCGCTGGGCACCGCCGTCTCTGCACCGCTCTGCTGGGCCCTTCATCTCAAACACCGCTCCGCTGGGCACCGCCGTCTCTGCACCGCTCCGCTGGGCCCTTCATCACAAGCACCGCTCCGCTGGGCACCGCCCTCTCTGCACCGCTCCGCTGGGCCCTTCATCTCAAGCACCGCTCCGCTGGGCCCTTCATCTCAAGCACCGCTCCGCTGGGCACCGCTGTCTCTGCACCGCTGAACAGGGCCCTTCAAGTCAAGCACCGCTGGCTCATTGGCAGAAGGGGCAGGGCCGGATCTGTGTCGGGCAGGGCTGCACAATGCACTCTGGGCACCATGCCTCCTCCAGTACCAGTGGAGTCTGTAATCCACTTGAGAGACTGTGGCTTTGCACTCCCCAGGATTGAACAGTGGGCAACCCACCCACTGTAGAGACTTGAGAGACTGTGGCTTGGATATGGCAGTGGGCAACCCACCCACTGTAGAGACTTGAGAGACTGTGGCTTTGCACTCCCCAGGATGGGACAGTGGCCATGGAGGCCCCTCATGGATCTGGCGTTGTGGACTCATGTGGCTGAGGTGCCCCCCCTTTCCTTCCCCCTGAGGTGCCTGTAGTTTTGCTATCTGATGCCCCTGCAGTGTTCTCTCCAATGGACTCGGGTCTCCTGTGTGGGCTTTGCCCATGTGTTTAAGCCCATTGGCCCACGTACAATGACTGAAACCCAATTTGGACAGGACAATTTACATGTGTGTATATAGTTATAGATGTTCGAAATATTTTTTACTTAGCCGTACAATATATTTAAATTTCATGATCATTTTATTTTGTCTTTGCATTCTTCCTAGGGGTTTGGGGGTGTCACTCTGAGTTGTTGCTCTGCATTGATGTGTATGTAGTTGTGGGTGAGGGTGGGTGTGTCGCGTATGTGTGCCCGTAATTTTTTGCCTCCCCCCTCCCTTGTGTCGTAGGTGCAGTACTCACCGTTGTCTTCTGCGCCGGCGTTCGTGCTCCTGGTAGAGGAGCAGGTAGACAATAGCTGGTAGGATGTGTAGTTCTGGTTCCATGCTGTCCAGATTCCTCGTGGAGTGTGTAGAGGTGAGCGTTTTCCCGTTCGTAGTCTGTTTCCGCCGTGTTTTTATCGGCGGGGCTCCCGCCCAGGAAAAGGTGGCTGATTGGTGAGTTGTGATAGGGTGGGCGGTACATTGTCTCCTGCCTGTCTGTTGGCAGTGACCGCCACGCTGTTTGTCCCGCCGTGGCGGTCGGAGTGTTAAAGTGGCGGTCTCTGTTGGCGGATCCCGCCAGGGTCAAAATTCCATTTTTTAAACCGCCTGCCTGTTGGCGGTTTGGCCGCCGCTTTAACACAGACTGCCAGGGTTGCAATGACCCCCAAGGAGTCCACAATACCCTGTTAACATGAAGCAAAAGCTCCAGTGAAGGAGATCCTCACTCAGCTAGAGTATCAGGGAGTAATTGATCCTTGTGCCTCTGTGATGAATAATCCATTATTCCCGGTTGCAAAACCGACCATTCTTACCGATTAGTCTTAGATCATAGACACTTAAACAGTCATACATGCACATACGCTATACAAAATTCACATAGCACAGCACTTATCAACAATTTAGTGCGCAAAAAGTACAATACAACATTGGAAATATCCAATGGGTTTTTCGGTCAAAATTTAGCGCAAGAGAGTAGGGACCTGTGTGCGTTCTCATTTGACTCACAGAAACGTTTTTGTCATGTACCCCAAGACTACAAGAACAGCCCAGGGCTGTTCTCAGCTCGCGTAACATCAGTATTACAAGACCTGAATCCCGAGGCGCTATCCTATGTGGATAACATCTATCTCACAGACGACGACCTCACCATTCATCTTGCAAGGGTCAATCGGATCATTTTAGGATTTGCAGACCTCTGTTACAAATTTAACTTTAAGAAAACTAAGATAAACTTTCTCAGTGTATTGTTCCTGGGATATGATCTATCAAGCGAGGGGAAGAGCCTGGCCCGCACTTTCTAGAGAAATGTGTACAATTACACCCACCTAACACGCTAAAAAAACTACAGTCACTACTTGGCTTTTTTAATTTTGGCAGAACATACATTCAAGCCTCTTTATGACTTAATACGTCCATATTTCTCTAGTAAACACTGGACAGTTGACCACACATGCATCCTTAGGGAGTTGCAACAGGAAATGTTAGAAGCAAAACACTTGCACACATGCGACAATAAAACAAACTTGGTCATCAGAATATTAGCTGGTGCCATTGGGTTTACTTATGTCACCTTCAACGAGGGCGACACAGTGCACATAGCGTATAAATCCCATTTATCAAATGCAGAACAACGACTTTGCACCTACAGAAAAAATTCTGACTGGTGTCCAAATGGCAGTCATAAAAGAGAGGCCACTAGCCCAAGGGATATGCATTATTGTCGTTTCCCCAGTATCAGCCTTGAAGACTGTCACTAAAGCAAGCGTTCCGAACGCTAAAGCACTACATCCACGATGGATTCAATGGGCTACCTCCTTCACCGCCTATGATGTTGATTACGTCTTTGACCCCAAACTTCAGGCACAAGAATATCTCCAGCATGAACAAGAGTACACCATTCCTCTAGGTATCCTACCACTTGACAGATATCATGCTGTTGTTTATACTGATGGTTCAGCACAACCAGCAGTAGGTACGAAACATCAATATTCGGCCTCTTGCGCAGCAGTGAGTGGAGTAATGATGGATGGAGTTTTCCACCCTCATAATACCTACACACAGACCCTGGGGGACAGCACAGCTCAGTTGGCTGAACTTAAAGCCCTTCTTTTAGCGCTGGAAAACACAGCGCCAGGGATGCTGACTTTGATTGTCTGTGATTCTTATTACTGCGTTCAGTCCTACAATGATTACCTTAATCATTTGAAACTGAACAGGTTTAGAGATTCCAAAGGGAACATCATGAAACACAAACCTTTGTGGGACTGGGTAGCTGATCTTAAGGATAAGCTACCATGTGTCCATGTAGTACATACATTGGGCCCCCAGCATGTAGGAGTACACGTTATTGGTAACACTTTGGCTGATGAAGCAGCCAAATCTGCAGTGGCTACGGCTTCTGTGGCTGCAGTGACTTGTTGTCAGATGAGATTGGATAATGAAATACTGACTGCTGTGAAGGCTTCTGCTGAAGGCAAGTCGCTCCCAAAAGCATACCCTACAAATTATTCTTACAACATCAGTGCACAGAATGTTGCTTGTGCAACGATTCCTGGGGTTGGAGATCAAGCAATCCCCAACAAAGACCAGAGACTAGGTCTAATAAAAGCAGCGCATGAGGGTGTTGCCTCTGCACATGCTGGTATTTCAGCCACAATAACACTTCTACAGAAACGTTTCTGGTGGCCAAGTCTATGCATACAGACAAAGCAATACGTCCTTTGTTGCGATATTTGCCAGCAAATAAAGGGCTCTAACATAAAACGCCCACAGCAGACATCCCTCTTAGTGTCTAAAAGGCCACTACAAGTATGTACCTAGACCATTGTGGTCCACTACAACCTGATGGTGCATATAAATACATATTAGTCGCTGTAGATTCTTGTTCTAGATTCCTGTGGGTATGGCCACAGCAGTCGACTGATGCTGGAACTGTTATAAAAGACTTGCTGATCTTTATCGGTACATATGTGGTTGCGGCATTCCATTCAGACCAAGGCCCTGCATTTGCCTCTAAGACGTTCAGGGACACCATGTGGACGATTGGTGTTGAACTCCATTACTCCTCACCATACCATCCCGAGGGAAATTTGGTTGTGGAGAGGCGGAACTGTGATCTAAAGCAGTCCTTAACAGCCAGGATATTAGGTTCGGGCTGCAGTTGGATTCATCACCTATATGGGGTCCAGAGAGCACTGAACAATCTGCCAAGACGGTCCTTGGGGGGATGCACTCCTTATGAGGTTCTCTTTGGGATACCTATGCATGTCCCAGATCTTGATGGCCCTGGTTTGGTGGCATCAGACACACCATTTGACATAAATGAACATCTCGTTGTCTTACAGGAGCTTCTGCAAATTTGTGATGATAAATCATCCGCCAGTGCTGCCACCTTAGGAATAAGGGATTTACCAACTACTTCTACTGGCTGGATTCCTAAAGTCGGGGATCTGGTACGAGAGAAGATTGCGGTGAAAAAGGAATTGGTCCATCTTACAGAGCACCAGTCCCAGTTTTGGGGATGCAAGGTACCAGAACTGTCATCATACCACCATTGCCTGGTTCCAAAGCAAACAGATGTGTTTCCATTGATGATGTCAAAATTGAAAATGTTGCTGATCCTGCACAGTAGACAAAGAGGTCCCTTGGGTGGTCCCCGATTCCCTCTCACTACCCAACAGGATATACCCCTTCAAAGTAGAATTAACAACACTACCACGGACTATGTAACAATGTCCCATGATGTTTCAAACACCTCCTCAACCATGGGAAGGGTGGAAAATTATCTCTTGCTGATTCCAGTCACCACATCCATGAAAGCACCTGCCCAAGATTTGGCTGTTTTCTACACCAACACAACACAGACTGATGATGCCATCTACAATGAGCCTCCACGTGATGTGGATCAATCAACCATAAATGCGCCAGCTCCTGTGTTTGCAGAGACTGCTTCTGGTTACTTTATTGACATTGATGACTTTTCTTTAGATTCATCCAGTCCAGCAATTGAAAACTTATCAAAGACACATAAGTTATACCTATGGCTTAAAAATAACTATTTCATTAACCCATAGAACTCTTTTTGTCTCAGTTTGACATTTATTACATTATTCCTATGGATTGGGTTTGTGACTGTTTTCTTTTTACTCATAAATGGTCATTACCTTCCTGATCGCTCCTCAGTTGAACTTGTGG
Source organism: Pleurodeles waltl (assembly GCF_031143425.1). Taxonomy (NCBI): domain Eukaryota; kingdom Metazoa; phylum Chordata; class Amphibia; order Caudata; family Salamandridae; genus Pleurodeles; species Pleurodeles waltl. Next base: position 207,513,732 of record NC_090441.1, read on the forward strand.
ATGAAGTGTTGACTCCATATCATTCCTCGCATAAGGTCCGAAGAGACTTATCCCTAGTGAACATTTCAGCTGTACCAATTCTCGATGGTATTGTGTGGGACAACGTTCCATTTGATATATATGGGCCTACTGAGGTCATTCAAATTCCATATGTGTTTAAGATTTCTAGGACAGATGTCATTACACCTGGTGTTGTATCTGATGATTGGGACATCCAGAGGTTGATTCTATGTTAACTGAAATGAAGGACTAATCAGTGTTTGAAAGTGATGATGTATATAAAAATACAATCAATTATGGGGAAATTTTCTGCTATAATAACTGGGGACATTACTACCTGCACCATGCTACTAGACATAGACTAGTATTTAACTTCACACAGTGGGAACACTGTTCTACACCACCAGTGGGTAGCCAGCAACACCATCTAGACAAATTTGCTTATTTCACTGGACATGACACAAACATTTCAGCATCATACTATTTTAGGTTGCTTCCTTCGAAGATTAGGAAGATTTTGCTAACTGATAGCAAACTGATTTATTCAGAGTCCTTTGTTTCCCGTCTGACCATTGAGAGTTACGAATACTGGAAGAACACGGTTGATTACAAAGTGTATGGGGAACACAAGATTGGCAAATACAGAATAGGGAAGCTTTGTTTAGAGCATGCTTGATTCGTGTTCAAATGATCTTTTTAAATGACACCATTCAACGGACATCCTGTCTCGAGTTAGCAAAAGTAAAAGAAATGAACGCGCCCAGTATCCCCACACCTGCGTAGTTTATTGATTGGCAATTATTCCTGAATGTCACAGAGGAAGCACTAGATGCACAGGTTCAGGCTGGTACTTATAATGCTTCACTTTTCTGTCCCGGCAGGTGTTAATCTGGCCAACTATTGCATACAAAGCAAAACTCCAATGAAAGGAGAGGGTCCTGAGCACTAGCTTCCTGTATAGATTGCCTGAATGGCATAGTTGAGTGGTATATGGGGACTTAACCGGAGGACATAGACACAGATCGTCCTGAGGTACAAGTGTATAGACTAAAGTTGTGGAAAAGTCCCTCTGAAACAATACTTGTCTTGAAAATCCAAATATTAATAGTTAAATGAGAAATAAGGTGAACAAGATTGCATCATAGTTGATTCACTAGATTCCTTGTTTATTGTGAGCAAATTGATTCCAAAGTTAGTAACATCAATGATAAGTCCGTAGCAACGACACAGAAGCATCAGCCAACATGTGTTTCGCCCCTAAAAGGCACGTAAGCCGGGGCTTTCTCAAGGCTAAAAGAAAAGCGAAACAGAATCCAGCCAAGAATGATTCAAGTAATGATAAAGGTCTTAAACTAAAACTTGCACCAAGAGGTGAAAAGTTCCAGTGTGCATGCTAATGATTAGTGTTCTCAAGTTAAAGTGGTCCCAGAGAAGAGAGAACAAAGCGTCATTATTGCTAAAAGAAAGAGAAAAACCAAGAAGATGAAACCAGGAAAAGAGGAAGAAGAATCCAAAGCACAAATTGCTTGTTAATAATTAACTAACCAATAGTGTAAATATGTAAGTTATAGTGAGCTGATAAGTTCAAAAGAGAACATGGAAAGAGAAACCCCTATAAATGTGAACCCCTTCAGTAAGTACATGAGGAGGTAAGAGTATTCAAATATGTAAAATAACAGGAATTTGAAGGTGTATTAACAGTGGAATCCGATGTGGTACTATTATGATTAGGAAGTAAAAGGTTGTGTCTGCCTACTGCAAAAGGATGAACTGAACGTGCAGACTAAGGATTTAATATGTGAAAACCGAAAATTTAAAATTAAGCTAAGGAATGACTTTAAAGACATACCATTCAAGTAAAGTACAGCAATACAAGCCAAACCAATTATTACGGAATAAGCATTGTGTGAGTTCTTAATCTAATCTGCAAGAAATACACAAGAGATACATGCATGTTAATCTGGCCAACTGATACTAATGGATGTCAGGCAAGTTTTTTGAATTCCTCAAGGGGTTTAAAAATTAGTCGGCCAGATCTTCGCTCTATCTCGGGTCAACACACAGGTATAGTTACAACATATAGTGTGGGTAAGTTGTGCCAACAATGGGTGCAGTCTAACACGTTAGCCGCAGTTAAAGAACATCTTAACACTCTTTCTGAAGATATAGATTTGCAGGACTTTTTGCTGGGTCCTAATAAACAACGCTCAAACAGATTTGTATATGCTATGTATAACGAGATCTGGAAGCTTTCTCAGATAGAAGATGCAGCACGTTTAAGACAACTAGATAAGGAAAACTTAGAAAAGGCTTTAGCTGTTGTCGATAACGTCATGACTACATTGTCCAACAGAATTTATTCACTGACAAATATAGTGCCGTCTGCAATAGATATCATTCAGACAGACATGTCCTGTTTATATCATGGGCAAAGTCAACTGCGTTCCATCGTGCAGTTAGGTTGGACGTTACAGACTTTGAAAAATGGCTGGATTCCGTGGAAGTACATTAACGGTAGTGAATTGTTCACTGCTTTTAATCTATCCAAGGAACAGCAGACAATGGCTAAAAGGGAAGCAAGTTTCACCATGCTCCATGTAGAGAAGTTTGAAAAGTTGCCTATCACAATTTGCAGAGAGTCCCTCAACAGTATGGCTCTTACATGTCATCATTAATCTGCCCATTTCTACTTTTTGCTTTTCGAAATGCATGAAACATCTTGCCGTGGTCAGGTACGAGCGACAAGGTGATAGTTATATTAAGAAACAGTGGGAGATGCCCTTTGATTACAGATGTCTGAATGGCGAAACAGAGGCCTTTCTTAGCGGAAGAGAATGTGAGACTACTGTTAGTCATTCAATGTTTTCCAAACAGGTGTCCCTTCACGGCCTTTGCAATGCAGGGGTCGCGAACTTGGCTTATTTTCTGAAGGGTACTCCCATCCCTTTGATTCGTCCAGCATTTTTTGTACTTTCCAATGGAAGTTATGTTGTGCTGAGCAATCAAAATTGTTGCAGTATGCAACCAGGAATTGCCTACGCAATTTCAGTTTCTAAGGTCGTTACGTGTTGTGGACATGTTTTATTCCCCCCCACATGAGAGACAAAGGTATCAGACATGTGGCCTTGCATTGATACTATTAATGTAAATTATGACAAGCTGAGCAGACTAAAGGCGCTACTGTTTCAAAAACAGGTCGCGTTGACTTCAGCCAGAGAGACGTATGCTCTGCAGATTGCAAGATCATCAGACGAGATAAAATTCCTATTAAATACCAATTGCCCAAGCACTTTGGAGAGCTGGTATCCAGAATTTTTAACCCTTCGAGCACAGTCGGTGTTGGGTCTGGATTTGTGTCCATCTTCCAGACTGTCTTCGGAGTCACCCCATTGGCCATCCATTCACTCTTTTCGAGTGTGTTTGGTGGCTTTCCACTTATTTTGACTTTGATTGGCGGGATACTGCTGCTATTTTTTCTGATTCGCAGTGGTTGTGTCTTTTCAGCTGACCACAGCAATGGAGCCGCTGCCACCAGCTCAACTGTGCAATGAACGCATGGTTCAGATCTTCGATGCTTCCATGCTGATGGAATTGGAGCACGATTGGTCATTGACATTCCGGCCACTCCTATAGTGTGTGCAACCAGTCTTTCACTCTTTCACTGCACATGGTGTCTCTCTGAATATTTGCCTGCAGTGTGCCTTGCTGTTACGCCATTGCCTCCTGTGGACCGAGAACTGTTGATGTCCCGATGAGGGTTCACTCACAGTCGTGTCCCTTGAGACTAAGGCTGATTCGCGAGGCCTCCTACGAGCCTTCTATGCTTACTGAGTTGGCTCGATACACCATGGAGGATGATACTACTACGATTGCACCTGCACAAGAGACTACTATGCACTACTGCTCTGTGGATACGTCAGCTTATCCTGTGATCGGTTTAATATCTGACGATGTGGCTACCCTTTGGGAGCCCTTTCCGTTTAATGACTCCGGGCATGCTCTCCAAGATCATGACTATTCTAAATAATTTGATAATTGGTTTTGATTTCAAAAAAGAAAACAAAAAAATCAAAGGATAGCTCTGTTGTCCTTACTTTGGCCTACCATGCTTGTCATGATCAACATTATGCGGGTCATTCCGACCCTGGCGGTCGGTGGCCGCCAGGGCCACTGACCACGGGAGCACCGCCAACAGGCTGGCGGTGCTCCTACGAGCATTCTGACCGCGGCGGTTTAGCCGCGGTCAGACGCGGAAAGCCAGCGGTCTCCCGCTGACTTTCCGCCGCTCGTAGGAATCCTCCATGGCTGCGGAGCGCGCTCCGCAGCCATGGAGGATTCCGACTCCCCCTCCCGCCATCCAGTTCCTGGCGGTTCTCCCGCCGGGAACCGGATGGCGGGAGGGGGAGTCGCGGGGCCCCTGGGGGCCCCTGCCGTGCCCATGCCTATGGCATGGGCACGGCAGGGGCCCCCGTAAGAGGGCCCCTAAAAGTATTTCAGTGTCTGCAAAGCAGACACTGAAATACGCGACGGGTGCAACTGCACCCGTCGCACCTTCCCACTCCGCCGGCTCTATTACGAGCCGGCGTCATCGTGGGAAGGGAGTTTTCCCCTGGGCTGGCGGGCGGTCTTGCGAAGACCGCCCGCCAGCCCAGGGGAAAACTCGGAATACCCTCCGCGGTCTTTCGACCGCGGAGCGGTATTTCGGAGGGGGGAAGTCTGGCGGGCGGCCTCCGCCGCCCGTCAGACTCAGAATGAGGGCCTATATCTCTTGATATGTTTTTAGCTATTGTTTTTATATATTTTAGAAGATTTTAACTTGTATTATGCTTTTAGCTTTTAGTACAGAGCATTTTAGCATTTTAGCATTTTTTCTTCTCACCCTCGGTGGCGTCTTGTCACGGAGTCATACTTGTTACGGCAATGGGGAGGGTGTAGTGAATCCTAGTTTGTTTTAATGGGATACAGGAGTTAGCTTAACCGTTGGCTTGCAAAACCCGTGCTCCCGTCACCTAGTGACTTCTAGCCTACTTAGCCTGCTCTGTTTTAGCGCATTTATTAAATTGATTCTTTTAAAATGGCTGCCTTGTTGTGACTTCGGCCCATGTTTTGGTTTTCCTTATCAGTGCCACTGCGCTAAGGCGTCAAGACCAGATGACAAATACAAACAAACTGGAGGTATCCGCGTTAGGGACTTTCCCTCTTCACGCTTTCGAGGGAATGTTTATACCAATTACTGTCTCAAGCACGCTTTGTTATCTATTGTTTAGGAACTAACCGACATCAGGGGTCTAGGCAGATCTGTATCTATACTCCTCACTTTATCAGATAGATAGAGGTATTCCAACCAGATGCCATCGCTGCTATCGCTGCTGCACATCGCCTTGACACTGACCCAGTCTTTGTGTTCCTGCGGAGTCTTAGCCCAAGACCTCATTCCAAGGTAACGAGGGTTAGGAGCTCTTCTCTTGGACATGGCATTGGCAGAGTGAGGTTTAACATACCTAGCTCTCTTCTGGGTTAGAGGTTAGGCCTATAGACTGGGGTACTAGGACATATCACACACTTCATGAGATCGAGTGATATTGCAAGATGATGGGGGTCTTTATACTAATGACATTCGTCTTTTCCATTTTATTTCGCGCATTGTTCATTATCCTAATCATTGCAGCCCATGTAACTTATCGTAGATTGCAGTTCTGATGAAATAAATATTATTGAAACTTTTCCTGCATCTTCTTCTTTGCCTGTGTATGTTTGAGACTTGTGGTTGATGTGAGAAAGGGGTATTCTCCGTTTAACCACAATATCTCCTGAGATGTCACACTTCTGAGTCTGTGCGTAAAGACTGCCACAAATGGGGGCGTGGCCATGGTTCAGAACATGGCGAACGCTTAAATGACTAGCTCCGGCTGTAAATCTCCTAAAAATCGCGCCAGCCCGGGCTGTCCCTCCTCGGGGTGTGGACGCAGAACGACGGACGGACAAGCGGTGCGGCCGAGCATTGGCTGCGGTCCCGGCGCGGGCTGTGGGCTGGATCAGACCGCCCGAAGCAAGTGGAGACCTGCGGCCCCTCCCTCCGTTTGGAGCCGCGGCCCCGGGTGAAGGCGCGGGCCGCGCTGAGAGCGGAGTGGGTGGCCCGCGTTCGCCAGTGGCTGCGTTCGCCGGCGGCCGGGTCCGGGCCCCGCCGCCGGGTTGAAGTGCCCGGGGCACCCGGCGGGTGCGGAGGGCCCTGGTGGGTCCCTGTCCCAATAAATATTTCCTTCCTCTTGGAGCCAGCGGAGCGGGCGCGGCCCTGATGCCTTCAGGGCCGGCTTGGGCGCATGGAGCGGAGCCCCGGCGGCATGCAGGAGTTCCGAGGCGGCGGCGTGGAGTCCACCTGGGGAGCCGCTGAGGGGGGTGTTGACCCCCAGGAGTTACCCCTCGGGGGGAGCGCTCTCAGCGAGGAGATTGCGACCGGCTACCTGACATGGTAGAACTGGGGAGCTGCTGGAGACCCGAGGGCACCACCGACTCCTGACTGTGGATACCGGGCGCAGCCACGAGAAGCACCACGGACACGGAAGAAGCACTTGGGAGGGGGTGAGTGCATCGCGTGGGGAGACAGCCGAGCTACGGTTGTGGCGTGTGCTTGACTCCGTTTGGCGGAGTGGGGCCTAGCGAAAAGAAAGAGCGCACGGATGATGATCCAGAACAGAAGCAGGTGCCAGTCGTTCACGGTTGACTAACGTAGCCCCCCCCACTGGGACTGGGCGCTGGAAATGGCCGGCGGGACACCTGGGGCTCGGCCTGGACTACCCGTGATCGGCTGGTTAAGGCAGCTGAGGCCGAAGCGAGTGGATGAATTAGAAACAGGCAGCACAAACGCTTGGGCCACGTGCCGGGCCCCCTGGGGCACATCCCCCTGCTTGACCGATGCCCCCCAAGGGACAACATAAGAACAAAGCCATGGACCCCATGGCACCACCTGGGGACAGTGAGACGGCCTTGCAGAACCAGTCACAAGCCAAAGTGCAAGACACCCTAGACAAGATACTGGGAGCTATTGAGGACACAAAATCAACATTGCAACGCGACATCAGCCAAGTGGCGATAGAGGTGGGCCTCCTGAGAGCTGATCACCACAAACTGGCCGACAGAGTTAAAGAAACAGAAACAATACTGTCTGATGTCGTGTCAAAAAGACGTGGCGGCGGAGGTAACCTCTTTGGCTGGCAGAGTGGCAAGGCTTGAACAACGGGCTGAGGATGCGGAGGGAAGAAACAGGAGGAACAATGTGCGCATGGTGGGCCTCCCCGAGGGAACGAACATGGTGGATTTCCTGGAGAGGTGGCTGAGCACGGTTGTCGCACCAGGGTGCCTGACCCCCTTCTATACACTGGAACGAGCGCATCGTGTGCCGTCGAGACCTCTTGCTCCTGGTAGGCCCCTGCGTGCTGTAATCGCTAAGCTCATGCATTACAGAGACATCCTCCTACAGAAAGCCAGGGAAATGGGCTTGTTTAAAGTAGCCAACGGGGAAGTGACACTATTCCCTGACTTCACTCTGGAAGTCCAGAACAAGCGTGCCTATTCCTTGCGATTAAAAGAGCCCTGCGAGACGAGGGGATACAGTACTCGCTGCTTTACCCAGCAAGACTACGAGTGATTGCCGAGGGGAAGACCACGTTCTTCCAAACCCCGGAGGAGGCATGGGAATGGCTCGAGAGACACAGGTCACAAACGCCGCGGCCTACGCGAGAGCCCTGGAGCGGGTGGGACCTGCCGGGCCCCGAGGGGGAAGAGGTCCAGAGATCACCCACGACTGACGCCAACGCGGACACAGAGGGAAATGGACAGGAGGGAGGCCCTGGAGGCGGCAGCCCGGGTGGGTGGAGAGGCGTCCCCCCAAGAGGGTTCTGAAGAAGAATCCGATGACACGATGGTATCCTCTGCTGGTGGCTCCGGAAGTTTGACTTGCGCACCGAGGGTGACCCCGCAAACAGCTGACGAACTCGGATAGATTTGACCTGCGTTGGCGCCAAGCGACAAGATGAGCCGAGTGAACGTGTGGCCCCTCCGGACCTGGCCGCCCCCCCTGACCTGACTCTCGCCTGTCCGATTTGGCTGGCGAGTATTGCAGTAATGTGTTTCAACAAGTTGCACTGTTGCGCAATTTTCTGGGCAACCTACAGTTCCGGAGGCGCCCTGGGGATGGGGAGTTGGGGTTTGCAGTTACGAGTTAAATCGGATACATGTGTGGAGTGGACCAACCACAGTGAAGGTACGAGCTTGTGGGGGGTCAATCAGGATCCCGGGAGCGCCAGGCTCACATTCATCAGGCTTTAAGAATAAGATGGCAGACCACAATATCATAACCTGGAATGTCAGGGGGATGGGCACTCCGGCCAAGAGACATAGAATTATTTCCTTCCTAAAGAGAAGGGGGGTGCAGGTAGCTATGTTACAGGAGACCCACCTGGCACCGGGAGAGAGAGAAAAACTAAGACGGAGATGGAGGGGGCAGGTGTTTGCTACAGAATATTCAGCTTATGCAAGAGGCATTCTGATTTGGATTAGGGCGGGGGTCCCCCTGACGATTGATTCCTCCAACATAGATAAAGAGTGAAGGTTTGTCATATTGGAGGGGAAGTTACATGGGTCCCCGTTGGTTCTGAGTTGCATCTATGCCCCTAATCAGGACCAAATTTCATTTATGATGGGCCTATCTAGACACCTCACTCGCCAACACGCAGGGGAAGTACTAATAGGAGGGGACTTTAACGCAGTATTAGACATAAACATGGACAGGTCCACCCCGCCACTGCAAGGGGCAACATCAACTAAGACAGCACAAAGGCTAGTTGAGTGGCTAGGTACTTGGGGGCTAGTAGATGTCTGGCGGATGCGGCACCCGACCATCAGGGACTACTCGTTTTACTCGGGCCTCCACCAGGTGCACACCAGAATTGATAGGATGGTCTGCACTGCGGGACTGGCTCGGGGTGTTACCCACTCTGAATACCTTGCCCGTACAATATCGGATCATAATCCTCTACTTTTGACGCTGAGGGTATCACAGGACAGACCCCCCATACCGTCAGGGAGACTGGCCCCTGCAGCGCTTGAGGACCAGGCGTACAGGGAGGCGCTGCGCTGCCAACTGACAGAACACATTGAAGCCAATAAGGGATCCAGCCCTTCCAGAGCCGTGGAGTGGGAGACACTCAAAGTGGTGACGAGGGGTTACTGTCTTGGGCAGTCTGTGGGGGTGAGGCGCACACTAGAGAGGGAACTAAATGCCCTGGAGAAGGTCATACACGAGGGGGAACTGAGACAGGGCCCTGTAGCACAAGTAGATGAAGAGTATGACCGTGCGCGCAGAGAACACTCCCAAGTTGAAGAACGGCTCAGACGCCATAGCATGCAAAGATACCTGGCATCCCTACAGTCAGAAGAGGGGAGATCGGGTAAACTCTTGGCATGGCTGGTACGCCCGAATGGGGACAGCGAACCCATCACAAGCGTATTGGACAGAGGGGGAAATCGTAGACTCAGCCCAGGCCCCATTAATGACGCATTTAGAGATTATTACATGCACTTGTACAGGAGGCCTACCAGCCTGGAGATGGGAACACTTGACAATTTTTTGACCCAGATCCCCCTGCCGGTGCTGAATCTAGAGGACAGGGACAGTCTAGGGGGGCCGGTGAATAGCGCAGCTGGCCCCTGGGAAGACCCCTGGCACAGACGGTCTTCCTATGGATTTTTATAAAAAATATAAGTCCTTATTAGTCCCCAGATTGGTGGAGCAGTATGCGGAGGCGGCACAGAGTGGAGAACTACCGTGCACGCTGCGTGAAGCGCTGGTAGTGCCACTCCCCAAAACAACCAATAGGGAGGCATCAGTGGCTGACTTCCGCCCGTTATAAATACTAAACAGCGACTTTAAGATCCTCAGCAAGATCATGGCCAACCGGCTGCTTCCCCACATGCCCACACTGATACATGATGACCAGAAAGGTTTCATTCCTGGTCGCAGTACCTCCCTAAATCTTAGACGAATTTTCTCCATCTTACACATGCCCGACGAATCGAAACCACCATCTGGGACCCTGTTGGCAGTGGATTTTGAGAAGGCATTTGACTCGATCAGGTGGGACTATCTGAGGGCGGCAATTTTAAAAATGGGCCTGGGGGAGAGCTGGGCTAGATGGGTGGACCTGTTATACTCGTCCCCACTAGCAAGGGTAAAGACTGGTAGAACAATCTCTAGTGCATACCCGGTGCACCGTGGAACCAGACAGGGGTGCCCCCTATCCCCGTTGTTGTTTGCCCTGGCGATAGAGCCTCTCGCGGCCTGGTTACGAGGAGAAGGTGTGGGTAAGGGGATTGAATTGGGGCCAACTGAGCACATTATCTCTCTGTACGCAGATGACATACTGATCTATCTCAGAGACGGAGCGAGCGGTCTTCCTTGGGCCCTAGAGGTTCTAGAGGACTTCGGGGAGGTATCGGGACTGCGTCTTAACCGCGGTAAAACATATGTGTTTCCCTTGACGCCTGGTTACAGGCACCCAGCAGTATGTCCGATAGACTTGAAATGGGCCCCACGGACCTTTAGGTACCTGGGTATTCAAATATTCCACAAATTGGGAGACCTAAGAGAGGGTAACCTTGGCAAAGCGCTCCGATCCTTGCGGTCCTCGGTGGGGTTTTGGCGCTCTCTGAAATTATCAGTGATGGCCAGAGTGGCACTGTCCAAGATTATCATGCTTCCCCGACTTCTCTACTATTTTGCCAACTTACCACTGCTGATCCCCCAGGCATGGTTCTGCGACTTGAACGCATTGCTTAGAGAACTAATATGGGATGATGGACGTAGGCGCACTGCACTCACGACTATCTGTAGGCCGTCCCGCATGGGAGGACTGGGAGCCCCTGACTTTGAGGCATACTACTTGGCATCCCAGCTACAGTGGGTCTCCGGTTGGTTGGCGGGTAGGGGCCGCCTGGATTTATGTACTGCCGAGGGGGTGACGGATACGGCACGGATTGTGGCATGCATGGCAAACAGGAAAATAGCCCTCCCTGGGAATAATATAATGATAAATGTCGCGATGGCATGCTGGAAAAGGTGCACGAAAAGGGTGGCAGTGGGCCCGCCATACTCTCCAGCTTTACCACTGTTGGTGCTTGCCCTGGAGTCCGAGGGGAAGGGACCGGGAAGTCTGGGTCTTGGCCCTTGGTCGACTGCTGGAATAGAGACAGTGGGTGGGCTCTTTGAGGTGGGTGTACTGAAGGGATTTGCTGACCTAGCGGGAGGGGGTGTACCCCGGGGTAAATTTTTGCTTTTCGGGAAGCTAGTGCACACTCTTAAAGTTCACTGGGACACATTAAATGCGGAGCCCGCTGCCCACGGGGTCCTGCACCTACTGCTGACATCAGGGGAGGAACCACATCTGATCGCCAAAATATACCGGGCCCAGGTTGAGGCAGCTTTAGACCCTTTACAGTCTTTGAGAGAACGATGGGAGAACACGATTGGGCGAGATCTGTCTGACTCAGAGTGGAGCAAAAAACTGGCTTATCCCCGGGCGATCTCGCGTATCACGTGGTTAAGATACATCCAAATCAATTATCTACATAGGACGTACCTCACGCCCCACAGACTGTTCCGTGTATACGGGGGATCCCTAGGACATGCCCGAGGTGCGGGGGGAGATGCGGACTTCGACCACATGGTGTGGGGATGTCCGGTGCTTCAATCTGGTTGGAGGGAGATACTGCCTATTCTATCTGAACTATTTGGGACGGAGTTGCGACTCACCCCTGAGCTGTGCTTACTGGGTCTCAGACCGGTTGTGCTATGCGGGAAGGTGGGGGGACGTTTACTGGACCTGTCCCTGGCCCTTTACAAGGGACTAATCTCAAAGGGCTGGAAGGCCTCAGGCCACCCTACGCTGGCTGACTGGAAAAGGGATGTTACAGGATGGTCCAGGGCTGAACTACAGGTCCTAAAGACAGAGAAGGCCAAGGGCATCCGCCGGGTTCCCATTGCCCCGGGGTGGGAAGACTTAGTGATGAGCTGGGATGGTATACTCAAGAGATTAGCAAACCCCGAAGTAATAACAGGCGATGACTAGCACACCCTAGGAAATTGACCAAGTGGGGAAAATTCCCAAATAGGTGCCCAAGGATGGCCAAAATTATAAATAGACCACACCGTGAGTAGCAATATGAAGACAATGGAGCCACTAACTCCCACTCCACCATTAGAAACAGCGAATGGCGTGAGTGGTCTGCCGTCCCCCCGGTACGCTGGTGTGCCCTGGACTGGCCCCCTCCTCCAAAGTTACTATGCTCTCGTGCCTTAAATACCAACAACTACAAGTTCCACCCACACAAAGCCGTAAAGTTGACCTCTTGTGGTTTTTGTTTCCTTTCCTTTTTCCCTCTTTCTTTTCCTTCTAATACCAACACTTATTTATCCTTATTTTCCCCCTCCCCCCCTTTTATTTTTCCCTCCCTCTTCTCCCCCAAGTTATAACTTAGAAGGGACTTAACTTCACTATTTGGTTATTAGTTCCAAAACAATAGTGTAATGAAACGAGGGACACATTATAGTATGACAATGAGCACAGTTTATTAAAATTAGGAGCAAACATACACATAAAAAATGTTAACAACATCAAAGTAATAAACAACGAACCAAAAGAAATGTATATTACAAATGTAAATTGTTAAATGGTCATGTATAATAAGTGCAAGATGTTAACATGTACAGACATACAAATGTAAAACAACAAAATGCTAAGAAAATATATTAAAAAAAAGAAAAAAAAGACTGCCACAAATCACCTCTACCCGCTTGGGGTTCAGGTGAGGTGCTGCTTGTAAGCCGGAAGGGTTGGGGCACAGTTGTGTTTTGTTGTAGGAGTGGCATAGTCACCTACAAACATGAGTACTGTCCTCCTAAATCAGCAGTCTTGCCCAGAGCAAGAGTCAAAACTATGACAGGTCCACCGCCTACTCTCCTGTAAGAGAGGTAATCGAGATCCTTTCAACGACCTTGATAGAGAAGTGCACCTTTCTGAACATATCCTCAAGTCCTTACCCAACTGTTAGGCACTACTGAGGCCTTTCAAGTTAGTTTGTGCCTCTCCAGTGGTAGAAGCACTTTCAGGGCGATTGGTGTTACCTCTATTCCGATGGTTCAGTACATTCAGGTGGCTTGGTTTTGACACCTTTACAGTCAGTTCATGAGCTTTCAGATGGGCCGTCAAAAGGGTCTCATGAAGTCAACTCAAGGGTATGTTCGGAGAGCAGGCAGAGCTTCTGAAGCAAGCAAAGTAGATGAAGCTGAAAATCAATGCTCTTGTACAGCACATTTATATGGCAGATGAAATAGAAGTGTGAGTTGAACATAACTGTATTGATAAAGAGGGTGTAGCCATAGTGAGGAAGGCGGCACAGCGCGCCTCTATATCCTTGGAGCGACTACCAGACAGTGTTTGGCAAAATGTTGAACTAAAAAACATCGCAATACATAATTACTTTTTCAAGAATATTGTGATGTCAAAAATATCTTGGACAGGAATACTGAAGGCAAGAGTATAGTTGTATGTGTTGTTTTTTAAGTTGTTTAAAAAAATATTGCATTAAAAATATTGTTTTATGTTATATCGGTTTATATGGGTTAATTTATAAGAGTTTTTTGTAATATTTTATTTTTGCTGTATGTTATTTTTTGTGTTAGTATGTTTTGTAATTTTTTAGAAATTTCAAAAAAGTTTAAATAAATATCTTAATTTAAATCTGATGAAGGTTTATAATTAATGCGTATGTAATTATGCTATAGGTGGGGGATGTGGGGCTTACAGGGGAGTAGTGTGGAGAAAAGATTAAAGAATGTAAATAATAATTTGCCTTTATATTAAATTGTATTTAATACATTAAACATTATTGACATATTTTTTATTTTTTAAAACAAAAGAATTATGTTTAAAAATATTAATCAGTTTTTTATTGTTAATTTTTATACTTTTTTAAACTATACTAAAATTTTAGTATTCATGTAAGTTATTTAATTTTTTAAAAATTTACATTTTTGTGTATGTAATTCAATAATTTTGGGCAACTTTTAAAAATAATTATAATGATTTACATGCTTTATAGAATAATATTTTTTATTGAAAATAGTATCATTTTTATTTAATTTTTTTTAAAAATGTTTATGTAAATATTTACTTATGTGTAAGTTTATATTTCAAATCTGTATCTATTTTCTTTTAAGGTTTAGGGACTGATTTAGGTCTTGGCGGAGGGAATACTCTGTTACACACATGATGGATATCCCGTACCTTATTACAGTCTCTATAGGATATCATGGGATCATAACAAGGCAGATGGGACTGTTTATTCCCCTCTGCCAAGACCTAAACCAGGCCCTATGTTACAGTAAATACTTCTATGGTTTTAGTTTACGAATCAATAAGAATTTATTTTCTTATTAATTAGTTTGCTTACAAAATAAGTAAATATTATTAGACAAGAATAGTTTTTGTGCAATTCAAACATTGGTTTTTTCTATGCTTATTTTTTAGATTTTGCATGTTATTATTTTGGGCCTCATTACGACTTTGGCGATCCTAAAAGCAGACCGCCAAAGCTACAGGGAGGACGCCACCGTCATACCGGTGGCATCCCCTCCTGAGCGTATGACAATGTTCCCACCAGGCTGACCGACAGGAACATTGTAATGCGCGTTCCTGCCGGGCTGACCGTCAGGAACAATGATACGATATTAGCCTCAGCTCCTTTAAGGAAGCCGAGGCCAATACCGTAGCACACGGCACCATTGGAATGTGCACTGTGCAGACAGTGCGGATTCCAGCGGTGCTGGGCAGGGTGGCCCGAGCACACCTTTACCACCAGCATTTCCATGGCAGTCAGACTGTCATGGAAAGGCTGGCGGTGAGTTGTAATCAGCCATGTGGCGCTTAGTTCAGCGCCACCCTGGACGAGTAAAACTCAGACTGCTGTCACCCCGTCAGGAACTGTATTCCTGGCGGGAATGGCGGTCTCCTGGCGGGTCCACCCGCCATGCGGTCTGACCATCACCGTGAGGCTGGCAGTCCTAGGACTGCCATCCTCATAATGAGGTCCATTGTATTAAGATTAATTTAAGTTTAAAAATTACGAAGAATTTCAAGTTTTATAATTATTTTGTAATTTTTATATAATATATTTTTTTTATTTTATTTAGTGAAAGAACAATTTCAATTATTATAAATTAGGTAATCGTAAAGATAATTTAAATATTGATTTTTGTGATCAAAATGATTATATAATATATGTTATATCTGTGTTATAATTATTACATAGTTATTCAAATATATAATTTGAAAATAATTGCTGTAATTTTGTAATTTCTTTACTCATTGTTAATGTGTGATTTTATGTAGTACTTATTTTTTATAATTATTAAGTAATAATATTGAATATAATGTATAATTTATTTAATGTTATCAATGAAAAATATGTATTTCTTTAGATAGTTTGTAGTGTTAATTACAGTACAAATATTTATCATATAACAGTGGCTTATACTGATTCTGAGTTTGGCAGCCGGACGAGCAGACCGCCAAACTCACAGGGATGAGACCACCATCAACCCGACGGCCTCACCCCCGTCGTATGACAATGTTCCCACAGGGTTGACTGGCATGAACATCGTATTACGACGTTCCCACCGGTCAGCCCTGTGGAAACAGTGTTACGGTATTTGCCTTGGCTCCCTTATGGGAGCTGAGGCCAGTACCATAGCACAACAGTGCTGAGCAGATGGGGCCCTGCACTTCCCAGAACATGGTCGTGGGCAGTGCAGGGGCCCCCTGTGGCCCCCAGCAATTACTTTCAGCCAACCTTTTCATGGGGGTTAAACAGCTGTGAAAAGGCTGGCGGAAAGGGAACTCGTGATCAGCATGGCAGTGCTGAACTTAGCACTGCTGTCGCTGGCCACGAGTACAACTGCCATTCGCCTGTCGGGAACCATGTTCCTGGCAGCGATGGCAGTCCCCTGGCAGTTCGACTGCCGATCGGACCGCCTGGAGTGGGACAGTCCAACAGCCACCGCGAGGCTGGCGTTCTCAAGACCGCCAGCCTCGTAATGATGCCCAATATGTTAGCAGTCAATCAGATTGAATATTTAGGGGATATCTCAGGGCAAGTGCTTATTCAGTTGCAGGGGGATAAAGAGAAGGCGATGTGGCAATTGAAATTACCTCAAACAAAAAGGGACCTGACAGCTTTTCTAGAACTAATTGACAATTATAGATATTTCATTGCAAAAATGTTCTGTATAGTGGCACCTAACACATCTGTTAGCAAAGGGCAACTCCACTAAACACATTAGACAAGAAACAGTGGCTGTGGAAGGATTTAAACAACTAAAAGAACTCATATGCTCATGTTTAGTTTTACTATCACTGCTTTTCTCATTTTTTTCAAGATAGAGGAGTAGGGTTAGGGGTGATGTTGTAGCTATTGCATGCACTGACAAAAAAGAAAAACATATTTTACATCAGCCACAAGTCATTTCCTAGAGAAACAAGGTACTCTAGGTGCTCTACTATTGAAAAATAGTACTTAAACATTCAATGAGCAGAGGACTCATTAAGGTTTAGACGGGTAAAACGTTTTTTTTTTTCACTGATTCCCTTAACATGATGTCCCAGAAAAAACACAAATCCTAGAATCTTTAGGGGGAACCATTTAGATTCTAAGTTATACATAGAGCAAGTCTGTTGCAAAGTAATGCAGATTTTTATGAATATTTCATGCAAAAGTCCTTCCAGAAAGGAATCATTTAAGGAGGGAGGTATTCCCTTACTCCCATAACACAAACACAGGGCAAGGTAGTCCCGAGCTTGGACCTGCAATTAAAAGGAAAATGGTAAAGAGGTAAAAAAAAAAGACCCAAGAAAGCAATAATAGAATAAGGAGGACAAGACACAAAGGGGGTGATTCTAACCCTGGCGGTCGATGATAAAGCGGCGGCCAACCCGCCAACAGGCTGGCGGTCCAAAAAATGGAATTCTGACCCTGGCGGGAACCGCCAACACAGCCCGCCACATTAACACTCCGCCCGCCACGGCGGTACAGACAAACAGCGCGGCGGTCACCGCCAACAGACAGGCGGCAGACAATGTACCGCCCACAGTAACATAACTCACCAATCCGCCACCTTTTCCGGGGCGGGAGCCCCGCCGATAAAAACACGGCGGAAACAGACTACGAACGGGAAAACGCTCACCTCTACGCACTCCACGAGGAAGGAGGACAGCATGGAACCCTAATTAAACATCCTACCTGCTCTCGTCTACCTGCTCATCTACCACGAGTACGAACGCCGGCGCAGACGACAACGGTGAGTACTGCACCTACGACACACGGGAGGGGGGAGGAGGAAAGCTTACGGCACACACATATGCGACCCCCACCCCCCCAAACTATGTACACACCAATGCAGAGCAACAAGTCACAGTGACACCACCCAAACCCCCCTGAAAAATGCAAAGACATAATTAAATTGTGAATAAAAATTTATGTACAAAATAGGCTCTGAAAAGTAATGGTCAACTAGCCAAACAATCAATATCAAAATAATTCTATATACAGTGCAATGGATAACCAAGGCAATTAGTCCTGCACATCAAAAGAAAATCGAAGTGTCCGTGGGCCAAAGTGTAACAACACAAGGGCAAAGCCCACACAGGAGACCTGAGTCCTCTGGAGAGAACACTGCAGGGGCATCTGATGAAAAAACTACAGGCACCTCAGGGGGAAGGGAAGGGGGGGGCACCACAGCCACATGAGTCTACGACGCCAGATCCACGAAGGGGCCACCATGCCTACTGTGCCATCCTGGGGAGTGCAAAGCCACAGTCTCTCAAGTCTCTACAGTAGGTGGGTTGCCCACTGTTCCATCCTGGGGAGTGCAAAGCCACAGTCTCTCAAGTCTCACAAGTGGGTGGGTTACCCACTGTACCATCCTGGGGAGTGCAAAGCCACAGTCTCTCAAGTCTCACAAGTGGGTGGGTTGCCCACTGTGCCATCCTGGGGAGTGCAAAGCCACAGTCCATCAGGTGGATTACAGTCTCCACTGGTCAAGGAGGAGGCATGGTGGGCACAGTGAACCGTTAACAGTGCATGCAGGAAGGGCCCAGCGGAGCGGTGCTTGAGACGGCGGTGCCCAGCGGAGCGGTGCTTGACAGGAAGGGCCCAGCGGAGCGGTGCATGAGACGGCGGGGCCCAGCGGAGCGGTGCTTGAGACGGCGGGGCCCAGCGGAGCGGTGCTTGACAGGAAGGGCCCAGCGGAGCGGTGCTTGACAGGAAGGGCCCAGCGGAGCGGAGCTTGACAGGAAGGGCCCAGCGGAGCGGTGCATGAGACGGCGGGGCCCAGCGGAGCGGTGCTTGAGACGGCGGGGCCCAGCGGAGCGGTGCTTGACAGGAAGGGCCCAGCGGAGCGGTGCATGAGACGGCGGGGCCCAGCGGAGCGGTGCTTGAGACGGCGGGGCCCAGCGGAGCGGTGCTTGACAGGAAGGGCCCAGCGGAGCGGTACTTGAGACGGCAAGGCCCAGCGGAGCGGTGCTTGACAGGAAGGGCCCAGCGGAGCGGTGCTTGACAGGAAGGGCCCAGCGGAGTGGTGCTTGACAGGAAGGGCCCAGCGGAGCGGTGCATGAGACGGCGGGGCCCAGCGGAGCGGTGCTGGAGACGGCGGGGCCCAGCGGAGCGGTGTTTGACAGGAAGGGCCCAGCGGAGCGGTGCTTGAGACGGCGGGGCCCAGCGGAGCGGTGTTTGACAGGAAGGGCCCAGCGGAGCGGTGCTTGACAGGAACGGCCCAGCGGAGCGGGGCTTGACAGGAAGGGCCCAGCGGAGCGGTGCATGAGACGGCGGGGCCCAGCGGAGCGGTGCTTGACAGGAAGGGCCCAGCGGAGCGGTGCTTGAGACGGCGGGGCCCAGCGGAGCAGTGCTTGACAGGAAGGGCCCAGCGGAGCGGTGCTTGAGACGGCGGGGCCCAGCGGAGCGGTGCTTGACAGGAAGGGCCCAGCGGAGCGGTGCTTGACAGGAAGGGCCCAGCGGAGCAGTGCATGAGACGGCAGGGCCCAGCGGAGCGGTGCTTGAGACGGCGGGGCCCAGCGGAGCGGTGCTTGACAGGAAGGGCCCAGCGGAGCGGTGCATGAGACGGCGGGGCCCAGAGGAGCGGTGCTTGAGACGGCGGGGCCCAGCGGAGCGGTGCTTGACAGGAAGGGCCCAGCGGAGCGGTGCTTGAGACGGCGGGGCCCAGCGGAGCGGTGCTTGACAGGAAGGGCCCAGCGGAGCGGTGCTTGACAGGAAGGGCCCAGCGGAGCGGTGCATGAGACGGCGGGACCCAGCGGAGCGGTGCTTGACAGGAAGGGCCCAGCGGAGCGGTGCTTGAGACGGCGGGGCCCAGCGGAGCGGTGCTTGACAGGAAGGGCCCAGCGGAGCGGTGCTTGACAGGAAGGGCCCAGCGGAGCGGTGCATGAGACGGCGGGGCCCAGTGGAGCGGTGCTTGAGACGGCGGGGCCCTGTTCAGCGGTGCTCTTCTGCACGGCGGGGCCCTCTTCAGCGGTGCTCTTCTGCACGGCGGGGCCCTCTTCAGCGGTGCTCTTCTGCACGGCGGGGCCCTCTTCAGCGGTGCTCTTCTGCACGGCGGGGCCCTCTTCAACGGTGCTCTTCTGCACGACGGGGCCCTGTTCAGCGGTGCTCTTCTGCACGGTTGGGCCCTGTTCAGCGGTGCTCTTCTGCACGGCGGGGCCCTGTTCAGCGGTGCTCTTCTGCACGGCGGGGCCCTGTTCAGCGGTGCTCTTCTGCACGGCGGGGCCCTCTTCAGCGGTGCTCTTCTGCACGGCGGGGCCCTCTTCAGCGGTGCTCTTCTGCACGGTGGGGCCCTGTTCAGCGGTGCTCTTCTGCACGGCGGGGCCCTCTTCAGCGGTGCTTGTCCAGTAAGTCAAGGGAGCCAGAGGTGCTTGAGACGGCGGGGCCCTGTTCAGCGGTGCTCTTCTGCACGGCGGGGCCCTCTTCAGCGGTGCTCTTCTGCACGGCGGGGCCCTCTTCAGCGGTGCTCTTCTGCACGGCGGGGCCCTCTTCAGCGGTGCTCTTCTGCACGGCGGGGCCCTCTTCAGCGGTGCTCTTCTGCACGGCGGGGCCCTCTTCAGCGGTGCTCTTCTGCACGGCGGGGCCCTCTTCAACGGTGCTCTTCTGCACGACGGGGCCCTGTTCAGCGGTGCTCTTCTGCACGGTTGGGCCCTGTTCAGCGGTGCTCTTCTGCACGGCGGGGCCCTGTTCAGCGGTGCTCTTCTGCACGGCGGGGCCCTGTTCAGCGGTGCTCTTCTGCACGGCGGGGCCCTCTTCAGCGGTGCTCTTCTGCACGGCGGGGCCCTCTTCAGCGGTGCTCTTCTGCACGGCGGGGCCCTCTTCAGCGGTGCTCTTCTGCACGGCGGGGCCCTCTTCAGCGGTGCTCTTCTGCACGGCGGGGCCCTCTTCAGCGGTGCTCTTCTGCACGGTGGGGCCCTGTTCAGCGGTGCTCTTCTGCACGGCGGGGCCCTCTTCAGCGGTGCTTGTCCAGTAAGTCAAGGGAGCCAGACCTGGCCTGGACTCCCTGCTCAGTCGCCCTCCGACCGTGCTGTTGCTGGACCCTTCGGTGACGGAGTCCTGGGCCCTTTGGTGTCCTCCCTAACACCCGGGATGGGGCTTGTGGGCCCCTCCTGCTCCGCGCTCCTGCTGGCTGACTTCTCCGCCCTGCTGCCCTTTCGCTCCTTAGATGGGGCTCTCGGGCCCTTGCCTCCCCTAGATGTTGTGGCTGGTGAAGTGGGTGAACTTTGCTCCTTGTGGGCAGCCATGTCAGTCCTCTCACGTGGCCCTTTAGTTTCCTGGTCCTCTTGCCTGGGGGGGGGCTGGCTGTCCCCTTGCTGCTGATTGAAGTGTCACTGCTGGCAAAGGGTGGACTCCAGAACCCATGCACCACAGTGACACTCGAAGCTGGGCTGGTGGTGGCTGAGGTGCTCTTGGGACTCTTTGCAGATGGAGGGGGTGGGTCAGTGGAGGGAAAGAGGTTAAGATTAGCGAGAAAAAGTTTTTTAGGACCAAGGTAAAGGGTAGGAGAAGTGGTGATGGGAGTGGAGGAAGAGGATGTGGTTGTAGGAGAGTCAGGTGTGCTGTCTTTGGGTGCAGGTGCTTGTGCTGGAGGCTGTCGTGAGGTGGATGGCTGTTGGGTGGGTGTCTGCCTGCGTTTGTGTGTCTTGGAAGAGGGGGTGACAGACACAGTGGGAGAGGACACAGGGGACGTGTAAATGGTAGTGGGGGTGGTGACTGCACATGTGCGGACTGTACTGGAGGGTGTGCTGGTGATGGAAGCACTGGCTGATGGTGGTGTGCATGCAGGTGTGAGTGTAGACGTCACAGGGAGGGAGGAGGGAGACGAGGAGGAGGGGGACACAGAGGTGGTAGTGACTGTTGGAATGTCTGCATGAATGTGTTGCTTGCGTGAATGCTTGTGGGTTCTGTGGTGCTTGTGTCTGGATGAGCTGCCCTTGGGTGTTGAGGTGTGTGCAGGCTGGTCTGATGGTGTGGATGGGATAGGCTGAGGAACAGGAAACAGAGACAGGGTGGAGGCAGTCAGAAGAGGGAGGCTGGAAACAGGGACAATGGCTGCCGTCAGTGCTGAGGCCAGAGCATTGAACGATCGTTGATGGGCAGCCTGACCCGAATGAATGCCCTCCAGGTAGGCATTGCTCCGATGCACCTCCCTTTCTACCCCCTGGATGGCATTCAAAAGGGTAGTCTGCCCAACAATGATGGTCTGAAGGAGGTCAATGACCACCTCACTGAGGGCAGCAGGGGTAACAGGGGCTGAGGTGCCTGGGGCGAAGGAGACGCCCGCCTTCCTGGGCGAGCGGGCACGGAGCGTAGGCTGAGGGGCTGCTGGGAGGGCGGGGCTGGTGCGCAGGGTGGCGGCTGTACCTGTAGAGGCGGGGGGCCCGGATGTTGCCGCCACCGCTAGGGAGCTCCCATCCGAGGACGTGTCGGTGTCGCTGGTGTCACCACCCGTCCCCGTTGTGGTGCTCCCCTCGCCCTCCGGATCACTGGTGCCATCGGTGTCTGTTCCTGGGCCCACCGGGGCCTTGTGACTTGCAGCTCCCTCGTGCTCCGATGCCAATTCTCCTCCGCCTGATGATGCTAATGCACACATGCACAAGAAGATGAAGAAGAAGGGTGGGGGGAGAAAAACAAAGACCAGGTTGAGTGCATGCAATGTCAACACCGTTGGCGGAGAGGACAGACACAGGAGCCTCATGCACTAAGCCGCGCATTCGGGGTACACTACTCAGTACTTCTGACTAGGACAACAGGTCTAGAGACGACAAAGGCGCACATGTGTGATGCTGGACCATCGATAGCTGTACTTGTCACCCTACAGAGGTGGGGGCCGAGAGCACAGGGCAATGCCTAAAGGAGAGGACTACACTACAGAAAGCACCCTGGCCTAATGTCACCCCCAACCCTCCTCCCCCACCCAGACGCCTCCACTGCGCAGAGAGATAGCAGAATGTGCTGATACTCACCTCCTTGTGTCTGCTGTGATGTCCTCAAGCGCCCATCCAAATCAGGGTAGGCCACCGCCAGGATCCGGGACATCAGGGGGGTCAGGGTACGACTGGCACCCCTCCTAGGTTGGGAGGCCATCCCCAGCAGTGACTCGGCGGTCTTCCTGGTCCCGCGGCGGATGTCCTCCCACCTCTTGCGGCAGTGGGTGCCCCGTCTGACGTGGACCCCCAGGGCCCGGACTTCCTTGGCGATGGCACGCCAAATGTCCACTTTCTGATGGGCGCTGACCTATTTGACATGTACAGGGTGGGAAGGAAAAATTCATCAATTTTCTGCATGTTAGATGCGATTGGCCCCCCTCCCCAACCTTGCCATATGGCACATGCTCTCATCTGTCGTGCGTTGCACTCCTCATTCGCCACCCACCCCACCAACTTACATCCACCCCACTCCACACAGGCATAGCCCATTCAATGTGCACCCAGTGTACTTACCTGTTGGTCTGGAGGACCGTAGAGTAACGCATACTGGGGGAGGACCCCATCCACAAGTTTCTCCAACTCCTCAGATGTGAAGGCAGGGGCCCTTTCCCCAGTCGCAGCAGCCATTGTCACTTCCAGACCGAGGTCACAGCAGCACTTGCAGTATAGGTCCTCTCCTGTGGATGATCAGGTCTCGAGTGATTAAGCAGATAGAAAATGGCGGTCACGCCCGCGGCGGTGCGTACCGCGGCGGTGCGTACCGTGGCGGTGCGTACCGCGACCGCCGGCGCACCTAGTCATTGGCTCCTGAAACCCATAGGCTTCAATGTTAGCCAATGCGGCTTCGTATAGCGGTCTTCGACCGCCTACCGCCACGGTGTGCCACGCCAGCGCATTGACCTCACATCCCATTGTCCCACTTCACAGGTCAGGCAGCCGCCATTTCAAGGGCCCACATGGCATAATTTGTACTGCGTCACACAGGCCTAGGCCTTGCATTGCCACACATACACGCCTTTCAATACATAGATAATCGTGTGCTCGGCATGCTGTGGTGAACGTACCTGTGATTTGCTTGACTCTGTGCTCCATGTTGTCCTTCCTAGGCACCGTCCGCTGGGACTTGCAAGGAGAAGGATGAATCCTCGCGTGTACCGACCGCTGGTGGACCTGTCGACAATGGAAGAACGCCATATCATACTACGATACCGACTTGACCGAGCCACTATACATGAACTGTGTGCCCAGCTGGAGCCAGCCCTGATGTCCCCCATCCGCCAACCCACAGGAATTCCCCCTCTAGTGCAGGTTCTGTCAGTCCTCCATTTTTTGGCAAGTGGCTCATTCCAGACAACAGTGGCCATGTCATCTGGAATGTCTCAGCCTATGTTTTCAAAAATTTTGTCTAGAGTGTTGTCTGCCCTGACGAAACACATGCGGAGCTACATTGTATTCCCTGAGGAGGTTGATTTGGCCACTGTGAAGGGTGATTTTTATGCCCTTGGACATACCCCCAACATAATTGGTGCCATTGATGGGACCCATGTGGCTTTAGTACCCCCAAAAGACGATGAGCAGGTGTACAGAAACAGGAAAAGTTACCATTCTATGAACGTCCAGGTGGTCTGTTTGGCTGACCAGTACATCTCCCATGTGAATGCCAAGTTCCCTGGGTCAGTGCATGACGCGTATGTGATGCGTAATAGCAGCATCCCTTATGTGATGGAACAGCTACAGAGACAACGTGTGTGGCTAATTGGTGACTCTGGTTACCCCAACCTGCCTTGGCTATTGACCCCAGTGAGGAATCCCCGGACCAGGGCAGAGGAACGGTACAATGAGGCCCATGGGCGAACTAGGAGGATCATAGAAAGAACCTTTGGCCTCCTGAAGGCCAGGTTTAGGTGCCTGCATATGACAGGGGGATCCCTGATGTACTCACCAAAGAAGGTGTGCCAGATCATCGTGGCCTGCTGTATGCTTCACAATCTGGCATTGCGACGTCAGGTGCCTTTCCTGCAGGAGGATGGTCCAGATGGTGGTGTTGAAGCAGCTGTGGAGCCTGCGGAGAGTGAAGAGGAGGAAGACGAAGAGGACGACCCAGACAACAGGGACAGAGTTATCCAACAGTATTTTCAGTAGCACACAGGTAAGAATCACCCACGCCATTTAACATTTACTGAAAGCCCCCTGCATCTTTACTTTGTGTATTTCCCCCCAGTTCTTTTAAACTGATGTTTGATTTTCCCTTCCCTTTTCAGTGCTGTATGACCCACTGCGTGACTTCTGCTTGGTTAGCCCATGGACTAATGCTTATTGACATCGGTATGTTGTCATCACAAAAATAACAGAACATTATTGATCAGTAATGTGTTATACATTTGTAAATAATACAGGCTGACTCCTGAATGATTTCAGTGCAATGAGTGATTTATTTTTAGTGCTAGATATTGGTACATGATATTAAAACGGTGATGGGTGAGGGTGGAGTTATGTCCATGGCAGAGCCCAGTTCAAAGTTTCACAGGTGCATTTTCCATATGCCTGTGGAAGGATAGATCAGGGGCAGTTCAAGGTTGGACAGGGTGACACTGTGGGACAGTGGGATGACATCAGGGGGTATCTTATGCTGGCGGGAGTCTTGGCATCCTACTCTGTCTTCCTGTGAGATCTCAGGTTCCTCTTGCAGGGTGGTTGTTCTTCAGCAGGAGGTGGGGTTCTGGTGGGCCGTCGTTCTGTGGGGGCCTCCTGACCACTAGCGCCAGCGGAGGTGGTAGGCTGTTCCTGGCTAGTGACAGGGGCCCTTTGTGGTGCCACATGGTCCCGCAATGTGGTTTCTATCCGGTTGAGGGCCTGGACTATGGTCCCTATAGCGGTAGCGATGTTCCTGAGTTCATTGCTGAACCCCATGTACCGTTTCTCCTGCTGTGCCTGGATCTCGGTGAACCTGGCCAGTACCGTCGCCATCGTCTCCTGGGAGTGATGGTATGCTCCCATGATGGTGGTGAGGGCCTCTTGGAGAGTCGGTTCCCTGGCCTGTCCTCCCCCCCCTGTCGCACAGCAGCCCTCCCAGTTGCCCTGTTTCCCCGGGCCTCTGTCTCCTGGACGGTGTGCCCACTACCACTGCCCCCAGGTCCCTGTTGTTGTTGTGGTGTTGGGTCAGCCTGGGTGCCCTGTAGTGGCGGACACACCGCTGATTGACGCGTCCGCGAGACAGAGGCATGGGCCCGCTGGGTGGGAGCTGTGCTGGTGTTCCCAGAGGGGGTTGGGTCTGCTGTGGCCTGTGTCTGTGTGTGGGGAACTGACTGTCCAGAGGTCCCCGATGGTCCGGGCTGGTCATCAGGTTCTAGGTCGACAGAGCTGCTGTCCTCGCTGGGGGCCTGTTCTGGGGGTGGGATGGACAAATCTGGACCCTCCGTGGCGGTGTCTTGGCGTTCGGGCCCTGCAGGGGTAAAGGAGTATGGTTATTGTTTCTGTGTGTGCCATGGCGTGCATTTTGAGTGCCCTTGTCCCCCAGTGCTGGCATTCCCTTGTGGGAGGTGTTGTGAGGGTGGTGGGGGGGGTGTATGGGTATGTGCAATGGTCATGCTTTGGTGGTGGCTGTCTATGGTTTGTGTTGGCATTCAGGGGTTGGTGTTGTTTAGGGTGGGTTGTGCTGGTGAGACATTGGCAGGGAGGTTGTGTGCTGGGGGGTTGAGATTGGGGGTGAGGGGAGGGGGGGTTGGCATGCTGGTGGTTGGGGGGGGTGAAGTAGTTGAGATTCGACTTACCAGAGTCCATTCCTCCGTGTACTCCAGCGAGGCCATCAGGATGCAGGATGTTTACTACCTCTTGCTCCCATGCTGTGAATTGGGGTGGAGTGGGTGGGGGTCCGCCGCCAGTCTTCTGCACAGCGATGTTGTGTCGCGACACCATCGAGCGAACCTTCCCCCGTAGGTCGTTCCATCGCTTTCTGATATCTTCCCGATTTCTGGGATGCTGTCCCACAGCGTTGACCCTGTCTACGATCCTTTGCCATAGCTCAGCCTTCCTTGCTATAGTGGTGTGTTGCACCTGTGTGCCGAAGAGCTGGGGCTCAACCCTTATAATTTCCTCCACCATGACCCTGAGTTCTTGGTCCGAGAACCTGGGGTGTCTTTGGGGTGCCATGGGGTGGTGTGGATGAGGTGTGGGGTGGTGTTTGTGGTGATGTGCGTGGTGATATGTGGTGATGTGTGCGTAAATGTGGTGTGGGTGATGAAGTTGGGTTCCTGTGTGTGTTGGGGTTTTCGTTTGCTGTGCTCGCTCTCTCTATCTCTATCTCCTGCTCTCCGATTTCCAACTAGTGGGGGTTTGTGGGTGATGTGGGTGTGTGTTTTATAGTTGATTGGATGTGTGGGAGTGTTGTTTGTATGTGTGTCAGGTGTGTGTATTTCAAATTGTCCAATGCCTTGTTTTGGAGCTGGGTGTGTATTTTGACCGCGGCGGTGTGTACCGCCAATGGAATACCGCGGTTGAAAGACCGCCGCGTGGATTCGTGGGTCAGAATGGCATGGGCGTGTTTGTGTTGGCGTGACGGTGGAGGTTTGGTCATCTCCAGTTTTCCGCGGCCCGCTGATGAGGCGGCCTTCCTTGGATGTCGGATTTTTGGCAGTTTCACAGTTGGTGGTCAGAATGACCGTGGCAGTTTACCGCGGCCGCGGCGGTAGAATGGCGGACTTCTGACCGGCGGTAAGGGCCTTTTACCGCCGAGGTCAGAATGACCCCCAAAGACTGGAAGAGAAACAGGGCAAGGCAGGAAGAGGAAAGAGCAAGCATTTTTAACAGAGCAAGCAAGGAATGACATTGACACATCTAGGAATTGGCTTGCACAGAGGTAGAAAGGACTCAGACATCTAGCCTCAGGAACAGTAAGGAGACGGGAGTAGTAGATAAGACCTCAAGGAGGTGAGGAAGATACAATGCTCAACAAGCAATGGAGATTACTGGCAATGATACCCAGGGACAAGTGAATACTCCAGGAGGACACTGCAGAGCTTCCAGAAGAGGATCCTGGAGCAGACTGATGGTTTTCTGACCTCCACCAGAGATAGCCAAGAGTCATAGCATAGGCACATTTCTGGGACAAAGGGGAAGAAGGGAGCAGGGATAGTGACCTATATGCACCTTTGTAGGAGGCTGCGCTGGTTTGTAGTGGGTACCTAAGGTACTTACACCTTATACCAGGTCCTGTTATCCCTTATTAGTGAAATGTAGTCAGTGTCTAGAGGCCAGGCTCTCTATGGGTGGTGTGGATGAGCAGCCAAGGCCTAACTAAGAGACATGCTGTTGTGTAGCCATTTTAGTTATAGCTCCATGCACGTTGTTTTAACACACTAGGCCAAGCCGGTGTGCACTTTAACCTAGATAGATTTTATTCAGCTTCATTTTATTATTGTTACAATAGCCACTTTTACTGTCTTGTTTTATTTACTGTTTATCTAACTGTTTTTGCCTAAGCCAGCACTCTGTTCTCAAACAAGACATTCTTGCTCACTCTGTGTTTCCTCCAAGGCTACAGCAGGGACCATTGCCTGTGAATGTGGTAGAAGTTTAGTCTCCAACATTCATAGAAAACACACATCCTTATGTAGGGACATTTTTGCAGAACATCAGCTGTGTTGTTATACAAACACTTCCTTGTCCCTTACACGTTAGAGGGAGATTCCAGCCAGAGATCCACAACTGTATGCTGATTGCCGAATGCTTCTCTACAGATGCTAAAGCAGACCGCAGGCCTTTGCTCAGGTATGGGGGATGATGTCTTCCCAGGGGAACCTGAAGGGCAGAATTAGAGCTTAACATGCTGTGCTCTATTATAGCGTAGGTAGGGGTTAGTCTGCTGACAATGGTGACAATATGATAGCGTTATTCTTATGCTTCACTCTTCTAGTCACAATTTTAATATTGTTATGCTGTGTCGTCCTGGTTATTGCATCTCACGCTTTGCTATCTAAGGTGCAGTTGTTTTATTAAACTCATTGTTGAAACATATACTGCCTCTGTTTGTCATTTATATATGAGATTAAATGTAACTGAGAGAAACGGATGAGCCCTGAGTGACCACGGCTTCCCTGAGAAACCAAGTATGTCATGCGCTCGGCTGCCCAGTCATCCCTATCCTTGGGTAGAGATGAGGCACTGCTAGTTAGCCGGAGCAAAACCCAGACTGGAGTGACAGGTGTCGCCCGTGGTGGGTCAGACTTAGTCTCCCACACCACAGGCGATTCTGCCGCTCAGAATCCAGTAGTCTCATTAGAATAATGAGAGCCTACACGACAATGCAGCGCTCATGCAATACCATTGTAGTCACACAGTACTCACACACATGAAAGAAAATACTCAGTGTTACAAAAATAAAGGTACTTTATTGTGGTGACACAAATGCCAAAAAAACCTTAGAGACTATACTCCCTTAGGAGGTAAGTAATATACACAGTATATACACTTAAAGGCAGAAATAGCTGTAAAAACAGTTAAACAACAGTGCAAATAGTGAAAATCACAATAGATAGCAATGGGCCTAGGGGGAACACAAACCATATACTAAAATAGTGGAATGCGAAAGTCAGTTTCCCACCTAGGCAAGTGTAGTGTGTAGAGGGGTCCTGGGAGTATAAGAAAACACCAAAGGTAAGTAATAGAGCCCACCCTAGAGCCCAGGAAAGCAGGAGTAAATCACAGTAAGTTTCCTAGAACAAACAAGAACATGTGATAGAAGATTTTGCAAGAACCAGAAGAGACTGCAAGACACCAACAATGGATTTCTGAGCTTGAAGACCTGTGGAAGAAGTGGGCCAAGATCAAGAAGCACTGAAGAGTCCAGGGAGAAAAGGAGCCCCTGCTAACCCAGATGAAGGTGCAAAAGAAGAACCACTGGTGAAGAAGAACAGTCAGTACTGAACCCAAGAAGACGAATGTGGTTCCTCGTTGGTGCAGATGATGTCCCACGCCGGATGGAGGTTTGCAGGCTGGGTTGCGTCACTGGATTCCGCCATCAAGCCTTGCCACACGTAAAGCTCATTATTAGCGGAAAATGGTGCTGCCTAGGACCAGGAGGGACCTGGTGGCTTCTACCCTGGATGGGGTAACAGAGGGGGCTCTCTGCAACTCAGAGAGCCCTCAGAAGACCAGGCAGCATGCATAGGGGTCCCACAGCATGGCGACAATGAAGGTGCAAAAGGAGGCCCATGCAGCACTACACAAAGGGATCCCACGCCGCCAGAGAACCACTCAGGAAGCTGTGCATCACAGGATAGAGTGCTGAGGTCCGGAGCTGCACGGTGTATAAAGAACTTCGTGGAAGGATGCCAACAAGCCTTGGCATCTGCAAAAAGCTTGGTGCACAGGGATACTGTCTTGCGTGGGGAGGCAAGCTCTTACCTCCACCAAAGTTGGACAGCTGGACTTCAGGACCATTGGGACCACTTCAGTCTACCACCCGTGTTGTTGGATCCACGCACTTCTTCAGGAGAGGGGACCCAAGCAACTGGTCGTTGCTGCAGAGGGGTGCCTGCTGAAGCAGGGAAGTGACTCATTCACTTCAAAGAAGATTCCTTCATTCTTCTGGTGCAGGCTGAAGACTGGCTGTCCTCTGAGGATACACAACCTGGAAACAGTTGCAGTTGCTGGCAGGAGCTGAAGATACAATGCTGCAGAAGTCATCTTTGCTTCTTTGTTGCAGTTTGTAGAGTTCCTGCAGGGTCCAGATGCAGTTTCGTTGGCGCAAGGCAAAGTAAAGGATGCAAAGGATACCTGCTGGAGTCTTGCAATTGAATCTAAGGAAACACCCAGAGGAGAGACCCTAAATAGCCCTGAAAGGGGGATTGGTCAGCTACACAGGTAAGCACCTATCAGGGGAGGGCTCTGACATCACCTGCTGGCAATGGCCACTTAGATGCTCCCAGAGTGCCCTGCCAACTTGGAATCCAAGATGGTAAAGCCCAGGGACACTCTGGAGGAACTCTGAGCACCACCCCTGGGGTGGTGATGGACAGGGGAGTAGTCATTTCCCTTTCCTTTGTCCAGTTTCGTGCCAGAGCAGGGACTCTGGATTAGACTGGATTATGCAAGGAGGGCACCGTTTGTGCCCTTCACAGCATTTCCAGAGGCTCTGGAAGGCTACCCC
Organism: Pleurodeles waltl; assembly: GCF_031143425.1. NCBI lineage: Eukaryota > Metazoa > Chordata > Amphibia > Caudata > Salamandridae > Pleurodeles > Pleurodeles waltl. The sequence goes on from NC_090441.1 coordinate 207,544,467, forward strand.
TACCATACCTGTAACACCTTTTTCCAAAGGGAGAGGGTGTAGCACCCCTCTCCCAAATGAAATTCTTTGTTCTGTCTTCCTGAGATGAGCTGATTGAGCAAAAGGAGGGCAGAAACCTGTCTGTGAGGTGGCAGCAGCTGGGGCTGCTTGAAAAACCTCAGAAGGCTTGTATGGCAGTACTGGAGTCCACTGTGGAGCCCCCAGAGTGCATGGAATTATACAACCAATGCTAGAATAAACATTGGGTTATGATTCCAAGATGTTAGACACCTTACATGGCCATATTCGGAGTTACCATTGTGAAACTGGACATAGGTATTGACCTATGTCCAGTGCATGTGTAAAATGGCATCCCTGCACTCACGAAGTCTGGGAAAATGGTCCTGGACGACGTGGGGGCACCTCTGCTAGTGCAGGGGTGCCCTCACACACAGGTACAATGCACCCAGCCTTCAGGGTTGGAAGGCCTGGTAGGGGCGACTTATAAGTGACCTGGCTACAATGGCAGTCCTGTAGAAGCCTTAGCATGGGCTCCTTATGGGTGGCAAAAGTAATGCTGCAGTCCATAGGAATCCCCTGGAACCCCAATGCCCTGGATACCTAGGTACCATACACTAGGGACTTATAAGGGGGCACCAGTATGCCAACTATGAATGGAATACTGTGTTAACAATATCCAACAACCAAATTTAAAGGGGCGAGAGCAGTGGGGTCCTGGTTAGCAGGATCCCAGCAGGATCCCAGTGACACAGTCAAACACACTTACACACAGGCTAAAAATGGGGGTAACCATGCTAGAAAGAGGCTACTTTCTCACAACCTTATGCCACCAGTTAAACAAATAATGGAAGCACCACTCAGCTACTAAACAAAAGGCCCAACAGTTTTAAAAAGGGCAAACTGTTTTTTTTCTCTCTTTGGTTATATTGTTATAAGGGAGCTTGTATTTGTGGTTGTTTTAGGGATTGCTCTTTGGAGAAAACTTTACCCTCATAAAGCAGAAGTAAAAGATACAGGGTGAATCAAAGAAATATCAAGGAGAGAACAGAAATTCTCAATAATATGCATTGCAAGATTAAAAAAAGATAGAGTCAGAAACTATTTCTAAGATATAGGAAAATAATGAAAAAAGAGAATGAGAGATCAGGGACTGAGGGCCTCATTACGATCCCGGCAGTCCGACTGCCAGACCGTCAATACAAGGGTGTGGAGGCGGCTGCTAAGCTGGCAGTCTCCCCACTGCTGTATTACAATGTTTCCACCGGGCTGGCAGAAACAGTGCAACGGCATTGGCTTCGGCTCTCAGAGAGAGCCAAGGCCAATGCTGCTGCACACAGCACGCTCAGAATGCTGTCTGTCATTCCAAGTGAGCTCACGGGGGGGCCCTGCTCTGCCCATGACATGATCATTGGCAGTGCAGGGGCCCACTTGTCGCCCCAAATCTGCCTTTCTGCCAGCCTTTTTATGACGGTGACACCACCATGAAAAGGAAACTCATGATTAGCACAGCAGTTCGGCCATGGGCACCTCTGTGCTTGACCACAGCTTTCTATACAAATTCAAATGTTCCAGGAGGAATTATTTTTATAATTCACACTATTCACACTATTTACTGATGGTCACCGCAGAAAGGAATATACATAACTGACTGCACAAATTCAGTCGTACCTAGCATATTGTACAAATTAGAAAACACACTTTAATTTTGTTTTACATGAAAAACAATATAAAAACTCCTATACACATAATAAGTATTCTGACTAGCTGATATAACAAAAATAAACATATATAGCACTGACACTGCTTCTTCAGCAGTCAAAAAAGGCTGAGGAAGCGTAAAGTCCTCCTAATCACAAGCAGTTCGAATCCCAAGTCCAAGACAACCAATGTCCTTATCTTCAAGCTTCCAATCCTTGGACTCCATCCCATATGATGAACTTACTGTGGTTAGAGAAGACTAACAGTTGATGTTTCGTTCTCTCACGGCCATATGTTCCACAAGACCATCATCAGGACTAGGTGACTAATACAAAACATCATCCAAAAGGTTGGTCCAAAAATGAAAAATGTACATCAATTATACCATATATTAAAAAACAAAATTCATAAAACAAACAATACGCCACCAGACTCATGTGCATCGTCTGCACACCAGAAACAGAGGGAAAAATACACATAACCAGTGTGCAAAAATAGGTGCTCCCCCACCACAAAGAACAAAACAATAAATATTTTCTAAACATATGTCTGAACTCATGCACAAACCAATGTGCCACGCAGTTTACCAATCCCAATAATTTATATAGTCCTAAACAATCTCCAGTACTGGTTAGAAACACTCTAAAGAGAGGTGAAAATGAACAATTAAAACAAAAAACACACAAAGCTCCACAAACTAAATGGCAATCTCTATGTGACAGGCAAACATGACCGTTATCAATTCCTGGATGACTCAGGGCTGATTATTCAACCTAACAGAAGAAAAAAATAAATTTAATCCATAGCAGCAGAAAACAAAAATAGTCTAAATACACTCAATGACTCAGTTGGCACTTTAACTTACTTAGCTTTTCACCTTTCAGATCCCCGTGTCAACGATCGCGGTCACACAAATTAATAGAACTGCATCGGCATGCAACACATCTACAATCAAAAGACGCAGTCAAGAATTTTTTTTAAACCATACCAGCACCATCGTCAATTATGTGCATAAAAGATCGCATGACAAACAGGGCTACCTGAGGCACCATCTTAGAGTGTTACAAAAAAAGGAAAAATTACCCAATTAAACCACAAAAAAAGTAATCAAATGCCTCAATGAGGAGGCTATTGACCTCTTGAGGTCCATCTCTGTGGGGCAGAGAACTATTGTGAATGCCAACCAGGGACTGGCATCCCAGATGCAACAGTGCAATGCATTCCTGGAAGGCATTCACAGTGCCTTGTCTGGCCTACAGAGATCGTTTCAGGCTCTGGCCTCCTTGATGGCAGCCAATGTCCCTTCTTCTTCCGTCCCCCCTCCAGCTACCTGTTCCCAACCCCACATCCCTCTCCCTCACCCATCCAAGGCACACCTACTAACCCACATCCATCCACATTAACAGACACAGTACGCAAGGACAAACATAAGCACCACAGACGCCACCACCGTCATGCACACACTCAACACACACATGCAGACATGACATCCACACCCTGCACCGACTCCCAAACCACCTCCCCCTCACAGTCGACACACCACTCACACCTGCAGTCAGCATCACATCAATCACTGATCCTGCCACATGTGCCCTCACTGTACCCGTCACCATATCTTCTGACCCCATTCATGCACCCCATACACCACTGGTGCAGAAACACAAACTGTCAACACACCCACATGCAGCACATCCACCATAGATGCAGACACCACCCCAACATACACTCACACTTCCCCCCTGCCATCTCCCTGTCTGCATCTCCTCCCCACCTCCTCCCAGTACATCTAAACGCACACACTCACCCACCCAACAGTCCCCCTGCACGCACATTTCATACACCCAAGTACCTGTACCCATGTCACATCCACATACACATCTCACACTCATACCCACTCCCTCCACTCCCAAACGTCTTTCCAGTGACCTCCCATGTGTCCCCAAAAAAGTTTCCTCCACGAGTTTTCCCTGTTCCCCACCACTGGGGAAGCGCCCTGCTACCTTTCCTATGCCCCTGCCTTCCGCATCCCCGTCTACCACTGCCCCTGCCCCTCCATCATCTGCCATTTCCGCCCGTCACGTCCACTGCTCCTGCTGCCAAACCCAAGCCCAAGCCCACTCCCTCCTCTTCCCAGGCCAAGCCCACTCCCTACTCTTCCCAGGCCAAGCCCACACCCTCCACTTCCAAGGCCAAGCCTACTTCCTTCACTTCCAAGGCCAAGCCCAATTCCCCCTTTGTTAAGCCCCCCATCCAAGGGCAAGCCCAGGGACCCTCCATGTAAAGGCACTCCTATGGGACCCCTCTCCAGGGCCAGACGGAAGGACTCCCCCTTCAAGCCCAAGGACCCCCCCACACTCTGACCCCTGAGGTGCCTGCATTCCCCATTAATGTCCCTGCCCTGTGGAGGCCTGCACTTTGCAGTCAGTAGTCAAGTTGGGGAGTCATCTTGTGCCCAGTGTGCTAGGGCACTATGGATTTTGGACTGGCCCTAGGGCCTGTATGTTCATTGGTTATTGCTCACTTTTGTAATATATTGTTTTCATGCAGCACTACACCGTTAGTGTCATTGTTACCTACCTAGTCCTGGCTTTCATTCACCATGCATGTGTGGTGGTTGTGGGTATTGGTGTGTATGTGTGTGTGTTGGCACGGGCGTGTGTGTGTGGGCATGGCTTCCTGTGTCGTGTGTGTGTGTTGTGTGTGTGTGTACTAACTTGGGAAGCAGCCTAAACCATGACAGCGGAACAACGAGGGTCGTTGTCCACGAAAGCAGAACAACAATTTCCTGAACAACGACCCTGTTTTCCCCTGCCTTAGCCACGCATGGTCCGGAACAACGGACATGCGTGGTTAGGGCAGAGGAAAACAGACTTCGGATCAGAGAGGATGCGGTCAGGTAAGTGGGGCTGGAGTAAAGTTGGGGGGTAGTTTTAGGGGTGGGGCATAATTTTAGGTTTTAGGGGTGGAGTGGGGGGTCTGTAGTTTTAGGGACAGGGTGGGGGCTGGGATAGTTTAGGTTTTAAGGGTGGGGGTTGGGGGGGTTTTAGGTCTTAGGGACAGGGGTGGGGGACGCAGTCATTTTAGGGGCGGGGTGGGGGGTTGGGGTGGCTTTTGGGGCGGGTGGGGGTTGTGGTAATTTTAGGGGTTTGGGTTGGGGTGGTTTTAGGTTTTAGGGATGGGGTGGGGGGTCACAGGAGTTTTAGGGGTGGGGGTGGGGGTGGGGGTTTGGGGTAGTTTAGGTTTTAGGGATGGGGTGGAGGGTTGGGGTGGTTTTAGGGGCGGGTGGGGGGTCATGGTAATTTTAGGGGTGGGGTGGGGGTTGGGTTGGTTTTAGGGGCGGGGATTGGGGTTGGGGTGGTTTTAGGGATGGGGTTGGGGTGGTTTTAGGTTTTAGGGGCTGGTGGGCGGGTCACTGTAATTTTAGGGGGTGGGTCGGGGTAGTTTTAGGGGCGGGATGAGGGGGCAGGGGGCTCGTATGCTGGAACTATGCATGCCATTCCACACATGCCTTTACCAGGAATGCCGTTACAACTAAAAATCATTGTGAAGGCATTTGTAGTAAAGGCATTAGTGGTAACAACGCAGTTGTTGTTCCGATCGCGCTGTTCAGGCATTCGTGGTTCCAGCATTTGTTGTTCTGACATACATTCTACTAACGTCGTTCCCTCCAGTGTGTGCTAAGCTGGTGTACTTATGGTTGGTCCGGGAGTTGCAGGGCCAGGTAGAGGATTGGAAGGAGTTGCAATTCACGCCCCATGGCCCCTATGGACGTGCCTGTGTTCCTGAAGGTAAGTGTTCCCTTTTATATTGTTTGTTTCTGCCAGGCTTTTGTGGCAGTGGTTCCGCCCCGGAAATCCTGGTGGTGTGCAACCTTGTAATATGGTCGTGGGATGCTGCCTGAACACCAGGCTGGAGATGGCTCCTGCCTGGCGCGCCAGCCCTTCCGTTGTGGCGGGCGGAACGGTGAGTTGGCTGAGTTCTGCAGGTACCTTCCCAGGACTTGTGATTTGGTGGTATTCACTGCCAGGCCCTCTGTGGTGCGGCCGCCAACTCCACTGTGGTGGTACGCTGACCGCGAGACTCGCAATGAGGGCCTATCTTAGCAAGCAGTTTGCCAGCCAACACTGCAAGCTTCCCTGGATCCTTTTGAGGTCAATCAAACCAGCATTGCTTGAGTGAGGTAGAACACTCCTCTCTAAGCCACTCTGTCACCATCAACTGGTTAAGAACATAAAAATCCCACTCTTCCATCCCTCTCACCCATTGGCACTTGTTCCAAGCATGCAACCCCTAATGGATCCAGACCTCAAATTAAACACAATCTTATTCGCTTGTTCTTCTCAAATTGCTTAACAGTGAATGGAAACCTTCTAGCCAATATTAAATGTATGCACTTCCCTCAATGTTTCTAAGGCTGCAGTTGGGATAGCAACGCTGCCACCCTCATTTATATACACTTTTCCTAATTTATGTTGGCTAGAGTTAGAATAGTAAATCTCAACCACTCCCACAAATATATGTACTTTTCCCACTTTTTGTGGAACTGGAGTTAAAATAGTGAATCTGACCCACCATCCTAAATGCATGCACTTTTCCCAATGTTAATAGAATTATGATTATTTTGACTCAGTGTAGTTTGAAAAAAGTGAAGGATGGAATGCTTGAATTAATCTCAGCCAGCAGTAATCCACTGTTATTTTGCACATCATGCCACCTCAGTTTGGATATTTTCAAATGAAAATTATCTTCATAACAAAATGTGACAACTGATTGCACAGTCATCAATAATACCAGGTTAATAGTCACATAAATACATGCTGGTCACTGCAATCTAGTTTTTCAGCCTTCATAAATCTCAGGGACTCATTACCGAGAAAGCAGTACACAAAAACCTAGAAAACAATTACACATCTCTCTTTAGCATCACTAATGATGGAACAAAGTAAATGAGAGAACTAGCATTGTATGCCTCCTTTGACATCTAATGGGCTCATATGGGAGGCAATATTGTGATTGTGAACTGAAATGGCTACAACAAATAAATGTATTGTCCTTGAGGGGATTTCTTATGTTATGAGAAATCCACATAGAACCCCAATGGTCAGGTCACACTAACCTTAAAACAGATGTTATAATACTGCAAAAAGAGGGCTGTAGTGATGGACCAATTACTTTATTTGGGAACCAGAGAGGAGGCTTAGCACTTTTGATGTGTGTTCTCTTTACTCATGCCACAAATAGCTGCCACCGTCAAAGTAGGTGGTAGCTACTTAGCCAACTGCCAGGTACATAGTGAATCTTCCCTACTATTCATTCAACTGCTGGATAAATAGGACAGATTATTTACTATTCGGCCAGTAGCGGTACAAATAGAAAACGAACTTCACTTTTTACCAGACAACTAGTTAAATAGCAGACATTTTGCACCGCTTGGTCAGTGGCAAACAGCAAAGAAATTTATCAGGATGCTGACTAAATAGTAAACACATGTTATTTGGATTGCGGACTTGTAATATACACTGTGGGAGCTCCTTAGAGGACTACCATTTCAGCCTTTTGAGGTTTTCCAGGCAGCCCCAGCTGCTGCCACCTCTCAGACAGGTTTCTGCCTGAGGTAACGTCAGAGCCCTCCCCTGATAGGTGCTTACCTGTTTAGGTGACCAATCCCGTTTTCTGGGCTATTTAGGGTATCTCTTTTGGGTGGTTCTTCAGATTCGGACTGCAAGACTCCAGCAGGAATCCTCTGCATCCTCCACTTCAACTTCTCACTGAAGAAACTGCATCTGGACCCTCTAGTAACTCTACAAACTGCAACAAAGAAGCAAGACACCTTCTGCAACATTGAATCTTCAGCTCCTGCAAGCAACTGCAACTGTTTCTCAGTCGTGCATCCTCAGAGGTCAGCCTGTCGTCAGCCTACACCAGAAGAGCGAAGGAATCTCCCTTGGGGTGAAGGAGTCACTCCCCTGCTTCAGCAGGCACCTACTGCGACAACGACCAGTGGCGTGGATCCCCTCTCCTGAGGTGCAGCATGGATCCTGCATCACAGGAGGTGGACTGAAGTGGACCCGACTCTCCTGCTGTGCTTATGTCCAACTTTGGTGGAGGTAAGAGCTTGCCTCCCTTCGCAAGACAGTGCTTCCATGTGCCGCGTGTTTTGCAGCTGCCAAGGCTTGTTGGCATCCTTCCACAAAGTTTTTCATGCACTGTGCAGCTCCGGCCCCCAGCACTCTATCATGCAGCGCACAGCTTCCTGAGTGGTTTTTCGGCGGCGTGGGACCCCTTGTTGTAGTGCTGTGTGGGCCTCCTTTTGCACCTCCTTTGTCCCCATGCTGTGTAATTCCTGTGCATGCTGCCTGGTCTTCGGTGGGCTCTCTAAGTTGCTGAGAGCCCCCTCTGACTCTCCCTCCTGGTTAGAGTCCACCTTGTCCTTACTGGTCCCGGGCAGCGCCATTTTCCGCTAACCGCAAGCTTTGCGTGGGCCAAGGCTTGTTGGCAGACTCCAGCGACGCAAACCAGACTGCAATCCTCCATCCGGTGTGGGACATCACTTGCACCAACCAGGAACCCGAATCCGTCTTCTTGGGTGCAATCCTAACTGTACTTCTGCACCGGTGGTTCCTCTTTTGCACCTTCATATGGGTTAACAGGGGCTCCTGTTCTCCCTGGACTCTTCTGTGCTTCTTGGACTTGGTCCCCTTTTTCCACAGGTCTTCAGGTCCAGAAATCCACTGTTGGTGTCTTGCAGTCTCTTCTGGTTCTTGCATAATCTTCTTTCTCATGTTCTTGTCAATCAATCAATAAGGGAATTTGTAAAGCGCACTACTCACCCGTGAGGGGGGGAGGAGCAGGGGTGCCTGCTACTGCTCGAACAGCCATGTCTTGAGATGTCTCCTGAAGGTAAGGAGGTCCTTGGTCTGACGCAGGTGGGTGGAAGTGTTTTCCACATCTTGGCGTGAGAATGATCTTCCGCCGGTGGTTGTTCTGCGGATGCATGGGATGGTAGCGAGAGCAAGGTCGGCGGAGCTTAACCTGTTGGGTCGGGGTGTGGAAGCAGAGCCATCTGTTGAGGTATTCTGGGCTGGTATTGTGCAGTGACTTGTTAGCGTGGGTGAGGAGTTTGAAGGTGATTCTCTTGTTGACAGGGAGCCAATGCTGGTCTCTCAGGTGGGCTGTGATGTGGCAGTGGCGGGGGGATGTCCAGGATGAGGTGTGCAGAGGCGTCTTTTCTGGAGTTTGCCCGTGATTCCTGCGTAGAGGGCATTGCGTAGTCTAGTTTGCTGCTTACGAGGGCTTGGGTGACTGTTCTTCTGGTTTCAGTGGGGTTCCATTTGTAGATCTTCCGAAGCATGCAGAGGGTGTTGAAGCAGGAGGAGGAGATGGCGTTGACTTTCTGGGTCATAGATAGTGAAGAGTCGAGGATGAATCCCAGGTTGCGTGCGTGGTTGGTGGGTGTCGGTGCGGGTCCCAGTGTGGTAGGCCTAGTGTTCTAGGAAAGTTTGTGTGTTTTACTCCTACTTTCCTGGGCTCTGGAGTAGGTTCTATTACTTAACTTGAGTGTTTTCTAATACTCCCAGCGCCCCTCTACACACTACACTTGCCTAGGTGGGAAACCGACATTCGTATTCCACTTTCTTAGTATATGGTTTGTGTTCCCCCAGGCCCATTTCTAACAATTGTGATTTCCACTAATTGCACTGTTTTCTAACTGTTTTCTTGCATATTTCTGCACACTGGCGTATATAATTGGTGTTTTACTTACCTCCTAAGGGAGTATAGTCTCTATGGTATTTTTGGTTTTTGTGTCAACTAAACAAAGTACCTTTATTTTTGTAACACTGAGGCCCTCATTACAACCCAATACCGCCAGTGCTGACGGTATTGCTGGCTCCCTATTTAGACTTTTCCGCTGGGTCAGCCCAGCGGAAAAGTCACATCAACATTGCTGCCGGCTCGTAATAGAGCTGGCTGCAATGCTGATGTGCATCAGATGCAGTAGCACCCGTCGCGCATTTCTCTGCCCGAAATTCGGGCAGTGAAATGCACAATGGGGCTATGCCTGGGGGGCCCTGAACTGCCCATGCCAAGTGCATGGGCAGTGCAGGGGCCCCCAGGGGCACCCCAAGTCCCCCTTACCGCCAGCCTTTCCATGACAGTGTTTACTGCCGTGGCCAGGCTGGCGGTCGGGGACTTATAATCCCCAGGGCAGCGGTGCTTGCACTGCTGCCCTGGGGATTATGACCGCCAGGCAAAAGCCTGGTGGTATAGTGAAGGGGCTGGCAGTATGGCCGTGGCTATAGCGCCACGGTCATAATATCTGGCGGAACACCGCCAGCCTGTTGGCGGTGTTACCGCCAGCTTACCGCCGGCCACCAGTGTCGTAGCGAGGCCCTGAGTATTTTCCTTCATGTGTGTGAGTACTGTGCGACTGTAATGATATTGCATGAGCTTTACGTGTCTCCTAGTTAGGCCTTGGCTACTCATCCACACTACCCCTAGAGAGCCTTGCTTCAGACACTGCCTACATTTCACTAATAAGGGATAACTGGACCTGGTATAAGGTGTAAGTACCTTAGGTACCCACTACAAACCAGGCCAGCCTCATACACATTGCAGCTCCTTTCCTTTTATGTGAAGCAGCACAGCAAGTTCCCTTGCTGAGGTGTGGTGAGGTGCATCATAGATTAATAAATGTGTCCCTAAGGGGTTTGGCTGAGAGAGTACTTTGTCACAACTGCATCATACTGCCCTGTCTGCAAAACTCAAGTTCATGCCCCTCATTTAGAATCAGGCAGAGGCCACCAATTTTATCAGCAATCAAGCAACATGCAAGTGGTAAGCAGCGCAAAATGAAGCAGTCGTGTGCTGCTAGGAAACACAGCATACACATCAGTGATGCAGCTACCGACATCACGCAGAGCCTACATGTTGATCAAGTGCCAGTGGTGTCTTTTGCAGAAAAAATGTTCTGAAGTGCCACAAGGGTGCAATCAATAGCGCTTTGCATACATGGGAATTGGTGGCTTCACTCCCTTGACCTTCAGTCCATGATGTTTCCTCTGGCATAAAAATCCCTATCAACCCTTTGCCTTCCTGCCAGTGACTTTGGGATGCCTCTGTAGAGATACACTCTCTTGTTGATGCAAGCATCATGACTGACATGGCTGTGAAATTCCAACAATGTCACTGTGCACCCTCTGGAAAGATCCAGTGGCCAAAAAATGGAGCACAGCTAGTACCTTCACATAGGTAGGGCTAGCCTGGGAGCGGCATGCATCCGAGTCAAGATACTGCTCCCACTCACAAACCAGGTCGAAGATGCCAAACAGATAGGAAGCGGAATCTGGAAATCATATCTTGGCTGGATATACCAAAGATATTATTAATACTTAGCCTAAATAAATATGGATATATGAGTTTAGAACTGGGGTTTTTATTTATGCCTAAAGTACACATTTGAACAGTAAGCAAAAAAACAAATACAGAAAACTTAACTCATTATTACATTTAAGCAGAAAGTTTAAATGTTGTTGCAAAGTAACAACTCAGATTATTGTTGACAAATGTAGAATGCTGTTAGACCTGACAGCCTTGGAGTGGTCTTCCCCTAACATTATGCCTGCCTCCCTCCATTTTTCTGATCCAATTTTTGGTGGTTTTAGAACTCTGAACACTTGACCACTGCTGACCACTGCTAAAGTGGTTGTGCTCTCTTCCCTAAACATGGTAACATTGGCTCATTTACCTATAAGTCCCTAGTAAAGAGCACTAGATGTGCCCAGGGCATGTAAATTAAATGCTACTAGTGGGCCTGCAGCACTGATTGTGCCACTCACATAAGTAGCCCCTTAACCCTGTTTCGGGTCTGCCATTGCACGGCATGTGTGTGCAGTTTCACTGCCACTTCGGTTTGGCATTTAAAACTACTTGCCAAGCTTTAAAGTCCCCTTTTCTTACATATGTCACCCCTAAGGTAGACCCTGGTTAGCCCACAGGACAGGGTGCTATTTAGGTAAAAGGCAGGTGATGTACTTGTAAGCTGTACATGTCCTGGTAGTGAATAACTCCCAAAGTTGTTTTTCACTACATTGAGGCCTGCATTAGAAATTCCCTTATTTGCTTTTAAGTGGTAATTTCTGATCTGAGAGGAGTGGCTTTGTCATGTTTGGTATGGCTGGAATGGTAATGCGAAATCCTACTTACTGGTGAAGTTGGATTTAACATCACTATCTTAGAAATGCTACTTTTAGAAAGTAGGCATTTGTCTACACTTACTGCTCTCTGTGCCTTATAGCTTGTCTGTAATCCATGTTTGGTCTGTGCTGGTTGACAGATCCCCTTGCACATTCCACCCAGATAGCCATACACACAGGACACTCCGCTGCATCTGCATTCACCTGCATACTGATGGGTCTTCCTGGGAAGGAAGAATGGAGGGGCTCTCCATTACACTTCAAAGGTGAGTGGCATGAGCTCACACAAAGGACTGATAAGCCCCCACAGATCTCCTGACAGACAAGACTGGGTTAAAAGGGGATCTGGTGCACTTTAAAACCACTCTTTGAATTTTTCCTCCACTTCAAAGACACATTTGGGTATACATACTGGGTCTGTGACCCCCCCATAAATCAGACACTTCTTGACCTACAACTGGACACTGTCAGAAGGACTGCCGTGCTACCAAAGGACTCATCTGGACTGCTTTGTTTGGAAGGACTGCTCTCCTGCTTGTTGCCCTGCTGCCTGCTGGCTCCCAACTCTGTTGGAAGGACTCTGCCTTCCCCCACAAGTGCTCTCCAAGGGCTTGGACTGAGCTTGCCCCCATTCAGAAGTCTCAGGACCATCAAAGACTTCATCTGAAAGAGAAAATCCACAGACACCGATGCAACGCCTGCAGAATCGGTGCAGCGCCTGTCTCGTGGCAGAATAATCGCTGCATTGCCTGCCGGACCGACGGAGCACCTGTTGCCTCTTCACAACACGTTTTGGATTTTCCATTCATCGCCCCTGGGTGTCAAAATATCCCTGCATCGCAATGAGAAAAAAAGGCACCACATCAGAAAATCGATGCATCACTTTCTCGCGTTGAAGGAAACGGCACCTGACCTTCGCTGCACCGGAAATACTGGTGCACAGCTTTACTTTTTGGTGCATCTCCTCCTCGGCAGTGTTTTTTTTTAACACATTCCAGGTACTGTGTGTTAAAAGGATACAACCACTGATTCTTAAGGATTTAGACTCATCTAAACCTTTAAAAAGTGATATCTTGACTTGTGCATATTGGATTTTTGTTGTTTTGGTCTTATTTTATTCAGATAAATATATTCTAATTTACTAAACTGGAGTGGAGTAATTTTTGTGGTGTTTTCACTGTGTTACTGTGTTACTGTACAAGCTATTGTACAAATACTTTACTTATTGCTTTCTAAGTTAAGCCTGCCTGCTCTGTGCAAGCTACCGGAGGGTGAGCTCTGGATAATTTAAGTTGTGTTATGACTTACACTGACTAGGATTGTAGTCCCTACTTGGACAGGGTGCATACCTCTGCCAACTAGAGACCCAATTTCTTACAAATACCTTTAAAGAAGAACATGTAATTCATTTTATTATATTTATCAACACATCTTACCACAAAAATATCACAAAACATACAGTAATTCAAACAAATTTAAATAATATTATTTACGTGTTGAATTGCTATGTAAGGTTGTTATATTAACGGGCAGCCACCATATAAGGTGCTTCATTTAATACATTTTTTCCTTTCGCCCAGTACTAACGTTCTAAGTGTAGTTTATAAATGACAATGCTGTTACTGTTTTGTGGGTGAGTGAGGGACCTAAAACCCCTCTATGCCTCTCCTAAAGCAATTCCTTACTCCTGTGTGTTTCTCACTTATTGACTACTATAATGTATACATACAGGTGCACATACTCTGAAGTGGCATCACATAACTGTACATATAAAAAGATAGGTCAGGACAAGGCTTAAAACTCCACATGTAGCATGTAATTAGCATTTTGTTCTATGTTTTATAATACAATGTACTACAAAATGGAGTTTCTGAATCGGGGCCTATGTTCAGAGTCATACACCTCCACCAGTCCTATCTTTTTCTGTGCAGAATGCTCCTCCCCGAGAGTGGAGTCTCCGGCCACACTACAGAGCTACAGAGACTCTGCCACTTGTGCAGAGTCTCTGCAGTTGTATAAACTACAACTTGTATAATTAAACTTGTAGTTTGTGACGACTTGTATAATTAAACTTGTAGTTTGTGAATACCAAAAAATAGTAAACTTGCACAAAAGTGTAAGTTTACATTTGTGTGAATCAGGCCATGTGTACTAACTCATCCTTGGCCTGCAAGGGTTGTGTGTAGTGCCAGACAACACATGATACTTGTGTGTGTGCTGGATATGTCTTTGCCTGTGTAGTTACATATCGTGGAGACCTTTGTGTTCCATTTTGAAAGCCCAAGGCCCGGAATGGCTAAAGGAGGTGAGGACTGCAACCTCAAGACAAGAGATGGGTATTGCGGACATTCATGAGGGCTGGGGTGAGAACACACACTGGAGGAAAGGGGGCAGAACATTCTATGTGCACATTAAGGGTCTCTTTGACTCCAGGAAAAATTACTGGTCAGTGGGTCCTGGGCTCATTGTAAAGGAGATTGCAAGATTGATAAAGGGCCTGATTTATGTCTTGGTGGCATGGATACTCAGCCGCAAATGAGTATCCAGACTGCTAAGACTGTGGTCCACCCGATTTAAAGAAGGGTGGACTTTTTAATTTAATCACAGTAGAGACTATTTCATCTCCTCACTGATTAAACCCCTCCGACGGTCTAAAGAAGTAACTGCCATCGGAGGTTGACCTCTAATTCTGCCCACCTAAATTAGAGGGCCAGAATTAGAGGTCAGTATTCACTGCCCGTCACAGCAAGTAAAGCCCTTTAAGTAAAGAGTAGTGAAAAATAAAAAAATACAAAATGCTCCCCTTGAGGACTCCCATGGCGAGAGGAGTTATCTTTTTGATTTTCAAAAAGAAAATCCCGTTACGGGGTTTTCTTTTCCCCAAAAAAAGAAAACATTTTGCCATATGGCTCCATCATTCTTGATAGAGCTGTGCCTCATAATGCAAAAAGAATTGTCTGTCACCCAATGCTACTAAACGTGCTGTGGACTGAGACTTTTGGGGCCGTTGCAATGTGCATGTGACCTTATTGGGGCCATTACCCATATCCATAACCCCCGTATGCCACAAGTTAGCCACCAGGACCATTGGTGCCATCATCCAAGTCAGAGGAGTGCGCACAATTAGAGGATTACCACTGCTCTACCAACTTACTGACAAGAACCACAAAGAAGAAGAAGCCGCTGCACCCAGAAGCCATTATTGCCAGTGACTACCTCAACTTGCTATCCTCCAATTGTAGAAGAATGCGATAGAAGCTGCTTATTGCCAGAGTGTGGGAAGACATGTCCCAGCTCATCAACTCTTCTGAGGATTGCATTGGGTAAGGCTGAAGCATGGGTGCATGCCCTTTGGGAGGCTTGCAGGAGGTTTGTGGATTAGTACCCAAACAGCTGAAACGTTCAAGGGGAAAGTCAGAATTTAATACACATCACTTGTGTGTGTAGCACCTGTATGGCCACTTTCAAAGATACGCCTCAGACACAGTTAGCATGGAGGAGGAGAGTGGGAGATGACCTGTGAGGGGAGCACAGCCCTGATCAGCACTAGGGTGCTAGCCTTTACAGACATTCTATGTAACGTATTTAGTGCATGCAGAATACATACTGTAGTGAAACTACTACTGGTGAATCTGCCAATCTGCTTTCCAATTCCAGCCCACAAACCTCAGGGCAAGCTCCTCAGACTAAAGAGCCAGCAAGTAAAACTTTCACCAGCAGGTCCGCAAAGCTCCTGACCCACCGCAGTTCACCAATGCCAGAGCAAGCTCCAGGGAATAAAGACAGATCCGCTGACTTTCCCCTGCATCAGTCCATCAACACGAGGGTAAACTCCATAGACTGAATATCCCAGTAGTGATACCATCACCAACTGACCATCAAGTTCCCTGTACCCTGGTCCAATAACGACAGAGGGCCGGAAGGCCTGGTGACGAAACCGCCATTTGTAAATTTTCTAAGCTCCACCCCCACTTCAGGCCCCAAACAGAGCGAGCTCCACAGACTGAAGGGCATTTCAGCAAACGTGTCTTTAGTGGATCTGCCAAACCCCTCGCCCACTGAAAGGCACACCAAGCTCCTCTACAACACAGATCCACAAACACCAGAGCAACAGTGACCAGTGGATCCACAAAGTTCCCCCATCCCAGTACACCAATGCCAGTGCAAACTGCATGGACTGAAGAAACTGGTGGTGAAACTGCCACCTATGGATGCGGCAACCCACCCCCACCTTGGTACACCAGTGTTAGGCATGCTCACTGGACTGACAGGAGGTAAAAAAAACAGCAGATCTTGAAAACTCCCACTCACCCATCTCCTTTAATGTTAGGGTAACTACTACCAGTGGATCTGTAAATCTCCCCTGACCACAATCCACTAATGCCAGGGAAGCTCCACAGATTGAAGGGTCTGGCGGCTATACCAACCAGCAGATCAACTAAACGCCACCTCCACCCCCTTACACAAACTCCATGGCATGTTCCATGAACTGAAGGGTTATTTGACAAAACCGCCACTGGAGGATGGACCAAGCTACTCCTCTACTCCTGTCCACCAGTGCCAGGACTGAAGGACCCAGCAGTACAACTGCCAGAGGCAAATCTGCAGAACTGCAAACTGCTCCCTCTCTCAGGCTCTCCAAAACCAGGACCAGCATCACCAGTGGATCCTCCAGGCTCCTCCCAGAGGGGTCCACCAGTGGCAGGGCAAGCTGCACATACTGAAGGGCCCAGTGGTGAAACTGCCACCACCAGATCTACCAATCTTCCCAACCTGGTCCACCAGTGCCTGGGCAAGCTGCATGCACTTAGGTGCCCAAGGGCTAAAATGCCCAAGGGTTAAAAAGACTGATCTGTCATGCTTTCTCCCCACACCAGTCCAACAAAACCAGAGGAAACATCATGGACTGAAGGTCAAGGGGGTGAAGCCACCAGTGTGGATCCACCTGATGTAAAGTCCAGAAGGCACAACTCCATTTTGAGCAGGCCGAGAGTCCAATTTCTCTACTTTTGTAAAATCATTAACATGTCTGCCTTTGACGTAGATTTTGTCTGTCCTCAGCTCTCCAAGAACCTGTGAAAGTGTCAGGTCACTCAGACAATGACTTTGATAAGAACACCTGATGCGACATCAGTGTGATGGGTCGCTCCAACCCGACCCACACAATTCTCTTGCTTGTGCTGCCTCTGCCACAACTAACCTGGAGGCTAATGGAGAGACCAACGCTCTCGTTGGTTGGTTGCAGCAACCGCGGGAACTGAAGCGGGTTAAAAATGGGATTTCTCTTTTGCCTGGAGAGGAGGCCGTGAGCTGGAGCCGGAACATCCCGACACTTTTGAAAACGGAGGATCGGACGGATTGAGAGGACGCGGAGCAAGGTGCCACAGAGACCACCGGTAGGCCGAGCGTGACGACGGGGCAGTCTGGAGCGGAGGAGCCCCAGAGAAGAACCGGAGACTGTTGACCCCGGGGAGCCTACGCTTGAGCTGCCACGCCTCAGGAGAAGCGTGGCCACTCCAGGTACGGAGACGCGAGCGGGGAAAGGAGCGGGGAAGCAGGAGGCGGGAGGTGGAGAAGAGTGGGAAAAGGAAAACAGGCACTTTTGGAGGGAGAGAAGCACTGATTTGGAGGGGTAAGATAACAGGGACACGGAGTAACAAGCCTTATTATATACAGGTATATAGAGAAAGAAAAAAAAGACAGAAAAACAAGGCACCAAGAAGACAGAATAGACGCAAGATAGAGAAAAGGGAGGAAGACAGCAGAGAAGTGTACCTACTTAAATTATTGTAGAAACAAGAAGAGAGAGAGAGAGAGACGGAAAACCGCATACAAGAGTAAAGAAGACCTAATCAAGACAAAGAGGGAAGGGCAGGAAAGAAGCCATCCAGGAGAGCAGCAGAAGAGAAAGCGCAAGGGAAAGAAATAAAGGAGTAAAGAGGAAAGAAGAGATAGGGACAAGGAAGGAAAGAAGAAAAGGGGAAAAGATGAGAAAGAACAACCAATCCTAAACCTCTTCCCCACTTACCGTATCTATTCTCTTTTGTTTTTTCCACGCTCCCCGCGAGGTCCTGGAAGAAAGAAGAGAAGAAGGCGAGCTAAGGTGTCAAGCAAAGAGGAGATCACAACAACCAACCTATTCTCAACAACTTTTCTCTCTAATACTTACCGTTTATACTGTTTCAAGAACAATAAAAGATAGTTCTCTGAAACCAAAAATACTGCTGTCCGGAGTCATAAATCAGCCATCCTCGTACAAAGTGGTGTCAGAAGTGGGATTTTGAACTGGTACGCACATAGAAGAAGATGGAGGGAAAACCCACCATGGCGGATGTAATTGCTCAACTCGCGGAGGGACAACGCCATCTCCAGTTGATGTGGGAGCAACAAATGAAGGACGCTAAAGAGGAGAGAGAGGCGTTACAAACAGCCCTTAAAAGTCAGGCCACAATTATGGCCAACAATCAACTGGCCCATGAAACTGCCCTGAGCAAATTAACAGAAACCATCGCACATACCAAAGTACATCCGAATGTACCCAGCAGTGTGCTATAAAAATATCAAGACCAGGAGGATCCCGACTCTTTTTTTCTTAATTTCGAGAGGGTGGCCAGCTCAGCTAACTGGCCCGAGGAGAAATGGGGCCAGTATGTAGCCCCATTATTGACTGGACAGCTCCAAGCCACATATCAAGCCATTAATCCCATGGGTACACTGCCATACAAAGAGATCAAGAAGACCATCCTAGAAAGAATAGGACTAGACAGCGAAAGTTATAGGAACAAATTCAGACACATGAAATGGGGGTTATAAGAAAATCCGCGTGCCCTATATTACCGGGTTCAACACGCTGCGGGACGGTGGTTACGGCCCACAGAAAAGACTCGGGAGGAGATGTGAGATGTTATAGTACTAGAACAATTCCTTGATGCACTGCCTCCATCCACAAGGAACTGGGTTCGGCAACACCCAGGGTTAAGCAACGAAATGGCCATTGACCTCGCCTGTGCCTTTCACAGGAGCCCAGATTTTAGAGCCAATCCTAATCGAAATCTGGGCCCATCTTCTGTACGGCCAAATATAGGGAAAGTAGTGCCATCCTGACCTTCAAGTTCACATGAACAGGAGCGAATACGTAGTCCACATCCTACTTCAGCCTCCTATCCTTCTAATGGGCCTCAGTGTTATAACTGTTCAGAATGGGGTCACCTCGCACGGTTTTGTCCACAAAAAAAAGATATAGAAGAACCAATGGAAATTGGTGTCACCAAAGGCAGGGTTTTTTGGGCTGGAGAGACTAAGCCTACGTATACGCTTCCCATTCGTCTAAATGGACACGAAAAGGTAGCCTTAGTTGACTCTGGCTGTAGTCAGAGCGTTATAAGACAAGACCTAGTAGAATCCAGTCAAACCGTGCCCCAGACCCATGTACTGATAGCATGTGTCCATGGCGATCAGTCCTATTATCCAGTAGCTAGGATTAGGTTCCAGTGGAGGGGTGAGGAGGAAACCCTCAGGGTTGGGGTGTTGCCACATCTCGAGGAAGATATCATCATCGGGACAGACTATGCCGCTTTTCCACGGTTGTAAAATAAAGCCGGGGAAGAGCACATAATGAAGAAGTGGTGGGAAGAAGTACCCTATGATACTGAGATAGCTGAGACTCGACCTCTCAAACCTCACCTAAGCAAACGACAGAAAAGAGCTCAGAGACAACAACATTGGGAGGAGAACCGGGGAAACACCGACCCACCAGGAATCACGAGAAAGGTATATACCGTGGCGGGGGATTTTAGACAAAAACAGAGAGGGGATCCCTCATTAAAGAATGCATGGGAAAAGGCTCTTAGCCGTGAGGAAGAAGGGGTAGGACCCACATTTCTCATTCATAATGACCTTTTATATAGGGCCCCCCAGTCAGGAGATATGGACCGAAGACAATTGTTAGTCCCCAGCGGCTACAGAGAGCAGGTTTTACAGTTAGCCCATGGTGACACAGGGAAAGGGCATCTCGGAAGAGACAAGACCGAAGCAGCGGTCCTACAGCGGTTTTATTGGCCAGGTGTATATGGGGATATACGCAGATACTGCCAAACATGCCAGAAATGCCAACTCTATAATCTGGTAATGCAACCCCCTGCCCCTTTACAACCCCTCCCGGTTATAGAAACCCCATTTTCTCGAGTAGGAATGGACCTTATTGGTCCCCTCACCCCGTCCGCTAGAGGGAGACAATATATACTGGTATTGGTAGACTATGCCACAAGGTATCCTGAGGCAATTCCTCTTCCCACTATGCATACTAAGGTAGTAGCACAAGCCATGATCGAGTTCTTTTCAAGGGTCGGTTTCCCTAAAGAAATACTGACTGATCAGGGTTCCCCTTTCATGTCTCGACTCATGGGGGAGGTCAGTAAAACCTTGGGAATAAAACAAATCCGGACCTCAGTATACCATCCCCAAACTGACGGATTAGTGGAACGATATTATAAGACTATTAAAGCATTACTTAGGAAAAGCGTAGCAGAGGACGGAAGGGATTGGGAAAAGAAATTACCACTCGTACTATATGCCATACGTACTCATACCCAAACCTCCCTTGGACATAGTCCGTTTGAGATGTTATTTGGCAGAACACCTAGAACCCTCCTAGATATGTCAGTGGAACAATGGGAAGAACAAGATGAGGAAACCAAAGATCTCCTGACATATACTAAAGAGTTAAGAGATAATCTACAGTCTGTTTGGGATAGGGCCCATGAGAACCTAAGAGAAGCCCAAGACAAACAAAAGAAGAGTTACGACACTAGAAGTGTGCTTCATACTCTTAATGTTGGGGACAAGGCTTTGATCCTTCTCCCCAGTAGTGAGAATAAGTTGTTAGCCCGATGGCAAGGACCATATGAAGTGTTAGAACGAATCAACCCAACAACCTATCGACTGGCTCTTCCCCATCGACCCCAAAAAGAACAAATCTATCACATAAACTTGTTAAAAAAATGGCAAGAGACCGATAATGTACGTAGGGTTCAACATATCATGACAGATCAGAAAGAAGACATACTGTATCCCTCATTTTCCTCTTCCTATACTTTAGAGGATAATAAACCCCGGATCAATACCTCCCTTGATGAAACATGTCAAACTTCTCTCTCTCAAACAATTAAATCCTATGCAGATGTATTCTCTCGACAACCAGGCCACACTACTTTAACCGAACACAGTATTCGAACTAAGAGTGAGGCAATCGCAAGACAAAGACCCTATAGGATTCCCGAGGCCAAGAAAAATGTAATTGAACAAGAAGTTACAAAAATGTTGCAAACAGGTATTATTGAACCATCCAGTAGTCCCTGGTGTTCTCCTATAGTGTTGGTACCCAAGCCAGAAGGGACCACACGATTCTGTGTAGATTACAGGAAGGTTAATGAGCTCACTTACTTTGACGCTTACCCTATGCCTCGCATTGACGAACTATTGGAGAGAATAGGGCACGCCAAGTTCATGTCTTCTCTAGATCTCACGAAAGGATACTGGCAGATCCCATTAAAAGAGACCGACCGAGAAAAAAACGCCTTTGCGGCACCCTCTGGGTTATATCATTTTACCGTCCACCCTTTTGGGTTGCATGGGGTCTCTGCCACCTTTCAAAGGTTGATGGATATGGTCTTACGTCCCCATCGCTTATATGCGGCTGCATACTTAGACGACATCGTGATATTTAGTGACTCCTGGACTGACCACCTCAGACACTTGTCAACAGTATTACAGACGTTGAGGGAAGCCCACTTAACTGCCAATCCCGAAAAGTGTATGTTAGGTTGTACCTCAATAAGATATTTAGGTTATGTCTTGGGACAAGGGCAGGTCCGCCCTCAAATAGAAAAAGTAGAAACCATACAACAGATCCTGGTACCAACATCAAAAAAAGAAGTGCGTTCATTCCTTGGTCTCGTCGGCTATTACAGGCGGTTTATTCCCGGGTTTTCCACCATAGCTGAGCCCCTTACGAACTTACTAAAGAATGGGTCCCCTAAAACCTTTTCCTCGTTATCTGAGGCTAGTATGCACAGTTTTCTGAGGCTCCGGGAGGCACTGGCAACTGACCCTGTGTTGAGTTGGCCTAACTTCTGTAGCCCGTTTTATTTACAAACCGATGCATCTGATGTAGGCCTAGGAACTGTGTTGTCTCAACCCCAGTCTGATGGTTCTGTTCACCCCGTTTTATATATAAGTAGGAAGCTTCTCCCACGAGAACGGCACTACCCCACTATTGAGAAGTGTTAGCGGACGGTTCTGACCATCAGGACTGCCCTGATTTTTCGATTTTTGACCACCTGGTTTTTGACTGTTTACTGTGAGGACGCCTCCTATGAGGTGACTCCCGCACAATAAACACATGGTAAAATGGACTGCACGTTTTTACCGCTGGTGTCGCCGTGCTAAGGAAAGGCTGCTGTGGCGCAGCAAGGCAGGAGGCCCCGGGCAGGTTACATGTGATCATGTGTGCGCATGGATGTGCACCCATGTGAGGGCTGTGGGAGGAGGATTCCTAGTGTGCGCAGCCCTAGAACTGCGCTTAGGTAGTCCTGGTGCAGGAGGAACTATGCAGAGTGGGTGGTGACCTGGAGTAGGTCTCATGAGAGGGGTGTATACATGTGAGGGAGATTCAGGGTGCTTACTTTCTTTTCACTGTAGGGACACCCAGTTCAATGCCAATGTCAGGGTGCTTAAGGTATTTGCATTGGGGAGATACTCCATTGAATGTCAATGGGAAATGAGGGCCTAGGGTGCAACTCCAGTTCTCTGGGGTCCACCGAGACCAGAGTCACACCAAAGTACACTGTAACTTGTAAGAAAAGAATGATGCAGTAGGTTACAGGAGCATAGTTGTACAACTTATGGGTCATCCAGGGATGTCATATTTTTCTGCCTCAGCTCAGGATTAGGGTCAATTACTGCTCTGTCCAGTTGCTGGAGCAGGGTCTAGCATCAATCAGCCAGCTGTCATTCAGTGCCAGGAGCAGGCTGGAGAAGCCCTGCGAGGAATGTCAGGTAGGAGGGGCTGAGACTTTCAGAGCACATGTGGCAACTAACTCCTGGAGGATGCCATCTTGAGCTATCCCAGAAGACTGTGGAAGAAGGAGGGGACGGGGCAAGGAAGTGATGTGGCACATCTGGATAGGCCAGAGGTGCAGACCTGCTGGACACTTCCGCCCCCACTTAAAAGGTCCTGCACAGGGGAGAGCTCTCTCTCTTGGCTGTGCTTCAATGCTGGACACTGGGACTGCAGACGGGCGTCATGGACAACTGGAAGGAAGAACCTCCTGACTGCCCTTGGGGCAGGGACTCTGCCCCTGAAGGATCCCAGACCAGCGAGGTGAATGCCAGGGCCAGGCAAGCTGGCCGCCTTACCCCCCCAGAGGACTAGTTGGGGGAAGGACTGGGCTAGCGCAAGGAGAGCGTGCAGCCCAGAAGGAAAAGAGGGAACCCAGAGGAAAGATTGGCGCAGGAGTCAGTGGGACTGGCTCCCTGAGGATCTGGGACCCTTCCGGGCCAGGAGGCCTAAGTAGAGTACTCCTGGTGGCAAGGGCTTGTCACCAGGAGCGGAACAACGCAAGAATGAAGAAAATCGTCCCTTGGGGGCCCGAGATATCACAGGACAAAGAATGGCAACCTTTGACCTTTGTGAAAGCAGCTACGAAGCGAGTGGAGCTCCGCAGCTGCTTGAGACTGTGGCCCCAGGGTGGGCCAGGGCCTGGGGGGCTACCCAGGAAGAAGAGGAGAACAGGGGAGTGTCGTCGCACTCCCCCTCTCTGAAGAAGAAGGGACCCCGGACCCCATCCCGGGGCCCCGTGAAGCCTGGTCCCGTGTAGGTGGTTGAATGAGGGGGGGCGCTGTCGCGCACCCCCCTGCCGCTGTGGAAAGGGGACCCCAGACCCCATCCCGGGGCCCCTGGCGGCGAAGTCAAGCCGGGGAGCGCCGTCACACTCCCCGTGAAGAAGGGATGAATGGGGGGGCGCCGTCGCGCACCCCACAGCAGAAGAGAAGTCGGGGAGCACCGTCGCGCTCCCCGTGAAGATGGTCCCATGGGGCCCTGGACCCCATCCCGGGGCCCGAAGAAGAGGCGGGAGTGGGGGTGCGCCGTCGCGCACCCCCAGCCGAAGAAAAGTCGGGGAGCGCCGTCGCGCTCCCCGTGAATATGGCCAGAGGGCCCCCAGACCCTATCCCGGGGCCCACGCAGAAGAGGGCCTGGGGAGCGCCGTCGCGCTCCCCCCTATGGAGAAGAGGGGCCCGGACCCCATCCCGGGGCCCCGAGAAGAGGAGGACTCCGGGGAGCGCCATCGCGCTCCCCGTCGTGGAGAGGAGGGGCCCCGGACCCCATCCCGGGGCCCCGACAACGCCAGGAGGAAGGGGGAGTGCCGCTGCACTCCCCCGCGTGGCCCGAGCGGCCGCCAGCATCCCAGAGTCTGCCCGCTGGAGCGGGCAGACTCTAAGGCAGCAAGCCGGCTCCCGCGGCAGCACCCGGAGGTGCTGGCCGTGCGGGGAGCCGGCGGGGGCGGCCAGGGGTGGGCTCCCTGAGCCGCCCTCCAACGAGGGATCCGTTTTTTTGGTGCAGGGGGTGTCCGGGTGTGACCGTCACCCCCAAAAACAAAGAAAAGGAAGAAAAGAAAAGGAATTACGGCTCTCCCCTCTCCGCGGGAGAGCCGCTCATCAATTATGCAGCCGCCCCAGCATGCTTTGCGCGGCAGGGGCTGCTTTTTGAGCCCCTAAAACGCCTGTGGTGGTCCCATGGAGATGGGGGCCACCACCAACGGAGAACTGTGAGACAGGGGGAGCTGCAGGAGCAGCGCAGCCTCCCCCCAACATCTGTTGGTGTCCCCACCCTAGGTAGGGTGGGACACCTGAGAGATAACCCCTCCAGGGGTGGATGGATCTTTGAAGCACAAGCTTCAGTGAACTTTTGTTCCTGTTTGTCCAAAGGTGCCTACCATAGATGTAGGTAGGTATGGCCCCCATGTATTCTGCTGTTATTTTATGGTTCAGTAAGAGTAATCCAAAAGTAATTTCAAAGTAATCAAAAGTAATCCTGATGGTTATAATGCTAGAATTTGGTCTCTTATGTTCTCTGATTAAACTAATTTGAATAATGATACTGACAGTCACATCTTGGCAGGATGAAAGTATTTATTCACAAATGTAGGTGTCATCATTGTACTGTACTGTTGAATACTGTCAGAATGTTCAAATGTTGAAAGGGGGGCACTGGGATTGTTTTGCCATGTGGGTTGTTTGATTATATTCTCCCTTAAGGAGACCTGAACGATTACATACTCTTGGTCCAGAGTGATTTTATCACTTTGTATATATTTGTAGATTGTTTCATAGTATTGAGTAGTGTGTGTGAATAATAAATGTACTTTTACTTTATCAAAAGAAAAAGCACAGACTGGACATTCATTTATTGAGAGTCATGCTTGCGTGCTTGTGAATGGGGATTACTAGCCCACACCACCTCCCTTGAGTAAGCCTTGGACTGCTCTGCAACGCTACCCTATGAGAGTCAAGCGCTACAATGGGGTGTTTGGTTCCCAGTGGCGGTCGTGTGCGGACTCGTTACTTGTGCAGGCCACACAACTAATGACCCACCTTCCAACAAGAAGGAATATCTGGCCATTAAATGGGCCATTGACTCCCTTCGTTATTACCTCAGTGGCCTCCTTTCACCCTCCTGACTGATCATGCCCCTCTCACCTGGCTCACTCGTCAGAAGGATACCAATCCTAGAATCCTGAGATGGTTTCTTTCTTTGCAACCCTTTTCGTTTCAGGTGCTCCATTCTCCGGGCCGTCTCATGGCGAATGTTGACTTTCTCTCCCAGTGTCCTCCGGCTGAGCGTCGTCTACAGACGCTTTCTAGGGGGAGTGTTTGTGATGGGTCGCTCCAACCCGACCCACACAATTCTCTTGCTTGTGCTGCCACAACTAACCTGGAGGCTAATGGAGAGACCAACGCTCTCGTTGGTTGGTTGCAGCAACCGCGGGAACTGAAGCGGGTTAAAAAAGGGATTTCTCTTTTGCCTGGAGAGGAGGTCGTGAGCTGGAGCCGGAACATCCCGACACTTTTGAAAACAGAGGATCGGACGGATCGAGAGGACGCGGAGCAAGGTGCCACGGAGACCGCCGGTAGGCCGAGCGTGACGACGGGGCAGTCTGGAGCGGAGGAGCCCCAGAGAAGAACCGGAGACTGTTGACCCCGGGGAGCCTACACTTGAGCTGCCACGCTTCAGGAGAAGCGTGGCCACTCCAGGTACGAAGACGCGAGCGGGGAAAGGAGCGGGGAAGCGGGAGGCGGGAGGTGGAGAAGAGTGGGAAAAGGAAAACGGGCACTTTTGGAGGGAGAGAAGCACTGATTTGGAGGGGTAAGATAACAGGGACACGGAGTAACAAGCCTTATTATATACAGGTATATAGAGAAAGAAAAAAAAAGACAGAAAAACAAGGCACCAAGAAGACAGAATAGACGCAAGATAGAGAAAAGGGAGGAAGACAGCAGAGAAGTCTACCTACTTAAATTATTGTAGAAACAAGAAGAGAGAGAGGGACGGAAAACCGCATACAAGAGTAAAGAAGACCTAATCAGGACAAAGAGGGAAGGGCAGGAAAGAAGCCATCCAGGAGAGCAGCAGAAGAGAAAGCGCATGGGAAAGAAATAAAGGAGTAAAGAGGAAAGAAGAGATAGGGACAAGGAAGGAAAGAAGAAAAGGGGAAAAGATGAGAAAGAACAACCGATCCTAAACCTCTTCCCCACTTACCGTATCTATTCTCTTTTGTTTTTTCCACGCTCCCCGCGAGGTCCTGGAAGAAAGAAGAGAAGAAGGCGAGCTAAGGTGTCAAGCAAAGAGGAGATCACAACAACCAACCTATTCTCAACAACTTTTCTCTCTAATACTTACCGTTTATACTGTTTCAAGAACAATAAAAGATAGTTCTCTGAAACCAAAAATACTGCCGTCCGGAGTCATAAATCAGCCATCCTCGTACAATCAGTCTGGAACAAGTGGCTTGTTATCTGTAGTACAAGGTCAGATGAAAACAATAACAAACAATGTAGTCTGAATTGACATTTTTTTACCCTATTTTGTTTTAAGAATGTGTCTAACACTAGCATCTTGATTCACATAGGGTATGTCAGACATTCCTAAGGTTATGTCAGAAATTCCCATCTCAGATAACGTATAGAATAAAAGGGCTGCCACTTGACAACTTGTCAGCAAAAGGTCCTCCACCCCAGAAGAAAATCCTGAGTGCCTGAAATACTGCTGCATCGTGCTTTATGCTGAAAGCTGACATCAAGCCAAGTCCAGGAGGAGGGGAGCTGATCCAACCTGTGTTTTCTTTTCACAGGGAACACTGCCTCCCTGACTTCTGATAACTACAGAGCTTCACTGTAAATAGGTATGCAGTGCATTTATTCTTTAAAAAAAAATCCTAGATGCAAGCAATGCTTGTAGGAGGCTGGCCTGGCTTATAGTGGGTACCTTGTGGTACTTAAACTTTGTGCCAGGTCCAGTTATCCCTTATTAGTAGATTAGTAGTGTTCTAGCAGCTTAGGCTGATAGAGGTAGCTATAGCAGAGCAGTTTAGGCTGAACTAGGAGACATGCAAAGCTCCTACTATACCACTTATATCATATAGCACTATATCCTAAGAAAACACAATACTCAGAGTTAGTAAAAATAAAGGTACTTTATTTTAGTGACAATATGCCAAAAGTATCTCAGAGGATATACTCCCTTAGGAGGTAAGTAAAATACACAGAATATACACTCAAACCAAAATCAGGTAAGTAAAACACTTAGAAAAGTAGTGCAAACACTGTAGAACACAATAGAATGCAATAAGGAAAAATAGGCCTGGGGCAACACAAACCATGTACTCCAAAAGTGGAATGCGAACCATGAATGGACCCCAGGCCTAGTGTAGTGTGTAGAGGGTCGCTGGGAGTGTAAGAAAACACTAAGGCCCGTATTTATACTTTTTTTGCGCCGCATTTGCGTCATTTTTTGACGCAAAAACGGCGCAAACTTGCAAAATGCCATTGAATTTTGTAGGTTTGCGCCGTTTTGCGTCAAAAAGCGGCGCAAATGCGGCGCTAAAAAAAGTATAAATACGGGCCTAAGGGTGTCCAAGATACCCCATCCCAAGACTCTGAAAAGTAGGAGTAAAGTTACCCTATTACCCCAGAAAGGCAGTAAAGTCGAGATAGGGGATTCTGCAAGGACAACAACTGACTGCAAAGCACTGAAGACGGATTCCTGGACCTGAGGACCTGTAAAGGAAGGGGACCAAGTCCAAGAGTCACGCAAGTGTCCAGGGGGGGCAAGAGCCTGGATGAAGGTGCAAAAGGGCTGCCTCTTGGTGGAAGAAGCCAAAGATTCTGCAAGAACGGAAGGTGCTAGGAACTTCCCCTTTGGTCAGAAGATGTCCCTCGGTATGGTGGAGGATGCAGAGTTATTTCCATGCAGAAAGACCGCAAACAAGCCTTGCTAGCTGCAAGAGTCGCTGTTGAAGGTTTTGGGTGCTGCCAGGGCCCAGAAAGGACCAGGAGGTCGCCCCTTGGAGGAGGAGACAGAGGGGGCACTCAGCAACACGGAGAGCCCACACAGAAGCAGGCAGCACCCGCAGGAGCACCTGAACAGGCGTTCAGAAGATCTGAGCACGACGGTCAACTCAGCACAACAAAAGAGGGTCCCACGAAGTTGAAGTCCAACTCAGCGAGTTGGGCAATGCAGGATGGAGTGCTGGGGACCTAGGCTATGCTGTGCATGAAGGAAGTCTTGCAAAAGTGCACAGAAGCCCTAGCAGCTGCAGTTCACACAGTACACAGGATTACTGTCTGGCGTGGGGAGGCAAGGACTTACCTCCACCAAATTTGAACAAAAGGGCCACGGGACTGTCAGGGACACTTGGATCCAGTTCCTGTGTTCCAGGGACCACGCTCGTCAAGATGAGAGGGGACCCAGAAGACCAGTGATGCAGAAGTTTGGCAGGGGGAAGATTCCGTCGACCCACGGGAGATTTCTTCTTGCCTTCCAGTGCAGGGTGAAGGCAGACAGCCCTCAGAGCATGCACCACTAGAAAACAGTAGAGAAAGCCGGCAGGATGAGGCGCTACAATGTTGCTGGTAGTCTTCTTGCTACTTTGTTGCGGTTTCGCCTTCGTCCTGGAGCAGTCAGCGGTTGATCCTTGGCAGAAGTCGAAGAGGGAAGTGCAGAGGAACTCTGGTGAGCTCTTGCATTCGTTATCTGGTGAGATACCCACAGGAGAGACCCTATATAGCCCTCAGAGGAGGACTGGCTACAGAGAAAGGTAAGCACCTATCAGGAGGGGTCTCTGAAGTCTCCTGTTGGCACTTGCCACTCAGAGCTGTCCATTGTGCCCTCACACCTCTGCATCCAAGATGGCAGAGGTCTGGGACACACTGGAGGAGCTCTGGGCACCTCCCCTGGGAGGTGCTGGTTAGGGGAGTGGTCACTCCCCTTTCCTTTGTCCAATTTCGCGCCATATCAGGGCTGGAAGATCCCTGAACCGGTGTAGACTGGCTTATGCATGGAGGGCACCATCTGTGCCCTTCAAAGCATTTCCAGAGGCCAGGAGAGACTACTCCTCTCAGGCCCTTCACACCTATTACCAAAGGGAGAGGGTGTAACACCCTCTCTCAGAGGAAATCCTTTGTTCCGCCTTCCTGGGACTGGGCTGCCCAGGCCCCAGGGGGCAGAAACCTGTCTGAGGGTTGGCAGCAGCTGTAGCTGCAGAGAAAACCCCAGAGAGTTAGTTTGGCAGCACCCGGGCTCTATGCTGGAAACCCGGGGATACATGGAATTGTCCTGGTATTGGAGTGACAATTCCATGATCCTAGACATTTTACATGGCCATGTTCGGAGTTACCATGGTGATGCTACACATAGGTATTGACCTATATGTAGTGCACTTGTGTAATGGTGTCCCTGCACTCACAAAATTCGGGGAAATTGCCCTGAACAATGTGGGGGCACCTTGGCTAGTGCCAGGGTGCCCTCACACTAAGTAACTTTGCATCTAACCTTCACTAAGTGAGGGTTAGACATATAAGTGACTTATAAGTTACTTAAGTGCAGTGTAAAATGGCTGTGAAATAATGTGGACGTTATTTCACTCCACTGCAGTGGCAGACCTGTGTAAGAATTGTATGAGCTCCCTATGGGTGGCAAAAGAAATGCTGCAGCCCATAGGGATCTCCTAGAACCCCAATACCCTGGGTACCTACGTACCATATACTAAGGAATTATAAGGGTGTTCCAGTGTGCCAATCAGAATTGGTAAAATTAGTCACTAGCCTGCACTGACAATTTTAAAAGCAGAGAGAGCATAAACCCTGAGGATCTGGTTAGCAGACCCTCAGTGATACAGTTAGGCACCACACAGGGAACACATACACTTTATGAGCACTGGGGTCCTAGGTAGTAGGATCCCAGTGACACAGGCAAAAACAAACATATACACTGTAAAAATGGGGGTAACATGCCAGGCAAGATGGTACTTTCCTACAATGCTACTCCATACTCTCCTAGTGTAGAGCATAGAAGAAGGTTAGGATGTTAGATGACATATTAACTATGGTAGAAATGTTTATTTTATTCTTGTTCGCAACATGCATTTGTGCTGTTTTAATAATATTCTGTCTGCTTATTTTAGATGTGCTAAGGAAGAGAAGGGGACTGTTGAAATATATACTTTTTAGTTAGTGTATTTTTCTTAGTGTATTTTGTGTGTGTGATATTGTAGGAACCTAGTTTTCTCAAATTACCACTGGGTTCCTGGATTTCTGTTAGGGACTTAGTAACCCAAAAGCATTAGATGCCACTTCAACTGTGTAATGGATGAGGTACAGTGGGGCTACAATAACCTGTCTTTCACATTCAGTAATTGGTTCACCCATGTCACTAGTGAGTATGAAAACAAACCCTGTAGATCTAAGCCTACGTCTTAGTTTACGCAGCACATCAAGCTCCGCATACCCCAGTCCACCAAAGTCAGGGCATGCTCCACAGATGGAAAAACCTAGCACTAAATCTGCCCCTAGTTGATCCTTCAAATTTCCACCCACCTTGGTCCACCAACACCAGTATTGCCTCCATGCATTGAATGACCCCGTGGTGAAACTGGCAGATCTGCCAAGTTCCCTCACCCAATCCGCAAATGTCAGGGCAATATTCATAGATTAAATGTTCTGGTGATGAAACAGCCACCTGCAGATTCAGGAAGCTCCTTCCTCAGATCTGTTCACCAACACCAGGGAAGGATCCACTGACTGAAGGGCGTGTCAGCAAAACCACTCCTGGGGGACCTGCCAAATTCCCTCCACACCAGGGTTAGCTCTACTGACTGAATGGTCGGGTGACAAACTTCACCAACTACCACAGTCAACCAACGACCAGGTAAGCTCCATGAACTGAAGGGGACACCGGTGAAACAAAACCAGCACAATCACCAAACTTCCACCAATGCCAGGGTAACCACCACATAAGGATGCACCATGTTGTCCCTCCACCCTTAGATCAGCAACACCAGGGCCTAGTCTACAGACTAAAAGACCATGCGGTGAAACCACCACTGGTAGATCCACCAAGCCCCGCCTCAACTCTGGTCCACTAATGCCAGAGCAAACTGCATGCACTGAAGGTCCAGGGGTAGAAAATGCCAAGGACCTGTCTGTCATGCTCTCCACACTGGTTGACCAACACCAGAACAAGCTCCACGGACTGAAGGTCAAGGAGAAGAAACCATCATTATTGGATTTGCCAAGTTCCCCCACCACCCGGGTCCACCAACAGGGAAAACTCCAGGAACTGAAGGGTCTGGTGTCAGAACTACCACCAGCTAATCTGCAAAGTTTCCCACCGTACACTGGTCCACCAATGACAGAGCTTGCTCCACAGACTGAGGGACCTGACTATGAAACTGCTACCGACATATCAACCTGGCCTTCACCAACACTAGGGAAAACTCCATGAACTAAAGGTCCTGCTGGTGAATGGGTGGGTGGATCCTATCTACCAAGCTCCATACCCCCCCATGTCCACCAATGCCAGGGCAAGCTCTTCAGACTAAGGGGACAGATTGCAAAACCACCACAGGTGGATCTGCCAAGCTCCCTCCACGCTGGTCCATTAATTCCACAGCGAACTCTACAGAGTGAAAGGCCAGGTGCAAAACTGCCACCAGCAGATCTGCCAAATTCCTCCCAACCTGGTCCATGAATGCCATTGCAAGCTCCCTGGACTGATCTGCCATTCGGTGTAATTGACACTGGTGTCTCTGCCATGCTTCTGACCCACTCCAGTTCCCCAACTTCAGGGCATGCTTTACCACGTCCATTAAGTTGTCAGTAAAATATCAATGTTTTATGACCATATTGCAATTACCAAATATTGATAGATTACATACCAATTTGGTATGTCAAAGGGGTGCCTACAATACACCCCTTCCAGATACTGAATAAGCATGTGTAGAACACCCAGCAGCCCATTTTGGAAACGCCCTTTACTACGCAGCCGTAACCATGAAGCCTGTAATGATGCAAGCGTTACCACGCTTGCCTGAACCACGCATTTGCCTGAACCACGCAAATATGTGGTTCAGGCAGCATGCATAAGCGTGGTTCAGACACACAGTGGGAAAAGCCGGGAGAGGAATGCCGTGTGCGGGTAAGTGTGGCAGGGGCACGGGGTGGGGTATTTAAGACAGGGTGGGGTAGATTTGAGGGTTTACGGAGGTGTTGGGGGGGTCAGGGTAGTTTGTAGGACAGGGTGGGTTAAGTTTTAGGGTTCATGGCAGCAGCGTGCAGTCAGGATAGTTTTTTGGACAGGGCGGGGTAAGTTTTAGGGTTCAGGGTGGGGGCTGTGGGATTGGGGTATTTTTTAGGACGTGACGGGGTAGGTTTTAGGGTTCAAGGTGAGGGGTCGGTGTAGTTTTTAGGACATGGTGGGGTAGATTTTAGGGTTGAGGAAGGGGTGAGGGGGCGGGGTAGTTTTTTAAGACAGGGTGGGGTAGGTTTTGGGTTCAGGGTGGGGGTAAAGGTACTTTTTAGGACAGGGCAGAGTAAGTTTTAGGATTCAGGGCGAGGGCGGGGAGGTCGGGCAGATTTTTAGGACAGGGCAAGGGCTGGGGGTTGGGGTAGTTTTTAGGACAGGGTGGGGTAGGTTTTAGGGTTAATGGCAGGGTCGGGGGGTCAGGGTAGTTTTTAGGACAGGAGGGGTTAGGTTTTAGGGTTCAGGGTGGGGGCAGGGTAGTTATTAGGGCAGGGTGGGGTAGGTTTTAGGGTTCAGGGTGGGGTGGGGGTCTTAGTTTGTAGGACAGGGCAGCAGTAGGTTTTTGGGTTCAAGGCGGGGTCGGGTAGTTTTTAGGATAGGGCAGGGTAGGATTTAGGGTTCATTGCTGGATTGGGGAGTTGGGTTAGTCTTTGGGACAGGGCGGGTTAGGGGTTAAGGTTCAGGGCAGAGGCGGAGGGATCGGATAGTTTTTAGGACAGGATGGGGTAGGTTTTAGGGTTCAGGGTGGGAGTGGGGGTTGGGATCGTTTTTAGGACAGGGTGGGTAGGTTTTAGGGTCTAGGGTGGGACGTAGGGTAGTTTTTAGGGCAGAGCGGGGTAGGTTTTAGGGTTCAGGGCAGAGGCGGAGGGGTCGGGATAGTTTTTAGGACAGGGCGGGTAGGTTTTAGATTTCAGGGGTGGGGGGTCAAGGTAGTTTTTAGGACAGGGCGGGGTAGGTTTCAGGGATCAGGGTGGGGGGTCGGGTAGTTTTTAGGACAGGGCATTGTTACTTTTAGGGCTCAGGGCTGGGGGGTGTAGAACATGGGGTGAAAGGGGCTGTTTTAAGTGCTGGGGCAGGGTGGATTGCAGAGTATGGTATCAGGTGTAAGAGGGCAGAGCGGGAGACAATTTACCACACATGTTCCTTTACCAAACATGCGTTTACAATGAAATTAGTTGTAAAAAGGCATGCATGGGAAAGACTCAGTGGTTGTGACCACGTTCTTAAGGCATTCCTGGTTCAGGCATGCGTGAATCCATCATACAACTGCACATTTTGGGCTCCAGGAACCCCATCCCCTGGCCGGGTACAATTTAAGGGAAGGAGGTTCACGGTCCCTCTCCCCGAGCCTTGTTAGGCCCCAGGGACCCCATTCTCCCGTGCCAAAATCATAAAAAAGGAGGAAGGAGGCCGCAACCTCCCCCCCAAACCTTGAAAGGCCCTAGGGATCTAATTCGCTTAAAAAAGGTAGAGGAGCTCAGTGGCCCCCTCCCAAACCTGTGAATGCCCTGGGCACCCCATCCTCGGGCCGGTTGCTTAAAAGAAAGGGAAAGAGAGACTGCACAGCCCCACTCCCGGAGCCATTGTGTACCCCAGGAAACTCATCCCCAGGGCCAAAATAAAGTTTAAAATGAAGGGGGAGGGGTGGAGGGCCCTCCTGCGGGGCCTCCCGGGGGGGGTGCCTCCATAAGCCCTTATAAGTATATTGTTTTTTTCAACCAGGACCCAAATGAATGTTGAGTTCTTCTTCATTGTTTAGCCCATGAGGTATCTTGGAGTCCAGCAGTATAATGCATGAGCTTTCCAGCCTTTGAAGACTAAGGCCCAGATTTCTACTTTTTGACACAAAACTGTGCAAACGCGGTTTTATGTCAAAAAGTATAGCGCCGGCTTGTGCCAGCCGGGCGCCATATTTAAGGAATGGCACAAGCCGGCGCTAAGGTGGGCTAACGTCAAGGAAAATGACGTTAGCCAGGTGGGGGTGGCGGTATGGGAGAAGGATGTTTTGCACCGAAAAATGACGTTAGGCTGGCTAGCATCATTTCTTGACAGAAAACCTACCATACCACATGATTCCTGTCTTAGAAAAGACAGGAGTCATACCCGCCACCCTAATGGCCAGCACAGGGGACAAGGGTCCCCTTGGCATGGCCATTGCACCCAGTGCCATGTAGGGGGACCCATTTCAGGGCCCCAATGGCACTTTAAAAAATAATGCAAAATACTTACCTCTACTTACCTATACTTACCTTAGATGGGGTCCCCCATCCTCCGGTGTCCCTCTGGGTGGGCTCTTTCCATGGAGTCTCACCATGGAAATGGGTCCACAGGTCCCCTAACGCCTGCCCTGAGCCAGGCGTTGAATAATGGTGCTAAGTAGGCTTAGTGCCATTATTTAGGTCCGCCTCCCCCCCCCCTGCACTATTTTTTCACGGGAGGATAAATAAGGCGCTAGGGCCTTAGGGTAATTTTTGGGACGGGAACACCTTCCTTGCATCTCATTGACGCAAGGTAGGCTCACGCATCCCAAAAAGTATTTTAACGTTAGACTAGTCTAGCGTCAAAATATAAATATGGAGTTAAGTTTGCGCTGAATTAGTGTAAAACAAATGATGCTAATTCAGCGCAAAGCAACTATAAATCTGAGCCTAAGTACCACCCCTTTCAGATTTTGAGATATGGTCAATCCCAAAAATCTTAACAAATTATGATTGCTCCTATGAGTAGCCCTGAAATGTCTTGCTACCGGAAACTGTAGATCTACATTCTATATGGTACACGTATGTTCTAACACCCTATTCGTTATTGGGTGACCAGTGCTGCCAATGAAGAATTAATTGCATGGGCATGGATATATACACTGTATGATCAGTGTTGCATGTAATGTATTTGTTAATCTTTCCTGGGCCTTCTTGAGGACCATGATACTCAAACATTATTACTACATTTGCAGGCCTTTGACTCCCGACAAGAATAGAGACAATGTTTGACCCTATCATTTCTGTCTGACAATGACGTTCCATAGTTTTTACTCATTTTGTCCCTCAGGCACACACCCTTTCTAAATGTTACTCATGGATAATCAGAAATGCTTTCTCCAGTCACTGGATCAGATCCCAGGCTAGGCCAATGCTTGCATAAAATGCTCCTAACTCACCTTGATTGGTTTCTGTAAGTAGTAACTACCTGCATCTTTGTTATGCTCGTCCGGGCATCGTATATAAGAGCCTCCCTTTTCACCTTGCTCACCTGTGCTGCTGCATCTCTTTAGGATAGCCTTGTTGTGCCCTTCCGCGCTGCAATTTCTCTGGGATGTGAACAGTTCCCCATAGGAGATACTGTGTATCAAATTATTTGGGTGACTGCTATGTGGGTGCAGTAGACTGTTGCCAGCAGTCCACTTCCTGAATAATTTGGTGACAAGTGTGTCCCATTCAAAGGCGTGCTAATGTCAAGGAATTCTGCCTGATGTGTGAAATGCAAGTTCAAGTTGTCATCAATATGCCTGTCAATAACCTCGTGTGACCCACTCTCTGGCCCATTCCAGATGGCAAACACATCATCAATAAATCTAATCCAGAGTATGACATGCCCGTACCCTGGTATTGAGCTGAGGACCTGCTCCTCCCACTAGCCCAGGTACAGATTTGCATAGTTGGGATGAAGCTGGGGGCCATCACAATCTCTTTGAGTTGTTTGTACGTGATAGAACTCTGATAAAGTGAGCAAAATCCTTTAAGATGAAGAAGGTTTCTTTATTAGAAGACCACCTCATCCATAGGTCGGAACACAGAACATGTCACAGCTGGGCTACAATACAAATAAAATGGCTAAACACCACAAGAACCAAATAGGAACACATTGTTAGAGAAGCAAAACATCAACATGTCTAGCAACATTTCACTATTCAACAGGTATGATAATGATCTTACCCTGAAGTGTTGACAAGCGTTAACACCATTAACATGTATGATGCTAGCATATAAGCTGCTTACATCTAATGTCATAAACAGGTATTGCTTCTCCCAAATTCTGCCCTCTATGCAAGAGAAAATATCTTGTATGTCCTGTATATAAGAGGCAGGACTGAAACGTAGGGCCTAAAAAAGAAACCAATATACTTTGAGGTGTTCCCAAGCAGGCTCCCGATCGTGGATACAATCTGTCACCCAGGGAAAGTGGTAGCACTCTTGTGCACCTTGGCCAAGAGTTAAAGTATAGATATCCTGGGATGCTCACAATTCAAACAGAGGAACTCCTTCCAGTCAATCAATCCTCTCTCTCCAATCTGCTAACATTTCCTTGTATTCTAGGTTGATTCTATTAACAGATGCTTTATCACTGCGGTATAGCATGAGCAATCTGTAACATGATATAATCCCTCTCTGTTGTACATTTCTTTGGGCAACATCACTATGTTGACCCCTTTATCCGTAAGACATATCACAATACATTTAGCATTCTGAAGCGTGTGAATAACTCTGTTGACTCCAACTAAAGTTAAACTTGTAGGGGCCCCCGACTTTCCTGAACTTTTTCAGTTCTGAAATCATATCCCTAAATACATCAGTAGTGTCGCATGGCATATTGAGCGTCTAGCTTGATGGAGGTTTGAAGCCGCTAGGATAATTCAAATTTACCTTTATGCCTAAATTAGCTACATTTAAGAAGGGATTACTATGGAAATCAGTTTTGATGTCCAGCTCAGCGAGGGCATGTAGAAGGTCCATATCACCAATATTCAAATTAATAATTTTGATT
The DNA here is from genome assembly GCF_031143425.1 of Pleurodeles waltl. Lineage (NCBI taxonomy): Eukaryota > Metazoa > Chordata > Amphibia > Caudata > Salamandridae > Pleurodeles > Pleurodeles waltl. The sequence goes on from NC_090441.1 coordinate 207,581,973, forward strand.
CTGCACAGTTTCACTTTTCTGGGTTTCAAAGTATACATTTGTTCAATTTGAGCTTATGAATAAATGTATACAAGTCAATATGACTTTTGGTCTAGTCATACATATTACGAGGACAACATTTTCAAACATGCTCATCTAAGGTTATAGCTATAACTGATAAATTCGTCACCATATTGGTCATGCGTTCCATCACTTGGCTCGTCACAGGTTCCTTGTCACAGTTCCCACTGTGATCTCGTTGTCCGTTTATTTCTTCTCATTTTCCTCCTCCTCGCCACGTCTTTTGGCTCCTCTTCTTTTTGTTAACTGTTAAGCCCTGGCCCTGCTAAGCAGGCAAAATGTATCTCAAACTAGACTTAGAAGTGTCCTTCAAGCCAAGCTTGGCACTACGTCCCACTGACGCGCCACCGTCATCGCATGTGTTGGTACTCTCAGAAACCGTATCCTTGATTGCTAATCTATCATCCCGCCAAAGAGTATCATACCTTGTTCTAAAAATTACAATTCTGCCCATTTAATAATCTCTGTAGTCCCTGGCGAACCTCTGCTGTTTTTTTGATTTTATATCGTGTTCAGTTTTCTCAAGGGTCTTACTCAGTTCTCCATGAATATGGTAAAGTTCTCCATTGAATCCGTTTTCATAATATCTTCCTTTATGGACTGAATTTCTGCAAGATTTTTCTCCCTTTCTTGCTTGGAATATTTTCCCAAAATTCTCAACATTTCTATTGAGTAATTGTCAGAATTTGCTGCTCATTTCCCAAAAAGTTCTGGATCCGGGTGTTCAAATGAGGGCACTGGAATAATTCTCAGTGCTCGTGGGATTTAACGCACATCCAAATATTTCTTCCCAGCGCTTATTAACCTGCGAAATGGACAACCGTCTCACTCTCTCATCTTTCTGTTTGAGAGTGAAAGCAGTCCCTGGGTACCCAAAGTTCACACTCTGTGCCTCTGTATTTGAATATCAGAAATGCACATCCACTCCAATGTGCCTCCTTGCATCTCTATCACTCGCCATGATGATCAATTACAAACATACCAACTTGGTGCTGCTGGCACAGTTCAGGGAAGAATAACCGCAAACCGTGCATCGACCACTCTGCACTCTGACTGCGATGACCTGCAGATTCCCCTCAATGTCTGAAACTCACCACAGAGCCAGCTATCGCTCCCTTCCCCCAATGCAGGAGACAGATGCTTACCCTCGAGGACTGTGTGGCCCTAATTTCCTTATTTAATTTTTTGTTTTGATATTTCAAGTTCCTATTTCACTATTCCGGTTACATTCTTTTTTTCCCCAAAAATAAAAAAAACTGAAAACTATTACACAATTGTTCGTTTAGAAAAAACGTTTGTGGTTTAAAAATAGAAAAAAAAAGTATATTGTCTATTTTGCATGTCAGTGAGCCCACATTAGAGCCATTGCAAATAAAGTTATTGCGGAAAGATGGATGAGAGAAGCCATGTTTTAGAGAGTGGCAGACTGCATGAAACTAATGAGTGAGTGAGGGATTATACTGCATGGGTTGCCTGCAGTGCTTGGTATCCAGCCCACCACTGGTTGAGTATCTTTTATGTTTATTACCTCGGACCATGCATAGTGATGCCAGGCCAGGCCCTCCATTCAACACTGCATGGGTGCACATCCTACACTGTGCATACCCTTTGACCGTGGACAGCAGCAGTGGGCCTCATGACCTGGACTTTGGTGAGGCATTGTACCCTACCCTCCACCTGCAGCCAGCCCTTACCTCATCTGGCCTTCATCTTCGCAGTGCAGAGGATGGGATGCGTGTGGCGTCTGCCCAGACCCTGACTCCCACCCTCTGCAAGTATACAGACCTGCTATGCACCACCATTGCTGTGTGCAGCAGGTACGGGGTGCAGGACCTGGCCTCCAGTCTGGCCCTGCTCTCGACCCTCTATGGGCTTTAGACCCCTGTTGCACATGGTCAAAAGAAGTATGCCACGGAGTATGGGGTGCAGGTCCTGGCCTTGGGCACCCCGCCTTCCATTGGTGTCCAGCCCATACAGTCCTTTCTTCATGGGTTACGAGCCCCGCTGCACACAACCTTTGGCCATGCACCACCGAGGAAGGAGTACAAGGCCTGGCCTCTTGCTGTTTTTTGGGTTTTTTCTGGAACACACATCCATAATCTATTTGTTACCATTCACTGTGCCATTTGTTTGTTGTCTAACTTTGTGTTCTACTTCATAGACAGCAGCCATACGCAATGCAGTATGTGTAGCTTAGAGAAGTCACTTTGTGCTATTCAAATCATTGCGTCTTGGTGTGAAGGCTTCTGCTAGACCAGTTAGCCTTAGAATGGTCTTTCCCAAAACTTTTTCTCTTTTTTGGCTAAAAACCGCTCTGAGCACTGAGAAGAGACCAAGACCAACCTGCTCATCTATCTGCCCAAGGTACATGGCTTTGTCGACCTGATCTTGTGGCAGCTCCCTCTATGTTCTTCTCCACAGCAGGAAAGCCTGCTCAGTGGTCCTTTGCCAAAGGGATATCCGGCCTCACGGAACTCTCGCCGGCTACAGTCTCCAGCTTCATCCCGTTAGAGATTTTTGACTCCCAACAAAGAGATTAAGTCCAAATGAAAAAATCTTCAGCCCAACTTCCTGCAGCGGCTCACCGACGATGGCCATTATTCTTCGCTCAGTGCTTGCAGGCTTGCCCTGCTGAACTTCTACCTTCTTGAATCATTTTTTTCAGATTTCTTCCAAGTCTGAAGGGAAACACCAACTAGGCCAAATCCTCTTTTTGTATCCAACTTGCACTCCATTGCAGTAGGCTGTATTTTTTTTTACTTTGACCCAGTCTCACATGACTAGATGTCCTCAGTTGGCTCTTTGATCTTTAAGACACTAGGGTGGTGATTACAACCCTGGCGGACGGTGTTAAAGCCGCGGTAAGACCGCCAACAGGCCGGCGGTAAAAATGTTTCAATTACGACAGTGGCGGAAACCGGCAACAAAGACAGCCACTTTAACATTCAGACCGCCACGGCGGTACAAACAAACAACGCGGCGGTCACCGCCAACAGACAGGCGGCAGACAATGTACCGCCCACACTATTATGACAGGCCAATCCGCCACCTTTTCCGGGGCGGATTCACCGTGGATAAAAACACGGCGGAAACAGGCATTTCGGAGGGAAAACGCTCACCTCTACATACCCCACGAGGAACGAGGACACCATGGAACCGGAGCTCCAAATTCTACCTGCAATAGTCTTCCTGCTCCTCTACCAGGAGCACGAACGCTGGCGGCGAAGACCACGGTGAGTACTGCACCTACGACACATGGGAGGGGGGAGGCAAAAAACAGGGACACACACACGCAACACCCCCACCCCCACCCTCACCCACTACAACACACACACTAATGCATATCAATACATCACTGTTACACCCCCCAACCCCCCCCCCCCCCGGAAGAATGCAAAGACAAAAGGAAATAATTGTAACCATTGTAATATATTAAAATCCAGTACTCAAAAATATATATACACTATAAACAAATATATACACCAATTATACAAGTCCAGGTATTGTACCATTTATAGTCCGTGGACCACTGGGCCCAAAATGCATGGGCGAGGCCCCCACAAGATACCTGATAAAAACAGAGAGAACACTGCAGGGGCATCAGTTAGAAATGAAACGGGCACCTCAGGGGGAAGGGAAGGGGGGGCACCTCAGCCGGATGAGTGCACGGCGCCAGATCCACGAGGGGGCTCCATGCCCACTGTTCAATCAAGGGGGAGTCCAAAGCCATAGTCTCTCAAGTCTATACAGTGGGTGGTTTGCCCACTGTTCAATCCTGGGGAGTGCAAAGCCACAGTCTCTCAAGTCTATACAGTGGGTGGTTTGCCCACTGTTCAATCCTGGGGAGTGCAAAGCCACAGTCTCTCAAGTCCATACAGTAGGTGGTTTGCCCACTGTTCAATCCTGGGAAGTGCAAAGCCACAGTCTCTCAAGTCTATACAGTGGGTGGCTTGCCCACTGCTGCATCCTGAGAAGTGCATCAATCACCCCGTGACGGAGCCAGTTGTGTCAGTGCCCCTGCCGCTCATGGGCTAGCGGTGCTTGAGTTGGCGGTGCCCTGTTCAGTGGTGCTCGAGTTGGCGGTGCCCTGTTCAGCGGTGCTTGAGTTGGCGATCCTCATAGCCCAGCGGGGCTTGTGCTGGCGGTTCTCATGGCCCAGCGGGGCATTTGCTGGCGGTCCTCATGGCCCAGCGGGGCATGTGCTGGCGGTCCTCATGGCCCAGCGGGGCATGTGCTGGCGGTCCTCATGGCCCAGCGGGACATGTGCTGGCGGTCCTCATGGCCCAGCGGGGCTTGTGCTGCCGGTCCTCATGGCCCAGCGGGGCTTGTGCTGCCGGTCCTCATGGCCCAGCAGGGCTGGGGCTGGCGGGGCCCTCCTGGGCAGCTGGGCTGGGGCTGGCGGGGCCCTCCTGGGCAGCTGGGCTGGGGCTGGTGGGGCCCTCCTGGGCAGCTGGGCTGGGGCTGGTGGGGCCCTCCTGGGCAGCTGGGCTGGGGCTGGCGGGGCCCTCCTGGGCAGCTGGGATGGGGCTGGCGGTGGCCTCCTGGGCAGCTGGGATGGGGCTGGCGGTGGCCTCCTGGGATGCTGGGATGGGGCTGGCGGGGCCCTCCTGGGCAGCTGGGATGGGGATGGCGGGGCCCTCCTGGGCAGCTGGGATGGGGATGGCGGGGCCCTCCTGGGCAGTGGGGATGATGGCTGTCTTCTCCACGTGCTGCTCTTCCCAGACTTGCCGGGCTTCTTGTGGCCCTTCCCCACCTTGGGAGGTGTCACAGCTTAGTCCACACTCCCACCGGGACCCCTGGGAGCAGCTTTGGTGGCTGGAGTCTTCCCCCTCTCCCGCCGGGCACTGGCCAACTTCTGATGCTTCACAGTGTGCTGGTGAGGGACGTAGTGGCTGAAGAGTTAGTGCATGCAGGTGTGCGTGTAGACGAGACTAGGAGGGAGGAGGGAGACGACGAGGAGGGGGACACAGTGGAGGCAGTGGATGTTGGTGTGCCTGCATGTGTGTGATGCTTGCGTGAGTGCCTGTGGGATGTGTGCTGCTTATTTTTGCCTGAGCTTCCCTTGTGTGGTGAGGTGTGTGCAGGCTGGTCTGATGGTGTGCTTGGGATAGGCAGAGGTACAGGGGATTGGGTCTGGGTGTAGGAAGTTGGAGGGGGAGGCTGGATACAGGGACAATGGCTGCCATCAGTGCTGAGGCCAGAGTTTGAAAGGCTCGGTGAAGGGCCGCCTGACCAGAATGAATGCCCTCCAGGAATGCATTAGTTTGTTGCAACTGCCTTTCTACACCCTGGATGGCATTCAAAATGGTAGACTGCCCAACAGTGAGTGACCTGAGGTCAATGGCCTCTTCACTGAGGGCAGCAGGGGTGACTGGGGCAGAGCCTGAGGTGCCTGGGGTGAAGGTGATGCCCACCCTCCTGGGTGAGCTGGCACGGGGCGAAGGCTGAGGGGCTGCTGGGAGGGCGGTGCTGGTAGGGGGGGTGGCGGCTGTACCTGTAGATGCGGGGGGTACAGATGTTGCCGCCACCACAAGGGAGCTCCCATCAGAGGGCGAGTCCGTGTCGCTGGTCTCAGCTCCTGTCCCCGCCGTGGAGCTCCCCTCGCCCTCCGTCCCACTGGTGAATTCAGAGTCCGTAGTGTGGCCCTCCATGGCCATGTGGGATGCAGCTCCCTTGTGCTCCGGTGCCACTGCTCCTCCGCCTGATGATGCTAATGCACACATGAACAGGGAGACCACAACAAGGGGGGGGGGAACAGAATAAAGACATGTTGAGTGCATGGATTACCGATACCGTTGGCGGACAAGACAGACACAGAAGCCCTCTGCATTACGCCGCACACTTGGGCTCTACAGTGCAATTCCTGGGAAATGGCCTAGAAGGCTTTGGACGACCTCTGCATACATAGATGACACAGGGGCATGACTAGGTGTACTTGGCACTCTACAGAGGTGGGGGGGGGCACAGGGTCATGCCTTACGGAGGGGCCTAGCCTACAGAACTCGCCCTGGCCTAGGGAAACCCACAGCCCTCCTCCCCCACCCAGACAACTCCACTGCGCGCAAAGTCAGCAGAATGAGAGTGTACTCACCCCCTTGTGTCTGCTGTGATGCCCTCAAGCACCCATCCAACTCCGGGTAGGCCACCACCAGGATTCTGAACATCAGGGGGGTCATGGTTCGACGGGCACCCCTCCCACATTGGGAGGCCATCCCCAGCTGAGCCTCCGCCGTCTTCTTGCTCCAGCGACGAATGTCCTCCCATCTTTTCTGGCAGTGGGTGCTCCGTCTGTGGTAGACCCCCAGGGTCCGGACGTCCTTGGCGATGGCACGCCAAATATCTCTCTTCTGGTGGGCGCTGACCTACATGAAATGTACAGGGGATGAAGAGAAGTCATTACCAACTGCACCGTCAAAGTGAGTGGCCCCCATCCCTACCCTTGCCATGTGGCACATGCACTCACCGTCTTTCATGCACGCAGCACTCTGCCCCCTTCCTTCTTACATCCAGCCCTCTCCACACAGGCATAGCCCATACAACATGCTCCCTGTGTACTTACCTGTCTGTCTGGAGGACCTTAGAGTAGCGTGTACTGGGGGAGGACCCCATCAACTAGCTTCTCCAACTCCTCCGATGTGAAGGCAGGGGCCCTTTCCCCAGACGCACCAGCCATTGTCTCTTCCAGACTGAGGTCACAGCAGCACTTGCAGTGTAGGTCGTCTCCTGTCGAAGATCAGGTATCGAGTGATTGAAGTGATAGAAAATGGCGGTCACATCTGCGGCGGTGCGTACCATCACCCCCGGCGTACATTGTCATTGGCTCCTGGGACCCATAGGGTCCAATGTTAACCAATGTAGCATTGCGCCGTGGTCTCTGACCGCCTACCGCAACGGTGTACAACGCCAGCGCAGTTACCTCACATCCCATTGTCCCACCTTAGGAGGTCAGGCAGCCGCCATTTCAGGGGCCCACATGGCCTCATGGAGTGAACAGGTGTACAGAAACCGGAAGAGTTATCACTCCATGAATGTACAGATGGTATGTTTGGCAGACCAGTACATCTCCCATGTGAATGCCAAGTTCACTGGCTTAGTGCATGACACATACATCCTGCGGAATAGCAGCATCCCTTATGTGATGGGGCAACTCCAGAGGCACTGTGTGTGGCTATTAGGTGACTCTGGTTACCCCAACCTGCCATGGCTCCTGACCCCAGTGAGGAATCCCAGGACAAGGGCAGAGGAACGCTACAATGAGGCCCATGGGCGAACTAGGAGGGTGATCGAGTGGACCTTCGGCCTCCTGAAGGCCAGGTTCTGCTGCCTCCATATGACAGGTGGATCCCTATTCTACTCACCAAAGAAGGTGTGCCAGATCATCGTGGCCTGCTGTCTGCTTCACAACCTGGCTTTGCTACAACAGGTGCCTTTTCTGCAGGAGGATGGTCCAGATGGCGGTGTTGTTGCAGCTGTGGAGCCTGTGGAGAGTGAAGATGAGGAAGCAGAAGAAGAGGACATCCACAACAGGAAAACGGTGATCCTGCAATATTTCCAGTGAGACACAGGTAAGAATACACACCGACCTACTACATGTACTTAAACACTACTAACTCTCTACTGTCTGTCCTTTTAATCCCAGTGTATGGTCACTGAGTTGTCACTTTCCCTTACGATTTCACAGATGTGTGTCCCACAGTGTGACATCTGCTTTGTTTCCCCATGGACTAGAGCTGTGTGACATAGGTATGTTGACATTACAATTGTAAAAGCATTTTGCCACTGTAATTACTAATACAGTATTTCAAAATCCCAGACAGACTCCTGATTGTTTTGTGCTTTAAGGGTGTTTATTAAAGCGCAAACTATTGGAGGGGGTTGTAAATTGGTGAGGGGTGATGGTGGAGGAATGTCCATGGGAGAGTCCAGTCTATTAGTCTCACAGGTGCATTGCCCATATGGGCATTGGAAGTGAAGCTGGGGCAGTTTGAGGATGGACAGGGTGACAAAGTGGGACAGCAGGATGACATTCAGGGTGGTCTCATTTCTTGGTGGGGGTCCTGTCATTTTTCTCTGTCTTGTTCCTGGATCTCAGGGACCGTTTGCGGGTGGTTCTACCTCTGCAGGGGGTGGGGTGCTGGTGTGGTGGTCCTGTGGCGGAGCCTCCTGTCCACTAGCGCCGGCGGAGGTGGTGGGCAGTTCATCGTCCATGCTAGTATCAGGGGCCCTTTGTAGTGCCACAGTGTCCCTCAAGGTGGTGACTACTTCATTCAGCACCCCTACGATGGTGCCCAGGGTGGAATTGATGGCTCTGAGTTCCTCCCTGAAGCCCAAATACTGTTCCTCCTGCATGCGCTGGGTCTCCTGGAACTTGGCAAGTACCGTTGCCATCGTCTCCTGGGAGTGGTGGTATGCTCCTATGATGGAGGAGAGGGCCTCGTGGAGAGTGGGTTCCCTTGGCCTGTCCGCCCCCTGTCACACGGCAGCCCTCCCAGTTCCCCTGTGTTCCTGTGCCTCCGTCCCCTGGACCATGTGCCCACTGCCACTGCCCCCAGGTCCCTGTTGTTGTTGGGGTGGAGGGTTATCCTGGGTTCCCTGTAGTGGTGGACACACAGCTGATTGACGTGTCCTGGGGACGGAGGTATGGGCCCGCTGGGTGGGTGCTGTGCTGTGCTGGTGTTTCCAGAGGGGGGAAGGTCTGTGGTGGCCTGTGACTGGGTGAGGGGAACCGACTGTCCCGAGGTCCCCAATGGTCCGGGCTGGTCATCTAGATCCAGTTGGACAGAGGTGCTGGTGACGTTGGGTAGGGGTCCTGCAGGGGTGGAAAGGCATGATTATTGCATCTGTGTGTGGCATGGTGTGCAATGGGTGGGTGACCGTGTACCCCAGTGCTGGCATTCCTGTGTGGGAGCTTGTGTGTTGTTGGTTTAGGGGGGTGTATGGGTATGTGCAGTGTGCATGCTTTAGTGATGGGTGTCCATGCTTTGTTGTTGCATGCAGGGCTTGGTGTTGGGATGGGTGGTTTGTGATATTGGGACATTTGTGAGGAGTTGGTGTGATGGGGTGAGGGTGGGGGTATGTGATAGCATGCAGGTAGGGTGGGGGATGTATTAGTAAAGCTTTGTCTTACCAGAGTCCATTCCTCCATCTACTCCTGCGAGGCCCTCAGGATGCAGAATCGCCAAGACCTGCTCCTCCCATGTTGTTAGTTGTGGGGGAGGAGCTGGGGGTCCGCCACCAGTCCGCTGAACCGCCAGGTTGTGTCTTGAGACCACAGAACGCACCTTCCCCGTAGGTCGTTCCACCTTTTCCTGATGTCCTCCCGATTTCTTGGGTGTTGTCGACTATTCTTCGCCAGAGCTCTATCTTCCTTGCAATTGAGGTGTTCTGCACCTGTGCTCCGAATAGCTGTGTCTCTACCTGGATGATTTCTTCCACCATGACCATGAGCTCCTCCTCCGAGAACCTGGGGTGTCTTTGCGGTGCTGTAGGAGGCTGGCCTGGCTTGTAGTGGGTACCAAGGGGTACTTACACTCTGTACCAGGTCCAGTTATCCCTTGTTAGTGTAGAAGAGGTGTTTCTAGCAGCTTAGGCTGATAGAAGGTAGCTATAGCAGAGCAGCTTAGGCTGAACTAGGAGACATGCAAAGCTCCTACTATACCACTGGTGTCACATGCACAATATCATAAGAAAACACAATACACAGATATACTAAAAATAAAGGTACTTTATTTTTATGACAATATGCCAAAAGTATCTCAGTGAGTACCCTCAGTTGAGGATACCAAATATACACAAGATATATGTACACAATACCAAAATTATGCAGTAATAGCAAAAGGAAGTAATGCAAGCAGTGTAAAGTTACAATAGATTGCATTAGGAGCACATAGGTATAGGGGCAACACAAACCATATACTCCAAAAGTGAAATGCAAACCACGAATGGACCCCAAACCTATGTGAGCTTGTAGAGGGTCGCTGGGACTGTAAGAAAACAGTGAGGGTTAGAAAAATAGCCCACCCCAAGACCCTGTAAGGTAGGTGTAAAGTGCACCTACAACCCCCAGAGAGCACAGAAGTTGTGATAGGGGGATTCTGCAAGGAAGACCAACACCAGCAAAGCAACAACAATGGGTTTCCGGACCTGAGTACCTGTAAGACAAGGGGACCAAGTCCAAGAGTCGCGACAGTGTCGAGAGTGGGCAGATGCCCAGGAAATGCCAGCTGAGGGTGCAAGGAAGCTGCCACTGGATGGAAGAAGCTTTGTGTTCTGCAAGAACGAAGAGGACTAGGAACTTCCCCTTTGGAGGATGGATCTCACACGTCGTGAAGAAGCTTGCAGAGGTGTTCCCACACAGAAAGACCACAAACAAGCCTTGCTAGCTGCAAGAGTTGCGGTTAGGGTTTTTGGATGCTGCTGTGGCCCAGGAGGGACCAGGATGTCGCCACTTGAATGAGGAGATAGAGGGGGCGCCCAGCAAGTCAGGGAGCCCTCACAGAAGCAGGCAGCACCCGCAGAAGTAACGAATCAGGCACTTAGAAGAGGAGTGAACCGGAGTCCACCCGAAGTCAAAAAAGGGAGTCCCACGACGCCGGAGGACAAATCGGAAGGTTGTGCACTGCAGGTTAGAGTGTCAGGGACCCAGGCTTGGCTGTGCACGAAGGAAATCCTGGAAGAGTGCACAGGAGCCGGAGCAGCTGCAAATCATGCGGTACCCAGCAATGCAGTCTAGCGTGGGGAGGCAAGGACTTACCTCCACCAAACTTGGACTGAAGAGTCACTGGACTGTGGGAGTCACTTGGACAGAGTTGCTGAGTTCCAGGGACCACGCTTGTCGTGCTGAGAGGGGACCCAGAGGACCAGTGATGCAGTCTTTTGTTGCCTGCGGTTGCAGGGGTAGGATTCCGTCGACCCACGGGAGATTTCTTCAGAGCTCCTGGTGCAAGGAGGTAGGCTACCCCCAGAGCATGCACCACCAGGAAACAGGCGAGAAAGCCGGCAGGATGAAGCGATACAAGGTTGCAGTAGTCTTTGCTACTTTGTTGCGGTTTTGCAGGCGTCCTGAGCAGTCAGCGGTCGATCCTTTGGCAGAAGGTGAAGAGGGAGATGCAGAGGAACTCTGGTGAGCTTTTGCATTCGGTATCTGAAGAATTCCCCAAAGCAGAGACCTTAAATAGCCAGAAAAGGAGGTTTGGCTACCTAGGAAGGAGTATAGGCTAGTAACACAAGTAAGAGCCTATCAGAAGGAGTCTCTGACATCACCTGCTGGCCCTGGCCACTCAGAGCAGTCCAGTGTGCCAGCACACCTCTGAATCCAAGATTGCAGAGGTCTGGGGCACGCTGGAGGAGCTCTGGGCACCTCCCCTGGGAAGTACAGGTCAGGGGAGTGGTCACTCCCCTTTCCTTTGTCCAGTTTCGCGTCAGAGCAGGGCTGGGGGATCCCTGAACCGGTGTAGACTGGCTTATGCAGAGATGGGCACCATCTGTGCCCATCAAAGCATTTCCAGAGGCTGGGGGAGGCTACTCCTCCCCAGCCCTGACACCTTTTTCCAAAGGGAGAGGGTGTAACACCCTCTTTCTGAGGAAGTCCTTTGTTCTGCCTTCCTGGGCCAGGCCTGGCTGGACCCCAGGAGGGCATAAACCTGTCTGAGGGGTTGGCAGCAGCACCAGCTGCAGTGAAACCCCGGGAAAGGCAGTTTGGCAGTACCCGGGTCTGTGCTAGAGACTCGGGGGATCATGGAATTGTCTCCCCAATGCCAGAATGGCATTGGGGTGACAATTCCATGATCTTAGACATGTTACATGGCAATGTTCGGAGTTACCATTGTGACGCTATACATAGGTAGTGACCTATGTATAGTGCACGCGTGTAATGGTGTCCCCGCACTCACAAAGTACGGGGAATTTGCCCTGAACGATGTGGGGGCACCTTGGCTAGTGCCAGGGTGCCCACACACTAAGTAACTTTGCACCCAACCTTCACCAGGTGAAGGTTAGACATATAGGTGACTTATAAGTTACTTATGTGCAGTGGTAAATGGCTGTGAAATAACGTGGAAATTATTTCACTCAGGCTGCAGTGGCAGGCCTGTGTAAGAATTGTCAGAGATTCCTATGGGTGGCAAAAGAAATGATGCAGCCCATAGAGATCTCCTGGAACCCCAATACCCTGGGTACCTCAGTACCATATACAAGGGAATTATAAGGGTGTTCCAGTATGCCAATGTGAATTGATGAAATTGGTCACTAGTCTGTTTGTGACGATTTGGAAAGCAGAGAGAGCATAACCACTGAGGTTCTGGTTAGCAGAGCCTCAGTGAGACAGTTAGGCATCATACAGGGAACACATACAGGGCACACTTATGAGCACTGGGGCCCTGGCTGGCAGGGTCCCAGTGACACATACACTAAAACAACATATATACAGTGAAATATGGGGGTAACATGCCAGGCAAGATGGTACTTTCCTACAGGTGCCATGGGGTGTTGTAGGTGATGTGTGGGGTGGAGTGTATGGTGATAAGTGTGGTGATATGTAGTGGTGCGTTGAGTGAGGTGCGTGGAAGTTGTGTGGGTGATGGTGTTATGTGCCTGTGGATGCTATTGTTGTTTCTGGTGGTGTCTCTCTCTGGCCTTCTTTCTGTATGTTTGGTCGTAGGGGTTCGTGGGTGATGTGGGTGTGTGTTTTATATTGTAATGGGTGTGTGGGAGTGGTGTGTGTATGTGTCTCAGGTATGTTTATTTTGAATCGTCCAATGTGGCTGTGTTTTGTAAATGTGTATGTATTTTGAGCGCAGCGGTGTGTGCCGCCAATGGAATACTGCGGATGAAAGACCGCCGCATGGATTTGTGTGTTGAGATAGTGTGGGTGTATTTCTGTTGGCGTGACGGTGGAGGTTTTGTTATCGCCAGTTTGTCATTGACCTTTGGTGTGGCGGACTTGTGTGGGTGTCTAAATTTTGGCGGATTTCGAGATGTGGGTCATAATAGCTGTGGTGGAATTCCATGGCCGCGGCGGTGTGTTGGCGGTCTTCTGCACGCCGGTAAGCGGCTTTTACCGCCAATGTTGTAATGAGGGCCTAGTTTTTGCCTTAAACTTTAAAAAAATCATAACTCCAGTTCTACCAATTGGATTTTTGTTGTTTTGGTGTCAAATAATTTATTACAAGGTACTCTATATTTCTAAATTGGTGTGGGATTTTTCTGTTTTGTGTTTACACTTTATTGCTGTTTGTGTACTGCATGACTACGTTACACGTTGCCTCTAATTTACGCCTGACTGCTTTTGTTCCAAGCTACCAGAGGATTAAGCTGAGGATAATTTAGTAACTTTTGTGGTCCATCCTGACAGGGACTATGGCTGTTGCTTGAGCAGGATTAACACCCCACTCATCCAACAACCCAATTTCTCACAGCTTCTCATTCTCTAGCTCATTCTCGGATGTTCACGAAGACTCCAGCATTATGGTTCATGAGTGGCTACTTGATCACTTCTGTTTCACTGGGCTTGCATGCTTGCTAGAGCATGAGAATTTAGGTTTGTCTAATGTGGACATTACATGGATAGGCATTGGGAGAATGAAATTGCATCAACTTTTACCTCTTTTGGAAAGCATGTTGACATGTGAGCAACTAGCTGTGATGATATAATGTGCATTTCAAAGGGAATGATTTAGGCCCTCATTACAACCCTGGCGGACGGTTTTAAAGCGTCAGTAACACCGCCAACAGGCCAGAAGTCTGTACATTGTCCTTCACAAATGTTCGTGGGCCACTGGGCCGAAAATCATGGGCCAAGCCCACACTTGACTCCTGCCTCAATATGGTGAGAACACTGCAGGGGCATCAGGTCGAAAACACACAGGCACCTCAGTGGGATGGGTTGGGGGGGGGCACCTCAGCCGGAAGATGGAGGAACGCCACTGCTCCTCGAGGGGGCTCCATGCCCACAGCGATGTCCTGGGGAGTGCAAGGCCACAGTCTCTCAAGTGGGTGGTTTGCCCACTGCTTGGTCCTGGGAAGTGTACAGCTACAGTCTCTCAAGTCTCTCAAGTGGGTGGGTTGCCCACTGCTTGGTCCTGGGGAGTGCAAAGCTACAGTCTCTCAAGTCTCTCAAGTGGGTGGGTTGCCCACTGCTTGGTCCTGGGGAGTGCAAAGCCACAGTCTCTGAAGTGGATGGCTTCTTCCACTGGTTCTGGAGGGGGCATTGTGCCCAGTGTGCTTCATCCTGCCAAGGATAGGGTGAGTGGATGCATATCTCCACTGGTTCTGGAGGGGGCTTGGTGCCCAGAGTGTTTTATCCTGCCAAGGATAGGGTGAGTGGATGCATATCTCCACTGGTTCTGGAGGGGGCTTGGTGCCCAGAGTGTTTGATCCTGCCAAGGATAGGGTGAGTGGATGCATATCTCCACTGGTTCTGGAGGGGGGCTTGGTGCTCAGTGATGCAGTACTTGCAGTGTGCCAGTACACATTTCCTCACCTGGGTGTATGAGGCATGAGATTTGCAGGGAACAGGTAGCATGATAGTTCATGGAAGCAGGGCTAGACTCCATCCTGCGGTGGCTAAGGCTGCAAACTGGTGATAGTGCAGTGCTGGTGGGGGTGCTGCCAGTGGTGGTGGTAGACTCCAGCCCATATCCTGCAGCCTTGGACGGCCGCCCACTGGGGCTGCTGCTGCTGGTAGTGGTCCTACTGTCAGCGGTGCAGGTAGCTGTGCTTGCGGCAGTGCTTGCGGCGGGGCTGCTGGGGGTGCTGGCTGTGGTGCATGTGCCGGTGCTGCCAGTGGTGGAGGGAGGCTCAAGCCCTTCTCCTGCAGCCTCAGACGGCTGCCCACTGGGGATGCTGCTGCAGCTGGCAGTAGTGGTGGTAGCGGCGGGGCTGCTGGCGGTGCTGCGCGCGGTGCAGGTGACAGACCCGGCGGTTCTGCTGGTGGGCACCAGCCCTTCACCTGCATCCTCCATCGGGTGAAGTGCCTTGCCTTCAATTTTCTTCCCCTTCCTCACTTTGGCGGATGCTGTTGTGCCCTTGGCTCTGTCAGCTGGAGGTTTGGAGGAGGCCTTGCTGCTGCATGCTGGCCCCTTCTTCACCTTGGCAGGTGGCAGAATGGTTTGATCCTTTGCAGGGGTTGGTGGTACATTGGCTTTCCTGATGGGTGCCCCCTTTGAGCCTCTGGGAGTTGCAGGTTCCACATTGGATGGCGACTTGGTGGCTGAGGTGCTCGGCTGGGTTCTGGACACCCTGGCCTGAGGGTAAGGACGGGGGGGGAGGGGTAGGGAACAGGTCAAAGTTTGCAAGGAAAAGTTTTTTAGACACACTGGGGCGGAAAGAGGGAGAGGGTTTGGGAGTGGAGGAAGAGGGAGTGGTTGTAGGAGGTGTCTGTCTGCTGAGTTTGGGTGAAGGTGCATGGGCTGGATGCTGTTGTGAGGTGGATGGCTGTTGGATGGGTGAGTGCTTGCGGTTGTGTACTTTGGGAGGAGGGGTCACAGACACACTGGGAGAGGACACAGGGGACGTGTGTGTGGTTATGGGGGTAGTGACTGCTCGTGAGGGGTGTGTTGTGATGGGTGTGATGGTGATGGAGGTAGTGGATGAGGATATAGTGCATGCAGGTGTGAGTGGAGACGCTACTGGGAGGGAGGTGGATGACAAGGAGGAGGGGGACACAGTGGAGGCAGTGGATGTTGGTGTGTCTGCATGGGTTTGGTGCTTGTGTCAGTGCCTGTGGGATGATGTGTGGTGCTTGTGTTTGCCTGAGCCACTTCTGTGTGTTGATTTGGGTGATTGCTGGTCTGAAGGTGTGCTTGGGATAGGCTGGGGTTGAGGGGATTGGGACTGGGTAGAAGAAGTTGGAGGGGGAGGCCAGACACAGGGACAATGGCTGCCATCAATGCTGAGGCCAGAGCCTGAAATGCTTCCTGTTGGGCTGCCATGCCAGAATGAATGCCCTCCAGGTATGCATTTGTTTGTTGCAAATGCCTCTCGACACCCTGGATGGCATTCAGAATGGTTGGCTGCCCAACAGTGAGGGATCCCAGGATGTCAATAGCCTCCTCACTGAGGGCAGCAGGGCTGACTGGGGCAGGGCATGAGGTGCCTGGGGTGAAAGAGATGCCCACCCTCCTGTGTGAGCGGGCACGGGAAACTCGCTAAGGGGCTGCTGGGAGGGCGGTGCTGGTAGGGGGGGTGGCGGCTGTACCTGTTGATGGGGTGGGTACAGAGGTGTCTGCCACTGCCAGGGAGCTTCAATCAGAGGAAGAGTTGGTGTTTGTGGTATCCCCTCATGTCCCCGTCGTGGTGCTCCCCTCGCCCTCCGTCCCACTGGTGCCCACACCCTAGGTGGATTCAGCCTCCAGGCTCATGTGGAATGTAGCTCCCTCTGTCACCGGTGCCTCTGCTACTCCCCCAGATGATGCTAATGCACATAAGGATAGGGTGACAAAACAAAAAGTGGGGGGGGGGGGGGGGGAGACAGAGGATACTCTTGGTTAATGCCAGCAACACCACTACCGTTGGCGTACACAACACACAGGGAGCAGCCCTATGCACTAGGCCATGCCCAACAAGTTACTGAGATAGTCACCAGCCCATGGGGTACAATGCCTAACGTCATCAGCTGCACCCCAGAAACCCAAAGGACCCTGCCCAGTAGTAGATGCCCACTAACACTATTGCGATAGGTGTGCTTTAGAGCCTGCCCAACATGTGACCTACCCTGCCATCTTTGCCCTGGCCTAGGGGCCCCAATAGCCCCCACCCACGTAACTCTTAGCGCACGCACAGCAGGAGTCAGATTCCGTACTCACCCCCTTGTGGCTGCTGTGATGCCTTCAAGCGCCCATCCAACTCCGAATAGGCCACGCCAGGATGCTGAACATCAGGGGGGTCATGGTGCGACGGGCACCCCTTCCTCGTTGGGATGCCAGCGGCGCAGGTCCTCCCACCTCTTGTGGCAGTGGGTGCTCCGCCTGTCAAAGACCCTCAGGGTCCACACCTCCTTGGCCATGGCACGCCAAATACCCTTTTTCTGGTGGGTGCTGACCTGCACGGAAAAGACAACAGAAAATGGAATTAATCACCCGTCCGGACCGTCACACTCATGGCCCACAAGATCCCTCCCATCCCCTGACGCACATACATTGACCACCTTACATGCAGCACTCTGGCCAGGACGTCTCTGCCCCCCCTACATGTGGCTTACACACACAGCACTCCAGACATTCATGGGCCACTCATCATGCTCACAGTGTACTCACCTGTTTGTCTGGAGGACCGTAGAGTAACGTGTACTGAGGTAGGAACCCATCCACCAGTTTCTCCAACTCCACAGTAAAGGCAGGGGCCCTTTCCCCAGACACCTGAGCCTTTGTCACTTCCAGACACAGGTCACAGCAACACTTGCAGTGTAGGTCCTCTCCTGTTTATGGCAAGGTAGCAAGTGAGTGGATAGCGTCACCGCCGGCGTACATCGCCATTGGCTCCTGGAACCCATAGGGCCCAATGATAACCAGTGCGAAGTTGCACAGCAGTCATCGACCGCCTACCGTGATGGCGCACAACGCCAGCGCAATTACCTCATTTCCACTTGTCACTCCTCACAGGGCAGGCATCCGCCATTTCAGGGGGCCACAGGGCCTGGCACCTAACCGCCTCACAGCAGACATTGGCAGACATTGGCACAGCAACTGATTTTCTGATTCACATTTTGTTTCTGTAAAGTAAATAAATGAGCATTAGTGCAACAGATGTGGGAATAAGACCCTCTGCTCACCGTTCTCTTCCATAGGCTTCAACTGCTGGGGCAGAATATGAGATGGCAGCATCCTCCGGTATACAGACCCCTGGTGGACCTTGCAACAATGGAGGGCAGACACATTATCATTACCTACAGACTTGATCGTGCCACAATCCAGGAACTGTGTGCCCAATTGGAGCCAGACCTGATGTCAGCTATCCGGCAGCCCACTGGTATCCCCCCTCTAGTGCAAGTCCTGTCAGTGCTCCATTTCCTGGCAAGTGGTTCCTTCCAAACAGTGGCCATGGCATCAGGGATGTCTCAGCCAATGTTCTCTAAAGTGTTGACCAGAGTGTTGTCTGCCCTGCTGAAACACATGCGCAGCTACATCGTGTTCCCCCAGGTGGAGGATTTGGCGACAGTGAAAGCTGACTTTTATGCCCTGGGACATATCCCCAACATCATAGGTGCCATTGATGGTACACATGTGGCATTTGTCCCCCCCCCCCCCCTGCAGAAATTAGCAAGTTTTCAGGAATAGGAAAAGCTATCACTCTATGACTGTGCAGATGGCGTGTTTGGCGGACCAGTACATCTCCCATGTGAATGCCAAATACCCTGGCTCTGTGCATGACGCCTTTATCTTGAGGAGTAGCAGCATCCCATATGTGATGGCTCAACTCCAGAGGCACCGGGTGTGGCTAATAGGTGAGCCCAAGGTCCCCACCCAGTGTATATTGGTGTATGGGTATGAGGTTGTCCCCTAAGGGTGAGTGTGTGTCTAACAGGTATCCTTCGATATTTGCAGGTGACTCTGGTTACCCCAACGTCTCATGGCTACTGACCCCAGTGAGGAATGCCAGGACAAGGGCAGAGAACCTTACAATGAGCCACATGGGCGTACAAGGCGGATTATAGAAAGGACATTTGGCCTCCTGAAGGCCAGATTCCGGTGCCTCCATCTCACAGGTGGAGCCCTGTACTACTCACCCAAGAAGGTGTGCCAGATCATTGTTGCATGTTGCATGCTGCACAACCTGGCCTTGAGACGCCAGGTGCCTTTTCTGCAGGAGGATGAGCCTGGAGATGGTCTTGTGGCAGTGGTGGAGCCTGTGGGCAGTGAGGAAGAGGAGGCAGAGGAAGAAGATGTGGACAACAGGAGCAACATAATTCAGCAATACTTCCAGTGACACACAGGTAAGACATTGTACGTTCAATTTACATTTCAGTTATCTGTTGGACATTGTACAAGGCAGCCTCTTACCCTATGTCTCTGGCCATTGACTGTACCCTTTGCCATCTCTATTTTCAGATCCCTGTGCTCCACTCTGGCTCCTGCTATGTTTACTGCTGCCCATCCAAAGGTCATTAAAAGTATATTTCACTGTACTTTTGAGTTGCTATGCTTTGATTATGTTTTACTAATACATTTGTGAATCATTTGACAGACTTCAGATTTGTATTTGTTCCAAGGGTGTCTATTTAGGTGCTCATAAGTAGAGGGGGATGTGCAATGGGCTGGGGTGATGGTGGAGGAAGGTCCAGTAAGAATCCAGTTTCTTGGTATCACAGGTGCATTGTCCAAGGGGGCATGGCAAGTGGAGCAATGGCAGGTCAAGGTGGGTAGGATGACCGAGTGGGACAGAAGGGTGACAATCAGAAGAGTCTTTTTCCTGGCAGGGGTCTTGGCAATGTTCTCTGGCTTTTGTCTGGATCACTGGACCGTTTGCGGGGTGGTTCTCTTTCTGCAGGAGGTGGGGTGCTGGTGGCCTGTTGTTCCTGTGGTGGTGCCTACTGTCCACTAGCGCCGGCGGAGGTGGAAGGCTGTTCATCGGTTTGGCTAGTGTCAGGGGCCCGTTGTTGTGCCACTGCCTCCCTCATGGTCTTCGCCGTGTCAGCCAGCACCCCTGCAATGGTGACCAGGATGGTGTAGATGTTTGTTAGGTCATCCCTGATTCCCAGGTACTGTCCCTCCTGCAGCCGCTGGGTCTCCTGCAGCTTGTCCAGTATCTGGCCCATGGTCTCCTGGGAATGATGGTATGCTCCCAGGATGTTGGAGAGTGCCTCATGGAGAGTGGGTTCCCTGGGCCTGTCCTCCCCCTGTCGCAAGCAGTCCTCCCAGGTTCCCTGTTGTCCTGTGCCTCTGTCCCCTGAACCGTGTGCCACTGCCACTGACCCCAGGTCCCTGATTGTCCTGTGTTTTTGGGGTTGCCTGGGGTCCCTGTAGTGGTGGACACACTGCTGATTGATGTGTCCTGGGGACAGAGGGATGGGCCTGCTGGGTGGGTGCTGTGCTGGTGTTTCCTGAGGGGGAGGCTCTGTGGTGGTTTGGGACTGTGGCAGGGGAACCGACTGTCCAGAGGTCCCTGATGGGCCAGGTTAATCATCCTGATCCAGGTGTGCAGAGCTGCTGTTGTCACTGTGGGCCTCTTCTGGGGGGGACTGGATGTAGCTGGCACCTCCTCTCCGGTGATGTTTAGTAGGGGTCCTGTGGGGATGCAAATGCATTGTTAATGTATCTGCGTGTGCCATCTTGTGCATGGGTGTGTATCCCTGTATGGTTGTGATTTCCCTCTCAGCTTGGCCTTGTGTTCGTGGTGGTTTTGTGGGCTGGGTGGGTCTCTGTGATGGGCATGTTGTGGTGATGGGTGTCCAAGCAGGTCTGTGATGGGTGTCCATGCATTGGTGTAACATGCAGGGCTTGGTTTTGGGATGGGTGGGTTGTGATAGTGAGGTATATGTGAGATGGTAGGGTGATGGGGGTGAGGATAGGAGTTTGTGATGGCATGCAGGTAGGGTGGGGGGGATAAAGTAGTTAAGATTTGACTTACCAGAGTCCAGTCCTCCTGCTACTCCTGCAAGGCCCTCAGGATGCATTATTGCCAAGACTTGCTCCTCCCATGTTGTTAGTTGTGGGGGATGAGGTGGGGGTCCACCGCCAGTCTCCTGTACAGCTACCTGGTGTCTAGCAACCACGGAACACACCTTCCCCCGTAGATCGTTCCACCTCTTCCTGATGTCATCCCTTGTCCTTGGGTGCTCTCCCATGGCGTTGACACTGTCCACGATTCTCCGCCATAGCTCCATCTTCCTAGCAATGGACGTCTGCTGCATCTGTGATCCGAATAGCTGTGGCTCTACCAGGATGATTTCCTCCACCATGACTCTTAGCTCCTCCTCTGAAAACCTGGGGTGTCTTTGGGGTGCCATGGTTGTGGTGTGAGTATATGTGTGAGGGTGTGTGGGGTGATGTGTTGGGATGTGTGGTGTGAGGTGCATGGATGGTGTATGGGTGATGGTGTTCTGTGTCTCTGATTGAGTGGGTGCTCCTGCCTTGTGTCTCTCTCAGTTAGCAATATTTGTTTTGTCGTGCAAGGGTTTGTGGGTAATGTGGGTGTGTGTTTTATATTGGATTGGGTGTGTGAGTGTGGTCTGTGTAGGTGTGTCAGGTGTGTGTAGTTTGAATTGTCCATTGTGGTGGTGTTTTGTAAAGGTGTGTGTATTTTGAGAATGGCGGTGTGTAGCTCCAATGGTTTACCGCGGTTGAAGGACCGCTGCGGTGATTAGTGGGTCGTGATACTGTGGGCGTATTCCTGTTGGCGTAACGGTGTGGGTTTGGATATCACCAGTTTATCACTGACCTTTGGTGTGGCGGACTTGTTTGTGTGTCTGTATAGTGGCGGATTTCTCAGTGTGGGTCTTAATACCTGTGGCGGAATACCGCGGCGATCATGGTATGTTGGTGGCCGTCAGCACGGCAGTAGGCTGCATTTACAGCCAGGGTTGTAATGAGGGCCTTAGTCACTGTTGCTGGTCTTGCTGAAAAGTTCATGCATCTCTTTCCCACACCGTCTTTGTCTATTGACACATCTGTCAAAAGCAAAAGTGGAAAAGGGCCAACCAGTTTTGTCCACAAATATACATAACTAGGGCATGTCAACAAAGTGCTTTCTGCATCCCTCAGGGCATGGTATCACACCTGGTTCAACATGCCTAGAATAAAAAAAAAAGAAATGGAGTGAAATTGGCAGCAGAACTGAAGTTGGTATTCCTCAGCAACCTGAAGGAATGTATTTGATTCTACCTAAAGCTGTGCATAAAACACTTCATGAGCATAAAGGTTCTCCCCAGTCACCCTTTTTTTATAAATATATTTATTTTTTAGTAGAAATTCATTTTTAAAAAATGTTTGGGATCCACAGATCCTTTGCAAAACCATTGGAAACCCCTAAATTGTTGTCTGTTTTTTCTGCAGGTCCCTTGACTGTCGAGACAGGGCCTCTCACCTGAAAAGCAGGATGTCTGCAGGGGCGATGGTATGCCCCACGACCTCCTGGAACACCTCTCGGCACTTCCTGGTGGACACAGAAACCCCGGCAGGTGTCCAAAAAGGAAAGGGGGAGTGGAAGAGAAAGAGACAAAACACTGCCACGTCTTGCCGGTCCAGCCAGGCACCCTGTATCTTCGGGGGGCAGGTCATTGTTGACAGAGTGATAGTAGAGTTAGTGCACTCAACTTCCTTGAAACTGAATCCCTCTTTCTGATATGGGCACAGGAGCGGTAGATGAACACTGGGATGCTCCAGCACTTTTCTTGGATAATAACTGTTGGCACAATTACTAACACTGCATTACCAAAAGCCCAAACTGAGTGCCATAACAATAAGTACTGCGACACTAGGGCTGGCTTCACAGAGATTCACTGTTGCACACTACAATTAGAACTGTGGTTGCACTCATCATGCGTACTAAAGACAAACAAGGGCATTAATTATGTCACGTATAACTTTCCTGCATGCATAAGGTTAAACTAAAAGGAACAAAAACAATCCAAGAAATACAAATGTCCACTCTAGGTTTAAACAGTTAGGGTGGCAATGTTTGGTTTGGTTTCACTGTGTGTGTGAAAAACCCTTCAAAAGCAAATTCCTCAAACCTGAAACACATGCATGAATGACAATTTAAATCCAAGAGTTATGCTATTAGAGAAAGAAAAGTCACATAAATGCTCTTTTAAAATTGCACTGTCACTTTTTGTAGCACTTGAGCTCAAGCAGATTTACTGAAGCACATTTAGGCAAGTAGCTACAATAATAATGTAGAATGTTCAGAAACGCATTTGTCTCTTCAAGATAAGCACTCTGCCAAAATACGAGGTCTGAAATACACCAGCTGTTCTAGGAAAGCGCGGCGCTCAAAGAACAAACTCCCTGGAGAATACTAGTCACTTAGCTGCAGTCTTTTCCGGAGTGCTAGAGGAATGCCTGGAGTCAGCTGGTACAGGAACGAAGAAAATAATTGCCTCAAAAGTTCTGAATATGAGGATGACATAAGGGGCTGGACTGCCAAATCAGATGCTGATATCAGGAAGCAAAACAAAGCCAAGCAGGGAGGCATGCTTCACTCTGCTATTTATAGCCAGTCAGGAAAGCAGTTGAGTTTCCACATGTGGATGAGTCCCCACACCCAATTAGAAGCACATGTCTACTCCTGCTCACATTAGCAAACAAGCATTGATAAAAACCAATTGTGTAACACAAGACATTGGGGGTGATTCGAACCCTGGCGGGCGGCGGAGGCCGCCCGCCAGAGTTCCCCCTTCCAGAATACCGCACCGCGGTCAGAAGACCGCTGCGGTTATTCTGGGTTTCCCACTGGGCTGGCGGGCGACCGCCAAAAGGCCGCCCGCCAGCCCAGTGGGAAACACCCTTCCCACGAGGAAGCCGGCTCCAAATGGAGCCGGCGGAGTGGGAAGGTGCGACGGGTGCAGTTGCACCCGTTGCAAATTTCAGTGTCTGCAAAGCAGACACTGAAATTCAAGGTGGGGCCCTCTTACGGGGGCCCCTGCAGTGCCCATGCCATTGGCATGGGCACTGCAGGGGCCCCCAGGGCCCCACGACACCCCATACCGCCATCCTGTTCCTGGCGGGCGAACCGCCAGGAACAGGATGGCGGTATGGGGTGTCTGAATCCCCATGGCGGCGCAGCAAGCTGCGCCGCCATGGAGGATTCAGCAGGGCAGCGGAAAACCGGCGGGAGACCGCCGGTTTTCCTCTTCTGACCGCGGCCAAACCGCCGCGTCAGAATGCCCTGCGGGGCACCGCCAGCTTGTTGGCGGTGCTCCCGCCGACCCTGGCCCGCCGGGGGTCAGAATGACCCCCATTATGTCTACTTAGAAACATGAAGGTTTAACCAAGAACAGAGATATGATTTAACCCTAATCCCTGGGGATACTGACAGATAACGCAGGAGGCACCTTGAGGATTCCTGACAGTCCTCCCCACCAAGGACCCTCTCAAAGGGCGGGGCTTGGAAGGGTGCAGGAGATGGAATCTTTTAGAAAGACGTGGAGCATGAACTGTGGACGGGGGTTCCCAGGAATTCTCCTCAGGCCCATAGCCTTTCCAAGCCAAGAAATAGTGTAGAACACCACGGACGCACCTGGAGTCAAGAATTTTGGCCACTTCAAATTCGCATTGCCCGTGTACTTTTACCAGGGGAGGTGCTGGGGCATCGCGCGTATCAGGAAAATAGGGACGGAGTAACGACACATGAAACACGGGGTGTACCTTGAAATCATCTGGCAATGTCAGTTCTACTACCACAGGATGGATGATTTTGGCAATAGGAAAGGGGCCTAGAAATCAGGGGTTTAATTTTCTGGATCCTGCAAGATGGAGAATTTTTGATGAGAGCCACACCTGATCTCCTATCTGATAAGAGGGAGCAGGTCTCCTATTTTCTGCTTGTTTTTTTACTTGAGCTTGGTAGAGTTTTAGATGGTGTTGTACTTGTTTTTTAATCTCCTGTAACTCTTTATGGTGTTTCTGTACTGATGTTTAGGTAGCATTCTTGGGTGCAGACCAAACAAACAGTAAAATGGGGATACTCCTGTAGCCATGTGGACACTGTTGTTATCTACAAATTCAACAAGAGGTAAAGCCTTATCCCACTCAGTAGACCATGTGTCAATGTAACATCTCAGGATTTGCTCCAGCAATTGGTTGGCATGTTCCATCTGCCCATCTGTTTGTGGATGATGTGCAGAGGACAAAAGGACATCCATACCAACAGAGGAACAGAAGCTACGCCAAAATCGTGATATAAATTGGGAGCCACGATCGGAAACAATTGTGGTGGCCAACCCATGAAGCCGTTCAATGTGTTGGACAAACAAATCAGCGAGCTTGGAAGCCATAGGGAGGCATTTTAATGGAACAAAATGAGCCATTTTAGTTTGGTAATCTACAACCACCCATATGACAGTGTGTCCATTGGAAGCTGGGAGATCAGAAATAAAATCCATACTTATGGTATTCCATGGGGCCACCGGAATTGGCATGGGAAGTAACAATCCTGTGGCTGGAGTATGTGGGGTTTTAGCCCGAACACAGGTGGAACAAGTCTGGACGTAGCTTCTGACATCCTGCACAAGTGTGGGCCACCAAAACCAACTTTGACAGATATAACATCTTTTTCTCACCCGGGTGACCTACGAGGACAGAATCATGTCCCCAATGTAAAATGTATCTCGTAATTCTTTGGTAGCGACGTACAACTGATCAGCATGGTATAGTAAACCCTCTTTTTCATATACATCAGTTGAACAGGGAACCTTGTGTTGGGCTACTTGTATTTTCTCAAAGAACTCTTGGGAAGTGCACACAGCCACAATTTTTTATGAGGGTATAATGCTTCTGACCTGTTCTAGCACAAAATCAGAGGAGAAACCCATCCTAGACAAAGTGTCTGCCTTTTGTTGGGTAGTACCGGGCCTATAGGTGATTATGAAGTCAAACTCGTTAAAGACTAGAAGCCAACGTAATTGACGAGGTGTCAGGGTCTTGGTTGCTTGAAAAAACTGTAAGTTACAGTGTGCCTAACTCCTAGTAGGTGGTGACACCATTCCTGGAAGGCAAGCTTGATGGCCAGAAGTTCCCGCTCTGCCACTGTGTAATTTTGCTCTGCGAGTAGCAATTTCTTTGAGAAGTGAGCTACTGGATGGAAATGCCCAGAGTCAGGATCTCGTTGGGACAAGACACCACCCACTGCCATTTGGGAAGCGTCTGCTTTTCGAAAAATGGCTGAGCCAGGTCGGGATGATGGAGAATGGGTGCTTCAGTGAATGTGTTTTTAAGATGTTGGAAGGCTTTCTCAGCTTCTGCATCCCAGAGGAACTTAACCCACAGTAGAAAAGTGGGGTATGAATCTCCGATAAACAGTTGTGAAGCCCAAAAACTGTTGCACTTCCTTGATGGATCTTGGGGCTACCCAATCCAGGATGGCCTGTACCTATCCATGGAAATTCCATCTGGAATGATCACATATCCCAGGAATTCTACAGTTGTAGCTTGAAAAACACATTTTTCAGCTTAGCGAAGAGATGATGCTTACGAAGCCGTTGTAAAACCACTCTTACATGCCCAATATGTTCCTCAGTGGAAGACGAATAGATCAAAATGTCGTCTATGTATACCACTACACAGATATCCAGAAATTCCTGCAGCACTTCATTGAAGAAAAATTTAAACGCTGCAGGAGCGTTACACAACCCAAAGGGCATCACTGTGTACTCGAAGAGTCAGAATTTAGTTCAGAACGCCGTCTTCCACTCATCCCCCTTCATCACTCGGATCAAGTGGTAGGCGCCCCGGAGGTCGAGTTTAGTATAAATGGTCGACTGACGTACCTGATCTAAAAGTACCGGGATCAACGGAAGTGGATACCGATTTTTTTATGGTCACTTTGTTCACTGTGCGATACTCTATACAGGCGCGCAGCTCGTGATTCTTCTTGGGCACGAAGAACAAAGACGACAATACTGGTGACATTGAATGACGAATGAAACCCTTAGCCAATAGATCATCCAGGTAGTCTCGCAGGTATTGATTCTCAGGCTCAGAAAGAGCATACACCCTACTACATGGTAGTGTTGCCCCTGGAATCAAGTCTATACGACAATCGTATGACCTTTGTGGCGGCAGCTGGGTGGCCTTCTGTTCACTAAAGACATCATAGAAGTCTTTATATGGTGCAGGAATGGCCAGTGTGTTGTCCAAATAGATAGCCGTACTATGTGTGCACCAACAATGCAAGGGTGTCACTAGTAATGGTTTGTCTTGGTAACAGGAGTGCCAGCAATGTTCAGAGTCTAATGTCACTGTCCTTGCTGCCCAGTCAATTTTGGGATTGTGTAACTGAAGCCAGGGTATCCCCAAAATGGTTCCAAATACTGGGGTATCTATGAGGTCAAACTGAATTTGTTCTGTATGGTTGTTTGCAAAAAGCATGGACAAGGATGTTGTTTGATAAACGATAAGCCCGGAGGACAATTCTGAGCCATCCACGGCTCTGACTGGTTCAGGGACGTCTTTTCTGACAGTTGTAATATTTAGGGCTTTAGCCAAACCCAAGTCTAAAAAGTTTCCAGTATCCCCAGAGTCAAGCAATATGGGAATGATCTTACGAACCTCAGGGGACAACACTAACGTCACAATAAGAGTTAGATGTCGAGGTACTGGACTGGTGGTATTAGCCAGAAGATGTGAGACCATATTGAAAGAAGCGCTCGATAAAATGTTCTCAGAAGTTATCGATCCAGTTAGTTTTCCACCTGGTCAGGAAGAGAGAATTCAGGCCCTGTTACCACTCCGATGGCTTTCTTCGGAGCAGTAGGCTTGTTAGGACATTCCCGAGCAAAATTCCCTGCATTACCGCAGTATAAACACAGTTTTAATTTTTTCCTACGTTCTTTCTCTTCCTTAGATAGTGGGCGCCACACACTGCCAATTTGCATGGGCTCAGGTGTATAATGAGTGGGAATGGTGGACTCCTTTTTCTTAGTTTTGAGCACCACTAAGCATATGTCACCCTGGAATTTTTCTCCTTTACATTCACTCAAGTGGTGATCCAATCGTACCACCAGGTCAATGAACTCTGAACACTCTGTAGGAGGTTACACAAGTTGGGCTAGAACATCCTTGAGATCATCCCGAAGGCCATGATAGAAGAGGGAGGTCCTCTTCTCCTCGGGCCACTCAGACTCTGCCACCAACCGACTGAAAGAGGTGTTATAGGAAAGTAGATCCTTGTTTCCCTGGTGCAAATTAAGCAACTCATTGTCTGGTTTGCACAAAGAGGTGTTTGCCGAACAGTTTCCGCAAGGCTTCGTTGAACCGGTTGAAATCATACAGTATAGGGTTATTGCGCTCCACCAGCGGAATAGACCAATTAGCTACATTGTCTCCCAAATAAGAGATAATAAAAGCTAACTATGCAGCATCATTGGGGAATGCAGCTGCCTGACACACAAACTGTAGCTGGCACTAGTTGAGAAAATTTTTGAACTTGGCACTATCTCTAAAAAACCTTTCTGGGGGAGCTAAGGGCACAGGGGTTGGTGTTGTGACCATTACTTGCATGGGTTGTGTGGTGGAAGTCGTTGGGCCTGCATCGGGTCTAGGAACATGATTAGATGGGTCAAACCGAGGGGCCTGTAGTACTGGAGATCTTTGTTTTAGTTTGACTCCTACCCAGGGGGTGTCTTGTGGTTTATTCAGCTGTAGTTCAGTGTGCAAATCCAGGTTCTCTTCCTTTAAAGAAAGAACTTCCTTCTGTAATCCTGCTAGAAGCCTAGTTAATCTAATAAAGATGGAGCATCCGGATCAGCTGGTAAAGCCTGTGCTAAACCTTATGAAAGTACCCATTGAGTAATCCATCGCCCAGGCAGCCCTGTATGTTGTGGCTTGGCTTTATGTTGAGACGGGGCGCTCACCTGAAAAGCAGGATGTCTGCAGGGGCGATGGTATGACCCCGACCTCCTGGAACACCTCTCGGCACTTCCTGGTGGACACAGAAACCCCGGCAGGTGTCCCAAAAGGAAAGGGGGAGTGGAAGAGAAAGAGAAAGAGACAAAACACTGCCACGTCTTGCCGGTCCCGCCAGGCAACCTGTATCTTCGGGGGCAGGCTGTTGTTGACAGAGAGATAGTAGAGTTAGTGCACTCAACATCCTTGAAACTGAATCTCTCTTTCTGATATGGGCACGAGAGCGGTAGAAGAACACCGGGATGCTCCAGCACTTTTCTTGGATAATAATAACTGTTGGCACAATTACTAACACTGCATTACCAAAAACCCAAACTGAGTACCATAACAATAAGTACTGTGACACTAGGGCTGGCTTCACAGAGATTCACTGTTGCACACTACAATTAGAACTGTGGTTGCACTTATCATGCACAAGAAAGACAAACAAGGGCATTAATTACATCACATATAACTTTCCCGCATGCATAGGGTTAAACTAAAAAGAACAAAACAATCCAAGAAATACAAACGTCCACTCTGGGTTTAACCAGTTAGGGTGGCACAGTTTGGTTTGGTTTCACTGTGTGTGTGAAAAACCCTTCAAAACAAATTCCTCAAACCTGAAACACAGGCATGAATGACACAATTTAAATCCAAGAGTTATGCTATTAGAGAAAGAAAAGTCACGTAAATGCTCTTTTAAAATTGCACTGTCACTTTTTGTAGTACTTGAGCTCAAGCAGATTTCCTGAAGCACATTTAGGCAAGTAACTACAATAATAATGTACAATGTTCAGAAATGCATTTGTCTCTTCAAGATAAGCACTCTGCCAAAATACGAGGTCTGAAATACACCAGCTGTTCTAGGAAAGTGCGACGCTCAAAGAACAAACTCCCTGGAGAATACTAGTCACTTAGCTGCAGTCTTTTTCGGAGTGCTAGAGGAATGCCTGGTGTCAGCTGGTACAGGAACGAAGAAAAGAATTGCCTCAAAAGTCCTGAATACGAGGATGACAACAGGAGCTGGACTGCCAAATCAGATGCTGAGATCAGGAAGCAAAACAAAGCCAAGCAGGGAGGCATGCTTCACTCTGCTATTTACAGCCAATCAGAAAAGCAGTTGAGTTTCCACATGTGGATGATTCCCCACACCCAAGTAGAAGCACATGTCTACACCACACCCAATTAGAAGCACATGTCTACACCTGCTCACATTAGCAAACAAACATTGGTAAAACAGGCATTGATAAAACCAAATGTGTAACACAACACATTATGGGGGTCATTCTGACCCTGGCGGTCGCACGACCACGGAAGCACCGCCAACAGGCTGGTGGTGCTTCCTGGGCCATTCTGACCGCGGCGGTAAAGCCGCGGTCAGAAAAGGGCAACCAGCGGTTTCCCGCCGGTTTACCCCTGGCCCAAGGAATCCTCCATGGCGGCGCTGCTTGCAGAGCCGCCATGGGGATTCCGACCCTCTTTCCGCCATCCTGGTCGTGGCGGTTTTTACCGCCAGGAACAGGATGGTGGGAACGGGTGTCGTGGGGCCCCCTAACAGGGCCCCATAAGGATTTTCAGTGTCTGCAAAGCAGACACTAAAAATCGCGACGGGTGCCACTGCACCCGTCGCACCCCTACAACTCCGCCGGCTCCATTCGGAGCCGGCTTCATCGTTGAAGGGGGTTTCCCGCTGGACCGGCGGGTGGCCTTCTGGCGGTCGCCCGCCGGCCCAGCGGGAAAGCCAGAATGGCCGCCGCGGTCTTTTAACTGCGGTGCGGTCATTCGGCGGTTCCCTCCAGGCGGGCGGCGACTGCCGCCCGCCGGGGTCAGAATGACCCTCTATGTCTACTTAGAAACATGAAGGTTTAACCAAGAAGAGAGATATGATTTAACCCTAATCCCTGGGGACGCTGACAGATAACGCAGGAGGCACCTTGGGAATTCCTGACACTTGACAGTCCTACTGTTATACAGTTTCTACTATAATAGGACTGCTTGTTTAGGACAGCAGGATGGCAGGACAGCAGTGTGAGAGAGACTAAGGGCCTCATTCTGAACTTGGCGGCAATCACTGCTGAACGCCTTGTTGACGGTGAACAAAAGGCCAACAGTGGCGGTGTCCTGCACCTCCCCGAATAATGATTCCAAAAGCACATACCTCAAAAAAAATCACAACCACCACTCACCTCCATGGCCAACGACGGTGGAAATGCAGAACACAGCACCCCGCCACCACCATCCCTACACACACCCCGTCCACCAAATAATGATGCACAAATCAGCGCTGTTGTCAGTGAATGGAGAACGACCATTGGCGGTACCAACCGCCATGGTCAGCAATGTGAACCGCCAACAACAAAGGCACACATTGGTGCATTTGAAAAGCACACATCTGACACACATCCACACCACTATAAGACACAAACACACACCCCACAATGCTATCCTATGCCAATAGCACGACACATATTGGCACCCCAGAAAGCATACACCAAACTAACCATCACACAAGTCACACAGACAATATCACCACTTACACACACACACTGCACATCCACCATCATAAACCACACTCCCAACCACACAACAGCACCGTCACCAACTCACCTACAACACACCACCCACAACACGCACCATGGCAACCCCTAAGCACCCCCGCTTCACCAACAGGGAGCTAAGGACCATGTTGGATGAGATACTAAGGGTCGTGCCACAGCTATTTGGCTCACAGGTGCAGCAGACACCCTTGGCAAGGAAGATGGAGCTATGGCAGAGGATCGTCAACAAGATCAATGCAGTGGGATCCCATCCACACACAAGGGATGACATCAGGAAGAGATAGAACGGCCTGCGGGGGAAGGTGTGCTCCATGCATCACAACACAATATTGCGGTACAGAAGACTGGCGGTGGTCCCCCACCTCCTCCCCCCAAATACACTGACTGGGAGGAGAAGCTCTTGGCTATCCTGCACCCGGAGGGCCTCACTGGACTCCGTGGAGGACTGGAGTCGGGTAAGTCACCACGCCTGTAATGCATGTATTTCCTCATCCCTCTCACTACCACCATGCCCCCATCCCCTACCCAGCCTACAACACCCACACACTCCTATCCATCTTTCCTGCATGCCCACAACCCCCCATACAAATCACTATCTAGCCCCCTGTGCACAGTCACCAATCCATGCATGTAATGTCAGGAGCACTACAACCCAGAATGCACCACCACCCCCTCACCAAATGCATTAAAAAAAACACAAAGGGACCCTGCATGCCACTACATGGGAATCTAACCACCAGTAACTGGTGAGCAGTGCTGCAAGGGACAAGAAAGTGCAGGGATTCTGCTGCCCAGGAGGTCATTGCTGAGGTCCAAGGAGCATACCACCATACCCAGGACAGGATGGGCCAGATCATGGCAACCTTGGTGGAGAATCAGAAGATGCAGGTAGCACACCACCAGGAGTTCAGTGCAACTATGGCCTCCATTGCAGGGGTGCTGCAGTGACAGACCAATATCCAGCTTGAGTCCTCCACCCACCTGCATGCCCCTTTCACTAGCCAGGACACTGCCCTGCCATCAACATCTGCAGCAACTGGTGTCACTGCCAGAGGACTAACAGGACACTAGCACCCCTTCCCCTGCAGCTCAGCTACCCCCTCCAAAACATGTCCTCAGGCCCAGACATCCCAGTGAAACACCTGCCAAGACCAAGCCCACTGCTAGGAAGTGACTCTGCCCTGAACTGTCTCCCTTTTGTGTCTCTGTGCTACCTTCTTGACATGCCACTGCCATTTCACCACCTTTAAATGGCCCCATTGACTATGCCCCTGTGCTACCAACAGCTATGGAAATGTACCAGAGTAAATTGTCCACCAAGTGCCCACTCCCTTCCACTGTCCCATCACTCACGTATGTTTATCTGCCAATAAATACACTTGTACACACAAAATATCTGTCCTCATTTACTATTGGCAAACAAATGTTAATGTGTATGTATTAGCCAGTTACCATTGTCAGGCTGCTTACATTGCAGGAGGGGGTCTATCAGACTGTAGTGATTGGGTATGTCACACTGTACATTCCACTGCTGTAACACACATCTGTTTCTTCATCCATAAATCTGCCACATCACTGGTAAGGGACACCACAGCACTTAGTACATCAGTCACCCTGAAGCAATGCAGGGAACCCATTTGCAGAACGGGAAATGTACAACAGAGTCACTGGAAGTATAGCCGTATTAGCTGTGTCATGGTGTTGATATCTTTCCCCTCTTCTTCCACATCACTCTCATCCATCCTCTGATGTGGCAGGGGTGGTTGGACAACATCCTCCTCATCCAGAAGTGGGATATCTTTCCTTACAGCCAAGTTGTGTAGCATGCAGCAGGCCACCACTATCTGACACACCTTGTCAGGGCCATAGCACAGGGATCCTCCAGAGAGAGGCAGGCAACAAAATCTTGCCTTCAGAAGTCCTATGGTCCGCTCTATCACCCTCCTAGTGTGACCATGTGCTTCATTATAATGGATTTCTCCATCAGTCCTGGGATTTCTCATAGGTGTCAGGAGCCATTGCATGTCTGGGTAGCCAGAGTCCCCTTGAAAAGTGGGTGAAAGAGGGTTAATGCACACACTTTCTACTTGCATGCAGCCTGCCTGTCAGCTATGCCACTAGTACAGTGGCATACACACTAACCTATGAGCCAAGCTCTGTTCCCCTGTAGTTGTCCCATCATGTGTTGCACACTGCTGTTTCTCAGGCAAAGGAATCATGGACTGATCCTGGGAACCTTATACTGACCTGAGAAATGTACTGATCAGAAGAACACACCAATTGGACATTCATGGAGTGAAAGTTCTTACGATTTCTGAACACCTGTTCATTTATTCTTGGGGGTATGAGGGCTATGTGGGTACCTATCACATGGGAGATATCAGCAGTAACATAGAATACAGATTTTATGGTGGTGAGATCAGCCCTTTGGGGGAACTGGACATAAGTCTGCAGGTGTTGCACGAATGAGTTCAGGAATATGGACAGGATGTGGCTGAACATTGGCTGAGATACACCGCCTGCCATGCCCACTGTCACTTGGAATGAGCCTGTGGCTAAGAAATGTAACACAAATAGTACCTGCACAGTTGTAGGTATGGCATGGGGATTCCTATTTGCTGGCATCAGAAAAGTGCACAGAGTTCCAGGATTGTGCCTCGATTCAGACGGTAATTGATGATGATGATGTGACGTTCCTCCATGGTGGCCAGATCAACCAGGGGTCTGTAAACAGATGGGGCCCTCCCTCGCCACATGGGTCTGTACCTATGGGGAGGAAGAGAGACACAATGAGTTGGGACATACACTTCCATTCCAACACTAATCATGTTGTACATGCCACACAATTGTCCCTCACACAGCCCCAAAGAACGTGGCATTCCTGCAGGGCAATGTATGGTGAGGTGTGTATGTTACATTGCATAACAGTGTAGGCACACATCCCACCATGATACTATGATGATGACCAGTGTACATAACAGTACTCGACGAAGGGGAGCTGGAATGGAGCCATGGACTGGGTCCCCGGGCAGACTATGAAGGCGTGGTGGATGCAAAATGGCAGCCCCCTGCCCTACAGGTAGTGTAGTGTAGGAAGTGACCTCATTCCCCTGGTGTTCACAGCCATGCACCTGGTCATTGGATATCATTGGCGTCTATGGGGATGCAGGGCCAATCAAGATCACACACCGACGTGGCTAAATACCACCATTTTTTTTTGCCCTTGCCACTTGACTCTTGCACCTCGAGAGGGACTAAACTCCACTGCGTTTGCTGCTGTCTCCTGACTCTGGTCCTTAAGATGGCACTTGCTACAGGCTTCACCACGGAGGAGTTGGACATGCTGGTGGACGGGGTCCTACCCCTGTATGCAAAACTGTATGGGCGACCAGAGGCTCAGGTACGTTGATATTTGACATCCATGAAAGTGTGTGAATGTTGTGGATGATTGTAGGCGTTTTTGTGGGCTGTGTGAATGCTCAGCCGTAATGTGTCTGGCAGTTGTTGTGTTGGCTTATTGTCTAACTGGCCATGTCAGGTCGAACTGGCATGGCATTTGTGAATGGCTCACCCACACTGACATCTGTTTTTACTCTGTGTGTCCCATGCAGGTCAGCACCCATCAGAAGAAAGGATTGTGGCAAGCCATGGCCGAGGAAGTGCGGACCCTCGGGGTCTACAACTGGCAGAGCACCCACTGCAGGAATCGGTGGGAGGACCTGTGGGCTGGGCCAGGAAGACTGGAGAGGCCCAGCTGGGGATGGCCTCCCAACATGGGAGAGGTGCCAATCGGACTCTGACCCCCCTAAAGGCCCGCATACTGGCAGTGGCCCATCCGGATTTGGATGGGTGCTTGAAGGCAGTACAGCAGCCACAAGGGGGTGAGTACCAACACTATTGTGATGCTACTATGTTGAGTGCTGTTAGGTGTCATGGGGTGCATGCAGTGTAGTGCCGGGCCCATAGATAGGTGTGTCCCTGCAGTCCTGCCCCCCTCTATGTCCGTGGGATGGTGTCCTTAGATTGATATGGCTGGAAATGTAGACCTGTGAGGGGTCCCCTGTTTGGCCTATTAGTTCATATGTAGCCTCATGGATTTGAAGATTTGTTGTCTTGACATCGTCTCTTATTGTATCCTATTGCAAAGTGCATCAGAGTAGAGGGCCAGGATGGGCATGTAGTATACTGTGGGATCCTGCCTAGCAGTCAGGGGCACATTCATGACAATTATTGTGCCTGATGGGGGAGATGGGTGGGGGTGTATGGGTGCAAACAGGTATGTTTCACCTTGGCCTGCCATACTTCTTTCTTGTTTTGTTCCTCCCAGCCCTCTGTGCTCTTGTGTCCTTGTGTGCTTTAGCATCATCTGGCGAGGGAGCTAAGGCACCAATGAGTGGGGATGCTGCAGTCCACGGTTCCTAGGAGGCAGAGTCGACCGACGCCAAGAGGACCAGTGGGTTGGAGGGCAAGGGGAGTACCACAGGGGAGGCAACTACCACTGGAGATAATGACCCCGACACCTCCTCCGATGGCAGCTCCTGGTGGTGGCAGACCCTAGTGGGCCCACCCATTCTTTGGCATCTTCCGCCGCCCCCAATTCCATCACCACCCTCCGAGTAGCTCCCCACTGAGTTGCCTGTGCCGGCTCAGCCAGGAGGGTGGGCATCTCCTTCGCCCCAGGCACCTCTTCTCCTGCCCCAGTCAGCCCTGCTGCCCTCACTGAGGAGGCTATTGACCTCCTGAGAACCATCTCTGTAGAGCAGACAACCATCATGAATGCCATCCAGGTGCTGGCATCCCAGAGGCAGCAGTGCAATGCTTTCCTGGAAGGCATTCACGGTGCTATGTCTACCTCCGCCACTGTGTCCACCCACCCTCCTTCCAAAACACATCCACTCCACATACATCCAACCTGCCCAGTGGAGCCTTCATGTGATTGTGGGAGTAAAGTGTGGGCTTTATTTGCCCTTCCGGACATTGCAGTGGGACTGGCCTATGGCCTTGTTTGGACATTGTTCATTTATTTTATTTTGTGTATATAATATATCTGGCACACAGACTTGTTGGTTAAATTTTTCCCGTTGTCCACAGTTTAACTGTGGGTGAGTGGTGTACACAGGTGTGTGCATTTGTTCATTATATGATTGCAGATGTCTGTTAAGTACATTTTATTTGGGTATGTATGGCTTGGGAGGGGTGGGAGGAGGAGTGTCTGTGTTGTGGTGTGGGTAATTGTGCCCTTTCCTCCCATGTGTGCTAGGCTGCGGTACTTACAGTCGTCTTCATCAGTGGTCACAGTCCTGGAGGAATAAGGCAAGGAGAAGAACTGGCATTACTTCCAACTCTCGCTCCATGTTGGCATGGGCGTGTTCTGTGGGCCTCCGGTGAGTGTTTCCCTTTATAGGGGTTGTTTCCACCAGGCTTTGCGGGGAGGTGGTTCCCGCCCCGGAAATGCTGGCAGTGTGGTGGTTCATAATATGGTGGAAGTGTAGGGCCTTTCTGCCTGAAGATGGCTTCTGCCGTAGTCGGCAGCGCTCCCAGAGTGGTGGTGATTGGTTGGGCCGCTGGCTGTTTTTCATGTGCTTCTTTGTGTGACGTTCTGAACCGCCAGCCTGTTGGCAGTAGTTACCGCAACCGCCAGCGGTGCGGTCCTTACCACTAGGTTCAAAATGACCGCCTAAGTGTATCCACACCATTAGTTCCAGTCTGCCTAACTCTTGGCTAGCTCAGAGTACCTCACATGAACTCCCAAACCTACTGTGGTAAAAGGTGACCATGGTAACCTGAACATGACACTCCGACTCCTGAGGGAAGTCCTGGAAACAGATTTTACTCCTTTTGTGATATCACTTGTGCATAGGAAGGAGAGACACAGAAATGCGAGGTACGTTTTTAATATATCTACTGAAACAATCACAACCTTGCATATAGAGAGTGAGCTGTGATTATGAGGCAGATGAAACAAAGCAAGGTAATCAGCATTAAGAACATGGTAAAGAAGAGAAACAATCCCACCATGATAATTGTGGTTCTAGATGTTCTAGAGCTTCTTCCCTAACCCTAAGTCTACGTTGAGAGTATAGCAGGTGTACCCTTTCTGCCTGACCCGATTTGAGGGACTAGTCCCAGACCCATACATGGAAACTGCATCAGGAGTCAGTCTGCGAGGTAAATGCCAATCCTCTCAGGAGGCTGGTAGATCAGCGACAGTCGAGCTGCATGTCACTCAGCAAGCATCCTAGGATGGTCGTTGCTGAAATGCCCTCTGCCCCTTCCGGGTCAGTGCACCGTTGATATAATACGCAACACTGTGGTGGAGCTACAGTCCTGATGCAATGCTGTGTCTAGATGTTAGAAGCAGTCTCCTGAATGGGCACATTGTGCAAAGTAATTGATGGCCTGCCTTGGGAAGGAAGTACTCACTATATGTCGTTCAGAGGCTAATTAAACAACTCATCACAGATTCCTAGAAGCCGATCAAACAAAAAATGCATGTAACAGAGCTAAAACAAGGGATACCAACTCGAGTCCAGGAGGTCCTCACAACACTGCCACAGCTGCAAAAAATGATTTAAAAAAAATGTAGATGGGACATAAGGCTTGGTTTCTTGATAGGCCCAACACCCAATTCTCAACACATGCAACCACCATGCAGCCTTTAGATGTGCACAATGGGGGTGGTTCACAGTGAGGGTTGCGCGCCAGCCAGGCCCTGTGTCCAAACTTTTGTGGCCATCTGATCTCCATTATGCTCAGCCTCTAGCCAGGCCTGCACCCACCCTTCATGGCCTCCCAACCATCGGAAAGCTCACCCTTCAGGCACGGGGTGGGGCATGGAGCCTGATCTCTGTCAAACAGCATCAAAGGTATTGGAAAAACTAAAAGATGCATTTTCAGTATAAAGTCTGACTGTGTAATAAATGTATGCCTGTGTAGTTATGGTTAGGTCAAACTTCCCATTGAAAAGGCTTTTCTTGTTAAGAACATTAATGTAGTTTGATGAATCTGCCTCAAACTTTCCAATCAAATAATTAATTTACGCTGGGTTCTTCTGGACACGTTACATACAGATTCATCAAGCAGGAGCCATAAAAAGGTGGTCCCAAAACAATTCGCATTTTCACTCCTATAGAATTTATGCTCCTCTAGTCAGAAAACCCCTCCAGCGGCCCAAAGGTGTAAGGACCGCCAAAGTTTGACCTGTAGTTCTGCGCACCTAGTTTGAAAACCACAAACTGCTCCCTTCACCATGGGAGGGGACTCCCATGGCGCATGGCGAGGGGAGCATTGTATTTATTTTCAAAAAGAAAATTCCTATTTGGGAATTTCTTTTTGAAAACAAAAAAGGTTCCTGTACAACCCACCATGCTTGAGGTAGCCGTGCCTCAAACTGCAAAAAGCATTGACAGGAACCGCTATTATGTCGCTTCTTGGCCATGCTTTAAAAAATTACCGTCAGCTTGGTGGCCATTTCATAATTTGGCGAGTGGAGGTACGGTGTAAAGGACTCTGTCACCCTGACTGCCAAACCTCCGTCCGCCAAATTATAAATTGGCCCCATGGATTTGGATCATGTTTGGACCCACAATATGCTTTTGCGTAAAATTCCAAACCCCTCTGTGCTAAATGGTGAGTCTCCCTGTAACATACAACTGATTTCATTCCGATAGGGGAGCAAAGTGTCTGACATGAGCAATTCTTTTAAGCAAGTCAGCTTTACGATACAAAAATCGGTGAATTCCCAATCGTCACCTTCATTTATTGGGCTAGAGAGGTAACAAACAGGCATAACCCCATGATCTCAAAATGGGAAAAACGAGCCCAACTTGCACCTAGGTTTTCTCAGGATCTTAAAGCTGCTAAAACTAAACTTCGAGAATCGGAGAGGATTCGGTGGAGGAATTATGAAGACTGTCCTATTAGTGACTTTAAAAAGGTTTGCCTCCTTGTAAATGTGTGTTTTTAGCAGGAAGGAAAAAATGTTATAGTGTCTTGTTGAATCTAAAGAAAGGGGTTTTTGGTATAGTCAAGGAACCTTCTGATACAAGGAGCATCCCTCAGGGGATGTCTGCTACCCAGTACTTCTGTGATGAATTGAATGCATACTTTGTGGATACGATCTTTCGTATTAGAGTGTATATTACAAATCCTGTAGAGCTGTGTTACTTTCAGCATTAGTCCCTATTAAATCAGGCTGGTGTTTGCACCCCCTGTCCTTATTTCATTCTTAAACAATTTTCAGATTTCATTATCGACTCTCTCCTTGCTCTTTTAAATGTTTCTCCGGAGCAGGGCTTTTTTGTAAGTGGTTATTGAAGAGGCGGTTCTGCTGCTGCTTGAAAAGCCGGGGACTCCTCCGTGTTTTCCTAAGAACTATTGTCTGATTTCTTTACGTCCTCTCTTTGCTAAGATTATCGAAAACCTTGATACAAAAAAAATATTTAAACATTTACAGGAAACCAACTTTCCTGCTAGCTTTCAGGCTGGTATTCAGGCATCGTATAATACAGAATCGTTCTCCTGTCTGATTTAAGATTTCCATTTTTATCAAGGCCATGTCAGGGCGCTGATTTTCCTGGACCTCTCTGCAGCCTTCGATATGGTGGACCGCGCCATCTTACTCAACCATCACACCTTAGGAGACCCAGAAGACGGACGGAGCTGCTGTCATCGCGATTAGAGGCTCGAGCCTGGATTAGGCAATCTAACTCTGTGTTGCCTTATGACATAAGCTCCAAGTGCTTCAAAATGCTGGCCCTGAATGCACCCTGATTTGTGCATGCAAACACCTGGTTCTTTCCTTTCACAGGATTGTGTTTACAGTACTCCAGACGAGAGCATCCTCTTTTATCTTGCAACAAATGTCCCAGTTACATAAATGTCATTTTCATTACCCCTGGCCCATTTCGTCCTCATCATAGTCATTCCAAAGTGAGGTAATAAATATTGATTGCATGCAACTGAGGCATTACCCCCACGTCCCTGTTCCTACTCACAATCATTACAAAGGGAGGTATACCATAGCTAAATATTTTTGACAAATTAAACAGAAAAACCAACAAATGAATATATTTCAAATGCAGTATCCCAGAACTTAATGTCCTCCAACAACCCAGACAACATGCTTAAATCACCAAATCACAGTACAGAGTTCGAAACACCTGTCCCCCAAAACACCTGTACATCTGAGATAGTGTTCAAACAGTAATGCTTGGAAGAGCAAGAAGCCACCTTACAAATCTCCTGACTTGATACTCCCCGACACTCTCCCCAGCAAGCAGCCATCCCAGCATGGATCTCCCTTGAACCAGAGGATCCGCAGGACTGTCTTGCAAGGCCAGTAAGATGGTTGATTTAGTCCATCTGCTGAACAAAGTAGTTGCCTTCTTTCCCCTCCCGACCTCTGCGAAAGTCATAAACAAAGAATACGAATTCCTGTATTATTGGTACCTGTAACATAAATCAAAAGAGCTCTTTTAACATAAAGAGTGTTCAACAATTGCTTTTCTGCCTTTGAGGGGAAGGATAGAAAAGAGGGAAGAATAATTTCCTGAGATCCATGAAATACAGACTTCACTTTATGAATATATGGCTTAGGAGCCTCACTGTAACCAGCCCCCAAGCCAACCAGGGACTGGGCTGGCTGAGAAATACAGAACATCCACAACAGGACCACAGGAGCAACAAATACTGGAGCATACGGGTAAGGAAACGCAAGAGAACA
Source organism: Pleurodeles waltl (assembly GCF_031143425.1). NCBI lineage: Eukaryota > Metazoa > Chordata > Amphibia > Caudata > Salamandridae > Pleurodeles > Pleurodeles waltl. The sequence goes on from NC_090441.1 coordinate 207,622,853, forward strand.
GTCATTGAGGATAAAGGAACAGGAAGGCACCAAGGAGGGAAAAAGAACAAACGTGTAGGAACGTAAATTAGTGTGAACATAGGTGGAAGCAAAACAGTTGTAACAACTGATTTTGCCACACACCCACTCCTAGTTAACAGTCTTTCTAGGCTCTGACAATGCTGCCTTGGATGTGCTACAGATCTTTACCTAGCCTTGCGTTGCTGAGGCAGCGTGCACTTCTTATTGACCTGGAGGTCTCTGTCTTGTATGACTGTAGTCACCATTCACCTGTTCTCCATCTCTTATATGTGTGAAGCTTCCTAGGCCTTTTCTGCAGCAAAAGACACATGAAAGACTCTCCCAGACCGCAGCTGAGGGCTTCGTACACAACTGGAACAAGCTAGAAAATGAATCAAACTACTAATTGTAATAGTTATTAAAAATTCAATTCAATGGGAATATCTGAGTTTTAATAAATACCATACAAAATTAACTTTTAGAAAGTTATCCTTTACCTGCCTGAAATGGTAGAAGACTAATTAGCAAAGCCTCTGCAAATTCCCAGGCTCTGCTCAAGGCAAGGAATAGGTTTGAAAGAGGTATGAAATGCAACCCAGGAGCAAACAATAGGCTCACATGGATCGACAGAGGTGGCTTCTTTGGGCTCCACAGAATATTCAAAGCCTGCTTGACCGATCTGTTGAGCCTCATGTAGCACTTTGGAACACTAAAAAGGAGAAAACAGGATGACAAGACAATTGATGTGTATCTCCTGTTTGATTGCTGAAGGATCCTAGTTTTGTCCCAACAGACGTCTGTCTCTGGGGTTGTAGTGCCTGCTTTCAATTGGATTTTAGTGTTAGATGTGGGAGTATATTGCTGATGTTCCTATCACACTCCTGCATATCCCCCCAGTCCTCAGGACCCAAGTTTAGTGTGGCTGAAGACTTTAACCTTCTTGAAAATGCCCTGGCACATAGGATTTTTGTCCGACTTGCAGTAAGGCAAACAGAAACTTCTGAAAAAGGGAGTAGGGTTGCCCCCGGGAACTTTTACCCCATTGATTGGGGAGAGGCCAGGAGACATCCTCACCAACTAACTGGTGCCAGACATAAATGTAGCACTCCAAGGAACCCCATCCAAAAACTGCTGGGCTTGTGAAATGATACCAGGTGGAATGAACCTGCTGCATTTCACATCTGTGACAAGTAAGAAGAACTTAAGGAGGTTGGACATCCATTCAACTTGAAATCCAAGGACAGAAAGGTCTCCCTGGATCATAATGCTGATCCCCTTGATGGCTCCAGGAGTATAATAAAAAGCTAAAGAGGACATTCCTGTGGTGAATCCCAGCTGACCAGTGGCAACTGAACCTGGACTAGACTTTCCTTTTGCCCTCTGTCCAACAATCTGAAAGTCTTTAAGTGTTCCCCTACAGTTTCAGGAGCCTCAGAGGTGGATCCCTGTGGTTGTTCGGGCACATTGTTTGGGAGTTTTTTTTCTAAACTTTTGATCCAGAGCTTCAAGGGGACTGTCTGCGAAAACTATCTGACCGGCAGTTCCAAAGTGTTGGATTGAATTTGAGGTTTACCCAGTGTGGAAATGGGTTTTTCCTCCAATAAACAATAAAAAGGCAAAAAAAATTCAGTTTAGGAATTATGAAAGTTTTGTACTTCCCTACTTCCAGGCCCTTGAGATTCCAATCTACTTTGCGTATCTGACCTGTGCTCCATTGCAGTTGGCCTCAAATCGCACCTTGGTCCCGGTGTGCTGTTACCACTGACTCCAGTTTTCCATCCACTAGAGGTGGTGGAGGTGCAACTAGAGTGAGTGAGAAAACATTTTTGACCCCACAAACATGAAACACAGGATGTATTCTCCAGTGACCTGATAGTTCTAGCTCTAGTACAGACTGTCCTACAAGTCTAATGATTTTTAATGGTCCTACAAACCTGGAAGAAAACTATGGATGAAACCTCTAGTTAGGCAGATAATCTCCCATTTTGAATTCGGGATTAGGACTTCATGTTCTATCTGCTAATCTTTTATATGTATTTTTAGCAGAGCGTAAATGTACGAGGGGAGATTACTCGATTCTACAGCATTCTTTTAGTAATGCTTGAATATAATGAACTAACATGGGAGAAACACAGCTGGAGAAATGTATTGGTGGAAGTCAGAGGAGCAGTAAAATGGAGAGTACCATAAGTAGTGTGGAGGGTGATTTTATATGACAATTCTGCAAAAGGGATCCAGTTTATCCCTTGCTTTGAATGGTGCATTAGCAAACATCTTAAATATTGTTATCCCCTTTGACAAATGGTGGAACACTATGCACCACCAGGAGTGCAGGCAATGTAATGTACAGAAACTACATAACACATTACACGTGTGCTGTCTATGGAACACACTTAATTTGTACCTACAAAAAATGGATCCCCAACATTCTTCTTGCTCGCATAATTCCTCTCCCCACCAAGTCAGAACTAAATCACAATATATGCTTAGTAGATCTGTCCTCACTGTAGACCCTGCTGACTCAGCCCCCTCTTTCTCTCTAACCTCTCCCCCTTCCGTTTTCTTACCTTTCTCTCTATTCCCTCTACTACCTCTTTCTGCTCATTCATCTTGAGCACATTCAAGGACCTCAACTCCCATCTTATATGGAGATCCCACACTCAGCTCCCTACTACCTTAAGATATGGCTCCCTACTACCTTAACATATGCTCTCAATGCACCACCATGCTTGATAATGATATAACTATAGCCCTTATTGCATAATTGTATTTTCCTAAACTATCTCTCACATGTTTACGCATGAAGTCTTACAATGTCACACAATGTACCCTGTAGTGTGTCTTTACTACCTATTCTGTAATTGTGTATTCTCTCAATAAAATGGTTTGAACTAAAAGAGTGTGATTTATTTGCTCTGTCTGCCATCGGTCTGAGGATGATCATTTGTGGACACGCCTAGTTATTTGAATAGTGTTTTTCAAAATCTGGCTATGAGCTAGAACCCCGGATCAGTAATATCAGATAGTCCATGTAACAACTTCTTTAAGAAATACTATGGCTAATTTGGGAGCTGCAGATAACTTGTTTAAAGGTATAAAATGAGTGATCTTAGTAAAATAATCTATAACTGTTAATAAGACAAAACCATCATACCCTCTCAAACTGGCAAATTTGCTGTTAACTCCATTGAGATTTAGGAGATTTAGGAGCAGGGTTATTGACAATCAATTCACTTTTCAATATCGTACCTGGTCACCAGAAATGATGAGTTATTAGTTCCTTGGTTTTTCTCCATTCCTGGGTGTCCTACCACGGCAGAAGCACAACCTCATCTCATGACCAATTACTGCAACTCTGGGTCAGAGATGAAGATGTGATTCTGAAACCAAACAATGTCTTTCTCCATCTTGCTTTAGGTTGAATCTTGACCCACCCGTTCAAAGGGATAAAAGAGTTGATACATATCATTTCCATTTACAAACCTATCCCAACCAGCAACCATGTATATCTTGCAGACAAGCTCACCATATACCTTTGATCTCTGTACACCCACAGCCATCTAACTGCAGACCAAGAAGTGTAAAACAGAAAGAAAAACTACCCGCACCCACATTGTTAAACACCACAGCAAAATCAGGTGTAGGCGTGCTGCGACTAAACCGACGAGACACTATATAGAAATTGGACATGGGAAGAATGAGGCGCAAGTGGTACGTGTTGGAGAAACTTAAACAATTATGTACAGATATGACCAGACCTGTGTTAATTTTTTAGCACAAATAGATTCATAAGCTCCGCACGGACCGTTATGGTCTCAATGATGATGTTCTGTGGGGCAGTATGAATGCACAATTACCACAATGCCAGTGACCAAGGTGGGCTTTTTGATCTTTTGCATCAGGGTTTACACTAGAGAGGGCATTGCTGGAGTAGCAGCATTTGTTTGACGCTAGTCCAGCAATATACCTCAGTTTAGCGCTACAGTTGTGTCAGAATATCTGACGCATCTGTAAACACATGCGCCATGGAGCTCTGTATTGTAAATGGCGCTGTTAGGGGGTCATAGGGCAGTGCAAGAAATCTGATGCATCGGAGCCGATGTGTCAATCTCTCGTAAATGAGGCCCCAAATTTGCTTGATGTCTGTGGTCAGGACACTAGCACTGGAATATCATCCATAAGTTTTAATGAAACATTGCCTAGAACTCCTAGGATACCTTGGTAAAGCAAAAAGTCCTTATCATCAATGGTAGCATTAAGTGCTTTGTGCACGTACCAGGATTTAGGAGTAGGCGAGTATTCCTAATAACAGCCGTATGCTACCACCTACATGAGATGGTGAGTGGGGGATTATAAATTATTATTGCCCAACATCTCCCACGCTCCGTGAGTTTTAGTGTGTTGAGAGTAGACTACATTCCCCAGAATTTCCGGACTTAGGCAGATGTGGTCCAGCGACTTCTTGCGTGACACAGAAGCACTGCAAGTTGGCTGGCAGCCAGCTCTATAAACGGGAGGCAATCAGCCTGTTGGCTTGCACTGTCAGCAGGGACTGGGCACGAATAGGTGGACTGGCACAATGTACCTATTGGAGTAGTAAGTGGGTGTGCTATCCCCTGAGAGGGAGCGTGCACGCATGATTGATAAGCGGAGGGTTTGCTGACCCACGGCTGGGGGCACAGGAGCATGTAGAAATATCAGGTAATGATTGTGAGCTACAGTTCATGCTGATATGTATAGTGTTTGGTATGATGCTTGAAGCAGGGGCCTGGGACCCCGTAAACTTATATGAGAGAATTGTTCAGTTTCTGGTCATTTTTGATGTTCTGTGACATGTATGAGACCTTGTCGGGCACTACTTACTCTAATACAGCACATAAATTGCTCATTATTGACTGGTGTGCTTCTGTATGCTGAACTTAGGGTCAGAGGCAATACTCAAGGGCAATAGTGCAATGGTCGTGTGGACCGGTGTTTACAAGCGCTCAAATGGACCAAACAGACCCATTTGTATGTATGTACTTTGGAAAATCAGAGACCCCTTGGATCTGTGCCATGGTTTAACAAATTATATATATATATATATATATATATATATATATTGTCCATCTCTTTTCACCTTTTTGTTGGTATGTCTGTCTATTTTATGTTTTTGCTAAATCAGAGTATGACTATAAAGGACCTCATCCCCCTCCTTGAGCTACTGGTATTCTACTTGCAGCAGTCACACTATTTTGGGATGAAAAGGAAAAAAAGACATGGGACAATTTCCACCTATGCACTCAGCACCTGAAACAACATCCCTGTATCTATCAGGGTGGCCCCTGTGCTGCTCCAATTTAGGAAAGAGTTGAAGGCTCACCTCTTTACAGAACACTGCATTACAATACATTGAGAGCCAGATTTATCATTCTTTCATGTAACGCAACATAACAAGACAACTTGCTGCACTGCGTGAAAGGGAGAGGGCAGAAATGCACCAAATTTATCAATAAAGGGGACATTCCTGCTCTCTGCCTGTGCTGGTGCACAATCTGCTTCCCAGCACCAATGTAGGCAGCCTTGTGCCATGGTGCAAGGGTGCCTTTGTTACAGGCAGGATTTTGTTTGTGCAGGAATGGGAAAGTTCATTAAAAAAAAAATGAAAATTACACTGGCCCATTAATGTGCAAAATTGATGTGGATTACCCCAAAAAGTTTCAGATGGGCTCAAGGGAGTGGGCGAGAGGGAAGTCCTAGTATGGAATTCACCATTGTGGCATCTGAAGCATTGTTAGTACTACTCATTGGTGCAGAGGCTGCAACACCACCTTTAAATGTGCTTGGGATTTTTACCCCCACCTATCTGGTCAAGCTTTTCTAATTCTTGTCAAGCTATTTCTAGTTTCTTTTGTACCTGCTTTGGTGCCCGTACCATCATTTGCAAAGAATTGGCCTCATTATCTACTTTTAAAGCATCTGGCAACCTCTCAAGACCTGTGCATACACGGATACTGAGAAGAAATGCCAATCACACCTTTCGTCCTCACAGGTTAATCCACCTCCTGTATCGCTACTCTAAAACAGTGGAAGAAATCTACGACTAGGGGAAAAGAAAGTGGGGATGAGAGGGAGAGAGAAAATACTCTCACGAGTGGGTTGGGTGGAAGAAGACCTGGATTGAAATCTTAGGTACTGTGACACATGTACAATGCACAATTATCCAGTGCCCTGTGAAGTCTCACTGTAACTATTATCCAAGTAAACCAAGAAATTTGTCTGAGTAATGCATCATATTTACAACAATAGGACTTCAGGATCGTAAATAAAGGAACAAAAAATGCTGGAATAAAGGAAACATAAGAGCACATTCAGTGAGGAAAAATGGAATGTGGTAGGGGACAAGGGTTCAGATGAGAGCAAAACAATATACGGTGTGGGAACAAAATGGAACAAGTGCAAATACATGTGAAAGCTAAATAATCGTAATAGCTGCAGTCACCAGACACCCGCTCTTAGTTCCACCAGAGCCTTTATAGGTCTCTGTGCTGGTGAGGCCTGAACTGCATAGTGCCTTGAGTATGTGTATGAGGAGTTTGAATAGAGCTCGTATGTGTATCGGGAGCCATTGGAACTACTTGATGTGTGGTATGATGTGAGTTATGCATGGGAGGTTAAGGATGAAACTAGCTACAGAGTTCTGGGTGGTTTTTAGTCTTCTAGTGAGTTGCTTGCTGATCTTGGCATAAAGGGTATTCCTATAGTCCAACTAAATAGTGACTAGTTTGTGAGTGACAGTTTTTCTGGTGTCACTTAGGAGCCATTTGAATATCTTCCTCAGATCTTCAGGTTGTGAAAGCAGGATGCAGTGACGCCATTGACTTCTGTAGTCATGTCCGGTTTGCTGTCATTTATTCTGCAGTTCTTAGTAGGGGGTTCTTGAGGTGGATGTAGCTCAGAGTTCAGCCGGCCACCAGTTGGTGCCCCATGGTGAGGTGTTCTTGCAGAAGATCACTACTTCTGTCTTGTAAGTGTTGAAATTGAGGCAGTTGGCTTTCATTCAGTTAGTGACTTCAGTCATGCAGGCAAGTGAGTTGAGTGTCATTGGCCTAGGAGAGGATGTTGATGTTGTGTTTACGGATGACGTCGGCTAGAGGGAATCATGTATGAGGCACTTTGCAGATGAGTTTGCGGGTTTCCAGGAAGTAAGATGCCAGGCTGACAGCTTGAGTTTTATCTACTAAAAAGCTACAGATCCAGCGGATAGAGGGTCCTTAGATGCCAATCTTGTGCAGGCACCTTTTGAGGATGGGGTGTGAGATCGTCTTGAATCCTGCAGAGAGGTCCAGGAGAATGAGGGCTGCTGTGTCTCCTCTCACAAGGACCATGCGTATGTTGTCTGTGGTAGCAATGAGTGCTGTTTCTGTACTCTCTTTCGGCCTTAATCTGGAATTGAGGAGCTTATGTTTGCTGAGGTAGCCAGTGATGCATTGGTTTATTAGCTTCTCTAAGGACGGAAAAGTCCTCTACACGGTAAGAGACATGTACCCCTGCCCTGAGTGACCAGCTGTACTACTGTATGAATTCCTAATTCCACCCACCCCTACTTTTTATTCTGTGTCACTTGAGTGAGACCTACAGTCTCAGTCACCTTTTTAAAAGTTTTGCTTCTGTGTGCTTAACTAACCCTTGGCCTACATCAAGTAGATGTGGAGTTCTGCATAGTACAGAAGTAGTGACTCCGCGTTAGTTGTATGTGTACCTTGGAAGGGCATTGCACAAAGATAGAGCAGTACTATGCAGTACATGTGTGGTTATGCATGTACTATGTATATGTCTGCCAAGAGGAATACACTACATGAGAGAAGTATTGCTGTGTAGCGCATGTGTGGATAAAAAATGTGCTGAGTGTATGTGTGTTTGCGTGAAGTACAATACATGAAGGGTGAAGCGTTGTGCAGCGCACGCATAGTGAGTGTGTGTGCTGGCTGTGTGCATGTTTTGAAATAACACACCCTGGTTAAAGATAGGAAAGCATCAGTACTGAAGAATGCACGCAGACTGTGTGCTGAATGCATGTATATATGTGACGGCACAATGCATAGAGGTATTATTGCTGAACAGAAAGTGTTCTATGAATGTACACTGAGTGAGTGTACCTGCAATGGTGCATTGTATGGAGGACCCTGGGTTTATTTTGGGAAGTCGAGGACTGCCTAGTAAACACTAGACCTAGGCAGAGCTTATGGAGCTCTGCATTGCAGAATTCTGCAGAGCGGGCCAAAAACTCTGCGAGTTTCAGAGGAATTCCTCCAGTGGGTGGAGCTGCTCAACGTGCCTGTTCGCACTATGGTTTTGACGTTTAGGAGCGCAATGTGCGTTCCCACATTGAAAACAGTGCGCAAACACCACACGGTGGTTCCTGCCCATTTTGTTTTCCTCTGTTCCTCTGTTTCTGTGCATGGTGCAGGACCTGACTTTTCAATCCCCCATCTAATACATCCACCCCTCATTTTCCTTTAGTGTATCAGAGTGTGTCTTTGTGTATTTTAAGTTTTTGTCATTTTTCTTTGTGTTTCTCATGACGTTTGCTACTTTTTTTTGGTATTCCCTATACTTCTTTATTTTTGTTTTCTTCCTTCACTTCACTTCTTTCTTTCTTTTTTTGTCGTCCACCTAGCGCCACAGCAGAGTAGGGCTGAAGAGGGACTGGCTGCACTAGTGTGGCTGCTAGCCGCACACCTTGCAGTGATTGGCACCACCAAGGGGTGCAGCTCTGCCCCATTTTTTCCAAGGCAGAGGTGGCGCCACCTTCCCTCCCTGCTGGCAGAAGGCCTGGGAGCGATTACGTCCTGATTGGGTGCCGAAGTCAGCTTTTCTACACGTTTATTGAGAGTGCCTTAGTGTGTGAGTTGGCACACTGGGGGTCCAACGCACCCAGCAGCAGTTGACGCACCGCTGGGCAGACATAGTAGACCGCGAGCAAGACCTGCTTGGCCTGCTGGGTATTGAGGTGACGGGGCTCGGTGGGTAAAAAATGTATTATTTGTTCTAAAATGCTAATTTTTTTTCAAATAGCAGTGCCGACACTCAGAGGTAAGTTAAGTTTATATTACGGTGAATATTATGTAATCCAGTTTGAGCTAGCCAGGTGCTCAGTGCTACCTAATTGTACTCGCCGGTGCTCGATTGTGCTGATTATTTAAGAAGTCATGGAGACTCCTCCGTCCAGTCACTAAGATAGTAGTAGTAGTATAGTAGTAAGTAGTATCAGTGAGTTAGCGTTCTCTTCTCTGTGCCTTTCTCTATTTAGCTTATACGTCCCATTCGCAATCTCCCCCTGATGTGTAGTATGCATCAATGCATTGAAAAGAAAGACTGAGTTGACAGTTCAAAGGTGGTTGAGACGCAAAGATCAGTTGTTGCGATGCATTAGTAGTTCCACAAATGTAGTTCAGGAAATTTGTAATAGGGCTTACTTTTTTTAAATTCATAGGTCAACTCTATACTAGTACTATAGGCGAACTGATTTAAAAAAGTACATTGTTACTGCATTGCCTTTGCCTGTCAAAATATTTTTGGGAAGATTAACTGTACCACTAATCTATTTTTTTTTAATCTTAATTTCATACCTCAGCTCCAACAGCAAGAGGAGGTCTTCGGAGGCTGGTCAGGGAGATGAGGATGTCGCCTGTCCCCTTAAGTCCTCCTGTTATATTATTATATTTTCCCTAACTTTTACCTCTCCACAATTAGAATAATGTTTCCTTTTTTTTTTTTTAACAGCACCTCTCTCCTTTTTTGTCTACTCATCTTCGTTCTAAGGTTTGTAAAATTCTAGTTATCCCTGCAGCATCCTGTTTTTTCTATATTTCATGTTTCTGTGGTTGACTTCCTCTTGTCTGTTCTAGTCTGTAGCTATCTTCTGCTTTGTTAGTAAGCTAAGCTTTCCCTCTGTCCTTATATATCTTGTGGACTCGTACTGTAAGACTAAGATGACAGATTTTAGGACAGGTATTCTACCGTGAAAATTGCATGCCCAAGTCCGCTTTTCTACACGTTTATTGAGAAGGCTTTCTTTTTCTTGCTCAAGCTCAAACAGTAAAACAAGAGAGTGGCCATTGTCATGGTAGACCCCCCAATGTTGTCTTGTATGTATTATTCATTGATACAGTATTATATCATACTAGCAGTTTCGATGACAGTGCATATTGGCTGGAAAGTAGTATGAGGACAGTCCCATTGCGTTTGCCAACCAAAACCTCACCATATGTCCTTGACTGACCAATTATTCCACCCCCTAATTGCGCATAAGTGAGTTAGCTGTACCCCTCTTTGTGAACGGTTTGCAGTAGGTTTGACCTCACTACCTAGATTTTCCTACATAGTTAACCAACAACATTTCTAAAGTGAATGATAGCAGAAGGAAAGAACTGTAGTGATCTGTTGCAGTTGTATTTTGTTGAATTTGTTCTTAAAAAATAACAAGAAGAGGCGTATATAGGGGCATATTTATACTCTGTTTGCGCCGGAATTGCGTAGTTTTTTTTGACGCAATTCCGACGCAAAACTAACTCCATATTTATACTTTGGCGTTAGACGCGTCTAGCGCCAAAGTCCATGGAGTTTGCGTAATTTTTTAGCGTGGACACCTACTTTGCGTTAATTATATGCAAGGTAGGCGTTCCCGTCTAAAAAAACGACTCCGAGGCATGTGCGTCGGATTTATACTTCCGGGCAAAATTCACGCCCGGGAGTGGGCGGGTCAAACAAAATGACGTACGGCCGCTTTTGCGCCGTTTTTTACAGCCTGCAAAAGGCAGGCGTTAAGGGACCTGTGGGCTCTGAAGGAGCCCAGAGGTGCCCTCCCATGCCCCGAGGGACCCCCCCTGTCACCCTTGCCCACCCCAGGAGGACACCCAAGGCTGGAGGGACCCATCCCAGGGACATTAAGGTAAGTTCAGGTAAGTTTAAAAAAAAAACATTTGTGGCATAGTGTGGCCTGATTTGTGCCCCCCTACATGCCACTATGCCCAATGACCATGCCCAGGGGACATAAGTCCCCTGGGCATGGCCATTGGGCAAGGGGGCATGACTCCTGTCTTTGCTAAGACAGGAGTCATTTCTATGGGGGTTGGGAGTGAAAAAAAAATGGCGCAAATCGGGTTGAGGCGAAAAAATTGCCTCAACCTGACTTACACCATTTCTTGACGCCCAAGCCCCATATGGTGTGCCAGGCAGGCACCTATCTTATTTCCTGCTCATACGTCCCAAATTTAAGGTGTAGTAGAGTGGAGTAGAGTGAAGTTCACTATATTTGTGTATATATCAAGTTCAGCTTCCCCCGAGTGCAATGACTTTCCATTGGGCAGGAAAAAAAGGGAATTCTTTATGAGCCAGTTCAGCTTTTTGCAATTCTGCCTCCGACGTCAACCTTTCTTGGTTTTTTTGCTTAGTTAATGTGGAAATGAGTGAAATGCATTTCCCTCTAATAACAGCTTTAAAGATGTCCCAATTATTATATAGCTGCGTATCCCGGGGGTAATTTGCACTAAGGAAATCACTAATAGTCTTATGCAGTTCGTCACATAAAAGATGGTCTCTCACTAATGGGCCAGGAAAAAAACATCAATGCTATTTAAGTTTTGGAAGGGCCCACTCCAGCTACGGGAACATGATCAGAAAGATCTGAATGTAGAATAGAGGGTTTCAGGGATTGGTTTATGAGGACAGTCGGATTGAGAATATGTCCGATGTGAATGGGAAAAGAGAGTGCAATATCAGGTGTCAGGGTAAATAGTTCTCTAGGCATCTATGAGTCCTATGAAACTGATTATTCGCTTCAGAACTTTAGAGAATCTCCCAGTAAATGCACTATTGGATAGATGCTATTGAGATTTGGTTCCCAGGTAAGATTGAAGTCCCTCATTAAAATAATCTCTCCTTCAGCAAATTCTCCCAACAGTGTAGGACATGATTGTATGGAGGTTGTTTGGGGTGTGTTAGAGGCAAAATAGTGGTTATTGTGCATGATCGGCCTGCTATACTCCCCTTTCCATCAATAATCCCCCCTCTTTATCAGATTTATAACCTTTGGGGTGAAATTTAAGAGAGGAGGGGAAGAGGAGGTTTCCCCCATTATGCTTGGTAAGAGCCGAGGATTTGTATATTAGGGGTATGCTTTATTGCGTAATTTATGGTCTTTGCACATTTTAAGATATGCCTCTTGCAAAGCTGTTATATCTTGTCTTTTATGTAGTTCCATAGTTTATGATGTTTAGTTGGAAAATGTAATCCCTTTACAATCCACGTCAGTGTTGTTAATACCATAATAGTATATTACAAATAGGGTCATTCAATAGTCCAAGATCTAGCTCTCTGTCAATGACGCCCCAGCAGCCTCCCATCTCTGTAAAGAGAGAGAGCTCAGACCACAGTCCCCCAACACCACCCCCCACATCAACCAATATGAATTTACTCATGGAAAATAAACAGGAATAACAAACTTGAACAAATGCCAACCTGGTTCTCCTATGGTGGTAAAACTGAATTGAAATTGCAACATTGCGGGGGTTCGGGTAACTTCCAGCTTTATGAAATCAAGGCATAGTAGAATGAAATAACATCATACTTTGAAAGTAGAATACCCCTGTCGAAGGAGGCATTCCACAATTTTTAAACATAGCTTTGAAATGTTTCTGAATGAGTGAGCTCTGCAGAGCAAATCACAGCAAAAGTAACCTAAAGGGTTCCAACAGTTCAAAGGATACTACAATAGTAGTGTTGCAGTGGCCTAGATTCAGTGTTCATGACAGATGGCCAGAGTCTGCTCGACCCCAGCACTTCCCCTGTCATTTTGATCGTCTCTGAGAAAACCATTGTCCTTTTCTCAATTCCAGATGTGGAACTCTCTCAAAGTCCCCTGGCGCCTCTGCAGTCAGGAGGTGGTATATCCAGTATTGTCTTTGGCTCTATCACATCTGTAAAATGATGTGACTTATTTTGGTGCTCAAAGGTTAAACCAAACGGGTAGGTCAAACTATATTTGATGCATTTTCGGTGCAGTTTGTCTGTGACTGGACAGAATTGGAGTCTTCGAGCCAGAGTGGCCGGTGCTATGTCTTGAAAGAAAGAGCATGTTGCACCTTGGAAGGAGACTGTCTCCACTTGTCCTGCTGCTTGCAGCATCACTTCTTTCACTTTGAAAGAATTTAGTTTTGCTAGAACATCTCGGGTCTCTTGCCTTCACTCCAGTTTGATTGTCACCCGTTTGCCCCACAGGATCTCCGCGTACAAGCCGACTGCAAATGCTTCCTGATCTGGACCCTAGAATCCTTCTTCCAGGTTTCTTAGTCAAATATTATTCATTATGGAGCAGTTTTCTAGATCCTCACATTTCAAGAGTGTAGTTTGTAGCTGGTTCTGAATTTGTACATAGGCACATTCCACCCTTTTCACACACTTCTAGAGTTTGGCATTTAGTTTCCAAATCCAGAGTGCTCACCCATAGCGAATCCATATCTTGTTGTAATGTTGAGAGTCTGGCATTGAGGTCTGAGGAGAGAGCATCCAGAGAGCCGGACAAGTCAGTCTTAAGTGCCTCTCTCAGCTCTTTTTTAAATTCCTGCAATGAAGCCAAGAGGTTTTGTTTTGTTAATGCCCCTTCCATAATTCTAAGGCTTTCAGGAACTTTTCTTTTCCCTTGCCTCTCCTGGTGTCTCTCGGACTCTGCGGGGGTCCAATCCATGTCCAGATCATCAGAAGGGGTGTTTGGAGAAGATGGTGGAGGAGTGGCCTTCCCTTTTCTTGCTGAAATCTGGGAGCCAAAGATTCTAAAAGAAAAGGTTTTTGCTCGGCAGGAAGCTCAACCTCCTGTTCTGCTCCAACTTCAGGAAGATCTACTATTGCTGGCTGTGACTGTTGTCCACTTTGCTCTGTTTCCTGAAATGACTGGGCACTACTTTGCGAAATGGACCAATTCAATGTCACTGCTCATCGGCATCACCATGATTGCAATCGCTACCTCGCTGACAGACATGGGCTCTGGCTTAAGTTGGGATGGTGCTGTTGATGTGCGAGTGCTGCTTCCACGTTCCTCCCTGGAGACCGGTGCAGCAGGCACATGTTTCCCGAAAAAGGTTGTGGTCGGCACGCCAGTGGCAGAGGGCTGCTTCTTCTCACTGGCCACTTTCTTGGCAGCATTTTTCTTTAGGGCCATCTTAAAGCTGCCAGTTGACTGCAGCACTAGGCTGCATAAGTGGAAGAGATTGGAGTACTGACGTCACATGTGTTTTGTACAGGACTCTGGCATGGCAGTACAGTGGCTGAAGGCACAAGCAAGAAAAACATTTAGTGAAATGTGACATTGCTGCAGTTTGAATTAGTACAGACAAACAAAATATAATTTAGTCTGATTGGATAGTTATGTAATATTTAACAATTTAGCTAACCATTTTACAGCCAAACCACACCACCATAACATAATATTTCATTTCCAATCATGAAAACACTACATACAGATATATCGCTTTGCTTTATGTGCATGTATTCCAAGGTAGACACCCGTGGCAGTCAGGGAGGTGCATAGGTAAATGGAATAATCCTTAACAAATGAAGGCTAGTGTGCGCCTGTGGCAGCCAAGGTGGTCTAGGGCGAAATTGAATAAATATTAAAAAATTAATGATGCTGGTGTGTGTGTAGTGTACCTACTCTATGCAGGCAGGGGACCAGTGGAAATGGAATTGTACCTAAAAAAAATGTATGCTTTTGTGCGGCAATGCGCCTAGGGCAGTCAGGGACGTAGATAGATTGATTTGAAGCAAAATGCAAAACAAATAAATACAAAATAAAAATAAATAAAAGAAAATGCAAAGAAATGCACGTAATATAAAACACTTTTCATTATAATCATAGTCATAAAGGACATATACTACAATGATCCTCAGGCATATTATTAAACTGATATGACATGCAAGCCTCTGGTAAAAGCACACTGGCTGGGTGCACAAAATGGCTGCCAGCCATATGGGCAAACAACAACCACGAGCAAGGGGGCATTGTGAAGAAAGAACACATGCAAGCCTCTGGCAAAAGCCCACTGGCTGGCTGCACAATATGGCTGCTAGCCACATGAGTAAACAACAATAGCGAACAAGGAGGCATGGAGAACACAGAACACATGCCAGCCTATGGCAAAGGCATACTTAGTGAGTACACAAAATGGCCTTCAGCCACATGGTCAAACAACAACAGCAAGCAAAAAGGCATGGAAAACAAAACACATCCAAGCCTATGGCATACATACCCTGTCTGTCAGCACAAAATGGCCACACTTCACATGGTCAAACAACAACGAGCATGGAGGCAGGGGGAACAAAGAAAAACACATTCAGGGCTATGGACACAGACCACACAAAATGGCCCCTGGCCACCTGGTATGGAGAACAAAGACAAATGGTGGCCTATGGCAAACATCCTCACACACACACTGGCTTGCCAAAGGAGGTATGGTAACACTGAAAAAAACACTACCATTAATTCAGCAATGCCAAACACAAAACAACTTTAACATATATGTCCGCCCATTGGCAGACTTAATAGAGAGCTGCAGGCTTACCCTTTTCTCATATGCCGATGACACAGATTATCTTTTCTGTCATCAGCACAGAACCATGGCCTGTCGATTTTTAACCTGGGCTTGAGTAGAGTCTCCTCATGGATGAATAAAAACTTTCTCAAGCTTAACTGTGGCAATACTGAAGTCATGGTTCTGGGCAAGGAGGACCCTCTCTTTGGGGGTTCTACAAACTGGCCTGAATTCTTATGGACCTTGCCCATCCCGTCTCCTAAGGTGAAAAACCTTGGCTTCCTCATTGATGATAAACTGTCCATGAAACCACAGGTGACTAAAGTAACTGCCACCTGCTTTGCTGTCCTCAGATGGCTGAAAAAAATAATTTGGCTAATTCCCATTGTGGCTCAGAGGAGTGTGTTTCAGGCTCTAATACTATTGAGACTGGATTACAGTAACGTGCTCTACCTGGGTGCAGATAAGACTACGATCTATTGTCTACTGATAGTCCAATATGCTGCCACCAGGATGCTTTTTCGCTTACCTAAATCGTTGTCAGTTTCTCATTTGTTACAGGAACTACATTGGCTTAGGATCAATAAGTGCATTGTGTGTAAGGCACTATGCTACATGCTTAAGGCCAAACTGGGCCTAGGGTCATGCAATTTCCAGAAACTGGAGGTACCCTATCAGCCTAAATGCTCCTTCAGATATTCGAACAAAGCTTTGTTCACTGTACCGAGATTCCATCTAATTCGTATGAAAGGGCTCTCTTTTACGTACCTATGTCCTAAACTTTGGAACTCCCTTCCTGAAGCTCTAAGACATTGTAATGCATTATTGACCTTTTGCAAAAGTTTGAAGACCTGGTTATTTTACTTTACTTTACTTGTATACCCTACCTTCATCTATTCTGCGCCAGGAAACCATTGTGGGTAGCTGTGCGCATTGCAAAATTCATAATAACAATAACTGTGCTATAAATTTTTTACAACAATACACAATCGCCTATGGCGTCAATTACCCACCTATACCCTTCTTGCAGAAAAAAAGTATTAAGTAAAAACAATAACCAACCTTTTTAATTTCATCCAATGCCACCCCTGCTCTAAATGATATTTTAGTTTAAACCACATATACCACCAAAACAGTTATTTCATGCATTGATGACTAGTACTGGGCCTACTGGTTGGATGGCCATTGGCAGACTAGGCCACAGAGTAATCTAAATGAATTTTGGAAATGTAACAAACATGGAGAAAAAGTGCTGAACTGTGGAACATTTTTCCTTTACAAAAGGTGAAAAATGAAATGCAAAAAAAAACTAGGCCCCAACTGAAACTCCAGGCCACCCACCACAATGACATTTAAAATTCAAAGAAAAGTACAAAGAAATATTGGTGCATCTCCATGCAAACAAACAACACTCTTATACAATAGTTTTATAACTTACTTATGCGATATCTTGCAATAAAAAACAACTTTTTCCGAATCATAAAACTCAACTTCTAATTCGGTAACAAGTTACCGAATTGCAGTTTGGACTTTGTCTAAACCAAGAAGCATTTTTGCAGTCACAAGCAGTCCAATTCTGCGAATCAAACAGTTTGACAGCAAAAATGTTCCAAATTTATAACTTGAACAGTCTTTTAAAATGAGTTCAAAATCAATCCACTTTCTCTGTCCTGGTGAGAAAGCTAGCTCTCAAGTGATGCCATATCATGTGTGACACAAGGTAGCCCTGGCCTTTGCTGCCAGTATTAGTTTTCATCCTGGGTCATGTAGAATTACCTTTTGTCATCAAAGGGGCCCCTACATTCTGACATTCTAGTTGTATTGGCTTACAAGTGAGATTTGCCTACAAGTTTTGAAATCTATCCTCTGATATAATGGCATTAATTGTACACTCTGATAAATAATAGTTTACATTTAATGCAGAATGAAAAAAAAGTAGAGCATAACCTGAAATATTTCCCCATTGTGGATCCACTTGGAAATCAGTGCATACTGGTAGTAGTGAATCATGCTGCCAAATATCCTGAAGCAATTTACCTTATGTCTACTACAGCTCCTGTAGCAGCCAAAACCCTAATTGGTATGTTTACCAGGGTACGGTTTCCTAAAGAAGTGGTTTCTGACAGAGGTACAAACTTCATGTCAGCTTACCTGAAACACATGTGATATGAGTGTGGAGTGACTTACAAGTTCACCACACTATACCATCCACAAACCAATGGACTTGTTGAAAGGTTCAACAAGAAATTGAAGGGCATGATCATGGGGCTCCCTGAAAAACTCAAAAGGAGATGGTATATCCTCCTTCCACGCTTGTTTTTCAGCTATAGAGAGGTACCTCCAAAGGGAGTAGGCTTTTCCCCCTTTGAACTTATGTTTCGCCACCCTGTTAGGGGACCACTTGCACCTGAAAGAATTTGGGAGACACCTCTCCATGAGCCTGTTCAAGATGTGGTGAACTATGTGCTTGGCCTCTGCTCTAGGATGGCTGAGTACATGGAAAAGGCATCCAAAAAACCTTAAGGCCAGCAAACTGCTCCACAAGCAGTGGTATGACCAAAAAGCTGCACTGGTGGAGTCCCAACCAGGGCAGAAGGTATGGGTTCTGGAGCCCGTGGCTCCCAGGGCACTCCAGGACAAATGATGTGGCCTTTACCCTAGCCTGGAAAAGAAGAGTAAGGTCACCTACTTAGTTGATCTGAGCACTAACAAGAAACCCAAAAGAAGGGGGATCACTGTGAACTGCCTCAAACTCTATTGTCACTGGGCTGATATAACCATGCTGAGGGTTACTGATGAGGATCAGGAAGCAGAGAGTGAACCTCTCCCTGACCTCCTCTCCCACAACCCTAAAAATGGGTCAGTTGATGGAGTTGTCTACTCAGACACCCTCTCTGCCCAGCAGCCGGGAGACTACCAGCAAGTCCTGCAGCAATATGCTGAGCTCTTCTCCTTGTCCCCTGGTCCCCTGGTGTACTCATGATGTGGACACTGGAGAAAGCCAAAAACAAAATGTATCAACAGTCTGACCAAGTTAAGGAGAGCATCAAAGATGAAGTCAACAAAATGCTAGAGTTAGGGATTATTGAATCATCTGACAGTCCCACAGCTAGCTCAGTTGTTTTGGTCCCCAAACCTCATTCCAAGGATGGAAAGAAAGAGATGAGGTTCTGTGTGGACTACATAGGACTCAACTCTGCCACCAAGACAGATTCTCACCCTATTCCAAGGGCAGATGAGTTGATAGATAAATTGGGTGCAGCAAAGTTTCTCAGTACCTTTGTCTTAACTGCTGGGTACTGGAAAATCAGGCTGGCACCTAGAGCAAAAGAAAAGACTGCATTCTCTACACCTGATGTGCATTATCAGTTCACTGTTATGCCCTTTGGTTTAAAGAATGCCCCACCACCTTCCAAAGGTTGATGAATCAAGTCCTTGCTGGCTTGGAGTCTAGATGATATTGCTGTCTTTAGCTTCTCCTGTCAGGATCACTTGAGCCACATGAGAAAGGTTTTCAGGCCTTGCAATCAGCAGGCCTCACTATTAAGGCATCAGAATGCCAGATAGGACAGGGCACTGTTGTATACTTGGGCCACCTTTTAGGTGGAGGCCAAATGCAACCTTTATAGCCCAAGATCCAGACAATTTTGGACTGGGAAGCTTCAAAAACCCAGACTCAAGTCCAGGCATTCCTCGGCTTGACTGGTTATTGCAAGAGGTTTGTGAAGGGGAATGGGTCCATTGTGACACCCCTCACAGAACTGACCTCTAAAAAGATGCCCACAAAGGTAAACTGGAGTCTTGACTGTCAAAAGTCCTTTAAAAATCTGAAGGAGGCAATGTGCTCAGCACCAGCCCTCAAAGCTCCAGACTACTCTAGGCAGTTCATTGTGCAGACAGATGCCACTGAACAGGATGCTACTCCCCAGGAAACAGTGTTGGATTGCCTTTGAGAGAGAGGTCTTTGCTGTGGTTTGGTCCCTGAAAACGTTGAGACCATACTTTGGTGCTCATTTTATTATGCAAACTGACCACAGACCTCTCAGATGGCTAATGCAAATGAAAGGTGAGAACCCTAAACATTTGAGGTGGTTCTTCAGGGAATAGACTTTTCAGTGGAACACAGACCTGGTACTGCCTATGCCAATGCAGATGGACTTTCCAGGTTCTTCCACTTAGACAATGAAGACTCCCTTGGGAAAAGTTAGTCTCATCCTCTTCCGTTGAGGGGGTTGTGTGGGAAAGTGCCCCTTTTGGCATGGTTACCCCCCACACGTTTTGCCTGATATTGATGCTGACTTGACTGAGAGTGTGATGGGATCCTGCTAACTAGGCCCCAGTACCAGAGTTATTTCCCTAAAACTGTACCATTGCTTTCACAATTGGCACACCCTGGCACACATCTAAGTCCCTTGTAAAATGTACAGGTGGTACCAAGGGCCCTGTGACCAGGGAGGGTCCCAAAGGGCTGTAGCATGTATTGTACCAACCTAAGGGAGCCCTCGCCAAGCACATGCACACTGACATTGCAGCTTGTGTGTGCTGGTGGGGAGAAAAAGGTAAAGTCGACATGGCATCCCTCTGAGGGTGCCATGCCCACAAAACACTACCTGTGGCATATGTAAGTCACTCCTCTATCAGGCCTTACAGCCCTAAGGCATGGTGCACTATACTACAGGTGAGGGCATAGGAGCATGAGCAATATGCCCCTACAGTGTCTAAGTCAATTCTTAGACATTGTAAGTGCAGTGTGGCCATATTAAGTTTATGGGTTGGGAGTATGTCAATACAAACTCCACAGCTCCATGATGGCTTCACTAAAGGCTGGGAAGTTTGGTATCAAGCTTCTCAGCACAATAAACCACCCCTAAGGTGTCCAGAGCTGAAGTGACCCCCTCCGTGCAGAATCTACCATCTTGGTTTGGAGGACAGGGACCAATTGGGTTAGGAATGTGCTCCCCTCCCCAAAGGGAGTGGGCACAGGAAGGGTGTAGCCACCCTGAGGGACAGTAGTGTAGGAAAGTACCATCTTGCCTGGCATGTTACCCCCAATTTACATGTATGTAAGTTTGTTTTTGCCTGTCTCACTGGGATCCTGCTAACCAGGACCCTAGTGCTCATAGTTTGTGGCTTGAATGTGAGTACCTGTGTAGTGACTGACTGTCACTGAGGCTCTGCTAACCAGAACATCAGTGCTTATGCTCTCTCTGCCTTTAAATTTGTCACTATAGGCTAGTGACCACTTTTTCCAATTTCAACTGGCACACTAGAACACCCTTATAATTCCCTACTATATGGTACCTAGGTACCCAGGGTATTGAGGTTCCAGGAGATCCCTATGGGCTGCAGCATTTCTTTTGCCACCCATAGAGAGCTCAGACAAACCCTTACACAGGCTGCCATTGCAGCCTGCGTGAAAGTGCACACACAATTTCACAAGCATTTTCACTGCACTTAAGTAACTTATAAGGCACCTATATATCTAACCTTCACTTGCTGAAGGTTAGGTGCAAAGTTACTAAGTGTGAGGGCACCCTTGCACTAGCAAAGGTGCCCTCACATAGTTCAGGGAAATTTCCCTGGAATTTGTGAGTGCGGGGACACCATTACACGCGTGCACTACATATAGGTCAATACCTATGTGTAGCTTCACAATGGTAACCCGAACATGGCCATGTAACATGTCTAAGATCATGGAATTGTCCCCCCGTTCCAAATCTGGTATTGGGGAACGAGTTCCATGCATCCCCAGCGCTCCACCATGGACGCCGGGTACTGCCAAACCAGCTCTCTGGGGTTTTCTCTGCAGCTACCATTGCTGCCACCCCGCAGACAGGGTTCTGCCCTCCTGGGGTCTGGGCAGCCCAGCCCCAGGAAGGCAGAACAAAGAATTTCTTCTGAGAGAGGGTGTTACACAATCTCCCTATGGAAATAGGTATTAAACCTCTCAACCAGACCATTTGTTTGTGGATGATAAGGAGTAGTGAACTTGTATGTTACACCACACTCCTTCCACATTGCTTTGAGGTATGCAGACATAAAGTTACTACCTCTGTCTGACACCACTTCCTTAGGGAAGCCCACCATGGGAAAGAATCCCAGGAGGGCCTTTGCCACTGCAGGAGCTGTAGTGGTCCTTAAGGGGTTTACTTCAGGGTACCTAGTGGCATGGTCCACTACCACAAGGATACACCTATTGCCTGAAGCTGTTGGCGGGTCAAAGGGACCAACTATGTCAACCCCTACCCTTTCAAAGGGCACTCCAACCACAGGAAGTGGAATTAAGGGGGCCTTTGGAGTGCCACCAGTTTTGCCACTGGCTCGGCAGGTCACATAAGAGCGACAAAACTATTTGGTGTCCTCTGACATATGGGGCCATTGAAACAGGGAAACAAGCCTGTCCCAAGTTTTACTCTGCCCCAAATGCCCAGCCAAAGGAATGTCATGTGCCAAGGTAAGGAGAAACTCTCTGTATTGCAAAGGGATGACCAATCTCCTGGCAGCTCCAGGCTTAGGGTCCCTTGATTCTGTATACAGGAGGTTGTCTTCCCAATATACCTTCTGGCTATCACTGACATCCCCATTCTGCTGTTTGACAGCTTGCTGTCTCAAACCCTCTAATGTGGGACAGGTCTGCTGTGCCACACTCAGCTCTTCCCTAGCAGCCCCCCTGAACCCAAAAGCTCAGCAGTGTCTGCTACCAGCTCATCTGGTGTAGGTCCTGCACAGGGAGAGGATTCCTGTTCCTCAAAAGGGGAATCTTCTGGTGAGGGAGGGATAGGGGGCAAGGATTTACCCTTCCTACCCCTAGCTTTGGGGAGCACTTGGTCTATTATTTCAGGATCCAAGTTTCCCTGTCCTTTTTGCTTTTTGGCCTGAGCCCCTTTCAAAGCAAAAATATGCCCTGGAATGCCCAGCATTGCTGCATGAGCCTCCAACTCCACTTCAGCCCAAGCTGATGTCTCCAAATCATTTCCTAGTAAGCAATCTACAGGTAATTTAGTGGCTACCAAAACTTTCTTTGGAACACTAACCCCCCCCCCCCATTTGAGATTGACAACAGCCATGGGATGGCTAAGTGTGTTATTGTGAGCATCAGTCACTTGGTACTGCTGACCAAGTAGGTGTTGATCAGGGTGAACCAATTTCTCTATAACCATAGTTACACTGGCTCCTGTGTCCATGTAGGCCTCAACCTCAACACCATTAATTAGGGGTAGTTGCTTGTAATTACCCATAATAAGGGGACAAGCAACCAAGGTGGCAAAGTCAATGCCACCATCAGAGACTAAAACAGCTTCTGTGGTCTCCCTAACAAGACCAATCCCAACTACACTGCCAATAGTGAGCCCAGCTACACCCTTGGATTGGCTATTTGTGGTAGACTTCCCACCACCACTGCTATTACTAGGGGCACTAGAGGTTGCAGTTGGGGTTGTGGTAGTGGGAGCCTTGGTGTTTTTCTTTGGACAAGTGGCATCACTTGCCCAATGGCCTTTTCCTCTACACAAATAACACCATGGCTTTTTCTGATTGTGAGAAGAGGATTTGGACCCACCACCCCCAGAAGATTTTTGTGGGCCTGATGAAGACTCAGAATGTTTTTTATCTTTGTCCCCACCCTCGTCAGAAGACTTACCATCCTTCTTCTTGCCATCCTTGTCACCCCCTGTATGAACTTTTCTGTTCACTCTTGTTCTGACCCATGTGTCTGCCTTCTTTCCCAATTCTTGGGGAGAGTTCAGATCTGAGTCTACCAAGTACTGGTGCAACAAATCAGACACACAATGGTTCAAAATATGCTCTCTCAGGATTAGATTACACAGGCTTTCTTAGTCAGTCACCTCACTGCCATGTAACCAACCCTCCAAGGCCTTCACTGAACAGTCTACAAAGTCTGTCCAGTCTTGAGAGGACTCTTTTCTGGTGTCTCTGAACTTAATCCTGTATTGTTCAGTGGTTAAGCCAAATCCATCCAAGAGTGTGTCTTTTTAAAACTTTGTAGTTGTTAGTATCACTTTCTCTGACAGTAAGGAGACTATCCCTACCCTTACCAGTGAAAGATAGCCACAAGATAGCAGCCCCCTGCCTTTGAGGGACCAACTGTACCATACAGGCCCTCAAGTGCAGCAAGCCACTTGTTAATGTCACCCCCCTCCTTGTAAGGGGGGGACTATCTTATGCAGGTGTCAGACTTTGCCGTAATCATACCTCTAAACATAGTATCTCTCCTACCAAACGTTCTTGCCACACACTTTGTTCTATTAAAAAACATTCTCCTCTTTATTCATGTGGAAAAATGCATTTGTGTAATAAGAGTGCTCTGTGGTGGTTAAACTGCTCAAATCCACGATGTCTATGTTGATGGAACTACAATTCCCAGCATCCTGGAGTACACATGATTAAGGGTGTAGTTCTTTCTGGAATTTTCATGATTGAGGGCGTGGTTCTGCTATAAAAACCGACCACTCCCATTTCCCTGTGCTTACTATTTTGGACTTTGCCTGGATTGGATTTGGTTTGGTGATTCCCATCTGGATTTGCCCTTTTGGTCCCCTGCCGTGCAGTGGATGGTCTCTGGAGTTCCAAGAAGCAAGTGTAAGAGTGTTTACTTTTCAGGAACATTTCTTTTTTGAAAGACTGCACCAAAGGAATGTTTCATGTTTAATAACATTGTTTATTTTGCAGACAGAATCGAAGCTGAGAGTTTCATGTTTAGTAACATTGTTTATTTAGGATAGGAAACTGAAGTAATTGCTTGTTTAATCTTCAGTATCTTTGTTTAGTTAAAAATCTGAAAAGCAAAGCCAGTGTTTGACCTTTAACAACATTGCTTTAGGAATATCCAAGCTTTGTGTTATTTCAGTTTAAATATGCCCTGGGGATTAGTTACAATTCTAGTGCAACATATTTTTGTTTAAAAGGATTCTTTTAAGTAAAACTAAGCATGGTCATTTGCAGACTTTATAAATGGTTCCAACTGAATTGAATTATGTTATTCTTAAATGTTTAAACATATGACACATTTATACGTGAGCACTCATGTTTTAAAAAGACTTCTTATTTAAATGTTTTGTTTATTTGAAGAAAGAATCAATATAAGAGCGCATTCTATTGTGAAAGGTTAAACATTAGAATTCTCTGTGTTTCTTGAGAAGAAAGATTCATAGGTATTTTTACAAAGTTGAAAAGTTACAGTTTTAGAATTCATTGTGCAATTTTGGACAAAAAGATGTAAACTAAAAGACATTGTAGATTTCATATTATATTTTAATTATTAGATAAACATATTTGAAGGATATTAATATTTCTTCTGAGATAGTATTTTTGTGAATATATTATTAAATATTTGCGTATTACTTACCTTATTATAAATATTGGATAAATGTTTAAATATCCTTGTAATTGGCTTCTATGCATGTCTAAGAAACTTTTCTTTTTAGACTGCCTTTCATGCTGATCTTCTTTTTCCCTTTTGAGTATGATATTTGAAGTGATAATTGCCAACAATAAATCATAACAGAACAAAGACACAAATCCCCAGGAATCCGACTTTGACAGCAGGTTTCTGGAATCTTGCTCTCTAACAGGATTGCTATCAAAAACACTGCTGCTGCCACCATGGGGAACTAACCCCAACCTCTGCCTTTCCTTTTCCACATCCAGAGATTCTCTGTCTAAGGCCAGCTGTTGCTGTTTAAGCTTCAGCCTGGACTCTTCCAACCTCAGCTTTCTGAGTTCCCTTTCCATGAAGTTATCTTCCAGGTGGGAGGCTTGGAAATTGTGAGATACAGAAAAAAATTGGCAATTGGCAGAGTTGGACCAGTCCCTAACTGGTTGGACTCTAGTAACATGGCCTTTAGGAGTGAAAGGTGCCCTACTAGTGTGTGACCCCCTCCCACTACCAGTGTCACTAGGTGGCCTGTTAGCTGGCAGGTCCTTGGAAGAACCCTCCCCAGCATCCTCAAGGGACTCCTCTGAGTCTGGCTGGGTACCCCCCTCCTCTACCCCCTGACCCTGGGATGTGCCAGACTGGTTCTGGTTACTTTCTAGGAGAAGGCTAAGGCTAAGAAGACCTTTTGTAGGATTCTTACCATTGCTAAACCTCTTTCAATGCAGAGACCCCTCAAACTTTTAAAGTTTAGATTCCCATATGTTGCCTGGACAACTGTAGGAGTAAGCTCTACTGCAGACATGACAGTAAAGGTTTAGGACAGAGAGAAAAAAGTTTTTGGAACTTTTTACAGAACAGAGAAAAACGTTTTCAAACTTTTGAAAACTTTTGAAAGTTTCCAGAAACTTTTTAGAAAGTTTTACAGAAGGAAAGGTAAACTGTTTAGGTTACTGTGTATATTCTGAAGTACTTGGTATATGTTTTTCTTATGAAAAGAACCTATGACAAATTGGTAAAGCAGTTAAAAGTACTTATCCCACCGCTGCCACAAATGTAGGAGGCTGGCCTGGCTTATGGTGGGTACCTGATGGTACTTACACCTTGTGCCAGGTTCAGTTATCCCTTATTAGTAGATTAGTAGTGTTCTAGCAGCTTAGGCTGATAGAGGTAGCTATAGCAGAGCAGCTTTGGCTGAACTAGGAGACATGCAAAGCTCCTACTATGCCACTTATATCATATAGCACTTTATCATAAGAAACAATACTCAGAGTTACCAGAAATAAAGGTACTTTATTTTAGTGACAATATGCCAAAAGTATATCAGAAGATATACTCCCTTAGGAGGTAAGTAAAATACACAAAATATACACACAAACCAAAAGCAGGTAAGTGAAACACTTAGAAAAGTAGTGCAAACACTGTAGAACACAATAGAATGCAATAGGAGACAATAGGCCTACGGGCAACACAAACCATATACTCCAAAAGTAGAGTGCGAACCACAAATGGACCCCAGACCTAGTGTAGTGTGTAGAGGGTCACTGGGAGTTTAATAAAACACTAAGCGTGTCCAAGATACCCCACCCCAAGACCCTGAAAAGTAGGAGTAATGTTACCCTACTACCCCAGGAAGACAGTGAGGTTAAGATAGAGGATTCTGCAAAGACAACAACTGACTGCACAGCACTGAAGACGGATTCCTGGACCTGAGGACCTGCAAAGGAAGGGGACCAAGTCCAAGAGTCACGCAAGTGTCCGGGGGGGGGGGGCAGGAACACACTAAACCCAGGATGAAGGTGCAAAAGGGCTGCCTACGGGTGGAAGAAGCCGAAGATTCTGCAACAGCGGAAGGTGCCAGGGACTTCTCTTTTGGTCAGAAGATGTCCCATGGCCTGCTGGAGGATGCAGAGTTGTTTCCACGCAGAAAGACTGCAAACAAGCCTTGCTAGCTGCAAGAGTCGCAGTTGAAGATTATCGGCAGGGCCCAGGAAGGACCAGGAGGTCACCCCTTGGAGGAGGAGACAGAGGGGGCGCTCAGCAACAGAGAGAGCCCACGCAGAAGCAGGCAGCACCCACAGAAGCACTTGAACAGGCATTCAAGAAATCTGAGCATGGCGGTCGTCTCAACACAACAAAAGAGGGTTCCACGAAGCTGGAGGTCAACTCAGCCCATTGGGCAATGCAGGACTGAGTGATGGGGACCTGGGCTGTGCTGTGCATGAAGGAAGTCTTGCAAAAGTGCACAGAAGCCCTAGCAGCTGCAGATCACGCAGTACACAGGATTACTGTCTGGCATGGGGAGGCAAGGACTTACCTCCCCCAAATTTGGACAGAAGGACTACTGGACTGTCGGGGTCACTTGGATCCAGCTCCTGTGTTCCAGGGACCACGCTCGTCAAGATGAGAGGGGACCCAGAGGACCGGTGATGCAGAAGTTTTGTGCCTGCGTGAGCAGGGGGAAGATTCCGTCGACCCTCAGGAGATTTCTTCTTGGCTTCCAGTGCAGGGTGAAGGCAGACAGCCCTCAGAGCATGCTCCACCAGGAAACAGTCGAGAAAGCCGGCAGGATTAGGTGCTACAATGTTGCTGGTAGTCTTCTTGCTACTTTGTTGCGGTTTTGCAGGCGTCCTGGAGCAGTCAGTGGTCGATCCTTGGCAGAAGTTGAAGAGAGAAGTGCAGAGGAACTCTGGTGAGCTCTTGCATTCGTTATCTGATGAGAAATCCACAGGAGAGACCCTAAATAGCCCTCAGAGGAGGATTGGCTACCTAACCAGGTAAGAGCCTATCAGGAGGGGTCTCTGACATCACCTGCTGGCACTGGCCACTCAGAGGTCTCCATTGTGCCCTCACACCTCTGCATTCAAGATGGCAGAGGTCTGGGACACACTGGAGGAGTTCTGGGCACCACCTCTGGGGTGGTGATGGGCAGGGAAGTGGTAACTCCCCTTTCCTTTGTCCAGTTTCGCACCAGAGCAGAGGCTGGGGGATCCCTGAACCTGTGTAGGCTGGTTTATGTAAGGAAGGCACCATCTGTGCCCTTCAAAGCATTTCCAGAGGCCAGGAGAGGCTACTCCTCTCAGGCCCTTAACACCTAATTCCAAAGGGAGAGGGTGTAACACCCTCTCTCAGAGGAAATCCTTTGTTCTGCCTTCCTGGGACTGGGCTTCCCAGGCCCCAGGGGGGCAGAAACCTGTCTGAGGGTTGGCAGCAGCAGTAGCTGCAGAGAAAACCCCAGAGAGCTAGTTTGGCAGTACCCAGGGTCCCTGCTGGAGCCCCCGGGATGCATGGGATTGCCACCCCAATACCAGATTTGGCTTGGGGGGACAATTCCATGATCTTAGACATGTTACATGGCCATGGTAGTGACCTATATGTAGTTCACACGTGTAATGGTGTCCCCGCACTCACAAAGTCTGAGGAAATTGCTCTGAACAATGTGGGGGCACCTTGGCTAGTGCCAGGGTACCCTCACACTTAGTAACTTTGCACCTAACCTTCACTAAGTGAGGGTTAGACATATAGGTGACTTATAAGTTACTTAAGTGCAGTGGAAAATGGCTGTGAAATAACGTGGACGTTATTTCACTCAGGCTGCAGTGGTAGTCCTTTGTAAGAATTGTCTGAGCTCCCTGAGGGTGGCAAAAGAAATGCTGCAGCCCATAGGGATCTCCTGGAACCCCAATACCCTGGGTACCTAGGTGCCATATACTAGAGGATTATAAGGGTGTTCCAGTGTGCCATTCAGAATTGGTGTAAATGGTCAGTAGCCTGCAGTGACAATTTAAAAAGCAGAGAGAGCATAACCACTGAGGTTCTGGTTAGCAGAGCCTTAGTGATACAGTGAGGCACCACACAGGGAACACATACAGGGCACAAGTTATGAGCACTGGGGTCCTGGCTAGCAGGATCCCAGTGACACGGGCAAAAACAAACATACACACAAGTAAAAATGGGGGTAACATGCCAGGCAAGATGGTACTTTCCTACAGGCAGAACAAAAACTTTCATCTGAGAGAGGGTGTTACACCCTCTCGCTTTGGAAATAGGTTTTAGAAACAAGAAGGTGGCTGTGTAATAGGCTTGCACATCCAAAACTAAGTTGGTAAAGTCCACTAAAGCAAATACTGTACACTAGTCCTCTAAGGACTCAAGCGGGTGCCAACACTAGTGAACACACTGCCACCAAGAATGCAACGGTGTCCATTGAAAATCAAAAGACACAATAAAACATGATAATATACACCCTAGGGTACACCATAATAGTCCATGATATTTAGATTGTTGGAAACAAAAATTCAATGCAAATATGAAATCATAGTCCTTGAGCTATTCTTCTAATAGTTACGAGACGAGGAAAAACACCATAAGTCCAAATGTGTAATCTCTGTGATTCTTTAATGATCCTTGAAGTAATTCATGAGGAGGACAAATAACATCAGTCCATAAAAGCACCAGCCAACACGTGTTTCGTCAACAAGACTTTCTTAAGGCTGTAAGGTGTAAATGCACAACTTAAACATATATATTCCAAATTATGTATGAACATCATGAACAAGAAACATAAGTTGTAAAGAAACCACAAACCCTAGAGACCACTACATGAAACCTGAAGCACATAGGGGCTGATTCCTAGAATGGCGGGCGGCGGTTGCCGCCCACCAAGCGGGAACCGCCAGAAGACCGTACCGCGGTCAAAAGACCGCGGCGGTCATTCTGACTTTCCCGCTGGGCTGGCGGGCGACCGCCAAAAGGCCGCCCGCCCTCCCAGCGGGAAAGCACCAGCAACGAGGAAGCCGGCTCCGAATGGAGCCGGCGGAGTTGCTGGTGTGCGACGGGTGCAGTTGCACCCGTCGCGATTTTCAGTGTCTGCCAAGCAGACAATGAAAATCAATGTGGGGCCCCCAGGGGCCCCACGACACCCGTTCCCGCCAGCCTGGTTCTGGCGGTGAAAACCGCCAGAACGAGGCTGGCGGGAAGGGGGTCGGAATCCCCATGGCGGCGCTGCTTGCAGCGCCGCCGTGGAGGATTCACAGGGGCAGCGGGAAACCGGCGGGAAACTGCCGGCTTCCCTTTTCTGACCGCAGCTTTACCGCCGCGGTCAGAATTGCCCCAGAAGCACCGCCAGCCTGTTGGCGGTGCTTCCTCCGTCCCCTACCCTGGCGGTCTCGGACCGCCAGGGTAGGAATCACCCCCATAGTTCCTGAATATGTAATAAATTAAGGAAATACTATATGACCACAAGCAAGTATAAGTACCTGATGGTGCATCATGACATCAATGACAGCAAATAGCACCCGTTACCATAAATCCAAAGATTGATGTGGAAAGTTCAAAAAGGAAAGAAAGGCCAACGCCAAAAACAAGTGCACAGAAATAGAAATGGTGCGAAAAAGAAAAAGCATAAAGAGAGTAAACTAGTGAAGAAACATACCTCAAAATCGGACATAAACCGAATGTACTATGGAAACATGTAGCCACAATGTCGATATCAAGCCAAAATGCGAAATTTGCCTCTTAAATAAATGTTGTGTATGATGTTATTATTGAAATCCCTCTTGAAGCATACATAAATATCAACTGGCCATGATAAGTCTAAAGGATGTAAAAAAATATTATGTGAATTGGGAGCCAAAAACCATAAGCATAGAAACTTATTAGACCCCACAAAAGAACGCACAAATAAATATGAACGACCCCCGCTGATACATGCCCTAGGGAAATCCCAGAGTATACACCCATAAATTGAAAAAAACTGAAATAAAATAAAAACAACCAGCCCTCCAAACAGCGCGGGCAGAAAATTAACTGTAACAAAGTAAAACACCATAGAAACATTAAGTCATAAGGCTTACACCCATGCGAGATACATGATATATTGCAATGGTGGTCCTCATATAGGATGCCACTCAGGAGGAAACATGCAAATTAAAAAGCGTGTGTGAGCAAAGAACGCCAAAATGAGAAAACATTTTTATTTCCCTTTTATCATCAGAAACGATACTACATTTGAAAAAATGTAAGGAAAACGCACACATGAGAGTGGGAAGGCTAACAGTTACAGTGTGTATACTACATGTACTAGTAAAAGCACTCCAAATGAAAACATAGTGGCACAAAAGCAAAAAACCCATGTCTTACCAGGCCGTTTGAAGAGTACGGCTTCTATGAAACATACTAAACGGGCGCCGACATTTTCTAGCCCTTAAATATCCCCTCCTCTCCCCCCCCCAAAAAAAAACCAACAATGTAAACATAGAAAGAGGACTACGCGCTGTGATCGATAAAACAAAGTGCTGATATTGAACCCGAAACATTGCCCTGCGGGCTTAACCCCTTCGCTGCCAGGCCTTTTCCCCCTCCTGTGCTGAGCCTTTTTTTGGCTATTTGGAGCAGTTCGCGCTTAGGCCATCATAACTTTTTGTTCACATAAGCTACCCACGCCAAATTTGCGTCCTTTTTTTCCAACATCCTAGGGATTCTAGAGGTACCCAGACTTTGTGGGTTCCCGTAAAGGAGGCCAAGAAATTAGCCAAAATACAGTGAAAATTTCGTTTTTTTCAAAAAAATCGAAAAAAGGGGCTGCAGAAGAAGGCTTGTGGTTTTTTCCCTGAAAAGGGCATCAACAAAGGGTTTGCGGTGCTAAAATTACCAGCTTCCCAGCTTTCAGGAACAGGCAGACTTGAATCAGAAACCCAATTTTTCAACACAATTTTGGCATTTTACTGGGACATACCCCATTTTTACGATTTTTTGTGCTTTCAGCTTCCTTCCAGTCAGTGACAGAAATAGGCATGAAACCAATGCTGGATCCCAGAAACCGCAACATTTCTGAAAAGTAGACAAAATTCTGAATTCAGCAAGGGGTAATTTGTGTAGATCCTACAAGGGTTTCCTACAGAAAATAACAACTGAAAAAGAAAAATATTGAAATTGAGGTGAAAAAAACATCAATTTTTCTCTACGTTTTACTCTGTAACTTTTTCCTGCAATGTCAGATTTTCGAAAGCAATATACCGTTACTTCTGCTGGACTCTTCTGGTTGCGGGGATATATAGGGCTTGTAGGTTCATCAAGAACTCTAGGTATCCAGAGCCAATAAATGACCTGCACCTGCAGTGGGTTTTCATTCTATACCGGATATACAGCAATTAATTTGCTGAAATATAAAGAGTAAAAAATAGCTACCAAGAAAACCTTTGTATTTCCAAAATGGGCACAAGATAAGGCGTTGAGAAGCAGTGGTTATTTGCACATCTCTGAATTCCGGTGTGCCCATACTAGCATGTGAATTACAGGGCATTTCTCAAATAGACGTCTTTTTTATACACTGTCTTACATTTGGAAGGGAAAAATGTAGAGAAAGACAAGGGGCAATAACACTTGTTTTGCTATTCTATGTTCCCCCAAGTCTCCCGATAAAAATGATACCTCACTTGTGTGGGTAGACCTAGCGCCCGGAACAGCATATGCCCTAAAACACAACGTGCACACATCACAGAAAACAGAGCTGTTTTTTGCAAAGTGCCTACCTGTAGATTTTGGCCTCTAGCTCAGCCGGCACCTAGGGAAACCTACCAAACCTGTGCTTTTTTTAAAACTAGAGACCTAGGGGAATCCAAGATGGGGTGACTTGTGGGGCTCTGACCAGGTTCTGTTACCCAGAATCCTTTGCAAACCTCAAAATTTGGCTAAAAAAAACACATTTTCCTCACATTTCGGTGACAGAAAGTTCTAGAATCTGAGAGGAGCCACAAATTTCCTTCCACCCAGCGTTCCCCCAAGTCTCTTGATAAAAATGGTACCTCCTTTGTGTGGGTAGTCCTAGTGCCCGCGACAGGAAATGTCCCAAAACACAAAGTGGGCACATCCCATTTTTTGACAGAAAACAGAGCTGTTTTTTGCAAAGTGCCTACCTGTAGATTTTGGCCTCTAGCTCAGCCGGCACCTAGGGAAACCTACCAAACCTGTGCATTTCTGAAAACTAGAGACCAAGGGGAATCCAAGATGGGGTGACTTGTGGGGCTCTGACCAGGTTCTGTTACCCAGAACCCTTTGCAAACCTCAAAATTTGACTAAAAAAACACATTTTCCTCACATTTCGGTGACAGAAAGTTCTAGAATCTGAGAGTAGCCACATATTTCCTTCCACCCTGCGTTCCCCCAAGTCTCCCGATAAAAATTATACCTCACTTGTGTGGGTAGGCCTAGCGCCCGCGACAGGATATGCCCCAAAATACAATGTGGACACATCACAGAAAACAGAGCTGTTTTTTGCAAAGTGCCTACCTGTAGATTCTGGCCTCTAGCTCAACCGGCACCTAGGGAAACCTACCAAACCTGTGCATTTTTGAAAACTAGAGACCTAGGGGAATCCAAGATGGGGTGACTTGTGGGGCTTTGACCAGGTTCTGTTACCCAGAATCCTTTGCAAACCTCAAAATTTGGCTAAAAAAACATATTTTCCTCACATTTCGGTGACAGAAAGTTCTGGAATCTGACAGAAGCCACAAATTTCTTTCCACCCAGTGTTCCCCCAAGTCTCCCGATAGAAATGGTACCTCACTTGTGTGGGTAGGCCTAGCGCCCGCAACAGGATATGCCCCAAAACACAAAGTGGACACATCACAGAAAACAGAGATGTTTTTTGCAAAGTGCCTACCTGTAGATTTTGGCCTCTAGCTCAGCCGGCACCTAGGGAAACCTACCAAACCTGTGCATTTCTGAAAACTAGAGACCAAGGGGAATCCAAGATGGGGTGACTTGTGGGGCTCTGACCAGGTTCTGTTACCCAGAACCCTTTGCAACCCTCAACATTTGACTAAAAAAACACATTTTCCTCACATTTCGGTGACAGAAAGTTCTAGAATCTGAGAGGAGCCACATATTTCCTTCCACCCAGCGTTCCCCCAAGTCTCCCGATAAAAATGATACCTCACTTGTGTGGGTAGACCTAGCGCCCGCGACAGGATATGCCCCAAAACACAACGTGGACACATCACAGAAAACAGAGCTGTTTTTTGCAAAGTGCCTACCTGTAGATTCTGGCCTCTAGCTCAGCCGGCACCTAGGGAAACCTACCAAACCTGTGCATTTTTGAAAACTAGAGACCTAGGGGAATCCAAGATGGGGTGACTTGTGGGGCTTTGACCAGGTTCTGTTACCCAGAATCCTTTGCAAACCTCAAAATTTGGCTAAAAAAACATATTTTCCTCACATTTCGGTCACAGAAAGTTCTGGAATCTGAGAGGAGCCTCCAATTTCTTTCCACCCAGCGTTCCCCCAAGTCTCCCGATAAAAATGGTACCTCACTTGTGTGGGTAGGCCTAGCGCCCGCGACAGGATATGCCCCAAAACACAAAGTGGACACATCACAGAAAACAGAGATGTTTTTTGCAAAGTGCCTACCTGTAGATTTTTGCCTCTAGCTCAGCCGGCACCTAGGGAAACCTACCAAACCTGTGCATTTTTTAAAACTAGAGACCTAGGGGAATCCAAGATGGGGTGACTGGTGGGGCTCTGACCAGGTTCTGTTACCCAGAATCCTTTGCAAACCTCAAAATTTGACTGAAAAAACATATTTTCCTCACATTTCGGTGACAGAAAGTTCTGGAATCTGAGAGGAGCCACCAATTTCTTTCCACCCAGCGTTCCCCCAAGTCTCCCGCTAAAAATGGTACCTCACTTGTGTGGGTAGGCCTAGCGCCCGCGACAGGATATGCCCCAAAACACAAAGTGGACACATCACAGAAAACAGAGATTTTTTTTTGCAAATTGCCTACCTGTAGATTTTGGCCTCTAGCTCAGCCGGCACCTAGGGAAACCTACCAAACCTGTGCATTTTTGAAAACTAGAGACCTAGGGGAATCCAAGATGGGGTGACTTGTGGGGCTCTGACCAGGTTCTGTTACCCAGAATCCTTTGCAAACCTCAAAATTTGACTAAAAAAACACCTTTTCCTCACATTTCGGTGACAGAAAGTTCTAGAATCTGAGAGGAGCCACATATTTCCTTCCACCCAGCGTTCCCCCAAGTCTCTCGATAAAAATGATACCTCACTTGTGTGGGTAGTCCTAGCGCCCGCGACAGGAAATGTCCCAAAACACAAAGTGGGCACATCCCATTTTTTGACAGAAAACAGAGCTGTTTTTTGCAAAGTGCCTACCTGTAGATTTTGGCCTCTAGCTCAGCCGGCACCTAGGGAAACCTACCAAACCTGTGCATTTCTGAAAACTAGAGACCTAGGGGAATCCAAGATGGGGTGACTTGTGGGGCTCTGACCAGGTTCTGTTACTCAGAATCCTTTGCAAACCTCAGAATTTGGCTAAAAAAACATATTTTCCTCACATTTCGGTCACAGAAAGTTCTGGAATCTGAGAGGAGCCTCCAATTTCTTTCCACCCAGCGTTCCCCCAAGTCTCCCGATAAAAATGGTACCTCACTTGTGTGGGTAGGCCTAGCGCCCGCGACAGGATATGCCCCAAAACACAAAGTGGACACATCACAGAAAACAGAGATGTTTTTTGCAAAGTGCCTACCTGTAGATTTTTGCCTCTAGCTCAGCCGGCACCTAGGGAAACCTACCAAACCTGTGCATTTTTTAAAACTAGAGACCTAGGGGAATCCAAGATGGGGTGACTGGTGGGGCTCTGACCAGGTTCTGTTACCCAGAATCCTTTGCAAACCTCAAAATTTGACTGAAAAAACATATTTTCCTCACATTTCGGTGACAGAAAGTTCTGGAATCTGAGAGGAGCCACCAATTTCTTTCCACCCAGCGTTCCCCCAAGTCTCCCGCTAAAAATGGTACCTCACTTGTGTGGGTAGGCCTAGCGCCCGCGACAGGATATGCCCCAAAACACAAAGTGGACACATCACAGAAAACAGAGATTTTTTTTTGCAAATTGCCTACCTGTAGATTTTGGCCTCTAGCTCAGCCGGCACCTAGGGAAACCTACCAAACCTGTGCATTTTTGAAAACTAGAGACCTAGGGGAATCCAAGATGGGGTGACTTGTGGGGCTCTGACCAGGTTCTGTTACCCAGAATCCTTTGCAAACCTCAAAATTTGACTAAAAAAACACCTTTTCCTCACATTTCGGTGACAGAAAGTTCTAGAATCTGAGAGGAGCCACATATTTCCTTCCACCCAGCGTTCCCCCAAGTCTCTCGATAAAAATGATACCTCACTTGTGTGGGTAGTCCTAGCGCCCGCGACAGGAAATGTCCCAAAACACAAAGTGGGCACATCCCATTTTTTGACAGAAAACAGAGCTGTTTTTTGCAAAGTGCCTACCTGTAGATTTTGGCCTCTAGCTCAGCCGGCACCTAGGGAAACCTACCAAACCTGTGCATTTCTGAAAACTAGAGACCTAGGGGAATCCAAGATGGGGTGACTTGTGGGGCTCTGACCAGGTTCTGTTACCCAGAATCCTTTGCAAACCTCAGAATTTGGCTAAAAAAACATATTTTCCTCACATTTCGGTGACAGAAAGTTCTGGAATCTGAGAGGAGGGACAAATTTCCTTCCACCCAGCGTTCCCCCAAGTCTCCCGGTAAAAATGATACCTCACTTGTGTGGGTGGGCCAAGTGCCTGCAACAGAATAAGGCCCAAAACTTGTAGAGACAGAGGGGATAGCACAGCGAGTTTATAAGGACATATTCTTTTATACATCTTTAGACTGACTGTGCTTTGGGGATCCACATAAGTGAGGTGTCATTTTACTTGGGAGACTGAGGGGAACACTGGGGAGTAGGAATTTTGTGCTGGAGCGGTGATCCTCGAAGAAAAGTCAGGAAAATATGTTTTTTTAAGCAAATTTTGA
Source organism: Pleurodeles waltl (assembly GCF_031143425.1). NCBI lineage: Eukaryota > Metazoa > Chordata > Amphibia > Caudata > Salamandridae > Pleurodeles > Pleurodeles waltl. The sequence goes on from NC_090441.1 coordinate 207,659,635, forward strand.
GGTTTTCAGAGGAGTCTGGGTAAGAAAATGTTGGGGGATCCACGCAAGCCACACCTCCCTGGACTCCTTGGGGTGTCTAGTTTTAAAAAATGTCTGGGTTTGGTAGGTTTCCCTAGATGAAGGCTGCACCCAGGACCAAAAACATAGGTGCCCCCACCCCCCAAACACAGGTAGTTTTGTAATATATCGTTTTGATGTGTCCACATACGTCTGTGATGTGCCAAACACTAAAATTGTGAAAAGAAACGCACTTAGGTTATGTGAAAAAGACCCCTCACCCACCAACCAAGTTGGTGGCATGCTTCATCATCGGGGTCCCACCTGAGGCACCTAGCGTATCACAGGTGTGCTGCGACGCCTGATTACAGCGGAGCAGGTTTTGTCATTTTTACCACACATACTGGTTGGATTTGGCACGAGGATGAGTGATGGTTCAGTGGATCAAAGTTTATTAACAAGAGCTTTCACAAAAATGAAATGCACTGTTAATAACTGAAAGGCAAAAAACTGAACCAATGACTCACAGCTCGTGAGCTGTAAAGCCGCAACAAGGCACCAACCGCTTTACAGTCCATTCACACAACTTTCATACATGACACGCACAAGACCATTCACACCGCCAGCCACGGGCCCAGCACATTACAACACTCACATTGTCTGGCGCCTCGCCACTCAAGGGCCCATCACTTACATACGCCCACATGCCTGATACAACAATCACACCAGCTGATGGGAGTGTGTGGACTCGTGTTTGGCTGGCAGTGTGTTGCAGTAGCAAACAGCAAGTCAATATGTACACTCTCAGCCAAGCCCCACTCCACACACAATGGCATCATTTTTTTTTTTCAACAGAGGAACCCCTAACTAAAAACTACAAACACAAAAGCTCTAACTAAGTACATGACAGAAATGCTAACCATGAAACTGAACACATGAAAATACAAAACAGACATGAGTTTACACTCATGGTTGTTCCCAAAAATTCTTCTGGGTATGGTAATTCTTAAAACAACCACCCACACACAGCCCAGGCTTTGAAGGACAATCTGGTCAGTACATTTGAGTCTCCCTCCGGATACCTCTTCGAAAACACACTCTACATTTCTTAGCTGGAAAGTCTTTTTTGGGTGTGGGAGGAATGTGCTCAGCAAAGTGGCGATCTTTCAATCTAGCCACATCCTCCATCACTGCTTCTCTAGGAACTCTGGCCTGTTCCACCACAATAAGGCTCTCTATCCCCTCTCAAGTTTTTCCAGACAAGCACCTTTGGATAGCCTTTCCGGCTAGAACGGATTGTGCCACAAGCAACAGTGTCCACTCTAAACAATTCCTTGAACAACTGCACTCCAGTGTAGAAGTTATCTACATACAAATGGTGACCTTTGTTGAACAGTCGTCTACAAAGATCCCACACAATTTTCTCAGTAACTCCAAAAGTGGGAGGACAATCAGGGGGGTCAATATTGAAATCCCTACCAGTGTAAACACGGAAACTATACACATATCCTGTACTACTTTCAGACAGCATATACAATTTAATTCCATATCGTGCCCTTTTGCTAGGAATGTACAGCCTAAAAACCAAACGACCCTTGAAGAGGACCAAAGACTCGTCCACACTTATCTCTTTGCCTGGAACATAGACCTCCAAAAAACGATCTACAAAATGATCAAGGACAGGCCTAATCTTAAAAAGACAGTCAGAATCTGAGTGATCTTGTGGCAAGGCTAATGCATTATCAACAAAATGCAGCATCCTAAGAAGAAGCAAATACCGATCACGACTCATGGTCGCAGGAAATATAACTGTGTCCATCAAGGGACTAGTAAAACCAATAAGAAGCCAATGACGGCTTCCTTATCAACCCCATCAAAAAAGTCAAACCCAAAAACTTTTTTATCTCCTCCAAATTTGTGAGAATCCACTGGGCAGCTCTAGAGTGTGGCCTAAGTCTAGCAGCGTTGTCCCTCAAATGCTGCTCCGCATACAAATTAGTCTGCTCAACAATCTCTTCCAAAAACACATCATCCATGAATAACTCAAAGAAATTGATAGGCAAAAAGTTATCTGTATTGGCGTTACACCCCGGGAGACCAGTAAAGGCAGGCAACTCTGGCTGCTCCATGTTTGGGGCAACCCAGACATCAGGTCTTATAACGGGAAACCTTTCAGCCCCAGGTTGCTGCACTAATGGCCCATCAGTGTCCTCCTCTAAAACAGGCCCTTCATCTGCACTGAGTGTGGGTTCATCATCAGAAGATTCCCCTCCATCACTGCCAGAATCTCTCACTTCCTCCTCTGCCTCAGATGCAGAGTCCGGCTCAAAATCATGATCAGACAATGTCTCAAAAAGCATACCAATCACCTGCTGAGCGGTCATCCTGCGGCTAGCCATGATCTCTCCTACTAAAATTAACTGGACAAATTCACCACCAACAACCAGCACTGTGTAAGACAAGTAACAAAGTGTAGCTTTGTTAGTAAGAGTTATAAACTCAAAAACTATACCGCTCACTTGCCTGAAAAAGCTTGATTCACCAGCAACTACTCTGCACAGACACAGCAATCACCAATGATATCCCACTAAAAAGAAAGAAAGAAAGGCAAATTAGAAATAAGACAAAACAAATATCATTGTGCACAAATCTAAGGACAATTTCACACACAATCCTGTATTTAGTACACCCCCTACAAACATGTCATTCATGCATGGCAACAATACTCCTTTGGAGTAATTTTATTTTACTTACCTAAAACATGCAACTGTGCAAACTGCAGGTCAACCACCGCCAAAACCGCAAGGAGCCACAGCAAATAAAGCAAAAGCTTTGAACTAGAACAAAAAGGAGGAAAACATTTTTTTTTATCACAAATGCAAATACTTCATCATTTGACAAACACCCCACCATCAAACATTTAGAAATTGGTGCCTAAGTGGATTCTGCCATAGGGGCAGATGGGCCTACTAAAAAAATAGGCCTGTCTGCCCCAAGGAGGCCAGAAAATACCTTTAGTAGTGTGTCCCCATGGGGAGCGACCCTTTCCAAAGGGGACAGCCCCCAAACAAAAAAAACAAAAAAACACACACAACACTATCCCTGGTGCCTAAGTGGTTCTGCCATTATTAAAAATAATAGGCTTATCTGTCTCCAAGGGGTGCAGAAATGGCCTCGGTACATGTGCCCCCAAAGTGGGGGGCAACCCTTGCCCAAGGCCCCCCCCCATCCACTAACACACACACACACTATCCCTGGTGTCTAAGTGGCTTAATAGGCCCATCTGCCCCCAGGGGGGCAGAAATGGCCAACAGATCAATGCCCCCCTAGGGGGGGCACCCAGTGCCCAAGGGGACGCCCCCCCACATAAATAAACAAATAAAAATAAATCCCTGGCATTCTAGTGGTTTCTGCCCTCCTTGGGGGCAGATCAGCCTGAAAATAATAGGCTGATCTGTCTCCAAGAGGTGCAGAAATGGCCTCGGTACATGTGCCCCCAAAGTGGGGGGCGACCCTTGCCCAAGGTCCCCCCCATCCACTAACACACACACACACACTAACCCTGGTGTCTAAGTGGCTTCTGCCCCCCTTTGGGGCAGGTGGGCCTAAAAAAATAGGCCCATCTGCCCCCAGGGGGGGAGGCAGAAATGTCCAACAGGTCAATGCCCCCCTTGCGGGGGTGGGGCCCGTGCCCAAGGAGACGCCCCCCACAAAAATAAACAAATAAAAATAAATCCCTGGCATTCTAGTGGTTTCTGCCCTCCTTGGGGGCAGATCAGCCTAAAAATAATAGGCTGATCTGTCTCCAAGGGGTGCAGAAATGGCCTCGGTTCATGTGCCCCCAAAGTGGGGGGCGACCCTTGCCCAAGGCCCCCCCCATCCACTAACACACACACACACACACACACTATCCCTGGTGTCTAAGTAGCTTTTGCCCCCCTTGGGGGCAGGTGGGCCTAAAAAAATAGACCCATCTGCCCCCAGGGGGGGGGCAGAAATGGCCAACAGGTCAATGCCCCCCTTGGGGGGGCACCCCGTGCCCAAGGGGACGCCCCCCCACAAAAATAAACACATTAAAAAAAATCCCTGGCGTTCTAGTGGTTTCTGCCCCCCTTGGGGCAGATCAGCCTAAAAATAATAGGCTGAAATGGCCCTAAAAGACATGCCCCCCAAAGGGGAGCGACCCTTGCCCAAGGGGCCGCCCCCCCCATCCACTACACACACAATCCCTGGTGCCTAAGGGGCTTCTGCCCCCCTTGGGGGCAGATGGACCTAAAAAAAATAGGCCGATCTGCCCCCAAGGGGGGCAGAAAAGGCCAACAGTTCTATGCCCCCTTGGGGGGGTGCCCCTTGCCCAAGGGGGCACCCCCCCCCAACATAAATACACAAATAAAACAACATCCCTGGTGATCCAGTGGTTTCTGCCCCCCTTGGGGGCAGATCCATCTAAAATAGTAGGCCAATCTGCCCCCAAGGGGGCAGAAATGGCCGTAATTAGTTGCCCCCCAAAAGGGGAGCGACCCTTGCCCAAGGGGCCGCTCCCCGCAAGACAAAAACACAAAGGAAATACAAAAAAAATAAATCCCTGGTGTCTAGTGGGCATTCCTGCTGCCTGATCGCAATGCGATCGGGCAGCAGGAATGCTCAAAGAGACACTGGGGGAAAGGAAAAGCCTTTCATTTCCCCCGGTGCCTCTTTCTGCAAAACCCCCCACCCACCGGGAAGAGAAACTCACCTCTTCCTTTCTCGCCGCACAGGAAGCAAATGGCTTCCTGTGCGGCGAGAACCCCATAATGAAGTCAGCGCGCGATCGCGCGCTGACGTCATTATGGGGGGATGGGGGGGTCGGGGTGGAAGGGGAAGGGCTTCCCCTTCCATCCCTGACTTTGGGGGGGTGGGGGGAAGCACACAGAGGGAGCGAGAGCGCTCCCTCTGGGCTGTGTGCCGAGGACATAGTGGTTACGTCCTCAGCACAGCAGCACTGTGCCGAAGGACGTAACCACTACGTCCTCGGCACAGAACGGGTTAATCATGAACGAACAAAAAAGTGCCACCAAAATAAAAGGTGTGTCAATATGGTGAAAATAGACACACAGTGAGAAATGCATGTACACGTATAGACAAAAGAAAGAGAGAGAAAGATATTTAAGAAAAATAAGTGAGAAGAAAGAATGGATCTTTTGATGTAGCAATGCTTGATAAACTAAAATTCAAACCACGTAGCACCTGAGACAGATAATAAGTACAATCACAATAAAGACATGTAGTAGTATAAATAATAGCAGTGTAATGAATGAAATAAAAATCGACAAATTAGAAACATTAATTTAGAAATCCACTGGGACAGTAAGCAATTAGTGTAACTGTTAAAGCATATTTTGCTAAAGAGAGGACCAATAGATGCCTAAGTCAGATAATACATATATTCACAGTATAAACTCTAGTAGTATAAATGAAGAGAGTCTAATATATAAGATAAATACAAAGAAAATAAAATACCTTCATATAGTGGTTTCGTTATACTGTGATCACTTAGGCCCATATTTATACTTTTTGACGCAAAACTGCGCTAACGCAGTTTTGCGTCAAAAAAATTTGCGCCGGCTAACGCCATTCTGAAGCGCCATGCGGGCGCCGTATTTATTGAATGACGTTAGCCGGCGTTAGCCGCCGGCGCCGTCTGGTGTGCGTTAAAAAAAACGACGTACACCAGGCAGCGCCGGCGTAGGGGCAAAATGGAGTATGGGCGTCCAAAAATGGTGCAAGTCAGGCTGAGGCAAAAAAATCGCCTCAACCCGATTTGCGCCATTTTTTTTTCACTCCCAACCCCCATTGAAATGACTCCTGTCTTAGCAAAGACAGGAGTCATGCCCTCTTGCCCAATGGCCATGCCCAGGGGACTTCTGTCCCCTGGGCATGGTCATTGGGCATAGTGGCATGTAGGGGGGCACAAATCAGGCCCCCCTATGCCACAATTTTTTTTTTAAAAAAATACTTACCTGAACTTACCTTAATGTCCCTGGGGTGGGTCCCTCCATCCTTGGGTGTCCTCCTGGGATGGGCAAGGGTGGCAGGGGGTGTCCCTGGGGGCAGGGGAGGGCACCTCTGGGCTCATCCTGAGCCCACAGGTCCCTTAACGCCTGCCCTGACCCAGGTGTTAAAATCCGGCGCTAATGCAGGTTTTTTAGACCCGCCCACTCCCGGGCGTTATTTTTGCCCGGGAGTATAAATACGACGCATATGCATCGGAGTGATTTTTTACGACGGGAACGCTTACCTTGCATATCATTAACGCAAGGAAGGTGTTCACGCAAAAAAATGACGCTAACTCCATGAACTTTGGCGCTAGACGCGTCTAACGCCAAAGTATAAATATGGAGTTAGTTTTGCGTCGAATTTGCGTCGAAAAAAACGACGCAAATTTGGAGCAAACGGAGTATAAATATGCCCCTTAGTGTTACAGGAAAACATGTAAGTCCTTAGTGATGTTGAGCCCTTCTTCGACTGCTCTCAATTTCAAAATTGTAGGAGGCTGGCCTGGCTTGTAGTGGGTACCAGAGGTACTTACTCCTTGTGCAAGGTCCAGTTATCCCTTATTAGTGTAGAAGAGGTGTTTCTAGCAGCTAAGGCTGATAGAAGGTAGCTATAGCAGAGCAGCTTAGACTGAACTAGGAGACATGCAAAGCTCCCACTATACCACTGGTGTCATATGCACAATATCATAAGAAAACACAATACACATATATACTAAAAATAAAGGTACTTTATTTGTATGACAATATGCCAAAAGTACATCAGTGAGTACCCTCAGTATGAAGATAAGTTATGTACACAAGATATATATACACAAACCAAAATTATGCAGGTAATAGCAAGAAAAGTAATGCAAGCAGTGTAAAGTTACAGTAGATTGCAATAGGAGCACATAGGTATAGGGGCAACACAAACCATATACTCCAAAAGTGGATGGCGAACCACGAATGGACCCCAAACCTATGTGAGCTTGTAGAGGGTCGCTGGGACTGTAAGAAAACAGTGAGGGTTAGAAAAATAGCCCACCCCAAGACCCTGAAAGGTAGGTGTAAAGTGCACCTACTACCCCCAGAGAGCACAGAAGTCGTGATGAGGGATTCTGCAGGAAGAACAAACACCAGCAGTGCAACAACAGTGGATTTCCGGACCTGAGTACCTGTAAGACAAGGGGACCAAGTCCAATAGTCACGACAGTGTCGAGAGTGGGCAGGAGCCCAGGAAATGCCAGCTGAGGATGCAAGGAAGCTGCCACCTGTTGGAAGAAGCTTGGAGTTCTGCAAGAAAGAAGAGGACTAGGAACTTCTCCTTAGGAGGATGGATGTCCCACGTTGCAATGAAGCTTGCAGAGGTGTTCCCACGCAGAAAGACTGCAAACAAGCCTTGCTAACTGCAAGGGTTGCGGTGGAGGTTTTTGGGTGCTGCTGTGGCCCAGGAGGGACCAGGATGTCGCCACTTGGAGGAGGAGACAGAGGGGGTGCCCAGCAACTCAGGGAGCCCTCACAGAAGCAGGCAGCGCCCGCAGAAGCACCTGAACAGGCACTTGGAAGAAGAGTGAACCGGAGTCCACGCGAAGTCACAAAAGGGAGTCCCACGACGCCGGAGGACAACTCAGAAGGTTGTGCACTGCAGGTTAGAGTGTCGGGGACCCAGGCTTGGCTGTACACGAAGGAAATCCTGGAAGAGTGCACAGGAGCCGGAGCAGCTGTAAATCACGCGGTACCCAGCAATGCAGTCTAGCGTGGGGAGGCAAGGACTTACCTCCACCAAACGTGGACTGAAGAGTCACTGGACTGTGGGAGTCACTTGGACAGAGTTGCTGAGTTCCAGGGACCACGCTCGTCGTGCTGAGAGGGGACACAGAGGACTAGTGATGCAGTCTTTTGGTGCTGTCATAGTTTGGACTCTTGCTCTGAGCAAGACTGCTGGTCTCAGGATGACAGTACTTCCATTTGTAGGTGACTAAGTCTTTTCCTACAACTTAGTTGTAACTATTGTCCAAACCTTACCGGCTCACTAGCAGTACCTCACCAGAAACATCATAATAAAAGGTGATTTGTAGCAGTCGCTTACGCATGGACTCAAAGTAAGATATCTCAGGGTTGTCGTGGTTAAACGGCCCTTTTCTCACAGATGTATTATGTCTCATACAAACAAAGGCAATAACACAGATGCAGTTATAATAGTTTTTATTTAACATAACTGCCATTTGCGATAAGTTGCATGAACTGCAATGATTAGGATAATGAAAATACCAAGCAACAGTATTGTGAAGAAGAGAGTCATGGTTATAAAGACCCCCACCATTTTTGCAATATATGAAGGAAATATATACATATGTATGAGATGGAATATGCCCTAATACCCTAATGAGAATAGTCCTAACCTCCTACCTAAAGGAGAGCTGGGTTTGCTAAACCTAATCTGCCAAAACCATGTCCATGAGAGGAGCCCCCAACCCTCGTTACCTTGGAATGAGGTCTCTATCTCAGACTCCGTAGGGACACGAAGACTGGGTCAGCGTCAAGACGACTGCAGCATCGGTATCAGCGATGGTGGTGATTGTAGGAGGCTGGACTGGCTTGTAGTGAGTACCAAGGGGTACTTGCACCTTGCACCAGGCCCAGTTATCCCTTATTAGTGTATAGGGTGTCTAGCAGCTTAGGCTGATAGATAATGGTAGCTTAGCAGAGCAGCTTAGGCTGAACTAGGAGACGTGTGAAGCTACTACAGTACCACTTAGTGTCATATGCACAATATCATAAGAAAACACAATACACAGTTATACTAAAAATAAAGGTACTTTATTTTTATGACAATATGCCAAAGTATCTTAGAGTGTACCCTCAGTGAGAGGATAGGAAATATACACAAGATATATATACACAATAGCAAAAATATGCAGTATAGTCTTAGAAAACAGTGCAAACAATGTATAGTTACAATAGGATGCAATGGGGAAACATAGGGATAGGGGCAACACAAACCATATACTCCAAAAGTGGAATGCGAACCACGAATGGACCCCAAACCTATGTGACCTTGTAGAGGGTCGCTGGGACTATTAGAAAATAGTGAGAGTTAGAAAAATAACCCTCCCCAAGACCCTGAAAAGTGAGTGCAAAGTGCACTAAAGTTCCCCTAAGGACAAAGAAGTCGTGTTAGAGGAATAATGCAGGAAAGACACAAACCAGCAATGCAACAACTGTGGATTTCCAATCTAGGGTACCTGTGGAACAAGGGGACCAAGTCCAAAAGTCACAAGCAAGTCGGAGATGGGCAGATGCCCAGGAAATGCCAGCTGCGGGTGCAAAGAAGCTTCGACTGGACAGAAGAAGCTGAGGTTTCTGCAGGAACGAAAAGGGCTAGAGACTTCCCCTTTGGTGGACGGATCCCTCTCGCAGGGGAGAGTCGTGCAGAAGTGTTTTCCCGCCGAAAGAACGCCAACAAACCTTGCTATCTGCAAATCGTGCGTTTGGCGTTTTTGGACACTGCTGGGGCCCAGGAGGGACCAGGAGGTCGCAAATTGGACCTGAAGAGAGAGAGGACGTCGAGCAAGACAAAGAGCCCTCACTGAAGCAGGTAGCACCCGGAGAAGTGCCAGAAACAGGCACTACAAGGATGCGTGAAACGGTGCTCGCCGAAGTTGCACAAAGGAGTCCCACGTCGCCGGAGACCAACTTAGAAAGTCGTGCAATGCAGGTTAGAGTGCCGTGGACCCAGGCTTGGCTGTGCACAAAGGATTTCTGCCGGAAGTGCACAGGGGCCGGAGTAGCTGCAAAGTCGCGGTTCCCAGCAATGCAGCCCAGCGAGGTGAGGCAAGGACTTACCTCCACCAAACTTGGGCTGAAGAGTCACTGGACTGTGGGGGTCACTTGGACAGAGTCGCTGGATTCGAGGGACCTCGCTCGTCGTGCTGAGAGGAGACCCAAGGGACCGGTAATGCAGCTTTTTGGTGCCTGCGGTTGCAGGGGAAAGATTCCGTCGACCCACGGGAGATTTCTTCGGAGCTTCTGGTGCAGAGAGGAGGCAGGCTACCCCCACAGCATGCACAAGCAGGAAAACAGTCAAGAAGGCGGCAGGATCAGCGTTACAGAGTTGCAGTAGTCGTCTTTGCTACTATGTTGCAGGCTTCCAGCGCGGTCAGCGGTCGTTTCCTTATCAGAAGGTGAAGAGAGAGATGCAGAGGAACTCGGATGAGCTCTTGCATTCGTTATCTAAAGTTTCCCAGAGACAGAGACCCTAAATAGCCCGAAAAGAGGGTTTGGCTACTTAGGAGAGAGGATAGGCTACTAACACCTGAAGGAGCCTATCAGCAGGAGTCTCTGACGTCACCTGGTGGCACTGGCCACTCAGAGCAGTCCAGTGTGCCAGCAGCACCTCTGTTTCCAAGATGGCAGAGGTCTGGAGCACACTGGAGGAGCTCTGGACACCTCCCAGGGGAGGTGCAGGTCAGGGGAGTGGTCACTCCCCTTTCCTTTGTCCAGTTTCGCGCCAGAGCAGGGGCTAAGGGGTCCCTGAACCGGTGTAGACTGGCTTATGCAGAATTGGGCACCTCTGTGCCCAACAAAGCACTTCCAGAGGCTGGGGGAGGCTACTCCTCCCCTGCCTTCACACCATTTTCCAAAGGGAGAGGGTGTCACACCCTCTCTCAGAGGAAGTTCTTTGTTCTGCCATCCTGGGCCAGGCCTGGCTGGACCCCAGGAGGGCAGCTGCCTGTCTGAGGGGTTGGCAGCAGCAGCAGCTGCAGTGAAACCCCAGGAAGGGCAGTTTGGCAGTACCAGGGTCTGTGCTACAGACCACTGGGATCATGGGATTGTGCCAACTATGCCAGGATGGCATAGAGGGGGCAATTCCATGATCATAGACATGTTACATGGCCATATTCGGAGTTACCATTGTGAAGCTACATATAGGTAGTGACCTATATGTAGTGCACGCGTGTAATGGTGTCCCCGCACTCACAAAGTTCAGGGAATTGGCTCTGAACAATGTGGGGGCACCTTGGCTAGTGCCAGGGTGCCCTCACACTAAGTAACTTTGCACCTAACCTTTACCAGGTAAAGGTTAGACATATAGGTGACTTATAAGTTACTTAAGTGCAGTGTAAAATGGCTGTGAAATAACGTGGACGTTATTTCACTCAGGCTGCAGTGGCAGGCCTGTGTAAGAATTGTCAGAGCTCCCTATGGGTGGCAAAAGAAATGCTGCAGCCCATAGGGATCTCCTGGAACCCCAATACCCTGGGTACCTCAGTACCATATACTAGGGGATTATAAGGGTGTTCCAGTAAGCCAATGTAAATTGGTAAAATTGGTCACTAGCCTGTTAGTGACAATTTGAAAGTAATGAGAGAGCATAACCACTGAGGTTCTGGTTAGCAGAGCCTCAGTGAGACAGTTAGGCACCACACAGGGAACATATACATGCACACCTATGAGCACTGGGGCCCTGTGTGACAGGGTCCCAGTGACACATACATATAGGCCACAAACCTATGAGCACTGGGGTCCTGACCAGCAGGATCCCAGTGACACATAACAAACATACTGAAACCATAGTGTTTTCACTATGAGCACTGAGGCCTGGCTATCAGGATCCCAGTGAGACAGTGAAAACAGTGACAAACACCCTGACATACACTCACAAACAGGCCAAAAGTGGGGGTAACAAGGCTAGAAAGAGGCTACCTTCTCACACAACCCCCCCCAAACGAAGGACAATAAGGCTAACCTTGGCCAGTTGAGACTTTATTGTCTAAGTGGTGATAAGTAGAGAGTAGCTCTGCAATAGACTGGTTACTCCCTTTATCATCCACTATATGGTTACTTCCCTGTGGGGATGTAAACCACCCTGTTTGAAGTTTTTTAGCTAAGCAACAATGTGAAGATGTATTTTCAGAGTTTCTATCAGTAAGTTTTAGTTTAGAGCAGTAGGAATTGTCCACTGAACCTATTTGTAGTAATGGAAATGCCAGACAGGGATGCTGTCTCAGAAAAGCCATAGCTGGGCAAAAACTTTGTCCATATGGCTGGAAGAGAGAACAGGGATGCTGTTTCTCTTGGGTTGGAGCAGGGCAGGGATGCTGTCCTATCAGCTCCACACTAGGGCAGTGATGCTGTCCTAAGTGTTGTGAGGCAGTGCAGAGTTTCTGCACTAAAGTTTCTCTGGGAGGGTTGGAGGGATGCTCCATGTTAACTAAAATGGTGCTCTTTTTCTCACCAATGTTAGTTATCCCACAGAGAGGTACTTCCACCTCAGGGAGTACAGTTTTGCCAACTGATGATTCCCTTGGAACAGGTGCCACCCCAGGAGAGGTTTCTCCCACCACAGGAATGGTATCCTGAATGGTAGGGTGGTTAGGGGATACTGTGATACCCTTTTTACCTGTTGATGGAGAGGGATCCTGAGTTTTCAGGCCTTCTCTCCTTTGCTTTTTCATTTCAGTAGAAATGAGAGGGAACAATTCCTCAGGGATGCCCAGCATGGCTGCATGGGCATAAAACTCTACATCAGCCCAACCTGAGGCCTCTAGGTCATTACCTAAGAGACAGTCTACAGGTAAGCTAGGTGATATCACCACCTGCTTAGGGCCAGTAACTCCACCCCAACTAAACTGAATTATAGCTAAGGGAAGAAACTTAGTGGAGTTATGGACATCAATCATTTTATACTGTTGTCCAATGATGTGTTGATCAGGGTGCACTAGGTTTTCAGTCACCAAAGTGAAACTGGCACCTGTGTCCCTGTAGGCCAAGGCCTCAACACCATTTATTGAAACTGTCTGCCTGTACTTATCCATTGTAAGGGGACAAGCAGCCAGTGTGGCAAGGCCAATGCCACTAGGTGTGACAGAAACTGTCTTGGGACTGACTACCCCAGTTTCTATGATGGACCCATAAGTGAACCCAACTACACCCTTTGCTTGACTGTTGCCAGCAGTCCCACCACTAGTACCACTACTGCTAGGGGCACTAGAGCTTGATGTATTAGTGGTGATAGGCTCAGGGGGTTTACCTGGACAGGACTTATCCCCTGGCCTATGGCCTCTATTTTTACACACAAAGCACCAAGGCTTTTTAATGTGTGCAGGTTGGGAAGAAGAGGAAGAATTTGTTTTATCCCCACCCTCTGAAGAGTGTTTAAGATTTGAAGTGGGATCTTTGGTTTTACCCTTATCCCCATGCTTATCTTGAGATTTTTCACCATCTTTCTTCTTATTGCCATCTTTGTCACCCCCTGTATGAACTTTTCTGTTCACCCTTGTTCTGACCCATTTGTCTGCCTTCTTTCCCAATTCTTGGGGAGAGGTCAGATCAGAGTCTACCAGGTACTGGTGCAACAAATCAGACACACAATTATTAAGTATATGCTCTCTCAGGATTGTGTTATACAGGCTTTCATAATCAGTAACTTTACTGCCATGTAACCACCCCTCCAAGGCCTTCACTGAATGGTCAATGAAATCAACCCAGTCTTGTGAAGACTCCTTTTTGGTCTCTCTGAACTTTATCCTGTATTGTTCAGTGGTTAAGCCTTAACCATCCAGGAGTGCATTCTTAAGAACTGTAAAATTATTGGCATCATTTTCTTTCACAGTAAGGAGCCTATTCCTACCTTTTCCACTAAATGATAGCCATAGGATAGCAGCCCACTGCCTTTGAGGGACATCCTGTACAACACAGGCCCTCTCAAGTGCAGCAAACCACTTGTTAATGTCATCCCCCTCCTTATAAGGGGGAACTATCTTGTGCAGATTCCTGGAATCATGCTCTTTTGCAGGATGACTATGGGGAATACTGCTGCTGCCACCATGGGTATCTAAACCCAACTTCTGTCTTTCCTTCTCTAATTCAAAAGACTGTCTATCCAAATCCAGCTGTTGCTTTTTAAGCTTCAGTCTGGTTTGTTCCACCCTCAACTTATTGAGTTCCCTGTCTAACATTCTGTCATCAGGGTTGGTGGGAGGGACATTTCTAGAAACAGAGCTATGATGGGAATGAACAGAAGGAGACCTGTCCCTTACAGAAGCCACCCTAACAGCTTGGTTTACAGAAACATTACTACCAGTATGGTGAGAATAAATGCTTTTGCTATGATGTGAGACAACACTATTTATATGGTGTGGCTCATCATCATTACCATCTATGCTAGATTGTCTAGTAATGGGCAGGCTAGGAAGTTTCTTTCCTGAATCTTTTCCTGGGGGAGTCCCTGAATCAGATTGGGAACTATTAGGTACTTTTTCAACAGATGGGGCACCTATGGCCTTATCCTGTTCTCTAAGCATGTTAAGTAACAGTTCCAAGGAAGGATTCTTCCCTACACTCAAACCTCTCTCTATACAGAGACTCCTTGCTCTTTTCCAGCTAAGGTTGTCATATGCAAGTTTGGACAGATCAACAGTTTGGCCTGTGCCAGACATTTTTTAGAGAGAGTTAAAGTGATAGAAAAAGAGAAACAAGTTTTCAGAACTTTTTGGAAAGACAGAAAAAAACTTTTTTAACTTTTAAGAACTTTTTGAAAGTTTAGAAGTACTTTTCAGCACTTAGAAAAGAGTGAAAAGAGGAAATGCAAAACTTTTTGGCTATGTGTATATACACTGACCTTGTTTTGTATATTTTTCTCTTATGAAAAGTACAATGACAAGAGTGGTAAGTAGTCTCAAGCACTTATCCCACCACTGCACAACCAATGTAGGAGGCTGGACTGGCTTGTAGTGAGTACCAAGGGGTACTTGCACCTTGCACCAGGCCCAGTTATCCCTTATTAGTGTATAGGGTGTCTAGCAGCTTAGGTTGATAGATAATGGTAGCTTAGCAGAGCAGCTTAGGCTGAACTAGGAGACGTGTGAAGCTACTACAGTACCACTTAGTGTCATATGCACAATATCATAAGAAAACACAATACACAGTTATACTAAAAATAAAGGTACTTTATTTTTATGACAATATGCCAAAGTATCTTAGAGTGTACCCTCAGTGAGAGGATAGGAAATATACACAAGATATATATACACAATAGCAAAAATATGCAGTATAGTCTTAGAAAACAGTGCAAACAATGTATAGTTACAATAGGATGCAATGGGGAAACATAGGGATAGGGGCTACACAAACCATATACTCCAAAAGTGGAATGTGAACCACGAATGGACCCCAAACCTATGTGACCTTGTAGAGGGTCGCTGGGACTATTAGAAAATAGTGAGAGTTAGAAAAATAACCCTCCCCAAGACCCTGAAAAGTGAGTGCAAAGTGCACTAAAGTTCCCCTAAGGACAAAGAAGTCGTGTTAGAGGAATAATGCAGGAAAGACACAAACCAGCAATGCAACAACTGTGGATTTCCAATCTAGGGTACCTGTGGAACAAGGGGACCAAGTCCAAAAGTCACAAGCAAGTCGGAGATGGGCAGATGCCCAGGAAATGCCAGCTGCGGGTGCAAAGAAGCTTCGACTGGACAGAAGAAGCTGAGGTTTCTGCAGGAACGAAAAGGGCTAGAGACTTTCCCTTTGGTGGACGGATCCCCCTCGCAGGGGATAGTCGTGCAAAAGTGTTTTCGCGCCGAAAGAACGCCAACAAGCCTTGCTAGCCGCAAATCGTGCGTTTGGCGTTTTTGGACGCTGCTGGGGCCCAGGAGGGACCAGGAGGTCGCAAATTGGACCTGAAGAGAGAGGAGACGTCTAGCAAGACAAAGAGCCCTCACTGAAGCAGGTAGCACCTAGAGAAGTGCCAGAAACAGGCACTACAAGGATGCGTGAAATGGTGCTCGCCGAAGTTGCACAAAGGAGTCCCACGTCGCCGGAGACCAACTTAGAAAGTCGTGCAATGCAGGTTAGAGTGCCGTGGACCCAGGCTTGGCTGTGCACAAAGGATTTCCGCCGGAAGTGCACAGGGGCCGGAGTAGCTGCAAAGCCGCGGTTCCCAGCAATGCAGCCCAGCGAGGTGAGGCAAGGACTTACCTCCACCAAACTTGGGCTGAAGAGTCACTGGACTGTGGGGGTCACTTGGACAGAGTCGCTGGATTCGAGGGACCTCGCTCGTCGTGCTGAGAGGAGACCCAAGGGACCGGTAATGCAGCTTTTTGGTGCCTGCGGTTGCAGGGGGAAGATTCCGTCGACCCACGGGAGATTTCTTCGGAGCTTCTGGTGCAGAGAGGAGGCAGGCTACCCCCACAGCATGCACCAGCAGGAAAACAGTCGAGAAGGCGGCAGGATCAGCGTTACAGAGTTGCAGTAGTCGTCTTTGCTACTATGTTGCAGGTTTGCAGGCTTCCAGCGTGGTCAGCGGTCGTTTCCTTATCAGAAGGTGAAGAGAGAGATGCAGAGGAACTCGGATGAGCTCTTGCATTCGTTATCTAAAGTTTCCCCAGAGACAGAGACCCTAAATAGCCCGAAAAGAGGGTTTGGCTACTTAGGAGAGAGGATAGGCTACTAACACCTGAAGGAGCCTATCAGCAGGAGTCTCTGACGTCACCTGGTGGCACTGGCCACTCAGAGCAGTCCAGTGTGCCAGCAGCACCTCTGTTTCCAAGATGGCAGAGGTCTGGAGCACACTGGAGGAGCTCTGGACACCTCCCAGGGGAGGTGCAGGTCAGGGGAGTGGTCACTCCCCTTTCCTTTGTCCAGTTTCGCGCCAGAGCAGGGGCTAAGGGGTCCCTGAACCGGTGTAGACTGGCTTATGCAGAATTGGGCACCTCTGTGCCCAACAAAGCATTTCCAGAGGCTGGGGGAGGCTACTCCTCCCCTGCCTTCACACCATTTTCCAAAGGGAGAGGGTGTCACACCCTCTCTCAGAGGAAGTTCTTTGTTCTGCCATCCTGGGCCAGGCCTGGCTGGACCCCAGGAGGGCAGCTGCCTGTCTGAGGGGTTGGCAGCAGCAGCAGCTGCAGTGAAACCCCAGGAAGGGCAGTTTGGCAGTACCAGGGTCTGTGCTACAGACCACTGGGATCATGGGATTGTGCCAACTATGCCAGGATGGCATAGAGGGGGCAATTCCATGATCATAGACATGTTACATGGCCATATTCGGAGTTACCATTGTGAAGCTACATATAGGTAGTGACCTATATGTAGTGCACGCGTGTAATGGTGTCCCCGCACTCACAAAGTTCAGGGAATTGGCTCTGAACAATGTGGGGGCACCTTGGCTAGTGCCAGGGTGCCCTCACACCAAGTAACTTTGCACCTAACCTTTACCAGGTAAAGGTTAGACATATAGGTGACTTATAAGTTACTTAAGTGCAGTGTAAAATGGCTGTGAAATAACGTGGACGTTATTTCACTCAGGCTGCAGTGGCAGGCCTGTGTAAGAATTGTCAGAGCTCCCTATGGGTGGCAAAAGAAATGCTGCAGCCCATAGGGATCTCCTGGAACCCCAATACCCTGGGTACCTCAGTACCATATACTAGGGGATTATAAGGGTGTTCCAGTAAGCCAATGTAAATTGGTAAAATTGGTCACTAGCCTGTTAGTGACAATTTGAAAGTAATGAGAGAGCATAACCACTGAGGTTCTGGTTAGCAGAGCCTCAGTGAGACAGTTAGGCACCACACAGGGAATATATACATGCACACCTATGAGCACTGGGGCCCTGTGTGACAGGGTCCCAGTGACACATACATATAGGCCACAAACCTATGAGCACTGGGGTCCTGACCAGCAGGATCCCAGTGACACATAACAAACATACTGAAACCATAGTGTTTTCACTATGAGCACTGAGGCCTGGCTATCAGGATCCCAGTGAGACAGTGAAAACAGTGACAAACACCCTGACATACACTCACAAACAGGCCAAAAGTGGGGGTAACAAGGCTAGAAAGAGGCTACCTTCTCACACAACCCCCCCCAAACGAAGGACAATAAGGCTAACCTTGGCCAGTTGAGACTTTATTGTCTAAGTGGTGATAAGTAGAGAGTAGCTCTGCAATAGACTGGTTACTCCCTTTATCATCCACTATATGGTTACTTCCCTGTGGGGATGTAAACCACCCTGTTTGAAGTTTTTTAGCTAAGCAACAATGTGAAGATGTATTTTCAGAGTTTCTATCAGTAAGTTTTAGTTTAGAGCAGTAGGAATTGTCCACTGAACCTATTTGTAGTAATGGAAATGCCAGACAGGGATGCTGTCTCAGAAAAGCCATAGCTGGGCAAAAACTTTGTCCATATGGCTGGAAGAGAGAACAGGGATGCTGTTTCTCTTGGGTTGGAGCAGGGCAGGGATGCTGTCCTATCAGCTCCACACTAGGGCAGTGATGCTGTCCTAAGTGTTGTGAGGCAGTGCAGAGTTTCTGCACTAAAGTTTCTCTGGGAGGGTTGGAGGGATGCTCCATGTTAACTAAAATGGTGCTCTTTTTCTCACCAATGTTAGTTATCCCACAGAGAGGTACTTCCACCTCAGGGAGTACAGTTTTGCCAACTGATGATTCCCTTGGAACAGGTGCCACCCCAGGAGAGGTTTCTCCCACCACAGGAATGGTATCCTGAATGGTAGGGTGGTTAGGGGATACTGTGATACCCTTTTTACCTGTTGATGGAGAGGGATCCTGAGTTTTCAGGCCTTCTCTCCTTTGCTTTTTCATTTCAGTAGAAATGAGAGGGAACAATTCCTCAGGGATGCCCAGCATGGCTGCATGGGCATAAAACTCTACATCAGCCCAACCTGAGGCCTCTAGGTCATTACCTAAGAGACAGTCTACAGGTAAGCTAGGTGATATCACCACCTGCTTAGGGCCAGTAACTCCACCCCAACTAAACTGAATTATAGCTAAGGGAAGAAACTTAGTGGAGTTATGGACATCAATCATTTTATACTGTTGTCCAATGATGTGTTGATCAGGGTGCACTAGGTTTTCAGTCACCAAAGTGAAACTGGCACCTGTGTCCCTGTAGGCCAAGGCCTCAACACCATTTATTGAAACTGTCTGCCTGTACTTATCCATTGTAAGGGGACAAGCAGCCAGTGTGGCAAGGCCAATGCCACTAGGTGTGACAGAAACTGTCTTGGGACTGACTACCCCAGTTTCTATGATGGACCCATAAGTGAACCCAACTACACCCTTTGCTTGACTGTTGCCAGCAGTCCCACCACTAGTACCACTACTGCTAGGGGCACTAGAGCTTGATGTATTAGTGGTGGTAGGCTCAGGGGGTTTACCTGGACAGGACTTATCCCCTGGCCTATGGCCTCTATTTTTACACACAAAGCACCAAGGCTTTTTAATGTGTACAGGTTGGGAAGAAGAGGAAGAATTTGTTTTATCCCCACCCTCTGAAGAGTGTTTAAGATTTGAAGTGGGATCTTTGGTTTTACCCTTATCCCCATGCTAATCTTGAGATTTTTCACCATCTTTCTTCTTATTGCCATCTTTGTCACCCCCTGTATGAACTTTTCTGTTCACCCTTGTTCTGACCCATTTGTCTGCCTTCTTTCCCAATTCTTGGGGAGAGGTCAGATCAGAGTCTACCAGGTACTGGTGCAACAAATCAGACACACAATTATTAAGTATATGCTCTCTCAGGATTGTGTTATACAGGCTTTCATAATCAGTAACTTTACTGCCATGTAACCACCCCTCCAAGGCCTTCACTGAATGGTCAATGAAATCAACCCAGTCTTGTGAAGACTCCTTTTTGGTCTCTCTGAACTTTATCCTGTATTGTTCAGTGGTTAAGCCATAACCATCCAGGAGTGCATTCTTAAGAACTGTAAAATTATTGGCATCATTTTCTTTCACAGTAAGGAGCCTATTCCTACCTTTTCCACTAAATGATAGCCATAGGATAGCAGCCCACTGCCTTTGAGGGACATCCTGTACAACACAGGCCCTCTCAAGTGCAGCAAACCACTTGTTAATGTCATCCCCCTCCTTATAAGGGGGAACTATCTTGTGCAGATTCCTGGAATCATGCTCTTTTGCAGGATGACTATGGGGAATACTGCTGCTGCCACCATGGGTATCTAAACCCAACTTCTGTCTTTCCTTCTCTAATTCAAAAGACTGTCTATCCAAATCCAGCTGTTGCTTTTTAAGCTTCAGTCTGGTTTGTTCCACCCTCAACTTATTGAGTTCCCTCTCTAACATTCTGTCATCAGGGTTGGTGGGAGGGACATTTCTAGAAACAGAGCTATGATGGGAATGAACAGAAGGAGACCTGTCCCTTACAGAAGCCACCCTAACAGCTTGGTTTACAGAAACATTACTACCAGTATGGTGAGAATAAATGCTTTTGCTATGATGTGAGACAACACTATTTATATGGTGTGGCTCATCATCATTACCATCTATGCTAGATTGTCTAGTAATGGGCAGGCTAGGAAGTTTCTTTCCTGAATCTTTTCCTGGAGGAGTCCCTGAATCAGATTGGGAACTATTAGGTACTTTTTCAACAGATGGGGCACCTATGGCCTTATCCTGTTCTCTAAGCATGTTAAGTAACAGTTCCAAGGAAGGATTCTTCCCTACACTCAAACCTCTCTCTATACAGAGACTCCTTGCTCTTTTCCAGCTAAGGTTGTCATATGCAAGTTTGGACAGATCAACAGTTTGGCCTGTGCCAGACATTTTTTAGAGAGAGTTAAAGTGATAGAAAAAGAGAAACAAGTTTTCAGAACTTTTTGGAAAGACAGAAAAAAACTTTTTTAACTTTTAAGAACTTTTTGAAAGTTTAGAAGTACTTTTCAGCACTTAGAAAAGAGTGAAAAGAGGAAATGCAAAACTTTTTGGCTATGTGTATATACACTGACCTTGTTTTGTATATTTTTCTCTTATGAAAAGTACAATGACAAGAGTGGTAAGTAGTCTCAAGCACTTAACCCACCACTGCACAACCAATGTAGGAGGCTGGACTGGCTTGTAGTGAGTACCAAGGGGTACTTGCACCTTGCACCAGGCCCAGTTATCCCTTATTAGTGTATAGGGTGTCTAGCAGCTTAGGTTGATAGATAATGGTAGCTTAGCAGAGCAGCTTAGGCTGAACTAGGAGACGTGTGAAGCTACTACAGTACCACTTAGTGTCATATGCACAATATCATAAGAAAACACAATACACAGTTATACTAAAAATAAAGGTACTTTATTTTTATGACAATATGCCAAAGTATCTTAGAGTGTACCCTCAGTGAGAGGATAGGAAATATACACAAGATATATATACACAATAGCAAAAATATGCAGTATAGTCTTAGAAAACAGTGCAAACAATGTATAGTTACAATAGGATGCAATGGGGAAACATAGGGATAGGGGCTACACAAACCATATACTCCAAAAGTGGAATGTGAACCACGAATGGACCCCAAACCTATGTGACCTTGTAGAGGGTCGCTGGGACTATTAGAAAATAGTGAGAGTTAGAAAAATAACCCTCCCCAAGACCCTGAAAAGTGAGTGCAAAGTGCACTAAAGTTCCCCTAAGGACAAAGAAGTCGTGTTAGAGGAATAATGCAGGAAAGACACAAACCAGCAATGCAACAACTGTGGATTTCCAATCTAGGGTACCTGTGGAACAAGGGGACCAAGTCCAAAAGTCACAAGCAAGTCGGAGATGGGCAGATGCCCAGGAAATGCCAGCTGCGGGTGCAAAGAAGCTTCGACTGGACAGAAGAAGCTGAGGTTTCTGCAGGAACGAAAAGGGCTAGAGACTTTCCCTTTGGTGGACGGATCCCCCTCGCAGGGGATAGTCGTGCAAAAGTATTTTCCCGCCGAAAGAACGCCAACAAGCCTTGCTAGCTGCAAATCGTGCGTTTGGCGTTTTTGGACGCTGCTGGGGCCCAGGAGGGACCAGGAGGTCGCAAATTGGACCTGAAGAGAGAGGAGACGTCTAGCAAGACAAAGAGCCCTCACTGAAGCAGGTAGCACCTGGAGAAGTGCCAGAAACAGGCACTACGAGGATGCGTGAAATGGTGCTTGCCGAAGTTGCACAAAGGAGTCCCACGTCGCCGGAGACCAACTTAGAAAGTCGTGCAATGCAGGTTAGAGTGCCGTGGACCCAGGCTTGGATGTGCACAAAGGATTTCCGCCGGAAGTGCACAGGGGCCGGAGTAGCTGCAAAGCCGCGGTTCCCAGCAATGCAGCCCAGCGAGGTGAGGCAAGGACTTACATCCACCAAACTTGGGCTGAAGAGTCACTGGACTGTGGGGGTCACTTGGACAAAGTCGCTGGATTCGAGGGACCTCGCTCGTCGTGCTGAGAGGAGACCCAAGGGACCGGTAATGCAGCTTTTTGGTGCCTGCGGTTGCAGGGGGAAGATTCCGTCGACCCACGGGAGATTTCTTCGGAGCTTCTGGTGCAGAGAGGAGGCAGGCTACCCCCACAGCATGCACCAGCAGGAAAACAGTCGAGAAGGCGGCAGGATCAGCGTTACAGAGTTGCAGTAGTCGTCTTTGCTACTATGTTGCAGGTTTGCAGGCTTCCAGCGTGGTCAGCGGTCGTTTCCTTATCAGAAGGTGAAGAGAGAGATGCAGAGGAACTCGGATGAGCTCTTGCATTCGTTATCTAAAGTTTCCCCAGAGACAGAGACCCTAAATAGCCCGAAAAGAGGGTTTGGCTACTTAGGAGAGAGGATAGGCTACTAACACCTGAAGGAGCCTATCAGCAGGAGTCTCTGACGTCACCTGGTGGCACTGGCCACTCAGAGCAGTCCAGTGTGCCAGCAGCACCTCTGTTTCCAAGATGGCAGAGGTCTGGAGCACACTGGAGGAGCTCTGGACACCTCCCAGGGGAGGTGCAGGTCAGGGGAGTGGTCACTCCCCTTTCCTTTGTCCAGTTTCGCGCCAGAGCAGGGGCTAAGGGGTCCCTGAACCGGTGTAGACTGGCTTATGCAGAATTGGGCACCTCTGTGCCCAACAAAGCATTTCCAGAGGCTGGGGGAGGCTACTCCTCCCCTGCCTTCACACCATTTTCCAAAGGGAGAGGGTGTCACACCCTCTCTCAGAGGAAGTTCTTTGTTCTGCCATCCTGGGCCAGGCCTGGCTGGACCCCAGGAGGGCAGCTGCCTGTCTGAGGGGTTGGCAGCAGCAGCAGCTGCAGTGAAACCCCAGGAAGGGCAGTTTGGCAGTACCAGGGTCTGTGCTACAGACCACTGGGATCATGGGATTGTGCCAACTATGCCAGGATGGCATAGAGGGGGCAATTCCATGATCATAGACATGTTACATGGCCATATTCGGAGTTACCATTGTGAAGCTACATATAGGTAGTGACCTATATGTAGTGCACGCGTGTAATGGTGTCCCCGCACTCACAAAGTTCAGGGAATTGGCTCTGAACAATGTGGGGGCACCTTGGCTAGTGCCAGGGTGCCCTCACACCAAGTAACTTTGCACCTAACCTTTACCAGGTAAAGGTTAGACATATAGGTGACTTATAAGTTACTTAAGTGCAGTGTAAAATGGCTGTGAAATAACGTGGACGTTATTTCACTCAGGCTGCAGTGGCAGGCCTGTGTAAGAATTGTCAGAGCTCCCTATGGGTGGCAAAAGAAATGCTGCAGCCCATAGGGATCTCCTGGAACCCCAATACCCTGGGTAACTCAGTACCATATACTAGGGGATTATAAGGGTGTTCCAGTAAGCCAATGTAAATTGGTAAAATTGGTCACTAGCCTGTTAGTGACAATTTGAAAGTAATGAGAGAGCATAACCACTGAGGTTCTGGTTAGCAGAGCCTCAGTGAGACAGTTAGGCACCACACAGGGAACATATACATGCACACCTATGAGCACTGGGGCCCTGTGTGACAGGGTCCCAGTGACACATACATATAGGCCACAAACCTATGAGCACTGGGGTCCTGACCAGCAGGATCCCAGTGACACATAACAAACATACTGAAACCATAGTGTTTTCACTATGAGCACTGAGGCCTGGCTATCAGGATCCCAGTGAGACAGTGAAAACAGTGACAAACACCCTGACATACACTCACAAACAGGCCAAAACTGGGGGTAACAAGGCTAGAAAGAGGCTACCTTCTCACAGTGATGCCCTCTGGTCGGAATCCCTCTGATTATCTGTCTAAAGTGTGATGTATTTATACAGATCTACAAGGTCCCCTGACGTAAGTGTAAGTCAAAACAATAGATAACAGGCATGCTTGGGACGGCAATTAATATCAACATCCCTCAAAAGTATGGAGAGGGAAAATCCCTAAGTGTGAACACCTACTGTACGTTTGTCTTTCGTGCAGGCTTGTCATAGTTCACATTAATAGTATCTATGTGGGGCCACATTTCAGATACTTTTATCTCTCGTGTGGGGGGAACAAAACATGTCCACAACACGTAACGACCTTCGTGACTGAGATTGCGTAGGCAATTCCAGGTCGCAAGCTGCAACAGCTTTCATCTTTCAGTAGAACATAACTTCCATTGGAAAGTACATGAAACACTGGACGAATCAAAGGGACGGGAGTACCCTTCAGAAAACAGGCCAAATTCGCGACCCCCGCATTGCAAAGACCGTGAAGAGACACCTGCTTGCATATCCTAGAATGACGAACAGCAGTCTCACATTCACTTCCGCTAAGAAAGACCTCCTGTTCACCGTTCAGACATTTATAGTCAAAGGGCAACTCCCACTTTTCTTTATCAAAGCTATCTCCTAGCTGTTCATATCGTCCCACCGAAAGATGTTTCAGGCAGCTCGAGAAATGGAAAGTCGAAATCGGTAAATTAATAATGCTGTGTAAGAGCCAGATAGTTGAAGGACTCTCTGCTACCGTGAAGGGCAACTTATCTAACTTCTCTACTTCTCTACTAGTAGTCATCTTGCTACTTTGTTGAGGTTTTGCCGGTGTCCTGAGCAGTCAGTAGTCGATCCTTTGGCAGAAGGTGAAGAGGGAGAGGCAGAGGAACTCTGATGAGCTCTTGCATTCGTTATCCTAAGAATTCCCAAAAGCAGAGACCCTAAATAGCCAGAAAAGGAGGTTTGGCTACCTAGGAAGGAAGATTGGCTACCAAGAGAGGTAAGAGCCTATCAGAAGGAGCCTCTGACGTCACCTGCTGGCACTGGCCACACAGAGCAGTCCAGTGTGCCACAAACACCTCTGTTTCCAAAATGGCAGAGGTCTGGGACACACTGGAGGAGCTCTGGGCACCTCCCCTGAGAGGTGCAGGTCAGGGGAGTAGTCACTCCCCTTTCCTTTGTCCAGTTTCGCGCCAGAGCAGGGCTGGGGGATCCCTGAACCGGTGTAGACTGGCTTATGCAGAGATGGACACCATCTGTGCCCATCAAAGCATTTCCAGAGGCTGGGGGAGGCTACTCCTTCCCAGCCCATCACACCTATTTCCAAAGGGAGAGAGTGTAACACCCTCTCTCAGAGGAAATCCTTTGTTCTGCCTTCCTGGGTCAGGGTTGCCTGGACCCCAGGGGGGCAGAAACCTGTCTGAGGGGTTGGCAGCAGCAGCAGCTGCAGTGCAAGCCCTGAAAAGGCAGTTTGGCAGTACCCGGGTTCTGTGCTAGAGACCCGGGGGATCATGGAATTGTCACCCCCAATACCAGAATGGTATTGGGGTGAAAATTCCATGATCTTAGACATGTTACATGGCCATGTTCGGAGTTACCAATGTGACGCTATACATAAGTAGTGACCTACGTATAGTGCATGCGTGTAATGGTGTCCCTGCACTCACAAAGTCTGGGGAATTTGCCCTGAACGATGTGGGGGCACCTTGGCTAGTGCCAGGGTGCCCACACACTAAGTAACTTTGCACCCAACCTTCACCAGGTGAAGCTTAGACATGTAGGTGACTTATAAGTTACTTAAATGCAGTGGTAAATGGCTGTGAAATAACGTGGACGTTATTTCACTCAGGCTGCACTGGCAGGCCTGTGTAAGATTTGTCAGAGCTCCCTATGGGTGGCAAAAGAAATGCTGCAGCCCATAGGGATCTCCTGGAACCCCAATACCCTGGGTACCTCAGTACCATATACTAGGGAATTATATGGGTGTACCAGTATGCCAATGTGAATTGGTAAATTTAGTCACTAGCCTGTTAGTGACAATTTGTAAAGAGAGAGCATAACCACTGAGGTTCTGGTTAGCAGGGCCTCAGTGAGACAGTTAGGCATCACACAGGGAACACATATAGGCCACAAACTTGTGAGCACTGGGGTCCTGGCTAGCAGGGTCCCAGTGACACATAAAAAACATACTGACAACATAGGGTTTTCACTATGAGCACTGGGCCCTGGCTAGCAGGGTCCCAGTGAGACAGTGAAAACACCCTGACATATACTCACAAACAGGCCAAAAGTGGGGGTAACAAGGCTAGAAAGAGGCTACTTTCTCACAAAAATCCATTTACTTTCCATGTCTCTTAGCATCAGAGTCTTGTTACCTCCTCAAGGACAGATTCCCAATGTATCAATCCCATGTACCTGGATGCCTAAGATCTCTCTTTGTCCATGTGCGGAGTTGAAATGAGCTGCGAAAAGATATTCTGTATTGTTGTTTCAGATAGCCCTGATATGCTCCTGGATCCTTTCCTTAAAGGACCTAATAGTACTACCAACGTAAATAAGTTTGCAAATACAGATTATACAGTATACAATAAACTTAGTATTACAATTCATGAATTTCGAAATCATTGTATGATTTATTCATATTATAACAGAAGGTCAATGTTTTATCCCTTACATGACAGCAGATATTACAACATCCACACTTATAGAAACCACTAGGAGGTCTGGTTAACCACAATTCTTTATTGTCAGGTGGTATATAACTGTGGCATAGCTGATTCTGTAGTGTACGTCTCCTACTATGAATAATTTGGGGTCTTTTAGTTAGCCCACCTTTGAGAGTATTGTCGGCCAGTAAGAAAGACCAGTTTTTCTTAAAGATGTTCTGTATTTGTGGGCTAATGGTACTACATGGAATTATTGGGGATACATTGTTGTGTTGTGTACATTTCTTGGTAGTGGAAGTTGTAAGAAGAGCAAGTCGGTCAGTTTTCAAAATTCTACTCCTCGTTTTATTGAGAAGAGTTTTGTCATAACCACGAGTAGCTAAACGATCTTCCATTGCCTGCAATTCAGAAAAAAAGATCTCACCCCGGCTACAATTACATCTAATTGTAATTGCTTCCCCATAAGGGATGGCCCGAGTTTGGGATTTAGGATGTGTACTTGTGGCATGCAGTATAGAATTGCAGGATGTGGGTTTCCTGTATATTCTAGAGCATATCAAGTCATGTTCAATATATAAAGTGAAATCCAGAAAATCAATGCTGCTATCACTATGTGCACTAGTAAACTTAATGTTAAACTCATTAGTATTCAAATGTTGAATGAATTGACCCAGAGATGGTGTGTCCCCAGACCAAGAAAGTAACACATCATCAATGTATCTCCCCCAGTATAGAACATGTTGAATGAGTTCTGCTGGACAGTTCTGCCAAAGATGTAGTTTAAAAAAAAAACCATATACAGATTCACAAAGGAGGGGGAAAATTTTGCCCCCATGGCTACCCCTTGAACTTGACGGTACCAAGACCCATTGTGTATAAATACATTATTGTCAAGAACATTATCTATAAGATCCATAAGCATGTTAGAATGTTGGTATAAGGAGGCATCCCGTGTATCAAATTAATGTTGTATGGCCTTCATGCTCTGAGCTCTGGGAATGCATGTGTCGAGAGAGGCAACATCAAGGGTCACCAAAAGGTGACCATTAGTCCATTCAAAATCGCTGAGTTTGCATAATAAGTCTTTAGTATCCCTAATATAAGATGGTAAGTTGGACACAAAGGGCTGTAAAAAAATATCAATATATTCAGATAACTTCTCAGTGGGGGATCCTCTTCCCGAAAGAATAGGTCTGGAAATAGGTGTTAAAGGCTGGGGAGGGGTAGCCTCTCCCAGCCTCTGGAAATGCTTAGAAGGGCACAGATGGTGCCCTCCTTGCATAAGCCAGTCTACACCTATTCAGGGAACCCCCAGTCCCTGCTCTGGCACGAAACTGGACAAAGGAAAGGGGAGTGACCACTCCCCTGTCCATCACCACCCCGGGGGTGGTGCCCAGAGCTCCTGCAGTGTGTCCCAGACCTCTGCCATCTTGGATCCAGAGATGTGAGGGCACTCTGGAGGCCTCTGAGTGGCCAGTGCCAGCAGGTGACAACAGAGGCCCTCCTGATAGGTGCTTATCTGACTAGGTGGCCAATACTCCTCTGGGGCTATTTAGGGTCTCTCCTGTGGGCTTTTCCTGAGATAGCGACTTGCAAGAATTCACCAGTGTTCCTCTGCACCTCTCTCTTTGACTTCTGCCAAGGATCGACCGCTGACTGCTCCAGGACGCCTGCAAAACTGCAAAAAAGTAGCAAAAAGACTGCCAGCGACATTGTAGCGCCTAATCCCGCTGGCTTTCTGGACTGTTTCCTGGTGGTGCATGCTGTGGGGGCTGCCTGCCTTCATCCTGCACTGGAAGCCACAAAGAAATGTCCCGTGGGTCGACGGAATCTTCCTCCTGCTCCAGCAGGAACCAAACTCCAGCGTCAATGGTACTCTGGGATCCCTCTCATCCTGACAAGTGACCCAGACTGTCCAGTTGTCCAACTGTCCAAATTTGGAAGAAGTAAGTCCTTGCCTCCCCTCGCCAGACAGTAATCCTGTGCACTGTGTGAACTGCAGCTACTAGGGCTTCTGTGCACATTTCCAAGAAATCCTTCATGCACAGCCAAGCCCAGGTCCCCAGCACTCTGTCCTGCAATGCTCAGCTCCGTGAGTTGATCTCCGGCTTTGTGGGACCCTCTTTTGCAGTGTTGAGACAACCACCATGTTTAGACTTCTTGAACCCATGTTCAAGTGCTTCTGTGGGTGCTCCCTTCTTGTGCGTGGGATCGCTCCATTGCTGAGGGCCCCCTCTGTCTACTCTCCCAAGTGGAGATATCCTGGTCCTTCCTGGGCCCGGGCAGCACCCTTTTTCTTCTACGTGACTCTTGCAGCTAGCAAGGCTTGTTTGTGGTCTCTTGCCAAAGAAACAACTCTGCATCCTCCAGCACACCGTGGGACATCTTCTGCACAAAGGAGAAGTTCCTAGCACCCTTCGTTGTTGCAGAATCTTCAGCTTCTTCCATCCAGAGGCAGCCATTTTGCACCTTCATCCGGGGTTTAGTGGGCTCCTGTCCTTCTTGGGCACTCTCACAACTCTTGGACTTGGTCCCCTTCCTTTGCAGGTCTTCAGGTCCAGGAATCCGTCTTCAGTGCATTGCAGCCTGTTGTGGTCTTTGCAAAATCCTCTTTCACGAGTTTAGTGTGTTTCTGGGGAAAAAGCTGTACTTTACTCCTACTTTCCAGGGTCTTGGGGTGGGGTATCTTGGACACCCTTAGTCTTTTCTTAGACTTTCAGCGACCCTCTACACACTACACTAGCCTAGGGGTCCATTTGTGGTTCGCATTCCACTTTCGTAGTATATGGTTTGTGTTGCCCCTACGCCTATTGCATCCTATTGTATTCTACAGTGTTTACACTATTTTCTAACTGTTTTACTTACCTGATTTTGGTTTGTTTGTCTATTTTGTGTATTTTACTTGCCTCCTAAGGGAGTATATCCTCTGAGATATTTTGGCACATTGTCACTGAAATAAAGTACCTTTATTTTTAGTACCCCTGAGTATTGTGTTTCTTATGATATAGTGCTATATGATGTAAGTGGTATAGTAGGAGCTTTGCATGTCTTCTAGTTCAGCCTAAGCTGCTCTGCTATAGCTACCTCTACCAGCCTAAGCTGCTAGAACACTACTAATCTACTAATAAGGGATAACTGGACCTGGCACAAGGTGTAAGTACCATCAGGTACCCACTATAAGCCAGGCCAGCCTCCTATATTTGTGGTGCAGCAGTGGGATAAGTACTTATAACTGCTTTACCACATTGTCATTGGTGCTTTTCATAAGAAAACCATATTCTAACTACTTAGAAACATACACAGTTAACATAAACGGTTTTAATTTCTCTCTAAAAACTTTCCTAAGTGTTTCTCTTTTCTTTAAAAGTTTGCTAAACTTGTTCTCTCTCCCCTAAACTCTTTCTTTCAACTATGTCTGTAGTAGAGGCCACTCCCAATGTTGTGCAGACAACTTATGACAATTTAAACTTTAAAAGTTTGGGGGGTCTCAGTATAGAAAGGAGTTTAGGGATAGGCAAGAACCCTACCAAAGATCTTCTCCTGAGCCTTCTCCTTGAAAGTGACCAGAACCAGACTGGTCAAACCCAGGATCAGGAGGTAGAGGAGGAGGG
This sequence comes from Pleurodeles waltl, assembly GCF_031143425.1. Taxonomy (NCBI): domain Eukaryota; kingdom Metazoa; phylum Chordata; class Amphibia; order Caudata; family Salamandridae; genus Pleurodeles; species Pleurodeles waltl. The sequence goes on from NC_090441.1 coordinate 207,689,906, forward strand.
TACCCAGGTAGAATCATGGGAGGACCCCGAGGACTCTGGGGAGGGTACTTCCAGAGACCTTTCAGATAACAGGCCATCTAGTGAAAACTGGTAGTGGGAGGGGGTCACACATCAGTAGGGCACCTTTCACTCCAAAAGGCCAGGTAACTAGAGTTCAGGTAGTTAGAGAAAGGTCCACTTCTGCCCATTCCCACATTACCTATGTGTCTCAGAATTCCCAATCCTCCCACCCTGAGGATAACACCCTAGACAGGGAACTCAGAAAGCTGAAGTTGGAAGAGGCCAGACTGAAGCTGAGACAGCAGCAGTTGGCCTTAGACAGGAAATCTCTAGATGTAGAGAGGGAAAGACAGAAGCTGGGGTTAGTTCCCCATGGTGGCAGCAGCAGTATTCTTGATAGTCATCCTGTTAGAGAAACAGATTCAAGAAACCTGCATAAGATTGTCCCCCCTTACAAGGAGGGGGATGACATAAACAAGTGGTTTTCTGCACTTGCGAGGGCCTGTATGGTACAGTTGGTCCCTCAAAGGCAGTGGGCTGCTATCTTGTGGCTATATTTCACTGGCAAAGGTAGGGACAGACTCCTTACTGTCAGGGAGAGTGATGCCAACAACTACTAATTTTTTAAAGATGCACTCTTGGATGGATTTGGCGTAACCACTGAACAATACAGGATAAAGTTCAGAGATACCAGAAAAGAGTCCTCTCAAGACTGGACAGACTTTGTAGACTGTTCAGTGAAGGCCTTGGAGGGATGGTTACATGGCAGTTAGGTGACTGACTATCAACGCCTGCATAATCTTATTTTGAGAGAGCATATTTTGAATAATTGTGTGTCTAACTTGTTACATCAGTACTTGGTAGACTCAGATCTGACCTCTCCCCAAGAATTGGGAAAGATGCAGACAAATGGGTCAGAACAAGAGTGAGCAGAAAAGCTCATACAGGTGGTGACAAGGAAGGCAAGAAGAAGGATGGTAAGTCTTCTGACAAGGGTGGGGACAAAGATAAAATAATTCTGAGTCTTCACAAGGCCCACAAAAATCCTCTGGGGTAGTTGGGTCCAAATCCTCTTCAAACAATCAAAAGAAGCCATGGTGTTATTTATGTAAAAGTAAAGGCCATTGGGCAAGTGGTTCCACTTGTCTAAAGAAAAACACCAAGGCTCCCACTACCAGAGCCCCAACTGTGTCCTCTAGTGCCCCTAGTAATAGCAGTGGTGGTGGGAAGAACACTACAAATAGCCAATCAAAGGGTGTAGGTGGGCTCACCATTGGTAATGTAGTTGGGGTTGGTCTTGTTAGGGAGACCACAGAGGCTGTTTTAGCTTCTGATGGTGTTATTGACTTTGCCACCTTGGTTGCTTGTCCCCTTAATATGGGTAAGTAGAAGCAACTACCCCTAATAAATGGTGTTGAGGTTGAGGCCAGCAGAGATACAGGAGCCAGTGTCACTATGGTGATTGAGAAACTGCTTGCCCCAGAACAACACCTACTTGGTCAGCAGTACCAAGTGACTGATGCTCATAACAACACTCTTAGCCACCACATGGCTGTTGTGAATCTCAACTGGGGGTGTTACTGGTCCAAAGAATGTTGTGGTAGCCATTGAGGTACCTGTAGACTGCTTACTAGGCAATGATTTGGAGACATCAGCTTGGGCTGAAGTGGAGTTGGAGGCTCATGCAGCAATGCTGGGCATTCCAGGGCATATCTTTGCTCTCACAAGGGCTCAGGCCCAGAAGCAAGGAGGACAGGGAAACTTGGATCCTGGAAAAATTAACCAAGTGCTCCCAAAAGCTAGGGATAGAAAGGGTAAATCCTTGCCCACTATCCCTTCCTCTCCATACATTTCCCTTTTTGAGGAAGACGAATTCTCTCCCTGTGCAGAACCTACACCGGATGAGCTAGCAGCAGACATTGCTGAACTTCTGGGTGCAGGGGGGGCCTGCTAGGGAAGAGCTGAGTGTGGCACAGCAGACCTGTCCCACACTAGAGGGTTTAAGACAGCAAGCTGTCAAACAGCAGAATGGGGATATCACTGATAGCCATAAAGTCTATTGGGAAGAGAACCTCCTCTACACTGAGTCAAGGGACCCTAACCCTGGTCATGCCAGGAGATTGGTCATCCCTTTCCAGTATGGGGAGTTTCTTCTGACTTTGGCTCATGATATTCCGTTGGCTGGGCATGTGGACCAGAGTAAAACTTGGGACAGGCTTGTTCCATTGTTTCCCTGGCCTCATATGTCAGAGGACACCAAGGAGTTTTGTCACTCCTGTGTGACCTGCCAAGCCAGTGGCAAGACTGGTGGGACAACTAAGGCCCCCTTAATTCCACTCCCAGTGGTTGGGGTACCCTTTGAAAGGTTAGGGATTGAAATTGTTGGCCCCCTTGACCCTCCAACAGCTTCAGGCAATAGGTTTATCCTTGTGGTAGTGGACCATGTCGCTAGGTATCCTGAAGCTGTACCCTTAAGGACCACAACAGCTCCTGCAGTGGCAAAAGCCCTCCTTGGAATATTTTCCAGAGTGAGTTTCCCTAAGGAAATGGTGTTAGACAGAGGTAGTAACTTCATGTCTGCATACCTCAAAGCTATGTGGAATGAGTGTGGTGTAACTTACAAGTTCAATACTCCTTATCATCCACAGACAAATGGTCTGGTTGAGAGGTTTAATACAACTCTCAAAAGTATGATCATGGGACTCCCTGAAAAACTCACGAGGAGATGGATGTCCTCTTGCCATGCCTCCTTTTTGCTTATAGGGAGGTACCCCAAAAAGGAGTGGGCTTTAGCTCTTTTGAACCTCTCTTTGGGCACCCTATAAGAGGTCCCCTTGCTCTTGTAAAGGAGGGTTGGGAACAACCTTTAATAGCTCCCAAGCAAGACATTGTGGATTATGTACTTGGCCTAAAATCTAGAATGGCTGAGTACATTAAAAATGCCAGTAAAAACCTTCAGGCTAGCCAAGAGCTCCAAAAGCAATGGCATGACCAGAAGGCTGTCCTGACTCAGTACCACCCAGGACAGAAGGTGTGGGTATTGGAGCCTGTTGTCCCGAGAGCACTCCAGGACTAATGGAGTGGACCCCATCTCATTGGGGAGAAAAAAGGTGAGGTCACCTATTTGGTGTACCTGGGCACTGCTAGAAGTCCCCTTAGGGTGCTTCATGTCAATCGCCTGAAACCTTATTATGACAGGGCTGACTTAACCCTGCTCATGGTCACTGATGAGGGGCAGGAGGAAGAGAGTGACCCTCTTCCTGACCATCTCTCCACCACTGAAGCTGATGGCTTAGTGGAGGGAGTTGTGTTAGCAGATTGCCTTACTGCTGAGCAGAAGGACAACTGTATTAATCTCCTAGATCAGTTCTCTGACCTCGTCTCAATAATCCCATGTACAACTACCTGGTGTGAGCACATAATTGTTTACTGGAGACAGTTTACCTGTCAAAAGTAAGATTTATAGGCAGCCTGACCATGTCAGAGATTGCATTAAAAAAAGGGACGGAAAATGTTAGATCTAGGAGTGATTGAACCTTCTGAAAGTCCCTGGGCTAGCCCAGTGGTGCTTGTCCCCAAACCTCACAGTAAAGATGGTAAAAAGGAAATGAGGTTTTGTGTGGACTATAGAGGTCTCAATCAAGTAACCAAAACTGATGCTCACTGTAGGAGGCTGGACTGGCTTGTAGTGAGTACCAAGGGGTACTTGCACCTTGCACCAGGCCCAGTTATCCCTTATTAGTGTATAGGGTGTCTAGCAGCTTAGGCTGATAGATAATGGTAGCTTAGCAGAGCAGCTTAGGCTGAACTAGGAGACGTGTGAAGCTACTACCGTACCACTTAGTGTCATATGCACAATATCATAAGAAAACACAATACACAGTTATACTAAAAATAAAGGTACTTTATTTTTATGACAATATGCCAAAGTATCTTAGAGTGTACCCTCAGTGAGAGGATAGGGAATATACACAAGATATATATACACAATAGCAAAAATATGCAGTATAGTCTTAGAAAACAGTGCAAACAATGTATAGTTACAATAGGATGCAATGGGGAAACATAGGGATAGGGGCAACACAAACCATATACTCCAAAAGTGGAATGCGAACCACGAATGGACCCCAAACCTATGTGACCTTGTAGAGGGTCGCTGGGACTATTAGAAAATAGTGAGAGTTAGAAAAATAACCCTCCCCAAGACCCTGAAAAGTGAGTGCAAAGTGCACAAAAGTTCCCCTAAGGACAAAATAGTTGTGTTAGAGGAATAATGCAGGAAAGACACAAACCAGCAATGCAACAACTGTGGATTTCCAATCTAGGGTACCTGTGGAACAAGGGGACCAAGTCCAAAAGTCACAAGCAAGTCGGAGATGGGCAGATGCCCAGGAAATGCCAGCTGCGGGTGCAAAGAAGCTTTGACTGGACAGAAGAAGCTGAGGTTTCTGCAGGAACGAAAAGGGCTAGAGACTTCCCCTTTGGTGGACGGATCCCGCTCGCCTTGGAGAGTCGTGCAGAAGTGTTTTCCCGCTGGAAGGACGCCAACAAGCCTTGCTACACGCAAATCGTGCGTTTGGCGTTTTTGGACGCTGCTGGGGCCCAGGAGGGACCAGGAGGTCGCAAATTGGACCTGAAGAGAGAAGGGACGTCGAGCAAGACAAAGAGCCCTCACTGAAGCAGGTAGCACCCGGAGAAGTGCCAGAAACAGGCACCACGAGGATGCGTGAAACGGTGCTCGCCAAAGTTGCACAGAGGAGTCCCACGTCGCCGGAGACCAACTTAGAAAGTCGTGCAATGCAGGTTAGAGTGCCGTGGACCCAGGCTTGGCTGTGCACAAAGGATTTCCGCCAGAAGTGCACAGGGGCCGGAGTAGCTGCAAAGTCGCGGTTCCCAGGAAATGCAGCCCAGCGAGGTGAGGCAAGGACTTACCTCCACCAAACTTGGGCTGAAGAGTCACTGGACTGTGGGGGTCACTTGGACAGTGTCGCTGGATTCGAGGGACCTCGCTCGTCGTGCTGAGAGGAGACCCAAGGGACCGGTAATGCAGCTTTTTGGTGCCTGCGGTTGCAGGGGGAAGATTCCGTCGACCCACGGGAGATTTCTTCGGAGCTTCTGGTGCAGAGAGGAGGCAGACTACCCCCACAGCATGCACAAGCAGGAAAACAGTCGAGAAGGCGGCAGGATCAGCGTTACAGAGTTGCAGTAGTCGTCTTTGCTACTATGTTGCAGGTTTGCAGGCTTCCAGCGCGGTCAGCGGTCGTTTCCTTATCAGAAGGTGAAGAGGGAGATGCAGAGGAACTCGGCTGAGCTCATGCATTCGTTATCTAAAGTTTCCCCAGAGACAGAGACCCTAAATAGCCAGAAAAGAGGGTTTGGCTACCTAGGAGAGAGGAAAGGCTACTAACACCTGAAGGAGCCTATCAGCAGGAGTCTCTGACGTCACCTGGTGGCACTGGCCACTCAGAGCAGTCCAGTGTGCCAGCAGCATCTCTGTTTCCAAGATGGCAGAGGTCTGGAGCACACTCGAGGAGCTCTGGACACCTCCCAGTGGAGGTGCAGGTCAGGGGAGTGGTCACTCCCATTTCCTTTGTCCAGTTTCGCGCCAGAGCAGGGGCTAAGGGGTCCCTGAACCGGTGTAGACTGGCTTATGCAGAATTGGGCACATCTGTGCCCAACAAAGCATTTCCAGAGGCTGGGGGAGGCTACTCCTCCCCTGCCTTCACACCATTTTCCAAAGGGAGAGGGTGTCACACCCTCTCTCAGAGGAAGTTCTTTGTTCTGCCATCCTGGGCCAGGCCTGGCTGGACCCCAGGAGGGCAGCTGCCTGTCTGAGGGGTTGGCAGCAGCTGCAGTGAAACCCCAGGAAGGGCAGTTTGGCAGTACCAGAGTCTGTGCTACAGACCACTGGGATCATGGGATTGTGGCAACTATGCCAGGATGGCATAGAGGGGGCAATTCCATGATCATAGACATGTTACATGGCCATATTCGGAGTTACCATGGTGAGGCTACATATAGGTAGTGACCTATATGTAGTGCACGCATGTAATGGTGTCCCCGCACTCACAACGTTCAGGGAATTGGCTCTGAACAATGTGGGGGCACCTTGGCTAGTGCCAGGGTGCCCTCACACTAAGTAACTTTGCACCTAACCTTTACCAGGTAAAGGTTAGACATATAGGTGACTTATAAGTTACTTAAGTGCAGTGTAAAATGGCTGTGAAATAACGTGGACGTTATTTCACTCAGGCTGCAGTGGCAGGCCTGTGTAAGAATTGTCAGAGCTCCCTATGGGTGGCAAAAGAAATGCTGCAGCCCATAGGGATCTCCTGGAACCCCAATACCCTGGGTACCTCAGTACCATATACTAGGGAATTATAAGGGTGTTCCAGTAAGCCAATGTAAATTGGTAAAAATGGTCACTAGCCTGTCAGTGACAATTTGGAACGAAATGAGTGAGCATAACCACTGAGGTTCTGATTAGCAGAGCCTCAGTGAGACAGTTAGGCCCGTATTTATACTCCGTTTGCGCCGAATTAGCGTCGTTTTTTTCGACGCAAATTCGGCGCAAAACTAACGCCATATTTATACTTTGGCGTTAGACGCGTCTAGTGCCAAAGTATGAGTAAAGAGCGTCATTTTTTTGCGTGAACGCCTTCCTTGCGTTAATGAGATGCAAGGAAGGCGTTCCCGTCTAAAAAAATGACGGCGACGCAAATGCGTCGTATTTATACTCCCGGGCAAAAATCACGCCCGGGAGGTGGCGGGTCAAAAAACCCCGCATTTGCGCCACTATTTAACGCCTGGGTCAGGGTAGGCGTTAAGGGGCCTGTGGGCTCAAAATGAGCCCACAGGTGCCCTCCCCTGCCCCCAGGGACCCCCCCTGCCACCCCTGCCCACCCCAGGAGGACACCCAAGGATGGAGGGACCCACCCCAGGGACATTCAGGTAAGTTCAGGTAAGTATAATTTTTTACATTTTTTATTTTTTTTTGGGTGGCATAGGGGGGCCTTATTTGTGCCCCCCTACATGCCACTATGCCCAATGACCATGCCCAGGGGACATAAGTCCCCTGGGCATGGCCATTGGGCAAGGGGGCATGACTCCTGTCTTTACTAAGACAGGAGTCATTTAAATGCGTCTGGGAGTCGAAAATAATGGCGCAAATCGGGTTGAGGTGATTTTTTTGCCTCAACCTGACTTGCCCCATTTTAAGACGCCCTAACGCCATTTTCCCCCTACGCCGGCGCTGCCTGGTCTACGTGGTTTTTTTCCACGCACACCAGGCAGCGCCGGTCTGCTAGCGCCGGCTAACGCCATTCCATAAATACGGCGCCCGCATGGCGCTTCAGAATGGCGTTAGACGGCGCTAAATTTTTTGGCGCTAAACTGCGTTAGCGCAGTTTAGCGTCAAAAAGTATAAATACGGGCCTTAGTCACTACACAGGTAACACATTCAGGCACACTTATGAGCACTGGGGCCCTGGGTTACCAGGGTCCCAGTGACACATACAACTAAAACAACATATATACAGTGAAAAATGGGGGTAACATGCCAGACAAGATGGTACTTTCCTACACAACCCCCCCCCAAACGAAGGACAATAAGACTAGCCATGACCTGATGAGTCTTCATTGTCTAAGTGGAAATATCTGGAGAGTCCATCTGCATTGGAGTGGCTACTCCCAGGTCTATGTTCCACTGTATAGTCCATTCCCTGTAGGGATATGGACCACCTCAACAATTTAGGATTTTCACCTTTCATTTGTTTTAGCCAAAGTAGAGGTTTGTGGTCTGTCTGAACAATGAAGTGAGTGCCAAACAGGTATGGCCTCAACTTCTTCAGAGCCCAGACCACAGCAAAGGCCTCCCTCTCAATGGCAGACCAACGCTTTTCTCTAGGGGTCAACCTCCTACTAATAAAAGCAACAGGTTGATCCTGGCCCTCAGAATTAAGTTGTGATAGGACTGCCCCTACTCCTAATTCAGATGCATCAGTTTGGACATAGAATTTTTTAGAGTAACAAGGGCTTTTCAGGACAGGTGCAGAGCACATGGCCTGCTTGAGCTCCTCAAAAGCTTTCTGACAGCTTGCTGTCCACAATACCTTTTTAGGCATTTTCTTGGATGTGAGGTCATTAAGAGGGGCTGCAATGGAGCCATAGTTCTTAATGAACCTCCTGTAATACCCAGTGAGGCCTAGGAAGGCTCTCACCTGAGTCTGAGTGGTAGGGGGAACCCAATCAATAATAGTTTGGATTTTCCCCTGAAGTGGTGCAATCTGTTCCCCACCAACAAGGTGTCCCAGATAAACCACCTTACCCTGCCCTATCTGGCACTTTGAAGCCTTGATAGTGAGGCCTGCCTTTTGCAGGGCCTCCAAAACTTTCCATAGGTGGACCAGGTGATCATCCCAGCTGGAGCTAAAGACAGCTATATCGTCCAAATATGCTGCACTGAAAGCTTCCAGCCCTTGCAGGACTGTGTTCACCAACCTCTGAAAAGTGGCAGGTGCATTTTTCAAACCAAAAGGCATTACAGTAAACTGGTAATGTCCTCCAATGGTAGAAAATGCAGTCTTAGATTTAGCATCTTCTGATAATTTGATCTGCCAATACCCTGCAGTCAAATCAAAAGTGCTTAGATACTTGGCAGATGCCAGTGTATCTATAAGCTCATCTGCCCTGGGTATAGGGTGAGCATCAGTTTTGGTTACCAAGTTGAGACCTCTATAGTCTACACAAAACCGCATTTCTTTCTTTCCATCTTTAGAATTGGGTTTTGGTACCAGTACCACAGGAGAAGCCCATGGACTGTCAGAGTGCTCAACCACTCCTAGTTCCAACATTTTCTGAACTTCTTGCTTTATGCAGTCCCTGACATGGTCAGGCTGCCTATAGATCTTACTTTTGACAGGTAAACTGTCTCCAGTATCTATAGTGTGCTCACACCAAGAAGTGGTGCCTGGCACAGTAGAGAAGAGTTCTGAAAATTGTCCTAGGAGATTTATGCAATGGTCTTTCTGCTCAGCAGTAAGACAATCTGCCAAAACTACACCTTCCACAAGAGCATCTTGTTCTGTGGAAGAGAAGAGATCAGGTAGAGGATCACTGTCTTCTTCCTGTCCCTCATCTGTTGCCATGAGCAGGGTGAGATCAGCCCTGTCATAGTAGGGTTTCAGGCGGTTGACATGGAGCACCCTAAGGGGACTCCTGGCAGTGCCTCAGTCAACCAAGTAGGTGACTTCACCCTTCTTTTCAACAATTGTGTGGGGACCACTCCATTTATCTTGGAGTGCTCTTGGGGCCACAGGCTCCAAGACCCACACTTTCTGCCCTGGTTGGTACTGAACCAAAACAGCCTTCTGATCATGCCATTGCTTCTGGAGCTCTTGGCTGGCCTGAAGGTTTTTACTGGCCTTTTTCATGTACTCAGCCATCCTTGATCTGAGGCCAAGTACATAATCCACAATATCCTGCTTAGGAGCTTTTAAAGGTTGTTCCCAACCCTCCTTTACAAGTGTGAGTGGACCCCTAACAGGGTGTCCAAAAAGAAGTTCAAAGGGGCTGAAGCCCACTCCTTTCTGGGGTACCTCCCTGTAGGCAAAAAGGAGGCATGGTAGAAGGATATCCCATCTCCTGCGGAGTTTTTCAGGGAGACCCATAATCATGCCTTTGAGAGTTTTATTAAATCTCTCCACCAGTCCATTTGTTTGTGGATGATAGGGTGTTGTGAACTTGTAAGTTACACCACACTCCTTCCACATGGCCTTTAAGTATGCAGACATGAAATTGCTTCCTCTGTCTGATACTACTTCCTTTGGGAAGCCCACCCTGGAAAATATTCCCAGGAGGGCCTTTGCCACTGCAGGAGCTGTAGTGGTCCTTAAAGGAATTGCTTCAGGATATCTTGTGGCATGGTCCACTACCACCAAGATAAACCTATTGCCTGAAGCAGTAGGAGGGTCAAGGGGGCCAACTATGTCAACCCCTACCCTTTCAAAGGGAACCCCAACCACAGGCAGTGGGATAAGGGGTGCCTTTGGAGTGCCACCTGTCTTGCCACTGGCTTGACAGGTTTCACAGGACTTACAAAATTCCTTTGTGTCCTCAGACATCCTAGGCCAATGAAACAGGGGAACAAGCCTGTCCCAAGTTTTCATTTGTCCTAGATGCCCAGCTAAGGGAATGTCATGTGCCAGTGTTAGGAGGAACTTTCTGTACTCCTGAGGAATCACTAATCTCCTGGCAGCTCCAGGTTTAGGATCCCTATGCTCAGTGTACAAGAGGTTGTCCTCCCAGTAAACTCTGTGAGAGTCACTGACATCCCCATTAGCCTGTTTGACAGCTTGCTGTCTGAGACCCTCTAATGTGGGACAGGTTTGCTGTGCCACACTCAGCTCCTCTCTGGCAGGCCCCCCTTCACCCAAAAGCTCAGCAGTGTCTGCTTCCAGCTCCTCTGGTGTAGGTTCTGCACAGGGAGGGAATTCTTCTTCCTCAGAAGTAGAATCCACTGTAGAGGGAGGGATAGTAGGAAGTGGTTTGCTTCTACTAGCCCTAGCTTTAGGGAGCACTTGGTCCATTGTTCCAGGATCCAAGCTTCCCTGTCCTTTTTGCTTTTTGGCCTGAGCCCTTGTCAAAGCAAAAATATGCCCTGGGATGCCCAGCATTGCTGCATGGGCCTCCAACTCCACATCTGACCAAGCTGATGTCTCCAAATCATTCCCTAATAGACAGTCTACAGGTAAATCTGAAGCTACCACAACTTTCTTTGGACCAGTTACCCCCCCCCAGTTGAGATTTACAACAGCCATGGGGTGGCTTTGTGTTATGTTGTGAGCATCGGTTACTTGGTACTGGTGTCCAAGTATGTGTTGTTCAGGGTGCACCAGTTTCTCAATCACCATTGTGACACTGGCACCTGTGTCCCTGTAGGCCTGGACCTCAACACCATTTATTAGGGTTAGTTGCTTGTACTTCTCCAAGTTATGGGGCCAAGCAACCAAAGTGGCTAAATCAATAGCCCCTTCAGAGACTAAAGTAGCCTCTGTGGTCTCCCTAATCAGACCAACCCCAACTAAATTACCAAAAGTGAGCCCAGCTACTCCCTTGGATTGGCTATTAGTAGGTTTGCTCCCACCACCACTGCTATTAGTAGGGACACTAGGTGTAGCAGTAGGGGTTGTAGTGGTAGGAGCTGTGGTGCCTTTCTTTGGACAACTGGGATCTGTTGTCCAATGGCCTTTTATTTTACATAAATAGCACCATGGTTTCTTTTCCTTGTTCTGATTAAAGGAGGATTTGGACCCACCACCCCCACCAGAGTGTTTTTGTGGGCCTGATGAAGACTCATTTTTAGATTTGTCCCCACCCTTGTCTGAAGACTTACCATCCTTCTTTTTGTTGCCATATTTGTCATCCCCTGTATGAACTTTTCTGTTCACTCTTGTTCTGACCCATTTGTCTGCCTTCTTTCCCAATTCTTGGGGAGAGGTCAGATCAGAGTCCACCAAGTACTGGTGCAACAAATCAGACACACAATTATTAAGAATATGCTCTCTCAGGATTAAGTTATACAGGCTGTCATAATCAGTAACTTTACTGCCATGTAACCACCCCTCCAAGGCCTTCACTGAATGGTCAATGAAATCAACCCAGTCTTGTGAAGACTCCTTTTTGGTCTCTCTGAACTTTATCCTGTACTGTTCAGTGGTTAAGCCATAACCATCCAGGAGTGCATTCTTAAGAACTTTGAAATTATTGGCATCATTTTCTTTCACAGTAAGGAGCCTATCCCTACCTTTTCCACTAAATGATAGCCATAGGATAGCAGCCCACTGCCTTTGAGGGACATCCTGTACAACACAGGCCCTCTCAAGTGCAGCAAACCACTTGTTAATGTCACCCCCCTCCTTATAAGGGGGAACTATCTTGTGCAGATTCCTGGAATCATGCTCTTTTGCAGGATGACTATGGGGAATACTGCTGCTGCCACCATGGGTATCTAAACCCAACTTCTGTCTTTCCTTCTCTAATTCAAAAGACTGTCTATCCAAATCCAGCTGTTGCTTTTTAAGCTTCAGTCTGGTTTGTTCCACCCTCAACTTATTGAGTTCCCTCTCTAACATTCTGTCATCAGGGTTGGTGGGAGGGACATTTCTAGAAACAGAGCTATGATGGGAATGAACAGAAGGAGACCTGTCCCTTACAGAAGCCAACTTAACAGCTTGGTTTACAGAAACATTACTACCAGTATGGTGAGAATAAATGCTTTTGCTATGATGTGAGACAACACTATTTCTTTGGTGTGGCTCATCATCATTACCATCTATGCTAGATTGTCTAGTAATGGGCAGGCTAGGAAGTTTCTTTCCTGAATCTTTTCCTGGGGGAGTCCCTGAATCTGATTGGGAACTATTAGGTACTTTTTCAACAGATGGGGCACCTATGGCCTTATCCTGTTCTCTAAGCATGTTAATTAATAGTTCTAAGGCAGGATTCTTCCCTACACTCAAACCTCTCTCTATACAGAGACTCCTTGCTCTTTTCCAGCTAAGGTTGTCATATGCAAGTTTGGACAGATCAACACTTTGGCCTGTGCCAGACATTTTTTTGAGAGAGTTAAAGTGATAGAGAAAGAGACAAAAGTTTTCAGAACTTTTTGGAAAGACAGAAAAAAAACTTTTTAAACTTTTAAGAACTTTTTGAAAGTTTAGAGGTACTTTTCAGCACTTAGAAAAGAGTGAAAAGAGGAAATGCAAAACTTTTTGGCTATGTGTATATACACTGACCTTGTTTTGTATATTTTTCTCTTATGAAAAGTACAATGACAAGAGTGGTAAGTAGTCTCAAGCACTTATCCCACCACTGCACAACCAATGTAGGAGGCTGGACTGGCTTGTAGTGAGTACCAAGGGGTACTTGCACCTTGCACCAGGCCCAGTTATCCCTTATTAGTGTATAGGGTGTCTAGCAGCTTAGGCTGATAGATAATGGTAGCTTAGCAGAGCAGCTTAGGCTGAACTAGGAGACGTGTGAAGCTACTACCGTACCACTTCGTGTCATATGCACAATATCATAAGAAAACACAATACACAGTTATACTAAAAATAAAGGTACTTTATTTTTATGACAATATGCCAAAGTATCTTAGAGTGTACCCTCAGTGAGAGGATAGGGAATATACACAAGATATATATACACAATAGCAAAAATATGCAGTATAGTCTTAGAAAACAGTGCAAACAATGTATAGTTACAATAGGATGCAATGGGGAAACATAGGGATAGGGGCAACACAAACCATATACTCCAAAAGTGGAATGCGAACCACGAATGGACCCCAAACCTATGTGACCTTGTAGAGGGTCGCTGGGACTATTAGAAAATAGTGAGAGTTAGAAAAATAACCCTCCCCAAGACCCTGAAAAGTGAGTGCAAAGTGCACTAAAGTTCCCCTAAGGACAAAATAGTTGTGTTAGAGGAATAATGCAGGAAAGACACAAACCAGCAATGCAACAACTGTGGATTTCCAATCTAGGGTACCTGTGGAACAAGGGGACCAAGTCCAAAAGTCACAAGCAAGTCGGAGATGGGCAGATGCCCAGGAAATGCCAGCTGCGGGTGCAAAGAAGCTTCGACTGGACAGAAGAAGCTGAGGTTTCTGCAGGAACGAAAAGGGCTAGAGACTTCTCCTTTGGTGGACGGATCTCTCTCGCCTTGGAGAGTCGTGCAGAAGTATTTTCCCGCCGGAAGGACGCCAACAGGCCTTGCTACACGCAAATCGTGCGTTTGGCGTTTTTGGACGCTGCTGGGGCCCAGGAGGGACCAGGAGGTCGCAAATTGGACCTGAAGAGAGAGGGGACGTCGAGCAAGACAAAGAGCCCTCACTGAAGCAGGTAGCACCCGGAGAAGTGCCAGAAACAGGCACTACGAGGATGCGTGAAACGGTGCTCGCCGAAGTTGCACAAAGGAGTCCCACGTCGCCGGAGACCAACTTAGAAAGTCGTGCAATGCAGGTTAGAGTGCCGTGGACCCAGGCTTGGCTGTGCACAAAGGATTTCTGCTGGAAGTGCACACGGGCCGGAGTAGCTGCAAAGTCGCGGTTCCCAGCAATGCAGCCCAGCGAGGTGAGGCAAGAACTTACCTCCACCGAACTTGGGCTGAAGAGTCACTGGACTGTGGGGGTCACTTGGACAGCGTCGCTGGATTCGAGGGACCTCGCTCGTCGTGCTGAGAGGAGACCCAAGGGACCGGTAATGCAGCTTTTTGGTGCCTGCGGTTGCAGGGGGAAGATTCCGTCGACCCACGGGAGATTTCTTCGGAGCTTCTGGTGCAGAGAGGAGGCAGACTACCCCCACAGCATGCACAAGCAGGAAAACAGTCGAGAAGGCGGCAGGATCAGCGTTACAGAGTTGCAGTAGTCGTCTTTGCTACTATGTTGCAGGTTTGCAGGCTTCCAGCGCGGTCAGCGGTCGTTTCCTTATCAGAAGGTGAAGAGGGAGATGCAGAGGAACTCGGCTGAGCTCATGCATTCGTTATCTAAAGTTTCCCCAGAGACAGAGACCCTAAATAGCCAGAAAAGAGGGTTTGGCTACCTAGGAGAGAGGAAAGGCTACTAACACCTGAAGGAGCCTATCAGCAGGAGTCTCTGATGTCACCTGGTTGCACTGGCCACTCAGAGCAGTCCAGTGTGCCAGCAGCACCTCTGTTTCCAAGATGGCAGAGGTCTGGAGCACACTGGAGGAGCTCTGGACACCTCCCAGGGGAGGTGCAGGTCAGGGGAGTGGTCACTCCCATTTCCTTTGTCCAGTTTCGCGCCAGAGCAGGGGCTAAGGGGTCCCTGAACCGGTGTAGACTGGCTTATGCAGAATTGGGCACATCTGTGCCCAACAAAGCATTTCCAGAGGCTGGGGGAGGCTACTCCTCCCCTGCCTTCACACCATTTTCCAAAGGGAGAGGGTGTCACACCCTCTCTCAGAGGAAGTTCTTTGTTCTGCCATCCTGGGCCAGGCCTGGCTGGACCCCAGGAGGGCAGCTGCCTGTCTGAGGGGTTGGCAGCAGCAGCAGCTGCAGTGAAACCCCAGGAAGGGCAGTTTGGCAGTACCAGGGTCTGTGCTACAGACCACTGGGATCATGGGGTTGTGCCAACTATGCCAGGATGGCATAGAGGGGGCAATTCCATGATCATAGACATGTTACATGGCCATATTCGGAGTTACCATGGTGAGGCTACATATAGGTAGTGACCTATATGTAGTGCACGCATGTAATGGTGTCCCCGCACTCACAAAGTTCAGGGAATTGGCTCTGAACAATGTGGGGGCACCTTGGCTAGTGCCAGGGTGCCCTCACACTAAGTAACTTTGCACCTAACCTTTACCAGGTAAAGGTTAGACATATAGGTGACTTATAAGTTACTTAAGTGCAGTGTAAAATGGCTGTGAAATAACGTGGACGTTATTTCACTCAGGCTGCAGTGGCAGGCCTGTGTAAGAATTGTCAGAGCTCCCTATGGGTGGCAAAAGAAATGCTGCAGCCCATAGGGATCTCCTGGAACCCCAATACCCTGGGTACCTCAGTACCATATACTAGGGAATTATAAGGGTGTTCCAGTAAGCCAATGTAAATTGGTAAAAATGGTCACTAGCCTGTCAGTGACAATTTGGAAAGAAATGAGAGAGCATAACCACTGAGGTTCTGATTAGCAGAGCCTCAGTGAGACAGTTAGTCACTACACAGGTAACACATTCAGGCACACTTATGAGCACTGGGGCCCTGGGTTACCAGGGTCCCAGTGACACATACAACTAAAACAACATATATACAGTGAAAAATGGGGGTAACATGCCAGGCAAGATGGTACTTTCCTACACTCACCCTATACCCAGGGTAGATGAGCTGATAGATACACTGGCTTCTGCCAAGTATCTAAGGACTTTTTACTTAACTGCAGGTTTTTGGCAGATTAAGTTGGCAGACAAGGCTAAACCCAAAACACCATTTTCAACTATTGGAGGGCACTATCAGTTCACTGTTATGCCCTTTGGATTGAAAAATGCACCTGCCACTTTTCAATCAATCAATCAATCAGAGAACTTATTAAGCGCACTATGTACCCGTCAGGGTTTCGAGGCGCTGAGGGGGGGGGGGGGAGGGAGCTGCTAGCGTTCGAAGAGCCAAGTCTTGAGGAGTCTCCTGAAGGTGAGGAGGTCCTGGGTCTGGCGTAGCGAGGTGGGGAGAGAGTTCCAGGTCTTGGCGGCGAGGAAGGAGAAGGATCTGCCGCCAGAGGTCTTGCGCTGGATTCGGGGGACGATGGCGAGGGCGAGGTTGGCAGAGCGGAGTTGACGTGTGGGGACGTAAAAGTTGAGTCTGGTGTTGAGGTAAGTGGGTCCGGTGTCGTGTAGAGCCTTGTGAGCGTGGATGAGGAGTTTGAAGGTGATCCTTTTTTCCACGGGGAGCCAGTGGAGGTCTTTCAGGTGGGGGGAGATGTGGCATCGGCGGGGTATGTCGAGGATCAGGCGGGCGGATGCGTTCTGGATGCGCTGGAGTCGTTTGATGTCTTTTCAGAGGTTAGTGAACACAGTCCTGCAAGGGTTGGAGCCTTTAGTGCAGCATATCTGGATGATATAGCTGTATTTAGCTCCACCTGGGATGATCACCTGGTCCACCTGTGGAAAGTTTTGGAGGCCCTGCAAAAGGCAGGCCTCGTTATCAAGGCTTCAAAGTGCCAGATAGGGCAGGGGAAGGTGGTTTATCTGGACTACCTGGTAGGTGGGGAACAGAGTTCACCACTGCAGGGGAAGATCCAAACCATTATGGAATGGGCCCCCCCTACAACTCAAACCCAGGTGAGAGCCTTCTTAGGCCTCACAGGGCCCTATAGGAGGTTCATTAAGAACTATGGCACCATAGCTGTCCCTCTGAATGACCTCACATCTAAAAAGATGTCAAAAAAGGTATTATGGACAACTAGCTGTCAAAAGCCTTTTGGTGAGCTCAAACAGGCCATGTGCTTCGCACCTGTCCTAAAAAGCCCTTGTTACTCCAAAAACTTCATAGTCCAGAATGATGCTTCTGAATTAGGGGAGGGGCAGTTCTATCACAGCTTAACACTGAGGGCCAGGATCAACCTGTTGCTTTTATCAGCAGGAGGTTGACCCCTAGAGAAAAGCGTTGGTCTGCCATAGAGAGGAAGGCCTTTGCTGTGGTCTGGGCTTTGAAGAAGTTGAGACCATACCTCTTTGGTACTCACTTCATTGTTCAAACAGACCACAAACCTCTATCGAGGCTTAAAGGGTGAAAACCCTAAATTGTTGAGGTGGTCCATCTCCCTAAAGGGAAAGGACTATACTGTGAAACATAGACCTGGGAGTACCCACTCTAATGCAGATGGACTCTCCAGATATTTCCACTTAGACAAAAAAGACTCATCTGGGCAAGGTTAGCATTATTGTCCCTTGTTTGGGGGGGTGGGGGTTGTGTAGGAAAGTACCATCTTGCCTGCATGTTACCACCATTTTTACATGTATGTAAGTCTGCTTTTGCCTGTCTCACTGGGATCCTGCTAGCCAGGACCCCAGTGCTCATAGTTTGTGGCCTGAATGTGTTTACCTGTGTAGTGACTAACTGTGTCACTGAGGCTCTGCTAACCAGAACCTCAGTGCTTATGCTCCTTCTGCCTTTAAATTTATCACTTTAGGCTAGTGACCACTTTTACCAATTTCATTTGGCACACTGGAACACCCTTATAATTCCTTAGTGTAGGAGGCTGGCCTGGCTTGTAGTGGGTACCAAGGGGTACTTACACTCTGTACCAGGTCCATTTATCCCTTATTAGTGTAGAAAAGGTGTTTCTAGCAGCTTAGGCTGATAGAAGGTAGCTATAGCAGAACAGCTTAGGCTGAACTAGGAGGCATGCAAAGCTCCTACTATACCACTGGTGTTATATGCACAATATCATAAGAAAACACAATACACAGATATACTAAAAATAAAGGTACTTTATTTTTATGACAATATGCTAAAAGTATCTCAGTGAGTACCCTCAGTATGAGGATGCCAAATATACACAAGATATATGTACACAATACCAAAATTATGCAGTAATAGCAAAAGGAAGTAATGCAAGCAGTGTAAAGTTACAATAGATTGCAATAGGAGCACAGAGGTATAGGGACAACACAAACCATATACTCCAAAAGTGGAATGCGAACCACGAATGGACCCCAAACCTATGTGAGCTTGTAGAGGGTCGCTGGGTCTGTAAGAAAACAGTGAGGGTTAGAAAAATAGCCCACCCCAAGACCCTGTAAGGTAGGTGTAAAGTGCACCTACTACCCCCAGGGAGCACAGAAGTCGTGATAGGGGGATTATGCAAGGAAAACCAACACCAGCAAAGCAACAACAGTGGATTGCCGGACCTGAGTACCTGTAAGACAAGGGGACCAAGTCCAAGAGTCGCAACAGTGTCGAGAGTGGGCAGGAGCCCAGGAAATGCCAGCTGTGGGTGCAAGGAAGCTGCCACCGGATGGAAGAAGCTTGGTGTTTTGCAAGAACGAAGAGGACTAGGAACTTCCCCTTTGGAGGATGGATGTCCCACGTCACGAAGAAGCTTGCAGAGGTGTTCCTACGCAGAAAGACCGCAAACAAGCCTTGCTAGCTGCAAGGGTTGCCTATAGGCTTTTTGGATGCTGCTGTGGCCCAGGAGGGAGCAGGATGTCGCCACTTGAATGAGGAGATAGAGGGCGTGCCCAGCAAGTCATGGAGCCCTCAGAGAAGCAGGCAGCACCCGCAGAAGTACTGGAACAGGCACTTGGAAGAGGAGTGAACCGGAGTCCACCCAAAGACACAAAAGGGAGTCCCACGACACCGGAGGACAACTCAGAAGGTTGTGCACTGCAGGTTAGAGTGTCGGGGACCCAGGCTTGGCTGTGCATGAAGGAAATCCTGGAAGAGTGCACAGGAGCCGGAGCAGCTGCAAATCACGCGGTACCCAGTAATGCAGTCTAGCGTGGGGAGGCAAGGACTTACCTCCACCAAACTTGGACTGAAGAGTCACTGGACTGTGGGAGTCACTTGGACAGAGTTGCTGAGTTCCAGGGACCACGCTCGTCATGCTGAGAGGGGACCCAGAGGACCGGTGATGCACTCTTTTGTTGCCTGCGGTTGCAGAGGGAAGATTCCGTCGTCCCACGGGAGATTTCTTCAGAGCTCCTGGTGCAGAAAGGAGGCAGGCTACCCCCAGAGCATGCACCACCAGGAAACAGGCGAGATAGCGACAGGAGAAGCGATACAAGGTTGCAGTAGTCGTTTTTGCTACTTTGTTGCAGTTTTGCAGGTGTCCTGAGCAGTCAGCGGTCGATCCTTTGGCAGAAGGTGAAGAGAGAGATGCAGAGGAACTCTGGTGAGCTCTTGCATTCGGTATCTGAAGAATTCCCCCAAAGCAGAGACCCTAAATATCCAGAAAAGGAGGTTTGGCTAACTAGGAAGGAGGATAGGCTAGCAACACAGGTAAGAGCCTATCAGGAGTCTCTGACGTCACCTGCTGGCCCTGGCCACTCAGAGCAGTCCAGTGTGCCAGCACACCTCTGAATCCAAGATGGCAGAGGTCTGGGGCACGCTGGAGGAGCTCTGGGCACCTCCCCTGGGAGGTGCAGGTCAGGGGAGTGGTCACTCCCCTTTCCTTTGTCCAGTTTTGCGCCAGAGCAGGGCAGGGGGATCCCTGAACCGGTGTAGACTGGCTTATGCAGAGATGGGCACCATCTGTGCCCGTCAAAGCTTTTCCAGAGGTTGGGGGAGGCTACTCCTCCTCAGCCCTGACACCTTTTTCCAAAGGGAGAGGGTGTAACACCATCTATTTGAGGAAGTCCTTTGTTCTGCCTTCCTGGGCCAGGCCTGGCTGGACCCCAGGAGGGCAGAAACCTGTCTGAGGGGTTGGCAGCAGCTGCAGTGAAACCCCGGGAAAGGAAGTTTGGCAGTACCCGGGTCTGTGCTAGAGACTCAGGGGATCATGGAATTGTCTCCCCAATGCCAGAATGGCATTGGGGTGACAATTCCATGATCTTAGGCATGTTACATGGCCATGTTCGGAGTTACCATTGTGACGCTATACATAGGTAGTGACCTATGTATAGTGCACGCGTGTAATGGTGTCCCCGCACTCACAAATTCCGGGCAATTTGCCCTGAACAATGTGGGGGCACCTTGGCTAGTGCCAGGGTGCCCACACACTAAGTAACTTTGCACCCAACCTTCACCAGGTGAAGGTTAGACATATAGGTGACTTATAAGTTACTTAAGTGCAGTGGTAAATGGCTGTGAAATAACGTGGACGTTATTTCACTCAGGCTGCAGTTATGAGGGTGTTCCAGTATGCCAATGTGAATTGGTGAAATTGGTCACTAGCCTGTTAGTGGCAATTTAGAAAGCAGAGAGAGCATAACCACTGAGGTTCTGGTTAGCAGAGACTCAGTGAGACAGTTAGTCATCACACAGGGAACACATACAGGGCACACTTATGAGCACTGGGGCCCTGGCTGTCAGGGTCCCAGTGACACATACACTAAAACAACATATATACAGTGAAATATGGGGGTGGCATGCCAGGCAAGATGGTACTTTCCTACACAACACCCCCCCCAAACGAAGGACAATAAGACTAGCCATGACCTGATGAGTCTTCATTGTCTAAGTGGAAATATCTGGAGAGTCCATCTGCATTGGAGTGGATACTCCCAGGTCTATGTTCCACTGTATAGTCCATTCCCTGTAGAGATATGGACCACCTCAACAATTTAGGATTTTCACCTTTCATTTGTTTTAGCCAAAGTAGAGGTTTGTGGTCTGTCTGAACAATGAAGTGAGTGCCAAACAGGTTTGGCCTCAACTTCTTCAGTGCCCAGACCACAGCAAAGGCCTCCCTCTCTATGGCAGACCAACGCTTTTCTCTAGGGGTCAACCTCCTGCTGATAAAAGCAACAGGTTGATCCTGTCCCTCAGAATTGAGTTGTGATAAGACTGCCCCTACCCCTAATTCAGATGCATCAGTTTGAACAATTAATTTCTTGGAGTAACATGGGCTTTTTAGGACAGGTGCAGTGCACATGGCCTGTTTCAGCTCCTCAAAAGCTTTCTGACAGCTAGCTGTCCACAATACCTTTTTAGGCATTTTCTTGGAAGTGAAGTCATTAAGTGGGGCTGTTATGGAGCCATAGTTCTTAATGAACCTCCTGTAATACCCAGTGAGGCCTAAGAAGGCTCTCACCTGGGTCTGTGTTGTAGGGGGAACCCAATCTATGATAGTTTGGATTTCCCCCTGAAGTGGTGCAATCTGTTCTCCACCTACCAGGTGTCCCAGATAAACCACTTTCACCTGCCCTATCTGGCACTTTGAAGCCTTGATAGTGAGGCCTGCCTTTTGCAGGCCTCCAAAACTTTCCACAGGTGGACCAGGTGATCATCCCAGGTGGAGCTAAAGACAGCTATATCATCTAGATATGCTGCACTAAAAGCATCCAACCCTTGCAGGACTGTATTCACCAACCTCTGAAACGTGGCAGGTGCATTTTTCAAACCAAAGGGCATTACTGTGAATTGGTAGTGCCCTCCAATAGTTGAAAATGCAGTTTTTGCTTTAGCATCCTCTGATAACTTGATCTGCCAATATCCTGCAGTCAAATCAAAGGTGCTTAGATACTTGACAGATGCCAGTGTATCTATGAGCTCATCTGCCCTGGGTATAGGGTGAGCATCAGTTTTAGTTACCTGGTTGAGACCTCTGTAATCTACACAAAACCTCATCTCTCTTTTCCCACCTTTTGAGTGAGGCTTTGGTACAAGCACCACAGGAGAGGCCCATGGGCTTTCAGAATGTTCAACCACTCCTAGTTCAAGCATTTTCTGAACTTCTTGTTTTATGCAGTCTCTGACATGGTCAGGCTGCCTATAGATCTTACTTTTGACAGGCATGCTGTCTCCAGTATCTATAGTGTGCTCATACCAAGAAGTGGTGCCTGGCACAGTAGAAAAGAGTTCAGAAAACTGACCTAGGAGATTTATGCAGTTGTCTTTTTGCTCAGCAGTAAGACAGTCTGCCAAAACTACACCTTCCACTAGAGCATCTTGTTCTGTGGAAGAGAAGAGATCAGGGAGAGGGTGACTCTCTTCTTCCTGTCCTTCATCTGTTGCCATGAGCAGGGTGAGATCAGCCCTGTCATAGTAGGGTTTTAGGCGATTGACATGGAGCACCCTAAGGGGACTCCTGGCAGTGCCCAGGTCAACCAAATAGGTGACCTCTCCCTTCTTTTCAACAATGATGCGGGGTCCACTCCATTTGTCTTGGAGTGCTCTTGGGGCCACAGGCTCCAATACCCACACCTTCTGTCTTGGTTGGTACTGAATCAGAACAGCCTTCTGGTCATGCCATTGCTTTTGGAGCTCTTGGCTGGCCTGAAGGTTTTTACTGGCCTTTTTCATGTACTCAGCCATTCTGGATCTTGGGCCGAGTACATAGTCCACTATGTCTTGTTTGGGAACTTTTAAAGGTTGTTTCCAACCCTCCTTCACAAGTGCTAGGGGACCTCTTACAGGGTGTCCAAATAGGAGTTCAAAGGGGCTGAAGCCCACTCCTTTCTGGGGTACCTCCCTGTAAGCAAAAAGGAGGCAAGGTAACAGGACATCCCATCTCCTACTGAGTTTTTCAGGGAGTCCCATTATCATTCCTTTGAGAGTTTTATTAAACCTCTCTACCAGTCCATTTGTTTGTGGATGATAAGGTGTGGTGAATGTGTATGTTACACCACATTCCTTCCACATGGCCTTCAAATATGCAGACATAAAGTTGCTACCCCTGTCTGATACAATCTCTTTTGGGAAACCCACCCTGGAAAAGATTCCCAGGAGGTCTTTTGCCACTGCAGGAGCTGTAGTGGTCCTTAGAGGAATAGCTTCAGGATATCTTGTGGCATGGTCCACTACCACCAATATAAACCTATTGCCTGAAGCAGTAGGAGGGCCAAGGGGGCCAACTATGTCAACCCCTACCCTTTCAAAGGGAACCCCAATCACAGGCAGTGGAATAAGGGGGGCCTTTGGGGTGCCACCAGTCTTGCCACTTGCTTGGCAGGTCACACAGGACTTACAAAAGTCTTTTGTGTCCTCTGACATCCTAGGCCAGTGAAACAGGGGGACAAGCCTTTCCCATGTTTTAATCTGACTCAAATGTCCAGCCAAGGGAATGTCGTGTGCCATAGTTAGGAGGAACTCTCTGTACTGCAGGGGAATGACCAATCTGCTGGCTGCTTCAGGTTTTGGGTCCCTTTCCTCTGTGTACAAGAGGTTGTCCTCCCAGTAAACTCTATGTGAGTCACTGCCATCCCCATTTTGCTGTTTGACAGCTTGCTGTCTTAGACCCTCTAATGTGGGACGGGATTGCTGTGCCACTTTCAGCTCCTCCCTGGCAGGCCCCCCTCCACCCAAAAGCTCAGCAGTGTCTGCTGCCAGCTCCTCTGGTGAAGGTTCTGCACAGGGGGGAAATTCTTCTTCCTAAGAAGTAGAATCATCTGTGGAGGGAGGGATAGTGGGTAGGAATTTACCCTTACTAACCCTAGCTTTAGGGAGCTCTTGGTCCATTGTTTCAGGATCCAAGTCACCCTGTCCTTTTTGCTTTTTGGCCTGAGCCCTTGTCAAAGCAAAAATATGCACAGGAATGCCCAGCATTGCTGCATGAGCCTCCAACTCCACTTCTGCCCAAGCTGATGTCTCTAAATCATTCCCTAGTAGACAGTCTACAGGTAAATCTGAGGCAACCACAACTTTCTTTGGCCCAGTAACCCCCCCCCCCAGTTGAGATTCACAAGAGCCATGGGGTGGCTAAGAGTGTTGTTATGAGCGCCTGTCACTTGGTACTGGTGACCAAGTAGGTGTTGTTCAGGGTGTACCAATTTCTCTATTACCATGGTAACACTGGCACCTGTGTCCCTGTAGGCCTGAACCTCAATACCATTGATTAGGGGAAGTTGCTTGTACTTACCCATATTAAGGGGACAAGCAACGAAGGTGGCCAAATCAATGGCACCTTCAGAGACTAGCACAGCTACTGTGGTCTCCCTAACAAGACCAACCCCAACTAAATTACCAAAAGTGAGCCCAGCTACTCCCTTGGATTGGCTATTAGTAGGTTTGCTCCCACCACCACTGCTATTACCAGGGGCACTAGAGGTTGCAGTAGGGGTTGTGGTAGTGGGAGGCTTGGTGCTTTTCTTTGGACAACTGGCATCAGTTGTCCAATGGCCTTTTACTTTACATAAATAGCACCATGTTTTTTTTTTACTTGATTAGAAGAGGATTTGGAACCACCACCCCCACCAGAGTGTTTTTCTGGGCCTGATGAAGACTCATTTTTAGATTTGTCCCCACCCTTGTCTGAAGACTTACCATCCTTCTTCTTGCCATCCTTGTCACCCCCTGAATGAACCTTTCTGTTCACTCTTGTTCTGACCCATTTGTATGCCTTCTTTCCCAGTTCTTGGGGAGAGGTCAGATCTGAGTCCACTAGATATTGGTGTAACAAATCAGACACACAGTTATTCAGAATATGCTCTCTCAAGATTAGATTGTTCAGGCTTTCACAGTCAGAAACTTTACTGCCATGTAACCACCCCTCCAAGGCCTTCACTGAATAGTCAACAAAGTCTACCCAGTCTTGTGAGGACTCTTTTCTGGTTTCTCTGAACTTAATCCTGTATTGTTCAGTGGTTAAGCCAAATCCATCCAAGAGTGCATTCTTCAAAACTGTAAACATATTGGCATCACTTTCTTTCACAGTAAGGAGCCTATCCCTACCCTTTCCACTGAAAGATAGCCATAAGATTGCAGCCCACTGCCTTTGAGGGACCCCCTGTACCATACAGGCCCTCTCAAGTGCAGTAAACCACTTGTTAATGTCATCCCCCTCCTTGTAAGGGGGAACTATCTTATGAAGATTCCTAGAATCATCTTCTCTCACAGGATTGCTATCTGGAATACTGCTGCTGCCACCATGGGGTCCAAACCCCAACCTCTGTCTCTCTTTTTCTAAGTCTAGGGATTCCCTGTCTAGAGCCAGCTGTTGCTGTTTAAGCTTCAGCCTGGACTCTTCCACTCTCAACTTATTGAGTTCCCTTTCTAACATCTTGTCATCAGGGTGGGTAGGTTGGGAATGTTTTGACACAGAAGAAAGATTTGAATGAGCAGGGGGAGAACTGTCCCTAACAGTTGGCACCCTAGCAACCTGGCCTGCAGGAACAAAAACATCCCTACTGTGATGGGAGCTTCTATTACTACCAGCATTGCTAGGTGGCCTGCTAAGAGGCAAATTAGGAAGGGCACCCTCTAACACTCTTAGTGGGGGCTCCCCTGAGTCAGAGTGTGACCTATATCTTCACTTCTCAATTGAACTGCCAGCTAAGGTCTTATCATTTTCAATAAGCATGTTAGACAATAATTCTCTAGAGGGGTTCTTTCCTACCACTAAACCTCTATCAATGCAGAGACTCTTTAGGCTCTTAAAGTTAAGGTGGTCATAAGCTGTATTGACCAAATTAGGAGGAGTACCTACATCTGAAATGATAGAAAAATGTTTAGGGACAGATAGAAGAGAGAAAAAGTTTAAGACTTTTTAAAGAACAGGAAAAAAACTTTTTCAAATTTTTGAAACTTTTTGAAAGTTTAGGAGTACTTTTCAGCACTTAGCAGACAGTGTAAGAGAAGAAAAGCTATTTTTTTTGTTAGGTTTACCTACACTGAACTTGTTTTGTATATTATTCTCTACACAATGACAAAGTGGTAAGTAGTTGCAAGTACTTATCCCACTGCTGCACAACCAATGTAGGAGGCTGGCCTGGCTTGTAGTGTATACCAAGGGGTACTTACACTCTGTACCAGGTCCAGTTATCCATTATTAGTGTAGAAGAGGTGTTTCTAGCAGCTTAGGCTGATAGAAGGTAGCTATAGCAGAGCAGCTTAGGCTGAACTAGGAGACATGCAAAGCTCCTACTATACCACTGGTGTCATATGCACAATATCATAAGAAAACACAATACACAGATAAACTAAAAATAAAGGTACTTTATTTTTATGACAATATGCTAAAAGTATCTCACTGAGTACCCTCAGTATGAGGATGCCAAATATACACAAGATATATGTACACAATACCAAAATTATGCAGTAATAGCAAAAGGAAGTAATGCAAGCAGTGTAAAGTTACAATAGATTGCAATAGGAGCACATAGGTATAGGGGCAACAAAAACCATATACTCCAAAAGTGGAATGCGAATCACGAATGGACCCCAAACCTATGTGACCTTGTAGAGGGTCGCTGGGACTATTAGAAAATAGTGAGAGCTAGAAAAATAACCCTCCCCAAGACCCTGAAAAGTGAGTGCAAAGTGCACTAAAGTTCCCCTAAGGACAAAGAAGTCGTGTTAGAGGAATAATGCAGGAAAGACACAAACCAGAAATGCAACAACTGTGGATTTCCAATCTAGGGTACCTGTGGAACAAGGGGACCAAGTCTAAAAGTCACAAGCAAGTCGGAGATGGGCAGATGCCCAGGAAATGCCAGCTGCGGGTGCAAAGAAGCTTCGACTGGACAGAAGAAGCTGAGGTTTCTGCAGGAACGAAAAGGGCTAGAGACTTCCCCTTTGGTATACACAAGATATATGTACACAATACCAAAATTATGCAGTAATAGCAAAAGGAAGTAATGCAAGCAGTGTAAAGTTACAATAGATTGCAATAGGAGCACATAGGTATAGGGGCAACAAAAACCATATACTCCAAAAGTGGAATGCGAACCACGAATGGACCCCAAACCTATGTGAGCTTGTAGAGGGTCACTGGGTCTGTAAGAAAACAGTGAGGGTTAGAAAAATAGCCCAACCCAAGACCCTGAAAAGTAGGTGTAAAATGCACCTATAACCCCAAGAGAGCACAGAAGTCGTGATAGGGGGTTTCTGCAAGGAAGACCAACACCAGCAAAGCAAAAACAGTGGATTTCCAGACCTGAGTACCTGTGGAACAAGGGGACCAAGTCCAAGAGTCACGACAATGTCGAGAGTGTGCAGATGCCCAGGAAATGCCAGCTGAGGGCGCAAAGAAGCTGCCACCGGATGGTAGAAGTTGTGGATTCTGCAAGAACGAAGAGGGCTAGAAACTTCCCCTTTGGAGGATGGATGTCCCACGTCGTGAAGAAGCTTGCAGAGGTGTTCCCACGCAGAAAGACCACAAACAAGCCTTGCTAGCTGCAAGGGTCGCGGATAGGGTTTTTGGATGCTGCTGTGGCCCAGGAGGGACCAGGATGTCGCCACTTGGATGAGGAGACAGAGGGGGCGCCCAGCAAGTCAGGGAGCCCTCACAGAAGTAGGCAGCACCCGCAGAAGTACCGGAACAGGCACTTGGAAGAGGAGTGAACCGGAGTCCGCCCGAAGACACAAAAGGGAGTCCCACGATGCCGGAGGACAACTCAGAAGGTTGTGCACTGCAGGTTAGAGTGTCGGGGACCCAGGCTTGGCTGTGCATGAAGGAAATCCTGGAAGAGTGCACAGGAGCCGGAGCAGCTGCAAATCAAGTGGTACCCAGCAATGCAGTCTAGCGAGGCAAGGACTTACCTCCACCAAACTTGGACTGAAGAGTCACTGGACTGTGGGAGTCACTTGGACAGAGTTGCTGAGCTCCAGGGACCACACTCGTCGTGCTGAGAGGGGACCCAGAAGGCCAGTGATGCAGTCTTTTGTTGCCTGCGGTTGCAGGGGGAAGATTCCGTCGTCCCAAGGGAGATTTCTTCAGAGCTCCTGGTGCAGAAAGGAGGCAGGCTACCCCCAGAGCATGCACCACCAGGAAACAGGCGAGAAAGCGGCAGGAGAAGCGATACAAAGTTTCAGTAGTCATCTTTGTTACTTTGTTGCGGTTTTGCAGGCGTCCTGAGCAGTCAGCGGTCGATCCTTTAGCAGAAGGTGAAGAGAGAGATGCAGAGGAACTCTGGTGAGCTCTTGCATTCGGTATGTGAAGAATTCCCCAAAGCAGAGACCCTAAATAGCCAGAAAAGGAGGTTTGGCTACCTAGGAAGGAGGATAGGCTAGCAACACAGGTAATAGCCTATCAGAAGGAGTCTCTGACGTCACCTGCTGGCCCTGGCCACTCAGAGCAGTCCAGTGTGCTAGCACACCTCTGAATCCAAGATGGCAGAGGTCTGGGGCACGCTGGAGGAGCTCTGGGCACCTCCCCTGGGAGATGCAGGTCAGGGAAGTGGTCACTCCCCTTTCCTTTGTCCAGTTTCGTGCCAGAGCAGGGCTGGGGGATCCCTGAACCGGTGTAGACTGGCTTATGCAGAGATGGGCACCGTCTGTGCCCATCAAAACATTTCCAGAGGCCAGGAGAGGCTACTCCTCCCCAGCCCTTAACACCTATTTCCAAAGGGAGAGGGTGTAACACCCTCTCTCTGAGGAAGTCCTTTGTTCTGCCTTCCTGGGACTGGGCTGCCCAGGCCCCAGGGGGGCAGAAACCTGTCTGAGGGTTGGCAGCAGCGGTAGCTGCAGAGAAAACCCCAGAGAGCTAGTTTGGCAGTGCCCGGGGTCCATGCTGGAGCCCCGGGGATGCATGGGATTAGCACCCCAATACCATATTGGTATTGGGGGCCAATTCCATGATCTTAGACATGTTACAAGGCCATGTTCAGAGTTACCATTGTGAAGCTACATATTGGTATTGACCTATATGTAGTTCACACATGTAATGGTGTCCCCGCACTCTTAGTAACTTTTCACTTAAACTTCATTAAGTGAGGGTTAGACATATAGGTGACTTATAATTTACTTAAGTGCAGAGGAAAATGGCTGTGAAATAACGTGGACGTTATTTCACTCAGGCTGCAGTGGCAGTCCTGTGTAAGAATTGTCTGAGCTCCCTATGAGTGGCAAAAGAAATGCTGCAGCCCATAGGAATCTCCTGGAACCCCAATACCCTGGGTACCTAGGTAACATATACTAGGGGAATATAAGGGTGTTCCAGTGTGCCAATTAGAATTGGTAAAACTAGTCACTAGCCTGCAGTGACAATTTTAAAGGCAGAGAGCATAAACACTGAGGTTCTGGTTAGCAGAGCCTCAGTGATACTGTTAGGCACCACACAGGGAATACATACAGGGCACAACTTATGAGCACTGGGGTCCTGGCTAGCAGGGTTCCAGTGACACAGGCAAAAACAAACATACATATAAGTAAAAAATGGGGGTAACATGCCAGGCAAGATGATACTTTCCTACAGGTACCCATTATAAGCCAGGCCAGCCTCCTAAAAGTAGCCATTGGATAATGCCCTCTGACACCTATAACTCCCCTAAATCTAGTATTTAGGGGCACCCCTGAACCTAGCTCACCAGATTCCTGGTGACATCAATCAGAAAAAGAAAGAAGCAAGAAGAAGGACTGCTAAGCCGTACCCAGCAGAGAATACTCCAGACACCAGCTGACTTGGCCCCAGCCCTACAGGCCTGTCTGCAGCTTCTGAAGCCCTGCTTTAAAAAGGTGATGCATCCTGCAGGACCAGCGACCTCTCCAAACCCCCAGAGGACTGCTTGCCCACCCGGGAACCAAGAACTCCTGAGGTCAGCAATCCTGTCCACAAGAAACTCCAAGAAGGACTCCAGAACGCCCCGGATCCGTGAGTCCTACCCACTCTGCACCCGATGCCCACGGCCCGAGTCCAGGTGGCACAGCAGTCCAGAGCAGGTCCCCAGGTGATTCTGACCTTGTGTCCACCCTGGGTTGACCCCTCCTGGCCCACACAAAGACTCCTGCAGCCTGAATCCGGAGAACACCTCTGACTGGGGGAGAACCAGATGAAGATTAACAACGCCTAAAGGTACCCCTGCACCCACCACCCCCTGACCTTGGGAAATCCATCCAGCAACGTTCAGCAGGCGGCCCTTCTCCTTATCTAGCCTGTGGTTTTCTGGAACCAATCCCCTGGACTCAGCCTGCCGCATCTTTGTGACTCCTGGGGTCCCCCTATTGAAAAGCATTGGGACCCCAATGCTGTGTTTGCACACTGCACCCGGCGCTCCTGTGCCACTGAGAGTGTGTTTGGTGCTGACCTGTGCCCCCCCCAGTGCTCACCTAAACCCCCCAGGTCTGGTCTCTGAAGTCGTGGGTACTTATCTGCCAGCAGATCTGTTTCCGATGGCCCCCAGTTTCAATAGGATCCCATTCTAAATCTAACTTCAACTTTGCCCTCTGCACCGGGCTGGCCCTGAACCCCAACCAGTAGACACCCTAACTCCCAGAGACTGGAACTGTTAGTTGAGTACTTACCTCAAAACTGCACTAACACTTTCCCCGCCAGGACAGTTCTGAAAATTGCACGGCGTCAACTTTTAAAATTGAAAAGTGTTACTTGCCTGTAAACTGTTTTATTTGCGAAGTCTAAACAAAGTGTCTTTGATACATGTGCTTGATACTTACTTGCAAATGTACTTACCTGAAACAAGATCCTTTTGATTCTAGAAATAAAGTAACAAAATATATTTTCCAATACAAATACATTGGCCTGGAGTTAGTCATTGCGTGTGTCATGACCACACAAACTTGCCATGCTGAATCAGAGAAACATTTAAGAAAAGCAATAAATATGCAGGCAAAAAGGTATCCACAGTGGAGACAGCGATGTCCTAGCTGGAAGAAGGTTTGCCTAGCAGTATTACGCTTAATTCAAGGAAAGAGTCAAAAAGAGAAATTCAAGATGGCCGATGCGAGTCCAGGAGGTTAAGTTGCAGTAATAGTGTTGCATTCAGTTTAGTTGCTAGAATACGCGTGCGCCGCTTGGAAGCTTCGCACTTCAACTGAGGTTTGACAGGAATCAGCTGTGTGGAGAGAGCACGCTTTCGAGGTGAACGCCTTTTGAGGTAAATTAATAGTCTAAGGCAATTTTACAGATAACAATTATTCGCTTTAAGTATAGTCCGAGGAGATTAATTGTTTGCAGTTATCGAGAAGGTTCGCAAGTCTACAGAGTTTACAGCAGGAATGTTCTTTGACAAATAAGCATTTCCAAATACAAAAGTTCTTGACAGAGTTATCAAGCTTATGGAATAAACAAACTATAACAAATAAGCATTTATAAATACAAAAGTTCTTGACAGAGTTATCAAGCTTATGGAATAAACAAACTATAACAAATAAGCATTTATAAATACAAAAGTTCCTAACAGCTCTATCAAGCTTATTGGAGAAACGAACTATAACAAGAAAGTATTTACAAATACAGCATTTATAAGACAGTCAAGAGAAAATATACCTTATCAATTCTAAATCAACCAACAATAATGATCTATATATATATATATATATATATATATATATATATATATATATAGCAACCCAATAAATTCATTAAGAAAGTGTTGAGAAGTTCTTCGAGAATAATTAGTGTCCATTCAATGAAGTTCATGATCACATCAATAATATTCAAATCATCAATAGAGAGGAGCAAGACCTCAGAGAGCTCAGGGTGAGTAAGAATAACATTAATATTAGTGAAAATAAAGTTTAAAAGAATAGAAAACATAGTAACTGATATAGTACGTCCCTAGTAACTGTGAATGTGACTTTTGCAGGTGCTGTATCCAATCTTAGACGTGAGGAGGCAGACTGAGTATTGACGTACATCATCTCTGAGGCAGTCTCTCTAAATCCCATTCCCCTTTCCCCTCGCGGGGGGCTCAATACGAAGGTTCAAAATTTGTTGCTAGTAGTCTGGGTTGGGACTGAGGAGTTATCTTCTGCTACTGAGGAAATCAAATCGGGGAACCCTGACAGAGTGTGTACCTCATTTCTTGACTGTGTGGGTACAACAAATGCTTTGCACTACCCTCTGATAAGCCTAACTGCTCGACCACACTACCACAAAAGAGAGCATTAGTATTATCTACTTTAGCCTCTGTTAAGCCTCTGGAGAACCCCTGGACTCTGTGTGAACCATATCTCATTTTGATATAGTATATACAGAATCAGCTTCCTACAGTTTATACCTTTTTTTTAAAAAAAGAACATGTAAATCTGAACATTTTAAAACGTTTTGTAAATGTGAATGAATTTAAAATTGCAGGCTAAAAATTAAGTTGGTGTCCTCATTTTAATTTGTTTAAGCAGTCGAAGTGCATCAAGCAATGTAGTTTGGACAACTAGTGTCTCAATTGAATTTAGAAAATCTTCAACCTTCCCATTTCAATTTGGATTTTTTTATATTTGTTTGTGAATTAAATAAATGAATAAATATTTTGTATATTTGTTTGATAAGTGCTTGTTTCTGTATTTTTGTGTATTGTTCTGTGGTTCAAATCATCAGCTTCAAATAGTGACTCCATGGGGGCTCCCTGGACTCCAACAGTAGTTCCCTTGGGGTCTCTGGGTTCCAGTAATGATTAAGTGGGGGTTAAAGGAATCAGAAGGTTAAGAACACTGTCTGAGATTGTTTGAGGTTCTTGGTGGGAATACATTGATTTCATATGTTACTCAGAATTAAGGAAACTTCACCTTAGATGTTGATTAAAAGTTTTAGAACTGTGTTATAAAAACAATGTCTTGTAACACGGTACATTTTACAGGCCACTCCTCACACATCAGGTGCCAAAACTCTGACAAAAAGGGCATAGCAATAGACTTTTAAAAACAGGGCAATCTGATAGAGACTTCTTGTTGCAGATTGCTTACCTTTGATTTTCGCCAGGCCGCAGACTGGATCTGGAAACTTTTATTTGAACAATATCACCCCACGTACTGTCAGGTCCCTCCATTCAGATCTGCGTGGCGTTGTTGGCCTCATTGGCGCAGAATGTGATGTCACAGTCACCTATATAGGTGCCACCCAGGCACACAGGTATCAGTTCTTTTCTTTCTGCACCAGTAAGTGCAGATCTGGCGAGAGCTACCTTTCTGTCACTGTTTGACTGGACTTTTTTTGCCGTTTGTCGAGATTTTTTCTTCAAGTGTGTCGAGGATGTCATAGAAGAAGGCAGGGTTCAAACCATGTGGTGCCTGTCACTGTGCCATGTCAGTTATGGACACCACCCTCTCGTTTGTCTCTCGTGCCTTGAGTGCAACCATGATTCTAAGTTGTTCCCGGACTGCTGGGCCATGGAGCTAAAGGCGTTGAGAGAGAGGTCCCTACAGTGGCTTGGGACCCGGCAGTAGACGACACTGGCACACGTGACTCCTCCGAGGTCTCGGTCCCAGTCAAGAAGGTGGTCGCGGGACCTCTCCAGGAGCCCCAAGTCCTCTTTGTCCCACTTGAGGTACTCAGGACACTTGGGGAAGAGAAACAAAAGGAAGAAGATGTCCAAGAGGACTTCGACTTCACTTCATTCACAACTTTGGGCGGCGCGGTTTGGAGGTAGCCCCATCAGGTTCCACGCCAATAGCTTCAGCCTCAGCTCTGATGGGGCCTTGTGGATCCAATTCCGGATCCGGATTGGTGCCGGTCGTAATCAGGTGTCCTTCTCCGGCGCCGTTTCAGACATTGATGCACCTGGCACACCTGCTTCCACCTGCAGTGCCAGCCCCATTCAGATTCCTGACGAGCCGGAACATCATTGCACGATTCTGATTCTAGTGCCCACAGGAGCAAGATTGTTGCCTGAGCCTTATTTCACAGAGCCAGGCATGGGAGAAGATTGGGGGGGATCACTGGACCCTTTAGAAGACCTGTTGGAGAGATCTTTGGACTGGCATGAGAAGCCAGGAGGGGCCAGTGGTCTGGACACCTCTCCAGATACTGGCTTTCTCTCTCCCCTCACAGTGGCTACAGAGAATGGAGTTTCCTATGCAATGGTGGTCCATAGGGCAGCAGAGGTCCTCGACCTCAAACTGCCCTCAGTGGCTGTCAAAACTAAGATTTTGACAGAAGTGCTTCAGCTTGGGGCTTCTTCATCCAAACCCCTTCTGCCCTTTAATGATGCACTTACAGATGTTCTGCTGGGAATTTGGTTCAAGCCCAACCCAGGGGCTCCTGTAAATAGGACGATCGCCCACCGCCATCACACTGCACCGGGCAATCCTAGCTGCCTCAGCCAACACCCCACCCCTGAGATCTTGGTAGTCCAAGCCTCAACTTCCCATGGCACATTCCCTTTCCCTCCCCCGGACAGAGAATCCAAGAGGCTGGACCATCTTGGAAAGAAGATGGTTTCTTCCACCAGCCTGGCACTAAGGTCAGTGAACACCTTGTGCTTATTGGGCCATTATACACACACCATTTGGGATATGGTTGCACAAGTGTTGCCTCAGGTACTGGAGGAGGGCCGAGCTATACTCTCCTAAGCAGTAGAAGACAGGAGGGATACAGCGAAGGTCACCATTCAGTGTGGCTTAGATACAACTGACTCACTAAGCAGAATGGTTGCATTGACAGTGGCTTTGAGGCGCCATGCCTGGCTGA
The DNA here is from genome assembly GCF_031143425.1 of Pleurodeles waltl. Lineage (NCBI taxonomy): Eukaryota > Metazoa > Chordata > Amphibia > Caudata > Salamandridae > Pleurodeles > Pleurodeles waltl. The sequence goes on from NC_090441.1 coordinate 207,724,380, forward strand.
GAAAATCTGGTTTTTCGGGCGATATCCAGGCAAGCCTTGTGGACATGCCCTTCGATGGCACTCGCTTGTTTGGCGAGAAAGTTATGTTCATTTTATCAGCATTTATAGAGCACACAAAACCCGAGGATATCAAGGCACTAGCAGGAACCTGCACACAGTAGAAAGACACCAGTTCATTCACAACCATTTTGAGGCAAGTTTTCAGCTGTTTTTGAAAATAGAAAAAGTTTCCTGTAGGCACATACCAGTGAAACATGGCATTAAGCTGTTCAGTGTTATTACGATAAAGGGCTTTATGAACCAGACACACGTCCTTAAAGACAATTATCTTTTTAATGGGGAGCCAGTGAAAGGTTTTCAGACCCTCCTAATAGAGGCCTGCCTGGGAATGTTTAGGATAAGCTGAGGAGCAGCGTTTTGAGTCACCTGCAGCTTATTAATACCTCTCTTATTCACATTAAGATAGAGGGAATTACAATAATCTAAACCGGAGGTAAAAAGAGCAATAACAACAGTTTGTTGTAAATCATTGGGGATGAAAGGGAAGAGCTTCCTCAGTATTCAGATTATATAGAAACGGGTATTAGACGTAAGACTGGCTTGAGTATTGTTAGACTTGGCATGCTTGATGGGGTCTCCCCTAACTTTTTGCCTCTGTTTCCCAGGTTGTTGATGTGTGCTGTGCTCTGTTTTTGCTGTTTTTGTTACTCTGGGCTCTTTACCGCTGCTATCCAGTGCTAAAGTGCAAGTGCCCCTATATAAAATATGATTGTACTTGGTTTTCCATGATTGGCATACTTGATTTACTGGTAAGTCCCTAGTACAGTGCACTAGAGGTGCCCAGGGCCTATAAATTAAATGCTATTAGTGGTCCTGCAGCACTGGTTGTACCACCCGCATGAGTAGCCCGGTATTCATGTCTCAGACCTGCCACTGCAGTTTTTGTGTGTGCAGTTTTAACCTGCCAATTCGACTTGCCAAGTGTACCCACTTGCCAGTCCTAAACCTTCCCTTTTCTTACATGTAAGACACCCCTAAGGTAGGCCCTAGGTAGCCCCATGGACTGGGTGCAGTGTATGTTTAAGGAAGGACATATACTAATGTGTTTTATATGTCCTGACAGTAAAATACTGCTGAATTAGTTTTCCCTGTTGCAAGGCCTATCCCCCTCATAGGTTAACATGGGGGCTACCTTTAAATATGTTTAAAGTGTAGATTCCCTGTGGGAGTAGATGGACATGTGGAGTTTGGGGTCTCTGAGCTCACAATTTAAAAATAAATCTTTTAGTGAAGTTGGGTTTGAGATTGTGTGTTTGAAAATGCCACGTTTAGAAAGTAGCCATTTTCTTGCTTAAACCATTCTGCGACTCTGCCTGTTTGTGGATTCCCTGTCTGGGTCAGTTTGACAGTTGGGCTATTTGCACCTCTCTCTAGACAGTGACACAAAGGGAGCTGGGATGTAGCCTGCATATCCTGATGAGCCATCGGTGCTAGGAGGGAGGGGAGGAGTGGTCACTTACACCTGAAAGGGCTGTGCCTGCCCTCACACAATGCAGTCTCCAACCCCCTGGTGTGTGTCTGGGGCCTTGCCTTGGTAAGGCAGGATCTCACAAACAAGAGAGACTTCCCTTTGAAGTAGGCCTACTTCAAAGGCAGAACTGGGTATAAGAAGGACACCCAAACCCCTAAAAATTAGATCACTTCTGGAAATCAAGAGGAACCTCTGCCTGGAGAAGAGCTGAAGGGCTGAGGAGAAGTGCTGCCCTGTCTGTGATTGTGCTTTGAGGAGCTCTCCTGCAGTTGCAGGTACTTTTCACGCTAACAGCATTCACGTTGAATTTAAAGGATTTAAAAGACTCTTTTTGCATTTTTTATAATAACTTGACTTGTATATATTGGATTTTTGTTGTTTTGGTCTTGTTCTGTTTAGATAAGTATTTACTATTTTTCTAAACCTGTGTTGTGTCATTTTGTATGTTACTGTGTGTGTTGGTACAAATACTTTACACCTAGACTCTGGAGTTAAGCCTGCCTGTTTGTGCCAAGCTACCAAGGGGGTGAGTGGGGATTAACTGAGGGTGATTTTCCTTTACCCTGACTAGAGTGAGAGTCCTGGACAGGGGGTAACCTGACTGCCAACCAAAGACCCCATTTCTAACATTGGTGATCAGCAGTTGGGATTGGACTTATATTTGAACTTGACATACAGGCTCTCATTACAACCCTGGTGGTCGGTGATGAAGTGGTGGTAATACCGCCAACAGGCCGGCAGTAATTACCACCAAATTATGACCATGGTGGTGAGAACTCCCATAGACAGCCACTTTACCACACCGACCGCCAGGACGGAAACAACAGGCACCAAGGCGGTAGCCGCCTACAGCTAGGCGGAAGTCAATGTCCCACCCACCATATCACAACAACACAATCTGCCACCTTTTCTGGGTGGTACCAACGACATCAAAAGCCTGGCGGAAACCCTGCACAGAAGGGAAAGGACTCACCCTTGGAGACACAGGGAACAACCACGCCGCCATGGTGCCCAATCTGCAAATATTCCCAATGATCTTTTACATCCTGCTGCACCACGAACACCAACAACAGTGAAGACGACCATTGTGAGTCGCCATCCTCACCTTCTTTTGCCCAGTCTGGTCCTGTTTCTGGGTCCCTGCGCCCAGCGTCTCCCCCTGTTTCCCGCCGCCGTTTCCCGCCGCTGCGTCCCGTAGCTCCGCCCCCCTCGCTCCCCATTGGCCGTCCCGCTCCCACCTCCCAGCTGCCCCTCCCTCCCTCTCCCACTCTTATGGAGGCCGTGCAGCGGTAGAGAGAGCGACCTCTGACCCTGTTCACCAGGCAGGTCGCTCCCCTCACCGCCACGCAGCCCCTGTGTGACCGCTGACCGCTGCTCCTTACCTGTGTCCTGTTGCCGCCTTTTTCGCCATCCTCACCTTCTTTTGCCCAGTCTGGTCCTGTTTCTGGGTCCCTGCGCCCAGCGTCTCCCCCTGTTTCCCGCCGCCGTTTCCCGCCGCCGCGTCCCGTAGCTCCGCCCCCCTCGCTCCCCATTGGCCGCCCCGCTCCCACCTCCCAGCTGCCCCTCCCTCCCTCTCCCACTCTTATGGAGGCCGCGCAGCGGTAGAGAGAGCGACCTCTGACCCTGTTCACCAGGCAGGTCGCTCCCCTCACCGCCACGCAGCCCCTGTGTGACCGCTGACCGCTTCTCCTTACCTGTATCCTGTTGCCGCCTTTTTCGCCATCCTCACCTTCTTTTGCCCAGTCTGGTCCTGTTTCTGGGTCCCTGCGCCCAGCGTCTCCCCCTGTTTCCTGCCGCCGTTTCCCGCCGCCGCGTCCCGTAGCTCCGCCCCCCTCGCTCCCCATTGGCCGCCCCGCTCCCACCTCCCAGCTGCCCCTCCCTCTCCCACTCTTATGGAGGCCGCGCAGCGGTAGAGAGAGCGACCTCTGACCCTGTTCACCAGGCAGGTCGCTCCCCTCACCGCCACGCAGCCCCTGTGTGACCGCTGACCGCTGCTCCTTACCTGTGTCCTGTTGCCGCCTTTTTCGCCATCCTCACCTTCTTTTGCCCAGTCTGGTCCTGTTTCTGGGTCCCTGCGCCCAGCGTCTCCCCCTGTTTCCCGCCGCCGTTTCCCACCGCTGCGTCCCATAGCTCCGCCCACCTCGCTCCCCATTGGCCGCCCTGCTCCCACCTCCCAGCTGCCCCTCCCTCCCTCTCCCACTCTTATGGAGGCCGCGCAGCGGCCGCGCCGCTGGCGCGCCAAAGGCGCACCTTAGGCAAGCCCGTCTGCGCCCGTCCGCGCCTGGCCCGTGCCCAGCGCCAGACCCCCTGGCCCCCGCAGAGGCCAGCCCACCCGCAAGACCTACAGCGCCGCCACCCTCCTCGCACTCAACACCGGCCGGATCCCCGGGTGCTGCCGTGCCGCCCCAAGACGCACCCACGGACCCTTCACCTGCCAATCCTGCAAGTTCTCTTGCATCCAGACCCGCACCGCGCCCGCCAAACCAAGCACCAGCAGCAACCACCTGAAGTGCATCCTGCTCAACACCCGCTCCATCCACAGACACGCCGTGGAACTCTGGAACCTGGATGAACGCCTCCTCAGCGTCCGACATCGTTATCGCCATCCCGGACGGATACAAGATCACCCGGAGGGACCGCGTCAACCAGACAGGAGGAGGCATCGCCATTGTCCACAAGAACACCATCCGCATCACGACCAACTCCGACGACACCCTCACAGCTGCCGAACATCTCCACTTCCAGATTCACACTGACCCCAAGACCACACTCAGAGGCACCCTCATCTACAGACCCCCAGGACCCCGCACACAATTCAGCGAAGACATCGCAGACTTCATCAGCCCACACGCCCTCCCCTCCGCTGACTACATCCTCCTAGGGGACCTCAACTTCCACCTGGAGAACAACAACAACACCACCACCCTGCTGGACAACCTCGCCAACCTCGGACTCAAGCAACTGGTGAACACCCCCACCCACTACGCCGGACACACGCTTGACCCAGTCTTCTCCTCCAGCAAGTACATCTCCTTCAGCCACTCCACCGGACTCCACTGGACAGACCACAGCTGCGTCCACTTCAGCTTCAGAAAAACCACGACTCACCACCACCCACAACAGGCTCCCCGCAGGAGCTGGAACAAGATCACCACCGACCAGCTCTCCACATCACTGAGCCAGAACCCTCCCGCCAGCTCAGCGGACCACCACCAAGCAGCCAACAACCTCACACAGTGGATCACCAACTGCGCTGACAACCTCGCACCTCTGAAAACCCATCCCATCAGGCCCAACAGCAAGAAAGCCTCCTGGTTCAACAACGACCTCAAGAACTCCAAGAAGAACTGCCGCACCCTCGAAAAAGCCTGGCGAAAAAACCCGACTACAGACAACATGACCGCCCTCAAGTACGCCTCCCGTAAACACCACCAGCTGATCCACACCACCAAGAAGACAGCATTCAAAGAACGACTAGACAACAACGCACACAACAGCAAGGAACTCTTCAGCATCGTCAAAGAGCTCTCCAACCCCAGCGCCGGAAACAATGACATCACCCCCTCACAAGACCTCTGCGACTCACTCGCCTCGTTCTTTCACCGCAAGATCGGCGACATACACAACAGCTTCGGCGCACAGACCATGCACCCAACCACCAAACCGACACCCCCCAACACCACCCTCCGCGCCTGGACCCCGGTCAGCACCGAAGACACCATCCATACGATGAACACCATCCATTCCGGATCACCAACCGACCCATGCCCCCACCACGTCTTCAACAAGGCCGACTCCGTCATCGCACCCCCTCTCCGGGACATCATCAATTGCTCCTTCAACACCGCCACCTACCCGGAGAGCTGGAAGCATGCCGAACTCAGCGCCCTCCTGAAGAAACCATCAGCAGACCCCACCGACCTCAAGAACTACCGCCCCATCTCGCTCCTCCCGTTTCCTGCCAAAGTCATCGAGAAGACCGTCAACAGACAGCTTGCCGCCTTCCTCGAGACTAATGGATCCCTCGACCACTCACAGTCCGGCTTCCGAGCCAACCACAGCACCGAGACCGCCCTCATCGCAGCCACTGACGACATCCGAGCCCTGCTCGACAACGGGGGAACAGCGGCCCTCATCCTCCTGGACCTCTCCGCAGCGTTCGACACTGTCTGCCACCGCACCTTAATGCAGCGCCTCAGCAACATCGGAATTCAAGAGAAGGCACTAGAGTGGATCATCTCGTTCCTCGCCGGAAGAACCCAGAGAGTCCGCCTCCCCCCGTTCAGATCCGTGGCCACCGAAGTCATCTGCGGCGTACCACAAGGATCATCACTCAGCCCCACCCTCTTCAACGTCTACATGAGCCCCCTCGCAGCCATCGCACGCCATCACAACCTCAACATCATCTCCTACGCCGACGACACCCAGCTGATCCTCTCCCTCACCAACGACCCAGCCACCGCCAGAACCAACCTGCACGAAGGGATGAAAGACGTAGCCGAGTGGATGATGAACAGCCGCCTGAAACTGAACTCAGACAAGACGGATGTCCTCATCCTTGGATCATCACCCTCTGCCTGGGACGACTCCTGGTGGCCCCCTGCCCTGGGCAGCGCACCCAAACCAACGGACCACGCACGCAACCTGGGCTTCATCCTGGACTCCTCCCTCTCGATGACCAGACAAGTCAACGCCGTCTCATCATCATGCTTCAACATCCTACGCATGCTCCGAAAGATCTTCCGATGGATCCCCACCGAAACCAGGAAGACGGTCACCCAGGCACTCGTCACCAGCCGACTGGACTACGGTAACACCCTCTACACCGGAACCACGGCCAAACTACAGAAAAGACTCCAACGCATCCAGAACGCCTCCGCCAACTCATCCTTGACATCCCCCGACACAGCCACATCTCCGGACACCTGAGAGACTTGCACTGGCTCCCCGTCAGCAAGAGAATCACGTTCCGCCTCCTCACCCACGCACACAAGGCCCTCCACAACCTGGGCCCCAGGTACCTCAACAACCGCCTGACCTTCTACACTCCCACCCGCCAGCTACGATCGACCAGCCACGCCCTCGCCGCCGTGCCACGCATTAGAAAAGCCACCATGGGAGGAAGATCCTTCTTCTACCTGGCAGCCAAGACTTGGAACTCCCTCCCCATCCACCTCCGTCTGACCCAAGACCACCTCTCCTTCAGGAAGCAACTCAAGACCTGGCTGTTCGAGCAGTAGCGGTCCCCCCTCCCCCAGCGCCTTGAGACCCTCCGGGTGAGTAGCGCGCTATACAAATTTCTTGATTGATTGATTGATTGATTGAGTACAGCTGCCTAGCACACAGGGGAAGGGGGAAGGAAAAAGAGAGTGAAACACATGCACAACACCCACCCCCACCCCCACCCCCAACACCATACACACAATCAGATGCAGCAATAAAACATATTTACCCCGTACCCCTCAGGAATAATGGGAGGACAACATGAATAGATGAAAGTGAGTGTAATAATATAAAGACATCAGAAATATGAACATTCAGTCTAATGGTATCCACATATGTACAGTTCATGGGACACTGCCCAGTCCTCAGTGCACGTGGGCCACAGGGCCACATGACAAAGTCCAAGGCCCCACTTGTCTCCGGCAGCAACACGGAGAGAACACTGCAGGGGCATCATTGGGAAAATAGGCAGGCACCTCAGGGGGATGGGGGACGGGGGCACCTCAGCCGGCAGATGGAACACCAATGGTCTTGGAGGGGGCAACATGCCCTTTGCTTCCTCCTGGGGAGTACAAGGCCACAGTCTCTCAAGTGGGTGACTTGCCCACTGGCTCTGGAGGGGGCAACATGCCCTGTGCTTGGTCCTGGTGAGTACAAGGCCACAGTCTCTCAAATGGGTGACTTGCCCACTGGTTCTGGAGGGGGCATCGTGCCCTTTGCTCTTGTTCCTGGAGAGGATGGGGTGAGTGGGTGTCATACCCACTGGTTCTGGAGGGGGCATTGTGTCCTGTGCTCTTGTTCATGGAGAGAATGGGGTGAGTGGGTGTCATACCCACTGGTTCTGGAGGGGGGCATTGTGCCCTGTGCTCTACGTCCTGGGGAGTGCAAGGTCCCAGTCTCTCAGCTGGGTGTCCAGCCACAGGATTTGCAGGGGGCAGGCCGCACAACAGCCCATGGAGACAGGACTACAGACCGTCCACCGGCGGTGACGGCTGCTCAGTGGCAGTGCAGCTGATGCTGCTGGTGGTGGTGGAGGGAGGCTCCAACCAATTCCCTGCAGCCTCGAACGGCTGCCCACTGCTGGTGGTGGTGGTAGTGCTGCTGGTGGTGGTGGTCATGGGAGGCTCCAGCTCATCCCCTGCAGCCTCGGACTGCTATCCACTGCTGGTGGTGGGTGGGGCTGCTGCTGCTGGCGGTAGTGGCGGGAGGCTCCAGCCCATCCCCTGCAGCCTCGGACGGCTGCCCACTGCTGGTGGTGGTGCTGCTGCTGCTGGCGGTGGTGGGGGGAGGCTCCAGGCCATCCCCTGCAGCCTCAGACGGCTGGCCACTGCTGGTGGTGGTGGTGGTGGTGCTGCTGCTGCTGGCAGTGGTGGGAGGAAGCTCCAGCTCATCCCCTTCAGCCTCAGACAGCTGCACAACCATGGTTGGTGGTAGGGGCTCCAACAGCATCCCTGCACATGACTCCTTGTCCTTCCTGCCTGCTGGTGCAGACCCCTTGCCCTTCCTGGCAGCAGCTGGGGATGGCTCCTTGCTCTTCTTGGCAGCAGCTGGGGATGGCTCCTTGCTCTTCTTGGCAGCACTTCGGGCATGCTCCTTGCCCTTCCTGGCAGCAGCTAGAGATGGCTCCTTGCCCTTCAGGGCAGCACTTGGGGCAAGCTCCTTGCCCTTCCTGGCAGCAGCTGGGGATGGCTCCTTGCCCTTCAGGGCAGCACTTGGGGAAGGCTCCTTGCCCTTCCTGGCAGCAGCTGGGGAGGGCTCATTGCCCTTCCGGGCAGCATTTGGGGCAAGCACCCTTTCCTTGAGGCTGCCTGGTGCCCTGGATCCTTTCCCCCCATGGGTGGGTGTGGAGACTACTGGGCCCGTGGACCGTGTGGCTGAGGTGCTTGCCAGGGTTTTTGCCACCCTGGCCAGATGTGAAGGACGGAGTGGAGGGGTAGGGAAGAGGTCAATGGTGGAGAGGAAAAGCTGCTTAGGGACATTGGGGCGGGAAGAGGGAGAAGGTGTGGGAGTGGAGGAGGAGGGAGTGGTTGTGGGAAGTGTCTGTCTGCTGTGTTTTGGTGCAGGTACATGGGCAGGATGCTGCTGTTCGGTGGATTGCTGTTGGGTGTCTGAGTGCTTGCGTTTGTGTACCTTGGGAGGGGGGACAGATACAGTGGAAGAGGACACAGGGGATGTGTGCATGGCTGTTTTGGTGGTGTCTGCCAGTGAGGTGTGTGTTCTTCTAGGTGTGCTGGTGATGTTGGTAGTGGATGATGGTGTAGTGCATGCAGGTGTGAGTGTAGATGCAACTGGGAGGGAGGTGGAGGAGGAGGAGGGGGACACAGTGGAGGCAGTGGATGTAGGTATGTCTGCATCTGGATGGTGTTTGTGTGAGTGACTTTGGGAGGATGTGTGGTGCTTGTGTTTTCCTGTGACACTCTTGGGTGTTGTCCTGTGTGCATGCTTGTCTGCCTGTGTGCTTGTGATAGGTTGGGATTGAGGGGAATGGGATTGGGAAGAGGAAGTTGGAGGGGGAGGGTGGAAACATGTACAATGCCATCAGAGAGAAGGACAGACCCTGTATTGATCTCTGTTGGGGCGCCAAGCCAGTTTGAATGCCTCCAAGAATGCATTTGTCTGTTGCATTTTGGCTGCCAGCCCCTGGATGGCATTCACAATGGTTGGCTACCCTACTGAGATGGATCTCAGGAGGTCAATAGCCTCCTCACTCAGGGCAGCAGGGCTGACTGGGGCAGGGCCTGAGATGCCTGGGGCGAAGGAGATACCCACCCTCCTGGGTGAGAGGGCACAGGCAACTCGATGAGGGGCTGATGAGATGGCGGTGCTGGTATGGGGTTGTCGGCTGTACCTGTAGCTGGGATGGGTACAGAAGTGTCCGCCACCACCAGGGAGCTTCCATTGGAGGAGGTATCTGTGTCCGAACTGTCCCCTCCAGTCTCCCCTGACATTGGCTGGGATGCCTGTGGGGATGTAAATGCAGTGTTAATGTTTCTGTGTGTTTACAGGACAGACAGGCAGAGAGAGAATACCAATTGGAGCTGGAGAAGCTCAGGTTCCAGAGGGAGATAGAGAGGGAGAGGGAAGATAGAAAGCTGGCCCTTGAGGAAAAGAAGATACTGCTGGCTCATGAGCTTAGCTTAAAGTAGTTAGATCAGAGGAGCTGGTCTAGTAGAGATGGTGGCAGCAATTTCACAGTGCAGCCTGAGAGGAGGGTGCACAGTCCTAGCGATCTTGTGAAGGATTACAAAAGAGAGGATGACATATACTTGTGGTTCAAGGGGTATGAGTCTGCTCTCCATATGAATCTAGTCCCTAAAGCTCCTTGGTGGGCGGGTCTGTAGAAACACTTTGAGGTAGAGGGGAGGGATACTCTGACATCCTTAGGGGATTCTCAGGGGCTCACCTACTCTATCATGAAGGATGCCCTACTCACAAGATGTAGGCCCTCATTACAACATTGGTGGTAAAAGCCGCTTACTGCTGTGCAGAAGACCGCCAACACACCGCCGCGGCAGCGGAATTCCGCCACAGTCATTATGACCCGCAGCTCGGAAACCGCCAAAATCTAGACACTCACACAAGTCTGCCACACCAAAGGTCAGTGATAAACTGGCAAAAACAAAACCTCCACCATCACGCCAACAGAAATACGCCCACACTATCACGACCCACTAATCCACGCGGCGGTCTTTCAACCGCGGTATTCCATTGGCGGTACACACACATTTACAAAACACTACCACATTGGACAATTCCAAATACACACACCTGATACACATACACACACCACTCCCACACACTCAATACACTATAAAACACACACCCACATCACCCACAAACCCCTACAACCACAATTGCGACAGAAGGCCAGAGAGAGACACCACAATCTACAACCAAGCATCCACAGGCACACAATACCATCACCCACATAACATCCACACACCTCACACAACACACCACTAAATATCACCCCACACATCACAACACACACCACTCCACACATCACCCACACCACCCCATGGCACGGCAAAGACACCCCAGGATCTCTGAGGAGGAGCTCAGGGTCATGGTGGAGGAAATCATCCGGGTAGAGCCACAGCTATTCGGATCACAGGTGCAGCACACCTTCATAGCTAGGAAGATGGACCTATGGCGAAGAATAGGGGACAGGGTCAATGCAGTGGGACAGCACCCAAGAAATAGGGATGACATCAGGAAGAGGTGGAACGACCTACGGGGGAAGGTGTGTTCCGTGGTCTCAAGACATAACCTTGCGGTTCAGAGGACTGGCGGCGGACCCCCCCCCCCTTCCCCCACAACTAACAACATGGGAGGAGCAAGTCATGGCTATTCTGTATCTTGAGGGCCTCGCAGGAGTAGATGGAGGACTGGACTCTGGTAAGTCAAATCTTTACTACTATATCCCCCACCCTACCTGCATGCCATCACATACCCCCACCCTCGCCCTCACTCCCATCACTCCAACTCCTCACAAATGTCCCAATATCACAAACCACACATCCCAACACTAAGCCCTGCATGCAACAACAAAGCATGGACACCCATCACCAATGCATGGCCACTGCCCATACCCATACACCCCCCTAAACCATCATCACACAAGGTCCCACACAGGAATGCAAGCACTGGGGTACACGGTCACCCACCCATTGCACACCATGGCACACACAGATGCAATAATGATGCTTTTACACCCCTGCAGGACCCCAAGCCAACATCACCGCACAGGAGGGCCCAGACATGTCCACACCACTAACAGAAGAGGCCCACAGTGATGACAGCAGCTCTGTCAAACTGGATCTAGACGACCAGCCCGGCCCATCTGGGACCGCGGGACAGTCGGTTCCCCTGACACAGTCACAGGCCACCACAGAGCTTCCCCCCTCTGGAAACACCAGCACAGCACCCACACAGCGGGCCCATACCTCTGTCCCCAGGACACATCAAGCAGCAGTGTGTCCACCACTACATGGAAGCCAGTCTAACCGACCACTCCAACACCACCAGGGACCTGGGGGCAGTGGCAGTGGGCACACCGTTCAGGGGACAGAGGCCCAGGGAAACAAGGGAACTGGGAGGGCTGCTGTGTGACAGGCCCAGGGAACCCACTCTCCACGAGGCACTCTCCAACATCATGGGAGTGTACCATCATTTCCAGGAGACAATGGCAACGGTACTGGCCAAGTTTCAGGAGACCCAGCAGCTGCAGGGGGAACAGTATTTGGGGTTCAGGGAGGAACTCAGATCCATCAATTCCACCCTGGGCACCATCGTAGGGGTGCTGAAGGAAGTCCTCAACGCCAGGAGGGACACTGTGGCACAACAAGGGGCCCCTGACACTAGCCTGGACGATGAACTGCCCACCACCTCCGCCGGCGCTAGTGGACAGGAGGCACCACCACAGGACCACCACACCAGCACCCCACCCCTGCAGAGGGAGAACCACCCCGCAAATGGTCCCTGAGATCCAGGACAAAGACAGAATGATGCCAAGACCCCCGCCAAGAAATGAGACCACCCTGAATGTCATCCTTTTGTCCCACCTTGTCACCCTGTCCATCCTCAAACTGCCCCAGCTCCACTTCCTATGCCCCTTTGGACAATGCACCTGTGAGACTAATAGACTGGACTCTGCCATGGACATTCCTCCACCATACCCCCTCACCATTTTAAAACCCCCTCCAATATTGAGCACTTAAATAAACACCCTTAAAGCACAAAACAATCTGGAGTCTGTCTGTGATTTCGAAAATTTGTATTAGCATTTACAGTGACAAAATGCTCTTTCAATTGTAATGTCAACATACCTATGTCACACAGCTCTAGTCCATGAGGAAACAATGCAGATGTCACACAGTGGGACCCACATCTGTGAAATCGTAAGGGAAGATTGACAACTCAGTGACCATACACTGGGTGAAAAGGAGAGACAGTAGAGAGGTAGTAGTGTTAAATTACATGTAGTAGGCAGGTTTGTCTTCTTACCTGTGTCTCACTGGAAGTATTGCAGGATCACAGAGTTCCTGTTGTCGATGTCCTCTTCTTCTGCTTCCTCGTCTTCTTTGTCCACAGGCTCCACAGCTGCCACAACACCTCCACCTGGACCATCTTCCTGCAGAAAAGGCACCTGTTGTCGCAAAGCCAAGTTGTGAAGCATACAGCAGGCCACGATGATCTGGCACACCTTCTTTGGTGAGTAGAATAGGGAACCACCTGTCATATGAAGGCACCTGAACATGGCCTTCAGGAGGCCGAAGGTCCGCTCTATAATCCTAGTTCACCCATGGGCCTCATTGTAGGGTTCCTCTGCCCTTGTCCTGGGATTACTCACTGGGGTCAGTAGCCATGACAGGTTGGGGTAGCCAGAGTCACCTGCAAATGGCGACGGGCAACTGCTAGACACACAATAACTCTTAGGTATATCCACAGACCCATCCAACTATTCCCACTGATTTGGTTCGAGGTGCTCATCTAATAGCCACACATGGTGCCTCTGGAGTTGCCCCATCACATAAGAGATGCTGCTATTCCGCAGGATGTAAGCGTCATGCAATGAGCCAGGGAATTTGGCATTAACAGGGGAGATGTACTGATCTGCCAAACACACAATCTGCACATTCATCGAATGGTAACTCTTCCGGTTTCTGTACACCTGTTCACTCCTGCACGGGGGGACCAAGACCACATGTGTCCCATCATTGGCACCTATGATGTTGGGGATATGTCCCAGGACACAGAAGTCACCTTTCACTGTAGGCAAATCCTCCACCTGAGGGAAAACGATGTAGCTCTGCATGTGTTTCAGCAGGGCAGACAACACTCTTGCCAACACGTTGGAAAACATAGGCTGGGACATCCCTGATGCTATGGCCACTGTTGTTTGAAAAGACCCACTTGCAAGGAAATGGAGTATTGACAGCACCTGCACTTGAGGGGGGATTCCTGTGGGATGGCGGATAGCTGACATCAGGTCTGGCTCCAACTGGGCACACAGTTCCAGGGTTGTGGCACTATCAAGCCTGTAGGTGATGATTACATGTCTTTCCTCCATTGTCAACAGGTCCACCAGCGGTCTGTACACCGGAGGATGCTGCCATCTCCTCACATGTCCCAGCGGACGGTGTCTATGGAGGACAACAGCGAGCACACAGTCAACCAACTCAGAGGTACGTAAACACAGCTTACTCAGAAAACCATTCATAACCCGATTTTTGCCTGTATGAGTGTTGAGCCAAGGCCTAGGTATGTGTGACGCAGTTAAAAATAAAGGCATGTGGGCCCCTGAAATGGCGGCTGCCTGACCTGTAAAGTGGGACAATGGGATGTGAGGTAACTGCGCTGGCGTTGTACACCGTCGGGGTAGGCGGTTGACGACCGCGGCACAATTCTGCATTGTTTAACATTGGACCCTATGGGTCCCAGGAGCCAATGACGATGTACGCTGGTGGTGACGGTACGCACCGCCGGGGACATGACCGCCATTTTCTATCTGTTCATTCACTCGATACCTGATCTTCGACACTGCAAGTGCTGCTGTGACCTCAGTCTGGAAGAGACAATGGCTCATGCTTCTGGGGAAAGGGCCCCTGCCATCAGCACGGATGAGTTGGATAAACTCGTGGATGGGGTCCTCCCCCTACTCTACGGTCCTCCAGACAAACAGGTAAGTACACTGTGAGCATGCTGTAAGGGCAATGCCTGTGTGGAGGGGTGTGGATGAAAGATATGGGGGGTAGAATGATGCGTGCATGAAACTACGGTGAGTGCATGTGCCACATGGCAAGGGTAGGGATGCGGGCCAATGACCGTGACAGTGCAGTTGGTAATAACTTCTCTTTTTCCCCTGTACAATTCATGTAGATCAGCGCCCACCAGAAGAAGGATATTTGGCGTGCCATTGCCAAGGACGTCCGGACCCTTGGGGTCTACCACAGATGGAGCACCCACTGCCGTAAAAGATGGGAGGGCATTCGCCGCTGGAGCAAGAAGGCGGTGGAGGCCCAGCTGGGGATGGCCTCCCAACGTGGGAGGGGTTCCTGTCGCACCATGACCCCCCTGATGTTCAGGATCCTGGCGGTGGCGTATCCGGACTTGGATGGGCGCTTGAGGGCATCACAGCAGCAACAAGGGGGTGAGTGCACTCTCATTCTGCTGATTCAGCGCGCAGTGGAGGTGTCTGGGTGGGGGAGGTGGGCTGTGGGTTTCCCTAGGCCAGGGTAAGTGTGCTAGTTAAGTCCCCTTTTTCAGGCAGACCCTGTGGCACCCCACCCCACCTGTGTAAAGTGACAAATGCACCTAGTACGGCTCCTGTGACATCCATGTGGGCAGATATCGGCCATAGCCTTGTAGGCCATGTCCCAGGGATTGAATAGTGGACCCCAAGTGCGCGGCGCAGTGCAGGGGGCTTCTGTGTCTGTCGTGTCCGCCAACGGTAGCGGTAATGCATGCACTCAACATGTCTTTCTTCTGTCGCCCCCCCCCTTTTGTGGTCTCCCTGTACTTGTGTGAATGAGCATCATCAGGTGGAGGAGCAGTGGCACAGGAGCAGGAGGGAGTTGCATCCCACATGGCCCTGGAGGGCGACACTACGGAGTCTGATTTCACCAGTGGAACGGAGGGCGAGGGGAGCTCCACGGCGGGGACAGGAGCTGACACCAGTGATACGGACTCGCCCTCTGATGGGAGCTCCCTTGTGGTGGCAGGCCCATCTGTGCCCCCCGCATCTACAGGTACAGCCGCCACCCCCCCTCCAGCACTGCCCTCCCAGCAGCCCCTCAGCCTTTGCCCTGTGCCCGCTCACCCAGGAGGGTGGGCATCTCCTTCACCCCAGGAACCTCAGGCCCTGCCCCAGTCACCCCTGCTGCCCTCAGTGAGAAGGCCATTGACCTCCTCAGGTCCATCACTGTTGGGCAGTCTACCATTTTGAATGCCATCCAGGGTGTAGAGAGGCAGTTGCAATAAACCAATGCATTCCTGGAGGGCATTCATTCTGGTCAGGCAGCCCTTCAGTGAGCTTTTCAGACTCTGGCCTCAGCACTGATGGCAGCCATTGTCCCTGTCTCTAGCCTCCCCCCTCCAACTTCCTCCACCAAGACCTAATCCCCTGTACCTCAGCCTATCCCAAGCACACTATCAGACCAGCATGCACACACCTCAACACACAAAGGAAGCTCAGGCAAACATAAGCACCACACATCCCACAGGCACTCACGCAAGCATCATACACATGCAGACACACCAACATCCACTGCCTCCACTGTGTCTCCCTCCTCCTCGTCTCCCTCCTCCCTCCCAGTCTCGTCTCCACTCACACCTGCATGCACTACATCTACAGCCACTACTTCTATCACCAGCACACCCACCACCACACCCCGCTCACGTGCACTCACCACCCCACTACCATTCACACATCCCCTGTGTCCTCTCCCAGTGTGTCTGTGACGCCACCTCCCAAGGTACACAAACGCAGCCACACACCCACCCAACAGCCATCTACTTCAAGACAGCCTCCAGCGCATGCACCTTCACCCAAAGTCACCAAACGGACACCTCCTACAACCACAACCTCTTCCTCCACTTCCAAACCCCCTCCATCTACCCGTCCCAGTGTTCCTAAGAAACTTTTCCTGGCCACCCTTGACCTCTTTCCCTCACCTCCCCCACCCCGTCAGTCTCCTAGGGCCCGACTCTCCAGGTCCCAACCTAGCACCTCAGCCACAACATCGGCGGGAACAGTGGTGCCAGTAGTCACCGGATTCTGGAATGCACCAGGCAGCAGTGCAGCCAGTGTGGCAAGGAGCCACAGCACGGACAGTCCCCCACCTGTTAAGCATCAAAAGTTGGCCAGTGCCCGGTGGGAGAGGGGGAAGACAACAGCCACCAAAGCCGCTCCCAGGGGTACAGGTGGGAGTGTGGAGTCAGCTGCGACACCTTCCAAGGTGGGGAAGGGGCACAAGAAACCTGGCAAGTCTGGGAAGATCAGCACGGAAGAGAAGACCGTCATCAGCCCCGCTGCCCAGGAGGCGACCACCAGCTGCCCGCTGCCCCAGACAGGACCGCCAGCAGCAGCCCCGCTGCCCAGGAGGCGACCGCCAGCAGCCCGCTGCCCCAGACAGGACCACCAGCAGCATCCCCGCTGCCCCAGACAGGACCGCCAGCAGCAGCCCGCTGCCCCAGACAGGACCGGCAGCAGCAACCCGCTGCCCAGGAGGCGACCGCCAGCAGCCCCGCTGCCTCAGACAGGACAGCCAGCAGCAGCCCCGCTGCCCGAGACAGGACCGCCAGCAGCTGAAGCGCTGCCAAAGACACCGTTGCCACAAGCACCACTGCCAAGGACACCACCGCTGCCAAGGACACCGTTGCCACAAGCACCGCTGCCAAGGACACCTCCACCACAAGCACCACAGGCCCATGAGCGCCAAAAGCACTGACGCAACTGAGGCCGCCACGAGCAGGATGAAGCACTCTGGGCACAAAGCCCCCTCCAGAACCTGTGGAGAAAGACATCCACTACCTCTGTCCCTGGCAGGAAGAGCACACTGGGCACAAAGGCCCCTCCAGAACCAGTGAAGAAAGACATCCACTACCTCAGTCCTTGGCAGGATGAAGCACTCTGGGCACAAAGCCCCCTCCAGAACCAGTGGAGAAAGACATCCACTACCTCTGTCCTTGGCAGGAAGAAGCACTCTGGGCACAAAGCCCCCTCTAGAACCAGTAGAGATTCACATCCACTACCTCTGTCCTTGGCAGGAAGTAGCACTCTCGGCACAAAGCCTTCTCCAGAACAGTGGAGAAAGACATCCACTACCTCAGTCCTTGGCAGGAAGAAGCACTCTGGGCACAAGGCCCCCTCCAGAACCAGTGAAGATTCACATCTACTACCTCAGTCCTTGGCAGATTGAAGCACTCTGGGCACAAAGCCCCCTCCAGAAACCAGTGGAGAATGTTATCCACTTGAGAGACTGTGGCTTTGCACTCCCCAGGATTGAACAGTGGGCAACCCACCCACTGTAAAGACTTGTGAGACTGTGAGACTGTGGCTTTGCACTCACCAGGATTGAACAGTGGGCAAACCACCCACTGTAGAGACTTGTGAGACTGCGGCTTTGCACTCCCCAGGGTTGAACAGTGGGCAAACCACCCACTGTAGAGACTTGAGAGACTGTGGCTTTGCACTCCCCAGGGTTGAACAGTGGGCAAACCACCCACTGTAGAGACTTGAGAGACTGTGGCTTTGCACTCCCCAGGATTGAACAGTGGGCAAACCACCCACTGTAGAGACTTGAGATACTGTGGCTTTGCACTCCCCAGGATTGAACAGTGGGCAACCCACCCACTGTAGAGACATGTGAGACTGTGGCTTTGCACTCCCCAGGATTGCACAGTGGGCAAACCACCCACTGAAGAGACTTGAGAGACTGTGGCTTTGCACTCCCCAGGATTGAACAGTGGGCAACCCACCCACTGTAGAGACTTGTGAGACTGTGGCTTTGCACTCCCCAGGGTTGAACAGTGGGCAAACCACCCACTGTAGAGACTTGAGAGACTGTGGCTTTGCACTCCCCAGGATTGAACAGTGGGCAAACCACCCACTGTAGAGACTTGAGATACTGTGGCTTTGCACTCCCCAGGATTGAACAGTGGGCAACCCACCCACTGTAGAGACATGTGAGACTGTGGCTTTGCACTCCCCAGGATTGCACAGTGGGCAAACCACCCACTGAAGAGACTTGAGACTGTGGCTTTGCACTCCACAGGATTAAACAGTGGGCATGGGGCCCCCTCGTGGATTTGGCGTTGTGCACTCAACAGGCTGAGGTGCCCACCCTTTCCCTTCCCCCTGAGGTGCCTGTTTTATTTCTATCTGATGCCCCTGCAGTGTTCTCTCCGTCTTGTTCGGGTATCTTGTGTGGGCCTCGCCCATGCAGTGTGGGCCCAGTGGTCCACGGACTTTAAGGGTGGAATACCTTGGACTAATATTCTTGGTGTATATATTAGTAAATAGTATATGTAAATTATTTGAATACTGAATTTCAATATATTACAATCGTTCACCTCATTTACTTTTGTCCTTGCATTCTTCCAGGGGGGTTGAGGGGTGTAACTGTAATGTATCATGATGTATTAGTGTGTGTGTTGTCGTGGGTGAGGGTGGGGGTGTTTCGTGTTGCGCGTGTGTGTCAGTGTTTTTCCCTCCCGCCTCCCCTGTGTCGTAGGTACAGTACTTACCGTGGTCTTCGCTGCCGGCGTTCGTGCTCCTGGTAGATAAAGGCTGGAAAAATGTGGAGCTCTGGTTCCATGGCGTCCTGGTTCCTCGTGGGGTGTGCAGAGGTGAGCGTTTTCCCTTCGAAGTCCTGTTTCCGCCGTGTTTTTGTTTGCGGTGAATCCGCCCCGGAAAAGGTGGCGGATTGGTAGGTTGTGATACTGTGGGTGGTACATTGTCCTCCGCCTGTCTGTTGGCGGTGACCGCCAAGCTGTTTGTTTATACCGCCATGGCGGTCGAAGTGTTAAAGTGGCTGTCTTTGTTAGCGGTTTCCGCCACGGTCGTGATTCCATTTTTTTTTCCACCGGCCTGTTAGCGGTCTTACCGCTGCTTTAACACTGACCGCCAGGGTTGTAATGACCACCATAGTCTCACCCCTGAGCAGTATAAGGAAAAGTTCAGGTCCTATAAGAGGAAGGAATCCCAAACATGGTTGGAATATGTTGATTCTTTTTGCCGGTCACTGGATGGTTGGGTGAAAGGCAATAAGGTAACAACGTATGAGGGGCTTTACAATTTGATTTCTTGGGAGCACTTGTACAGTTTATGTTTTCCAGAGCTGCACCAGAACCTAATTGACAGCAAGCTGACTGACCCCAGGAAGCTTGCATAGGCAGCAGACTGCTGGGAGAGCACCAGGGTCCAAAATTGGTATGGGGGAGACCACACCAAGGGTGGGCAGGGTCCCTCTCAGAAGAAAGGGGGGTTAAGGGTAAACAGGGGTAGTTCTCTAACGGGCCCCAATCTGATTCCCAGGGTAAGGATTCCCAACCCCCCAGTGAGAATAAGCCATGGTTCTCCACAGGGAAACCAGTAGCAGGGGGTCTCCCATGTAAGTGCTATGCATGTGACCAAAAGGGTCATGTGAGGGGGGACCCCAGATGTCCCAAGAGTACACCGGCACCCACTGGTGCGCAGTCTTAGGGTTTGGCTAGTGGAGCGCTTGGGGAGGAGTTGGTTCCAGGTGGGTGGGAGCCAGCTGAGATGACCCTTGTCTCACTAGGGGACAGTGAGATGGTCCAGAGAACCCTAGTGCCTGAGAACACTAAGAAGTACAGGCAGTGGGTGACCATCAATGGACAGAAGGTGGAGGCTCTGAGAGACACAGGAGCCAGTGTGACTACAGTGAGGAATCACCTGGTGTATGAAGAGCAGATTGATCCCAGTGTACTTCACCAGGTAGTTGCAGTGGACAACTCAGAGCACCTGTGTAGAGTGGCACAGGTTCCCTTTGAATGGGGGGGTCTCAGGTTCCTTGAAGGTAGCTGTGAGTCCAACCATGCCTGTAGCTTGTTTGCTTGACAATGACCTGGAGGATTCCACTTGGAAGGAGGTGAAACACAGGTCACACTTGGAGATGTTGGGTTTGCCTTGGTGGGTATGCGTATCCACCAGGTCAATGGCAACCCGTCAGGGTGGTCAAGAGCCCCTGGAACCTGAAACAGTAGCCCAGGGGACTGCCAAAAAGAGGAAGGGCTGGGGGTGTGGGAAACCAGCCCCAGAAGTTCCCACGGTCCAGGAGGAGGCAGAGTCTGAGGGTGGCGCCCCGCAGCCTACAGGGGAACAGGTGGCTGAACTGGGGAGGTCCCTGAGTTGTCCACCAGGGAGGCATTCTGTGAGGCACAGAAAGCATGCCCTACTCTAGAAGGTTTGCAGCAGCAGGCTGCAGCCCAGGCGGCTGGCGAAGAGCCAGGATCTCACCTGATCTATTGAGAGGACGGCCTTCTGTATAGGTAGCCTAGGGTGCCTGAGACTGGGTCAGCCCGTGTGCTGGTGGTACCCCAGTGCTTTAAGACCTTCCTACTGGGTCTGGCTCATGACGTGCCTTTAGCTGGACATTTGGGGCAGGGCAAGACCTTTGACAGGCTTGTCACCTACTTCTATTGGCCCCAAATGCGCAAGCATTCTGATGCACACTTGAGGTCTTGCCAAACTTGTCAGGCAAGTGGCAAGAGTGATGTAAGGCTCCCCTCCAACCTTTTCCTGTTGTTAGTACCCCCTTTGAAAGGGTTGGTATTGACATTGTGAAGTCTCTGGATCCCAAGACAACCATGGGCAACAGGTTTATCCTGGTCTAGGTGGACATGCCACCCATTACCCAGAAGCCATTCCTTTAAGATTAATCACTGCCCCTGTGGTGGGCTGCACCTTGATGGGAGTTTTTACCCACATTGGTTCCCCAAGGAAGTGGCATCTGATAGGGGTATCAACTTCATATCAACGTAAATGAAGTCTCTGTGGAAGGTGTGTGGGGTAACCTACAAGTTCACCACTTACCACCCCCAAAGCAATGGTCTGGTTGAGAGATTCAATCACACCTTGAAAGGCATGATTGCAGGCATGTCAGTGCCCTTGAGGTGGAAGTGGGACGTCCTCTTGCCATGCCTTCTGTTCGCTTACAGGGAGGTGCCTCAAAAGGGACTTAGCTTTAGTCCCTTTGAGCTGATCTATGGCCATCCTGTGAGGGGACCTTTAGGTCTGGTAAAGGAGGCTTTGGAAAAAGCTCCTAGTGAACCCCCCCAGGATGTATTTAGTTACATGCTGCCACTGAGAATCCAGACTGCCCGCTTCAGGGGTCTCGCACAGGAGAACCAGTGGAGCAAGCCAGGAGGATATGAAACGCTGGTATGACCAGAATGCCACTCTGGTCGAGTTTCAACCTTGCCAGAAAGTGTGGGTGATGGCACCAGTGGAGCTTAGGGCACTCCAAGACAAGTGGACTGGGCCAATTGAGGTGGTGGAGCTCAAGAGCGAAGTCACCTACCTGGTGGACTTGCGGACTCCCAGGAACCCTTTGAGGGTCCTGCACGTGAACCGCTTCAAGCCCCACTTTGAGCGGACTGAATTGTCCATGCTCCTAGCGACAGATGATGGGGTGGAAGAGGAGAGTGAGCCTCTTCCTGACCTCCTGTCTGCAGGAGAAAAATATGGGTCTGTGGAGGGAGTGAACCTCTCCGCCTCCCTGACTGTAGAGCAGCAGTGGGACTGTCGCTAGGTGCTAGGACAGTTCATCTCCCTTTTCTCCCTGATCCCAGGGGTCACACACTTGTGCACACATGATGTGGACACTGGGGACAGTACACCCATTAAACAAAATGTTTACAGGGTAACTGACCGGGTCAGGGCTAGCATCAAGGAGGAGGTATCCAAGATGTTAACCCTAGGGGTTATTGAGCATTCCAGCAGTCCTTGGGCCAGCCCTGTGGTTTTGGTCCCAAAGGCTGCTGCACCTGGTGCCACCCCAGAACTCCGGTTCTGTGTGGACTACCAGGTACTCAATGCGGTCAGTAAGACTGATGCACACCCCATCCCCCGAGCTGATGAGCTCATAGATCGGTTGGGAGATGCCACCTACCTAGGATGTTTGATTTAACGTCTGGGTATTGGCAGATTGCCTTGACTGAGGGGGCCAAGGAGAGGTCTGCATTTTCTACCACAGATGGTCACTTTCAATTTAAAGTGATGCCATTTGGGATGCAAAATGCCCCTGCCTCCTTTCAGAGGTTGGTCAACCAGGTGTTGGCTGGGTTGGATGAGTTCAGTGCGCCTACCTGGATGACATTTCTGTCTTTAGTTCCACAAAGGAGGAATATTTTCATCACCTCTATAAAGGGTTGGAGGCCCTGCAAAAGGCAGGCCTCACTATTAAGGCAAGCAAGTGCCAAATAGGGTAGGGCTCTGTGGTGTACTTGGGACACCAGGTAGGGAGAGGCCAGGTGGCACCCCTACAGCCAAAAATTGACACCATTTAAGCTTGGGAGCCTCCCAAAACCCAGACTGAGGTGAGAGCCTTTTTAGGCCTCACTGGTTATTACAGGAGGTTTGTCAAGGGATATGGTACCATTGTTACCCCCTTGACTGAGTTGACTTCTAAGAAGCAACCAAAGAAGGTGATCTGGACAGAGGCGTGCCAGACTGCTTTTGATGCCCTGAAGGCTGGCATGTGCACAGCACCTGTGCTGAAGGCACCTGACTACTCCAAGGAGTTTGTTGTGCAAACAGACACCTCAGAGCATGGTATAGGAGCAGTACTCTCAGAGCTAAATGAAGAGGGCCTAGATCGACCTGTAGCCTTCAGTAGCAGGAGGTTACTTCCCAGGGAACGTGGGTGGAGTGCCATAGAACGTGAAGCTTTTGCTGTGGTCTAGGCCCCGAAGAACATAAGACCCTACTTATTTGGGACTCACTTCCGGGTTCAGACCCACCACAGGCCCCTCAGATGGTTAATGCAGATGAGGGGTGAAAATCCCAAACTGTTGAGGTGGTCCATTTCCCTACAGGGGATGGACTTTACGGTGGAACTCCGCTCTGGTACAGAACACGCCAATGGTCTGTCCAGATTCTTCCGCCTCAGTGATGAGAACTCCCATGAGGTTGGGTAGTTGCTCCCCACTTTCAGCAGGGGGGACACATGTTAGACTTGGCATCCTTGGTGTGATCTCCCCTAACTTTCTGCCTCTGTTTCCCAGGTTGTTGATGTGTGCTGGACTCTGTTTATGCTGTTTTTGTTACTCTGGACACTTTACCACTGCTATCCAGTGCTAAAGTGCAAGTGCTCCTATATAAAATGTGATTGTAATTGGTTTTCCATGATTGGCATATTTGATTTACTGGTATGTCCCAAGTACAGTGCACTAGAGGTGCCCAGGGCCTGTAAAGCAAATGCTACTAGTGGGCCTGCAGCACTGGTTGTGCCACCCACATGAGTAGCCCTGTATTCATGTCTCAGACCTGCCACTGCAGTGTCTGTGTGTGCAGTTTTAACCTGCCAATTCAACTTCAACTAGGCAAGTGTACCCACTTGCCAGGCCTAAACCTTTCCTTTTCTTACATGTAAGACACCCCTAAGGTAGGCCCTAGGTAGCCCCAGGGGCAGGGTGCAGTGTATGTTTAAGGTAGGACATATACTAATGTGTTTTATATGTCCTGACAGTGAAATACTGCTGAATTCATTTTTCACTGTTGGAAGGCCTATCTCTCTCATAGGTTAACATGGTGGCTACCTTTAAATATGATTAAAGTGTAGATTCCCTGTGTGAGTAGATGGACATGTGGAGTTTGGGATCTCTAAACTCACAATTTAAAAATACATATTTTAGTGAAGTTAGTTTTGAGATTGTCTGTTTGAAAATGCCACTTTTAGAAAGTGAGCATTTTCTTGCTTAAACCAATCCGTGACTCTGCCTGTTTGTGGATTCCCTCTCTGGGTCAGTTTGACAGTTGGGCTGTTTGCACCTCTCTCTAGACAGTGACACAAAGGGAGCTGGGGTGTAGCCTGGATATCGTGATGAGCATCTGTGCTAGAAGGGAGAGGAGGAGTGGTCACTTACACCTGGTGTGTGTCTGGGGCCTTGCCTGGGCATCTCCAAGGGCTTGGCCTGAGCTGGCCTCCTGTTGTTGAAGTCTCAGAGCCATCAAAGACTTCCCCTGCCAGCATCTGCTGAGACTCCTGCCCTGCCAAGTGGTGCCCTATCCAGTTCCTGGGGCCTTGAAAGGAGAAGCTGGCAGCTCAAGATTGAAAATCCACGCACAGACCGCTGCACGGGGAAAAATTCGATGCAACCTCTGAGATGCGGCTGCAAAACGACACGCCGCCGGCTCCGCGGCTTAAAATCGACGCTCCGTCTGCAGCGCGGCTGGAAAATCGATGCACGCGGCTGCAAAAACGACGCGCACCACCGCTGCCGGAGGCTGGAATATCGCAACCCACACAGTGCGGTTTTTCAAATACCGTGTGGCTGGATTTTCACGCAACATTGCTAGGCGCGAAAAAACAACGCATCGCTCTCCTGCGGAGAGAACAAACGACTCACGCCGACGCAACCAGAGAAGGAGAAAAGCCGCACAGTCTCGGGTGCGGGTGAGAAAACGACACATCACTAACCTTTTTCGACACACACTCGCCCATGCATGTTATTATGACGCTACCCAAGTACTTTTCACGCTAACAGCGTTAGCGTTGTATTTAAAGGATTTAAAATACTCTGTTTACATTTTTATTAATATCTTGACTTGTGTATGTTGGATTTGTGTTGTTTTGGTCTTGTTTTGTTTAGGTAAATATTTCCTATTTTTGTAAACCTGTGTTGTGTCATTTTGTAGTGTTTTCACTGAGTTACTGTGTGTGTTGGTACAAATACTTTACACCTAGATTCTGGAGTTAAGCCTGCCTGCTTGTGCCAAGCTACCAAAGGGGTGAACGGGGATTAACTGAGGGTGATTCTCCTTTACCCTCACCAGAGTGAGGGTCCTTGGTTGGACAGGGGGTAACCTGACTGCCAACTAAAGACCCAATTTCTAACAAGTATTAAAGGTCAGGGAGTTATCAACTAAAACACCTAGATTTCAGGCAGACTCCATAGGATTGGGAAGAGGACCACACTCCACGGGCCACCAGATATCAGACCATATTGATTTCTGGGCCCCAAAAACCAGCACCTCTGTCTTTGAGTTTGAACGCATTGTTGCTCATCCATTTCTCAATGCCAGACATACACTGCCTAAAAGTCTTGGCGACAGAGGTCACATCGTTGGAAGTTGTCACAATGATCTGCGTATCATCCGCATTAGATTGAACTTCAAAGCCAAAGGACCAGACAAGGGCAGCCAATGGTTCCACATAAATATTGAAAAGAGTCGGACTCAACACGGAGCCCTGGAGGGCCCACATGGAAGACTGAAGGCACCAGCCTTAAAATCCCCACAATTGACCACCTGGACTCTACCAGCTAGAAAGGAGGATAAAAGAGTAAATGCACTGCCATCTATCCCAATCTCTTCCAACTGCTGAATCATTCGAGCAGGCCACACCGTGTCAAATGCAGCAGACAGACCGAGTGGGGGAAGAATGGCTGCGCTCCATGATCAACGTGGAGACAGATGTTATCAGTTACTGATACAAGAGCAGTTTCCGTGTTGTGGCCGGGTCTAAAACCATTTTGTGAGGGATCCAAAGCTCCCTGTAAATCAATAAAATCAACTAGTATCTGATTTAACAATGTTTCCAAGACCTTGGTGGGAAATGGGAGCAGAGAAATAGGGCAATAGTTCTTAAAATCAGTCAGATCAGATTGGGTTTTTTCAAAAGTGGGGTAACAGAAGCACATTTCTAAGCAGTAGAAAACCTGCCTGATTGGA
Source organism: Pleurodeles waltl (assembly GCF_031143425.1). Lineage (NCBI taxonomy): Eukaryota > Metazoa > Chordata > Amphibia > Caudata > Salamandridae > Pleurodeles > Pleurodeles waltl. Next base: position 207,750,554 of record NC_090441.1, read on the forward strand.
GAATTCGCCTGAAGATATTCTGTAAAAAAAGTCTGCCATGGGCTCAGGGGCCAAATGAAAACTTTTTTTGCAGCAGAAGGATCTAGTAGAGACCCTGATTTAATTCTCAGAAGTAGCTCCATGATCTCTTCTGGAGAAGTTATTGGAAAATCTGACAATTTTTGCCCTGCTGAGCCCCTTAAAGTGAGCAGGGGAACTGGAGCAGGTAAGAAATCACAAGAGAGATCAAACGAAGTCTAGCTAGTATACTAAACGAAGTATAGCTCAAGAATCTTTTTTTTTTTTTAAAGGAGCCATACCATCACAGAAGTCTTGTGACGTAGGGGCCTAATTCTGCAAAGGAGGAGAGTCCAGGTCTCTAATAGTTTTGAACAGGCACTTAGGGGAATTACTGTCAGTCCTGATTTTCTCTATATAAAATGCATTTTTCGCAGTTTTCAAAGCCAGTTTGTTTTATAGCAGCAAGGTCTTGTGCTTAATTTTCTCAAGGAGTTTTTTCCTCAGAATTAGAGGCAATAAACCATTTGTGTTCCTGCCTTCAACATTTAAGTTGAAGCTCCTTAAGTTCGGTTGTATACTAGGGAGCAGACAGTTCCATCCTAAACAGTATTTTAGTTTTTAAAGGAGCAATGGAATCTAGGGAGGAGGAGACCCAGGTATTAAAACTCGTCAGGAGAGTAGCCCTGAGATGACACTATGCTGTGTTAGGAGGCATGAAGGGCATGCTCAAAGTGAGCAGTGGTGATCTTACTCACAGATCTACAGGTAATCAGCTTCCTATGTGGAATATAGGACATGCAATGTTTAACAGTAATACTTAAAAAGATAACATAATGGTCAGTCCAACTCAGAGGGTGGATTTTATTAACGGACAGATCAGGATGATTAGAAAAGACCCCCTCCAGGGCATGCCCTGAAGAGTGAGTAGGCAACCTGATTATCTGAGGTAGGTCTAGGTTAGTCATTAATTCAAGCAAGGAGATGGTGTCTTTACTAGAAAGATCCTCAAAGTGGAAATTAAAGTCTCCCAATAAGGTAATGTGTCTGCAGTTAAGATAGAGTTCAATGATTTGACCCCAGGAATCAATACAATTGGTCCTAGTGCCAGGGGGTCTATATACAAGTATACCAGTGAATGGATCTTTCGCTGAGTTCTTTAGCCTAAAAAAGGCAGCCTCCATTCCGTCAATGATATTAAGAGATATTGATTCTAAAGTACAGCCCAGAGTAGTCTTAGCAATAATAGCGAGACCTCCACCCATCCAGCCTTTCCAATCCTGCTTATAGATAGAATAACCCACAAGGATAGCATCCCTAAGGTCAGGGTCAGAATCATTCCTGGCCCAGGTCTCGGTAATAAAAAGACAATCAAGGGCTTCCATAAGAAGCAAATCACACGTGTATTAAGCAACCCACACTGAAGTGATACCCTTCCAGGAGCTGGAGGAGACACAGTTTCAATCTGACAGGGGTCCAAATTGGGTTTATTGGAGGGGGCTGTGGTGCCAATACTAGGCGTGAAGTGGTGCCTTCAGACGTAGAGGGTCTGAAAGCCAGAAGTGGTCTGCCCCCTGCAGATGCAGCCTCAAAGCCCTCCTAGTTTAGTTCTTCATGACCATGCTTGCCCATTTGGACGGAGAATACACCTTCATCTCCTCCACTGGCAGTCCATAACATCAGAGGCATTGATACTACAGATCATAAGGAAGGCTATGCCCTGCCTTGCTAATCCTTTCCTCCTCCAATACCTCCAATGTTGGAATGGCTGGCAGAGGATTATTTGTCTCTACTCCGAGAGTAAGTTACTGCTCTTTTGGCCAAGGAAGCCATAGAAAAGGTCCCGATATCAGAAGTAGGTAGTGGTTGTTATTTCTGCTTTCTGATACCCAAAAAGAACAAGGTTCTTCACCCTATTCTAGACCTACGGACGGTAAAACTCTTCCTCAAGAAGGAGAAATTCAAGATGCTCACATTGGCTCAGGTCTTGTCTGCCCTAGACCTAGAAGACTGGTTGGTAGCATTGGACTTACAAAATACATATTTTCATATTCCCCTCTTGCCGTCCCACAGGCGTTACCTGCGGTTCAAGGTAGGCCATGAACACTTTCAGTTCACTGTGCTGCTATTTGGCCTTACCAGTGTCCCTCAGGTGTTCACCAAGGTGATGGCAGTGGTCGCAGCTCATCTGGGCAGGTTATGGGTTTCAGTCTTCCCCTGCCTCGACGACTGACTTGAAGGCGGGCTCACCCCAGGCTGTTGTCTCCCACCTTCAGACTATGGTGGATCTCCTGCATTCGCTTTGGTTCACTATAAATCACACCTGATTCCCTCTCAGATTCTCTCTTCAATAGGAGCTATTCTGGACACGGTGCAGTTTAGGGTTTATCCTGCAGAGCAGAGAGTCCAGGATATTCAGACTATGATACTGATGTTTCGGCCTCTATCCTGGGCTGTGATGAGACTGACTCTGAGGCTGCTGGGCCTCATGGCCTCCTGCATCCTGCTGGTAAATCATGCCACATGGCAGTGGACCTGAAGTTTCAGTGGGTGCAGCATCAGGGAAATCTCTCCGATAAGGTTCAGATCTCGGAGGAAACTGCGAAAGACTTACAATGGTTGATTATAACCACAATTGGTTCAAAGGCTGACTCCTCTCCATTCCCCAACGAGACCTCACAATAATGACCGATGCGTCACTTCTAGGATGGGGCAGCCATCTGGGAGAGGTGGAGATCAGAGGACTCTGGTCTCCGACGGAATCCAGAATCCACATTAACATGTTGGAGCTCCAGGCGATCTGGCTAGCATTGAAGGCATTTATTCCTTCTGTTGAGGGGAAGTTGGTGCAGGTGTTCACGGACAACACCACCGCCATGTGGTACTGCAACAAGCAGGACAGGGTTGGGTCATGGACCCTTTGTCAAGAGGCCCTGCGTCTTTGGATATGGCTGGAACAGCAGGGCATAATCCTGGTGGTTCAATACATGGCAGGTACTTTAAACGCCAGGGCAAACAAACTCAGCCGTTGATGCTTAGCGGATCATTAGTGGCTTCTCCATCCAGAGGTGTTATAAGGTCTCTTTCAGCAGTTCTGCGGATTGGAGTTTCCAAGGTGGCAATTGCTCGACGATGCTTTCCAACGCGAGTTGAAATCAGGTTTTCCATCCATACTCCTGCCCAGATTTCTCAAGAAGATCACAAACAACCAAGCCCATGTCATCCTTGTGGCTCCAGACTGGACACAGAGAGTCTGGTATCCCGAACTTCTGAAAATGAGCATCGATCCTCTGATCAAGCTGCCCCTTCGGAGGATCTTTTGTCACAGCGGAGGCTTCTCTACTCAAACTTGTCAACTCTGCGCCTTGATGCGTGGAGATTGAGCGGTGGCAATTGACAGCTTACGACCTTCCTCCCGAAGTCTGTAATGTTATCTTGGCAGCCGGGCGTTCCACCACGAAAACGGTATACTCCTGCCGTTGGCAAAGATTTGTAAAATATTGTACTTTCTACTTCTCTTTCTGATAGTCTTCTTTTCATTTTTTCTCTTGCCCAGCAGGGCTCTGTTCTGGGTACTCTTCAGGGCTATTTATCTGCTCTATCTGCTTTCCTGCAGCTGCCCGACCAACCCTCTTTATTTAAGTACCCTATTATAAATAGGTTTGTCAAAGGGCTTGTACATATGTTTTCCCCTGCGCTCTTTATCATGCCTCAGTGGGATCTTAATGTAGTTTTCACATACCTCATGTGTGCTCCCTTCGAACCAATGCACATTTGTCCCCTCCAGCTGCTTACCATCATGACAGCCTTGTTAGTGGCAATAACATCTGTTTAGATACAGGCTTTGTCATCCAAGCCTCCATATCTTACAGTTTTTCTTGACAAGGTGGTGCTTCGCACCTGTGGCTCTTTCTTCCCAAAGGTGGTGACCCAATCTCATTTGGGACAGACTGTCACATTGGCCACCTTGTTTGCTCCTCCGCATCTCTCTAAGGAAGAGGAGCAACTATGTCATCTGAAACCAAAAACAGCATTGTCATTGCACCTGGATTGCAGAAAAGAGTTCCGGGTGGACGACCAACTCTTTGTGGGCTGAGTGGGAACAAAGAAAGGTCGGGCAGTACAGAAACTGACCATTTCTTACTGTGTCATACTCTGTATTAAGATCTGCTACGCCTTGTCTAAGAAGCAGCCTCCTGAGGGCCTATAAGCCAATCCCACCAGGGAAAAAGCTGCAACCACGGTGTTAGCTCTTGGCGTCCCAGTCCTGCTGTGAGGCAGCAATGTGGGCGTCCCTGCACAGGTTTACCAAACACTACTGCCAGGACGTTCAGGTCTGCAGGGACAGACATATCGAACAGAGGTCCAATCAGCCAGAGGCACACTCAGAGGCTGAACCATCAATACAGTTTCACCGGGGAAAACAGTAAAAGTGTAAGAGGCTACAATAATCAAGGAGTTTGACTCTTGGCAAGACCAGAGCAGAAACAAAACTGTTCACTCCTGGGCCACACTTCAGAATCTTAAATAACAACTATGGACTCAGATCCTTACCTCTGAACTGTGCAAGGATCTCAGCGGCACCAGAATGCACTGGGGGCTAAGTGGGAGCCCTAGCGATGCAGCGACTGCAGAGGTCATTAGTCGACCAGAGCCAGGAGCGGAAGCCTGCGCTGACCTCGGACTGGTGAGCCGGCCGTAGCTGGAAACAAAGACTGAGGCAGTCCACATCGGAGTGCAGGTGTGGCAAGCAGTGGATCCCGGCATGAGAGATTTATTCATTTATGCATTTTTATATAGAGTGAACATTACCCAATGGTGCCAAGGTGATTTACAGTGAACATATGTTACAAAGGGTTCAAGAATTACCAAATATAATTACACAAGCTCTAGAATTACAAAATCAGTACAGAAAAAGGAAACAATTTGTTCAATAGATCTATACAGCAGTGAAAAGGTTGTAGGCGCCTGATGAAGTGGAGTTAGTGTAGTTCTATGCTAAGAGGTGAGTGAACATGTTCTCACTGGAGAGGATTAGCTGCAAAGTCCTAGCTAAAGTATTATTGAAGGAAGAGGACTGTCAGTTCTGTTTTGAAGGTCACCATCGAGTTGGTCATGCGTAGGTTTGGAGGTAATGAGTTCCATATTCTGGTTGCAGGATTGTGCCAGAAGTCGATCCTTGGTAAAGGTCATGGGTTGTAGCTGTAATGCTTAGTGTTTAGCTGTGGTCTAGAACCTCCTGAAAGGTTGAATTTTTCTGACACATAATAGGGAGTGTTTGTGTGTATGGCCTTATGGGTGATGCAAGGACTCATGTATAAGTGAGACCAGCATAGGTGCGATGTGGCGATTCTATTTGGTCCTGTGGACGAAGCTTGCTGACAAGCGTTTGATTAATTTCAGTGGGGTGCGATGGGTTGTGGGGAGACCAGTCTAGAGAGAGTTACAATAGTCGATTTGGGAGAGCACCCATGAATGAGTGAAAGATTTCAGATCTTACTCTGGAATGTAGCAGCGGATTCCGCAGAGAAGACACAATTGCTGGCCCTTGTATCTGGCCTTGGTTCTGATTTGAGACTACAAGTTGAGCTTCTTATTTAGGATGACTCCTAGAGATTTGCCACTCTCAACGATGGTAGGTTTACTGTTGAGGATGTAGAGTGTATCCATCCAGGATTGCAATGGAAGTCTTGATTTCAAGGGAAGATGAGGAGGAATTTATTTTTAAAAGGGTTCAGCTTTGGGTGATGAGAAGTCATCCAGTCTTGAATAGAGTTTAAGGTGATAGTGAGGTGCAAGATATTGTTTGGTGAGGAAACATTTAGATATAGTTGTTTGTCATTCAGGGTAAATAGGCTCAGGGCAAGGAGTATGTGGTGGTTGACCGTATTGAAATCTGATGAAGGTCAAGATTTAGAAAGCAGCAGTTGTCTGAGTCGAAGATTCAAAGTGCATCATCGACTACCTGTAGTAAAGCTGTTACTACGCTGTAGCCCTCATTGAAACCGGATTGGTATTTGTCTAGGACAGTGGTTATTAACATTTTGGCTTCTGTGGACCCCAATAATAATTGCTGGAATCCGAGGGCCTCCACTGAGTCATTACTGGAATCCAGGTGCCTAAGACTTTCCGATGATTTGAACCGCAAAACAATACACAGAAAATAGATGGAGCTTTTCCAAATTCAATTGAGGCTGCTCGTCATCCATACTAAATTCTCCTTCATGCACTTGCACTGCTTCCAAAAATCAATCTGAGGATACTCATTTAATTTTTTGCCTCCAATTTCAAACTCCTTCACATTTACAGAACATTTTTAAATGTTCACCTGTACATTTTGCTTCTTGATTTCCATACACTTTATTAATCTATTAATATTATTTAATTTTCTAAGCAGTCGCTGACCCCTTGAGGAGGTTTTAGGGGCCCCTCAAGGGCCCTGGGCCACAGGTTTGGAACCACTGTTGTAGGAGGTTATTATCTTTGATATGTTGGGTGAGCTTCTCCACAACACACCTTTCAATGATTTTTGCAATGGAAGGCAGGTTGGAGGTTGGGTGCAGCAGGGTCATTTGTCCACTTTGGAGCCAGACAGGAAATCTATGTTGAATGAGGGAGAGACTCAACAATTTTGTCCAGTAGGGGAGCATTTGAGTATAAATGTATTTGGCAATATTACTCGGGTTTGGGTTCACAAAGTAGTTTGAGGGTTTGGTTTTTGTGAGGATTTCGAGTAGGTCTTCCTATGTAATGATGTAAAATATTTGCCAAGTGTCTTTGGGTTTGTGCATCAGGGGAGGTGGGTGGTGAATGTTTTGATGGAGAATCGATTTTACTGTGGAGTCGAGGAACTGTAGAAACGATTACGCTTTCATTGGTGGGGCATCAAATATGATGGATGTGGAACTGAAGGGATTCAAGGGTGTTTATTTCTGTGCAAATAAGTGGAAGGGTGTGCGAAATGGGCTGGGGTCATGGTGGAGGAATGTCCATAGTAGAGTCCAGTCTCTTGGTATCACAGGTGCATTGTCCAATGGGGCATAGGTAGTGGAGTAATGGCAGTTTAAGGTGGACAGGGTGACAAAGTGGGACAGAAGGGTGACATTCAGGAAGGTCTTATTTCCTGGAGGGGGACTTGGCAATGTTCTTTGTCTTGTTCCTGGATCTCAGGGACTGTTTGCGGGGTGGTTCTCCTTCTGCAGGGGGTGGGGTGCTGGTGGCCTGTTGTTCCTGTGGCGGTACCTCCTGTCCACTAGCGCCGGCGGAGGTGGAGGGCGGTTCATCGTCCAGGCTAGTGTCAGGGGCCCGTTGGTGTCACTGTGTCCCTCCTGGTGTTTTCAAGGTCTGCCAGCACCCCTGCAATGGTGACCAGGGTCCTCCCTGATCCCCAGGCAGTGTTCCTCCTGCAGCCGCTGGGTCTCCTGAAACTTGGCCTGTACCGTGCCCATGGTCTCCTGGGAATGGTGGTAAGCTCCCATGATGTTGGAGAGTGCTTTGTGGAGAGTGGGTTGCCTGGGCCTGTCGCCCAGCAGTTCTCCCAGCTTCCCTGTTATCCTGTGCCTCTGTCCCCTGAACCATGTGCCCACTGCCCCCAGGTCCCTGATTGTTCTGTGTTAGTGGGTTTGCCTGGGTTCCCTGTAGTGGTGGACACACTGCTAATTGACGTGTCCTGGGGACAGAGGGATGGGCCTGCTGGGTGGGTGCTGTGCTGGTGTTTCCTGAGGGGGGAGGCTCTGTGGTGGTTTGTGACTGTGTCAGGGGAACCGACTGTCCCGAGGTCCCTGATGGGCCCTGATGGGCCGGGCTGGTCATCTTGATCCAGGCGTGCAGAGCTGCTATCATCACTGTGGGCCTCTTCTGTGGGTGGACTGGATATGTCTGGCACATCCTGTCCGGTGACTTTGGGTATGGGTCCTGTTGGGGTGTGAATGCACAATCTTAGTATCTGTGTGTGCCATCCTGTGCAATGGGTGAGTTAACCTCCACTCCTCTGCTTGCATTATTGCCATGGCCCTTGTGTGGTTGGTGTTTTTGGGGCATGAGGGAGTCTCTCTATTGGACATGCTTTGGTGATGGGTGTCCATGCATTGGTGTTACATGCAGGGCTTGATTTTTTGATGTGTGGGTTGTGGTAGTGGGGTATCTGTGGGGAGTTGCGGTGATGGGTATGAGGGTAGGGGTGGGAGTATGTGATGGCATGCAGGTGGGGTGGGGGGCATATGGTAGTTAAGATTTGACTTACCAGAGACCAGTCCTCCTGCTACTCCTGCGAGGCCCTCAGGATCCATGATCGCCAAGACTTGCTCCTCCCATGTTGTTAGTTGTGGGGGAGGAGGTGGGAGTCCACCGCCAGTCCTCTGTACAGCAATCTGGTGTCTGGATACCACGGAACGTACCTTCCCCTGTAGATCATTCCACCTCTTTCTGATGTCATCCCGTGTTCTTGGATGCTGTCTCACTGCGTTGACCCTGTCGACGATTCTCCGCCATAGCTCCATCTTCCTAGCAATAGATGTCTGCTGCACCTGTTATCCGAATAGCTGTGGCTCTACCTGGATGATTTCCTCCACCATGACCCTGAGCTCCTCCTCAGAAAACCTGGGGTGTCTTTGAGGTGCCATGATGTGGTGTGGGTGATGTGTGAGGTGCTGTCTGTTGTGATGTGTGAGGGGATGTGTTGGTGTGTGTTGTTTGAGGTGCGTGGATGTTGTATAAGTGATGGTGTTGTGTGTCTGTGGATCCTGGTGTTGTGTTAGCTAATCTCTCTCTCTGGCCTTCTTTCAAATTTTTGGTTGTAAGGGTTCGTGGGTGATGTTGGTGTGTGCTTTATATTGGATTGGGTGTGTGTGGTGTGTATACTTCGAATTGTCCAATGTGGTTTTGTTTTGTAAATGTGTATGTATTTTGAGCACGGCGGTGTGTACCGCCAATGGATTACCGCGGTTGAAAGACCGCTGCGTTGATTCGTGGGTCGTGATAGTGTGGGCGTATTCCTGTTGGCGTGACAGTGTGGGTTTTGGTATCGCCAGTTGATCACTGACCTTTGGTGTGGCGGACTTGTGTGGGTGTCTGTATTGTGGCGGATTCTAAGCTGTGAGTCGTAATACCTGTAGTGGAATTCCGCAGCCGCAACGGTATGCTGGCGGTCTTCTGCACGGCGGAAAGTGGCATTTACTGCCAGGGTTGTAATGAGGGCCTAAATTCTTTTTGGGGAACTCATTGTCCCTCGCTATAATAGAACTATTACAAATCAATAAACTGACCATGGAAAACATTCAGGGCCTAAGCTAAGATGATGATATTGTGACGAAATTGTAAAACCCCATTGCTTTTGGGGGCAGATGGCAGTACCCCATCATGCAGTCTGAAGAAGGATTGGGGCTCCCTTTCCACACTAAAAAAGACACAGATTACAACAGCTCTCCATGGAGCCATCATGACGGAATGCCTAAGGGCTAATGTGGACCCAAACGGTCTTCTAGTTACCAATGCAACCCGGATTTTCCTGGAAGATTAGATCTTTTGCTAGGAGTGATCACAGATAGCACCTTTGACTGGCTCCTGCTTATTATAAATGAAGCGAAGAGACCTTCAGGTGCATTGCTAATCAAGATCACTATTGCAGAAAATGCACTAAACAGCACAATGAATGTGCACAGAGATTTCTTGTGCCAAAATCCTAGCTGATGGCAGCAACATACAGAGACGGAAATGGAAGTCCTTTAGCAGTGGTTCTAGCTCAGAGGGCGAGAGCAGTGATGAGGAAAGGAGGGACCCAACAATATTCTATTGATATCATATGGGATCGTATACACTCCCACAACCAGTGTGACCACAATAAGTACCAATATTTCATGCAAGACCAGTGGTTTCCTTTGCCCAACCCTTTATGGGCAAAGGCTGAAGCAATGGAAGAATGAGAGAAAAAGGTCAACACATACAGTGGGAGCAAAAGGAGCCCCAGATAATTACACACAGAGCAAGACAAAGGACCAGAAGAAAAGTGGATTATACATTTATCACATAGACATTTCACCAAGGTAGAACAAAGGGTTGTCAAAAAGGTTTGGGGTTTGTTCTGACCCAACAGGACATGTTCACACTTAACTGCAAACTTAAGAACTTCTTTAGGAAGATCTGTCATCAGGCAAATCTGATTCAGAGGAAACATTGGACTTGTGCTTAAGAAATTCCTCGACTTTACTTCAGCCAGTAATACAGTACCAAATGAGATTCTAACTTTTGAACATACAGTATTGAATGAAATAAAAATATGGACAGAGGGAGACCATTTTACAATTTGTCCAGAGAAGAAAATTATGCTAATGACTATCTGTCAAAAGATGATTCTGTCACTATAAAACCAGCCAATAAAGGTGGAGTGATAGTGATCCTTTCAACCCCACATTACAGTAAGAGATGTCTGAGGCTTTTATCCAACACAAGACATTATGTTGTCATCACTGAGGATTGTCCGATAAAACTATCACCGTAGATTTATATCCTAGAAAATTAAGCAGTACCTATATGTTAGATTACAAAAAGAGAAGCAGACTTTCTTATCAATAAACATCCAAGGGTGTCGTATGTCTCTACACTACCAAAAATACATAAAGGGACTTCCCCCTCCATGACGTCCTATTTTATCGGGTATTGGTTCCTTTTTGGAACCCATATCCAAATGCTGTGATCAATCCTACTACCTTTGGTTGAAACAACCACTACCTTTTTGAAAGACATACAAGATGTTCTTAATTGGAATATGATATCCTTTTAAGGGGCAAGACAGGCACATATAAATCTACTAATATTCCACAAGACACGACCCTGGTAGTGATTGAGGAGGTTATGACAACTAATGATTGGACTGCATTTATCACACTCAAAAATAACTTTTTTCAATTTGAGGATATATATATATATATATATATATATATATACCATTTTGAAGATACCTCTAACCCCTTACAGAAATAATATCTACTTGTGGCATAGGTTCATCGATGATATCCTAATTGCTAACTAATTTTACTGAGTGAATGAATTCTTTAGACCCCCTACTTGAGATTTTCTAAAACTGTATCTGATAAGGAATTGTCTTTCCTGACCTTACTATTACTGTTGGAGAGACAATGAGATGCAATCAGATATTCAAAGCACTGTACACAGACAACCAATAGTTATTCATCAACGACACAAAAAGAATGCCCACAGAAGGTTTCAGTTCCATCTGTGACGCAAGCAACTCCCATACAGGATAAACGAATAACACAAATAGATATATTAAAAAATATAGTTTTCCCCTCCTTTCGGTGCGGTTCCCATAAAATGAAAAGTGTATCTGTGGGCCTAGCAGGGCATGGTGTGCTGAAACTTGATTGGTCCTAGCTACCTGACTTTTAGCATGGGTCCGGATGTGTGGTTTGAAGATACACCAAGCTCAATACTAAAGATATATTTATCTGACTGCACAGCGCGAACTAGCTGGCTCTTTCCAAGCTATGTATTTTGCTGAGCTAGCTACTTTGTCTTGAGCAAACTTGTGGTGTAGGAAAGTAGCCCTTTTCTAGACTTGTTACCCCCACTTGTTGCCTGTTTGTCAGTGTGTTTTACTGTTTTGTCAGTAATTTTGACTGTGTTCACTGGGATCCTGCTAACAAGGAGCCCAGTGACTATGCTCCCTCCCTTCTAAACATGGTTACCAGAACAGTTTCACCCCACAATTGGCATACTGGTACCCCCATGTAAGTCCCTAGTATGTGGTACAGAGGTACCAAGGGAATTGGGGTACCAGAGGATGACTATGGGCTGCAGCATGTATTATGCCAGCCATAGTGTAGGAGGCTGGCCTGGCTTTTAGTGGGTACCAAGGGGTACTTACACTCTGTACCAGGTCCAGTTATCCCTTATTAGTGTAGAATAGGTGTTTAAAGAAGCTTAGGCTGATAGAAGGTAGCTATAGCAGAGCAGCTTAGGCTGAACTAGGAGACATGCAAAGCTCCTACTATACCACTGGTGTCATATGCACAATATCATAGGAAAACACAATACACAGATATACTAAAAATAAAGGTACTTTATTTTTATGACAGTATGCCAAAAGTATCTCAGTGAGTACCCTCAGTATGAGGATGCCAAATATACACAAGATATATGCACAGAAGTCGTGATAGGGGGATTCTGCAAGGAAAACCAACACCAGCAAAGCAACAACAGTGGATTTCTGGGCCTGAGTACCTGTAAGAGAAGGGGACCAAGTCCAAGAGCCGCGACAGTTTCGAGAGTGGGCAGATGCCCCGGAAATGCCAGCTGAGGGTGCAAAGAAGCTGCCACCGGATGGAAGAAGCTTGGTGTCCTGCAAGAACGAAGAGGACTAGGAGCTTCCCCTTTGAAGGGTGGATGTCCCACGTCGTGAAGAAGCTTGCAGAAGTGTTCCCACACAGAAAAAACACAAACAAGCCTTGCTAGCTGCAAGGGTTGCGGTTAGGGTTTTTGGATGCTGCTGTGGCCCAGGAGGGACCAGGATGTCGCCACTTGGATGAGGAGACAGAGGGGGCACTCAGCAAGTCAGGGAGCCCTCACAGTAGCAGGCAGCACCCGCAGAAGTACCAGAACAGGCACTTGGAAGAGGAGTGAATCAAAGTCCACCCAAAGACACGAAAGGGAGTCCCACGACGCCGGAGGACAACTCAGAAGGTTGTGCACTGCAGGTTAGAGTGTCGGGGACCCAGGCTTGGCTGTGCACAAAGGAAATCCTGGAAGAGTGCACAGGAGCCGGAGCAGCTGCAAATCACGCGGTACCCAGCAATGCAGTCTAGCGTGGGGAGGCAAGGACTTACCTCCACCAAACTTGGACTGAAGAGTCACTGGACTGTGGGAGTCACTTGAACAGAGTTGCTGAGTTCCAGGGACCACGCTCGTTGTGCTGAGAGGGGACCCAGAGGACGGTGATGCAGTCTTTTGTTGCCTGCGGTTGCAGGGGGAAGATTCTGTCGACCCACGGGAGATTTCTTCAAAGCTCCTGGTGCAAGAAGGAGACAGGCTAACCCCAGAGCATGCACCACCAGGAAACAGGCGAGAAAGCCGGCAGGATGAAGCGATACAAGGTTGCAGTAGTCGTCTGGTTACTTTGTTGCGGTTTTGCAGGCGTCCTGAGCAGTCAGCGGTCGATCCTTTGGCAGAAGGTGAAGAGGGAGATGCAGAGGAACTCTGATGAGCTCTTGCATTCGGTATCTGAAGAATTCCCCAAAGCAGAGACCCTAAATAGCCAGAAAAGGAGGCTTGGCGACCTAGGAAGGAGTTTAGGCTAGTAGGAAAGGTAAGAGCCTATCAGAAGGAGTCTCTGATGTCACCTGATGGCACTGGCCACTCAGAGCAGTCCAGTGTGCCAGCAACACCTCTGTTTCCAAGATGGCAGAGGTCTGGGGCACACTGGAGGAGCTCTGGGCACCTCCCCTGGGAGGTGCAGGTCAGGGGGGTGGTCACTCCACTTTCCTTTGTCCAGTTTCGCGCCAGAGCAGGGCTGGGGGATCCCTGAACCAGTATAGACTGGCTTATGCAGAGATGGGCAGCATCTGTGCCCATCAAAGCATTTCCAGAGGCTGGGGGAGGCTACTACTCCCCAGCCATCACACCTTATTCCAAAGGGAGAGGGTGTAACACCCTCTCTTTCTGAGGAAGTCCTTTGTTCTGCCTTCCTGGTCCAGGCCTGGCTGGACCCCAGGAGGGCAGAAACCTGTCTGAGGGGTTGGCAGCAGCAGCAGCTGCAGTGAAACCCTGGGAAAGGCAGTTTGGCAGTACCCGGGTTCTGTGCTAGAGACCCGGGGGATCATGGAATTGTCTCCCCAATGCCAGAATGGCATTGGGGTGACAATTCCAATGTCTTAGACATGTTACAGTGCCATGTTCGGAGTTACCATTGTGACGCTATACATAGGTAGTGACCTATGTATAGTGCACACGTGAAATGGTGTCCCCGCACTCACAAAGTCCGGGGAATTTGCCCTGAACGATGTGGGGGCACCTTGGCTAGTGCCAGGGTGCCCACACACTAAGTAACTTTGCACCCAACCTTCACCAGGTGAAGGTTAGACATATAGGTGCCTTATAAGTTACTTAAGTGCAGTGGTAAATGGCTGTGAAATAACGTGGACGTTATTTCACTCAGGCTGCACTGGCAGGCCTGTGTAAGAATTGTCAGAGCTTCCTATGGGTGGCAAAAGAAATGCTGCAGCCAACGGGGATCTCCTGGACCTCAGTACCATATACTAGGGAAATATAAGGGTGTTCCAGTATGCCAATGTGAATTGGTCACTAGCCTGTTAGTGACAATTTAGAAAGCAGAGAGAGCATAACCACTGAGGTTCTGATTAGCAGAGCCTCAGTGAGACAGGCAGTCATCACACAGGGAACACATACAGGGCACACTTATGAGCACTGGGGCCCTGGCTGGCAGGGTCCCAGTAACACATACACTAAAACAACATATATACAGTGAAATATGGGGGTAACATGCCAGGCAAGATGGTACTTTCCTACACAACCCCCCCCAAACGAAGGACAATAAGACTAGCCATGACCTGATGAGTGGAAATATCTGGAGAGTCCATCTGCATTGGAGTGGGTACTCCCAGGTCTATGTTCCACTGTATAGTCCATTCCCTGTAGCGATATGGACCACCTCAACAATTTAGGGTTTTCACCTTTCATTTGTTTTAGCCAAAGTAGAGGTTTGTGGTCTGTCTGAACAATGAAGTGAGTGCCAAACAGGTATGGCCTCAACTTCTTCAGTGCCCAGACCACAGCAAAGGCCTCCCTCTCTATGGCAGACCAACACTTTTCTCTAGGGGTCAACCTCCTGCTGATAAAAGCAACAGGTTGATCCTGGCCCTCAGAATTGAGTTGTGATAAGGCTGCCCCTACCCCTAATTCAGATGCATCAGTTTGAACAATGAATTTCTTGGAGTAACATGGGCTTTTTAGGACAGGTGCAGTGCACATGGCCTGTTTGAGCTCCTCAAAAGCTTTCTGACAGCTAGCTGTCCACAATACCTTTTTAGGCATCTTCTTGGAAGTGAGATCATTAAGTGGGGCTGCAATGGAGCCATAGTTTTTCATGAATCTCCTGTAATACCCAGTGAGGCCTAAGAAGACTCTCACCTGGGTTTGAGTTGTAGGGGGAACCCAATCCATGATTGTTTGGATTTTCCCCTGAAGTGGTGCAATCTGTTCTCCACCTACCAGGTGTCCCAGATAAAACACTTTCCCCTGCCCTATCTGGCACTTTGAAGCCTTGATAGTGAGGCCTGCCTTTTGCAGGGCCTCCAAAACTTTCCATAGGTGGACCAGGTGATCATCCCAGGTGGAGCTAAAGACAGCTATATCTTCCAGATATGCTGCACTAAAAGCCTCCAACCCTTGCAGGACTGTATTCACCAACCTCTGAAAAGTGCCAGGTGCATTTTTCAAACCAAAGGGCA
Organism: Pleurodeles waltl; assembly: GCF_031143425.1. Taxonomy (NCBI): domain Eukaryota; kingdom Metazoa; phylum Chordata; class Amphibia; order Caudata; family Salamandridae; genus Pleurodeles; species Pleurodeles waltl. Next base: position 207,766,030 of record NC_090441.1, read on the forward strand.
TTACTGTGAATTGGTAGTGCCCTCCAATAGTCGAAAATGCAGTTTTTGCTTTAGCATCCTTTGATAACTTGATCTGCCAATACCCTGCAGTCAAATCAAAGGTGCTTAGATACTTGGCAGATGCCAGTGTATCTATGAGCTCATCTGCCCTGGGTATAGGGTGAGCATCAGTTTTTGTTACCTGGTTGAGACCTCTGTAATCTACACAAAACCTCATCTCTCTTTTTCCATCTTTTGAGTGAGGCTTTGGTACAAGCACCACAGGAGAGGCCCATGGGCTTTCAGAATGTTCAACCACTCCTAGTTCAAGCATTTTCTGAACTTCTTGTTTTATGCAGTCCCTGACATGGTCAGGCTGCCTATAGATTTTACGTTTGACAGGCATGCTGTGTGCAGTATCTATTGTGTGCTCACACCAAGATGTGGTGCCTGGCACAGTTGAAAAGAGTTCAGAATACTGACCTAGGAGATTTATGCAGTTGTCTTTTTGCTTAGCAGTAAGACAGTCTGCCAAAACTACACCTTCCACTAGAGCATCCTCTTCTGTGGAAGAGAAGAGATCAGGGAGAGGGTCACTCTCTTCTTCCTGTCCCTCATCTGTTGCCATGAGCAGGGTGAGATCAGCCCTGTCATAGTAGGGTTTTAGGCGATTGACATGGAGCACCCTAAGGGGACTCCTGGCAGTGCCCAGGTCAACCAAGTAGGTGACCTCGCCCTTCTTTTCAACAATGAGATGGGGTCCACTCCATTTGTCTTGGAGTGCCCTTGGGGCCACAGGCTCCAATACCCACACCTTCTGTCCTGGTTGGTACTGAATCAGAACAGCCTTCTGGTCATGCCATTGCTTTTGGAGCTCTTGGCTGGCCTGAAGGTTTTTACTGGCCTTTTTCATGTACTCCGCCATTCTGGATCTTAGGCCAAGTACATAGTCCATTATATCTTCCTTAGGAGCTTTTAACGGTTCTTCCCAGCCCTCCTTCACAAGTGTTAGAGGACCTCTTACAGGGTGCCCAAATAGGAGTTCAAAGGGGCTGAAGCTTACTCCTTCCTGGGGTACCTCCCTGTAAGAAAAAAGGAGGCAAGGTAACAGGACATCCCATCTCCTCCTGAGTTTATCAGGGAGTCCCATTATCATTCCTTTGAGAGTTTTATTAAACCTCTCTACCAGTCCATTTGTTTGTGGATGAGAAGGTGTGGTGAATTTGTATGTTACACCACATTCCTTCCACATGGCCTTCAAGTATGCAGACATAAAGTTGCTACCCCTGTCTGATACAACCTCTTTTGGAAAACCCACCCTGGAAAAGATTCCCAGGAGGGCTTTTGCCACTGCAGGTGCAGTAGTGGTCCTTAGAGGAATTGCTTCAGGATATCTTGTGGCATGGTCCACTACCACCAAGATAAACCTATTGCCTGAAGCAGTAGGAGGGTCAAGGGGGCCAACTATGTCAACCCCTACCCTTTCAAAGGGAACCCCAACCACAGGTAGTGGAATAAGGGAAGCCTTTGGAGTGCCACCAGTCTTGCCACTTTCTTGGCAGGTCACGCAAGACTTACAAAAATCTTTTGTGTCCTCTGACATCCTAGGCCAGTGAAACAGGGTGACAAGCCTTTCCCATGTTTTAATCTGACCCAAAAGTCCAGCCAAAGGAATGTCATGTGCCAGAGTTAGGAGGAACTCTCTGTACTGCAGGGGAATAACCAATCTCCTGGCTGCTCCAGGTTTTGGGTCACTTGCCTCTGTGTACAAGAGGTTGTCCTCCCAGTAAACTCTATGTGAGTCACTGATATCCCCATTTTGTTGCCTGACAGCTTGCTGTCTGAGACCCTCTAATGTGGGACAGGATTGCTGTGCCACACTCAGCTCTTCCCCAGCAGGCCCCCCTCCACCCAAAAGCTCAGCAGTGTCTGCTGCCAGCTCCTCTGGTGAAGGTTCTGCACAGGGAGGAAATTCTTCTTCCTCAGAAGTTGAATCATCTGTAGAGGGAGGGATAGTGGGTAGGGATTTACCCTTGCTACCCCTAGCTTTAGATAGCACTTGGTCCATTGTTCCAGGATCCAAGTCACCCTGTCCTTTTTGCTTTTTGGCCTGATACCTTGTCAAAGCAAAAATATGCCCAGGAATGCCCAGCATTGCTGCATGAGCCTCCAACTCCACTTCTGCCCAAGCTGATGTCTCTAAATCGTTCCCTAGTAGACAGTCTACAGGTAAATCTGAGGCAACCACAACTTTCTTTGGACCAGTAACCTCCCCCCCACTTGAGATTCACAACAGCCATGGGGTGGCTAAGAGTGTTGTTATGAGCATCTGTCACTTGGTACTGCTGACCAAGTAGGTGTTGTTCTGGGTGTACCCGTTTCTCTATCGCCATGGTAACACTGGCACTTGTGTCCCTGTAGGCCTGAACCTCAACACCATTGATTAGGGGAAGTTGCTTGTACTTATCCATATTAAGGGGACAAGCAACCAAGGTGGCCAAATCAATGGCACCTTCAGAGACTAACACAGCCTCTGTAGTCTCCCTAACAAGACCAACCCCAACTAAATTACCAAAGGTGAGCCCAGCTATTCCCTTGGATGGGCTATTAGTAGGTTTGTTCCCACCACCACTGCTATTACTAGGGGCACTAGAGGTTGCAGTAGGGGTTGTGGTAGTGGGAGGTTTGGTGCTTTTCTTTGGACAACTGGCAGCAGGTGTCCAATGGCCTTTTACTTTACATAAATATCACCAAGGCTTTCTTACTTGATTAGAAGAGGATTTGGACCCACCACCCCCACCAGGGGATGTCACAAGACGTGAAGAAGCTTGCAGAGGTGTTCCCACGCAGAAAAACCGCAAACAAGCCTTGCTAGCTGCAAGGGTCGCGGTTAGGGGGTTTGGATGCTGCTGTGGCCCGTAAGGGGCCAGGATGTCGCCACTTGGATGAGGAAACAGAGGGGGCACCCAGCAAGTCAGGGAGCCCTCACAGAAGCAGGCAGCACCCGCAGAAGTACCGGGTCAGGCACTTAGAAGAGGAGTGAACCGGAGTCCACCCAAAGTCACAAAAGAGAGTCCCACGACGCCAGAGGACAACTCAGAAGGTTGTGCACTACAGGTTAGATTGTCGGGGACCCAGGCTTGGCTGTGCATGAAGGAAATCCTGGAAGAGCGCACAGGAGCCGGAACAGCTGCAAATCACGCGGTACCAAGCAATGCAGTCTAGCGTGGGGAGGGAAGGACTTACCTCCACCAAACTTGGACTGAAGAGTCACTGGACTGTAGGAGTCACTTGGACAGAGTTGCTGAGTTCCAGGGACCAGGCCCGTCGTGCTGAGAGGGGACCCAGAGGACCGGTGATGCAGTCTTTTGTTGCCTGCGGTTGCAGGGGGAAGATTCCGTTGACCCACTGGAGATTTCTTCAGAGCTCCTGGTGCAAGAAGGAGGCAGGCTACCCCCAGAGCATTTCCCCACCAGGAAACAGGCGAGAAAGCCGGCAGGATGAAGCGATACAAGGTTGCAGTAGTCGTCTGGCTACTTTGTTGCGGTTTTGCAGGCGTCCTGGGCAGTCAGCGGTCGATCCTTTGGCAGAAGGTGAAGAGGGAGATGCAGAGGAACTCTGATGAGCTCTTGCATTCGGTATCTGAAGAATTCTTCAGAACAGAGACCCTAAATAGCCAGAAAAGGAGGTTTGGCTACCTAGGAAGGAGGATAGGATGGTAAGAAAGGTAAGATCCTATCAGAAGGAGTCTCTGATGTCACCTGATGGCACTGGCCACTCAGAGCAGTCCAGTGTGCCAGCAACACCTCTGTTTCCAAGATGGCAGAGGTCTGGGGCACACTGGAGGAGCTCTGGACACCTCCCCTGGGAGGTGCAGGTCAGGGGGGTGGTCACTCCCCTTTCCTTTGTCCAGTTTCGCGCCAGAGCAGGGCTGGGGGATCCCTGAACCGGTGTAGACTGGCTTATGCAGAGATGGGCAGCATCTGTGCCCATCAAAGCATTTCCAGAGGCTGGGGGAGGCTACTCCTCCCCAGCCATCACATCTTTTTCCAAAGGGAGAGGGTGTAACACCCTCTCTCTGAGGAAGTCCTTTGTTCTGCCTTCCTGGGCCAGGTCTGGCTGGACCCCAGGAGGGCAGAAACCTGTCTGAGGGGTTGGTAGCAGCAGCAGCTGCAGTGAAACCCCAGGAAAGGCAGTTTGGCAGTACCCGGGTTCTGTGCTAGAGACCCGGGGGATCATGGAATTGTCTCCCCAATGCCAGAATGGCATTGGGGTGACAATTCCATGATCTTAGACATGTTACATGGCCATGTTCGGAGTTACCATTGTGACGCTATACATAGGTAGTGACCTATGTATAGTGCACGCGTGAAATGGTGTCCCCGCACTCACAAAGTCTGGGGAATTTGTCCTGAACGATGTGGGGGCACCTTGGCTAGTGCCAGGGTGCCCACACACTAAGTAACTTTGCACCCAACCTTCACCAGGTGAAGGTTAGACATATAGGTGACTTATAAGTTACAAAAGTGCAGTGGTAAATGGCTGTGAAATAACATGGACGTTATTTCACTACCTATGTCCAGCTACATAATGGTAACTCCGAACCTAGGCATGTTTGGTATCAAACATGTCGGAATCATACCCCAATACTTTTGCAAGTATTGGTTCTATGATTCCATGCACTCTAGGGGCTCCTTAGAGGATCCCCAGCATTGCTACCATGAGTCTTCCAGGGTTTCCAGACAGCCCCAGCTGCTGCCACCCCTCAGACAGGTTTCTGCCCTCCTGATGCCTGATCTCATCAAGCTCAGGAAGGCAGAACAAAGGGATTTTCTTTGCGAGAGGGGTGTTACACCCTCTCCCTTTGGAACAAGGTGAGACTGGCTTGGGAGGGGTAGCCTTCGGAAGCCACTGGCTTTGCTTTGAAGGGCAGATTTGGTGTCCTCCATGCATAAACCATTCCACACCGGTTCAGGGACCCCTAGTCCCTGCTCTGGTGTGAAACTGGACAATGGAAAGGGGAGTGACCATTCCCCTGTCCATCACCACCTGAGGGGTGGTGCTCAGAGCTCCTCCAGAGGGTCCCTGCATTCTGCCATCTTGATTCTAAGATGGGCAGGGAACTCTGGGTGCATCTGAGTGGCAGTGCCAGCAGGTGACGTCAGAGCCCTTCCCTGCTAGGTGCTTACCTGGTTAGGTGACCAGTCCCCCTTTCAGGGATATTTAGGGTCTTCCTCTGCGGTGGGTCCTCAGATTCGGATTGCAAGATTCCAGCAGGACTCCTCTGCCACCTCTGCTTCAACTTCTGGTCACTGGGACCACGACTGGACTCTGCAGGATCCTACAAGCTGCAGATCCACGAGGACCACCCTTCTACAACATTATATCCAAATTCCTGAGAGCTCTGCAACAGTTCCCGTGCCATGCATCCTCAGAAGACTGCAACTCTTCAGCCTGCAGAAGAAGAAAAAGGAATCTCCTTTACGGTGAAGGGATCACTCCCCTGTAACTCCAGGCACCTGACTGCATCGACAGCCGGTAGCTTGGATCTCACCTCATCCTGAGTGGCATGGGTCCGGCATCACGAATGGTGGTCCGGAGAGTCTCCTTGGTCCTCTCTGCCAGCTGTCGCACTTTGGCGGTGGTAAGTCCTTTCCACCCCAGGCAAGACAGTACCACCGTGCACCGCGTCCTTTGCAGCTGCCAAGGCTTGTTGGCTTCACCTCCATGGGGAACTTCAGGTGACGTCTAGCTCCAGTCCATAGCATTCCTTCCTGCACCTCCTAGGCCTCTGAGTGGTCCTCCGATGATGTGGGAGCAACTTCTGATGTGCTGTGTGGGCTGCTTCTGTGACTTCTGTGTACCTGTCCTGTGAGACACTTGTGGGTGCTGCCTCTGCTCCTGTGGGCCTTCTGCGATGCGGAGGGTCCCCTGTGACTCCTCCTCCTGGGTAGAGTCCTCCTGAACCTTGCTGGTCCCCGGCAGCGCCTCTTTTCCTCCAACTATGAATTTGCCTTTGCCAAGGCTTGTTGGTGGAATTCCTACACCAACTCCAATCTGCAATCTTTATTCCAGTGTGGGACATCTGCTGCATCCATCAGGAACTCCTGGGCTGCAGTGCTGACCTGTTCTTCATCACCACCAACCGACTCCTGCATCTTCATTGTGGTGGGTAGGGGCTCCTGCCTCCACTGGACTCTGTTGTGTCTTCTGGACTTGGTCCCCTCTCTTCACTGGTCTTCTTTCTTCAGGAATCCACCGCTGGTTTTCTTGCTGCCTCTTCTGGGTGTCTTCTTTTTCTTCTTTTCCTCCCTTTGGATGGTTTGGGGAAACTCTAGTGATTTACTCCTGCATTCCTGGTCGCTGAGGGTGCTGTGTTACTTACCTCTGTGGTTTCCTAATACCCCCAGCTCCCCTCTACACATTGCACTTACCTAGGTGGGGGTAACTGGTTTGCATTCCATTTGTTTACTATATGGTTTGTGCTCCCCCTAGGCTCACTATTGCTTATTACTGTTTGCACTATTTTCTAACCTTTTCTATGCCTATTTCTGATTGCTAGCGTATATATTTAGTGCATTACTTACCTCCTAAGGGTGGGTTACCTGTCTAGTATTTTGTGGTGATTTGTGCCAAAAATATAGGCCCGTATTTATACATTTTTTGCGCCGCATTTGCGTTGTTTTTTGACGCAAAAACGGCGCAAACTTTCAAACTACCATTGTATTTTGTAGGTTTGCGCGGTTTTGCGTCAAAAAGCGGCGCAAATGCGGCGCTAAAAAAAGTATAAATACGGGCCAAAGTACCTTTATTTTTGTACAACTGAGGGCCTCATTATGACCCTGGCGGGCGGCGGAGGCCGCCCGCCAGGATCCCGCCCTCCAAATTACCGCGCCGCGGTCAAAAGACCGCGGCGGGTATTACGAGTTTTCCCCTGGGCTGGCGGGCGGTTCCAGTTAAACCGCCCGCCAGCCCAGGGGAAAACGACCTTCCCACGAGGATGCCGGCTCGTAATCGAGCCGGCGGAGTGGGAAGGTGCGACGGGTGCTACTGCACCCGTCGCGTATTTCACTGTCTGCAAGGCAGACAGTGAAATACATTTTGGGGCCCTCTTACGGGGGCCCCTGCCGTGCCCATGCAATTGGCATGGGCACGGCAGGGGCCCCCAGGGGCCCCGCGACCCCCCCTACCGCCATCCTGTTCATGGCGGCTTTCCCGCCATGAACTGGATGGCGGTAGGGGGGGTCAGAATCCTCATGGCTGCGGAGCGCGCTCCGCAGCCATGGAGGATTCCAAAGAGCAGCGGAAAGTCAGCGGGAGACCGCTGACTTTCCGCTTCTGACCGCGGCTGAACCGCCGCGGTCAGAATGCTCATTGGAGCACCGCCAGCCTGTCGGCGGTGCTCCCGTGGTCGGTGGCCCTGGCGGCCACCGGCCGCCAGGGTCAGAATGACCCTCTGAGTGTTTTCTTTCATGTGTGTAAGTGCTGTGTGACTACAGTGGTATTGCATAAGCTTTGCATGTCTCTTAGACTAAGCCTTGGCTGCTCATCCACAGCTACCTCTAGAGAGGCTGGCTTCTAAACACTGCCTACACTTCACTAAGAGGGGTTACCTGGACCTGGTATAAGGTGTAAGTGCCTTGGGTACCCACCACACACCAGGCCAGCTTCCTACATGTGGTTTCTTGCTAAACCCTGTATGTGTCAGTATATATTTAAGCAGGATGCGCATCAGCTGTGTCTTCCTGCATGTGTATATAAAAGCAAGCTCCAGGGAGCTGCAAGGCTTTGCAAAAGAGCGTGGAAGTGTGGTTTCGCAGAATAAAGTGCATATTTTATCTGTAATGTTCCAAGGCAGGTTGGGCACTTGATATTTCTTCTTATAGACGTGTTTAAACATGGGATGTGAAAACCACATCGCTGTAGAAAGGAAGCAAGCTTAAGGTGAAGAGCATCTCGGCTTACTCATCTCCCTAGTAGATGAGAATTGTGGTGACCAACTTTTGTGACATCTGCACTGACCTGCCATTGCCCTTTCAGTTTCCTAAAGCTTACGAAAACTGTGTCTTGTTTTTCGTGCTCAGTCAACTAACCACAAGGTACTTCCTGAAACTCACCTCGAAATGCGACCAGCCATGAAGTAATGAAATGGTTCTTTGTTGGCCAGTGCTTTTCAGCAAGTATTTGGTACTGCCATTGATTACATAGGTTTGATGCTATTTCTAACCTGAAAGGTCTTCATGGGGGTCTGCTTAGATCTGTGAGGGTCTGCAGCCTATTTTTCCCTGCATCATTGCAATTGAGAATGGGTTTCTAAAACACAAAAAATCTTTAGGAAACAGTCTGATCCCACCACTGTTTTTCAATAGCCCTCATTACAGATCATTAAGAAATAACCTACTTTTCGGCCAGCTTCTGAGGGTCAGGAGAAATTTTAGTGAATTAACAGACTATGAACAGTAAGTCAACACCCTTGAAGAGAAACAATGCCAAAGGAATTATCCCTGCTGCATTATAAGCCTGGCAGGTTAGGAGCCAGGAATAATAACCAAGATGCATTACTGGAACCACAATCACCGCAAGTATCCACTGCACTGACCTGTGTCAACACATTCACTCCTAACTCTAACAAAATTAAGAAAATTGTTAACAAATGTTGGAATATTGTGAACAGTGGAAGACTTCATTTAGATGGTCCACGGTTTGCATTCAAATGCACCGAAAACTTGAATGATATACTGGTTCATATCAATCCCAGATCAAAATCTATTTCATAGAAGATGCAAAGTGGGTGGGGAATACCGCCCATAACAGGTAATTCTGTGTGTAGGCAATGTAATGTATGAAAATGTACAGAACAACTCAAAATAGATCGAAATAGGAGAGTGAAAAAATGTTTCCTTAAAAAACAAACCAACTGCAACACAAAATACTGCATCTATTTAATTATATGTCTCTGCCAGTTGAGATATGTAGGATGAACTGAACTCCTGGACTCCCATCACCAAAGTGGACACTCTAAGAGTGATGAACTTCATCCACTCGGGAGCACCCTCAGATCTATGCCCTCATTACAGTATATCCTCAACCTGGCCAGCACCACTATAGCACCGGAGCTCTGCCGAACCATCAACCAATCCTTTGAGATGCTACATTCCCCTCAGACTAGAAGCACGCCAAAATCAACCCGCTACTCAAGAAACCCACCGCTGACCTGAGGGGGCTGAAGAACTACAGACCCATTTCTCTGCTCCCTTTTCCAGCCAAGGTAACGGAAAAGGTCGTCAACCAGCAACTCACCGAATTCCTCGAGACACACTGCATCCTGGAGCCATCCCAATCTGGATTCAGAAGCAACCACAGCAACGAAACCGCACTCTTAGCAACCACCGATGACCTACACATCATACTGGACAGCTGAGGCATGGCCGCACCCATCCTCCTTGACCCCCACATTTGACGTAGTCGAAAGTACCATCTTGCCTGGCATGTTACCCCCATTTTTACATGTATGTAAGTTTGTTTTTGCCTGTCTCACTGAGATCCTGCTAGTCAGGACCCCAGTGCTCATAGTTTGTGGCCTGAATGTGTGTGCCTGTGTAGTGACTAACTGTGTCACTGAGGCTCTGCTAACCAGAACCTCAGTGCTTATGCTCTCTCTGCCTTTAAAATTTTCACTATAGTCTAGTGACCATTTTTACCAATTCTAATTGGCACACTGGAACACCCTTATAATTACCTAGTATATGGTACCTAGGTACTCAGGGTATTGGGGTTCCAGGAGATCCTTATGGGCTGCAGCATTTCTCTTGCCACCCAAAGGGAGTTCAGACAAATCTTACACAGGACAGCCACTGCAGCCTGCGTGAAATAACACACACTTTATTTCACAGCCATTTTCACTGCACTTAAGTAACTTATAAGTTCACTTGCTGAAGGTTAGGTGCAAAGTTACTAAGTGTGAGATCATCCTTGCACTAGCAAAGGTGCCCCCAGATAGTTCAGGGCCATTTCCCCAGACTTTGTGAGTGCGGAGACATCTAGACACACGTGCACTACATGTAGGTCAATACCTATATGTAGCTTCACAATGGTAACTCCGAATATGGCCATGTAACATGTCTAAGATCATGGAATTGTCCCCCCATGCCAAATCTAGTATTGGGGTGCCACTCCCATGCACCCCCGGGCTCCACTATGGACCCCAGATACTGCCAAACCAGCTCTCTGGGGTTATCTCTGCAGCTACTGCTGCTGCCACCCTACAGACAGGGTTCTGCCCTCCTGGGGTCTGGGCAGCCCAGTTCCAGGAAGGCAGAGCAAAGAATTTCCTCTGAGAGAGGGTGTTACACCCTCTCCCTTTGGAAATAGGTATTAAGGGCTGGGGAGGGGTAGCCTCCCCCAGCCTCTGGAAATGCTTTGAAGGGCACAGATGGTGCCATCCTTGCATAATCCAGTCTACACCAGTTCAGGGAACCCCCAGTCCCTGCTCTGGTGCAAAACTGGACAAAGGAAAGGGAATTAACCACTCCCCTGTCCATCACCACCCCAGGGGTGGTGCCCAGAGCTCCTCCAGTGTGTCCCAGACCTCTGCCATCTTGGATCCAGAGGTGTGAGGGCACTCTGGAGGCCTCTGAGTGGCCAGTGCCAGCAGGTGTCGTCAGAGACCCCTCCTGATAGGTGCTTACCTGAGTAGGTGGCCAAACCTCCTCTGAGGGCTATTTAGGGTCTTTCTTGTGGGCTTTTCCTCAGATAATAATTTGCAAGCATTCACCAGAGTTTCTCTGCATCTCTCTCTTTGACTTCTGCCAAGGATCGACCGCTGACTGCTCCAGGACGCCTGCAAAACTGCAACAAAATAGCAAGAAGACTACCAGCAACATTTTAGCGCCTAATCTTGCTGGCTTTCTCAACTGTTTCCTGGTGGCGCATGCTTTGGGAGCTGCCTGCCTTAATTCTGCACTGGAAGCCACAAAGAAATCTCCTGTGGGTCAACAGAATCTTTCCCCTGCTTCAGCAGGCCCCAAACTTCAGCGTCACCGGTACTCTGGGACACCTCTCATCGTGACGAGGGTGGCCCCTGGAACACAGGTGGTGGACCCAAGTGACGCAGACTGTCCAGTGGTCCAACTGTCCAGATTTGGAGGAGGTATGTCCTTGCCTCCCCTCTCCAGACAGTAATCCTGTGCAACGCGTAAACTGCAGCTGCTAGGGCTTCTGTGCACATTTCCACAAAATCCTTCGTGCACAGCCAAGCCCAGGTCCCCAGCACTCTGTCCTGCATTGCTCAACTCCTGAGTTGACCTCTGGCTTCGTGGGACCCTCTTTTGCTTTGTTGAGATCACCGCCATGTTCAGTCTTCTTGAACCCATGTTCAAGGACTTCTGCAGGTGCTACCTCCTTTTGCATGGGCTCTCTATGTTGCTGAGGGGCCCCCCTGTTTCCTCTCTCATATGGCGACAACCTGGTTTTTCCTGGGCCCGGGCAGCATCCTTTTTCTTTAAACGCAACTCTTGCAGCTAGCAAGGCTTGTTTGCCGTATTTTGCCAAGGAAACAACTCTATATCCTCCAGCACTCCATGGGACATCTTGTGCACGAAGGAGAGGTTCGTAGCACCTTTCGTTGTTGCAGAATCTTCAGCTTCTTCCACCTGGAGGCATCCATTTTGCACCTTCATCCGGGGTTTAGTGGGCTCCTGCCCCCCCTGGACACTTTCCCAACTCTTGGACCTTGTCCCCTTCCTTTGCAGGTCCTCAGGACCAGGAATCCATCTTCAGTGCTTTGCAGTCTGTTGTGGTCTTTGCAAAATCCTATATCACGAGTTTAGTGTGTTTCTTGGGATATAGTTCTTTACTCCTACTTTGTAGGGTCTTGGGGTGGGGTATCTTGGACACCCTTAGTGTTTTCTTACAGTACCAGTGACCCTTTATACACTACACTAGCCTAGGGGTCCACTTGTGGTTCTCATTCCACTTTCTTTGTATATGGTTTGTGTTGCCACAGGTCTATTGCATCCTATTGTGTTTTATAGTGTTTGCACTACTTTCTGACTGTTTTACATACTTGATTTTGGTTTGTGTGTATAGTTTGTGTATTTTACTTACCCTCTAAGGGGGTATATCCTCTGGGATATTTTTGGCACATTGTCACTAAAATAAAGTACCTTTATTTTAAATAACCCTGAGTATTGTGGTTCTTATGATATAGTACCTATATGATATAAGTGGTATAGTAGGAGCTTTGCATGTCTCCCAGTTCAGCCTAAGCTGCTCTGCTATAGCTACCTCTATCAACCTAAGCTGCTAGAACACTACTAATCTATTAATAAGGGATAACTGGACCTGGCACAAGGTGTAAGTACCATCAGGTACCCACTATAAGCCAGGCCAGCCTCCTACATTGGTGGTGCAGCGGTGGGATAGGTACTTGTAACTGCTTTACCACTTTGTCATTGGTGCTTTTCATAAGAAAACCATATTCTAAATACTTAGAAATATGCACAGTTAACCTAAACAGTCTAACTCTCTTTCTAAAAACGTTCTAAAAAGTTTCAGAAAAGTTTTTAAAAGTTTTTCTCTTTTCTCTAAAAGTTTTCTAAACTTTTTTCCCTCTCCTCTAAACTCTTTCTTGCAAATGTGTCTGTGGTAGAGGCCACTCCCAAAGTTGTATAGACAACTTATGACAATTTAAACTTTAAACGTTTGAGGGGTCTCTGCATAGAAAGAAGTTTAGGGATTGGTAAGAACCCTACCAAAGGTCTTCTCCTTAGTCTTTTGCTTGAAAGTGACTAGAAGCAGTCTGGTCAAATCCAAGAGGAGGAGGGTACCCAGATAGAATCAGGGGAGGGCCCTGAGGACTCTGGGGAGGGTACTTCCAAAGACCTTTCTACTAACAGGCCATCTAGTGAAGCTGGTAGTGGGAGGGGGTCACACACTAGTAGATCCCCTTTCGCTCCAAAAGACAAGGTAACCAGAGTTCAGGTAGTTAGAGATAGGTCCACTTCTGCCCATTCCTACATCACCTCTGTGTCAGAGAATTCCAAAGCCTCCCACCCTGAAGATACCACCCTAGACAGGGAACTCAGAAAGCTAAGGTTGGAAGAAACTAGACTGAAGCTGAGACAGCAGCAGTTGGACTTAGACAGGGAATCCCTAGATGTAGAGAGGGAAAGACAGAAGTTGAGGTTAGTTCCCCATGGTGGCAGCAGCAGTATTCTTGATAGTCATCCTGTTAGAGAAATAGATTCAAGAAACCTGCATAAGAATGTCCCCCCTTACAAGGCGAGGATGACATAAACAAGTGGTTTTCTGCACTTGAGAGGGCAAGTATAGTACAGCTGGCCCCTCAAAGGCATTGGGCTGCTATCTTGTGGCTATCTTTCACTGGCACAGGTCAGGAAGAGTGATGCCAACAACTACAAAGTTTTGAAAGATGCACTCTTAGATGGATTTGGCTTAACCACTGAACAATACATAATAAAGTTGAGAGAGCATATTTTGAATAATTGTGTGTCTGTCTTGTTACATTAGTACTTGGTAGACTCAGATCTGACCTCTCCCCAAGAATTGGAAAAGAAGGCAGACAAATGGGTCAGAACAAGAGTGAGCAGAAAATATCACACAGGTAGTGACAAGGATGGCAAGAGGAAGGAAGGTAAGTCTTCTGGCAAGGGTGGTGTGAGAAAGTAGCCTCTTTCTAGCCTTGTTACCCCCACTTTTGGCCTGTTTGTGAGTATATGTCAGGGTGTTTTCACTGTCTCATTGGGATCCTGCTAGCCAGGGCCCAGTGTTCATAGTGAAAACCCTATGTTGTCAGTATGTTTGTTATGTGTCACTAGGACCCAGCGAGCCAGGACCCCAGTGCTCATACGTTTGTGGCCTATATGTATGTGTTCCCTGTGTGATGCCTAACTGTCTCACTGAGGCTCTGCTAACCAGAACCTCAGTGGTTATGCTCTCTCTGCTTTCCACATTTGTCACTAACAGGCTAGTGACTAAATTTACCAATTCACATTGGCATACTGGTACACCCATATAATTCCCCAGTATATGGTACTGAGGTACCCAGGGTATTGGTGTTCCAGGAGAACCCTATGGGCTGCAGCATTTCTTTTGCCACACATAGGGAGCTCTGACATTTCTTACACAGGCCTGCCACTGCAGCCTGCGTGAAATAACGGCCACGTTATTTCACAGCCATTTTCCACTGCACTTAAGTAACTTATAAGTCACCTATATGTCTAACCTTCACCTTGTGAAGGTTGGGTGCAAAGTTACTTAGTGTGTGGGCACCCTGGCACTAGCCAACGTGCCCCCACATTGTTCAGGGCAAATTCCCCTGACTTTGTGAGTGCGGGGGCACCATTACACACATGCACTGTACATAGGTCACTACCTATGTACAGCGTCACAATGGTAACTCCGAACATGGCCATGTAACATGTCTAAGATCATGGGATTGTCACCCGATGCCATTCTGGCATTGGGGGGACAATTCCATGATCCCCCGGGTCTCTAGCACAGAACCCGGGTACTGCCAAACTGCCTTTTCAGGGTTTGCACTGCAGCTACTGCTGCTGCCAACCCCTCAGACAGGTTTCTGCCCCCCTGGGGTCCAGGCAGCCCTGGCCCAGGAAGGCAGAACAAAGGATTTCCTCTGAGAGAGGGTGTTACACCCTCTCCCTTTGGAAATAGGTGTGAAGGCTGGGGAGGAGTGGCCTCCCCCAGCCTCTGGAAATGCTTTGATGGGCACAGATGCTGCCCATCTCTGCATAAGCCAGTCTACACCGGTTCAGGGTTCCCCCAGCCCTGCTATGGCGCGAAACTGGACAAAGGAAAGGTGAGTGACCACTCCCCTGACCTGCACCTCCCAGGGGAGGTGCCCAGAGCTCATCCAGTGTGCCCCAGACCTCAGTCATCTTGGATTCGGAGGTGTTGCTGGCACACTGGACTGCTCTGAGGGGCCAGTGCCAGCAGGTGACGTCAGAGACTCCTTCTGATAGGCTCTTACCTCTCTTAGTAGCCAATCCTCCTTCCTAGGTAGCCAAACCTCCTTTTCTGGCTATTTAGGGTCTCTGCTTTGGGAAATTCTTCAGATACCGAATGCAAGAGCTCACCAGAGTTCCTCTGCATCTCCCTCTTCACCTTATGCCAAAGGATTGACCGCTGACTGCTCAGGATGCCTGCAAAACCGCAACAAAGTAGCAAAGACGACTACTGCAACCTTGTATCGCTTCATCCTGCCGGCTTTCTCGACTGTTTCCTGGTGGTGCATGCTCTGGGGGTAGCCTGCCTCCTTTCTGCACCAGGAGCTCTGAAGAAATCTCCCGTGGGTTGACGGAATCTTCCCCCTGCAACCACAGGCAACAAAAGACTGCATCACCGTTCCTCTGGGTCCCCTCTCAGCACGACGAGCATGGTCCCTGAAACTCAGCAACTCTGTCCAAGTGACTCTACAGTCCAGTGACTCTTCAGTCCAAGTTTGGTGGAGGTAAGTCCTTGCCTCCCCATGCTAGACTGCATTGCTGGGTACCGCGTGATTTGCAGCTGCTCCGGCTCCTGTGCACTTTTCCAGGATTTCCTTCGTGCACAGCCAAGCCTGGGTCCCGACACTCTAACCTGCAGTGCACAACCTTCTGAGTTGTCCTCCGGCGTCGTGGGACTCCCTTTGGTGACTTCGGGTGGACTCCGGTTCACTCTTCTTCTAAGTGCCTGATCTGGTAGTTCTGCAGGTGCTGCCTGCTTCTGTGAGGGCTCCCTGACTTGCTGGGCGCCCCCTCTGTCTCCTCATCCAAGTGGCAACATCCTGGCCCCTCCTGGGCCACAGCAGCATCCAGAAACCCTAACCGCGACCCTTGCAGCTAGCAAGGCTTGTTTGCGGTCTTTCTGCGTGGGAATACCTCTGCAAGCTTCTTCACGACGTGGGACATCCATCCTCCAAAGGGGAAGTTCCTAGTCCTCTTCATTCTTGCAGAACACCAAGCTTCTTCCATCCGGTGGCAGCTTCTTTGCACCCTCAGCTGGCATTTCCTGGGCATCTGCCAACTCTCTACACTGTCGCGACTCTTGGACTTGGTCCCCTTCTCTTACAGGTACTCAGGTCTGGAAATCCACTGTTGTTGCTTTGCTGGTGTTAGTTTTCCTTGCAGAATCCCCCTATCACGACTTCTGTGCTCTCTGGGGGTTGTAGGTGCATTTTACACCTACCTATCAGGGCCTTCGGGTGGGCTATTTTTCTAACCCTCACTGTTTTCTTACAGTCCCAGCGACCCTCTACAAGCTCACATAGGTGTGGGGTCCATTCGTGGTTCGCATTCCACTTTTGGAGTATATGGTTTGTGTTGCCCCTATACCTATGTGCTCCTATTGCAATCTATTGTAACTTTACGCTGCTTGCATTACTTCCTTTTGCTATTACTGAATATTTTTGGTATTGTGTACATATATCTTGTGAATATTTGGCATCCTCATACTGAGGGTACTCACTGAGATACTTTTGGCATATTGTCATAAAAATAAAGTACCTTTATTTTTAGTATATCTGTGTATTGTGTTTTCTTATGATATTGTGCATATGACACCATTGTGTATAGTAGGAGCTTTGCATGTCTCCTAGTTCAGCCTAAGCTGCTCTGCTATAGCTACCTTCTATCAGCCTAAGCTGCTAGAAACACCTCTCCTACACTAATAAGGGATAACTGGACCTGGTACAGAGTGTACGTACCCCTTGGTACCCACTACAAGCCAGGCCAGCCTCCTACAGGTGGGGACAAAGATAAAAATAATTCTCAGTCTTCATCAGGCCCACAAAAATCCTCTGGGGAACGGAGTCCAAATCCTCTCCAAACAATCAAAAGAAGCAATGGTGTTATTTATGTAAAAGTAAAGGCCATTGGGCAAGTGATTCCACTTGTCCTAAGAACAACACCAAGGCTCCCACTACCACAACCCCAACTTCATCCTCTAGTGCCCCTAATAATAGCAGTGGTGGCGGGAAGAACACTACAAATAGCCAATCAAAGGGTGTAGCTGGGCTCACCATTGGTAATGTAGTTGGGTTTGGGATTGGTCTTGTTAGGGAGACCACAGAGGCTGTTTTAGTCTCTGATGGTGGTATTGACTTTGCCACCTTGGTTGCTTGTCCCCTTAATATGGGTAGGTACAAGCAACTACCCCTAATAAATGGTGTTGAGATTGAGGCCTACAGGGATACAGGAGCCAGTGTCACTATGGTGATCGAGAAACTGGTTGCCCCTGAACAACACCTACTTGGTCAGCAGTACCAAGTGACGGATGCTCATAACAACACTCTTAGCCACCCCATGGCTGTTGTGAATCTCAACTGGAGGGGGGAGTTACAGGTCCACTGATTTACATGTAGACTGCTTACTAGGCAATGATTTGGAGAAATCAGCTTAGGCTGAAGTGGAGTTGGAGGCTCATGCAGCAATGCTGGCCATTCCAGGGTGTATCTTTGCTCTCACAAGGGCTCAGGCCCAGAAGGAAGAAGGACAGGGAAACTTGGATCCTGGAAAAATGGATCAAGTGCTCCCAAAAGCTAGGGGTAGAAAGGGTAAATCCTTGACCACTATCCCTCCCTCTCCAGAAGATTCCCCTTTTGAGGAAGAGGAATCCTCTCCCTGTGCAGAACCTACACCAGATGAGCTTGCAGCAGACACTGCTGAGCTTTGGGTGCAGGGGGGCCTGCTAGGAAAGAGCTGAGTGTGGCACAGCAGACCTGTCCCACAGTAGAGGGTTTAAGACAACAAGCTGTCAAACAACAGAATGGGGATATCACTGATAGCAATAAAGTCTATTGGGAAGATAACCTCCTCTACACTGAGTCAAGGGACCGTAAACCTGCAGCTGGCAGGAGATTGGTCATCCCTTTGCAGCATAGGGAGTTTCTTCTGACTTTGGCTCTTGCTATTCCTTTGACTGGGCATTTGGGCCAGAATAAAACTTGGGACAGACTTGTTCCATTGTTTCACTGGCCTCATATGTCAGAGGACACCAAGGAGTTTTGTCGCTCCTGTGTGTCCTGCCAAGCAGTGGCAAGACTGGTGGCACACCTAAGGCCCCCTTAAGTCCACTTCCAGTGGTTGGGGTGCCCTTTGAAAGGGTAGGGGTTGACATAGTTGGCCCCCTTGACCCTCCAACAGCTTCAGGCAATAGGTTTATCCTTGTGGTAGGGGACCATGCCACTAGGTATCCTGAAGCTATAACCTTAAGGACCACTACAGCTCCTGCAGTGGCAAAAGCCCTCCTGGGAATATTTTCCAGAGTGGGATTCCCTAAGGAAGTGGTGTCAGACAGAGGTAGTAACTTCATGTCTGCATACCTCAAAGCTATGTGGAAGGAGTGTGGTGTAACTTACAAGTTCACTACTCCTTATCATCCACAGACAAATGGTCTGGTTGAGAGGTTTAATGAAACTCTCAAAGGCATGATCATAGGACTCCCTGAAAAACTCAGGAGGAGATGGGATGTCCTGTTGCCATGCCTCCATTTTGCTTATAGGGGGGTACCCCCAAAAGGACTGGGCTTTAGCCCCTTTGAACTTCTCTTTGGGCACCCTGTAAGAGGTCCCCTTGCTCTTGTAAAGGAGGATTGGGAACAACCTTTAAAAGCTCCCAAGCAAGACATTGAGGATTATGTACTTGGCCTAAGATCTAGAACTGCAGAGTACATGAAAAAGGCCAGTAAAAACCTTCAGGCCGACCAAGAGCTCCAAAAGCAATGGCATGACCAGAAGGCTGTCCTGACTCAGTACCACCCAGGACAGAAGGTGCGGGTATTGGATCCTGTGGCCCCAAGAGCACTCCAGGACAAATGGAGTGGGCCCAATCTCATTGTGGAGAAAAAAGGTGAGGTCACCTATTTGGCAGACCTGGGCACTGCCAGAAGTCCACTTAGGGTGCCTCATGTCAATCACCTGAAACCTTATTATAACAGGGCTGACGTAACTCTGCTCATGGCCACTGATGAGGGACAGGAAGAAGAGAGTGACCCTCTCCCTGACCTCTTCTCCACCACTGAAGTTGATGGCTTAGTGGAGGGAGTTGTGCTTGCAGATTGCCTTACTGCTGTTCAGAAGAACAACTGCATAAATCTCTTAGATCAGTTCTCTGACCTCTTCTCACTGATCCCAGGTACAACTACCTGGTTTGAGCACATAATCGTCACTGGAGACAGTTTACCTGTCAAAAGTAAGATTTATAGGCAGCCTATACCCAGGGAAGATGAGCTGATAGATACACTGGCTTCTGCCAAGTATCTAAGCACTTTTGACTTAACTGCAGGGTATTGGCAGACTAAGTTGTCAGAAGATGCTAAACCTAAAACAGCAGTTTCAACCATTGGAGGGCACTATTGGTTCACTGTTATGCCCTCTCTATGGCAGACCAACGCTTTTCTCTAGGGGTCAACCGCCTGCTGAATAAAAGCAACAGGTTGATCCTGGGCTTCAGTGGTAAGCTGTGATGAAACTGCCCCTACCCCTAATTCAGAAGCATCAGTCTGGACTATGAATTTATTGGAGTAAGAAGGGCTCCTGTCTGAAAACTTCAAAGCTAGCAGCTCATCATTCCACAAGGCACTGCCCTGTCCCCTCTCAAGTTTTTTACAGACAAGCTCCCTTGGATAGCCTTTCCGGTTACAACAAATTGTGCATCAAGCAACAGTGTCCACTCTAAACAATTCCTTGAACACCTGCACTCCAGTGTAAAAGTTATCTACATACAAATGGTGACCTTTGTTGAACAGTCGTCTACCAAGTTCCCACACAATTTTCTCAGTAACTCCAAAAGTGGGAGGACAACCAGGGGGGTCAATACTGGAATCCCTACCAGTGTAGACACGGAAATTATACAGATATCCTATACTACTTTCAGACAGCATATACAATTTAATTCCACATCGTGCCCTCTTGCTAGGAATGTACTGCCTAAAAACCAAACGACCCTTGAAGAGGACCAAGGACCCATCCACAGCTTTTTATTTGCCTGGAACATAGACCTCTGAAAACCGATCTACAAAATGATCAAGGACAGGCCTAATCTTAAAAAGACGGTCAGAATCAGGGTGATCTTGTGGCAAGGCTAATGCATTGTCAATAAAATGCAGTATCCTAAGAAGAAGCAAATACCGATTACGACTCATTGTTGCAGGAAATATAGCTGTTGCCATCAAGGGACTAGTAAACCAATAAGAAGTCAGTGATGGCTTCCTTATCAACCCCATCAAAAGAGTCAAACCTAAAAACCTTTTCATCTCCTCCAAATTTGTGGGAATCCACTGGGCAGCTCTAGAGTGCAGCCTAAGTCTAGCAACGTTGTCCCTCAAATACTGCTCCGCATACAAATTACTCTGCTCAACAATCTCTTCCAAAAACACATCATCCACAAATAACTCAAAGAAATTGACAGGCAAAAAGTTCTCAGTATTGACTCTACACCCCGGGAGACCAGTAAAAGCAGGCAACTCTGGCTGCTCCACGGGAAACCTTTCAGCCCCAGGTTGCTGCACTAATGGCACATCAGTGTCCTCTTCTACAACAGGAAACTCAAAAACTATACCGCTCACTTGCCTGAAAAAGCTTGAATCACCAACTACTACTCTGCACAGATACAGCAATCACCAATGATATCCCTCTAAAAAGAAAGAAAGAAAAGCAAATTAGAAATAAGACAACACAAATATAATTGTGCACAAATCTAAGGACAATTTCACACAAACCTGCATTTAGTACACCACCTACAAACATGTCATTCATGCACGGCAACAATACTCCTTTGGAGTAAATTGTTTTTACTTACCTAAAACATGCACCTATGCAAACCACAGGTCAACCACCACCAAAACCGCAAGGGGCCACAGCAAAGAAAACAAAAGCTTTGAACTAGAACAAAAAGGAGGAAACAAATTATCACAAATGCAAATACTTCGTCAGTTGACAAACATCCCACCATCAAGCATTTAGAAATTGGTGCCTAAGTGGATGCTGCCATAGGGGCAGATGGGCCTACTAAAAAATAGGCCTATCTGCCCCAAGGAGGGCAGAAAATACCTTTAGTAGTGTGTCCCCAGGGGGAGCGACCCTTGCCCAAGGGCCCACCCCCAAACAAAAAACAAACCACACATACACACTATCCCTGGTGCCTAAGTGGCTTCTGTCCCCCCTAAAGAAAATAGGCCCATCTGCCCCCAAGGGGGGCAGAAATGGCCAACAGTTCAATACCCCCCTTGGGGGGTGCGCCCCTTGCCCAAGGGGACGCTCCCCACATAAATAAACAGATTTTAAAAAATCCCTGGCGTTCTAGTGGTTTCTGTCCCGCTTGGGGGCAGATCAGCCTAAAAATAATAGGCTGATCTGTCCCAAAGAGGGGCAGAAATGGCTTTGGTACACGTGGTCCCAAAGGGGGGGGCGACCCGTGCCCAAGGGGCCACCCCCCCTCCACTAACACACACACACACACACTATCCCTGGTGTCTAAGTGGCTTCTGCCCCCCTTGGGGGCAGATGGGCCTAAACAAAAATAGGCCCATCTGCCCACAAGGGTGGCAGAAATGGCCTTGGTACACGTGCCCCCAAAGGGGGGGGACCCTTGCCCAAGGGGTTGCACCCCCCACATAAATAAAAAATAAAAATTTACAAAAATCCAGCGATCTAGTGGTTTCTGCCCCCCTTGGGGGCAGATGAGCCTAAAAATAATAGGCCGATCTGTCCCCAATGGGGGCAGAAATGGCCTTGGTATACACGTGCCCCCAAAGGGGGGCGACCCTTGCTAAAGGGATTGCACCCCCCTCCACTAACACACACACACACACTATCCCTGGTGTCTAAGTGGCTTCTGCCCCCCTTGGGGGCAGATCAGCCTAAAAATAATAGGCCGATCTGCCCCCAAGGGGGGCATAAATGGCTACAATAAACATGCCCCCAAAAGAGGGCGACCCTTGCCCAAGGGGCCGCTCCCCAACGCTAAAAATTTAAAGCGTAAAACAAAGAAAATAAATCACTGGCGTCTACTGGCTTCTGCCCCCCTTGGGGGCACATCGGCCTAAAAATATTAGCCCGATCTTCCCCCTAGGGGGCAGAAATGGCCATTCAAACATGCCCCCAAATGGGAGCGACCCTTGCCCAAGGGGCCGCTCCCGACACACACATCACTCTACAGTAAATAAACAAAAAAAATCCCTGGCGTCTAGTGGCTTCTGCCCTTCTTGGGGGCAGATCGTCTGAAAATGTTTAGGCCGATCTGCCCCCAAGGGGGTCAGAAATGGCCATTAAAACATGTCCCCAAATGGGAGCGACCTTTGCCGAAGGGGCCGCTCCCGACACACACATCACTCTACAGTAAATAAATAAAAAAATCCCTGGTGTCTAGTGGCTTCTGCCCCCCTTGGGGGCAGATCGGCCTAAAATTATTAGGCCGATCTGCCACCAAGGGGGGCAGGAATGGCCATTTAAACTTGCCCCCCAAATGGGAGAGACCCTTGCCCAAGGGGCCGCTCCCCACACACAAACAGCACACTAATACAAAAAAAAGGAAAATCCCTGGCATCTAGTGGGCATTCCTGCTGCCCGATCGCACTGCGATCGGGCAGCAGGAATGCTCAAAGAGACACCAGGGAAAAGGAAAAGCCTTTCCTTTCCCCCGGTGCCTCTATGGCCCAAACCCCCCACCCGCCGGAGGAGAAACTCACCTGTTTCTCCTTTCGTCGCACTGGAATCAAATGGCTTCCAGTGCGACCGGCTGTGGGTAATGAGGTCAGCGCGCGATCGCACGCGGACGTCATTACGGGGGGTGGGGGTGGAAGGGGAAGGTCTTCCCCTTCCATCTCCACCTCGGAGGGGTGGGAGGGAACCCCACGGAGGGAGCCTCCGGGCTCCGTGCCGAGGACGTAATGGTTACGTCCTCTGCACAGGAGCACTGTGCTGCGGACCTAACCATTATGTCTGCGGCACAGAAGGGGTTAAATAAACACATGTTTTTTGTTTTTTTAAATAAAAAACAGCCCCATGCCCATAACCCTGCTCTGAAACAAGAGGTTCCAACAATTAAACGTGTAAACACAGAATAGTGAAGTAATCTTCAGCCTCTTTAATGTATTTACAGCTTGCCCCCACCCTGCCGTTCACATTGGTGTCTTGATGTTTTAACCCCTCTATGCCTGTTTTCACTCTATCATTCCAGCTTTCCACGTATAGTGTCTTTTGCTCGAAGTAAATGCATAAAAGTTAGAGAAAATGTATGCTTTGGATCATAGTCTTGCTCTTATGAAATTAAATAAATAGTGTTTTAAATGCTGTTTTACTTACTTTGTGTTTAATAGGGGTGTTGTGTGTTTTTATGTTTCGTGCAACATCTATATTTTAACCCTAAAATGGTTAGGGTAATATTAGTAATCCGCTGCTGTGTTACAATATTGAAAAAATTGCGTTGTTAAATCCTAAATATTATAATATGTCCCTATGTGTTTGTTCTCTGACTTTTCTATACCCCTACCTTTCCCAAATGTCTATTTTATGCACGCTGTAAAGGTCTAAGGGCCATATGTACGAACACATTTTCCCATTGACACAGAATGGGAAAAACCCTTTGGTACATCTGGCCCTAAATGTATTAAAATATCTTGTTTAGGGCTAATAATGCTAAAGCGTGATTATGTCAAAAGTAACAATATGCTTTTTTAAAATTTTTCTAAGTAGTTAAAACCCTGATATTTTGTGGCGTTTTATTCTGCGTAGTTTTAAAAATGTCTGACCATTGGAGCTGTTTTAAAACAAGTACATTTCCAATGTTAATATGAAATGCGCATGTTGTCTTTTTCTAATGTATTACAGCCGCTTTTGCAACTTTAGATAACGCTTGCAACTTGCGTACTATTGTAAAAGTTTTGATTGTATTTTCAGTTTTCAAATTGTTATTAGAGATGTTGGTATTCTGCTAACCGTAAATGCTTTTTAGATTGTAAAACATGTTTAGAGCAGGTCAAAATAAATGTTGGAATTCTGCGCAAATGTTGTAACACGACCCGTCTGGGTTCTGAAAAGGTTTTACTTAACAGCGTAGCCCTAAGTTTTGGTTATTGTTTATAACTTATTTGACTCGTGACTCGTGTCTGGGTTTTTATAAATGATAGGTTGTCAAAGTGTGTTGAGACCTAAAACCTGCGGCTCTCGTTAGATATTATTTTAATGTCAGTTTGTTTGGTCTGTACGTAGGATATCCCAGAACTAACTTGGACAATTCAATAAACTGAAGCCTTCCAACAAGGTACAAGTATTTAGAGCTTTATAACTTAGAGACCGTTCAGCAACCCTCAATGTATTACCCTAGGTGATTTTATTTTGGTAATTTTTCTAAACTGTTTTTACAGGTTACAACGCTGAAGTACAGGTGGCTGTGGACGCTCTGCAGCAAATCCTAGATGCTCAACACGCCGTAAACACAGTGTCGCCTATTACAACCCTTGCAGGTATATAAAATAGGGACTTGTTGCAAACGTTATGTTAACATTAGAATAGTATAGGTTGAAACCCTCAGACGGTCTATTGGAACCGTACTTATTATTATATTGTAAACGCGGCGTTAATGTCTTTTTTTTCTCCTTTACAGTCGCCACGGAGGCGTACCTGGACCGCGTAGGACCTTTAATGGTAGAACCCATCGCAAAAAAGAAGTGTCAGAAAAGGAAGTCCAAGGTAGCTGGTGAAGGGCCATCCGCAAAGAAAGGAAAGCCTCTAAGGAACAAAACAGGTGTGTTTTTCACAACTGCAGAGTCAAAATGAACCCTAACATCTTTATCTCTCAACAGGTTACTAATCGTACGTTTAGTGAGGGTTGTAAAAAGTTAGAAGTGCGGTACATGTAGATAGGGTGTGGTAATCATAAGTGACATCTTAAACTTTTTCTAATAGGTACTTTTATGTATTCACCGAAGAGACATCGCAAGAGAACTCTGAAGGGGACTGGCGTAAGCGTAAACGAACAGTGCCACCGCTCGAGGACATCACCGTGAAGCTTCAAAACGTGTGGGTACCTCACACAATGCAGTCTCCAAACCCCTGGTGAGTGTCTGGGGCCTGGCCTGGGCAAGGCAGGATTTCACATTCCAAAGAGACTTTACTTTGCAGTAGGCCTACTTCAAAGGAGAAATTGGGTATAAAAAAGGGCACCCAAAACCACAGACTTGAGAAACACTTCTGGAACCAAGAGGAACCTGTGCCTGGAGAAGAGCTGAATAGCTGAGGAAGAAGAGCTGCCCTGCCTGTGACTGTGCTTTGTGGAGTTATCCTGCAGTTGCTGCTTCTGCCAGAGTAAGAGGGCAAAGACTGGACTTTGTGTGCCTTCCATCTTGAGAAGAAATCTCCAAGGGCTTGATCTGGAGCTTGCCTCCTGTTGTTTGAAGTCTCAGGGACAGCAAAGACTTCTCTCTGCCAGCACCTGGAGTCTCTGGAGAGACACTTACTCTGCCCTGTGGCGCCCATCCAGTTCCTGGTACCCTGAAAGGAGAAGCTGGCAGCAATACATTGCAAATGAACAGTATTTACAAGCACCTTGAATATAAGCCTTCAGGACCAAACTCTGCATTGCAAAAGGTTAAACAACAGCATATCAACATAATGCATGAATTACGTTTTCTCATAAGGAATGGGTTTTTGCATTCCGGTCGCCCGTAGAGCGCGCACTGCCCTGATGTTGACAACATGTTCCCAAAAGATACAATGCAGGGAGAACACAGGGACCGTCACAAACCTCAAACCCCCTTTACGACAGGTAGGACGAATCAAAGCCCCCAAACACTTAAAAGATACATCTGAAGGACCTATGGTATCGTCCTTGAAGTGTTCAGCTCCAGAGTGTGTCACTGAGGTCGTTCAAATAGGCCAGTGGTTCCCAAAATTTTTGACCCGCGGCTTCCTTGACCTATTGGCAGTTGGCCGTGGCTCGCCATTACGTTACTTTTTTGGCAGGTGGGAGGATGTAAGCCCGGCATCGGGGGTACTTCCATTTTCCTCCCTGAAATGAATTGTTGTGAAGGTATTATAATCGTAGTTGTGTTCTACTTTGTCACTGAACTGATGCTGTAATAAAGCATTTTATCAGCAACAAATACTCACTTTACCACCTCTCCTTTTTACTCCAGGCCTTGAAGCCTTATACATGAAAGCATCTTCTTCAATGGCAGCAGCTTGCATCATATTCTGCAAGTCACAGAACTAAATAGAATACATATCCCTGACAATCCTTAACAACAAATATGACACAACCACTAAGCAGCCAATTTAAACATTTATTTTCTTGGGAATTCTGGCATTAACATCAGCAATCTGAAAAGAGCAGTTTTGGCTACATTCGCAGAAGCTTCAATAGAAAAGTCTGTTGCAGATGGCATCCGAATGCCATATATAGCTGAGCTATAACTGAAATGCAGTGGGAGTAACTTCCTATTCAAACTATCTCAGTGCCCGGACACTAAGAAGATGACATCCCCTCAGACATGAACCTGATGCTGAGGAAGCCAACCTTCCTCCAGCTGCAGGCAGGTCACTGTTTTCCTTAAAGGAAAAGAAGGGCAGCGCGAACCAAACCCTGCGCTCATCCCTGCATTTCTTACACATGCAAAACTGTAGCAGTTGAGGTACCCATCTCTCTCTTTGCTGAAATGCAGGTTAGAGCAGGAACTGCTGCTGCAGGTGGGAGGTTCTCAGTAGGAGTAAGACTAGGAGTATTCAGAGTAAGAAGGAGGAAGTAGAGTTAAGAGTAGGAAAATTTAGCAGAGTAACCGACAGTGAATAGCTGCAAGAGTAAGATGGAATATTATTTGGAGTAAGCAGAAGCTTTGTTGCTAGTAAAGTGATGAAAGTAAGAATGACAGAATGAGATAAAGATGATAAGAGAACAAATCCTTTCATTTACTTCTAACAAAGAATCAGTGCTAGTAAAGCTGGATGTGCTTTCCGTTTCATGCACAGATCACATTGAAGGGACTTTAATTAAGCACTATTGCAGCTTGTTTCAGTTGGTTAAATATCACATGTATGCAGCTGAAATAGGTAATATTTACACAATTTAAGGCGATCAGACACTGATGGCATGCACTACCTGGCATTTATAAGCATGTTATTGCTGTTTCACTGGCTCACTAAGGTACAATGTCTATCTGTACAATAGTTTACAGCTCTACCTGTCTCTTTAACATACCTTGTATGGAAGAAGAGTGCAGTGGAAGGTGGGCTGTGGTGCATTAGCAGGCATCCAGCCAAGGTCTGACTGCAGTCACTAGGCGGAGTATCCTATGATCTTCGCCTTATAGACAAATGTTAGCTGTGTAATAAATTGCCTATCTGTGGGGCCCTGCTGTCAAGAAAAACAAAGTGCAAAAGACAATAAAGGTACCTACATACAGACAATGCATCTGTACTGCACACATTTTTCAAAAGTGTTTGTCTTAGGGTGGCTTATTCCGAGTGAAGTGTTTGTGACCTATCGTGAAAGGGAAAGAATTAGTTGTCTGTGACAGCAGGTCTTCCATAAAGGCCTGAGTATACGTTAGTTGCTGAGCAGGAGAAATGCCCTTTACAGTGCTTTACTGCATATTTCTTTACTGTTTATTTTATTTTTGGAGCTTGTGTATTAAATTAATGTTATTCACATTCACTCTTAATTACCTTTATAACGCAGTCTTCCCTGCCTCCTTACCTAGGTCGAGGTTAAAAGAATTAGCATGAATATTTTCATTATACTGCACAAAAGGTTTTGTTAAATTGCATGAAGGGATTTCTAAAAATTCACTCCAGCAACACTTCTGAACTGTTTAGCTCAGGGTCAGGACCTGTTAAATAACTCTGAGTTGAGCGATGTTTTTATGTTTCAGTGTCCTCCATTAACACTGCAGTTAGCAGGAGGGCAGGGCAAGTTATTTATAGCTATTCCTCATTCCCAAACCGTGTACTTGGTGCATGGCGCCCCTGGCTAGTTTAGATGGCGCACCTGGGTGCCACAGCGCTCAGATTGGGAACCACTGAAATAGGCGTTGGGATACTCCCTAAAAGCAGATAGGTCGTTAAGAAGCAAAAGTGGGCCGATAGCGCCAAACAGCGCCTGCTTTTATTAAGTAAATTAAAGAAAGCCAGAGTATGCACTGTGCAGAGGCTAAACAATACAGACTCCGTAAACAACGGTCCGTCGCCCCAAAATGACCCTCCAGAGAGTCCCCCCTCCAGTATAGATCCTCAACCTGGGACTTCCGACATAGTATTTCTAGAGAGCCTGAGATGGTATAGTCGCAACGTAGAGCAGTTTAAAGCTACAGAGCATTATGAGTAGTTTAGGTTTGTTAACCTAGATCGTATAAACTCCTCTGAGAGGGGTGTTATAGCTATCCATCAGGCTGTACAAACGCTCATAGAATGATTGTTACACGATGTGGGGCCTAACGATTTCTTCCAGCTACGTTTTCAGGGGCAGGGTATCAACAGTCCTCTGTTCATCAGATGGTCGTCTCGAGATATGTTTGACGCTGTGACGTTTCTAGAAAACCTATCTAAACTTTTACACATCAAGGCTGAATTATTGGCTTACGGGACCTTCAGAATCATTGCCCTCATTGTTAGAGGTCGTGAGGGCGGTGCTTCCAGAACCTTAAAGAGCGTCATGTATAGTAAAATCATAGGCAAGAAAAATCGATGGTTGCTCGACTTTAACACCGGAGCTACCAATAAGTGCCTGGCGGCGAGCATCGCAGGTTTGTCGATGGACCGAGCTACCCCAGACCACGTCATTATGTCTATGGCGGCGGACGCCCATGAGGCGCTCCGAATACCTCCAGACAGACTGGTTGGTTTTGGGGACCTGGGACTTTTTGAGAATCATTTTGCCGTTACGGTAAAACTTCTATACCACAATGGTTCTTGGAAGTATTTCACTACCGATGAGCATGTGAAAAACAAGACTGTTTATGTGCTCCATCACGATAACCACTTTTACGGTATCTTGAATCTGAAGGGTTTTCTAGGAGCCAAGTACGTATGCGAGCATTGCGACCACATATACAACAACCGGACCAGACACCAGTGTGAAATGCACTGTAAAATGTGTCAGAGTGACGGGTGCGTTGACGACGCCTCTCAAAAGGTTAAATGTTCGACGTGTAAGATGTTTTGTAGGTCGCAAGCCTGTTTGAACGTACACGTCAGCCTTGCACAGTGCGAACGTAAATCGGACTGTCGTTCTTGCGGGCACTACAAGGCCTCCAAACACAATTGAAAAGGTATGCAATGTCCCAGGTGTAAAGCCTATTTTATAGCCGGAACCGCGCACAAGTGTTACATGCTCATAGGTATTCCCCAGAAAAAAACAGATATATTCGATATAGAGTGTACGCAAGAGACGGGTGTGCACCAGCCTAACTACATTTACGCTCATCATCTTTCAACCGATGAAAACTTGGAGTTTGAAGGCAGGTAGTGTGTGAACGATCTCCTCAACACGTCATGCAGCCGAAATACTACGAGTATACCATGCTGGCTCACAACTCGAAAGCGTACGATTCATTCTTTATTCTCCGGGACCTGATTCATGAAAAGATGGCCGTAGAGCTCACTACCCAGGGTTCCAAACTGATCTGTTAGAGATTGTACCTTTTGAAATTAGGTTCATAGACACCTTGAATTTTCTACCCAGGAAGTTAAGTAAGTTGCCAAAAGCCTTTGGTTTTGAAGGCTGTAAAGGATATTTTCCGCACTTTTTTAACACATGGGCTAATCAGAATTACATCGGTCCTATGCCTCCTCCCGACAGTTACAGCGTCAAGTACATGATGCCGTCTGAAAAAGAGAGCTTTCTACAATGGTACGACGAAAATCGTGAAAATGAGTTTCAGTTTCAAACCGAATTGAAAGCTTACTGTCTGGCGGATGTAATGATCTTGCGAAAAGCATGCAACCTTTTCAGAGACGTTGTGGTGAAGATGACGAAAAGGGTCAGGATTATCAAAACCAAATCTCGTAAGAGAAAAGAAATCGTTGAATACTTAGACCCGTTTAAGAATATCATGCTGGCTTCCATGTGCATGTCTATTTATCAGCACATGTTTTTAAAACCTGAAACCATAGCTCTAGTACTGCTTGACCTCTACAACGGTAAACAGATACGTTACTCCACCCCGTCTATTCAGTGGCTCATGTACGTCTCGGAGAAAGAGAACATCTTTATTCAAAACGCTTTGTAAGGCGGCGAATACCGCTTGGGGCGTTACTATCTAGACGGGTATGCATTAAATAATGGGGTACCAACAGCCTTTGAGTTCAACTGTTGCTTTTACCACCAATGTCCTCGTTGTTACAAACCCCATGAGTTTAACAGGTTGCAGGGCACCACGTTTGAACATCTGCATCGTCGTACTCTGGCGAAGGTGCAGTATATTGAAAACAGCGGCTTTGTTCTGAGAACCCTCTGGGAGCTCGAGTGGTTAGACGATCTACTAAAAGATGTGGAACTCAGTGCTTTCATTAAGAGCCACCAGTTACCAGCACCGTTGGAACCCCGCGACGCCTTATTCGGCGGTCGTACAAACGCCATACAGCTGTACCGGGTCACTGGTGAGGGTGAGAAAATACACTACTACGACTTCACCAGTTTGTATCCGTATGTGAACAAGGTGAAGTTGTACCCGGTGGGGCATCCTAAGATCATATATAGGAACTTTAAGTCCCTAGACGAGTACTTTGGTCTTGTTAAGTGTCAAATCCACCCTCTGCGAAAGCTTTACTTCCCGGTGCTTCCTTACAGAGTCGACAGTACGCTAATGTTCTCCCTATGTCGAACATGCGCTGAAAGTCAACAGACTAGCGAGTGTAGACATAGTGACGAGCAGAGGCTGCTGGAGGGGACGTGGTGTACCATCGAGGTACAAACGGCCCTCGAGAAAGGGTACCGCCTCGATAAAATACTGGAAATTTGGCACTTTCCACACACCACAACCCGACTCTTTTCTGACTACATTAACTTGTTTCTCAGAGACAAACAGGAGACATTGGGGTATCCCGACTAGTGCGTCGACAAGCCCTCGAAGCAAAAGTACATCGCCGATTACCACAAATACGAGGGTATAACATTGAGACGGGCGTTCATTAAGGTTAACCCCCCCAAACGCCAGTTAGCTAAACTCTGTCTCAATTCTTTATAGGGAAAATTCGCACAGCGTACCAACTTATCAAACACATCCATCGTCACAGATCCAGATGATCTTTTCAAGTATCTTACGATGTGTCCAGTTGCGAATTTATCGACGATGAGACGGCCGTTCTATGCTGGAAATACGCCAAAGAGTACCCCACAACTAGTAACAATATAAACATTTTCATAGCGTTCTTCACAACCGCTCATGCTCGTCTAGAGCTTTACAGGTTGCTGGATAAGCTTCAGGACCGCTGTTTGTACCACAACACCGACTCTGTTATTTTTGTTAGTAAAGAGGGTGATGAAGATCCTACGATGGGTGATTATCTGGGTAATTTGACCAGCAAGCTCGAAAAAGATGAATACATACTCAAGTACACCTCCTCAGGACCCAAGACCTACAGTTACAAAACCTCAAACAACAGGGTTTGTAAAACCTCAAACAACAGGGTTTGTATGAAAGTCAAAGGTATCACTTTAAATGTAAGCAATATAGTTAAAATACATTTTGACAGTCTGAAGGGTCTGGGGCACGAGTACTACGCATCAAGAGGCCACGTCACTGATAAAGCGATAGTCGTAAATCACCCCAGCATAGTCAGGTCCAAGAAAAAGTGGGAAATTACAATCCAGTTGTTACATAAAACCATACGAGTAGTGTTTGATAAAAGGGTCCTGACCGATGACTACAAAACACTACCATACGGTTATTAAAAGACATTAGAGGGGCAAACACCCATCAGCTATGGACACCCGGCTGCAGCACCCATTCTACTGCGTTTTAGCAGGTCCCTCAAATAGCGGTAAAAGTTATTTTATAAAGAAACTGTTAGAAAATGCTACCGGTGTTTTATCTCAGATCCCTAACAACATCGTATGGCTTTATTCCTGCTGGCAAGATCTTACACCGAACTATCCCTAAAATTCCCGCACATCAGATTTATAGAAGGCATCCCCAGTAACCTCAACGACGACGACTTGTTACCTAAACACCTCGTAAACATGGTTATTGTGGACGATCTCATGCGCGAAGGCGGAGATCACCCCGAGATCGAGAGGGCTTTTACTCAATATTCACATCATCGTAATCTAAGCATATGCTACCTCGTGCAGAAAGTTTTACAAGGGTAAGAACAGTCTTTCTATAACTCTCAACGCCTCGTATTTGGTCTTGTTTAAAAACCCTTGCGACAAGTTTCAGATATCAATTATAGCTAAACAGATGTACCCCGGTAACACACAGTTTTTTATGGAAGCGTATAACGATGCTACCGCAAATCCCCACGGCTACCTACTGGTAGATTTAAAACCCAATACTCTAGAAGAGTACAGACTATGCGCCAGTATTTTACCACCTGATTTTCCAGTCGCTTACACGCCTATAACAGTACCCAAAACCTATAAAAGGACCCATTAAAAGACTTTTATAACATTTACACTCTAAACCTTATAATATAAGGTCGCCACCATGTCTGCGAGGCTATGACGTAATTTAGACCTCCTAAAAAAGCTGGTCATGGCCAGCCCCTTGAAAAGAAAGGCTATCCTGTTCGCTGCTTCGGACGATTTAGTGGCTGCCATTTCAGAAATAGCCCTAAACACCCTAAAAGGTAATGTCCCGATATCAGCGAGCCAGTTCCTCGTGTTGAAGAAGCGCCACATTATTAAGAAGCTCAGCAATAAAAGGACGTCGATCCTTTCTAAAAAGAAACTGGTCAAACAGTCTGGAGGTTTTATAGGGTCGCTGTTGGGTACAGCTATACCGCTAATTACGGGTCTCCTGTAGAGGACCTGATGGAGCACGCCCCAAAAATGTATCTTGTACTGCGCCAACAGTTTGAACAGTTGGGCCCTTCTACAACCGACGTCTGGGACATACGATGCTGGGATCAAAGCCATTTTGAACCGAACAGATTTAAAACCGCACAACAAAGCCGGGCTTTACTCAGGAGCCCTTCAAAACTTTTTACAGTATTACAAGCAATGGAACGCCGAAAAACACCAAACTGACTCTGTACACACCTGACACGGAACAACCGCCAGCAGATCCTGTAGACCCAGGACCCTCAGCCCCCATGGACGCTCTTGTCGAAGACCTTTTAAAAAATATAAGTCAGAGGTATAAAGGGGCGGCGTAAATGTTGCTCGGTAAAATGACTGCTACTAAAGATCTGACCTCTTGGAACGAACGCAGTGAATTCGTTTATAAGGGACAACCGGATGTTGGATCACACATGTACGATCTGGTCAGTGGTCTCACGCACAACAAAACACTATTGGGCCATAATGCTCCTAGAGGATGGGAGCAGTTCCTATGCGCCTCTGCGGAACTCAACATTCCTTCCACGCTCGTCAGTAACGCCGACCACCGCCGAAGGCTTGAAAGTTTGAAAGATCCGCCCACTGGTGTTTTTACCACGAGTCCCAACGTGTCGACATCGCCATTCTTCCCGCAGCTAACACCTTCTAGGAGCAGCAACGCTCTAACTATGGAGCCTAAAAAGAGACTGTCCAAAATGAAGACATGGCTACCACTCTAATGTTATCACGACCTTTGAACCGATGTACAGTTTTTGTTAAAAGGTTCGCGCCTGGAAAGATTTCTGTTTCATTTATTTACCAGTGTAAATGTTTGTGCTGAAATCTGTTTGTAATAAACACTTTTAACTTTTCAACAGTAGTTCGACATCTTTTTTAAAAATGGTTTGAAAATGTGGGGCTTGTGAATAAAAATGCCTAGTCTGAACTCTTGTTTAAAAATGTTTTTATGTTAAACAGTCATCGGTACAAATAAAGGCGTTACAAGGCCTTACACTTTTGACAAACACAGTATTCTGTTTTAACAACGTTCGACATAGTCCTTGAGTTTTCATTCACATATTTCATAACAATACCATCATTGTTTACTAGATCGGCTGAATACACATTTAAATAATTTCTCATACCCTCAGACTTTTACTAATAAAATATATACAATGTTCCCCGCATGAGATGGCTAGAGAATCTTGTACACGCAGTTTGTTATACTCAACAACGGGCAATGCTTTTTTTTACATATTTGAATATCGGTTTTGTATAAATGCTATGCTCGGGGAACCTCGCTAAACTGTCAAACACCATAACTATAACCTTGTCTACATCCAGAAACATGGCCGCCCAATGTGTACCACCCTTGTAATGCGGGTCGGTGTTAAAGACAAGTGAGCGGGGCCTTTCTGGGCCTATCTCCCCCGGTAGCCATCGCTAGGAAATACACCTAAATAGTATTGCATAGCGTCTTTATGCCTGCTTAAGAAGTCACGCATCTGCACAGTGTCCATTTTACAGTCTTTTAATGATAGTCATAAATTGGCGGACGTGATTGACTTGGATGACGCTGTTGAATACAGAGAATACAATCATGTTCAAGTTGGTAGCCAATGCATGTGTAAAGTGTATTTCAGCTTTTAGATTTCCGTTTTTGATCAAGTTGTAGTGGTCACCGTCTTCCATGTCAGGAGTCAGGTCGAACGCAAAAAGCGTGTAGCCGGTCTCATACCCCTCTCTTGAAACAACAACTCCTGAGTCACGTAGGTGTTTCCCCGTTATCGAGGCCAGGCCTAGATATTCCCTGACAAAATTGGATGTTCCAAAACACGGGGTGAACGGTTTTGCAGGAATAACATCACACTCATGGACCAAAGCGGCGTAGTTGATATCATAGAGTTTGAAGTTGAAAGGGTTAGAGGTATAGAGGCCGCTGAAAGCTGTGTTGTCCACAAACCCTATGATGATGAGTTTCGGGAGTTGGCCCATAAATAGATTTTGCTGCGTTAAACTAGTACCGCTGGGATGCTGAATATCTTCAGAGCCACTCTCTCAATGGCGTACTTGGCGTTCGATAGTTGTAAAGCTTCAGCTTGAGCCAGTCTGACGCTCGGCAACACTTTTGCTTTTTTTACAAACAGGCTTGTGGACAATATAACCAATTTATACTGGTCTGCATCACCGCTGATGATACAAAACGTATCCTTGTTGCGGGTGAGTTTGATCTTAAGATCTATACCGTTGACGAGAAGCTTATCTTGGAAGAAAAGGTCTGAATTTATGTTTCCCAGGAGGTCAAACTGCCTACTGCCTGCGGCGAAGCTGGCTCTTTTTTTAAAACCATTGTTGCCACCGTCCAAAGCAGTGTTCTCAAAATGCTTGTGAGTGTCTTTGTTGAAGAGCCCCGCTGAAAGCTGTGTGTCCAGGGCTTCGCAACTGTAATTTAGAATTCTCTCTATGTAGGCCCCATAGGTGTACATGTTATCAGTCTGCGTGACGAGTCGATTGTCCAGGTTAATGTCCACCTGATTAAACATGGTTGCTATGGGGTAGGCGATTGGCGCCACTCTAGCATCGTCATCGATCGATTTTGGCGCTGTTCGCTTTTGTTATTTTGCAGACGAGATGCAGCAGTGTATTGTTGAGATCTAAATACATATCCGTGGACCCCGACACAAAAAACTCTATCGGCGCCAGAGGTGTCAGAGCGGCTAGAGGCGATACTTCCATGAAAAAACTGTTCTCGATGCTGGTCTGTGTGGGCTTTAGAGAAAACAAATCTAGCTCAGATTTGGCGCATTCACCCGAGGGGCAGTGTACGAAGGCCATGATAACTGATTTAAAAAATATTCGCACTAGAGTGTGTTCTCTTCTTCTTGGAAGATCTCTTCCGTCTTATGACTCTTCTTTTATGTGGACATTTTGAAGAAGTCCTCAGTTTTTTATAGGGCATTGGCAGACCCCTACGCCTCGTAGTCCTTCTCTCCCTTTTAATACCCGCATGCGCATTGTACATCAACCCCGCTCCTTCTTGGAGCAGTTTGTTCATGCGCTCTGCGACAGCCGACGCTACGGAGCCCACAACGTCATGGGCTATGTTCGTAGCCGCAGCTTTAACGTGAGGTTTTGCAATTTGGAACCCTCTTCTCAAGAAAGGCATGGCTCTTCTAAACAAACTCCTAAAGAAGCCCCCCAGTCCTGCCCCGTATATAACAGGGGACCCTTGAAAGTAGGGCGGCGATCCGCCATAGCCAGCATGAACTCTATAATAATCTCTGTACATAGAGGGGTCCCCGTATGTTTTAACAACGACCATTGCTACTGTCTAATATTCACCGTCACGGCGAGGCCTTAAATGAAGCTTAACAATAACTTTCCCGTATTTAAAGGCCACAGGCTCTGACTGATCGTCGTAGACCATGATGGTAATAGTGTCAAAATGTTTTTTAGAAACTGCCACATAGTCGAGTTTGTGATGTTGTATATTAACCATTGTGTTATTTTCTCCCTTCACCAGGACCCATCTCAACAACGGCGAATAACTATCCCCTATCCTCTGAGGTTCGACGATGTCGCTATACACATAGAGTGTATAAAAGCCGCCGTTAATATCGGACACGTAGGGTCTGGATCCACCTGTCTTTTCACATGTTATACTGTCCCTAAGACCCTTTGTAATTTACCCCAACAGTTAAATACTGTACCGAGCTCCAGGGCTTTAAGAAACCCTTTTCTTCTAACGTTATCTGCCACTAGATATATATTCGCATACGTTTCAATGCTAGCTATAGATTTGTTGATGGCGTCGACCACCGATGTAACGGTTGGGTAATATCCGTGAGGAAATCCTACGTGGATGCTCACAGGGTCCTGCTCACGCTTTATATTAAATTTAGCCTCAAGCTTTGTAAATGTATTCCACGTTCTAGGGTACTGTATCTCCATTAGGGCCACCTCCCAGGACCCTTTCAGGTCCACCGGTTTAGCCACTTTCACCGTGTAATTAGAAAGCTGTCCAAAACCCAACTGTTAAAATTTCTCGGGTCACCCCCGCCATTTGACCAGCACCTGTCTCTTAGCTCCGGTACCTTTCATTTTCAGAACCTTTTCAACCCTGTACACCCTGTCAGGATCGTAGGGCACCTTTTGTAACTCTTTGGTGTAAAAGACACCTGTCACCTTTTCCCTGTCGTAGTCCTTCAACTTGTAAATATATACCCCTTCTTTAAACTCTGCACTTTCCACTATAAATATCTTGTCGCTAAATGTCTGTTGGTAGCCTTTGGTGAAGACACCCTTCAACTTTGAAACCCTGCGATGATCCCCTTCTTTAAAAGCAGGTTTCTTGACCCTCGCCGCAAGACAATTCCAGTACACTGTTCTCCATACCATTAACAAATTATCAGCTGTCTCCGAGGGAGCCATTTTGATTGTCCTATGATAACTGGCGTTATAAACATCTATAAAAGGCTGTAGAACATCAACATATCTGTAGGTATTGTTGGCTGTGAAATATCTCCACATCTTTGATTTTAAAGTTCTGTTAAAACGCTCTACAACCGCCGCATTTACCTCTGTGTGCGTTACAAAATGCTGAACAGCGTACTCCTTTAATCATTTCTGAAAAGGCTTATTTAAAAATTATTTTCCGGCATCTGTTTGTAGTACTTGAGGTACTCGACCTCTCGCGAAGATGACTTTAAAGGCGGCTGTGACGCTTGTACCACTTTTATCGTTTAACGCTTCTGGATAGGCGTACTTGGACAACACGTCTATGACTGTTAATATATACATGGCAACATTGTTATGCTCTGCTAGATCTTGAAGACTGATTATGTCAGCCTGCCACTGATAATCTAGCTGCGCGCTAACGACTGTGGCCCTCCTCTTAAAACGTCTCCTGGTCGGTTTGCAGAGTGAATGCGCCTCTTCCCCCGATAACCAAGTCTTCACCCCTGATCGGTTTACAGCTTCATTTTCAAATCGAGCCCTTCTAAACAGAGCTTCGGCTCTTCCGGAGCTTCCAACCTCTAGTGTATCGTAATAAAGCTTCCTTAAAACAGCCTCTGTCATGTTGTCACACGCCTCAGCCGCTAAATGAAAGACGTTTGTTTTATGTAAGGTTGTTTTATTAAGCATAAAAATGGTAACAATACATAAACAGTGCAGACTTTACAGTTTCCAGACACATATCAAAGCCAATGTCGAACAAATTGAGGTCTTTTCATTACGTATACATAATACAACATCATGTACAGACATTGTGGGGTGTCTGACAGTTAACAGGCCTCAGCGTCACATATTTTGCTATTTTCTTAGATACAAATTCAATAGCTCTAGACACGACCGCCCTCTCACCCCTCATATAACTTTGCACATACAGGGTACTGACGTTGTTTAATAGTTCGTACATTTCTCGCTCGGACAGTGCAAAACCCTTATCATTGATCTAATGTTCAGTAACACGCTCCAGGGTTTTGCATAATCCGCTTGTCGGGTGTAGTCTTAAATCCAACAACCTTCTCCTGTATACAGTCCAGTACTCACCACGCCTGAGACGCCATGTTTTGCTCTGCAGTTTTGCTACACATTGGGAACTGTCGCACTGTTTCGTATTAGGTGGCTCACAAAACTGCATATGGCTCCACGTTAAAGGCTGTATTTTAGCTATTCTTTCTTTGAGCAACGCATATAACATTTTCATAATACAAGCGTATCAGGGGTGTAATTCATAACCATCTTGCACGGCATCGTTCTGACCCCCTTCCTAAAAAAGTGAGTAAGTATGTCACGTTAAATAATACCACTAGGATATGTTATCAGGTTGTCTCATCATTCTTAAAACAGTCTACGAGGGGCTAAAGCTGTTGTTCTTCCATTTTTAAAGTAAACATCACACATTCGTCTTTCTACGATCCTTTCTACCATGCTTATGTCAACAGGAGCAGCCAGACTTTGCATACTTTCAAGCTTCAAACGCGGATCGCACGGGTATCAGTGCTCGCAGAGTGCTGTCACTAGAACTTTAATCATATCAGGTTGAACATTTTTCTTTAAAGTCGACATCCCGTAAACCCATCTTAACAGTTTATACATTTTGTACAGATCTAACAAACTGCAGATGTGTCTGATCATTCTCGGGTCGTACGACGGGTCTAGACATTCGTGACCCTCCTGGCCCGCATCGTTAATTTTGTGGCCGTAACACAAGGTATAATAGTCACGTTTCACACAAGCTTTTACAACAGCCGCTGTACAACCTTTAACAGCCCAGAAGTTGGCGTAGGGGATGCTCTGCGTTTCCTATTCTATGCTCGAGAAATTGTAGGGACAAGCACCATTCTTACTCAAATCGTTGTTTTGGCTTGTGGAATTTTCACTCTGATTTGTACAGCAAAAGCAATTACAATTTACGGTGTTAACCTTTGGTTGCATCTCCTCCACAGGTCTTCTTTTGACCGATGACTCCTACGGTTCAAAAGAAATTCAGCTATTAGTTAAGAATACATAAAATTCCGTTATACGTGCTGTCTATAAGCTGTTCTAACTAACCTCGACACTTCCTCGAGACTCTTCGGCCCCTATTAAATCTTGAGAGTCGGCCAGTTCCATTGTCGCATAACCTGAGCTCGGCTGCTGCACGACGACAGACTCAGGGGCCTGTGTTGCCAAAAACCCCAGGTCTTCATAAACAGGCGAATTATGCGGTTGCATAGCCTCTTCGAGATCTTCCATATCGAAATGGTTATGTTCATCCTCTACACCGCTACACAAGGCTTTGCTCCCACAACCGTCACCCTTAATAGGTGATATCAACATAGGCACGTCCTTGAGGGGAAGCTTTTCAAGTGGTTTGTTGGTGTCCCCGTTAAGCCCCGTAACGTCGAAACCCGCATCTTTAGGGGTGCCCGACAGCATGTCCTTGTCCAACGTTGAGGACGATCTGTTGTAATATCTAACGAAAGTTGTTATGTCGCCTTCGGAGGACGCCCTGCTGTTGATGGGATTGTATCTCTTCATATTGAGCAGGATACTCCAATACTTAACACTGCTCGCTTATGGGAACCTTATATACGGTCTAAGCGCTAAAAAAGTGGGCGGACACACATTACGTAAGCTGTTAGGGTTATAATTCATCACAACCCTTTGACAACCTAAACATGTCCGGGCGGACACACACACACACGTAGGCTCTTAGGGCCAACAATCACACAGACACATGACATACACTTTTGATTGATTGACAACCTAGGGCAGCGTATACATGTCATTAACTATGTCACTGCTTAAGTCACTGCTTACGTCATCACTGGGCTTGGCACCTGTCAAAAATAGCTTGATGAAAGGTATCCCCTTATACTACTGTCTGGATCAAGATCCTGTTGGAACCTCGAG
Organism: Pleurodeles waltl; assembly: GCF_031143425.1. Classification (NCBI taxonomy): domain Eukaryota; kingdom Metazoa; phylum Chordata; class Amphibia; order Caudata; family Salamandridae; genus Pleurodeles; species Pleurodeles waltl. Next base: position 207,806,397 of record NC_090441.1, read on the forward strand.
CCCATAACGAGCCGAGCTTTCATGCAGGTTCTGCCTCCCTCCCTCTACTCTGGGTATTATGGCCAGAGCTGCCATCTATGAAACTCAGGGACCAGGTTGGCATCTCAGCGTCAGCTCACATCTACAATTCTGGGGAAATCACTTAGGGCCAGAGGTAGCATTATTCCAAATTGCGACTTGCAATTTGCGAGTCCCAGCGACTCGCAAATTGCAACTCGCAATTTGGAATGCAGAAAGGTGTCTCAGACACCTTCTGCGAATCGCTATGGGGTCGCAAAGACCCACCTCATTAATATTAATGAGGTGGGTTGCAATTTGCGACCCCATAGCGATTCAGGGCACTGGGAACAGCAGACCACCATGTCCGTGACTGCTTTTAAATAAAGCAGTTTTTTTTTTTTCAAAGTGCAACCCGTTTTCCTTAAAGGAAAACGAGCTGCACTTTGAAAAATAAACCGAAACCTTTTGTTTCGGTATTTTTCAGGGCAGGTAGTGGTCCATTGGACCACTGCCTGCTCTGAAAACTTTTTTTTAGTGCCAGACACAAAGGGGAAGGGGTCCCATAGGGACCCCTTCCCGTTTGCGCCTGGGTTACCATCCACTTCAAGTGGATGGTAACTGCGCTTTCATATGCGACAGCAATCGCGGTCGCAAATGAAAATGCATACCATTGCGACTTGCAAATAGGAAGGGAACACCCCTTCCTATTTGCGACTCGGAAATGCATTTTGCGAGTCGGTTCCGACTCGCAAAATGCATTTCCACATAGCAAAGTGGCTTTAGTGACTTGCAAACGGCGTTTTTCGCCGTTTGCGAGTCGCTAAACCTTTGCTACATCTGGCCCTTAATCTCCCCGTGCCTATAAAAAAAACGCATGTGACACTGTGTAATGTAAATGGTGCTCGGGTAAACCATTCCAATTCTTCAGGGGTGAGTTTGCACTGTATTTTAAAGACTTCAGAAGAATGCTTTAAAAGGTAAATACAAAGCCTCAACATAAGGAATGAAGACTAGATGGCCATTTACTGGCTGGTTTGTACAGCGTGAAACCAGAAAACCTGGAGAAAATCAATGCTTCCCTGCTTAAATTGTGTGATGATAGGCAAATACTTTATTTCACCACAGACATTTTTTCTTCATTATTGCATACAAAAGCATGTTTAACTATGTGAGATCAGAACACCAGTTGTACGAAACTATCACTTTTAATAAGCACTTCTCAGTGCGGTGTGATAATGTGTCCTATTGATGTCAAAGCTTCCACATGTTAAACAAATGAACGTTCTGCAACTTTGAAAAAACTTTATTATATTTTATGTGTTTTGGTGTATGATTTACATAACTATTTCAGGGCTTGACTCGTGCAAGGGAATGTAGGAGGCTGGCCTGGTTTGTAGTGGGTACCTAAGGTACTTCCACCTTATACCAGGTCCAGTTATCCCTTATTAGTGAAATGTAGTAGTGTTCCAGCAGCTTAGGCTGATAGAGGTAGCTGCAGCAGAGCAGCTTAGACTGAACTAGGAGACATGCAAAGCTTATGCAATACCACTTATAGTTACACAGTACTTATACACAAGTAAAGACAATACTCAGTGTTACCAAAAATAAAGGTACTTTATTTTAGTGACACGAGGCCAAAAATATCTTAGAGGCAATACTCCTTCTGGAGGTAAGTATTATACACAATATATACACTAGAGACCAAAATCAGGTAAGTACACAGTCATAGTATAGTGTAAACAATAGAAAACACAATAGAATGCAATAGGCCTAGGGGCAACACAAATCATATACTAAGAAAGTGGAATGTGAACCACGATTTCTCCCCTAGGCAAGTGTAGAGGGGCGCTGGGAGTATTATAAAATACCAAAGGTAAGTAAAGTACCTCACCCCAGAGCCCAGGAAAGTAGGAGTAAAGTACTGCAAGTTTCCTCAGGACACACTACAATTTGTGATTAGGATTATTGCAAGAACCAAGCAAGATTGCAAGCAACAAATGGTGGATTCCTGGACCTGAAGACCTGAATAAGAAGAAGACCAAGTCCAGAAGTCACAGAAGAGGTAAGGAAGGCCAGGGGCCCCTGCCAACCTGGAAGATGGTGCAAAAGAGGATTCTCCGGTTAGAAGAAGTCTGCAGAAGAGCACCAAAGAAGATGGCTGCGGGTTCCTACATGATGCAGGAGATGTCCCACGTTGTGAAGATGCATGCAAACAGTTTGTGTCATTGGAGTCATCCAACAAGCCTTGGTTCTGTCAAGTTTGTGGTTTGCGTCAAAATGGCTCTGCCTGGACCCAGGAGGGACCTGGGGACCCCAATCCAGACTGGAGAGGTAGAGGGGGCTCCCAACACTGGAGAGAGCCCACAGATGGCCAGGCAGCACCCGCAGGAGTCCCAGGACAAGGAAGGTGCAAATCACGGGTTGGTGCAGCACAACAAAAGAAGGTCCCACGCCGCCGGAGAACAACTCAGCGAGTTGAGCGTTGCAGGATGGAGTGCTGGAGAACCGGGACACACTGTGCACAAAGGATTCTTGCAAATAGTGTACAGAGGCCCCAGGAGGAAGAAGAGTAGCGGTGCACAGGGGTACTGCCGCAAACTGGGAAGGCAAGTGCTTACCTCTGCCAAATTTGGACAGCTGGACCTTAGGACAGTCTGTGTCGAAGGGGTCCACCACCTGTGTTCCAAGGAGCACGCTCGTCGCCAGGAGAGAAGTCCAAGAGAACAGGTCGTCATCTTAGAAGGTACCTGCGGATGCAGGGAGATGACTCCGTCACTCCACGGGAGATTTCTTCGGTCCTTCTGGTGCAAGATGAAGACAGGGAGTCCCCAGAGCGTGCACACCATGGAAACTGTCGCAGTAGCTGGCTGGAGCTGAAGTTGCAGAGGAAAGTATCCCTTCTGGATACTTTGTTGCTGTTACAGTGGTTCCTGGTGCAGTCTGCAGTCGATCCGAGGTTAGAGGATGAAGCAGTGGATGCAGAGGTTTACTGATGAAAACTTGCAAACAGAATCTGAAGAGGTACCCACAGGAGAGACCCTAAATAGCCTTGAGAGGGGGATTGGCTACCTACCCAGGTACGCACCTATTGTAAGGGGTCTATGACATCACCTGCTGGCACTGGCCACTCAGAGTCATCCAGAGTGCCCCCACACCTTGGAAAACAAGATGGCTGAGGTCTGGGACACACTGGAGGAGCTCTGGGCACCACCCCTGGGGTGGTGATGGACAGGGGAGTGGTCACTCCCCTTTCCTTTGTCCATTTTCGCGCCAGAGGAGGGACTAGGGGTCCCTGAACCGGTGTAGACTGGCTTATGCAAGGAGGGCACCATTTGTGCCCTTTAAAGCATTTCTAGAGGCTCTGGGAGGCTACCCCTCGCAAGCCTGTAACACCTATTTCCAAAGGGAGAGGGTGTAACACCACCCTCCCAGAGGAAATGCTTTGTTCTGCCTTCCTGGGACTGAGCTGCTCAGACCCCAGGAGGGCAGAACCCTGTCTGTGGGATGGCAGCAGCTGTAGCTGCAGTGCAAACCCCAGAGAGCTGGCTTGGCAGTACTGGGGGTCCATAGTGGAGCCACCAGGATGCATGGGATTGGCCCCCCAATACCAGATTTGGAATGGAGGGACAATTCTATGATCTTAGACACCTTACTCTGCCATTTTCGGAGTTACCATTGTGCAGCTACATATAGGTATTGACCTATATGTCATGCACGCGTGTAATGGCGTCCCCGCACACACAAAGTCCGGGGAATTTGCCCTGAACAATGTGGAGGTACCTTTGCTAGGGCATTTAGTAACTTTTCACCTAGCCAAGGTTGGACATATAGGTGACTTATGAGTTACTTAAGTGTAGTGAAAAATGGCTGTGAAATAGAATGTGCACTATTTCACGCAGGCTGCAGTGGCGGTCCTGTGAAAGGTTTTGTCTGAGCTCCTAATGGGTGGCAAAAGCAATGCTGCAACCAGAGAAGATCTCTTGGAACCCCAATGCCCTGGGTACCTATGTACCATATACTAGGGACTTATAAGGAGGTTCCAATGTGCCAATTGGAATTGGTAAATGAAGTCACTATCCTAAAGTGACAAATTCAAAAGCAGAGGGAGCATAAGCACTGAGGTTCTGGTTAGCAGAGCCTCAGTGACACAGTTAAGTACTACAGACAACACGCACATTAGGCCATAAACTATGAGCACTGGGGTCCTGGCCAGCAGGATCCCAGTGAGACAGGCAAAAACATACTGACATAGAGGTCAAATTGGGGGTAACATGGCAAGAAAGATGGTACTTTCCTACACAAACCCCCCCAAACGAGGGACAATAAGGCTAACCTTGCCTAGATGAGTCTTAATTGTCTAAGTGGAAATTCCTGCAGAGTCCATCTGCATTGGAGTGGGCACTCCCAGGTCTATGTTCCACTGTAAAGTCCATCCCCTGTAGGGAAATTGACCACTTCAACAATTTAGGGTTTTCACCTTTCCTTTGTTTCAGCCATAAAAGAGGTTTGTGGTCTGTTTGAACAATGAAGTGAGTCCCAAACAAGTAGGGTCTCAGCTTCTTCAAGGCCCAGACCACAGCAAAGGCCTCCCTCTCTATGGCAGACCAACGCTTTTCCTCTAGGGGTCAACCTCCTGCTGATGAAAGCAACAGGTTGATCCTGGCCCTCTGAGTTCTGTTGTGATAGTACTGCCCCCACCCCTAATTCAGAAGCATCTGTTTGGACAATGAATTTTTTGGAGTAGTTTAAGCTTTTCAGGACAGGTGCAGTGCACATGGTCTGCTTAAGCTCCTCAAAAGCTTTTTGACAGCTAGCTGTCCACAATACCTTCTTAGGCATTTTCTTTGAAGTGAGGTCATTAAGAGGGGCAACAATGGAGCCATAATGTTTTATGAACCTCCTGTAGTACCCAGTGAGGCCTAAGAAGGCTCTGACCTGGGTCTGTGTAGTAGGGGGGGCCCAATCCATAATGGTTTGGATCTTCCCCTGTAGTGGTTCAATCTGTTCTCCACCTACCACGTGGCCCAGATTAACCACTTTCCCCTGCCCTATCTGGCACTTTGAAGCCTTGATAGTGAGGCCTGCCTTTTGCAGGGCCTCCAAAACTTTGCATAGGTGGACCAGGTGGTCATCCCAGGTAAAGACAGCAATATCATCTAAGTATGCTGCACTAAAAGCCTCAAAACCTTGGAGGACTGTGTTCACCAGCCTCTGGAAAGTGGCAGGTGCATTTTTCAAACCAAAGGGCATAACAGTGAATCGATAATGCCCTCCAATGGTAGAAAATGTTGTTTTTGCTTTAGCATCCTCTGATAATTTGATCTGCCAATACCCTGCAGTCAAATCAAAGGTGCTTAGATACTTGGCAGAAGCCAGTTTATCTATGAGCTCATCTGCCCTGGATAAAGGGTAAGCATCAGTTTTGGTTACTGTATTAAAACCCCTATAGTCCACACAAAACCGCATTTCTCTCTTTCCTTCTTTGTTATGTGGTTTGGGGACAAGCACCACTGGGCTGGCCCATGGGCTTTCAGAGGGCTCAATAACTCCCAGATCCAACATTTTCTGTACCTCTGTTTTAATGCAATCTCTGACATGGTCGGGCTGCCTGTAAATTTTACTTTTGACAGGTAAAGTGTCTCCAGTGTCAATTGAATGTTCACACCAGGTAGTTGTACCAGGTGTGAGTGAAAAGAGGTCAGAAAACTGTCCTAGGAGATTTTTGCAGTCCTCCTTCTGCTCAGCAGTGAGGCAGTCTGCAAGTACCACTCCTTCCGCAAAGCCATCAGCTTCAGTGTTGGAGAAGAGGTCAGGGACAGGGTCACTCTCTTCTTCCTGCCCCTCATCTGTGGCCATAAGCAGGGTTAAGTCTGCCCTGTCATAGTAAGGTTTAAGGCGGTTGACAGGAAGCACCCTAAGGGGGCTTCTGGCTGTGCCCAGGTCCACCAGATAGGTGACCTCACCTTTCTTCTCCACAATGAGATGGGGTCCACTCCATTTGTCCTGGAGTGTTCTTGGGGCCACAGGCTCCAATACCCACACCTTCTGTCCTGGGTGGTACTCTGTCAGGACAGCCTTCTGGTCATGCCATTGCTCTTGGAGCTCTTGGCTCGCCTGAAGGTATTTAGTGGCATTTTTCATGTACTCAGCCATTCTGGATCTTAGGCCAAGTACATAGTCTACAGTGTCTTGCTTTGGAGGTTTTAAAGGTTGTTCCCAACCCTCTTTCACAAGAGCAAGGGGACCTCTTACAGGGTGACCAAAGAGGAGTTCAAAGGGGCTATAGCACACTCCTTTCTGGGGTCCCTCCCTGTAAGCAAAAGGGAAGCTTGGCAATAGGACATCTCATCTCCTTCTGAGTTTTTCAGGTAGTCCCATGATCATGCCTTTGAGAGTTTTATTAAACCTCTCAACCAATCCATTTGTTTGTGGATGATAAGGGGTGGTGAATTTGTATGCTACACCACACTCCTTCCACCTTGCTTTGAGATATGCAGACATAAAGTAACTACCTCTGTCTGATACTACTTCCTTAGGGAAACCCACCCTGGAAAAGATTCCCATGAGGGCTTTTGCCACTGCAGGTGCTGTAGTGGTCCTTAAGGGGATAGCTTCTGGATACCTTGTAGCATGGTCCACTACCACAAGTATGAATGTATTGCCAGAAGCTGTTGGAGGGTCAAGTGGGGCAACAATATCAACCCCTACCCACTCAAAGGGCACCCCAACCACTGGCAGTGGGATTAAGGGGGCTTTAGGAGTGTCACCAGTCTTGCCACTGGCTTGGCAGGTCACACAGGAGCAACAAAACTCCTTTGTGTCCTCTGACATATGAGGCCAATGAGAATGGGTAACAAGTCTGTCCCATGTTTTGATAAATGCCCAGCCAAAGAAATTTCATGTGCTAAATTTAGGAGAAATTCCCTATACTGTAAAGATGACCAATCTCCTGGAAGTACCAGGTGTAGGGTCCCTTGCCTCTGTATAGAGGAGATTATCTTCCCAGTAAACTTTATGGGCATCATTGACATCCCTATTCTGCTGTTTGGCAGCTTGCTGTCTAAGATTCTCTAGTGTAGGACAGGTCTGCTGTGCCACATTCAGTTCCTCCCTAGCAAGCCCTCCTGCACCCAAAAGCTCAGCTGTATCAGCTTGCAGCTCCTCTCATGTACGTTCTGCACAGGGAGAGGATTCCTCTTCCTCAAATGGGGATTCATCTGGAGTGGGATGGATAGTGGGAAAGGGTTTGCCCTTTCTACCCCTAACTTTTAGGAGCACTTGGTCCATTGTTCCAGGATCCAAGTTTTCCTGTCCTCTTTGCTTCTTGGCCTGAGCCCTGGTAAGAGCAAAGATATGCCCAGGAATGCCCAGCATTGCTGCATGGGCCTCCAACTCCACTTCAGCCCAAGCTGAAGTCTCCAAATCATTTCCTAATAGACACTCTACAGGTAAATCAGTGGCTACCACAACTTTCTTTGGACCATTAACCCCCCCCCCCCCCCCATTTGAGATTCACAACAGCTATGGGGTGGCTAACAGTGTTGTTATGGGAGTCTGTCACTTGGTACTGATGACCAAGTAGGTGTTCTTCAGGTGACTTATAAGTTACTTAAGTGCAGTGAAAATGGCTGTGAAATATTGTGGGCACTATTTCACACAGGCTGCAGTGACAGTCCTGTGAAAGGTTTTGTCTGAGCTCCTTATGGGAAAGCAAAGGCAATGCTGCAGCCCATAAGGATCTCTTGGAACCCCAATGCCCTGGGTACCTAGGTACCATATACTAGGGACTTATAAGGGGGTTCCAATGTGCCAATTGAAATTGGTAAATGAAGTAACTAGCCTATAGTGACAAATTTAAAAGCAGAGAGAGCATAAGCAATGAGGTTCTGGTTAGCAGAGCCTCAGTGACACAGTAAGCACTACTGACAACACACAGGTTAGGCAATAAACTATGAGCACTGGGGTCCTGGCCAGCAGGATCCCAGTGAGACAAGCAAAAACATACTGACATACAGGTAAAAATGGGGGTAACATGCCTAGGAAGATTATACTTTCCTACACAAGGGCTCTAAGATCCGAGCTTGGCTCACCCACCTCGAGCCCAATCTACTTGAAACCAGGCTTGGTGACCTCATTAGAGTCTTAACAACCAATACCGTCCCTATTCGTAAAACCCAACAATGGCAAATGGAGCCGTGTATCAAGGCCAAACCGTGAGAGCGGCATTAGAGACTCCCCCATACCGGTGCAAAGAGACCTGCAGAGAAGGGTTTGAGTGAGTGTCCATGAAAGGACAATGTGCCTGGGACGGCTTCTTTTATAGAGCGCGATTATCTGGCCTAATGGAGGCTTCCACGCGGTGCGACCTCCGTGATCTCTCGGGATGAAGCAGACAGGACAAGCCCGAGGCATAACCTCTTCAGACCTCAAGCCTTTGTAAGTGTGAGTGTTTGTGTCAGGGGTGGGGGGCATGGGCGTCCTTGTGCGTTACGCCACGGCAAGTGGACCTTTCTAAAACATACAGCACGATGGCGAACGGCGGCCCTCAAGTGTTGTAAATCTCCAGACTGTGCAAGTCTCGCACACTGAGGTAGGTGTTTACTGATATCAACATGCAGGTATTAACAGATTATTAGTCTGGAAATCACTGGGTGCTGCCCAAACCACAACTTTGTGGCTGCTTCGGGCACTAAACCCATTTATAAACTGCACCAGTAAATGGCGTATTTCGAAACATTTACTTAAGGCATTGGGTGTTTTCTAATACCTAGAATGAGACAACACATGCAAATGCTCCAGTTAGTCCTCAATTTCTGGAGTTATGGGCTCCCTGCAGCTGGAATGCGGAATGTGTCCGAGGCACACATCTTAACAGCAGCCAATCTGCACTACTCTTGTCCAAACAAATACGTTTTATTACAGCACTTGCACTCCCAACGGCTGGCACAAGTCCTAAACAAGCTTTTGCAATGTAATACGTTTCTCACATTTTGAGCAAGTTAATTGTCATATTTTGACACCAGCGCCCATCATGAGTTGCATTGTCAAAGCCTGGACTGTGCAGTTCTTTCACACATTGCTGGTCCTATGCTAAGAAATTAGGAGCGGCAACTTAATTTATCTGGTTTTACCTCTGGAGCATGATTGTCCACTGCCCAAACTAGCGGATGTATGGTTTGCTTCCTCTTTGTTGCCACTGCCCCCATTCGTCTGAGCTCTTGAGCAGCTTTGGGGCCACATGTATGTCCATTTCATTTTGAGAGTCTCATTGCTAATTTTTATGAGTTGCAATTAGAGACTCGCAAAATGAAATGTACAAATGTGTCTCAGCCACATTTAGCGATTCCTAATGGGGTCGCAAAGACCTACCTTATCAATATTCATAAGGTAGGTAGGAATTTGTGACTCCATTGGGAATGGTTGCACTCACAGGGATGGTGGCCGGCTGGGGACAGCAGACCACCATGTTTGTGATTGCTTTTCAATAAAGCAGTTTTTTTTTTTTAAATGAGGTCCGTTTTCCTTAAAGGAAAACATGATGCATTTCAAACAAAAAATGAAAAGTTTTCTTTTCATTTTGTTTCAGCATATGAAGTGGGACCATTACCTGCTCTGAAAAAATATTTACACTTCCATTCACAAAGGGGAATGGATTACCACCAATTTAAAGTTAGTGGTAACTGCGAATGTTTTGTGACCGCATTCCCGGTCGCAAAACATTCCTACATGCTAGTGCAATTCAGTATTAGGAAGGGATGCTCTAAACACGCCCCTTCCTAATGCTGAAACACAAAAGCAAAATGTGATTTGGTAAACAAGTGACTGAGTTGCATTTAGCTTTGGTACATACAAAAAAGCAATTTTCTGGTTGGGCTGTTTGCAACTGGAAAAATGCTTCGTACAGCTGGCCCTTGGGTTTTTTGCTTTCCTGCAATGCGCTGATTACGGCCTCCACCCCTTTGGTTGCTATGCAACGTAGAGGTGTGGGAAAGAGCCCCTTGGAGCACCAGGTGTCACTAGTAACACAGGTTGTGGCTAGGCACCAAACACAGAAGTTGTTGATGAGACAAGGCAGCTGACTTTTCCCTCCAGGTCGGCATTTATTTGATGATTGCAGACATAGACGGAAAGCTTCCTGGAAAGCAGAGGCATTCTTCTGAGTTCAGCTCAGAATTGGAAGCTTTGTCAGACCCATCTTCTTGGCATCAGCCTGTTGGAATGGACTTGGATGTCCTTCAGGCTGTGGTAAATAATAAAGCTGTGGATTCAATTTGTACAGCAAGAGAGGGTCTGGCGCCTAAAATCCCTAAGCACTCCTCCCTGCCTGAACCAGATTCTGTTGGTTTAGATGAGGAACAGAGGAAACACTTTGTATAGGGGCTGAGTTTAAGGAAGTTATCACCCACCTGAAGGATAATTTGGCCTTTCCTATGGTTATTCTTCCGGACGGGGAGGAGGATTTTCTCTCTTAATACCTCGGGACCCAGGTCAAACAGGATGACTTTAGAAGCCATCCCAGAGTCATTGGATGATCATCCAACTTCTGTAGAAGTCATTTTCACGTCATCAGACATCATCAATCCCCTAAAGTCATCAACAAGGTTTAGAAATTTCTGCCTGATGATTTGAAAATGACTTGAAAATTAGCATCTGATGACTTCACCAGATGTAATTGTTCCTGATGATCTGAGGATGAGTATTTGATTACTTCTCAAGATTAGATTATTCCTGATGACTTGAGGATGATTTGAAGATGACTATTTGATTACTTCATAGGAATTAATAAAATGAAATTGGTCCTGATGGTGTGGGGATGATTTACTCATTACTTTGCAACTCTTTCTCCATTTTGTGTTCATTTTGTTAGAAACACCACTTCTGCCCAGAGTTCTCAAGAAGATCAGGGATGCGACTGGGCCCAAGTTATCTTAGTAGCTCCAGACTGGGCACGAAGAGTGTGGTATCCCGAGCTTCTCAAGATGAGCATCAATCCTCTGATCAGGCTGCCCCTTTGGGAGGATCTTCGGTTGCAGCAGCAGGGGAGGGTTCGCCACCTGAACCTGTCAACTCTGCACCTTCATGCGTGGAGATTGAGCGGCGGCAGTTGATGGCTTTTGACCTTCCTGCTCTGTAAGGTTATTTTGGCATCCAGACGTCCCTCCACTAAAACAGTATTCACCTGCCATTGGAAACGCTTTGTATATTATTGTACAGAAAGGTCTATTGACCCTCTTTCTGCTTCTCTTTCTGATATCCTTCTCTTTATTCTTTCCCTTGCCCAGCAGGGTTCTGCCTTGGGGACTCTCAAGGGCTATCTTTCTGCCTTATCAGCATTTTTTTCAGCTGCCTGATCCGCCTTCTCTGTTTAAATCTCCCAATGTACATAGATCCCTGAAAGGGCTTGTAAATATGTTTCCCCCTACACCCTTTGTTATGCCCCAATGGGACTTAAATCCGGTCCTCACATCTCTGATGCGTGCTCTCTTCGAGCCTTTGCACAACAGTCCCCTCTCGCTGCTCACCATCCAGACAGCCTTCTTAGTGGCAATAACATCTGCCAGGAGGGTGAGTGAGTGAGATGCAAGCTCTGTCATCAAAGTCACTGTATCTCACTATCCAGACAAGGTGGTACACAGAACTCGTGCCTCTTTCCACCCCAAGGTAGTGACCGTATTCCATCTGGGTCAGAACATCACCCTGCCTACCTTCTTTGCTTTACTGCATCCTTCTAAGGAAGAGGAGTGACTGCACCGGCTGGACCCAAAAAGAGCATTGTCGTTCTACCTTGACCGCACAAAAGAGTTCCGGGTGGATGACCAACTCTTTATGTGGGAGCAAAGAAGGGTTGGGCAGTGCAGAAGCGAACAATTTCATGCTGGGTCGTTCTCTGCATTAAGATCTGCTACGCACTGGCCAAGAAGCATGAATGAGGGCTCATTCTACCAGGAGCAAAGCTGCTACCACTGCGCTAGCTCAGGGTGTTCTAGTCCTGGAGATTTGTCAGGCGGCAACGTGGGCTTCTTTGCACACGTTTGCAAAGCATTGCTGCCTGGACAGTCAGGTACGGAGAGACTGGCACTTTGCCCGTTCAGTCCTTCAGGACTTCTTAGTGTAAGTAGAGGTATCCGCACCCCACCACCAGGAGGTTATGGCTTGGATATCTATTCAAAGGTAAGGAATCTGCAGCTAGAAGTCTCTATCAGATGAACAAGTTACTTACCTTCGGTAACGCATTATCTTGTAGAGACTCTATCTAGCTGCAGATTCCTTACACCCACCCATGCCTCCCCGCTCTGTGGATATGTCTATTAGGGTTAGAGTTTATCCCTTTCTGGGCCCTAGTTTTGCACAGATAAAATGTTTGTTCTATCAATGACCCTGCACGTCTGGCGTGGATGTTTTGTGGATAAAACAACTAACGTACGCGCGGCGGGGTGGTGCCTTTATAGGCGACCGTGACATCACAGACGTCTCCAATGATGCTGACGAAGCCACGCAGAGCTGGACGACGCACGTGGACCCGAACGACACCACCCAACAGCGCGCACAGGGTATTACTCAGCAAAAGATTCCAGATTCAAAGCTCTCGCCAAGGTATTCAAAGCTAAGGAATCTGCAGCTAGATAGAGTCTCAACCAGATAATGTGTTTACAAAGGTAAGTAACTTGTTCTTCTGTACATATCTGAATTCTTTGCACTGTAACTGAGCACAGATTAATGGTCTTCTCTCTGTTTTAGTCATACAGGCGTGAACTGTAACAGAACTAACAGCCCTGCTGCTGTACAGCCTAAGCTTGTAATGTGCTGTGTTGGGGTATTTAAAAAGGACCTCTTAGAACCATCACTTGCTGCACCTGAGTAATCATGTGCTACACACGACCGAGCTCAGCAGAGCAGAAATTATGAGACACAACCTCCACTAAACCAGCTTTCAGAAATGTATTACCGCCAGGATTTGTACGTCGCCCTGCCCCCATCTGACAACGGTTCTTCTATTCTTGTCCACTGAATCCAAACACTGCTGTGTTATTGCAGCTCTCTCCTTTCTCTGTTAACAGCAGGCAGGCACTCTCAGTCTCTCTTCTTTCACTGCTGCTCACAAGTTTCCTCTCAACTGAGGCAGAAACGCCAAATGCCACTCTGCAGCTTGACATGCCAGAAGCCCCCCTCCACCACCCCTGTGTGTACTCTCAGATACCTCCAGCCCTGAAGACATATCAGGATCTGAAAGAAAAGGGCTGTGGAACAACTGCCACAAACACAGGATGAGGAGGTCGGGTGACTAACTTGGATTGTTGTGGCTGACCAGTGAATGTCATATATCACATCTGGAGGGCTGTTTCATGAATATCACTCTACATATTGGGTCATTCAAACAAACTTATTATTGGAAAATTCAAATGAAACTACAAGTCCCAGAATGCAAGGTACTCTTGGTCAAAACGGCAGAACTAACGGAAAGTGTCAACCATGACTAGGAATCACATGCCACATAATGATTGGTAATATATTTACTCAAAATGCTATTGCATGAGTGCAGATAGTCCATATTTTTGCCTTTGTATTCTGGGAGTTGTAGTCCTGATTTTGTATTGGAATAAAGAGCACAAGTCCTACAATGCAAAGTTAAAATCCAAACAGGCACGGCTGTTCACGCAGGGACTGGAAATGTGAGAGCTCTCTAATTTTGCGGTTTTATATAGCGCAAACTCAACCCCGAGATACTGGAGAGCTTTACATGAGCACCAATTACGTAACAGGGGGACACATTCATTTTTTGGTAGACACGGGGTGATTACGTTTTTTGCCCAAAATCACAGGATGTTGAGCCGGCGCTGAGAGTTGAACATGGTTCCCCAGCTCTAAACTCAGCAGCTCTGGTTCTGCTGCCGGTGGATGAAATGTATCTGCTGCTTTCAGAAAAGTTAGGTGTGTGTAATTTCCCACCTTTTCTCGCACTTTGGGATACTTTGCAAGCGATGCGCTCTGCTTGAAAGGCGGGAGTATGCGTCTCTAACATGCAGCGCTTTATTTGAATGCTTTATTTGGGAGAGATGGATGTACGAGTCCGTTTCTCCTCAGTGAACTTTAACAAGTGCTGCTTTCTTTTTTGAGTTGTGAGAGTAGGACTCCATTGAAGGCAGGGTGTATGAACTCCCTCTCATCATCAGCAGTTCAGAATCAGTTGAATTACCTGCTCTATGAATGAAAAGTGTGCGTGTGTGGGAGCGTTGAATGGGGGATTTTGAGTCTCCAAGTGATAGCGCGTCCAATCTTTGTAAAGTACTTGTACTTGGACATGCTGGTGGTCGGTGAACCTTTTAACCTAGTTGGGCTCTCCTCATCCAAGAATAGTCGGATCATTCAAATCCATCATCGATAACCATTTTAATCAATAACCAATAATCAATTAATAATCAATCACGAATCGATAGTAACCAGTATTTGACACACCATGACCTTTTAGTCATAAATAACCACACCAGTTTATTAAAAGTTAATGTGTTTATTTCCCTATATTAACAAAGCTAGCACAATATAAGTAAGTCTCAATATCAAATAATATATGTACACGAACATTTCTAGCTGTCCATAACGACGGAAGAAACGCAATCTACGCAATATCTGGATTATAATGCACTTGGTTATAGCAATGCAAATCACTAATATAAGCAATTGAATTTGACTAATTTCATATATCGGTCAGCATGACAAGATCTCAATTTAGCATGGTGCATCAGATGAATACCTCGACTAGCCTCTAATTAGCATTGGCATGTGGGGCTTCATGCAAAACTAATTTAGGCAACACAAATTTAGAAAACTTCTAGCTTGGGCCCTATCAAAATAAGCAGTTGGTACTGAGGAAGGAAAACACAATGCATAATACAATTATCCTTTCATATTTACCAAATACAATCAGCATTCAAGAAAAGCCTTCGTCCTTCAGGTATCGGTTCGATCAGCATGGGGCAGATTTTAAAGGGGGCAAAGTTAAGGGCAAGTTTCCTTGCGGCAGCAAGGAGGATGGGGTAAAAGTTACTGCATGGGCAAAACGGGGCAAAATTAAAGTTAAAGTCTCTAGGGTGAGAATTCTCAAAGTCTCTTTCTCTGGAATAGAGAAAAGGGCATCAAGATGTCGTCTGAGATGGTGTCTGGCATTTGGCTTCAAAATTGGCATCAAAGAAAAATGGCTGACTTCTCTTTGTCCGGTGGGTTTAAGTAAGAAACATTCCAAATACTTCAGGATCTTCCATTGGAGGGTTCATAGGGTGGCTTCAATTTAACCAATGAAAAGTGTCTTTCTCCTGGTACTCAATTTTGCATAAGGTGTCCTTGGAGCCTTGGAACACAAGTTGCAACAAAGTTTGCCAATTAATTTTATCTTAGTGCCTTTATTGTCTGCACCTGCAGGAGCTGACCTTGCATCAAAGAGGATGAAACCAGCCTAGCACGAAACCTTGAGATAAATGTATTAGTCATCTCTACTGGAAAAACACAACCTTAAAGTAAAATAATATGTCTTTGATAATACAAGTGAAAACCACGCAGTTAAATTGGAGACCAGGCATCTAGGCCAAAGCCTCTGCTAAATTTAAGCTAAGCATATAACAGTTTCAACAAGGAAATCATAGAATACATTTGCAATTATGACGGATTACTACATTTGTCAATTCTTCATGATTAATTAAGCTTGTTTATAATAATGGCAAACTACCCGTGGGCACAATTTCCCACGTATATCAATTTTCTTTGCTAAAATCACACTACCGTATACGATTTTGAATATTTGTTAGACCTTCTTTTCTGCGTCATCAGTCCCTCCTCTGATGACTAATTATGTCATCACATCAAATCTTCTACCACAAATTTTATCCCATTAAAATTCTGTTTTAGTAATTTGGCACTTCAGTCAATTCCCTCTTTCTTTTGGTTCCCTTTGATTTTTCTCTGTATATTTCTACCATTTTATTTTGTTCTTTCTCTTCTCTTCTCCTTTTGTTTCTTGTTTTCAATATTTTAATAGCTTTCCATATTCCCCAAATACCTAATAAGCAAATTATTATTATTAATATTCCTTTTACTATTTTCAATATTATTCCGTTCCAAATGTTGCTGAGCCAGTTTCCCACGGACGCAAATCATTTTCCAACCTTCTCCCATACTCCTGGTTCTTTCAATTCCTTCAAATCTGTACTCTCGTTGGTTAAATTTGTAAGCATTTTTCTAATTTGCCCACTGTTGTCTGGAATATAAGAACAACAGTGACGTGCACTAAGCATTTTGCAAACGCCGCCATCCTTTGCAAAAAAAATGTCTAAAGAGAGCCGATTTTGAAGAGTCATAGCTCTTTCTGCAGCAAGTTCAGCATCCATCAGGATTATAGCTCCTGAGAATTTTGTCAACATGTTATCCACAATAGTAGACAACTTTCGTATTTTAATTGAATTCAATATGACTCCTACTGATGGAATCATTGCTCCAAATATATCTCCTACCACACCAGAAGCTGTCTCCCTTTTCTGAACATGATGTGAAAAATTCTTTAAGTCGTCCAATTGATAAATCTTTGGAAATACTATTCCCAAATAACATCTCCCATACCATCCTTTTGGAAGACGATAATAGGCGTTAAGTCCACAAATATAATATACCCCTGGAATAACTGGGTCTTGTCCATTCAGCATGAACGTCCACTTAGCTTGAAACAGAAACGTATGTTTACATTCACTCGTTCCCACAAAGACTGTGTCATAATATGATTTAGGTCTATATATACAAAGCCTCCCTACGTGTATTGCATCTAAAGCTAGTTTCCCTTGTGTCTTTATCGCGGCAGAAGCATAGTTATCTACAGATGTCCTTTTGTGTAATTCCCTTTCTAATTTCTCCTTCACCACTTTCCTTCTATCGTCAGTGTGATCTAAAAAACATTTCTCTATCGAAGAAAGCAAGCATGTAAGGTTTTCTCTGTGAGCGTAAGCTGTGTGAAAAGGTGACAATGGCTCAAAGAAACCCCTAAATAACTTTATATAATAATCTCTTGCTATTTTACTCAGGTACTCAATTATGGGGACATATGCAAATACAACATCATGATTGGAATACAAGTAATGAATATACTCCTGGCCATAAAATCTGGTCATTAATAAACTACATGAAATTCCATACGTAAGAGGCATGCTATGATATGTCACTCCTTCTATTACTGAGGTAGGTATTTGTGTGCACACATAACAATTTTTCGCATCCATTGTCTCAACATACTCATTCAGCAAGCAATAGAAAACATTAGAGGATAATTCTTTCTTGTCGTGTAAGTATTTCTCATCTTGTTCGAGCTTCTGCAAAGGAGTTAATTCAGTAGTATGTTTAGAAGCAGAAGCATCATTCGCGTTTCTCTTATTCTCTCCATACATTCCAAAAATGATTGCTATAATGATTAATACACATGCAGTTATTAGACCTATACACATGTATTTACAACACTTCATTTTATGTCCTTGTGTAGTACTGCCTGGCATGATCTATATAGAATCAGAAAGATGAAGACACTTCATCAAATCGAATTTGGAGATATATATAAAGCTGAACGAGTTAATGTTCACACATTTTTCTTTTAGCAGCTTAGTCTCTTTATCGGTTTAGCAGCTTTGTCTCAAAATCAGTTTCAAAGTCAATCAAGTTAGCAATGTCTTATCCGGTTCAGAGTCAATCAGGTTGTCAATGTCTCATTCGGTAATGTTTCATGGAATTTCACTTTTCAGGTACCAAAGTGTTGTTCTGCTTCTTCGTTCTCAAGACTGAGAGATAGGAATTCGTCTGACCAATCGTTAGTGGCTATGTATGCCCACTCCTTACCGGAATATCTTCTGCTCTGTATTCTTTTCCTTTTCAATTTTGCATCTCCTTTTGATTCTCTCTTGCTGGTGCCTTGTTTCTTGGCTGGGTCTTTCTCTTAACTTGGTGTTGTTATTGCGACAGACACTTCTTTTCTTTTCTCTTTCAACTTTGGCCCTTCACTTTCGTTTAATATTTCTTTAGTCCTTAATTTCACTGGCGATATGCTTTGTCTCCGTTTCGCACTGTTTTCACCTGATGGACCTGCAACCGGTTCTTGAAGAGTTTGAACAATTTCACTCTGTCCTGTCTTGTCTTCTCCCCCTAGGAGGTCAATCAGGTTTTCCTTTTCTTTTCCTGTATCATCTGCTTCTGGGAAAGCCCTCCTCTGATCAGGCTCTCCTGCTTCTTCACTTGTCGCAGGCTCCTTGACACATTCAGGATTTTCGTCACTTCCTGAGGCTTCTCCTCGGTCCTCCTCAAATGGATCAGCTGTTTCTTCCTCAGAAAATATTTCCTCTATTTCTGCTTGTTCACCTCCAGGTTCTCTTTGTTCTGTCTCGGTGCCTGGTACTCTCTTATCAGTCACTGGTGATTTCAGCGCTTCAACTTCCTCTTCTGTGGGGCACGTCACCCTTTTCTTGTGACTGGCGTGAATCCAGTTGAGAACTCCTGCACACTTCACAGCGGTGGTAGTTGTCAGAATCACTTGGAAAGGTCATTTCCAACGGTGTTCCAGACACAATTTCCTCACGTGCTTCTTTATCACGACCCAGTCACCTGCTTTCAGGGCGTGTCCTGGACCTTGGATCGGTGGCAAGGTGGTTGCCTCCACCTGGTGAGAAAAAGAGCGGACCACATCAGCCCAACCTTTGCAGTAGTCCAATACCATATCATCGGTAATATTTACAAGTGCATTCGCAGGAACTGCTGGAAGTCTCATGCCTCTGCCCATGAGGATCTTGTGCGGCGATAGTCCATTCTTTCTATCAGGTGTGTTTCTCATTGACATTACCACCAAAGGCAATGCGTCAGGCCATTTCAAGTTTGTGGATGCACATATTTTCACCATTCTTGATTTCAACGTGCCATTAATTTTCTCCACTAGTCCTGATGCTTCAGGGCGGTAACTACAATGCAATTTTTGTTCAATGTTCAGCGCTGCACACAGTAATTTTATTACTTCGTTATTGAAGTGACTTCCCCTATCTGATTCTAAAGAGATCGGAAATCCGAAACGTGGTATTAATTCTCTCAAGAGGAGTTTTGCAACTGTGAGGCTGTCATTTCTGCGTGTAGGGTATGCTTCAATCCAATTACTAAAAATACAAACAACCACCAACAAGAATTTCAAGCCTGCATGCATAGGCATCTCAATGAAATCCATTTGCATCCTGCTGAATGGCCCACCTGCCCTTCCAATGTCGCTCAAATTTACTACGGTTCTCTTCCCTGCCTTCATTTGTTGGCAAATGACGCAACAATGGCAAACTGCTTCAGCAACTTGGCGGAATTTGGGATTAAACCAGTCAATTTTGAATAATCTAATCATGGCATCCCTTCCAAGGTGGGCTTGTCCATGATACAATCTGGCTAACTGCGTCAAAAGACTGTCTGGCAGAATCAATCTCCCTTCACTTGAAACCCACAAATCATCTGGTTTCTTTACGCATTGTAATTTACTCAATGAGAGTTTCTCATCCTTACTGACATTATCCTGTAGGAATTTCAATTCTTCTATTGTATCTACAATCTTTAAAGCAAAGGCCTCACTTGGTTCAAATTCTGCCTCACTTATCAAGTTCCATTCGCAAAACCTTGCGACTTGATCTGCATATCCATTTCCCAAAGAAACAAAGTCTTGTGATTTCGAGTGTGCACTGCATTTTACCACTGCCACTTCTCCTGGCAACTGGATAGCGTGTAACAATTCTCTTATTCTTTCACCATTTTTCACTAGCGATCCTGAAGAGGTCATGAAGCCTCTTTGTGACCACAATTGTCCAAAATCATGCACTGTTCCAAATCCATACTGACTGTCAGTGCAAATGGTGACTTTCATTAATGCGGAAAGTTGACAAGCTCTAGTAAGGGCTACTAGTTCCGCTACCTGTGCAGAGTAAACTCCGTGAAGCCAAGATGCTTCCAGAACACCAGTTATTGTACATACAGCATATCCTGCTTTCAGTTTTCTTAGAGCGTCTCTTAAACATGAACCATCAACAAAAATAACTTGATCATTTTCTTCCAATCGGGTATCTTTGATATCCGGTCTTGGTTTTGTACAAAATTCAGTCACCTGAAGACAGTCGTGCTCAATGTCTTCAGCGTTCTCAATCTCAACATTTTCACTGGGGAACAAGGTTGCTTGATTCAATGTAGTGCACCTTTTCAGCTGCACATTAGGTGAACCCAAAATTATTGTCTTGTACCTTGTAATCCTGGCACCGGTCATGTGCTGTGTCCGGGAACGTGTCAAAAGTATCTCAACTGAGTGAGGGACCATGACTGTTAAAGGATGTCCCATCACTATTCCTTCACTTTGGTTTAGGCTGATACCAACTGCTGCTACGGCACACAAGCACCCTGGCAGGGCTGCTGCGACCGAATCCAAAGTAGCTGAAAAATATGCTACTGCTCTGTTTATGCCACCATGGGCTTGAGTTAAGACAGACAAGGAACATGCATCACGTTCATGACAAAACAATGTGAAAGGCTTTGTGTAATCAGGCATACCTAAAGCTGGAGCCCTGCACATGCATTCCTTTAATTCAATAAAAGAATCAATCTCATCTCCTTTCAGCACTATTTCATCCAGCGCATCTTTCTGGGTCAGTTTCAATAAAGGTTTGGCTAAAGTTGAGAAATTGGGAATCCACTGGCGACAATAGCTCACCATTCCCAAAACATTTCTCACCTCTTTTCTCGTCTTGGGTGGACTCATTTGAAGTACACTTGTTATTCTTTCTTTCACGATTCTTCTCGACCCTTTTTCTATTTGGTGAACCAAATATTTCACTTTCTTCTGGCAAAATTGTAATTTTGAGGGGGACACTTTGACGGTCATTCCTACCCTGGCGGTCCGAGACCGCCAGGGTAGGGTACCGCGGATGCACCGCCAACAGGCTGGCGGTGCATCCAGGGCAATTCTGACCGCGGCGGTACAGGCGCGGTCAGAAACGGAAAACCGGCGGTGTACTGCCGGTTTTCCGCTGCCCAGGGGAATCCTCCATCTGCGCCGCCATGGGGATTCCGACCCCCATACCGCCATCCTGTTCCTGACGGTTTTGGCCGCCAGGAACAGGATGGCGGTATGGGGTGTCGTGGGGCCCCTGGGGGCCCCTGCAGTGCCCATGCCAATGGCATGGGCACTGCAGGGGCCCCCGTAAGAGGGCCCCACCATGATTTTCAGTGTCTGCTATGCAGACACTGAAAATCGCGACGGGTGCTACTGCACCCGTCGCACGCCTTCAACTCTGCCGGCTCCAGTCGGAGCCGGCTTCCTCGTTGAAGGCGCTTTCCCGCTGGGCTGTCGGGCGGCCTTCTGGCGGTCGCCCGCCAGCCCAGTGGGAAAGCCAGAATCACCGCGGCGTTTCTTTGACCGCGCAGCGGTGTTCTGGCGGGGGTACTTTGGCGGGCGGCCTCTGCCGCCCGCCAAAGTAGGAATGACCCCCTTTGTGTCCATTCCTTCCAAAATGGTTCAGTAGGGCAATAGTATCAACCGTACAGTCATTTTCTGTTTTGGATGCGATCAGCAAATCGTCAATATACTGTACTAAGGTTGATTCAAACGGTAATTCCAATGATTCCAAATTCTTCTTTAGAATCTGATTGAAAATTGATGGTGACTCCGAAAACCCTTGAGGAATTCGACACCAACTGTAGACTCTGTCCAGGAATTTGAAGCAAAAGAGAAATTGGCTGTCCTCATGAAGAGGCACAGAAAAGAAAGCTTGTGACAAGTCGATGACTGGGAACCACTCTGCTTCACAGGGAATTTGAAACATTATTACGGCTGGATTTGGTACTACGGGACAACATTTGACTATTATGTCATTTATTTTTCTCAAGTCTTGAACAATTCGGACCTTTCCACTTGGTGTTATTAGTCCCATGATTGGTGAATTACATGGACTACTTAGTATTTCTTTCAGTACTCCCTGTTTCACAAACTCATCAATGAGTTGAGCAACTTTCATGAGAGTGTCTTGTGGCATATAGTATTGTGGAGTCTGTGGAAAATTTGCATTGGGTTTTACAGTCACTCTCACTGGTTCTACTCCTTTGATCAATCCTACTTCTTTCCCTGTCATATCCCACACTTCCCTTTCAACTGTTTCCTGTAACTCAGCTGGAATATTTTCTTCAGTGAGCACAGGAAAAAGAGTAATCAGGGGGTATTCTTCATCAACAGTTTCCATTTCTTCTTCTTCTCCTAAACTGTCCTCTTCCTCCCCATCACTGTTTGTGTGAATTCTAATTCCGTCATTTGAGCACATAATCGAGCATCCTAATTTGCACAATAAGTCCCTCCCTAATAGGGATATCGGACTTGAGTTACATACCACAAATTTGTGTGACCCTTGAAAATTACCAATTTTAACTTGTACTAGGTCTGTAATTGGGTTTGTCAGATACCTATTTGCTACTCCTACTACCTGAACTGTTCTCCCTGAAAGTGGCAAATTTAGTACTTCAATACTTCTGACTGTAGAGCGTGTAGCTCCTGTGTCAACCAAAAATGAAACGCTGTGACCCATAACTCTTCCTTCCACATACGGTCCCTTTTGATCAACTTCCAAAGATGCTGCAAGCATACAATTTCCCTCCTCATCTGAACTTTCACTCTCCCATTTATTGTTTATTCCATCCTCACTGTGTAACGGGAATTGGTGTACTGTGTCACTTTGATTCATTCCTTGACCTGTGACCTGTTGAGGAAGCATTACTTGCTGCTGATTCATTGGTGCTAAGGGTATTTGCATTTGCTGATTAGGTACCATAGGAAACTGTTGTTGCATTGGCTGCAACTGTGCCATCTGTACACGGGGCATTTGCACCTGCTGTTGTTTTATGGGTTGCAGACCCTGCATCTGATTCACATTATTTTGGAAATTTGGATTTGGACCTCTCAATTTTGGTCCTCTCACATTCTGTAATGTATTGACATCATTGTTTTGCTGACCTACACCTTCCTGCACCAACACTGGGCACTCCCGTTTCCAATGCCCGACGATTCCGCACGTGTGACATGGCATCACCTTATTCATTGCCTGTATACCATTTGGAATCACAACAGTATTTAAATCAGGGCCATTATTCACAAAACCTCCTCGGCCTCTGCCTCTCATCTGTGGCTGAAATATAGCATTTCCCTGCTGTTGCAGCTGCGGCAACTGTTGTTGAAAACCTTGCAAACCTTGCAAACCTGTCTGGGCTGCTCTAAGCTGCATCACCATCACTTTTTCCTTCAACTTTTTCTGCTTCGTCTCAATCTCATCACTGCAGTATTTTGCATAATTCAACACCTCATCGATTGACTTTGACTGCCAACAAATCAAATGCATTTTAATCATCTGGCTAATCTCGGGTCTCAACCGTTCCACAAATCTGAACACAAAATGAAGCATGTCCTTTGGTTCAATTGTTTCCGTGCCACTATAATTTTTAAACGCTTTCAACAATCTCTCATAGTATGCATGTATACACTCTTTAACTTCTTGTGCTGTTCTGTCAATCCTCTGCCAATCCACATTTTTCGACGCAACCTTTGTTTTCAAGTCTTCAATCACCTTATGGTATAACCTCATTACCGTAGGTGATGGTGCACTTGTCTCCCTATCTCTTCCTGGTTCACTTGTTGGCCAACCTACAGCCCTTTTACAATCTTCCCACAAATCTGCTGGAACCACAATTTCGAATAAAGTGTTCAGGTCTTCCCAAAGACATTTTGCGAGTTTCACAAATCTATCTGTTTGTTGATACCATTCGATCGTTTTCTCTCTTAATTTAGGGAAATCATCCTTAAAGGATTGAATGTCACACCTATGCCATGGTACATGGACAAGTTTTCCCCCTGCCGTTTCTCTCATTGGTAACATTGTTATCAGATCATCATTCTGTTGGGCTTTCTCATTCCGTTCTGGGATACTTTCTTTCTTCTTGTCCTTTTTCTTAGCCCACCTATTTTCCCACTTGTCTAAACATCTCCAAACTTGCGCACTTTGCAGTATTTCTTTAAGGTGTGTTTTCATTCCTGCAGACCTCATGTGTTCAAAGTCTTTGGTATTAAAGTCTAACCTGTAACTCCTGCTCAAGTGCTTTGTTTTACTTATGTCTATTTTGTGTCTGTCTGCGATTTCTTGTAACCTCCTGTGTATGCTGCTTACTTCTCTTGTAACTCTAGGGCAAATGTATCTCAGCTCTTCTTCTGTGTATGATTCTAATCTGTTCAGACCCATTGTTCACTCTACTGGTTCATCTGCTTCCATGCCCAATCTTATTTTATTCAAATATTCTTCTCCTTTCCCGCTGAGTGTACCCTGTGTGGAGTTTAGGCTGTTCAACCATTGTGTTAACTGTTATGCATTTAGTCCCATCAATGTAGCACTTACATCGACTGCTACTGATGGTTTCTGTAACGTTTCTGTTTTTGAAGTTAGCGGTACTATTAGTGGTGGACCTGACCTTACCACAGTTGAAGGAGCACAAGCTGGAATGGGACTAAATTCCAACAAGGACCCAGATCTATTTAGCAGTGTACCCATAGTGTTTTCTATGCATCTTCTCCCTGTCTCATTTTGTGTCATTACCCCTTGGTCGCATACATTCGGCTTTGCCTGTGTATACAATGGTACTGGCGGACCTACAGTGATAGGCAGAGATATTGCATCTGGATTCTGTCTGTTCCCCGAATTCTGTGGCATGTTAATTCCCACATTGTGGTTCATCATTTCTGGCATATCTAACTGGGTCTCTGTTATTCGAGTGTACCTCAGCACTTCTTGTATCTGCTTTTGAGGCATCAAATTTTGTGTTGATTCGGCTTGAATCAATGTCGGTCTTTGATTATTCTGTTCTCCCTGCACCATTAAATTAGAAGTCATTTCCAGATTATGCTCATTACAGCAGCGCCTTTGAACCTGCGGCTGATAATCATTGACAGGTTTCAATTTAGGCACGTCAGGATATATTCTCTGAACTTGTGGTATTTGTGGTGTAAAAGGCATATCGGAACTGCTCTGCCTCTGTGATATTCTCAAATTCGGTGTCACATTACCTTGTACTGGTTCTGGAGGGGCAGTACTAGTGCTTGAGCCACTTTCGCTTTCCACTTATGGTGGCGGGCGATCGTTTAGCAACTGCATAATGAACTCCTCATCGTCTGACTCGTTTGACCTTTTCAAATTTCTGTTGTTTTCTCTATCTCTGGACTGACTCCTGTTTGTTTTATAGGTAGCTTTCCTTCCTTCCGTCTCTGCTTCGTCAGTAATTGCTGGAAACAATTTAATTCCCTGCAATACGTCTGATCTCCAAACCTTTTGAGTATTATCCCATCTAGCATCCGCTAGAGTCTTTTCTACTTTTCTCACTCTTGTTTCAAATTTCTTTCGTTGTTGGTTTCTGTAGATTTGGGACCACGGCGAGGAACAAAGACACACGGAGATTTAGTATGGTTCAAAGCCACACCCGAGAGTGCGTCACCGCAGCTCTCACTTTATTATATACTGGTGCTCCGTGCCCCTCCCGGACACGCAGAGCACGTTCTCCACACAAGGAGAGCCCGCGTGGCTCTCCGTTTATTCTCTACATCCCCCCCATGTTTTACTCCACATGGAGATGGATGAACTAAAAAAAAACGAAAAGAAACAAACTAAACAATAAAACCCAAACAGTGCAATTCTGTAACAACCCGTACACCCTATTTTCACACTGTCCTCTTTCGACGCCTGGAGACACTCTCACACTGTCCCCATTAATCTCCAACAGTGTTCCGTCATCAAAAGATGATGATGATGTGTAGCTTATGACTAGTCAACTTGACAAACAAAGTCTTTTAGCTTGCTGCTTGGTGCAGGATTAGGGCGTAAGTTATACCTCACACTTCTAGTGGGCACATTCCCATGCCCCGGAACACAACTAGGCTGGGTTTGTTCAGTTACAGCTGATCCAGATGTACTTTCCATCTCTCTAGATGTCATGGAAGGACCCCCATTAGCATCATCCATCTCGCATTCTTCTTCTTCTTCTTCCAATTCTCTCCGGCCAGCCCTCCGAAAATGTGACACATTTCGGGTCACTCTCTGTCTACCTCTGGCCGCAGTTATCATGGACCCTTTTACTCCGATGATTTCCCATACTTCAGGCTCAAACGTTGTCTTAAACTTTCCTCCTCCTCTCCGACATCTTACGACCACTCGATCGCCTTTTTGAAACCCTCGATATTTAGATCTTCGTTTCACACTGGCCTTCTGATTAGTGATTATTCGTCGTCGTTGAGTTGCCTTGACATCCAGCGCAGGAGGTTTCCATTTGGCACCAGCGGGAATGCAGTCACGTGAAGACACCTTGAACATCAGAGCAGATGGAGCACACCCAGTGGTACTGTGAGGCGTTTGACGATAAGCACTCAGGAACTGATGCAAAGACTGTTCACTGTCTTCCTTCTGCTCAACTCCAATTCGGAGAGCCCTATTCAAAGTCCGCATAAACCTTTCAACATCTCCATTCGCCTGAGGCCAATAGGGCGTTATCTTGCGATGATGAATTGCCAACCCATCAAGATACGCGCGAAACTCTTGTCCTTGAAATGGAGGCCCATTGTCTGTTCTAATTTCGTCGGGCAGACCAAACAATGCAAATGTCTTTTGCAGAATTAGTTTTACATTTTCAAACGCCGTAGAGGATACCAACTCGACCACAGGGAATTTTGTATACGAATCAATCAAGACAGCCGTCAATCTTCCATCCGGAAAACTTCCGAAGTCCATGCTCACCTTTGTCCACGGCTTTAAAGTGGCCGGTTCGGTTGCCACGGGGCAACTCGGAGGTTCCATCGATGTGATAATACAGGAGTGACACTTCCCCACCAATTCTTCCACTTGTTTATCCATGCCAGGGAACCACACTTTGGCACGTAACCTCGATTTAGTTTTCCCAGCACCCTGATGTCCTTGATGAGCCAACTCAACCACTCGTGACCATAGACATTGTGGAAGTACAATTCTTCTTCCTCTTAAGACTAAACCATCCTTATCTGTAGATAATTCATCACGCACCTTCCATATACCTTGCATAGCCAACTTCTGATTCGGGCATGACATACTAGATTTCTCGAGAAAATACTTCCATTTCTTATGGGTCAACGCGTCCTTGACATGACTCAGCACCACGTCATCCCGGGTAGCAGCGACGATGTCAGCAATAAGCAGAGCATTGGGACATGCCGACTGTACAACCATGCTGACAAAGACCTCGGTGCTTTCCTCATCTTGTTTTTGGTGGGCATCAGATACTGGTGGAGCAGGGTGCCGAGATAGATAGTCTGCAGGATTACTTGCCCCAGGGCGATACACGACTGTGAAGCGATAGGGCAGAAGCAGGACGGTCCATCGTTCAATTCTCGGGGGCGCAAGGCGTGGACTGCCCGCAAACAACGACACCAACG
This sequence comes from Pleurodeles waltl, assembly GCF_031143425.1. Classification (NCBI taxonomy): domain Eukaryota; kingdom Metazoa; phylum Chordata; class Amphibia; order Caudata; family Salamandridae; genus Pleurodeles; species Pleurodeles waltl. The sequence continues at coordinate 207,833,905 of NC_090441.1, forward strand.
GCTTATGATCAGTGACCACCTGAAATTCATGCCCATACAAATAGAGGTGAAAATGGCGGCACGCCCATCGAATAGCCAGCGCTTCGCGTTCAATTTGTGCGTATCTGGTTTCTACCGCTGACAAAGCCCTACTAGCATATGCAACAGGGATCCATTCTTGATGCCTCTGTTCTTGCAATAACACCGCCCCTAGCCCAACGGGGCTTGCATACACCACCACTTCCGTTCTCCTGCGGGGATTGAAATAGGCCATTGTGGACCTGTCAAGCAGTGCAGCCTTAATGTCTACAAATGCCTTGTGGGCCTCCTGAGTCCAGTCCCAGCGATGTTGCCCTTTTGTGAGCTGTCGAAGAGGTTCAGACATAGTAGCAAGTTGTGGTATAAACCTTCCACAATACGTGGCCATTCCCAGAAAACTACGAACTTCCGTGGGACTTTGTGGAATGGGGGCTTGTCGGATCGCCTCGGCCTTCCGTGGATCCACCTGCAGGCCATCTTTTGAGAATATGTAACCAAAGAAATCTACAGATGTTTGATAAAACGCACACTTCTTTTTGTGCAACGTCAGTCCCGCATTAGCTAACCTCTGCAAAGTCGATCTCAGATGGCGATGATGCTCCTCTCTCGTCCGGGAATGTATCAAGATGTCGTCACTTAAGTTTATCACTCCCGGTAATCCAGATAATGTCTCTCTGATTGCGTTCTGAAAAACCTCAGCAGCCGAAGATACCCCAAAACTTAGGCCCTCATTCTGACCTTGGCGGGCGGCGGAGGCCGCCCGCCAAAGTCCCGCCGTCAGGTTACCGTTCCGCGGTCGAAAGACCGCGGCGGTAATTCTGACTTTCCCGCTGGGCTGGCGGGCGGTCGCCTTCAGACCGCCCACCAGCCCAGCGGGAAAGAGGCTTCCACGATGAAGCCGGCTCGGAATCGAGCCGGCGGAGTGGAAGCTGTGCGACGGGTGCAGTTGCACCCGTCGCGTATTTCACTATCTGCGCAGCAGACAGTGAAATACATGTAGGGGCCCTCTTACGGGGGCCCCTGCAATGCCCATGCCAGTGGCATGGGCACTGCAGGGGCCCCCAGGGGCCCCGCAACCCCCCCTACCGCCATCCGGATCCCGGCGGTCGGACCGCCGGGATCTGGATGGCGGTAGGGGGGGTCAGAATCCCCGCAGCGGTGCAGCAAGCTGCGCCGCCGTGGAGGATTCAATGGGGCGGCGGTACACTGGCGGGAGCCCGCCAGTGGTGCCGGTCCGACCGCGGCTTTACCGCCGCGGTCGGAATCCCCATTGGAGCACCGCCGGCCTGTCGGCGGTGCTCCCGCGATCCTCCGCCCTGGCGGTCTTTGACCGCCAGGGTCAGAATGACCACCTTAGTCTCTTATATCTTCTTAACCCCACATGGGTTGAGAAAGTGGTGATATTCCTACTTCCAGGGTCTAATTCCAACTGATGATACCCCGCGTTAAGATCCAGTTTCGAGAACCACTGGGCCCCATTCAGATCCGCAATGATATCGTCCATTGTGGGCGTTATATGTCTCTCTCTCTTGATGGCTTTGTTCGGCAGCCGCATATCAACACAGAGACGAATCGCCCCCGGTTGTTTTGGCTTTGGCGCGATCACCAACGGTGACACCCACGGCGTAGGCCCATCTACCTTTTCGATGACTCCTTGGTCTTCCAGCAGCTGCAATTCTTTCTCAACAGCAGGACGCAAATGGAATGGTACTCTACGATGTCTTAGCGCCACCGGAACCACACTCCGGTCTATGTGCAGTTTGATGTGCTTTCCTTTCAGCCGTCCTAACCCTTCGAAGAGCTGCGGGAACTCATTGAGGAGTTGTTCGACTTGGGTGTCATGAACTTGACGTGCAAAGAACACCAATTCTAACTCTTCCGCTGTATGACATCCTAGTAGCGTGCCACGATCCCCAGCCACCACATAGAATCTTGCATCCGTTGACTTACCCTCGCTGTGCACTGACACCTCTACTGTTCCTTTGAGAGGAAGGGGTTCTCGTCCTCCATAGTTATATATTTTTGTCGACGTTGGAGTAAGTATCGGGGCCGGTATTAACTTCTTGAAAAGAGTTTCGTCCATAACATTGACCGATGCCCCTGTATCGATGAGTACGGATACAGGCTTACCCTTTACCTGAACATCGCTCATGGGAGGCGGTCTCTTCTTTAATTGCCTCCCTCCCGTGAAAGAAATTACAAATATATCTTCTTCTTCGTCTTCATCGCAAGCTGAGCCACTCACCATGACATGGTCCCTTACTTCTTCCGTGCTTTTGGATACAGTTCTAACGCTAGCATCTTTTCCTTTCATGTCTGCTGGCTTATTTCTTCGGGATCTACACACTTTAGCAAAGTGATTTGCTTTACCACAGCGGTTGCACGATTGTCCTTTCGCCGGGCACCCCATGTTCGCTCGGTGCTCATATCCACAGCTTCCACAAACCCTGTCATTGGATTTGGCCAGGTTTGGTTTACGCAGCGCTGGCTGGCGTGTCTGGACAGCATCCACCTGTTCTTCCTTAACCTGGACAGCACGATTTGAAGATGCTGCCGCTAAGGACTGGCCTCGTACAGCTGCCATGGCGTCTGCTCGTACCGCAGATAGTTCATGCGACCGCGCAAGAATCAAAATATCGTCAAGTGACATACCCTGCTGTCGAAGAATAAGCATTGGATCGGCAACCTTGGATAATTTGCGCTCGAATTTCTTCTTGCTGGTTGAGTCCCGTGCACGAGCTCACCAGCTTCCTCAACCTGGCATAAAACATATCCATTGATTCGACTTCTGTCTGTTGCGCCTGTCTCAATTTAAAACGTTCAAAATCAGAATTAAGTTGAGGATCAAAGTGTCTATTTAAAGCAGTTACCGCTGCATCAAAATCAGACTTGTCCCCTGTATCAGGGAGAGAATCAAACAGCTCCTGCAGTTCATCTCCTCCCATCAACAGCATCACGGACCTCCGTACGGCCCCATCCGTTTCTCTAGTTGCACAAAAATAGTTTTCTAGGCGATTTATCCATAAACGCCATCTAGGCGCAGCAGTGGCTGGGTCAATCAGCTGGCTAAACGGTGGTAACGACGTAATTGAGGAGTGCAAACTGTTATTCAACTGTCCTGGGAGTTGGGGGTTCCCTGGTGGTGGTGGTGGCGGATCAGCATTGTCCTGGGGGGGGGCACTCATATTCGCCCTCTCTCCTGATTCACAGAAATAGAAATTATACTACTTTTTTTTTCACTAGAAGAATGTTGATCTTAACCGAATCCTGGCTCATCCACACTCAATTTGCACTTGTTGTTCCCCACTGATATGTATAAGAGAGAGAGAAAAAAAAAAAACTCTCTTTATTTATTTTATTAATATTTTTTTTCTTGTTTTTTTTCTTCTTTTTTTTTTTTTTTTTTTTTTACAGGCCTCTGCCTGCCACTACTGCCTCCAGCCGTCACAGGCACTTGTCTCCTGTGGTCAGACACAGTAGTCCCGCTCTCTTTTCACCAATTCAATTTGTTTCCCCAGCTCCAGGGAAACACTCAGCTCGCTGCTCTTCGCAGCGGTATAACTCTTCTTTAACAATTCCCTCAAACTGCCCGCACCTGCGTCACGGTTGCTCTCCCAGCAACAGGACGCTTGATAGAGGCGCGCTCGACGAGGCGTGTCACCCCACGTGGTGCACACGGCAACCGGGATCTCCCGGCAACAGGATAGTCTATTTAAAACGCTCGACGGAGCGTTTCTCTTTTGTTTTCTGGGCGGGGCAGGGCGTGTCTCACCGCTCGCTGTCTTCGGCTTCCCAGGGCAGGGGGCCAAGCCGCGCACACTTCGGCCGACACCACACCGGGCGGTCGATTTCTTTCTTTCAGGCAGGGATCAAGCCGCGCACTCTCCGGCAGGCACCACACCAGGCGGTCAATTTTTTCCTTCCAGGCGGCCGACGCCGCAGTTTCGGTAGGTTTTATTCTTCCTTTTTTTTTTTTTACTTTGATCCCTCACTTGAGGTACATTTGTCTAAACGCATGGGACATCAAAATCCCGCTCGTCGCCATTGTAGATTTGGGACCACGGCGAGGACTTAGTATGGTTCAAAGCCACACCCGAGAGTGCGTCATCGCAGCTCTCACTTTATTATATACTGGTGCTCCGTGCCCCTCCCGGACACGCAGAGCACGTTCTCCACACAAGGAGAGCCCGCGTGGCTCTCCGTTTATTCTCTACAGTTTCTAGCCTTGACCCTAGGGTAGGTTGCTTCCCCCGCCGCTGCAGCTCCACCTGCCCAGGCCCCTGCCACCTCCAGCAGACAGAAAGTGCTCCCTTGCGCTCCCCCCTGTCCAGCCCCTCGTTTTCTCTTCTGTCTTCTGTGCTCTCTCTCTGTGTCCAAACTCCTTCGTTTTTCTTCTGCTCTCTCTCTCTGTCCAATCTCCTTCCTTTTTCTTCTGCTCTCTCTCTCTGTCCAATCTCCTTAGTTTTTCTTCTGCTCTCTCTCTCTGTCCAATCTCCTTCGTTTTTCCTCTGCTCTCTGTCTTTGTCCAAACCCCTTGTTTTCTTCTGCTCTCTCTCTCTGTCCAATCTCCTTCGTTTTTCCTCTGCTCTCTCTCTCTGTCCAATCTCCTTTGTTTTTCTTCTGCTCTCTCTCTCTGTCCAAACTCCTTTGTTTTTCTTCTGCTCTCTCCCTTGTCCAAACTCCTTCGTTTTTCTTCTGCTCTCTCTCTGTGTCCAAACTCCTTCGTTTTTCCTCTGCTCTCTCTTTGTCCAAACTCCTCGTTTTCTTCTGCTCTCTCTCTGTGTCCAATCTCCTTCGTTTTTCTTCTGCTCTCTCTCTGTGTCCAATCTCCTTCATTTTTCTTCTGCTCTCTCTCTCTGTCCAAACTCCTTCGTTTTTCTTTTGCTCTCTCTCTCTGTCCAAACTCCTTTGTTTTTCTTCTGCTCTCTCCCTTGTCCAAACTCCTTCGTTTTTCTTCTGCTCTCTCTCTCTCTGTCCAAACTCCTTTGTTTTTCCTCTGCTCTCTGTCTTTGTCCAAACCCCTTGTTTTCTTCTGCTCTCTCTCCTTGTCCTAGCTCCTTGTTTCTCTTCCATCTCCTGTGAATTTTTCCCTTTTTTCCAACTTTCCCTTCTTTCTCGGCCCCCAACCCCCGCCCTCTGCTTTCCCGCCGCTGCCAACCATGCGGCCCCGCCCGGCTCCCATACGTCGCCCTCCCTCCCCCCTCCTGCCCCCAGCTGACCCCTCCTCCCCCCACCTCCCTCTTATGGCGGCCGCTGTGCCGCAGAGACAGCGACCCTTGACCTTAGGGTAGGTCGCTTCCCCCGCCGCTGCAGCTTCACCTGCCCAGGCCCCTGTCACCTCCAGCAGACCGTAAGTGCTCCTTTGCGCTCCCCCCTGTCCAGCCCCTCGTTTTCTCTTCTGTCTTCTGTGCTCTCTCGCTGTGTCCAAACTCCTTCGTTTTTCTTCTGCTCTCTCTCTGTGTCCAAACTCCTTAGTTTTTCTTCTGCTCTCTCTCTCTGTCCAATCTCCTTCGTTTTTCTTCTGCTCTCTCTCTCTGTCCAAACTCCTTCGTTTTTCTTCTGCTCTCTCCCTTGTCCAAACTCCTTCGTTTTTCTTCTGCTCTCTCTCTCTGTCCAAACTCCTTCATTTTTCCTCTGCTCTCTGTCTTTGTCCAAACCCCTCGTTTTCTTCTGTTCTCTCTCTGTGTCCAATCTCCTTCGTTTTTCTTCTGCTCTCTCTCTCTGTCCAATCTCCTTCGTTTTTCTTCTGCTCTCTCTCTGTGTCCAAACTCCTTCATTTTTCTTCTGCTCTCTCTCTCTGTCCCTACTCCTTCGTTTTTCTTCTGCTCTCTCCCGTGTCCAAACTCCTTTGTTTTTCTTCTGCTCTCTCTCTGTGTCCAAACCCCTCGTTTTCTTCTGTTCTCTCTCTGTGTCCAATCTCCTTCGTTTTTCTTCTGCTCTCTCTCTCTGTCCAATCTCCTTCGTTTTTCTTCTGCTCTCTCTCTGTGTCCAATCTCCTTCGTTTTTCTTCTGCTCTCTCTCTGTGTCCCTACTCCTTCGTTTTTCTTCTGCTCTCTCTCTGTGTCCAAACCCCTCGTTTTCTTCTGTTCTCTCTCTGTGTCCAATCTCCTTCGTTTTTCTTCTGCTCTCTCCCGTGTCCAAACTCCTTTGTTTTTCTTCTGCTCTCTCTCTGTGTCCAAACCCCTCGTTTTCTTCTGCTCTCTCTCCTTGTCCTAGCTCCTCATTTCTCTTCCATCTCCTGTGAATTTTTCCCTTTTTTCCAACTTTCCCTTCTTTCTCGGCCCCCAACCCCTGCCCTCTACTTTCCCGCCACTGCCACCCTTGCGGCCCCGCACCCCCTGCTCGCATTCGTCGCCCTCCCTCCCGCCCCAACTGACGCCTCCTCCCCCCCCACCTCCCTCTTATGGCGGCCGCTGCGCGGCAGAGACAGCGACCCTTGACCCTAGGGTAGGTCGCTTCTTCCGCCGCTGCAGCTCCACCTGCCCAGGCCCCTGCCACCTCCAGCAGACCGTAAGTGCTCCTTTGCGCTCCCCCCGTCCAGCCCCTCATTTTCTCTTCTGTCTTCTGTGCTCTCTCTCTGTTTCCAAACTCCTTCGTTTTTCTTCTGCTCTCTCTCTCTGTCCAAACTCCTTCGTTTTTCCTCTGCTCTCTGTCTTTGTCCAAACCCCTTGTTTTCTTCTGCTCTCTCTCCTTGTCCTAGCTCCTTGTTTCTCTTCCATCTCCTGTGAATTTTTCCCTTTTTTCCAACTTTCCCTTCTTTCTCGGCCCCCAACCCCCGCCCTCTGCTTTCCCGCCGCTGCCAACCATGCGGCCCCGCCCGGCTCCCATACGTCGCCCTCCCTCCCCCCTCCTGCCCCCAGCTGACCCCTCCTCCCCCCACCTCCCTCTTATGGCGGCCGCTGTGCCGCAGAGACAGCGACCCTTGACCTTAGGGTAGGTCGCTTCCCCCGCCGCTGCAGCTTCACCTGCCCAGGCCCCTGCCACCTCCAGCAGACCGTAAGTGCTCCTTTGCGCTCCCCCCTGTCCAGCCCCTCGTTTTCTCTTCTGTCTTCTGTGCTCTCTCGCTGTGTCCAAACTCCTTCGTTTTTCTTCTGCTCTCTCTCTGTGTCCAAACTCCTTAGTTTTTCTTCTGCTCTCTCTCTCTGTCCAATCTCCTTCGTTTTTCTTCTGCTCTCTCTCTGTGTCCAAACTCCTTCGTTTTTCTTCTGCTCTCTCTCTCTGTCTAAACTCCTTCGTTTTTCCTCTGCTCTCTGTCTTTGCCCAAACCCCTCATTTTCTTCTGCTCTCTCTCCTTGTCCTAGCTCCTCGTTTCTCTTCTATCTCCTGTGAATTTTTCCCTTTTTTCCAACTTTCCCTTCTTTCTCTGCCCCCCGCCCTCTGCTTTCCCGCCACTGCCACCCGTGCGGCCCCACCCCGCTCCCAATCGTCGCCCTCCCTCCCGCCCCCAGCTGACCCCTCCTCCTCCCCACCTCACTCTTATGGCGCCCGCTGCGCGGCAGAGACAGCGACCCTTGACCCTAGGGTAGGTCGCTTCCCCCGCCGCTGCAGCTCCACCTGCCCAGGTCCCTGCCACCTCCAGCAGACCGTAAGTGCTCCTTTGCGCTCCCCCCTGTCCAGACCCTCGTTTTCTCTTCTGTCTTCTGTGCTCTCTCTCTCTGTCCAAACTCCTTCGTTTTTCTTCTGCTCTCTCTGTGTCCAAACTCCTTCGTTTTTCTTCTGCTCTCTCTCTGTGTCCAATCTCCTTCGTTTTTCCTCTGCTCTCTGTCTTTGTCCAAACCCCTCATTTTCTTCTGCTCTCTCTCTGTGTCCAATCTCCTTCGTTTTTCTTCTGCTCTCTCTCTCTCTCTGTCCAATCTCCTTCGTTTTTCTTCTGCTCTCTCTCTGTGTCCAAACTCCTTCGTTTTTCTTCTGCTCTCTCTCTCTGTCCAAACTCCTTCATTTTTCCTCTGCTCTCTGTCTTTGTCCAAACCCCTCGTTTTCTTCTGCTCTCTCGCCTTCTCCTAGCTCCTCGTTTCTCTTCTATCTCCTGTGAATTTTTCCCTTTTTTCCAACTTTCCCTTCTTTCTCGCCCCCCCGCCCCCGCCCTCTGCTTTCCCACCGCTGCCACCTGTGCGGCCCCGCCTCCCCTGCTCCCATACATCGCCCTCCCTCCCGCCTCTCACCCCCAGCTGACCCCTCCTCCCCCCACCTCGCTTTTATGACGGCCACTGTGCGGCCGCGCTGCTGGCGCGCCAAAGGCAAGCCCGTCTGCACCTGGACCGCGCCCAGCGCCAGTACCCCTGGCCCCCAGCGCTCCCAAACCCTGCAGCACTGCTACGACGTCACCTCCCTCCACGCACTCAACCCGGGACATACTACAACCTGCTACCAGGCCAGCCCGAAATGCACTCATGGACCCTTCGCATGTCAAATCTGCAAGCATACCTTCCACCGCGACTGCACCCCGCCCACCAGCCCACGCGCCAATAACCACCTCAAGTGCATCCTCATCAACGCACGCTCTGTCCACAAGCACACCACTGAACTATGGGACCTCCTGGACTCTACCCCACCGGACGTCGCCTTCATCACTGAGACCTGGATGAACGCCTCATCGGCCCCCGACATCGCCATAGCTATCCCCGACGGCTACAAGATCGCCAGGAAAGACCGCACCAACCAAGTCGGGGGAGGAATCGCCATCATATTCAAGAGCTCCATCAACGTCACTACCTCCACCGAAGACACCCCCCTCGCCGCCGAACACATGCACTTCCAGATCCACACCGACCCCAGGATCACCCTCAGAGGAACTCTCATCTACAGGCCCCCTGGACCACGCGCCCTTTTCAGCGAATCCATCACAGACTTCATCTCCCCGCACGCCCTAGCCTCACCAGACTACATCCTCCTCGGAGACCTGAACTTCCACCTGGAGCAGAACAACTACACCAACACCACCACCCTGCTCGACAACCTCGCCAACCTCGGTCTCAAGCAACTGGTGAACACCCCCACCCACATCGCCGGACACACGCTCGACCCCATTTTCTCTGCCAGCAACCACGTATCCTTCAGCCACTCCTCCGAAATACACTGGACCGACCACAGATGTGTCCACTTCACCTTCAGACGCAAGACTCTCCACCTTCGCACACAACCTATCTCACGCAGACCTTGGAACAAAATCTCCACAGAACAGCTACTCTCCACTCTCAACCACAACCAACCTACCATCACCTTCGACAACAACAAGGCAGCCCTCAACCTCACACAGTGGATCACCAACTGCGCTGACAACCTCGCCCCCCTCAGACGCCTCCCAAGACAGACCAACACCTGGAAACCTCAATAGTTCACAGACGCCCTCAAAGAATCCAAGAAAACCTGCCGTACCCTCGAGAAAACCTGGCGCAAAGATCACACCGCAGAAAACATGTCAGCCCTCAAAATCGCCACCCGCAAACACCACCAGCTGATCCGCGCCACCAAAAGAGCATCCTTCAAAGAAAGACTGGACAAGAACACCCACAACAGCAAAGAACTCTTCAACATCGTCAAAGAGCTCTCCAATCCCAACGCCAGCTCCAACTCCATCACACCCTCACAAGAACTCTGCAACTCCCTCGCTACCTTCTTCCATGGAAAGATCACCAACCTACACTACAGCTTCGGTCCACAGACCCCGCCAACTACCACGAAACCCACAGCCCCAGCCGTCACCATCAACGCCTGGACACCCTTCAGCGCCGAAGAGACCAAAACTACCATGGACACCATCCACTCCGGGGCCCCCTCGGACCCTTGCCCACATTACATCTTCAACAAAGCTGACGCCAGCATCGCCCCCTATCTCCAGACCATCATCAACAGCTCGTTTGCATCTGCCACCTTCCCCGAGAGCTGGAAACACGCGGAACTCAACGCTCTCCTGATGAAACCCAAGCGACCTGAAGAACTTCCGCCCCATCTCGCTCCTCCCCTTCCCGGCCAAAGTCATCGAGAAGGCCGTCAACAAACAACTGACAAACTTCCTCGAAGACAACAACCTGCTCGACCCCTCCCAATCAGGATTCCAGGCCAACCACAGCACGGAAACCACCCTCATCGCAGTCACTGACGACATCCGAACTCTGCTGGACAACGGAGAAACAGCCGCCCTCATCCTCCTCGACTTCTCGGCTGCCTTCGACACCGTCTGCCACCGCACCCTAATAACCCGCCTCCGCTCCTCCGGTATCCAAGGACAGGCCCTGGACTGGATCGCCTCTTTTCTCTCTGAACGCTCCCAAAGAGTCTTCCTCCCGCCTTTCCGCTCGGATCCCACCGAGATCATCTGCGGCGTCCCAAAGGGCTCCTCGCTCAGCCCTACTCTCTTCAATGTCTACATGAGCCCCCTCGCCGACATCGCATGCAAACACAACATCAACATCATCTCCTACGCCGACGACACCCAGCGGATACTCTCCCTCACCAAAAACCCAGCCACCGCCAAAACCAACCTGCAGGATGGAATGAAAGACGTCGCAGAATGGATGAAACTCAGCCGCCTGAAGCTGAACTCAGACAAAACGGAAGTCCTCATCCTCGGAAACTCCCCGTCCGCCTGGGACGATTCCTGGTGGCCCACGGCCCTGGGCACCGCACCGACCCCCTCAGACCACGCACGCAACCTCGGATTCATCCTGGACCCCCTTCTCACCATGACCAAGCAAGTCAACGCCGTCTCGTCTTCTTGCTTCCTCACACTCCGCATGCTCCGAAAGATCTTCCGCTGGATCCCCGCCGACACCAGAAAAACTGTGGCCCACGCCCTCGTCACAAGCCGCCTAGACTACGGAAACACCCTATACGCAGGAATCAGCGCAAAACTTCAGAAACGTCTTTAGCGAATACAAAACACCTCTGCACGCCTCATCCTCGACCTACCCCACCACAGCCACATCTCCGCCCACCTGAGACACCTGCACTGGCTACCCGTCAACAAAAGGATCACCTTCAGGCTCCTCACCCACGCACACAAAGCCCTCCACAACAAGGGCCCCGAATACCTCAACCGTCGCCTCACCTTCTACATGCTCACCCGTCAATTTCGTTCCACCAGCCTCGCTCTCACCGCCGTGGGAAATCCTTCTCCTACCTGGCAGCCAAGACGTGGAATTCCCTCCCCGCCCACCTCAGGACCACCCAGGACCACCTCGCCTTCCGGAGGCAGCTCAAGACCTTGCTCTTCGAGCAGCAGTGACCTCCCCCAGCGCCTTGAGACCCTCACGGGTGAGTAGTGTGCTGTATAAATATGATTGATTGATTGATTAGCTCCCAAATTGCTAATGCTTCAAATTGTGCTGGTCTTGGGGGTACTTTCATGTCGTATAGTGCAAATCTTAGATTCTCCAAAACTCTTAGATTAAACGACCCATGGATAGGGAATGCTACACTTCCATGCTTTTCTGTTAATTTGCACCATTGCTTTAGCCAAAGACATGGTGCGACACCCTTTTCTTCAATCACGATGTAAGCTGGTGTACCCTCAGGCGGTGTTTCTTCTGCTACATTTGCTTTAATATATACATCTCCCCTCAAGGCACTCTTAAATGCTTTGAAAAATTTAATCTTTTTCTAAAATATGTAATCAATAAGTGACTTTAATTCCCGGAATACTCATCGCTTGCCTTTCCCCTACCAATTGCGCTTCACAGACTGCGTCCAATCCGTGCGCAACCCTTCTCACCAACCAACCTATCCCAGCGCGGCTCCCAGTGACGTCACACCCACACACTGCGGCTTACAAAGTCTTGCGGCTTGTCCCCCTTCATTCAGGTTCACTCAAAACTGATTTCTGCAATATATCGCGAGCACTAACCAAAAAGAAGAAAACAAATCTGTCGGTTTACTACAGGAAGGGTAACACAATCGCTTCACAAACCTTAGGGATTTTTCACTAGCCTTGGCAGTTATTCCATCTTTCTCGGTTTCCCACTTTCGCAAGCAAAATTTGACCGGCAAACTTTACTCTCAACTGATCAATGAACTATTCTAGCGCGCCTTAGAATTCGTCAAATCTCAAAGTCAAAAATGTTCTTTCATTCCTTAATACTCACACTGACTCGTTGACCACGCCAGATCAACCTATTAAACCGAACAGATCACAACATCAATCAAGTGTCTCATACACTTTTCAACATACTCCGGAGTCTCTTGACCTCGCAGGGCCCGTCTCAACATCAACAACCACGTGGACAATTTTTTTCTGCACAAAGCGCTACACACATGTGAAGTTCGACGACTTCCCTACTCTCACACTTTGGAGTATCACTCCTCTAAAATCTTTTAATTGGAGTTCGTAACCCCACAAAATCCTCACAAACTTCTCAATTAATCTGCGGCAATAATCTATGCAAGCGCAAAACCCTACCGTCACTAGAAACGCCGAAAACATCCTCACACCTCCATTTCCTCCAAGATTCCGGGAAAGTCATTGGGGATTTAGGGCATCATCATCTCTCCAACTTGTTTTATCAAAGAAAATTCTAACTTTAATCCGCCTATTGTTCGGATGGGGTCCCAAAGGGTGAAACCATCAATCTCTACTACCATCTACTGATAGCGCGTCCAATCTTTGTAAATTACTTGTACTTGGACACGCTGGAGGTCGGTGAACCTTTTAACCTAGTTGGGCTCTCCTCATCCAAGAATAGTCAGATCATTCAAATCCATCATCGATAACCATTTTAATCAATAACCCATAATCAATTAATAATCAATCACGAATCGATAGTAACCAGTATTTGACACACCATGACCTTTTAGTCATGAATAACCACACCAGTTTATTAAAAGTTTATATTTTTATTTCCCTATATTAACAAAGCTAGCACAATATAAGTAAGTCTCAAAATAAATCAAATGATATATGTATACGAACATTACTAGCTGTCCATGACGACGGAAGAAGCGCAATCTACGCAATATCTGGATTATAATGCACTCGGTTATAGCAATGCAAATCACTAATATAAGCAATTGAATATGACTAATTTCATACATCGGTTAGCATGACAAGATCTCAATTTATCATGGTGCATCAGATGAATACCTCGACTAGCCTCTAATTAGCATTGGCATGTGGGGCTTCATGCAAAACTAATTTAGTCAACACAAATTTAGAAAACTTCTAGCTTGGGCCCTATCAAAATAAGCAGTTGGTACGTAGGAAGGAAAACACAATGCATAATACAATTATCCTTTCATATTTACCAAATACAATCAGCATTCAAGAAAAGTCTTCGTCCTTCAGGTATCGGTTCGATCAGCATGGGGCAGATTTTAAAGGGGGCAAAGTTAAGGGCAAGTTTCCTTGCGGCAGCAAGGAGGATGGGGTAAAAGTTACTGCATGGGCAAAACGGGGCAAAATTAAAGTTAAAGTCTCTAGGGTGAGAATTCTCAAAGTCTCTTTCTCTGGAATAGAGAAAAGGACATCAAGATGTCGTCTGAGATGGTGTCTGGCATTTGGCTTCAAAATTGGCATCAAGGAAAAATGGCTGACTTCTCTTTGCCCGGTGGGTTTAAGTAAGAAACATTCCAAATACTTCAGGATCTTCCATTGGAGGGTTCATAGGGTGGCTTCAATTTAACCAATGAATAGTGTCTTTCTCCTAGTACTCAATTTTGCATAAGATGTCCTTGAAGCCTTGGAACACAAGTTGCAACAAAGTTTGCCAATTAATTTGATCTTAGTGCCTTTATTGTCTGCACCTGCAGGAGCTGACTTTGCATCAAAGAGGATGAAACCAGCCTAGCAGGAAACCTTGAGATAAATGTATTAGTCATCTCTACTGGAAAAACACAACCTTAAAGTAAAATAATATGTCTTTGTTAATACAAGTGAAAACCACGCAGTTAAATTTGAGACCAGGCAACTAGGCCAGAGCCTCTGCTAAATTTAAGCTAAGCATATAACAGTTTTAACAAGGAAATCATAGAATACATTTGCAATCATGACGGATTACTACATTTGTCAATTCTTCATGATTAATTAAGATTGTTTATAATAATGGCAAACTACCCCGTGGGCACAATTTCCCACGTACATTAATTTTCTTTGCTAAACTCACACTACCCTATACGATTTTGAATATTTGTTAGACCTTCTTTTCTGCGTCATCACAAGCCAGATCCTGGACATGGCGTTGCAGTCAGAGCTACTGGCCTTGGAACTGGGGACCCTGGTTGGAGTCTCCGCTCTGGTCCACATCCGGTGTTTGTGCGCATATAGCGCTGCACTCCCTTTGGGTTGGGTTAGCTGCTATATAAAACCACAAGTAAAAAAATACTGGGACACTTTGGCGTGACAGACCCTGATTCTCAACCTAAACTTAATGCCGAATGTATGATTGATATTTTAGTAGCTCTCATCAGGCATGCCTTTTGTGCCAGGAAAACGTACATTGTTGATGACAGAAAACCATGTCACGGCGAAAGAATCCCGATTGTGTATCCGGGCCTTTCACCCCTCACCTTTATATATCTTATAGCTACATAGGCATATTATGCAGCAGAGGCAGAGGCTTGCACCTTCTCGCTCTCCCTCACCATGTGCTTTTCTTCCTTCCTGACGCTCCTTTCCTGTTCTCTACTCTTCCGTGCTCTGCCCTGCCTATGCTTTCTCTCTACTCTCCCCTCACAAACTACTGGTCACCTTTCTGTCGTTTCCGCTCACGTTCCTTTCTCTCTTCACGCATTGCTTTCAGGGTCGGCTTTCTCCATTCCCTTCCCTTTCCACTTTTACATTCTCATCATGCTCTTTTCTTGCACTGCAAATTCGGCTTTTCCCGGTTACCTACGCTCGTTCCTTGTCTTCCCTGCCTGTCTTTGGCTCCCCTTCCGACATCCTCTTCTAAACTCTCTTTTCTCTTTTCTCTGTTTGAGATGGCTCATTCACTGTGGAATTTCACTTTACATTTTTGTGCAGAACTGCTATCAGCCACAACTGTTTGTTTAGGATTCAGCTGCCCAGTTCTCACCGAGACTCCTGGCAAACCGCAGCATGGCGTCTTCTCCAGACAGTGCCCACGAGAACTGAAAACAGCTGCTCCCCTCACCGCGCCAGCATAGGCCACAAAACTCAGTTACTCTGTGATGCTAATGTTACTGCCCTGCAATGCTCATCAGGCTTCTACAACAAGCGCTTCGACGCCTCGTCAGGGGTAGTAAGCGCTATATAAATACGATTACAATACAATACAATACAATTACAATACAACACTCCTCCATTATAATATAATAAGTATACACAACCACTTGTTCAAGGCAGTCATCCCCTCAAACTTTCCACACAGCCGTGTCTAACAATCATCAACCAACCACATGCTAGCAGCTCATTACACTCACTTATAATCCCCCTCGTTGAACTTTCTCACAAAACCAAGAGCTCCTCTCAGTCACCACAACACCCTCACAAAGCACCGTTTAGCCACTTGCAACACTACCCTGCAACATCACAAAAAACGATAACTCACAACTCATTTACACTACTGACCCACCCATCAGTCGTTTACACCATTTGAAACACTAAGCACACACACAACATGAAATATCACTTGTGTCCATCAGCCGTTCACCAACACCTCACATTCAGCTGCATTCACGCTAGTCATCACTTCAGAACATGACACACACTTAAGGTATCACTCACTGCAGGTAGTTGCAACATCAATTATTTTCGGTTTCAACCACTCACATTATCACACAAACACAAGATAACTTACACAACTAACTCTCATCTTAACCTTGCTAACTTTACGACTTGCCACATTACTATGGCATTTGTATCCCTTGACCATTCTTACTTTAATTACAAACCGCTGCAAGAGCTGTAGGAAAGTACCATCTTGCCTGGCATGTTACCCCCAATTTTGCCTGTGTGTCAGCATCTTTTTGCCTGTCTCACTGGGATACTGCTAGTCAGGACCCCAGTGCTCATAGTTTGTGGCCTATGTCTGTGTTGTCTGTAGTGCTTACTGTGTCAGTGGGGCTCTGCTAATCAGAACCTCAGTGCTTATGCTCTCTCTGCTTTTAAATTTGTCACTATAGGCTAGTGACTAATTTTACCAATTCTAATTGGCACATTGGAACACCCTTATAATTCCCTTGTATATGGTACTTCGGTACCCAGGGTATTGGGGTTCCAAGAGATCCTTATGGGCTGCAGCGTTACTTTTGCCACTCATAAGGAGCTCAGACAAAACTTTCACAGGACAGCCACTGCAGCCTGGGTAAAATAGTGTCCACACTATTTTACAGCAATTTTACACTGCACTTAAGTAACTTATAAGTCACCTATATGTCCAGCTCTGGCTAGGTGCAAAGTTACTAAGTGTGAGGGCACCCTTGCAGTAGCAAAGGTGCCCCCACATTGTCCAGGGTAATTTCCCCAGACTTTGTGAGTGCGGGGACGCCATTTTACGCGTGCATGACATACAGGTCACCACCTATATGTAGCTGCACAATGGCAACCCCGAATATGGCCATGTGAGATGTCTAGGATTGTGGAATTTCACCCCCAGTCCGATTATGGTACGGGGGGGCAATCCCATGTACCCTGGGGGCTCCACTGTGGACCCCTGGTGCTGCCAAACCAGCTCTCTGGAGTTTTCTCTGTAGCTCCAGTTGCTGCCACCCCACAGACAGGGTTCTGCCCTCCTGGGGTCTGAGCAGCTCAGTCCCAGGAAGGCAGAACAATGTATTTCCTTTGCCAGGGGGGTGTTAAACCCTCTCCCTTTGGAAATAGGTGTTACAGGCTTGGGAGGGGTAGCCTCCTAGGGCCTCTGGATCATCTGGCACAGATGGTGCTCTCCTTGCATAAGCCAGTCTACACCGGTTTGGGGAACCCCAGTCCCTGCTCTGGTGCGAAACTGGACAAAGGAAAGGGGAGTAACCACTCCCCTGTCCTGCACCTCCCGAGGGGTGGTGCCCAGAGCTCCTCCAGTGTGTCCCAGACCTCTGCCATCTTGTTTTCAGAGGTGTGGGGGCACACTGCACACCTCTGAGTGGCCAGTGCCAACAGGTGATGTCAGAGACCCCTCCTGATAGGTCCACACCTGGGTAGGTAGCCAATCCTTCTCTGAGGGCTATTTAGGGTCTCTCCTGTGGGGGTTTCCTCAGATTTCGACTTGCAAGAATCCACCAGGACTCCTCTGCACTTCTCTCTTCGACTTCTGCCAAGGATCGACCGCTGACTGACCGAGGACATCTGCAAAACTGCAAAAAAGTAGCAAGAAGACTACTGCGACATTGTAGCGCCTAATTCTGCCGGCTTTCTCGACTGTTTCCCGATGGTGCATGCTCTGAGGGCTGTCTGCCTTCACCCTGCACTGGAAGCCACAAAGAAATCTCCAGGGGGTTGACGGAATCTTCCCCCTGCTCCAGCAGTCAACAAACTACAGCATCACTGGTACTCTGGGACGCCTCTCTCTTCAACGAGCGTCATCCCTGGAACACAAGTGGTGGACCCAAGTGACCCCAATTGTCCAGAGGTCCAACTGCACGAAATTGGTGGAGGTAAGTCCTTGCCTCCCCTCACCAGTCAGTACCACTGTGTGCCTCGTGATCTGCAGCTACAAGGGCTTCTGTGCATCCTTCCAGGAATCCCTGCATGCACAGCCGAGCCTAGGTCCCCAGCACTCCGTCCTGCGACACACTGAGTTGACCTCCAGTGGCGTGGGACTCCCTTCTTCAGTGTTGAGATGACCGCTGAGTACAGCTCCTTTAAACCCGTGTTCAGAGGCTCCTGTGGGTGCTTCCTTCTTCCAAGCAGGCTCTCTCCGTAGCTGAGAGCACCCTCTGTCTCCCCATCACGAGTGGCGACATCCTGGTCCTTCTCGGGCCCCGGCTGCACCCTTTTTCCACAACCGCAACTCTTGCGTGTAGCAAGGCTTGTTTGCGGTCCATTGCAAAACAAACCACCCTGCATCTACCAGCACGATGTGGGACATCTGCTGCACAAAGCAAAACCTCCTACCTCCCTCCTTTGGTGCAAAACCAGCATTTGCTTCTAACAGGAGACAGCCATTTTGCACCTTCATTCGGGGTTTAGTGGGCTCAGGCCCCCCTGGACACTTCAGCGACTCTTGGACTTGGTCCCCTTCTTTTGCAGGTCTTCAGGTCCAGGAGTCCGTCTTCAGTGCTTTGCAGTCTTGTGTGGTCTTTGCAATATCTCTATCACGACTTTAGTGTGTTTTGGGGGAAATAGTAGTACTTTTCTCCTACTTTCCTGGGTCCTGTGGTGGGGTCTCCTTTCCACCCTTAGTGTTTTCTCACACTCCCAGCGATTCTCTACACACTACTCTTGCCTAGGGGTGCACACGTGCTTCGCATTCCACTTTCTTAGTATATAGTTTGTGTTGCCCCTAGGCCCATTGCATCCTATTGTGATTTACAGTAATTACACTGTTTTCTGACTGTTCTAACTACCTGATTTCATTATCTGTGTATATTTTGTGTATTTTACTTACCTCCTAAGGGAGTATATCCTCTGAGATATTTTTGGCACATTGTCACTAAAATAAAGTACCTTTATTTTTAGTAACTCTGAGTATTGCGTTTCTTATAATGTGGTGCTATATGATATAAGTGGTATAGTAGGAGCTTTGTATGTCTCAGAGTTCAGCCTAAGCTGCTCTGCTATAGCTACCTCTGTCAGCCTAAGCTGCTAGAACACTTCTACACTCTACTAATAAGGGATACCTGGACCTGGTATAAGGTGTAAGTACCATTGGTACCCCTTACAAACTAGGCCAGCCTCCTACAAGAGCCACTCACCTAACTACTCCATCTCTACAGCACTAGTCATAAGAACTCTTATCACATGCTTGCTTCTCCCACTGCCAAAGCCTTTAACACATTTTAATTAAACCACTGTCCTACTACCTGCATCATTCATTCCAGCTACTTGGCGACACCAGCCATCCACCCTACCCACCTGCAATACTAGTCACATTCACATCCTTCACACACACCAGCAATGATCTGCAGCCACTCACACACAGTCTAACCTGCTCACACCATTCTCCCAACTTAGCTATCCCTCACCAGTGTAATGTTAAATGTCAGCCATTCAGTCATGTCTCACCACAGCTCTACATAACCTTAGTCCAGCTCTTGCAACATGACTCAGCTGCTTGCAACTTTTATCTTGCGTTCCCAATATCAGTCATTTGCAACACTCATTCACTGTTTCACATAATTTGTATTTGACTCCCTCCTTTCCTTGCCAAATTCTTTCCCAAGTTTACGCATAACGAATTCCCAGCAATTTGCTGCACTAACTCAGTTATTCAGCAACACTGGCCTGCCCTGTATGCACTCATACACCCCCAATATATCCACTCATACCCCATTTGCTGTGTTCTTTGCAGTCACTTGCAATATCCCTTGCAACATTCCTGCAAGTATTCACAGCACACTCAAAACTCTCTACACCCATACTCACTACAATATTCATCCACATTCATAACAACCCAGATGCACCAGTCACCTGCACTCACTCAGAGCACCACTGACCGCTAACAATGCTTGCTTCCACTGACAGATAACACACAATCATTCTCAGTCAATTGATCTCAAGGTATCATTCATACACATCCAACACCTCTTCAGGTATCAGCCCTCCCTGACACTACTTAGTAAAGCTGCTCAAAATGCCTCTGAACCACACAAAACACTTATTTCTTTGTTCACAATATTGCAGCTGCTCATATTATTTGAGCGAAGTACACTCCATACAGCTCACAACCACAAGACAACTAACTCTTGTGATTAAAATTCTGCTAGAGAGAGAGGAGTTTTGTTTAGTGGCAGTTTTGACTCGCCATAAGGTAGAGCAGAGGGTTAATATGTTGTCTGCAAAGAATGTGCACCATGCAGATCATAGATCTGTATTTTATGTGGATATCTGATTGGATAGCTGCTTTTGTCACAAAGATAATTTTGTTACCATAATTCATAGGATACAACCTTAATATAGAACAGTGACTGTCCTGAGCTGTCATCAGAGCTGCAGGCATACTGCATAGAATAGGTTAGGATTGTATATTTTTCCACAGAATTTCATCATGTATACCTAAAGTTTCTGAAAAGTGTTAGTTTGGGTACATATACATTCTTATTAGTAAAGCCAGCCTTTACCCGTGCTTTAAAACAAATGAAATGTATATGAGAGGGGGGCTATGGAGAGATGAGGGGCGATTTTGCCCAGTGGTAGTAAGGGAATCCAAGGAGGAGGTTATTGGGGCGGGGCTAAAGCCGGCCCTGCGTATACTTAATCACTTTCTAACACATGCCCTCAGCAAAATGGATTGATTGGATTGACAAAGAGCAAAATGAAATAATAGAGGTGAGGCAGTATTAAAAAGAGTGTAATAATAATATTACTGGTTCTCAGCTTTGTGTAATACCTTAAAACCCAGTGCCATTAAGTTCTAATTGCAAAAGTGGTCATCCTAGAAAACTTGTAAAGTAGTAATCACAGAATTATCCTGGAGTAACATGAACGTATCCTGAAGTCCTTACTGATAGGGATGGGCAACTTTACTGTCTGCTTTTTCTGGTTGTATCTGATGTCTTTGTATACGTAAAATAGTGAAACTCTAAAAGTATCACATGGTGATTCATGAGCTGCTTAGCGATTGCCTGCCCATCTCTTCAATCAGACAGTTTCTGTGGCTGGACGAGCAAGGAGAATGCGAGGGTGAATGAATGGTTTGTAAGTGGTTTTGTTGTGTTGAAACAAGGAGTTCACTCTTTATTTTGTAGACCACCCATGATGCAGTTGTGTGTTTTTAGGATCGAGCCTGTGAGAGCAGGTGCTAGGTCATGCTTCTCACTTCCGCGACTGTGTTGTTAACAATATGGGTTTGTAGCCGCCCGTTGTTAACCATTTGTTGGCTGTCCTGGCAATCTTCTTTTTCAATCTTCTTCTTAATTTGTCACTGCAGGACTAGCATAATTTAGTTTCCTCTCTGTAGAGCAGGGACCAAGCACTGAGTGATTCAACTTAACCTGTGCCGTCCGCTGCTCCCTACATGATTGAGGTACTATTTTGTTCTTTTGAACTTTTAGCACAATGTACACAGAAGGCGTGTGACAGGCAAAAAAGTACCCAGCAGGACAAACATTTATTTTGACATGTCTTCTTTTCTCACTTTGCACTCATGTTTTCTTTTCTTTTTGCTTGTGGGTGTTCTCAAAAGATGAGGATTATCTTTTTTTAAAAATATTGCAAGCGACAGTGTTTCTTATGTATAATTTCTGAAATGATGCTTTAACACATAGGTGGTCATTCTGACCCGCCAGGGCCAACGACCGCGGGAGCACCGCCAACAGGCTGGCGGTGCTCCCATGGGCATTCTGACCGCGGCGGTACATCCGCGGTCAGATACGGGAAACCGGCGGTGTACCGCCGGTTTCCCGCTGCCCTGGGGAATCCTCCACGGCGGCGCAGCTTGCTGCGCTGCCATGGGGATTCCGACCCCCTTACCGCCATCCTGTTCCTGGCGGTTTTGGCCGCCAGGAACAGGATGGCGGTAAGGGGTGTCGTGGGGTACCTGGGGGCCCCTGCAGTGCCAATGGCATGGGCACTGCAGGGGCCCCCTAACAGGGCCCCACCAAGATTTTCAGTGTCTGCCAAGCAGACACTGAAAATCGCGACGGGTGCAACTGCACCCGTCGCACCCCTTCCACTCCGCCGGCTCCATTCGGAGCCGGCATCCTCATGGAAGGGGGTTTCCCGCTGGGCTGGCGGGCGGCCTTCTGGCGGTCGGCCGCCAGCCCAGCGGGAAACTCAGAATAACCGCGGCAGTCTTCTGACCGCGCGGCGGTATTCTGGCGGCTCCCGCCGGCCCTGCGGTTACCGCGGCCGGCGGGAGTCAGAATGACCCCCATAATCCTGCAGTACACCCCAATCCATCCCACTCCAATCCGCCCCACTCAATCAAGTCCACCCCAGACCATCCACCCCACCTCAATCCAAACCTCTCACCCCAGTCCATTCCAGCCCACCACACTCCAGTTATCCCATCCCACCCCACCCCACTCCAATCCAAAACAATCTGCCCCACTCTAATCTTCCGCACTCCAAGACAATATGGCCAGCCAAATCCTTTCTACCCCACTCTAATTCCCCCCATTCAATCCAATCTACTCTACTCCATTCCATATTACCCCAGTCCAATCCACCTATCCCAATCCACCTCACTCCAATTCAATCTACCCCACTCCAGTCCACCCCACTCTAGTCCAATCCACCCACTCTAGTCTAATCAAATCCAGTCCCCCCCACTTATTCCAATCCACCCAGCCCCCCACCCTCCATTCCACCCAACTCCAGTCTACCACCATTCAACTCTGTCCTATCCACCCCTCCAGTCTAATTCATCCCTCTCCAAAACCATCCTACTCTCATCCAATTCACCCCAGCACTATCCCTCCACTCTAATCCACCCACCCAAAACCAATCTAATCCTCCCCAATCCATTTCAATGCACCCCATCCAGTCCACCCACTCCAAACTACCCCACTCTACCCCAATTCAATCTATCCCAATCTACTCCAATCCAATCCACCCCACTTCCTCAATCCATTCCACGCCACTCTAAAACACTCCACGCCACCGAACCATTGAATTCTACTCAGCTCTACAACACTTCACTCCTAATACTCCACTATGACGCTCTACTCCCCCACTCCACTCTAGAACACTTCACACCACTAACTTTTAGCCATAATGAACAGCTGCCACACTGGTATACAACATAGAAAAAGCACAATGCCAAAGCCAATAGCCCTTGTATAGCCGAGGCCTATTGGCTTTACCAATGCTTGTTTTTGTAGCTGTGATCTGTTCTACATGAAAACTGATTAAAAGCCAGATTTCATAACCTCCACAGTACTTCAAACAAGGTTTTACCTATTCCTTCCCAAGGTCAACGTAGAGTATTACATCCCCCATCTGTAGGAGGCTGGTCTGGTTTGTAGGGGGTACCTAAGGTACTAACACCTTATACCAGGTCCAGTTATCCCTTATTAGTGAAATGTAGGAAGTGTCTAGAAGGCAGGCTCTCTAGCGGTAGTGTGGATGAGCAGCCAAGGCCTAACTAGGAGACATGCTAAGCTCATGCAATATCACTGTAGTCACACAGCACTCACACACATGAAAGAAATTACTTAGGGGGTCATTCTGACCCTGGCGGCCGGTGACCGCCAGGGTCACCGACCACGGGAGCACCGCCAACAGGCTGGCGGTGCTCCCTCGAGCATTCTGACCGCGGCGGTTCAGCCGCGGTCAGAAACGGAAAGTTGGCGGTCTCCCGCCGACTTTCCGCTGCTCGGGGGAATCCTCCATGGCGGCGGATGGTAGGGGGTGCCGCAGGGCCCCTGGGGGCCCCTGCAGTGCCCATGCCAATGGCATGGGCACTGCAGGGGCCCCCGTAAGAGGGCCCCGCAAAGTATTTCAGTGTCTGCAAAGCAGACACTGAAATACGCGACGGGTGCAACTGCACCCGTCGCACCTTCCCACTACGCCGGCTCCATTCGGAGCCGGCGTCCTCGTGGGAAGGTAGATTTGCCCTGGGCTGGCGGGCGGCCTTTTGGCGGCCGCCGGCCAGCCCAGGGCAAATCTCAAAATACCCTCAGCGGTCTTGTGACCGCGGAGCGGTATTTTGTCAGGGGAACATTATCACCCCCTTAGTCTTACAAAAATAAAGGTACTTTACTTTGGTGACACAAATGATAATATTACCATAGAGCGGGAACTGACATTATTGCGTTTCTTTGTCTACGCATAAACAGCAGCCATATTTCAGTCTGCGTCAGTTTATTTAAATACAGGCTGCGACGCTGAGGAGAAACGCACCGTCAGACGAGACGCAACGTGTCGAGGCAAGCTGGGAGCAGGGAGCTGCGAGTGAAGACGGTTGCGGCTCCCGGCCCCCTTGCTCCCTGCCGGGGGCTGGTTCGTTGTTGTCCTGCTGCAGGATATACTGGCTCCCCACCGGCTCCTTTGATCCCTGCATATGCCGTACACTCTGCCGGAAGGCTGTGCGGTTCCTACATCTCTGTAAGGCTAGGGCAGGCGCCCCTCCCCCGACCAGGCTGCCAAGTCATGCGATGTACTTTCAAGGGATCCAGACACCTTCCCACCCGTGCCTGACCGCCCCGGCCCATTTGGCAAGAAATTCCCGAGTGGAACCGGCAAACGCCCAGGGAGGTCACGAAGAAGCTGCAGGTGTCGTGAAGAATGGAGCGAACGTCATTGGTGTGCCGGTAGCGGGCTGGCAAGTCGTGCTGTAAGCCGTGCGGCGGCCACTTAATCCACCCAGCTCATCACCCAGTTTCTGTGTGGGCCGCGGGTTCCCCAGCCAGAAGCAGGAACTGTGCAGACAAGACAGCATGTGAGCTACCGTAGCTCGGTAACCCATCTAAGTCTTGTGTTGGTCTCGTTCATCTCTATTCAGCTGCAGTGAGGAGCGGCGTGGAGCTGCGTGAAGCCCGGATACCGCCGCCTGGGTGGTGCAGTGTGATGCCCTATGGAGCTGTGAGGAACCTCGGGGAGGCATAAGATCCACGCGGAGACCTACGGTAATGCCGGAGGTACTGGGAGGAGGTCATAAATTGGAGGTCATAAATTATCACAGTGAAGGTCTTCACCTGAAGCAAGTGGTGGAAACTCTTCTACCCCCAGCTGTCTCAGCCCCTGTTCATCATCGCTACAAGGTACTGTATGTTTCTCTTAAATGGCATTCCAATCACTATCCCTTTCACCTGACCATCTCCTATGCCCTAATCACCTTCAGAAGACTCCACCATCCATTAGAACATCTCCCATTTCAATACAAGTGAAACATCCAACATAACATCGTGGGTCACAATGACTGCTAAAAAGCTGAGATCCGGCTGATTATTCCAGTGGAGATCTTGTCCTAAAACAAAATCCAATCCTTTGCGTAACAAGGGAGCAGTCACTTCAGGCCTAAAATGCAGAAATCAAATCTTCTCCCTATGAGACAAAGAGAAGGCTCCCCCTAATCCTCCAAAGTCTGGATCTCCAGGCTGTAAGGTCACTCTTCCATCAGGAGAATTCCTCCCTTCTTGTCCTTGTCCCAAGGAAACAGTCCTCCTTCACGTCTCAGCAGATCCAAACAGGAGCCTCGTCACACCCCACACATTTTCCTTCATCTTGGAGACTCCGGAATTTCGTAAAGCCGCTTCGCCTTCTCCAAGTGTAACCCCTCCATCAATTCACGATTACACAAGCCCAGCCGTCGCAAGGGAGAATTTGCCTTTTGAATCTGTTATTGACACTCCTTTTCCATGTGCTGACCTGGAAAATCCCCTCGTGGACTTTACCCTCCCTGCCCTAGACTTAGAACTCCTTAAAAAATATGGACCTTGCCAGGAAGCAAAATCTCCCCCGCTTCTCCTCCTGCCTCCACCCACGGGTTTGCAGCTCTTCAGCAGTACACCCTCTAACCACTCTTCATTATGTTCTCATCTTTCAGTGACGCTGAACTTGAGCCTAAACGTTAATCCCCTAAGCAATAACCCTGACCAAAATGTTTTGGTCTCTTCTTCACTTTTAAGCTTAGAGCGTCTCTTATCTTCTATTTTGAACCTTCTAGAAAAATTGGTTGGGGGATCCGACTGCATCCTTGAATCCGTAACAGCTATATTAAAAGAAATGACTACCGGAAATGGAGTTAACCCTGGACTATTCACACTACATTCTGATGATCAGTTAGCACGGCTTCATACTCCTGTGAACTAAGAAATACCCCTTGGTACTGACTTTTGCTCTCACGCTGGTGCACCACAGGTTGAGCTACCTCCTATGAATCCCCCTCCCATCGAGAGTCCGATCAACTCCATTAGATTTGTATTGAGCGACTTTTCATCAGGGAAAGTCCTGGATCCTGACCTCCAAAGCTTTGGGCTGGACATGTTTTCAATCTTCAAAGCTCAACCAAAAGCAAATATCACAACCAAGGCTCCGGGAACTTCAGCACAAACACCAACATGCAATAGGAAAAAAGCCAAAAGGACTAAAAAACCAATCCAGAAGTTTCTCAAAAAAGGTCGGAGAAAGATACAATTCTCCGAAGATCAATCCGGCCCCTAAGAACTTTCAACCCAGGAGGTTCCAGTTCCACAACCCCACTTCACATCTACATCTCTCGAGTAGTGTCCGTACCTCATCGATCCATCGGCAAGCCTGAAATGGTTGACGCAACTTTGGCCCACGATCTGACTATATCTCAACCAACTAGGCCATCCTTAAATCCCTTTGCACAATCTTTTGGAGTTCCTCCTGGGTTTATGCCCGCACAGGTTTGTCCGTAACCCTTAAAAAGGTAACAGGGACATCACCCTGAGGACACATTGACTTTAGACTTTGTGCTCTAATTCGATAATGAACTTTTTTTAAACAGATCTCAACTGTTAAAATGCTTTTCAGCCATTGAACCACTTAGACTAACTGAAAGTAGTGACATACACCTTGTCTCTCTGGAGGACTCTGGTTTTGGTCCTAAGTCCAGAGTGTCCTTTTTCTCCAAACTGATCGTCAACAAAATACTAAGCAACTTAGAGTCCCCACAATGTAAAGGTATTGATGTGGTACCTGTCTTGAACGAGACAGGTTTAAGGTTAATCGAGTGGGCTTCCCAGCATCTCCACGATGGAGTGTGGAAACTTACCCCCCGCCCCATCTATCCCCCTAGATAATCCTGACACCAATTTCCAAATTTATCAGGACTTAAAAATCTGCCTGGGGGATCAGGGTAGTATTATTCAGGGATTCCCCAGTACGTCCAACTCCCGATCCATGCATTAATCCCCACTCTTGGAACTGGTTACCGGCAGTGTGAAGTAGTTTTGCCACAACCTCCCGGCTAACAGCTCCATCAATGTAGCAACAAGCTTACCCTTATATGTTTGAATGCGGCAGGTGTAAAGTGTAAAGGGGAAAAAATAGATTTTCTGGACTCTTTAAATGCAGATATATTTTGCCTTCAAGAAACATGGTCCACTGGGGAGCTGCAGTTCGAAAATTATTATTCATTCTGCTGCAATGCCACCCCATCAAAGAGGGGTCACGCTAAGGGTGGATCTGCATGTTTGTTGTCCAATAGGCTGCACTGGCAGTATAAATGCTTTAGGGACCCCAGTAACCTGTTTTTAGCAAAAACCTTACACAGAATTGGTGATGGAGACAAGGTAACCTTGTTTGCATTGATAAACTCTTAATTCCCCCCGGCACACCTTTCGATAATCCTTTAGCTAAAGTATTTCACTTCATTAAGGAGCTATGCAATAGGGAGCCAGGAACTCAAATCATTATGGGTGGAGATTTAAATTGTAAAATGTCTAACTTAGGGCTCTCATCCTTTCTGGACAAGGAAAAGGAGGAAGCATTTGGGATACCGTCCTGTATTTTTCCTCATAAAATAAGGTCTGATAAGCGAGGGAAGCTCTTTCTGGAGCACCTGAAGGTGAATGATTGCATTGTTGCCAACTGTAGACTTCCATCTGACTCCCCAGCCTATCCGGGCATAAGTCGCCCGGGGGTGCTGCAATTTTGGATTACGCGGTAACGAGCTATCATGCATTTTCCTTGATAAATGATATAGCAGTATTATAGACTGCCCTCAGCGATCATAACATTTTGGTTGTTTCTCTCGACCTGAAGGTGCGATCTGCCGATCCTTGGAGCTTAGAAGGGCAGCACCCCCGGTTTAACATCAAAACAGGAAGAACTCATTCGTCCCCTGGAAGTTTCAAGGGGCTCAAAGGTATCCTAGAAAGCACCCTGAACGATCTCAGCAGCTGGGCAGGAAAAGTAATAGAGAGTTTTACTGTATTTATGCAACATATTATTTTGATCCCCCACCAGAAGTCCCAGAGCAACCACATAGTAAAACCTTGTCCCTTACTTCTATTGAATAGATAAATTAATGCTCTTATTCGTAAACAGTATAGGGAACATACATCAGCAAGGCAATCCTGGCTAGGCAATTTAAAAAGGAGGAGGGGGAGGCTAAGAATGCGCCTGAAAAAGGATGGTACAGATAGATTCTGGGTTGCAGTAAAAGAAGCAGTCTCCACCGGCCACACTAAACGGTTTTGGTCATTGATTGCAGAAGGGTGCGAAACGAGAACCAGGCCCCCCCCAACGTCCATCAATGAATCTAGCTGGTCGGCCTCTCTTTCTGGCCTCTATGCCTATAATGGGACCACCGTGGAACTCCTCCAAACCAGAATAGACTCCTTATATTCTCATCCCACTCCAAAAGAAATTGAGGCCGTCATAAGAGGAATGCGTAGTTCTGCTGCAATGGGCCCAGATGAAATCCCCATATAGCTAATAAAACACGTCATATCCTTCTGGTGTAAGATGTTATTCCCAGTGTACCAATACTGCTACAAAGCCAGGAATGTCCCTCTATCCTGGAAGGGTAGCATCATCGTTCCCCTGTACAAAAAAGGAGATCGAAGCTGCCATGGGAATTACAGCCAGATTGCACTTTTGGATGCAGTCGTGAAAATTTTTGCTTTCCCAGATTAGCGATTGGGCAGAAATGAATAAAAGTATTGCCTTGGAACAGTCAGGCTTCAGGAGAAATCACGGCACAATTGATAATATCTCAGTCCTGCAAGTAATTAATGAGAAATACGTCTCTCTGAGAGGGGAAGTGATCTATGCAGCCTTCGTAGACTTCTCCACAGCATTTGATAAAGTAGATCGTGTCTCGCTGTGGAAGAAGCTCTTAAGACTAGGCATGCCTGATATTCTCCTTAACCTTGTGGTAGCCCTTCACTCCTCCACCTGGTGCAGAGTATTGCTAGGGGGTGAACGAGGCCTATCCCAAGCCATTCTGACTAAAAACGGCCTAAAACAAGGGTGTATGTTGGCCCCATAGCTATTTTCTTTGTACCTCTCAGACTTACCTGCTCATTTAACTCAGTGTGAGGGTTTCGCCCCTCAATTAGGAGGTAGACCGTTATGTTGTCTGCTTTATGCAGATGACATAATTATATTAGATCACCCCCCAAAGGGGCTTAAAAAACATCTTCAAGCCCTCAAGCAATACACCGAAGCCCATTTTGTAAAGGTAAATTGCTCTAAAAGCAAAATCTTGTGTTTTCATGGGAAAAAAAGATTCAAGTATAGCAGTTTTCATTGGACCTTGGGAGCCCAACAACTCGAAAGAGTAAACTCATATGCCTTTTTGGGTAAAATCGTCTGTGGGAACCTTAAGGATAGAGAGCACATTGAGCACAACCAAAGGAAGTCTCAATCCAAAGCTAATGGTCTGAATGCCCTATATAGGGCAACGGGCAGAAGGCACTTCAAACATCTCCTAGAGGTTTATCGGGCACAGATACCCCGTCCCTACTCTACGGCATAGAGCACATTGCGGTTTTCAAATGGGTCTTTCTCGATAAATTCGAGGGATGTGACATGAGGAATCTCTCATCCGAAAACTCTGCCTTTTCGGCACCAACATTAAGACTTGAGCTGGGCATGCACAGTTCCTTTATTCAAGGATTGGCTGCCGTAATTCACTGGATGGTTAACCTGATGACGTGCAGCAATGAGTCCCTGCGGTCACTATTAAAAAAATAAATATTAGCCGGCCATAGAGCAAAATATACCATCTGCAGGAATTTTCTATATGCCATAGATCTTCTGCAATTAGATTCTTCTGGAATTTTCACTTTCTCTCCAGCATTGCTCAAATTAACACTTAGGAATGCAACGTGGGCGACAAGTTTCTGCCAGGACAGCCAGGCTTGTGTGCATAGGCAGAGCTTTTACATTGTATCTCATACCTTAAGGCAGAGGGTTACACAGTCCTACCTCATCTGGAACTTGCCCCATGAGGTGAGAAGATTCTGGCTCATGCTGCAACAGGGGCTGCTTCCCCTTAGTACATTGCAGGCTAGATGGTTTGGTTACTCTGCTATTCGTAATCTTTGCCACAATTGCGCCCAAGATTTGAAACATGTTGTACTAATTTGTCCGGCCTTATCGCTACATTGCCGCAGGTGGCTGCGCCCTGTTTGTCTCACTTTCTCTTTATGCACTGCCTCAGAGTTATTACATGCCCTTTTTATTGCACCAA
The DNA here is from genome assembly GCF_031143425.1 of Pleurodeles waltl. Taxonomy (NCBI): domain Eukaryota; kingdom Metazoa; phylum Chordata; class Amphibia; order Caudata; family Salamandridae; genus Pleurodeles; species Pleurodeles waltl. Next base: position 207,864,078 of record NC_090441.1, read on the forward strand.
ATGAAATGTTTTGTGTCAGAATTTTTAACTATTTTAAGCGTTTTTTATCATTGTATTAATTTAGTAAACTTTTAGCCATACTGAACAGCTGCCACACTGGTATACAACATGGAAAAAGCACAATGCCACAGCCAATAGCTCTTGTATTGCCGAGGCCTATTGGGTTTGCCAGTGCTTGTTTTTGTAGCTGTGATCTGTTCTGCTTGAAAACTGATTAAAAGCCAGATTTCATAACCTCCACAGTACTTCAAACAAGGTTTTACCTATTCCTTCCCAAGGTCAACGTAGAGTATTACATCCCCCATCTGTAGGAGGCTGGCCTGGTTTGTAGTGGGTACCTAAGGTACTTACACCTTATACCAGGTCTAGTTATCCCTTATTAGTGAAATGTAGGAAGTGTCTAGAAGCCAGGCTCTCTAGTGGTAGTGTGGATGAGCAGCTGAGGCCTAACTAGGAGACATGCTAAACTCATACAATATCACTGTAGTCACACAGCACTCACACACATGAAAGAAATTACTCAGTGTTACAAAAATAAAGGTATTTTATTTTGGTGTCACAAATGATAATATTACCATAGAGCGGGAACTGACATTATTGCGTTTCTGTGTCTACGCATAAACAGTTTCCTTATTTCAGTCTGCGTCAGTTTATTTAAATACAGGCTGCGACGCTGAGGAGAAGCTGAGGAGAAACGCACCGTCAGACGAGACGCGACGTGTCGAGGCAAGCTGGGAGCGGTGAGCTGCGAGTGGAGCCGGTCGCGGCTCCCGGCCCCCTTGCTACCTGCCGGGGGCTGGTTCGTTGTTGTCCTGCTGCAGGATTCACCGGCTCCCCACCGGCTCCTTTGATCCCTGCATATGCCGTACATTCCGCCGGAAGGCAGTGCAGTTCCTTCATCTCTGTAGGGCTGGGGCAGGCACCTCTCCCCCCGACCAGGCTGCCAAGTCGTGCGATGTACTTTCAAGGGCTCCAGACACCTTCCCACCAATGCCTGACCGCCCCGGCCCATTTGTCAAGAAATTCCCGAGTGGAGCCGCCAAACGCCCAGGGAGGTCGCGAAGAAGCTGCAGGTGTCGCGAAGAATGGATCGAACGACATTGGTGTGCCGGTAGCGGGCTGGCAAGTTGTGCCGCAAGCCGTGTGGCGGCCACTCAATCCACCCAGCTCATCACCCAGTTTCTGTGTGGGCCGCGGGCTCCCCAGCCAGCAGCAGGAACTGTGCAGATAAGACAGCATGTGAGCTACCGTAGCTCGGTAACCCATATAAGTCCTGTGTCGGTCTCGTTCATCTCTATTCAGCTGCAGTGAGGAGAGGCGTGGAGCTGCGTGAAGCCCGGATACCACCGCCTGGGTGGTGCAGTGCGACGCCCTATGGTCCTGTGAGGAACCTCGGGGAGGCATAAGATCCACGCGGAGACCTACGGTAATGCCGGAGGTACTGGGAGGAGGTCATAAATTGGAGGAGGTCATAAATTATCACAGTGAAGGCCTTCACCTGAAGCAAGTGGTGGAAACTCTTCTACCTGCAGCTGTCTCAGCCCCTGTTCATCATCGCTACAAGGTACTGTTGGTTTCTCTTAAACGGCATTCCAATCACTATCCCTTTCACCTGACCTTACATTTAGTTAACTGTCTAAGAAAGTTTAATCCTTTTACTTTCTTCTAATGGTTTTTCATGAATATGTATCGTTTTATGTGGACCTCCTTTGGAGTTCCGTATCATAATAAATAAAAAACTTGAAACTAGAGGTAAGTAAAACACAATATATATACACTAGTATGCAGAAATAGCTGTAAAAACAGTTAGAAATCAGTGCAAATAGTGAAAATCACAGTAGTTAGAAATGGGCCTGGGGGAACACAAACCATATACTAAGAAAGTGGAATGCAAAAGTGTAGGCAAGGGTATTGTGTAGAGGGGCTCTGGGAGTATTAGAAAACACCAAAGGTAAGTAATAGAACCCATCCCAGAGCCCAGGAAAGCAGGAGTAAATCACAGTAACTTTCCTAGAACACACAAGAGCACGAGAAAGAAGATTATGCAAGAACCAAAAGAGACTGCAAGACACCAACAACGGATTCCTGGACCTGAAGACCTGTGGAAGAAGGGGACCAAGTCCAAGAAGCACTGAAGAGTCCAGGAAGAACAGGAGGCCCTGCTGACCCGGATGAAGATGCAAAAAAAGAAGCACCGGTGAAGAAGGAAAGTCAGTACTGCACCCAAAAAGAAAGATGCGGGTACCTGGTTAATGCAGATGATGTCCCATGCCGGATGGATGATTGCAGTCTGGTTTGTGTCGCTGGATTCTGCCAACAAGCCTTGGCACACGCAAAGCTTGCGGTTGGAGGAAAATGGCGCTGCCCGGGACCAGGAAGGACCAGGTGGACTCTACCCAGGAAGGGGAATCAGAGGGGGCTCTCAGCATCTTAGAGAGCCCTCAGAAGACCAGGCAGCGTGCACAGGGGTCCCACAGCACGGGGACAAAGGAGGTGCAAAAGGAGGCCTACACAGTACGACACAAAGGGATCCCACGCCACCGGAGAACCACTCAGGAAGATGAGCGTCACAGGAAGGAGTGCTGGGGACCAGAGCTGCACGGTGCAAGAAGAAGTTCATGGAAGGATGCCAACAAGCGTTGGCAACTGCAAAACTCGTGGTGCACGGGGGTACTGTCTTACGTGGGGAGGCAAGCTCTTACCTCCACCAAAGTTGGACATCAGGACCATCAGGACCACTTCAGTCCATCACCTGTCGTTGCTGCATAGAGGTACCTGCTGAAGCAGGGAAGTGACTCTTTCACTCCAAGGGAGATTCCTTTGATGCTTCTAGTGCAGGCTGAAGACAGGCTGTCCTCTGAGGATGCATGACCGGAAACAGTTGCAGTTGCTGCCAGGAGCTGAAGATACAATGTTGCAGAAGGATTCTTTGCTTCTTTGTTGCAGTTTGTAGAGTTCCTGAAGGCCCAGTAGCAGTTCCGTCAGGTAAGAAGGTGAAGTAAAGGCTGCAGAGGATTCCTGCTGGGGTCTTGCAATCCGGATCTGACGAATCACCCAAGAGAAGCCCCGAAAGGGGGATTGGTCAGCTACACAGGTAAGCACCTATCGGGGGAGGGCTCTGACATCACTGGCTGGCACTGGCCACTCAGATGCTCCCAGAGTTCCCTGCCAACTTGGATTTCAAGATGTCAAAACCCAGGGACCCTCTGGAGGAGCTCTGAGCACCACCCCTGGGGTGGTGATGGACAGGGGAGTCCAGTTTTGCGCCAGAGCAGGGACTGGGGGTCCCTGAACCAGTGTAGACTGGTTTACGCAAGGAGAGCACCAAATGTGCCCTTCAAAGCATAGCCAGTGGCTTGAGGAGGCTACCCCTCCTAAGCCTGTAACACCTATTTCCAAAGGGAGAGGGTGCAACACCCTTGTCCCAAAGGAAATCCTTTGTTCTGCCTTCCTGGGCTTGAGCTTCTCAAACAACAGGAGGGCAGAAACATGTCTGAGAGGTGGCAGCAGCTGGGGCTGCTTGGAAAACCTCAGAAGATTGGTATGGCAGTACTGGGGGTCCCCTAAAGAGCCCCAAGAGTGCATGGAATCATATAACCAATGCTTGCAAAAGCCTTGGGGTATGATTCCAACACATTTTATACCAAACATGGCCATATTCGGAGTTACCATTGTGAAGCTGGACATACGTGGTGACCTATGTCCAATGCACGCATAAAAATGCGTCCCCGCACTCATGAAGTCCGGGAAAATCATCCTGGAGGTCGTTGGGACACCTCTGCTAGTGCAGGGGTGCCCTCACACACTGGTACTCTGCACCCAGCCTTCAGGGCTGGAAGGCTTGCAATAAGGGTGGCTTATAAGTGATCTGGTGCAGTGTAAATGGCAGTGAAAGGGTGCATGCACCATTTTGCACAGGCAGCAATGGCAGTCCTGTAGAAGCCTTTGCATGGGCTCCCTATGGGTGACAAAAGAAATGCTGCAGCCCGTAGGGATCCCCTAGACTCAAATGCCCTGGGTACCCAAGTACCACATACTAGAGACTTATAAGGGGGCATCAGTATGCCAATTGTGGGTGGAATACTGGATTACCCGTATCCTACAACATTAATTTAATGGAGAGAGCAAAACTACTGGGGTCCTGATTAACAGGATCCCAGTAGACACAGTCAAACACACTCACAAACAGGCCAAAAGTGGGCGTAACCATGCTAGAAAGAGGCTACTTTCCTACACCATCTTTAAGTTATTGTGTAGTTATAGAGCCAGATCCTATCCTGGTGTTATACATCTCCATCAGAAGTCATCTTCAACTCTACAACACCGATCTAAAGCTAATCTGGGATATTTCTTGAGTAATACAGTCAACATCTAAAGGTAGGATTATACTACTGAATATTGACCCTCGGAATATTGTTGCGACAAGAATATAGAGGACAAAATATGGAGTCGTAAGTCCATAGAGGAAGGGATAGATTTATTATTCCTAATTCTACATTTACATACTTTGAAGAAATAAATCCTTTGTATGTGGATTTAGTTATAGAAAATATAGACTTATCTGTCTGTTTTTCCCTCTGATATTTTGTTCTTGAAATTGTGTCCAGTCTGTATTCTGGGGTTGATATTCAGTATGCATGTATGAAGTAATCACAAGATCATTCTGTAATAATACAGCCACATACTCAAATTCATACGATCATTTTGGAATAATCCAGCCTAATCCTGAAATCATCACAGGATCATCCCGCAGTAGTAAACAGTCATCACTTTTTCCACTGAATTAATCAGGAACCCATCTTGAAGTAATACAGCCTAATCCTAAAATCATCATGGGATCATCCTGCAATAGTAAATGTTCTTCACATGTTTTCCACTCAAGTAATTTGGAACTCATCCTGAAGTAATACAGCCTAATCCTGAAATCATCACAGGATCATCCTGAAGCAGTAAATGATCATCATATGTTTTCTATTGAAGTAATCAGGAACCCATCCTGGAATAGTTTTTGGGATGACTCTAGAGTCATCTCATTTAAATATTTAACCCTATACACATACTTCAGTATGGTTTCGGATGACTTCCCAAGCTAATTACAGGAATAGCTCAGCAGACGTCATCAGATGACTTCAGAATGACTCCAAGATTACCTTCCTTTTTTACTTGGGAAGGAGCCTGAGGCTCTTCACATCCATAAGGCTATAAGTGGACTTCTGTTTAGGGAATAGTCTGAAGTGGGGAAATTGTGTTTCCACGGATTCCTCACTAATAAGTATCCGCTCAGCAGTTTTCAAAATGAGTTTCCCACTCAGGTGCATGTTGACTCTTTTATGGCGGGAATGGCTTCTAGTGGCTCAATCATTTCTGGAGATGCCTCTCCAAGGAACCAGGTTGATCAAAAAGTAGACAGTGCAGCCAAGAGCTTATTCAGCCTCAAACTTTTCAGTCAGGACTGGGAAGGGGAAAGTGACTGTGGCACTCCTTCCTCTGAGAAGTCTGGCAACAACCAGCATCCTCCACCTCTTCAAGTACCATTCTAAAAGCATGACTATCGGAGAATGTGAGGACGAATCAGAGAGTTCTATTCCTTTTGGTCAAAAGACATCACTGATGTTTGGGTTCTTCATTTGGTGAAAGAAGGTGATTCTATAAAAGTTTCTTCCCGGCTTCCAGATCTTTTTGTGCCAACCCTCAGAATCCCCTGAAACTCCAAGGTCTACAGAAAGAAATTTTGGAACTTCTCCAGAAGGGAGCCATCATTCCAGTCACAGACTCAGAGATCGATTAGGGCTGTTACTCTCTGATGTTACTTGTGCAGAAAGCAACAGAAGGTTATCGCCCAGTCCTGGATCTGAAGACAGTGAGATCCTATGTTCTATACCAGAAATTCAAGATGGTGAGTTTGCAGAAGATTTTACCTCTTATATCTCCTAGGTCATTTCTGGCCTCCTTGGACCTTTTGGGTGCCTATTTCCATATCCCAATTCAACCGCTTTCACAGAGGTTTCTGAGATTCTTTGCCTTAGGCCAGCATTTCCAGTTCTGTGTGCTTCCCTTTGATCTTGCTTTGGCCCCTAGGGTTTTTACTAAAATTCTGGCTGGGGGCCCTTCCATGCTTTGAGGGTATGTTTGTTCCCTTACCTGGATGATTGGTTAATTTCTTCCTCATCTTTCCTTAAGGTCCAAGAAGCAGTGGAGTTGGTTCGCCCTTGCCTGGAGAACCATGGGTTTATTGTGAATCTGGACAAGTCCCATCACATCCCTACTCAGGAACTCCTCTTCATAGGGGTGCTATTGAACTCAAAAATGATAATGGTTTTTCTTCCTCCTGTGTGTCAACAACACTTCATGACTCATCTTCAGAATTTTCTGCAGGCTCAGTCAGCTTCAGCAAGACACTGGTTTAGAGTTCAGGGGGACACCTTCTCTGGTTTCTTCAGCTTGCAGGCATCTCTTCCATCTGGTTTACCACCTGCTAGCGCACTGGTACCCGAGGTGCCAGAATTACGACAACTTGGTTCTAGTTAAAGCTAAGATTACTCTGCAACTTTAGTGGTGGTTGCAGACAGCAAACTTTGTAAAGGGAGTTTCCTTGGATCCTAAAGTGCCTTTTTCCCTGTAAACTGATTACATTTCTTGAGGTTGGGGAATCTTGAGACTCTGTCTTCTCAGGGATTTTGGTCCACTACGGAGAGCTATATGACTTAAAATTGGAAAGAGCCAGCAGCAGTCTTCAAAGCTCTTCTGCACTTTGCCCCTCGTCTCAAGGAAGTTTGTTCACATCAAGACAATCAAGTGGCCTGAGCTTATCTAAATAATTTGAGGGAGACTCGGTTTCCTCTTCTAGCACTACTGGTGGATCAGATAGGTGCTTGGTCGGAGGACAACCTTTTGGGTCTGACAGCGATATATTTTCCGCAGAGGGAAAATGGGGGTACAGATCAGCTCAGTCGTCAAATCCCTTCCTCAGTGTCTATGTCCCCATCACCTCTGATTTTCTAGGAGATTATGGAGAGGTTTGTGGTTCCATTGCTAGACCTATTGGCCTCCCCTCAGGATGCCCTTCTACCAAATTTTTGCTCCTTTCTCCTTTGCCAGGAGGCTTGGAGGGTGGAAACAATATGTTTCCCCTGGCTGCAGGGTCTTCTTTTTGCCTTTCTTTGCTTTCCCCTTCTCAGCAGGGTTTTGGCAGAGATCAGGAGGGAGAGGATGATGGTGCTTTGGTAGTCCCATTTTGGAGTTGGCAGTCATGGTACCCCCTACTACACAGTCGGGCCGTTGCTCCCCCTTGAAGGTTTTCAATGTCCCCTTCTCCTCTCAGGTTTCCTCATCTGTCCCACAGTTCTCTCAGGCAGCTGGCATTGGGGGTTTGGAAATTGAAAGGAGAAAGTTAGTAAGTCTGGGGTGCTCCTCGGAAGTTGCCCTTTCAATTCAGAATTCACTGAAGGTCAGCACTCTTTGTGTTTATGAGAGTCAGTGGAAGAATTTTTCTGGCTGGTGTTCAACAAAGGAGTTTCTTCCTGAGTCTTGTGAAGGTGGTTTTATTGTAGAATTCTTGCATGATGAGTTCTTGATGGGGCTCTCAGTTCCTACTCTGCATAGCCAGTTGGCAGCAATCAAGGCTATTAGACGGGTCTCTCTCCTCCCTTTTGTGTCCTTGGTCTCTTTCCTTCTTCCAAGTTTCTATCTAAAGAGACCAGAGTATTTTCACCTATTCCACCTTGTGCTCTGCCACTGATACTTAGGGGCATATTTAAGAAAAGTGGCGCTGCACACAGTACTGCGCCACTTTTCTTCCACCACTTAACGCCTCCCTACCGCCACCATGTGTGCGCCGTATTAAAAATACGGTGCACCATGGAGCAGGGTAGTGGGCAATAGTGTCATTTTTTTTTTTACGCTATTGATGTACTCTGCAGGAGTAGAGCCAACATTTTGGCCCTACTCATGCAGAGTATATTGGGGCCCATTGTATTAAATGGGATGCCCCCTTTTAACGCCTACTCTGAGACGGCGTTCAAAGTGCCGAAATAAATGACGCAAGGAATTCTGTTAGATTTCCTTGTGCCATTTGTTCACCCCCCCAATCCAAAGATGAAATGACCCCATTGCATTCATTATGCCTCGTGCAGGCATAATATAGCGCAAAAGGTTACAAAGTGGCCTTTGCCCTGATCCAGCTTTCCTTCCCAAGGTTCCTTCTCCTTTCCATATGGCTCAGAATATTGTGTTACCAGCTTTTTTTCCTTCTTTCCTTCCCCTTCTACAGAAGAGGAAGTTGTGTTACATTCTCTGGATCTAACAAAGAATTTTGTTATTTATCTGGAGAGAACTGACACTCTTTGTCAGCTGGATTTTCCTTTTTTGCTAACCAGGTCCCCAGTGCCAGATTTCCTTCCCCAAAACTGCAAAGTCATTTTTCCCAATTGGCAGAACCTTTTGCACCCACTGTAAGTCCCTAGTAAATAGTACCCCTGGTACCAAGGGCCTGTGTACTAAAGAGGGCACCTAAAAGCTGTAGCATGGATTGTGCACCCTAAGGAACCCCTCACCAAGTGTGACAGGCTGCCGTTGCAGTCTGCATGTCTTGGTGCAGACGAAAGTGAAAACACGACATGGCACACAGCCTGTGTGCTATGTCCCCTAGCACTGCATGCAATATATCTAAGTCACCCCTCTAGCAGGCCTTACAGCCTTAATGCAGGGTGCATTATATTACATGTGAGGGCATACCTGCATGAGCAGACATGCCCCAGCTATGTGTTTTTCGAGTCTCTGGCATAGTAAGTGACCAGGGAAACCATGTTAAATACCTCTGCTGGACACTGGTCACTACGGGCCCCCTAGCTTTGCAGAAGATAAGGATGCTTGGTATCAAACATCTTGTATTTGTGATCCCACACCGATGCCAGTGTTGGATTCACCAATACCTGCACCCAGAGGGCACCATAGATGTGCCCCCTGAAAATCTACCAGCTACTGGTATGTGCACTGACTGGGCCAATTCAGCCACCCTTGCCATGTTTCTGACCCTCTAAGGTGAGAGCCAGCATTCCCGAGGGCCAGAGGTAAAAGCCTGGATAGAGGTGTTAGCACCTCACCCAGGCAGACCTGACATTCCAGGGCGGGAAGCTTCAACGGCCTACCTGCCTTTATATTGCAACCCAGGTCTCTCCAGATGGCGGAGAGCACCGACCCCCCCCCCGGTCCTGACCACATATTTGGCAGTAGAACAGGCAGGAAAATTAGGCAGATTAGGAGGTGTGTCTCGACTTCATGCCAGCCCCACCCATAAGGAGTATGAGCTGAAGTGGACACCACTTTCACTTTTTAAATTCCTCCATATTTATTTAGAAGAATTCGGCCACAAGAGTTAGGGTGATGCCCTCCTCGCAGTGGAAGTGGTCATAGAACGGGTGTAGTCACCCTAAAGGTGGGCAACCCTTTGGCTGCCACCTCGAACTCCCTGTAATGCCCCTAAATTGAGTATTTAGGTGGCACCCCGTGCAGGAAAGTACCCTCTTTTTAGCATGGTTACCCCAACCTTTTGCCTGCTGTCATATGCTTTGACTATTTTCACTTGGATCCTGCTAACCAGGACCCCAGTGATTGTGCGCTCTCCCTCTAAATTTGGTTGCTTGGGACTTTGCACACCCCACAATTGGCATACTGGTGCTCCCATACAAGTCCCTAGTATATAGTATTTAGGTACCCAGGGCATTGGGGCACCAGGGGCTCCACATGGGCTGCACCATGTATTGTGCCACCCATAGGAGCATATCCAAAATGTGTCTGCAGGCCTGCCATTGCAGCCTGCGTGAAAAGGTACGTGCACCCTTTCACTACAAGTCACTGCACCAGGTCACTGTAAGTCACCCCTATGGTAGGCCCCCCTAGCCCAGAGGGCAGAGTGCAGGTACCAGTGTGTGAGGGCAACCGTGCATGCTCAGAGGTGCCCCTACAAACTCCAGCTCCATTTTCCTGGACTTCGTGAGTGCGGGTACGCCATTTTACGCTTGTACTGGAATTGGTCACTACCTAGGTCCAGCTACATAATGGTAATTCCAAACCTGGGCATGTTAGGTATCAAACATGTCAGAATCATACCCCAATACTGTTAACAGTATTGGTTGTATGATTCCATGTACTTTGGGGGCTCCTTAGAGAACCCCCATTATTCCTCCTATCAGTTTTCTGGGGTTTTCTGGGCAGCCTGCGCTGCTGCCACCCCTCAGACAGGTTTCTACCCTCCTGCTGCTTGACCAGCTCAGGCAGAGGAAGGCAGAACAAAGGATTTTCTGTGGGAGAAGGAGGCAATACCCTCTTCCCTTGGAAATAGGTGTGACATGGCTTGGGAGGGATAGCCTCCCCAAACCACTGGTATGCTTTGAAGGTAATATTTGGTGCCCTCCATGCATAAACCGGTTTTCACCAGCCCAGGGACCCCCGGTTCCTGCTCTGACGCGAAACTGGACAAAGGAATGGTGAGTGACCACTCCCCTGTCCATCACCACTTCAGGGGTGGTGCCCAGAGCTCCTCCAGGTGGCCCCTTGATTCTGCCATCTTGAAACCAAGATGTGCAGAGGCCCTGGGAGCATCTGAGTGGCCAGGCCAGGTAGGTGACATCACAGCCCCCTCCTGATAGGTATTCACCCTGCTAGGTGACCAAACCCCCTTTGTGGGCTATTTAGGGTCTCCCTCTTGGGTGGGTCCTCAGATTCGATGTGCAAGATGTAGGAGGCTGGGCCTCTATGTAGTGTACAAAACTTGGCACACTGTGTAGGGGGTCCAGGCAACCACATGTTGGTTTCCAGAGGCAAAAACTAGACCACCTAATGCTCTAAATTTTGAGGTAGCTTGGTTGAGCAGTTTGGCTAATCTTGGAGAAGTGCTAAGTATTGGTTGTACTCACAGTATCAATCATGCAACTCACACACTCAAAGGAATATCTTGAGACCAATTTATAAAAATACTTCAGATTTTTATATAATTTTTAAGATCAAGATTATCAAAATTGGTTAAGTACCTTTAAGATATTTTTTCAAGTTTGATTAAATGGAGTCTTTCTGTGCGTAATTATGCACCATAGGAATCAATAGGAAGTCACTTTTAAAAATGCATATAAAATCGCACATTTACGTCATCAGGTTCTGCTTTTGCAGGTTGGTCGAGGCCGTCGGTGGGCACACTGTGTCAGCTGGAGAGGCTCAGGTGGCTCCTGGTTCCGGTGGGAGCAGTGTTGGAAAGTCTCTTGGAGCAGGTACAGGGCCTCTTAGGGGGACCACTTGGAAAAGGGTCATTCTTGTAGATTTAAAGGTGGTGCCTTGGGTTCCCCTTGGGATGTCGAGGTTGCAAGGGGTGTGGGACCCTGTGGGCACAGTTGTTTCCTCATTCCAAGGTGCTAGGCGGCTGGGGGCAGGAAGAGTTATTGATCCAGGAGCTGTGCGCAACGGAGTCCCTTAGAGCTGGAGGTGAGTCTCTTTGAGTGCGGCTTATAGGACAACTGGGGCACTCTGGCAGGAGGTCCGGGGTGTTCCTGAAGCCCCTCGACCAGGCCTTCCTTCTGGTCCTTTTTCAGCCCTGGGGGAGCTGGTTTTCTTGGTGTCCAATGTCCACTGACCAGTAGGGGGTATTGGCACGACTCGGCCACTGGAGAGCGCAGTGCCACAAAACTTGTCACACTTGTGCAGTTTGTCCTGACGATTGTCGGTGTGTTGTCGGATCCAAATGCGACTTCCAGTTTGGGCGATATCGGACATTCAGTGAAGGGACCCTCACCCTGGCTTGCTAGTTCTTGTTGGTTTGCAGAGTGGTATCTCCACTCAGAAGGGAGATTTTGGGTGATTGCTGAAGCCTGGCGGTCCTCTGGGTATCTTGTGGTCAGTCCAGTGTCCAGCTCCTCTACAGCGGCGATTGTCGGGTCCTGGGTGCAGCAAGCAGGGTTTGGCACCAGCAGCAGGTCCATAGTTCTCGTGCCTTGGTTCTTTTTCGGTCTGGCCTTCTTTGTCCTTTCGAATCTGATGTCTTGGTCTAGGGATGCCCACTAAATACTGAATTTAGTGGGCATTTTAGGGGGAACCTGGTACTGTCCAATGGGACACTTGCCTTTTGGTGGCTACACCCACTATAGTGACCACTTCCTGTGGGAAGGGTCACTTCCCTAAACCTCATTGGTTATTTTCCTCTATTCCTAGATGGAGAAAACTGAAAAAGAGGGTCCACCTCACAGGCAACACCTTAGGTTTGGCACATGCCAGGTGAGGCCACTCCTCCTACCCTTTGTTAGGTTTCCCACCTTTGCTCCTGCCAAAAGTGGTGGTTTGCAAAGGGGGAGGCCAGCTTCTGCTACCATCAGGCTTGGGGGTCGAGTTTCAAGGGCGGTAAGCCCTTTGAAGCTCACCGCCAGGACAGTGCACATTCCTGGGGGCGGGGGTGTTGGCTCTTCCACCCAGGAAGGGCATTGTCTTACAAACCGGACAGGCAGGGCTCTCCCCCAAGGTTTGTATATTGGCTGTCTGGAGGTGGCAGCTGGATAAGACCAGTCAGCAACCATGCCAGAATAGTTAGCTTTTGCAGGGGGCACCTCTAAGGTGGCTCCTGGGAACATTTAGGGATACATTTGAGAGTGGCACCAGTTTGGATTTATCATACTGAGTTGTTTGATACCAAACAATCCAGGGTTTGGAGTGGACTTCATGAAGCTGGGTAACTTGTGTTGACCAGTGTCCAGTACATGTATTAAAATGGCTGCTCTGTTCACTCACTATGTCCCAGGTTTGGCAAGGACACAGTGGGGGCATATTGCTCATGCAGCTATGCCCTCACATATAATATGGAGCACCCTGCTTTAGGGCTATAAGGCCTGCCAGGGGGGTGTCTTACCCATAGTAAATGCAGTGTATGGTGGACAGGCACACAGACGGTGTGCCATGTCGAGTTTGAGTTTTAGGTTTGCACCAGAACACTCAACCTGCAGTGGCAGTGCTGGGTGCATCTGGATGCATGGCCCTGGAGGGTGGCACAATCGGTGCTGCTGCCCTCAGGGGCCTACCCCTAGTACCCCATGCCCTGGGCACATAGGTGCCCACTTACTAGGGACTTATAGTGGTAGCTAAGGGTATATCCAATTGTGCCAATGTATCACAACAGAAAAAGCTCTGGCCCAGGGAACCTGGTTAGCGGGGCACCCGGGCACTACAATTTCTAGGACACATCAACATCAGGCAAAAAGTGGGGGGATAACCATGTCAAAAAGAGGCCCTCACTCACACTACTCCCCCCAAACGAAAGAGGATGAGACTACCCTTTCCCTACTGAGTCTTCATCATCTAAGTGGAGGAAACTGGAGAGGCCATCTGCATTGGCATGGGCAGTCCCAGGTCTGTGTTCCACTTGAAAGTTCATCTCCTGAAGGGAAATGGACTGCCTAAGGAGTTTGGGGTTTTCACCTTTCATTTGTTGTAGCCATCTGAGAGGCCTGTGGTCAGTCTGAATTATGGAGTGAGAGACAAACAGGTATGGCCTAAACTTCTTCAGGGCCCAAACCACAGCAAAGGCTTCCCTCTCTATGGCACTCCATTTCTGTTCCCTAGGGAGTAGTTTCTTGCTTATAAAAGCAACTGACTGGTCATGTCCATCATCATTTTTCTGAAAAATTACCACTCCTATCCCCATTTCAGAAGCATCTGTTTGGACTATTAATTCCCTGGAGTATGCTGGTGCTTGTAGAACTGGAGCAGAACACATAGCTTCCTTCAGAGCGTCAAAGGCCTTTTGACAACTAACTGTCCAGTTAATCTTTTTGGGCATTTTCTTGGGGGTGAGCTCTATGAGGAGGGAAACTATTGTGCCATAATCCTTCACAAACCTCCTATAGCACCCAGTCAAGCCAAGGAATGCCCTGACTTGTGTCTGGGTTGTGGGAGCTTCCCAAGCCAGAATAGTCTGAATCGTGGGTTGGAGGGGTTGCACTTGGCCTCCACCACCCAGGTGGCCCAAGTAAACAATATTTCCCTGCCCTATCTGGCACTTACCGGCCTTGATAGTGAGGTCTGCCATTTGCAGAGCCTCAAGGACCTTTCCAAGGTGGATCAAGTGATCCTGCCAGGTGGAACTATAGACAGCTATGTCATCTAAGTAAGCTGCACTAAAAGATTCCAGTCCAGCAAGGACCTGGTTCACCAACCTCTGGTGACAGGTGCATTCTTTAGTCCAAACGGCATAACAGTGAACTGATAATGCCCACTAGGAGTAGAAAATGCTGACCTGGACCAGGACCTGAACCTGGAGCGGAAGCATCCATCCAAAGTTGCGCAGGCTACTCATAATAAGCATCGTCAGCAATGGTAGCAACATAGGATAACACTGGATGTGTACCCACAATGAACACATTAGCAGATTCATGTCTGTAGTCAGCACCAATTGCGTAGCAAGGCATAAGTCTAGTGCACATTTGAAAAAGCACCACATACAATGAAACACAGGCTGTATACCCCGAAACCTTGCAGGCCGGAAGGATAAAGACCATTTCTCTCTCCTATAATAAGGACACTCCAAAGCACTGGACCATGTGTTCATGACACAGAAGGATCCACTGCGGGCCAGCCAAATATAACCAAAATAGCGATCACCAGAAATAACAGAAGTGGAATGCCTCAAAAACTGCTTGAAAAGAGGGAATGTATAAAAGACGGAATCACTCCAAATATAGGCCCTCATTCCAACCCTGGGACGCGGAAGCACCGCCAACAGGCTGGCGGTGCTTCCAGGGCCATTCTGACCGCAGCGGTAAAGCCGCGGTCAGAAAAGGGGATCCGGCTTCCCCTGGCCCAGAGAATCCTCTATGGCGGCGCTGCGCCGCCATGGGGATTCCGACCCCCTTCCCGCCAGCCTGTTTCTGGCGGTTTACACCGCCAGAACCAGGATGGCGGGAACGGGTGTCGTGGGGCCCCTGCACTGCCCATGACACTGTCATGGGCAGTGCAGGGGCCCCCTAACAGGGCCCCATTAAGATTTTCACTGTCTGCTTTGCAGACAGTGAAAATCGCGACGGGTGCAACTGCACCCGTCGCACCCCTGCAACTCCTCCGGCTCCTTTCGGAGCCGGCTTCATTGTTGCAGGGTCTTTCCCGCTGGGCCGGCGGGCGCCCTTTTGTCGGTCGCCCGGCGGCCCAGCGGGAAAGTCAAAATGACCCCCGCGGTCTTTTGACCGCAGAGCGGTCTTTTGTCGGGGTTACTTTGGCAGGTGGCCTCCGCCGCCCGCCAAAGTTAGAATGATCCCCATAGTCTAAAATGCAGAAACAAATCCAGACCCAATTGCTTTAATTTAATGTGCCACTTCAGCGGAATTAAAAGCTTTAAAAATGTGGTGCACAAGTTCACGGATATGCAGCAGCAAATTAGTTTGCAACAGCGATTGCACTTCTGAGGAAGAGCGAGCAACTGGGAGATCAAATGTTTCTCTGGCAGATGTTAGTGTCACATCTTTATGAAACAATAAGGCTTTCCGTCGACTTAACTTAGTTAATTTTAGAAATAAGGACTTCCCCAGCTGTGTGTGTAGGAGAATATAAGATATTCATACAGCAAGTTACGACCTTGGAAACATTTACAATGTAAGGAACACCTAGCTCCATTCCATAACAACCTTGATTGGTTGGTCAGAATCAAGTAACTCCCTTTGGGGGACTGCAGCTGCCTGGGCTTATGAACATGGTGGAATGGGACTCTGAGGGCCCTGCTGACTATCTGGTCGGTGTTCTAGTGTTGGATGCTACAGCCCCTGAGCAGGTTAAACGGGGTGGCAACATCCTCAATGGCAGTGAAGACCCGGGAAGAGAGCGCAGATAGAGCAATGAAATGGGGCAACCCCAGGACGAGCAGCGAGGAGAGAAGGGCGGGACCATGGAGTGATCACAGCCATCAGAGCAAGTGGAAGCCAAGGATGAGAAGAAGCGGCCGGGATAGATCAGCGAATACTGTGGACAGCCAATGGGAGACAAGGAAGACACAAGCACAGAAGAATCGAGAGGAGGGTGGTCACCCTGGAGAGAGGCCTGCAGGACGGGGTCACCGTGGGCACATAAATAGAGCCGTGGCCTCAGGAAAGGACAGGCACACGTGCTGGGGTCAGCCTTGCGGGTAGTTGTTATTAGAAGTTCTGGTGGGGTTTTGACAGTAGGGGCGTCTGGCCATGACGGGGCTCATTCTGCTTCTTGTTTTGCCTTCTTTTTCTGACACATATATCCCTGAGAAAGATAAAAGCATCTAACCTATGCCCTTGTACAAAACCCTCTATCTAGCTTTAGTGCTGCACGCGGTCACCCAGTGAAATAACGAGCAGAGAGCACAATGGTTTCATCCTATTTTTACATATAAGTCACCCCTATTGGTGTGCCCTAGGTGCCCCCAGGGTTGGGTGCAGTGTAACTATAAGCAGGGACTTTATAAAAGACGTTGTATAAGCCCTGGTGAGAGAAAAATAGCCACATTTGTTTTCCCCATTGTAGTGAATTGGCTCCATAGGCTAATATGGGGAGACTTTAATATAATAAAGTCCTATTTTCCATAGAGAGGCACAAGGTATGGCATGTTTAGTGTCAAATTAAAAGTTATAATAAATCCTACAACTTGCCACTTTTGAATGTAATATAACTTCCATCTAGAAAGAGTTTTAGAACTCTTTCTAAAAGTTACCAGTTTTATCTCTGTAGTGCCTTTCTCTGATTGGCCACCTCTGGCAGCCCAGCCAGGCTGCCTTGATGAAATGTGAAGTGGCCTGGGCTGCACACAAAGGAAGTGCCTTGGAAAGGAGAACTGACTCAGCAGATGATGAAACAGGATGGGGGAGAGCAGCTAAACTGTACTTCAAAGGAGGGAAGGACATTTGGCCCAGCAGGTGGATCCTCCCCCATTTCTTGCAAAACCAGACAGCCAGGGGCCTCCTGATTAGATTGAGAGAGGGCTAGAAAGGGGTGTGTTAAGGGACACCTAGCCACACCAGTGGGTGGGCTCATCCAGACCTAACCTCTGATATTGAACTTTTGCCATCTTGGATTTTGAGAAGATGTTGCTCCCTGTGATTGATTTTTGCCACACTTTCCTAGAAGTGGTCACTTAGGAGGGTGGTGGCATGCACATGATTGGTCAAGAGCCCCCCTGCTTTCCACCCCAGGAGCAAGGACAAAATTGGCAGAGCTGCAGCCTCATCTAAGATCCCTACAAGGAACAAGACAAAAATGAAGAAGGACCGCCATGCGGGACCCCTGAGCTGCACCTGTACACAGCACTCTGAAGGACTGCACCAGCTGCACACTTGTGCTTGACCACTAAAATCATGTTGCCTGTCTTCAAATGCTTCAAGAAGAGAGTCCCTGTTTGCTACAGGTAGAAAATAGCTGACCAGAGTCCTCTGCATCAAGGCCTGAAGAAACTGACGAGCTGATCAGTGACCAGTGATCATTTTTGGATTTGAGCCAGGTGCATTCTGGGAGTTGGAGTCCTAACCCTCAAGGAGCAACTCAGAGCTTCTGGAACCTTGGGTTGAGATGCGGACTCCTAAAGGACTTTCAAAAACCTTCTGGAAGACGATCCAGAAGTTTGGAGCAACTTTGGAAAAAAGCTCCAATAAGTAGACCAACCCAACGTCGCGAGTCAAGCTGGCTTATGTCGACCGTGACGCGGCCTGACTTGAAAGTTCGTCCTGCTGAAAAGCTCTGAAGCCACGGACTTTCAGGATTTCACCGGGGGCTTGTGGAAAGGCAATCCGATGACGCGACTCAAAATCAGCTTGATGTGGAGGGTCGTCTGACGTCATAGAGAAAAAGCTCCAAAAAAGTTTCTAAGTCAGAACGCAAAAAGTTGACCGAGGCTTCCCGCACAGCATATCCAAAGAGGGCTCCAGGAAGGGGCGTGTTCATCCCGGACAAAGACTTCTGTCACAAAAACTCATCTAAGTCCGAACGTAGAATTCTTCACTGAGGTCTCCTGCGACGCATATCTAAAGAGGGCTCCAGGGAGGTTGAATCCAACTTGTGACTTCGTTCCGGGGAAGAAAATCTTCAAGAAAAAGACTAAGGGGCAGCTTTAAGAGCCCCTAGTTCCACCTTAGCATCATTAAAGTGGCATTTTCCCCAAGCCATATTTATAAAGTGGTGCAATGCATGCATTGCACAACTTTGTAAACCCATGAGCCACATTATGTTAGCCAAAATGTATGCAAGGGGGCGTTGCCCCATTAGGGGGGGCTGAAAAAATGGCGCAAGGAAATCTAAAAGATTTCCTTGCGCCATTTTTTGCGGCACTTTTAACGCCTTCTCAGAGCAGCCGTTAAAAGGGGGTATGCCATTGAATACAATGGGCCCCAATGTACTCTGCAGGAGTAGCGCCAACATTTTGGCGCTACTCCTGCAGAGTACATCAATAGCGTCAAAACAAATTACGCTATTGCTCCCTACCCTGCACCATTGTGCATTGTATTTTAAGTGGCGGTATGCGTGTGCTAAGGGGCGAAAGATCTTTTCTTATATCTGTCCCTAAGCCCGAATGTAAAATTTTGACCGAGGCCCTCCCCTCACTGTAGCCGAGTAGGGCCTTTATCGCAGTCGGCCTCAAATTTTGACTTTGCCCCGGTCAAGTGCGACCAGTTGTCCAGATTGGTGCTTTTAGTTTCAATGCACTAAAAAACATTTAGGCCCTCATTATGAGTTTGGCGGTCACCGGATCGGCCGGCGGTGCAGACCTCCATATTACAACCATGGCGGTGATCCAACCACAACACAGCCAAGTCACTGCCAGTACCGTCCGTGCGGTCGAATTGCTGCCGACGGCGGTAGCCATCTCCAGGCCGGCGGGGACTAATTCACCACCCACCGTATTATGAGCCAGCAGATCGCCAGGATTTCCGGGGCTTTGCGACTGACACGAAAACCCTGGCGTAAACTGGCAGTATAAAGGAGACACTCACCTCCAGGTACACAGACGCCTCCATGGCCGCCATGGAACCCGAACTGAAAGTCTTCCCGCTGCTGTATCTCACCATCCACCACCAGAACCAGCAACAACGACAACCATAGGTACCCACACCTAGCACACACTGGAGGGAAGGGCAGTATTATACACCCCCGCATAACACCCACACCCGGCATGGACAGTGACCGCCACAAACACATGCAAACAAACGCTCGTATCAACACATACATCTACAGACCCACACGCACACACTAACCACACAAATGCATACACAAAATACACACACCAGGGCCAACAGACATGTGCCATTCACACAACACACGGTACCGCCACTGTCAAACACATCCATACACACACTGCACAATCAAACAACAACAACATCACAAACACACAAACGCATTGTCAGAAAGGCACACTCCCCCCAACAACATATACTGGCAGCAATATGTAGCAACAACACACCATCATATAAACAGTAGAGACATCCAAACAAGGCCTCAGGTGACACTCCACGTCCAACCAACATACAAAGGACATTACAGATGCATCACTATACACACATACGCACACACCACTACCAAACAATGCCACACATGAGCCTAACAACACATCACAACAAGCACATGGCACAAGTCATCAACCCAGTGCATGCAGCAACACAGATATGTCCCATACACATACAACACTAACATCAAAGTATACAGATCTAACACAACCATGTTGAAGGAAATCCAAGACAATTTCTCAAACTTGACAACCACTGCTAAGTGGGCAGATGTATTAAAAATCCATCTAAATAATTACAACCATATACAGGTGAGGCGTACTGGCCAGTTCAAATGTCTGATGTGCCCCAGGCACATTGGGCACAGTCACATGCCCCAACTTGACTCCTGACTGCAAATTGGCCTCCACATGGGCGGGCATTAATGGGGCAGGCAAGCACCTCAGGCAGGCAGGCACCTCAGGGTTGGGGGGGGTTGGTGGAGCTGGGAACATGTCAAGACTGGCAGGGAAAACCTTTTTAGGTACACAAGGCCGTCAAGGGTAAAAGGTTTAAGAGTGGAGGTAGAGGGAGTGGTTGTAGGAGTTGTTGGTGTGCTGGACATGGATGCAGGTGTGTGCAATGTGTGTGGTGGTGTATGTTGGGTGGGTGAGTGGGTGAGGGTATTTATGTTTTTTGGGAGGAGGGGGAAGAGATGCAGGGAGATGTTATGCAAGATGTGTGAGTCTGAGCGACCCTTGACCCAAGGGTAGGTCGCTCCCCCTGCCGCTACAGCTCCTCCAGGTTCCTGAGTTCCTGAGTTCCTGAGACCCACCTCACAGTAAGTACCCCCCCCTCCCAGCCCCTCGCTCTGCCCCGCGCTACTCACCCTCTCTCCTGCTCCTGCTTCTTTTCTTTTTTTCGTCTTCTCTGTTCTTCTGTTCTTCCTCCTCGCTCCTCGTCTGTAATCTTCTTCTGTACTCTTCTTTCCCCCGTCTTCACTCTTCTTCTCTTCTTCCTCATCTTCTTCTGTGGTCTTCTGCCCTCTGTTCTTCGTTTTCTGTATCTTCTTCTGTGTTCTTCTGTGTTCTTTTGTGTTCTTCCGGTCTTCCTTTCTTCTCTCCTTCCGGTCTTCTGATCTTCCTTTCTTCTCTCCTTCCGGTCTTCTGTTCTTCTGTTCTTCTGTTCTTCTTGTCTTCTGTTCTTCTTGTCTTCGGCTCTTCTGCCTCCTCCGTCCTCTTCTCCCCGCGCCTGCCCTCCTGCTCCTGCCTCATCCCCCTCCCCCACTCGCATCCCCCTCTCTATCTCTCCTATCTAACCCGTTCACTATCTACCTCCCTCACTCCTCCTATCTACCTATCTCTCTATCTCTCTATCCCACTATCTAACTCCCTCACTCTCCACCTCCTCCTATCTTCCTATCTCTCTATCTATTTCCCTATCTATCGATTTCCCTATCTATTTTCTCTATCTATTTCTCTATCTCTCCCCCCCTCACCCCCTCTATTACCTATCTTCCTATCCTCTCACTCTACCTCTCACCCTCACCCACCTCTACAAACCCCCTCCCCTATCTTCTCAACCCTACTCCTATCTTTCTCCCTTATCTCCTAAACCTCCTAACACTCACCCCCCTCCACCCTTAAACCCCCCTCCCGCAACTCTTCTCATTCTACCTGTCCCCCCCTCCCTCGCGCTTTCCCGCCGTGACCTCCTGCACGCCCCCGCCCCTCAGCTCCCATTCGCCCCCACCTGACCCCTCCCCCCCTCCTACCTCATATGGCGGCCGCTGCGCGACAGTGGTAGCTACCCTTGACCCAAGGGTAGGTCGCTCCCCCTGCCGCTGCAGCTCCTCCAGGTTCCTGAGTTCCTGAGACCCACCTCACAGTAAGTACCCCCCCTCCAAGCCCCTCGCTCTGCCGGCGCTACTCACCCTCTCTCCTGCTCCTGCTTCTTTTCTTCTTTTCTTCTTCTCTGTTCTTCTGTTCTTCTTCCTCGCTCCTCGTCTGTAATCTTCTTCTGTACTCTTCTTTCCCCCGTCTTCACTCTTCTTCTCTTCTTCCTCATCTTCTTCTGTGGTCTTCTGCCCTCTGTTCTTCGTTTTCTGTATCTTCTTCTGTGTTCTTCTGTGTTCTTCTGTGTTCTTCTGTGTTCTTCTGTGTTCTTCCGGTCTTCCTTTCTTCTCTCCTTCCGGTCTTCTGATCTTCCTTTCTTCTCTCCTTCCGGTCTTCTGTTCTTCTGTTCTTCTGTTCTTCTTGTCTTCTGTTCTTCTTGTCTTCGGCTCTTCTGCCTCCTCCGTCCTCTTCTCCCCGCGCCTGCCCTCCTGCTCCTGCCTCATCCCCCTCCCCCACTCGCATCCCCCTCTCCATCTCTCCTATCTAACCAGTTCACTATCTACCTCCCTCACTCCTC
Source organism: Pleurodeles waltl (assembly GCF_031143425.1). Taxonomy (NCBI): domain Eukaryota; kingdom Metazoa; phylum Chordata; class Amphibia; order Caudata; family Salamandridae; genus Pleurodeles; species Pleurodeles waltl. The sequence goes on from NC_090441.1 coordinate 207,885,944, forward strand.
CTATCTACCTATCTCTCTATCTCTCTATCCCACTATCTAACTCCCTCACTCTCCACATCCTCCTATCTTCCTATCTCTCTATCTATTTCCCTATCTATCGATTTCCCTATCTATTTTCTCTATCTATTTCTCTATCTCTCCCCCCTCCCTCACCCCCTCTATTACCTATCTTCCTATCCTCTCACTCTACCTCTCACCCTCACCCACCTCTACAACCCCCCTCCCCTATCTTCTCAACCCTACTCCTATCTTTCTCCCTTATCTCCTAAACCTCCTAACACTCACCCCCTCCACCCTTAAAACCCCCTCCCCCAGCTCTTCTCACTCTACCTGTCCCCCCCTCCCTCGCGCTTTCCCGCCGCGACCTCCTGCACGCCCCCGCCCCCCAGCTCCCATTCGCCCCCACCTGACCCCTCCCCCCCTCCTACCTCATATGGCGGCCGCTGCGCGCCTGCGCAGCGGGTGCGCCAGGGGCAAGCCCGTCTGCGCCCGTCCGCGCCTGGCCCGCGCCCAGCGCCACGACCCCTGGTCCCCAGCTCTCCCAAGCTCCGCTGACCCGCTACGACCCCACCACCCTCCACGCCCTCAACCCAGGACGCTCCAACACTTGCTTCCAAGCTCACCCCAAACGCACCCATGGACCCTTCGCCTGCAACTTCTGCAAACACACCTTCCACCACACAACAACCACGACCACAAGCCCACGCGCCATCAACCACCTCAAGTGCATCCTAGTCAACGCTCGCTCCGTCCATAAACACGCCATTGAACTCTGGGACCTCCTGGACTCCATAGCACCGGACGTCGCCTTCATCACGGAGACCTGGATGAACACCTCCTCGGCCCCTGACATCGCCACTGCCATCCCGAAGGCTACAAGATCTCCAGAAAAGACCGCACCAACCAGGTAGGAGGAAGTATCGCCATCGTCTTCAAAGACTCCATCAGCGTCACCACCTCCACCGAAGACACCCCTCTCGCCGCTGAACACCGGCATTTTCAGATTCGCACCGATCCGAGGACCACCCTCAGAGGATCCCTCGTCTACCGTCCTCCCGGGCCACGCGCCCCTTTCAGCGACGCCATCGCCGACTTCATCTCCCCGCACGCCCTCGCCTCGCCGGACTACATCCTCCTAGGTGACCTCAACTTCCATCTGGAACAAAACAATGACCCCAACACCACCACCCTGCTCGACAACCTCGCCAACCTCGGCCTCAAACAACTGGTGAACACCGCCACCCACATCTCCGGACACACGCTTGACCCCATCTTCTCTGCCAGCAAACACGTCTTCTTCAGCCACGCCTCCGCCCTACTCTGGACCGACCACAGCTGCGTCCACTTCACATTCCGACGCGAGACCCGCCACCTCCGCACCCAACCCATCCCTCGTCGACAGTGGAACAAGATCCCCAAAGAGCAACTCTTCTCCGCACTCGCCGGCAACCAACCCACCCTCACCACCGACCCCAACGACACAGCCCTCAACCTCACAAACTGGATCTCCAACTGCGCAGACATCCTTGCTCCCCTCAAACGCACGCATCGACAGACCAACACCAAAAAAACTCTCTGGTTCTCTGACACCCTCAAAGAATCAAAGAAAACTTGTCGCGCCCTTGAGAAAGCCTGGCGCAAGGACCGCACCGCTGACAACATGACCGCCCTCAAGAACGCTACCTGCGAACACCACCACCTGATCCGCGCTGCCAAAAGGAACTTTTTCACCGACAGACTGGCCAAAAACAGACACAACAGCAGAGAACTCTTCAGCATTGTCAAGGAGTTCTCCAACCCCAGCGCCAACGCCGTCACGCCCTCACAGGATCTGTGCGAATCCCTCGACACTTTCTTCCATCGCAAGATTAGCGACCTCCACGACAGCTTTGGACACCAGACCCAACTATACACCACCGAACCGGCATCCACGGCCATCACCCTCAACAACTGGTCCCACATCAACACGGAAGAAACCAAATCCATCATGAACTCTATCCACTCCCGCGCCCCTTCGGACCCCTGCCCGCACTTCATCTTTAACAAAGCCGACGACATCATCGCCCCGCACCTCCAGACCGTCATCAACTCTTCTTTTTCTTCTGCTACCTTCCCCGAATGCTGGAAACACGCCAAAGTCAACACCCTACTAAAGAAACCTTCGGCTGACCCGAGCGACCTAAAAAACTTCCGCCCCATCTCTCTTCTGCCTTTCCCAGCCAAAGTAATAGAGAAGACCGTCAACAAACAGCTGACCACCTTCCTGGATGACAACAACCTGCTCGACCCCTCACAAACCGGATTCCGAACCAACCACAGCACTGAAACCGCCCTCATCTCAGTCACTGACGACATCAGAACCCTGATGGACAACGGTGAAACAGTCGCCCTCATTCTGCTCGACCTCTCGGCTGCCTTTGACACCGTCTGTCACCGCACCCTAATCACCCGCCTCCGCTCCACCGGAATCCAAGGCCAGGCCCTGGACTGGATCGCCTCCTTCCTCTCAAACCGTTCCCAAAGAGTTTACCTCCCTCCGTTTCGCTCAGAACCCACCGAGATCATCTGCGGCGTACCCCAAGGCTCATCACTCAGCCCGACACTCTTCAATGTCTACATGAGCCCCCTCGCCAACATCGTACGGAAGCATGACATCATCATCACCTCCTACGCCGACGACACCCAACTTATACTCTCCCTCACCAAGGACCCCGCCAGCGCCAAGACCAACCTACAAGAGGGTATGAAGGACGTCGCAGATTGGATGAGGCTCAGCCGCCTAAAGCTGAACTCTGAAAAAACGGAAGTCCTCATCCTCGGCAACACCCCGTCCGCCTGGGACGACTCCTGGTGGCCCACGGCCCTCGGCACCGCACCGACCCCCACAGACCACGCCTGCAACCTCGGCTTCATCTTGGACCCTCTTCTCACCATGACCAAGCAAGTCAACGCCGTGTCCTCCGCCTGCTTCCTCACCCTCCGCATGCTCCGCAAGATCTTCCGCTGGATCCCCGCCGACACCAGAAAAACCGTGACCCACGCCCTCGTCACGAGCCGCCTGGACTACGGCAACACCCTCTACGCCGGGACCACAGCCAAACTCCAAAATCACCTGCAACGCATTCAAAACGCCTCGGCCCGCCTCATCCTTGACATACCCTGCAGCAGCCACATCTCCGCACACCTGAGACACCCTCATTGGCTCCCTGTCAGCAAAAGATCACCTTCCGACTTCTCACCCACGCACACAAAGCCCTCCACGACAAGGGACCGGAATACCTCAACAGACGCCTCAGCTTCTATGTCCCCACCCGCCTCCTCCGCTCCTCTGGCCTCGCACTCGCTGCTGTCCCTCGCATCCGCCGCTCCACGGCGGGTGGGAGATCTTTCTCCTTCCTGGCGGCCAAGACCTGGAACTCCCTCCCCACCAGCCTCAGGACCACCCAAGACCACTCCGCTTTCCGGAGACTCCTAAAGACCTGGCTGTTCGAGCAGCGATAACCCCCCCTTTTTCCCCTAGCACCTTGAGACCCGCACGTGTGAGTAGCGCGCTTTATAAATGTTAATGATTTGATTTGATTTGATTTGATTTGTGTTGGGGTGGTGGGTGCAAGTAGGGTGGATGTGCTGCACATGGTCATGATGGTTGTAATGGTGATTGCAGATGTGGTGAGGATGTCTGCGGGTCTGCTCTTGTGATGTCTGTGGGTATGACAGGACTGGTAGCAGGATCAGGGAAGGTTGGTGTAGTGATGGCAGGTCTGAGTAATGATGTGACTGATGAAGGAGGTGGTGGGGAAGACAGTGTAGGGAGTGGCTGTTATCGTGTCTGCAGGTGTGTGTTGACTGTGTGCATGCTTGTGGTGTGACCTGTGGTGCCTGTGTTTGTAAAAAATACCAACTACCCACATATACTCACCAATCTGACACTTTTGACACATTGTTTTTCATATGTCCTGGATAGGTACTTTGCACACAAAATATTGGACAGTTTGGTAAAGGACTCATGATGTACAGAAGTCCATTGAGAATGCAATGATTTCACAGAAGAAGTTCCCTACACACAATTATGCATTTCCCCTGAGCCAATGGATATTCCTTTAGGACAGCTGTTGGAACTGCAGTCAGTAATTTTTCTGTTGATGCAAAATGCATTTCTGTATTATAATATAAATGAGATGTATATGCAATCAGTAAAGTTTCACCTTCATTAAAGGTGACATATGTGTATCCAGTAGAACCTGCAATTATGGGAGTAACTAAGTTAGTGGTGTTAACATAGGTATGTAAGTGTTTGGAAGCAAGCATGTTTGTTTGGAATGTTCTAAGAATAGTAGTATGTTCTGTAGTCCAATGTTTGTCTGAAAAATCAGGACAAATTAAATCATACAATGGTTTAACCCATTGCCCATAGTCTTGTATATGTGTTCTACCAAAGTTTAGAAAGTCTATAAGTCATTGTAGCTTTTTTAATGTATTTGGTGGTTGTAAGAGAGCACGCTTCTCTAAGAAGTGTGGGGCAAGGCTTCTGTCTTCATATGATAATTCATATCCTAAAAACAGGACACTACGATAGGCAATTTCAGATTTTGGAAAATTAAATTTATAGCCGTGGTCTGAAAATCCTAGGACAATGTGATCCACTCTGACGAAATGTGTATTTAAATCATCATCAGTGAGGTAAATGTTATCAACATAAGACAATGCTTCTGAGTCAATTTTGTGTAAAACTGAGGTTATACGGTCAACAAAAGACCTGGACTATAATTATACCCCTCAGGCAGCCTACAAAATCTTCTCTGTGTTCCTAGGTCAGTAAATGCTGTCAAATCTCTGCTTTCAGGTGCTATATTTGACAGAGAAAGCCATTGGAGATGTTTAATGTGTTTTTTTTATTTTTTGTACGAATAATGTTGTTCATTAAAGCTGTGCTATGTGAATTTTGTATAGCCAAAGTGAGGTTTGACTGTTTAAGTGTCTGTAGTCTAAGACTTTGTGGGAGGGGTGATCTGGGTTTGCTACAGAAAATAAAGGATTATTCATAGGAAAGATATAAAGTTCATTGACACCTTGATATTCTAATTGTGATAGAATTTCCCTAACAGGGCGTTTAGCTTCATGTTTAAAAGGGAATTGTGATTGGACTTGCAGGCTGAGTGATAAGATGAGTCTTTATCCAAGCTTGCTTAGTTGCAGTATAATGCTGGGGCTTGTGCAAGAGCCTATTCAGCAGGATATGCTTCTTTAACTTCCTCAGGAACAAGAACAGAAAAGGGTGGTAATATTACACTCTCCCCCTGTGGGACTTTTCTAACAAACTCAGGCAGCCAATCTACCTCAGCCAAGAGAATGTCATAAACATTAGACATATCACCCTCGATGTCCATGTGCAAATCATAAAGTCTATCTGGAGGGCTTAGTCACTGATCTGGGGTTTCAACTTGTATGAAATCATTAGTCGGTCTCGTTGCCAGAGACTTTTGAAGAGTCTGGCAAACTATCATGACGTCTGCTACCCTGATGAGCAATGTTTTTGCCCCTGTCTTGTTCAAAAGAAGTGTCCTGAGAATTTGTGGAATATATAGCTGAAATTCCTGCTATTTTCTTATTTTTAAATTGGGGTTTTGTTGGGAAAGTTTCTCTTCCTTTTTTAATGATGAGATGAGTGGAACACTGTGAGTCTTTTTACTGTTTCACATACTCTTTCTGACTGTGTTCGCCTCCTCACACTCTCTCTGACTTTCTTTTTGAAGAGTCCTGAAAGGAACAAGAATGACCAGTATCAGAATACTGATACCTATCAGGCTGTTTATTTTTATCACGGTTATGTAAGTTGTAATGTTTTGGGGTTTTCAGTAGTGTTGGGATCCACTTCATGTTTTTCTTTTATCCTTTTTATTTTATCCCCACATTTTTGGAGGTGTCTGCTTAATGGTATCTGTATCAGATTTCATTTTAAGTTGTGGCTTACCAGGCCTGGTTTCCTGGCACCCTTAGCACCCCACTATTTAAAATACGACGCACCACAGTGCAGGGTAGGGGGCAATAGAGACAGAATTTCTGACGGTATTGATGTACTGTTCATTTTGGCACTGACCTTGAACAGTACATAGAGGCCCATTGAAAACAATGGCATGCCCCCCTTTAACGCCTGCTCTGAGCAGGTGTTAAAAATGCCAAACAAATGACGCAAAGAAATCTCTTAGATTTCTTTGCGCCATTTTTTCGGGGCCCCTGACGGGGGAACGCCCCTCCTTGTATACATTATAGGCGCATGCATAATGTGGCGCAAGGGGTTACAAAGTGGCACAATGCATGCATTGCGCCCCTTTGGGAATCAGGTGCAGTGCCTTTGCAACCAATTTTGATGTCCTTTCGGTAGGCTAATGGTACTTCTAAGTATTTGTAAGGTCTGTATGCAGCTGGAACTGCTGCTTCAGTGTATATGTGAAATGTCTATGCATTTGCATCGAATGCAGGTATAGTAACCCGGGAACAAAACTTCATTTATAAACTGTGTGTGCCTCAATCACAAAGTTAACATCTTCCCTGCCGTTGACGAGCCCATGTGCAGTTAAATGTGCAGTTACTGCCTGTCTACAGTTGACAGGAATATTTATTTGTTACGCCATATTTAAATAATGGAATTCTTTGAGAAATTGGGTTGTTGGTTGACTGGGGTGTGAGCCCTGGTCAAGCAACAGCCACAATCCCTTGCAGGGTGAACCACAAAAAGTCACTAAATTAACCTGTTCTTAATCTTGGGTAGCTTGGCACAAAAAGCAGTCAGGCTTAACTTAGAGGTAATATGTAAAGTATTTATGCAGCACACAAACGGAAATAAAGTGAAAACACCACACACCAATTTAGAAAAATTGAGTAAATGTTACTAAATTATTTGACACCAAAACTATCAAAATGCAATTAGTAGAACCAGAGTTATTAATTTCTAAAGTTTAACGTTCAAAATAGCGCATAAAAGCAAAAAATGCCAACCAAGGACTTTTTGTCATGCTAGACCAGGGCAAAGTAAATAGTTAAGGCCGATCGCGATGGAGAGAGACACCCAAAGTGGATTGGGCCTAGTCAGCACTTACCTTCTCACTTAGAAATTTGTGAAGAAAAAGTAGCTGACAAGGTAGAAGCTATCTGTCCTCATACCTTTCCTTAGAGCAACAGCAATATGCAGTGCTGTCTGGGAAGGGAGTAATCTCCCTGCTAGCACATATCACAAGGGAAAGGCGTGTCTCTAGTAGTATTATGCCAAGTTGCATAATAGGCTGTGGGGACATACTGCCCTGCTTCCTGACACAAGTCTGTTGCATGATAACTCTGCTTAGCATAGTGTGTGGAGAGACTGGCCTCTCTTCTGTGATGTATCTCTTGAATAATTTTTATGCTAATTAGGGTGTAAAAAAGTGGCTTACCTTTGTGGTCACATCTCTCCCCAGTAAGAAATAAGCACAAGTAAAATATGGAGTTTAAATTACTTTTATGCTGAAAGGTACGTCTTGTGTAAGAACCATAGAGACAATGATATCTCTTGCGAGATCACATAATACACTTTCTCCTTCATTACAGCACTTACAACTTTTATGTCCTTCTCTAAGATTTTAGGAAAAAAGTGCCCACTCCAGTCACATCTTTCTACATTATGGCAGCAGTATATAGGAGGGAGGGAGGAGAGACTGGCTTCTCCAAAAACACCTCACAACAGGATAAACACCCTACATAGTAAGTAATGATAAGGACTTCCCATTCCACTGAGACCTCACCCTAGGACATCAAGGATGTGCAACACAGTGTGGGGAATGACTGGCATCAACACTGACAACTCTCTCTTGGATGAAGAGTGTGTGTACTAGGGTGTAGGAAGAAAGTACCCTTTACACTGAGACCTATCTCAGATCACAGGTATGCATAGTAGGGTGTGGGGAGGTACTGACCTCTCTGCTGACTCCTCTCTCTGGGATGACAGGAGCGTGCTGTAGGGTGTATTCTTAGATCTCTTTCTTGGATGATGGGTATGCCTAGTATGGTGTTGGGAGGGACCAGCCGACCTGCTGAGACATCTCTGTTGAATGACAGATCACCAACTAGGTTGTGGGGAGGAAATTAGGTCTATGCTGAGAAGATTCTGTTAGATGACAAGCATAGTGACTAGGGTATAGAGAGACTGCCCGGTCAGCTCAGACATCTCCCCAGATTAACACATGTGCAAAGTAGGCTGTGGTTGGAGGCTGCTGTCTCTGCTCACACCTCTCTTCGTGATAATGAATGTAATTAGTAGAGTATAAAATGGAGTATCCTCTCTGTAGGCAACTGTGTCTTGGACAACCAGCATGCAAAATGTAAGGACACACTTACCTCTCTCTCAGACATTTCCTAATGGGGACAGGCATGGGTAGGACAGTGTACACAGAGACAGAGCACTGCGCTGACAATTCTCTCCAGAGGGATAAGCATATATACTAAGATGTGCAAAAGAACTTCCATCTCCACCATCAGACAGCACTGAGTTGCATACTATGAGGATGTGTTCTGTGCCAAAACCTGCCCCTTACATAAAAATCTTTATCCTACAGAGGGAAGAAGCATTAATTTCTCTATAGCACCTTAAACATACATATTCATGCAGCTGCAGTTACTGTTCTTGAAGAACAAACTGCCACTTCAGTCAACATTGGAAGACTGTAATAATATTGAAATCTTGAAAACCTATTAAGGAAAGAAATCAGTTGAAACTGTAAACATTTTACTTAAACAATTTAGCAAAACAGCAAACCATTACAACATTAATAAACTACAGCAAATTTCGTTGTAAATTTTAATATCTAACTATAACGTCCCTGTAGGTTTTTTTTTAATGTGAGGTAAGATGCCCATTGCAATGCATGATGGGGGGGCAGTTGGACACAGACCCTGGCCTGGCAATGTGTTGCCCCCACCAAAGCTTGCTGCTCATGCTCCCGTCTTCCTTGCCATCCATTATCCAAGCCCATGCCCCTGCTCCCTCATTCCGCCTATGTGGCCATTGTTCTGTCACTGCCCTTCCCGCCTGCCCTAAACAGTTAGCTTGCTACCCCATCCACCTCCTCCCTACCCTCTGTTGTCCAAGTCCATGCACCAGCCCCCTCCCTCCTGCAGTGCATAGTCTGATGTGCTGCCACTGCCCCCTCCCACCTGCCGTTCATGGTGCGTTATGCTGCAACTGTCCCTCCTGTATATTCGGTATGGTCAGCTTGCTGCCCTTGCCTCTTTCCCCTCTGCTCTCTGTTGTCCAAGGGCATGGTCCTGTCCCCTTCCTATTGCTTTCCATGGGCGTTGTGCTGCACTGCCATCCAGCTTGCCCTCTGTGGTGTATTGTGCTGCTGCAATCCCTGACTCCTGCCCTGTAAGGTCAGTTTGGTGCCCCTGGCCATCTCCCTCCTGCCCTCTGTTACGAGTCCATGTCTCTACCCCATTCCTCCTGCCCTCCGTGATCCAATGTACCATTCTTGCCAACATTCTGAACTTGATAAGAGGGAGAATGTGGAAAAAGAAACCTGGGGAATTGATTTTCCCCTTTGCCTTACATTGAAAAAGAGGAGATTTTAGGCAGAAGAGAGAGTTTGGGCTTAAAAACATCGAGAACCTCCTGCCTGAATCGGGGCTGTTGGCTTGTATGGTTGCACTGCCACTGCCTTTTCCTTCTGCCCTCAATGGTCTGTTAAACTGCCACAGCCTCTCTTGCCTGTCCTGCATGGTTGTTTTCTTGCCCCTGCCCTCCATGGTCCCTTGTACTGCTTCTTCTCCTCCTCCCTGCCCAGCATGGTCAACTTGTTGCCTCTGCACTCTCCTCCTGTCCTCAATTGTCAGGGTCCGTCCCTCTGACCTCTGTCTCTCCAGAGCATTCTAATGAACAACTAGCTTGCAAACATTCTATATTTATTACAAAAGTGTGGCACTCCTGATATCATTTTAATCTAATTAAAATCGTAATACCTAAAGCATTTCCTTTAGAAATTATAAACATGAGAGGGTCTTCTTTCCATAGAAATTATGGTTAGTACTCTAAAAACTAAAATGAGGACATATTTTCTAAGTTCTTAAATAGCGACAAAGAACTTTTGAAATAATTTGCTATCTTGATTTTTTTTAACCAGATGATCACTTGATTATTTGTTGCACTTATGGGAGACGATGTGGCATTATGGCCAGAGCTGTAGACTTTGTAACTGGGGAACCAGGTTCGAGTTTCGACGTCAGCTCGACATCCTGTGATTCTGGGCAATTCACTTAATTTTCCCATTCCTAAAACCAAAATGAATGTGTCCTTGTGTTATATTACTGATGCTCATGTAAAGCACTCCAAAGCCTTCGGTCAAGTCTGTGGTATATAAAACTGCAAAAAAAACAACAATTAAGGGGCATTTTTACAAGCCCCTAGGGCCTCCTTGCGCCGCCCTAGCATAATTTTGTTTTACACTAAGGCAGCATCAAGAAGGCCTTTTCCCCATGCCAGATTTACCAAGTGGCGCAAAGCAAGCATTGCGCCACTTTGTAACCCCTTGCGCCACATTATACCTGCACCAGGCATGATGTATGCAAGGGGGTCCTTCCCCTGTTACAAGGCCCAGAAAAATGGCACAGTGAAATTTACGAGATTTCACTGCGCCATTTTTCCCGTCATCTTTACTGTTTGCCCAAGGGAGGCGTTAAAGTGATGCTCCCATTGATTCCATTGGGCCTCTCCACTCATTGCTGGACTAGCGCCATGCGTTTTGGCGATAGTCAACTAATGTGCCACAATAGCATCAAAAATGTTGATGCTATTGTGCTAACGTGCACCAGGGTGTGCCGTATTGTAAATACAGCACTAGTATAGTGATGTTAGGGGGCGCAGCGGGGCCCAAGAAAAGTGACACATCATAGCTGATGCACCACTCTCTTTTAAATATGCCCATTTGAGTGATATTTGTGCTACATTTGGTCTCTTTTTTTTTGGTGGCCATCTTTGGAGACTTATTTATTATGGAGCTCCCTAAGCTCCCCATTTACTGCAGTAGCCTCAGAAGAAAATGCTTTGAGTTTTCCACTTTGATTCCATAAAGATGACTTTCAGATGTGCCACACTTTTGGCATAAATTTAGAATATTAGCACTATAGTTGTTCATTAGAACACTGTAATAAAGCTGCTGATCACCAGGGGGTTAACTGGCAGTCTGCTGCTGGTGTTGCAAGTGCATGTTTCAGTCTGCATGTCAGAATGTTTTAATTAAATAGAAGAGGAAGATATTTGAGAACTCGCTTACAATGTGTCAATTTTTTTTCTTCAGCACTAACCATAATTTCTCTGACAAAATGAACACCCTCATTTTGTTCCTTTCTAAATTAAATGTTTTAAGTTTCACCAGTTTAATTCAAACAAGATGGCTTCAGGTGTGCCACACTTTTATCATAATTAAGAATGTTAGCGCTCTAGTTCCTCTTAAGATCACTCTGGGATGCTGCAATAGGTCACAAGGGAGTCACCTGACAGGTGCTGCTCCTGTTCAGTGTTGCCAGATTGGGCAATTTCCCGCACAAATGGGCGATATTTTTCCCATTTGTGCGGGAAAAAAATCCAATTGCGGGAGCCTAATTGTTGGGCTATTATTAGCCCTGTGTGTGCAAAATTGTTTGCGGGGCGGCGCCGCCGGACATGCACTGCCCCAGTCCCCGACCCCCTGGACCCTCCCTGAGCCTGCCTGTGCGGCAGCGCGGGCTGCTGCTGCCTCTGTTCGAGTGCGACTGTGCAGTGCACGGCGCGCCGCATGCATGGCACACCTGTGGCCGCCCGCGGCCCTTCACTGGTGCGTGTGACGGTGTAAGAATCAGGTGACATCATTCATCCCCCCCAGACCCTCCCTGAGCCTGCCTGTGTGGCAGCACGGGCTGCGGCTGCCTCTGTGCGACTGCGCGGCGCGCCGGGCACACACCGCAGCCACGGGCTTGCGGCGGCCCGCGGCCCGTCAGGTGCGTGTGATGGTGTGAGAATCAGCTCAACATGTTGGGCCAGAGGGCCGTCTATCTAGTAGCGTGCGAAAGCGCTACCAATTGACGGCCCTGCCAAAAATTATTGGCCTGCCCCGCGGCATTATTTAAAATGCCTGCAGGAGTGGGCGCCGCGTGCGAGCCGAGAAGCGAGCGATTCAGTCAGTGTGTGGCGCACTGTTTACTCACTGGCTGCGCTGCGCACGTGGTGGTGTCTGGTGTGTGTGGCCCTTCTCTTTTTGGGCCCTGCCACGAGCCTCAGCCTGCACAGGTGTGGTGGTGGTGCCCCCCTGCTCCCCACGGGCTGCGGCTGCCTCTGTGCGACTGCGCGGCGCGCCGGGCACACACCGCAGCCACGGGCTTGCGGCGGCCCGCGGCCCGTCAGGTGCGTGTGATGGTGTGAGAATCAGCTCAACATGTTGGGGCAGAGGGCCGTCAATCTAGTAGCGTGCAAAAGCGCTACCAATTGACGGCCCTGCCAAAAATTATTGGCCTGCCCCGCGGCATTATTTAAAATGCCTGCGGGAGTGGGCGCCGCGTGCGAGCCGAGAAGCGAGCGATTCAGTCAGTGTGTGGCGCACTGTTTACTCACTGGCTGCGCTGCGCACGTGGTGGTGTCTGGTGTGTGTGGCCCTTCTCTTTTTGGGCCCTGCCACGAGCCTCAGCCTGAACAGGTGTGGTGGTGGTGCCACCCTCCTCCCCCCCCCCCCCCCCGGAAAAGTCACTTTTGTTGTGCGCTTCAGCCTTGGACCCCGAATTAAAGCCAGCGCCCAGCCCCAGAGTGCGAGATTGGGGCCCGGTAGAGGGGAGACACCCCTCTGGACTCTTCCTGTTGTGTAGGTGCTACCTACGGCTCCTACCTACACTAACGTGCGGCCGGTTGGTGCGCAGCTGCGGAAGACAAGGTAAGTGTCCTTCAATTTGTGCCTTTGTGACTTGTTGTGAGTAGATGTATTCCTTATTTTTAATATTCAGGGGCTAATTGTGGATTGAGAGTGCATAGGATCTAAAGCACGGTAGGATTGAATAAGAATGAGTGGCATAGCCAGTGCTTAATTTGTAAATAAAAACGTGCCGGTGTCCAAAGCTCTCCTCTTAAACATGCAGCTGCTGCAATTAAATGTGCAAACATGGAATACTAGGGCAGCGAAATCCTAAAGCCATGTTGGGCCTCTTTAGTCCATTTTAAGCCATTTCACCTCACTCCTGCAGCTTTCTGCTCTCTCCCTTTCTGGCGCTCTTTTTCATTTTTGCATTCCTCCGTCTTTCCCATATGTGTCTTTTGCTCGCAGTAAATGCTTGAGTGCCGTCCCTCAAAAATAAGTGCACTAGGTGGAATCACATGAAGGTTGGTGATGACAAAGAGTTTCGACTTGTAATGCAAGGGGGTTACCAGCTGAGTTGTGCAGTGTGTGCTTTGCAGGGCAGTTAAATAAAAATAAATCATTCAGTTAGTGTATTACTTAAACCATTTTATCTGAAACCTTTTTGCACGTTTGGTAGCAGTCTATCTTATACTGCCAGTAATGCAAGTTTAACCTAATGACTTACATTTGCACAACACACAATTCTCCATTGCAGCAGTGAAGATTTAATTCTGTGGCTTTTTGGTTGCACACAGACCTTTCAGTGCATTAACTAATAGAGGTTTCATAAAATACAGTGATTAACTTAACTTTTTAATTTTTTATTTTAAGGCATGAGTTATGTATGTGGCTACCTGAAAGAGAATATTTTTTTTTTAGCCACACGTTTAACCCTGCCCATTGCATGCAGTATCACTGTTCACATACTTTTTTTAATGCACTTTGAGCTGTGTGCTCAGCTAATTTATTCATTTATTTCACTCCAGTTGCAGGCAGTGCAAGCACAAATGTGGTCTCATTGGCTGAGCTAGGCGAAATGAGGGTACATGGTCAGTGCTCAGCCTCACTGCATGGTTCTGTTTGTGATCTTAGTGCCTAAATTATTGACATCACTTGTAGTCATGCTCTGCTCAGCGTAGACATTGCTTATATTTGACACAAAACACTAGCCTTTACCAATAATTTAAGTTCAAGTTCATGGAGCTTGGGTCACTGTGTTCTGGCCTCTGGTAGCAATTTGCAGAAGGCTGTCTATCGCCTCACACAAACAGCCTTTTTCACCTCACACAAGGATGTATTTTTCTGCAGGGCCCTGTTAACCTCCACTGTCCAGGGTAGAGGTAGCTCGCTAAAACAATTGTAGGGGTAGTGCCTGAGTACGTCTGAAGGAGGCAGCAAATGAAAGAAATGCTGGTCTGCTGCCCATTTAATGAAAAGTCCAGAAAGTAGAACAGCAGTAGAGCAAACTTCAGATACACACTGGGAATGCTAGTGGCTACTTGTATTTCACCTTTATCTATCGTGTTGGTTATCATAGGTTAATGACTGAGCTAATGTAGCAAATGTTATCTTTGCATGTTGGGGCTGACATATTGGGATTAACAGGACTTAACTGTAAAATGCAAAGGGAAAACAGGGTTTGGTCTGCTTTCCACAAACTTGAGTTCGGCATGAAAAGTTGAGTAAGTATGAGGGGTAGTCCATTAAGATGTATTACTTTTTGCTGTTATCAGCGAGTTGTTGCTTTATTATAAAACCAGTTTGAAAGCTAGAGCATACCTCTTATTTAACCTTGAATACGAGGGAGTTGCCATCCTTTGGCTCATTCTCCATTTCAAAACATGACAAATCCAAAGAGTCAATTGTCTGCCCTGAAACAAATCACTTGCCCCGGCGCAGAGTCAACACCACTTTGTATCTCCATTGAATTCACTGGTGTTGTGCCCCAAAATAAGTACATGACATCCTTGGACACTTGAAGTAGAGGTATGCTCAATACCCTTTGGCAATTCTAGATAGTGTTTTATTTATTGCTTTGCACAAGATTGTCAGTGAACTAGGGACAATGTTTGCAATTTCTTTTGCAGTTTCAGGCAGCCCTCTGGGCTCTCGTCTTGCCATAGTTCATCATTGATCATCTCCCTGATGACCTGGCAGTTTAATTGTCGCACCATGGGCAAGTGGGCACAATATAAACAAATATACAGAAAAGAGTGGGAGTTGGATCCTGAATTAAAAAGATGGATTGCCCCAGTCAAATCGGATAATTCCAAAGCGGCCTGCAAGTACGGCCATATGGACCTGCGTGCCCATTATAATGATTTGAAGCAACATGCAGCAACCACAAAACACTGCTCTGGCTGTAATTCAGCAAGTGCTTCCATGACATCCTTTGTACAACCCATTCCTTCAATATCTAATGACCAGAAAAGAAGAGAAATTAGGTTTGCCATACAAACTGCTTGTTGCACATCCATAAATACTATAGATGGATATGGTGACATTTTGGAGGATGAATTCCCTGCCTTCCGAATGCACTGTACCAAATGTACAGCACTAATTGCCTCTGTGTTGGGCCCATACTTCAAAGACGAAATGCTGAAAGATATCAGAACATCACATTACTCCTTATTAATTGATGAATCAATAGACGTTGAAGTAAAAAAACTGCTTTGCATTTGTGTGAAGTATTTCAGCATAGAGCATAAAAAATTAGTAAGCACCTTCCTTGGAATGCTAGAATTAAATCAGGCCTGTGCCAAAGATATAGCAAATGCAGTGTTAATCTTGCTTGAAAGTTGTAACCTTGAGACTGAAAATGTAATAGGCATCGGCACTGATGGAGCAAGCATCCTGTGCGGAAAACATCACTCAGCATTCACCTTGTTGCGAGATAAGCAACCTTCCTTGCAACGTGTGCGCTGTATTTGTCACTCCCGGGACATCATTGCAAAGAAAGCAATAAGGAGCATTCCAAGCAACGTAGAATTCATGATCAGAGAAACAAACAACTGGTTTTCCCACTCCCCAAAACGCCAGGCCGACTACAGGGAATTGTATCTGACATTGGACGGAGGCGTGCCCCTCAAATTAATTTCGCCTTGCGAAACACGGTGGCTAGTGATGGAAGATTGTGTAGATCGTTTATTAGAACAATATGATGCCTTAAGCTTACACTTTAGCACAGCATCCTCTGTGGAACACTGCTATGCAGCAAGGATGCTACAAGAAATGTATCACAATGAGACCAACCTACTTTACCTTACTTTCTTAAAGCCTATTCTTCAACACATAAAGGTTGTTAATAAAATCTTTCAACTAGAATCTGGAGATGCACTCCACATCTTTCGCGACCTATATACTCTGTATGTGTCCACACTGAAAAGGATACTTAAACCAAGTGTTTTTACCAGTAATCTTCAAGAACAGTTGCAGAGCCTAGATTTACAAAGTTCTGTAATTAATCTTTCTCAAGAGGATGTTGATCTTGGACTTGCTTTCCGTAAGAAGCTGGAAGAAAGTAAACTCACCTCCGTTTCAAAGGATGGCATTGCGAAAAGGTGCCTGGAGTTCTTGAAAGTATTGGCATGTGAATATCAGTTTCAGTGGAGAATTATATCCTCCTGTTAATTTCCTTTAGACTTCCAACATGGAATTCTTCTGGATTGAAGTGTATAACTACACTGATGCTGCTGGCAAACATTGCTTTCACGAGCTTGCAATGGGTGCTATAAAAATGTTGACACTCCCGATATCCAATGCTCATGTTGAAAGGGTATTTTCTCAAATGACGCTGCTGAAAAATGATAGACGAAATAGAATGGGCCTAAAACTACTATCAAATATTCTCTACATAAAGTTTGTACTGAAACGCATTGGAATTGAGTCCTATTCGTTTGTGCCCCCCGCAATTGCTTGCAAAATTTAATAGCAGTATGCATGATTAAAGTTGCAAAATTCAGCCCTCCCCCAAGGAATGCATGCAGCTCGGACCTGCCCTTGCCACTGTTGTCTGGGAACGGAGCCATGCCTGCCAGCCGTCTAGTGACAGGACCAGAAGATCACTTTCTCAGACCTGCCCTCGACCACTGTCAGCTGCAGAAGGAGCCATGCCTGCCAGTCCTCTAGTGACAGGACCAGAAGAACACTTTCTCAGAGCTGCACTCACCACTGTCAGCTGCAGAAGGAGCCCTGCCTGCCCGCCCTCTAGTAACAGGACCAGAAGAATACTTTCTCAGACCTGCCCTCACCACTGTTAGCTGCAGAAGAAGCCATGCTTGCCAGTCCTCTAGTGACAGGACCAGTAGAATATTTTCTCAGACCTGCCCTCTCCACTGTCAGCTGCAGAAGGAGCCCTGTCTGCCAGCCCTCTAGTGATAGGACCAGAAGAACACTTTCTCGGACCTGCTCTTGCCACTGTCAATCCCAGAGCACTACCTGGCAATCCTGCTGGTGGTGCCAAGCCCAGAAGAGCACCATACTCCAGTTTCTCCTACATTAAGCTACATTAAGCTCCAGAAATGTGTTATGATATCTTAAAATTAAACTTTTGTATGGTGTCCTATGTCTAGCACTGGTATGCATCAAGAATGCGCAATAAAACTTATCATGAGCAGACACACCTATTTTTCCTTACTTTGATGAAGGCCTTGCCATTGCTGTTTATTAGCTCAAGGACTACCACAGTTATGCCAGTACAGATGTAGAGTGATCTACTGTTCAAGTCCCAAAACAATTTATGCTCATTTGCTAAGACATCAGACCTGGTAAATGTATGAATGGAAGTGTATAACTGCACTGATGCTGCAGGCACCCATTGTTTCCATGAGCTTACTTTAATGGATCCTCTGCCACTGTCATGTATTAACTCTAGGATCACCACAGTTATGCCAGTAAGAGATGCAGAGATTGCGACCCCTATTTTGAAGAAAGGCTGCAACAAGATTTGGGAACATCTGGATATCTCTTTATTGATCGGTGGCTCTGTGGAAGTAGGCAGGGGAGAAAACCCATGCTCTTGTACCTAAAGTACTATAGTCAAAACCATCACACAGTTGTAAGCAGCTACCTTAGCTTTATGGGATTAAAGCCGCCCTGCACAGAAAATGGAGTAAATCTGGTACTTAATGTTCTTGCAACTCTTGAGTGATGCCAAGAGTCATTCGCAGTTTCCCGTTCTCAGCTTTGTCTACTTAAAAGTACATGTCTTAATATGGATGTTGGACTTGCTTCCTGTCTAAAGGTGAAAGGGAATGACTATTAGCATGGGACTCTTTTACAGCCACATCTCCTTGCAACCTTCGTGATTGAGATTTACAATTGTCAACACGCCAGCATTCACATTCTAATGCACCTAGTGTGTCTGTGATCCTTTTTTGCTGCCACTTCAAACGATATCAAATGGCTAGAAAAGGAGAGAAATCAGAATTGCATCAGAACCTGATTCAATGAACCATTTGTAGTTTCCCTTTACCACTAGCCATGTATGTTTTTCAAGCAATATATGATGTCTTAAAAGTTATAGGTGTCCTATCTGTACCACTGGTATGCATCAAGAATGCTCTACGAAACGTATCAAGAGCAGGAAAACCTATCTTTCCTTACTTCGATGAAGGCAGTGCAATTGCCATGTATTAGCTCTAGGACTACCACAGTTATGCCAGTACAGATGTAGAGATGGCCACGTTGTCTCTTGCAGTTTCAGGTAGTCCCCGGTCGTCTCAACAAGACAGTTATTCATTGAGCAGATTATCCCAGTTGCCAAGCAGTTGCAGGTTAATTATTGCAACATGGGCAAGTGGGCCCAATAACATAATAAAAGGAGGAGTAGTGGTTTCTGAATTAAAAGGACTGAATGCCCTGTAAAATGAGCTGATACCAAGGCTGCATTCAAGTACTGCCATAAAAAATTGCATGCCCATTCCAATGATTTGAAACAACCTGCAGCAAACAGAGTAGGTGATTTAATGAACCATTTGCAGTTTCACTTTACCAGCCATGTTTACTTACCGGTGCATGCCTCGCACTCTGAAACAAGTTTATTGCTGCCTAGGAAGTGGCTACTGCCCTTGCTTTCTGTCTGCAACCAAAGGAAAATGATCTGCCGGCTACAAAGGGGTCCAATGCCAAATCTGGTGTCAAAAGGACTGCTGTGAAGTGGATGAAAGCGATGTTTATCTTTCTGTCTCCAAACAAAAGAAAATAAAGTAGCTGCTACAGGCTTCAATGGCAAAAGGTTTGTCAAAGAAGGACTGCTGTGCACATAATCAAAGATTTACGTCTCTCACCAAGTCCAGATTTACTACTTGTTCCAATTTGCTGCTCATCATAAGAAGTGAGTGACCATTTTTCCATGTTTATTTCCATTTTTAGTGTGTAATGCAATGAATAATCTAGGCACTGTGAGTTTCACATATTTGCTTACAATAGAAATTTGATTTATGCATTAAAATGTTTCCTTCAGCCTACTTTTACATTAGTTCAGTGTTAAAAGTTTGGGCTACTTTTTGGGCTGGGACCGGTTCATTTGGGCTTACTTTGGGCTGGTCGTTCAACAGCTTTGGGCTATAGAAGGCTTTTAAAATCTGGCAACACTGCTCCTGTTGGAAGTTCATGTTTTACTGAGAATGTCAGACTTCATTCTCATGTGGCTGAGAAAGGTAGTGTGAGTTTACAGAAAATTTGCTCACATTTTAGCTTCTGGAGCACCTTCCATATCCTCTATGGGAAAATCATATGAAAACAGTTTTCTCTCAAATATGATTCATAAAATCCCAGCAGAAGGGTTTTTCATGGGGTAAAAGCACCTTAGAACACACCAGAATTCCTAAAATTAGTATGGTACCATCAGCAAATGATTTATATTGTAACTAAAATTTGTTATAACCCTTCATACGTTCTCCTTTTTCTGACTCTTGAAACCTGCCATTCACTATAATGCATTTCAATTGGCGCGTCATGTATATTGGCCCCAATATGGGTGCCAGCACTTCCTGGTTGAGCTGCTGACAGCCAATCAGACCTCACCATGAGATCTGTGCTTTGGCTCTGTCCAGATATACAAATTTATTTTGTCACGGGCTACTCATCGTTTATGACTGAGGCAAACTGGAACTGCAGAGTGGTCTTGATCCTTGTAGGTTCTGCCTTGACCAAGGCTAGGGCAGCCCTTTCTGGTAGCCACGGTGCTGCTGACGATGGGACGTCAAAAGACAGTCCGTGCCCTCCAGAAGGAGTCCCAGAAGAAAAAAACCCAAAGGGAAAAACCTCTATGGCTGGAACTCCCTGGAACAAAAATAAGCAAAAAGGTAAGTCTTCCAACAAAGAAAACAGTACTGGAAGAAACTGGAACAGGCGAGGAAAAAAGCTGGAGAAAAACAACCGGAGTGTGATGACCACCAAAGGAAGTGTTGCAGCGCAAGGAGAACAAGAATAACACTCCTTATATACCCTAAAACAGGAAATGACAGACAGGAAGAAAAAACACGCCATGTTGGATTTGGAAAGGACCATAGGAGAATATAGAGAAAGGCGCAATTTTGGACAGGGGTCCTAATGCATGCAGGGAAAAGGGTAGAAGCAAGGAATGCTGGGATAAAGAAGAACATGGCTTCTAAGTTGAAAAAAGGAAAGAAAGAAGAAAAAGGAGAAAGAAGAGAAAAGAAGAAAAGAACAGGCTTCACCAGGTAAGTGAGGGGTCGGGGAGGGGGTGCCCACTTCTAATTTCGAGGGCGCACCACGCCCTGAACTCGTCAAGGCCCAATGCCCACTTTAGGGCCTCGTGTGAGAAAATACAAGAAAAAAGGGACGCGGCACGCTCGGCGGCCGAGAACATGAACAGCGGCTCCAGCCGTGAACCGAGCCGATTGCTCTGCTCGGGTCGCGGCGGGCCGCGGAGCGACATCTTTTTCCTTTAATAACTCCAAAACTACTGAATGTATTTACCGCAAATCACAAAATGGGCTCTCTCTCTGGACCAGGATCTAGCTATCTGCCAAATTTGGTGTAATTCCATCCAGGGGTTCGGGTTGTAGTTGTCTAAAAATCCCTATGAAAATTGCATGGGGAAACAGCATTTTGTGACATCCTTTCTTCTCGACCCCCGTTTAACGAATCACCCTGAAACTTTCAACACAGCAACTGAATTGACTGTCGTACTAGCTTTGAAAATTTGTGACGATTCGTCAAACGGTGCCAAAGTATTTGGCAAAACAAAAAATGTTATTCTTATGGAAACTAGGTCCTAACTACAACTACCTACTGGCACCTGTGATAAAGCAACATACAACATTTCTTCTTTAAAGACTGTGGCCCTCATTATGACATTGGCGGTCAGGTTACCTCCACGGTGGCGATGGCAGTAGTACTGTCACTAGACCGGCGGTAATGACCGACAAATAATGACCATGGCAGTGATCCCTCCCATAGACAGCCAATGTACTACCTCAACCGCCAGTGCAGTACGAACACTGACCACAGCGGTAGCCACCTACAGGCAGATGGCAGACAAGGATTCGCCCACCATATTATGACATAGCACACCACCAGGATTTATGGGGTGGTAGCAACAACACCAAAAGCCTGGTGGAAACACATCATATAAAAGGAGACACTCACCTCCAGGGACACAGAGGAGTCCGCGGCAGCCATGGAATCTGAACTGCAAGTCTTCCCGATGCTGTACCACGCCATGGCCATCCTGGAGCACCGACAAAGATAACAACGGTGAGTACAGCCGCCTAGCACACAAAGGAGGGAGGGGAGAGAGACACACACACGCACAACACATACCATACACACACACCCCACAGACCCAGAACCAGCTGCAGAGCAAATCGGTTGTAACAGTACCCAGGGGCAAATAAAGTCAGGACACATACCTCTGTTCCAACCACTGCAATCAGGTTGGATGAAAATACAAAACAAAAAAAAAAAAAAATACACAACGGCATATGTACATGCAGGCCCAAAGGCCAGTTCAAAGTCCACTGGTTCTGGAGGG
This sequence comes from Pleurodeles waltl, assembly GCF_031143425.1. NCBI lineage: Eukaryota > Metazoa > Chordata > Amphibia > Caudata > Salamandridae > Pleurodeles > Pleurodeles waltl. Next base: position 207,907,826 of record NC_090441.1, read on the forward strand.
GGGTCAATGCCCTCTGTTGATGGAGGGGGCTCCTTGCCCACTGGCTCTGGAGGGGGGTCCTTGCCCTCTGTTGATGGAGGGGGCTCCTTGCCCACTGGCTCTGGAGGGGGGTCCTTGGCCACTGGTTCTGGAGGGTGCTTCTTGGCCTCAGTTTTGTGAAGGGCCTCCTTGGGCTTAGTTTTTGTAGGAGACACCTTGGGCTTAGTCATAGTAGAGGCCTCCTTGGGCTTGGACTTCGGAGGGGCCTCCTTGGCCTTGGTCTTGGGAGGGGCCTCCTTGGCCTTGGTCTTGGGACCTCCTTGGCCTTGGTCTTGGGAGGTGTCTCCTTTGCCTTGGTCATGGGAGGGGTCTCCTTGGCCATTGTTTTAGGAAGGGTCTCCTTGGCCTTTGTTTTAGTCCTAGGTTGTGGAGGTGGCTCCATGGTCTTGGTTGCCTGTTGGGGAGGGGGTGGCACTTTAGCCCTCCGTTTTGGGGGCGGAGGAGTGTCCTTGAGGCGGGGGGCCAGCGTTGCACTCGTGTGCCCCTTAGTGGCAGCTGGAGACTTTGGGGTTGGTAATGTGTCAGACTAGGTGCTTGAGGTACTGGGCTGGGGGGTGGGACCTTCCTCTTACGGACAGGACAGGGGGAGGGAAGAGGTCAAGGCGGGAAAGGAAAAGCTTCTTAAGGCCAATGGGGCGGGATGTGGGAGGAGGGATGGGAGTGGAGGTAGAGGGAGTGGTTGTAGGAGAAGGAGGTGTGCTGGACTTGGGTGCAGGTGCATGGACAGCGTACTTGTGTGAGGTGGATGGCTGTTGGGGGTCTGAGTGCGAGAGTTAGTGTCTCTTTGGAGGGGGGCAGACAGGGTGGGGGAGGACAAACAGGATGTGTGGATGGATGTTGTGGTAGTGTCTGCAAGTGAGGTGGGTGTGCTGCATGAGGTGGTGGTGGTGGTGACTGCACATGTGGTGTGTGGGGTGCATGACTGCAGGTCTGCTGTTGTGGTGACTGTGGGCAAGGCTGTGCAGGTGGCAGGTTCAGGGACAGTTGATGCAGTGCATGCAGGTGTGAGTGTGGATGTGACTGTGAGGGAGGAAGAGGAGGGGGAGACAGTTGAGGCAGTGGATGACGTGTGTGAATCTGGGTGTTGGTTGTGTGAGTGCTTGTGGACTGAAGTGTGCTGCCTGTGTTTGTCTGTGCGAGTCTTGTGTGATGTTTTGTGTGCATGCTTGCCTGAATGTGTGCATGGGATGGGTTGGGGGTGAGGTGACTGGCACTGAGAAGTGGTAGTTGGAGGGGGGACGGAAGTAACAGGGACACTGGCTGCTGTCAGTGAAGAGGCCAGAGCCTGAACCAATCTCTATAGGGCCGCCAAGCCACTGTGAATGCCCTCCAGGAAGGCATTGTATTGCTGCATCTGGGATGCCAGCACCTGGATGGCATTCACTATGGTTGACTGCCATACAGAGATGGATCTCAGGAGGTCAATAACCTCCTCACTGAGTGCAGCAGGGCTGACAGGGGCAGGGCCTGAGGTGCCTGGGTCTAAGGAGATGCCTACCCTCCTGGGTGAGCGGGCATGGGCAACTAGGTGGGGGGCTACTGGGAGGGCGGTGCTGGTACAGGAGTGGCGGTAGAACCTGTAGCTGGGGTGGCCCCAGAGAGGTCCGCAAGCATGAGGGAGCTCCCATCGGAGGACGAATCAGAGTCAGTGGTATCACCTCCTGTCCCTGCCATGGTGCTCCCCCCGCCCTCCGTCCCACTGGTCCCCTCGGCGTCTGTGGACTCTGCCTCCCGGGTCCCGTGGGCTGCAGCTCCCTCACTCACCTGTGTCCCTGCTCCTTTGCCAGATTATGCTTTGCACACAAGGATTGGTAGACAAAAGGAGAGAGGGGAAGGGAGCACAGTGTCATTAACAGCACCAACAGCACAGATGGCATACACATCACTTTCACACACTGAGACTGAGAATGGGCAGTATGGACCACACTGACATACCATTGGCTAAGTACCACAGCAGGTAGGAGCCAAACACTGCCAACTGCAAACTAAGCCCTGTCTGCCATGGAGAGCCAGCTACCTACCTATCAAGTACATGCATTTCACCTTATTAACCTAGGCTGGACCACGCAGCAGACTAGTCTAGACTGGCATATTGGGGCATCCACTGACTAGTACACTGCACCCAAATCCCATGCCAGGCAACAGAGATGGTTGTCAAACATACTGTACTCACCCCCTTGTGGCTGCTGTGATGCCCTCAAGTGCCCATCCAGCTCTGGGTATGCCACTGCCAGTATGCGGGCCATCGGGGGGGGTCAGGTTCTGACGGGCACCCTGCCCTCGTTGGGAGGCCGTCCCCAGCTGGTCCTCTGCAGTCTTCCGGTCCCAGCGTCTCGTTTCCTTCCACCGTTTCCTGCAGTGGGTGCTCCGCCTGCTAAAGACCCACAGGGCCCGCACATCCTTGGCGATGGCATACCACAACCCCTTCTTCTGATGGGTGCTGACCTGCAGTGGAAACACATACAGTGGGCCACCATGAACAACACAGTCCAGCCAGTCACACATATGGCCTACAAACTACATTTGCCCCTCATCAGGCACACACATGACCTATACCCCTGCATCAACACTGCCACCAGCCATACCTCCCAAATGACACACTGCCAGCACACACACACATCTCCATGCAGCCACGTTGCATGCAACGTACCCATGGTGTACTCACCTGTTGGACTGGAGGCCCAGACAACTGCCCATACAGGGGTAGGACCTCATCCACGAGCCTCTCCAACTCCTCCGACGTGAAGGCTGGGGCCCTTTCCCCTGTAGCACGTGCCATGGCAGGTTCCAGACACTGGTCACAGCAGCACACGCAGTGGAGATGTCGTTCTGTGGACAGTCAGGAATAAAGTGAAGTGGTAGGAATAAAATGGCAGTCACGTCCGGTGTTGATCATCATGGTTCCCATACTTCATAGAGGGCCATATTAGCCAATGAAGAATTACACGGCGGTGTGGACCGCCTCCCGCCATGACGGAAACGCCAGCGGAGTGAGGTCACTTCCACCTGTCCGTGCATACAGGACAGGCGAATGCCATTTTCTAATGCTAGTACACGTGCACAGATTTAAAAGTGCGTCATTGTAGTCGAATGTACTCACCTATACAATTGCAGTGTCCAACATACAAGCATGCTCTGTATACACTGCTGTAGTGTGTTCATGGTTCCTGTTGTCGCTCCCTTCTTACTTTTGGGTGCCTTAGGTACCAACCACTGCGGAGGATTAGGAGGAGGAGGCAAGCACCCGTGTACCGACCCCTTGTGGACTTGGCTACACTGGAGAGCAGGCACATCCTACTCACCTATCGTCTGGACAGGGCCACAATCACAGAGCTGTGTGTACAATTGGAGCCTGATCAGATACCTGCTATCCGTAGCACCACACTGATTCCCCCTCTTGTGCAGGTACTCTCAGTGCTCCATTTCCAGGCAACTGGCTCTTTCCACGTGTCAGTGGGATTGGCTGCAGGGATGTCACAGCCAATGTTCTCTATTGTGCTTGCAAAGGTACTGGATGCCTTGCTCAAACACATGTACAGCTACATCGCATTCCCCCAGGTAGATGATTTACTCACTGTGAAGGCTGGATTCTATGCATTGGGACATATACCTCATGTTACTTGGGCCATTGATGGCACCCATATGGCCCCCCCAGGGCCAATGAACAAGTGTACAGGAATAGGAAGAGTTTCCACTCACTTAGGCCTTCATTACAACCCTGGCGGTAATTTGGGGAAAGGTACTGCCAACAGGCTGGCCAAACCGCCAATGCACCACTCCGTCCGCCAGGGTGGAAATGGCAGCTGGGCTGGAAACGTCGGTCTCCAGGCAGGTAGCGTCACAATCCCACCCTGAGGATTATGACCCAGCCTACCACCATAGTTTTCGTGGCAAGCGTACCGCAACAAAAACCATGGCGGTAGGCACTATCAATGCCAGGGAATTGCTTCCCTGGCAGAGATAGGGGTCTCCCCCCCCCTCCCCCTCCACAGAGCCCTCCCCTCCCCCTCGTGCCCCCGCACATTTACACACCCACACGTGCACACATACACACTCACATACCCACATCCACCGACGCATGCACACATACATACCCACACACCGCAGCACACACCAACATACATTGTCGCACACACTCATTGGCAACACACAAAATACACTTACACTCACATTCACGCACTCATTCAATGCGACTCACACCCGCATGCACGCATACAAAAACAGACACCCCCCCACACACACACACACAACACCCCCACACATGCACACCACCTCCCACCCCCCTCTCCTGTCGGAGAACCCGACTTACCTGCTTGCAGGGCAGGTAAGTCAGGTTCTCTGGCAGGAGACGGGACACAGCGCTGCTGTCAGCAGCAGCATCCGCCAGCAAAACACTGCCAGGCCGTATCATTGCTCATGATACGGTCAGCGATGTTTTTGCTGGCGTGGCGCAGCTGCTGACAGCAGCGCCACCTTACCGCCGTTCGCCACCATGACTGTCGACAGTATTCCGCCAGCCTTCTGGCAGAATTCCGTCTACGGTCATAATACGAGTGGGTGGCTGGTAGCCACGGTAGGCGGTAGGCGGTCAATTCCGCCAATGTTGTTATGAGGGCCTTAATGTCCAGATGGTGTGCTTTCCTGACCAGTACATCTCCCACGTCACTGCCAAGTATCCTAGGTCAGTGCATGATGCCTTTGCCCTGAGGAATATCAGTGTCCCACAGCTGATGGCTTAACTGCAAAGGCACAGAGTGTGGCTAATAGGTGAGCCTGAGTCCCCACCCAATGTATGCCAGTGTGTACCTCCAGGAGTCATACCCCATGCCATTGTGCAGGGCTAATGTGTGTGCCTTACTTCTTGCAGGTGATTCCGGCTCCCCAAACCTGTCCTGGCTCCTGACCCCTGTTAGGAATCCGAGAACAGGGGCTGAGAATAGGTACAATGATGCTCATGGGCATACCAGGAGGGTTGTTGAGAGAACAGGTGCCTCCAGCTGACAGGTGGATCCCTATGTTACTCCCCTCAGAAGGTCTGCAAGATTGTTGTTGTGTGCTGCATACTGTACAATTTGGCCCTCAGACGCCATGTGCCCCTATCTGCAGGAGGAGAGGGAAGACAATGCACTTATTGCAGATGTTGCTGTGGTTACAACAGTATAATGCTGTGATGTGTACAGACTGCTGAGATATATTTTTAGGATGGATCTACATGTTACTGGACATTTACACAGGATCATGCAGTTCATTGCAGTTCAATACATTGTACATTACCTTCAGATAAAGCACTATCACTCAAGTTGTGTCCAAGGGTGTTTATTAAAGATTTGTATACAATGCAAAGTGCAATAGAGTGGGGTGATGGTTGGGAATGGTCCAGTGTAGTGGGCCAGTCTGTTTGTAGCACAGGTCCAGTGTCCAAGGGGCTATAGGAAGGGGAGCAATGGCAGTTCAAAGTGGACAAGGTGACACAGTGTGTCACAAGGGGGACATTCAGGAGGGGCTCATTTCCTGGCAACGGTCTTGGCAACTGTCTCTGGTGTCTGCCTGGGTCGCAGGGATCGTTTGCGAGGTGGTTCACCTTCTGCAGGGGGAGAGGTGCCTGGGGCCTGTGGGCCCTGTGGCAGGGCCTCCTGTCCACTAGCTGCAGCAGATGTGGAGGGCTGGTCAGTACACTGGCTATTGGAAGGGGCCCGCTGGTGTGCTGTGTAGTCCGTCATGATGTTGGTCATGTCACCCAGCACCCCTGCAATGGAGACCATGGTGGTATTCAGGGCCCGCAATTCTTGCTTGATCTCCTGGTGGTGTTTCCCCTGCAGCCGCTGGTTCTCGTGCATGATGTTTAACACCTGACCCATCTTGCCCTGAGATTGTTGGTAAGTGCCTCCTGGGCAGTCAGTTCCCTGGGCCTGTTCCCCCCTGGCGCACAGCTGTCCTTCGACCGTCACTGGCCCCCTGTGCCTGTGCCCCTGAATGGTGTGCCCACTGCCGCTGACCCCAGGACCCTTATTGTCTTGTCTGTGAGGTGTGGACTGGGGTCCCTGTACAGGTGGGCACACTACTGATTGATGTGTCCTGGGGCCAGGGGTCTGGAGACGTTTGGTGGCTGCTGTGGTGTTGGATTCCGAGGGGGGAGTCTCTGTAGTGGACTGGGTGTGGGATGGGGTAGCCGACTGACCAGTGATCCCTCATGAGCCAGGGAGTTCATCCAGATCCAGGGCTCCAGAGTTGCTGTTATCACTGGGGGCATCTTCTGGTGGTAGACTGGGTAGCCGTGGCACCTCCTCGCCGTTGACATTGGCTGGGGCACCTGTGGGGATGTATTATGTTACATGTCTGTGTCATATTCTGCATTACTAGTTCTCCCAATGTGATTGCTGTTGTTCTCCCAACTTTGGTTGTGTACGGTGATGGATTGTCTTATTGTTAGTTCTCCATGATGTGCATGCATTGGTGGTGGGTGTGCAGGCAGAGCTGGAAGGGATGTGCATGCCATGGGAATGGCATGCAGGGCTTAGCATTTAGGTTTGGTAATTGGAGTGGTGCACTGTGTGGGATGGAGTAGGGTGATGGAAGTCAGGGTGAGGGGTCGTGGTGGCATGCAGGTAAGGAGGGGTGATAGGTAGCAAATGTTGACTTACCAGTGTTCAGTACTCCGGCTACTCCAGTGAGTCCTTCAGGATGCAGTATTGCCAGGACTTGTTCCTCCCATACTGCCAGCTGTGGGTCCACCGCCAGTCCTCCTGATGGCAAGCTTGTGCCTTGCTGCAGTAGAACGCACCTTCCCCTGTAGGTCGTTCCACCTCTTGATTATGTCGTCCCTTGTGCATGGATGTAGTCCTACATCGTTCACCCTGTCCACAATCCTCCCCCATAGCTCCATCTTCCTGGCAATGGAAATCTGCTGAACCTGTGCTCCAAAGAGCTGTGGCTCTACCCTATTTCCTCAACCATGACCTGTAACTCCTCATTGGTGAAACGGGGGTGCCTTTGTGGGGACATGGGTGTTGTGTGGTGTGTGTAGGTTGTGCAGAGGGTGATGTGTGATGTGGTGGGGTGTGTGGTGTGTGGTGCGTGTGGGATGAATTGGTAGTTGTGATATGTGTGTGCAGTTCTCTTTTGGATTGTCGTTGCACAGTGTAGCTGTCTTGTCGTGTTGTCAAAGGATTGTGGGTGATGTGGGTGTGTGTTTTATAGTGCTGTTGGTGGATGTGTGGGGTGTGTGTATTTTCTAAAGGTGTAGGTATTTTTGTTCTGGCCAATGTTGTCTTGTTTTGTATTTGGGTGGCCATATCCGCTACAGCGGTGTTCACTGCCAATGGTTTACCGCCATTGAATGTCCGCTGTGGTGATTCGTGGGTCATTATTTGGAGGGCGTAGTATTGATGGCATAACGGTATGGGTGGTAGTTCCAACAGTTTATCACATACAGTGGGTGCGGCGGATTTGTGGTTGTTGCTGTTTTCTGTCGGTTTTGTGTGTATCTGTTATAATCTGGCAGACGGTAATCGGGACCGCCAATGTCACCGCCAATGTCATAATGAGGGCCTGTATGACCTATATTTATCATAGCTGCACCCAAACCTAGTCCTTGAGATTTGTGAATTCTAACTGCAGAGGGCAAGCACAGAAGAAACCAATGTCTTTTCACATACAAATCTTTTACCAGGAGAAATCTGGCAGTGCACCTTCCAATGTTTTTTCCTTCCTGGTGTGATCAAATTTAATGAGAATACATTCATTCTCTGTTCTGTTGGGATATGTAATTAAGTCTATTACATTTCCCATTGCACCATTTACTAATCCCTCCTCGACATTCAGATTTCTTCATAATATTATTATGCAATTTTTACAGAGGTTTAGAGACTTCTCTAAGCCAGCAATATGTGAAACTGTTTTCTCTAAAGATTACAGTTTCTTTACCACTGATTGACATAGTGGTAAGTTTAAACCTTTGATGTTCCATTTTGTGTGTACAGTTACTATTTCCTGTTTCTCCAAATAAAGAATTGTTAAGGTGAATTGTGTGCACTCATCCACACAATCAGACAATCTGTTTCTGACTTCTCATAATGTGTTACATTATAGAAGTCAGTGACTTCTTTTGTCTGAATAGAGATATAACTATGCAAGTAGCAATAGTTTTTTTTTTAGCTTCTTTGCTGATTATATCTATTCTGATGTGTTTTAATATTTTCCCATACTCTAGGTCTGATGCCTGTCTCATATTTTGTGTTAACTCAGCGTACTGAAAATTAAACCAGATGTTAACATGTCCAATACTGCATAATGACTTTTTAGTTTGTTCATGCACATGTTTTTTAAAAACTGGTTGATTTTTGGCCAGAGTCATTTATAAAAGGTCACCAAAAATGATGACATGTTTTCCTCCAAACAAAACATCATAGTCAGTTCTGAAGACCTCTTTCATCTTCAGATGAATAAAAGCTAGCTAAGGTTTGATACCATGTTAACTTCATCACTATTCAAAACTTTCAATTTCTTAAGAACTCTGGACATCTCATGACAAGCATCACCAGATAACTGTAGGCATTCTAGTTTGTTGTCATGTTCCACCGACAGCATGAGTGGTCCGTGCTATGTGATCTCTTCAATGTTATGAGCAGCGAGTCCTGTAGGGGCAGTGACAACACATGACAGATCATAGCTAGTTTTTCCTCGAACAAATGCCTTGAGCACTTTAATCAGCCTTTCTCTGTACCTGGTTCAACACGAACAGAGAAGTGTAGGCTTGCATGTTTTCCAAGTATGTTCAGACTTATCATGTAGCAGTCCTACATATTTTATTTGCTGAAAAATCTTCAGCTGCTCTCCTTTCACTTGTGAGATAAGACTTTCTGAATCAATGCTCACACTCCTCACTTGACTACATCATTCATAGCTACGGACGCCTCATTTTCAATGATGGGCTGGCCAAGGCCAACTTCATGTAATCTGCCCCACTCCCTGGGTGCACGCCGCCATCTCTGGAGTTAGCAGTCCAGTTGAAAGGCCGATGTCGGCACTGACGCGCTGCTGAAGATCTCGGGCAAGCAATAACGCTGTTCTGGCTGAGAACTTTTACAATCTTTTACTTTTAGCTTAGTGAAGTTTACTTTGATATATTGTTTGCGCCACATTAGCTTTCCAGTCTGCTGCAGTATTGACCGTTTGTGCAGAGAAAGCTGATTAAAATGTATTCTTTATGTTTAAGCCATCAGCCTTACAATAGTTAAAACTATTTTTTAAATACCAAAAACTTTGTTCATAAATACTTAAAACATATCGACTAAACAGCAGGTGAAATACAATTGCAAGGCATTGATATCTATACTTTCCACAGCTGCGGCGCAGTGACGTTATAAAAAGATGTGCAAAAACGAGGTGAGGTAAGTACACAGAGATCAAGCAGTCACTACGCATGCAACGGCAGTAAAAACAACCAACTACACATCAGTGCAAAACAAGGTAATATTAAAGTGCATACGCAAGGGAGCATTCAGGGAGTAGACAATTCAGGCAAACAAGTTATATCTCAATACATGATACAATATACATAAAATCATATAGAAAGGTTGGTATAATACCGAGCACAGTAGGCAACTCTCTTGGGCATGGCCTGCAGCAGATACATATGATGCTATGCGTACAGCTGAAGTAAAAACAACCAACTATTACATCACTGCAAAACAAGATTATACTAGAGTGTGTGTGCAAAGGAGCATTAGAGGGGTAGATGATTCAGGTGAACAATGTGTACTTCAATAAATAATACAGCATACATACAATCTAACAAAAGGACGCTCCACAATATATTATGTGATAGGTACACAACCCAGCAGGGTAGGCAACTCTCTGAGGGGCGGCCACGCAGCCCATACATGTGATGCTACGGAGATGAGAACATACTCATCGTCAGTCATGCACAGAGCACCAGTGCCGATCTGACACATTTAACCCCTTAAGAACTGAAAAGGGGAGGAGCCACCGCCTATGTAGGGAATCATATTTTGTGCAAAACAAGGTAAAAGTGAGGTGGGTTGCCCTTCCCTCCATAATTACCTTCACAGTAATCAGAACCAGCAGCGAGCCTGTGGATTCTGGTTAGATATTCCCTGGTTGGCAGAAAACCCAGTCTGCATTTTACGTGCAGTGTTTGTTTGAGCCGAGGGTATATCAAATGCAGACAAGCAGTACAGGGGGACCATGATCATTGTTAAAATAATTACCTGAGATGGACCCAGGCTTCAACGCAATACGCTTCACAGACTACTTGTATTTGTGGTATTGATCTTTAATCACATCTGCAGTATCCTGCCTTACTCTACTAGGGTCACACCATAAGGACCTCATCTGCAGCTCATTCAAAACATTTGTTACATGGAACAACCTTGAGCTGCCTCCACAGCCATCCTTGGGGGTTGCATCTTCCAAAGATCTTAAATCAATGAAGCACTGGCCTGAAGGCTTCTGTCTCTGATATTGGCATAAAACTAAGCTTTGCACTGAGCACCAATAAGGGAGTGCCCGGCCCCAACCTCAGCAGGGCTCTGAGGAAGTTCTTCTGGGCCACTTGCAATGGGTATAGGTTTGGGGGTACCCCCATAGCTCAGCCCCGTAGAGCACTCCTGTCTGCTTTTTGTTTATATATTTGCAGCTATAAAGGGGATATTTAAAGGTTCTTCCAATAGTTAATATGCGGCATCTTTTAGAAAGATACTAAAAAGTAGAGGGGCCAGCACACATCCTTGCCAAATGATGTTTTCTACTTGGAAGGGGTCCATGCACTCACCTACTGGAATGTACCTAACTTTAGCAGTGTTGCCAGAGTGAAGAGACTTTATAGTCTGTACCAAGGTGATATCAGCCTCTTGTGTTACCCATGATCTCCATAGTTTCTCCCAGTCTACTAGGTCAAAGGCTGATTTCAAATCCACAAATATTTAAAATACAGTGATGATTTCCTGACAACTGTAAACTTATGTGAAATCATGTATAATTAAATTGCTTGATCAATGATACCTATCTGTGACCGAAAGCCAGCTTGCACTTCTGTCTTAATATTGTAGTCTTCCACCCAGCACTGTACTTATCTAAGCAGGACTATACCGAGGACTTTCCCTGCCCCGTCCAAAAGGGAGAATGGGTGATAGTTGGAGGGACTGCCATGATCGCCCTTCTTGTGGATACGTACAATAATGGCTGAGCGCCAGGAGGATGGTACAATGTTACTAACGAGAGCTGAGTTAAATACTTTGGTAAGGATGCTAGCCCACAAATGGGGCTCCTCACAAGAGATATCAGTCGGCACAATGTAAGGGACGTGTGTGTTGTGCTTCTTCCTGAGACCCAAAGACTGTACTGAGATGTCAATTGCATAATGACCCTCACAGAGATCTTTGCACACTAGCAGGGGAAAGGTGGACCTTTGGGCTTGGCACTGTACAAGGCACTAAGATGAACCCACGCTGATGGGCCAATATGATTTTCTATAGTATTCACTGCCCCCTTCTCCACCTGTGCTACAAGTTCCCAGAATCTTTTGGTGTTTTTATCATACAAGGTCTTCCTCAATCCTGCACATAATGACATTTGAAGCAGCGATTTCTTTGCTTTTAAAAGATGTGTGTACTTGCGCCTAAAATTTTGAAATAACACTTCACTCTGGGAGTTACTGTGGTGCTGTGTCAAGACATATTAGACAACTATCTTCATATGGAAGCTTTCTTCATCGTACCAGCCATACACTGTAATGAGTCTTCCGCCAGTAGGACCAGCAATTTTAGGCCTATAAGGCTTCTACTACATACCTTTCAACTCATCTTCCATACCATCATAGGCCGATAAGATTCTTCTGCTACAGTCGGCTAGGGTTTTCATAAATATGAGTCCATAATTGGCAACTATGCGTTCGAGTGTTGGGAGTTCAAGGAGGCATTTGTCAGTTCTCCATCTTATTCTCCTACAATTGGTTGGATCAATCTTGTGGCTAACTCCCCTTACTTAAATTGTTCATGCTAGCTCACCACTTGGGACACAGTTTCAGACAGAGAACCACAGGAGTGTGATCACTCTCCACTCTTCTGGTAACAGTCATATCACACACATTCCCAACTCTCAGCGTTAACTATAATATAGTCAATTAGTGATGAATTTCTCCCATTATCAAAGGTCACTTTGGCAGTGCTATCTGAAGCAGTATGACCATTTATAAAGCGCAACTGATAATTTATCAGAAATTCACAGAATGCATCACCCTTCTTGGTTGATTTAAAGCAACTCATGGCCATCTCAGAGATGCCTAGGCAGTGGTCTTCTATTGGACCTCAGTTTTAATAATAGTGTCAGCCGGTTGTGTATTAAAATCACCACAGAATAATAACCAATACTTCCCACTTTTGCCATCCTCAAACAAATTGCAATATCCTCCCTGATTCTTCTGATACGGAAACACATTTTCCCCTGGATTGCCTGGAACTCAGGGGACCAGTCAGGTGGAATACAGACATTCAGGTTATCAATCACACCACCTTCAGGGCCCATAAGCAAGACCCTCACATGTTTTACATTAGGCGACTAATAGTCTACCCCCAGTTGCTCCTTCTTACATGACAATTTCCATGACACCCATACTGCAAGCACCCTTGAAGCCCGCCCCTTTCTAAGGTGAGCAGCTGGTATGCTTATGTCTAGAAAACCATTTGCATGAATTCCATCACGTGCCCAAGTTTACTTGAAGCAGCATATAGCACGTTGATCGATAAAATTCAGCCAGTCTTGATCCTTCATTTTATTAGCCAAGCCTGCAATGTTCCAAGATAAAATGTGCAAGCATTCTTTGCTAGTGCTGCCAATTTCACTGGTCGTGGTAGCAGACTGAAGCGGTGGGCTCCTCCATACTCAATCGGACCTCCCTCTAAAAGAAGCTTTGCGGCTGGTAGTCAATGCTGTTGATATCTAAGAACAGTCATTACAGTCGGTCATGGCCTCCTTGATTGCCAGTGTTTAGGAATTGACAAACTTAGACCGTTCTTAAACAAATACAGCAAGGGAACTGTGAAACAAAAATTGAAACTACTCCAAAGCCTTGATCCTTATTGTGTAAGGAAACTTACAAACCTCTAAGGACATTCATTAGCTTGGTTATCACAGCAGATCTGTGACAGTACCTTCCATCACATATGGATGCTGTCTGTGCACCACACTAAAATGTGCAATCTGGTAAGAAGATTGTATTTTGTAAAAAGTCCAGCTCTGCACCTTCAGAAACTAAATGATATGCTATTAAGAGGTACTCAGTCTCAAGTCAGTTCTGTAGTAGATGACATTCAGATTCAATACTGTGAGTCTGAAAGGCCAAGTGAAGAGACTGAGATGGTTGTTGACAAAAAAAACTGAAAATTTTAACACTACCGCAGTGTTGGATAATTTAAAAAAAGAAGTTGATGCATTACCAAGAACAAGTGCAGAAAAACCCCAGAATAGAGTGATTTAGTACTGTGGTTTAAACCTGCCCTTTGTTTGACTGCTGAAGATAGGCTTGATTTGTTTGTAAGCCAGTTTGTCTGTAAATACTGTATTGACAAACTGAATGATAATAAAATGTCTGAAAGAGGAATTCATAACAAATTGAAAGTTTTTCCAATTCCTCCTCAACTTCAAAACCTGAATGTGTATGAGACTTTTCTCAGATAAACAGGGCATCCCTTCCAAGCCATTGTTAGGATGGATACTAAAACTAAAAAAAATAATTACCTCCTTTTGAACTTCTAATAGATTTGAAAGGTAAAGTTATGTATTTGCCTTTGCATATAAAGGAGAATATTAAGGCTAGAGGGGCAGCTCGAGATGAAGAAGAACCACTAGTGGTTCTAGTAAATGGAGCTCCTACCAAAGACAAAAATACTTGGCAGGAACTTGTGAGGATTGATAGGGTTAAGCGAGTTTTATAATACCGTAAAATAGAAAATGTTTTTTACAAAGATATTGATGTAGAGAAACATGTCACCTGTCTTAGAACAGAAAGTTCAACATCAGCTTCATCTGTTCAGTTTGAAAAGGTTGATTTAGGTGAAGCAAAAGAAAGGTATGAACATTACAGCATCCGCCCTTTACATTCCTAAGATATGATGGGTGATGCTTTGGAATTGTACCAAATGAAGCAAGCGAAAGGTGAACTAGTAAGTGTATGGGAAAAGAGTTTAGAAGCATAATGTTTTCCAATGCTGTTTTCTACAGGTTAAGGTGGTCATTATGATGACCGTCCTCTACCGATTCCTGCTTCAGAATAAAGACGCAGTAGGTGGCCCTTTGTATGAAAGTCATCTCTCAGTGTTGTCTTATGCTGCAGGCCATATTATTAGAACAGGGACACAGTTTAATGGCATGAGTTTTAGAGATTTTGGGGGTCATTCTGACCTCGGCGGTAAAAGGCGCTTACCGCCGGTCAGAAGACCGCCATAACGCCGCCGCGGTAAACCGCCACGGTCATTCTGACCCGCAACTTGAAAACCGCCAAAAACCCGACATCCACAAAAGTCCGCCACACCAAAGGTCAGCGAAAAAATGGCGATGACCAAACCTCCACCGTCACGGCAACAGAAATATGCCCATGCCATTCCGACCAACGAATCCACGCGGCGCTCTTTCAACCGCGGTATTCCATTGGCGGTACACACCGCCGCGCTCAAAATACACACACCCTTACAAAACACAACCACATTGGACAATTTGAAATACACACACCTGATACACACACAAACAACACTCCCACACACCCAATACAATGTAAAACACACACCCACATCACCCACAAACCCTTACGACCACAATTGCGACTGAAGGACAGAGAGAGACAGCACTGCTTAGAGTAGACCATCACACAGAGGCAAATCACAACATCACCCACACAATTACCACGCACAAAACACCATACACCACCACACGCATCACACTCTACAACACATAAAACATCCCTCACCTCATCCACACCACCCCATGGCACCCCAAAGACACCCTAGGTTCTCTGACACAGAACTCAGGGTCATGGTGGAGGAAATAGTTTGTGTAGAGCCCCAGCTCTTCGGGGAACAGGTGCAGCACACCACAATTGCTAGGAAGATGGAGCTATGGCAAAGGATAGTGGACAGGGTCAACGCGGTGGGACAGCATCCACGCAATCGGGATGACATAAGGAAGCGCTGGAACGACCTACGGGGGAAGGTGCATTCCATGGTATCAAGGCACAACATTGCGGTGCAGAAGACTGGCGGCGGACCCCCACCTACTCCCCCAGAATTTACAGCATGGGAGGAGGAAGTCTTGCACATCCTGCATCCTGAGGGCCTCGCAGGAGTAGGCGGAGGAATGGACTCTGGTAAGTCAAATCTTAACTAATTCTTCCCACCCCCACCCCACCTGCATCCCAAATCATACCCCCACCCTCACCCCCACCCCCATCACACCAACTCCTTGCAAATGTTTCACCATCACAACCCACCCATCCCAACACCAAGCCCTGCATGCGACCACAAAGCATGGACACCCATCACCAAAGCATGCCCACTGCACACACACATCACCCCCACAAGCCACCCTCACAAAAGCCCCCACAAGGGAATGCTTGCACTTGGGTACACGGCCACCCACCCATCACACGAAATGCCACACACAGAAGCAATAACCATACCCTTATACCCCTGCAGGACCCGAACGCCACCACACCGCCACAGAGGGTACAGAGATGTCCATCCCACCCCCTGAAGAGGCCCCCAGCGATGACAGCAGCTCTGTCTCCCTGGACCCAGATGACCAGCCCGGCCCATCGGGGACATCTGGACAGTCGGTTCCCCACAGACAGCCACAGGCTACAGCAGACCTAACCCCCTCTGGGAACACCAGCACAACTCCCACCCAGCGGGCCCATGCCTCTGTCTCCAGGACACGTCAATCAGCGGTGTGTTCATCACTACAGGGCACCCAGGTTGACCCACCACCCCAACAACAACAGGGACCTGGGGGCAGTGGTAGTGGGCACACCGTCCAGGGGACAGAGGCCCAGGAACACAGGGGAACTGGGAGGGCTGCTGTGCGACAGGGGGGGGACAGGCCCAGGGAACCCACTCTCCAAGAGGCCCTCTCCTCCATCATGGGAGCCTACCACCACTCCCAGGAGACGATGGCTACGGTACTGGCCAGGTTCCAGGAGATCCAGGCACTGCAGGAGGAACGGTACATGGGGTTCAGAGAGGAACTGAGGAACATTGGTTCCGCAATGGGGACCATCGTCGTGGCCCTTAACCAGATAGTCACCACATTGCGGGACCATGTGGCACCCCAAAGAGCCCCTGTCACTAACCCAGACCAGGAACAGCCTACCACCTCCGCCGGCGCTAGTGGACAGGAGGCCCCCACACAACAACAGGCCATCAGAACCCCACCTCCTGCAGATGAAGAACCACCCCGCAAGCGGAACCTGAGATCTCACAAGAAGACAGAGTAGGATGCCAAGACCCCCGCCAGCATAAGATACCCCCTGATGTCATCCCACTGTCCCACATTGTCACCCTGTCCAACCTTTAAGTGCCCCTGCTCCATCCTTCCACAGGCATATGGACAATGCACCTGTGAGACTGAGAACTGGACTCTGCCATGGACATTACTCCACCCCCACCCATCACCGTTTTACAATCATGTACCTATATGTAGCACTTGAAAAAAATCACTTATTGCACTTAAAAAATCAGGAGTCTGCTTGTATTCTTAACAAATGTATTACACATAACGGTGCAATAATGTTCAGTTACATTGTGATGACAACATACCAATGTCAATAAGCTTTAGTCCATGGGCAAACAAAGCAGAAGTCACGCAGTGGGGCATACAGCTCTGAAAAGGGAAGGGAAAGTCACAAATCAGTTAAAAGGAACTGGGGGGAAACACAGACAGTAGAGACGCAGGAGGCCTTAAGTAAATGTAAAATGGCGTGGGTGATTCTTACCTGTGTGCTACTGAAAATATTGTTGTATCACTGTATCCCTGTTGTCCGTGTCGTCCCCGTCGTCTTCCTCCTCTTCACTCTCCACAGGCTCCACAGCTGCTACAACACCACCATCTGGACCATCCTCCTGCAGAAAAGGCACCTGGCGTCGCAAAGCCAGATTGTGAAGCATACAGCAGGCCACGATGATATGGCACACCTTCTTTGGTGAGTACATTAGGGATCCACCTGTCATATGCAGGCACCTAAACCTGGCCTTCAGGAGCCCGAAGGTCCTTTCTATGATCCTCCTAGTTCGCCCATGGGCCTCATTGTACCGTTCCTCTGCCCTGGTCTGGGGATTCCTCACTGGGGTCAGTAGCCACGACAGGTTGGGGTAACCAGAGTCACCTATTAGCCACACACGGTGTCTCTGTAGCTGTTCCATCACATAAGGGATGCTGCTATTTCGCATGATGTACGTGTCATGCACAGACCCAGGGAACTTGGCATTTACATGGGAGATGTACTGGTCAGCCAAACAGACCACCTGGACATTCATCGAATGATAACTTTTTCTGTTTCTGTACACCTGCTCACTTTCTTTGGGGGGGAACCAAAGCCACATGGGTCCCATCAATGGCACCAATGATGTTGGGAATATGTCCAAGGGCATAGAAATCACCCTTCACTGTAGCCAAATCGCCCACGTCAGGGAACACAATGTAGCTCCGCATGTATTTCATCAGGGCAGACAACACTCTGGACAAAACCTTAGAAAACATAGGCTGAGACATCCCTGATGACATGGCCACTGTTGTCTGAAAAGACCCACTTGCCAAAAAATGGAGTACTGACAGAACCTGCACCAGAGGGGGAATCCCTGTCGGTTGGCGGATGGGGGACATCAGGTCTGGCTCCAGCTGGGCACACAGTTCCTGTATAGTGGCTCTGTCAAGCCTGTATGTAAGTATGATATGTCGTTCTTCCATTGTCGACAGGTCCACCAGCGGTCGGTACACGGGAGGATTCATCCTTCTTCTCGCAAGTCCCAGCGGACGGTGCCTAGGAAGGACAACATGGAGCACAGAGTCAAGCAACCCACAGGTACGTAACCACAGCTTGCACAGTACACGATTCGCTATGCATTGAAAGGCTTGTATGAGTGGCAATGCAAGGCCTAGGCCTGTGTGACGCAGTAGAAATGATGCCATGTGGGCCCTTGAAATGGCGGCTGCCTGACCTGTGAAGTGTGACAATGGGATGTGAGGTCAATGCGCTGGCGTGGCACACCGTGGCGGTAGGCGGTCGAAGACCGCGGTGCAAAGCCGCATTGGTTAACATTGCACCCTATGGGTTTCAGGAGCCAATGACGATGTGCACCGGCGGTCGCGGTACGCACCGCAGCGGTACGCACCGCCGCAGGCGTGACCGCCATTTTCTATCTGATTATTCACTCGAGACCTGATCATCCACAGGAGAGGACCTATACTGCAAGTGCTGCTGTGACCTCGGGCTGGAAGATACAATGGCTGCTGCGACTTGGGAAAGGGCCCCTGCCTTCACTTCAGAAGAATTGGAGAAACTTGTTGATGGGGTCCTCCCCCAGTATGCGCTACTCTACGGTCCTCCAGACCAACAGGTTAGTACACAGGGTGCACGTTGTATGGGCTATGCCTGTGTTGAGTGGGGTGGATGTAAGATGGTGGGGAGGTGAGCGAATGAGGAGTGCAACGCACGACAGATGAGAGCATGTGCCACATGGCAAGGTTGGTGAGGGGGGGCCACTCACATTGACCATGCAGAAAAGTGATGATATTTCCTTTCCCACCCTGTACATGTCACATAGGTCAGCGCCCATCAGAAGATCGAAATTTGGCGTGCCATCGCCAAGGACGTCCGGGCCCTGGGGGTCCACAACAGACGGGGCACCCACTGGCGAAAGAGGTGGGAGGACATCCGCCGCGGGACCAGAAAGACCGCCGAGGCTCTGCTGGGGATGGCCTCCCAACGTAGGAGGGGTGCCAGCCGCCAATTGACCCCCCTGATGTTCCGGATCCTGGCGGTGGCCTACCCCGATTTGGATGGGCGCGTGAGGACATCACAACAGACACAAGGGGCACATTCTGCTATCTTTGCGTGCAGTGGAGGTGTCTGGGTGGGGGAGGAGGGCTGTGGTTATCTCTAGGCCAGGGCGCTTTCTGTAGGCTAGGCCCCTCCGTTAGGCATGGCCCTGTGCCCCCGCCCCCCACCTCTGTAGGGTGCCAAGTACAGCTATCCATGGTCCGGCCTCACCTATGTGTGCATTTGTCGTCCATAGACCTGTAGGCCTAGTCACAATAACTGAGTAGTGTACCCCGATTGCGCGCCCTAGTGCTGGGGGCTTCTGTGTCTGTCCTCTCCAACAACGGTGTTGCCAATGCATGCACTCAACCTGTCTTCGTTTCTCCCCCTCCCCCATTTTCTTTGTCTTCCTGTTCATGTGTGCATTAGCATCATCAGGCGGAGGAGAAGTGGCATCGGCGCACGAGGGAGCTGCATCTCACATGGCCCCAGAGGGCCATGCAACCGACTCCAAGTACACCAGTGAGACGGAGGGTGAGGGGGGCTCCACAACGGGGACCCGTGGAGACGTCAGCGACACAGACACGTCCTCGGAAGGGAGCTCCCTTGCGGTGGCGGCAACATCCGTGCCCACCGCCACAACAGATACAGCCGCGACCCAGCGCACCAGCTCCGCCCTCCCAGCAGCCCCTCAGTGTTCGCCCCGTGCCCGCTCGGCCAGGAAGCCGGCCATCTCCTTCGCCCCAGTTACCCCTGCTGCCCTCAGTGAGGAGGTCATTGACCTCCTGAGGACCATCATTGTTGGGCAGTCTACCCTTTTGAATGCCATCCAGGGTGTAGAAAGGGAGGTGCATCGGAGCAATGCATACCTGGAGGGCATTCATTCGGGTCAGGCTGCCCATCAGCGATCGTTCAACGCTCTGGCCTCAGCACTGACGGCAGCCATTGTCCCTGTCTCCAGCCTCCCTCTTCAAACTCCCTCCACCCAGTCCCAGTCTCCTGTTCCTCTGCCTATCCCATCCACACTATCAGACCAGCCTGCACACACCTCAACACCCAAGGGCAGCTCATCCGGACATAAGCACCACAGATCACACAAGCATTCACCCAAGCAACATCCAGATGCAGACATGCCAACAGTCACTACCACCTCTGTGTCCCCCACCTCCTCGTCTCCCTCCTCCGTCCCTGTGACGTCTCCACTCACACCTGCATGCACACCACCATCAGCCAGTACTTCCATCACCAGCACACCCTCCAGTACAGTCCGCACACGTGCAGTCACCACCCCCACTGCCATTTACACGTCCCCTGTGTCCTCTCCCAGTGTGTCTGTCACCCCCTCTTCCAAACCACACAAACGCAGGCAGCCACCCACCCAACAGCCATCCACCTCACGACAGCCTCCGTCACAAGCACCTGCACCCAAAGACAGCACACTTGACTCTCCTACAACCACATCCTCTTCCTCCACACCCATACCCACTACACTTACCCGTCCCTGTCTTTCAAAATTGCTTTTCCTTTCCAACCTTGACCTCTTTCCAACAACTGACCCACCCCCTCCATCTGGTAAGAGTCCAAAGAGCACCTCAGCCACCACCAGCCCTGCATCTACTAGGACCATAGTTCAGGGCTATTGGAGTTCACCAGCTCCTAGGGCAGGAACATCAGCCAGCAGCAAGGGAACAGCCAGCCCACCCCCTGGGAAGAGGACCAAAAAAACGAAGGGCCGGCGCGACAAGCCTGAGACGGCTGCCACCAAGGACAGTAGCCTTGCCCCGTCACCTGCCACATCAACAAAGGGAGGCAAGGGCCACAGAGCTTCAGCGAAGGAGGGCAAGGGCAGCAGGGCGGACAAGTCAGGCAGCAGGCGAGCTGACCAGGAGGGCCCCACCAGCCCCATTCCGGGTGTGACGGACGACACCCACGGGCCCAGGACTCCATCACAGGAGGGCCCCGCAACCGAAAGGTCGGATGGCGACTGAGCGGGAAGTATTGGCCAGGTCTGGTTCCCTAGAAACACAGGACAAGCACCGCTGAACAGGGCCCCGCCAAGACAAGCACCGCTGAACAGGGGCCGCTGTGACAAGCACCGCTGAACAGGGCCCCGCCGTGACAAGCACAGCTGAACAGGGCCCCGCCGTGACAAGCACCACTGAACAGGGCCCCGCCAAGACAAGCACCGCTGAACAGGGGCCCACCAAGACAAGCACCGCTGAACAGGGCCCCGCCAAGACAAGCACCGCTGAACAGGGGCCGCCATGACAAGCACCGCTGAACAGGGCCCCACCAAGACAAGCACCGCTGAACAGGGCCCCGCCAAGACAAGCACCGCTGAACAGGGGCCCGCCAAGAGAAGCACCGCTGAACAGGGCCCCGCCAAGACAAGCACCGCTGAACTGGGGCCGCCGTGACAAGCACCGCTGAACAGGGCCCCGCCAAGACAAGCACCGCTGAACAGGGGCCGCCGTGACAAGCACCGCTGAACAGGGCACCGCCGTGACAAGCACCGCTGAACAGGGCCCCGCCAAGACAAGCACCGCTGAACAGGGGCCGCCGTGACAAGCACCGCTGAACAGGGCCCCGCCGTGACAAGCACCGCTGAACAGGGCCCCGCCAAGACAAGCACCGCTGAACAGGGGCCGCCGTGACAAGCACCGCTGAACAGGGCCCCGCCGTGACAAGCACCGCTGAACAGGGCCCCACCAAGACAAGCACCGCTGAACAGGGGCCGCCGTGACAAGCACCGCTGAACAGGGGCCCGCCAAGACAAGCATCGCTGAACAGGGGCCCGCCAAGACAAGCACCGCTGAACAGGGCCCCGCCAAGACAAGCACCGCTGAACAGGGGCCGCCGTGACAAGCACCGCTGAACAGGGCCCCGCCGTGACAAGCACCGCTGAACAGGGCCCCGCCAAGACAAGCACCGCTGAACAGGGGCCCGCCATGACAAGCACCGCTGAACAGGGGCCGCCGTGACAAGCACCGCTGAACAGGGGCCCGCCAAGACAAGCACCGCTGAACAGGGGCCGCCGTGAGAAGCACCGCTGAACAGGGGCCGCCGTGACAAGCACCACTGAACAGGGGCCCGCCAAGACAAGCACCGCTGAACAGGGGCCGCCGTGACAAGCACCGCTGAACAGGGCCCCGCCAAGACAAGCACCGCTGAACAGGGCCCCGCAAAGACAAGCCCCGCTGAACAGGCACCGCCGTCTCAAGCACCGCTCCGCTGGGCCCTTCCTGTCAAGCACCGCTCCGCTGGGCCCTTCCTGTCAAGCACCGCTCCGCTGGGCACCGCCGTCTCAAGCACCGCTGCGCTGGGCCCTTCCTGTCAAGCACCGCTCCGCTGGGCCCTTCCTGTCAAGCACCGCTCCGCTGGGCACCGCCGTCTCAAGCACCGCTCCGCTGGGCACCGCCGTCTCAAGCACCGCTGGCCCATTGGCAGTGCTGGTTCTGTGTCGAGCAGGGCTTCACGAAGCACTGTGGCCACCATGCCTCCTCCATTACCAGTGGAGTCGGTAATCCATCTGATAGACTGTGGCTTTGCACTCCCCAGAATGGAACAGTGAGCAACCCACCTACTGTAGAGACTTGAGAGACTGTGGCTTTGCACTCCCCAGGATGGTACAGTGGGCATGGAGGCCCCTCGTGGATCTGGCGTCGTGGACTCATGTGGCTGAGGTGCCCCCCTTCCCTTCCCCCTGAGGTGCCTGTAGTTTTATCATCTGATGCCCCAGCAGTGTTCTCTCCAATGATATCTGGTCTCGTGTGTGGGCTTTGCCCATGTGTTTGTGCACATTGGCCCACGGACTATGGAACTTTGCCAAAATGTGCAGGACTTATTGCCTATGTATATATTTTTCACTATGTTCATTCTTTAATATGTATATTTCATATTACATATTTCCCATAACTTCAATTGAGCTATAATATACTTACATTTTAAAGATCATTTTAATTTTGTCTTTGCATTATTCCGTGGAGTTTAGGGGGTGTCACTCTGACTTGTTGCTCTGCATTGGTGTGTAGGTATTTGGGGTGGGGGGGGTGGGTGTATCGCAAATGTGTGTGCCCGTAACCTTTCCTCCTCCCCCCTCCCCTGTGTTGTAGGTGCAGTACTCACCGTTGTCGTCTGCGCCGGCGTTCGTACTCCTGGTAGATGAGCAGGTAGACAATAGCTGGTAGGATGTTTAATTCGGTTCCATGCTGTCCTCCTTCCTCGTGGAGTGTATGGAGGTGAGCGTTTTCCCGTTCGTAGTCTGTTTCCGCCGTGTTTTTATCGGCGGGGCTCTCGCCCCGGAAAAGGTGGCGGATTGGTGAGTTGTGATAGGGTGGGCGGTACATTGTCTGCCGCCTGCCTGTTGGCGGTGACCGCCGCGCTGTTTGTTTGTCCCGCCGTGGCGGTCGGAGTGTTAAAGTGGCGGGCTGTGTTGGCGGTTCCCGCCAGGGTCAGAATTCAATTTTTTTGACCGCCTGGGCCCACTCACAGTCCACCACAGAGCCTCCCCCATCAGTATCCAATAACACAGCACCCACCCAATGTCCCCACACCTCTGTCCCCAGGACATGTCAATCAGCAATGTGCCCACGTGTACAGGGACCCCAGTCCACACCTCACAGCCAAGACAATCAGGGTCCTGGGGTCAGTGGCAGTGGGCACAGGGGAACAGGGGCACGGGGAGGACTGGGCCTGTGCGCCAGGGGAAGGACAGGCCCAGGGAACTGATTCTCCAGGAGGCACTCACCAATGTCCTGGGGGCTTACCAACATTCCCAGGACAAGATGGGCCAGATCCTTACCAACATGCAGGAGAACAAGCGGCTGCAGGAGGTACACCATCAGGAGATCAGGGAGGATTTGCAGGCCCTCAACAGCACCATGGTCTCCATAGCAGGGGTGCTGGCAGATATGGCCAACATCATGAGGGAATTGACAGCACACCATCGGGCCCCTACCACTAGCCAGTTTATTGACCAGCCCTCCACTTCTGCTGCAGCTAGTGGACAGGAGGTCCTGCCACAGGACCCACAGGCCACCAGCACCCCTCCCCCTGCTGAGGGTGAACCACCCCGCAAATGTTCCCTGCGACCCAGACAGAAGCCAGAGACACTTGCCAAGACCAAGACCACCACCAGGAAATGAGACCCTTCTGAACGTCCCCCTTGTGTCCCACCCTGTCACGTTGTCCACTCTGAACTGCCTTTGCTCCCCTTCCTATGGCCCCTTAGACACTGGACCTGTGCTACAAACAGACTGGAACAATACCCTGGGCTTACCTCTACCATCACCCATTCATTGCACTTTTCCGTCTATAATTTGCATAACTAGAGTGATAGTGTCTTATGTGAGGAAATGTGCAATTATGGAAACAGTCACAGCTTGTGCAAATGATCTGAACACTGTGATAGCATACAATTAATGACCTGTAGCTATCTGTATTCATCACATCAGTACACAGTTGTTATAACACCAACATCTGCAAAATGAGAAGGTATAGGTGACAGTAAGTTGAGATGCAAAGGAAGTGAATGCCATCCTGCCACAGCCACACAGAAAACATCAATAATTAGAGGAATGGTCCGTTCCACTGTCTCACCTGTGTGTCATTGGAAGTATTGACATATAACTGATGTTCAGTTGTCCACATCCTCATCCTCTGCCTCCTCAACCTCACTGTCCTCAGGGACCACTGCTGCCATAGGGGCATTTCCAGTCTCCTCCTCCTGCAGATAAGGCACATGTCATCTGAGGGCCAGGTTGTGCAACATGCAGCATGACAATACTATCTGGCAGACCTTCTCGGGTGAGTAGCACAGGGATCCACCTGTCAGATGCAGGCATCTGAACCTGGCCTTCAGGAGGCCAAAGGTCCTTTCAATAATTCTCCTGGTTTGCCCATGTGCATCATTATAACGATTTTCAGCCCCTGTCCTGGCATTCCTCACAGGGGTCAGGAGCCACAATAGGTTTGGGTAGCAAGAGTCACCTCCAAGTATTGAGGGACAAACATTAGCCTTACCCGTATGGGGAGAACACCTGAAGTCATACACTGACATACATTGCGTGGGGACTCAGGCTCACCTATTAGCCACACCCTGTGCCTCTGTAGTTGTGCCATCACATTTGGAATGCTGCTACTCCTCAGGACGAAGGCGCCATGAACCGACCCAGGATATTTGGCAGTGACGTGGGAGATGTACTGGTCAGCCAGGCACACCATTTGGACATTGAGTGAGTGAAAACTCTTCCTATTCCTGTACACCTGTTTATTGTGGCGGGGGAGGGGACAAACACAATATGTGTTCCGTCAATCGCCCCCCGATAATATTGGGTATATGTCCCATTGCATAGAATCCTGCCTTCACAGTGGCCAAATCTTCCACCTGGGGGAAAGCTATGTAGCTGTAAATGTGTTTGACCAAGGCAACCAAAACCCTTGCCAGCACGATTGAGAATAGTGCCTGTGGCATTCCTGCTGCCAAGCCCACTGTCATTTGGAAAGAACCAGTTGCCAGGAAATGAAGCACTGATAGAACATGCACAAGAGGGGGAATCCCAGTGGGATAACGGACAGCTGATATCAGATCAGGCTCCAATTGGGCACACGGCTCTGTGATTGTGGCCCTGTCCAGTCTATACGTGAGTATTATATGCCTGTCCTCCATTGTAGCCAAGTCTACAAGGGGCCTATTCATCCACAGTGGTAAGTATCTAAGGGACACAAGAGTGAGAAGGCTGTCACAATTTGAACAATGGAACCACCACCTCAGTGTACGCAGAGCATTAATGTGATGGGACAATGGGAATGACAAAGTATGGGCAAATTATAGCAATGACGCAGTTCTCGATTATCTGAATGTTGTCCACCATCATAAAATGGCACCCGTCTGTCCTGTATTCAGAGACAGGTGGAAGTGAAGTAACTCTGCTGACGTTGGGTGTCATGGTGGAAGGCGGTCTTGCACCACGGTGCTAATCCTCATTGGCTAATATGGGGATCTATGAAGAACAGTGGCCAATGGGGATCACCGGCGGCGGTGACATTGTACACCGCCGCTGACGTGACCACCATTTTCTATCTATAACCTCACTTGATTCCTGACTTTTCACAGGACAACACCTACACTGCGTGTGCTGCTGTGACCTGTGTCTGGATCCTGCCATGGCTCGTGTGACCGGGGAAAGGGCCCCTGCCATCACTTCGGAGGAGTTGGAGCGTTTGGTGGATGGGGTCCTACCCCAGTGTGGACAGATGTATGGGCCTCCAGACCAACAGGTGAGTACACCTTGGGCACAATGCATGTGACAAGGTTGCATGGAGATGTGTGTGCAAGCATCGTGTCATTTGGGGGGTTGGTATGTCTGGTGGTAGTGTACATGGTGGGCCCCGGTTGATGTGTGTGCCAATGGAGATGGGAATGGGATTTGTGGCCATATGTGTGACAGGCTGGATTGTATGTGTAATGGTGTCATCCTGTCTGTATTACCTCTGCAGGTCAGCGGCCATCAGAAGAAGGGATTGTGGCGTGCCATCGCCAATGACGTGCAGACCCTGGGGGTCTATAGCAGGCGGAGCACCCACTGTAGGAAAAAGTGAGAGGACCTGAGACGCTGGTACCAGAAGACGGCGGAGGCCCAGCTGGGGATGGCCTCCCAACAAGGGAACCGGACCCCCCTGATGGCCCACATACTGGCGGTGGCTTACCCAGAGGTGGATGGGAGCTTGAGGGCATCACAACAGCCACAAGGTGGTGAGTACAGTGGGCGTTACAACAATAATTGGTAGGTGGCATGGGATCCTTGTGGTGGACGTCAGTTAGTGGGTGCCCATTAATGCCAGGTCAGACATTGCAGCGTGATCCATTCCGCTACTTTGTAAACCCTTGCGCTACATTATTCCTGCGCCAGGCATAATGTATGCAAGGGCGGTGTTCCGACATTAGGGAGCCCGCAAAAATGGTGCATTGGAATCTATGAGATTCCACTGCATCATTTTTAGTGGCATTTTTAATGCCTGCACAGAGCATGCGCTAAAAGGAGGCACACCATTATTTATATAGGGCCTCTTTGTACTTTGCAGGATTAGCGCCAACATTTTTGGCGCTAATCCTGCAAAGTACAACAATAGAGTCACAAATTATGATTCTATTGTCCCTAACCTGCGCCATGGTGCGCCGTATGTTAAATACGGTGCACACATGGTGGCATTAGGGGGTGCAATGGGCAGCAAGAAAAGTGGCGCTTCATGACATGAAGCGCCACTTTTCTTAAATCTGGGCCTTAGTTCTTCAAGCTTATATTTCTTAAATCTGGGCCTTAGTTCTTCAAGCTTATATGGTAAGCCCAGAGCAATAATTTGGGCTAGTTTAGACCTGGCATCAACACGAAAACATTTGGTGAGACCTTTTCCTGAAATTGAGTATCTTGCTCAGTTTGACCCAGAAAGTACTGAGCTTCTTAAAACAAATATGATGGATATTTATTATCTTAACTGAAGTGTCCATCGAGAAGATGTGTTTTTATGAAGTACTGCTCTACTATACATACAGAAATAACGCAGATGAGAACATTGAGCAAGGAAACTTTGCCAATTACTGGCTGTAACAGATGTTTAGTGAGACATGCTAAACCAAGTCTCATTAACCATTGAAAACTGAGCTGCCAAACAGCAGAGAAAAGAGAATTATTTTACCTGACTCTCTTGCAACTTTTTAAACCTAGGCGTTCAGAGACTGAATTGCTAGATGAGTATGACTGCTATGAAGATGCTTTAAATGCAGTTAAAAATGGCATCCAATGTGAAGAGTTTCCTTCATATCACAAAATGTTAAATGATGAAATCCAACAGAAGGAAACACTTGCTATAGATGTTGCAGAGGGTAGCTCACAAGATAGCAAGAGCTCAGGGCTTAATAGTAAAGATCCCCTTGTTAATGTTCATTTAATTTTATACTGCGCATGAATCACCCTGAGAGGGGTATCTTGGTGCTGAGGACAATTTACAGGCATAAATGTAACGCTAAGTTAAAACAGCACTGTCATAAGCAGTTTCCTGAATTTAATATAGTCTGTACACATTTGGATGATGTATGGCAAATCATTCTAGTAAGAAGGAGCTAGGTGAGAGAAGGACCTTCCTCCATAGCTTGACCGTCGGATACAATATACGGTAAGTAAGGCTTTATCTGTGGATCTCAGGTGCCTAACTGGGCAATAGTGTCTGAGCTTCTGGTTTGGATAGCTGGGACCATTCCCCATTTAAGATTTTTATGTAAGACACCAGATTTTAAAGATTATTCTTTTCCTAATAGTCAGCCAGTGTATGGTTCTCAAAAGAGGTGTGGAAGAGAAACCAGAAGAAAGATTGCAAATTAGACAGGGTTCTATGTTTTTGACATCTTGTAGTTTAGACAATAGTGTCTCATTTGCTGAAGCTATCAATGCGTTACGAAAATCTAATCTGCTGATAATGATTGCCTGAACCAAGGTTTTCCTAGCCAAGAGAGGAAGGAAAGGAACATCTTTCCTCAGCAGGCGCATCATCTGGAAGCAGGTCCCAGTAGTAGATAGAACCCGCTCTTTCATGGTAAGTGCTTGGTCTAATCTGTTACAAAGATTTGTGACTACCTGTCTGGGTATGGGGGCTGTACCTAGTTCTGAAAGCCACCAGTCAGGAGACCAGAGCTGTTAGACCTTACCAAATAGCATAATCCCAGTTTTTTCTGCTTGCAACTGTAAGTTGTGATAGTGCATCCAAACAGTGATGGCTTTCATCCCTTTGGAGTAATGTTCTTTTACTTTGACCAGGTCTTTGTAGAAGGCAATGACTAGCTGAGTGTCGTCAGGATAGGACAGTATTTCAAATACAGGGGACTTGAAGATTTTGACATGCTACATATATGTTAAGCAGAGTGGGGCTTAAACATGGACCCTGAGGGATCCCTTGTTGATCAACATGATACAAGACTTGGAAGCACCCAGAGAAATAGATTGGGTTCTGTTATTTAAAAAGTCTCAGAACCACAGTAGAGCTGTCCCATATATCCCAGTTTCATACAGGCTTTGGAGCAGTCTGGAGTGGAACACAGTGTCAAAAGCTACGGATAGATCTATCAGCACAAACATGGAAGGTGTCAAGCACTAACCTGTCCGGCCCACGGAGACACAATGTTGACCAAGCTGCTTGGTCCTAATTCCACTTAAACATTGCTTTTGCCTCCCACTTAAATACACAAGATCGGCACTGCAATGTCCGGGGGGAAAGGAGATGGATGAGAAAAGGAGAGAGACACTGGAGTCGCAGGCCTGGATCTGGACGTCTACTGATGGTTTTTGAAGAGCCGGGCTTTCCTATGATAAATTACACATCAGTGAAATAACTAATATCTCATAACCCATGTAAACTCTATTGTTAAATTATGATGTACAAGCTAGATGTACCTGCTGGGATCCCCTTTTCCCCTTTTGATGGCTCTACCTCTCTCTAGTAATTTTTGGAAACAATGTGGATTACCTGTAATTAAATGAGAGCCTTGAACCTCCTATATTGTCTATAACTACTCCCACTATGATCCCAGATTAGTCCCTCAATACCTCCTACCTAGATGTTCCTCGACGTTCAGTGGATATCTTGCTTGTTTTATCTTGATGAGATCTCCCAAGATGCTGACTCACTCGACCCATAGACATTTCTATAGGCAACAATAATAAGAACAAACTCTCAGGGAGTTAGATTCTCCAGATATTCGTGGGTTAATCATTGAACCTGTGCTAGTATTGGGAGGAACGTAATTTGGTGTTTAAATCACAATTAAAAAATAGGGTTAATATCAAGGATTAAGGTTCACGTTGCATTACTATGAAAACATAGGGTTAATCAATAGTGTTGAACTCCATGAACAACCAGCTTATCACTGTTACATCACAGAGTAATTTTAAGCATGGCAAAGATAAGCTTCAACTTCGTCTAAGTTGCAAACACAGAATGTTCTGCATCACCAGCAACAATTTGACATAATGCAAAGGCCACTTTGTGCTCAGCAGTATTCACAGAACTTCGTATCGCTAACAATAATAGTTATGCCACATTATTCTCAGCAGTCATAAAAGTATTCACAGTATATTGTTTTCATAATAATTGTTCAATAGAAATTCCTTTCTGTGGTATAATTCAAGCAACTACAATAAGTGTTATAGCATGGCAAGCGGCGAACATCCCAATGACCTTAAATCCCAAAGATGTGCCCGTTTAGGCGCATCACATCCTGGAACATTTGTTTATCAAGTTTTAAATCAGCAAGTATCAAGTTTTAGCAAAAAGAAATCTTAAATTGCATGCAGTGTTGCCTCCTTTTTAAGGGTTAATTCCCTCGGTCGCTTCTTCTTCCAGAAGCGGCCTCCAAGATGCTGGACAGAATAGAACGTGAAGATCAAAAGCGGAGGAGCAGAGATTCCTTCTCTGCAGCCAGTGACCTTCACGACAAGCAATTCACTCAGGCCGGGTGTGGTTTAAATACCTGCTGCATCCAGCCACACCCAGTCTGAGTCAAAGGGATGCTGGAGGCTTGTGCAACACATGTTCCCAAACAAGCATTGGTCTCTAACTAGCATTAGTTCCAGCGAGCATTGGTCTCTCTAAACAAGCATTGGTCCCTGCAAAGGCAAATGATCAACTCAGAAGTCTTTTACTAGAATATATATGGGTTTGCAGGCCTGACAGAAGGTGAGTTAGCATCAAGAGAGGGTCTTATAGAAGCCGTGACCACAATCAGGGCAGTCTCTATAGTATAAGAGGATTTGAACCCTGATTGTGATGTGTCCAGGATCTTGTTGTGAGTTGTTTATTAGACCTTCCAGCAACTTGGTTAGAAGTGGAAGCAGCAAGATGGGCCGTTAGTTTGTAAGGTTTGAAGGGGTGATGTTAGCCTTCTTTTGTATAGGCCTAATCTGAGCAGATTTCCAAGCCAGAAGAATTTTTCTAGTGTTAACTGATAGGTTAAACAGATAACTAATTGTGGTGACAGTCTGATTAGATAGTAGTGCTGAGATCCTTGGTGGACATGGATCCAGGGGAGAGACAGATTTGTCTTTTTCTAGAGATCTCTGTATAGTACTTTGTAAGGAATTACACTTTTCCAGGCTGCATACACAGTTGAGGGTGTGGGGTGTTGAAGTTAGGCTCCTCTTGTGTTGAGTCAGGAAAGCTGGGGAAGGTCTGGTAGATTTGCTTGATTTTGTCCTCAAAAAAAGTCCACAAGGGAATCACATAATTCTTGTGAGGTCTGAATTACTTGGGAGCAGGCGTGCAGATTTATGAAATCATTGAGGTCTTTAAATAGCTCTTTGGACAAGTTACTGGTGTGGTCAATTTGGTTGGTAATATGAATTTCACAGGCTCTTTTGATTTTACGATGATATACAGTAAGAGATACTTTGAAAGCCTCTTTGTCATTTTGATTATTGGTCAAATGCCGGCTTGTCTCTAACTTTTTACAGGAGGTTTTCTCTTAGAGCAGCTCCATAGTATACCAGGGTGCATGAGATCTGTGCTTGGTTTCGTGCAAGATTTAGGAAGGGCAATGCTATCAAAAGCCACGTTTAAGGCTTTATGATAGTCTGCTGGAGCCTGATTGACTTCTGAGCCCTCAGAGGCCATTGGAATCTCAAACACTTTAGAAAAGGAGTCAGGGGAAACGAGCTGCCATTGTCTTGCTGCTCTTTTATTGACTGTTTTTGTCTTCTACATTCTCATCCGCTTTAGGCATCTGAAAACGGATCAAAGAGTTATCCATCCAGAGAAGAGGTAAAGGGGATTTGCAGGTCAAAAAATTTGAATTTGTGAAAATGAAATCCAGAGTGTGACCTGCAACATGGGTGGGACCTTTAATTTTCTGGTGCAGGCCCAGCATCTCTAAATCTGAAATGAGCTGTGATATATCTGGACTTTAGGGGTCTTCTCCATGGTAATTAAAATCGTCCAGTAGAAGAAAATGTTTTGATGGCAAAACATGGGTCGCGATGTGTTTGGGTTAGCAGTGGTTAAAATCTTTTTTAAGTCCTGGAAGGTGGTATACAAGTGCTCCTTTTCAGCAGCACTTAGGGTAGAGTTCAATTTTAAAAATGCATTCAACCCAGTCAGTGTTTAAAGTATCTATAAATGAAACTTTGCCTGTCTTGGAAGACGATGGCAATGCCAACACCTGTCCTCTCTTCTCTATCAAGTCTAAGCATATGATAATTATCTGGGAGTGCCAGTGTAATGGCAGATAGAGTGGTGGAACTCAGCCAGGTTTCCTTGAAAAAACTAACCTCTGGTGATAAGGAGGTAAAAAGATCGCAAAGTTCAATCACATGCTTTGATAAAGACCTGACATTACAGAGAAGTCTGTTGGGGTGATTTGGAGCCTGGAGGTGCAGAGGGTGGGAATCTGTTCTGAGCGTGCCTATGAGAGTGTCAGCCATAGTGCCTGTAGAGTAACCTGCCGACTGTACTCCCAACATAAAGTCCCTGGGGATGTCATATAGGTTATTCAGTTTGCATTTTAAGCAGGCCACATGGCCTTCTAGGTAATGTGGTAGACGACTAGTACAATGTGTAGCCGCAGAAGTGGAAACTCTAAGCAAGTCGTAAATTAGTGTGCAGATGAGTAAGTGATTCTTGTTGGTTGACTGACCTGGTGAAAGGAGCAGGGATCCTTTCTATCTCTACACCTGCTGCATGTGTGGGTAGTTCTTTGCAGTACTGTTGGTTCAACTTCTTTGCCTTCTGTTCCCTTGTTGGCATCTTAAACTGACTGGAAACCCTATAGAAACAATATACAACACATATTATTTATTTCTGCTTTATACAGACTACTTACTAATAAATTAAACATTGGCTTTGTGGAACTACATTTCAGAATGCACACATGCTCCATGGTACACTTTCATCAAACACTGATCCTGTCTCATACTACCCTATAACAGCAGTCTGTCTAACTCAAGAGGCAGCAGCTGCTTAGTGTAGCAGGCCTTGAGAGCTAGTATGTCCTGTGCTATATGGCTTTATAAACAGCAAGGTGTCTACTAATTTCTCTGAACAGAGTAAAGGGTGTGTGTGTACAATGTCTCAGACAAACACTGGTTCCTCTGCTACTACATTTTACCAGAGGGGCATGAGTGATAATAAGGTTTTAGATAAAATCAAAACAGTGATGAGCTTATTTGTATCAGGCCATTGCCATTCCCATTCTCTACTAATAGGTCTACAGATGTTGAAGGTTTAGTGTATGTAAAAGGGCTTACACATGTGCACAAAAGTGTATCCTCTGAGAGAACATTGTGTATGAATGGCTTTACAGATAGCAAGTTCTCTACTGATACCACTGAAGACAGTAAAGGGTTAGTGTAGAAGGTTTTAGACAAACACTAGGCTCTCTGCTGCAAGACTTAAACAGAGTACACTTTGGTTGTTGTACTGTTTCATAAAAGAGTCCCTCTTAACCCGTTCGCTGCCAGGCCTTTTCCCCCTCCTGTGCCAGGCCTTTTTTGCCTATTTGGAATAGTTCTCTCTCAGGCCCTCATAACTTTTTGTCCACATAAGCTACCCACGCCAAATTTGCGTCCTTTTTTTCCAACATCCTAGGGATTCTAGAGGTACCCAGACTGTGTGGGTTCCCCTGAAGGAGACCAAGACATTAGCCAAAATACAGGCAGACTTGAATCAGAAAACCCAATTTTTCAACACAATTTGGCATTTTACTGGGACATACCCCATTTTTACGATTTGGTGTGCTTTCAGCCTCCTTCCAGTCAGTGACAGAAATGGGTGTGAAACCAATGCTGGATCCCAGAAACCTAAACATTTCTAAAAAGTAGACAAAATTCTGAATTCAGCAGTGGGTAATTTGTGTAGATCCTACAAGGGTTTCCTACAGAAAAGAACAACTGAAATAAAAAAATATTGAAATTGAGGTGAAAAACACAGCCATTTTTCTCTACGTTTTACTCTGTAACTTTTTCCTGGATGTCAGATTTTTTAAAGCAATATAACGTTACGTCTGCTGGACTCTTCTGGTTGCAGGGATATATAGGGCTTGTAGGTTCATCAAGAATCCTAGGTACCCAGAGCCAATAAATGAGCTGCACCTTGCAGTGGGTTTTCATTCTATACCGGGTATACAGCAATTCATTTGCTGAAATATAAAGAGTCAAAAATAGGTATCAAGAAAACCTTGTATTTCCAAAATGGGCACAAGATAAGGTGTTGATGAGCAGTGGTTATTTGCACATCTCTGAATTCTGGGGTGCCCATACTACCATGTGAATTACAGGGCATTTCTCAAATAGACGTCTTTTTTACACACTGTCTTATATTTGGAAGGAAAAAATGTAGAGAAAGACAAGGGGCAATAAAACTTGTTTTTCGATTCTATGTAACCCCAAGTTTCCTGATACAAATGGTACCTCACTTGTGTGGGTAGGCCTAGTGCCCGCAACAGGAAATGCCCCAAAACACAAAGTGGACACATCACATGTTCTCAGAGAAAACAAAGGTGTTTTTTGCAGAGTGCCTACCTGTGGATTTTGGCCTCTAGCTCAGCCGCCACCTAGGGAAACCTACCAAACCTGTGCATTTTTGAAAACTAGAGACCTAGGGGAATCCAAGATGGGGTGACTCGTCGGGCTCCCACCAGGTTCTGTTACCCAGAATCCTTTGCAAACCTCAAAATGTGGCTAAAAAAACACTTCTTCCTCACATTTCGGTGACAGAAAGTTCTGGTATCTGGGAGGAACCACAAATTTCCTTCCACCCAGCGTTTCCCCAAGTCTCCTGATAAAAATGGTACCTCACTTGTGTGGGTAGGCCTTGTGTTCGCAACAGGAAGTGCCCCAAAACACTATCTGGACACATCAAAATGATCAAATAGAAAACTACCTGTTTTTGCGAGGGGGGGCACCTGCGTTTTTGGTCCTGGGAGCAGCAGCCATCTAGGGAAACCTACCAAACCCAGACATTTCTGAAAACTAGACACCCGTGGGAGTCAAGGGAGGTGTGACTTGCGTGGATCCCCCAATATTTTCTTACCCAGACTCCTCAGCAAACCGCTAATTTAGCTAAAAAATCACATTTTTCCCACATTTCTGTGTGGGATCACTGCACCTGGACAAATTTCCTATCACCCAACGTTCCCCTCAGTCTCCCGGTAAAAATGATACCTCACTTGTGTAGGTGGGCCAAGTGTTTGTGACAGGGAAGAGCCAAAAACACGTCGAAATTGAGGGGGAACCAAAGTGGGTCCAAAAGGGCAGTTTGAAAAAAAAAATTTTTAGGCTGACAAGTACAGCAGAAATGTTATCGGTATAGATGAGACAATGCTGGGTGGTAGGAATTTTGTGGATTACTGCAGATTCCGGATAGTTCCATCACAAAAATGTGGGAAAAATGTGTGCTTTCCAGCAAAGTTGCAGGTTTGCAGGGCATTGTGGGTAAGGAAATGGTGCGGGGTGCATGTGAAGCACACCACCCTGGAATCAACTAGATGTTTTGTTTTCAGATGTGTCTAGGTCTTGTGGATTTTTCTACATGGCAGCGTCCCAAAGTAAAAAAAGTGCAGCCCTCACCATTCCAAGTGGGACAATTTTGAGAGTTACCAAGCTCTCATGGGCCAAATGTAAAACCAAAACCAAAAATAATCAAATGTCCTCTTGCTTGCCATGGGAGAAGATGTTTTAGTGTGCAGGGGAGAGCTGAAAGACTGTTAGCCCCTTCAGTTTGGGTAGGGGCATAACCAGGCCCATACTGTTGGTAGCCACCACCCCACTATTTTCTTTTATTTTTTTTATTCCCTGGCATCTAGTAGACTTTCTGTCTCCCCGGGGTGTGGATCGGGGGTAATTGCCCAATCTGCCCACTGGTGGGCAGAACAACTTTGTCCCCATTTATTTGGGGTGGGGGTATGGCCATACCCCAACCTCTTATTTTGAAAAAAAAATCTTCCCTGGTCTCTGGTGGGCTTCCTGCCCCCCTTGGGGGCAGATGGGCCTTCCAAAATAGGCCAGTCTGCCCCCAAGGGGGGCAGTTATGGCCAACATTAATGTGCCCCCATGGGGAGAGACCCTTGCCCAAGGGGCTGCCCCCTCCAAACAAAACACACACACACCAATCCATGGTGTCTAGAGGTTTCTGCCCCCTTTGGGGACAGATTGGCCGAACAAAAATAGTCTGATCTGCCCTAAAGGGGGGCAGAAATGGCCTAAATACAATTTTCCCCCCAGGGGAGGGACCCTTGTCTAAGGGGTCGCTCCTGATACATAAAAACATAAAGTAAATAAAAAAATATATATATCCCTGGTGTCTAGAGGTTTCTGCCCCCCCCGGGGGCAGATCCGCCTAATTATATTAGGCTGATCGGCCTCCGGGTGGGCAGAAAAGGCCTCAAAATATTTTGCCTCCCCCGGGGAGTGGCCCTTGCCAAAGGGGCCGCTCCCCTTATGCGTTAGTATAAAAAAAAAAAATTCCCTGGTGTCTTGTGGTTTCTGCCCCCGGAGGGGGCAGAAACGGCCTAATAATAATTTGCCCCCCCCCCCGGGAGCGTCCCTTGCCTAAGGGGTCGCTCCCCAAACATAAAGAAATAAAAGTAAACACATTTTTTTTTATCCCTGGTGTCTAGTGGTTTTCTGCCCCGGGGGCAGAAATGTCCTAGAAATAATTTGCCCCCCGAGGAGCGGCCCTTGCCCAAGGGGCCGCTCCCCTTACTTGAAATACCCCACACAAAAAAATATTCCCTGGTGTCTAGTTGTTTCTGCCCCCCCCCCCCCCGGAGGCAGATCGCAAGGCCGATCTTCCCCCAAGGGGTGCAGAAATGGCCTAATAATGATTTGCCAACCCCCCGGAGCAACCCTTGCCCAAGGGGTTGCTCCCCATACATAAAAACATAAAGTAAATAAAAAAATATATATATCCCTGGTGTCTAGTGGTTTTCTGCCCCCCACCCCCGGGGCAGATCGGCCTAATAATATTAGGCCAATCTTCCCCCGGGGGGGCAGTAATGGCCTAGAAATAATAACCCCCCCCCCCCCGGAGCGACCCTTGCCCAAGGGGTCGCTCCCCAAACATTAAAAAAAATAAAATAAAAATATCCCTGGTGTCTAGTGGATTTCTGTCCCCCCGGAGGCATATTAGGCCGATCTGTCCCCGAGGGGCAGAAATGGGCTAGAAATAATTTGCCCCCACAAGAAGCAGCCCTTGCCCAAGGGGCTGCTCCCCTTACTTCAAATAGCCCACAAAAATATATATTCCCTGGTGTCTAGTGGTTTCCGCCCCCCCGGGGGCAGAAATGGCCTGATAATAATTTCCCCCCCTGGAGCGACCCTTGCCCAAGGGGTAGCTCCCCAAACATAAAAAAAAACAATAAAGAACATTTTCCCTGGTGTCTAATGGATTTCTGCACCACCCCCTAATAATTTAAGGCCGATCTGCCCCCGGGGGGGGGGACAGAAATGCCAAGAAATAAATTGCCCCCCCAAGGAGCGGCCCTTGCCCAAGGGGCCGCTCCCCCTATTTGAAATAATAAACAAACAAAAAAATTCCCTGGTGTCTAGTGGCATTTCTGCTGCCCGATCGCATCGCAATTGGGCAGCAGAAATGCTCAGAGAAGCCTGAAAGGAGAGGAAAGGCCTTTCCTCTCCTTTCAGGCTTCTCTGCCCCCTCCACATGATCGGAGGAGAAATGCTGAGCTTCCAGCGCCGGAGGGAAGGCCTCTGATGAGGTCAGACGTCATCAGACTCCACATGTGGGTTGGGGGGGGGGGGTCGGGGTGGAAAGGGAAGCGATTCCCCTTCCATCCCTGCCCAGGGGAGGCGTGTGCCTGTCCATCGGGGGAAGCGCAAGCTCTCCCCCCGGGGGCCCATAGCAGGACGAGGTGATCTCGTCCAAGGCACCGGGGATCCGGCTGCAGAAGGCTGGCCTGGCTTGTAGGGGTGTACCAAGGGGTACTTACACTCTGTACCAGGTCCAGTTATCCCTTATTAGTGTAGAACAGGTGTTTCTAGCAGCTCAGGCTAGGCTGATAGAAGGTAGCTATAGCAGAGCAGCTTAGGCTGAACTAGGAGACATGCAAAGCTCCTACTATACCACTGGTGTCATATGCACAATATCATAAGAAAACACAATACACAGATATACTAAAAATAAAGGTACTTTATTTTTATGACAATATGACAAAAGTATCTCAGTGAGTACCCTCTGTATGAGGATGCCAAATATACTCAAGATATAGGTACACAATACCAAAAATATGCAGTAATAGTAAAAGGAAGTAATGCAAGCAATGTAAAGTTACAGTAGATTGCAATAGGAGCACATAGGTATAGGGGCAACACAAACCATATACTCCAAAAGTGGAATGCGAACCATGAATGGACCCCAAACCTATGTGAGCTTGTAGAGGGTCGCTGGGACTGTAAGAAAACAGTGAGGGTTAGAAAAATAGCCCACCCCAAGACCCTGAAAAGTAGGTGTAAAGTGCACCTATAACCCCCAGAGAGCACAGAAGTCGTGCTAGGGGGTTTCTGCAAGGAAGCCCAACACCAGCAAAGCAACCAAAGTGGATTTCCGGACCTGAGTACCTGTGGAACAAGGGGACCAAATCCAAGAGTCGCGACAATGTCGAGAGTGGGCAGATGCCCAGGATATACCAGCTGAGGGTGCAAAGGAGCTGCCACCGGATGGTAGAAGCTGTGGATTCTGCAAGAACGAAGAGGGCTGGAAACTTCCCCTTTGGAGGATGGATGTCCCACGTCGTGAAGAAGCTTGCAGAGGTGTTCCCATGCAGAAAGACCGCAAACAAGCCTTGCTAGCTGCAAGGGTCGCGGTTAGGGTTTTTGGATGCTGCTGTCGTCCAGGAGGGACCAGGATATCGCCACTTGGATGAGGAGACAGAGGGGGCACCCAGCAAGTCAGGGAGCCCTCACAGAAGCAGGCAGCACCCGCAGAAGTACCGGAACAGGCACTTGGAAGAGGAGTGAACCGGAGTCCACCAGAAGACACAAAAGGGAGTCCCATGACGCCGGAAGACAACTCAGAAGGTTGTGCACTGCAGGTTAGAGTGTAGGGTACCCAGGCTTGGCTGTGCACAAAGGAAATCCTGGAAGAGTGCACAGGAGCCGGAGCAGCTGCAAATCATGTGGTACCCAGCAATGCAGTCTAGCGGGGAGGCAAGGACTTACCTCCTCCAAAATTGGACTGAAGAGTCACTGGACTGTGGGAGTCACTTGGACAGAGTTGCTGAGTTCCAGGTGCCACGCTCTTCGTGCTGAGAGGGGACCCAGAGGACCGGTGATGCAGTCTTTTGTTGCCTACGGTTGCAGGGGGAAGATTCCGTCGTCCCACAGGAGATTTCTTCAGAGCTCCTGGTGCAGAAAGGAGGCAGGCTACCCCCAGAGCATGCACCACCAGGAAACAGTCGAGAAGGCGGCAGGATCAGCGATACAAGGTTGCAGTAGTCGTCTTTGCTACTTTGTTGTGGTTTTGCAGGCGTCCTGAGCAGTCAGCGGTCGATCCTTTGGCAGAAGGTGAACAGAGAGATGCACGAGGAACTCGGATGAGCACTTGCATTCGTTATCTAAAGAATTCCCCAAAGCAGATACCCTAAATAGCCAGAAAAGGAGGCTTGGCTACTTAGGAAGGAGGATAGGCTAGTAACACAGGTAAGAGCCTATCAGACGGAGTCTCTGACATCACCTGATGGCACTGGCCACTCAGAGCAGTCCAGTGTGCCAGCAACACCTCTGTTTCCAAGATGGCAGAGGTCTGGAGCACACTGGAGGAGCTCCGGGCACCTCCCATGGGAGGTGCAGGTCAGGGGAGTGGTCACTCCCCTTTCCTTTGTCCAGTTTCGCGCCAGAGCAGGGCTGGGGGATTCCTGAACCGGTGTAGACTGGCTTATGCAGAGATGGGCAGCATCTGTGCCCATCAAAGCATTTCCAGAGGCTGGGGGAGGCTACTCCTCCCCAGCCCTGACACCTTTTTCCAAAGGGAGGGGGTGTAACACCCTCTCTCTGAGTAAGTCCTTTGTTCTGCCTACCTGGGCCAGGCCTGGCTGGACCCCAGGAGGGCAGAAACCTGTCTGAGGGGTTGGCAGCAGCAGCAGCTGCAGTGAAACCCCGGGAAAGCCAGTTTGACAGTACCCGGGTCTGTGCTAGAGACTCGGGGGATCATGGAATTGTCTCCCCAATGCCAGAATGGCATTGGAGTGACAATTCCATGATCTTAGACATGTTACATGGCCATGTTCGGAGTTACCATTGTGACGCTATACATAGGTAGTGACCTATGTGTAGTGCACACGTGAAATGGTGTCCCGCACTCACAAAGTCCGGGGAATTTGCCCTGAACGATGTGGGGGCACCTTGGCTAGTGCCAGGGTGCCCACACACTAAGTAACTTAGCACCCAACCTTCACCGTCAATATTATGATGAGGGCCTATATGTATTTTGTAGAGATTGCCAGTAAGTGTGTCTGACTGCAGACATAAACTCTTCCTTTAGAGATTACAGACCGAGGGAATTTAAAATGACAGTGTAGTATTTCCCTTTTGCTCTGTCACTTCGTCAACAATATTTGCTATATTTATGGGACTGGAATTGCTATACTTGTTGCCTAAGAGCTCTGAGACTTTGCTGGAATGTCACAAGTTACATATTGCTCAATGAATGACAACACTGAGTCATCAGTATCTCGACCAAACCTTGGTGCATCTTTGACCCACAATAACATATATATATGTTGTGCTTCTCTAGTTTTGTATTCTTTTCTCCAGAAGTCTACAATCTTACTTAGTGGTGGATCCCTTTTATTGCACATAAGATGAAGCAAGGCTTCAAATCTATGCGTGAAGTATCTACTCAAATTTTCCGGACCAATGGAACACAATTCTCTTGCAGACTTGAAT
The DNA here is from genome assembly GCF_031143425.1 of Pleurodeles waltl. Lineage (NCBI taxonomy): Eukaryota > Metazoa > Chordata > Amphibia > Caudata > Salamandridae > Pleurodeles > Pleurodeles waltl. The sequence goes on from NC_090441.1 coordinate 207,948,842, forward strand.
TCAGTCCCTGGGTTGTTTGCAGTAGCTTGCCTGAGAAAGTCACGAAGATCATCCTAAGCATATTCTGCACAACTGAAAGTAAAGAAACGGGTGGGAGCACATAGATTACTTAACCTACATTTCAGCTCACCATGATGATGGAACAAATATTCATTGATACCCCATTGGCAAGCCATACCATTTATCAAATTATTTTCTAGTGCCTCATCTTTAACATGTACCTTTGGCACACAATCTCTAGCACTCATGCCATTAAACTGTGTCCCTGTTCTAATAACATGGCCTACAGCATAGGACAACACCGAGAGATGACTTTCATAAAAAAGGGTCACCTACTGCGTCTATATTCTGAAGCAGGAATCTGTAGAGGACGGTCATCATAATGACCACCTTAACCTGTAGAAAACAGCATTGGAAAACATTATGGCCCTCATTACAACATTGGCAGTAAATCCCGCTTACCACCGTGCAGAGGACCGCCAACACACCACTGCGGCTGCGGAAATCCGCTACAGGTATTACGACCCACAGCCCGGAATCCGCCAAAATCCAGACACCCACACAAGTCCACCACACCAAAGGTCAGTGATAAACTGGCGAAAACAAAACCTCCACCGTCACGCCAACAAGAATACGCCCACACTATCATGACCCATGAATCCACGCAGCGGTCTTTTTAACCGTGGTATTCCATTGGCGGTACATACCGCCGCGATCAAAATATACACACATCTCCAAAACACCACCACATTGGACAATTCGAAATACACAAACCTGATACACATACACACACCACTCCCACACACCCAATGCAAACTTAAACACACAACCACATCACCCACAAACCCCTACGACAAAAATTAAGAACAAGGCACAGAGAGAGACACCACCATCAACAAACTAGCATCCACAGGCACACAACACCATCACTCACACAACATCCACGCACCTCACACAACACACACAAACACATCCCCTCACACATCACAACACACACACCCCCACACATCACCCACACCACACCATGGCCCCGCACAGACACCCCAGGTTCTCTGAGGAGGAGCTCAGGGTCATGGTGGAGGAAATCGTCTGGGTAGAGCCACTGCTGTTTGGAGCACAGATGCAACAGACATCTATTGCACAGAAGATGGAGCTGTGGCCCAGAATCGTGGACAGGGTCAATGCAGTGGGACAGCATCCAAGAACACGGAATGACATTAGGAAGAGGTGGAAGGACCTACGGGGGAAGGTGCGTTCAGTGGTCTCAAAACACCAGATTGCAGTTCAGAGGACTGGCGGCGGACCCCCACCTCCTCTTGGCGATCATGCATCCTGAGGGCCTCGTAGGAGTAGCAGGAGGAATGGACTCTGGTAAGTCAAATATCAACTACCTCATCCCCCACCCCACGTGCATGCCATCACATACACCCACCCTCACCCCATCACTCCACCATCTCCCACACACCCCACCCTCACGCACCACCACTCCTACAACCAAGCCCTGCATGCAACACCAATGCATGGACCACCATCACCAAAGCATGGCCACCAGAGATACCCACACAGATCCTCAAACCAAATATCACACAAGGTCCTAGACAAGAATGTAAGCACTGGGGTACAGGGTCACTCACCCGTTGCACACGATGGCACACACAGATGCAATAATCATGCCTTTACACCCCTGCAGGACCCCTACCCAATGTCACCGGACAGGAGGTTCCAGACATGTCTACCCCCCCACAGAAGAGGCCCACAGTGATGACAGCAGCTCTGTCCAACTGGATCTAGATGACCAGCCCAGCCCATCTGGGACCTTGGGACATTCGGTTCCCCACACACTGGCTCAAGCCACCACAGAGCCTCCCCCTTCAGGAAACACCAGCACAGCACCCACCCAGCAGGACCATACCTCTGTCCCCAGGACACGTCAATCAGCAGTGTGTCCGCCACTACAGGGAACCCAGGCAAACCCACCACCCCAAGAACAGCAGGGAACTGGGGGCAGTGGTGGTGGGCACACGGTTCAGGGGACAGAGGCACGGGAAAACAGGGGAACTGTGAGGACTGCTGTGCGACGGGGGGGACAGGCACAGGGAACCCACTTTCCACGAGGCCCTCTCCAGCATCATGGGAGCGTACCATCATTCCCAGGAGACGATGGCAATGGTACTGGCCAAGTTTCAGGAGACCCAGCGGCTGCAGGAGGAACAGTATTGGGGATCAGGGAGGAACTCAAGTCCATCAACACCACCCTGGTCACTATTGTAGGGGTGCTGCAGGACTTTGTGAACACCAGGAGGGACACTGTGGCACAACAAGGGGCCCCTGACACTAGCCTCAATGATGAACAGCCCACTACCTCCGCCGGCGCTAGTGGACAGGAGGCACCGACACAGGACCACGACACCAGCACCCGAACCCCTGCAGATGGAGAACCACCCCGCAAACGGTCCCTGAGATCCAGGACAAAGACAGAACAATGCCAAGACCCCCGCCAAGAAATGAGACCACCCTGAATGTCATCCTTCTGTCCCACTTTGTCACCCTGTCCAACCTTAAACTGCCCTAGCTTCACTTCCTATGCCCCTTTGGATAATGCACCTGTGAAACAAATAGACTGGACTCTGTCATGGACATTCCCCCACCACCCCCAGCCCATTTCACCCCCCCCCCCACTTATTTAAACATAAATAAACACCCTTGAATCACAAAAAAATCTGGAGTCAGTCTGTGCTTTCAGAAATGTGTATTTGCTAAAACTAAGGGAAATAGCAATGTCCATTGTATTGTCAACATACCTATGTCACACAGCTCTAGTCCATGAGGTAACATAGCAGAGGTCACACAGTGGGACCCGCATCTGTGGAATGGAAAGGCAAAGGGACAAGTCAGGTTCCATACACTGGCTGAAAGTGACAGACATTTGAGAGGTCTAACAATTGTATCAGATGTAGGAGGCAGTGATGTCTTCTTACCTGTGTCTCACTTGCTGGATCACGTTGTTCCTGTTGTCGATATCCTCTTCTTCTGCCTCCTCTTCCTCACTGTCCACAAGCTCCACAGCTGCCACAAGACCTCCTTCTGGACCATCCTCCTGCAGAAAAGGCACCTGTCGTCGCAAAGCCAGGTTGTGCAGCATACAGCAGGCCACAATGATCTGGCACACCTTCTTTGGTGAGTAGTAGAGAAACGACCTGTCGTATGGAGGCACCGGAACTTGGCCTTTAGGAGGCCAAAGGTCCTTTCTATCACTCTCCTAGTTCGCCCATGTGCCTCATTGTAGCGTTCCTCTGCTCTTGTCCTGGGATTCCTCACTGGGGTCAGTAGCCATGACAGGTTGGGGTACCCAGAGTCACCTGCAAAGATAGAGGGACAACTGTAAGACACACACTAACCCGTAGGAACAACCCCAGACCCAGATAACTATTCACAGGGTATAGGGTCCTTGTCCTTACCTATTAGCCACACATGGTGCCTCTGGAGTTGCCCCATCACATAAGGGATGCTGCTATTCCTCAGAATGTAAGCGTCATGCACTGATCCAGGAAGCTTGGCAATCACCTGGTAGATGTACTGGTCTGCCAAACACACCATCTGCACATTCATAGAATGGTAGCTCTTCCGGTTTCTGTACACCTGTTCACTCCTGCGGGGGGGGGGGGGTACTAATGCCACATGTGTCCCATCAATGGTACCAATGATGTTGGGGATATGTCCCAAGGCATAGAAGTCACCTTTCACTGTGGGCAAATCCTCCACATGAGGGAACACGATGTAGCTGTGCATGTGTTTCAGCAGGGCAGACAACACTCTGGACAACACGTTTGAGAACATTGGCTGGGACATCTCTGATGCAATGGCCACTGTTGTTTGAAAAGACCCACTTGCCACGAAATGGAGCACTGACAGGACCTGCACTAGAGGGGGGATTCCTGTGGGATGGCGGATAGCTGAAATCAGGTCTGGCTCCAACTGGGCACACAGTTCCTGGATTGTAGCACGATCAAGTCAGTAGGTGACTATTACATGTCTCTCTTCCATTGTCGCCAGGTCCACCAGTGGTCTGTACACCGGAGGATACCGCCATCTCCTCACCTGTCCCAGCGGACGTGCCCTATGGACGAGAACAGCGAGCACAGAGTCAGCCAACACTGAGGTATTGAAATAATAATTTATTGCACACATTTGTCAATCTGCAATGTGCCTGTCTTTGTGTGTATGCAAGGCCTAGATAGGTGTGACACATTTAAAATCAATGCCATGTGGCCTCCTGAAATGGCGGCTGTCTGACCTGTAAGGTGGGACAAGGGGATATGAGGTAACTGCGCTGGCGTTCTACACCGTCGCGATAGGCGGTCGAAGACTGCGGCGCATTCCTGCATTGGTTAACATTGGGCCCTATGGGTCTCAGGAGCCAATGACAATGTACGCCGGCGGTGACGGTACGCACCGCTGCGGACGTGACCGCCATTTTCTGTCTGTTCCTTCCCTTGATACCTGACCTTCAACAGGAGAGGACCTATATTGCAAGTGCTGCTGTGACCTGTGTCTGGAAGCAACAATGGCTCGAGTGTCTGGGGAAAGGGCCCCTGCCTTCACTTCCGAGGAGTTGGATAAACTAGTGGATGGGGTCCTCCCCCAGTACACGCTACTCTACGGTCCTCCAGACAAACAGGTGAGTACACTGTGAGCATGCTGTATGGGCAATGCCTGTTTGGAGAGGTGTGGAGGGAAGATACATGGGGGGACTGAGCCTTGCATGATCGTACCGTGAGTGTATGTGCGTCAGGGCAAGGGTGGGAATGTGGGCCAATGACTGTGACGGTCCGGACGGTTAACGTTTTTCCTTTTGCCCTGTACTATTCCTGTAGGTCAGCACCCACCAGAAGAAGGCTATTTGGCGTGCCATCGCCAACGACGTCCAGACCCTGGGGGTCCACCACAGACGGAGCACCCATTGCCGGAAGAGATGGGAGGACATTCGCCAATGGAGCAAGAAGACGGCGGAGGCCCAGCTGGGGATGGCCTCCCAACGTGGGAGGGGTGCCCATCACACCATGACCCCACTGATGTTCCGGATCCTGGCGGTGGCCTACCCGGAGTTGGATGGGCGCTTGAGGGCATCACAGCAGACACAAGGGGGTGAGTACACTCTCATTCAGCTGACTCTGCGCACATTATGAGGTGTCTGGGTGGGGGAGGTGGGCTGTGGGTTCCCCTAGGCCAGGGCGAGTTTTATAAGCAAGGTACCTTTGTGAGGCAGGCTATGTGGCACCCCATCCCCACCAGTGGTAAGAGCCAACTACACCTAGCCAGGCTCCTGTGACTTCCATGAGTGCAACAATTGGGCTTAGGCCTTGTACCCCATTTCCCTGTGATTAATTAGGGAACTGTAAGTGCATGGCGTAGTGTAGAGGGCTGCTGTGTCTGTAGTGTCTCCAACGGTAGCTGTATTGCATGCACTGAACATGTCTTTCTTCTGTCTCCCCCCCCCTTTTTGTGGTCTCCCTCTTCTTGTGTGCAATAGCATCATCAGGCAGAGGAGCAGTGCCACCGGAGCAGGAGGGAGCTGCATCCCACATGGCCCTGGAGGGCGAGGCAATGGAGTCTGAAGCCACCAGTGGGACGGAGGGCGAGGGGAGCTCCACGCCGGGGACAGGAACAGAGACCACCGACAGCGACTCATCCTCTGATGGGAGCTCCCTTGCAGTGGCGGGCCCGCATCAACAGGTACAGCCGCCACCCCCCCTACCAGCACCGCCCTCCCAGCAGCCCCTCAGCGTGTGCCCCGTGGCGGCTCACCCAAGAGGGTGGGCATCTCCTTCGCCCCAGGCACCTCAGGCCCTCCCCCAGTCACCCCTGCTGCCCTCAGTGAGGAGGCTATTGACCTCCTGGGATCCCTCACTGTTGGGCAATCTGCCCTTCTGAATGCCATCCAGGGCGTTGAGAGGCATTTGCAATGAACAAATGCATACCTGGAGGGCATTCATTCTGGCCAGGCAGCCCAACAGAGAGCATTTCAGGCTCTGGCCTCAGCATTGATGGCAGCCATTGTCCCTGTGTCCAGCCTCCCCCCTCCAACTTCCTCCACCCAGACCCAATCCCCTGTACCACAGCCTATCCCAAACACACCATCAGACCAGCATGCACACACATCAACACACAAGAGTGGCTCAGGCAAACATAAGCACCACACATCCCACAGGCACTCACACAAGCATCATACGCATGCAGACATACCAACATCCACTTCCTCCACTGTATCCCCCTTCTCCACGTCTCCCTCCTCCATCCCTGTCTCGTCTCCACTCACACCTGCATGCACTACCTCTTCAGCCACTACCTCCATCACCAGCACGCCCATAACCACACACCGCTCACGTGAAATCACCACCCCACTACCATTCACACATCCCCTGTGTCCTCTACCAGTGTGTCAGTGAGCCCTCCTCCCAAAGGTCACACACACAGTCACACACCCACCCAACAGCCATCCACCTCACAACAGCCTCCAGCCCATGTACCTTCACCCAAAGTCAGCAAATGTACACCTCCTAAAACCACTACCTCTTCCTCCACTCCCAAACCCCCTCCATCTGCCCGTCCCAGTGTGTCTAAAAAGCTTTTCCTATCTCATGTTGACCACTTCCCTACACCTCCCCCCCGTCCGTCCCCGAGGGGCCACCTTTCCAGGTCCCAATCCAGCACCTCAGCCACCACATCACCGGGCACAGTAGTGCCAGCAATTACGGGATTTTGGAGTCTGCCAGGCCACAGGGCTGCAAGTGTCCCAAGGAGCGAGGGCAAGGACATTCCGCAACCTCCAAAACAGAAGAAGTTTCCCACATCCCGGAGGGAGAAGGCGAAAACACCGACCACCAAGGGCTCAGGCAACACAAAGGTAGAAGGTGGCAAGACAGCTGCGCTACCATCCAAGGTGGGGAAGGGCAAGCATCTCAAAGGCAGGTCCACGTCGATGCCAACCTGCACGTCGGACAAGACCGCCACAGACACCGCCGCCAGCACCGCAGACACTGAGGCGGCCACCAGCACCCCAGTCAGTGTGACCGCCACCAGCACCCCAGTCAATGTGACCGCCACCAGCACCCCAGTCAATGTGACCGCCACCAGCACCGCAGTCAGTGAGGCCACTACTGGCACCACATTAACAAAAACCGCCACCACCCGCCGCAACAAAGACCGCCGCCAACACCGATGCCCCAGAGGCCGCCGCCAGCACCGATGCCCCAGAGGCCGCTGCCAGCACCGATGCCCCAGAGGCTGCCGCAAGCACCGCCGCTACTGACCCCGCCGCCAGCGGCCCCGCGACATCCTGAGCCAGTGGCACCACCGCAGACATGTCTGCCATCGCCAGTGGTCAGTCGTACAAGGCTGGTGGTCAGTTCCAGGAGCCTGGCCAGCTTGCATGTTGCACCACCGTCAGTGGAGTGTCACATCCACTACCTCAGTCCTTGGCAGGATGAAGCACTCTGGGCACAAAGCCCCCTCCAGAACCAGTGGAGAAAGGCATCCTCTACCTCAGTCCTTGGCAGGATGAAGCACTCTGGGCACAAAGCCCCCTCCAGAACCAGTGGGGAAAGGCATCCACTTGAGAGACTGTGGCTTTGCACTCCCCAGGATACATCAATGGGCATGGGGCCCCCTCTTGGAGCTGGCGTTGTGCACTCATCCGGCTGAGGTGCCCCCCTTCCCTTCCCCCCTTAGGTGCCTGTTTCATTTTGATCTGATGCCCCAACAGTGTTCTCTCCGTTTGGAGCCAGGTATCATGTGTGGGCCTCGCCCATGCATTTTGGGCCCAGTGGTCCATGGACTGTGAATGGTGAAGTATCGGGACTTGTATAGTTGGTGCACATAATTTTTTATACTGGATTTAAAGTTTTGAGTACTGGATTTTTATTGATTGCAATTTTTCAACTCATTTCCTTTTGTCCTTGCGTTCTTCCAGGGGGGGTTGAGGGGTGTAAATGTAATGTAGCAGCATGTATCGGTGTGTATGTTGTTGTGTGTGAGGGTGGGGGTGGGGGTGTTGCGTGTGTGTGTCACTCTCTTTTCCCTCCCCCTCCCCTGTGTTGTAGGTGCAGTACTCACCGTGGTCATCGCCACCGTCTTTCGTGCTCCTGGTAGAGGAGGAAAACTATCGCAGGGAGAATTTGGAGTTCTGGCTCCATGGCGTCCTGGTTCCTCGTGGGTTGTGTAGAGGTGAGTGTTTCCCCTTCCAAGTCCAGTTTCCGCCGTGCTTTTGTTCGCGTTGAATCCACCCCAGAAAAGGTGGCGGATTGGTGGGTCATAATAGTGTGGGCGGTACATTGTCTTCTGCCTGCCTGTTGGCGGTGACCGCCATGCTGTTTGTTTGTACCGCCGTGGAGGTCGGAGTATTAAAGTGGCTGGCTTTGTTGCCGGTAACCACCACGGTCGTGATTAAAAAAAAATTCCGCCGGACTGTTTGCAGTCTTATCGCCCCTTTAACACCGACCGCCACGGTTGCAATCACCACCTATGCTTCTAAACTCTTTTCCCACACACTTACTAGTTCACCTTTCGCTTGCTTCATTTGGTACAATTCCAAAGCATCACCCATCATATCTTTGGAATGTAAAGGGCGGATGCTGTAATGTTCATACCTTTCTTTTGCTTCACCTAAATCAACCTTTTCAAACTGAACAGATGAAGCTGATGTTGAACTTTCTGTTCTAAGACAGGTGACATGTTTCTCTACATCAATATCTTTGTAAAAAACATTTTCTATTTTACGGTATTATAAAACTCGCTTAACCCTATCAATCCTCACAAGTTCCTGCCAAGTATTTTTGTCTTTGGTAGGAGCTCCATTTACTAGAACCACTAGTGGTTCTTCTTCATCTGGAGCTGCCCCTCTAGCCTTAATATTCTCCTTTATATGCAAAGGCAAATACATAACTTTACCTTTTAAATCTATTAGAAGTTCAAAAGGAGGTAATTATTTTTTTTAGTTTTAGTATCCATGTTAACAATGGCTTGGAAGGGATGCCCTGTTTATCTGAGAAAAGTCTCATACACATTCAAGTTTTGAAGTTGAGGAGGAATTGGAAAAACTTTCAATTTGTTATGAATTCCTCTTTCAGACATTTTATTATCATTCAGTTTGTCAATACAGTATTTACAGACAAACTGGCTTACAAACAAATCAAGCCTATCTTCAGCAGTCAAACAAAGGGCAGGTTTAAACCACAGTACTAAATCACTCTATTCTGGGTTTTTTCTGCACTTGTTCTTGGTAATGCATCAACTTCTTTTTTTAAATTATCCAACACTGCGGTAGTGTTAGAATTTTCAGTTTTTTTTGTCAACAACCATCTCAGTCTCTTCACTTGGCCTTTCAGACTCACAGTATTGAATCTGAATGTCATCTACTACAGAACTGACTTGAGACTGAGTACCTCTTAATAGCATATCATTTAGTTTCTGAAGGTGCAGAGCTGGACTTCTTACAAAATACAGTACAATCTTCTTACCAGATTGCACATTTTAGTGTGGTGCACAGACAGCATCCATATGTGATGGAAGGTACTGTCACAGATCTGCTGTGATAACCAAGCTAATGAATGTCCTTAGAGGTTTGTAAGTTTCCTTACACAACAAGGATCAAGGCTTTGGAGTAGTTTCAATTTTTGTTTCACAGTTCCCTTGCTGTATTTGTTTAAGAATGGTCTAAGTTTGTCAAATCCTAAACACTGGCAATCAAGGAGGCCATGACCGACTGTAATGACTGTTCTTAGATATCAACAGCATTGACTACCAGCAGCAGAGCTTCTTTTAGAGGGAGGTCCGATTGAGTATGGAGGAGCCCGCCCCTTCAGTCTGCTACCACGACCAGTGAAATTGGCGGCACTAGCAAAGAATGCTTGCACATTTTATCTTGGAACATTGCAGGCTTGGCTGATAAAATGAAGGATCAGAACTGGCTGAATTTTATCAATCAACGTGCTATATGCTGCTTCAAGTAAACTTGGGCACTTGATGGAATTCATGCAAATGGTTTTCTAGACATAAGCAGACCAGCTGCTCACTTTAGAAAGGGGCGGGCTTCAGGGGTGCTTGCATTATGGGTGTCATGGACATTGTCATGTAAGAAGGAGCAACTGGGGGTAGACTATCAGTCACCTAATGTACAACATGTGAGGGTCTAGCTTATGGGCCCTGAAGGTGGTGTGATTGATAACCTGAATGTCTGTATTCCACCTGACTGGTCCCCTGAGTTCCAGGCAATCTGGGGGAAAATTTGTTTCCGGTATCAGAAGAATCAGGGAGGATATTGCCTATTGCAAGCTGTTTGAGGATGGCAAAAGTGGGAAGTATTTGTTATTAATCTGTGGTGATTTTAATACACAACCATCTGACGCTATTATCAAAAATGAGGTCCCAATAGAAGACCACTGCCTAGGCATCCCTGAGATGGCCATGAGTTGCTTTAAATCAACCAAGAAGGGTGATGCATTCTGTGAATTTCTGATAAATTATCAGCTGCGCTTTATTAATGGTCATACTGCTTCAGATAGCACTGCCAAAGTGACCTTTGTTAGTAGGAGAAATTCATCACTAATTGACTATATTATAGTTAACGCTGAGAGTTGGGAATGTGTGTGATATGACTGTTACCAGAAGAGTGGAGAGTGACCACACTCCTGTGGTTCTCTGTCTGAAGCTGTGTCCCAAGTGGTGAGCTAGCATGAACAACTTAAGTAAGGGGAGTTAGCCACAAGATTGATCCAACCAATTGTAGGAGAATAAGATGGAGCAGTGACAAATGCCTCCTTGAACTCCCAACGCTCGAACGCATAGTGGCCAAGTATGGACAAATAATTATGAAAACCCTAGCCGACTGTAGCAGAAAAGTCTTGGAGGCCTATGATGGTATGGAAGATGAGTTGAAAGGTATGTAGTAGAAGCCTTGTAGGCCTAAAATTGCTGGTCCTATTGGCAGGAGAATCATTACAGTGTATGGCTGGTATGATGAAAAAAGCTTCCATATTTAGAGAGTTGTCTCATATGTCTTGACGCGGCGCCACAGTAACCCCCAGAGTGAAGTGTTATTTCAAAATTTTAGGCACAAGTACACACATCTTTTAAAAGCCAAGAAATTGCTGCTCCAAATATTATTATGTGCAGGATTGAGGGAAACCTTGTATGATAAAAACACCAAAAGGTTCTGGGAACATGTAGCACGGGTGGAGAAGAGGGCAGTGAATACTATAGAAAAGCATATTGGCCCATCAGCGTGGGTTAATCTTAGTGCCTTGTACAGTGCCAAGCCCAAAGGTCCACCTTTCCCCTGCTAGTGTGCAAAGATCTCTGTGAGGGTCATTATGCAATTGACATCTTAATTCCGGCTTTGAGTACCAGGTAGAAGCACAACACACAAGTCCCTTACATTGTGCCGACTGAGATCTCTTGTGGGGAGCCACATTTGTGGGCTAGCATCCTTTCCAAAGTATTTAACTCAGCTCCCGTTTGTAACATTGTACCATCCTCCTGGCGCTCAGCCATTATTGTACCTATCCACAAGAAGGGCGATCATGGCAGTCCCTCCAACTATCACCCATTCTCCCTTTTGGACGGGGCAGGGAAAGTCCTCAGTATAGTCCTGCTTAGCTAAGTACAGTGCTGGGTGGAAGACCACAATATTAAGACGGAAGTGCAAGCTGGCTTTCAGTCACAGATAGGTATAATTGGTCAAGCAATTTAATTATACATGATTTCACATAAGTTTACAGTTGTCAGGAAATCATCACTGTATTTTTAATATTTGTGGATTTTAAATTAGCCTTTGACCTAGTAGACTGGGAGAAACTATGGGGATCATGGGTAACCCAAGAGGCTGATATCACCTTGGTACAGACTATAAAGTCTCTTCACTCTGGCAACACTGCTAAAGTTAGGTACATTCCAGTAGGTGAGTGCATGGACCCCTTCCAAGTAGAAAACATCATTTGGCAAGGATGTGTGCTGGCCCCTCTACTTTTTAGTATCTTTCTAAAAGATGCAGCGTATTAACTATCAGAAGAACCTTTAAATATCCCCTTTATAGCTGCAAATATATAAACAAAAAGCAGACAGGAGTGCTCTACGGGGCTTAGCTATGGGGGTACCCCCAAACCTATACCCATTGCAAGTGGCCCAGAAGAACTTCCTAAGAGCCCTGCTGAGGTTGGGGCCGGGCACTCCCTTATTGGTGCTCAATGCAAAGCTTAGTTTTATCCCAATATCAGAGACAGAAGCCTTCAGGCCAGTGCTTTATTGATTTAAGATCTTTGGAAGATGCAACCCCCAAGGATGGCTGTGGAGGCAGCTCAAGGTTGTTCCATGTAACAAATGTTTTGAATGAGCTGCAGTTGAGGTCCTTATGGTGTGACCCTAGTAGAGTAAGGCAGGATACTGCAGATGTGATTAAAGATCAATACCACAAATACAAGTAGTCGGTGAAGCGTATTGCGTTTAAGCCTGGGTCCATCTCAGGTAATTATTTTAACAACGATCATGGTCCCCCTGTACTGCTTGTCTGCATTTGATATACCCTGGGCTCAAACGAACACTGCACGTAAAATACAGACTGGGTTTTCTGCCAACCAGGGAATATCTAACCAGAATCCACAGGCTCGCTGCTGGTTCTGATTACTGTGAAGGTAATTATGGAGGGAAGGGCAACCCACCTCACTTTTATCCTGTTTTGCACAAAATATGATTCCCTACATAGGCGGTGGCTCCTCCCCTTTTCAGTTCTTAAGGGGTTAAATGTGCCAGATCGGCCCTGGTGCTCTGTGCATGACTGACGATGAGTATGTTCTCAGCTCCATAGCATCACATGTATGGCTGCGTGGCCGCGCCTCAGAGAGTTGCCTACTGTGCTGGGTGCTGTACCTATGACATAATATATTGGGGAGCGTCCTTTTATCAGATTGTATATATGCTGTAGTATTTATTGAAGTACACATTGTTCACCTGAATCATCTACCCCTCTAATGCTCCTTTGCACACACACTCTAGTATAATCTTGTTTTGCAGTGATGTAATAGTTGGTTGTTTTTACTTCAGCTGTACGCATAGCATCATATGTATCCGCTGCAGGCCATGCCCAAGAGAGTTGCCTACTGTGCTGGTATTATACCAACCTTTCTATGTGATTGTTTGTATTTTGTATCATGTATTGAGATATAACTTGTTTGCCTGAATTGTCTACTCCTTGAATGCTCCCTTGCGTATGCACTTTAATATTACCTTGTTTTGCACTGATGTGTAGTTGGTTGTTTTTACTGCCGTTGCATGCGTAGTGACTGCTTGATCTCTGTGTACATACCTCACCTAGTTTTATAACGTCACTGCCCGCAGCTGTTGAAAGTATAGATATCAATGCCTTGCAATTGTATTTCACCTGCTGTTTAGTCAATATGTTTTAAGTATTTATGAACAAAGTTTTTGGTATTCAAAATATAGTTTTAACTATTGTAAGGCTGATGGCTTAAACATAAAGAATACATTTTAATCAGCTTTCTCTGCACAAACTTTCAATACTGCAGCAGACTGGAAAGCTAATTTGGCGCAAACAATATATCAAAGTAAACTTCACTGAGCTAAAAGTAAAAGATTTTGAAAGTTCAAAGCTAGAACAGCGTTATTGCTTGCCCGAGATCTTCAGCAGGCGTCAGTGCCGACATCGGCCTTTTAAAGAAAGTGACTGCAGGTTAGCAACTGGACTGCTAACTCCAGAGATGGCGGCGTGCACCCAGGGAGTGGGGCAGATTACATGAAGTTGGCCTTGGCCAGCCCATCATTGAAAATGAGGCGTCCGTAGCTATGAATGATGTAGTCAAGTGAGGAGTGTGAGCATTGATTCAGAAAGTCTTATCTCACAAGTGAAAGGAGAGTAGCTGAAGATTTTTCAGCAAATAAAATCTGTAGGACTGCTACATGATAAGTCTGAACGTACTTGCAAAACATGCAAGCCTACACTTCTCTGTTCGTGTTGAACCAAGTACAGAGAAAGGCTGATTAAAGTGCTCAAGGCATTTGTTCAAGAAAAAACTAGCTATGAACTTTCATGTGTTCTCACTGCCCCTACAGGACTCGCTGCTCATAACATTCAAGAAATCACACTGCACAGACCACTCATGCTGTATGTGGAACATGAAAACAAACTAGAATGCCTAAAGTTATCTGGTGATTCTTGTCATGAGATGTCCAGAGTTCTTAAGAAATTGAAAGTTTTGATTATTGATGAAGTAAGTATGGTATCAAGCCTTATGCTAGCTTTTATTCTTCTGAAGATGAAAGAGGTCCTCAGAACTGAATATGATGTTTTGTTTGGAGGAAAACACATCATCATTTTGGTGACCTTTTATAAATGACTCTGGCCAAAAATGAACCAGTTTTTAAAAAACATGTGCATGAGCAAACTAAAAAGTCATTATGCAGTATTGGAAATGTTAACATCTGGTTAAATTTTCAGTACGCTAAGATAACACAAAATATGAGACAGGCATCAGACCTACAGTATGAGAAAATATAAAAACACATCAGAATAGATATAATTAGCAAAGAAGCTAAAAAAAAAGCTATTGCTACTCGCATAGGTATATCTCTATTCCCACAAAAGAAGTCACTGACTTCTATAATGTGACACATTATGAGAAGTCAGAAACAGATTGTCTGATTGTGTGGATGAGTGCACACAATTTAACTTAACAATTCTTCATTTTGAGAATAGTAACTGTACAGACAAAATGGAACATCAAGGTTTAAATGTACCACTATGTCAATCAGTGGTAAAGAAACTGTAATCTTTAGAGAAAACAGTTTCACATATTGCTGGCTTAGAGAAGTCTCTAAACCTCCGTAAAAATTGCAGAATATTATGAAGAATCTGAACGTCGAGGAGGGATTAGTAAATGGTGCAATTGGAAATGTAATAGACTTCATTACTTATCCCAACAGAACAGAGTATGAATATATTCTCATTAAATTTGATCACACCAGGAAGGAAAAAACATTGGAAGGTGAGCTGCCAGATTTCTCCTGGTAAAAGACCTGTATGTGAAAAGACATTGGTTTCTTCTGTGCTTGCCCTCTGCAGTTACAATTCACAAATCTCAAATCTCAAGGACTAGGTTTGGATGCAGCTATGATAAATATAGGTCATACAGGCCCTCATTATGACATTGGTGGTAAATCCCAATTACCGTTGCAGTGACTGCCACCAACATATCACCGCAGAGGCGAACATCCGTCCGCCAGATTATGATACATACACACAAAACCGACAGAAAACAGCCACAACCACAAATCTGCCACACCCACTATGTGTGATAAACTGTTGGAACTACCATCCATACCGTTACACCACCAATAATACGCCCTCCAAATAATGACCCACAAATCATCACAGCGGTCATTCAACGGAGCTAAACCATTGGCGGTGAACACCGCCGCAGCGGATAGGGCCACCCAAATACAAAACAAGACAACATTGGCCAGAACGAAAATACCTACACGACAAGACGGCTACACTTTGCAACGACAATCCAAAAGAGAACTGCACACACATATCACAACTACCAATTCACCCCACATGCACCACACACCACACACCCCACCACATCACACATCACTCTCTGCACAACCTACACACACCAGACAACACCCATGTCCCCACAAAGGCACCCCTGTTTCACAGATGAGGAGTTGCGGGTCATGGTTGAGGAAATAGGGTAGACCCACAACTGTTTGGAGCACAGGTTCAGCAGATTTCCATTGCCAGGAAGATGGAGCTATGGGGGAGGATCGTGGACAGGGTGAACGCTGTAGGACTACATCCATGCACAAGGGACGACATAAGGAAGAGGAGGAACGACCTGTGGGGGAAGGTTTGTTCCATTGCAGCAAGGCACAAGCTCGCCATCAGGATGACTGGCGGTGGACCCACAGCTGACAGTATGGGAGGAACAAATCCTGCTTTAGTGTAAATAACAATTATGCTAGGGCGGCCAGGTGGCGCTAGGGGCTTGTAAAAATGCCCCTTAATGTTTTTTTTTGTTGCAGTTTTACAGACCACAGACTGGACCCGAAGGCTTTGGAGTGCTTTACATGAGCATCAGGAATATTACACAAGGGCACAATCACTTTGGTTTTAGGCATGGGAAAATTAAGTGATTTGCCCAGAATCACAGGATGTCGAGCTGACGTTGAAACTCAAACCCGATTCCCCAGTTACAAAGTCTACAGCTCTGGCCATAATGCCACATCCTCTCCCATAAGTGCAACAAATAATCAAGTGATCATCTGGTTAAAAAAAATCAAGATAGCAAATTATTTAAAAGTTCTTTGTCGCTATTTAAGAACTTAGAAAATATGCCCTCATTTTAGTTTTTAGAGTACTAACCATAATTTCTATGGAAAGAAGACCCTCTCATTTTTATAATTTCTAAATAAAATGCTTTAGGTATTACCATTTTAATTACATTAAAATGATATCAGGCGTGCCACACTTTTGTAATAAGTGCAAGCTTATTTTGCAAGCTAGTTGTTTGCAAGCTAGTTGTTCATTAGAATGCTCTGGAGGGACAGAGGTCAGGGGGATGGACTCTGACAATTGAGGACAGGGAGGAGGGTGCAGAGGCAATAAGTTGACCATGCTGGGCAGGCAGGAGGAGAAGAAGCAGTACAAGGGACCATGGAGGGCAGGGGCAAGAAAACAACCATACAGGACAGGCAAGAGAGGTTGTGGCAGTTTAACAGATCATTGAGGGCAGAAGGAAAAGGCAGTGGCAGAACAACCATACAAGCCAACAGCCCTGATTCAGGCAGGAGGCTTTCAATGTTTTAAGCCCAAAATATGTCTTCTGCCTAAAATCTCCTCTTTTTCAATGTAAGGCAAAGGGGAAAGTCAATTCCCCAGGTTTCTTTTTCCAAATTCTCCCTCTTAGCAAGTTCAGAATGTTGGCAAGTACGGTACATTGGATCACGGAGTGCAGGAGGAAATGGCTGTAGAGACATGGACTCGGATAAGAGGGCAGGAGGGAGATGGCCAGGGGCACCAAACTGACCTTACAGGGCAGGAGTCAGGGATTGCAGCAGCACAATACACCGCACAGGGCAGCACAACGCCCATGGAAAGCAATAGGGAGGGGACAGGGCCATGCACATGGACAACAGAGAAGAAAGGGGAAAGAGGCAAGGGCAGCAAGCTGACCATACCGAATATACAGGAGGGACAGTTGCAGCATAACGCACCATGAACAGCAGGTGGGAGGGGGCAGTGGCAGCACATCAGACTATGCACCGCAGGAGGGAGGGGGGCTGGTGCATGGATTTGGACAACAGAGGGTAGGGAGGAGGGTAATGGGGCAGCAAGCTAACTGTTTAGGGCAGGCAGGAAGGGCAGTGACAGAACAATGGCCACATAGGCGGAATGAGGGAGCAGGGGCATGAGCTTGGATAATGGATGGCTAGGAAGACGGGAGCATGAGCAGCAAGCTTTGGTGGGGGCAGCACATTTCCAGGCCAGGGCCTGTGTCCAACCGCCCCACCCCAATCCTGCATTGCGACGGGCATCTTACTTCACGTTAAAAAAACCTACAGGGACGTTATAGTTAGAAATTCAAATTTAAAAAGAAATTCACTGAAAAAACAAAGGTTACAGGGACATTGAAATGAAATGAATAAAATCTTTATAAAGCGTTCTAATGCCCAACGGCGTCTAGGCGCTGCCAAGGATTAATGATAGTAAGCATAGGAAAATTTCACAAAAGACCATTTATACACTGAACAAACGTGTTTGGAGTCCTGTCATATTCTTCAGTTCAGAGGGAAGTGCACTCCAGAGTTTGGCTCTGGAATGTTATAATAAGGTTCTGAATTTACACGCAAAAAAACACAGAAATTCAGCTGTTATAATTAGAGTTATTGCATATTTTGCTTTAACAGACTCTTTTGCCACCTAGCCTGCCTGAAAAAAGACTATTTAATAAGATATTGTTTGGCAGGGTAAGGCGACTGAAACAAAGGAAAAAAAGATCTACGTAAATCAAAATCCAGTATGTAAATGAAGCAAAGGGAAGGGGTTATTGATTTACTAGTAATGAGAAGAGGGCAAATGTAAATATTTTGTAAAGTTTTTTTTTTTTTAAGTTGTTGTAGTTTATTAATGTCGTTATGGTTTGCTGTGTTGCTAAATTGTTTAAGTAAAATGTTTAAAGTTTCAACTGATTTCTTTCCTTAATAGGTTTTCAAGATTTCAATATTATTACAGTCTTCCAGTGTTGACTGAAGTGGCAGTTTGTTCTTCAAGAACAGTAACTGTGCAGCTGCATGAATATGTATTTTTAAGGTGCTATAGAGAAATTAATGCTCCTTCCCTCTGTAGGATAAAGATTTCTATGTAAGGGGCAGGTTTTGGCACAGAACACATCCTCATAGTATACAACTCACTGCTGTCTGATGGTGGAGATGGCAGTTCTTTTGCACATCTTAGTATATATGCTTATCACTCTGGAGAGAATTGTCAGCGCAGTGCTCTGTCTCTGTGTACTCTGTCCTGCCCATGCCTGTCCCCATTAGGAAATGTCTGAGAGAGAGGTGAGTGTGTCCTTACATTGTGCATGCTGGTTGTCCAAGACACAGTTGCCTACAGAGAGGATACTCCATTTTATACTCTACTAATTACATTCATTATCATGAAGAGAGGTGTGAGCAGAGACAGCAGCCTCCACCCACAGCCTACTTTGCACATGTGTTAATCTGGGGAGATGTCTGAGCTGACCGGGCAGTCTCTCTATACCCTAGTCACTATGCTTGTCATCTAACAGAATCTTCTCAGCATAGACCTCATTTCCTCCCCACAACCTAGTTGGTGATCTGTCATTTAACAGAGATGTCTCAGCAGGTCGGCTCGTCCCTCCCAACACCATACTATGCATACCCTTCACCTAAGAAAGAGATCTAAGAATACACCCTACTGCACGCTCCCGTCATCCCAGAGAGAGGAGTCAGCAGAGAGGTCAGTACCACCCCACACCCTACTATGCATACTTGTGATCTGAGAAAGGTCTCAGTGTGGAGGGCATTTTCTTACTACACCCTAGCACACACACTCTTCATCCAAGAGAGAGTTGTCAGTGTTGAGGCCAGTCATTCCCCACACTGTGTTGCACATCCTTGATGTCCTAGGGTTAGGTCTCAGTGGAATGGGAAGTCGTTATTATTACTTACTATATAAGGTGTTTATCCTGTTGTGAGGTGTTTTTGGAGAAGCCAGTCTTTCCTCACTCCCAACTATATACTGCTGCAATAAGGTAGAAAGCTGTGACTGGAGTGGGCACTTTTTCCCCTAAAATCTTAGAGAAGGGCACAAAAGTTGTAAGTGCTTTAATGAAGGAGAGAGTGCATTGTGTGATCTCGCAAGAGATATCATTGTCTCTATGGTTCTTACACAAGATGTACCTTTGAGCATAAAAGTAATTTCAACTCCATATTTTACTTGTGCTTATTTCTTACTGGGGAGAGATGTGACCATAAAGATAAGCCACTTTTTACACCCTAATTAGCACAAGAATTATTCCAAGAGATACATCACAGAAGAGAGGCCAGTCTGTCCACACACTGTACTAAGCAGAGTTATCATGCAACAGACTTGTGTCAGGAAGCAGGGCAGTATGTCCCCACAGCCTATCATGCAACTTGGCATAATACTACTAGCGACATGCCTTTCCCTGTTAAGATATTCTAGCAGGGAGATTACTCCCTTCCCAGACAGCACTGTATATCGCTGTTGCTCTAAGGAAAAGTATGAGCAACAGCTACTTTTTCTTCAAAACATTTCTAAGTGAGAAGGTGTAGCAAGTTGGCTCTGTATATACTATCTCAAAGTGAGAAATAGTGTGCACAGAGTCCAAGGGTTCCCCTTAGAGGTTGATAGTGGCAAAATTCGATAATTCTAATGCTCTATTTTGTGGTAGTGTGGTTGAGCAGTAGGCTTATCAGAGGGTAGTGTTAAGCATTTGTTGTACACACACAGGCAATGAATGAGGAACACACTCAGGCCAATATTTAACTCCAGGCCAATAGTTTTTGTATAGAAAAATATATTTTCTTAATTTACTTTTAGAACCACAAGATTCAAGATTTGAAGTAAATACATAAAATGCAGGGTACTCCACATAGGTAAGTAAGGAAGTTTGAATTAGAGCAATAACATACACAGTAATAGGTTAAAATAGCAATAAGCTATTTTAAAAGTGGACACCGTGCAAAAATCAACAGTTCCTGGGGGAGATAAGTAAGGTTAAGTTTCTGAGGTAAGTAAAGCACTTACAAGTTCAGTTTCCTGGGCATAGGCAGCCCACCGTTGGGGGTTCAAGACAACCCCAAAGTAACCGCACCAGCAACACAGGGCCAGTCAGGTGCAGAGGTCAAAGGAGGGCCCAAAACACATAGGCACCTATGGAGAAAAGGGGTGCTCCGGTTCCAGTCTGCCAACAGGTAAGTACCTGCGTCTTCGGAGGGAAAACCAGGGGGGTTTTGTAGAGCACTGGGGGGGACACGAACAGGCACACAAAACACACGCTCAGCGGCAAAGGGGCGGCGGGGTGCAGTGTGCTTAGCAGGCATCCGCTAATGTCCTGGAGGGTGGCTACACCCTCTTTGTGCCTCCTCCCTGAGGGGAGGGGGGCACATCCCTAATCCTATTGGGGGAATCCTCCAATCTCAAGATGGAGGATTTCTAAAGGCAGGGGTCAGCTCAGCTCAGGACACCTTAGGGGCCATCCTGACTGGTCGGTGACTCCTCCTTGTTTTTCTCATTATCTCCTCCAGCCTTGCCACCAAAAGTGGGGGCAGTGGGCGGAGGGGCAGGCATCTCCACTAGCTGGGATGCCCTGGGGTGCTGTAACAAAAGGCATGAGCCTTCGAGGCTCACCGCCAGGTGTTACAGTTCCTGCAGGGGGAGGTGAGGAGCACCTCCACCCAGTACAGGCTTTGTTCCTGGCCACAGAGTGACAAAGGCACTCTCCCCATGTGGCCAGAAACTCGTCTGGTTGTGGCAAGCTGGCAGAAACTGGTCAGCCTAGCACTAGGAGTCCGACTGGTATTCAGGGGAAATCTCTAAGATGCCCTCTGGGTGCATTTTACAATAAATTCCACACTGGCATCAGTGTGCATTTATTGTGCTGAGAAGTTTGATACCAAACTTCCCAGATTTCAGTGTAGCCATTATGGAACTGTGGAGTTTGTGTTTGACAAACCCCCAGACCATATACTCTTTATGGCTACCCTGCACTTACAATGTCTAAGGTTTTGCTTAGACACTGTAGGGGCATAGTGCTCATGCAAATATGCCCTCACCTGTGGTATAGTACACCCTGCCTTAGGGCTGTAAGGCCTGCTAGAGGGGTGACTTACCTATTCCAAAGGCAGTGTGAGGTGGGCATGGCACTCGGAGTGGAGTGCCATGTCGACTTAGTCATTTTCTCCCCACCAGCACACACAAACTGTGAGGCAGTGTGCATGTGCTGAGTGACAGGTCCCCGGGGTGGCATAAGACATGCTGCAGCCCTTAGAGACGTTCCCTGGCATCAGTGCCCTTGGTACCAGGGGTACCATTTACAAGGGACTTATCTGGGTGCCAGGGCTGTGTCAGTTGTGGGAACAAAGGTACAGTTTAGGGAAAGAACACTGGTTCTGGGGCCTGGTTAGCAGGGTCCTAGCACACTTTCATTCATAACTGGCATCAACAAAAGGCAAAAAGTCACAGGGTAACCATGCCAATGAGGCATTTCCTTACAGAAGGTAAGTGCTGACTGGGCCCAATCCACTTCGTGTGTCTAAACCTCTCTCCATCGTGGTTGGCCTTAACTATTTACTTTGCCCTGGTCTAGCATGATCAAAGGTCCTTGGTTGGCATGTTTTGCTTTTAAGTGCTATTTTTGAACCTTATACCTTAAAAATGAATAACTCTGGTTGTAATAATTGCATTTTGATGGTCTTGGTGTCAAATAATTTAGTAACATTTACTCTATTTTTCTAAATTGGTGTGTGGTGTTTTTACTTTATTTCTATTTTTGTGCTGCATAAATACTTTACATATTACCTCTAAGTTAAGCCTGACTGCTTTTTGTGCCAAGCTACTGTTTTGCTTTCACTAATGACCGAGCTGACAAAAATCTCTGGAATGCACTTCTTAGTTTAAAGAAGACATTTATTATTACTTCACCACGTGGTTCCTGAGAAACGAGATTAGTAGGTTGGAGGCACACGTTTAAAAATAGTCACAGCAATGAAAGGAAAATATATCAAAGTGATTCTCAACTGCAATGTACACAGCAAATATATGTGATTTTATCATAGCATAACTGCAAAGCAAAGAATAAAGTCAAAATTCATCACCGAAGGGCCTGTCACTGCTCTTCATCTTTCTCATGCCAGCAAGTTGATGTCCCCTGTTCAACTGCGAGAAAGAGTTTTTCCACCCTTACGGGACAGGTCAGGCATTTGACGTCCAATCCTGACTGAAGTCAATTCCGCTGCTGCCCAGGGACACCGTTTATAGATTAAATAATCATGGGAAAAAGCCTTCTGAAAGGCCCTTCCCTATCAGATGTGAATTATTCAAAAATGCTGGCTTGTTTAGGTAAACCTTGACAGGAATGTATTGAAAGCTGGCCACCGTTTCGAGACTCGCCTGTCAAAGTCAATCTGTTTCCTGCAATAAATAAAAACACAAAATATGTGCTTCCTTATCATGCTATCGTGTTCGGTAAGAGAAAATACCAAAAACACAAGCTTAGTTTACCATGTGGAAAAGCACAGCTCATCTGCAATGTCTCAACTGCAATGTCTAACGCTACGATAAAGCCAATAGGCAGCTACACTGAATACAAAATGTAATGTCTAACGCCACGATAAAGCCAATAGGCAGCTAAACTGAATACAAAAATACAACATGTAATGTGCAACTGGTGAACATTGAACAACTAATATGCACAGTGGTGAAACACAAAGTCAATGGTCAAACATACTGATTTTCACTACAGCTACCCATGATTAAGTACAGGCTAATTTTGTGACTTTTTGTGGTTCACCCTGCAAGGGATTATGGCTGTTGCTTGACCAGGGCTCACACTCCAGTGAGCCAGCAACCCAATTTCTCACAGAATCTCATTATTTAAATATGGTGTTCCAGCTGCATACAGACCTTACAAATACTTAGAATTACCATTAGCCTACCAGGAAAGGACATCAAAATTGGTTGCAAAGGCACCCTCCAACAAAATCTAAAACATGTAAAGCTGGGCACTCTCAGCAATGATGGGGCAACTTGGTCAGCATTAGCTGGCTAAACACCATCTCCAAATATAGTAACATTAAATAATAACAAAGAGTGTGGTTTATATACACATTTAGTCAGACTGTATCATGGTCTGATGCAGTTTGTTATGCGCACCATAACTACTGTCACAGTACGGGCTGTTCACGTTGCACAGATACAGTTAGTTGTGCTTGTAATTTGTCCAGTTACTATCAATGCTATTATGGGTAAAATTCCTACAAAATTTGAGGAAATTCCATTTTGGATTGCAAGAAAACACAAACCAGGACGAAGCAGTCTTTCATCATATGTGACTCCAAGACAAATTTAGAATTCAATCCATGGGGCAGATTTGAGAGCCACTAGCGCAACCTTGCGCCACATCAGCATCATTTTCTTTTGCACTAATGTGGCCCAATGAGGCCAAAATCGCTGCACCAGATTTACAAAGTGGCGCAATGCATGCTTTGTGCCACTTTGTAACCCCTTGAGCCACATTATGCATGCACCAGGTATAATGTATGCAAGGGGGCCGTTCCCCCGTTAGGGGCCCTGAAAAAATGGCACAAAGAAATCTAAAAGATTTATTTGCATCATTTGTTTGGCATTTTTAATGCCTGCTTAGAGCAGGCGTTACATGGGGGCATGCCATTGTTTTCAATGGGCCTCTATGTACTGTACAGGGTCAGCGCCAAAATGAACAGTACATCAATACCGTCAGAAATTCTGTCTCTATTGCCCCCTACCCTGCACTGTGGTGCGTCGTATTTTAAATAGTGGGGTGCTAAGGGTGCCAGGAAACCAGGCCTGGTAAGCCACAACTTAAAATTAAATCTGATACAGATACCACCAAGCAGACACCTCCAAAAAACGTGGGGTTAAAATAAAAAGGATAAAAGAAAAACATGGAGTGGATCCCCACACAACGAAAACCCCAAAACATTACAACTTACATAACTGTGATAGAAATAAACAGCCTGATAGGTATCAGCATTCTGATACTGGTCATTCTTGTTCCTTTTAGGACTCTTCAAAAAGAAAGCCAGAGAGAGTGTGAGGAGGCGAACACAGTCTGGAAGAGTATGTGAAACAGTAAAAAGACTCACAGTGCTCCATTCATCTCATCATAAAAAAGGAAGAGAAACTTTCACAACAAAACCCCAATTTAAAAATAAGAAAATGGCAGGAAGTTCAGCTAAATATGCCACACATACTCAGGACACTTCTTTTGAACAAGACAGGGGCAAAAACATTGAAGCAGACGTCATGATAGTTTGCCAGACTCTTCAAAAGTCTCTGGCAACGAGACCGACTACTGATTTCATACAAGTTGAAACCCCAGATCAGTGACTAAGCCCTCCAGATAGATTTTATGATTTGCACATCGAAATCAAGGGTGATATGTCTAATGTTTATGACATTCTCTTGGCTAAGGTAGATTGGCCGCCTGAGTTTGTTAGAAAAGTCCCACAGGGGGAGAGTGTAATATTACCACCCTTTTCTGTTCTTGTTCCAGAGGAAGTTAAAGAAGCATATCCTGCAGAATAGGCTCTCGCACAAGCCCCAGCATTATACTGCAACTAAGCAGGCTTGGATAAAGACTCATCTTATCACTCAGCCTGCAAGTGCAATCACAATTCTCTTTTAAACATGAAGCTAAACGCCCTGTTAGGGAAATTCTATCACAATTAGAATATCAAGGTGTCAATGAACTTTATATCTCTCCTATGAATAATCCTTTATTTCCTGTAGCAAACCCAGATCACCCCTCCCACAAAGTCTTAGACTACAGACACTTAAACAGTCAAACCTCACTTTGGCTATACAAAATTCACATAGCACAGGTTTAATGAACAACATTATTCGTACAAAATGCAAAACCACATTAAACATCTCCAATGGCTTTCTCTGTCAAAATATAGCACCTGAAAGCAGAGATTTCACAGCATTTACTGACTTAGGAACACAGAGAAGATTTTGCAGGATGCCTCAGGGGTATAAGAATAGTCCAGGTCTGTTGTTGCCCATATAACCTCAGTTTTACACAAAATTGACTCAGAAGCATTGTCTTATATTGATGACATTTACCTCACTGATGATGATTTAAATACACATTTCGCCAGAGTGGATCACATTGTCCTAGGATTTGCAGACCACGGCTATAAATTTAATTTTCCAAAATCTAAATTTGCCTATCGTATTGTCCTGTTTTTAGGATATGAATTATCAGATGAAGACAGAAGCCTTGCCCCACACTTCTTAGAGAAGCGTGCTCTCTTACAACCACCAAATACATTAAAAAAGCTACTATGACTTATAGGCTTTCTAAACTTTGGTAGAACACATATACGAGACTATGTGCAATGGGTCAAACCATTGTATGATTTAATTTGTCCTGATTTTTCAGACAAACATTGGACTACAGAACATACTACTATTCTTAGAACATTCCAAACAAACATGCTTGCTTCCAAACACTTACATACCTATGTTAATACCAATAACTTAGTTACTCCCCTAATTGCAGGTTCTACTGGATACACATATGTCACCTTTAATGAAGGTGAAACTATACTGATTGCATATACATTTCATTTATATTATAATACAGAAATGCATTTTACATCAACAGAAACATTTCTGACTGCAGTTCCAACAGCTGTCCCAAAGGAATGTCCATTGGCTCAGGGGAATTGCATAATTGTGTGTAGGGAACTTCTACTGTGAAATCATTGCATTCTCAATGGACTTCTGTACATCATGAGTCCTTTACCAAACTGTCTAATATTTTGTGTGCAAAGTACCTATCCAGGACATATGAAAAACAATGTGTCAAAAGCGTCAGATTTGTAAGTATATGTGGGTAGTTTGTACCATTGTAGAACGACTGATGACAGACTGCAGCATGTCCAAACTAGTCCTTTTGTTGGAATTAGGTGGTAGCAGCTTGCATATTGGGTTATGTCTTCATGACCAATGTTTGAGGAGAATGCTTCATAGGCATGAGGAGTAAATTACTTGTTCGTATGTGTACTAGATGGGTAGGTGTTGACCCTTTCTTTCTCTCCCACCGTCTCTCCCTGTCCTCTTCTACCCTTGTATGCATCAGCGTCATGAGGCAAAGGAGAAGGGGCACCAGCAAGTGGGAAAGCTGCAGCCCACAGGACCGAGGAGGCAGAGTCTATTGACGCCAAAGGGATCAGTGGGATGAAGGGCGAGGGGAGCACCACTGGGGAGATCGGTACAGCAGCAACATCTTCGGATTCCTCCTCCGATGGAAGCTCCCTGGCGGGGGTGGACCCATCTGGGTCCATCCCAGCACCATACTTGTCCGCCACCCCCCTTACCAGCACTGCCCTCCCTGTAGCTCCCCACTCAGTTGCCCATGTCCATTCAACCAGGAGGGTGGGCGTCTCCTTCGCTGCAGGCACCTCTGCCCCTGCCCCCGTTAGCCCTGCTGCTCTCAATGAGGAGGCTATTGACCTCCTGAGGTCCATCTCTGTGGGGCAGTCAGCCATCGTGAATGCCATCCAGGGACTGGCATCCCAGATGCAACAAAGTAATGCCTACCTGGAAGGTATTCACAGTGCCTTGGCTGGCCTGCAGAGACCGTTTCAGGCTATGGCCTCCTGTTTGACAGCAGCCAGTGTCCCTTCATCTTCTTTCCCCCATCCATCTACCTGTGCCCAATCCATCACCCCTCTCCCCTCACCCATCCAGAGCACATATACAGACCAGCATTCACCCACTACAACAGACAAGGTGTGCAAAGAGAAACACAGGCACCACAGGTCACACCACAAGCATGCACACAGTCAACACACACCTGCAGACAGGATTACAGCCACTCCCTACACTGTCTTCCCCACCACCTCCTTCATCACAGTCACATCACCACTCAGACCTGCCATCACTACACCAACATTCCCTGATCCTGCTACCAGTCCTGTCCCACCCACAGACACCACAAGAGCAGACCCACAGACATCAACCCCACATCTGCTCTCACCATGACAACCATCATGACCACATGCAGACCATCCATCCTACTTGCAGCCACCACCCCAACATAGACTCACACATCTTGCCCCTGTGTACCTAAAAAGGTTTTCTGTGCCAATATTGACCTGTTCCCTGCTCCTGTCCCGGTCCCTACCATCAACCCCCCAACCCTGAGATGCCTGCCTGCCCCATTGATCCCCCTGCCATTTGGAGGCCAATTTGCAGTCAGGAGTCAAGTTGGGGCATGTGACAGTGCCCAATGTGCCTGGGGCACATCAGACATTTTGACTGGCCAGCAGGCCTCACATGTATATAGTTGTAATTATTTAGATGGATTTTTAATACATCTGCCCACTTAGCAGTGGTTGTCAAGTTTGAGAAATTGTCCTGGATTTCCTTCAACATGTTTTTTTTTTTTTTTAAAGATTTTATTCCAATTTTTGAATATAACAATAACAACAACATTATCGTAACGGAGCTTAGATTAACTGTTCCCCCCTCCCTCCCCTCATGCTACAAATTATATAAAAATTATTCACATTTGGCAGTTCTCAATTGTTAGTTGTTTCTGTCCTCGCTCGCAGAGCCATTAGGTTTCCTGTGTTGCGTTGGAGTCTGTATCTGAGTCCGTAGTGGTTCTGTTTGCTTCTTCGGAGAATGCATTTGGTGATTTTAGTTTTTCCAGGATTAATTCCCATTGGGATGCATCAACCCTTGGTCGGAGTTCGCGTATTGCCTCGCGAAGTAGTGATGTTCCTTCAGCTTCTGCCCACTTCACTAAAGACTTTTGCCATCTGGATATTTGTGGGCCCGTTGGTGATTTCCAGTTTGTGGTTATTTCCCTTCTTGCTAGGATTAGAGCAAGGTCTATAAATTTGTTGGAGATTTTAAGAGCTATCGGGCGTGGAAAGTGTAGGAGGCTGGACTGGCTTGTAGTGAGTACCAAGGGGTACTTGCACCTTGCACCAGGCCCAGTTATCCCTTATTAGTGTATAGGGTGTCTAGCAGCTTAGGCTGATAGATAATGGTAGCTTAGCAGAGCAGCTTAGGCTGAACTAGGAGACGTGTGAAGCTACTACAGTACCACTTAGTGTCATATGCACAATATCATAAGAAAACACAATACACAGTTATACTAAAAATAAAGGTACTTTATTTTTATGACAATATGCCAAAGTATCTTAGAGTGTACCCTCAGTGAGAGGATAGGAAATATACACAAGATATATATACACAATAGCAAAAATATGCAGTATAGTCTTAGAAAACAGTGCAAACAATGTATAGTTACAATAGGATGCAATGGGGAAACATAGGGATAGGGGCAACACAAACCATATACTCCAAAAGTGGAATGCGAACCACGAATGGACCCCAAACCTATGTGACCTTGTAGAGGGTCGCTGGGACTATTAGAAAATAGTGAGAGTTAGAAAAATAACCCTCCCCAAGACCCTGAAAAGTGAGTGCAAAGTGCACCAAAGTTCCCCTAAGGACAAAATAGTCGTGTTAGAGGGAAAATGCAAGGAAAACACAAATCAGCAATACAACAACGATGGATTCCTGACTGAGGGTACCTGTGGAACAAGGGGACCAAGTCCAAAAGTCACAAGCAGCTCGGAGATGGGCAGATGCCCAAGAAATGCCAGCGGTTGGTGCAAAGAAGCTCTTACTAGGCTGAAGAACTGTGAATACTGCAGGAACGACAAGGGCTAGAGACTTCCCCTTTGGAGGATGGATCCACCACGCCTTGGAGAGTCGTGCAGAAGTGTTTTCCCGCCGGATGGACGCCAACAAGCCTTGCTACACGCAAATCGTGCGTTAGGCGTTTTTGGACGCTGCTGGGGCCCAGGAGGGACCAGAAGGTCGCAAATTGGACCTGCAGAGAGAGGGGACGTCGAGCAAGACAAAGAGCCCTCACTGAAGCAGGTAGCACCCGGAGAAGTGCCAGAAACAGGCACTACGAGGATGTGTGAAACGGTGCTCGCCGAAGTTGCACAAAGGAGTCCCACGTCGCCGGAGACCAACTTAGAAAGTCGTGCAATGCAGGTTAGAGTGCCGTGGACCCAGGCTTGACTGTGCACGAAGGATTTCCGCCGGAAGTGCACAGGGGCCGGAGTAGCTTGCAAAGTCGCGGTTCCCAGCAATGCAGCCCAGCGAGGTGAGGCAAGGACTTACCTCCACCAAACTTGGGCTGAAGAGTCACTGGACTGTGGGGGTCACTTGGACGGTGTCGCTGGATTCGAGGGACCTCGCTCGTCGTGCTGAGAGGAGACCCAAGGGACGGGTAATGCAGCTTTTTGGTGCCTGCGGTTGCAGGGGGAAGATTCCGTCGACCCACGGGAGATTTCTTCGGAGCTTCTGGTGCAGAGAGGAGGCAGACTACCCCCACAGCATGCACAAGCAGGAAAACAGTCGAGAAGGCGGCAGGATCAGCGTTACAGAGTTGCAGTAGTCGTCTTTGCTACTATGTTGCAGGTTTGCAGGCTTCCAGCGCGGTCAGCGGTCGATTCCTTATCAGAAGGTGAAGAGGGAGATGCAGAGGAACTCGGCTGAGCTCATGCATTCGTTATCTAAAGTTTCCCCAGAGACAGAGACCCTAAATAGCCAGAAAAGAGGGTTTGGCTACCTAGGAGAGAGGAAAGGCTACTAACACCTGAAGGAGCCTATCACAAGGAGTCTCTGACGTCACCTGGTGGCACTGGCCACTCAGAGCAGTCCAGTGTGCCAGCAGCACCTCTGTTTCCAAGATGGCAGAGGTCTGGAGCACACTGGAGGAGCTCTGGACACCTCCCAGGGGAGGTGCAGGTCAGGGGAGTGGTCACTCCCCTTTCCTTTGTCCAGTTTCGCGCCAGAGCAGGGGCTAAGGGGTCCCTGAACCGGTGTAGACTGGCTTATGCAGAATTGGGCACATCTGTGCCCAACAAAGCATTTCCAGAGGCTGGGGGAGGCTACTCCTCCCCTGCCTTCACACCGTTTTCCAAAGGGAGAGGGTGTCACACCCTCTCTCAGAGGAAGTTCTTTGTTCTGCCATCCTGGGCCAGGCCTGGCTGGACCCCAGGAGGGCAGCTGCCTGTCTGAGGGGTTGGCAGCAGCAGCAGCTGCAGTGAAACCCCAGGAAGGGCAGTCTGGCAGTACCAGGGTCTGTGCTACAGACCACTGGGATCATGGAATTGTACCAACAATGCCAGGATGGCATAGAGGGGGCAATTCCATGATCATAGACATGTTACATGGCCATATTCGGAGTTACCATGGTGAAGCTACATATAGGTAGTGACCTATATGTAGTGCACGCGTGTAATGGTGTCCCCGCACTCACAAAGTTCAGTGAATTGGCTCTGAACAATGTGGGGGCACCTTGGCTAGTGCCAGGGTGCCCACACACTAAGTAACTTTGCACCTAACCTTTACCAGGTAAAGGTTAGACATATAGGTGACTTATAAGTTACTTAAGTGCAGTGTAAAATGGCTGTGAAATAACGTGGACGTTATTTCACTCAGGCTGCAGTGGCAGGCCTGTGTAAGAATTGTCAGAGCTCCCTATGGGTGGCAAAAGAAATGCTGCAGCCCATAGGGATCTCCTGGAACCCCAATACCCTGGGTACCTCAGTACCATATACTAGGGAATTATAAGGGTGTTCCAGTAAGCCAATGTAAATTGGTAAAATTGGTCACTAGCCTGTTAGTGACAATTTGAAAGTAATGAGAGAGCATAACCACTGAGGTTCTGGTTAGCAGAGCCTCAGTGAGACAGTTAGGCACCACACAGGGAACATATACATGCACGCCTATGAGCACTGGGGCCCTGTGTGACAGGGTCCCAGTGACACATACATATAGGCCACAAACCTATGAGCACTGGGATCCTGACAAGCAGGATCCCAGTGACACATAACAAACATACTGAAAACATAGTGTTTTCACTATGAGCACTGAGGCCTGGCTATCAGGATCCCAGTGAGACAGTGAAAACAGTGACAAACACCCTGACATACACTCACAAACAGGCCAAAAGTGGGGGTAACAAGGCTAGAAAGAGGCTACCTTCTCACACAACCCCCCCCCAAACGAAGGACAATAAGGCTAACCTTGGCCAGTTGAGACTTTATTGTCTAAGTGGTGATAAGTAGAGAGTAGCTCTGCAATAGACTGGTTACTCCCTTTATCATCCACTATATGGTTACTTCCCTGTGGGGATGTAAACCACCCTGTTTGAAGTTTTTTAGCTAACCAACAATGTGAAGATGTATTTTCAGAGTTTCTATCAGTAAGTTTTAGTTTAGAGCAGTGGGAATTATCCACTGAACCTATTTGTAATGATGGAAATGCCAGACAGGGATGCTGTCTCAGTAAAGCCATAGCTGGGCAAAAACTTTGTCCATTTGGCTGGAAGAGGGAACAGGGATGCTGTTTCTCTTGAGTTGGAGCAGGGCAGGGATGCTGTCCTATGAGCTCCACACTAGGGCAGGGATGCGGTCCTAAGTGTTGTGAGGCAGTACAGGGTTTCTGCACTAAAGTTTCTCTGGGAGGGTTGGAGGGATGCTCCATGTTAACTAAAATGGTGCTCTTTTTGTCACCAATGTTAGTTATCCCACAGAGAGGTACTTCTACCTCAGGGAGTCCAGCTATGCCAGCTGATGATTCCCTTGGAACAGGTGCCACCCCAGGAGAGGTTTCTCCCACCACAGGAATGGTATCCTGAATGGTAGGGTGGTTAGGGGATACTGTGATACCCTTTTTACCTGTTGATGGAGAGGGATCCTGAGTTTTCAGGCCTTCTCTCCTTTGCTTTTTCATTTCAGTAGAAATGAGAGGGAACAATTCCTCAGGGATGCCCAGCATGGCTGCATGGGCATAAAACTCTACATCAGCCCAACCTGAGGCCTCTAGGTCATTACCTAAGAGACAGTCTACAGGTAAGCTAGGTGATACCACCACCTGCTTAGGGCCAGTAACTCCACCCCAACTAAACTGAATTATAGCTAAGGGAAGAAACTTAGTGGAGTTATGGACATAAATAATCTTATACTGTTGTCCAATGATGTGTTGTTCAGGAGGCACTAGGTTTTCAGTCACCAAAGTGAAACTGGCACCTGTGTCCCTGTAGGCCAAGGCCTCAACACCATTTATTGAAACTGTCTGCCTGTACTTATCCATTGTAAGGGGACAAGCAGCCAGTGTGGCAAGGCCAGTGCCACTAGGTGTGACAGAAACTGTCTTGGGACTGATTACATCAGTTTCCACTATGGACCCATAAGTGAACCCAACTACACCCTTTGCTTGACTGTTGCCAGCAGTCCCACCACTAGTACCACTACTGCTAGGGGCACTAGAGCTTGATGTATTAGTGGTGGTAGGCTCAGGGGGTTTACCTGGACAGGACTTATCCCCTGGCCTATGGCCTCTATTTTTACACACAAAGCACCAAGGCTTTTTAATGTGTGCAGGTTGGGAAGAAGAGGAAGAATTTGTTTTATCCCCACCCTCTGAAGAGTGTTTAAGATTTGAAGTGGGATCTTTGGTTTTACCCTTATCCCCATGCTTATCTTGAGATTTTTCACCATCTTTCTTCTTATTGCCATCTTTGTCACCCCCTGTATGAACTTTTCTGTTCACCCTTGTTCTGACCCATTTGTCTGCCTTCTTTCCCAATTCTTGGGGAGAGGTCAGATCAGAGTCTACCAGGTACTGGTGCAACAAATCAGACACACAATTATTAAGTATATGCTCTCTCAGGATTGTGTTATACAGGCTTTCATAATCAGTAACTTTACTGCCATGTAACCACCCCTCCAAGGCCTTCACTGAATGGTCAATGAAATCAACCCAGTCTTGTGAAGACTCCTTTTTGGTCTCTCTGAACTTTATCCTGTACTGTTCAGTGGTTAAGCCATAACCATCCAGGAGTGCATTCTTAAGAACTGTAAAATTATTGGCATCATTTTCTTTCACTGTAAGGAGCCTATCCCTACCTTTTCCACTAAATGATAGCCATAGGATAGCAGCCCACTGCTTTTGAGGGACATCCTGTACAGCACAGGCCCTCTCAAGTGCAGCAAACCACTTGTTAATGTCATCCCCCTCCTTATAAGGGGGAACTATCTTGTGCAGATTCCTGGAATCATGCTCTTTTGCAGGATGACTATGGGGAATACTGCTGCTGCCACCATAGGTATCTAAACCCAACTTCTGTCTTTCCCTCTCTATTTCTAAAGACTGTCTATCCAAATCCAGCTGTTGCTTCTTGAGCTTCAGTCTGGTTTGTTCCACTCTCAATCTATTGAGCTCCCTTTCTAACAATCTGTCATCAGGGTGGGTGGGAGGGACATTTCTAGATACAGAGGTATGATGGGAATGAACAGAAGGAGACCTGTCCCTTACCAAGGGCACCCTAACAGCTTGGCTACCAGCATAATGTGAGAGCACATCATCAGTATGATGTGATTCAACCTCTGTACCAACTATGCTAGACTGTCTAGTAATGGGCAGGCTGAGAAGTTTCTTTCCTGAACCTTTTCCTGGGGGAGTCCCTGGATCAGATTGAGAACCATTAGCTACTTTATCTACAGATTGGGCACTTATGGCCTTATCCTGTACTCTAAGCATATTAATTAACAGTTCTAAGGAAGGATTCTTCCCTACACTCAAACCTCTCTCTATGCAGAGACTCCTTGCTCCTTTCCAGCTAAGGTGATCATATGCAAGTTTGGACAGTTCAACATTTTTTCCTGTGCCAGACATTTTTAGAGAGAGTTAAAGTGATAGACAAAGAGAAAAAAGTTTTCAGAACTTTTTTGGAAAGACAGAAAAAAACTTTTTAAACTTTTAAGAACTTTTTGAAAGTTTAGAAGTACTTTTCAGCACTTAGAAAAGAGTGAAAAGAGGAAATGCAAAACTTTTTGGCTATGTGTATATACACTGACCTTGTTTTGTATATTTTTCTCTTATGAAAAGTACAATGACAAGAGTGGTAAGTAGTCTCAAAGCACTTATCCCACCGCTGCACAACCAAAGTAGGAGGCTGGACTGGCTTGTAGTGAGTACCAAGGGGTACTTGCACCTTGCACCAGGCCCAGTTATCCCTTATTAGTGTATAGGGTGTCTAGCAGCTTAGGCTGATAGATAATGGTAGCTTAGCAGAGCAGCTTAGGCTGAACTAGGAGACGTGTGAAGCTACTACAGTACCACTTAGTGTCATATGCACAATATCATAAGAAAACACAATACACAGTTATACTAAAAATAAAGGTACTTTATTTTTATGACAATATGCCAAAGTATCTTAGAGTGTACCCTCAGTGAGAGGATAGGAAATATACACAAGATATATATACACAATAGCAAAAATATGCAGTATAGTCTTAGAAAACAGTGCAAACAATGTATAGTTACAATAGGATGCAATGGGGAAACATAGGGATAGGGGCAACACAAACCATATACTCCAAAAGTGGAATGCGAACCACGAATGGACCCCAAACCTATGTGACCTTGTAGAGGGTCGCTGGGACTATTAGAAAATAGTGAGAGTTAGAAAAATAACCCTCCCCAAGACCCTGAAAAGTGAGTGCAAAGTGCACCAAAGTTCCCCTAAGGACAAAATAGTCGTGTTAGAGGGAAAATGCAAGGAAAACACAAATCAGCAATACAACAACGATGGATTCCTGACTGAGGGTACCTGTGGAACAAGGGGACCAAGTCCAAAAGTCACAAGCAGCTCGGAGATGGGCAGATGCCCAAGAAATGCCAGCGGTTGGTGCAAAGAAGCTCTTACTAGGCTGAAGAACTGTGAATACTGCAGGAACGACAAGGGCTAGAGACTTCCCCTTTGGAGGATGGATCCACCACGCCTTGGAGAGTCGTGCAGAAGTGTTTTCCCGCCGGATGGACGCCAACAAGCCTTGCTACACGCAAATCGTGCGTTAGGCGTTTTTGGACGCTGCTGGGGCCCAGGAGGGACCAGAAGGTCGAAAATTGTACCTGCAGAGAGAGGAGACGTCGAGCAAGACAAAGAGCCCTCACTGAAGCAGGTAGCACCCGGAGAAGTGCCAGAAACAGGCACTACGAGGATGCGTGAAACGGTGCTCGCCGAAGTTGCACAAAGGAGTCCCACGTCGCCGGAGACCAACTTAGAAAGTCGTGCAATGCAGGTTAGAGTGCCGTGGACCCAGGCTTGACTGTGCACGAAGGATTTCCGCCGGAAGTGCACAGGGGCCGGAGTAGCTTGCAAAGTCGCGGTTCCCAGCAATGCAGCCCAGCGAGGTGAGGCAAGGACTTACCTCCACCAAACTTGGGCTGAAGAGTCACTGGACTGTGGGGGTCACTTGGACGGTGTCGCTGGATTCGAGGGACCTCGCTCGTCGTGCTGAGAGGAGACCCAAGGGACCGGTAATGCAGCTTTTTGGTGCCTGCGGTTGCAGGGGGAAGATTCCGTCGACCCACGGGAGATTTCTTCGGAGCTTCTGGTGCAGAGAGGAGGCAGACTACCCCCACAGCATGCACAAGCAGGAAAACAGTCGAGAAGGCGGCAGGATCAGCGTTACAGAGTTGCAGTAGTCGTCTTTGCTACTATGTTGCAGGTTTGCAGGCTTCCAGCGCGGTCAGCGGTCGATTCCTTATCAGAAGGTGAAGAGGGAGATGCAGAGGAACTCGGCTGAGCTCATGCATTCGTTATCTAAAGTTTCCCCAGAGACAGAGACCCTAAATAGCCAGAAAAGAGGGTTTGGCTACCTAGGAGAGAGGAAAGGCTACTAACACCTGAAGGAGCCTATCACAAGGAGTCTCTGACGTCACCTGGTGGCACTGGCCACTCAGAGCAGTCCAGTGTGCCAGCAGCACCTCTGTTTCCAAGATGGCAGAGGTCTGGAGCACACTGGAGGAGCTCTGGACACCTCCCAGGGGAGGCGCAGGTCAGGGGAGTGGTCACTCCCCTTTCCTTTGTCCAGTTTCGCGCCAGAGCAGGGGCTAAGGGGTCCCTGAACCGGTGTAGACTGGCTTATGCAGAATTGGGCACATCTGTGCCCAACAAAGCATTTCCAGAGGCTGGGGGAGGCTACTCCTCCCCTGCCTTCACACCGTTTTCCAAAGGGAGAGGGTGTCACACCCTCTCTCAGAGGAAGTTCTTTGTTCTGCCATCCTGGGCCAGGCCTGGCTGGACCCCAGGAGGGCAGCTGCCTGTCTGAGGGGTTGGCAGCAGCAGCAGCTGCAGTGAAACCCCAGGAAGGGCAGTCTGGCAGTACCAGGGTCTGTGCTACAGACCACTGGGATCATGGAATTGTACCAACAATGCCAGGATGGCATAGAGGGGGCAATTCCATGATCATAGACATGTTACATGGCCATATTCGGAGTTACCATGGTGAAGCTACATATAGGTAGTGACCTATATGTAGTGCACGCGTGTAATGGTGTCCCCGCACTCACAAAGTTCAGTGAATTGGCTCTGAACAATGTGGGGGCACCTTGGCTAGTGCCAGGGTGCCCACACACTAAGTAACTTTGCACCTAACCTTTACCAGGTAAAGGTTAGACATATAGGTGACTTATAAGTTACTTAAGTGCAGTGTAAAATGGCTGTGAAATAACGTGGACGTTATTTCACTCAGGCTGCAGTGGCAGGCCTGTGTAAGAATTGTCAGAGCTCCCTATGGGTGGCAAAAGAAATGCTGCAGCCCATAGGGATCTCCTGGAACCCCAATACCCTGGGTACCTCAGTACCATATACTAGGGAATTATAAGGGTGTTCCAGTAAGCCAATGTAAATTGGTAAAATTGGTCACTAGCCTGTTAGTGACAATTTGAAAGTAATGAGAGAGCATAACCACTGAGGTTCTGGTTAGCAGAGCCTCAGTGAGACAGTTAGGCACCACACAGGGAACATATACATGCACGCCTATGAGCACTGGGGCCCTGTGTGACAGGGTCCCAGTGACACATACATATAGGCCACAAACCTATGAGCACTGGGATCCTGACAAGCAGGATCCCAGTGACACATAACAAACATACTGAAAACATAGTGTTTTCACTATGAGCACTGAGGCCTGGCTATCAGGATCCCAGTGAGACAGTGAAAACAGTGACAAACACCCTGACATACACTCACAAACAGGCCAAAAGTGGGGGTAACAAGGCTAGAAAGAGGCTACCTTCTCACAGAAAGTCCCCCAGTAGCGCCACTGCCGGGGATTTAATTAATAATCTATCAGTGCAAGCTGATGTTTTAGCAAAGGCCTCTTCCCAGAATGTGTTAAGTTGGGGGCAGCTCCAGAGCATATGTATAAGGTTGGCTGCTGGTTCCGTGCATCTAGGACAGCTTGAGGAGTTTGTTCTATAGATTTTGGAGATCATGTGTGGGGTCATGTAAGCTCTGTGAAAAATGTATAGGTTTATTAATTTGAACCTGGCATTTCTGGAAACTGGATAGATACGAGAGACGATCTGACTCCCTTGCTTTTCATCCCAAGCGATATTTAAGTCCGATTGCCATTTGTCTTTATTTTTTTCTAGGGGTAGGCATGTGCTGGCTTGTAGCGCTTTGTAGATTCTGGATACTACCCCTTTTAGATCCCCAATGGAGCAAATGGTATTGCTGCTATTATGAGTGGGGGGTTCAAGGATTCCAGTTCTCCAGGTTTTTTGAGCGATTTTAATGATGGCGCTGTGGGTAATGAATAAACCGGGGGGGGGAGGTTATATTGTGTTTGTAGCTCAGTGTATGTGAGGAGTTTCCCTCTGCCGTATAGGTCTCCTAGTTTAGTAATATTATGCGAAATTAGTTTATTGAGGCCTGAAATACTTTGCTTCCCTGAGATATGGATCATGCAGGACAGTGGGGCCTCCGGGGTATAAGGGGTATTAATGCGGGAGCGTTTCAGATGTTGAGACCAACAGTGTCTAGCAGACTCCCACTCTATCGGGAGCAGCTGTTTGGTTTTCCGGGGGTTCAGTAGTATGCCCTGTATCCTGTCTATGGGGCAGTTTAAGGGAAGGCGTAGCTCAGCCTCAATTGGTGGGCTGCATAATAATTTTGCGACCCATTGAAGTTGTCCTGCCCAGTAGTATAACTCCATATCTGGGGTGGCAAGGCCACCCTCAGCTGTAGGTCTCTGGAGTGTTCTTAGTGCCATTCTATGTCTACTCGGACCCCAGATGAAGTTTGTAGACATGGACTCTATTTCTTTGAGTACTTCTTTCGGGATTATGAGTGGGATAGTTGAGAAGTAGTCGAGCAGTCTGGGCAGCACTATCATTTTGAGAAGAGCTACTCTGCCTGTGACTGTTAGTGGTAATGTTTCCCAAAAGCGCATACTGGCTCTGATCCCTCTGAGTGCTCCTTGTATGTTTCCTTCTAGTAGGTCATTTACTGAGTGGTACATTTTTACTCCTAAGTATTTGCATGTGTTAGGAGACCAGGGGAGGCCTCTTGTGTCATTTGGCTCCGGGGTCTCTTTGTGTAGTGGGAAAATGGCGGACTTTCTCCAGTTAATCCGCAGACCGGAGGCAGTACCGTAACTGTCCATCATTCTCATGGCCCCAGATAAATCTGATTCTAAGTTTTGTAGGAAGAGCAACATGTCATCTGCGTATAATGCGATGTGGTGGGTCCAATTATTTATTGGGATGCCCCTATAATGGAGGCCTGTTCTTGCCATATGCGCTGGGGGCTCTATGGCGATTGCGAAAAGAAGGGGGGATAATGGAC
Source organism: Pleurodeles waltl (assembly GCF_031143425.1). Classification (NCBI taxonomy): domain Eukaryota; kingdom Metazoa; phylum Chordata; class Amphibia; order Caudata; family Salamandridae; genus Pleurodeles; species Pleurodeles waltl. The sequence continues at coordinate 207,987,904 of NC_090441.1, forward strand.
ATCCTTGTCTTGTGCCCTGCCAATCTGAAATGAAGGGGAAATGTAGTTGCCTGTTTTTACTCTTGCAGTAGGGTTAGTATATAATAGTTTGGTCCACCTTACAAATCCTCTGCCCAGCCCCAACTTTAGCATGGCTTGTTCCAGATAGTCCCATCTTAAGCTGTCAAATGCCTTCTCAATATCTACTGAGATGATCGCCGCTAGTGGTAAGTTCGGGGGCAAAGAGTGGAGTATTGATATGAGGCGTCTAATGTTTTGGGATGTGCTACGATTGGGTATAAAACCCCATTGGTCTTGGTGGATCAATGATGGCATATGGGGGAGTAATCTATCAGCTAAAATCCGGCTTAAAATTTTGTAATCTATGTTGAGCATTGATAGGGGGCCATAAGAGCGGACGTCTGTGGCAGGTCTATCTGGTTTTAGCAGGGGGATCATAATATCCGTGTTGGTGGATTGTGGGAGGGAGTTATTGTTCCATGCTTCTGCATACAATGTGCAGAGATGGGGGGCTAGTAGGTCTTGATACTGGTGGTAGAATTCTAGTGGAAGCCCATCCGCTCCTGGTACTTTATCCCTGGCCATGCTTTGGATTGCTGTTTTTATTTCTGCGATCGATATAGGCGACGCTAGAGCCGAATTGTCTGCTGTTGACAGGTTGGGAGTGGTGAGGGACTCTAATTCACGTAACTGGGTAGGGGTCAGTGCTATAGTGGGGGGGGGCATATAGGAGTGCATAGTACTCTTGGAAGACAGAGTTAATGTATTTTTGGGTGTAAACGTGTGTGCCCTGTGAGTTTTCGATTTCGACTATTACAGTTTGTTTTTTTGGGGGTTGCGTGAGCCAGGCAAGTAAAGCGCTAGCTTTGTCCCCCTCTGAGTGTAGTCTGGTTACGTGTTGTTTATAATCGAAGCGGGCAAGTGTATTAGCAGCTACGTAAATTTTCATCCTAGTAGCCGCTATTGCAGGGTCAGGTTGTGTGAGGCACTTTCTTTCCAGGTCTCTAAGAGAGTCTTCCAGTTGAAGAAGTTCTGCTTCGATTGACTTTCGGGCCCCTATATTTTCAGCAATGCATTTTCCCCGGATAACTATTTAAAAAGTTTCCCATTCAATGGATCTAGTAGATGCCGTACCCTCGTTGTGTTTGAAAAACTCTCCGATAGCTGTATGTAAAGTATGTTTAAAAGCTTCGTCTTCGAACATTTCTGTCCTGAGGCGCCAAGTTGGGATTGTCGGTCTCTCTCCGCACAAGGCCATTGAAGCTATCAGGGGGTTATGATCAGAAATCGTTCGGTTAAGATATTCCGCGGATACCACGTCACTCTGTATTTCAGGGGATACCAGGATGGTATCGAGTCTAACATGTAGATCATGTACAGGTGAGTAGTATGAGTAGTCCCTAGAGTGTGGGTTAAGTGTTCTCCAACAGTCTATTAATTGCCCGTGTTGCTGCCATTGCTTCGCCGTTTTCAGTGATTGGGATTGTGATACTGGGGGGTGCGATATGTCCAGGGAGTTACTGGTGATGCAGTTAAAGTCCCCTCCGATTATATTTGTGCCTGCCAGAAGAGGACCTAATTCTAGCGATAACCTGTTGAGAAATTTACCTTGGTCGTGGTTGGGGGCGTATACTCCTCCTATTGTCACTTCTCTGCCACCTAATCTTCCACTTGCTAATACGTATCTTCCCTCTTTATCGATAACCTTGTGGAGTATTTGGAAAGGGACCCCGGGACGGATCCACATAAGAACTCCCCTAGCATAGGCTGAGTAGTTAGAGGCAATTATTTGACCTCTCCATTTTTTGCTAAGGGCTTTAACTTCCTGCTCTGTCAGGTGAGTTTCTTGTAGTAGGGCTATGTGTATCCCCCTTCGCTTGAGGTAGTTGTGAATTTTGTATCGTTTGGACATATTATTTAGGCCTCTTACATTCCAGGTTATAATCTTATAGTGAGTAGTCATTATCTTGGTTAATCTTGGTTGTGTTGGCAGAGTTACTCACGGGCTCTGCGGCGAGTGAGGCTAAGTTGGTCACCCTATATTTAGTTTGAGATCTGCCTTCTAAGGTGATTGTGTTTGCATGACTTGTCCCATTCCCAACTCTAATACGAACTTTACCCAACTCCCTCTCCCCAGGACCGGATGACAAAACTTTCCCCGTCCAAACCATATAAACTATCCTATTTCCTATTGGAGGTGGGAGGCGCGTCAGGGCCGAGAGCTTACACCCTGGGACGTTCCGGGGACCCGGATGAGGTATATTTGCTGCCCGTGAGTGAGTATTCGAGGTTTACTGTACACTGGAGGTTGCCTAGAAGGTTCTCCTCTACAGGGGATGTATATAGGGGGTGATCGCTTGGTAAATTGGGTGATCACTGACCGGTTCTTGCGAGGTTAGATGAGTTCTTCCGCCGTTCTGGGAGTCACTTTTGGTAGATTGGTGCAAGTGTCTTGGGATGATATTGAAAGACTCCCCTAGCTCGAGTCATGGTCCGAGGCATCACCTGATGTTTGCGAGCGGTGTGGGGCTCCTCTATTCAAGGCCGCTACTGCATCTACTGTTTCGCGCACTTCAACATGGTTGTGTTATATCTGTATACTTTGATGTTAGTGTTGTATGTGTATGGGATATATCTGTGTAGCTGCATGTGCTGGGTTGATGACTTGTGCCATGTGCTTGTTGTGATGTGTTGTTAGGGTCGTGTGTGGCATTGTTTGGTAGTGGTGTGTGCGTCTGTGTGTATAGTGATGTATCTGTAATGTCCTTTGTATGTTGGTTGGACGTGGAGTGTCACCTGAGGCTTTGTTTGGATGTCTCTACTATTTATATGATGGTGTGTAGTTGCTACGTATTGCTGCCAGTATGTGTCTTCGGGGGGAGTTTTTCGATGTGCCTTTCTGACAATGCGTTTGTGTGTTTGTGATGTTGTTGTCGTTGTGTGATTGTGGAGTGTATGCATGGATGTGTTCAACAGTGGCAGTGGTGTGCGTGTGCTGTGTGAATGGTACATGTCTGTTGGCCTTGGTGTGTGTATTTTGTGTATGCCTTTGTGTGGTTAGTGTGTGCGTGTGTGCCTGTAGATGTGTGTGTTGATACGAGCGTTTGTTTGCATGTGTTTGTGGCGGTCACTGTCCGTGCCAGGTGTGTGTGTTGTGCGGGGTGTGTAATACTGCCCTTGCCTATAGTGTGTGCTAGGTGTGGGTACTTATGGTTGTCATCGTCGCTGGTCCTGGTGGTGGATGGAGAGATACAGCAGTGGGAAGATTTCCAGTTCAGGTTCCATGGTGGCCACGGATGCGTCTGTGTCCCTGGAGGTGAGTGTCTCCTTTTATACTGCCAGTTTTTGCCAGGCTTTTCATGGCAGTTGCACCTCCCCGGAAATCCTGGAAGTCTTATGGCTCACAGTATGGTGGGTGGTGAATTGGTCCCCGCCGGCCTGGAGATGGCTACCACCGTCGGCAGCAGTCCAACTGCGCTGGCGGTACTGGCAGTGACTTGGCTGTGTTGCGGTTGGATCACCGCCATGGTGGTAATATGGAGGTCTGCACCACCGACCTGGCGGCGGTGTGACCGCCACCGCCGGCGTGGCATTCCGGTGACCACCAAACTCATAATAAGGTCCTAAATGTTTTTTAGTGCATTGAAACTAAAAGCGGCAATCTGGTCAACCGGGGCAAAGTCAAAATTTGAGGTCTACTGCGATGGAGCCCTACTCGGCTATAGTGCGCGGGGGGCCTCGGTCAAAGTTTTACGTTCGGACTTAGGGGCAGATATAAGAAAAGATCTTGCGCCCCTTAGCACACATCTACCGCCACTTAAAATATGGTGCACAATGGTGCAGGGTAGGGGGCAATAGGGTAATTTGTTTTGACGAAATTGATGTACTCTGCAGGAGTAGCGCCAAAATGTTGGCGCTACTCCTGCAGAGTACATCGGGGACCATTGTGTTCAATGGCATACCCCTTTTTAACGCCTGCTCTGAGAAGGCATTAAAAGTGCCACAAAAAATGGTGTTGGACTTTCTTGCGCCATTTTTTCACCCCCCCTTAACGGGGCAATGGCCCCTTGCATACATTACGGCTGACATAATGTGGCTCAAGGGTTTACAAAGTTGTGCAATGTATGCATTGCACCAATTTATAAATATGGCGTGGGGAAAATGCCACTTTATTGATGTTATGGCGTCACTAAGGTGGAGCTATGGGCTCTTAAATCTGCCCCTTAGACTTTTTCTTGAAGAGTTTCTTCACCGGAACAAAGTCACAAGTTGGATTCGATCTCCCTGGAGCCCTCTTCAGATATGCGTCGCAGGAGACCTCAGTGAAGAATTCTACGTTCGGACTTAGATGATTTTTTGTGACGGAAGTCTTCATCCGGGACAAATCTGCCCCTTCCTGGAGCCCTCTTTGGATATGCTGTGGGGGAAGCCTCGGTCAGCTTTTTACATTCTGACTTAGACCCTTTTTTGGAGCTTTTTCTCTATGACATCAGACGACCCTCCACATCAAGCTGATTTTGAGTCGGCGTTGTCGGATTACCTTTCCACGAGCCCCTGGTGAAATCCTGAAAGTCTGGGGCTTCAGAGCTTTTCAGCAGGACGAACTTGCAAGTCAGGCCGCGTCATGGTCGACGTAAGCCGGCTTGACTCACGACGTTGGGTTGGTCTACTTATTGGAGCTTTTTTCCACAGTTGCTCCAAACTTCTGGATCTTCTTCCAGAAGGTCTTTGAAAGTCCTTTAGGAGTCCACATCTCACCCAAAAGTTCCAGAAGCTCTGAGTTGCTCCTTGAGGGTTAGGACTCCAACTCCCAGGATGCACCTGGCTTGGTTGTGTATCCATTTTAGTAATAGCTCCCTGCACGTTATTTTAACACACTAGGCCTCTGTGCACTTTAACCTAGATATATTTTATTCAGCTTCGCATTATTATTATTACAATACCTATTCTTACGGTCTTGTTTTATTTCCATATATCTAACTGTTTTTGCCTAGGCTAGCACTCAAACAATACATTCTTGTTCACTGTGTGCTTCATTCAAGGCTGCAGTTCGGTACATTGCCGGTGAACGTGGTAAAAGTTTAGTCTCCAACATTCGTAGAAAATACACATCCTTACGTAAGGACATTTTCTCAGAACATCAGCTGTTATTATATAAACACTTCCTTGTCGCTTATACGTTAGAGGGAGATTCCAGCCAGGGAACCATGACTGTATGCTGATTGCTGAATGCTTCGCTACAGATGCTAATGCAGACCACAGGCCTTTGCTCAGGTATGGGGGTTGATGTCTTCCCAGGGGAAACTGAAAGGCAGAACTAGAACTTAAAATGCTGTGCTCAAACTGTAACTTAGGTCGTTGTTTTTATGCTTCACTCTTCTCGTCGCAATTTTAATACTGTGATGTTGTGTCATTCTGGTTACTGCAGCTCACACTTTCCTATCTAAGATGCAGTTGTTTTATTAAACTCATTATTGAAACATATACTGCTTCTGATCATCATTTATATATGAGACTGAAGTGTAAATGAGAGAACCGGAAGCGACCTTAGTGACCACGACTTCCCTGAGAAGCCTAGTATGTCATGCACTCGGCTGCCCAATCATCACTATCCCTTGGTAGAGATGAGGCACTGCTCGTTAATCGGAGCAAAACCCGGATTAGAGCGACAGGTGTCACCCGCAGTGGTTTAGACTCAGTCTCCCACACCGCAGACGATCCTGCTGCTCAAAATCCAGTAGTCTCATTAGGATAATGAGAGCCTACGCGACAGCTCAAATCCAAAAATGACCACTGGTCACTGATCAGCTCATCAGTTTCTTCAGGCCTTGATGTAGGGGACTCTGGTCAGCTATTGTCTACCTGTAGCAAACAGGGAGTCCCTTCATGAAGCAGTTGAAGACAGGCAACATGATTTTAGTGGTGAAGCACAAGTGTGCAGCTGGTGCAGTTTTTCAGCGTGCTGTGTACAGGTGCAGGTTAGGGGTCCCGCAGGCAGACCTTCCTCTTCTTTGTCTTGTTCCTTGTAGGGATCTGAGATGGGGTGCAGCTGTGCCAATTTAATCCTTGCTCCTGGGGTGGAAAGCAGGGGGGCCTCTTGACCAATCATGTGCAGGCCACCACCCTTCTAAGTAACCACCTCTAGGGAAGTGTGGAAAAAATCAATCACAGGGAGCAACATCTTCCCAAAATCCAAGATGGCAAAGGTTCAATCTCAGAGGTTAGGTCTGGATGAGCCCACCCACTGGTGTGGCTAGCTGTCCCTTAACACACCCCTTTCCAGCCCTCTCTCAATCTAATCAGGAGGCACCTGGCTGTCTGGTTTTGCAGGAAACGGGGGAGGATCCACTTGCTGGGCCAAATGTCCTTCCCTCCTTTGAAGTACAGTTTGGCTGCTCTCCCCCATCCTGTTTCATCATCTGCTGAGGCAGTTCTCCTTTCCAAGGCACTTCCTTTGTGTTCAGTCCAGGCCACTTCACATTTCATCAAGGCAGCCTGGCCGGGCCGGCAGAGGTGGCCAATCAGAGAAAGGCACTACAGAGCTAAAACTGGTAGCGTTTAGAAAGAGTTCTAAAACTCTTTCTAGATGTGAGTTATATTACATTCAACAGTGGCAAGTTGTTGGATTTATTATAACTTTTAGTTTGACACTAAACATGCCATACCTTGCGCCTCTCTATGGAAAATAGGACTTTATTATATTAAAGTCTCCCCATATTAGCCTATGGAGCCCATTCACTACAATGGGGAAAACAAATGTGGCTATTTTTCTCTTACCAGGGCTTATACAACGTCTTTTATAAAGTCCCTGCTTATAGTTACACTGCACCCAACCCTGGGGGCACCTATGGCACACCAATAGGGGTGACTTATATGTAACAATAGGGTGAAACCATTGTGCTCTCTGCTCGTTATTTGACTGGGTGACCGCGTGCAGTACTAAAGATATAGAGGGTTTTGTACAAGGGCATAGGCTAGATGCTTTTATCTTTCTCAGGGATATATGTGTCAGAAAAAGAAGGCAAAACAAGAAGCAGAATGAGCTCCGTCACGGCCAGACGCCCCTAGTGTCAAAACCCCACCAGAACTTCTAAGGACAACCACCCGCAAGGCTGACCCCAGCATGTGTGCATGTACTTTCCTGAGGCCATGGCTCTATGTATGTGCCCATGGTGACCCCATCCTGCAGGCCTCTCTCCAGGATGACCACCCTCCTCTTGATTCTTCTGTGCTTGCGTCTTCCTTGTCTCCCATTGGCTGTCCACAGTACTCGCTGATCTATCCCAGCCGCTCCTTCTCATCCTTGCCTTCCACTTGCTCCGATGGCTGTGATCACTCTTCGGTCCCGCCCCTTCTCTCCTCACTGCTCATCTTGGGGTTGCTCCACTTCACTGCTCTATCTACTCTCTCTTCCCGGGTCTTCACTGTCATTGAGGATGTTGCCACCCCCTTCAACCTGCTCAGGGACTGTAGCGTCCAACAATAGAACACCGACCGGATAGTCAGCAGGGCCCTCAGGGTCCCATTCCACCATATTCATAAGCCCAGGTAGCTGCAGTCCCCCACAGGGAGTTACTTGATTCTGACCAACCAAGGTTGTTATGGAATGGATCTAGGTGTTCCTTACATTGTAAATGTTTCCAAGGTCGTAACTTGCTGTATGAATAGCTTATATTCTCCTACACACACAGCTGGGGAAGTTACTTTGTGGCCAACAGTCCTTATTTCTAAAATTAACTTTGATAAGTGAAGTCGACGGAAAGCCTCCTTATTGTTTCAAAAAGATGTGACATTAACGTCTGCCAGAGAAACATTTGATCTTCAAGTTTCTCACTCTTCCTCAGAAGTGCAGTCACTGTTGCGCACTAACTTGCTGCTGCATTTCGGTGAACTTGTGCAACACATTTTTAAAGCTTTTAATTCCGCTGAAGTGGCACATTAAATTAAAGCAATTGGGTCTGGATTTGTTTCTGCATTTTAGACTGTATTTGGAGTGATTCCGTCTTTTATACATTCCCTATTTTCAAGCATTTTTTGAGGCATTCCACTTCTGTTATTCCTGGTGATCGCTATTTTGGTTCTATTTGGCTGCCCTGCAGTGGATGTTTCACAAGGCCAAATGCTGTTGGAACTAACACATGGTCCAGTGCTTTGGAGTGTCCTTATTGTAGGAGAGAGAATTTGTCTTTATTCTTCTGGCCTGCAAGGTTTCAGGGTATAGAGCCTGTGTTTCATTGTCTGTGGTGCTTTTTCGAATGTGCACTAGACTTATGCCTTGCTACGCAATTGGCGCTGACTACAGACATGAATCTGCTAATGTGTTAATTGTGGGTACACATCCAGTGTTGTCCTATGTTGCTACCATTGCTGCAGGATGCTCATTATGAGTAGCCTGCACCACTTTGGATGGTTGCTTCCGCTCCAGGTTCTATGGTGTTTGGCTCCTGTGGTGAGGCTTCACACCTGGCATCAATGCCTTCTGATTGGGCTGGTAATGACCATGTTGGTTTCTTGGAACTTGCTCTTCAGGCCTCTGCGGATCTGTTGTCTGCGGATGCAGGTTTCTTCTTGGTTCCCAGTGACTGTATAAACATGGTACACATTTGAAAGATACCGTCTTGCACTTACGGTGCTTCTTAGATTCTGTGATTCGGCTCTTTGTTTTTTAAATTTGTTTTATTTACTCCTGTACACTGAGGCCACATACCTCAAACCTGGTGCAACCAGGAGGGTGGTAGTGCCCCAGCCTCACACTAGCCCATGACATTCCCCTAGCAGGGCATCTGTGCTAAAATAAAACCTGGATGGGTTACTTAAGCACTTTTATTGGCCAAGAATGTCTCAAAAAGTGAAGGACTTTTGTCAGTCCTGCCGCACCGGCCAGGCCAGTGGCAAAGCAGGTGGGTGCTTAAAGACCCCCTAAATGCCACTTCCAATGGTAGGGGTTTCCTTTGAAAGTGTAGGGGTCAACATTGTTGTCTCCCTTAATCCTCAAACAGCATCAGGACACAGGTATATACTAGTGGTAGTGGATCATGCCACTAAGTATCCTGAGGCTATACCCCTTATGTCCATCACTACACCTGCGGTTGCCAAAGCCCTCCTGGGTATCTTCACCAGGGTAGGGTTCCCTAAGGAGGTAGTATCAGACAGAGAGTTAAACGTCATGTCTGCATACATAAAAGACGTGTGTCAGGATTGTGGAGTGACTTATAAATTCACTACCCCATACCATCCACAAACCAATAGGCTGGTAGAGAGATTCAACCAGACCCTAAAAGGCATAACTGGAGGACTCCCTGAAAAACTCAGAAGGAGATGGGATCTCCTGCTTCCTTGCCTGCTGCTTGCCTACCGGCAAGTGCCACTAAAGGGAGTATGTTTTTCTCCTTTGAACATTTGTTTAGGTACCCTGTTAGGGGACCACTATGTCTTGTGAAGGAAGGCTGGGCGAGACCTCTTAAAGAGCCCAAACAGGATATTGTGGACAATGAGCCTGGCCTACGTTCCAGAATGGCTGAGTACATGAGGAAAGCCAAGAAAAATCTTCAGGCCAGCCAGGAGCTTCAAAAGCTCTGGTATGAGCAGAAATCTGCTATGGTGGAGTTCCAACCAGGGCAGAAGGTGTGGGTATTGGAACCTGGTGCTCCAAGGGCCCTCCAGGAGAAATGGTCTGGGCCCTATCCCATACTTGAGAGAAAAGTGGAGGTCACTTACTTAGTTGACCTAGCCAGTTGCAAAAACCTCAAAAGATTAATCCATGTTAACCGCCTAAAACCCTTTTATGAAAGATCTGATGTGACCATGCTTGTGGTTACAGATGAGGGACAGGAAGATGAGAGTGAGCCTCACCCTGATCTCCTCTCCAGCAACCAGCAAGATGGCTCTGTGGATGGAGTTGTCTTACCAGACACCCTCACAGGACAACATGGGGATAGGAGTCGTCCTTTCTCAGAGAAATTATGATGGACATGACCAGCCAGTTGCTTTTATAAGCAAGAAACTACTCCCTAGGGAACAAAAATGGAGTGCCATAGAGAGGGAAGCCTTTGCTGCGGTTTGGGCCCTGAAGAAGTTGAGGCCATACCTGTTTGGCTCTCACTCCATAGTTCAGACTGACCACAGGCCTCTCAGATGGCTACAACAAATGAAAGGTGAAAACCCCAAACTCCTTAGGCGGTCCATTTCCCTACAGGGGATGAACTTTCAAGTGAAACACAGACCTGGGACTGCCCATGCCAATGCTGATGGCCTCTCCAGGTTCTTCCACTTAGATGATGAAGACTCACTAGGGAAAGGGTAGTCTAATCCACTTTCGTTTGGGGGGGTGAGTAGTGTGAGTGAGGAGCTCTTTTTGACATGGTTATCCCCCCACTTTTTGCCTGATGTCGATGTGTACTAGACATTTTAGTGCCCAGGGGCCCTGGTAACCAGGTTCCCTGGGCCAGGGCTCTTTCCCTAAATCTGTTGTGATGCATTGGCACAATTAGATATACCCTTAGCTACCACTATAAGTCCCTAGTAAGTGGGCTCCTATATATCCAGGGCATGGGGCACTAGGGGTAGGCCCTGAGGGCAGCAGCACTGATTGTGCCACCCTCCAGGGCCATGCATCCAGATGCACCTAGCACTGCCACTGCAGGCTGAGTGTTCTGGTACAAACCTAAAACTCAAACTTGACATGGCACACCATCTGTGTGCCTGTCCACCATACACTGCATTTACTATGGGTAAGATACCCCTCTTGCAGGCCTTATAGCCCTAAGGCAGGGTGCACCATATTATATGTGAGGGCATAGTTGCATATGCAATATGCCCCCACTGTGTCCTTGCCAAACCTGGGACATAGTGAGTGAACAGAGCAGCCATTTCAATACATGTGCTGGACACTGGTCAACACAAGTTACCCAGCTACATGATATCAAACAACTCAGAATGATAAATCCAAATGGGTGCCACTCTCAACGTTATCCCTAAATGTTCCCAGGGGCCACTTTAGAGGTGTCCACTGCAAAAGCTAACTATCCTGGCATGGTTGCTGACTGGTCTTATCCAGCTGCCACCTCCAGACAGCCAATATACAAACCTTGGGGGAGACAATGCCCTTCCTGGGTGTAAGAGCTAACACCCCCTCCTTCAGGAATGTGCACTGTCCTGGCGGTGAGCTTCACAGGGCTTACCGCCCTTGAAAGTCAACCCCCAAGTCTGATAGTAGCAGCAGCTGGCCTCCCCCTTTGCAAACCCCTACTTTTGGTGGGAGGAAAGGTGGGAAACCTAACAAAGGGTAGGAGGAGTGGCCTCACCTGGCATGCGCCACCCCTAAAATGTTGCCTGTGAGGTGGACCCTCTTTTTCAGTTTCCTCCATCTTAGATTAGAGGAAAATAACCTATGAGGTTTAGGGAAGTGGCCCTTCCCACAGGAAGTGGTCACTATAGTGGGTGTAGCCACCAAAAGGCAAGTGTCCCATTGGACAGTACCACGTCCCCCCTAAAATGTCCTCTAAATTCAGTATTTAGTGGGCATCCCTAGACCAAGAAATCAGATTCGAAAGGACAAAGAAGGCCAGCCCGAAGAAGAACCAAGGCACAAGAACTGTGGACCTGCTGCAGGCGCCAAACCCTGCCTGCTGCACCCAGGACCCGACAATCGCAGCTGCGGAGGAGCTGGACACTGGACTGACCTCAAGATACCCATAGGACACCCAGGCTTCAACAATCACCCAAAATCTCCCTTCTGAGTGGAGGTACCACTCTGCAAACCAACAAGAACTAGCAAGCCAAGGTGAGGGTCCCTTCACTGACTGTCCGATATCTCCCAAACTGGAATTCGCAGCCGGATCCGAAAACACACCGAAAATTGCCAGGACAAACAGTGCAAGTGTGACAAGTTTTGTGGCACTGCACTCTCCAGTGGCCGAGTCGTGCCAATACCCCAGGTCAGCTGTGCCCACAGGGTCCCACACCCCTTGCAACCTCAACACCCCAAGGGGAACCCAAGGCACCACCTTTAAATCTACAAGAATGACCCTTTTCCAAGTGGTCCCCCTAAGAGGCCCTGTACCTCCTCCAAGAGACTTTCCAACACTGCTACCGCCGGAACAGGGAGCCGCCCGAGCCTCTCCAGCCTCTCCAGCTGACAGTGTGCCCACCGACGGCCTCGACCAACCTGCAAAAGCAGAACCTGGTAACATAAATGTGCGATTTTATATGCATTTTTAAAAGTGACTGCCTATTGATTTCTATGGTGCGTAATTATGCACAGAAAGACTGCATTTAATAAAACTTGAAAAAATATCTTAAAGGTACTTAACCAATTTTGATTAACTTGATCTTAAAAATTATACACAAATCTGAAGTATTTTTATAAATTAGTCTCGAGATATTCCTTTTGTGTGAGTTGCATGATTGATACTGTGAGTACACCAATGCTTAGCACTTCTCCAAGAATACCCAAACTGCTCAACCAAGCTACCTCAAAATTTAGAGCATTAGGTGGTCTAGTTTTTGCCTCTGGACCCCCTACACAGTGTGCCAGGGTGCCTAGTGTGCCTAGTTTTGTACACTACATAGAGGGCCAGTCTCGTACATCTTGCACATCTAATCCGAGGACCCACCCAAGAGGGAGACTCTAAATACCCCACAAAAGGGGTTTGGTCACCTAGCAGGGTGAATACCTGTCAGGAGGGTACTGGGATGTCACCTACCTGACCTGGCCACTCAGATGCTCCCAGGGCCTCTGCACATCTTGGTTTCAAGATGGCAGAATCAAGGGGCCACCTGAAGGAGCTCTGGGCACCACCCCTGAAGTGGTGATGGACAGGGGAGTGGTCACTCCCCTTTCCTTTGTCCATTTTCATGTCAGAGCAGGAACCGGGGTCCCTGGGCTGGTGCAAACCGGTTTATGCATGGAGGGCACCAAATGTGCCCTTCAAAGCATACCAGTAGCTTGGGGAGGCTACCTCTCCCGAGCCATATCACACCTATTTCCAAGGGGAGAGCGTGTTGCCTCCTTCTCCCACAGGAAATCTTCTGTTCTGTCTTACCCTGCTTGAGGCTGGTCAAGCAGCAGGAGGGCAGAAACCTGTCTGAGGGGGGCAGCAGCGCAGGCTGCCCGGAAAACCCCAGAAGACTGATATGAGCAATGCTGGGTGTTCTCTAAGGAGCCCCCAGAGTGCATGGAATCATACAACCAATACTGCTAACAGTATTGGGGTATGATTCTGACATGTTTGATACCAAACATGCCCAGGTTCAGAATGACCATTATGTAGCTGGACATAGGTAGTGACCTACATCTAGTGCACGCGTAAAACGGCGTACCCGCACTCACAAAGTCCATGAAAATGGAGCTGGAGTTCGTAGGGGCACGCTGCTCATGCAGGGTTGTCCTCACACACAGGTACCTGCACCCTGCCCTCTGGGCTAGGAGGGCCTGCCATAGGGGTGACTAACAGTGACCTGGTGCAGTGACTTGTAGTGAAAGGGTGCATTTACCTTTTCACGCAGGCTGCAATGGCAGGCCTGCAGACACATTTTGCATGCGCTCCTATGGGTGGCACAATACATGCTGCAGCCTATGGGGAGCCCCTGGTGCCCCAGTGCCCTGGGTACCTAAGTACCATATACTAGGGACTTATATGGGGGCACCAGTAAGCCAATTGTGGGGTGTGCAACCACATTTAGAGGGAGAGCACACAATCACTGGGGTCCTGGTTTGCAGGATCCAAGTGAAAATAGTCAAAGCATACTGGCAGCAGGCAAAAAGTTGGGGTAACCATGCCAAAAAGAGGGTACTTTCCTGCAAGGGGTGTTACCTAAATACTCAATTTAGGGGCATTACAGGGAGTGCCAGGTGGCAGCCAATAGGTTGGCCACCTTTAGGGTGACTACACCCTTTCTATGACCACTTCCGCTGCGAGGAGGGCATAGCCCTGACTCTCATGGTCTACTTCTTCTAAACAAAGATGGAGGAATTTAAAAAGTGAAAGTGGTGTCTACTCCAGCTCGTCCTCCTTATGTTTGGGACTGGCATTAAGTGGACACACCTCCTAATCTGCCTAATTTTCCTGTCTGTTCTGCTGCCAAAAGTGGGGTCGGGACGGGGGGGGTCGGTGCTCTCCGCCATCTGGAGAGACCCGGGTCGCATTACAAAGGCAGGTAGGCCTTTGAAGCTTCCCGCCCTGGATAGTCCATTCTGCCTGGGTGAGGTGCTAACACCGCCGCCCAGGCTTTTGCCTCTGGCCTTTGAGAATGCTGGCTCTCACCTTGGGGGTCTGAAACATGGCTAGAGTGGCTGAACTGGCCCAGTCAGTGCAGATACCAGTAGCTGGTAGATTTTCAGGGGGCACCTCTAAGGTGACCTCTGGGTGCTGGTATTGGTGAATCCAACACTGGCATCAGTGTGGGATCACAAATACAAGATGTTTGATTCCAAACATCCCTATCTTCTGCAAAGGCATCATGTAGCTAGGGGACCCGTAGTGACCAGTGTCCAGCACAGGTATTTAACATGGTTTCCCTGGTCACTTACTATGCCTGAGACTCGACAAACACATAGCAGGGGCATATCTGCTCATGCAGGTATGCCCTCACATGTAATATAATGCACCATGCATTAGGGCTGTAAGGCCTGCTGGAGGGGTGACTTACATACATTGCATGCAGGCTGTGTGCCATGTTGTGTTTTCACTTTTGTCTGCACCAAGACATGCAGGCTGCAACGGCAGCCTGTCGCACTTGGTGAGGGGTTCCTTAGGGTGCACAATTCATGCTACAGCTTTTAGGTGCCCTCTTTAGTACCCAGGCACTTGGTGCCAGGGGTACTATTTACTAGGGCCTTACAGTGGGTGCAAAAGGTTCTGTCAACTGGGAAAAATTACTGTGCAGTTTTGGGTAAGGAAATCTGGCACTGGGGACCTGGTTAGCAAAAAGAAAATCCAGCTGACAAAGAGTGTCAGTTCTCTCCAGATAAATAACAACATTCTTTGTTAGATCCAGAGAATGTAACACAACTTCCTCTTCTGTAGAAGGGGAAGGAAAGAAGGAAACAAAGCTGGTTACACAATATTCTGAGCCATATGAAAGGAGAAGGAACCTTGGGAAGGAAAGCCGGATCAGGGCAAAGGCCACTTTGTAACCCTTTGGTTATATTATGCCTGCACCAGGCATAAGGTATGCAATGGGGGCGTTCCACCGTTGGGGGGGGGATGAGAACAAATGGCGCAAGGAAATCTAACAAAATTCCTTGCGTCATTTATTTTGGCACTTTGAACGCTTTCTCAGAGTAGGCGTTAAAAGGGGGCATCCAATTTAATACAATGGGCCCCAATGTGCTCTGCAGGAGTAGCGCCAAAATGCTGGCGCTACTCCTGCAGAGTACATCAATAGCGTAAAAATAAAATGGCACTATTGCCCACTACCCTGCTCCATGGTGCACCGTATTTTTAATACGGCGCACCCCTGGTGGCGGTAGGGAGGCGCTAAGTGGTGCAAGAAAAGTGGCGCAGTACTGTGTGCAGCGCCACTTTTCTTAAATATGCCCCTAAGTATCAGTGACAGAGCATATGGTGGAATAGGTGAAAACACACTGGTCTCTTTAGATAGAAACTTGCAAGAAGGAGAGAGACACAAAAGGGAGGAGAGAGACCCGTCTAATAGCCTTGATTGCTGCCAACTGGCTATGCAGAGTAGGAACTGAGAGCCCCATCAAGAACTCATCATGCAAGAATTCTACAATAAAACCACCTTCACAAGAGTCAGGAAGAAACTCCTTTGTTGAACACCAGCCAGAAAAATTCTTCCACTGACTCTCATAAACACAAAGAGTGCTGACCTTCAGTGAATTCTGAATTGAAAGGGCAACTTCCGAGGAGCACCCCAGACTTACTAACTTTCTCCTTTCAATTTCCAAACCCCCAATGCCAGCTGCCTGAGAGAACTGTGGGACATATGAGGAAACCTGACAGGAGAAGGGGACATTGAAAACCTTCAAGGGGGAGCAATGGCTAGACTGTGTAGTAGGGGGTACCATGACTGCCAACTCCAAAACGGGACTACCAAAGCACCATCATCCTCTCCCTCCTGATCTCTGCCAAAACCCTGCTGAGAAGGGGAAAGCAAAGAAAGGCAAAAAGAAGACCCTGCAGGCAGGGGAAACTTATTGTTTCCACCCTCCAAGTCTCCTGGCAAACGAGAAAGGAGCAAACATTTGGTAGAAGAGCATCCTGAGGGGGGGCCAATAGGTCTAGCAATGGAACCTCAAACCTCTCCATAATCTCCTAGAAAATCAGAGGTGATGGGGACATAGACACCGAGAAAGGGAGTTGACAACTGAGCTGATCTGTACCCCCATTTTCCCTCTGCGGAAAATATATTGCTGTCAGACTCAAAAGGTTGTCCTCCGACCAAGCACCTATCTGATCCATCAGTAGTGTTAGGAGAGGAAACCGAGTTTCCCTCAAATTATTTAGATAAGGTCACTTGATTATCTTGATTTGAACAAACTTGACCTTCAGAAGAGGGGCAAAGTGTAGAAGAGCTTTGAAGACTGCTTCTGGCTCTTTCCAATTTTAAGTCATATAGCGCTCCATAGTGGACCAAAATCCCTGAGAAGACAGAGGCCCTCATTACGACCTTGGCGGGCGGCTGAAGCTGCCCGCCAAGATCGGACCGCCGGGCGGCCGCCAATGCAGCCGCACCCCCACCGCTGCCATTTGGAGATTCCCGCTGGGCTGCAACACAAGGGCCTGCTCCAAATGGAGCCGGCAGTGTTGCGGCCGTGCGACGGGTGCAGTTGCACCCGTCGCGCTTTTCACTGTCTGCTATGCATACAGTGAAAATCTGCACAGGGCCCTGTCAGGGGGCCCCTGCACTGCCCATGCAAGTGGCATGGTCAGTGCAGGGGCCCCCAGGAGCCCCGCGACTCCCCGTACCGCCAGCCAAGGCTGGCTGTAGGGGGACTCATAATACCCTGGGCAGCGCTGCCCTGGCGGATTACTAACGCCGGGGCCATTGTGGCAGGAAACCGCTGGCCCCGGCGGTGCGACTGCGGCGCTTCTGCTGCATCGTAATGACCTGTAAAGCACTGCTAGCCTGTTGGCGGTGCTTCCGTCATGACAGCCCTGGCGGTCTTGTACCGCCAGGGTTGTAATGACCCCCAGAGTCTCCAGAGTAGCTCCCCAACCTCAAGGGATTTCATCAGTTATCAGGGAAAAAGGCCCCTTAGGATCCAAGGAAACACCCTTTACAAAGTTTGCTGGCTGCAACCACCACTAAAGTTGCAGAGTAATCTTGGCTTTAACTAGAACCAAGTTGTCGTAATCCTGGTACCTCGGGTACCAGTGCGCTAGCAGGTGGTAAACCAGATGGAAGAGATGCCTGCGAGCTGAAGGAACCAGAGAAGGGGAGGCAGACATGTCCCCCTGAACCCTAAACCAGTGTCTTGCTGAAGCTGACTGAGCCTGCAGAAGATTCTGAAGATGAGTCATGAGGTGTTGTTGATGCACAGGAGGAAGAAAAACCATTCCCATTTTTTAGTTCAATAGCGCACCTATGAAGAGGAGTTCCTGAGTAGGGATGAGATGGGACTTCTCCAGATTCACAATAAACCCATGGTTCTCCAGGTAAGGGCAAACCAACTCCACTGCTTCTTGGGCCTTAAGGAAAGATAAGGAAGAAATTAACCAATCATTCAGGCAAGGAAACAAACGTACCCCCAAAGCATATAATGAACCCAAGCCAGAATTTTAGTAAAAACCCTAGGGGCCAAAGCAAGATCAAAGGGAAGCACACAGAACTGGAAATGGTGCCCTAAGGCAAAGAATCTCAGAAACCTCTGTGAAAGCGGTTGAATTGGCATATGGAAATAGGCACCCAAAAGGACCAAGGAGGCCAGAAATTACCTAGGAGATATAAGAGGTAAAATCTTCTGCAAACTCACCATCTTGAATTCTGGTATGGAACATAGGAACTCACTGTCTTCAGATCCAGGACTGGGCAATAACCCTCTGTTGCTTTCTGTACAAGTAACATCAGAGAGTAACAGCCCTGATCGATCTCTGAGTCTGTGACTGGAATGATGGCTCCCTTCTGAAGAAGTTCAAAAATTCCTTTTTGTAGACCTTGGAGTTTCAGGGGATTCTGAGGAGCTAGGGTTGGCACAAAAAGATCTGGAAGCCGGGAAGAAAATGTGATAGAATCACCTTATTTCACCATATGAAGAACCCAAACATCAGTGACGTCTTTTGACCAAAAGGAATAGAACTCTTTGATTCGGCCTCCCATTCTCCGATAGTCATGCTTTTAGAACGGTACTTGAAGAGGTGGAGGATGCTGGTTGTTGCCAGACTTCTCAGAGGAGGGAGTGCCACAGTCACGTTCCCCTTTCTCAAAAGGGCTGGCCCTGCCCCTTCCCAGTCCTGACTGAAACGTTTGAGGCTGAATACGCTCTTGGCTGCACTGCCTACTTTTTGATCAACCTGGTTGCTTGGAGAGGCATCTTCAGGAATGATTGAACCACTAGAAGCCATGTCCGCCATAAAAGAGTCAACGTGCACCTGAGGGGGAAACTGATTTTAAAAACTGCTGAGTGGATACTTATTAGCGAGGAATCCAGGGAAACACAATTTCCCCACTTCAGACTATTCCCTAAACAGAAGCCCACGTATAGCCTTATGGATGCGAAGAGCCTCAGGCTCCTTCCCAAGTCAAAAAGGAAGGTATGCTGAGCTATTCCTGTAGTTATCTTGGGAAGTCATTTGAAACCATACTTAAGTATGTGTATAGGGTGAAATATTTAAATGAGATGACTTTAAAGTCATCACAAAAACTATTCCAGGATGGGTTCCTGATTTCTTCAGTGGAAAATATGTGATGCTCATTTACTACTGCAGGATGATTCTGTGATGATTTCAGGATTAGGCTGTATTACTTCAGGATGGGTCCCTGATTAATTCAGTGGAAAAAGTGATGACCGTTTACTACTGCGGGATGATCGTATGAATTTGAGTATGTGGCTGTATTATTATAGAACGATCTTGCGATTACTTCATACATGCATGCTGAATATCAACCCCAGAATACAGACCGGACACAATTTCGAGGACAAAATATCAGTGGGAAAAACAGACAGATAAGTCTAGATTTTCTATAACTAAATCCACATACAGAGGATTTATTTCTTCAAAGTATGTAAATGTAGAATTAGGAATAATAAATCTATACCTTCCTATATGGACTTACAACTCCATATTTTGTCCTCTGTATTCTTGTCGCAACAATATTCCGAGGGTTAATATTCAGTAGTAAAATCATGCCTTTAGATGTTGGCTGTATTACTCAAGGATTATCCCAGATTAGCTTTAGATCCGTGTTGTAGAGTTGAAGATGACTTCTGATGCAGATGTAAAACCCTAGGATAGGATCTGGCTCTATAACTTCACAATAATTTAAAGATGGTGTAGGAAAGTAGCCTCTTTCTAGTATGGTTACCCCCACTTTTGGCCTGTTTGTCAGTGTGTTTATGACTCTGGCTACTGGGACCCTGCCAATCAGGACCCCAGTAGTTATGCTCTCTCATTAAATTATGGTTGTAGGATACGGGTAATCCGGTATTCCACCCACAATTGGCATACTGATGTCCCTAGTAAATGGTACTTAGGTACCCAGGGCATTGGGGTTCCAGGGGATCCCTATGGGCTGCAGCATTTCTTTTGCCACCCATAGGGAGCCCATACAAAGGCTTCTACAGGACTGCCATTGCAGCCTGTGTAAAATGGTGCATGCACCCTTTCACTGCCATTAACACTGCACCAGGTCACTTAAAAGTCACCCTTATTGCAAGCCTTCCAGCCCTGAAGGCTGGGTGCAGAGTACCAGTGTGTGAGGGCACCCCTGCACTAGCAGAGGTGCCCCAACGACCTCCAGGACAATTTTCCCAGACTTCGTGAGTGCAGGGACGCCATTTTACGCGTGCACTGGACATAGGTCACCACCTATGTCCAGCTTCACAATGGTAACTCCGAATATGGCCATGTTTAGTATCAAATGTGTTGGAATCATACCCCAAGGCTTTTGCAAGCATCGGTTGTATAATTCCATGCACTCTGGGGGCTCCTTAGAGGACCCCCAGTACTGCCATACCAATCTTCTGAGGTTTTCCAGGCAGCCCCAGCTGCTGCCACCTCTCAGACATGTTTCTGCCCTCCTGTTGCTTGAGAAGCTCAAGCCCAGGAAGGCAGAACAAAGGATTTCCTTTGGGACAAGGGTGTTACACCCTCTCTCTTAGGAAATAGGTGTTACAGGCTTGGGAGGGGTAGCCTCCCCAAGCCACTGGCTATGCTTTGAAGGGCACATTTGGTGCCCTCCTTGTGTAAACCAGTCTATACTGGTTCAGGGACCCCCAGTCCCTGCTCTGGCGCAAAACTGGACCCCCCTGTCTATCACCACCCCAGGGGTGGTGCTCAAAGCACCTACAGAGGGTCCCTGGATTTTGCCATCTTGAAATCCAAGTTGGCAGGGAACTCTGGGAGCATCTGTGTGGCCAGTGACAGCCGGTGACGTCAGAGCCCTCCCCTGATAGGTGCTTACATGTGTAGCTGAACAATCCCCCTTTCGGGCTATTTAGAGTCTCTCGCTTGGGTGGTTCCTCAGATTCGGATTGCAAGACTCCAGCAGGAATCCTCTGCAGCCTTTACTTCACCTTCTTACCCGACGAAACTGCTACTGGGCCTTCAGGAACTCTACATACTGCAACAAAGAAGCAAAGAAGCCTTCTGCCACATTGTATCTTCAGCTCCTGCCAGCAACTGCAACTGTTTCCGGTCGTGCATCCTCAGAGGACAGCCTGTCTTCAGCCTGCACCTGAAGCCTCAAAGGAATCTCCCTTGGAGTGAATGGGTCACTTCCCTGCTTCAGCAGGCACCTCTATGCAGCAACGGCTGGTGGCATAGGTCCCCTCTCGTGATGAAGTGTGTGGATCCAGCATCACAGGTGATGGATTGAAGTGGTCCTGACGGTCCTGATGTCCTACTGTCCAACTTTGGTGGAGGTAAGAGACTGCCTCCCAATGCAAAACAGTACCCCTGTGCACCACATGTTTTGCAGTTGCCAACTCTTGTTGGCATCCTTCCTTGAACTTCTTCATGCACTGTGCAGCTCTGGCCCCCTGCAATTCTTCCTGTGACCCTCATCTTCCTGAGTGGTTCTCCGGCGGCGTGGGATCCCTTTGTGTTGTGCTGTGTAGGCCTCATTTTGCACCTCCTTTGTCCCCGTGCTGTGGGACCCCTGTGCACGCTGGCTCTATGATTCCCCTTCCTGGGTAGAGTCCACCTAGTCCTTCCTGGTCCCGGGCAGCTCCATTTTCCTCCAACCGTGAGCTTTGCGTGTGCCAAGGCTTGTTGGCAGAATCCAGCGACACAAACCAGACTGCAATCATCCATCCGGCATGGGACATCATCAGCACTAACCAGGTACCCGCATCTTTCTTTTTGGGTGCAGTACTGACTTTCCTTCTTCACCGGTGCTTCTTCTTTTGCACCTTCATCCGGGTCAGCAGGGCCTCCAGTTCTTCCTGGACTCTTCAGTGCTTCTTGGACTTGGTCCCCTTCTTCCACAGGTCTTCAGGCCCAGGAATCTGTTGTTGGCGTCTTGCAGTCTCTTACGGTTCTTGCATAATCTTCTTTCTCGTGTTCTTGTGGGTTCTAGGAAAGTTACTGTGATTTACTCCTGCTTTCCTGGGATCTTGGGTGGGTTCTATCACTTACCTTTGGTGTTTTCTAATACTCCCAGATCCCCTCTACACTTGCCTACACTTTCGCATTCCACTAGAATATGGTTTGTGTTCCCCCTAGGCCCTTTCTAACTACTGTGATTTTCACTATTTGTACTGTTTTCTAACTGTTTTTACAGCTATTTCTGCATACTAGTGTATACATATTGTGTTTTACTTACCTCTAGTTTAAAGTTTAAAGTTTTTTATTTATTATGATACGGAACTCCAAAGGAGGTCCACATAAAACGATCCATATTTATGAAAAACCATTAAAGAAAGTAAAAGGATTAAACTTTCTTAGACGGTTAACTAAATTAATACAATGATAAAAAAACACTTAAAATAGTTAAAAATTCGGACACAAAACATTTCATTTGGCAGAATAAAAAGGGCATGTAATAACTCCGAGGCAAGCATAAAGAGAGAGTGAGACAAATAGGGTGCAGCCACCTGCTGCGATGTAGCGATAAGGCCTGACAAATTAGTACAACATGTTTCAAATCTTGGGTGCCATTGTGGCACAAACCATCTAGCCTGCAATGTATTAAGGGGAAGCAGCCCCTGTTGCAGCATGAGCCAGAATCTCCTCACCTCGTGGGGCAAGTTCCAGATGAGGTAGAACTGTGTAACCCTCGGCCTTAAGGTATCAGGTATCAGATAAAATGTGAAAGCTCTGCCTGTGTACACAAGCCTGGGTGTCCTGGCAGAAACTCGCCGCCCAAGTCGCATTCCTAAGTGTGGATTTGAGCAATGCTGGAGAGAAAGTGAAAATTGCAGAAGAACCTAATTGCTGAAGATCTATGGCATATAGAAAATTTCTGTAGATGGTATATTTTGCTCTGTGGACGGCTAATATTTATTTTCTTAGTAACTGCAGGGAGTCATCGCTGCACAACATCAGGCTAACCACCCAGCGAATTACCGCAGCCAATCCTTGAATAAAGGAACTGTTCATGCCCAGCTCAAGTCTTAATGTTGGTGCCGATAAGTTTACGGATGAGAGATTCCTCAAAACACGTCCCTCGAGTTTATCGAGAAAGACCCATTTGGGAACCGCAATGTGCTCTCTGTCGTAGAATAGGGACGGGGGTATCTTTGCCCGATAAACCTCTAGGAGATGTTTGAAGGGCCTTCTGCCCATTGTCCTATATAGGGTGTTCAGACCATTAGCTTGGGATTGAGCCTTCCTTTGGTTGAGCTCAATGTGCTCTCTATTTTTAAGGTTCCCACAACGACGATTTTACCCAAAAAGACGTACAAGTTTACTCTTTCGAATTGTTGGGCTGCCAAGGTCCAATGAAAACTGCTATACTTGAATCTTTTTTCCCATGAAAACACAAGATTTTGCTTTTGGAGCAATTTACCTTTAAAAAATGGGCTTTGGTGTATTGCTCAAGGGCTTGAAGACTTTTTTTAAGCCCCTTTGGGGTGCGATCTAACATAATAATGTCATCTGCATAAAGCAGACAACATAACGGTCTACCTCCTAATTTAGGGGCAAAACCCTCACACTGAGTTAAATGAGCAGGTAAGTCTGAGAGGTACAAAGAAATAGCAATGGGGCCAACATACACCCTTGTTTTAGGCCGTTTTTAGTCGGAATGGCATGGGATAAGCCTCGTTCACCCCCTAGCAACACTCTGCACCAGATGAAGGAGTGAAGGGCTACCACAAGGTCAAGGAAAATACCTGGCATGCCTAGTCTTAAGAGCTTCTTCCACAGCGAGACACAATCTACTTTATCAAATGCTGTGGAGAAGTCTACGAAGGCTGCGTAGATCACTTCCCCTCTCAGAGTGACATATTTCTAATTAATTACTTGCAGGACTGAGATATTATCAATTGTGCCGTGATTTCTCCTGATGCCTGACTGTTCCAAGGGGATAATTTTATTCCTTTCTGCCCAATCGCTAATCTGGGAAAGCACAAATTTGCCACAAATTTTCCCGACCTCATCCAAAAGCGCAACGATGATGCTACCCTTCCAGGATAGAGGGACATTCCTGGCTTTGCAGCAGTATTGGTACACCGGGAATACAATCTTACAACAGGAGGGTATGACGTGTTTTATTAGCTATATGGGGATTTCATCTGGCCCATTGTGGCAGAACTACGCATTCCTCTTATGACAGCCTCAATTTCTTTTGAAGTGGGATGAATATAAGGAGTCTATTCTGGTTTGGGGGAGTTCCACGGTGGTCCCATTAGAGGCATAGAGGCCGGAAAGAAAGGCCGACCAGCTAGATTCATTGATGGACGTTGGGAGGGGCCTGGTTCTCATACTGGACCCTTCTGCAATCAATGACCAAAACTGCCTAGTGTGGCTGTTGGAGACTGCTTCTCTTACTGCAACCCAGAATCTATCTGTAGTATCCTTTTTCAGGCGCATTCTTAGCCTCCCTCTCCTCCTTTTAAAATGCCTAGCCGGGATTGCCTTGCTGATTTATGTTCCCTATACTGTTTACCAATAAGAGCATTAATTTCTGTATTCGATAGAAGGGATGAGGTTTTACTATGTGGTTGCTCTGGTACTTCTGGTGGGGAAACAAAATAATCTGTTGCATAAATACAGTAAAACTCTCCATTACTTTTCCTGCCCAGCTGCTGAGATCGTTCAGGGTGCTTTCTAGGATACCTTTGAGCCCCTCAAAATTTCCAGGGGACCAATGAGTTCTTCCCGTTTTGACGTTAAAGCGGGGGTGCTGCCCTTCTAAGCTCTAGGGATCGGCAAATTACTGATCTCTGCCTCTCCCAGATGGCCATCCCATCCCAGAAGTGACGCATCTGTCACTAATGTGAGATCTGTCTGGGGATGGCCTCTGACCCAGTCGCATTTCACTAACCACCACTGCAGGTCTTTTGCAGTTCCCTCCAAGATCTGAACCGTGTCGGTAAGATTTCCCTGATGCTGTGCCCACTAGAACTTCAGGTCCTACTGCAGAGCCCTGATATGCAGTCTGGCATGTATGACTAAAAGGAAACAGGAGGCCTTAAGGCCCAGCAGCCTCAGAGTCTGTCTCATCGAAATCCAGGATAGAGGCCGGAACATCGGTATCATAACGCTGCTCAGGAGGATAAACTCGAAACTGCAGTGTCCAGAACAGCCCCGGTGAAAGGGAGCATTTGAGAGGGAATCAGATGTGACTTTGGGACGTTTATAGTGAACCCCAGCAAATGCAGGAGATCTGCCGTAGTCTGAAGGTGGTTGACGAGAGCCTGGGGCATAGGAGCCTTCAACAGCCAGTCGTCGAGGTAGGGGAAGACTGAAATCCCTAACCTGCACAGATGATCTGCCACCACAGCAATCACTTTGGTGAACACCCAGGGAGCACTGGTGAGACCGAAGGGGAGCACAGTAAACTGAAAATGCTCATGCCCACCTTGAACCACAAGTAATGCCTGGGGGCGAGCAGAATGGGGATGTGAAAATACGCATCCTGCAAGTCCAACGCTACCATCCAGTCTCCTTGGCCTAGGGCAGACAAGACCTGAGCCAGAGTGAACATCATGAATTTCTCCCTTTTGAGGAAGAGATTGACGTCCCTTAGATCCAAGATAAGGCGAAGACCCTTGTTCTTTTTTGGAATCAGAAAGTAGTGGGAATAACAACCACTACCTACTTCTGACATCGGGACCCTTTCTATGGCTTCCTTGGACAAGAGAGCCGTAACTTCCTCGCGGAGCAAGATTAAATGATCCTCCATCAGCCGTTCTTTCAATGGAGGGCTAGAGAGAGGGAAAGACTGGAAGGGGAGGGAATAGCCCTTCTGTATGATCTGCAAGACCCATTTGTCCAATATTAAGGACCGCCAGTGAGGGAGATGAAATCGAATCCTCCCTCCAGTTGAACAAATGTGGTCTTGCAGAACCATACTGGGAGGGCTTGGGCGTTGCGGAGGAGAGGTGCTGGGTGGTGACCGACCTCTGGCTAGATCCTCTGGGTCTGAAGGTACCACGACCTTGTCCTCTCACTGGATGCTGTGAAGTTGGAGGGTGGTGGCTGACCGGCGGGTGGCGTGGTACTCGCCCCTTCTGAAGCCTCAAAAGGGGCAAAAGGCAGACTGCTGGCAAGCAGGCAGCGAGAGGCCTAAGGATCTGGCCATAGCTCGAGAGTCCTTTAACCGCTCAAGCGCCAAGCCTGCCTTGTCTCCAAAAAGGCATGAGCCATCGAAGGGCATGTCCATCAGAATTGCCTGGACATCCCCCGTAAAGCCAGTGGTACGAAGCCAGCCGTGGCAACGAAGGGCCACTGTTGTTGCAATTGCCCTGCCCAGCAAGTCTGTTGTGTCCAAACCACACCGAATTGCCAAGTTGGCTGCATCTCTCCCATCCTTGACAGCCTGAGTGAGAGTGACCAGTACGCCCTGCGGGACCTGGGGCAGGACCTGTGCCACTGTATCCCATAAAGTATGGGAAAAGCAGCCCAATAGGCATGAGGTGTTTACGGACCTCAATTCCAGGCTGGAGGAAGAAAACATCTTCTTCCCAAATTGGTCCAGCCTCTTGGTTTTCTTATTGGGGGAGCGGATGGAAGGCACCATGGGAAGTTGAGGCTTGGACCACCAAGCTCTCCGGGGTGAGGTGTTGGGTGAGGAAACTAGGGTCAGAAGGAGCTGGTCCCGCGCAGGACATCAGTTAGGGCCTCATTGCAGGGTAACATCGGCTCTGATGTAGCAACCCCCAGTTGAAGCACCTCTGTCAGTATGTTAGTCCTGACCGGCACCGTAGGCAAGTCTAGGTCCAAGACATTAGCTGCTCTACGCACCACCATGGCATATGACGCTCCCGCCTCCGTAGCCACGGAAGGAGGTGAGAGCATACCAGCATCTGAAGAAGTATCCAGGCCACTGGCTTCCCCTAGATCCTCATACCAGTCCTGCTCCTCTAATCCATACTCTAAAGGGTACTCAGACCCCTCCCATTCCTCACCTGTTCCTGGCTGTTCAAAATAAGCCTCAGGCACTGATCTGGGCCGTGTTGGCACCGGCAAAGTCAGAATTGGTGTTGTATGACATCGTTCCGGCTCCGGATCATCCTGAATGAGGATACAGCTCAGACTACCATTGGGCGCCGGAGGTGGTGGGCGCGTTGAAGTCAGGACCGAAGCGGAGGAAGCCTACTGTGTGGAACCGGCATCGGTCCGGATCCGATATTGGTTCCCAGGGTCCCCAACGGTGCCGAGGCCGAAGCCACTGGCGTTAAACCCGATTGGGCCCCTGCCGACCCTGTGGAGTCCGAAGACCCACCCGCTGGGGCAGCCTGCTCAAAAACAAGGCGCATGGCTTTGTAGAAGTCTTTAATTTGAGCAGGTGTTGCTCCAGCTCTACAAGGTGTGCCCTGGCACGCCGGGGTGCTGCCTTTATAGGAGACCATGACATCACAGACGGCTCCAACAATATTGATGAAGCCATGCGGAGCCGGACAACGCAGGCGGATCCGAACGACGCCACCTGACGGCATGCGCAGGGCATTGTTCAGCAAAAGATTCTGGATTCGAAGCTGATGCCAAGGAATTCAAAGGTAAGGAATCTGCAGCTAAAAGTCTCTAGCAGATAGAAATGGACCTGACATTGGTGACCTTATGATTGGTTCACACAGCGAGGAGGTGGGGCGCAGGCTTTGGTGCTTCTGAGCGAAAAAAATAATCTGAGCTCAGCTGATATGCATGATTAATTTACACCTTGTGGTAATCCACGGAATGTTACAATATTCTTTCATTTAACGGGAGGTGTGTGGTACTTGGCAGAACTAGACAAATCAAACTACTTGTGCTGTTGGGTGAAAAGAAGTTGTGGGGGGGTTGCTTGGAGCGAGGCTTTCAGACCAGGCCAAACAAAGCAGACTAACTCTGCACTCAACTTTTATAAGCTGGTTTCATGCAGAGCAGAATGATTGTGCACCTTGTTCATTTCTGCATAATATTGCAGTCTCTGTTTCATCGAGATTGGTTCTAATTCTTGTCACCTCGAAGGAGGGCAAAGGTTCCCACCTTTGCCTGATTTTACACAGATAAAAATCACCACTACCCTAAACACTGGAGTACTTCCTCACTGCAGGACGCCACACCATGTAGCATTCTGAGCTACAGGGAGGGACAGGCATGGTGACAATGCAAGTGCTGGAGTATCTGATTCAAGCTCTGGGGAAGATGGATATGGCTCAGATAAAGTGCCTTTTCCAGGGAAAAAAGGGGGTAGATGGAGCTGCATTTTTTTTTGCGGCATTTGGGGCTCAGGCTCTAATAAGGGGATATCTCTAGCCGGGAACTTTCAAATAAATTGTGACATTCACACACCCCCTAGTTAATGTGTCAAGGTTGCTACAGAGCACAAACTGAACCGCATTAAAAATAAGTATTGCACATTTTAACACTGGGTGATTGATTTTACCCAAATAAAATAAGTTTATAAGGTAAAAAGCCAATAAATATATTATGTTATGACAACCCTTAGTACAGATGCCCAGAAAACATTGTATGCTTATTTGCATATAACAGAAAATTTATGAAATAGCTAAATGCTGTTCATTGTCCACTTATGAACAATTAATTTGGAAATTATAATTTAGTGTTCATGTTTCTAACAAAATGAACACAAAATGGAGAAAGGGTCACAAAGTAATGAGTAAATCATCCCCAGACCATCAGGGCCAATTTCATTTTATTAATTCCTTTGAAATAATCAAATAGTCAACTTGAAATCATCCTCAAGTCATCAGGAATGATCTAATCTTGAGAAGTAATCAAATGCTCATCCTCAGATCATCAGGAACGCTTACATCTGGCGAAGTCATCAGATACTCATTTTCAAGTCATTTTCAAATCATTAGGCAGACAATTCTAAACCTTGTTGATGAATTTAGGGGGCTGATGATGTCTGATGACATGAAAATGACTTCTACAGTAGTTGGATGATCATCCAATGACTCTGGGATGACTTCTAAAGTCATCCTGTTTGACCTGGGTTCCGACGGTATTAACAGAAAAAATCCTCTTCCTCGTCCGGAAGAATAACCATAGTAAAGGCCAAATTATCCTTTAGGTGGGTCATAACTTCCTTAAACTCAGCCCCTATACAAAGCGTTTCCTCTGTTCCTCATCTGAACCATCGGAATCTGGTTCAGGCAGGGAGGAGTGCTTAGGGATGTTAGGCGCCAGACCCTCTCCTGCTGTACAAATTGAATCCACAACTTTATTATTTATCACAACCTGAAGGACATTCAAGTCCATTCCAACAGGCTGATGCCAAGAAGATGGGTCTGACAAAGCTTCCAATTCTGAGCTGAACTCAGAAGAATGCCTCTGCTTTCCAGGAAGCTTTCCATCTATGTCTGCAATCATCAAATAAATGCCGACCTGGAGGGAAAAGTCAGCTGCCTTGTCTCATCAACAACTTCTGTGTTTGTTGTCTAGCAACAACCTGTGTTACTAGTGACACCGAGTGCTCCAGGCGGCTCTTTCCTATGCCTCTACGTTGCCTAGCAGCCAAAGGGGTGGAGGCCGTAATCAGCGTATTGCAGGAAAGCAAAAAACCTAAGGGCCAGCTGTACGAAGCATTTTCCCAGTCGCAAACAGCCTGACCAGAAAATTGCTTTTTGTATGTACCAAAGTTAAATGCAACTCGGTAACTTGTTTACCAAATCACATTTTGCTTTTTTAAATTCAGTATTAGGAAGGGGCATGTTTAGGGCGCCCCTTCCTAATACCGAATTGCACTAGCATGTAGGAATGTTTCACGACCGGGCATGCGGTCACAAAACATTTACAGGTACCACTACCTTTAAATTGGTGGTAACCCCATCCCCTTTGTGAATGGAAGTGTAAATATTTTTTCAGAGCAGGTAGCAGTCCCACTGTTTCATATGCTGAAACAAAATAAAAAGAAAACTTTTCATTTTTTGTTTGAAATGCATCATGTTTTGCCTTAAGGAAAACGGACCTCATTTAAAAAAAACACTGCTTTATTGAAAAGCAGTCACAAACATGGTGGTCTGCTGTCCCCAGCCGCCACCATCCCTGTGAGTGCAGCCATTCCCAATGGGGTCACAAATTGCTACCTACTTTATGAATATTGATAAGGTAGGTCTTTGCGACCATATTAGGAATCGCTAAATGTGGCTGAGACACATTTGTACATTTCATATTGCGCGTCTCTAATTGCAACTCACAAAAAGTAGCAATTAGAGACTCGCAAAGAGAAGTGGGCATACATGTGGCCCTAAAGCCGCTCAAGTGCTCGTACAAATGGGGACAGTGGCAGCAAAGAGGAAGCAAACCATAAATCCGCTAGTTTGTGCAATCATGCTCCAGACATAAAACCAGGTAAATTAAGTTGCCGCTCCTAATTTCTTAGCATAGGAGCAGCAATGAGTGAAAAAACTTCACAGTCCTCGGCCACTAGAGCAGGCTTTGACAACGCAACTCATGGGCGCTGGTGTCAAAATTAACTTGCTCAAAATGTGCGAAACATATTGCATTGCAAATGCTTGTTTAGGACTTGTGCCCGAAAGGACTTGTCACAAAGTAATGAGTAAATCATCCCCAGACCATCAGGGCCAATTTCATTTTATTAATTCCTATGAAATAATCAAATAGTCAACTTGAAATCATCCTCAAGTCATCAGGAATGATCTAATCTTGAGAAGTAATCAAATGCTCATCCTCAGATCATCAGGAACGCTTACATCTGGCGAAGTCATCAGATGCTCATTTTCAAGTCATTTTCAAATCATTAGGCTGACAATTCTAAACCTTGTTGATGAATTTAGGGGGCTGATGATGTCTGATGACATGAAAATGACTTCTACAGTAGTTGGATGATCATCCAATGACTCTGGGATGACTTCTAAAGTCATCCTGTTTGACCTGGGTTCCGACGGTATTAACAGAAAAAATCCTCTTCCTCGTCCGGAAGAATAACCATAGTAAAGGCCAAATTATCCTTCAGGTGGGTCATAACTTCCTTAAACTCAGCCCCTATACAAAGCGTTTCCTCTGTTCCTCATCTGAACCATCGGAATCTGGTTCAGGCAGGGAGGAGTGCTTAGGGATGTTAGGCGCCAGACCCTCTCCTGCTGTACAAATTGAATCCACAACTTTATTATTTATCACAACCTGAAGGACATCCAAGTCCATTCCAACAGGCTGATGCCAAGAAGATGGGTCTGACAAAGCTTCCAATTCTGAGCTGAACTCAGAAGAATGCCTCTGCTTTCCAGGAAGCTTTCCATCTATGTCTGCAATCATCAAATAAATGCCGACCTGGAGGGAAAAGTCAGCTGCCTTGTCTCATCAACAACTTCTGTGTTTGTTGTCTAGCAACAACCTGTGTTACTAGTGACACCGAGTGCTCCAGGCGGCTCTTTCCTACGCCTCTACGTTGCGTAGCAGCCAAAGGGGTGGAGGCCGTAATCAGTGTATTTCAGGAAAGCAAAAAACCTAAGGGCCAGCTGTACGAAGCATTTTCCCAGTCGCAAACAGCCTGACCAGAAAATTGCTTTTTGTATGTACCAAAGTTAAATGCAACTCGGTAACTTGTTTACCAAATCACATTTTGCTTTTTTAATTCAGTATTAGGAAGGGGCATGTTTAGGGCGTCCCTTCCTAATACCGAATTGCACTAGCATGTAGGAATGTTTCACGACCGGGCATGCGGTCACAAAACATTCACAGGTACCACTACCTTTAAATTGGTGGTAACCCCATCCCCTTTGTGAATGGAAGTGTAAATATTTTTTCAGAGCAGGTAGCAGTCCCACTGTTTCATATGCTGAAACAAAATAAAAAGAAAACTTTTCATTTTTTGTTTGAAATGCATCATGTTTTGCCTTAAGGAAAACGGACCTCATTTAAAAAAAACACTGCTTTATTGAAAAGCAGTCACAAACATGGTGGTCTGCTGTCCCCAGCCGCCACCATCCCTGTGAGTGCAGCCATTCCCAATGGGGTCACAAATTGCTACCTACTTTATGAATATTGATAAGGTAGGTCTTTGCGACCATATTAGGAATCGCTAAATGTGGCTGAGACACATTTGTACATTTCATATTGCGCGTCTCTAATTGCAACTCACAAAAAGTAGCAATTAGAGACTCGCAAAGAGAAGTGGGCATACATGTGGCCCTAAAGCCGCTCAAGTGCTCGTACAAATGGGGACAGTGGCAGCAAAGAGGAAGCAAACCATAAATCCGCTAGTTTGGGCAATCATGCTCCAGACATAAAATGAGGTAAATTAAGTTGCCGCTCCTAATTTCTTAGCATAGGAGCAGCAATGAGTGAAAAAACTTCACAGTCCTCGGCCACTAGAGCAGGCTTTGACAACGCAACTCATGGGCGCTGGTGTCAAAATTAACTTGCTCAAAATGTGCGAAACATATTGCATTGCAAATGCTTGTTTAGGACTTGTGCCCGCCCTTGGGAGGGTAAATGTTGTAATAAAACGTATTCATTTGGACAAGAGCAGCGCAGATTTGCTGCTGTTGAGATGTGTGCCTCGGACGCATTCCGCATTCCAGCTGCAGGGGGCCCATAACTTCAGAAATTGAGGACTAACTTGCGCATTTGCAGGTTTTGTCTCATTCTAGGTATTAACAAACACCCAATGCCTTAAGTAAATGTTTCGAAATACGCAGTTTACTGGTGCAAATTATAAATGGTTTTAATGCCTGAAGCAGCCCCAAAGTTGTGTTTTGGGCAGCACCCGCCGATCTCCAGACTAGTCTGTTAATACCTGCATGTTGATATCAGAAAATGCTGACCTGAGTGTGCGAGACTCCCACAATCTGGAGATTTACAACACTTGAGGGCTGCCGTTCACCATTGTGCTGTATGTTTAGAAAAGTCCACTTGCCGTGGCATAACGCACAAGGACTCCCATGCCCCCGCCCTCTGTCACAAACACTCGCACTTGCAAAGGCTTGAGGTCTGAAGCGGTTCGGGACCCATACAGTGACGCAGTCAGTTTAGTGTAAAAGGCCATTTATTAAGGACAGGATTGCAACTTATAGATAACTTTTTATCAAACTTTCAACAATAACCCCACCTTTAAACATTATCATCGCTCATCCTTTCAACACGTCCCTTCGCTTTACACTTCCATACCCCCACACATTCCCCTTTTCCTTTCATGCCCTACCTGTTTTGGGCATCCTCCACACTCTCATCCTTCACCTGCTTCTTTTCCCCCTGGAAGAGTGGCCAGGCCCGCAACTGACTCTCTACCCTCCCCAATCTACTGCCTCTCACATTCCGTCACAACCTGCCCTAACTGGTGTCCCAAACCTCCCTACCAAGCTCTCCCCTCAATGCACTTTAAAAAAAAAAAATTATTGAAACTATGACTCTCTCGCCTGAACCTATTTTCATGCCGGGTGGGCAGGTGGCCAATTTTCTTAACACACAATGGGCAGCGCGGAAAAGAGTCCGGTCCCTCCCCTGCAGCCCCTAATAAACCCCCACCTGTGTCCCTCCCCCACTTACCTGTCCACCAATCCTGCCGCTGCAGGTCACTTCCTCTCCTGAATGTTCCTGCAGAGAGACTAGACCGAGCCTCTCTCTCTTCGCAGGACCCTCCATCGGGACCCATTCAGTGACGCAGTCGGTTCAGTGTAAAAGGCCATTTATTTAGGACAGGATTGCAACTTATATGTAACTTTTTATCAAACTTTCAACAATAACCCCAACTTTATAACCCCACCTTTAAACATGACCTGTTTCGGGCATCCTCCACACTCTCATCCTTCACCTGCTTCTTTATCCATTGGAAGGATGGCCAGGCCCGCATCTGACTCTCCACCCTCGGCCATCTGCTGCCACTCAGCACAAATCCACTTGGCGTTTTGCTGCCCCACCACGAACACTACTGCAACATACTTCCTTCATACCTTTTCTCTGAGCCACATCTTTTCACCCCATAAATCGCCTACAAGTAACCTCAAATCCGTAAGGTAATATGCGTTCCCCAATTCAGACAGGTGCATCCCATCAGACCTCAACAACACTTCATCTTGGTCCGTAATGTCCCCATGACATAACACTTTGATGTTGTGTGCCTGACAAAAAACCCTCATAGCTCTATTGAGCTTCCTCCTAACCCTTTATATGGCCCCCCTCCGTGTTCGACGAGGCACGAACTCAGTCCACACCAAGCACATGCCATGCAATTTCTGTTTAAGCGGCTCCAAATCCCACTGCATATGTTGCAGAAGTGTGAGCGCCGAAAGTTTGACAAAGTCATTCTCTCCCATATGAAGCAAGAGCAAATCAGGACAACCCCAGGTCGGCAAAACAGAGGTTATAAATGGAAGGAGATTGCCCCATCTCATGCCACTCTTTCCCCACCAAAAAACTTCATGTTGTTTACTAGGCTGTCCCAGTGTGCGTCCATAAACTTGTTTTTCCGCAAACTTTGCCGCCCAGTGGATGAAGGAATGGCCGACCAGCCATGTAACCATTTTTTTCCCTCCTTGGACCAGACATGCAACCTGAAAAGAAAAAAGAGTGTATTATCTCCAATGTCCCAACTGCCCCCCAACTCCCCAAAAACAGTTTGCCAGTGCCCACGCGCAGCTTCTCAACTACTCACCTTTAAGGCCTCACAGAACGCTCACAGCACCTAGATTTCCATCCCCCAATCCTCCGAATCTGTGCCCAGTCCCAACCCAAATGAGCTGTGGCCGTAGCTGCCCCTGTTCTAAAAGAATGGGTACCAAAACCCAAAGGCTGACGATCCGTCCTCCTCAGTGCCATTCGCAATACATGTAACAACTGAAAAGCCGTAAGCTTAGCACCAGACCTATGAGTAAAAACCCTGCTCCCCCCAACAGGAGCCCTCAAAACTTGGAAATTCATCCACTCCAAAACCGGACACGCAGTACCATCCCTGCCTTTCTCCAACCATACCCATTTCCCTTTTCCTAGCTGATCAGTTTTGGAGCGCCTGAGCCAGATATCCCCTTGACTAATAACCTCTTCACGCCTCAAACCAACAGCCTTACCTATACCAAGAAGTTCCGACACCCTGAAAGCTCCAAAAAACATCCACACCATGCATAACCGAAAAAGAGCCAATTCATAAGAGTCCACGCAGCACACAGGCAAGACATGCAACAACTCACGCAGCAGTTCAAAGGTAATCGGTTCCCTAACTGACCTGACTGACCTCCCTCTCATTCGACCCCAACCTTTCAACATCTTCCCCAACATGTCATCTTTAGCTGGATCACAACCAAAAAACAGCTTCCTGTAAAAGGAAACCCCTGCCATCTTGCCCCCTATTGTGGCGGGCGATAAACCCATGTGTATTAAAAACAAAACAAAATGGGACGCTCGCAACTCAAGCTCCCTGTCATTCTGCATCCAGAAATTTCCTGAAAAACTGTCATAACTCTGAAACTTCAGCCATGCCGGTCGGTAGCTCCGCTGCGTGGATCCAGCTAATGACATCTCCACCAGCCTAGTGATCATAGTGTCCCCCCATTCCCACATGTCTGCCAGGACCACTGTCTTGGTTTGTTCTGCTCCAGGTGCAAGGGTGCGAAAACGTTGCAACTGTGAATGAGACAGGGAATCTGCAATCTCATTATGCACCCCAAGGAGGGGCGCAGCTTTGAATATAACATTCAAGGATAGACATCTAAGCATAGATTGCTGTAAAAGGCGCAGCGCCCTGCGATCTTTTGCCCTTTGCCTGTTAACTAAGTCAACAACCGTCATGTTATCAACATGGAAAACCACGGTCCTATTTGCCAGCTCCTCACCCCACACTGCCAGAGCCATGAGCAAAGGGAAGAATTCCAGGAATGCAATGCTCCTACCCTGCTTAAGCCAATGCATTGGCAATGTCTCTGCACACCACCTGCCATCCCAGAAGAACCCAAAGGCAGTAGAGCCTGCTGCATCAGAAAATATCTGCACTTGCCAAATCAAGTCTTTCTCACCAAACTGCATGGAGACCCCGTTGAAACTAGTCAGAAATGTCTTCCAGACCCGTATGTCCTCCCTCAGTCCCAAAGAAACTTGTACCCTATGATGTGGCAGGGTAACACCTGACATAGCGAGGCCCATTTGCCTACAGAATGTCCTACCCCCTCGCACAACTTGGCAAGCAAAATTGAGGTAACCTAACAGCTTTTGCGCTGTACGCAAATCAATCTTGTGTAGGGACTGTTTGCGTTCCAGAATCTCGTCCACTTTGTTGACTTGTACCCGTGCTAATAAGGCTCCTGCATCCAGTTCAATGCCTAGAAAAGTCAATATGCACTGCGGCCCCTCCGTTTTTCTGGGGCCAAAGGTATTCCCATCTGTCGAGACAGATTTTGAAAAACTACTAGGGCCCGTCCACAAGCCCCAGATCCTGCCCCTCCAACAAACAAGAAATCATCCAGATAGTGAGTCACCGTCCGATGCCCACTTACCTTCACAAAAACCCACTGTACAAAGGTGCTGAAAGCTTCAAACAGCGCACAAGAGATGGCACAGCCCTTCGGCAGGACTCTGTCGACATATATTGCTCCATCCAATTGCATCCCAAGTAGTTCAAAATTGTCCAGGTGGATAGGCAACAGCCTGAAGGCCGATTGAATGTCACACTTCACCAATTCCGACCCCTGGCCACACCCGCGTATTACCTTAATGGCATCATCCACAGAGGTATATACTACCTTACTATCCTCTGGTGCAATATAATCATTGAATGAAGCACCTTCTGGCCATGACAAATGATGTATCAGGCAAAACTCGCCAGGCACCTTCTTGGGTACCACACCCAGTGGAGATATCATTAACTCCTGCATGGGCCAAGCATAAAATTGGCCCACTATTCTGCCTAAAGATGCTTCCTTGCGTATTTTGTCCCTCACTATTTGTGGCATTTCCCTTTCTGACTGAAAATTGTCCGCCCATCTCCTGATCCTCGGGCCCTGGTAACTAACCCCGAAACCCTCCTTGAAACCCCATTCCAATTTACAAGCCGTGTCCTTATCTGGATAAATTTGTAACCAGGGCAAAAGAGCCTCCAACCTAATTGGTGTAGGAGCCCTTTGACTGAGGAGCACCTTTCATGCCTCTTCCCTTGGACACCCTCCATTGTTCGGATGGGGTTGAGAGTGAAAAACATTGTGTGACTGGGTGACGGCCCCAGCACTTGGAGCAATCACCCTTGAATTTACAGGGCTGTCTGGAACAGAAACCTTTATTAAAGTTCCATCGGGCCACCGTTGTGGGTACTGGGGTCTGCTGACCAACACCTGCCCCTCCCTGGGTGGGGCGAGCCTGAAAAGGCTTGTATACCACTGGTAACCCGCTCGCAGTGTGCGTAGAGGCTGAAGACTGCGACAACGCCATCCACTGCATCCATAAATCAGGGTCTACATCCCCCCATGGCTTGTCAGGATAGATACTCACTCTGGCTCTAAATTCTTCATCGTAGCTCAACCACGCAAAACCCTCAAAGTGCATCTGCGCTTTCCTGATAATATCCATATACTTGAACATTGCTATGGCCCTATCTGGGAACTCCTCGCAATAGATAAGTGCGAAAATCAGAAAAGCCGAAGTCCAATTATCCATTGTTATTGGAACCCGTGGACGGCGAGCTAGTTCCCATTCTTCCTCCTTGGAACCTTCGTTAGCCTGTATGTCCCTATGTAGGAGCTTGAACACATCGACATATTCATGCTTCCAGATCCGTGCTTTCGTTTTCTCTGCCACATGGGAGCCTAAAGGCATGGCCAAACCCATATATGGAAGACGTTTCTTGTGCCCCCCTGCCTCCTTATCATCAGCACCTTTTCCTTCCCCAGTAGCAACCCCCGCCAGTCTCGGCCGCCCAATCCCCTCGAAGAGCTGCCCAAACTCATTAAGGAGAGCATCCACAGTTCCGAGGTGCACACTGAAAGCAAACAATACAAGCTTGAGTTGCTCTGACGTTCCACAGCTTAGTAACATGTCAGACCCAGTCTTTGTCACAAACACTCTTGTGCGCACCGAACTCCCCTCATGAGACAAAGTGGTGGTGAAAATCCCCGCCAATGGCAAAGGTTGCGATGACCCAAATGCATAGACTTGAGTTGAGGTAGGCTTTAGCTGAGGCTGGATGGGAATAGTTTTCAACAGGGACTGAGAAAGTAAATTAATGGAAGCACCAGTGTCAATCAATGCATGAATCTTGTGACCTTCAAGGGAGATAGAACATCGTGGTATCTGTTTTTGAGGACGCCCTCCCAGCTGCAGAGCTTGAATCATGTGGACAGTCCCTTCTTCCTCTTCATCGTCATCTAGATTGTCATCTTCACCTATAACTGCAGGCGGCTGCACCACGTTGACATTCTTTGATTTCTGCAACTTTGGACGGACAGATGATCGACAAACTTTAGCAAAATGGTTCATCTTGTTGCAGCTTGCACATTTCTTGCCTTGAGCAGGACAAGGCCCTTGATGAGGAAATGGGTCACCACACAAGAAACAAAATTGAGAGCTCGAAGCAGCCTTCTGCCTAGTCTTTTTTGTTTCCGTGACTGCTGCGGTGATGACATTCACCGGTTCACTCTTGACTTGAGTCTGCAATGCCGCATCCATGTGGGCTGCACATACTTTTGACAACTCTGGATCTCACAGACGCACAGTCCTGTATGAACTGCGTACAAATTTCATCTTCAGCATCCGGCAGTGTACACGTGCGTGCCAGCTCTCTCAACCTCACATAGAATGTGTTGACAGACTCATTTGGGAGTTGCCTCGCTTGCCTCAACAAGAAGCTCTCATAGGCCGGATTTGCTAAGGGTTCAAAATGTGCAGTCAGAGCCCTTTTTAATGACTGGTAATTGAAAGGTGGACCTTCCTCCACCACAGACTTTCCAAGTTTATGAATGGCTGCACCCCCTAGGAGGCAAGAGCATGGGGGAGCGTCTGGCGTTGTCCAGTGCTGTAGCCGCAAAATAGGTTTCCAACCTATCGACCCATTCCTTCCACCTGGCAGCTTGGGCAGAAGGGGGACCCTCCACAAGAAATGGTTCTAATGCAGGAACTGACAACATGGCCATCTTGGGGCAAGTGTTTTTTTATGTTTTTTTTGTATGAGAGTTTAAGATGCACTCTTTCCTGTGCCACTCATGATATGGAAACAGGTAGGTTGAAAAGGTCCTTTACATGCACATCAACAGACAGGTGGCCTGACCTAGACATGCACTTGTGTGAATTGTCACTGCCACCTCATAACCTTTGCACAAGACAGTACAGTTTGTAATGAAAACAATGTGTTGATGTATGGCTTTGTTGCACTACCACCCAAAATGCTTAGTTCACAGCTTTTTTTTTTTTTTATCAGTTTCCTTCGTTGGTGTTTTGTTTTTATGGAAGAAAGAAAACTTGTGGACTTGTTTGATCACCCTGCTCACCACA
This sequence comes from Pleurodeles waltl, assembly GCF_031143425.1. NCBI lineage: Eukaryota > Metazoa > Chordata > Amphibia > Caudata > Salamandridae > Pleurodeles > Pleurodeles waltl. Next base: position 208,027,068 of record NC_090441.1, read on the forward strand.
CGCCCTGCTCATGGAGCTTCCTTTGAACTCTGACATCCTTCGCTGCCCAGGTGACAGCCGAAAACGCTGCCCGGCATGTGGGTTAAATACAGGGAAGCTCCAGCCCCAGCACAATGCCTGGGGCCTCCGGAGCAAATTCCACCACAACAGGAGGACGGGCACTGCAGACAATGCCAGGCACAGCAGACAAGCCGTCACTGCCACTTCACCTCAGTCAGCACCGCAAGCACGGCCAGGCACAGCGGACATGCCTCCACCGCCGCTTCACCTGAGCTATTCGCAGCCGGCGGGCAGGAGCTGAGCACACGCGGCAGAAAGCACCAAGGACGGAGATGCTCCACCGTCTTTCGTACCAGGACAGCAGGTAGCGGCGCGAGGGAGCAGGCGCCACCCTCATCACCAATTTGTTTTGTTGCATGGTAGGTGCCAGTAGTGACGTTTATAGTATACTTGCAATAATAACCACACCGACACCACTTGTTAGCTACTGGACCCGAGGCATAACCCTCCTGGCCCTTTTAATCAACTCGGTTCACGTCACAGGGCAAGACCACCATTTTAGCATTGTGCAGGGGAGACTAATAGAATCTCCCTGTGCTAATGAATGTCATGGGCGGCTCCATGACAAAACATAACAGGCATTAAGTTTAGATTGAGAATCAGGGTCTGTCACGCCAAAGTGTCCCAGTATTTTTTTACTTGTGGTTTTATATAGCAGCTAACCCAACCCAAAGGGAGTACAACGCTATATTCACAGAAACATCGGGCGTGGATCAGAGCGGAGACTCCAACCCGGGTCCCCAGTTCCAAGGCCAGCAGCTCGGACAACAACGCCATGTCCAGGATCTGGCTTGGAGACTCAAAATCCCTCATTCAATGCTCCCACACATGCACACTTTTCATTCATAGAGCAGGTAATTCAACTGATTCTGAACTGCTGATGATGAGAGTCGAGTTCATACACCCTGCCTGCAATGGGTTCCTACTCTCACAACCCCAAAAAGAAAGCAGCACTTGTTAAATTTAACTGAGGAAAAGCGGACTCATATGTCCATCTCTCCCAAATAAAGCATTGGAATAAAGCACTGCATGTTAGAGAGGCAGACTCCCGCATTTCAAGCAGAGCGGGCGCTTGCAAAGTATCCCAAAGTGTGAGAAAAGGGAGGAAATTACACCCACCTCACTTTTCTGACAGCAGCAGATACATTTCATCCACCAGCAGCAGAACCAGAGCTGCCGAGCTTAGAGCTGGGGAACCAGGTTCAACTCTCAGCGCCGGCTGAACATCCTGTGATTTTGGGCAAATCACTTAATCACCCTGTGCCTACCAAAAACAAGCACTGGCATAGCCAATAGGTCTCACATTTTAGACTGTATACGTTTCTAGCCATGCAGCGCATTATCCTGAATGCTGTGCAGCTAGGGATTGAAGAGCTATACAATTACTACACACGTTTTTTGTAGGCAGAAATCGCCAATACTCCTACATAAGGTTATTTGTACGCCAATATTTTATAATAAAACTTTAATTCAAGCCCTGCAAACATCACTTGTGCACTGTTTGAGTGTGAAATGCCTGCAATTGCAAAGCATGCACGAGGAAGAAAGCACTGGAACACTATTGCTGATGATCTATTAAGAAGGCTCCCGCACAAGTAAGGAGATCTGTCAACCAAGTCAGAAAATATAGTAAAATAATAACTGTTATGGTGTTTGACAATGTTAAGATTAAGTTAGGGTGAAAAGCTAGATGTTTCAATATACAAAATATCCTTTGGGAGCGGTCTTCCTCGTGTGGCAGTCAGAGGCAGAGCTCAGCTGCAGAGCGCCTCGTGAGTCTCGTCTACACCAGTGGTTCCCAACGTGTGGTCTGTGGACCCATGGAGGTCCACAAAGCCTCCTCAGGGGATCTGCGACTGTTTGAAAAATTAAATAATATTAACACATTAGGTCACCATTTTTCAGTAATGACTCAGTGGGGGGTCCCTGGATTCCAATAATGATTCTGTGGGGGTCCCTGGGTTCCAGTAATAATAACGTTGGGGTCCGCAGAAGTCAAAAGGTTGGGAAGCACTTGTCTACACAAAGGCTTTACGCGTTGGGTGCATCGAGGGCTGGGTTCGCATGAGACGGTAGGAATGAGGTGAGGGAAACCTTCCAAAGGTTATTTGTGCGCATGTACAGGCTACCTATGCAATAACAATAATTCCGGGGTCTAGAGCCAACATGTTGTCAACGGAAATTCCTTGCATTAAAGCCTTGTTTTTTCTGTAAGAAACGCACAGAAAATGCACTTTGTCATCATCCCACCCTGCCAAGTTAGAGTCATGGGTCACACTGACCACTGACCGTGATAAGTACTTTATAATGCAGGGGACACGCATTGTTTTTTTATGCACCATAATAAGTGCAAATTATAACTCTGCAATTCAGGGAATCGGCGGTTACAATGTTGTGTTGCTTTAGAAACTTCACACTTAAATCACAAGGCTCTGTTTTTACAAGCTAAGTGGTGCGTGTTTCAAAGCTTAGTTTATTGATTGCAAAGGGTTGTGTTACCAGAGTAATTTTTGTGTTAAACGATTCTCTTCTTACCTAGTCCAGCCATACACCAGCTTTACAGAAGACCCCTTTCCTCTTCTGCAGGATTGACACTGACCTTGGGACATCTGCCAGAAATATTCTTTATTGGCTAGTCTCATTGACATAATAAAACAAGCAGATAGAAGAAAGTTACTTGACCTTTTGCTCTACTCTGCAAAGTGCTCAAAGCCAGGGCTGCTCTTCTCTAGCGTGGGGTTGTGGACGATGAAGAACAGGCTCTCAAAAGCCATGGTCGCGAAAATGACCAGACAAAACCTCTGCATTCCTGGGTTTATTACAGTTTGTGGAAGGAGGGGAAGTCGTGGGCTGTAGCTCACAGAGAGAGCAGTGGGCTAGCTGAGAGACGGTTGTGAGTGCTTCTCTGCACACAAACAATGAGATGAAACCTCTGCATTCCTGGGTTTATTACAGTTTGTGGAAGGAGGATGAGGGGAAGCGGTGGGCTTTGGCTCACAGAGAGAGCAGTGCGGCTAGCTGAGACACGGTTGTGAGTGCTTCTCTGCACACGAACAATGAGATGAAACCTCTGCATTCCTGGATTTATTACAGTTTGTGGAAGGAGGAGGAGGGGAAGCCGTGGGCTTTGGCTCACAGAGAGAGCAGTGGGCTAGCTGAGAGACGCTTGTGAGTGCTTCTCTGCACACAAACAATGAGATGAATCCTCCGCATTCCTGGATTTATTACAGTGTGTGGAAGGAGGAGAAGGGGAATCCGTGGGCTTTGGCTCACAGAGAGAGTAGTGGGCTAGCTGAGAGATGGTTGTGAGTGCTTCTCTGCACACGAACAATGAGATGAAACCTCTGCATTCCTGGATTTATTACAGTTTGGGGAAGGAGGAGGAGGGGAATCCGTGGGCTTTGGCTCACAGAGAGAGTAGTGGGCTAGCTGAGAGACGGTTGTGAGTGCTACTCTGCACACGAACAATGAGATGAAACATCTGCATTCCTGGATTTATTACAGTTTGTGGGAGGAGGAGGGGAAGCCGTGGGCTTTGGCTCTCAGAGAGAGCAGTGGGCTAGCTGAGAGACGGTTGAGAGTGCTTCTCTGCACACGAACAATGAGATGAAACCTCTGCATTCCTGGATTTATTACAGTTTGTGGAAGGAGGAGGAGGGAAAGCCGTGGGCTTTGGCTCACAGAGAGAGCAGTGGGGCTAGCTGAGAGACGGTTGTGAGTGCTTCTCTGCACACGAACTATGAGATGAAACCTCTGAATTCCTGGATTTATTACAGTTTGTGGAAGGAGGAGGAGAAGTCCTGGGCTTTGGCTCACAGAGAGAGCAGTGGGGCTAGCTGAGAGACGGTGGTGAGTGCTTCTCTGCACACGAACAATGAGATGAAACCTCTGCATTCCTGGATTTCTTACAGTATGTGGAAGGAGGAGGGGAAGCTGTGGGCTTTGGCTCACAGAGAGAGCAGTGGGCTAGCTGAGAGACGGTTGTGAGTGCTTCTCTGCACACGAACAATGAGATGAAACCTCCGCATTCTTGGATTTATTACAGTTTGTGGAAGGAGGAGGAGGGGAAGCCGTGGGCTTTGGCTCACAGAGAGAGCAGTGGGCTAACTGAGAGACGGATGTGAGTGCTTCTCTGCACACGAACAATGAGATGAAACATCCACATTCCTGGGTTTATTACAGTTTGTGGAAGGAGGAGGAGGGTAAGCTATGGGCTTTGGCTCACAGAGAGATCAGTGGGCTAGCTGAGAGACGGTTGTGAGTGCTTCTCTGCACACGAACAATGAGATTAAACCTCTGCATTCCTGGATTTATTACACTTTGTGGAAGGAGGAGGAGGGGAAGCCGTGGGCTTTGACTCACAGAGAGAGCAGTGGGCTAGCTTAGAGACGGTAGTGAGTGCTTCTCTGCACACGAACAATGAGATGAAACCTCTGCATTCCTGGATTTATTACACTTTGTGGAAGGAGGAGGAGGGGAAGCCGTGGGCTTTGGCTCACAGAGAGAGCAGTGGGCTAGCTGAGAGACGGTTGTGAGTGCTTCTCTGCACACGAACAATGAGATGAAACATCCGCATTCCTGGGTATATTACAGTTTGTGGAAGGAGGAGGAGAGTAAGCTGTGGGCTTTGGCTCACAAAGAGAGCAGTGGGCTAGCTGAGAGACGGTTGTGAGTGCTTCTCTGCACACGAACAATGAGATGAAACCTCTGCATTCCTGGATTTATTACACTTTGTGGAAGGAGGAGGAGGGGAAGCCGTGGGCTTTGACTCACAGAGAGATCAGTGGGCTAGCTGAGAGACAGTTGTGAGTGCTTCTCTGCACACGAACAATGAGATGAAACCTCCGCATTCCTGGGTATATTACAGTTTGTGGAAGGAGGAGGAGAGTAAGCTGTGGGCTTTGGCTCACAAAGAGAGCAGTGGGCTAGCTGAGAGACGGTTATGACTGCTTCTCTGCACACGAACAATGAGATCAAACCTCTACATTCCTGGATTTATTACAGTTTGTGGAAGGAGGAGGAGGGGAATCCGTGGGCTTTGGCTCACAGAGAGTAGTGGGCTAGCTGAGAGATGGTTGTGAGTGCTTCTCTGCACACGAACAATGAGATGAAACCTCTGCATTCCTGGATTTATTACAGTTTGTGGAAGGAGGAGGAGGGGAATCCGTGGGCTTTGGCTCACAGAGAGAGTAGTGGGCTAGCTGAGAGACGGTTGTGAGTGCTACTCTGCACACGAACAATGAGATGAAACATCTGCATTCCTGGATTTATTACAGTTTGTGGGAGGAGGAGGGGAAGCCGTGGGCTTTGGCTCTCAGAGAGAGCAGTGGGCTAGCTGAGAGACGGTTGAGAGTGCTTCTCTGCACACGAACAATGAGATGAAACCTCTGCATTCCTGGATTTATTACAGTTTGTGGAAGGAGGAGGAGGGAAAGCCGTGGGCTTTGGCTCACAGAGAGAGCAGTGGGGCTAGCTGAGAGACGGTTGTGAGTGCTTCTCTGCACACGAACTATGAGATGAAACCTCTGAATTCCTGGATTTATTACAGTTTGTGGAAGGAGGAGGAGAAGTCCTGGGCTTTGGCTCACAGAGAGAGCAGTGGGGCTAGCTGAGAGACGGTGGTGAGTGCTTCTCTGCACACGAACAATGAGATGAAACCTCTGCATTCCTGGATTTCTTACAGTATGTGGAAGGAGGAGGGGAAGCTGTGGGCTTTGGCTCACAGAGAGAGCAGTGGGCTAGCTGAGAGACGGTTGTGAGTGCTTCTCTGCACACGAACAATGAGATGAAACCTCCGCATTCTTGGATTTATTACAGTTTGTGGAAGGAGGAGGAGGGGAAGCCGTGGGCTTTGGCTCACAGAGAGAGCAGTGGGCTAACTGAGAGACGGATGTGAGTGCTTCTCTGCACACGAACAATGAGATGAAACATCCACATTCCTGGGTTTATTACAGTTTGTGGAAGGAGGAGGAGGGTAAGCTATGGGCTTTGGCTCACAGAGAGATCAGTGGGCTAGCTGAGAGACGGTTGTGAGTGCTTCTCTGCACACGAACTATGAGATGAAACCTCTGAATTCCTGGATTTATTACAGTTTGTGGAAGGAGGAGGAGAAGTCCTGGGCTTTGGCTCACAGAGAGAGCAGTGGGGCTAGCTGAGAGACGGTGGTGAGTGCTTCTCTGCACACGAACAATGAGATGAAACCTCTGCATTCCTGGATTTCTTACAGTATGTGGAAGGAGGAGGGGAAGCTGTGGGCTTTGGCTCACAGAGAGAGCAGTGGGCTAGCTGAGAGACGGTTGTGAGTGCTTCTCTGCACACGAACAATGAGATGAAACCTCCGCATTCTTGGATTTATTACAGTTTGTGGAAGGAGGAGGAGGGGAAGCCGTGGGCTTTGGCTCACAGAGAGAGCAGTGGGCTAACTGAGAGACGGATGTGAGTGCTTCTCTGCACACGAACAATGAGATGAAACATCCACATTCCTGGGTTTATTACAGTTTGTGGAAGGAGGAGGAGGGTAAGCTATGGGCTTTGGCTCACAGAGAGATCAGTGGGCTAGCTGAGAGACGGTTGTGAGTGCTTCTCTGCACACGAACAATGAGATTAAACCTCTGCATTCCTGGATTTATTACACTTTGTGGAAGGAGGAGGAGGGGAAGCCGTGGGCTTTGACTCACAGAGAGAGCAGTGGGCTAGCTTAGAGACGGTAGTGAGTGCTTCTCTGCACACGAACAATGAGATGAAACCTCTGCATTCCTGGATTTATTACACTTTGTGGAAGGAGGAGGAGGGGAAGCCGTGGGCTTTGGCTCACAGAGAGAGCAGTGGGCTAGCTGAGAGACGGTTGTGAGTGCTTCTCTGCACACGAACAATGAGATGAAACATCCGCATTCCTGGGTATATTACAGTTTGTGGAAGGAGGAGGAGAGTAAGCTGTGGGCTTTGGCTCACAAAGAGAGCAGTGGGCTAGCTGAGAGACGGTTGTGAGTGCTTCTCTGCACACGAACAATGAGATGAAACCTCTGCATTCCTGGATTTATTACACTTTGTGGAAGGAGGAGGAGGGGAAGCCGTGGGCTTTGACTCACAGAGAGATCAGTGGGCTAGCTGAGAGACAGTTGTGAGTGCTTCTCTGCACACGAACAATGAGATGAAACCTCCGCATTCCTGGGTATATTACAGTTTGTGGAAGGAGGAGGAGAGTAAGCTGTGGGCTTTGGCTCACAAAGAGAGCAGTGGGCTAGCTGAGAGACGGTTGTGAGTGCTTCTCTGCACACGAACAATGAGATCAAACCTCTACATTCCTGGATTTATTACAGTTTGTGGAAGGAGGAGGAGGGGAAGCCGTGGGCTTTGGCTCACAGAGAGAGCAGTGGGCTAACTGAGAGACGGTTGTGAGTGCTTCTCTGCACACGAACAATGAGATGAAACATCCACATTCCTGGGTTTATTACAGTTTGTGGAAGGAGGAGGAGGGTAAGCTATGGGCTTTGCATCACAGAGAGAGCAGTGGGCTAGCTGAGAGACGGTTGTTAGTGCTTCTCTGCACACGAACAATGAGATGAAACCTCTGCATTCCTGGATTTACTACACTTTGTGGAAGGAGGAGGAGGGGAAGCCGTGGGCTTTGACTCACAGAGAGAGCAGTGGGCTAGCTGAGAGACGGTTGTGAGTGCTTCTCTGCACACGAACAATGAGATGAAACCTCTGCATTCCTGGATTTATTACACTTTGTGGAAGGAGGAGGAGGGGAAGCCGTGGGCTTTGGCTCACAGAGAGAGCAGTGGGCTAGCTGAGAGACAGTTGTGAGTGCTTCTCTGCACACGAACTATGAGATGAAACCTCTGAATTCCTGGATTTATTACAGTTTGTGGAAGGAGGAGGAGAAGTCCTGGGCTTTGGCTCACAGAGAGAGCAGTGGGGCTAGCTGAGAGACGGTGGTGAGTGCTTCTCTGCACACGAACAATGAGATGAAACCTCTGCATTCCTGGATTTCTTACAGTATGTGGAAGGAGGAGGGGAAGCTGTGGGCTTTGGCTCACAGAGAGAGCAGTGGGCTAGCTGAGAGACAGTTGTGAGTGCTTCTCTGCACACGAACAATGAGATGAAACCTCCGCATTCTTGGATTTATTACAGTTTGTGGAAGGAGGAGGAGGGGAAGCCGTGGGCTTTGGCTCACAGAGAGAGCAGTGGGCTAACTGAGAGACGGATGTGAGTGCTTCTCTGCACACGAACAATGAGATGAAACATCCACATTCCTGGGTTTATTACAGTTTGTGGAAGGAGGAGGAGGGTAAGCTATGGGCTTTGGCTCACAGAGAGATCAGTGGGCTAGCTGAGAGACGGTTGTGAGTGCTTCTCTGCACACGAACAATGAGATTAAACCTCTGCATTCCTGGATTTATTACACTTTGTGGAAGGAGGAGGAGGGGAAGCCGTGGGCTTTGACTCACAGAGAGAGCAGTGGGCTAGCTTAGAGACGGTAGTGAGTGCTTCTCTGCACACGAACAATGAGATGAAACCTCTGCATTCCTGGATTTATTACACTTTGTGGAAGGAGGAGGAGGGGAAGCCGTGGGCTTTGGCTCACAGAGAGAGCAGTGGGCTAGCTGAGAGACGGTTGTGAGTGCTTCTCTGCACACGAACAATGAGATGAAACATCCGCATTCCTGGGTATATTACAGTTTGTGGAAGGAGGAGGAGAGTAAGCTGTGGGCTTTGGCTCACAAAGAGAGCAGTGGGCTAGCTGAGAGACGGTTGTGAGTGCTTCTCTGCACACGAACAATGAGATGAAACCTCTGCATTCCTGGATTTATTACACTTTGTGGAAGGAGGAGGAGGGGAAGCCGTGGGCTTTGACTCACAGAGAGATCAGTGGGCTAGCTGAGAGACAGTTGTGAGTGCTTCTCTGCACACGAACAATGAGATGAAACCTCCGCATTCCTGGGTATATTACAGTTTGTGGAAGGAGGAGGAGAGTAAGCTGTGGGCTTTGGCTCACAAAGAGAGCAGTGGGCTAGCTGAGAGACGGTTGTGAGTGCTTCTCTGCACACGAACAATGAGATCAAACCTCCACATTCCTGGATTTATTACACTTTGTGGAAGGAGGAGGAGGGGAAGCCGTGGGCTTTGGCTCAGGGAGGGAGCAGTGGGCTAGCTGAGAGACAGTTGTGAGTGCTTCTCAGCACACGAACAATGAGATGAAACCTCTGCATTCCTGGATTTATTACAGTTTGTGGAAGGAGGAGGAGGGGAAGCCATGGGCTTTGGCTCACAGAGAGACCAGTGGGCTAGCTGAGAGACGGTTGTGAGTGCTTCTCTGCACACGAACAATGAGATGAAACATCCGCATTCCTGGGTTTATTACAGTTTGTGGAAGGAGGAGGAGGGTAAGCTGTGGGCTTTGGCTCACAGAGAGAGCAGTGGGCTAGCTGAGAGACGGTTGTGAGTGCTTCTCTGCACACGAACAATGAGATCAAACCTCTACATTCCTGGATTTATTAAAGATTGTGGAAGGAGGAGGAGGGGAAGCCGTGGGCTTTGGCACAGGGAGGGAGCAGTGGGCTAGCTGAGAGACAGTTGTGAGTGCTTCTCTGCACACGAACAATGAGATGAAACCTCTGCATTCCTGGATTTATTACAGTTTGTGGAAGGAGGAGGAGGGGAAGCCGTGGGCTTTGGCTCACAGAGAGAGCAGTGGGCTAGCTGAGAGACGGTTGTGAGTGCTTCTCTGCACACGAACAATGAGATGAAACCTCCGAATTCCAGGATTTATTACAGTTTGTGGAAGGAGGAGGAGGGTAATCCGTGGGCTTTGGCTCAGGGAGGGAGCAGTGGGCTAGCTGAGAGAAGGTTTTGAGTGCTTCTCTGCACATGAATAATGAGAGGAAACCTCTGCATCCCTGGGTTTATTACGGTTTGTGAAAGGAGAAGGAGGGGAAGCCGTGGGCTTTGGCTCACAGAGAGAGCAGTGGGCTAGCTGAGAGACGGTTGTGACTGCTTCTCTGCACACGAACAATGAGATGAAACATCCGCATTCCTGGATTTATTACAGTTTGTGGGAGGAGGAGGGGAAGCCTTGGGCTTTGGCTCTCAGAGAGAGCAGTGGTCTAGCTGAGAGACGGTTGTGAGTGCTTCTCTGCACACGAACAATTAGATGAAACCTCTGCATTCCTGGATTTATTACAGTTTGTGGAAGGAGGAGGAGCAGTTGTCGGCTTTGGCTCACAGAGAGAGCAGTGGGGCTAGCTGAGAGACGGTTATGAGTGCTTCTCTGCACACGAACAATGAGATGAAACCTCTGCATTCCTGGATTTCTTACAGTTTGTGGAAGAAGGAGGGGAAGCTGTGGGCTTTGGCTCACAGAGAGAGCAGTGGGCTAGCTGAGAGACGGTTGTGAGTGCTTCTCTGCACATGAACAATGAGATGAAACCTCTGCATTCTTGGATTTATTACAGTTTGTGGAAGGAAGAGGAGGGGAAGACGTCGGCTTTGACTCACAGAGAGCGAGTGTGCTAGCTGAGAGACGCTTGTGAGTGCTTCTCTGCACACGAACAATGAGATAAAACCTCTGCATTCCTCGATTTATTAGAGTTTGTGGAAGGAGGAGTAGGGGAAGCCGTGTGCTTTGGCTCAGGGAGGGAGCAGTGGGCTAGCTGATAGACGGTTGTGAGTGCTTCTCTGCACACGAACAATGAGATGAAACATCAGCATTCCTGGGTTTATTACAGGTTGTGGAAGGAGGAGGAGGGTAAGCCGTGGGCTTTGGCTCACAGAGAGAGCAGTGTGCTAGCTGAGAGACGGTTGTGAGTGCTTCTCTGCACACGAACAATGAGATGAAACCTCTGCATTCCTGGATTTATTACAGTTTGTGGAAGGAGGACGGGAAGCTGTGGGCTTTGGCTCACAGAGCGAGCAGTGGGCTAGCTGAGAGACAGTTGTGAGTGCTTCTCTGCACACGAACAATGAGATGAAACCTCCGCATTCTTGGATTTATTACAGTTTGTGGAAGGAGGAGGAGGGGAAGCCGTGGGCTTTGACTCACAGAGAGAGCAGTGGGCTAGCTGAGAGACGGTTGTTAGTGCTTCTCTGCACACAAACAATGAGATAAAACCTCAGCATTCCTGGATTTATTACAGTTTGTGGAAGGAGGAGTAGGGGAAGCCGTGTGCTTTGGCTCAGGGAGGGAGCAGTGGGCTAGCTGACAGACGGTTGTGAGTGCTTCTCTGCACACGAACAATGAGATGAAACATCCGCATTCCTGGGTTTATTACAGTTTGTGGAAGGAGGAGAAGGGTAAGCAGTGGGCTTTGGCTCACAGAGAGAGCAGTGGGCTAGCTGAGAGACGGTTGTGAGTGCTTCTCTGCACACGAACAATGAGATGAAACCTCCGCATTCCTGGATTTATTACATTTTGTGGAAGGAGGAGGAGGGGAAGCCGTGGGCTTTGGCTCTCAGAGAGAGCAGTGGGCTAGCTGAGAGACGGTTGTGAGTGCTTCTCTGCACACGAACAATGAGATGAAACCTCCGCATTCCAGGATTTATTACAGTTTGTGGAAGGAGGAGGAGGGGAAGCCGTGGGCTTTGGCTCAGGGAGGGAGCAGTGGGCTAGCTCAGAGACGGTTGTGACTGCTTCTCTGCACACGAATAATGAGAGGAAACCTCCGCATTCCTGGGTTTATTACAGTTTGTGGAAGGAGTACGAGGGGAAGCCGTGGGCTTTGGCTCAGGGAGGGAGCAGTGGGCTAGCTGAGAGACGGTTGTGAGTGCTTCTCTGCACACGAATAATGAGAGGAAACCTCCGCATTCCTGGGTTTATTACAGTTTGTGAAAGGATTAGGAGGGGAAGCCGTGGGCTTTGGCTCAGAGAGAGCAGTGGGCTAGCTGAGAGACGGTTGTGAGTGCTTCTCTGCACACGAACAATGAGATAAAACGTCCGCATTCCTGGATTTATTAGAGTTTGTGGAAGGAGGAGTAGGGGAAGCCGTGTGCTTTGGCTCAGGGAGGGAGCAGTGGGCTAGCCGATAGACGGTTGTGAGTGCTTCTCTGCACACGAACAATGAGATGAAACATCCGCATTCCTGGGTTTATTACACTTTGTGGAAGGAGGAGGAGGGGAAGCCGTGGGCTTTGGCTCACAGAGAGAGCAGTGGGCTAGCTGAGAGACGGTTGTGAGTGCTTACCTGCACACGAACAATGAGATGAAACCTCTGAATTCCTGGATTTATTACAGTTTGTGGAAGGAGGAGGAGGGGAAGCCGTGGGCTTTGGCTCAGGGAGGGAGCAGTGGGCTAGCAGAGAGACGGTTGTGACTGCTTCTCTGCACACGAATAATGAGAGGAAACCTCCGCATTCCTGGGTTTATTACAGTTTGTGGGAGGAGGAGGGGAAGCCGTGGGGTTTGGCTCTCAGAGAGAGCAGTGGGCTAGCTGAGAGACGGTTGTGACTGCTTCTCTGCACACGAACAATGAGATGAAACATCCGCATTCCTGGATTTATTACAGTTTGTGGGAGGAGGAGGGGAAGCCTTGGGCTTTGGCTCAGGGAGGGAGCAGTGGGCTAGCTGAGAGAAGGTTTTGAGTGCTTCTCTGCACATGAATAATGAGAGGAAACCTCTGCATCCCTGGGTTTATTACGGTTTGTGAAAGGAGAAGGAGGGGAAGCCGTGGGCTTTGGCTCACAGAGAGAGCAGTGGGCTAGCTGAGAGACGGTTGTGACTGCTTCTCTGCACACGAACAATGAGATGAAACATCCGCATTCCTGGATTTATTACAGTTTGTGGGAGGAGGAGGGGAAGCCTTGGGCTTTGGCTCTCAGAGAGAGCAGTGGTCTAGCTGAGAGACGGTTGTGAGTGCTTCTCTGCACACGAACAATTAGATGAAACCTCTGCATTCCTGGATTTATTACAGTTTGTGGAAGGAGGAGGGAAAGCTGTGGGCGTTGGCTCACAGAGAGAGCAGTGGGGCTAGCTGAGAGACGGTTGTGAGTGCTTCTCTGCACAAGAACTATGAGATGAAACCTCCGAATTCCTGGATTTATTACAGTTTGTGGAAGGAGGAGGAGAAGTTGTCGGCTTTGGCTCACAGAGAGAGCAGTGGGGCTAGCTGAGAGACGGTTATGAGTGCTTCTCTGCACACGAACAATGAGATGAAACCTCTGCATTCCTGGATTTCTTACAGTTTGTGGAAGAAGGAGGGGAAGCTGTGGGCTTTGGCTCACAGAGAGAGCAGTGGGCTAGCTGAGAGACGGTTGTGAGTGCTTCTCTGCACATGAACAATGAGATGAAACCTCTGCATTCTTGGATTTATTACAGTTTGTGGAAGGAAGAGGAGGGGAAGCCGTGGGCTTTGACTCACAGAGAGCGAGTGTGCTAGCTGAGAGACGCTTGTGAGTGCTTCTCTGCACACGAACAATGAGATAAAACCTCTGCATTCCTCGATTTATTAGAGTTTGTGGAAGGAGGAGTAGGGGAAGCCGTGTGCTTTGGCTCAGGGAGGGAGCAGTGGGCTAGCTGATAGACGGTTGTGAGTGCTTCTCTGCACACGAACAATGAGATGAAACATCAGCATTCCTGGGTTTATTACAGGTTGTGGAAGGAGGAGGAGGGTAAGCCGTGGGCTTTGGCTCACAGAGAGAGCAGTGTGCTAGCTGAGAGACGGTTGTGAGTGCTTCTCTGCACACGAACAATGATATGAAACCTCTGCATTCCTGGATTTATTACAGTTTGTGGAAGGAGGACGGGAAGCTGTGGGCTTTGGCTCACAGAGCGAGCAGTGGGCTAGCTGAGAGACAGTTGTGAGTGCTTCTCTGCACACGAACAATGAGATGAAACCTCCGCATTCTTGGATTTATTACAGTTTGTGGAAGGAGGAGGAGGGGAAGCCGTGGGCTTTGACTCACAGAGAGAGCAGTGGGCTAGCTGAGAGACGGTTGTTAGTGCTTCTCTGCACACAAACAATGAGATAAAACCTCAGCATTCCTGGATTTATTACAGTTTGTGGAAGGAGGAGTAGGGGAAGCCGTGTGCTTTGGCTCAGGGAGGGAGCAGTGGGCTAGCTGACAGACGGTTGTGAGTGCTTCTCTGCTCACGAACAATGAGATGAAACATCCGCATTCCTGGGTTTATTACAGTTTGTGGAAGGAGGAGAAGGGTAAGCAGTGGGCTTTGGCTCACAGAGAGAGCAGTGGGCTAGCTGAGAGACGGTTGTGAGTGCTTCTCTGCACACGAACAATGAGATGAAACCTCCGCATTCCTGGATTTATTACATTTTGTGGAAGGAGGAGGAGGGGAAGCCGTGGGCTTTGGCTCTCAGAGAGAGCAGTGGGCTAGCTGAGAGACGGTTGTGAGTGCTTCTCTGCACACGAACAATGAGATGAAACCTCCGCATTCCAGGATTTATTACAGTTTGTGGAAGGAGGAGGAGGGGAAGCCGTGGGCTTTGGCTCAGGGAGGGAGCAGTGGGCTAGCTCAGAGACGGTTGTGACTGCTTCTCTGCACACGAATAATGAGAGGAAACCTCCGCATTCCTGGGTTTATTACAGTTTGTGGAAAGAGTACGAGGGGAAGCCGTGGGCTTTGGCTCAGGGAGGGAGCAGTGGGCTAGCTGAGAGACGGTTGTGAGTGCTTCTCTGCACACGAATAATGAGAGGAAACCTCCGCATTCCTGGGTTTATTACAGTTTGTGAAAGGATTAGGAGGGGAAGCCGTGGGCTTTGGCTCAGAGAGAGCAGTGGGCTAGCTGAGAGACGGTTGTGAGTGCTTCTCTGCACACGAACAATGAGATAAAACGTCCGCATTCCTGGATTTATTAGAGTTTGTGGAAGGAGGAGTAGGGGAAGCCGTGTGCTTTGGCTCAGGGAGGGAGCAGTGGGCTAGCCGATAGACGGTTGTGAGTGCTTCTCTGCACACGAACAATGAGATGAAACATCCGCATTCCTGGGTTTATTACACTTTGTGGAAGGAGGAGGAGGGGAAGCCGTGGGCTTTGGCTCACAGAGAGAGCAGTGGGCTAGCTGAGAGACGGTTGTGAGTGCTTACCTGCACACGAACAATGAGATGAAACCTCTGAATTCCTGGATTTATTACAGTTTGTGGAAGGAGGAGGAGGGGAAGCCGTGGGCTTTGGCTCAGGGAGGGAGCAGTGGGCTAGCAGAGAGACGGTTGTGACTGCTTCTCTGCACACGAATAATGAGAGGAAACCTCCGCATTCCTGGGTTTATTACAGTTTGTGGGAGGAGGAGGGGAAGCCGTGGGGTTTGGCTCTCAGAGAGAGCAGTGGGCTAGCTGAGAGACGGTTGTGAGTGCTTCTCTGCACACGAACAATGAGATGAAACCTCCGCATTCCTGGATTTATTACAGTTTGTGGACGGAGAAGGAGGGAAAGCCGTGGGCTTTGGCTCACAGAGAGAGCAGTGGGGCTAGCTGAGAGACGGTTGTGAGTGCTTCTCTGCACACGAACAATGAGATGAAACCTCCTAATTCCTGGATTTATTACAGTTTGTGGAAGGAGGAGGAGAAGTCGTGGGCTTTGGCTCACAGAGAGAGCAGTGGGGTTAGCTGAGAGACGGTTATGAGTGCTTCTCAGCACACGAACAATGAGATGAAACCTCTGCATTCCTGGATTTATTACAGTTTGTGGAAGGAGGAGGGGAAGCCGTGGGCTTTGGCTCACAGCGAGAGCAGTGGGCTAGCTGGGAGACGGTTGTGAGTGCTTCTCTGCACACGAACAATGAGATGAAACCTCCACATTCTTGGATTTATTACAGTTTGTGGAAGGAGGAGGAGGGGAAGCCGTGGGCTTTGGCTCACAGAGAGAGCAGTGGGCTAGCTGAGAGATGGTTGTGAGTGCTTCTCTGCACACGAACAATGAGATGAAACCTCTGCATTCTTGGATTTCTTCAAGTCTTTCGAAGGAGGAGGCGGGGAAGCCGTGGTCTTTGGCTCAGGGATGGAGCAGTGGGCTAGCTGAGAGACGGTTGTGACTGCTTCTCTGCACACGAATAATGAGAGGAAACCTCCACATTCCTGGGTTTATTACAGTTTGTGGGAGGAGGAGGGGATGCCGTGGGGTTTGGCTCTCAGAGAGAGCAGTGGGCTAGCTGAGAGACGGTTGTGAGTGCTTCTCTGCACACGAACAATGAGATGAAACCTCTGCATTCCTGGATTTATTACAGTTTGTGGACGGAGGAGGAGGGAAAGCCGTGGGCTTTGGCTCACAGAGAGAGCAGTGGGGCTAGCTGAGAGACGGTTGTGAGTGCTTCTCTGCAAACGAACAATGAGATGAAACCTCTGCATTCCTGGATTTATTACAGTTTGTGGAAGGAGGAGGGGAAGCCGTGGGCTTTGGCTCACAGCGAGAGCAGTGGGCTAGCTGAGAGACGGTTGTGAGTGCTTCTCTGCACACGAACAATGAGATGAAACCTCTGCATTCCAGGATTTATTACAGTTTGTGGAAGGAGGAGGAGGGGAAGCCGTGGGCTTTGGCTCAGGGAAGGAGCAGTGGGCTAGCTGAGAGACGGTTGTGAGTGCTTCTCTGCACACGAACAATGAGATGAAACCTCCGCATTATTGGGTTTATTACAGTTTGTGGAAGGAGGAGGAGGGGAAGCCGTGGGCTTTGGCTCACAGAGAGAGCAGTGGGCTAGTTGAGAGACGGTTGTGAGTGCTTCTCTGCACACGAACAATGAGATGAAACCTCAGCATTCCTGGATTTATTACAGTTTGTGGAAGGAGGAGGAGGGGAAGCCGTGGGCTTTGGCTCAGGGAGGGAGAAGGGGCTAGCTGAGAGACGGTTGTGAGTGCTTCTCTGCACACGAACAATGAGATGAAACCTCAGCATTCCTGTATTTCTTCAAGTCTTTCGAAGGAGGAGGAGGGGAAGCCGTGGTCTTTGGCTCAGGGAGGGAGCAGTGGGCTAGGTGAGAGACGGTTGTGAGTGCTTCTATGCTCACGAACAATGAGAGGAAACCTCTGCATTCCTGGATTTATTACAGTTTGTGGAAGGAGGAGGAGGGGATGCCGTGGGCTTTGGCTCAGGGAGGGAGCAGGGGCTAGCTGAGAGACGGTTGTGAGTGCTTCTCTGCACACGAGCAATGAGATGAAACCTCCGCATTCCTGGATTTATTACAGTTTGTGGAAGGAGGAGGAGGGGAAGCCGTGGGCTTTGGCTTACAGAGAGAGCAGTGGGCTAGCTGAGAGACGGTTGTGAGTGCTTCTCTGCACACGAACAATGAGATGAAACCTCCGCATTCCAGGATTTATTACAGTTTGAGGAAGGAGGAGGAGGGGAATCCGTGGGCTTTGGCTCAGGGAGGGAGCAGTGGGCTAGCTGAGAGACCGTTGTGAGTGCTTCTCTGCACACGAATAATGAGAGGAAACCTCCGCATTCCTGGGTTTATTACAGTTTGTGAAAGGAGTAGGAGGGGAAGCCGTGGGCTTTGGCTCACAGAGAGAGCAGTGGGCTAGCTGAGAGACGGTTGTGAGTGCTTCTCTGCACACGAACAATGAGATGAAACATCTGCATTCCTGGATTTATTACAGTTTGTGGGAGGAGGAGGGGAAGCCATGGGCTTTGGCTCTCAGAGAGAGCAGTGGGCTAGCTGAGAGACGGTTGAGAGTGCTTCTCTGCACACGAACAATGAGATGAAACCTCTGCATTCCTGGATTTATTACAGTTTGTGGAAGGAGGAGGAGGGAAAGCCGTGGGCTTGGGCTCACAGAGAGAGCAGTGGGGCTAGCTGAGAGACGGTTGTGAGTGCTTCTCTGCACACGAACTATGAGATGAAACCTCTGCATTCCTGGATTTCTTACAGTTTGTGGAAGGAGGAGGGGAAGCTGTGGGCTTTGGCTCACAGAGAGAGCAGTGGGCTAGCTGAGAGACGGTTGTGAGTGCTTCTCTGCACACAAACAATGAGATGAAACCTCCGCATTCTTGGATTTATTACAGTTTGTGGAAGGAGGAGGAGGGGAAGCCGTGGGCTTTGGCTCACAGAGAGAGCAGTGGGCTAACTGAGAGACGGTTGTGAGTGCTTCTCTGCACACGAACAATGAGATGAAACGTCCACATTCCTGGGTTTATTACAGTTTGTGGAAGGAGGAGGAGGGTAAGCTATGGGCTTTGGCTCACAGAGAGAGCAGTGGGCTAGCTGAGAGACGGTTGTGAGTGCTTCTCTGCACACGAACAATGAGATGAAATCTCTGCATTCCTGGATTTATTACACTTTGTGGAAGGAGGAGGAGGGGAAGCCATGGGCTTTGACTCACAGAGAGAGCAGTGGGCTAGCTGAGAGACGGTTGTGAGTGCTGCTCTGCACACGAACAATGAGATGAAACCTCTGCATTCCTGGATTTATTACAGTTTGTGGAAGGAGGAGGAGGGGAAGCCGTGGGCTTTGGCTTACAGAGAGAGCAGTGGGCTAGCTGAGAGACGGTTGTGAGTGCTTCTCTGCACACGAACAATGAGATGAAACATCCGCATTCCTGGGTTTATTACAGTTTGTGGAAGGAGGAGGAGAGTAAGCTGTGGGCTTTGGCTCACAAAGAGCAGTGGGCTAGCTGAGAGACGGTTGTGAGTGCTTCTCTGCACACGAACAATGAGATCAAGGCCCGTATTTATATTTTTTTTGCTCCGCATTTGCGTCGTTTTTTGACGCAAAAACGGCGCAAACTTGCAAAATACCATTGTATTTTGTAGGTTTGCGCAGTTTTGCGTCAAAAAGCGGCACAAACGCGGCGCAAAAAAAAGTATAAATATGGGCCCAAACCTCTACATTCCTGGATTTATTACAGTTTGTGGAAGGAGGAGGAGGGGAAGCCGTGGGCTTTGGCTCAGGGAGGGATCAGTGGGCTAGCTGAGAGACAGTTGTGAGTGCTTCTCAGCACACGAACAATGAGATGAAACCTCTGCATTCCTGGATTTATTACAGTTTGTGGAAGGAGGAGGAGGGGAAGCCGTGGGCTTTGGCTCACAGAGAGAGCAGTGGGCTAGCTGAGAGACGGTTGTGAGTGCTTCTCTGCACACGAACAATGAGATGAAACATCCGAATTCCAGGATTTATTACAGTTTGTGGAAGGAGGAGGAGGGTAATCCGTGAGCTTTGGCTCAGGGAGGGAGCAGTGGGCTAGTTGAGAGAAGGTTTTGAGTGCTTCTCTGCACACGAATAATGAGAGGAAACCTCTGCATCCCTGGGTTTATTACAGTTTGTGAAAGGAGTAGGAGGGGAAGCCGTGGGCTTTGGCTCACAGAGAGAGCAGTGGGCTAGCTGAGAGACGGTTGTGACTGCTTCTCTGCACACGAACAATGAGATGAAACATCCGCATTCCTGGATTTATTACAGTTTGTGGGAGGAGGAGGGGAAGCCGTGGGCTTTGGCTCTCAGAGAGAGCAGTGGTCTAGCTGAGAGACGGTTGTGAGTGCTTCTCTGCACACGAACAATTAGATGAAACCTCTGCATTCCTGGATTTATTACAGTTTGTGGAAGGAGGAGGAGGGAAAGCTGTGGGCTTTGGCTCACAGAGAGAGCAGTGGGGCTAGCTGAGAGACGGCTGTGAGTGCTTCTCTGCACAAGAACTATGAGATGAAACCTCCGAATTCCTGGATTTATTACAGTTTGTGGAAGGAGGAGGAGAAGTCGTGGGCTTTGGCTCACAGAGAGAGCAGTGGGGCTAGCTGAGAGACGGTTATGAGTGCTTCTCTGCACACGAACAATGAGATGAAACCTCTGCATTCCTGGATTTCTTACAGTTTGTGGAAGGAGGAGGGGAAGCTGTGGGCTTTGGCTCACAGAGAGAGCAGTGGGCTAGCTGAGAGACGGTTGTGAGTGCTTCTCTGCACACGAACAATGAGATGAAACCTCTGCATTCTTGGATTTATTACAGTTTGTGGAAGGAGGAGGAGGGGAAGCCGTGGGCTTTGACTCACAGAGAGAGCAGTGGGCTAGCTGAGAGACGGTTGTGAGTGCTTCTCTGCACACGAACAATGAGATAAAACCTCTGCATTCCTGGATTTATTAGAGTTTGTGGAAGGAGGAGTAGGGGAAGCGGTGTGCTTTGGCTCAGGGAGGGAGCAGTGGGCTAGCTGATAGACGGTTGTGAGTGCTTCTCTGCACACGAACAATGAGATGAAACATCAGCATTCCTGGGTTTATTACAGGTTGTGGAAGGAGGAGGAGGGTAAGCCGTGGGCTTTGGCTCACAGAGAGAGCAGTGGGCTAGCTGAGAGACGGTTGTGAGTGCTTCTCTGCACACGAACAATGAGATGAAACCTCTGCATTCCTGGATTTGTTACAGTTTGAGGAAGGAGGATGGGAAGCTGTGGGCTTTGGCTCACAGAGCGAGCAGTGGGCTAGCTGAGAGACAGTTGTGAGTGCTTCTCTGCACACGAACAATGAGATGAAACCTCCGCATTCTTGGATTTATTACAGTTTGTGGAAGGAGGAGGAGGGGAAGCAGTATGCTTTGACTCACAGAGAGAGCAGTGGGCTAGCTGAGAGACGGTTGTGAGTGCTTCTCTGCACACAAACAATGAGATAAAACCTCAGCATTCCGGGATTTATTAGAGTTTGTGGAAGGAGGAGTAGGGGAAGCCGTGTGCTTTTTCTCAGGGAGGGAGCAGTGGGCTAGCTGACAGACGGTTGTGAGTGCTTCTCTGCACACGAACAATGAGATGAAACATCCGCATTCCTGGGTTTATTACAGTTTGTGGAAGGAGGAGAAGGGTAAGCCGTGGGCTTTGGCTCACAGAGAGAGCAGTGGGCTAGCTGAGAGATGGTTGTGAGTGCTTCTCTGCACACGAACAATGAGATGAAACCTTCGCATTCCTGGATTTATTACTTTTTGTGGAAGGAGGAGGAGGGGAAGCCGTGGGCTTTGGCTCACAGAGAGAGCAGTGGGCTAGCTGAGAGACGGTTGTGAGTGCTTCTCTGCACACGAACAATGAGATGAAACCTCCGCATTCCAGGATTTATTACAGTTTGTGGAAGGAGGAGGAGGGGAAGCCGTGTGCTTTGGCTCAGGGAGGGAGCAGTGGGCTAGCTGTGAGACGGTTGTGACTGCTTCTCTGCACACGAATAATGAGAGGAAACCTCCGCATTCCTGGGTTTATTACAGTTTGTGAAATGATTAGGAGGGGAAGCTGTGGGCTTTGGCTCACAGAGAGAGCAGTGGGCTAGCTGAGAGACGGTTGTGAGTGTTTCTCTGCACACGAACAATGAGATGAAACATCCACATTCCTGTATTTATTACAGTTTGTGGAAGGAGGAGGGGAAGCCGTGGGCTTTGGCTCTCAGAGAGAGCAGTGGGCTAGCTGAGAGACGGTTGTGAGTGCTTCTCTGCACACAAACAATGAGATGAAACCTCTGCATTCCTGGATTTATTACAGTTTGTGGAAGGAGGAGAAGGGAAAGCCGTGGGCTTTGGCTCACAGAGAGAGCAGTGGGCTAGCTGAGAGACGGTTGTGAGTGCTTCTCTGCACAAGAACTATGAGATGAAACCTCCAAATTCCTGGATTTATTACAGTTTGTGGAAGGAGGAGGAGAAGTTGTTGGCTTTGGCTCACAGAGAGCAGTAGGGCTAGCTGAGAGACGGTTGTGAGTGCTTCTCTGCACACGAACAATGAGATGAAACCTCTGCATTTCTGGATTTCTTACAGTTTGTGGAAGGAGGAGGGGAAGCTGTGGGCTTTGGCTCACAGAGAGAGCAGTGGGTTACCTGAGAGACGGTTGTGAGTGCTTCTCTGCACACAAACAATGAGATGAAACCTCCGCATTCTTGGATTTAATACAGTTTGTGGAAGGAGGAGGAGGGGAAACCGTGGGCTTTGACTCACAGAGAGAGCAGTGGGCTAGCTGAGAGACGGTTGTGAGTGCTTCTCTGCACACGAGCAATTAGATAAAACCTCCGCATTCCTGGATTTATTAGAGTTTGTGGAAGGAGGAGTAGGGGAAGCTGTGTGCTTTGGCTCAGGGAGGGAGCAGTGGGCTAGCTGATAGACGGTTGTGAGTGCTTCTCTGCACACGAACAATGAGATGAAACATCCGCATTCCTGGGTTTATTACAGTTTGTGGAAGTAGGAGGAGGGTAAGCCGTGGGCTTTGGCTCACAGAGAGAGCAGTGGGCTAGCTGAGAGACGGTTGTGAGTGCTTCTCTGCACACGAACAATGAGATGAAACCTCTGCATTCCTGGATTTATTACACTTTGTGGAAGGAGGAGGAGTGGATGCCGTGGGCTTTCGCTCACAGAGAGAGCAGTGGGCTAGCTGAGAGACGGTTGTGATTGCTTCTCTGCACACGAACAATGAGATGAAACCTCTGCATTCCTGGACTTATTACAGTTTGTGGAAGGAGGAGGAGGGGAAGCCGTGGGCTTTGGCTCAGGGAGGGAGCAGTGGGCTAGCTGAGAGACGGTTGTGACCGCTTCTCTGCACACGAATAATGAGAGGAAACCTCCGCATTCCTGGGTTTATTACAGTTTGTGGAAGGAGTAGGAGGGGAAGCCGTGGGCTTTGGCTCACAGAGAGAGCAGTGGGCTAGCTGAGAGACGGTTGTGAGTGCTTCTCTGAACACGAACAATGAGATGAAACATCTGCATTCCTGGATTTATTACAGTTTGTGGGAGGAGGAGGGGAATCCGTGGGGTTTGGCTCTCAGAGAGAGCAGTGGGCTAGCTGAGAGACGGTTGTGAGTGCTTTTCTGCACACAAACAATGAGATGAAACCTCCGCATTCCTGGATTTATTACAGTTTGTGGATGGAGGAGGAGGGAAAGCCGTGGGCTTTGGATCACAGAGAGAGCAGTGGGGCTAGCTCAGAGACGGTTGTGAGTGCTTCTCTGCACACGAACAATGAGATGAAACCTCCTAATTCCTGGATTTATTACAGTTTCTGGAAGGAGGAGGAGAAGTCGTGGGCTTTGGCTCACAGAGAGAGCAGTGGGGCTAGCTGAGAGACGGTTGTGAGTGCTTCTCTGCACACGAACAATGAGATGAAACCTCTACATTCCTGGATTTATTACAGTTTGTGGAAGGAGGAGGGGAAGCCGTGGGCTTTGGCTCACTGTGAGAGCAGTGGGCTAGCTGAGAGACGGTTGTGAGTGTTTCTCTGCACACGAACAATGAGATGAAACCTCTGCATTCTTGGATTTATTACAGTTTGTGGAAGGAGGAGGAGGGGAAGCCGTGGGCTTTGGCTCACAGAGAGAGCAGTGGGCTACCTGAAAGACGGTTGTGAGTGCTTCTCTGCACACGAACAATGAGATGAAACCTCTGCATTCCTGGATTTCTTCAAGTCTTTCGAAGGAGGAGGCGGGGAAGCCGTGGTCTTTGGCTCAGGGATGGAGCAGTGGGATAGCTGAGAGACGCTTGCGAGTGCTTCTCTACACACGAACAATGAGATGAAACCTCTGCATTCCAGGATTTATTACAGTTTGTGGAAGGAGGAGGAAGGGAAGCCGTGGGCTTTGGCTCAGGGAAGGAGCATTGGGCTAGCTGAGAGACGGTTGTGAGTGCTTCTCTGCACACGAACAATGAGATGAAACCTCCGCATTCTTGGATTTATTACAGTTTGTGGAAGGAGGAGGAGGGGAAGCCGTGGGCTTTGGCTCACAGAGAGAGCAGTGGGCTAACTGAGAGACGGATGTGAGTGCTTCTCTGCACACGAACAATGAGATGAAACATCCACATTCCTGGGTTTATTACAGTTTGTGGAAGGAGGAGGAGGGGAAGCCGTGGGCTTTGGCTCACAGAGAGAGCAGTGGGCTAGTTGAGAGACGGTTGTGAGTGCTTCTCTGCACACGAACAATGAGATGAAACCTCTGCATTCCTGGATTTATTACAGTTTGTGGAAGGAGGAGGAGGGGAAGCCGTGGGCTTTGGCTCACAGAGAGATCAGTGGGCTAGCTGAGAGACGGTTGTGAGTGCTTCTCTGCACACGAACAATGAGATGAAACCTCTGCATTCCTGGATTTATTAGAGTTTGTGGAAAGAGGAGTAGGGGAAGCCGTGTGCTTTGGCTTAGGGAGGGAGCAGTGGGCTAGGTGATAAACGGTTGTGAGTGCTTCTCTGCACAAGAACTATGAGATGAAACCTCCGAATTCTTGGATTTATTACAGTTTGTGGAAGGAGGAGGAGAAGTCGTGGGCTTTGGCTCACAGAGAGAGCAGTGGGGCTAGCTAAGAGACGGTTGTGAGTGCTTCTCTGCACACGAACAATGAGATGAAACCTCTGCATTCCTGGATTTATTACAGTTTGTGGAAGGAGGAGGGGAAGCTGTGGGCTTTGGCTCACAGAGAGAGCAGTGGGCTAGCTGAGAGACGGTTGTGAGTGCTTCTCTGCACACGAACAATGAGATGAAACCTCTGCATTCTTGGATTTATTACAGTTTGTGGAAGGAGGAGGAGGGGAAGCCGTGGGCTTTGACTCACAGAGAGAGCAGTGGGCTAGCTGAGAGATGGTTGTGAGTGCTTCTCTGCACACGAACAATGAGATAAAACCCTCTGCATTCCTGGATTTATTAGAGTTTGTGGAAAGAGGAGTAGGGGAAGCCGTGCGCTTTGGCTTAGGGAGGGAGCAGTGGGCTAGCTGATAAACGGTTGTGAGTGCTTCTCTGCACACGAACAATGAGATGAAACATCTGCATTCCTGGGTTTATTATAGTTTGTGGAAGGAGGAGGAGGGGAAGCCGTGGGCTTTGGCTCACAGAAAGAGCAGTGGGCTAGCTGAGAGGCGGTTGTGAGTGCTTCTCTGCACATGAACAATGAGATGAAACCTCCGCATTCCTGGATTTATTACACTTTGAGGAAGGAGGAGGAGGGGAAGCCGTGAGCTTTGGCTCACAGAGAGAGCAGTGGGCTAGCTGAGAGACGGTTGTGAGTGCTTCTCTGCACACGAACAATGAGATGAAACCTCCGCATTCCAGGATTTATTACAGTTTGTGGAAGGAGGAGGAGGGGAAGCCGTCGGCTTTGGCTCAGGGAGGGAGCAGTGGGCTAGCTGAGAGACGGTTGTGACTGCTTCTCTGCACACGAATAATGAGAGGAAACCTCCGCATTCCTGGGTTTATTACAGTTTGTGGAAGGAGTAGGAGGGGAAGCCGTGGGCTTTGGCTCACAGAGAGAGCAGTGGGGCTAGCTGAGAGACGGTTGTGAGTGCTTCTCTGCACACGAACAATGAGATGAAACCTCCTAATTACTGGATTTATTACAGTTTGTGGAAGGAGTAGGAGAAGTCGTCGGCTTTGGCTCACAGAGAGAGCAGTGGGGCTAGCTGAGAGACGGTTGTGAGTGCTTCTCTGCACACGAACAATGAGATGGAACCTCTGCATTCTTGGATTTATTACAGTTTGTGGAAGGAGGAGGAGGGGAAGCCGTGGGCTTTGGCTCACAGAGAGAGCAGTGGGCTAGCTGAGAGACGGTTGTGAGTGCTTCTCTGCACACGAACAATGAGATGAAACATCTGCATTCCTGGATTTATTACAGTTTGTGGGAGGAGGAGGGGAATCCGTGGGCTTTGGCTCTCAGAGAGAGCAGTGGGCTAGCTGAGAGACGGTTGTGAGTGCTTCTCTGCACACGAACAATGAGATGAAACCTCCGCATTCCTGGATTTATTACAGTTTGTGGAAGGAGGAGGAGGGAAAGCCGTGGGCTTTGGCTCACAGAGAGAGCAGTGGGGCTAGCTGAGAGACGGTTGTGAGTGCTTCTCTGCACACGAACAATGAGATGAAACCTCTGCATTCCTGGATTTATTAGAGTTTGTGGAAAGAGGAGTAGGGGAAGCCGTGTGCTTTGGCTTAGGGAGGGAGCAGTGGGCTAGCTGATAAACGGTTGTGAGTGCTTCTCTGCACAAGAACTATGAGATGAAACCTCCGAATTCTTGGATTTATTACAGTTTGTGGAAGGAGGAGGAGAAGTCGTGGGCTTTGGCTCACAGAGAGAGCAGTGGGGCTAGCTAAGAGACGGTTGTGAGTGCTTCTCTGCAGACGAACAATGAGATGAAACCTCTGCATTCCTGGATTTATTACAGTTTGTGGAAGGAGGAGGAGAAGTCGTGGGCTTTGGCTCACAGAGAGAGCAGTGGGCTAGCTGAGAGACGGTTGTGAGTGCTTCTCTGCACACGAACAATGAGATGAAACCTCTGCATTCCTGGATAGTTTACAGTTTGTGGAAGGAGGAGGAGGGGAAGCCGTGGGCTTTGGCTCACAGAGAGCGCAGTGGGCTAGTTGAGAGACGGTTGTGAGTGCTTATCTGCACACGAACAATGAGATGAAACCTCCGCATTCCTGGATTTATTACAGTTTGTGGAAGGAGGAGGAGGGGAAGCCGTGGGCTTTGGCTCACAGAGAGAGCAGTGGGCTAGCTGAGAGACGGTTGTGAGTGCTTATCTGCACACGAACAATGAGATGAAACCTCCGCATTCCTGGATTTCTTCAAGTCTTTCGAAGGAGGAGGAGGGGAAGCCGTGGTCTTTGGCTCAGGGAGGGAGCAGTGGGCTAGCTTAGAGACGGTTGTGAGTGCTTCTATGCACACGAACAATGAGAGGAAACCTCCGCATTCCTGGATTTATTACAGTTTGTGGAAGGAGGAGGAGGGGAAGCCGTGGGCTTTGGCTCAGGGAGGGAGCAGGGGCTAGCTGAGAGACGGTTGTGAGTGCTTCTCTGCACACGAACAATGAGATGAAACCTCCGCATTCTAGGATTTATTACAGTTTGTGGAAGGAGGAGGAGTGGATGCCGTGGGCTTTGGCTCACAGAGAGAGCAGTGGGCGAGCTGAGAGACGGTTGTGAGTGCTTCTCTGCACACGAACAATGAGATGAAACATCCGCATTCCTGGGTTTATTACAGTTTGTGGAAGGAGGAGGAGGGAAGCTGTGGGCTTTGGCTCACAGAGAGAGCAGTGGGCTAGCTGAGAGACGGTTGTGAGTGCTTCTCTGCACACGAACAATGAGATGAAACCTCTGCATTCCTGGATTTATTACACTTTGTGGAAGGAGGAGGAGGGGAAGCCGTGGGCTTTGGCTCACAGAGAGAGCAGTGGGCTAGCTGAGAGACGGTTGTGAGTGCTTCTCTGCACACAAACAATGAGATGAAACCTCTGCAATTCTGGATTCATTACAGTTTGTGGAAGGAGGAGGAGGGGAAGCCGTGGGCTTTGGCTCACAGAGAGAGCAGTGGGCTAGCTGAGAGACGGTTGTGAGTGCTTCTCTGCACACGAACAATGAGATGAAACATCCGCATTCCTGGATTTATTACAGTTTGTGGAAGGAGGAGGAGGGTAAGCTGTGGGCTTTGGCTCACAGAGAGAGCAGTGGGCTAGCTGAGAGACGGTTGTGAGTGCTTCTCTGCACACGAACAATGAGATCAAACCTCTACATTCCTGGATTTATTACAGTTTGTGGAAGGAGGAGGAGGGGAAGCCGTGGGCTTTGGCTCAGGGAGGGAGCAGTGGGCTAGCTGAGAGACAGTTGTGAGTGCTTCTCTGCACACGAACAATGAGATGAAACCTCTCCATTCCTGGATTTATTACAGTTTGTGGAAGGAGGAGGAGGAGAAGCCGTGGGCTTTGGCTCACAGAGAGAGGAGTGGGCTAGCTGAGAGACGGTTGTGAGTGCTTCTCTGCACACGAACAATGAGATGAAACATCCGCATTCCTGGGTTTATTACAGTTTGTGGAAGGAGGAGGAGGGTAAGCTGTGGGCTTTGGCTCACAGAGAGAGCAGTGGACTAGCTGAGAGACGGTTGTGAGTGCTTCTCTGCACACGAACAATGAGATCAAACCTCTACATTCCTGGATTTATTACAGTTTGTGGAAGGAGGAGGAGGGGAAGCCGTGGGCTTTGGCTCAGGGAGGGAGCAGTTGGCTAGCTGAGAGACAGTTCTGAGTGCTTTTCTGCACACGAACAATGAGATGAAACCTCTGCATTCCTGGATTTATTACAGTTTGTGGAAGGAGGAGGACGGGAAGCCGTGGGCTTTGGCTCACAGAGAGAGCAGTGAGCTAGCTGAGAGACGGTTGTGAGTGCTTCTATGCACACGAACAATGAGAGGAAACCTCTGCATTCCTGGATTTATTACAGTTTGTGGAAGGAGGAGGAGGGGAAGCCGTGGGCTTTGGCTCAGGGAGGGAGCAGGGGCTAGCTGAGAGACGGTTGAGAGTGCTTCTCTGCACACGAACAATGAGATGAAACCTCCGCATTCCAGGATTTATTACAGTTTGTGGAAGGAGGAGAAGTGGATGCCGTGGGCTTTCGCTCACAGAGAGAGCAGTGGGCGAGCTGAGAGACGGTTGTGAGTGCTTCTCTGCACACGAACAATGAGATGAAACATCCGCATTCCTGGGTTTATTACAGTTTGTGGAAGGAGGAGGAGGGAAATCTGTGGGCTTTGGCTCACAGAGAGAGCAGTGGGCTAGCTGAGAGACGGTTGTGAGTGCTTCACTGCACACGAACAATGAGATGAAACCTCTGCATTCCTGGATTTATTACACTTTGTGGAAGGAGGGGAAGCCGTGGGCTTTGGCTCACAGAGAGAGCAGTGGGCTAGCTGAGAGATGGTTGTAAGTGCTTCTCTGCACACGAACAATGAGATGAAACCTCTGCATTCCTGGATTTATTACAGTTTGTGGAAGGAGGAGGAGGGGAAGCCGTGGGTTTTGGCTCACAGAGAGAGCAGTGGGCTAGCTGAGAGACGGTTGTGAGTGCTTCTCTGCACACGAACAACGAGATGAAACATCCGCATTCCTGGGTTTATTACAGTTTGTGGAAGGAGGAGGAGGGTAAGCTGTGGGCTTTGGCTCACAGAGAGAGTAGTGGGCTAGCTGACAGACGGTTGTGAGTGCTTCTCTGCACACGAACAATGAGATCAAACCTCTACATTCTTGGATTTATTACAGTTTGTGGAAGGAGGAGGAGGGGAAGCCGTGGGCTTTGGCTCAGGGAGGGAGCAGTGGGCTAGCTGAGAGACAGTTGTGATTGCTTCTCTGCACACGAACAATGAGATGAAACCTTTGCATTCCTGGATTTATTACAGTTTGTGGAAGGAGGAGGAGGAGGAGCTGTGGGCTTTGTCTCACAGAGAGAGCAGTGGGCTAGCTGAGAGACGGTTGTGAGTGCTTCTCTGCACACGAACAATGAGATGAAACATCCGCATTCCTGGGTTTATTACAGTTTGTGGAAGGGGTAGGAGGGTAAGCTGTGGGCTTTGGCTCACAGAGAGAGCAGTGGGCTAGCTGAGAGACGGTTGTGAGTGCTTCTCTGCACACGAACAATGAGATCAAACCTCTACATTCCTGGATTTATTACAGTTTGTGGAAGAAGGAGGAGGAGGGGAAGCCGTGGGCTTTGGCTCAGGGAGGGAGCAGTGGGCTAGCTGAGAGACAGTTGTGAGTGCTTCTCTGCACACGAACAATGAGATGAAACTTCTGCATTCCTGGATTTCTTACAGTTTGTGGAAGGAGGAGGGGAAGCTGTGGGCTTTGGCTCACAGAGAGAGCAGTGGGCTAGCTCAGAGACGGTTGTGAGTGCTTCTCTGCACACGAACAATGAGATGAAACCTCTGTATTCCAGGATTTATTACAGTTTGTGGCAGGAGGAGGAGGGTAATCCGTGGTCTTTGGCTCAGGGAGGGAGCAGTGGGCTAGCTGAGAGAAGGTTGTGAGTGCTTCTCTGCACACGAACAATGAGATGAAACTTCTGCATTCCTGGATTTCTTACAGTTTGTGGAAGGAGGAGGGGAAGCTGTGGGCTTTGGCTCACAGAGAGAGCAGTGGGCTAGCTGAGAGACGGTTGTGAGTGCTTCTCTGCACACGAACAATGAGATGAAACCTCCGTATTCCAGGATTTATTACAGTTTGTGGAAGGAGGAGGAGGGTAATCCGTGGGCTTTGGCTCAGGGAGGGAGCAGTGGGCTAGCTGAGAGATGGTTGTGAGTGCTTCTCTGCACAAGAACTATGAGATGAAACCTCAAATTCCTGGATTTATTACAGTTTGTGGAACGAGGAGGAGAAGTCGTGAGCTTTGGCTCACAGAGAGAGCAGTGGGGCTAGCTGAGAGACGGTTGTGAGTGCTTCTCTGCACACGAACAATGAGATGAAACTTCTGCATTCCTGGATTTCTTACAGTTTGTGGAAGGAGGAGGGGAAGCTGTGGGCTTTGGCTCTCAGAGAGAGCAGTGGGCTAGCTGAGAGACGGTTGTGAGTGCTTCTCTGCACACGAACAATGAGATGAAACCTCTGCATTCTTGGATTTATTACAGTTTGTGGAAGGAGGAGGAGGGGAAGCCGTGGGCTTTGACTCACAGAGAGAGCAGTGGGCTAGCTGAGAGACGGTTGTGAGTGCTTCTCAGCACACAAACAATGAGATAAAACCACCGCATTCCTGGATTTATTAGAGTTTGTGGAAGGAGGAGTAGGGGGCGAGCCGTGTGCTTTGGCACAGGGAGGGAGCAGTGGGCTAGCTGATAGACGGTTGTGAGTGCTTCTCTGCACATGAACAATGAGATGAAACATCCGCATTCCTGGGTTTATTACAGTTTGTGGAAGGAGGAGGAGGGTAAGCCGTGGGCTTTGGCTCACAGAGAGAGCAGTGGGCTAGCTGAGAGACGGTTGTGAGTGCTTCTCTGCACACGAACAATGAGATGAAACCTCTGCATTCCTGGATTTATTACAGTTTGTAGAAGGAGGAGGAGGGGAAGCCGTGGGCTTTGGCTCAGGGAGGGAGCAGTGGGCTAGCTGAGAGACAGTTGTGACTGCTTCTCTGCACACGAATAATGAGAGGAAACCTCCTCATTCCTGGGTTTATTACAGTTTGTGGAAGGAGTAGGAGGGGAAGCCGTGGGCTTTCGCTCAGGGAGGGATCAGTGGACTAGCTGAGAGACGGTTGTGAGTGCTTCTCTGCACACGAATAATGAGAGGAAACCTCCGCATTCCTGGGTTTATTACAGTTTGTGAAAGGAGTAGGAGGGGAAGCCGTGGGCTTTGGCTCTCAGAGAGAGCAGTGGGCTAGCTGAGAGACGGTTGTGAGTGCTTCTCTGCACACGAACAATGAGATGAAACCTCTGCATTCCTGGATTTATTAGAGTTTGTGGAAAGAGGAGTAGGGGAAGCCGTGTGCTTTGGCTTAGGGAGGGAGCAGTGGGCTAGCTGATAAACGGTTGTGAGTGCTTCTCTGCACAAGAACTATGAGATGAAACCTCCGAATTCTTGGATTTATTACAGTTTGTGGAAGGAGGAGGAGAAGTCGTGGGCTTTGGCTCACAGAGAGAGCAGTGGGGCTAGCTAAGAGACGGTTGTGAGTGCTTCTCTGCAGACGAACAATGAGATGAAACCTCTGCATTCCTGGATTTATTACAGTTTGTGGAAGGAGGAGGGGAAGCTGTGGGCTTTGGCTCACAGAGAGAGCAGTGGGCTAGCTGAGAGACGGTTGTGAGTGCTTCTCTGCACACGAACAATGAGATGAAACCTCTGCATTCTTGGATTTATTACAGTTTGTGGAAGGAGGAGGAGGGGAAGCCGTGGGCTTTGACTCACAGAGAGAGCAGTGGGCTAGCTGAGAGACGGTTGTGAGTGCTTCTCTGCACACGAACAATGAGATAAAACCCTCTGCATTCCTGGATTTATTAGAGTTTGTGGAAAGAGGAGTAGGGGAAGCCGTGTGCTTTGGCTTAGGGAGGGAGCAGTGGGCTAGCTGATAAACGGTTGGGAGTGCTTCTCTGCACACGAACAATGAGATGAAACATCTGCATTCCTGGGTTTATTATAGTTTGTGGAAGGAGGAGGAGGGGAAGCCGTGGGCTTTGGCTCACAGAAAGAGCAGTGGGCTAGCTGAGAGACGGTTGTGAGTGCTTCTCTGCACACGAACAATGAGATGAAACCTCTGCATTCCTGGATTTATTACACTTTGAGGAAGGAGGAGGAGGGGAAGCCGTGAGCTTTGGCTCACAGAGAGAGCAGTGGGCTAGCTGAGAGACGGTTGTGAGTGCTTCTCTGCACACGAACAATGAGATGAAACCTCCGCATTCCAGGATTTATTACAGTTTGTGGAAGGAGGAGGAGGGGAAGCCGTCGGCTTTGGCTCAGGGAAGGAGCAGTGGGCTAGCTGAGAGACGGTTGTGACTGCTTCTCTGCACATGAATAATGAGAGGAAACATCAGCATTCCTGGGTTTATTACAGTTTGTGGAAGGAGTAGGAGGGGAAGCCGTGGGCTTTGGCTCACAGAGAGAGCAGTGGGGCTAGCTGAGAGACGGTTGTGAGTGCTTCTCTGCACACGAACAATGAGATGAAACCTCCTAATTACTGGATTTATTACAGTTTGTGGAAGGAGGAGGAGAAGTTGTGGGCTTTGGCTCACAGAGAGAGCAGTGGGGCTAGCTGAGAGACGGTTCTGAGTGCTTCTCTGCACACGAATAATGAGATGAAACCTCTGCATTCCTGGATTTATTACAGTTTGTGGAAGGAGGAGGAGGGGAAGCCGTGGGCTTTGGCTCACAGAGAGATCAGTGGGCTAGCTGAGAGACGGTTGTGAGTGCTTCTCTGCACACGAACAATGAGATGAAACCTCCGCATTCCTGGATTTCTTCAAGTCTTTCGAAGGAGGAGGAGGGGAAGCCGTGGTCTTTGGCTCAGGGAGGGAGCAGTGGGCTAGCTGAGAGACGGTTGTGAGTGCTTCTATGCACACGAACAATGAGAGGAAACCTCTGCATTCCTGGATTTATTACAGTTTGTGGAAGGAGGAGGAGGGGAAGCCGTGGGCTTTGGCTCAGGGAGGGAGCAGGGGCTAGCTGAGAGACGGTTGAGAGTGCTTCTCTGCACACGAACAATGAGATGAAACCTCCGCATTCCTGGATTTATTACAGTTTGTGGAAGGAGGAGAAGGTGATGCCGTGGGCTTTCGCTCACAGAGGGAGCAGTGGGCGAGCTGAGAGACGGTTGTGAGTGCTTCTCTGCACACGAACAATGAGATGAAACATCCGCATTCCTGGGTTTATTACAGTTTGTGGAAGGAGGAGGAGGGAAATCTGTGGGCTTTGGCTCACAGAGAGAGCAGTGGGCTTGCTGAGAGACGGTTGTGAGTGCTTCACTGCACACGAACAATGAGATGAAACCTCTGCATTCCTGGATTTATTACACTTTGTGGAAGGAGGGGAAGCCGTGGGCTTTCGCTCACAGAGAGAGCAGTGGGCTAGCTGAGAGACGGTTGTGAGTGCTTCTCTGCACACGAACAATGAGATGAAACCTCTGCATTCCTGGATTTATTACAGTTTGTGGAAGGAGGAGGAGGGGAAGCCGTGGGCTTTGGCTCACAGAGAGAGCAGTGGGCTAGCTGAGAGACGGTTGTGAGTGCTTCTCTGCACACGAACAATGAGATGAAACATCCGCATTCCTGGGTTTATTACAGTTTGTGGAAGGAGGAGGAGGGTAAGCTGTGGGCTTTGGCTCACAGAGAGAGTAGTGGGCTAGCTGACAGACGGTTGTGAGTGCTTCTCTGCACACGAACAATGAGATCAAACCTCTACATTCTTGGATTTATTACAGTTTGTGGAAGGAGGAGGAGGGGAAGCCGTAGGCTTTGGCTCAGGGAGGGAGCAGTGGGCTAGCTGAGAGACAGTTGTGAGTGCTTCTCTGCACACGAACAATGAGATGAAACCTTTGCATTCCTGGATTTATTACAGTTTGTGGAAGGAGGAGGAGGAGGAGCTGTGGGCTTTGTCTCACAGAGAGAGCAGTGGGCTAGCTGAGAGACGGTTGTGAGTGCTTCTCTGCACACGAACAATGAGATGAAACATCCGCATTCCTGGGTTTATTACAGATTGTGGAAGGAGGAGGAGGGTAAGCTGTGGGCTTTGGCTCACAGAGAGAGCAGTGGGCTAGCTGAGAGACGGTTGTGAGTGCTTCTCTGCACACGAACAATGAGATCAAACCTCTACATTCCTGGATTTATTACAGTTTGTGGAAGGAGGAGGAGGGGAAGCCGTGGGCTTTGGCTCAGGGAGGGAGCAGTGGGCTAGCTGAGAGACAGTTGTGAGTGCTTCTCTGCACACGAACAATGAGATGAAACCTCTGCAATCCTGGATTTATTACAGTTTGAGGAAGGAGGAGGAGGGGAAGCCGTGGGCTTTGGCTCACAGAGAGAGCAGTGGGCTAGCTGAGAGACGGTTGTGAGTGCTTCTCTGCACACGAACAATGAGATGAAACATCCGCATTCCTGGGTTTATTACAGTTTGTGGAAGGAGGAGGAGGGAAATCTGTGGGCTTTGGCTCACAGAGAGAGCAGTGGGCTTGCTGAGAGACGGTTGTGAGTGCTTCACTGCACACGAACAATGAGATGAAACCTCTGCATTCCTGGATTTATTACACTTTGTGGAAGGAGGGGAAGCCGTGGGCTTTCGCTCACAGAGAGAGCAGTGGGCTAGCTGAGAGACAGTTGTGAGTGCTTCTCTGCACACGAACAATGAGATGAAACCTCTGCATTCCTGGATTTATTACAGTTTGTGGAAGGAGGAGGAGGGGAAGCCGTGGGCTTTGGCTCACAGAGAGAGCAGTGGGCTAGCTGAGAGACGGTTGTGAGTGCTTCTCTGCACACGAACAATGAGATGAAACATCCGCATTCCTGGGTTTATTACAGTTTGTGGAAGGAGGAGGAGGGTAAGCTGTGGGCTTTGGCTCACAGAGAGAGTAGTGGGCTAGCTGACAGACGGTTGTGAGTGCTTCTCTGCACACGAACAATGAGATCAAACCTCTACATTCTTGGATTTATTACAGTTTGTGGAAGGAGGAGGAGGGGAAGCCGTGGGCTTTGGCTCAGGGAGGGAGCAGTGGGCTAGCTGAGAGACAGTTGTGAGTGCTTCTCTGCACACGAACAATGAGATGAAACCTTTGCATTCCTGGATTTATTACAGTTTGTGGAAGGAGGAGGAGGAGGAGCTGTGGGCTTTGTCTCACAGAGAGAGCAGTGGGCTAGCTGAGAGACGGTTGTGAGTGCTTCTCTGCACACGAACAATGAGATGAAACATCCGCATTCCTGGGTTTATTACAGATTGTGGAAGGAGGAGGAGGGTAAGCTGTGGGCTTTGGCTCACAGAGAGAGCAGTAGGCTAGCTGAGAGACGGTTGTGAGTGCTTCTCTGCACACGAACAATGAGATCAAACCTCTACATTCCTGGATTTATTACAGTTTGTGGAAGGAGGAGGAGGGGAAGCCGTGGGCTTTGGCTCAGGGAGGGAGCAGTGGGCTAGCTGAGAGACAGTTGTGAGTGCTTCTCTGCACACGAACAATGAGATGAAACCTCTGCAATCCTGGATTTATTACAGTTTGTGGAAGGAGGAGGAGGGGAAGCCGTGGGCTTTGGCTCAGAGAGAGAGCAGTGGGCTAGCTGAGAGACGGTTGTGAGTGCTTCTCTGCACACGAACAATGAGATGCAACCTCTGTATTCCAGGATTTATTACAGTTTGTGGAAGGAGGAGGAGGGTAATCCGTGGGCTTTGGCTCAGGGAGGGAGCAGTGGGCTAGCTGAGAGAAGGTTGTGAGTGCTTCTCTGCACACGAACAATAAGATGAAACTTCTGCATTCCTGGATTTCTTACAGTTTGTGGAAGGAGGAGGGGAAGCTGTGGGCTTTGGCTCACAGAGAGAGCAGTGGGCTAGCTGAGAGACGGTTGTGAGTGCTTCTCTGCACACGAACAATGAGATGAAACCTCCGTATTCCAGGATTTATTACAGTTTGTGGAAGGAGGAGGAGGGTAATCCATGGGCTTTGGCTCAGGGAGGGAGCAGTGGGCTAGCTGAGAGAAGGTTGTGAGTGCTTCTCTGCACACGAATAATGAGAGGAAACCTCCGCATTCCTGGGTTTATTACAGTTTGTGAAAGGAGTAGGAGGGAAAGTTGTGGGCTTTGGCTCACAGAGAGAGCAGTGGGGCTAGCTGAGAGATGGTTGTGAGTGCTTCTCTGCACAAGAACTATGAGATGAAACCTCAAATTCCTGGATTTATTACAGTTTGTGGAAGGAGGAGGAGAAGTCGTGGGCTTTGGCTCACAGAGAGAGCAGTGGGGCTAGCTGAGAGACGGTTGTGAGTGCTTCTCTGCACACGAACAATGAGATGAAACTTCTGCATTCCTGGATTTCTTACAGTTTGTGGAAGGAGGAGGGGAAGCTGTGGGCTTTGGCTCACAGAGAGAGCAGTGGGCTAGCTGAGAGACGGTTGTGAGTGCTTCTCTGCACACGAACAATGAGATGAAACCTCCGCATTCTTGGATTTATTACAGTTTGTGGAAGGAGGAGGAGGGGAAGCCGTGGGCTTTGACTCAGAGAGAGAGCAGTGGGCTAGCTGAGAGACGGTTGTGAGTGCTTCTCTGCACACAAACAATGAGATAAAACCACCGCATTCCTGGATTTATTAGAGTTTGTGGAAGGAGGAGTAGGGGGCGAGCCGTGTGCTTTGGCACAGGGAGGGAGCAGTGGGCTAGCTGATAGACGGTTGTGAGTGCTTCTCTGCACATGAACAATGAGATGAAACATCCGCATTCCTGGGTTTATTACAGTTTGTGGAAGGAGGAGGAGGGTAAGCCGTGGGCTTTGGCTCACAGAGAGAGCAGTGGGCTAGCTGAGAGACGGTTGTGAGTGCTTCTCTGCACACGAACAATGAGATGAAACCTCTGCATTCCTGGATTTATTACAGTTTGTAGAAGGAGGAGGAGGGGAAGCCGTGTGCTTTGGCTCAGGGAGGGAGCAGTGGGCTAGCTGAGAGACAGTTGTGACTGCTTCTCTGCACACGAATAATGAGAGGAAACCTCCTCATTCCTGGGTTTATTACAGTTTGTGGAAGGAGTAGGAGGGGAAGCCGTGGGCTTTCGCTCAGGGAGGGAGCAGTGGACTAGCTGAGAGACGGTTGTGAGTGCTTCTCTGCACACGAATAATGAGAGGAAACCTCTGCATTCCTGGGTTTATTACAGTTTGTGAAAGGAGTAGGAGGGGAAGCCGTGGGCTTTGGCTCTCAGAGAGAGCAGTGGGCTAGCTGAGAGACGGTTGTGAGTGCTTCTCTGCACACGAACAATGAGATGAAACCTCTGCATTCCTGGATTTATTAGAGTTTGTGGAAAGAGGAGTAGGGGAAGCCGTGTGCTTTGGCTTAGGGAGGGAGCAGTGGGCTTGCTGATAAACGGTTGTGAGTGCTTCTCTGCACAAGAACTATGAGATGAAACCTCCGAATTCTTGGATTTATTACAGTTTGTGGAAGGAGGAGGAGAAGTCGTGGGCTTTGGCTCACAGAGAGAGCAGTGGGGCTAGCTAAGAGACGGTTGTGAGTGCTTCTCTGCACACGAACAATGAGATGAAACCTCTGCATTCCTGGATTTATTACAGTTTGTGGAAGGAGGAGGGGAAGTCGTGGGCTTTGGCTCACAGAGAGAGCAGTGGGCTAGCTGAGAGACGGTTGTGAGTGCTTCTCTGCACACGAACAATGAGATGAAACCTCTGCATTCTTGGATTTATTACAGTTTGTGGAAGGAGGAGGAGGGGAAGCCGTGGGCTTTGACTCACAGAGAGAGCAGTGGGCTAGCTGAGAGACGGTTGTGAGTGCTTCTCTGCACACGAACAATGAGATAAAACCCTCTGCATTCCTGGATTTATTAGAGTTTATGGAAAGAGGAGTAGGGGAAGCCGTGTGCTTTGGCTTAGGGAGGGAGCAGTGGGCTAGCTGATAAACGGTTGTGAGTGCTTCTCTGCACACGAACAATGAGATGAAACATCTGCATTCCTGGGTTTATTATAGTTTGTGGAAGGAGGAGGAGGGGCAGCCGTGGGCTTTGGCTCACAGAAAGAGCAGTGGGCTAGCTGAGAGACGGTTGTGAGTGCTTCTCTGCACACGAACAATGAGATGAAACCTCTGCATTCCTGGATTTATTACACTTTGAGGAAGGAGGAGGAGGGGAAGCCGTGAGCTTTGGCTCACAGAGAGAGCAGTGGGCTAGCTGAGAGACGGTTGTGAGTGCTTCTCTGCACACGAACAATGAGATGAAACCTCCGCATTCCAGGATTTATTACAGTTTGTGGAAGGAGGAGGAGGGGAAGCCGTCGGCTTTGGCTCAGGGAGGGAGCAGTGGGCTAGCTGAGAGACGGTTGTGACTGCTTCTCTGCTCACGAATAATGAGAGGAAACCTCCGCATTCCTGGGTTTATTACAGTTTGTGGGAGGAGGAGGGGAAGCCGTGGGGTTTGGCTCTCAGAGAGAGCAGTGGGGCTAGCTGAGAGACGGTTGTGAGTGCTTCTCTGCACACGAACAATGAGATGAAACCTCTGCATTCCTGGATTTATTACAGTTTGTGGAAGGAGGAGGGGAAGCCGTGGGCTTTGGCTCACAGAGAGAGCAGTGGGCTAGCTGAGAGACGGTTGTGACTGCTTCTCTGCTCACGAACAATGAGATGAAACCTCCTAATTACTGGATTTATTACAGTTTGTGGAAGGAGGAGGAGAAGTCGTGAGCTTTGGCTCACAGAGAGAGCAGTGGGGCTAGCTGAGAGACGGTTGTGAGTGCTTCTCTGCACACGAACAATGAGATGAAACCTCTGCATTCCTGGATTTATTACAGTTTGTGGAAGGAGGAGGGGAAGCCGTGGGCTTTGGCTCACAGAGAGAGCAGTGGGCTAGCTGAGAGACGGTTGTGAGTGCTTCTCTGCACAGAAACAATGAGATGGAACCTCTGCATTCTTGGATTTATTACAGTTTGTGGAAGGAGGAGGAGGGGAAGCCGTGGGCTTTGGCTCACAGAGAGAGCAGTGGGCTAGCTGAGAGACGGTTGTGAGTGCTTCTCTGCACACGAACAATGAGATGAAACATCTGCATTCCTGGATTTATTACAGTTTGTGGGAGGAGGAGGGGAATCCGTGGGCTTTGGCTCTCAGAGAGAGCAGTGGGCTAGCTGAGAGACGGTTGTGAGTGCTTCTCTGCACACGAACAATGAGATGAAACCTCCGCATTCCTGGATTTATTACAGTTTGTGGAAGGAGGAGGAGGGAAAGCCGTGGGCTTTGGCTCACAGAGAGAGCAGTGGGGCTAGCTGAGAGACGGTTGTGAGTGCTTCTCTGAACCCGAACAATGAGATGAAACCTCCTAATTCCTGGATTTATTACAGTTTGTGGAAGGAGGAGGAGAAGTCGTGGGCTTTGGCTCACAGAGAGAGCAGTGGGCTAGCTGAGAGACGGTTGTGAGTGCTTCTCTGCACACGAACAATGAGATGAAACCTCTGCATTCCTGGATAGTTTACAGTTTGTGGAAGGAGGAGGAGGGGAAGCCGTGGGCTTTGGCTCACACAGAGAGCAGTGGGCTAGTTGAGAGACGGTTGTGAGTGCTTCTCTGCACACGAACAATGAGATGAAACCTCTGCATTCCTGGATTTATTACAGTTTGTGGAAGGAGGAGGAGGGGAAGCCGTGGGCTTTGGCTCACAGAGAGAGCAGTGGGCTAGCTGAGAGACGGTTGTGAGTGCTTCTCTGCACGCGAACAATGAGATGAAACCTCCACATTCCTGGATTTCTTCAAGTCTTTCGAAGGAGGAGGAGGGGAAGCCGTGGTCTTTGGCTCAGGGAGGGAGCAGTGGGCTAGCTTAGAGACGGTTGTGAGTGCTTCTATGCACACGAACAATGAGAGGAAACCTCTGCATTCCTGGATTTATTACAGTTTGTGGAAGGAGGAGGAGGGGAAGCCGTGGGCTTTGGCTCAGGGAGGGAGCAGGGGCTAGCTGAGAGACGGTTGTGAGTGCTTCCCTGCACACGAACAATGAGATGAAACCTCCGCATTCCTGGGTTTATTACAGTTTGTGGAAGGAGGTGGAGGGAAATCTGTGGGCTTTGGCTCACAGAGAGAGCAGTGGGCTAGCTGAGAGACGGTTGTGAGTGCTTCTCTGCACACGAACAATGAGATGAAACCTCTGCATTCCTGGATTTATTACAGTTTGTGGAAGGAGGAGGAGGGGAAGCCGTGGGCTTTGGCTCACAGAGAGAGCAGTGGGCTAGCTGAGAGACGGTTGTGAGTGCTTCTCTGCACACGAACAATGAGATGAAACATCCGCATTCCTAGGTTTATTACAGTTTGTGGAAGGAGGAGGAGGGTAAGCTGTGGGCTTTGGCTCACAGAGAGAGTAGTGGGCTAGCTTGCAGACGGTTGTGAGTGCTTCTCTGCACACGAACAATGAGATCAAACCTCTACATTCTTGGATTTATTACAGTTTGTGGAAGGAGGAGGAGGGGAAGCCGTGGGCTTTGGCTCAGGGAGGGAGCAGTGGGCTAGCTGAGAGACAGTTGTGAGTGCTTCTCTGCACACGAACAATGAGATGAAACCTTTGCATTCCTGGATTTATTACAGTTTGTGGAAGGAGGAGGAGGAGGAGCTGTGGGCTTTGTCTCACAGAGAGAGCAGTGGGCTAGCTGAGAGACGGTTGTGAGTGCTTCTCTGCACAGGAACAATGAGATGAAACATCCGCATTCCTGGGTTTATTACAGTTTGTGGAAGGAGGAGGAGGGTAAGCTGTGGGCTTTGGCTCACAGAGAGAGCAGTGGGCTAGCTGAGAGACGGTTGTGAGTGCTTCTCTGCACACGAACAATGAGATCAAACCTCTACATTCCTGGATTTATTACAGTTTGTGGAAGGAGGAGGAGGGGAAGCCGTGGGCTTTGGCTCAGGGAGGGAGCAGTGGGCTAGCTGAGAGACAGTTGTGAGTGCTTCTCTGCACACGAACAATGAGATGAAACCTCTGCAATCCTGGATTTATTACAGTTTGTGGAAGGAGGAGGAGGGGAAGCCGTGGGCTTTGGCTCACAGAGAGAGCAGTGGGCTAGCTGAGAGACGGTTGTGAGTGCTTCTCTGCACACGAACAATGAGATGAAACCTCTGTATTCCAGGATTTATTACAGTTTGTGGAAGGAGGAGGAGGGTAATCCGTGGGCTTTTGCTCAGGGAGGGAGCAGTGGGCTAGCTGAGAGAAGGTTGTGAGTGCTTCTCTGCACACGAACAATGAGATGAAACTTCTGCATTCCTGGATTTCTTACAGTTTGTGGAAGGAGGAGGGGAAGCTATGGGCTTTGGCTCACAGAGAGAGCAGTGGGCTAGCTGAGAGACGGTTGTGAGTGCTTCTCTGCACACGAACAATGAGATGAAACCTCCGTATTCCAGGATTTATTACAGTTTGTGGAAGGAGGAGGAGGGTAATCCGTGGGCTTTGGCTCAGGGAGGGAGCAGTGGGCTAGCTGAGAGAAGGTTGTGAGTGCTTCTCTGCACACGAATAATGAGAGGAAACCTCCGCATTCCTGGGTTTATTACAGTTTGTGAAAGGAGTAGGAGGGAAAGTTGTGGGCTTTGGCTCACAGAGAGAGCAGTGGGGCTAGCTGAGAGATGGTTGTGAGTGCTTCTCTGCACAAGAACTATGAGATGAAACCTCAAATTCCTGGATTTATTACAGTTTGTGGAAGGAGGAGGAGAAGTCGTGGGCTTTGGCTCACAGAGAGAGCAGTGGGGCTAGCTGAGAGACGGTTGTGAGTGCTTCTCTGCACACGAACAATGAGATGAAACCTCTGCATTCTTGGATTTATTACAGTTTGTGGAAGGAGGAGGAGGGGAAGCCGTGGGCTTTGACTCACAGAGAGAGCAGTGGGCTAGCTGAGAGACGGTTGTGAGTGCTTCTCTGCACACGAACAATGAGATAAAACTCTCTGCATTCCTGGATTTATTAGAGTTTGTGGAAAGAGGAGTAGGGGAAGCCGTGTGCTTTGGCTTAGGGAGGGAGCAGTGGGCTAGCTGATAAACGGTTGTGAGTGCTTCTCTGCACACGAACAATGAGATGAAACATCTGAATTCCTGGGTTTATTATAGTTTGTGGAAGGAGGAGGAGGGGAAGCCGTGGGCTTTGGCTCACAGAAAGAGCAGTGGGCTAGCTGAGAGACGGTTGTGAGTGCTTCTCTGCACACGAACAATGAGATGAAACCTCCGCATTCCTGGATTTATTACACATGAGGAAGGAGGAGGAGGGGAAGCCGTGAGCTTTGGCTCACAGAGAGAGCAGTGGGCTAGCTGAGA
This sequence comes from Pleurodeles waltl, assembly GCF_031143425.1. Classification (NCBI taxonomy): domain Eukaryota; kingdom Metazoa; phylum Chordata; class Amphibia; order Caudata; family Salamandridae; genus Pleurodeles; species Pleurodeles waltl. Next base: position 208,069,169 of record NC_090441.1, read on the forward strand.
GACGGTTGTGAGTGCTTCTCTGCACACGAACAATGAGATGAAACCTCCGCATTCCAGGATTTATTACAGTTTGTGGAAGGAGGAGGATGGGAAGCCGTCAGCTTTGGCTCAGGGAGGGAGCAGTGGGCTAGCTGAGAGACGGTTGTGACTGCTTCTCTGCACACGAATAATGAGAGGAAACCTCCGCATTCCTGGGTTTATTACAGTTTGTGGAAGGAGTAGGAGGGGAAGCCGTGGGCTTTGGCTCACAGAGAGAGCAGTGGGGCTAGCTGAGAGACGGTTGTGAGTGCTTCTCTGCACACGAACAATGAGATGAAACCTCCTAATTACTGGATTTACTACAGTTTGTGGAAGGAGGAGGAGAAGTCGTGGGCTTTGGCTCACAGAGAGAGCAGTGGGGCTAGCTGAGAGACGGTTGTGAGTGCTTCTCTGCACACGAACAATGAGATGAAACCTCTGCATTCCTGGATTTATTACAGTTTGTGGAAGGAGGAGGGGAAGCCGTGGGCTTTGGCTCACAGAGAGAGCAGTGGGCTAGCTGAGAGACGGTTGTGAGTGCTTCACTGCACACGAACAATGAGATGAAACCTCTGCATTCCTGGATTTATTACACTTTGTGGAAGGAGGGGAAGCCGTGGGCTTTGGCTCACAGAGAGAGCAGTGGGCTAGCTGAGAGACGGTTGTGAGTGCTTCTCTGCACACGAACAATGAGATGAAACCTCTGCATTCCTGGATTTATTACAGTTTGTGGAAGGAGGAGGAGGGGAAGCCGTGGGCTTTGGCTCACAGAGAGAGCAGTGGGCTAGCTGAGAGACGGTTGTGAGTGCTTCTCTGCACACGAACAATGAGATGAAACATCCGCATTCCTGGGTTTATTACAGTTTGTGGAAGGAGGAGGAGGGTAAGCTGTGGGCTTTGGCTCACAGAGAGAGTAGTGGGCTAGCTTGCAGACGGTTGTGAGTGCTTCTCTGCACACGAACAATGAGATCAAACCTCTACATTCTTGGATTTATTACAGTTTGTGGAAGGAGGAGGAGGGGAAGCCGTGGGCTTTGGCTCAGGGAGGGAGCAGTGGGCTAGCTGAGAGACAGTTGTGAGTGCTTCTCTGCACACGAACAATGAGATGAAACCTTTGCATTCCTGGATTTATTACAGTTTGTGGAAGGAGGAGGAGGAGGAGCTGTGGGCTTTGTCTCACAGAGAGAGCAGTGGGCTAGCTGAGAGACGGTTGTGAGTGCTTCTCTGCACATGAACAATGAGATGAAACATCCGCATTCCTGGGTTTATTACAGTTTGTGGAAGGAGGAGGAGGGTAAGCTGTGGGCTTTGGCTCACAGAGAGAGCAGTGGGCTAGCTGAGAGACGGTTGTGAGTGCTTCTCTGCACACGAACAATGAGATCAAACCTCTACATTCCTGGATTTATTACAGTTTGTGGAAGGAGGAGGAGGGGAAGCCGTGTGCTTTGGCTCAGGGAGGGAGCAGTGGGCTAGCTGAGAGACAGTTGTGAGTGCTTCTCTGCACACGAACAATGAGATGAAACCTCTGCAATCCTGGATTTATTACAGTTTGTGGAAAGAGGAGGAGGGGAAGCCGTGGGCTTTGGCTCACAGAGAGAGCAGTGGGCTAGCTGAGAGACGGTTGTGAGTGCTTCTCTGCACACGAACAATGAGATGAAACCTCTGTATTCCAGGATTTATTACAGTTTGTGGAAGGAGGAGGAGGGTAATCCGTGGGCTTTTGCTCAGGGAGGGAGCAGTGGGCTAGCTGAGAGAAGGTTGTGAGTGCTTCTCTGCACACGAACAATGAGATGAAACTTCTGCATTCCTGGATTTCTTACAGTTTGTGGAAGGAGGAGGGGAAGCTGTGGGCTTTGGCTCACAGAGAGAGCAGTGGGCTAGCTGAGAGACGGTTGTGAGTGCTTCTCTGCACACGAACAATGAGATGAAACCTCCGTATTCCAGGATTTATTACAGTTTGTGGAAGGAGGAGGAGGGTAATCCGTGGGCTTTGGCTCAGGGAGGGAGCAGTGGGCTAGCTGAGAGAAGGTTGTGAGTGCTTCTCTGCACACGAATAATGAGAGGAAACCTCCGCATTCCTGGGTTTATTACAGTTTTTGAAAGGAGTAGGAGGGAAAGTTGTGGGCTTTGGCTCACAGAGAGAGCAGTGGGGCTAGCTGAGAGATGGTTGTGAGTGCTTCTCTGCACAAGAACTATGAGATGAAACCTCAAATTCCTGGATTTATTACAGTTTGGGGAAGGAGGAGGAGAAGTCGTGGGCTTTGGCTCACAGAGAGAGCAGTGGGGCTAGCTGAGAGACGGTTGTGAGTGCTTCTCTGCACACGAACAATGAGATGAAACCTCTGCATTCTTGGATTTATTACAGTTTGTGGAAAGAGGAGTAGGGGAAGCCGTGTGCTTTGGCTTAGGGAGGGAGCAGTGGGCTAGCTGATAAACGGTTGTGAGTGCTTCTCTGCACACGAACAATGAGATGAAACATCTGAATTCCTGGGTTTATTATAGTTTGTGGAAGGAGGAGGAGGGGAAGCCGTGGGCTTTGGCTCACAGAAAGAGCAGTGGGCTAGCTGAGAGACGGTTGTGAGTGCTTCTCTGCACACGAACAATGAGATGAAACCTCCGCATTCCTGGATTTATTACACATGAGGAAGGAGGAGGAGGGGAAGCCGTGAGCTTTGGCTCACAGAGAGAGCAGTGGGCTAGCTGAGAGACGGTTGTGAGTGCTTCTCTGCACACGAACAATGAGATGAAACCTCCGCATTCCAGTATTTATTACAGTTTGTGGAAGGAGGAGGATGGGAAGCCGTCGGCTTTGGCTCAGGGAGGGAGAAGTGGGCTAGCTGAGAGACGGTTGTGACTGCTTCTCTGCACACGAATAATGAGAGGAAACCTCCGCATTCCTGGGTTTATTACAGTTTGTGGAAGGAGTAGGAGGGGAAGCCGTGGGCTTTGGCTCACAGAGAGAGCAGTGGGGCTAGCTGAGAGACGGTTGTGAGTGCTTCTCTGCACACGAACAATGAGATGAAACCTCCTAATTACTGGATTTATTACAGTTTGTGGAAGGAGGAGGAGAAGTCGTGGGCTTTGGCTCACAGAGAGAGCAGTGGGGCTAGCTGAGAGACGGTTGTGAGTGCTTCTCTGCACACGAACAATGAGATGAAACCTCTGCATTCCTGGATTTATTACAGTTTGTGGAAGGAGGAGGGGAAGCCGTGGGCTTTGGCTCACAGAGAGAGCAGTGGGCTTACTGAGAGATGGTTGTGAGTGCTTCTCTGCACACGAACAATGAGATGGAACCTCTGCATTCTTGGATTTATTACAGTTTGTGGAAGGAGGAGGAGGGGAAGCCGTGGGCTTTGGCTCACAGAGAGAGCAGTGGGCTAGCTGAGAGACGGTTGTGAGTGCTTCTCTGCACACGAACAATGAGATGAAACATCTGCATTCCTGGATTTATTACAGTTTGTGGGAGGAGGAGGGGAATCCGTGGGCTTTGGCTCTCAGAGAGAGCAGTGGGCTAGCTGAGAGACGGTTGTGAGTGCTTCTCTGCACACGAACAATGAGATGAAACCTCCGCATTCCTGGATTTATTACAGTTTGTGGAAGGAGGAGGAGGGAAAGCTGTGGGCTTTGGCTCACAGAGAGAGCAGTGGGGCTAGCTGAGAGACGGTTGTGAGTGCTTCTCTGAACCCGAACAATGAGATGAAACCTCCTAATTCCTGGATTTATTACAGTTTGTGGAAGGAGGAGGAGAAGTCGTGGGCTTTGGCTCACAGAGAGAGAAGTGGGCTAGCTGAGAGACGGTTGTGAGTGCTTCTCTGCACACGAACAATGAGATGAAACCTCTGCATTCCTGGATAGTTTACAGTTTGTGGAAGGAGGAGGAGGGGAAGCCGTGGGCTTTGGCTCACAGAGAGAGCAGTGGGCTAGTTGAGAGACGGTTGTGAGTGCTTCTCTGCACACGAACAATGAGATGAAACCTCCGCATTCCTGGATTTATTACAGTTTGTGGAAGGAGGAGGAGGGGAAGCCGTGGGCTTTGGCTCACAGAGAGAGCAGTGGGCTAGCTGAGAGACGGTTGTGAGTGCTTCTCTGCACACGAACAATGAGATGAAACCTCCGCATTCCTGGATTTCTTCAAGTCTTTCGAAGGAGGAGGAGGGGAAGCCGTGGTCTTTGGCTCAGGGAGGGAGCAGTGGGCTTGCTTAGAGACGGTTGTGAGTGCTTCTATGCACACGAACAATGAGAGGAAACCTCCGCATTCCTGGATTTATTACAGTTTGTGGAAGGAGGAGGAGGGGAAGCCGTGGGCTTTGGCTCAGGGAGGGAGCAGGGGCTAGCTGAGAGACGGTTGTGAGTGCTTCTCTGCACACGAACAATGAGATGAAACCTCCGCATTCCAGGATTTATTACAGTTTGTGGAAGGAGGAGGAGTGGATGCCGTGGGCTTTGGCTCACAGAGAGAGCAGTGGGCGAGCTGAGAGACGGTTGTGAGTGCTTCTCTGCACACGAACAATGAGATAAAACATCCGCATTCCTGGATTTATTACAGTTTGTGGAAGGAGGAGGAGAAGTCGTGGGCTTTGGCTCACAGAGAGAGCAGTGGGCTAGCTGAGAGACGGTTGTGAGTGCTTCTCTGCACACGAACAATGAGATGAAACCTCTGCATTCCTGGATAGTTTACAGTTTGTGGAAGGAGGTGGAGGGGAAGCCGTGGCCTTTGGCTCACAGAGAGAGCAGTGGGCTAGTTGAGAGACGGTTGTGAGTGCTTCTCTGCACACGAACAATGAGATGAAACCTCCGCATTCCTGGATTTATTACAGTTTGTGGAAGGAGGAGGAGGGGAAGCCGTGGGCTTTGGCTCACAGAGAGAGCAGTGGGCTAGCTGAGAGACGGTTGTGAGTGCTTCTCTGCACACGAACAATGAGATGAAACCTCCGCATTCCTGGATTTCTTCAAGTCTTTCGAAGGAGGAGGAGGGGAAGCCGTGGTCTTTGGCTCAGGGAGGGAGCAGTGGGCTAGCTTAGAGACGGTTGTGAGTGCTTCTATGCACACGAACAATGAGAGGAAACCTCCGCATTCCTGGATTTATTACAGTTTGTGGAAGGAGGAGGAGGGGAAGCCGTGGGCTTTGGCTCAGGGAGGGAGCAGGGGCTAGCTGAGAGACGGTTGTGAGTGCTTCTCTGCACACGAACAATGAGATGAAACCTCCGCATTCCAGGATTTATTACAGTTTGTGGAAGGAGGAGTAGTGGATGCCGTGGGCTTTGGCTCACAGAGAGAGCAGTGGGCGAGCTGAGAGACGGTTGTGAGTGCTTCTCTGCACACGAACAATGAGATGAAACATCCGCATTCCTGGGTTTATTACAGTTTGTGGAAGGAGGAGGAGGGAAGCTGTGGGCTTTGGCTCACAGAGAGAGCAGTGGGCTAGCTGAGAGACGGTTGTGAGTGCTTCTCTGCACACGAACAATGAGATGAAACCTCTGCATTCCTGGATTTATTACACTTTGTGGAAGGAGGAGGAGGGGAAGCCGTGGGCTTTGGCTCACAGAGAGAGCAGTGGGCTAGCTGAGAGACGGTTGTGAGTGCTTCTCTGCACACAAACAATGAGATGAAACCTCTGCAATTCTGGATTTATTACAGTTTGTGGAAGGAGGAGGAGGGGAAGCCGTGGGCTTTGGCTCACAGAGAGAGCAGTGGGCTAGCTGAGAGACGGTTGTGAGTGCTTCTCTGCACACGAACAATGAGATGAAACATCCGCATTCCTGGATTTATTACAGTTTGTGGAAGGAGGAGGAGGGTAAGCTGTGGGCTTTGGCTCACAGAGAGAGCAGTGGGCTAGCTGAGAGACGGTTGTGAGTGCTTCTCTGCACACGAACAATGAGATGAAACATCCGCATTCCTGGATTTATTACAGTTTGTGGAAGGAGGAGGAGGGTAAGCTGTGGGCTTTGGCTCACAGAGAGAGCAGTGGGCTAGCTGAGAGACGGTTGTGAGTGCTTCTCTGCACACGAACAATGAGATCAAACCTCTACATTCCTGGATTTATTACAGTTTGTGGAAGGAGGAGGAGGGGAAGCCGTGGGCTTTGGCTCAGGGAGGGAGCAGTGGGCTAGCTGAGAGACAGTTGTGAGTGCTTCTCTGCACACGAACAATGAGATGAAACCTCTCAATTCCTGGATTTATTACAGTTTGTGGAAGGAGGAGGAGGAGAAGCCGTGGGCATTGGCTCACAGAGAGAGCAGTGGGCTAGCTGAGAGACGGTTGTGAGTGCTTCTCTGCACACGAACAATGAGATGAAACATCCGCATTCCTGGGTTTATTACAGTTTGTGGAAGGAGGAGGAGGGTAAGCTGTGGGCTTTGGCTCACAGAGAGAGCAGTGGACTAGCTGAGAGACGGTTGTGAGTGCTTCTCTGCACACGAACAATGAGATCAAACCTCTACATTCCTGGATTTATTACAGTTTGTGGAAGGAGGAGGAGGGGAAGCCGTGGGCTTTGGCTCAGGGAGGGAGCAGTTGGCTAGCTGAGAGACGGTTGTGAGTGCTTCTCTGCACACGAACAATGAGATGAAACCTCCGCATTCCAGGATTTATTACAGTTTGTGGAAGGTGGAGGAGGGTAATCCGTGGGCTTTGGCTCAGGGAGGGAGCAGTGGGCTAGCTGAGAGAAGGTTGTGAGTGCTTCTCTGCACATGAATAATGAGAGGAAACCTCCGCATTCCTGGGTTTATTACAGTTTGTGAAAGGAGTAGGAGGGGAAGCCGTGGTCTTTGGCTCACAGAGAGAGCAGTGGGCTAGCTGAGAGACGGTTGTGAGTGCTTCTCTGCACATTAACAATGAGATGAAACATCCGCATTCCTGGATTTATTACAGTTTGTGGGAGGAGGAGGGGAAGCCGTGGGCTTTGGCTCTCAGAGAGAGCAGTGGGCTAGCTGACAGACTGTTGTGAGTGCTTCTCTGCACACGAACAATGAGATGAAACCTTTGCATTCCTGGATTTATTACAGTTTGTGGAAGGAGGAGGAGGGAAAGCCGTGGGCTTTGGCTCACAGAGAGAGCAGTGGGGCTAGCTGAGAGACGGTTGTGAGTGCTTCTCTGCACAAGAACTATGAGATGAAACCTCGAATTCCTTAATTTATTACAGTTTGTGGAAGGAGAAGGAGAAGTCGTGGGCTTTGGCTCACAGAGAGAGCAGTGGGGCTACCTGAGAGACGGTTATGAGTGCTTCTCTGCACACGAACAATGAGATGAAACTTCTGCATTCCGGGATTTCTTACAGTTTGTGGAAGGAGATGGGGAAGCTGTGGGCTTTGGCTCACAGAGAGAGCAGTGGGCTAGCTGAGAGACGATTGTGAGTGCTTCTCTGCACACGAACAATGAGATGAAACCTCTGCATTCTTGGATTTATTACAGTTTGTGGAAGGAGGAGGAGGGGAAGCCGTGGGCTTTGACTCACAGAGAGAGCAGTGGGCTAGCTGAGAGACGGTTGTGAGTGCTTCTCTGCACACGAACAATGAGATAAAACCTCTGCATTCCTGGATTTATTAGAGTTTGTGAAAGGAGGAGTAGGGGAAGCTGTGTGCTTTGGCTCAGGGAGGGAGCAGTGGGCTAGCTGATAGACGGTTGTGAATGCTTCTCTGCACATGAACAATGAGATGAAACATCCGCATTCCTGGGTTTATTACAGATTGTGGAAGGAGGAGGAGGGTAAGCCGTGGGCTTTGGCTCACAGAGAGAGCAGTGGGCTAGCTGAGAGATGGTTGTCAGTGCTTCTCTGCACACGAACAATGAGATGAAACCTCTGCATTCCTGGATTTATTACAGTTTGTGGAAGGAGGAGGATGGGAAGCCGTGGGCTTTGGCTCAGGGAGGGAACAGTGGGCTAGCTGAGAGACGGTTGTGACTGCTTCTCTGCACACGAATAATGAGAGGAAACCTCCGCATTCCTGGGTTTATTACAGTTTGTGGAAGGAATAGGAGGGGAAGCCGTGGGCTTTGGCTCACAGAGAGAGCAGTGGGCTAGCTGAGAGACCGTTGTGAGTGCTTCTCTGCACATTAACAATGAGATGAAACATCCGCATTCCTGGATTTATTACAGTTTGTGGGAGGAGGAGGGGAAGCCGTGGGCTTTGGCTCTCAGAGAGAGCAGTGGGCTAGCTGACAGACTGTTGTGAGTGCTTCTCTGCACACGAACAATGAGATGAAACCTTTGCATTCCTGGATTTATTACAGTTTGTGGAAGGAGGAGGAGGGAAAGCCGTGGGCTTTGGCTCACAGAGAGAGCAGTGGGGCTAGCTGAGAGACGGTTGTGAGTGCTTCTCTGCACAAGAACTATGAGATGAAACCTCGAATTCCTTAATTTATTACAGTTTGTGGAAGGAGAAGGAGAAGTCGTGGGCTTTGGCTCACAGAGAGAGCAGTGGGGCTACCTGAGAGACGGTTATGAGTGCTTCTCTGCACACGAACAATGAGATGAAACTTCTGCATTCCGGGATTTCTTACAGTTTGTGGAAGGAGATGGGGAAGCTGTGGGCTTTGGCTCACAGAGAGAGCAGTGGGCTAGCTGAGAGACGATTGTGAGTGCTTCTCTGCACACGAACAATGAGATGAAACCTCTGCATTCTTGGATTTATTACAGTTTGTGGAAGGAGGAGGAGGGGAAGCCGTGGGCTTTGACTCACAGAGAGAGCAGTGGGCTAGCTGAGAGACGGTTGTGAGTGCTTCTCTGCACACGAACAATGAGATAAAACCTCTGCATTCCTGGATTTATTAGAGTTTGTGAAAGGAGGAGTAGGGGAAGCTGTGTGCTTTGGCTCAGGGAGGGAGCAGTGGGCTAGCTGATAGACGGTTGTGAATGCTTCTCTGCACATGAACAATGAGATGAAACATCCGCATTCCTGGGTTTATTACAGATTGTGGAAGGAGGAGGAGGGTAAGCCGTGGGCTTTGGCTCACAGAGAGAGCAGTGGGCTAGCTGAGAGATGGTTGTCAGTGCTTCTCTGCACACGAACAATGAGATGAAACCTCTGCATTCCTGGATTTATTACACTTTGTGGAAGGAGGAGAAGGGGAAGCCGTGGGCTTTGGCTCACAGAGAGAGCAGTGGGCTAGCTGAGAGACGGTTGTGAGTGCTTCTCTGCACACGAACAATGAGATGAAACCTCTGCATTCCAGGATTTATTACAGTTTGTGGAAGGAGGAGGATGGGAAGCCGTGGGCTTTGGCTCAGGGAGGGAACAGTGGGCTAGCTGAGAGACGGTTGTGACTGCTTCTCTGCACACGAATAATGAGAGGAAACCTCCGCATTCCTGGGTTTATTACAGTTTGTGGAAGGAATAGGAGGGGAAGCCGTGGGCTTTGGCTCACAGAGAGAGCAGTGGGCTAGCTGAGAGACCGTTGTGAGTGCTTCTCTGCACACGAACAATGAGATGAAACATTTGCATTCCTGGATTTATTACAGTTTGTGGGAGGAGGAGGGGAAGCCGTGGGCTTTGGCTCTCAGAGAGAGCAGTGGGCTAGCTGAGAGACGGTTGTGTTTGCTTCTCTGCACACGAACAATGAGATGAAACCTCCGCATTCCTGGATTTATTACAGTTTGTGGAAGGCGGAGGAGGGAAAGCCGTGGGCTTTGGCTCACAGAGAGAGCAGTGGGCTAGCTGGGAGACTGTTGTGATTGCTTCTCTGCACACGAAAAATGAGATGAAACCTCCGCATTCCTGGATTTATTACAGTTTGTGGAAGGAGGAGAAGGGGAAGCCGTGGGCTTTGGCTCACAGAGAGAGCAGTGGGCTAGCTGAGAGACGGTTGTGAGTGCTTCTCTGCACACGAACAATGAGATGAAACCTCCGCATTCCAGGATTTATTACAGTTTGTGGAAGGAGGAGGAGGGGAAGCCGTGGGCTTTGGCTCAGGGAGGGAACAGTGGGCTAGCTGAGAGACGGTTGTGAGTGCTTCTCTGCACACGAATGATGAGAGGAAACCTCCGCATTCCTGGGTTTATTACAGTTTGTGAAAGGAGTAGGAGGGGAAGCTGTGGGCTTTGGCTCACAGAGAGAGCAGTGGGCTAGCTGAGAGACCGTTGTGAGTGCTTCTCTGCACACGAACAATGAGATGAAACATTTGCATTCCTGGATTTATTACAGTTTGTGGGAGGAGGAGGGGAAGCCGTGGGCTTTGGCTCTCAGAGAGAGCAGTGGCTAGCTGAGAGACGGTTGTGATTGCTTCTCTGCACACGAACAATGAGATGAAACCTCCACATTCCTGGATTTATTACAGTTTGTGGAAGGAGGAGGAGGGAAAGCCGTGGTCTTTGGCTCACAGAGAGAGCAGTGGGGCTAGCTGAGAGACGGTTGTGAGTGCTTCTTTGCACACGAACAATGAGATGAAACCTCCTAATTCCTGGATTTATTAAAGTTTGTGGAAGGAGGAGGAGAAGTCGTGGGCTTTGGCTCACAGAGAGAGCAGTGGGGCTAGCTGAGAGACGATTGTGAGTGCTTCTCTGCACACGAACAATGAGATGAAACCTCTGCATTCCTGGATTTATTACAGTTTGTGGAAGGAGGAGGAGGGGAAGCCGTGGGCTTTGGCTCACAGAGAGATCAGTGGGCTAGCTGAGAGACAGTTGTGAGTGCTTCTCTGCACACGAACAATGAGATGAAACCTCTGCATTCCTGGATTTATTACAGTTTGTGGAAGGAGGAGGAGGGGAAGCCGTGGGCTTTGGCTCACAGAGAGAACAGTGGGCTAGCTGAGAGACAGTTGTGAGTGCTTCTCTGCACACGAACAATGAGATGAAACCTCCGCATTCCTGGATTTCTTCAAGTCTTTCGAAAGAGGAGGAGGGGAAGCCGTGGTCTTTGGCTCAGGGAGGGAGCAGTGGGCTAGCTGAGAGATGGTTGTGAGTACTCCTCTGCACACGGACAATGAGATGAAACCTCTGCATTCCTGGATTTCTTCAAGTCTTTCAAAGGAGGAGGATGGGAAGCCGTGGTTGTTGGCTCAGGGAGGGAGCAGTGGGCTAGCTGAGAGACACTTGTGAGTGCTTCTCTGCACACGAACAATGAGATAAAACCTCCGCATTCCAGGATTTATTAAAGTTTGTGGAAGGAGGAGGAGGGGAAGCCGTGGGCTTTGTCTCACAGAGAGAGCAGTGGGCTAGCTGAGAGACGGTTGTGAGTGATTCTCTGCACACGAACAATGAGATGAAACCTCCGCATTCCTGGATTCATTACAGTTTGTGGAAGGAGGAGGAGGGGAAGCCGTGGGCTTTGGTTCATAGAGAGAGCAGTGGGCTAGCTGAGAGATGGTTGTGAGTGCTTCTCTGCACACGAACAATGAGATGAAACCTCCACATTCCTGGATTTATTACAGTTTGTGGAAGGAGGAGGAGGGGAAGCCGTGGGCTTTGGCTCACGGAGAGATCAGTGGGCTAGCTGAGAGACGGTTCTGAGTGCTTCTCTGCACACGAACAATGAGATGAAACCTCTGCATTCCTGGATTTCTTCAAGTCTTTCGAAAGAGGAGGAGGGGAATCCGTGGTCTTTGGCTCAGGGAACAGTGGGCAAGCTGAGAGACGGTTGTGAGTGCTTCTCTGCACACGAACAATGAGATGAAACATCTGCATTCCTGGATTTATTACAGTTTGTGGAAGGAGGAGGAGGGGAATCCGTGGGCTTTGGCTCTCAGAGAGAGCAGTGGGCTAGCTGAGAGACGGTTGTGAGTGCTTCTCTGCACACGAACAATGAGATGAAACCTCCGCATTCCTCGATTTATTACAATTTGTGGAAGGAGGAGGAGGGAAAGCCGTGGGCTTTGGCTCACAGAGAGATCAGTGGGCTAGCTGAGAGACGGTTGTGAGTGCTTCTCTGAACCCGAACAATGAGATGAAACCTCCTAATTCCTGGATTTATTACAGTTTGTGGAAGGAGGAGGAGAAGTCGTGGGCTTTGGCTCACAGAGAGAGCAGTGGGCTAGCTGAGAGACGGTTGTGAGTGCTTCTCTGCACACGAACAATGAGATGAAACCTCTGCATTCCTGGATAGTTTACAGTTTGTGGAAGGAGGAGGAGGGGAAGCCGTGGGCTTTGGCTCACAGAGAGAGCAGTGGGCTAGTTGAGAGACGGTTGTGAGTGCTTCTCTGCACACGAACAATGAGATGAAACCTCCGCATTCCTGGATTTATTACAGTTTGTGGAAGGAGGAGGAGGGGAATCCGTGGGCTTTGGCTCTCAGAGAGAGCAGTGGGCTAGCTGAGAGACGGTTGTGAGTGCTTCTCTGCACACGAACAATGAGATGAAACCTCCGCATTCCTCGATTTATTACAATTTGTGGAAGGAGGAGGAGGGAAAGCCGTGGGCTTTGGCTCACAGAGAGATCAGTGAGCTAGCTGAGAGACGGTTGTGAGTGCTTCTCTGAACCCGAACAATGAGATGAAACCTCCTAATTCCTGGATTTATTACAGTTTGTGGAAGGAGGAGGAGAAGTCGTGGGCTTTGGCTCACAGAGAGAGCAGTGGGCTAGCTGAGAGACGGTTGTGAGTGCTTCTCTGCACACGAACAATGAGATGAAACCTCTGCATTCCTGGATAGTTTACAGTTTGTGGAAGGAGAAGGAGGGGAAGCCGTGGGCTTTGGCTCACAGAGAGAGCAGTGGGCTAGTTGAGAGACGGTTGTGAGTGCTTCTCTGCACACGAACAATGAGATGAAACCTCCGCATTCCTGGATTTATTACAGTTTGTGGAAGGAGGAGGAGGGGAAGCCGTGGGCTTTGGCTCACAGAGAGAGCAGTGGGCTAGCTGAGAGACGGTTGTGAGTGCTTCTCTGCACACGAACAATGAGATGAAACCTCCGCATTCCTGGATTTCTTCAAGTCTTTCGAAGGAGGAGGAGGGGAAGCCGTGGTCTTTGGCTCAGGGAGGGAGCAGTGGGCTAGCTTAGAGACGGTTGTGAGTGCTTCTATGCACACGAACAATGAGAGGAAACCTCCGCATTCCTGGATTTATTACAGTTTGTGGAAGGAGGAGGAGGGGAAGCCGTGGGCTTTGGCTCAGGGAGGGAGCAGGGGCTAGCTGAGAGACGGTTGTGAGTGCTTCTCTGCACACGAACAATGAGATGAAACCTCCGCATTCCAGGATTTATTACAGTTTGTGGAAGGAGGAGGAGTGGATGCCGTGGGCTTTGGCTCACGGAGAGAGCAGTGGGCGAGCTGAGAGACGGTTGTGAGTGCTTCTCTGCACACGAACAATGAGATGAAACATCCGCATTCCTGGATTTATTACAGTTTGTGGAAGGAGGAGGAGAAGTCGTGGGCTTTGGCTCACAGAGAGAGCAGTGGGCTAGCTGAGAGACGGTTGTGAGTGCTTCTCTGCACACGAACAATGAGATGAAACCTCTGCATTCCTGGATAGTTTACAGTTTGTGGAAGGAGGAGGAGGGGAAGCCGTGGGCTTTGGCTCACAGAGAGAGCAGTGGGCTAGTTGAGAGACGGTTGTGAGTGCTTCTCTGCACACGAACAATGAGATGAAACCTCCGCATTCCTGGATTTATTACAGTTTGTGGAAGGAGGAGGAGGGGAAGCCGTGGGCTTTGGCTCACAGAGAGAGCAGTGGGCTAGCTGAGAGACGGTTGTGAGTGCTTCTCTGCACACGAACAATGAGATGAAACCTCTGCATTCCTGGATTTCTTCAAGTCTTTCGAAGGAGGAGGAGGGGAAGCCGTGGTCTTTGGCTCAGGGAGGGAGCAGTGGGCTAGCTTAGAGACGGTTGTGAGTGCTTCTATGCACACGAACAATGAGAGGAAACCTCCGCATTCCTGGATTTATTACAGTTTGTGGAAGGAGGAGGAGGGGAAGCCGTGGGCTTTGGCTCAGGGAGGGAGCAGGGGCTAGCTGAGAGACGGTTGTGAGTGCTTCTCTGCACACGAACAATGAGATGAAACCTCCGCATTCCAGGATTTATTACTGTGAGAAACTGGGGCTGATTGCAGAGGCCCCATAACTTTTTGCCCCCATTTTCCACTTTATGCTGGTGTTTTCCTGACTTTAAAGGTGCCCTGGGTACTGCTAACCAGTCCCAGGGCCTGTGCTCTGTGTAAAATGGATATGCAAATTAGGCTAATTATAATTGGCTAAGTTAACCTACCTATAAGTCCCTAGTATATGGTAGGGCATGTAGGTTTAGGGACCACAGCATAGGTGGTGCACACCTAGGTGCATTGCTGAGGTGCCCAGTGGCATTTTAAAAGCAAGCCTGCCTTGCTGGCTGCTTTTAAATTAAAGTTATATGCAAATTCGACTTTGGAATTAAAGGTACTTCCAAAGTCTTAAACTACCTTATTTTTACATATAAGTCACCCCTAAGGTGTGCCCTATGTGCCCCTAGGGCTGGGTGCCATGTAACTATAAGCAGGGACTTTATAAAAATAGATTTATAAGCCCTGGTGAGGTAAAAACAGCCAAATTCGTTTTTCCCTCATTGAAGTAAATGGCCTTCATAGGCTAGAATGGGCAGACTTTATTTTAAATTTTAAAGTCTCCTTAAATGTTACATACCAAGAATTTGGTATCAAATTGATTGTTATAATAAATCCCACAACTTCCAGTTGTTGGATTTAATATAACTAGTGCAGGTAAAAAGTTTAGACTTTACCTAAAAAGTTGCCAATTTCAGCTCTGCATTGTTTTTGCTGCTGTGCTCTGATTGGCCAGCCTGCAGCAGCTTCTGCCAGGCTACTTTAATGAGGTGTGAAGTGGCCTGACTTCACACAAAGGAATGTGCTTGGGGGAGAGAATCTCCCCTCAGCAGATGGTGAGGCAGGAAGGGGGAGGGCTGCCAAACTGGTCTTCAAAGGCAGAGAAGGACATCTGGAGCACCCAGCAACACCCCCACATCCTGCAACCCCAGACAGCTAGGTGCCCCCTTGATTAGATTAGGAGAGGGCAGGAGAGGGGTGTGTTTATGATTTTTAGCCACACCAGTGGGTGGGCTCAGCCAGATCTCTCCTCCAAAAATCAGATTCATCCATTTTGGATTTTTAGAGACTGTTGCCTTCTGGGATGGATTTTTGCCACACTTCCCAGGAAGTGGTCATCACAGGGGGACGACCCTGTCCCTGATTGGAGAACCAGGGCCCCCCTGCTTTTCACCCAGGAGCAAGGATAAAACTGGCAGACCTGCACCCACGCCTCAGATCCCCTCCAGAATTCAACAAGAAAGGAACTAAAGAAGAAGAAGGACTGCCCTGCTGGACCCCTGGCCTGCACCTGGACCCTGCACTCAGAAGGACTGCACCAGCTGCACACTTGGGCTTCACCACAAGAAGGACTTTGCCTGGCTTCAACTGGTTCAAGGAGGGACTCCCTGTTTGCTACAGGTGAAAAATTGCTAAACCAGAGTCCCCTGCACCAACTCCTGAAGAAAGCGACCAGCTGACCACTGTCCAGTGGCCAAAAAGGAGTTTGCGCCAGGTGTATTCTGGGAGTTGAAGTCCGCACTTCCCAAGGACCATCACAGAACTTCTGGACCCTTGGGGTGAGCTGTGGACCCCAAAAGAACCTTAAAAGAACATCTGGGTGAAGCCCCAGAAGTTTGGAAAAGATTGGAGAATTTTTGAAAAAAAGCTCCATAAAGTGACCGACCCGACGCGGAAATTCTAGCCGGCTTGCCTCAACCGCGACCCGGCCTGACTTCGTGGTTCGTCCCGGTAAAGAAAAACATCCAAAAAAGAGACTAAGTCCGAACGTAAAAAGTTGACCGGGACCTTCCAGCCATCGTATCCGAGAAGGGCTCCACGGACGTCGGATCAAGATCCAGGTTTACCCCGGTCGAAGGATTTTCATCTCGAAAAAATGACTAAGTCCGAAGGTAAAAATCACCACCGAGGAAACCGACTTCGCGTATCCGGACAAGGGCTCCAGGAGGTCGGATCCAACTGGCAGGTTCGTCCCGGTGAAGAAAAACTTCAAAATAAAGACTAAGTCAGAAGGTAACTTTTTAACCGAGGCCTCCCGCGACTTGTAGCCGAGCAGGGCTCCATCGCGGTCGGCCTGAAAGTTTGACTTTGCCCCGGTCCTGGTGCAACCAGATGACCCGATTGGTGCTTTTTGTTTCTAAGCGCTAGAAAATAATAATACTTTAAAAATTCATATCTCCGGTTCCCCTGAACCGATTTTAATCGTTTTTGTGTCATTTTAAAGATAAAAATATAAGCTATTTTTATAAATTGGTTTTGGATTTTTAAACTGTTTCCTGTGTTTTATTTAATTACTGTTTTGTGATATTTGAATGCTTTACACTTTGTCTCCTAAGTTAAGCCTTCACGCTCGATGCCAAGCTACCAAGGGTAGAGCTGGGATTAATTTACTGAGACCTAACTGTACTTTTGTGGAGGTTTGTGGCTTGTTGCTAGGTGTAGGTACCTACCTGCCCTACCAATAACCCATTTTCCAACAATTACAGTTTGTGGAAGGAGGAGTAGTGGATGCCGTGGGCTTTGGCTCACAGAGAGAGCAGTGGGCGAGCTGAGAGACGGTTGTGAGTGCTTCTCTGCACACGAACAATGAGATGAAACATCCGCATTCCTGGGTTTATTACAGTTTGTGGAAGGAGGAGGAGGGAAGCTGTGGGCTTTGGCTCACAGAGAGAGCAGTGGGCTAGCTGAGAGACGGTTGTGAGTGCTTCTCTGCACACGAACAATGAGATGAAACCTCTGCATTCCTGGATTTATTACACTTTGTGGAAGGAGGAGGAGGGGAAGCCGTGGGCTTTGGCTCACAGAGAGAGCAGTGGGCTAGCTGAGAGACGGTTGTGAGTGCTTCTCTGCACACAAACAATGAGATGAAACCTCTGCAATTCTGGATTTATTACAGTTTGTGGAAGGAGGAGGAGGGGAAGCCGTGGGCTTTGGCTCACAGAGAGAGCAGTGGGCTAGCTGAGAGACGGTTGTGAGTGCTTCTCTGCACACGAACAATGAGATGAAACATCCGCATTCCTGGATTTATTACAGTTTGTGGAAGGAGGAGGAGGGTAAGCTGTGGGCTTTGGCTCACAGAGAGAGCAGTGGGCTAGCTGAGAGACGGTTGTGAGTGCTTCTCTGCACACGAACAATGAGATCAAACCTCTACATTCCTGGATTTATTACAGTTTGTGGAAGGAGGAGGAGGGGAAGCCGTGGGCTTTGGCTCAGGGAGGGAGCAGTGGGCTAGCTGAGAGACAGTTGTGAGTGCTTCTCTGCACACGAACAATGAGATGAAACCTCTCAATTCCTGGATTTATTACAGTTTGTGGAAGGAGGAGGAGGAGAAGCCGTGGGCTTTGGCTCACAGAGAGAGCAGTGGGCTAGCTGAGAGACGGTTGTGAGTGCTTCTCTGCACACGAACAATGAGATGAAACATCCGCATTCCTGGGTTTATTACAGTTTGTGGAAGGAGGAGGAGGGTAAGCTGTGGGCTTTGGCTCACAGAGAGAGCAGTGGACTAGCTGAGAGACGGTTGTGAGTGCTTCTCTGCACACGAACAATGAGATCAAACCTCTACATTCCTGGATTTATTACAGTTTGTGGAAGGAGGAGGAGGGAAAGCCGTGGGCTTTGGCTCAGGGAGGGAGCAGTTGGCTAGCTGAGAGACGGTTGTGAGTGCTTCTCTGCACACGAACAATGAGATGAAACCTCCGCATTCCAGGATTTATTACAGTTTGTGGAAGGTGGAGGAGGGTAATCCGTGGGCTTTGGCTCAGGGAGGGAGCAGTGGGCTAGCTGAGAGAAGGTTGTGAGTGCTTCTCTGCACATGAATAATGAGAGGAAACCTCCGCATTCCTGGGTTTATTACAGTTTGTGAAAGGAGTAGGAGGGGAAGCCGTGGTCTTTGGCTCACAGAGAGAGCAGTGGGCTAGCTGAGAGACGGTTGTGAGTGCTTCTCTGCACATTAACAATGTGATGAAACATCCGCATTCCTGGATTTATTACAGTTTGTGGGAGGAGGAGGGGAAGCCGTGGGCTTTGGCTCTCAGAGAGAGCAGTGGGCTAGCTGACAGACTGTTGTGAGTGCTTCTCTGCACACGAACAATGAGATGAAACCTTTGCATTCCTGGATTTATTACAGTTTGTGGAAGGAGGAGGAGGGAAAGCCGTGGGCTTTGGCTCACAGAGAGAGCAGTGGGGCTAGCTGAGAGACGGTTGTGAGTGCTTCTCTGCACAAGAACTATGAGATGAAACCTCGAATTCCTGGATTTATTACAGTTTGTGGAAGGAGAAGGAGAAGTCGTGGGCTTTGGCTCACAGAGAGAGCAGTGGGGCTAGCTGAGAGACGGTTATGAGTGCTTCTCTGCACACGAACAATGAGATGAAACTTCTGCATTCCTGGATTTCTTACAGTTTGTGGAAGGAGGAGGGGAAGCTGTGGGCTTTGGCTCACAGAGAGAGCAGTGGGCTAGCTGAGAGACGATTGTGAGTGCTTCTCTGCACACGAACAATGAGATGAAACCTCTGCATTCTTGGATTTATTACAGTTTGTGGAAGGAGGAGGAGGGGAAGCCGTGGGCTTTGACTCACAGAGAGAGCAGTGGGCTAGCTGAGAGACGGTTGTGAGTCCTTCTCTGCACACGAACAATGAGATAAAACCTCTGCATTCCTGGATTTATTAGAGTTTGTGAAAGGAGGAGTAGGGGAAGCTGTGTGCTTTGGCTCAGGGAGGGAGCAGTGGGCTAGCTGATAGACGGTTGTGAATGCTTCTCTGCACATGAACAATGAGATGAAACATCCGCATTCCTGGGTTTATTACAGATTGTGGAAGGAGGAGGAGGGTAAGCCGTGGGCTTTGGCTCACAGAGAGAGCAGTGGGCTAGCTGAGAGATGGTTGTCAGTGCTTCTCTGCACACGAACAATGAGATGAAACCTCCGCATTCCAGGATTTATTACAGTTTGTGGAAGGAGGAGGATGGGAAGCCGTGGGCTTTGGCTCAGGGAGGGAACAGTGGGCTAGCTGAGAGACGGTTGTGACTGCTTCTCTGCACACGAATAATGAGAGGAAACCTCCGCATTCCTGGGTTTATTACAGTTTGTGGAAGGAATAGGAGGGGAAGCCGTGGGCTTTGGCTCACAGAGAGAGCAGTGGGCTAGCTGAGAGACCATTGTGAGTGCTTCTCTGCACACGAACAATGAGATGAAACATTTGCATTCCTGGATTTATTACAGTTTGTGGGAGGAGGAGGGGAAGCCGTGGGCTTTGGCTCTCAGAGAGAGCAGTGGGCTAGCTGAGAGACGGTTGTGTTTGCTTCTCTGCACACGAACAATGAGATGAAACCTCCGCATTCCTGGATTTATTACAGTTTGTGGAAGGCGGAGGAGGGAAAGCCGTGGGCTTTGGCTCACAGAGAGAGCAGTGGGCTAGCTGAGAGACGGTTGTGATTGCTTCTCTGCACACGAACAATGAGATGAAACCTCCGCATTCCTGGATTTATTACAGTTTGTGGAAGGAGGAGAAGGGGAAGCCGTGGGCTTTGGCTCACAGAGAGAGCAGTGGGCTAGCTGAGAGACGGTTGTGAGTGCTTCTCTGCACACGAACAATGAGATGAAACCTCCGCATTCCAGGATTTATTACAGTTTGTGGAAGGAGGAGGAGGGGAAGCCGTGGGCTTTGGCTCAGGGAGGGAACAGTGGGCTAGCTGAGAGACGGTTGTGAGTGCTTCTCTGCACACGAATGATGAGAGGAAACCTCCGCATTCCTGGGTTTATTACAGTTTGTGAAAGGAGTAGGAGGGGAAGCTGTGGGCTTTGGCTCACAGAGAGAGCAGTGGGCTAGCTGAGAGACCGTTGTGAGTGCTTCTCTGCACACGAACAATGAGATGAAACATTTGCATTCCTGGATTTATTACAGTTTGTGGGAGGAGGAGGGGAAGCCGTGGGCTTTGGCTCTCAGAGAGAGCAGTGGCTAGCTGAGAGACGGTTGTGATTGCTTCTCTGCACACGAACAATGAGATGAAACCTCCGCATTCCTGGATTTATTACAGTTTGTGGAAGGAGGAGGAGGGAAAGCCGTGGTCTTTGGCTCACAGAGAGAGCAGTGGGGCTAGCTGAGAGACGGTTGTGAGTGCTTCTCTGCACACGAACAATGAGATGAAACCTCCTAATTCCTGGATTTATTAAAGTTTGTGGAAGGAGGAGGAGAAGTCGTGGGCTTTGGCTCACAGAGAGAGCAGTGGGGCTAGCTGAGAGACGGTTGTGAGTGCTTCTCTGCAGACGAACAATGAGATGAAACCTCTGCATTCCTGGATTTATTACAGTTTGTGGAAGGAGGAGGAGGGGAAGCCGTGGGCTTTGGCTCACAGAGAGATCAGTGGGCTAGCTGAGAGACAGTTGTGAGTGCTTCTCTGCACACGAACAATGAGATGAAACCTCTGCATTCCTGGATTTATTACAGTTTGTGGAAGGAGGAGGAGGGGAAGCCGTGGGCTTTGGCTCACAGAGAGAACAGTGGGCTAGCTGAGAGACAGTTGTGAGTGCTTCTCTGCACACGAACAATGAGATGAAACCTCCGCATTCCTGGATTTCTTCAAGTCTTTCGAAAGAGGAGGAGGGGAAGCCGTGGTCTTTGGCTCAGGGAGGGAGCAGTGGGCTAGCTGAGAGATGGTTGTGAGTACTCCTCTGCACACGGACAATGAGATGAAACCTCTGCATTCCTGGATTTCTTCAAGTCTTTCAAAGGAGGAGGATGGGAAGCCGTGGTCGTTGGCTCAGGGAGGGAGCAGTGGGCTAGCTGAGAGACACTTGTGAGTGCTTCTCTGCACTCGAACAATGAGATAAAACCTCCGCATTCCAGGATTTATTAAAGTTTGTGGAAGGAGGAGGAGGGGAAGCCGTGGGCTTTGTCTCACAGAGAGAGCAGTGGGCTAGCTGAGAGACGGTTGTGAGTGATTCTCCGCACACGAACAATTAGATGAAACCTCCGCATTCCTGGATTCATTACAGTTTGTGGAAGGAGGAGGAGGGGAAGCCGTGGGCTTTGGTTCATAGAGAGAGCAGTGGGCTAGCTGAGAGATGGTTGTGAGTGCTTCTCTGCACACGAACAATGAGATGAAACCTCCACATTCCTGGATTTATTACAGTTTGTGGAAGGAGGAGGAGGGGAAGCCGTGGGCTTTGGCTCACGGAGAGATCAGTGGGCTAGCTGAGAGACGGTTCTGAGTGCTTCTCTGCACACGAACAATGAGATGAAACCTCTGCATTCCTGGATTTCTTCAAGTCTTTCGAAAGAGGAGGAGGGGAATCCGTGGTCTTTGGCTCAGGGAACAGTGGGCAAGCTGAGAGACGGTTGTGAGTGCTTCTATGCACACGAACAATGAGAGGAAACCTCTGCATTCCTGGATTTATTACAGTTTGTGGAAGGAGGAGGAGGGGAAGCCGTGGGCTTTGGCTCAGGGAGGGAGCAGTGGGCTAGCTGAGAGACGGTTGTGAGTGCTTCTCTGCACACGAACAATGAGATGAAACCTCCGCATTCCTCGATTTATTACAATTTGTGGAAGGAGGAGGAGGGAAAGCCGTGGGCTTTGGCTCACAGAGAGATCAGTGGGCTAGCTGAGAGACGGTTGTGAGTGCTTCTCTGCACACGAACAATGAGATGAAACCTCCGCATTCCAGGATTTATTACAGTTTGTGGAAGGAGGAGGAGTGGATGCCGTGGGCTTTGGCTCACAGAGAGAGCAGTGGGCGAGCTGAGAGACGGTTGTGAGTGCTTCTCTGCATACGAACAGTGAGATGAAACCTCTGCATTCCTAGATTTCTACAAGTCTTTCGAAGAAGGTGGAGGGGAAGCCGTGGTCTTTGTGTCACAGAGCCAGCCGAATAAACAAGAATCATGAGAGGCTCACATGCAGGGTTGTACAGCACAGTTTTGCTACTTGCCACGCTGAGCTCAGCTACAAACAAAAACAAGCATTTGAACTGTAATGGGTCTCACGTTCGTTCGAGTTAGAGCTAGTAGCATTTTCTTGCCACACAAACTGAAAATAAAAAGTAAAAGAGTTGACATAGGCGGTCGGTTCAAAGCGCCGCCATGAGCTCGCAGAGGCAGACAAAAGAAACAAGCATTTGCAATACAAGAACAGAAAATGCGCGAGCAAAACTAAGAAATGGAACAAACAAAGTCACAGATGACTGCAGATGAAAATAAGTAATAGACTAGAGCCCTGTTAACAGAAACAGACTGGAGCCACCGAAACAACCAGCGCTCTGGTCAAATGCTATTAGCCTAACAAAAAAGTAATCCCTTAGCACATGCTACATAGGCACAAGTGGAAGGGTACAAGTACTAGGGCCATGCCCCAGGGGAGTATGCTCGACCTAATGAATGTGTCCCTGTATAACGTAATTGGTGCTCATTTAAAGCGCTCCAGTATCTTGGGGTTGAGTTTGCGCTATATAGAACCACAAAGAAAAGAGAGCTCTCACATTTCCAGTCCCTGCGTGAACAGCCGTGCCAATCTGGATTTTAACTTTGCATTGTGGGACCTGTGCTCTTTATTCCAATATAAAATCAGGACTACAACTCCCAGAATACAAAGGCAAAAATATGGACTATCTGCACTCATGCAATAGCATTTTGAGTAAATATATTACCAATCATTACGTGATTCCTAGTCATGGTTGACACTTTCCGTTAGTTCTGCCGTTTTGACCAAGAGTAACTTGCATTTGAATGACCCAATATGTAGAGTGATATTCATAAAAAAATCCCTCCAGGTGTGATATATGACATTCACTGGTCAGCCTCAACAATCCAAGTTAGTCACCCAACCTCCTTATCCTGAGTCTGTGGCAGTCGTTCCACAGCCCTTTTCTTTCAGATCCCGATATGTCTTCAGGGCTGGAGGTATCTGAGAGTACACACCGGGTTGGTGGTGGGGGGCTTCTGGCATGTCGAGCTGCAGAGTGGCATTTGGCGTTTCTGCCTCAGTTGAGAGTAAACTTGTGAGCAGCAGTGCAAGAAGAGAGACTGAGAGTGCCTGCCTGCTGCTAACGGAGAAAGGAGAGAGGTGCAAGAACACAGCAGTGTTTGGATTCAGTGGACAAGAATAGATACCGTTGTCAGATGGGGGCATGGGGACATAAAAAATCCTGGCAGTAATACATTTCTGAAAGCTGGTTTAGTAGAGGTTGTGTCTCATAATTTCTGCTCTGCTGAGCTCAGCCATGTGTAGCACATGATTATTCAGCTATAGTGAGTGATGGTTCTAAGAGGTCCTTTCTAAATACTCCAACACAGGGCTGTTAGTTCTGTTACAATTCACGCATGTGTGACTAACACAGAGAGAAGACCATTAATCTGTGCTCAGTTACAGTGCATAGAATTCAGATATGTACATAAGAACAAGTTACTTACCTTTGGTAACGCAATATCTGGTAGAGACTATCTAGCTGCAGATTCCTTAGCTTTGAATACCCTGGCGAGAGCTTAGAATCAGGAATCTTTTGCTTCCAATACCCTGTGCGCGCCGTCGGTGGTGTCGTTCAGATCCGCATGCGTCGTCTGGCTTGGCATGGCTTCGTCAGCGTTGTTGGAGCCGTCTGTGATGTCATAGTCACCTATAAAGGCTCCACCCCGTCGCGTGTACGTCAGTTCTTTTATCCACAAAACGTCCACGCCAGAAGCGCAGAGTCATGCATATAACAAACATTATGTCTATGCAAAACTAGGGCCCTGAAAGGGATAAACTCTGACCCTAATAGACATATCCACAGAGCAGGGAGGCATGGGTGGGTGTTCAGAATCTGCAGCTGGATAGAGTCTCTACCAGATAAGGCGTTACCGAAGGTAAGTAACTTGCTCATCTGACAGAGACTTCTAGCTGCAGATTCCTTACCTTTGAATAGATATTTAAGCCATAACCTCCTGGCGGTGGGGTGCGGATACCTCTACTTACACCAATAAGTCCTGTAGAACTGAACGGGCCCATCTCTCCGTTCCTGACTGTCCAGGCAGTAATGCTTTACAAACGTGTGCAAAGAAGCCCACGTTGCCACCTGACAAATCTCCAGGACTGGAATACCTTGGCTAGCGCAGTGGTAGCCGCTTTGCCCCTGGTAGAATGAGCCCACAAGCCCTCAGGAGGCTGCTTCCTGGCCAATGCGTAGCAGATCGTAAGGCAGAGAACGACTTAGTGTGAAATAGTTTGCTTCTGCACTGCCTGACCCTTCTTTGCTCCCACGTACCACACAAAGAGTTGGTCATCCACCCGGAACTCTTTTGTGCAGTCAAGGTAGAACAACAACGCTCTTTTTGGGTCCAGCCTATGGATTCGCTCCTCTTCCTTAGAAGGATGCGGTGGAGCAAAGAAGGTGGGCAGGGTGATGTTCTGACCCAGATGGAATAGGGTCACTACCTTGGGGAGGAAAGAGGCACGAGTTCTGTGTACCACCTTCTCCGGATATATAGTGAGATATGGTGGCTTTGATGATGGAGCTTGCATCTCACTCACCCTCCTGGCAGATGTGTTACTGAAAATATAGAAAAAGGAGAAGGCCCATTTTTGCTAATGCATGAATTAGGATGAAGATGTGCAGTGTCCTACATGATCAGAGAAGAATACAGGCCCAGAATGCTTATGGCATCCAAATAGAGAGCTCAGGACAGGAAGCATGGAAGCAAGACAAGGACAAGCAGAAACATTTATTCATAATGCAGTTGCAAGTAGAAGGCCATAGAAAGCTTGAGTCATAACGTGATAACATACACACAGGGAGAGCGCACATTCCAATCCACGTTCACAAGGGAAGGACACACCACGGTGGTCTTAGAAAGGGAACACAATAAGCTTTGATGCTTGAAGGCCAGCAGCTGTGCAAGGGAGGCCAGACAGACATGGTTCCAAGTCTGGAGTTAGTCAAAGGAGAAAGTGCTGATGTCCCTCAGAACGTGAGATAAAATACATTGCGGTTTATTAACAAATGTGCTCATGACAGATGTGTAACCTTCGCTTTTCTGTAAATGCATAATTAGATGCTTTCTCTCGAGAAATGTGGCTTCATGCTAACATAGGTAGAGATACAATGTACCAAGCAGGTGCTTAACTCAAAATGCATGACAAGTGATAAGAGGCATTCAAGGTGTCGTGAACATATAAAAAGAGCTGTTTGAACTGACAAAGTTGAGTGCGGTTTCAGTCACAGAGCTGTGCTGCCCTCCCGTCCGTTATTCATAAATGCTCATATTAATTGCCAAACTGAGTTGTGTCTTTCTTTTATTCCTGACCCTACAACATCTGGCTTAGCCAGCCAGGAGCCATCCTTCTCTTCCCCGGACCATGGCTGAAGGAAGCACCGCCTGCACTGCTTGAATAGAACACTGCGCGCAACAAAAACAGGTGAGCTTACACCTGCCTATTCAAACAGGCCGTCGGGGATTCCAGATGTTGCGGTCCTAAAGGGTGGAGAGAGGTTGGGCTTCGTACCTTATTATTTTTAATTGCATGATTCTTTTTGGCAACTATAATATGACAAAACGCATGCATGATTTATGTGGGGTTTAAATGCAATGTTGTGTTGTTATGCTAAAAATGAACTGTGAATTCCCGGTTAGACCGGAAGACTAGTTAGGTGGTTAATGCAATGTTTTGATGGTATGGTATAAATGAATTGTGATTTCCTGGTCAGACCGGAAGACTAGCTAGCGTGACAGGCAGCAGTGCATTACCCAGGGGGCAGCCCTTGGAAGAGACATTCATTTGGGAATGCCTACTAGGTATCCCAGTTAGATCAGGATGATCAGAGCAGAAATAGTGAGGTGGACCGAGTAACAAGTGTGAAGTCTGACATGGTAAGAGATGGTTGCAAACTTGCCTGAGTGAGTCAGACGCCCGGTTCACCAAATTCCCAGATGTAGTAACATCTGGAAGGCGTCTTTGAGGGAGAGCGACCAGGGCTGAGATATCAGTGGGAGTCTGAGCACAGTCAGACCCGTGGTTGCAAACCTACAAAGCGCAACAGGGACAAGTGAATGCATTTCATGAGTAATGAGTAAAAAAGAGGACAAAAATAGTACAGTGTTTTACAACCATAAGGGTCAGGTTATAGAGAAATGGCAGGTGTTCCCCCCAGTTGTCACGCAGTCAGATATAAGTGAGGAGGAGAGGGTGCGAGATCTCTGCCATATTTTTGGCATCCCAATAGACACCCTTAAAGCGTCCCGTAAGGGGGAAATAATTAGTGTAAATAAAAACACAGGGGGCCTGAATAAACAATTCCAAAGTAAGTAAAGGTTGATAATTAATCCCTATAAGTGAGGTTGATGATTCTCTGTGGCAGGAGACAGATACCATTGAGTTAAAATTAGTATTTAAATGGGCTCATGGGCAACCCCCATGCCCATGCAACACCCCGTGGTTTGAAATAATAACACAATTACCCCTTATATTAGAGGCTCTTCTTGATGAATTTCTCACAGATATTCGTAATTTCATAGCCTTCAACAATGAATGGCTCAGCACATCCCAGAGCACCACAAGTAGTCATCTACATACATGACAACGTTGTAACATGCTTTGCGTCAGGTACTAATCCACTCAGACCCCCCATAAATTCACCCACCCCAGACATCACCATAGAAGAGGTGTTACACAGATTGCTGAAAAGTATGGCTGATGTTCACCAATTTGGTCTCACAACCATATATGTAAAGTCAGGCAATACTGAGAAAGACTGTCCCTACACACTACTGCGATGGGTCAGTAACAGTGGTAAAGCAAAAATACACACAAGACTAGAGACAAGAAGCTGAAGGAAGATACACAGTGCAGCGGTCAGACTGCAAGAAGTACGTATAGGAAACACCCGTCCTGTGGGGATCATGGATACCCCTCTGGACCATATGATAAAAACGTTCCCTTCGGATAAGAAAAAGAATACTAAAATATTGCAAGCAGTGGCATAAAGGCACCGAGGGTCACACTCAACCATGGCCAAAAGAAGGGACATTTGACAATGACATAGCTGAACACACATTGACTTACATTCGCTCAACATATAAGAAAAAGAAATGACAGAAGAGGGAAGCTATTCTGTCATTATGGCGAGTATTCTGTCATGAAAAACAAAGGGGAAAGTCAACTGCGCCCGAAGACGCAGTGGCACAAACAAACACAGAATCTCTGGGAGAGTCACTAGGGCAACCCCCACCTTATGGTCTTTACCCTATCCTGCCAGCTGCAGGGTACCAGGATCCTGTTTGGGTTGAGCCTAAGGAGGAGAGGTTAGAAGCACAGGGAGCTGAGGTAACCCCCGCCCCTGTCCCTTCAGCTCAACGAGCTGACCCAGAGCAGAGTGGGAGAGACAGGTTAGTGAGTGAATTGCAACACACGGTGAGACAGGCAGAGCAATCTAGGAGCCTTGCCCCCCTCCGGGGACAATGGACTACAGGGCATGTCATTCTTAGGCTTGGAGACACATCTGCAGACAGACTGAGAGAGGCAGCAGAGGAGTGGATAGAAGAGGAAGAAGAATGGGAAGGAGGTATAGAGACGCCACAATACGAGGAGCCCCCAGGTGGCTCACAGGTCGTAACCGGGGCAGAAGATGATGAGGAGTGGGACAGGGGGTTTAATAGGAGTGCGCATGAGCAAGGAGTTAACAGGAGGTTATACAATTTCCGTATGCGCCCTACACGAGAACTAGTAATGACAGCCAGAGATGGCGCAGATACAAAAAGACAGTCAATCTTCAAAACAAGGTCAGAATTGACCCTATAGAGATAATAGAGCAAGAGGAGGGTAGCTATTATTGTTACCCCTTCTCAGATGAATTGGCGAGGTGGACTAAAAGAGAAGGAAGGAAGCCAGGGCCCCGACAAGGGTCCTTTCAGCCTTTTGATTTAGCGACTGCAGAAGATTGCATACGGCAGGGACGGGGTGACCAAAGTTGGAACTACCCTTACATGCAAGAATGCCTTGCAGTTTGGGAAAAGTATGCCATAGATAAACCAACTAAAGTGACACGCAGTACTAGACCAGATCCACGGTTAAGTCTCAGGTCAGGAAGACCAATAACTCAGTTGCCCCTTATTTTTAAGGGAGGACAAGTACCAACATATGTACCATGGCCACAGATGGACAAAGAGAATTTAAAAAGAGCACTACCCCTGCTGTCTGAAGGTGCAGGGAAATGGATAGAATGTTTTGAAAAACACACTGCTGGGGTCAACCTTGCCTTAGGTGATGTCAAAAGCCTGCTCAGCTCATTAGTGGGAGACAAAGTAAACACAAGTTTTGTTAGGGCAGGGTTCCCTCAAGCAACATTGATAAACAGACAGTTTGACGGGTCATCTTTTAACAATGTCTGCCAACATGTTTGGGATGCGCTCCGACGGAAGTATTCAAATTGGCCAGACATTCGAGCCCTTATGGCAGAAAGTATAAAGCCAACTGAGGATATTGCAGAATTCCTTACTAGAATGAAAGAACGATGGGTGCAGGAGGTAGGATGTAACTGAGAAAACACAGGAGGAAATGCAATTTTGTTTTATAATGTATTAAAGCGAGGCCTTCCCACTGATATCCAAGCAAATCTAGATGGAGTGGTGGGAATAGAGGCTAAACCATGGCCCGAAATACAGGTCCACATAATACATTATTTTAAGCGAAAACAAGAAAAAGATAAGGAGAGGACAGAACAGGCAGAAAGGGCAGCAGCGAAGTTGGTGCAACAACAACTTAAGAAGCCGAGTACAGAAGGGGCACTTGTGACTGCACCGCCAATGTCTGTCACAATGCCATTACAGGTAGAGGCCGCAGGAGGACAACAAGCAAGTGATACAAGGAAGGGACAAGGGAGGTTTACAGGAGAGCAAGGCTCAACACAAGGGAAAATACAAGGAAGCTATAGGGCAGGACAACAATGTTATTATTGTGGTAAGATGGGCCATTTTGTAAGAGAATGCTGAGGCAGAAAAAACGACGAGAGAGTGCAAGGTGGGAATCCCCTGCAGGGGCAGATAAGGCCCAACAAATGCTATGGGCACCCCAGCAGCAAGGAATGCCGGGACCCCCACAGGGCCCCCAAGCCCATTGGGCTGCATCCAAAGGGCCAATGTTGCAAAGCGGGCCCCAAGGCGTCAACAACCCCACGGGAGGACAGGCACAGGTACAGGTGGGAAGGGTAACAGTGCAAGGAGGCAACCCCTTCCATGCATCACCCCAAATGTTTGGGGGAACACCAACTCAAAATTATACTCAATGACAGAGCCCGCAGATGGTCACTGTGTGTCCAATACTATTGGTAACCCGCAGGTCAGATGGGGAACCCACTGTGACTGTAGCCATAGAAGGTCGCCCCTAAAGGTTTTTACTCGACACTGGGGCCACCAAATCGTGTATTAAGGAAGGAACACTACCACTTTGTTGCAACTCAATGGACACACAAGGGTTTTCTGGGGCTGTGAGCAGGGTTCCATTCACCAAATCAGTAAACATGATTGTGGGAGATAAACACATTGAAGGACCACTACTGTACTCCCCAGAATCACCAGTCAATCTTCTTGGGAGAGATTTAATGAGTAAACTAAACATGACCATCTCCTTCCTGGATGATGGGTCAATGGTATGTTACACACCAGGTGTCACACCAAGCAGGATATTGTCCCTGATAGCTCATGAGGAGCTAGGATAACAGGTCAGAGCAGTTCCTGTTGATACAGAGGCTGTTTTGTGCTGTGTATATGCCTTGATAGCACACATACCAGCACTACGAGGGAAAACAGTGCAGTTACCAAAGGAACTGCTGTTCGGGCCTTACGAATCTGTGGATCCTATAAAATAACCTGAAATGATATTGGAAATATCCGCCCTTGAAATAAGATCAACATTTGCTAATGCATGAATTAGGAGGAAGATGTGCAGAGTCATACATGATCAGAGAAGAATACAGGCCCAGAATGCTTATGGCATCCAAATAGAGAGCTCAGGACAGGAAGCATGGAGGCAAGGCAAGGACAAGCAGAAACATTTATTCATAATGCAGTTGTAAGTAGAAGGCCATAGAAAGCTTGAGTCATAACGGGATAACATACACACAGGGAGAGCGCACATTCCAATCCACGTTCACAAGGGAAGGACAGACCACAGTGGTTTTAGAAAGGGAACACGATAAGCTTTGATGCTTGAAGGCCAGCAGCTGTGCAAGGGAGGCCAGACAGACATAGTTCCAAGTCTGGAGTTAATCAAAGGCAAAAGTACTGATATCCTTCAGAAAGTGAGATAAAAGGCATTGCGGTTTATTAACAAATGTGCTCATGACAGATGTGTAACCTTTGCTTTTCTGTAAATGCGTAATTAGATGCTTTCTCACGAGAAATGTGGCTTTATGCTAACGTAGATAGAGATACAATGTACCAAGCAGGCGATTAAATCAAAATGCATGACAAGTGATAAGACGCATTCAAGGTGTCGTGAACATATAAAAGGGGCTGTTTGAACTGACAAAGTTGAGTGCGGTTTCAGTCACAGAGCTGTGCTGCCCTCCCGGCCGTTATTCATAAATGCTCATATTAATTGCCAAATTGAGTCTTTTATTCCTGACCCTACAACAGATTTTATTGCCACTGAGAAGGCTGTCTTGATGTTGAGCAGCCGAAGGGGACAGTTGTGCAAAGGCTCGAAGGGAGTGCACATCAGAAATCTGAGGACCAGATTTAAGTCCCATTGGGCCATAACAAAGGGCGTAGGGGGAAACATATGTACAAGCCCTTTGAGGAATCTATGTACAATGGGGGATTTAAACAGAGAAGGCTGATCAGGCAGCCGAAAAAAATGCTGAAAAGGCAGAAAGGTAGCCCTTGAGAGTCCCCAAGGCAGAACCCTGCTGGACAACGGAAAGTATGAAGAGAAGAATATCAGGAAGGAAAGCATAAAGATTATCAATAGACCTTTCTGTACAATAATATACAACGTGTTTCCAATGGCAGGTGTATACCGTTTTAGTGGAAGGACGCCTGGATGCCAAAATAACCTTACAGACTACGGGAGGAAGGTCAAAAGCCATCAACAGCTGCCGCTCAATCTCCACGCATGAAGGCACAGAGTTGACTGATTTAAGTGGAGAACCCTCCCCTGCTGCTGCAACCGAAGATCCTCCCAAAGGGGCAGCCTGATCAGAGGAATGATGCTCATCTTGAGAAGCTCGGGATACCAGACTCTCCTTGCCCAGACCGGAGCTACTAAGATAAATTGGGCCCGGTCGCATCCCTGATCTTCTTGAGAACTCTGGGCAGAAGTGGTATGGGCGGGAAAGTGTACAAGAGGCCTGAATTCCACTCGTGACGAAAAGCGTTGCAGATCGATTTCCCCCTTGGAAACTCCAATGCGCAGTACTGCTGACATTGCGCATTCTCTGTGGAGGCAAACAGATCTAACCAGGCTCTCCCCCCTGCTGAAAGAGTCCTTGCACCACCTTCAGATGGAGATACCATTTGTGATACGCTAGGCATCGGCAGCTGAGAACCTGCCAGGTGTTGGACCACCAGGGTTATGCCCTGAGGTTCCAGCCATGTCCAGAGACGCAGAGCCTCTTGACAAAGGGTCCACGACCACACACAGCCCTGCTTGTTGCAGTACCACATCGTGGTGGTGTTGTCCTTGAACACCTGCACTATCTTCCCTTTCACAACAGGAATAAATGCTTTCAATGCCAGTCGGATCACCTGGAGCTCCAGCAAGTTGATATGGAGTCCAGATTCCGCCGGAGACCAGAGGCCCCTGATCTCTGCCTCTCCCAGATGGCCATCCCATCCCAGAAGTGACGCATCTGTCACTAATGTGAGCTCTGTCTGGGGATGGCCTCTGACCCAGTCGCATTTCACTAACCACCACTGCAGGTCTTTTGCAGTTCACTCCAAGATCTGAACCGTGTCAGTAAGATTTCCCTGATACTGTGCCCACTAGAACTTCAGGTCCTACTGCAGAGCCCTGATATGCAGTCTGGCATATTTGACTAAAAGGAAACAGGAGGCCTTAAGGCCCAGCAGCCTTAGAGTCTGTCTCATCGAAATCCAGGATAGAGGCCAAAACATCGGTATCATAACCTGAATATCCTGAACACGCTGCTCAGGAGGATAAACTCGAAACTGCACAGCCCCAGTGAAAGGAGCTTTTGAGAGGGAATCAGATGTGACTTTGGGATGTTTATAATGAACCCCAGCAAATGCAGGAGGTCTGCCGTAGTCTGAAGGTGGTTGACAAGAGCCTGGGGCGTAGGAGCCTTCAACAGCCAGTCGTAGAGGTAGGGAAGACTGAAATCCCTAACCTGCGGAGATGATCTGCCACCACCGCCATCACTTTGGTGAACCCCCAAGGAGCACTGGTGAGACCGAAGGGGAGCACAGTAAACTGAAAATGCTCATGCCCACCTTGAACCGCAAGTAACGCCTGTGGGCGAGCAGGATAGGGATGTGAAAATACGCATCCTGCAAGCCCAACTATACCATCCAGTCTCCTTGGCCTAGGGCAGACAAGACCTGAGCCAGAGTGAACATCTTGAATTTCTCCCTTTTGAGGAAGAGATTGACGTCCCTTACGTCCAAGATAAGGCGAAGACCTTTGTTCTTTTTTTTCATCAGAAAGTAGTGGGAATAACAACCACTGCCTGCTTCTGACTTCGGGACCCTTTCTATGGCTTCCTTGGCCAAGAGAGCCGTAACTTCCTCCCGGAACAAGATTAAATGATCCTCCATCTGCCGTTCTTTCAATGGAGAGATAGAGAGATGGAAAGACTGGAAGGGGAGGGAATAGCCCTTCTATATGATCTGCAAGACCCATTTTTCCGATGTTATGGACCGCCATTGAGGGAGATGAAATCGAATCCTCCCTCCAGTTGAACGAATATGGTCTTGCAGAACCATACTAGGAGGGCTTGGACGTTGCAGAAGAGGGGTGCTGGGTGGTGACCGACCTCTGGCTAGATCCTCTGGGTCTGAAGGTACCACGACCTTGTCCTCTCACTGGATGCTGTAAAGTTAGAGGGTGGTGGCTGACCGGTGGGTGTTGTGGTACCCTGCCTCTTCTGAAGCCTCAAAAGGGGCAAAAGGCAGACTGCTAACAAGCAGGCAGCGAGAGGCCCAAGGATCTGGCCGTAGCTCGAGGGTCCTTTAACCGCTCAAGCGCTGAGTCTGCCTTGTCTCCAAAAAGGCGTGAGCCATCGAAGGGCATGTCCATCAGATTTGCCTGGACATCCCCGTAAAGCATGTGGTACGAAGCCAGCCATGGCAACAAAGGGCCACTGTTGTTGCAATCGCCATGCCCAGCAAGTCTGTTGTGTCCAAACCACACCGAATTGTAAAGTTGGCTGCATCCCTCCCATCCTTGACAGCCTGAGTGAGAGTGTCTCGTACGCCCTCCAGGACCTGGGGCAGCACCTGTGCCACTGTATCCCATAAAGTATGGGAAAAACAGCCCAATAGGCATGAGGTGTTTATGGACCTCAATTCCAGGCTGGAGGAAGAAAACATCTTCTTCCCAAATTGGTCCAGCCTCTTGGATTTCCTATCGGGGGAGCGGATGGAAGGCACCATGGGAAGTGGAGGGTGGGGTGTTGGGTGAGGAAACTAGGGTCAGAAGGAGCTGGTCGATGGCGGTGGCCAATTGTCCTGTTTACAGGAGCCCCTTTGCTGGGTTTGGACCACGTCCCACGCAGGACATCAGCTAGGGCCTCATTGAAGGGTAACATGGGCTCTGATGTAGCAACTCCCGGCTGAAGCACCTCTCTCAGTATGTTAGTCCTGACCGGCACCGCTGACCGGCACCGCAGGCAAGTCTAGGTCCAAGACATCAGCTGCTCTACGCACCACCATGGCCTATGACGCTCCCTCCTCTGTAGCCACGGAAGGAGGTGAGAGCATACCAGCATCTGAAAAAGTATCCAGGCCACTGGCTTCCCCTAGATCCTCATACCAGCCCTGCTCCTCTAATCCATACTCTAAAGGGTCCTCAGACCCCTCCCATTCCTCACCTGTTCCTGGCTGTTCAAAATAAGCATCAGGCACTGATCTGGGCCGTGTTGGCGCCGCAGAAGTCGGAATTGGTGTCGTACGACATCATTCCGGCTCCAGATCATCCTGAATGAGGATGCGGCTCAGACCACCGTTGGGCGCCGGTGGTGGTGGGCGCGTCGACGTCAGGACCGAAGCCGGAGGAGGCTGTCTGTGTGGAACCAGCATCGGTCCAGATCCGATATTGGATCCAAGGGTCCCCAACGGTGCCGAGGCCGAAGCCACTGGCGTCGAACCCGATTGGTCCCCTGCTGACCCCGTGGGGTCCGAAGACCCACCCGCTGGGGCAGCCTGCTCAAGAACAAGGCGCATGGCTTTGTAGAAGTCTTTAATTTGAGCAGGTGTCGCTCTGCAAAGTGTGCCCTGGCACACCGGGGTGGTGCCTTTAAAGGCAACCGTGACGTCACAGACAGCTCTAACGACGCTGATGAAGCCATGCGGAGCCGGACAACGCACGCTGATCCGAATGACGCCACCCGACGGCGTATTGCTCAGCAAAAGATTCTGGATTCAAAGCTGACGCCAGGGAATTCAAAGGTATGGAATCTGCAGCTAAAAGTCTCTAGCAGATAGAAATTTACCTGACATTGGTGACCTTATGATTGGTTCACATAGCAAGGAGATGGGACGCAGGCTTTAGTGCTTTTGAGCGAACAAAATAATCTGAGCTCAGCTGATATGCATGATTAATTTAGACCTTGTGGTAATCCAGGGAATGTTACAATATTCTTTAATTTAACGGGAGGTGTGTGGTACTTGGCAGAACTAGACAAATCAAACTACTTGTGCTGTTGGGTGAAAAGAAGTTGTGGGGGGGTCGCTTGGAGCGAGGCTTTCAGACCAGGCCAAACAAAGCAGACTAACTTTGCACTCAACTTTTATAAACCGGTTTCATGCAGAGCAGAATGATTGTGCCCCTTGTTCATTTCTGCATAATATTGCAGTCTCAGTTTCATCGAGATTGGTTCTAATTATTGTCACCTCGAAGGAGGGCAAAGATTCCCACCTTTGTCTGATTTCACACAGATAAAAATCACCACTGCCCTAAACACTGGAGTACTTCCTCACTGCAGGACGCCCCACCATGTAGCATTCTGAGCTACAGGGAGGGACAGGCATGGTTACGATGCAAGTGCTGGAGTATCTGATTCGAGCTCTGGAGAAGATGGATGTGGCTCAGATAAAGTGCTTTTTCCAGGGAAAAGGGGGGGTAGATGGAGCAGGATTTTTTTTTGCGGCATTTGGGGCTCAGGCTCTAATAAGGGGATATATCTAGCCGGGAACTTTAAAATAAATTGTGACGTTCACACACCCCTAGTTAATGTGTCAAGGTTGCTGTAGAGCACAAAATGAACCGCATTATGTGCCTTTCCAAGCCACGTAACTAAGTTAAACCTGAAGCAGTGCCACTTAATCTAAATTCCCTTTCTATACCACTCAATTAGAATCTTTATTAAAAGTAAGTATTGCACATTTTAAAACTGGGTGATTGCTTTTACCCAAATAAAGTAAGTTTATAAGGTAAAAGCCAATAAATATATTATTTTATGACAACCCTTACTACAGATGGCCAGAAAACATTGTATGCTTATTTACATAAAACAGAAAATATATGAAATAGCTAAATGTTGTTCATTGTCCACTAATGAACAATTAATTTGGAAATTATCATTTAGTGTTTATGTTTCTAACAAAATGAACACAAAATGGAGAAAGGGTCACAAAGTAATGAATAAATCATCCCCAGACCATTAGGGCCAATTTAATTTTATTAATTCCTATGAAATAATCAAATAGTCATCTTCAAATCATCCTCAAGTCATCAGGAATAATGTATTCTTGATAAGTAATCAAATACACATCCTCAGATCATCAGGAACGCGTACATCTGGCGAAGTCATCAGATGCTCATTTTCAAGTCATTTTCAAATCATCAGGCAGACATTTCTAAACCTTGTTGATGAATTTAGGGGGCTGATGATGTCTGATGACATTAAAATGACTTCTACAGTAGTTGGACGATCATCCAATGACTCTGGGATAACTTCTAAAGTCATCCTGTTTGACCTGGGTTCCCACTGTATTAAGAGAAAAAATACTCTTCTTCGTCCGGAAGAATAACCATAGGAAAGGCCAAATTATCCTTCAGGTGGGTCATAACTTCCTTAAACTCAGCCCCTATACAAAGCGTTTCCTCTGTTCCTCATCTGAACCATCTGAATCTGGTTCAGGCAGGGAGGAGTGCTTAGGGATGTTAGGCGCCAGACCCTCTCTTGCTGCACAAATTGAATCCACAACTTTATTATTTATCACAGCCTGAAGGACATCCAAGTCCATTCCAACAGGCTGATGCCAAGAAGATGGGTCTGACAAAGCTTCCAATTCTGAGCTGAACTGCCTCTGCTTTCCAGGAAGCTTTCCATCTATGTCTGCAATCATCGAATAAATGCCGACCTGGAGGGAAAAGTCAGCTGCCTTGTCTCATCAACAACTTCTGTGTTTGTTGCCTAGCAACAACCTGTGTTACTAGTGACACCGAGTGCTCCAGGCGGCTCTTTCCCACGCCTCTACATTGCCTAGCAACGAAAGGGGTGGAGGCCGTAATCAGCACATTGCAGGAAAGCAAAACACCTAAGGGCCAGCTGTACGAAGCATTTTTCCAGTTGCAAACAGCCTGACCAGAAAATCGCTCTTTGTATGTACCAAAGCTAAATGCAACTCAGTAACTTGTTTACCAAATCACATTTTGCTTTTTTAATTCAGTATTAGGAAGGGGCATGTTTAGGGCGTCCCTTCCTAATTCCGAATCGCACTAGCACGGAGGAATGTTTTGCGACCGGGAATACAGTCACAAAACATTCACAGGTACCACTTCCTTTAAATTGGTGGTAACCCCAACCCCTTTGTGAATGGAAGTGTAAAGATTTTTTCAGAGCAGGTAGCATTCCCACTGCATATGCTGAAACAAAATGAAAAGAAAACTTTTCATTTTTCGTTTGAAATGCATCATGTTTTGCCTTAAGGAAAACGGACCTCATTTAAAAAAACACACTGCTTTATTGAAAAGCAGTCACAAACATGTGACCCCATTGGGAATGGCATCCCTGTGAGTGCAGCCATTCCCAATGGGGTCTTAAATTGCTACCTCCCTTATGAATATTGATAAGGTTGGTCTTTGCGACACCATTAGGAATCGCTAAATGTGACTTTCAACAATAACCCCAACTTTATAACCCGCCCTTTAAACATTACCTGTTTCGGGCATCCCCCACACTCTCATCCTTCACCTGCTTCTTTTCCCCCTGGAAGGGTGGCCAGGCCCACATCTCACTCTCCACCATCTGCCATCTAATGCCACTCAGCACAAACCCACTTGGCGTTTTGCTGCCCCACCACGAACACTACTGCAACATACTTCGTTCATACCTTTTCTCTGAGCCACATCTTTTCACACCATAAATCGCCTACAAGTAACCTCAAATCCATAAGGTAACATGCGTTCCCCAATTCAGACAGGTGCACCCCATCGGACCTGAACAACGCTTCATTTTGGTCCGTAAAGTCCTCATGACATAACACTTTGATGTCGTGTGCCTGAAAAAAAACCCTCATAGCTCTATTGAGCTTCCTCCAAGCCCGTTCTATGGCTCCATGCTTGATAGCCCCCCTCCATGTTCGACGAGGCACAAACTCAGTCCACACCAAGCATGTGCCATGCAATTTCTGTTTAAGCAGCTCCAAATCCCGCTGCATACGTTGCAGAGGTGTGAGCCCCGAAAGTTTGACCAAGTCATTCTCTCCCATATGAAGCAAGAGCAAATCAGGATAACCCCAGGTCGGCAAAACAGAGGTTATAAATGGAAGGAGATTGCCCCATCTCATGCCACTCTTTCCCCACCAAAAAACTTGTTAGGCAGTCCCAGTGCGCGTCCATAAACTTGTTTTTCCGTAAACATTGCCGCCCAGTGTATGAAGGAATGGCCGACCAGCCATGTAACCATTTTTTCCCTCCTTGGACCAGACACGCAACCTGAAAAGAAAAAAAGACTGTAATATCTCCAATGTACCAACTGCCCCCCAAAAAACGGTTTGCCAGTGCCCACGCGCAGCTTCTCAACTACTCGCCTTTAGGGCCTCACATAATGCTCACAGCACCTAGATTTCCATCTCCCAATCCTCCGAATCTGTGCCCAGTCCCAACCCAAATGAGCCACGGCCGTAGCCACCCCTATTCTAGAAGAATGTGTACAAAAACCCAAAGGCTGACGACCCGTCCTCCTCAGTGCCATTCGCAATACATGTAACAACTGAAAAGCCGTAAGCTTAGCACCAGACCTATGAGTAAAAACCCTGCTCCCCCCAACAGGTGCCCTCAAAACTTGGAAATTCATCCACTCCAAAACCGGACACGCAGTACCATCCCTGCCTTTCTCCAACCATACCTATTTCCCTTTTCCTAGCTGATCAGTTTTGGAGCGCCTGAGCCAGATACCCAAACGTTCCCCTTGACTAATAACCTCTTCACGCCTCAAACCAACAGCCTTAGCTATACCAAGAAGTTCCGACACCCTGAAAGCCCCAAAAAACATCCACACCATGCATAACCGAAAAAGAGGCAATTCATAAGAGTCCACGCAGCACACAGGCAAGACATGCAACAACTCGCGCAGCAGTTCAAAGGTAATCGGTTCCCTAACTGACCTGACTGACCTCCCTTTCATTCGACCCCAACCTTTCAACATCTTCCCCAACATGTCATCTTTAGCTGGATCACAACCAAAAAACAGCTTCCCGTAAAAGGAAACCCCTGCCATCTTGCCCCCTATAGTGGCAGACGATAAACCCTTGTGTATTAAAAACAAAACAAAATGCGACGCTCAAAACTCAAGCTCCCTGTAATTCTGCATCCAGAAATTTCCTGAAAAACTGTCATAACTATGAAATTCCAACCATGCCGGTCGGTAGCTCCGCCACGTGGATCCAGCTAATGACATCTCCACCAGCCTAGTGATCATCACGCCCCCCCATTCCCATATGTCTGCCAGGACCGCTCTCTTGGTTTGTTCTGCTCCAGGTGCAAGGGTGCGAAAACGTTGCCACTGTGAACGAGACAGGAATCTGCAATCTCATCATACACTCCAGGGATGTGCGCAGCTTTGAATATAACATTCAAGGATAGACATCTAAGCATTGATTGCCGTAAAAGGCGCAGCACCCTGCAATCTTTTGCCCTTTGCCTGTTAACTAAGTCAACAACCGTCATGTTATCAACATGGAAAACCACGGTCCTATTTGCCAGCTCCTCACCCCACACTGCCAGAGCCATGAGCAAAGGGAAGAATTCCAGGAATGCGATGCTCCTACCCTGCTTAATCCATTGCTTTGGCCATGTCTCTGCACACCACCTGCCATCCCAGAAGAACCCAAAGCCAGTAGAGCCTGCTGCATCAAAAAATATCTGCACTTGCCAAATCATGTCTTTCTCACCAAACTGCATGGAGACCCCGTTGAAACTAGTCAGAAATCTCTCCCAGACCCGTACGTCCTCCCTCAGTCCCAAAGACACTCGTACCCTATGATGTTGTAGGGTGACACCTGACATAGCGAGGCCCATCTGCCTACAGAATGCATCCTGGGGACTCAACTATGGACCCCCCAGTACTGCTAAGCCAGCTCT
Source organism: Pleurodeles waltl (assembly GCF_031143425.1). Classification (NCBI taxonomy): domain Eukaryota; kingdom Metazoa; phylum Chordata; class Amphibia; order Caudata; family Salamandridae; genus Pleurodeles; species Pleurodeles waltl. The sequence goes on from NC_090441.1 coordinate 208,108,874, forward strand.
CTGGGGTTTGCACTGCAGCTACAGCTGCTGCCATCCCCAGACAGGCTTCTGCCCTCCGGGGGTCTGAGCAGCTCAGTCCCAGGAAGGCAGAACAAAGCATTTCCTTTGGGTGGAGGGTGTTACACCCTCTCCCTTTGGAGATAGGTGTTAGAGGCTTGGCAGGGGTAGCCTCCCAGAGCCTCTGGAAATGCTTTGAAGGGCACAAATGGTGCCCTCCTTGCATAAGCCAGTCTACACCGATTGAGGGACCCCCAGTCCCTGCTCTGGCGTGAAACTGGACAAAGGAAAGTGGAGTGACCACTCCCCTGTCCATCACCACCCCAGTGGTGGTACCTAGAGCTCCTCCAATGTATCCCAGACCTCAGCCATCTTGTTTTCCAAGGTGTGGGGACACTCTGGACGAATCTGAGTGGCCAGTGCCAGCAGGTGACATCAGAGACTCCTCCTGGTAGGTGAATACCTGGGTTGGTAGCCAATCCCCCTCTCAGGGCTATTAAGGGTCTCTCCTGTGGGTTCCTCTTCAGATTCTGATTGCAGGTTTTCATCAGGAAACCTCTGCATTCACTGCTTCATCCTCTGACATCGGATCGACCGCAGACTGCTCCAGGAACCGCTGTAACAGCAACTAAGTATCCAGAAGGGATACTTTTATCTGCAACTTCAGCTCCAGCCAGCTACTGCGACAGTTTCCATGGTGTGCACGGTCTGGGGACTCCCTGTCTTCATCTTGCACCAGAAGGACTGAAGAAATCTCCTGTGGGGTGACGGAGTCATCTCCCTGCATCCGCAGGCACCGTCTGAGATTGGACGCCTCTCCTGGTGACAAGCATGCTCCTTGGAACACAGGTGGTGGACCCCTTCGACACAGACTGTTCTAAGGTCCAGCTGTCAGAATTTGGCTGAGGTAAGAGCTTGCCTTCCCGGTTTGCAACAGTACCCCTGTGAACCGTGTCTCTTCTTCCTCCTGGGGCCTCTGTGCACTATTTGCAAGAATTCTTCATGCACAGTGTGTCCCGGGTCCTCAGCACTCCATCCTGCGACGCTCAACTCGCTGAGTTGTTCTCTGGTAGCGTGGGATCTTCTCTTGTTGTGCTGGACCTTCCTTGTCCCCGTGTCCTAGGACTCCTGCGGGTGCTGCCTGGCCATCTATGGGCTCTCTCCAGTGTTGGGAGCCCCTGTACCTCTCCAGTCTGGATTGAGGTCCCCAGGTCCCTTCTGGGTCCAGGCAGCGCCATTTTGATGCAAACCGCAAACTTGCCGGAACTAAGGCTTGTTGGACGACTCTGATAACGCAAACTGCTTGCACCCATCTTCACAACGTGGGACATCTCCTGCATCACGTAGGAACCCGCAGCCATCTTTTTTGGTGCTGTTCTGCAGACTTCTAACCAGATAATCCTCTATTGCACCATCTTCCAGGTTGGCAGGGGCTCCTGTTCTTCCTGGGCTCTTCTGTGACTTCTGGACTTGGTCCCCTTCTTTTTCAGGTCTTCAGGTCCAGGAATCCACCATTTGTTGCTAGCAGTCTTGCTTGGTTCCTGCAATAATCCTAATCACGAGTTGTAGTGTGTCCTGAGGAAATTTGCAGTACTTTAGTCCTACTTTACTTACCTTTGGTATTTTCTAATACTCCCAGTGCCCCTCTACACACTACACTTGCCTAGGGAAGAATTTGTGCTTCACATTCCACTTTCTTAGTATATGGTTTGTGTTGCCCCTTGGCCTACTACATTCTATTGTGTTTTCTATTGTTTGCACTATTCTATACTTGTTTACTTACCTGATTTTAGTCTCTATTGTATATATTGTGTATAATAATTACCTCCAGAAGGAGCATTTCCTCTAAGATATGTTTGGACGTGTATCACTAAAATAAAGTACCTTTATTTTTGATAACACTGAGTATTGTCTTTTGTTGTGTATAAGTGTAGGAAGGTAGCCTCTTTCTAGCATTGTTATCCCCACTTTGGCCTGTTTGTGAGTATATGTCAGGGTGTTTTTACTGTCTCACTGGGATCCTGCTAGCCAGGACCCCAGTGCTCATAGTGAAAACCCTATTTGTCAATCAATCAATCAATCAATCAATCAGAGAACTTATTAAGCGCACTATGTACCCGTCAGGGTTTCGAGGCGCTGAGGGGGGGGGGGAGGGAGCTGCTAGCGTTCGAAGAGCCAAGTCTTGAGGAGTCTCCTGAAGGTGAGGAGGTCCTGGGTCTGGCGTAGCGAGGTGGGGAGAGAGTTCCAGGTCTTGGCGGCGAGGAAGGAGAAGGATCTGCCGCCAGAGGTCTTGCGCTGGATTCGGGGGACGATGGCGAGGGCGAGGTTGGCAGAGCGGAGTTGACGTGTGGGGACGTAAAAGTTGAGTCTGGTGTTGAGGTAAGTGGGTCCGGTGTCGTGTAGAGCCTTGTGAGCGTGGATGAGGAGTTTGAAGGTGATCCTTTTTTCCACGGGGAGCCAGTGGAGGTCTTTCAGGTGGGGGGAGATGTGGCATCGGCGGGGTATGTCGAGGATCAGGCGGGCGGATGCGTTCTGGATGCGCTGGAGTCGTTTGATGTCTTTTGTTGGGATGCCTGTGTAGAGTGCGTTGCCGTAGTCAAGTCTGCTACTGACGAGGGCTTGAGCTACCGTCTTTCTGGTTCCTATTGGAATTCACTTGAAGATTCTGCGGAGCATTCGGAGGGTGTTGTAACAGGAAGAGGAGACGGCGTTGACTTGTTTGGACATGGTGAGAGCGGAGTCGAGGATGAATCCGAGGTTTCTTGCGTGGTTGGCTGGGGTGGGTGGGGGTCCGAGTGCAGTGGGCCACCAGGAGTCGTTCCAGGCCGAGGGGGAGCGTCCGAGGATGAGGACTTCCGTCTTGTCGGAGTTGAGCTTCAGGCGGCTGTTGTTCATCCACTCGGCGATGGATTTTAGTCCCTCGTGGAGGTTGGTTTTGGTAGTGAGAGGGTCTTTGGTCAGGGAGAGGACGAGCTGGGTGTCGTCGGCGTAGGAGATGATGCTGAGGTTGTGTTGACGGGCCACTTTTGCAAGGGGGGCCATGTAGACGTTGAACAACGTTGGACTGAGAGAGGAGCCTTGGGGGACGCCGCAGATGAGGTTGGTGGCTTTGGAGCGGAAGGGGGAGAGCCAGACTCTCTGGGTTCTGTCGGAGAGGAAGGATGAGATCCAGTTGAGGGCTTTGTCTTGGATGCCGGCTTCGTGGAGACGGGCCAGTAGGGTGCGGTGGCAGACTGTGTCGAAGGCGGCTGATAGGTCGAGGAGGATGAGGGCTGAGGTTTCGCCGTTGTCTATTTGTTGTCTGATGTCATCAGTGGCGGCGAGGAGTGCGGTCTCGGTACTGTGGTTTCGTCTGAATCCAGATTGAGAGGGGTCTAGGATGGAGTTGGCTTCTAGGAAGTGGGCGAGCTGTGCGTTGGCGATCTTCTCGATGACTTTCGCTGGAAAAGGGAGGAGAGAGATCGGTCGGAAGTTTTTGAGATCGTTGGGGTCAGCCTTGGGTTTCTTGAGGAGGGGTTGGATTTCTGCGTGCTTCCAGCTGTCCGGGAAGGTGGCGGTGTTGAAGGAGAGGTTGATGATCTTGCGGAGTATTGGGGCGATGGTGGCGTCGGCTTTGTTGAATGCGTGATGTGGGCATGGGTCCGTGGGAGAGCCTGAGTGGATGGAATTCATGGTTGTTAGGGTTTCGGCGTCGTCCACTTGGGTCCAGGCGGTGAGGCGGCAGGCGTGGGCGGCGTCGTCAGGGGTGGGGTCTGGCGGAGGAGCGGTGTTGAAACTGTCGTGGATGGCTGCGATTTTCTGGTGGAAGAAGGTGGAGAGGTCGTCGCAGAGTTTCTGGGAGGGTGGGACGTCGTTGATGTTGGCGTTAGGGTTGGAGAGTTCCTTCACGATGCCGAAGAGTTCTTTGCAATCGTGGGCGTTGTTGTTGAGGCGTTCAGTGAAATGGGCGCGCTTGGCGAGTCGGATCCGTTGGTGGTGATCACGGTTGGCGTCTTTGAGGGTGGCAAGGTTGTCGGGAGTGCGCTCGAGGATCCATTTCTTCTTGAGCTTCTGGCAGGTGCGTTTTGAGGTGGTCAGTTCTTCTGTGAACCAGGCTGTTTTTTTCTTTCCTTGGTTGGTGGTGGGTTTCTTGAGTGGAGCTAAGGTGTTGGCGCAGTCGAGGATCCATTGATGGAGGTTGATGGCGGCGGCGCTCGGGTCGTTGGAGTCGGGTGGTGGGTGTTTGACGAGGGAGCTGGTTAGTTGGTCTTTGGTGACTTTTCCCCAGCGGCGGTGAGGTGGTAGAGGGATGCGGTGGTGTTCGGTGTTTTTCTTGAAGGTAAAATGGACGCAGTGATGGTCGGTCCAGTGGAGTTCGGAGGTGTGGCTGAAAGAGATGTGGTTGCTTGACGTGAAGAGGGGGTCAAGCGTGTGACCGGCGATGTGGGTGGGAGTGTTGACCAGTTGGTGGAGTCCGAAGTTGTGGAGGTTGGTGGTCAGTGAAGCGGTGTTGGCGTCGTTGTTGTTTTCAAGGTGGAAGTTTAGATCTCCCAGGAGGATGTAGTCTGGAGAGGCGAGGGCGTTGGTGCTTACGAGGTCGGAGATGGTGTCGCTGAAAGGGGCTCTTGGTCCTGGAGGGCGGTATATGAGGGTTCCTCTGAGGGTCGTGTTGGGGTCCGTGTGGATCTGGAAGTGGAGGTGTTCGGCTGTCTTGAGAGTGTCGTCCGTGTGGGTGTGGATCTTGAGGGTGGATTTGTGGGCGATGGCTATTCCTCCGCCGATTCCGTTGGTTCGATCTCTTCTGGTGATCTTGTATCCGTCCGGTATGGCGATAGCGATGTCAGGGGCCGAAGAGTCGTTCCACCAGGTTTCGGTCAGGAAGGCCACGTCTGGGGCGGTGGTGTCGAGCAAGTCCCAGAGCTCGATGGCGTGTTTTCGTGCGGAGCGTGTGTTGAGGAGGATGCAGTGCAGGTGGTTAGTGTTGTTTGTTGCTGGCTTCGTTGTTCTGTTGCAGGAGAAGTTGCAGGTGCGGCAGGAAAAAGGTTGTCAGTGTGTTTTATATGTCTCAGTGGGACCCTGCTAGCCAGGACCCCAGTGCTCATATTTTGTTGCCTGTATGTGTATCCCTGTGTAGTGCCTAACTGTGTCACTGAGGCTCTGCTAACCAGAAACTCAGTGCTTACGCGCTCTCTGCCTTTAAAATTGTCACTATATGCTAGTGACCATTTTCACCAATTCTAATTGGCACACTGGAACACCCTAATAGTTCCCTAGTATTTGTTACCCAGGGTATTGTGGTTCCAGGAGATCCCTATGGGCTGCAACATTTCTTTTGCCACCCATAGGGAGCTCAGATAAATCTTACACAGGACTGCCACTGCAGCCTGAGTGAAATAACGCACACGTTATATCACAGCCATTTTACACTGCAGTTAAGTAACTTATAAGTCACCTATATGTCTAACCTTCACTTAGTGAAGGTTAGGTGCAAAGGTACTAAGTGTGAGGGCACCCTGGCCCTAGCCAAGGTGCCCCCACATCGTTCACGGCAATTTCCCCGGACTTTGTGAGTGCGGGGATACCATTACATGCGTGCACTACATATAGGTCAATACCTATATGTAGCCTCACAAAGGTAACTCTGAATATGGCCATGTAACATGTCTAAGATCATGCAATTGTCCCCCATGCCAAATCTGGCATTGTGGTGCCAAGTCCATTCACCCCCGGGGCTCCACTATGGACCCCGGGTACTGCCAAACCAGATCTCGGGGGTTTTCTTGGCAGCTACAGCTGCTGCCAACCCACAGACAGGGTTCTGCCCTCCTGGGGTCTGGGCAGCCCAGTCCCAGGAAGGCAGAACAAAGAATTTTGTCTGAGAGAGATTGGAAATAGGTGTTAAGAGCTGGGGAGGAGTAGCCTCCCCCATCCTCTGGAAATGCTTTGAAGGGCACAGATGGTGCCCTCCTTGCATAAGCCAGTCTACACCGGTTCAGGGAACCCCCAGTCCCTGCTCTGGTGTGAAACTGGACAAAGTAAAGGGGAGTGACCACTCCCCTGTTCATCACCGCCCCAGTGGTGGTGCCTAGAGCTCCTCCAGTGTGTCCCAGACCTCTGCCATCTTGAATCCAGAGGTGTGAGGCCTGTGCCAGCAGGTGACATGAGCGACCCCTTCTGATAGGTGCTTACCTCACTAGGTGGCCAATCCTCCTTTGAGGACTATTTAGGGTCTCTCCAGTGGTCTTTTCTTCAGATAATGACTTCACCAGAGTTCCTCTTCACCTCTCTCTTCGACTTCTGCCAAGGATCGACCGCTGACTGCTCCAGGACGCCTGCAAAACAGCAGAAAAGTAGCAAGAAGACTACCAGTGACATTGTAGCGCCTAATCCTGCTGGCTTTCTCGACTGTTTCCTGGTTGTGCATGCTCTGATGGCTGTCTGCTTTCACCCTGCACTGGAAGCCACGAAGAAATCTCCTGTGGGTTGACAGAATCTTCCCCCTGCTCTAGCAGGCAACAAACTTCAGCGTCACTGGTACTCTGGGACCCCTCTCATCCTGACAAGCATGGCCCCTGGAACACAGGTGGTGGACCCAAGTGACCCAGACTGTCCAGTGGTCCAACTGTCCAAATTTGGAGGAGGTAAGTCCTTGCCTCCCCTCTCCAGACAGTAATCCTGTGCACCGCGTCAACTGCAGCTGCTAGGACTTCTGTGCACTTTTGCAAGAAATCATTTGTGCGCAGCCTAGCCCAGGTCCCCAGTAGTCCATCCTGCATTGCTCAACTCGCTGAGTTGACCTCCGGCTTCGTGGGACCCTCTTTTGTAGTGTTGAGACGACCGCCGTGCTCAGTCTTCTTGAACCCGTGCTCAAGGACTTCTGTGGGTGATACCTTCTTCTGCGTGGGCTCTATACATTGCTGAGGGCCCCCTCTGTCTCCTCTCCCAAGTGGCAACATCCTGGTCCTTCCTGGGCCCGGGCAGCACCCTTTTTCTTAAAACGCGACCTTTGCAGCTAGCAATGCTTTTTTGCGGTCTTTCTCTAAGGATACAATGCTGCATCCTCTAGCACTCCGTGGGACATCTTCTGCATGAAGGAGAAGTTCCTAGCGCCTTTCGTTGTTGCAGAATCTTCAGCTTCTTCCATCCAAAGGCAGCCATTTTGCACCTTCATCCGGGGTTTAGTGGGCTCCTGCCCCCCCCCCCCCGGACCCTTTCACGACTCTTGAACTTGGTCCCCTTCCTTTGCAGGTCCTCAGGTCCAGGAATCCGCCTTCAGTGCTTTGCAGTCTGTTGTGGTCTTTTCAGAATCCACTATCACGAGTTTAGTGTGTTTCTGGGGAAGCAGTAGCACTTTATTCCTACGTTTCAGGGTCTTGGGGTGGGTATCTTGGACACCCTTAGTTTTTTCTTTCACTCCCAGTGACCCTCTACACACTACACTAGGCCAGGGGTTCCTACGTGGTTCACATTCCACTTTCTTAGTATATGGTTTGTGTTGCCCCTAGGCCTTTTGCATCCTATTGTATTCTACAGTGTTTGCACTACTTGCTGACTGTTTTACTTACCTGATTTTGGTTTGTGTATATATTTTGAATATTTTACTTACCTCCTAAGGGAGTATATACTCTGAGATATTTTTGGCACATTGTCACTAAAATTAAGTACCTTTAATTTTAGTAACCCTGAGTATTGTGTTTCTTGTAATATAGTGCTATATGATATAAGTGGTATAATAGGAGCTTTGCATGTCACCTAGTTCAGCCTAAACTGCTCTGCTATAGCTACCTCTATCAGCCTAAGCTGCTAGAACAATACTAATCTACTATTAAGGGACTACTGGACCTGGCACAGGGTGTAAGTACCATCAGGTACCCACTATAAGCCAGGCCAGCCTCCTACAATAAGTACTGTGTAACTATAGTGGTATTGCAGGAGCTTTGCATGTCTCCTAGTTCAGCCTAAGCTGCTCTGCTACAGCTACCTCTATCAGCCTAAGCTGCTAAAATACTACTACACTACACTAATAAGGGATAACCTCACCTGGTATAAGGTGTAAGTACCATAGGTACCCACTACAAACCAGGCCAGCCTCCTACATTCCCTTGCACGAGCCAAGCGCTGAAATAGTTATGTAAATCATACACCAAAACACATAAAATATAATAACGTTTTTTCAAAGTTGCAGAAAGTGCATTGGTTTAACATGTGGAAGTTTTGATACATTATCACATTGCACTGAGAAGTGCTTATTAAAAGTGATAGTTTCATACAACTGGTGTTCTGATCTCACATAGTTAAACATGCTTTTGTACGCAATAATGAATAAAAAATGTCTTTGGTGAAATAAAGTATTTGCCTATCATCACACAATTTAAGCAGGGAAGCATTGATTTTCTCCAGGTTTTCTAGTTTCACGCTGCACAAACCAGACAGTAAATGGCCATCTAGTTGTCATTCCTTATGTTGAGGCTTTGTATTTATTTTTTAGGGCATTCTTCTGCAGTCTTTAAAATACAGCGCAAACTCACCCCTGAAGGATTGGAACGCTTTACCCGAGCAGCAATTGCATTACACAGTGTCACATGCATTTTTTTTATAGGCACAGGGAGATTATGGCCCTCATTGCAACCCTGGCAGTCGGTGTTAAAGCGGCGGTAATACCGCCAACAGGCCGGCTGTAAAAAAATGGAATCATGACGGCGGAAACCGCCAACACAGACAGCCACTTTAACACTCCGACCGCCACGGCGGTAGCAACAAACACCACTGCGATGCCAGATGGCATTGGGGAGACAATTCCATGATCCCCCGAGTCTCTAGCACAGACCCGGGTACTGCCAAACTACCTTTCCCGGGGTTTCACTGCAGCTGCTGCCAACCCCTCAGACAGGTTTCTGCCCTCCTGGGGTCCAGCCAGGCTTGGCCCAGTAAGGCAGAACAAAGGACTTCCTCAAAGAGATGGTGTTACACCCTCTCCCTTTGGAAAGGGGAGCCTCTGGAAATGCTTTGATGGGCACAGATGGTGCCCATCTCTGCATAAGCCAGTCTACACTGGTTCAGGGATCCCCCAGCCCTGCTCTGGCGCGAAAGTGGACAAAGGAAAGGGGAGTGACTACTCCCCTGACCTGCACCTCCCAGGGGAGGTGCCCAGAGCTCCTCCAGTGTGCTCCAGACCTCTGCCATCTTGGAAACAGAGGTGCTGCTGGCACACTGGACTGCTCTGAGTGGCCAGTGCCAGCAGGTGACGTCAGAGACTCCTCCTGATAGGCTCTTACCTGTGTTGCTAGCCTATCCTCCTTCCTAGGTAGCCAAACCTCCTTTTCTGGCTATTTAGGATCTCTGCTTTGGGGAATTCTTTAGATAATGAATGCAAGAGCTCATCAGAGTTCCTCTGCATCTCTCTCTTCACCTTCTGCCAAGGAATCGACCGCTGACTGCTCAGGATGCCAGCAAAACCGCAACAAAGTAGCAAAGACGACTACTGCAACCTTGTATCGCTGATCCTGCCGCCTTCTCGACTGTTTTCCTGGTGGTGCATGCTGTGGGGGTAGTCTGCCTCCTCTCTGCACTAGAAGCTCCGAAGAAATCTCCCGTGGGACGACGGAATCCTCCCCCTGCAACCGCAGGCACCAAAAGAACTGCATCACCGGTCCTCTGGGTCCCCTCTCAGCACGACGAGCGTGGCCCCTGGAACTCAGCAACTCTGTCCAAGTGACTCCCACAGTCCAGTGACTCTTCAGTCCAAGTTTGGTGGAGGTAAGTCCTTGCCTTCCCACGCTAGACTGCATTGCTGGGTACTACGTGATTTGCAGCTGCTCCGGCTCCTGTGCACTCTTCAAGGATTTCCTTTGTGCACAGCCAAGCCTGGGTCCTGCAGTACACAACCTCCTGAGTTGTCCTCCGGCGTCGTGGGATCTCCTTTTGTGACTTCGGGTGAGCTCCGGTTCACTCCTCTTCGTAGTGCCTGTTCCGGCACTTCTGTGGGTGCTGCCTGCTTCTGTGAGGGCTTCCTGTCTTGCTGGGCGCCCCCTCTGTCTCCTCACGTAAGTGGCGACATCCTGGTCCCTCCCGGGCCACAGCAGCATACAAAAAACCTTACCACAACCCTTGCAGCTAGCAAGGCTTGTTTGTGGTCTTTCTGCATGGGAACAACTCTGCAAGCTTCTTCACGACGTGGGACATCCATCCTCCACAGGGGAAGTTCCTAGTCCTCTTCGTTCTTGCAGAATCCACAGCTTCTACCATCCGGTGGCAGCTTCTTTGCACCCTCAGCTGGCATTTCCTGGGCATCTGCCCAAACTCGACTTTGTCGCGACTCTTGGACTTGGTCCCCTTGTTCCACAGGTACTCTCATCCGGAAATCCACTTTGGTTGCATTGCTGGTGTTGGTCTTCCTTGCAGAATTCCCCTATCACGACTTCTGTGCTCTCTGGGGAATATAGGTGCACTTTATACCTACTTTTCAGGGTCTTGGGGTGGGCTATTTTTCTAACCCTCACTGTTTTCTTACAGTCCCAGCGACCCTCTACAAGCTCACATAGGTTTGGGGTCCATTCGTGATTCGCATTCCACTTTTGAAGTATATGGTTTGTGTTGCCCCTATACCTATGTTCTCCAATTGCAATCTACTGTAACTTTACATTGCTTGCATTACTTCCTTTTGCTATTACTGCATATTTTTGGTATTGTGTACATATATCTTGTGTATATTTGGCATCCTCATACTGAGGGTACTCACTGAGATACTTTTGGCATATTGTCATAAAAATAAAGTACCTTTATTTTTAGTATATCTGTGTATTGTGTTTTCTTATGATATTGTGCATATGACACCAGTGGTATAGTAGGAGCTTTGCATGTCTCCTATTTCAGCCTAAGCTGCTCTGCTATAGCTACCTTCTACCAGCCTAAGCTGCTAGAAACACCTTTTCTACACTAATAAGGGATAACTGGACCTGGTACAGAGTGTAGGTACCCTTTGGTACCCACTACAAGCCAGGCCAGCCTCCTACATTGGTTGTGCAGCGGTGGGATAAGTACTTGCAACTACTTACCACTTTGTCATTTTGTACTTTTCATAAGAGAAAAATATACAAAACAAGTTCAGTGTATGTACACCTAACCAAAAAGTTTTGCTTTTCTTCTCTTACTTTATTGCTAAGTGCTGAAAAGTACCCCTAAACTTTCAAAAAGTTTCTAAAAATGTGAAAAAGTTTTTTTTTCTGTTTCCTTAAAAAGTCCTGAAACTTTTTCTCTCTTTTTCTGTCCCTAAACCTTCCTTATATCATGTCTGGTACAGGTCCTACTCTTGATCTGGCCAGCACTGCGTATGATAACCTTAGCTGGAAAGGGTTGAGGAGTCTCTGCATTGATAGAGGTTTAGGGGTAGGGAAGAATCCCTCTAGAGAATTGTTGAATAACATGCTCATTGAAAATGATAAGGCCTTAGCTGGCACATCTGTTGAGAAGTTAGGAGATGGTTCACATTCTGACTCTGGGGCACCCCCAGTAAGAATGTTAGATGGTATCCTTCCCAACCTGCCCCTCAGCAGACCTCCTAGCATAACTGGTACAAATGTGAGCTCTCATCACAGTAGGGATGTCATTCCTATAGGCCAGGTTGTTAGGGTGCCAACTGTTAGGGACAGGTCTCCCTCTGTTCATTCACATCATTCTTCTGTGTCAAAGCATGCCCAACCCACCCACCCTGATGACAGAATGTTAGAAAGGGATCTCAATAGATAGAGAGTGGAAGAGTCCAGGCTGAAGCTTAAACAGCAACAGCTGGCTCTAGACAGGGAATCTTTAGACTTAGAAAAAGAAAGACAGAGGTTGGGGTTTGGACCCCATGGTGGCAGCAGCAGTATTACAGATAGTAATCCTGTGAAAGAGCATGATTCTAGGAATCTGCATAAGATAGTTCCTCCTTACAAGGAGGGGGATGACATTAACAAGTGTTTTTCTGCACTTGAGAGGGCCTGTGTTGTACAGGGGGTCCCTCAAAGGCAGTGGGCTGCTATCCTATGGCTATCTTTCAGTGGAAAGGGTAAGGATAGGCTCCTTACAGTGAAGGAAAGTGATGCCAATAATTGTACAGTTTTGAAGAATGCACTCTTGGATGGATTTGGCTTAACCACTGAACAATACAGGATTGAGTTCAGAGAAACCAGAAAAGAGTCCTCACAAGACTGGGGAGACTTTGTTGACTATTCAGTGAAGGCCTTGGAGGGGCGGTTACATGGCAGTAAAGTTTCTGACTATGAAAGCCTGTATAATCTGATCCTGAGAGAGCATATTCTGAATAACTGTACGTCTGATTTGTTACACCAATATCTAGTGGACTCAGATCTGACCTCTCCCCAAGAATTGGGAAACAAGGCAGACAAATGGGTCAGAACAAGAGTGAACAGAAAAGTTCATACAGGGGGTGACAAGGATGGCAAGAAGAATGATGGTAAGTCTTCAGACAAGGGTGGGGACACATCTAAAAATGAGTCTTCATCAGGCCCACAAAAACACTCTGGTGGGGGTGGTGGGCCCAAATCCTCTTCTAATCAAGTAAAGAAACCATGGTGCTATTTATGTAAAGTGAAAGGCCATTGGACAACTGATGCCAGTTGTCCAAAGAAAAGCACTAAGCCTCCCACTACCACAACCCCTACTGCTACACCTAGTGCCCCTAGTAATAGCAGTGGTGGTGGGAGCAAACCTACTAATAGCCAATCCAAGGGAGTAGCTGGGCTCACTTTTGGTAATTTAGTTGGGGTTGGTCTTGTTAGGGAGACCACAGAGGCTGTGCTAGTCTCTGAAGGTGCCATTGATTTGGCCACCTTGGTTGCTTGTCCCCTAAATATGGATAAGTACAAGCAACTTCCCCTAATAAATGGTGTTGAGGTTCAGGCCTACAGGGACACAGGTGCCAGTGTTACCATGGTAATAGAGAAACTGGTCCACCCTGAACAACACCTACTTGGTCACCAGTACCAAGTGACTGATGCTCATAACAACACTCTTGGCCACCCCATGGCTGTTGTGAATCTCAACTGGGGGGGGGGGGGTGTTTACTGGTCCAAAGAAAGTTGTGGTTGCCTCAGATTTACTTGTAGACTGTCTACTAGGGAACGATTTAGAGACATCAGCTTGGGCAGAAGTGGAGTTGGAGGCTCATGCAGCAATGCTGGGCATTCCTGGGCATATTTTTGCTTTAACCAGGGCTCAGGCCAAAAAGCAAAAAGGACAGGGTGACTTGGATCCTGGAACAATGGACCAAGTGCTCCCTAAAGCTAGGGTTAGTAAACGTAAATCCCTACCTACTATCCCTCCCTCTACAGATGATTCTACTTCTGAGGAAGAAGAATTTCCCCCCTGTGCAGAACCTTCACCAGAGGAGCTGGAAGCAGACACTGCTGAGCTTTTGGGTGGAGGGGGGCCTGCCAGGGAGGAGCTGAGTGTGGCACAGCAGACCTGTCCCTCATTAGAGGGTCTAAGACAGCAAGCTGTCAAACAGCAAAATGGGGATGTCAGTGACTCTCACAGAGTTTACTGGGAGGACAACCTCTTGTATACTGAAGCAAGGGACCCAAAACCTGGAGCAGCCAGGAGATTGTTCATTCCCCTGCAATACAGAGAGTTCCTCCTAACTCTAGCCCACGACATTCCCTTGGCTGGACATCTTGGGCAAATTAAAACATGGGAAAGGCTTGTCCCCCTGTTTCATTGGCCTAGGATGTCAGAGGACACAAAATATTTTTGTAAGTCCTGTGTCACCTGTCAAGCCAGTGGCAAGACTGGTGGCACCCCAAAGGCTCCCCTTATTCCACTACCTGTGGTTGGGGTTCCCTTTGAAAGGGTAGGGGTTGACATAGATGGCCCCCTTGACCCTCCTACTGCTTCAGGCAATAGGTTTATCTTAGTGGTAGTGGACCATGCCACAAGATACCCTGAGGCAATTCCTCTAAGGACCACTATCTTAGGAATCTTTTCCAGGGTGGGTTTCCCAAAAGAGGTGGTATCAGACAGGGGTAGCAACTTTATGTCTGCATACTTAAAGGCCATGTGGAAGGAATGTGGGGTAACATACAAATTCACCACACCTTATCATCCACAAACAAATGGACTGGTAGAGAGGTTTAATAAAACTCTCAAAGGAATGATAATGGGACTCCCTGAAAAACTCAGCAGGAGATGGGATGTCCTGTTACCTTGCCTCCTTTTTGCTTACAGGGAGGTACCCCAGAAAGGAGTGGGCTTCAGCCCCTTTGAACTCCTACTTGGGCACCCTGTGAAAGGTCCTCTAACACTTGTAAAGGAGGGTTGGGAACAACTTTTAAAAGCTCCTAAGCAAGACATAGTGGACTATGTACTCGGCCTAAGATTCAGAATGGCTGAGTATATGAAAAAGGCCAGTAAAAACCTTCAGGCCAGCCAAGAGCTCCAAAAGCAATGGCATGACCAGAAGGCTGTTCTGATTCAGTACCAACCAGGACAGAAGGTGTGGGTCTTGGAGCCTGTGGCCCCAAGAGCACTCCAAGACAAATGGAGTGGACCCCACATCATTGTTGAAAAGAAGGGAGAAGTCACCTACTTGGTTGACTTGGGCACTGCCAGGAGTCCCCTTAGGGTGCTCCATGTCAATCGCCTAAAACCCTACTATGACAGGGCTGATCTCACCCTGCTCATGGCAACAGATGAAGGACAGGAAGAAGAGAGTGACCCTCTCCCTGATCTCTTTTCTTCCACAGAACAAGATGCTCTAGTGGAAGGTGTAGTTTTGGCAGAATGTCTTACTGCTGAGCAAAAAGACCACTGCATAAATCTCCTGGGTCAGTTTTCTGAACTCTTTTCTACTGTGCCAGGCACCACTTCTTGGTGTGAGCACACTATAGATACTGGAGACAGCATGCCTGTCAAAGGTAAGATCTATAGGCAGACTGACCATGTCAGAGACTGCATAAAACAAGAGGTTCAGAAAATGATTGAACTGGGAGTGGTTGAGCACTCTGAAAGTCCATGGGCCTCTCCTGTGGTACTTGTACCAAAGCCTCATTCCAAAGATGGGAAAAGAGAAATGAGGTTTTGTGTAGATTACAGAGGTATCAACCAGGTAACTAAAACTGATGCTCACCCTATACCCAGGGCAGATGAGCTCATAGATGCACTGGCATCTGCCAAGTATCTAAGCACCTTTGATTTGACTGCAGGGTATTGGCAAATCAAGTTATCAGAGGATGCTAAAGCAAAAACTGCATTTTCGACTATTGGAGGGCACTACCAATTCACAGTAATGCCCTTTGGTATGAAAAATGCACCTGCCACTTTTCAGAGGTTGGTGAATACAGTCCTGCAAGGGTTGGAGGCTTTTAGTGCAGCATATCTAGATGATATAGCTGTCTTTAGCTCCAGCTGGGATGATCACCTGGTCCACCTGTGGAAAGTTTTGGAGGCCCTGCAAAAGGCAGGCCTCACTATCAAGGCTTCAAAGTGCTAGATAGGGCAGGGGAAAGTGGTTTATCTGGGACACCTGGTAGGTGGAGAACAGATTGCACCACTTCAGGGGAAAATCCAAACTATCATAGATTGGGTTCCCCCTACAACTCAGACCCAGGTGAGAGCCTTCTTAGGCCTCACTGGGTATTACAGGAGGTTCATAAAGAACTATGGCTCCATTGCAGCCCCTCTTAATGACCTCACTTCAAAGAAAATGCCTAAAAAGGTATTGTGGACAGAAAGCTTTTGAGGAGCTGAAACAGGCCATGTGCTCTGCACCTGTCCTAAAAAGCCTATGTTACTCCAAGAAATTCATTGTTCAAACTGATGCATCTGAATTAGGGGTATGGGCAGTCTTATCAAAACTCAATTCTGAGGGCCAGGATCAACCTGTTGGTTTTATCAGCAGGAGGTTGACCCCTAGAGAAAAGCTTTGGTCTGCCATAGTGAGGGAGGCCTTTGCTGTGGTCTGGGCACTGAAGAAGTTGAGGCCATACCTGTTTGGCACTCACTTCATTGTTCAGACAGACCACAAACCTCTACTTTGGCTAAAACAAATGAAAGGTGAAAACCCTAAATTGGTGAGGTGGTCCATATCTCTACAGGGAATAGACTATACAGTGGAACATAGACCTGGGAGTACCCACTCCAATGCAGATGGACTCTCCAGATATTTCCACTTAGACAATGAAGACTCATTAGGTCATGGCTAGTCTTATTGTCCTTCGTTTGGGGGGGGGTGTAGGAAAGTACCATCTTGCCTGGCATGTTACCCCCATATTTCACTGTATAGATGTTGTTTTAGTGTATGTGTCACTGGGACACTGGGTTCTGTCCACCCTTGCCGGAGGTGACGGACTAGGGGGAGGGGTAGGGAACAGGTCAATGTTAGCTAGGAAAAGTTTCTTAGGGACATTGGGGCGGGAAGAGGGCGAAAGTTTGGGAGTGGAGGAAGAGGGAGTGCTTGTAGGAGGTGCTAGTTTGCTGTGTTTGGGTGCAGGTGCATGAGCTGGATGCTGCTGTGAGGTGGATGGCTGTTGGGTGGGTGTGTGCTTGCATTTGTGTACTTTGGGAGGAGGGGTCACAGACACACTGGGAGAGTACACAGGGGACATGGGGGTGGTGACTGCCAGTGAGGGACGTGTAGTGATAGGCATGATGGTGATGGAGGCAGTGGGTGTGGATCTAGTGCATGCAGGTGTGAATGGAGACACTACTGGGAGGGAGATGGATGACGAGGAGGACGGGGACACAGTGGAGGCAGTGGATGTTGGTGTGTCTGCATGGGGATGGTGCTTGTGTGAGTGCCTGTGAGATGAGGTGTGGTGCGTGTGTTTGTCTGAGCCACTTCTGTGTGTTGATTTGAATGAATGCTGGTCAGAAGGTGTGCCTGGGATCGGTTGGGGTTGAGGGGATTGGGACTGGGTAGAGGAAGTTGGAGGTGGGAGGCTGGAGACAGGGACAATGGCTGCCATCAGTGTGGAGGCCAGAGCCTGAAATGTTCTCTGTTGGGCTGCCACGCCAGAGTGACTACCCTCCAGGTATGCATTTGTTTGTTGCACATGCCTTTCGACACCCTGGATGGCATTCAGTATGATTGACTGCCCAACAGTGAGGGATCTCAGGAGGTCAATAGCCTCCTCACTGAGCACAGCAGGGCTGACTGGGGCAGGGCCTGAGGTGCCTGGGACGAAGGAGATGCCCACCCTCCTGGGTGAGCGGGCACGTGAAACACGCTGAGGGGCTGCTGGGAGTACGATGCTGGTACAGGGGGCAGCTGTACCTGTTGTTGGGGTGGGCACAGAGGTGTCCGCCACCGCCAGGGAGCTTCCTTCAGAGGAGGAGTCGCTGTCTGTGGTGTCCCCTCCTGTCTCCGTCGTGGTGCTCCTCTCTCCATCCGTCCCACTGGTGGATTTGGCCTCCAGGCCCATGTGGGATGCAGCTTCCTCCATCGCCAGTGCCTCTGCTCCTCCGCCAGATTATGCTAATGCACACAAGGACAGGGTGACAAAACAAGAAGTGGGGGGAGAGACAGTGGATACACTTGGTCAATGCCAGCAACAACACTACAGTTGCCGTACACAACACACAGGGATCAGCCCTATGCACTAGGCCATGCACTCCCAGTTACAAAGCTAGTCACCAGCCCATGGGGTACAGTGCCTAACGCCATGAGCGGCACACCTGAAACCCACAGGACCCTGCCCAGTAGTAGATGCCCACTAACACTATTGAGGTTGGAGTGCTTCAGAGCCTGCCCAACATAGGACCTAACCCTGCCAGTTCGGCCTGGCCTAGGGGCACCCACAGCCCACATCCCCCACCCAGGTACAACCTTAACGCGCGCAAAGTAATTAATCTGAATCTGGACTCACCCCCTTGTGGCTGCTGTGATGCCTTCAAGCGTCCATCCAACTCCGGATAGGCCACCGCCAGGATGCGGAACATCAGAGGGGTCAGGGTACGATGGGCACCCCTTTCTCATTGGGAGGCCAGCCCCAGCTGGGCCTCCGCCGTCTTCCTTTCCCAGCGGCACAGGTCCTCCCACCGTTGGCGGAAGTGGGTGCTCCGCCTGTCAAAGACTCCCAGGGTCCGCACCTCCTTGGCGATGGCACGCCAAATGCCCTTTTTCTGATAGGCGCTGACCTGCAGAGAAACATACATAGGAAATGGGATCAGCCATACCGTCCGGCCTGTTTCACTCATTGCCCACCATATCCCTCCCATCCCCTTACGCACAGACATTGACCACCATACATGCAGGAATAGCAGCATTCCATATGTGATGTCTCAACTCCAGAGGCACCGGGTGTGGCAAATAGGTGAGCCCATGGTCCCCACCCAGTTGATGTTTGTATATGGGTCTGGGTTTGGCCCTAAGGGTGAGTGTCTGGCTAACAGGTATCCCTCGATATTTGCAGGTGACTCTGGTTACCTCAACCTCTCATGGCTACTGACAACAGTGAGGAATCCCAGGACAAGGCCAGAAGAACGTTATAATGAGGCACATGGGTGAACAAGGAGGATAATTGAAAGAACCTTTGGCCTCCTGAAGGCCAGGTTCAGATACCTCCATCTGACAGGTGGATCCCTGTACTACTCACCCAAGAAGGTATGCCAGATCATCGTTGCATGTTGCACAACCTGGCCAGGTGCCATTACTGCAGGAGGTTGAGCTTGGAGATGGTCTTGTGGCAGTGGTGGAGCCTGTTGACAGTGGGGAAGAGGAGGCAGAGGATGAAGATGTGGACAACAGAAGTTCACTCATTCAACAGTACGTCCAGTGACACACAGGTAAGACACTGTAACTTCACTTTCCATTGCAGTTTTATGTTAGACATTGGACATGGCAGCCTGATTTCCCTATGTCTATGGCCACTTACTGTACCCTTTGGCATCTCTATTTTCAAAACTTCGTGCCCCACTCTGGCTCGTTGGTGTGTTTACTGCTGCCCACTACAGGTTATACCTATGTATATATAACTGTACATATAAATTGCACTGTTTACAGCTTGTTAAACTAATACATATTTCAATTAATGGACAGACTCCATACATGTATTTGTTCCAAGGGTGTCTATTTAAGTTCTAATAAGTTGAGGGGGATGTGCAATGGGCTGGGGTGATGGTGGAGGAATGTCCAGGATGGAGTCCAGTCTATTGGTATCACAGGTGCATTGTCCAAGGGGGCATAGGAAGTAGAGCAATGTCAGTTCAAGGTGTACAGGGTGACAGAGTGGGACACAAAGGTGACAATCAGGAGAGTCTTATTTCCTGGAGGGGTTCTTGGGAATGTTCTTTGGCTTCTGCCTGGTTCGCAGGGGCCGTTTGCAGGATGGTTCTCCTTCTGCAGGGGAAGAGGTGCTGGTGGCCTGTTGGTCCTGTGGCGGGCCTCCTGTCCACTAGCGCCGGTGGAGGTGAAGGGCTGGTCTTCGGTGTGGCCAGTGTCAGGGGCCCATTGGTTTGTCACTGCCTCCCTCATGGTGTTGGCCATGTGTAGGAGGATGGTACTTTCCTACACCATGTCAGCCAGTACCCCTACAATGGTGACCAGGATAGTGTGGATGTGTTTGAGGTCCTCCCTGATCCCCAGGTACTGCCGCTTCTGCATCCGGTGGGTCTCCAGCAACTTGTAAAGTATCTGGCCCAAGGTCTCCTGGGAATGGTGGTATGCTCCCAGGGTCCCCGAAAGTGCCTCTTGGAGGGTGGGTTCCCTGGGCCTGTCATCTCCCTGTCGCACAGCAGTACTCCCAGCTTCCCTGTTGTCCTGTGCCTCTGTCCCCTAAACCGTGTGCCCACTGCCACTGACCCCAGGTCTCTGATTGTCTTGGGTTTGTGAGGTTGCCTGGGGTCCCTGTAGTGGTGGACACACTGTTGATTGATGTGTCCTGGTGACAGAGGGATAGGCCCGCTGGGTGGGTGCTGTGTTGGTGTTTCCTGAGGAGGGAGGCTCTGTGGTGGGTTGGGACTGTGGCAGGGGAACCGACTGTCCAGAGGTCCCTGATGGGCCAGGTTGGTCATCGTGATCCAGGCGTGCAGAGCTGCTGTCATCACTGTGGGCCTCTCCTGTGGGGGGACTGGATGTAGGTTGCACCTCCTCTCCGGTGACATTGAGTGGGGGTCCTGTGGGGATGTAAATGCAGTGTTATTGTATCTGTGTGTGCCATCTTGTGCATGGATATGTTTCCCTCTGTGGTTGTTATTAGCAAGGCACTTTTGGGTTGTGTGAGATGTTATTGGTTTGACTAAGTGATTGTCACTAGTGTGCATGCTGTGGTGATGGGTGCCCATGCAGGTGTGTGATGGGTGTTCTTGCATTGGTGTGGCATGCAGGGCTTGGTATTGGGATGGGTGGGTTGTGATAGTAGGGTATATGTCAGGTGGTGGAGTGATGGGGGTGGGGTTAGGGGTAGGTGGTTGTGATGGCATGCAGGTAGGGGGAGTGAAAGTAGTAAAGAGTTGACTTACCAGAGTCCAGTCCTCCTGCTACTCCTGCGAGGCCCTCAGGATGCATGATCACCAAGACTTGCTCCTCCCATGTTGTTAGTTGTGGGGGAGGAGGTGGGGGCCCACCGCCAGTCCTCTGTACGGCTACCTGGTGTCTTGCAACCACGGAACGCACCTTCCCCCGTAAGTCGCTCCACCTCTTGCTGATGTCATCCCCTGTTCTGGGGTGATATCCAACGGTGTTGACTCTGTCCACTACTCTCCGCCATAGCTCCATCTTCCTTGCAATGGACGTTTGCTGCACCTGTGATCCGAATAGCTGTGGCTCTACCCGGATGATTTCCTCCACCATGACCCTTACCTCCTCCTCAGAGAACCTGGGGTGTCTTTGTGGTGCCATGGGTGTAGTGTGAGTGGTATGTGTGAGGGTGTGTGCTGGGAGGTGCATGGATGGTGTATGGGTGATGGTGTCTGAATCAGTGGGCGCTCCTGGCTTGTCTCTCTCTCAGTTAGCTATATTTGTTTTTCATTGTAAGGGGTTGTGGGTATTGTGGGTGTGTGTTTTATAGTGGTAGGGTGTTGTGTGTGTATGTGTGTCAGGTGTGTGTAGTTTGAATTGTCCAAAGTGGTGCAGTTTTGTTAGTGTGTGTGTATTATGAGTGTGGTGTGTATACCGCCAATGGCTTACTACGGTTGAATGACCGCCGCGGTGATTCATGGGTCCTGATTCTGTGGGCGTATTTCGGTTGGCGTAACAGTGTGGGCTTTGGTACCGCCAGTTTATCACTGACATTTTGTCTGGTGGACTTATGTGGGTGTCTGTATAGTGGCGGATTTCTCTGTATGTATGTATGTATTGTATGTATGTATTGAGTATTTATAAAGCGCATTCCGGCCCAAGGGCATCGAAGCGCTAACTGGGTGAGGCAAAGGAGCTTGGCCGGAGAACTCCCGAACTTATTGAGGAAACAGCCAGGTCTTGACCAATTTCCTAAATGTTAAATAATTATGTTCTTGCCCATAATACCCATAAGGGCATACCGCCGCGGTCACGGTAAGTTGGCGGCCGTCAGCACGGCGGTCAATGGCATTTACCGCCAAGCTTGTAATGAGGGCCTTTATTTCCAGGTGAGAATTCGACCATAGTGGCCTTCCTGGCATACCACTCCTTCATCGCCTCTTGACTGGCCTCAAGGTTACTTTTGGCCTGCTTCCAGAAGCATTGGGTTTTGTTGCGGAGGGCCAGCATGTAGCTGACCACATCCTGGGGAGGTGTCTTGGGAGCTTTCTCCCAGCCCTCTTTCACTATGCTTAGTGGTCCCCTGACAGGGTGACCATAGAGAAGCTCAAAGGGGCTGAACCTCATCCCTTTCTAGGGCACTTCCCTATAAGCAAAGAGAAGGCATGGCAAGAGGACGTCCTACTTACACCTCATGGCCTCAGGTAGGCCAGTGATCATGCCTTTTAGGGTCTTATTGAATCTCTCAACAAGCTCTGGAAGTCGGGCTGCATCGTTCCGACTCAGCTGTGCGGCAAATTGCCGGTCGCTGTGCTGTCGCTGCGTCGATCTTCTCGTTGCAAAGTCGAGCTGCATCGTTCCGGTTTGGCTTGCAGTGAATTTTTCACTGCAATGCAGGCTGTGTGTCATTTCTGGCAGGCTGCGCATCGATTTTCTCTGCACAAAGAGTCCTTCTTGCAGAGATGAAGTCTTTTTGGTCCTGAGACTTCAGGGAACAGGAGGCAAGCTCTATCCAAGCCCTTGGAGAGCACTTCTCAGCACAGCCAGAGCGCAGCAAGGCAGCAGGGCAACAGCAAGGCTATAGTCCTTCACAGAAAGCAGTTGTAGGAGGCTGGACTGGCTTGTAGTGAGTACCAAGGGGTACTTGCACCTTGCACCAGGCCCAGTTATCCCTTATTAGTGTATAGGGTGTCTAGCAGCTTAGGCTGATAGATAATGGTAGCTTAGCAAAGCAGCTCAGGCTGAACTAGGAGACGTGTGAAGCTACTACAGTACCACTTAGTGTCATATGCACAATATCATAAGAAAACACAATACACAGTTATACTAAAAATAAAGGTACTTTATTTTTATGACAATATGCCAAAGTATCTTAGAGTGTACCCTCAGTGAGAGGATAGGAAATATACACAAGATATATATACACAATAGCAAAAATATGCAGTATAGTCTTAGAAAACAGTGCAAACAATGTATAGTTACAATAGGATGCAATGGGGAAACATAGGGATAGGGGCAACACAAACCATATACTCCAGAAGTGGAATGCGAACCACGAATGGACCCCAAACCTATGTGACCTTGTAGAGGGTCGCTGGGACTATTGGAAAATAGTGAGAGTTAGAAAAATAACCCTCCCCAAGACCCTGAAAAGTGAGTGCAAAGTGCACCAAAGTTCCCCTAAGGACAAAATAGTCGTGTTAGAGGGAGAATGCAAGGAAAACACAAATCAGCAATGCAACAACGATGGATTCCTGTCTGAAGGTACCTGTGGAACAAGGGGACCAAGTCCAAAAGTCACAAGCAGCTCGGAGATGGGCAGATGCCCAAGAAATGCCAGCGGTTGGTGCAAAGAAGCTCTTACTAGGCTGAAGAACTGTGAATACTGCAGGAACGACAAGGGCTAGAGACTTCCCCTTTGGAGGATGGATCCCCCACGCCTTGGAGAGTCGTGCAGAAGTGTTTTCCCGCCGGATGGACGCCAACAAGCCTTGCTACACGCAAATCGTGCGTTTGGCGTTTTTGGACGCTGCTGGGGCCCAGGAGGGACCAGGAGGTCGCAAATTGGACCTGCAGAGAGAGGGGACGTCGAGCAAGACAAAGAGCCCTCACTGAAGCAGGTAGCACCCGGAGAAGTGCCAGAAACAGGCACTACGAGGATGCGTGAAACGGTGCTCGCCGAAGTTGCACAAAGGAGTCCCACGTCGCCGGAGACCAACTTAGAAAGTCGTGCAATGCAGGTTAGAGTGCCGTGGACCCAGGCTTGGCTGTGCACGAAGGATTTCCGCCGGAAGTGCACAGGGGCCGGAGAAGTTTGCAAAGTCGCGGTTCCCAGCAATGCAGCCCAGCGAGGTGAGGCAAGGACTTACCTCCACCAAACTCGGGCTGAAGAGTCACTGGACTGTGGGAGTCACTTGGACGGTGTCGCTGGATTCGAGGGACCTCGCTCGTCGTGCTGAGAGGAGACCCAAGGGACCGGAGATGCAGCTTTTTGGTGCCTGCGGTTGCAGGGGGAAGATTCCGTCGACCCACGGGAGATTTCTTCGGAGCTTCTGGTGCAGAGAGGAGGCAGACTACCCCCACAGCATGCACAAGCAGGAAAACAGTCGAGAAGGCGGCAGGATCAGCGTTACAGAGTTGCAGTAGTCGTCTTTGCTACTATGTTGCAGGTTTGCAGGCTTCCAGCGCGGTCAGCGGTCGATTCCTTATCAGAAGGTGAAGAGGGAGATGCAGAGGAACTCGGCTGAGCTCATGCATTCGTTATCTCAAGTTTCCCCAGAGACAGAGACCCTAAATAGCCAGAAAAGAGGGTTTGGCTACCTAGGAGAGAGGAAAGGCTACTAACACCTGAAGGAGCCTATCACAAGGAGTCTCTGACGTCACCTGGTGGCACTGGCCACTCAGAGCAGTCCAGTGTGCCAGCAGCACCTCTGTTTCCAAGATGGCAGAGGTCTGGAGCACACTGGAGGAGCTCTGGACACCTCCCAGGGGAGGTGCAGGTCAGGGGAGTGGTCACTCCCCTTTCCTTTGTCCAGTTTCGCGCCAGAGCAGGGGCTAAGGGGTCCCTGAACTGGTGTAGACTGGCTTATGCAGAATTGGGCACCTCTGTGCCCAACAAAGCATTTCCAGAGGCTGGGGGAGGCTACTCCTCCCCTGCCTTCACACCATTTTCCAAAGGGAGAGGGTGTCACACCCTCTCTCAGAGGAAGTTCTTTGTTCTGCCATCCTGGGCCAGGCCTGGCTGGACCCCAGGAGGGCAGCTGCCTGTCTGAGGGGTTGGCAGCAGCAGCAGCTGCAGTGAAACCCCAGGAAGGGCAGTTTGGCAGTACCAGGGTCTGTGCTACAGACCACTGGGATCATGGGATTGTGCCAACTATGCCAGGATGGTATAGAGGGGGCAATTCCATGATCATAGACATGTTACATGGCCGTATTCGGAGTTACCATGGTGAAGCTACATATAGGTAGTGACCTATATGTAGTGCACGCGTGTAATGGTGTCCCCGCACTCACAAAGTTCAGGGAATTGGCTCTGAACAATGTGGGGGCACCTTGGCTAGTGCCAGGGTGCCCTCACACTAAGTAACTTTGCACCTAACCTTTACCAGGTAAAGGTTAGACATATAGGTGACTTATAAGTTACTTAAGTGCAGTGTAAAATGGCTGTGAAATAACGTGGACGTTATTTCACTCAGGCTGCAGTGGCAGGCCTGTGTAAGAATTGTCAGAGCTCCCTATGGGTGGCAAAAGAAATGCTGCAGCCCATAGGGATCTCCTGGAACCCCAATACCCTGGGTACCTCAGTACCATATACTAGGGAATTATAAGGGTGTTCCAGTAAGCCAATGTAAATTGGTAAAATTGGTCACTAGCCTGTTAGTGACAATTTGAAAGTAATGAGAGAGCATAACCACTGAGGTTCTGGTTAGAAGAGCCTCAGTGAGACAGTTAGGCACCACACAGGGAACATATACATGCACACCTATGAGCACTGGGGCCCTGTGTGACAGGGTCCCAGTGACACATACATATAGGCCACAAACCTATGAGCACTGGGGTCCTGACCAGCAGGATCCCAGTGACACATAACAAACATACTGAAAACATAGTGTTTTCACTATGAGCACCGAGGCCTGGCTATCAGGATCTCAGTGAGACAGTGAAAACAGTGACAAACACCCTGACATACACTCACAAACAGGCCAAAAGTGGGGGTAACAAGGCTAGAAAGAGGCTACCTTCTCACACAACCCCCCCCCAAACGAAGGACAATAAGGCTAACCTTGGCCAGTTGAGACTTTATTGTCTAAGTGGTGATAAGTAGAGAGTAGCTCTGCAATAGACTGGTTACTCCCTTTATCATCCACTATATGGTTACTTCCCTGTGGGGATGTAAACCACCCTGTTTGAAGTTTTTTAGCTAAGCAACAATGTGAAGATGTATTTTCAGAGTTTCTATCAGTAAGTTTTAGTTTAGAGCAGTGGGAATTGTCCACTGAACCTATTTGTAGTGATGGAAATGCCAGACAGGGATGCTGTCTCAGAAAAGCCATGGCTGGGCAAAAACTTTGTCCATTTGGCTGGAAGAGAGAACAGGGATGCTGTTTCTCTTGAGTTGGAGCAGGGCAGGGATGCTGTCCTATGAGCTCCACACTAGGGCAGGGATGCTGTCCTAAGTGTTGTGAGGCAGTACAGGGTTTCTGCACTAAAGTTTCTCTGGGAGGGTTGGAGGGATGCTCCATGTTAACTAAAATGGTGCTCTTTTTGTCACCAATGTTAGTTATCCCACAGAGAGGTACTTCTACCTCAGGGAGTCCAGCTATGCCAGCTGATGATTCCCTTGGAACAGGTGCCACCCGAGGAGAGGTTTCTCCCACCACAGGAATGGTATCCTGAATGGTAGGGTGGTTAGGGGATACTGTGATACCCTTTTTACCTGTTGATGGAGAGGGATCCTGAGTTTTCAGGCCTTCTCTCCTTTGCTTTTTCATTTCAGTAGAAATGAGAGGGAACAATTCCTCAGGGATGCCCAGCATGGCTGCATGGGCATAAAACTCTACATCAGCCCAACCTGAGGCCTCTAGGTCATTACCTAAGAGACAGTCTACAGGTAAGCTAGGTGATACCACCACCTGCTTAGGGCCAGTAACTCCACCCCAACTAAACTGAATTATAGCTAAGGGAAGAAACTTAGTGGAGTTATGGACATCAATAATCTTATACTGTTGTCCAATGATGTGTTGTTCAGGAGGCACTAGGTTTTCAGTCACCAAAGTGAAACTGGCACCTGTGTCCCTGTAGGCCAAGGCCTCAACACCATTTATTGAAACTGTCTGCCTGTACTTATCCATTGTAAGGGGACAAGCAGCCAGTGTGGCAAGGCCAATGCCACTAGGTGTGACAGAAACTGTCTTGGGACTGATTACATCAGTTTCCACTATGGACCCATAAGTGAACCCAACTACACCCTTTGCTTGACTGTTGCCAGCAGTCCCACCACTAGTACCACTACTGCTAGGGGCACTAGAGCTTGATGTATTAGTGGTGGTAGGCTCAGGGGGTTTACCTGGACAGGACTTATCCCCTGGCCTATGGCCTCTGTTTTTACACACAAAGCACCAAGGCTTTTTAATGTGTGCAGGTTGGGAAGAAGAGGAAGAATTTGTTTTATCCCCACCCTCTGAAGAGTGTTTAAGATTTGAAGTGGGATTTTTGGTTTTATCCTTATCCCCATGCTTATCTTGAGATTTTTCACCATCTTTCTTCTTATTGCCATCTTTGTCACCCCCTGTATGAACTTTTCTGTTCACCCTTGTTCTGACCCATTTGTCTGCCTTCTTTCCCAATTCTTGGGGAGAGGTCAGATCAGAGTCTACCAGGTACTGGTGCAACAAATCAGACACACAATTATTAAGTATATGCTCTCTCAGGATTGTGTTATACAGGCTTTCATAATCAGTAACTTTACTGCCATGTAACCACCCCTCCAAGGCCTTCACTGAATGGTCAATGAAATCAACCCAGTCTTGTGAAGACTCCTTTTTGGTCTCTCTGAACTTTATCCTGTACTGTTCAGTGGTTAAGCCATAACCATCCAGGAGTGCATTCTTAAGAACTGTAAAATTATTGGCATCATTTTCTTTCACAGTAAGGAGTCTATCCCTACCCTTTCCACTAAATGATAGCCATAGGATAGCAGCCCACTGCCTTTGAGGGACATCCTGTACAACACAGGCCCTCTCAAGTGCAGCAAACCACTTGTTAATGTCATCCCCCTCCTTATAAGGGGGAACTATCTTATGCAGATTCCTGGAATCATGCTCTTTTGCAGGATGACTATGGGGAATACTGCTGCTGCCACCATGGGTTTCTAAACCCAACTTCTGTCTTTCCCTCTCTATTTCTAAAGACTGTCTATCCAAATCCAGCTGTTGCTTCTTGAGCTTCAGTCTGGTTTGCTCCACTCTCAATCTATTGAGCTCCCTTTCTAACAATCTGTCATCAGGGTGGGTGGGAGGGACATTTCTAGATACAGAGGTATGATGGGAATGAACAGAAGGAGACCTGTCCCTTACAGAGGGCACCCTAACAGCTTGGCTACCAGCATAATGTGAGAGCACATCATCAGTATGATGTGATTCAACCTCTGTACCAACTATGCTAGACTGTCTAGTAATGGGCAGGCTGAGAAGTTTCTTTCCTGAACCTTTTCCTGGGGGAGTCCCTGGATCAGATTGAGAACCATTAGCTACTTTTTCTACAGATTGGGCACTTATGGCCTTATCCTGTACTCTAAGCATATTAATTAACAGTTCTAAGGAAGGATTCTTCCCTACACTCAAACCTCTCTCTATGCAGAGACTCCTTGCTCCTTTCCAGCTAAGGTGATCATATGCAAGTTTGGACAGTTCAACTTTTTGGCCTGTGCCAGACATTTTTTAGAGAGAGTTAAAGTGATAGACAAAGAGAAAAAAGTTTTCAGAACTTTTTGGAAAGACAGAAAAAACTTTTTAAACTTTTAAGAACTTTTTGAAAGTTTAGAAGTACTTTTCAGCACTTAGAAAAGAGTGAAAAGAGGAAATGCAAAACTTTTTGGCTATGTGTATATACACTGACCTTGTTTTGTATATTTTTCTCTTATGAAAAGTACAATGACAAGAGTGGTAAGTAGTCTCAAAGCACTTATCCCACCACTGCACAACCAATGTAGGAGGCTGGACTGGCTTGTAGTGAGTACCAAGGGGTACTTGCACCTTGCACCAGGCCCAGTTATCCCTTATTAGTGTATAGGGTGTCTAGCAGCTTAGGCTGATAGATAATGGTAGCTTAGCAAAGCAGCTCAGGCTGAACTAGGAGACGTGTGAAGCTACTACAGTACCACTTAGTGTCATATGCACAATATCATAAGAAAACACAATACACAGTTATACTAAAAATAAAGGTACTTTATTTTTATGACAATATGCCAAAGTATCTTAGAGTGTACCCTCAGTGAGAGGATAGGAAATATACACAAGATATATATACACAATAGCAAAAATATGCAGTATAGTCTTAGAAAACAGTGCAAACAATGTATAGTTACAATAGGATGCAATGGGGAAACATAGGGATAGGGGCAACACAAACCATATACTCCAGAAGTGGAATGCGAACCACGAATGGACCCCAAACCTATGTGACCTTGTAGAGGGTCGCTGGGACTATTGGAAAATAGTGAGAGTTAGAAAAATAACCCTCCCCAAGACCCTGAAAAGTGAGTGCAAAGTGCACCAAAGTTCCCCTAAGGACAAAATAGTCGTGTTAGAGGGAGAATGCAAGGAAAACACAAATCAGCAATGCAACAACGATGGATTCCTGTCTGAAGGTACCTGTGGAACAAGGGGACCAAGTCCAAAAGTCACAAGCAGCTCGGAGATGGGCAGATGCCCAAGAAATGCCAGCGGTTGGTGCAAAGAAGCTCTTACTAGGCTGAAGAACTGTGAATACTGCAGGAACGACAAGAGCTAGAGACTTCCCCTTTGGAGGATGGATCCCCCACGCCTTGGAGAGTCGTGCAGAAGTGTTTTCCCGCCGGATGGACGCCAACAAGCCTTGCTACACGCAAATCGTGCGTTTGGCGTTTTTGGACGCTGCTGGGGCCCAGGAGGGACCAGGAGGTCGCAAATTGGACCTGCAGAGAGAGGGGACGTCGAGCAAGACAAAGAGCCCTCACTGAAGCAGGTAGCACCCGGAGAAGTGCCAGAAACAGGCACTACGAGGATGCGTGAAACGGTGCTCGCCGAAGTTGCACAAAGGAGTCCCACGTCGCCGGAGACCAACTTAGAAAGTCGTGCAATGCAGGTTAGAGTGCCGTGGACCCAGGCTTGGCTGTGCACGAAGGATTTCCGCCGGAAGTGCACAGGGGCCGGAGAAGTTTGCAAAGTCGCGGTTCCCAGCAATGCAGCCCAGCGAGGTGAGGCAAGGACTTACCTCCACCAAACTCGGGCTGAAGAGTCACTGGACTGTGGGAGTCACTTGGACGGTGTCGCTGGATTCGAGGGACCTCGCTCGTCGTGCTGAGAGGAGACCCAAGGGACCGGAGATGCAGCTTTTTGGTGCCTGCGGTTGCAGGGGGAAGATTCCGTCGACCCACGGGAGATTTCTTCGGAGCTTCTGGTGCAGAGAGGAGGCAGACTACCCCCACAGCATGCACAAGCAGGAAAACAGTCGAGAAGGCGGCAGGATCAGCGTTACAGAGTTGCAGTAGTCGTCTTTGCTACTATGTTGCAGGTTTGCAGGCTTCCAGCGCGGTCAGCGGTCGATTCCTTATCAGAAGGTGAAGAGGGAGATGCAGAGGAACTCGGCTGAGCTCATGCATTCGTTATCTCAAGTTTCCCCAGAGACAGAGACCCTAAATAGCCAGAAAAGAGGGTTTGGCTACCTAGGAGAGAGGAAAGGCTACTAACACCTGAAGGAGCCTATCACAAGGAGTCTCTGACGTCACCTGGTGGCACTGGCCACTCAGAGCAGTCCAGTGTGCCAGCAGCACCTCTGTTTCCAAGATGGCAGGGGTCTGGAGCACACTGGAGGAGCTCTGGACACCTCCCAGGGGAGGTGCAGGTCAGGGGAGTGGTCACTCCCCTTTCCTTTGTCCAGTTTCGCGCCAGAGCAGGGGCTAAGGGGTCCCTGAACTGGTGTAGACTGGCTTATGCAGAATTGGGCACCTCTGTGCCCAACAAAGCATTTCCAGAGGCTGGGGGAGGCTACTCCTCCCCTGCCTTCACACCATTTTCCAAAGGGAGAGGGTGTCACACCCTCTCTCAGAGGAAGTTCTTTGTTCTGCCATCCTGGGCCAGGCCTGGCTGGACCCCAGGAGGGCAGCTGCCTGTCTGAGGGGTTGGCAGCAGCAGCAGCTGCAGTGAAACCCCAGGAAGGGCAGTTTGGCAGTACCAGGGTCTGTGCTACAGACCACTGGGATCATGGGATTGTGCCAACTATGCCAGGATGGTATAGAGGGGGCAATTCCATGATCATAGACATGTTACATGGCCGTATTCGGAGTTACCATGGTGAAGCTACATATAGGTAGTGACCTATATGTAGTGCACGCGTGTAATGGTGTCCCCGCACTCACAAAGTTCAGGGAATTGGCTCTGAACAATGTGGGGGCACCTTGGCTAGTGCCAGGGTGCCCTCACACTAAGTAACTTTGCACCTAACCTTTACCAGGTAAAGGTTAGACATATAGGTGACTTATAAGTTACTTAAGTGCAGTGTAAAATGGCTGTGAAATAACGTGGACGTTATTTCACTCAGGCTGCAGTGGCAGGCCTGTGTAAGAATTGTCAGAGCTCCCTATGGGTGGCAAAAGAAATGCTGCAGCCCATAGGGATCTCCTGGAACCCCAATACCCTGGGTACCTCAGTACCATATACTAGGGAATTATAAGGGTGTTCCAGTAAGCCAATGTAAATTGGTAAAATTGGTCACTAGCCTGTTAGTGACAATTTGAAAGTAATGAGAGAGCATAACCACTGAGGTTCTGGTTAGAAGAGCCTCAGTGAGACAGTTAGGCACCACACAGGGAACATATACATGCACACCTATGAGCACTGGGGCCCTGTGTGACAGGGTCCCAGTGACACATACATATAGGCCACAAACCTATGAGCACTGGGGTCCTGACCAGCAGGATCCCAGTGACACATAACAAACATACTGAAAACATAGTGTTTTCACTATGAGCACCGAGGCCTGGCTATCAGGATCTCAGTGAGACAGTGAAAACAGTGACAAACACCCTGACATACACTCACAAACAGGCCAAAAGTGGGGGTAACAAGGCTAGAAAGAGGCTACCTTCTCACAGCAGTCTGGTGAGTCCTTTGGGCATCCAGGCAGTTCTTCTTGGCAGGATGCAGGTTCTGGTTCAGCTTCTTTTCTCCAGGAAGTGTCTGAGTTGGTAGGGCAAAGGCCCTGTTTAAATACACAAATGTGCCTTTGAAGTGTGGGAGACTTTAAAGAGTGGCTTAGAAGTGCACAAGGTCCCCTTTCAGTTCAATCCTGTTTGCCAAGGTCCCAGTAGGGGGTGTGGCAGTTTTTTGTGTGAGGACAGGCTACTGTCCTTTGACATGTAATTTTCAAGCCCTCCACCCTCCCAGCCCAGAAAGACCCATTCAAAATGCAGATTTATGCAAGTGAGGCTGAGTAGCCTGTGTTTGGGATGTGTCTGAGTGAGTGCACACAGGAGCTGTCAACTGAACCCAGCCAGACCTGGATTGTAAGGCAAAGAAGGATTTAAGTGCAGAGAAATGCTCACTTTCTGAAAAGTGGCATTTCTAAAATAGTAATAATAAATCCAACTTCACCAGTCAGCTGGATTTTGTATCACCATTCTGACCATACTAAATATGACCCTCCTACTCCTTTCAGATCAGCAGCTACCACTCAAATAGTATATGAGAGTAGCCCCAATGTAAGCCTAT
Source organism: Pleurodeles waltl (assembly GCF_031143425.1). Lineage (NCBI taxonomy): Eukaryota > Metazoa > Chordata > Amphibia > Caudata > Salamandridae > Pleurodeles > Pleurodeles waltl. Next base: position 208,140,989 of record NC_090441.1, read on the forward strand.
GAAAGGAGCAGGCCTCACAGCAGTATAAAAATGAATTTAGGAGTTTTACACTACCAGAACATGGAAATTACACAGGTACATGTCCTGCCTTTTGCCTACACAGCACCCTGCCCTATGGGCTACCCTGGGCATATCTTAGGGGTGACTTATATGTAGAAAAAGGGGAGTTTTGGACTTGGCCAGTACTTTTAAATGCTGAGTTGAATTGGCAGTGAAACTGCACACACAGGCCTTGCAGTGGCAAGCCTGAGACATGGTTAAGAAGCTCCTTAAGTGGGTAGCACAATCAGTGTTGCAGGCCCACTAGTAGTGTTGTGTAGCCATTTTAGTTATAGCTCCATGCACGTTATTTTAACACACTAGGCCGCTGTGCACTTTAACCTAGATATATTTTATTCAGCTTCGTCTTATTATTGTTACAATAACCATTTTTTTAATGGTCTTGTTTTATTTTCCATTTATCTAAATGCTTTTGTCTAGGCCAGTACTCTGTTCTCAAACAAGACATTCTTGATCAGTCTGTGCTTCTTCCAAGGCTACAGCACGGTACATTGCCAGTGAACGTGGTAGAAGTTTAGTCTCCAACATTCATAGAAAACACACATCCTTACGTAGGGACATTTTCTCAAAACATCAGCTGTGTTATTATAAAAAGACTTCCTTTTCCCTTACACGTTAGAGGGAGAACCAGCCAGGGAACTGTGAGAAATTAGCCTCTTTCTAGCCATGTTACCCCCACTTTTAGCCTGTTTGTGAGTATATGTCAGGGTGTTTTCACTGTCTCACTGGGATCCTGCTAACCAGGGCCCAGTGCTCATAGTGAAAACCCTATGTTTTCAGTATGTTTGTTATGTGTCACTGGGACCCTGCTAGCCAGGACCCCAGTGCTCATAAGTTGTGACCTATATGTATGTGTTCCCTGTGTGATGCCTAACTGTCTCACTGAGGCTCTGCTAACCAGAACCTCAGTGGTTATGCTCTCTCTTTACTTTCCAAATTGTCACTAACAGGCTAGTGACCAATTTCACCAATTCACATTGGCATACTGGAACACCCTTATAATTCCCTAGTATATGGTACTGAGGTACCCAGGGTATTGGGGTTCCAGGAGATGCCTATGGGCTGCAGCATTTCTTTTGCCACCCATAGGGAGCTCTGACAATTCTTACACAGGCCTGCCACTGCAGCCTTAGTGAAATAACGTCCACATTATTTCACAGCCATTTACCACTGCAGTAAAGTAACTTATAAGTCAACTATATGTCTAACCTTTACCTGGTAAAGGTTGGGTGCTAAGTTACTTAGTGTGTGGGCACCCTGGCACTAGCCAAGTTGCTCCCACATTGTTCAGGGCAAATTCCCCGGACTTTGTGAGTGCAGGGACACCATTACACGCATGCACTGTACATAGGTCACTACCTATGTACAGCGTCACAATGGTAACTCCGAACATGGCCATGTAACATGTCTAAGATCATGGAATTGTCACCCCAATGCCATTCTCTGGCATTGGGGAGACAATTCCATGATCCCTCGAGTCTCCAGCACAGACCCGGGTACTGCCAAACTACCTTTCCTGGGGTTTCACTGCAGCTGCTGCTGCTGCCAACCCCTCAGACAGGTTTCTGCCCTCCTGGGGTTCAGCCAGGCTTGGCCCAGGAGGGCAGAACAAAGGACTTCCTCAGAGAGAGGGTGTTACACCCTCTCCCTTTGGAAAAAGGTGTCAGGGCTGGGGAGGAGTAGCCTCCCCCAGCCTCTGGAAATGCTTTGATGGGCACAGATGGTGCCCATCTCTGCATAAGCCAGTCTATACCGGTTCAGGGATCCCCCAGCCCTGCTCTGGCGCGAAACTGGACAAAGGAAAGGGGAGTGACCACTCCCCTGACCTGCACCTCCCAGGGGAGGAGCCCAGAGCTCCTCCAATGTGCTCCAGACCTCTGCCATCTTGGAAACAGAGGTGCTGCTGGCACACTGGACTGCTCTGAGAGGCCAGTGCCAGCAGGTGACGTCAGAGACTCCTCCTGATAGGCTCTTACCTGTGTTGCTAGCCTATCCTCCTTCCTAGGTAGCCAAACCTGCTTTGGGGAATTCTTTAGATAACGAATGCAAGAGCTCATCAGAGTTCCTCTGCATCTCTCTCTTCACCTTCTGCCAAAGGATCGACCGCTGACTGCTCAGGACGCCTGCAAAACTGCAACAAAGTAGCAAAGACGACTACTGCAACCTTGTATCGCTGATCCTGCCGCCTTCTCGACCGTTTTCCTGGTGGTGCATGCTGTAGGGGTAGTCTGCCTCCTCTCTGCACTAGGAGCTCTGAAGAAATCTCCCGTGGGTCGACGGAATCTTCCCCCTGCAATCGCAGGCAACAAAAGACTGCATCACCGGTCTTCTCGGTCTCCTCTCAGCACGACGAGCGAGGTCCCTTGAACTCAGCAGCTCTGTCCAAGTGACTCCCACAGTCCAATGACTCTTCAGTCCAAGTTTGGTGGAGGTAAGTCCTTGCCTCCCCGCGCTAGACTGCATTGCTGGGAACCGCGTGATTTGCAGCTGCTCCGGCTCCTGTGCACTCTTCCAGGATTTCCTTTGTGCACAGCCAAGCCTGGGTCCCCGGCACTCTAACCTGCAGTGCACGACCTCCTGAGTTGTCCTCCGGCACTGTGGGACCTTCCTTTGTGACTTCGGGTGAGCTCCAGTTCACTCCACTTCGTAGTGCCTGTTCTGACACTTCTGCAGGTGCTGCTTGCTTCTGAGTGGGCTCCTTGTCTTGCTGGGCGCCCCCTCTGTCTCCAAACGCAATTGGCGACATCCTGGTCCCTCCTGGGCCACAGCAGCATCCATAAACCCTAACTGTGACCCTTGCAGCTAGCAAGGTTTGTTTGTGGTCTTTCTGCATGGAAACACCTCTGCACGACTCTTCATGACGTGGGACATCTATCCTCCAAAGGGGAATTTTCTAGCCCTTGTCGTTCTTGCAGAATCCACAGCTTCTACCATCAGGTGGCAGCTTCTTTGCACCCACAGCTGGCATTTTCTGGGCATCTGCCCACTCCCGACTTGATCGTGACTCTTGGACTTGGTCCCCTTGTTCCACAGGTACTCTCGTCTGGAAATCCATCATTGTTGCATTGCTGGTGTTGGTCTTCCTTGCAGAATTCCCCTATCACAACTTCTATGCTCTTTGGGGAACTTAGGTGCACTTTGCACCCACTTTTCAGGGTCTTGGGGTGGGCTATTTTTCTAACCCTCACTGTTTTCTTACAGTCCCAGCAACCCTCTACAAGGTCACATAGGGTTGGGGTCCATTCGTGGTTCGCATTTTACTTCTAGAGTATATGGCTTGTGTGGCCCCCATCCCTATGTGCCCCCATTGCATTCTATTGTGACTATACATTGTTTGCACTATTTTCTATTGCTATTACTGCATATTTTGGTATTTTGTACATATATCTTGTGTATATTTGCTATCCTCCTTCTGAGGGTACTCACTGAGATACTTTTGGCATATTGTCATAAAAATAAAGTACCTTTATTTTTAGTATATCTGTGTATTGTGTTTTCTTATGATATTGTGCATATGACACTAGTGGTACTGTAGGAGCTTCACTCGTCTCCTAGTTCAGCCTAAGCTGCTCTGCTAAGCTACCTTTTCTATCAGCCTAAGCTGCTAGACACCCCTCTACACTAATAAGGGATATCTGGACCTGGTGCAAGGTGTAAGTACCCTTTGGTACCCACTACAAGCCAGAGCCAGCCTCCTACATTGGTTGTGCAGCGGTGGGATAAGTACTTGCAACTACTTACCACTTTGTCATATTGTACTTTTCATAAGAGAAAAATATACAAAACAAGTTTAGTGTATGTACACCTAACCAAAACGTTTTGCTTTTCTTCTCTTACTCTTTTTCTAAGTGCTGAAAAGTACCTCTAAAACTTTCAAAAAGTTCTTAAAAAGTTTTTAAAGTTTTTTTTCCGTTCTTTAAAAAGTTCTGAAACTTTTTCTTTATTTTTCTGTCCCTTAAACCTTTTCTATAATGTCTGGTACAGGTCAAACTGTTGATCTGACTAAACTTGCATATGATCACCTTAGCTGGAAAGGAGCAAGGAGTCTCTGCATTGAAAGAGGTTTAGGGGTAGGGAAGAATCCCTCAAGAGAACTGTTAGTTAATATGCTCATTGAACAGGATAAGATCTTAGTTGGCACATCTGTTGAGAAATTAGCTGATGGTTCACACTCTGACTCTGGGGCACCCCTAGTAAAAGAGTTAGAAAGGAATCTTCCCAGCCTGCCCCCTAGCAAGCCACCTAGCATGGCTGGTACTTATGTGAGTTCCCATCACAGTAGGAGTGTTACTTCTGTAGGCCAGAATGTTAGAGTGCCATCTGTTAGGGACAGGTCTCCCTCCGTCCATTCACATCATTCTTCTGTGGCAAAGCATGCCCAACCCACCATCCCTGAAGACAGAATGTTAGAAAGGGAACTCAATAGATTGAGAGTGGAAGAGTCCAGGCTGAAGCTTAAAAAGCAACAGCTGGATCTAGACAGGGAAGCATTTGACTTGGAAAAAGAAAGACAGAGGTTGGGGGTTGGACCCCATGGTGGCAGCAGCAGTATTCCAAATAGTCATCCTGTAAAAGAGCATGATTCTAGGAATCTGCACAAGATAGTTCCCCCTTACAAGGAGGGGGATGACATTAACAAGTGGTTTGCTGCACTTGAGAGGGCCTGTGTTGTACAGGAGGTCCCTCAAAGGCAGTGGGCTGCTATCCTATGGCTATCTTTCAGTGTAAAGGGTGGGGATAGGCTCCTTAATGTGAAAGAACGTGATGCCAATAATTTTACAGTTCTTAAGAATGCACTCCTAGATGGTTATGGCTTAACCACTGAACAGTACAGGATCAAGTTCAGAGAAACCAAAAAGGAGTCTTCACAAGACTGGGTAGACTTTGTTGACCATTCAGTGAAGGCCTTGGAGGGGTGGTTACATGGCAGTAAAGTTTCTGACTATGAAAGCCTGTATAACTTAATCCTGAGAGAGCATATTCTTAATAATTGTGTGTCTGATTTGTTACACCAGTACCTGGTAGACTCTGATCTGACCTCTCCCCAAGAATTGGGAAAGAAGGCAGACAAATGGGTCAGAACAAGGGTGAACAGAAAAGTTCATACAGGGGGTGACAAGGATGGCAAGAAGAAGGATGGTAAGTCTTCTGACAAGGGTGGGGACAAATCTAAAAATGAGTCTTCATCAGGCCCACAAAAACACTCTGGTGGGGGTGGTGGGCCCAAATCCTCTTCAAATCAAAACAAAGAAAAGAAACCATGGTGCTATTTATGTAAAATAAAAGGCCATTGGACAACAGATCCCAGTTGTCCAAAGAAAAGCACCAAGCTGCCTACCACTACAACCCCTGCTGCTACACCTAGTGCCCCTAGTAATAGCAGTGGTGGTGGGAGCAAACCTACTAATAGCCAATCCAAGGGAGTAGCTGGGCTCACTTTTGGTAATTTAGTTGGGGTTGGTCTTGTTAGGGAGACCACAGAGGCTGTGTTAGTCTCTGAAGGTGCCATTGATTTGGCCACCTTGGTTGCTTGTCCCCTTAACATGGATAAGTACAAGCAACTGCCCCTAATAAATGGTGTTGAGGTTCAGGCCTACAAGGACACAGGTGCCAGTGTTACCATGGTAATAGAGAAACTGGTCCACCCTGAACAACACCTACTTGGTCACCAGTACCAATTGACTGATGCTCATAACAACACTCTTAGCCACCCCATGGCTGTTGTGAATCTCAACTGGGGGGGGGGGGATTACTGGTCCAAAGAAAGTTGTGGTTGCCTCAGATTTACCTGTAGACTGTCTACTAGGGAACGATTTAGAGACATCAGCTTGGGCAGAAGTGGAGTTGGAGGCTCATGCAGCAATGCTGGGCATTCCAGGGCATATTTTTGCTTTAACCAGGGCTCAGGCCAAAAAGCAAAAAGGACAGGGTGACTTGGATCCTGGAAGAATGGACCAAGTGCTCCCTAAAGCTAGGGTTAGTAAAGGTAAAACACTACCTACTATCCCTCCCTCTACAGTGGATTCAACTTCTGAGGAAGAAAAATTTCCAACCTGTGCAGAACCTACACCAGAGGAGCTGGAAGCAGACACTGCTGAGCTTTTGGGTGAAGGGGGGCCTGCAAGGGAGGAGCTGAGTGTGGCACAGCATACCTGTCCCACACTAGAGGGTCTAAGACAGCAAGCTGTCAAACAAGCAAATGGGGATGTCAGAGACTCTCACAGAGTTTACTGGGAGAACAACCTCTTGTATACTGAAGCAAGGGATCCCAAACCTGGAGCTGCCAGGAGATTGGTTATTCCTCAGCAATACAGAGGGTTCCTCCTAACTCTAGCCCACGACATTCCCTTAGCTGGACATTTGGGGCAAATGAAATCTTGGGACAAGATTGTCCCCTTGTTTCATTGGCCTAGAATGTCAGAGGACCGAAAGGAATTTTGTAAGTCATGTGAAACCTGTCAAGCCAGTGGCAAAACAGGTGGCACTCCAAAGGCACCCCTTATTCCACTGCCTGTGGTTGGGGTTCCCTTTGAAAGGGTAGGGGTTGACATAGTTGGCCCCCTTGTCCCTCCTACTGCTTCAGGCAATAGGTTTATCTTGGTGGTAGTGGACCATGCCACCAGATATCCTGAAGCAATTCCTCTAAGGACCACTACAGCTCCTGCAGTGGCAAAGGCCCTTCTGGGAATCTTTTCCAGGGTGGGCTTCCCAAAAGAGGTGGTATCAGACAGGTGAAGCAATTTCATGTCTGCTTACTTAAATGTCATGTGGAAGGAATGTGGTGTGACATACAAGTTCACCACACCCTATCATCCACAAACAAATGGACTGGTTGAGAGGTTTAATAAAACTCTCAAAGGAATGATAATGGGACTCCCTGAAAAACTCTGCAGGAGATGGGATGTCCTGTTACCTTGCCTCCTTTTTGCTTACAGGGAGGTACCCCAAAAAGGAGTGCGCTTCAGCCCCTTTGAACTCCTATTTGGACACCCTGTGAGAGGTCCTCTAACACTTGTTAAGGAAGGTTGGGAACAACCTTTAAAAGCTCCTAAGCAAGACATAGTGGACTATGTACTTGGCCTAAGATCTAGGATGGCTGAGTACATGAAAAAGGCCAGTAAAAACCTTCAAGCCAGCCAAGAGCTCCAAAAGCAATGGCATGACCAGAAGGCTGTTCTGATTCAGTACCAACCAGGGCATAAAGTATGGGTCTTGGAGCCTGTGGCCCCAAGAGCACTCAAAGACAAGTGGAGTGGTCCCCACATTATTGTTAAGAAAAAGGGAGAAGTCACCTACTTGGTTGACTTAGGCACTGCCAGGGGCCCCCTTAGGGTGCTCCATGTCAATCGCCTGAAACCCTACTATGACAGGGCTGATCTCACCCTGCTCATGGCAACAGATGAAGGACAGGAAGAAGAGAGTGACCCTCTCCCTGATCTCTTCTCTTCCACAGAACAAGATGCTCTAGTGGAAGGTGTAGTTTTAGCAGAATGTGTTACTGCTGAGCAGAAAGACCACGGCATAAATCTCATGGGTCAGTTTTCTGAACTCTTTTCTACTGTGCCAGGCACCCCTTCTTGGTGTGAGCACACTATAGATACTGGAGACAGCTTCCCTGTCAAAGGTAAGATCTATAGGCAGCCTGACCATGTCAGGGACTGCATAAAACAAGAGGTTTAGAAAATGCTCGAACTGGGAGTGGTTGAGCACTCTGAAAGTCCATGGGCTTCTCCTGTGGTACTTGTGCCAAAACCTCATTCCAAAGATGGAAAGAAGGAAATGCGGTTTTGTGTTGACTACAGAGGTCTCAACCAGGTAACTAAAACTGATGCTCACCCTATACCCAGGGCAGATGAGCTAATAGATACACTGGCATCTGCCACGTAGCTAAGCACTTTTGATTTGACTGCAGGGTATTTGCAGATTAAATTATCAGAAGATGCAAAAGCAAAAACTGCATTTTCAACCATTGGATGGCACTACCAATTCACAGTAATGCCTTTTGGATTGAAAAATGCACCTGCCACTTTTCAAAGGTTGGTGAATACAGTCCTGCAAGGGCTGGAGGCTTTTAGTGCAGCATATCTAGATGATATAGCTGTCTTTAGCTCCAGCTGGGATGATCACCTGGTCCACCTGTGGAAAGTTTTGGAGGCCCTGCAAAAGGCAGGCCTCACTATCAAGGCTTCAAAGTGCCAGATAGGGCAGGGCAAAGTGGTTATCTGGGACACCTGGTAGGTGGAGAACAGATTGCACCACTTCAGGGGAAAATCCAAACTATTATAGATTGGGTTCCCCCTACCACTCAGACCCAGGTGAGAGCCTTCTTAGGCCTCAATGGGTATTACAGGAGGTTCATAAAGAACTATGGCTCCATTGCAGCCCCTCTTAATGACCTCACATCTAAAAAAATGCCTAAAAAGGTATTAAGGACAGCTAGCTGCCAGAAAGCTTTTGAGGAGCTGAAGCAGGCCATGTGCTCTGCACCTGTCCCGAAAAGCCCCTGTTACTCCGAAAAATTAATTGTCCAAACTGATGCATCTGAATTAGGGGTAGGGGCAGTCTTATCACAACTTAATTCTGAGGGCCAGGATCAACCTGTTGCTTTTATCAGCAGGAGGTTGACCCCTAGAGAAATGCGTTGGTCTGCCATAGAGAGGGAGGCCTTTGCTGTGGTCTGGGCACTGAAGAATACCTGTTTGGCACTCACTTCATTGTTCAGACAGACCACAAACCTCTACTTTGGCTAAAACAAATGAAAGGTGAAAACCCTAAATTGTTGAGGTGGTCCATATCCCTACAGGGAATGGACTATACAGTGGAACATAGACCTGGGAGTACCCACACCAATGCAGATGGACTCTCCAGATATTTCCACTTAGACAATGAAGACTCATCAGGCCATGGCTAGTCTTATTGTCCTTCGTTTGGGGGGGGGGGGTTGTGTAGGAAAGTACCATCTTGCCTGGCATGTTACCCTCATATTTCACTGTATATATGTTGTTTTAGTTGTATGTGTCACTGGGACCCTGCCAGCCAGGGCCCCAGTGCTCATAAGTGTGCCCTGTATGTGTTCCCTGTGTGATGACTAACTGTCTCACTGAGGCTCTGCTAACCAGAACCTAAGTGGTTATGCTCTCTCTTTTCTTTCCAAATTGTCACTAACAGGTTAGTGACCAATTTCACCAATTTACATTGGCATACTGGTTCCAGGAGATCCCTATGGGCTGCAGCAATTCTTTTGCCACCCATAGGCAGCTCTGACAATTCTTACACAGGCCTGCCACTGCAGCCTGAGTGAAATAACGTCCACGTTATTTCACAGCCATTTACCACTGCACTTAAGTAACTTATAAGTCACCTATATGTCTAACCTTTACCTGGTAAAGGTTGGGTGCTAAGTTACTTAGTGTGTGGGCACCCTGGCACTAGCCTAGGTGCCCCCACATTGTTCAGGGCAAATTCCCCGGACTTTGTGAGTACGGGGACACTATTACACATGTGCACTACCTATGTATAGCTTCACAATGGTAACTCCGAATATGACCATGTAACATGTCTAAGATCATGGAATTGCCCCCCAATGCCATCCTGCCATTGGTGAGACAATCCCATGATCCCCCGGGTCTCTAGCACAGACCCGGGTACTGCCAAACTACCTTTCCCGGGGTTTCACTGCAGCTGCTGCTGCTGCCAACCCCTCAGACAGGTTTCTGCCCTCCTGGGGTCCAGCCAGGCTTGGCCCAGGAAGGCAGAACAAAGGACTTCCTCCGAGAGAGGGTGTTACACCCTCTCCCTTTGGAATAAGGTGTCAGGGCTGGGGAGGAGTAGCCTCCCCCAGCCTCTGGAAATGCTTTCATGGGCACAGATGGTGCCCATCTCTGCATAAGCCAGTCTACACCGGTTCAGGGATCCCCCAGCCCTGCTCTGGCGCGAAACTGGACAAAGGAAAGGGGAGTGACCACTCCCCTGACCTGCGCCTCCCCTGGGAGGTGCCCAGAGCTCCTCCAGTGTGCTCCAGACCTCTGCCATCTTGGAAACAGAGGTGCCAGGGCCAGCAGGTGACGTCAGAGACTCCTTCTGATAGGCTCCTCCAGGTGTTGCTAGCCTATCCTCTCTCCTAAGTAGCCAAACCTCCTTTTCTGGCTATTTAGGGTCTCTGCTTTGGGGAATTCTTTAGATAACGAATGCAAGAGCTCATCAGAGTTCCTCTGCATCTCTCTCTTCTCCTTCTGCCAAGGAATCGACTGCTGACCGCGCTGGAAGCCTGCAAAACTGCAACAAAGTAGCAAAGACGACTACTGCGACCTTGTAACGCTGATCCTGCCGCCTTTTTGACTGTTTTCCTGGTGGTGCATGCTGTGGGGGTAGTCTGCCTCCTTTCTTCACTAGAAGCTCTGAGGAAATCTCCCGTGGGTCGACGGAATCTTCCCCCTGCACCCGCAGGCACCAAAGAACTGCATCACCGGTCCTCTGGGTCTCCTCTCAGCACGACGAGCGAGGTCCCTTGAACTCAGCAACTCTGTCCAAGTGACTCCCACAGTCCAGTGACTCTTCAGTCCAAGTTTGGTGGAGGTAGGTCCTTGCCTCCCCACGCTAGACTGCATTCTTGGGAACCGCAAGATTTGCAGCTGCTCCGGCTCCTGTGCAGTCTTCCAGGATTTCCTTTGTGCACAGCCAAGCCTGGATCCCTGGCACTCTAACCTGCAGTGCACGACCTCCTGAGTTGTCCTCCGGCGTCGTGGGACCTTCCTTTGTGACTTCGGGTGAGATCCGGTTCACTCCACTTCGTAGTGCCTGTTCCGGCACTTCTGCGGGTGCTGCTTGCTTCTGATTGGGCTCCTTGTCTTGCTAGGCGCATTCTTTGTCTCCTCACGCAATTGGCGACATCCTGGTCCCTCCTGGGCCACAGCAGCATCCAAAAACCCTAACTGCGACCCTTGCAGCTAGCAAGGCTTGTTTGCAGTCTTTCTGCACGGAAACACCTCTGCACGACTCTTCATGACGTGGGACATCCATCCTCCAAAGGGGAAGTTTCTAGCCCTTGTCGTTCTTGCAGAATCCACAGCTTCTACCATCCAGTGGCAGCTTCTTTGCACCCACAGCTGGCATTTCCTGGGCATCTGCCCACTCCAGACTTGATCGTAACTCTTGGACTTGGTTCCCTTGTTCCACAGGTACTCTCGTCTGGAAGTCCATCATTGTTGCATTGCTGGTGTTGGTCTTCCTTGCAGAATTCCCCTATCACGACTTCTGTGCTCTTTGGGGAACTTAGGTGCACTTTGCACCCACTTTTCAGGGTCTTGGGGTCGGCTATTTTTCTAACCCTCACTGTTTTCTTACAGTCCCAGCGACCCTCTACAAGTTCACATAGGTTTGGGGTCCATTCGTGGTACGCATTCCACTTCTAAAGTATATGGTTTGTGTTGCCCCTATCCCTATGTGCCCCCATTGCATTCTATTGTGACTATACATTGTTTGCAATGTTTTCTATTGATATTACTGCACATTTTGGTATTGTGTACATATATCTTGTGTATATTTGCTATCCTCATTCTGAGGGTACTCACTGAGATACTTTTGGCATATTGTCATAAAAATAAAGTACCTTTATTTTTAGTATATCTGTGTATTGTGTTTTCTTATGATATTGTGCATATGACACTAGTGGTACTGTAGGAGCTTCACTCGTCTCCTAGTTCAGCCTAAGCTGCTCTGCTAAGCTACCTTTTCTATCAGCCTAAGCTGCTAGACACCCCTCTACACTAATAGGGATACCTGGACCTGGTGCAAGGTGAAGTACCCCTTGGTATCCACTACAAGCCAGAGCCAGCCTCCTACAAACGTTTACTATATTGCTTCTCTTAGCAGTTTTTATTTTCTCATTCTTTCTTTCTTTCCCTTCTTTCTTTTATTTCTCTGCAACCCCTTTTTTCCTTCCTTTTGTCTGTTGTACTCCTTTCGCTTTTCTTTTTCTGCTCCATCCACTTTCTCTCCTGAGGCCTAGTTATCGATAGAGCAACAAGTGTAGTGACACCGGGGCCCAGAGACCTATGGACCTCACTCAACTCTAATTACTGCTGTATTTTTCTACCTAAATTGCAGTCAACCATTTTCCTTTCTTACTCCAGGGCCCATCACACCGTTACTATGCCACTTGTCCTCTCCATCTTTACTTCCAACTCCCTCTTCCCTTTCACCCTCCAATCCGTCCTAAATGATATTTTTGTTATGCTGTTTTGAGCATTACACTCTAATGCCAAAAGTTTATTTCTGATAAAGGTTTATATGATAATTGTATATGCTTTAAGATAGAGGAAGAATGTAAATGGAAGTGTTTTCATTATTTGCAGGGCCACTAGAATTATATGGCAGGAAAAGACGATATTATGAGGCGGGGTTGTCCAATTTATGAAGCAAGAAAATTCCAGTTATGAATTTACAATGCCAATAGCTCTAACTTAAGAAAATGCAAGACCCATTGCATTGCAAATGCTTTTAATACATATGTCACCACTAAGGTAGGCTCTCGGTAGCCTATGGGGCAGGGTGCTATGTACTTAAAAGGTAAGAAATGTACTTTTAAGTTTTGAATGTCCTTGTATTGAAAAACACCCAAGCTTGTTTTTAAACTAGTATGAGGCCTACTTCTACAGGATAACATTGGGGGATTCCTTTTACACTTAATAAGCTGAAATGTTGTTCTAAACATACTGTTTGCCTTGCCTCACGTTGTCTGTGCTACTGAACAGGATTAACAGATCACATTGTCTTCTGCACTGTGTTTTGTTGCAATGTTTGCATAGTTATAGAACTAAAACATATTGTGCCCCACACATTTGAGACCTTGTAGATATATGTAGTGGATCCGTACATTTTACACAAAACACTCAAGAGAATGCACCAGTTTTTAATGGTGATGTTCACTGTTTTAGCAAAAGAGGAATCACCTACTAATGAGTTATTTGGACTTAGTTACTCATGGAACTGTGAGTGTGAAGAATGCTCATACACATCAAGTACAGAAATAGATTTGGATCATTTTATTTATTTAACATTACCAGATTGCAAAACTATGAATTTTGACAGATTAGTGAAAAGAGCTACACATAACAATAGATGCCCACATAGCAGAACAGATCTTGTGTCAACATTATGTGTAGGAAGGCGCAAGGATGTCATTTTAATGCTTCAACGATGCAGAGCAGATGGCACAAAATTGAAATTGGAATCTAGATTGCAAACTTTATAGCAGAACAGACATCTATTTATGGAAAATCATATAGTACTATTGCTATTATATTTCATGAAGGAGTTAGCCACCACACTGTCTATCTAAAAAGTAAAAGTGTATGGACTAAATGTAATGATGAAAACGTCAAATTCAAGCAAGACTGCCTTATATTTTACTAAAGTCTTATCTTTTGTTTCTAGAACCAAAGTTCTAAGGAGGATTGCAGTTGTACAAGTGGAATAGTGTAGTTGTAGTAGATGCATTATCAGTATTTATGATATTATACGGCCTACCAGGGGGGATGTCTTTGTTAGGTTTTCCATATGCCGGTGTGCCTTATATATACCTTATATATCTAGAAGTAGTTCCAATCATAAAGGTCTTATTTTCAGCATATGATTCTTGAGATTAGTAGAGCAAGTATAGGTAAAATGATTGTTTACAAAATTGTAGTGAGTGCAATGCACAGTTCTGTTTTTTTTCTATAACTTATGTGTTAGTTTTTTCCCCACTTGTCAAATTTGATTCTTTTTAAAGTACATCCTTGATGGTGTATTTTAGTATAAAAGATGAGAATAGTAAAAAAGGGAACATGAAATGCTTATTTTTATTATAACATAGCATTACAGCATCAAAAGAGGGTAGTAAATTGTTCCTATTGTGAAGTTATGCAGTTTATTTGATACTATTATAAATTGTAATACTAATCCATATTTCTTTTTTTCACAGATCAATGGCACCATCTATTAGAGTCTTGCAGTTTACCGAGATCTTGCAGTTTGTCCCCATAAGATTACATTGTCAAGATGTTCCACACTATAATTTAAAAAAACATACACCCACTTATGCAGTCAGACACCCTCTTATACTCCCATACAGCCACTCACACACCCAGGCATACACCCTCAACCACTCACACACCCTGTCAAACACTGATACAGCAACTCACACAGCCAGCCACACACTGATACAGCCACTGTGCAAGCCCAGTCACACACCAATACAGCTTCTCATACAGTCAGCCACACACCGATACAGCCACTGACACATCCAGTCAAACACTGAATACAGCCACTCACACACCAAGGCACGCACTTATACAGCAACTGACACACCCAGTCATACACCAATACAGCATCTCCTACACCCAGCCACACACTGATACAGCCACTCAAAGACCCAGTCACACACCAATACAGCCACTCACACACTAGTCACACATCGATATAGCCACTCACACACCCAGCCACACACAGATACAGCCACTAACACACCCACTCACACACCCATACAGCTACTCATTCAGAGATTCAAACAATCAGGCACCCACCTACTCACAGACCGATACAGCCACTGACACAGCCAGCAACACACTCATAGAACCACTCGCACCCCCACTCACACAACATTACAGCCACTTACACAGCCTCTCAAATACCTGTACAGCCACTCACATACCCAGTCACATACCATTACAGCCACTCAAGTACCCAGTCACACACTGATACAGTCACTGACACACCCTGGCACACACCAGTACAAACAAAGTACACACCTACTCACACACTGATACAGTCACTGTCACGCCCAGCTTAAGACTAATACAGCCACTCACACACCCAGTAACACACGATAAAGCCACTCACACAACCAGCCACACACCGATACAGCCACTCACACACCCAGACACACACTTTTAAAGCCACTGTCCCACCCACTCACACATCAGTACAGCCACTCACACACCGATACAGCCACTCACACACCCAATCATGCACCAATACAGCCACTCAAACACCCAGGCAAACTCCGACACAGCCACTTACCGATGCAGTTACTCACACCCAGTCACACACTGAACAGCCATTCACACACTGATACAGACACTCACACACCTTGTCACACGCCAACACAGCCACTCATACACCCAGCCACATAGCAGTAGTCAGTCAGAAACCCACTCACACACCAATAGTCACTCACACATTGATACAGCCACTAACACACCCACTCGCACACCCATACAGCCACTGACACATTCATTCACACAGCAACAGCCATTAACACCCAACCGCACACTGATACAGCCAGTCACACACCCAGCCCCACACCATTAGAGCCACTCACACACCCACTCACACTCTGATACAGCCACTAACACACCCACTCACATACCCATGAAGCCACTGACACATTCACTCACACAGCAGCAGCCACTCACACACCCAACCACACACTGATACAGACAGTCACACACCCAACCACACACAGATACTGTCACTGACACACCCTGGTACACACTAATACAGACACTGTCACACCCACTCACATACCAAAACAGCCACTCACACCCAGCCACACACCAATACAGCCACTCAACTACCAGGACAAACAGCAACAAAGCCACTGACCAATGCAGCCACTCACACACCCTGCTGCACACCAACACAGCCACCTATACACCCAGCCACATACCAAGTCAGTAAGACACCCACTCACACACAGAGAGCCATTCACACACCCACTCACTCACTGATACAGCCACTAACACACCCACTCACACCCTCATACAGCCACTGACATACTCGCTTACTCAGCAATAGCCACTCACATACCCAGCCGCACACTGATACAGCCAGTCGCACACCCAGCCACATACGGATACATCCACTCACACACACACTCACACCTTGATACAGTCACTGAGTTACCCAGCCAAACACTGATACAGCCACTTACACACCCAGCCACCCAGAGACACTTACATTTACTCAAGCACTGATACAACCATATAGCCACTGACATACTCACTGACATATACATACACTTACTTTCCCATTCATTTTTATAGATACACATTGCAAAATGTTTGCTACTGTCTTCTTTAATGTTTTATAGGTTTATTACCCTTGTTGAATATTAAAGTAGTCATATGTACTATTCTATGTGGGGTGTATCGCATATATAAATGCAAAAACTCACATACACTTAAACACATTAATGTAGAAAAAGATAAAATGTTTTGTTAGCTCTTTATTTGACCAGATAGAATATTTTTGTACTTTTTTTCTGGAACAAAAAGTAAACTGGATACTAAAAGGGTAAGGGAGGGGCACTGGGAAGAAGCAATTGGCCCCAGTCTCTAAAAATCATTAAGATTTACCTGGGAGCTACAAAAAAGTTAACAACCGACTCGAGAAGCAATATCGCGTCAATGAGAACCCCTCCAACAGAGCTGTCAAAGCAGCCCTCAGCAACTACCACCTACGCATCAAGGAAGCGAAGAGAGCAGCCATCACTGCCCACATAGACCCCACAGCTAGCCACACAAAGGAACTCTTCAAAATAGTCAAGGAATTCTCCAACCTGATTGCCACATAGAACACCACCCACCCCTCCCTCTTGGACTACTTCCACAGCAAGATCACCACCATCTACAACATTTTTGACCCCCAACCCACCACAATCAGCCTCGACAACCTCAACTCCCTCAACCAACCCCCACCACTCTACAGCCATCATGTTGTCCATCCACTCCGGGGCGTAAACTGACCCCTGTCCCCACCATATCTTCAACCACGGAGCCTACCCAGTCATTACGGAACTCACCAGCATCCTGAACACCTCCATCTCCACAGCAACCTTTCATGATAGATGGAAACACACAGAGGTCAGACACCACCTAAAGAAACCCTATGCCAACCCCAATGACCTAAAAAGATACCCACCGATCTCCCTGCATCCCTACCCAGGCAAAGTATTTGAGAAAGTCATCAACTAACAGCTCACCTAATATCTGGAACAAAACCACCTACACAATGCCTCACAATCAGGATTCAGTACCAACCACAGTACTAAGACTGATTGCTGCCACAGACAACATCAGAACTCTCCTCAACCTTGGACAAACAGTGGCCCTGATCCTCCTCAACCTCTCTGCTGCAGTCAACACTGTCTCTCACCACACTCTCATCGATAGACTCCAAAACATCCGTATACTGCAAAACGCCCTCATGTGAATTGTCTCTTTCCTTACAGGACGTTCATAGAGCATCCAACTGCCTCCCTTCACCTCTGCACCCACTGACATCATATGCGGCATAACCCAAGGATCCTCCCTCAGCCCCACCCTGTTCAACATCTACATTCCCCCCCCTTTCAGACGTAGTCAGCTCCCACAGACTTAACATGATCTCCTACGCAGATGACACTTAACTAATCCTCTCGCTCTCCGAGGATCCTCAAATGCCAAAACCAACTTCTGCGACACCATGGCCAACGTAGCCAAATGGATGAGAGACAACTACCTCAAACTCAACTCCAACAAAACAAAAATATTAATCTTCAGGAAGAACACTTCCGCTTTGGACCACAGCTGGTAGCCAGCTGAACTCAGGCGAATACCTATTCCTACACACCACGCACACAAGCTTCGCATCATCCTTGAGAGTAAACTGACCCTGAAACGCCAAGTTAATGAAGTTGCCTCCTCCTGCTTCCACACCCTTTGCAAAATCTTCAGATGGATCCTATCAACACCAGAAAGACCATCACGCAGGCCCTCCTCACCAGCCGCATTGACAATGGCTACACTCTCTCTGTGGGAATCTCCACCCAGAACACTGCAGCTAGACTCACACTAGACTTCCCCAAGTGAACCCACATCACCCCCCACCTCAGAAGCCTCCACTGGCTCCCCATCCAGAAGAGATGCCAGTTCAAGATCCTCACACACGCCTACAAAGCCTACACAATCAAGGACAGTCCTATATCAACCATGGACTGAACTTCCACCTGACCGCAACACACCTGCGCTCCTCAGCACTCACCCTCGCACCCCCCCCAAGCATCTGTCACAGCTGGGTCCGTTCCTTCTCCTACATCCCTGCCAAAACCTGGAATGACCTGCCCCTCCACCTCCAAACAGCACACTCCCCGGCGGACTTTGGGAAGAAACTCAAGACCTGGCTTTTTGACTGAGATATGGCACCCTCAGCGCCAGATTCCCCTAGGTGTTATAGTATTGTGCTTTATAAATGCTGATTGATTGACAACTGTAAGTCCTCAGTGCATCCAGGTATGCACCTACGAATGACATCTTTAAACCTATGGGCGTGTGGCATTTGCCACAGTGAGTATTCATGTCCCTTTATTTTTCACACACAGCTGGAACATTAATTACTTCATCTGCTGATGGTTCTCCCAATGCTTTAGGTTGTGGTTTTACATGTACAAGGGTGGGCTCTTAATGTACCAATCAAAAGGCAAGGTTTTGATGTGTCATCCTGTGAATCTGCAGATCCAGTCTTTAGATGTGCAGGTTTACTTAATCTGCTGATGGTTCTCCCAATGCTGCTGAAGAAGTTGACTGACCTGCTCCCACTGCCTTCACCCGCATCATCCCATTGTATGTGTGTTCGTAGATAGTCTCCAGGAGCTTCCACATGGAACTCATCCCATGGGAATATTTTTTGCAGTGCCTTTAGATAATTGCTTTCTGCAAATATTGCACTGCACATATTTTGCACTCATCTTTTTCTCCCCTGAAGGTATGCTGAAGTGTTTCCACACATCACCTTCTTTTTACACAGGTGGCGTGTCTTCCTCCTCATCCAGAAGGGGAACTAACTGATTTAGGTTGTGGTTTTACATGTACAAGGGTGTGGTCTTAATGTACCAATCAAAAGGAAAGGTTTTAATGTGTCATCCTGTGAATCTGCAGATCCAGTCTTTAGATTTGCAGATTTTCTGAAACTCATAATATAAGTCTTTATCTTTCAAACACACATAGGGTTCCACATATTTAAAAATGATATCATTACTAAATCTAAGGGACTTACGTACGAAAGTGGAGTATTATGCAGTGATGCTGGCTAAGCTTCATTATGTAATACTCTCCCAATACCTAAAAAAGGTCCCTCGGATGGTCCCTCAGATTCGAAATAATAAATCCTTAGCTCAGTTCAGGTAGTGTGACAAAGAGCAGTCAGGCTTTACTAGAGGAGCGTGTGTTAAGCAGTTCAGAATACCAACATGGACAATAAGTAATTGACACGAATCAAAGGAAATCCGACACTAATTTATCAAAATATTTCAGATTTTAATATATCTTTAGACACCAAAACAAAGCAAATCAGTTACGTATAACTGTAGTTATGGATTTTAAAGCAGAAATAAAATTGGTGCATTTACCAGCTGTCAAATTTCACCATTGTGGTCAATGGGAAAAGTCACTACTCGATCACTTGCAGGGTGAGTTCAGAGGAGCCTACTGGTAGTTAAGGTTGTGTGAGCCCCAAGACCTAGCTACTACAGTCAGACCAATTTTACCTGGCTGATGGGTCCCAGGTGCAGAGGTGGCCTGGCTGTCCTTAGTGTTGAATGTGGGAGCCGCGGAAAACAAATTGTACTTTTGACACTCAGTCACTTGCAGGTTGAGGTTTTGGGAGCACAGTGGGAGGGGGGGGGTTAGGCTTGTGTGGGACCCTGGACCAGGATTCACCAGTCAGAACAACTCCACCTAGTAACAGCGGGTAGGGTGCAGAGGTGTGCTTAGCTATCCTTGGTGCTGAACGGAGCTGCGGTAGCTGGTTTTACCAATCAGATGGTGCGGGTGAGGGAATGGATACAAAAACTCAACAACAGACCCACAGGTGATGTCTGGTGAAGGTGTAGCGGTGTGCCCTAGAGTTACACCTTTGAGTAAAGGTGGTGATGACTGACCACCAACAAGACTTGGCAGTGGTAAGCTGGTGGAGAAGCTATCTCCCCTTCTAGGGGTCCAGTGGAAAACCAGTGGAAAATGGTAGCTGGTTGTAACTTGGCAGAGAGCTCGACTATACTTCCCACAATGCATTGACACATCTGTCTTTGGACGATCCCTTGGAGGGCCAGATGGCCAGATGGTCAGCACTTCTTCTGATCCGGTGAATATTTTTTACTTGTGATGGACAGGGGAGTAGCGCCACTAGTCCAAAGGAATCTGTCCTTGCCATTGGCTCACAAAAGATTCCCTCTTACTGGGAGAAGCCGTCTTGGTCCAAGATGAGCCGCAGTTGAGCAGTTCCAGGGGGTTGCCACAAATTTAAGGTTCATGCAAACTGACATCGACTTTTTAAATATTAACATTTCCCCCTCTAGATAAAATTTCAACAACACTAACCCATACTTCATGAAAGTCACATTATTGCGGGCTTGTTGTTCTTCAGCCTTGACTATTACTACTTCCCTAGTTACTTGCATTCTAGTCAAATTGAGAACTGTGTTTTACAGCAGGAAACACCCACTTGCAGGAAACCACATAAAAATAATAATAATATGAAAACCGGCAACAATGACATGCACAGACCAGTCAACCACCGGTGGGGCCAGAAGAACCAGAGCACCTCTCTCCACACCGATGTCTCTTTGTAACCAGTACAATGCTTGGATGGCAAGAGTCTTAAAGCTATGTTTCCTATGAACCTTAGTTAAACAGAAAGAAACAAAGCCCATTTTAGGAGGCTGGCCTGGCTTATAGTGGGTACCTTGTGGTACTAACACCTTGTGGCAGGTCCAGTAATCCCTTATTAGTAGATTAGTAGTGTTCTAGCATCTTAGGCTGATAGAGGTAGCTATAGCAGAGCAGCTTAGGCTGAGCTAGGAGACATGCAAAGTTCCTACTATACCCCTTATATCATAGAGCACTATATCACAAGAAAACACAATACTCAGAGTTACTAAAAATAAAGGTACTTTATTTTAGTGACAATAGTATCTCAGAGGATACCCTCCCTTAGGAGGTAAGTAAAATACACAAAATCTACACATAAACCTAAATCAGGTAAGTAAAACACATGGAAAAGTAGTGCAAACACTGTAGAACACAATAGAATGCAATAGGAGACAATCGGCCTAGGGGCAACACAAATCATATACTCCAAAAGTGGAATGCGAACCACGAATGGACCCCAGGCCTAGTGTAGTGTTGTAGGAGCCTGGACTGGCTTGTAGTGACTACCAAGGGGTACTTACACCTTGCACCAGGCCCAGGTATCCCTTATTAGTGTAGGGGGTGTCTAGCAGCTTAGGCTGATAGAAAAGGTAGCTTAGCAGAGCAGCTTAGGCTGAACTAGGAGACGAGTGAAGCTCCTACAGTACCACTAGTGTCACATGCACAATATCATAAGAAAACACAATACACAGATATACTAAAAATAAAGGTACTTTATTTTTATGACAATATGCCAAAGTATCTCAGTGAGTACCCTCAGTATGAGGATAGCAAATGTACACAAGATATATGTACACAATACCAAAATATGCAGTAATAGCAATAGAAAACAGTGCAAACAATGTATAGTCACAATAGAATGCAATGGGGGCACATAGGGATAGGGGCAACACAAACCATATACTCTAGAAGTGGAATGCGAACCACGAATGGACCCCAAACCTATGTGACCTTGTAGAGGGTTGCTGGGACTGTAAGAAAACAGTGAGGGTTAGAAAAATAGCCCACCCCAAGACCCTGAAAAGTGGGGGCAAAGTGCACCTAAGTTCCCTAAAGAGCACAGAAGTCGTGATAGGGGAATTCTGCAGGAAAGACCAACACCAGCAATGCAACAACGATGGATTTCCAGACGAGAGTACCTGTGGAACAAGGGGACCAAGTCCAAAAGTCACGATCAAGTCGGGAGTGGGCAGATGCCCAGGAAATGCCAGCTATGGGTGCAAAGAAGCTGCCACCGGATGGTAGAAGCTCTGGATTCTGCAAGAACGACAAGGGCTACAAACTTCCCCTTTGGAGGATGGATGTCTCACGTCGTGAAGAGTCGTGCAGAAGTGTTTTCCCGCAGAAAGACCGCAAACAAGCCTTGCTACCTGCAAGGGTCGCGATTAGGGTTTTTGGATGCTGCTGTGGCCCAGGAGGTACCAGGATGTTGCCAATTATGTGAGGAGACAGAGGGGGCACCCAGCAAGACAAAGAGCCCACTCAGAAGCAAGCAGCACCTGCAGAAGTGCCGGAACAGGCACTATGAAGTGAAGTGAACTGGAGCTCACCCGAAATTGCACAAGAGAGTCCCACGACGCCGGAGGACAACTCAGGAGGTTGTGCAATGCACGTTAGAGTGCCGGGGACCGAGGCTTGGCTGTGCACAAAGGAAATCCTGGGAGAGTGCACAGGAGCCGGAGTAGCTGCAAAACACGCTGTTTCCAGCAATGCAGTCTAGCGTGGGGAGGCAAGGACTTACCTCCACCAAACTTGGACTGAAGAGTCACTGGACTGTGGGAGTCACTTGGACAGAGTTGCTGAGTTCAAGGGACCTCGCTCGTCGTGCTGAGAGGAGATCCAGAGGACCGGTGATGCAGTTCTTTGGTGCCTGCGGTTGCAGGGGTAAGATTCCGTCGACCCACGGGAGATTTCTTCTAAGCTTCTAGTGCAGAGAGGAGGCAGACTACCCCCACAGCATGCACCACCAGGAAAACAGTCGAGAAGGCGGCAGGATCAGCGTTACAAGGTCGCAGTAGTCGTCCTTGCTACTTTGTTGCAGTTTTGCAGGCTTCCAACGCGGTCAGCGGAGGTTTGGTTACTTAGGAGAGAGGATAGGCTAGCAACACCTGAAGGAACCTATCAGAAGGAGTCTCTGACGTCACCTGCTGGCACTGGCCACTCAGAGCAGTCCAGTGTGCCAGAAGCACCTCTGTTTCTAAGATGGCAGAGGTCTGGAGCACACTGGAGGAGCTCTGGGCACCTCCCAGGGGAGGTGCAGGTCAGGGGGGTGGTCACTCCCCTTTCCTTTGTCCAGTTTTGCGCCAGAGCAGGGCTGAGGGATCCCTGAACCGGTGCAGACTGGCTTATGCAGAGATGGGCACCATCTGTGCCCATGAAAGCATTTCCAGAGGCTGGGGGAGGCTACTCCTCCCTAGCCCTGACACCTTTTTCCAAAGGGAGAGGGTGTAACACCCTCTCTCTGAGGAAGTCCTTTGTTCTACCTTCCTGGGCCAAGCCTGGCTGGGCCCCAGGAGGGCAGAAACCTGTCTGAGGGGTTGGCAGCAGCAGCTGCTGCAGTGAAACCCCGGAAAAGGTAGTTTGGCAGTACCCGGGTCTGTGCTAGAGACTCGGGGGATCATGGAATTGTCTCCCCAATACCAGAATGGCATTAGGGTGACAATTCCATGATCCTAGACAGGTTACATGGCCATGTTCAGAGTTACCATTGTGACGCTATACATATGTCGTGACATATGTATAGTGCACGCGTGTAATGGTGTCCCCGCACTCACAAAGTCCGTGGAATTTGCCCTGAACAATGTGGGAGCACCTTGGCTAGTGCCAGGGTGCCCACACACTAAGTAACTTAGCACCCAACCTTTACCAGGTAAAAGTTAGA
Source organism: Pleurodeles waltl (assembly GCF_031143425.1). Taxonomy (NCBI): domain Eukaryota; kingdom Metazoa; phylum Chordata; class Amphibia; order Caudata; family Salamandridae; genus Pleurodeles; species Pleurodeles waltl. The sequence continues at coordinate 208,164,656 of NC_090441.1, forward strand.
CATATAGGTGACTTATAAGTTACTTAAGTGCAGTGGTAAATGGCTGTGAAACAACGTGGACGTTATTTCACTCAGGCTGCACTGGCAGGCCTGTGTAAGAATTGTCAGATCTCCCTATGGGTGGCACAAGAAATGCTGCAGCCCATAGGGATCTCCTGGAACCCCAATACCCTGGGTACCTCAGTACCATATACTAGGGAATTATAAGGGTGTTCCAGTATGCCAATGTAAATTGGTGAAATTGGTCACTAGCCTGTTAGTGACAATTTGGAAAGAAATGAGAGAGCATAACCACTGAGGTTCTGGATAGCAGAGCCTCAGTGAGACAGTTAGTCATAACACAGGTAACACATACAGGGCACACTTATGAGCACTGGGGCCCTGGCTGGCAGGGTCCCAGTGACACATTCAACTAAAACAAATTTTGGTGGAGGTAAGTCCTTGCCTCCCTACGCTAGACTGCATTGCTGGGAACCGCGTATTTTGCAGCTACTCCGGCTCCTGTGCACTCTCCCAGGATTTCCTTTGTGCACAGCCAAGCCTGGGTCCCTGGCACTCTAACCTGCAGTGCACGACCTCCTGAGTTGTCCTCCGGCGACGTGGGACCCTCTTTTGTGACTTTGGGTGAGCTCCAGTTCACTCCACTTTGTAGTGCCTGTTCCGGCACTTCTGCGGGTGCTGCTTGCTTCTGAGTGGGCTCTTTGTCTTGCTGGACGCCCCCTCTGTCTCCTCACGCAATTGGCGACATCCTGGTCCCTCCTGGGCCACAGCAGCATCCAAAAACCCTAACCGCGACCCTTGCAGCTAGCAAGGCTTGTTTCCGGTCCTTCTGCACGGAAACACCTCTGCATGACTCTTCACGACGTTGGACATCTATCCTCCAAAGGGGAAGTTTCTAGCCCTTGTCGTTCTTGCAGAATCCACAGCTTCTACCATCCGGTGGCAGCTTCTTTGCACCCACAGCTGGCATTTCCTGGGCATCTGCCCACTCCCGACTTGATCATGACTCTTGGACTTGGTCCCCTTGTTCCACAGGTACTCTCGTCAGGAAATCCATCGTTGTTGCATTGCTGGTGTTGGTCTTTCCTGCAGAATTCCCCTATCACGACTTCTGTGCTCTTTAGGGAACTTAGGTGCACTTTGCACCCACTTTTCAGGGTCTTGGGGTGGGCTATTTTTCTAACCCACACTGTTTCCTTGCAGTCCCAGCGACCCTCTATGAGGTCACATAGGTTTGGGGTCCATTCGTGGTTCGCATTCCACTTCTAGAGTATATGGTTTGTGTTGCCCCTATCCCTATGTGCTCCCATTGCATTCTATTGTGACAATAGATTGTTTGCACTGTTTTTTATTGCTATTACTGCATATTTTGGTATTGTGTACATATATCTTGTGTATATTTGCTATCCTCATACTGAGGGTACTCACTGAGATACTTTGGCATATTGTCATAAAAATAAAGTACCTTTATTTTTAGTATATCTGTATATTGTGTTTTCTTATGATATTGTGCATATGACACTAGTGGTACTGTAGGAGCTTCACTCGTCTCCTAGTTCAGCCTAAGCTGCTCTGCTAAGCTACCTTTTCTATCAGCCTAATCTGCTAGACACCCCTCTACACTAATAAGGGATACCTGGGCCTGGTGCAAGGTGTAAGTACCCCTTGGTACTCACTACAAGCCAGTCCAGCCTCCTACAATTGCCCCATACGCAACTTGTGATTATTCTCAAAGGAAGGGTAAGACACCACCCTGGAATTTGTCTTCATTCTCCTATGTACATGGAAAACAACTCCCTCCAGAATAAAAAGCATACCTGTAATGTCCAGAGCCTAGATGTTTAAACCCCTCTTACAGAACACACAACAGAGTAACATAGCTAGCTTACCTGAAAAGAGATATCTATTGTCATTCCAGGAAAGGCACAGGTTAAGGACTGTATTAATGTCCCACAAGACGGAGTACCTGGGTTCAGGAGGCCTCGCCAGGTGGACCCTTCTCAATAACATCTTTATCATTGGGTGTTTGCCCACAGAGGCACTCTATCGGATTATGCTCCCCCGAAATGGTGGACCTGAAAGCATTTATTGACCTACAAGCCATGCCTTGGGATGTCAACTCGGACAGGAAATTCAGAATGTGCACAATGTAGGACCCCACAGGATCCACACTCCTTGCATACAGCAACCTAGCCAACGTGACCACACTGATCGCCATCTCTCTGAGGTGGAGTCTGTCCATGCTTTTGAAAAGAGAGACTGAGCCTGTTTCAAAGGGCCTGGAACTGTCCATCTAGCCTATGATCTGCCACACCATCAGACTCATGGATCCCTCTGGAATCAATCTGTGGTCCAGTCTGGAGGAATACAGGTCCACCGAAAAGTGACTCCATAGCCTGGACAGGGCTTGAAATATTTGCGGGTCAGCTTTCACATGCTTGCAGTGGTGTGTGGAGGTCCAGTCTGCAACCTCGTTCTGGGATCCCGGAAGATATTCTGTCATCAAAGAGATCTTGTGGTTGAGGCAGAATTCCCAAAGGTTCACAGTGAGGTCCGAGAGGAATTTGGATCAGGTTTCTCCGAGGTGAGATATTGTCCATCTTCAGAAGCATGGTCCAACAGCCAATGGCGAAGGACCATGCTAACAGTGCTAGACAGTTTATGTGCAGTCTTTGATCTTGAGAAAACCAAACACCTCCTGTGGATAACTCCCCACAAAGAGCTCCCTTGACCGCCCTGCTGCCGTGGGATTTGACGACTATGTCCGGGTTGAAGCCAAATATGGCTCTCCCATTCCAGGACTCCATATGAACCAGCAACCATGGCATCTCCTCTTTGGCCTCCATCAAGGGGGGGACCACTTTGGAGTATGTTAGGCCCTTCCGAAGGTGGGATGCCTTCAAGCGTTGTACCGCTCAGTAGTGTAATGGTCCTGAGCATATTGCCTTTATGGACGAAGAGAGGAGACTCACGATTTTCTCCAGTTGTCAAAGGGAAATCCTCTCCTTCTTGAGGGTATTCCACAATGTCTGCTTGATCGTGGCTACCTTCCTGGATGGAAGAGTCAGGGTACCTTCTATGGAGTGGATTATGAATCCTAAGAAGATCAGCTTTTGGATTGGCATCAGGTGCAACTTGTCCTCATTTATCACAAAGCCCAATGACTCAAGAAGCGAGATTGTCATCTCAAAGTGTCCCGCTAACTTCTGTGGGCATTGATCCATCAGGAGAATGTCATTGAGATAGATGCTAAGTTAGTGACAGAACACCAGCCACTCATTGAAAACCTGCAAGTTGAAGACCGGATGTTGGACGCTGTCCCATTTCACCATCAGAAACAGGTTGCTGAGAAACCCTGCTGGGTTTAGAGATGTTGGACAGAATGCTTCTTCTTCCAATAGGGCCCTGTCTATCAGCTCTGAGTCACGCTTGGAGAATTTGATAGAAATGGGGATTCTGGACTGGCGAGGAGAGCTGTCAAACCCTATGTGAAACCCCGCACCATTTGCAATACCCATGCATCGGTAGTGAGTGTGCACCAGTGTAGGAGGCTGGCCTGGCTTATAGTGGGCACCAAGTGGTACGTACACCTTGTGCCAGGTCCAGTTATCCCTTATTAGTAGATTAGAGGTGTTCTAGCAGCTTAGGCAGTTAGAGGTAGCTATCGCAGAGCAGCTTAGGCTGAACTAGGAGACATGCAAAACTCCTACTATACCAATTATATCATATAGGTACTACATCATAAGAAACACAATACTCAGAGTTACTAAAAATAAAGGTACTTTATTTTAGTGACAATATGCCAATAGTATCTCAGAGGATATACTCCTTTAGGAGGTAAGTAAAATACACAAAATATATACACAGACCAAAATCAGGTAAGTAATACACTTAGAAAGTTAGAGCAAACACTGTAGGACACAATAGAATGCAATAGGAGACAGTAGGCCTAGGGGCAACACAAACCATATACTCCAAAAGTGGAATGCGAACCACAAATGGACCCCAGGCCTAGTGTAGTGTGTAGAGGGTCGCGGGGAGTGTCAGAAAACACTAAGGGTCTTCAAGATACCCCACCCCAAAACCCTGAAAGTAGGAGTAAACTTACCCTACTACCCCAGAAAGACAGTAAAGTCGAGATATGGGATTCGTCAAGAACAACAACTGACTGCAAAGCACTGAAGACGGATTCCTGGACCTGAGGACCAAGTCCAAAAGTCACAAAACTGTCCAGGGTGGGCAGGAGCCCACTAAACCACAGATGAAGGTGCAAAAGGGCTGCCTCTGGGTGGAAGAAGCCAAAGATTCTGCAACAACAGAAGGTGCCAGGAACTTCTCCTTTGGTCAGAAGATGTCCCACGAAGTGCTGGAGGATGCAGAGTTGTTTCTATGCAGAAGGACCTCAAACAAGCCTCGCTAGCTGCAAGAGTCGCGGTTAAGGGTAAATGGTGCTGCCCAGGCCCAGGATGGACCAGGAGGTTGCCACTTGGAAGAGGGGATAGAGGGGACACCCAGCAACATGGGGAGCCCACGCAGAAGCAGGCAGCACCAACAGAAGCACTTGAACAGGCATTCAAGAGACCTGAACACGACGGTCGACTCAGCAACACAAAAGAAGGTCCCACGAAGCCGGAGGTCAACTCAGCGAGTTGGGCAATGCAGGATGGAGTGCTGGGGACCTGGGCTAGGCTGTGCACGAAGGAATCCTTGCAAGAGTGCACAGAAGCCCCAGCAGCTGCAGTTCACGCAGTACACAGGATTGCTGTCTGGCGTGGGGAGGCAAGGACTTACCTCCACCAAACTTGGTCAGAAGGACCACTGGACTGTGGGGGTAACTTGGATACAGCTCCTGTGTTCCAGGGACCAGGCTCATCAAGGTGAAAGGGAACCCAGTGGACTGGTGTTGCAGAAGTTTGGTGCCTGCAGTAGCAGGGGGAAGACTCCGGCAATCCACAGGAGATTTCTTTGGGATTTCCAGTGCAGGGTGAAGGCAGACAGCCCTCAGAGCATGCACCACCAGAAAGCAGTTGAGAAAGCCGGCAGGATTAGGCACTACAATGTTGCTGGTAGTCTTCTTGCTACTTTGATGCGGTTATTCAGGCGTCCTGGAGCAATCAGTGGTCGATCAGGTTGGAGCCAATATTTTTGACTCTAACCTGACTTGCACTATTCTTTGACGTACAACCCCCAGCCTTCCCTTCGCCTCCGCTGCCCGGTTTGAGTCATTTATTTTGACGCAAACCAGGCCGCAGCGCCGGCTAACGTCATTCCATAAATACAGAGCCCGGCTGGCGCGTTGGAATGGCGTTAGCTGGCGGTAAACTTTTTGACGCAAATCTGCCCTGGCGCTGATTTGCGTCAAAAAGTATAAATATGGGCCTTAGTGCAGAGACTCCACACCCCCTCCCCCCCAAGGCCCAGTCCTGCTCCTCCCTGCAGATGATGACTGAGCCAGCACATGAAAAGTAAAACAACGGTAAAATGTTTTATTTTTCTGCTGCTGGCTCTTAGCCAGCGGGGCGACGCTCCTTCGCTTTTGCGGAGGATCCACCCCTGTATGTCACAAAATCGAAGCCGAGCCACTCCAAATCATCAGGGGTGTTTCTTCTCTGAGAAATGCACACTCATTTTTGTGGTGATTCTTTTACATCTAATACCACTCCTCTGTTTCTTGATATGTATCTTAACTGCTCGAGTTGTCATCCTACATATCTCAACTGGCAGAGACATGTAATTAAATAGATGCAGTATTTTGTGTTGTTTTGTACATTTTCATACATTACATTGCCTACACACAGAATGACCTGTTATGGGTGGAATTCCCCACCCACTTTGCATATTCTAGGAAATAGATTTTGATCTGGGTCTGATATGAACCAGTATATCATTCAAGTTTTTGGTGCATTTGAATGCAAACTGTGGACGATCTAAATGAAGTCTTCCACTGTTCACAATATTCCAACATTTGTTAACAAGTTTCTTAATTTTGTTAGAATTAGGAGTGAATGTATTGACACAGGTCAGTGCAGTGGATACTTGCGGTGATTGTGGTTCCAGTAATGCATCTTGGTTATTATTCCTGGCTCCTAACCTGCCAAGCTTATAATGCAGAGGGGACAATTCCTTTGGCATCGTATCTCTTCAAGGGTGTTGATTTACTGTTCATAGTCTGGTAATTCACAGAAATTTCTCCTGACCCTCAGAAGCTGGCCGAAAAGTAGGTTATTTCTTAATGATCTGTAATGAGGGCTATTGAAAAACAGTGGTGGGATCAGACTGTTTCCTAAAGATTTTTTGTGTTTTAGAAACCTATTCTCAATTGCAATGATGCAGGGAAAAATAGGCTGCAGACCCTCACAGATCTAAGCAGACCCCCATGAAGACCTTTCAGGTTAGAAATAGCATCAAACCTATGTAATCAATGGCAGTCCCAAATACTTGCTGAAAAGCACTGGCCAACAAAGAACCATTTCATTACTTCATGGCTGGTCGCATTTCGAGGTGAGTTTCAGGAAGTACCTTGTGGTTAGTTGACTGAGCACGAAAAACAAGACACAATTCACGTAAGCTTTAGGAAACTGAAAGGGCAATGGCAGGTCAGTGCAGATGTCACAAAAGTTGGTCACCACAATTCTCATCTACTAGGGAGATGAGTAAGCCGAGATGCTCTTCACCTTAAGCTTGCTTCCTTTCTACAGCGATGTGGTTTTCACATCCCATGTTTAAACACGTCTATAAGAAGAAATATCAAGTGCCCAACCTGCCTTGGAACATTACAGATAAAATATGCACTTTATTCTGCGAAACCACACTTCCACGCTCTTTTGCAAAGCCTTGCAGCTCCCTGGAGCTTGCTTTTATATACACATGCAGGAAGACACAGCTGATGCGCATCCTGCTTCAATATATACTGACACATACAGGGTTTTGCAAGAAACCACATGTAGGAAGCTTGCCTGGTGTGTGGTGGGTACCGAAGGTACTTACACCTTATACCAGGTCCAGGTATCCCCTCTTAGTGAAGTGTAGGCAGTGTTTAGAAGCCAGCCTCTATAGAGGTAGCTGTGGATGAGCAGCCAAGGCTTAGTCTAAGAGACATGCAAAGCTCATACAATACCACTGTAGTCACATAGCACTTACACACATGAAAGAAAACACTCAGTTGTACAAAAATAAAGGTACTTTATTTTTGGCACAAATCACCACAAAATACTAGACAGGTAACCCACCCTTAGTAAGCAATCAGAAATAGGCATAGAAAAGGTTAGAAAACAGTGCAAACAGTAATAAGCAATAGTGAGCCTAGGGGAAGCACAAACCATATAGTAATAAAATGGAATGCGAACAAGTTACTCCCACCTAGGTAAGTGGAATGTGTATAGGGGAGCTGAGGTTATTAGGAAACCACAGAGGTAAGTAACACAGCACCCTCAGCGACCAGGAATGCAGGAGTAAATCACTGGAGTTTCCCCAAACCACCCAAAAGGAGGAAAAGAAGAAAAAGAAGACACCCAGAAGAGGCTGCAAGAAAACCAGTGGTGGATTCCTGAAGAAAGAAGAACAGTGAAGAGAGGGGACCAAGTCCAGAAGACCCAACAGAGTCCAGTGGGGGCAGGAGCCCCTACCCACCACACTTAAGATGCAGGAGTCGGTCAGTGGTTATGAAGAACAGGTCAGCACTACAGCCCAGAAGCCGGAGAGGAGTTCCTGATGGATGCAGCAGATGTCCCACACTGGAATAAAGATTGCAGATGGGTGTTGGTGTAGGAATTCCACCAACAAGCCTTGGCAAAGGCAAATTCGCAGTTGGAGGAAAAGAGGTGCTGCCGGGGTCCAGCAAGGTTCAGGAGGACTCTACCCAGGAGGAATAGTCACAGGGGACCCTCCGCTACGCAGAAGGCCCACAGGAGCAGAGGCAGCACGCACAAGTGTCCCACAAGACAGGGACATAGAAGTCACAGAAGCAGCCCATGCAGTACATCAGAAGTTGCTCCTACATCACCGGAAGACCACACAGAGGCCCAGGAGGAAATGCTATGGACTGGAGCTAGATGTCACCTGAAGTTCCCCATGGAGGTGAAGCCAACAAGCCTTGGCAGCTGCAAAGGACGCGGTGCAAGGTGGTACTGTCTTGCCTGGGGTGGAAAGGACTTACCACCGGCAAAGTGTGACAGCTGGCAGAGAGGACCAAGGAGACTCTCCAGACCACCATTCGTGATGCAGGACCCATGCCACTCAGGATGAGGTGAGATCCAAGCAACCGGCCGTCGATGCAGTCAGGTACCTGGAGTTACAGGGGAGTGATCACTTCACCGCAAAGGAGATTCCTTTTTTCTTCTTGTGCAGGCTGAAGAGTTGCAGTCTTCTGAGGATGCACGGCACGGGAACTGTTGCAGAGCTGGCAGGAATTCAGATACAATGTTGCAGAAGGGTCGTCCTCGTGCATCTACAGCTTGTAGGATCCTGTAGAGTCCAGTCATGGTCCTGGAGGCCAGAAGTTGAAGCAGAGGTGGCAGAGGAGTCCTGCTGGAATCTTGCAAGCCAAATCTGAGGACCCACCCCAGAGGAAGACCCTAAATATCCCTGAAAGGGGGACTGGTCACCTAACCAGGTAAGCACCTATAAGGGGAGGGCTTTGACGTCACCTGCTGGCACTGGCCACTCAGATGCTCCCAGAGTTCCCTGCCCATCTTAGAATCAAGATGGCAGAACGCAGGGACCCTCTGGAGGAGCTCTGAGCACAAACCCTGAGGTGGTGATGGACAAGGGAGTGGTCACTCCCCTTTCCATTGTCCAGTTTCGCACCAGAGCAGGGACTGGTGGTCCCTGAACCGATGGGGACTGGTTTATGCATGGAGGGCACAAAATGTGCCCTTCAAAGCAAAGTCAGTGGCTTCCGGAGGCTACCCCTCCCAAGCCAGTCTCACCTAGTTCCAAAGGGAGAGGGTGTAACACCCCTCTCGCAAAGGAAATCCCTTTGTTCTGCCTTCCTGAGCTTGATCAGATCAGGCATCAGGAGGGCAGAAACCTGTCTGAGGGGTGGCAGCAGCTGGGGCTGCCTGGAAACCCTGGAAGACTGGTGGTAGCAATGCTGGGGATCCTCTAAGGAGACCCTAGAGTGCATGGAATGATACAACCAATACTTGCAAAAGTATTGGGGTATGATTCCGACATTTTTGATACCAAACATGCCTAGGTTCAGAGTTACCATTATGTAGCTGGACATAGGTAGTGACCTATATCCAGTACATGCATAAAATGGCATCCCCGCACTCATGAAGTCCAGGAAAATGGAGCTGGAGTTCGTGGGGGCACCTCTGCTAGTGCAGGGGTGCCCTCACACACAGGCACTTGCACCCTGACGTCTGGGCTAGGAGGGCCTGCCATGGGGGTGACTTACAGTGACCTGGTGCAGTGACCTGGTAGTGAAAGGGTGCATGCACCCTTTCACGCAGGCTGCAATGGCAGGCCTGCAGACCACTTTGCATGGGCTCCCTATGGGTGGCATAATACACGCTGCAGCCCATAGTCATCCCCTGGTAACCCAATTCCCTGGGTACCTATGTACCACATACTAGGGACTTACATGGGGGTACCAGTATGCCAATTGTGGGGTGAAAATGTTCTGGTAACCATGTTTAGAAGGAAGGGAGCATAGTCACTGGGGTCCTGGTTAGCAGGATCCCAGTGAACACAGCCAAACATACTGACAAAACAGTAAAACACACTGACAAACAGGCAAAAAGTGGGGGTAACAAGTCTAGAAAAGGGCTACTTTTCTACACCACAAGTTTGCTCAAGACAAAGTAGCTAGCTCAGCAGAATACATAGCCTGCAAAGAGTCAGGTAGCTCGCGCTGTGCAGTCAGATAAATATATCTTTAGTATTGAGCTTGGTGTATCTTCAAACCCCATATCCGGACCCATGCTAAAGGTCAGATAGCTAGGACCAATCAAGTTTCAGCACACCGTGACCATGCCCAACTAGGCCCACGTATAAACTTTTCATTGTATGGGAACCGCATCGAAAGGAGGGGAAAACTATATTTTTTAATATATCTACTTGTGTTATTCGTTTATCCTGTATGGGAATTGCTTGCGTCACAGATGGAACTGAAACCTTCTGTGGGCATTCTTTTTGTGTTGTTGATGAATAACTATTGGCTGTCTGTGTACAGTGCTTTGAATATCTGATTGCATCTCCATGGAGGTGAACTGATCTCCCCTGCAGTGACTGATCTATCCTACAGTAATTGAGTAAACCTATATAACTCTGTCAAAATGTGTTCTTGTTTTTATTTAACAGATTTTCTCTCCAACAGTAATAGTAAGATCAGGAAAGACAATTCCTTATCAGATACAGTTTTAGAAAATCTCAAATAGGGGGTCTAAAGAATTAATTCACTCAGTAAAATTATTTTATTCCTGATCTCCTTTCCACGCAATTAGGATATCATAGATGAACCTATGCCACATTTCTGTAAGGGGATAGAGGTATCTTCAAAATCTGCAAGCCTGGCTCAGAGCAAATGTACTGCCCATGGATGTCCCTTGTACTTGTAGATATAGGGTGTCCTCAAATTGAAAAAAGTTCTTTTTGAGTGTGATAAATGCAGTGCAATCATTAGTTGTCATAACCTCCTCAATCACTACCAGGGTCGTGTCTTGTGGAATATTAGTATATAACACCACAACATCCAGGGAGATTTATATGTGCCTGTCTTGCCCCTTAAAAGGATATCATATTCCAATTAAGAACATCTTGTGTTTCTTTCAAAAAGGTAGTGGTTGTTTCAACCAAAGGTAGTAGGATTGATCACAGCATTTGGATATGGGTTCCAAAAAGGAACCAATACCCGATACAATAGGACGTCATGGAGGGGGGAAGTCCCTTTATGTATTTTTGGTAGTGTACAGAAATACGACACCCTTGGATGTTTATTGCTAAGAAAGTCTGCTTCTCTTTTTTGTAATCTAACATATAGTTTCTGCTTCATTTACTAGGATATAAATCTACTGTGATAGGTTTTTCGTAGGATCCTCAGTGATAACAGCATAATGTCTTGTGTCGGATAACAGCCTCAGACATCTCTTACTTTAATTTGTGGTTGAAAGGATCACTATCACTCCACCTTTATTGGCTGGTTTTATAGTGACAGAATCATCTTTTGACAGATAGTCATTAGCATCATTTTGTTCTCTGGACAAATTGTAAAATGGTCTCCCTCTGTCCATATTTTTATTTCATTCAATACACTATGTTCAAAGTTAGAATCTCATTTGGTACTGTATTACTGGCTGGAGTAAAGTCGTGGAATTTCTTAAGCACGAGTCCAATGTTTCCTCTGAATCAGATTTCCCTGATGACAGATCTTCCTAAACAAGTTCTTCAATTCACAGTTAAGTTTGAACATGTCCTGTTGGGTCGGAACAAACCCCAATCTTTTTTGACAACCCTTTGTTCCACCTTGGTGAGTTGTCTATGTGATACATTTATAATCCACTTTTCTTCTGGTCCTTTGTCTTGCTGTGTGTAATTATATGGGGCTCCTCTTGCACCCACTGCATGTGTTGACCTTTTCCTCTCATTCTTCCATTGCTCCAGCCTTTGCCCATAAAAGGTTGGGCAAAGGAGACCACTGGTCTCGTGGGAAATATTGGTACTTATTATGGTCACACTGGTTGTGGGAGCCAGTCAAAGGTGCTATCTGTGACCACTCCTAGCAAAAGATCTAGGCTTGTATTTATACTTTTTTAGAGCTGCATTTGCGCCGCTTTTTGACGCAAAAGCAGCGCAAACGTACAAAATACAATTGTATTTTGTACGTTTGTGCCAATTTTGCGTCAAAAAACGATGCAAATGCGTCGCTAAAAAGGTATAAATATGGGCCCTAGTCTTCCAAGAAAATCCGGGTTGCATTGGTAAATAGAAGACCGTTTGGGTCCGCATTAGCCCTTAGGCATTTCATCATGATGGCTCCATGGAGAGCTGTTGTAATCTGTTGTAATCTGTGTTATTTTTTAGTGTGGAAAGGGAGTCCCAATCCTTCTTTGGACTGCAGGATGGGGTACTGCCCTCTGCCCCCAAAAGCAATGGGGTTTTACAATTTCACCACAATATCATCATCTTAGCTTGGGCCTTGAATGTTTTCCATGGTAGGTTTATTGATATATAATAGTTCTATTATGGCGAGGGACAATGAGTTCCCCCAAAAATAATTTAGGCCCTCATTACAACCCTGGCGGTAAATCCCGCTTTCTGCCGTGTAGAAGACCGCCAACATACTGTTGCGGCTGCAGAATACCGCTACATGTATTACGACTCACAGCTCGGAATCTGCCACAATACAGACACCCACACAAGTCCGCCACACCAAAGGTCAGTGATCAACTGGCGATACCAAAACCCACACTGTCACGCCAACAGGAATACGCCCACACTATCACGACCCACGAATCAACGCAGCGGTCTTTCAACCGCGGTAATCCATTGGCGGTACACACCGCCGTGCTCAAAATACATACACATTTACAAAACAAAACCACATTGGACAATTCGAAGTATACACACCACACACACCCAATCCAATATAAAGCACACACCAACATCACCCACGAACCCTTACAACCAAAAATTTGAAAGAAGGCCAGAGAGAGAGATTAGCTAACACAACACCAGGATCCACAGACACACAACACCATCACTTATACAACATCCACGCACCTCAAACAACACACACCAACACATCCCCTCACACATCACAACAGACAGCACCTCACACATCACCCACACCACATCATGGCACCTCAAAGACACCCCAGGTTTTCTGAGGAGGAGATCCGGGTAGAGCCACAGCTATTCGGATCACAGGTGCAGCAGACATCCATTGCTAGGAAGATGGAGCTATGGCGGAGAATCGTCGACAGGGCCAACGCAGTGAGACAGCATCCAAGAACACTGGATGACATCAGAAAGAGGTGAAACGACCTACGGGGGAAGGTACGTTCCGTGGTATCCAGACACCAGATTGCTGTACAGAGGTCTGGTGGTGGACCCCCACCTCCTCCCCTACAACTAACAACATGGGAGGGGCAAGTCTTGGCGATCATGCATTCTGAGGGCCTCGCAGGAGTAGCAGGAGGACTGGACTCTGGTAAGTCAAATCTTAACTACCATATCCCCCCACCCCACCCCACCTGCATGCCATCACATACTTCCACCCTCACCCTCACACCCATCACCCCAACACCCCACAGATGCCCCACTCCCACAACCCACACATCCCAAAATCAAGCCCTGCATGTAACACCAATGCATGAACACCCATCACCAAAGCATGTCCAGTAGAGAGACTCGCGCATGCCCCAAAAGCACCAATCACACAAGGGCCACGGCAATAATGCAAGCACAGGAGTAGAGGTTAATTCACCCACTGCACAAGATGGCACACACAGATACTAAGTGTCCCTCAACAGGTGCTGACATATGCACCACTGCCAGCACCTCCGCCACAGACACTGCCGCAAGCACAGCCACCAGCCCCGCGACGTGCTCGGACAGTGGCACCACAGCTGACATGGCTACCATCCCCAGTGGGCAGCCGTCCGAGGCTGGTGGAGACTTCCTGGACCCTGCCCAGCTTCTATGAGGCATGACTGTCATCACTATTTGCACCTGCAGGTGGAAGGCGAAGCCGCAGCAGGGTGGGGTCTGTCTCTGCCTCCATGGCGTATCATGCTACCTGTTCCTAGGCAATCTCGTGGCACACACACCCATGTGAGGTAAAGGGGGCAGCCACACTGCATATGGAGCACTCTGGGCACCAAGCCCCCTCCAGAACCAGTGGAGAAAGACATCCACTACCTCAGTCCTTGGCAGGATGAAGCACTCTGGGCACCAAGCCCCATCCAGAACCAGTGGAGACTGTTATCCACTTGAGAGACTGTGACTTTGCACTCCCCAGGATAAAGCAGTGGGCAAACCACCCACTGGAAAGACTTGAGAGACTGTGGCTTTGCACTCCCCAGGATAAAGCAGTGGGCAAACCACCCACTGGAAATACTTGAGAGACTGTGGCTTTGCACTCCCCAGGATAGAGCAGTGGGCACACCACTCACTGGAAAGACTTGAGAGACTGTGGCTTTGCACTTCCCAGGATAAAGCAGTGGGCAAACCACCCACTGGAAAGACTTGAGAGACTGTGGCTTTGCACTCCCCGATACTGCAGTGGGCATGGAGCCCCCTTGTGCAGCAGTGGCGTCATGCGTTCATCCGGCTGAGGTGCCTGTTTAATTTCGATCTGATGCCCCAGCAGGGTTCTCTCCGTTTCGTGTCAGGTATCTTGTGTGGGCTTCCCCCATGCATTTTGGGACCACTGGTCCAGGGACAATGATTGGTACACTGTCCAGACTTGTGTAGTTGGTGTACATATTTGTATATACTGATGATTTTAATTTGGGCCTATCTGATTTTTTGATGCTTACACTCGTTACAATCATTTCATTTGGTCCTTGCATTATTCCAGGGGGTGATGGGGTGTAAATGTAATGTTGCTGCATGTATTTGTGTGTATGGTGTTGTGGGTGGGGGTGGGGGTGGGAGTATGGCGTGTTGCATGTGTGTGTCACTTTCTTTTCCCTCCCCCCTCACCTGTGTTGTAGGTGCAGCACTCACCTTGGTCGTCGACAGCGTCTGTCCTGCTCCTGATAGAGCAGAAGGAAGACCAGCATGGGCAGTATGTGTGACTCAGGCTCCATGGCGTTCTGGTTCCTCGTTGGGTGTCGAGAAGTGAGTGGTTTCCCTTCTGTGTACTGTTTCCACTGTACTTCTGATAGCATAGGTTCCGCCCCGGAAAAGGTGGCGGATAGGCATGTTGGAATACAGTGGGCTGTACTTTGTCCTCCACCTGTCTGTTGGCGATGACCGCCGCGCTGTTTGTTTCTACCGCCGTGGCGGTCGGAGTGTTAAAGTAGCTGTCTATGTTGGCGGTTTCCGCCATGGTCGTGATTCCATTTTGTTTTCCACCGGCCTGTTGGCGGTATTACTGCCACTTTAACACCGACCGCCAGGGTCGTAATGAGGGCCTTAGTCAGTAGTAAATAACTGTAGTCTCACAGCTGACCCGCTGTGCACAAAACAATAATTAATGGAGGGAAAGGGAGTAATGAAGGTCCAGCACACACACCTCAACTAATAAAATGTGCAGTTCCTATCCAATACCAGGGTTCATAGCTTATGACCCTTGCCAGTTTTGCGGCCATCTTAACTCTAGACTATCGTCTCACTTAGACTCGCCACTCCCCTGGTTGAAGGCACGCTATCCCTGGCATTCAATACAGAGGAGTAGTTGTCTGCCTTGCCCCAAAATATTTATACCAATTCTCTTGCAAGCTGACATTCTCAACCAACTTGTAAAGCATACCACCCAATACCCCAAGCCTCCTCTACTTTTTATGCTTCCCGTACTCTCACTACTACCATCTTTCTAGACAGCTTCAACCAACACAGAAATCTGACTATTATTTGGCTTGTACCAAGCACCTGACCCGCTCAAAGCAGTCACTGGCTAACAGGAACATTATTCCTATCAGAACCAGACCCCTCTGAAACCAAGCATACCTCAGCCAGCTTTACGCTGCATGCTCCACAACTGTAGGTCTGGAATGAAGCACAACCTGGAACCTTCAGACACCATTACACACTGTAACCTCAATCTCTTAATTCTTACAGAGTCCTGGTTCAGTGACACGTCCCTCAACTATTCTGATCTTCTACTTCTTCCAAATTACTTCATCATCATAAAGGACCGGGTGGGCAGAGTCGGCGAATGCATTGCAGCCATCTTTAGAGACTCACTGCAGTGCAAGGAGATACCCAGTGGCTCTTCTTCCACATTCCAATGCCTCATTGTGGATCTCGGCACTCAACGTAATCTCCCTTTAAGAATTAACACAATCTACCACTCGCCAGTTGATAACACAGCTTTTGTTAAGGAATGCATTGATCTCCTTAATGAACAAACAACACAAAGAGACAAGGGCCCTTATTACAACCCTGGCGGTCGGTGGAGAAATGGCAGTAATACCGCCAACAGGCTGGCGGAAAAAAATGTCATTACAAGCATGGTGGTGACCGCCATGCTAAACTGCCACTTCTCCACTCCGACTGCCAGGGTGGTAATGACCGCTGGGTTGGAGACTTTGGTCTCCGACCAGCGGCTGTCACTACACCGCTGGCGGTATCACGTTCCCACATACCGCCTTGGATTTCGTGGGGTTCTGTACTGCCACGAAATCCATGGCGGTAAGCACTATCAGTGCCAAGGAATTCCTTCCCTGGCACTGATAGCGGTCTCCCACCCCCCCTCCCCCACCCTGAGTCCTTCTCCCACACCCCTGACCCTGCTATCACCCCCCAAAGATGGCAGGAGAACATCGACACACACACCCCCACACGCACACATACACTAGAACTACACATACCCGCACACATACAGACATTCCAACAGACACACACACAGACATACACGCACACATACACACAGACATACAAACAGACAGACATGCACACATTTTCAAAACACACAACACACCCCTGCATGCATACACGCACTCACACACACCCTCTACATACTCACACGCACACCCCCATGCACGCACACACCACATAACACCCCCCACCCCCCTCCCCTAATGGACAATCACCTTAACTGGTCCTGTGATCCTCCGGGAGGGAACAGGATTCATGGGGCTGCTCTGCCGCCAGCTCCCCATCACCAGAACACCGCCACACCGAATCATGGGGCGTGATTTGGTGGGCGGTGTTCTGATGAAGTGGCACTAGAGGTGGAGCAGCCTCCACTTCCCCGCCGACCGCCAGTGTGGCTGCTGGTGGCTCTCCGTCCGAAAAAGGATGGAGGGCTGCCAGCAGTCATAATACGCTGTGCGGAAAACCGCCTGCACTGGCGGTCTTCAGCACAGCAGTACCTTGGCGGTCTTGCAATAAAACCACTGAGGTTAAAATGAGGGCCTATGGCCCTCATTACAACCCTGGTGGTCGGTGGAGAAATGGTGGTAATACCGCCAACAGGCCGGCGGAAAAAAAAAAATGCCATTACAAGCATGGCGGTGACCACCATGCTAAACCTCCACTTCTCCACTCCAACCGCCAGGGTGGTAACGACCGCTGGGCTGAAGACTTCGGTCTCCAGACCAGCGGCTGTCACTACACCGCTGGCGGTATCACAACCCCGCATACCGCCATGGATTTCATGGGGTTCTGTACCGCCACAAAATCCATGGCGGTAGGCACTATCAGTGGCAGAGAATTCCTTCCCTGGCACTGATAGGGGTCCCCCCCACACTCCCCACCCCTGAGTCCTCCCCCCACACCCCGACCCCCCCAACACCCCCCAAAGGTGGCAGGACCCCCCTCCCCAACCCCCCAAATTCGACACACACACCCCACACGCACACATACACTACAACTACACATACACGCACACATACATACAGACATACACGCACACATACACACAGACATACAGACAGACATGCACACATTTTTAAAACACACAACACACACCCCCGCAGACATACACGCACTCACACACCCCTCTACACACTCACACACACCCACCCGTGCACGCACACAACACACAACACCCCCCTCCCCTAACGGACGATCACCTTACCTGGTCCGGTGATCCTCCGGGAGGGAATGGGATCCCTGGGAGCTGCTCTGCCGCCAGCTCCCCGTCACCAGAACACCGACACACTGAATCATGGGATGTGATTTGGTGGGCGGTGTTCTGATGACGTGGTGGTGGAGGTGGAGCAGCCTCCACTTCCCCACCGACCGCCAGTATGGCGGTACCTCAGAGGTCTTGCAAAAAGACCGCCGAGGTTAAAATGAGGGCCAAAGTGATCTTTCTGGGAGACTTTAATCTTTGCTTAGGCACCACAGTAGAATCTGCAGTGAACTGCTTCGCCTCCAGTCTCTCTGCCAATGGTCTGATCTAACATAACCTAAAACCAACAGATGCATAACGTTTCATACAGGACCTAATTATCTCCAGAGAAGACCTGCTAGTAGATGAACCCATACCAGCAGACTGGTCCAATCATTTTCTTATTTCCTTCAACTTACAATTCTCTTATATTGTAACAATGGGTCAACCGAAAAGAGCAACTACCCGGTTTTGAGATACCAGGAACATAGACATCAGTAAACTTAGCAATACTGCTCGGAAGGTACAACCTCTCATGGCGCCTTCACAGATGTCAGTGACTTGAACTTCCACAATCTTGGATGTCTCTCTGATCTGCTTGATCATGTAGCTCCACTTCAAACAAAAAGAAACAACCTCAAGCCATCAGCCCTATGGGTCAACAGGGCCTTATTTGAGGAAAGGAATGCCTTAAGAATTCTGGAGAAGAAATGGAGACAGTCTCCCACCACAACTAACCTTAAATGTCTCCGAAATGCAAGGTATGTGTACAAAAGAAATATCTTTTGTAAATCCATTCACTATATGTCTCTCCTGGAGTCAACCTGGAACCAACTGAAGCAACTCTATGATCTGGTCAGAACCTCCAACAGCCTCTTCAGTTCCACATCCATCATATTTGATGCCCCACCAATGAAAGCGTAATAGTTTCTACAGTTCCTCGACTCCACAGTAAAATTGCTTCTACGTCAAAACATTCACCACCCCCCTCCCCTGATGCACAAACCCAAAGTCACTTGGCAAATATTTTACATCATTACAGAGGAAGACCTACTCAAAATCCTCATGAAAACCAAACCCTCAAACCACTTTGTGAACCTAAACCAAAGACTTTTATACTCAAATGCTCACCTACTGGACAAAATTGTTGAGTCTCTCCCTCATTCAACATAGATTTCCTGACTGGCTCCAAAGTGGACAAATGACCCCGCTGCTCAAGAAAACCTCCCCAAATACTAATGACCTCCATCACTATCACCCAACCTCCAACCTGCCTTCCCTTGCAAAAATCATTGATAGGTGTGTTGTGGAGCAGCTCACCCAACATATCAAAGATAATAACCTCCTACAACAGTGGTTCCTAACCTGTGGCCCAAGGCCCTTGAGGGGCCCCCAAAGCCTCCTCAAGGGGTCAGTGACTGCTTAGAAAATTAAATAATATTAATGTATGAAAATCGAGAAGCAAAATGTACAGGTGAACATTTTAAAATGTTCTGTAAATGTGAAGGAATTTGAAATTGGAGGCTAAAAATTAAATTAGTATCCTCAGATTGATTTTTGGAAGCAGTACAAGTGCATGAAGTAGAATTTAGTATGGATAACAAGCAGCCTCAATTGAATTTGGAAAAGCTCCATCTATTTTCTGTGTATTGTTTTGCGGTTCAAATCATCGGAAATTCTTAGGCACCTGGATTCCAGTAATGACTCAGTGGAGGCCCTCGGATTCCAGCAATTATTATTGGGGTCCACAGAAGTCAAAATGTTAATAACCACTGTCCTACACAAATACCAATCCGGTTTCAATGAGGGCTACAGCGTAGTAACAGCTTTACTACAGGTAGTCGATGATGCACTTTGAATCTTCGACTCAGACAACTGCTGCTTTCTAAATCTTGAACTTCATCAGCTTTCAATACGGTCAACCACCACATACTCCTTGCCCCGAACCTATTTACCCTGAATGACAAACAACTATATCTAAATGTTTCCTCACCAAACAATATCTTGCACCTCACCATCACCCTAAATTCTATTCAAGACTGGATGACTTCTCATCACCCAAAGCTGAACCCTTCTAAAAATAAATTCCTCCTCATCGTCCCTCGAAATCAAGACTTCCATTGCAATCTTGGATGGACACACTCTACATCGTCAACAGTAAACCTACCATTGTTGAGAGTGGCAAATCTCTAGGAGTCATCCTAGATAAGAAGCTCAACTTGTAGTCTCAAATCAGAACCAAGGCCAGATACAAGGGCCAGCAATTGTGTCTTCTCTGAGGAATCCAGTGATACATTCCAGAGTAAGATCTGAAATCTTTCACTCATTCATGGGTGCTCTCCCAAATTGACTATTGTAACTCTCTCTAGACTGGTCTCCCCACAACCCATCTCACCCCACTGAAATTAATCATACCCTCGTCAGCAAGCTTTGTCTACAGGGCCAAATAGAATCGCCACATCACACCTACGCTGGTCTCACCTATACAAGAGTTCTTGCATCACCCATAAGGCCATCCACACAAACACTCCCTATTATGTGTCAGAAAAACTCAACCTTTCAGGAGGTTCTAGACCACAGCTAAACACTAAGCATTGCAGCTACAACCCATGCCATACCAAAGAACGACTTCTGGCACAATCCTGGAACCAGAATTTGGAACTCATTACCTCCAAACCTACGAATGACCACCTCGATGGTGACCTTCAAAACAGAACTGACAGTCCTCTTCCTTCAACAATACTTTAGCTAGGAATTTGCAGCTAATCCTCTCCAGTAAGAACATGTTCACTCACCTCTTAGCATAGAACTACTCTAACTCCACTTCATCAGGCGCCTACAACCTTGTCACTGCTGTATAGATCAATTGAGCAAATTGTTTCCTTGTTCTGTACTGATTTTGTAATTCTAGAGCTTGAGTTATTATATTTGGTAATTCTTGAACCCTTTGTAACATATGTCCACTGTAAATCACCCTGGCACCATTGGGTAATGTTCACTCTATATAAAAATGCATAAATGAATAAATCTCTCATGCCGGGAGTCACTGCTTGCCACACCTGCACTCCGATGTGGACTGCCTCAGTCTTTGTTTCCAGCTATGGCACGCTCACCAGTCCGAGGCCAGAGCAGTCTTCCACTCCTGGCTCAGGTCGACTAATGACCTCTGAAGTCGCTGCATCGCTAGGGCTCCCACATAGCCCCAAGTACATTCTGGTGCCGCTGAGGTCCTTGCACAGTTCAGAGATAAGGATCTGAGTCCATAGTTGTTATTTAAGATTCTGAAGTGTGGCCCAGGAGTGAACAGTTTTGTTTCTGCTCTGGTCTTGCCAAGAGACTAAGGGGGTCATTACAACATTGGCGGTATAAGGTGCTTACGGCCGTGCAGAAGACCGCCAATACACCGCTGCGACCGCGGAATTCCGCCACAGCTATTATGACCCACAGCACGGAATCTTCCGAAATTCAGACACCCACACAAGTCCGCCACACCAAAGGTCAGTGATAAACTGGCGAAAACAAAACCTCCACCGTCACGCCAACAGAAACACACCCATGCTATCACGAACCACGAATCCACGCGGCGGTCTTTCAACCGCGGGATTCCATTGGCGGTACACACCGCCGCGCTCAAAATACACACACATCTCCAAAACACCGCCACATTGGACAATTCCAAATACACTCTCCTGATACACATACAAACACCACTCCCACACACCCAACACAATATAAAACACACACCCACATCACCCACAAACCCCTACGACCAAAAACTGAAGACGAAGGCGACAGACAGAAACTACAGCAATAGACAACCCCACCACACAGAGGGACACAACACCATCACCCATACAACATCCACGCTCAAAACACCCCACACCACTACACATCACCACACTCATCAACACATACACCACCCCACACATCACCTATACCACCCCATGTCACGCCATAGAAACCCCAGCTTTTCTGAAGAGGAGCTCAGGGTCATGGTGGAGGAAATCTTACGAGTAGAGCAACAGCTATTTGGAGCACAGGTGCAGCACACCTCGATAGCCAGGAAGATGGAGCTATGGCGAAGAATCGTCGACAGGGTCAACGCTGTGGGACAGCATCCAAGAAATCGGGAGGACATCAGGAAGAGGTGGAACGACCTACGGGGGAAGGTGCGTTCAGTCGTCTCCAGGCACAACATCGTGATTCAGCAAACTGGCGGTGGACCCCCACCTCCTCCCCCACAACTAACAACATGGGAGGAGCAGGTCTTGACCATCATGCATCCAGAGGGCCTCGGAGGAGTAGGGGGAGGAATGGACACTGGTAAGTCAAATCTTAACTATCATATCCCCCACCCTACCTGCATGCTATCACACACCCCCACCCTCACCGCCTCCCCTATCACTCCAACTCCTCACTAATGTACTAATAACACAAACCACACATCCCAACACCAAGCCCTGCATGACACAACTAAGCATGGACACCCAGCACTAAAGCATGCTCACTGCACATACCCATAACAACCCACCAACCATCATCATACAAGCCCCCACACAGGAATGCTTGCACTGGGGTACACGCACACCCACCCATTGCACACCATGACACACACACATGCAATAATCATGCTCTTATACCCCTGCAGGACCACTACGTAACGTCACCACACAGGAGGGTCTAGACATCTCCACTCCACCCACAGAAGAGGCCCACAGTGACAACAGCATCTCTGGCCAACTGGATCCAGATAACCAGCCCGGACCATCGTGGGCCTCGGGACAGTCGGTTCCCCTTGCACAGGCACAGCCCAACACTGGCCTTCCACCCTCTGGTAACACCAGCACAGCACCCACCCAGCGGGCCCATATCTCCGTCCCCAGGACACGTCAATCAGCTGTGTGTCCACCACTACAGGGAACCCAGGATAACCCACCACCCCAACAACAACAGGGACCTGGGGGCAGTGGTAGTGGGCACACGGTCCAGGGGACGGAGGCACAGGAACACAGGGGAACTGGGAGGGCTGCTGTGCGACAGGGGGCGGACAGGCCAAGGAAACCCACCCTCCATGAGGCCCTCTCCTCCAACATGGGAGCATACCACCACTCCCAGGAGACGATGGCTACGGTCCTGGCCAAGTTTCAGGTGACCCAGCGCCTGCAGGACGAACAGTATTTGTGGGTCAGGGAGGAGCTCAGAACCATCAGCTCCGCCCTGGGCACCATCGTAGGGGTGCTGAAGGACATACAAAAGACCATGAGGGACACCGTGGTACTCCAAGGGGCCCCTGACACTAGCATGGACGATGAACTGCCCACCACCTCCGCCGGCGCTAGTGGACAGGACGCCCCGCCACAGGACCACCACACCAGCACCCCACCCCCCTGCAGACGGAGAACCACCCCGCAAGCGGTCCCTGAGATCCAGGAACAGGACAGAGCAAGATGGCAAGACCCCCGCCAGGAACTGAGACCACCCTGATTGTCCTCCCACTGTCTCACTTTGTTACCCTGTCCAGATTGGAACTGCCCCAGTTCCACTTCCTATGCCCATATGGGCAGTGCACCTGTGAGACTAATAGACTGGACTCTGCCATGGACATTCCTCCACCATCACCCATCACCATTTTGCCACCCCCTCCAATCATTAGCACTTCAATAAACACCCTTGAACCACAAAACAATCTGGAGTCAGTCTGTGATTTTGAAAATGTGTATTAGCAATGACAGTGACAAAATGTGTTTTCAAATGTAATGCCAACATACCTATGTCACACATCACAAGTCCATGAAGGATGCAAGCAGATGACACACGTTGGTAACCACACCTGTGAAACCGTAATGGAAATGTACAACTCAGTTACCAAATACTGCTTCTAATTGACAGACAGGATAGAGGTAGAAGTGTGAAAGTGAATGTAATAGTAAAAAAATTGTTCTCACCTGTGTGTCACTGGAAATATTGCTGTATGACTGACTCCCTGTTGTCTATGTCTTCTTCCTCAGCTTCCTCCTCATCACTGTCCACAGGCTCCACAGCTGCCACAACACCGTCATCTGGACCATCCTCCTTCAGAAAAGGCACCTGGCGTCGCAAAGCAAGATTGTGAAGCATCGAGCAGGTGATGATGATCTGGCACACCTTCCTTGGTGAGTAGAATAGGGAACCACTTGTCATATGGAGGCACCTGAACCTGGCCTTCAGGAGGCCGAAGGTGCGTTCGATCACCCTCCTAATCCGCCCATGGGCCTCATTGAAGCGTTCCTCTGCCCTGCTCCTGGGATTCCTCACTGGGGTCAATAGCCAGGACAGGTTGGGGTAACCAGAGTCCCCTAATAGCCACACCCGGTGCCTCTGGAGTTGACCCATCGCATACAGGATGCTGCTATTCCTCAGGATGTAGGCGTCATGCACAGAGCCAGGGAACACAGCATTTACCTGGGAGATGTACTGGTCTGCCAAACATACCATCTGTACAGTCATTGAATTATAACTCTTCCGGTTCCTGTACACCTGTTCACTCCTGCGTGGGGGAACCAGAGCTACATGGGTGCCATCAATAGCACCTATGATGTTGGGGATATGTCCAGGGCATAGAAGTCACCTTTCACTGTAGCCAAATCCTCCACCTGAGGGAAAACGATGTAGCTCCTTATGTGTTTCAGCAGGGCAGACAACACTCTGGACAACACGTTGGAAAACATAGGCTGGGTCATCCCTGCTGCCATGGCCACAGTTGTTTGAAATGATCCACTTGCAAGGGAATGGAGCATTGATAGCACCTGCACTTCAGGGGGTATTCCTGTGGGATGGCGGATTGGTGAGATCAGGTCTGGCTCCAACTGGGTACACAGTTCCTGGTTTGTGGCAGGGTCAAACCTGTAGGTGATGATCAAATGTCGCTCCTCCATTGTTAACAGGTCCACCAGTGGTCTGTACACCGTCAGATTCCGCCATTTCCTCAAATGTCCCAGCTGATGGTGCCTAAGAAGGGCAACAGTGACCACAGAGTCAACAAATTCTCAGGTATGTACCCACAGCTACACAGAACACGACACCAAATACAAAACTCTTCCTGTATGTGTGTTGAGTGTAGGCCTAGGTATGTGTGACGCAGTAGTAAATGAAGCCATGTGGGCCCCTGAAATGGCGGCTGCCTGACCTCTAAAGTGGGACAATGGGATGTGAGGTATCTATGCTGGCGTTGTACACTGTCGCGGTAGGCGGTCGTAGACCGCGGCGCAATGCTGCATTGGTTAACATTGGACCCTATGGGTCCCAGGAGCCAATGATGAAGTGCGCCGGCGGTGATGATACGCACCGCCGCGGACGTCACTGCCGCGGACGTGACCGCCATTTTCTATCTGTTCAATCACTCGATACCTGATCTTCGACAGGAGAGGATCTACACTGCAAGTGCTGCTGTGACCTCGGTCTGGAAGAGACAATGGCTGCTGCGTCTGGGGAAAGAACCCCTGCCTTCACTGCTCAGGAGTTGGAAAAGCTAGTCGACGGGGCCTCCCCCAGTACACGCTACTCTACGGTCCTCCAGACCAACAGGTAAGTACACAGGGAGCACGTTGTATGGGCTATGCTGGGTGGAGAGGGCTGGATGTCAGTAGGAAGGGGGCAGAGTTCAGCGACCATGAAGGACTGTGAATGCATGTGCCACATGGCAAGGGTAGGGATGGGGGCCACTCACTTCGACGGTGCAGGTGGTAATGACTTCTCTTCTTCCCCTGTACATGTCATGTAGGTCAGCGCCCACCAGAAGAAGGACATTTGGTGTGCCATCGCCAAGGACGTCCGGACCCTGGGGGTCCACCAGAGACGGGGCACCCACTGCCGTAAAAGATGGGAGGACATTCGCCGATGGAGCAAGAAGACGGCGGAGGCTCAGCTGGGGATGGCCTCCAAACGTGGGAGCGGTGCCCGTCGCATCATGACCCCCCTGATGTTCCGGATCCTGGCAGTGGCCTACCCGGAGTTGGATGGGCGCTTGAGGGCATCACAGCAGACACAAGAGGGTGAGTACACTCTCATTCTGCGGACTTTGCGCGCAGTGGAGGGGTCTGGGTGGGGGAGGAGGGCTGTGGGTTTCCCTAGGCCAGGGTGAGTTACGTAGGCTAGGCCCCTTCGTAAGGCATGACCCTGTGGCCCTCCACCCCACCTCTGTAGAGTGCCAAGTACAGGTATACATGCCCCTGTGTCATCTATGTGGACAGATGACACTCATAGCCATGTAGGCCATATCCCAGGAATTGCATCTGTAGAGGCCAAGAGCACGGCGTAGTGCAGGGGGCTGCTGTGTCTGTATTGTCTGCCAACGGTAGCGGTAAGTCATGCACTCAACCTGTCTTTCTTCTGTCGTCCCCCACCTTTTTGTGCTCTCCTTGTTCTTTTGTGCATCAGCATCATCAGGCGGAGGTACAGTGGCACCGGAGCACAAGGGAGCTGCATCTCACATGGCCATGGAGGGCCACACCACAGACTCTGAATACACCAGTGGGACGGAGGGCGAGGGGAGCTTCACGTCGGTCACCGGATCAGCAAACAGCGACACGGCCTCGTCCGCCGATGGGAGCTCCCTTGTGGTGGTGGCACCATCTGTGCCCCCCACTTCTACAGGTACAGCCGCCCCCCCACCAGCACCGCCCTCCCAGCAGCCCCTCAGCCTTCGCCCCGTGCCCGCTCACCCAGGAGGGTGGGCATCATTTTTGCCCCAGGCACCTCAGCCCCTGCCCCTGTCACCCCTGCTGCCCTCAGTGAGGAGGCCATTGACCTCCTCAGGTCACTCACTGTTGGGCAGTCTACCATTGTGAATGCCATCCAGGGTGTAGAAAGGGAGTTGCAACACACTAATGCATTCCTGGAGGGCATTCATTCTGGTCAGGCTGCCCATCATCGAACCCTGCAATCTCTGGCCTCAGCACTGATAGCAGCCATTGTCCCTGTGTCTAGCCTCCCCCTCCACCTTCCTCCACCCAGATCCAATCCCCTGTAACCCAGCCTATCCCAAGCACACCATCAGACAAGCATGCACACACCTCAACACAAAAAAGTAGCTCAGGCAAACATAAGCACCACACATCCCACAGGCACTCACACAAGCATCACCCACATACAGACACAGCAACATCCACTGCCTCCACTGTGTCCCCCTCCTCGTCGTCTCCCTCCCATTGTCGTCTACACTCTCACCTGCATGCACTACATCTACAGGCACTAGGACTCGCACCAGAACACCCAGCACCACACCCCGCTCACCTGCGCTCACCACTCCCACTACCATTTACACGTCCCCTGTGTCCACTCCCAGTGTGTCTGTGACGCCCCCTCCCAAAGTACACAAACGCGGGCACCCACACACCCAACATCCATCCACCTCACGACATCCTCCAGTACCTGCACCCAAATCACCTAAAGTTACACCTCTTACAACCACCTCCTCTTCCTCCACTCCCAGACCCCCTCCAGTTACCCATCCCAGTGTTCGTCAGAAACTCTTCCTCAGCAACGTTGACCTCTTCCCCACCACCTCTACCCCTCCAATTCATAGGTCCCGTAGTAGCACTTCAGCCAAAAAAAGTCCAGTACCAGTGGTGCGTGTTAAAGGTGTGTGGAGTGCACCGGCCACCAGGGCAGCCAGTGTGACACAGAGCCAAAGGACTGCCAGTCCACCCCCTGTAAAGCACCTTAAGTTGGAAAGTGGCCGACGGGAGAGGGTGAAGACTCCTGCCGGCAAAACAGCTCACAAGGGTGCCGAGTCAGCTGTGACTCCTCCCAAGGTGGTGAAGGGGCAGAAGAAGTCTCCAAAGTCTGGTAAGAGTAGCACGGCTGAGAAGGCCGCCATCCTCCCCGCCAGCCGGGACGCCACCGCCAGCACTGGCGTCACTGGTCCGGAGACCACTGCCAGAGTCAGTGCCCTGGAGGGCAGCAGTATCGTCACTGGTCAGGAGACCACCGCCAGAATCAGTGCCCTGGAGGGCAGCAGTATCACCACTGGTCTGGAGACCACCGCCAGAGTCAGTGCCATGGAGGGCCCCGGCAGCCACATCCCCGCTGGGCACTGAGGGACCGTCATGCCACACACCGCTGCACAGGTCAGAGACAGCAAAGGCAAGCACTGCTGAACAGGGCAAAGACCGCCATGGCAAAGCACCGCTGAACAGGTCAGAGACAGCAAAGGCAAGCACCGCTGAACACGGCAAAGACCACCATGGTGAAGACCGCTGAACAGGGCAAAGCACCGCTGAACAGGTCAGAGACAGCAAAGGCAAGCACTGCTGAACAGGGCAAAGACCGCCATGGCAAAGCACCACTGAACAGGGCAAAGACCGCCATGGCAAAGCACCGCTGAACAGGTCAGAGACAGCAAAGGCAAGCACCGCTGAACAGGGCAAAGACCGCTATGGTGAAGACCGCTGAACAGGGCAAAGCACCGCTGAACAGGGCAAAGACCGCCATGGCAAAGCACCACTGAAAAGGGCGAAGACCGCCATGGTGAAGACGGCTGAACAGGGCAAAGACCGCCAAATCAAGCATCGTTAGCCCATGTGCAGCTGGGACAGTGACGGAACTGGGACCATCACGGGGAGCGTGATGCACTCTGGGCACCAGTCCCCCTCCAGAACCAGTGGAGACCTGCATCAACTCTGTCTGTCCTTCACAGGATGAAGCACTCTGGGCACCTTTCCCCCTCCAGAACCAGTGGAGACCTGCATCCACTTGAGAGACTGTGGCTTTGCACTCCCCAGGATGGTACAGTGGGCAAACCACCCACTGGAGAGGCTTGAGAGACTGTGGCTTTGCACTCCCCAGGATAAAGCAGTGGGCAAACCACCCACTGGAGAGACTTGAGAGACAGTGGCTTTGCACTCCCCAGGATGGTACAGTGGGCAAACCACCCACTGGAGAGACTTGAGAGACTGTGGCTTTGCACTCCCCGGCTTTGCACTCCCCAGGATGGTACAGTGGGCAAACCACCCACTGGAGAGACTTGAGAGACTGTGGCTTTGCACTCCCCAGGATAAAGCAGTGGGCAAACCACCCACTGGAGAGACTTGAGAGACTGTGGCTTTGCACTCCCCAGGATGGTAAAGTGGGCAAACCACCCACTGGAGAGACTTGAGAGACTGTGACTTTGCATTCCCCAGGAAAAAGCAGTGGGCAAACCACCCACTGGAGAGACTTTAGAGACTGTGGCTTTGCGCTCCCCAGGATACATCAATGGGCATGGAGCCCAATCGTGGATCTGGCGTGGTGCTGTAATCCGGCTGAGGTACCTCACCCTTCCCTTCCCCCTGAGGTGCCTGTTGTATTTCTATCTGATGCCCCTGCAGTGTTCTCTCCGTTTGTGGACAGGTATCTAGTGTGGGCCTCGCCCATGCATTTTGGGCCCAGTGGTCCACGGACATTGATATGTGCATACCTGCAGTACTAATCGTGATGTATGATTTTTGAATGTTTCTATATATCTGTATATATTTGGTTATTGTATTTTGATACATTACAATGTTTGAACTGATTTCCTTTTGTCTTTGCATTCTTCCGGGGGGGTTGTGGGTTGTTACTGTGCTGTTTGGAAATGCATTGGTGTGTGTGTTGTAGTGGGTGAGGGTCGGGTTAGGGGTGGGAGTGTTGCGTGTGTGTGTCCCTGACTTTTGCCTCCCCTATGTCGTAGGTGCAGTACTCACCTTTGTCTTCGGCGCCTACGTTGCTGGTGTTCGTAGAGGAGCAGGAAGACAAGCGCAGGGAGTATTTGTAGTTCGGGCTCCATCGTGGCCTCCTTCCTTGTGGAGTGTGTTAAGGTGAGCGTTTTCCCATTGCAAAAGCTGTTTCTGCCGTGTTTTTATCCACGGTGAATCCGCCCCCGAAAAGGTGGCGGATTGGCGGGTTGTGATACTGTGGGCGGTACATTATCTTCCGCCTGTCTGTTGGTGGTGACCGCTGCGCTGGTTGTCTGTACCGCCGTGGCGGTCGGAGTGTTAAAGTGGATGTCTATGTTGGCGGTTTCCGCCACAGTCATAATTCCCTTTTATTGTCCGCCGGCCTGTTTGCGGTATTACCGCAGCTTTAACACCGTCCGCCAGGGTTGTAATGACCCCCTAACTCCTTGATTATTGCAGCCTCTTACACTTTTACTTTTTTCCCCAGTGAAACTGTATTGATGGTTCAGCCTCTGAGTGTGCCTATGCCTGATTGGACCTCTGTTCGATATGTCTGTCCCTGCGGACCTGACCGTCCAGGCAGTAGTGTTTGGGAAACTTGTGCAGGGACGCCCACGTTGCTGCCTCACAGCAGGACTGGGACTCCAAGAGCTAACACCGTGGTCGCAGCTTTTTCCCTGGTGGGATTGGCTTGTAGGCCCTCAGGAAGCTGCTTCTTAGACAAGGTGTAGCAGATCTTAATAAAGAGTATGACCCAGTGAGAAATGGTCAGTTTCTGTACTGCCCGACCTTTCTTTGTTCCCACTTACCCCACAAAGAGTTGGTCGTCCACCCGGAACTCTTTTTTGCAATCCCGGTGTAATGACAATGCTGTTTTTGGTTTCAGACGACGTAGTTGCTCCTCTTCCTTAGAGAGTTGCGGGGAGCAAAGAAGGTGGCCAATGTGACAGTCTGTCCCAAATGAGATGGGGTCACCACCTTTGGGAAGAAAGAGCCACAGGTGCGAAGCACCACCTTGTCAAGAAAAACTGTAAGATATGGAGGCTTAGATGACAAGGCCTGTATCTGGACAGATGATATTGCCACTAAAGCAATATGGTAAGCAGCTGGAGGGGACAAATGTGCAGTGGCTTGAAGGGAGCACACATGAGGTATGTGAAAACTAAATTAAGATCCCACTGAGGCATGATAAAGAGCACAGGGGAAAACATATGTTCAAGGCCCTTTGACAAACCTATTTACAATAGGGGACTTAAATAAAGAGGGTTGGTCGGCAGCTGCAGGAAAGCAGATAGAGCAGATAAATAGCCCTGAAGAGTACCCAGAACAGAGCCCTGCTGGGGAAGAGAAAGAATGAAAAGAAGATTATCAGAAAGAGAAGTAGAAAGAGGATAAGTAGACTTCTCTGTACAATATTTTACAAATCTTTGCCAATGGCAGGAGTATACCATTTTCGTGGTGGAACGCCCGGCTGCCAAGATAACATTACAGACTTCGAGAGGAAGATCGTAAGCTGTCAACTGCCACTGCTCAATCTCCACGCATCAAGGGGCAGAGTTGGCAAGTCATCTTCAGGTGAATTATCCAATCAGGCAGGTTTTCTACTGCTTAGAAATGTGCTTCTGTTACCCCACTTTTGAAAAAACCCAATCTGATCTGACTGATTTTAAGAACTATTGCCCTATTTCCCTGCTCCCATTTCCCTCCACGGTCTTGGAAACATTTTTAAATCAGATGCTAGTTGATTTTATTGATTTACAGGGAGCTTTGGATCCCTCACAAAATGGTTTTAGATCCGGCCACAACCCGGAAACTGCTCTTGTAGCAGTAACTGATAACATCTAGCACCACGTTGATCATGGAGCGCAGCCATTCTTCCCCCACTCGGTGTGTCTGCTGCATTTGACATGGTGTGGCCTGCTTGAATGATTCAGCAGTTGGAAGAGATTGGGATAGATGGCAGCGCATTTACTCTTTTATCCTCCTTTCTAGCTGATAGAGTCCAGGTGGTCAATTGTGGCGATTTTAAGGCTGGTGCCTTCAGTCTTCCAGGTGGGTCCTCCAAGGCTCCGTGTTGAGTCCGACTCTTTTTAATATTTATGTGGAACCATTGGCTGCCCTTGTCTGGTCGTTTGGCTTTGAAGTTCAATGTAATGCGGATGATACGCAGATCATTGTGACAACTTCCAACAATGTGACCTCTGTCGCTAAGACTTTTAGGCAGTGTATGTCTGGCATTCAGAAATGGATGAGAAACAATGCGCTTAAACTCAAAGACAGAGGTGCTGGTTTTTGGGGCCCAGAAATCAATATGGTCTGATATCTGGTGGCCCGTGGAGTGTGGTCCTCTTCCCAATCCTACGGAGTCTGCCCGAAATCTAGGTGTTTTAGTTGATAACGTCGATTTTAAGCCGTGAAGCTTGCGACGCGTCATTTTTCAGCGGCATCTCAGAGGTTTCGTTGAATTTTTCCCCGCATGGCGGTCTGTGCATAGATTTTCAATCTTGAGCTGCCAGCTTCTCCTTTCAAGGCCCCAGGAACTGGAGAGGGCCCCACTTGGCAGGGCAGGAATCTCAGCAGGTGCTGGCAGGGGAAGTCTTTGATGGCTCTGAGACTTCAACAACAGGAGGCCAGCTCAGGCCAAACCCTTGGAGATGCCCAGGCAAGGCCCCAGACACACACTAGGGGGTTGGAGACTGCATTGTGTGAGGGCAGGCACAGCCCTTTCAGGTGTAAGTGACCACTCCTTCCCTCCCTCCTATCACAGATGGCTCATCAGGATATGCAGGCTACACCCCAGCGCTCTTTGTGTCACTGTCTAGAGAGAGGTGCACAGCCCAACTGTCAAACTGACCCAGAGAGGGAATCCGCAAACAGTCAGAGTCACGGAATGGTTTAAGCAAGATAAATGCCCACTTTCTAAAAGTGGCATTTTCAAACAGACAATCTCAAAACTAACTTCACTAAAAGATGTATTTTTAAATTTTGAGTTCAGAGACCCCAAGCTCCACATGTCCATCTACTCCCACAGGGAATCTACACTTTAATCATATTTAAAGGTTGCCACTATGTTAACCTATGAGAGAGATAGGCCTTCCAACAGTGAAAAATGAATTCAGCAGTATTTCACTGTCAGGACATATAAAACACATTAGTATATGTCCTACCTTAAACATACACTGCACCCTGCCCTTGGGGCTACCTAGGGCATACCTTAGGGGTGTCTTACACGTAAGAAAAGTGGGTACACTTGCCAAGTCGAATTGGCAGGTTAAAACTGCACACACAGACACTGCAGTGGCAGGTCTGAGACATGAATACAGGGCTACACATGTGCGTGGCACAACCAGTGCTGCAGGCTCACTAGTAGCATTTGCTTTACAGGCCCTGGGCACCTCTAGTGAACTGTACTTGGGACTTACCAGTAAATCAAATATGCCAATCATGGAAAACCAATTACAATCATATTTTATATGGGAGCACTTGCACTTTAGCAGTGGTAAAGTGTCCAGAGTAACAAAAACAGCATAAACAGAGTCCAGCACACATCAACAACTTGGGAAACAGAGGCAAAAAGTTAGTGGAGACCACACCAAGGATGTCAAGTCTAAAACGTGTCCCCCCTGCTGAAAGTGGGGAGCAACTACCAAACCTCATGGGAGTTCTCATCACTAAGGTGGAAGCATCTGGACAGACCATCAGCATTGGCGTGTTCTATACCACAGCGGTGTTACACCGTAAAGTCCATCCCTTGTAGGGAAATGGACCACCTCAACAGTTTTGGATTCTCACCCCTCATCTGCATTAACCATCTGAGGGGCCTGTGGTCGGTGTGAACCCGGAAGTGAGTCCCAAATAAGTAGGGTCTTAACTTCTTCAGCGCCTAGACCACAGCAAAAGCTTCATGTTCTATGGCACTCCACCTATGTTCCCTGGGAAGTAACCTCCTGCTACTGAAGGCTACAGGTTGATCTAGGCCCTCTTCATTTAGCTGTGAGAGTACTGCTCCTATACCATGCTCTGAGGCGTCTGTTTGCACAACAAACTCCTTGGAGTAGTCAGGTGCCTTCAGCACAGGTGCTGTGCACATGGCAGCCTTCAGGGCATCAAAAGCAGTCTGGCAAGCCTCTGTCCAGATCACCTTCTTTGGTTGCTTCTTAGAAGTCAACCCAGTCAAGGGGGTAACAATGGTACCATATCCCTGGACAAACCTCCTGTAATAGCCAGTGAGGCCTAAAAAGGCTCTCACCTCAGTCTGGGTTTTGGGAGGCTCCCAAGCTCGAATGGTGTCAATTTTTGGCTGTAGGGGTGCCACCTGACCACTCCCTACCTGGTGTCCCAAGTACACCACAGAGCCCTGCCCTATTTGGCACTTGCTTGCCTTAATAGTGAGGCCTGCCTTCTGTAGGACCTCCAACACTTTACAGAGGTGATGCAAATGTTCCTCCCTTGTGGAACTAAAGACAGCAATGTCATCCAGGTAGGCGCCACTGAACTGAGCCTTACATTTCTCCCCACTCTTGCCACTTGCCTGACAAGTTTGGCAAGACCTACAGTGTGCATCAGAATGCTTGCGCATTTGGGGCCAATAGAAGTGGGTGACAAACCTGTCAAAGGTCTTGCCCTGCTCCAAATGTCCAGCTAAAGGCACGTCATGAGCCAGACCCAGTAGGAAGGTCCTAAAGCACTGGGGTACCACCTGCACACGTGCTGACCTAGTCTCAGGCACCCTAGGCTACCTATACAGGAGGCCGACCTCTCAATAGATCAGGTGAGATCCTGGCTCTTCGCCAGCCGTCTGGGCTGCAGCCTGCTGCTGCAAACCTTCTAGAGTAGGGCATGTTTTCTGTGCCTCACAGAATGCCTCCCCGGTTGGCCCCCTTTCCTGCTGCCACTGCCACAATTGTGACCTGTGTTTCACCTCCTTCCAAGTGGAATCCTCCAGGTCATTGTCAAGCAAACAATTTACAGGCATGGTTGGACTCACAGCTACCTTCAAGGAACCTGAGACCCCCCCCATTCAAAGGGAACCTGTGCCACTCTACACAGGTGCTATGAGTTGTCCACTGCAACTACCTGGTGAAGTACACTGGGATCAATCTGCTCTTCATACACCAGGTGACTCCTCACTGTAGTCACACTGGCTCCTGTGTCTCTCAGAGCCTCAACCTTCTGTCCATTGATGGTCACCCACTGCCAGTACTTCTTAGTGTTCTCAGGCACTAGGGTTCTCTGGACCATCTCACTGTCCCCTAGTGAGACAAGGGTCATCTCAGCTGGCTCCCACCCACCTGGAAGCAACTCCTCCCCAAGCGCTACACTAGCCAAACCCTGGGACTGCACACCAGTGGGTGCCGGTGTACTCTTGGGACATCTGGGGTCCCCCCTCACGTGACCCTCTTGGTCACATGCATAACACTTACATGGGGGACCCCCTGCTACTGGTTTCCCTTTGGAGAACCATGGCTTCTTCTCACTGGGGGGCTGGGAATCCTTACCCTGGGAATCATATTGGGGCCCTTTAGAGAACTCCTCCTGTTTACCCTTACCCCCCTTCTTCTGAGAGGGACCCTGCTTAACCTTGGCGTGGTCTCCCTCATACCTATTTTGGACCCTGGTGCTCTCCCAGCGGTCCGCTTCCTATGCCAGCTTCCTGGGGTCAGTCAGCTTGCTGTCAATTAGGTTCTTGCGCAGCTCTGGAAAACATAAACTGTACAAGTGCTCCCTAGAAATCAAATTGTAAAGTCCCTCATACGTTGTTACCTTATTGCCTTTCACCCAACCATCCAGTGACCTGCAAAAAGAATCAACACATTCCAACCATGTTTGGGATTCCTTCCTCTTATAGGACCTGAACTTTTCCTTATACTGCTCAGGGGTGAGACTATGGGGGTCATTACAACCCTGGCGGACGGTGTTAAAGCTGCGGTAATACCGCCAACAGGCCGGCGGGAAAAAAAAGGAATTATGACCCTGGCGGAAACCGCCAACAAAGACAGCCACTTTAAGACACCGCCCGCCACCGCGGAACAGACAAGCAGCACAGCGGTCACCGCCAACAGACAGGCGGAAGACAATGTACCGCCCATAGTATCACAACCCGCCAATCCGTCACCTTTTCCGGGGCGGATTCACCGTGGATAAAAACACGGCGGAAACAGCTTTTGCAATGGGAAAACGCTCACCTTAACACATCCCACGAGGAAGGAGGACTCCATGGAGCCGGAACTCCAAATACTCCCTGCGCTTGTCTTTCTGCTCCGAAGGCGCCGAAGACAACGGTGAGTACTGCACCTACGACATGGGGGAGGCAAAAGTTAGGGGGACACCCACGAAACACCCCCACCCCCACCCTCGCATATTACAACATACACACCAATGCATCCACAAAAATCACAGTAAGAACCCACAATCCCCCCGGAAGAATGCAAAGACAAAGCGAAATCCGTTCAAACATTGTAATGTATCAATATACATGTCTTGCAAAAATATACAGATATATATGAAAATCAGGCAGAAATATATACATTACGAGAAGTAGTGCAGATATGTACATATCAATGTCCGTGCACCACTAGCCGGAAAATGCATGGGCGAGGCCCACAAAAGATACCTGACCACAATCGGAGAGAACACTGCCGGGGCATCAGATAGAAATACTACAGGCACCTCAGGGGGAGGGAAGAGGGGACACCTCAGCCGGATGACTCCAAAGCCAGATCCACGACGGGGCTCCATGCCCACTGTGCCATCATGGGGAGTGCAAAGCCACAGTCTCTCAAGTCTCTACAGTGGGTGGCTTGCCCACTGGACCATCCTGGGGAGTGCAAAGCCACAGTCTCTCAAGTCTATACAGTGGGTGGCTTGCCCACTGGACCATCCTGGGGAGTGCAAAGCCACAGTCTCTCAAGTCTCTACAGTGTGTGGCTTGCCCACTGGACCATCCTGGGGAATGCAAAGCCACAGTCTCTCAAGTCTATACAGTGGGTGGCTTGCCCACTGGACCATCCTGGGGAGTGCAAAGCCACAGTCTCTCAATTCTCTACAGTGGGTGGTTTGCCATGGCGGTGCTTTGCCATGGCGGTCTTTGCCCTGTTCAGCGGTGCTTTGCCATGGCGGTTTTTGCCCTGTTCAGCGGTACTTTGCCATGGCGGTTCTGGACTGTTCAGCGGTGCTTTGCCATGGCGGTCTTTGCCCTGTTCAGCGGTGCTTTGCCATGGCGGTCTTTGCCCTGTTCAGCAGTGCTTTGCCATGGCGGTCTTTGCCCTGTTCAGCAGTGCTTTGCCATGGCGGTTCTGGTACGGACATTGGTGTGTGGCATGACGTTCCACAAGGGAGCCCCTATCGGCGGACGAGACCGTGTCGCTGGTTGGTGATCCGGTGGCCGACGTGAAGCTCCCCTCGCCCTCCGTCCCACTGGTGCATTCAGAGTCCGTGGTGTGACCCTTCATGGCCATGTGGGATGCAGCTCCCTCGTGCTCCGGTGCCACTGTACCTCCGCCTGATGATGCGGATGTACAAAAGAACAGGGAGAGCAAAAAAAGGGGGGGGGGAACAGAAGAAAGACAGGTTGAGTGCATGGCATACCGCTACCGTTGGCGGACAAGACAGACACAGCAGCCCCCTGCATTACGCCGTGCTTCTGCCCTCTACATATGCAATTTCTGGGATATGGCCTACATGGCAATGGTGGACATCTGCACCCATGGATGCCACAGGGGCAACCATACCTCGACTTGGCAGTATACTGAGGTGTGGTAGAGTGTCACATGTGCTACATTACAGAGGGGCCTAGTCTTCGTGTTTCTGGCTGGCCTAGGTACACCCACAGGCCTCCTCCCCCACCCAGACCACTCTACTTCGTGCAAAGTCCGCAGAATGAGGTTGTACTCACCCCCTTGTGTCTGCTGTGATGCCCTCAAGCGCCCATCCAACTCTGGTAGGCCACCGCCAGGATCCGGAACATCAGGGGGGTCATGGTGCGACGGGCACCCCTCCCACGTTGGGAGGCCGTCCCCAGCTGAGCCTCCGCCGTCTTCTTGCTGCAGCGGCGAATGTCCTCCCATCTTTTACGGCAGTGGGTGCCCCGTCTCTGGTGGGCCCCCAGGGTCCGGACCTCCTTGGCGATGGCACGCCAAATGTCCCTCTTCTGGTGGGCGCTGACCTACATGACATGCACAAGGGAAGAGGAACAGTCATTACCAACTGCACCGTCGATGTGAGTGGCCCCTTCCCTACTCTGGCCATGTGGCCCATTCATTCACATGCATTAATGTTCTATAAACTCTGCCCCCATCCCTCTTCCAACCAGCCCTCTTCACCCAGGCCTAGCCCATACAACGTGCTCCCTGTGTACTAACCTGTTGGTCTGGAGGACCGTAGAGTAGCGTGTACTGGGGGAGGACCCCGTCTACCAGTTTCTCCAACTCCTGAGCAGTGAAGGCAGGGGCCCTTTACCCAGACGCAGCAGCCATCGTCGCTTCCAGACCGAGGTCACAGCAGCACTTGCAGTGTAGGTCCTCTCCAGTCGAAGGTCAGGTATCTAGTGATTGAACAGATAGAAAATGGCGGTGACGTCTGCGGCGGTGACGTCCGCAGCGGTGCGCATCATCACCGCCGGCGCACCTGTTCATTGGCTCCTGGGACCCATGGGGTCCAATGTTAACCAATGCAGCATTGCGCCGCGGTCTACGACCGCCTACCGCCACGGTGTGCAACGCCAGCGCTGTTACCCTACAATCCCATTGTTCCAGTTTAGAGGTCAGGCAGCTGCCATTTCAGGGGCCCACATGGCTTCATTTACCTCTGCGTCACACATAGCTAGGCCTACACTCAACACACATACAGGGAGGGTTTTGTGATTGGTGTAGTCTTGTGTGTAACTGTGGGTACATACCTGGAGGAAAAATGACTGATTCGTCGCTGTTGTCCTTCGTAGGCACCGTCAGCTGGGACATGTGAGAAGATGGCGGAATCCTCCGTTGTACCGACCGCTGGTGGACCTGTTGACAATGGAAGAGCGACATGTCATCGTCACCTACCGGTTTGACCGTGCCACAATCCAGGAACGGTGTACCCAGTTGGAGCCAGACCTGATGTCACCAATCCGCCATCCCACTGGAATCCCCCCTGACGTGCAGGTGCTGTCAGTGCTCCATTTCCTTGCAAGTGGGTCATTCCAGACAACAGTGGCCATGGCATCAGGGATGTCCCAGCCTATGTTTTCCAATGTTTTGTCCAGAGTGTTGTCTGCCCTGCTGAAACACGTAAGGAGATATATCATTTTCCCTGAGGTAGAAGATTTGCCTACAGTTAAAGGTAACTTCTATGCCCTTGGACCTTTCCCCAACGTCATAGGTGCCATTGATGGAACCATGTAGCTCTGGTCCCCCCCCCACAGGAGTGAACAGGTGTACAGAAACAGGAAGAGTTATCATTCCATGAATGTTCAGATGGTCTGTTTGGCAGACCAGTACACCTCCCAGTTAAATGCTATGTTCCCTGGCTCAGTGCATGACGCCTACATCCTGCGGAATAGCACATCCCTGATATGATGGCTCAACTCCAGAGGCAATGTGTATGGCTATTGGGGACTCTGGTTACCCCAACCTGTCCTGGCTATTGACCCCAGTGAGGAATCCCAGTACCAGGGCAGAGGAACGGTACAATGAGGCCCATGGGTGGACTAGGAGGGTGATTGAATGCACCTTCGTCCTCCTGAAGGCCAGGTTCAGGTGCCTCCATATGACAGGTGGTTCCCTATTCTACTCACCGAAGAAGGTGTGTGAGATCATCATCGCCTGCTCGATGCTTCATAATTTGGCTTTGCGACGCCAGGTGCCTTTTCTGCCGGAGGATGGTCCAGATGACGGTGTTGTGGCAGCTGTGGAGCCTGAGGAGCCTGTGGACAGTGATGAGGAGGAAGCTGAGGAAGAAGACAACGACAACAGGGAGTCAGTCATACAGCAATATTTCCAGTGAGACACAGGTGAGAACATTTTAATTTTTACCATTACATTAACCCCTTAGCTGCTGGGCCGTTCCCCCCCCCAGTGCTGAGCCCCTTTTTGGCTATTTGGTTTAGTTCGCGCTTAGACCTTCATAACTTTTTGTGCACATAAGCTATCCACGCCAAATTTGCGTCCTTTTTTTCCAACATCGTAGGGATTCTAATGGTACCCAGAGTTTGTGGTTTCCCCTGGAGGAGACCAAGAAATTAGCCAAAATACACTGAAAATTTAGTTTTTTCCAAAAAAATGGAAAGAAAGGGCTGCCGAAGAAGGCTTGTGGTTTTTTCCTTGAAAATGCCATCAACAAAGGGTTTCTGGTGCTGAAATCACCATCTTCCCACCTTTCAGGAACGGGCAGACTTGAATCAGAAAACCACATTTTTCAACACAAATTTGGCATTTTACTGGGACATACCCCGTTTTTACTATTTTTGGTGTTTTCAGCCTCCTTCCAGTTAGTGACAGGAATGGGTGTGAAACCAATGCTGGATCCCGGAAAGCTAAACATTTCTGAAAACTAGACAAAATTCTGAATTCAGCAAGGGGTCATTTCTGTAGATCCTACAAGGTTTTCCTACAGAAAATAACAGCTGAAATAAAGAAATATTGAAATTGAGCTGAAAACAACAGCCATTTTTCTTTATGTTTTACTCTGTAATTTTGTCCTGCGATGTCAGATTTTTGAAAACAATATACTGTTATGTCTGCTGGACTCTTCTGGTTGCGGGGATATAAAGGGCTTGTAGGTTCATCAAGAACCCTAGGTACCCAGAGCCAATAAATGAGCTGAACCCTGCAGTTGGTTTTCATTCTATACTGGGTATACAGCAATTCATTTGCTGAAATATGAAGAGTGAAAAATAGGTATCAAGAAAACCTTTGCATTTACTAAATGGGCTCAAGATAAGGTTTTGAGGAGCAGTGGTTTTTTGCACATCTCTGAATTCCGGGGTGCCCATACTAGCATGTGAATTGCAGGGCATTTCTCAAATAGACGTTTTTTTTACACACTCTCTTATATTTTGAAGGAAAAAATGCAGAGAAAGATAAGGGGCAATAACAATTGTTTTGCTATTCTATGTTCCCCCAGGTCTCCCGATAAAAATGATACCTCACTTGTGTGGGTAGGCCTAGCGCCCGCGACAGGAAATGCCCCAAAACACAACATGGACACATCCCATTTTTTGACAGAAAACACAGCTGTTTTTTGCAAAGTGCCTGCCTGTAGATTTTGGCCTCTAGCTCAGCCGGCACCTAGGGAAACCTACCAAACCTGTGCATTTTTTAAAACTAGAGACCTAGGGGAATCCAAGATGGGGTGACTTGTGGGGCTCTGACCAGGTCCTGTTACCCAGAATCCTTTGCAAACCTACAAAAGTGGCTAAAAAAACACGTTTTCCTCACATTTCGGTGACAGAAAGTTCTGGAATCTGAGAGGAGCCACAAATTTCCTTCCACCCAGCGTTCCCCCAAGTCTCCCGGTAAAAATTATACCTCACTTGTGTGGGTAGGCCTAGCGCCCGCAACAGGAAATGCCCCAAAACACAACGTGGACACATCCCATTTTTTGACAGAAAACACAGCTGTTTTTTGCACAGTGCCTGCCTGTACATTTTGGCCTCTAGCTCAGCCGGCACCTAGGGAACCTACCAAACCTGTGCATTTTCAAAAACTAGAGACCTAGGGGAATCCACGATGGGGTGTTTTGTGGGGCTCCGACCAGGTTCTGTTACCCAGAATCCTTTGCAAACCTCAAAAAGTGGCTAAAAAAACATGTTTTCCTCACATTTCGGTGACAGAAAGTTCTGGAATCTGAGAGGAGCCACAAATTTCCTTTCACCCAGAGTTCCCCCAAATCTTCCGATAAAAATGATACCTCACTTGTGTGGGTAGGCCTAGTGCCCGCGACAGTAAATGCCCCAAAACACAACGTGGACACATCCCATTTTCAGACAGAAAACACAGCTGTTTTTTGCAAAGTGCCTGCCTGTACATTTTGGCCTCTAGCTCAGTCGGCACCTAGGGAAACCTACCAAATCTGTGCATTTTTGAAAACTAGAGACCTAGGGGAATCCAAGAGGGGGTGACTTGTTGGGCTCTGACCAGGTTCTGTTACCCAGAATCCTTTGCAAACCTCAAAAAATGGCTAAAAAAACTAGTTTTCCTCACATTTCGGTGACAGAAAGTTCTGGAATCTGAGAGGAGGCACAAATTTCCTTCCACCCAGCGTTCCCCCAAGTCTCCCGATAAAAATGATACCTCACTTGTGTGGGTAGGCCTAGCGCCCGCGACAGGAAATGCCCCAAAACACAACATGGACACATCCCATTTTTTGACAGAAAACACAGCTGTTTTTCGCAAAGTGCCTGCCTGTACATTTTGGCCTCTAGCTCAGCCGGCACCCAGGGAAACCTACCAAACCTGTGCATTTTTGAAAACTAGAGACCTAGTGGAATCCAAGATGGGGTGACTTGTGGGGCTCTGACCAGGTTCTGTTACCCAGAATCCTTTGCAAACCTCAAAAAGTGGCTAAGAAAACAAGTTTTCTTCACATTTCGGTGACAGAAAGTTCTGGAATCTGAGAGGAGCCACAAATTTCCTTCCACCCAGAGTTCCCCCAAGTCTCCCGATAAAAATGATACCTCACTTGTGTGGGTAGGCCTAGCGCCCGCGACAGAAAATGCCCCAAAACACAACGTGGACACATCCCATTTTCTGACAGAAAACACAGCTGTTTTTTGCAAAGTGTCTGCCTGTATATTTTGGCCTCTAGCTTAGTCGGCACCTAGGGAAACCTACCAAATCTGAGCATTTTTGAAAACTAGAGACCTAGGGGAATCCAAGAGGGGGTGACTTGTGGGGCTCTGACCAGGTTCTGTTACCCAGAATCGTTTGCAAACCTCAAAAAATGGCTAAAAAAACTAGTTTTCCTCACATTTCGGTGACAGAAGGTTCTGGAATCTGAGAGGAGCCACAAATTTCCTTCCACCCAGCGTTCCCCCAAGTCTCCCGATAAAAATTATACCTCACTTGTGTGGGTAGGCCTAGCGCCCGCGACAGGAAATGCCCCAAAACACAACGTGGACACATCCCATTTTTTGACAGAAAACACAGCTGTTTTTCGCAGTGCCTGCCTGTACATTTTGGCCTCTAGCTCAGCCAGCACCTAGGGAAACCTACCGAACCTGTGCATTTTTGAAAACTAGAGACCTAGGGGAATCCAAGATGGGGTGACTTGTGGGGCTCTGACCAGGTTCTGTTACCCAGAATCCTTTGCAAACCTCAAAAAGTGGCTAAGAAAACACATTTTCTTCACATTTCGGTGACAGAAAGTTCTGGAATCTGAGAGGAGCCACAAATTTCCTTCCACCCAGAGTTCCCCCAAGTCTCCTGATAAAAATGATACCTCACTTGTGTGGGTAGGCCTAGCGCCCGCAACAGGAAATGCCCCAAAACACAATGTGGACACATCCCATTTTCTGACAGAAAACACAGCTGTTTTTTGCAAAGTGCCTGCCTGTACATTTTGGCCTCTAGCTCAGTCGGCACCTAGGGAAACGTACCAAACCTGTGCATTTTTGAAAACTAAAGACCTAGGGGAATCCAACATGAGGTGACTTGTGGGGCTCTGACCAGGTTCTGTTACCCAGAATCCTTTGCAAACCTCAAAAGTGGCTAAAAAAACAAATTTTCATCACATTTCGGTGACAGAAAGTTCTGGAATCTGAGAGGAGCCACAAAATTCCTTCCACCCAGCATTCCTCCAAGTCTCCTGATAAAAATGATACCTCACTTGTGTGGGTAGGCCTAGCGCCCGCGACAGAAAATGCCCCAAAACACAA
This sequence comes from Pleurodeles waltl, assembly GCF_031143425.1. NCBI lineage: Eukaryota > Metazoa > Chordata > Amphibia > Caudata > Salamandridae > Pleurodeles > Pleurodeles waltl. The sequence continues at coordinate 208,207,908 of NC_090441.1, forward strand.
CGTGGACACATCCCATTTTTTTTACAGAAAACACAGCTGTTTTTTGCAAAGTGCCTGCCTGTACATTTTGGCCTCTAGCTCAGTCGGCACCTAGGGAAACCTACCAAACCTGTGCATTTTTGAAAACTATAGACCTAGGGGAATCCAAGATGGGGTGACTTGTGGGGCTCTGATCAGGTTCTGTTACCCAGAAACCTTTGCAAACCTCAAAAAGTGGCTAAAAAAACACGTTTTCCTCACATTTCGGTGACAGAAAGTTCTGGAATCTGAGAGGAGCCACAAATTTCCTTCCACCCAGCGTTCCCCCAAGTCTCCCGATAAAAATGATACCTCACTTGTGTGAGTAGGCCTAGCGCCCGCGACAGGAAATGCCCCAAAACACAACGTGGACACATCCCATTTTTTCATAGAAAACAGTGCCTATCTGTGGATTTTGGCCTCTAGCTCAGCCGGCACCTGGGGAAACCCAGCAAACCAGTGCATTTTTTAAAATTAGAGAACTAGGGGAATCCAACATGGGGTGACTTGTGCGGCTCTGATTAGGTTCTGTTACCCAGAATCCTTTGCAAACCTCAAAAAGTGGCTAAAAAAATAAATTTTCCTCACATTTCGGTGACAGAAACTTCTGGAATCTGAGAGGAGCCACAAACTTCCTTCCACCCAGCATTCCCCCAAGTCTCCCGATAAAAATGATACCTCACTTGTGTGGGTAGGCCTAGCGCCTGCGACAGGAAATGCCCCAAAACACAACATGGACACATCTCATTTTTTGACAGAAAACACAGCTGTTTTTTGCAAAGTGCCTGCCTGTACATTTTGGCCTCTAGCTCAGTCGGCACCTAGGGAAACCTACCAAACCTGTGCATTTTTGAAAACTATAGACCTAGGGGAATCCAAGATGGGGTGACTTGTGGGGCTCTGACCAGGTTCTGTTACCCAGAATCCTTTGCAAACCTCAAAAAGTGGCTAAAAAAACGTGTTTTCCTCACATTTCGGTGACAGAAAGTTCTGGAATCTGAGAGGAGCCACAAATTTCCTTCCACCCAGCGTTCCCCCAAGTCTCCCGATAAAAATGATACCTCACTTGTGTGAGTAGGCCTAGCGCCCGCGACAGGAAATGCCCCAAAACACAACGTGGACACATCCCATTTTTTCATAGAAAACAGTGCCTATCTGTGGATTTTGGCCTCTAGCTCAGCCGACACCTGGGGAAACCTAGCAAACCAGTGCATTTTTAAAAATTAGAGAACTAGGGGAATCCAAGATGGGGTGACTTGTGGAGCTCTGACCAGGTTCTGTTACCCAGAATCCTTTGCAAACCTCAAAATTTGACTAAAAAAACACATTTTCCTCACATTTCGGTGACAGAAAGTTCTGGAATCTGAGAGGAGCCACAAATTTCCTTTCACCCAGCGTTCCCCCAAGTCTCCTGATAAAAATGATACCTCACTTGTTTGGGTAGGCCTAGCGCCCACAACAGGAATGGATCACACAACGGTCAATGGTAGTCCTTGCTTGAGGTCTACTGTTAATCCTGGAGTGATTAATTCCTGAAGCAGGCACTAGGCGCAGGCACACAAACAGGGTTGTGTTTTTATCAGGACAAGTGGGGAAACACTGGGTGGTAGGAATTTTGAGGATCCCTGCATATCCCTGGACTTCTACTCATTGGAATGCAAGGAAAATGTGTTTTTTAAGCACCTTTTGTGATTTCAAGGGGATTCTGGGTGAAGGAAAACTGGTGAGAGCCACGCAAGTCCTGCACCCTTGGACTCCCCTGGTACTAGTTTGTTAAAGTTAACCCACCACTCACACTGGTTGGCTTTAGCACCTCCAGAAATTATGGTTTCAAAGCATGATTACTTATCAAAGTATCTGAATATTGAAACCAAGCCTTCTGAAGGCGGGCCATAAAGCCGCGTCCAGGCACCAACCTCTTTATGGTCCATTCACACGCCATTCACGCACAACAAACAACCCTTTCATATCACCAGCCACTGGCCTAATCCAACCAATCACTGCACTCACATTAACTTACCGCTGCCAGACAAGGGCCCATCACATTCACACGCCACAGAACGGAGTAAGTTTGAGTACATTTTACCACCTGTCAAGTAACTGCTTCCTTCTTCCTTAACATTACCAAATGCATGCGTAACAAACCTTTACTAATGACTCCTGTGACAGCCACCTGAGGCTCAGGAAGACATGTTTTTCATGCGCCTTTAACGCACTCTGTGCTAAATCCAACTCCTTCCAGTTTGTGGATGCAAGTTGGGGCTGTCCAAGTATGCCGTACAAAGCGATTCCTCGAACTGAGTGAGCATATCTACCTTTGAAACTAAGGGAGACATGCTGGGGATTTCTCATGATGTTACCTAAAGAGGTCATAGGCTAACTGCCTCCTTCTTCCTTAACATTACCAAATGCATGCGTAACAAACCTTTACTAATGACTCCTGTGACAGCCACCTGAGGCTCAGGAAGACATGTTTTTTATGTGCCTTTAACGCACTCTCTGTGCTAAATCCAACTCCTTCCAGTTTGTGGATGCAAGTTGGGGGTGTCCGAGTATGCCGTACAAAGCGATTCCTCGAACTGAGCGAGCATATCTACCTTTGAAACTAAGGGAGACATTCTGGGGATTTCTCATGATGTTCCCTAAAGAGAAGGTCATAGGCTATGAAAAAGGGTAGTGTTTGGTACTTAGGGGAATCCATGAGAACGTAGCATATGTCCCAGCCAACATTATGTGCAGTGATGTGACTATAATGCACTTATACAGCAAACTGAACATCTACTAAGTTCTGATGGAGGATGAACATGAAAAGCAGGTCAAACACTGACCTATACAAGTCATTCTCCTTCAGTGCTGGGATGGCAACAATGGGTTTGAATCCATAGGTGTAGATGATGTACATCTGTACTACCTTTACTATCTGCCTTCTACCTGTGCAATAACCCTGTGAAGGCACTCCTACCATAAGCTTTCCTTACCCATCCAAGTCTCTGTTCTCATCAGAGTCCTGGCTAAACCTGTATAATAGCCGAGTGAACCTATACTAGTTTGTGGAAGCAAGTTGGGGGTTTCCAAGTATGCCGTACAAAGTGATTCCTCAAACTGAGAGAGCATATCTACAGTTGAAAGTAAGGTAGACATACAGGTGAAGAAAGGGTACTCCGTGGCAATGTATCATATGTTCTGTCCACTAGTATATGCAGTAGGGGGAATATAATGCATGTTAATTGAACAGAACACCGACCACGCCAAAAGGAAGTCCATGATTAAGTAAAATTCTGTGGCTCCTTGCCTAACGAAGCAGTGGCCCATGGACGTTCGGTATCCATGTACTGCCACTGAAAGGATTACCCAACGGCAGCTCAACCTCAGTCGATTTTTCAGAACTTTGCTTTAGTATGATACAACCTAAAGCAAGTAGGGATACAGAGGCCTGGTTGTGATGGACACTGGGGACAGTAATACCGACTCTCCTGCCGCTTTCCATGCTTCGAGCACACTTTACAGCGACGACATGGACGATCCTTTTTGGGTGTTTTAGGAGTGCGATCAGCAAAGTGTTGCTGCTGCAGCCTTGCCACATCCTCCAGAACATATGAGGTGGAGGCTGCTGCTTCTTCTGTAACAGCAGTGAGGCTTTCAATTACAGACAACTGGAAGTCAAGGAAAGTCATGAGTCTCCCTGTGGTTGTCTAACGGTAAACAACATACGCATTATATGTTGCCATCTGAATCAGGTGGGTAAGCAGTTTCTTGTACCAAGTGCGAGTTTTACGACACGCATTGTATGGTTGAAGAACCTGGTCGTTCTTGTCCACTCCGCCCATGTACTTATTGTAATCGAGTATACAGATGGGCTTGTGGACTTCGGCCATCTGACCCCAAACCGTGATGGGAGAAGTGCTCTCATCATGAATTGTAGTGAGCATGTATACATCACGCCTATCTAGGAACTTGACTGCGAGCAGTTCGTTAGAACGCAATGCAGTACTCAGTGATTTCTGGAGCTTCTTGCAAACAAGCTCCCACGGGAATCCTTTGCGGTTACAACGAACTGTACCGCAGGCCACAGTGCCAGCTTTGTAGAGCTCACTGAACAGCTCTACTCCTGTTTAGAAATTGTCCACATAAAGGTTATAACCTTTGTGAAGAAGTGGCTGGACAAGTTCCCATACAATCTTACCTGTGACCCCTAACACGGGAGGGCAACCTACAGGGTTTAGGGTAGAATCCTTCCCTGTAAACACTCTCAAGCTGTACACATAGCCAGTAGAGCTCTCACACAGCATGTACAGCTTTATGCCATAGTGAGCTCTTTTGCTCACAATGTACTGTCTGAAAAGCAGCCGTCCTTTGTACAGGATCAAGGACTCATCGACTGCTATATTCTTTCCAGGAGAATAGATCTCTGGAAACCTGACAGACAAATGTTCCACAACAGGCCGAATTTTGAACAACCTGTCATGATCTGGATGGTCCCGGGGCAATGCAGCAGAATTGTCATTGAAATGCAGCATGCGCTGCAGTAGCAAAAAACGATCTCTGCTCATGTATGGTAGATGGGAGTTACCCAAACCGTGCGAGTCGTCCAGTAGGACTGCAAGGTGGGTTTCTGCACTAACCCCATTTTGAGCGTAAGGCCCAAAAATATCTTCAACTCTGCCAGCGAAGTGGGAGTCCACTGGCGTGCCCTAGAACGGGGCCCTAGAGTGCCTCCGCGCTCCCTCAGAAATTGGTCTGCACGCAAATTTGTTTGCTACACAACTTTCTGAAAAATACATAGATGTAGTCGACTGGCAAAAAGTTATCTGTATCAACTTTACATCCAGCATCACCAGTAAAAGGTGGAATTTGGGGCTGACCCAAACAGGGGGGCTGCCAAGAGAGCACTCTCTGTGTGCTTGCGGCAGCAAGCACGTGCTCTCTGGGTTCGGCTAACCCAATGTGGTCCCGCTGCCCAGAATGTGCTTGCGAAGGGACAGCACGGATGTCGTCATTGTCTCCTTCAGACTCACTGGAAGAGGTGTGGGACTCCGCCGACTGAAAAATCACTCCCAGAATCTGCCCCATTGTCCTCTCCCTCAGATGCTGTCTCAGTGTCTGCTGTCTCAGTCTCTGAGCCTACATCAGAACTGTCCTCCATAACCCGAGTTGGGCTTGATCAGCAGTCATCCAACGAGACGCCATCTCTGCAACTGGCTAAACTGTCCCTCTAACTTACTAGCCTACGTAGAAGGCAGATAGTCACAAAATTGCTTGTGGGTATGTTTGTTGTGTACAATAGGAAATGTCGTCACCTTACCTTCACTTCTTCTCCAATTCTGCAGATTCTCTGAAAACACTGAAAAAAACAAAAAAAGAATGTATTACTTCACCTTACCACACACCCTGTGCAACAGTCATTTTTGGTGCTCTGCCTCCCATTACCTCCTCTTCTAATTCCCTCAGTACTACCCAGCAAAAGTGCCACTCTTATCTCCATAGTCCCCCTGGCATTACATTTGTTTTAAAGCACAGGTAACGCTTGCCTTTACTAATCCACTCTAAATACATATAAATGTATATCCTTTGCAGCAGGACAATAAACCATCTGCGCTACTTTATGGCAACTGCCACTACAGAAAAGACATGCATGCATGCATATATATATATATATTGTGTGAACAAGAATCTCACCGCACTCCACAAGGTTCAAATTGACATCTTTTATTGCAAGCAACAGCCACGTACACGTTTCGACTCTCAAGGAGTCTTGATCACAGTAAATGAGTCCCTCTTTTCTTTCATTGTTTATACTTGCAATAAAACATGTCAATTTGAACCTCGTGGAGTGCGGTGAGATTCTTGTTCACAAAATATTTTCGAGGTTGCTCTCCTCCATCACTGAGCACCGGCAGTGGAGTGTGCTGCGCAACAATCTTCAATGTTTAGAAACAAAGTGGTTGAAGGGTTGCTGGGCGGCACACTCCACTGCCGGTGCCCAGTGACAGAAAAGACCAATCTAGAAATTATGTAATGCCGAAAAATTTCACTGCAATCCACGAGGTACAAATAAACGTGTATTTTATTGCAGTCAATAACCACCAACGTGTTTCAACTCACCAAGGAGTCTTGATCACGATCCTCAAGGAGTGCAGTGAAATTGTTCACCATTATAAAACAACACACAAAAGAAAAACAAGCATTTACAATGCAATGGGTCTCGCATCTGCTCGAGTTAGAGCTATTAGCGTTATAAACTCCTAACCCAACTTTTCTTGCCACATAAATTGATAATTGAAAGTTAAACTCTTTCACATAAGAGAGCCAATTCACAGCGCCACGGCCACCATGAGCATCAGGTGAAGAGATACACAAAAGGAAAAGAAGTTCGCTCGCAGTTAAACGTAACAGCAAAAGTGCAATTAGCCATGTACCAGGGGCGATGGCCAAGGCAGTAACAAAACCTCCCCAAGGAGGGACAAAGCTAAACGATTTTCCAATGTAATCAAAGGATTTTTGAAGGGCAAGCCCACGAACGAGTGGTAGTGATGGGCGTGAGGTGGGCTTTGTTAGAAGCCCAGATACACACCAACAAGTCAGAAAAGCAGCGCATGGGCGCTGCAATGCTTAACCTAAAAAAAAAGAAATATATCTATATATATATATATGTATATATATATATATATAAGAGAAAGAGAGAGAAAACAAGACACTCATGTCACAAACTTTTTTTGTTCATACATGTGTGCTTGCCCTTGGCAAAGCACACATGTATAAAAAAAAAAATGGCCCCATTGATGGTCACCCTAAGGGTTGACCACTAACAATTTGTTTTTGTTTCTCCTGTTTTTACCCTGGGGGGGGCGATCGCCCCCCCCAGGCAAAACTACACTTTTTTTTTGCCCCTGGGGTCGGCCCGTGTTCTAAGGGCCGACCCCGCCATTTTGTTTTTATTTTTTTCCGTTTTTTAAAACTTTTTTTAAATTGTGGGGGGGCGCGACTGCCCCCCAAAACAGTGGGAATAAATAAATATTGCCCCCGGGGGGGGTGGCCCTTTTACAAGGGGGCCGACCCCCCCAAAGAAGATCCCTGGTGCCTAGGGTCGTTTCCTGGCCATGGATCGCAGCCGCGCTGGAAACGGTGCCAGGGAGGCATTGATGGAAAGGGAGGAGCCTCCCCTTTCCATTGATGCCTCCCTGGCAGAAAAAGAGAACGCTTACCTGCTTCTCTTCTTCTCCGGTGGGGAAAAACTGTGACGTCTGCGTGCCACCGGAGGATTTTTAACTCCTTCCCTGGTGTCGGCCACTGGTCATGACCCGCACCAGGGAGGGAGTGTGGGCGTCGGCCAGTGGCCGACGCCCGCAGTAAAAAGGTTAACTTTCACATGTCTACCTCTATCCTGTCTGTCGATTTCAAGCAGTATTTGGTTACTGAGTTGTACCTTTCCATTACGGCTTCACAGGTGTGGTTACCAACGTGTATCATCTGCTTGCATCAAATCAAATCAAATCAAAAAACATTTATAAAGCGCACTACTCACCCGTGAGGGTCTCAAGGCGCTAGGGGGGGGGGTTACTGCTGCTCGAAGAGCCAGGTCTTGAGCTGCCTCCGGAATGCGAGGTGGTCCTGGGTGGTCCTGAGGTTGGTGGGGAGGGAATTCCATGTCTTGGCCGCCAGGTAGGAGAAGGATTTCCGACCTGCCGTGGTGCGGCGGATGCGAGGGACGGTGGCGAGTGTGAGGTTGGCGGAGCGAAGTTGATGGGTGGGCGTGTAGAAACTGAGGCGACGGTTGAGGTATTCGGGTCACTTGTTGTGGAGGGCTTTGTGTGCGTGGGTGAGGAGCCGGAAGGTGATCCTATGTTGACGGGAAGCCAGTGCAGGTGTCTCAGGTGGGCGGAGATGTGGCTGTTGCGGGGTATGTCGAGGACGAGGCGGGCGGAGGCGTTTTGTATTTGCTGCAGATGTTTCTGGAGTTTAGCGGTGGTTCCTGCGTATAGGGTGTTTCCGTAGTCCAGGCGGCTCGTGACGAGGGCGTGGGTCACAGTCTTTCTGGTGTCGGCGGGGATCCAGCGGAAGATCTTTCGGAGCATGTGGAGGGTGAGGAAGCAGGAAGATGATACAGCGTTGACTTGTTTGGTCATGGTGAGAAGCGGGTCCCGGATGAATCCGAGGTTGCATGCGTGGTCTGAGGGGGTTGGTGCAGTGCCTAGGGCCGTGGGCCACTAAGAGTCATCCCAGGCGGACGGGGTGTTTCCGAGGATGAGGACTTCCGTTTTTCCTGAGTTCAGTTTCAGACGGCTGAGTTTCATCCATTCTGCGACGTCTTTCATTCCATCTTGTAGGTTGGTCTTGGCGCCAGTGGGGTACTTGGTGAGGGAAAGTATCAGCTGAGTGTCGTCGGCGTAGAAGGTGATGTTGATGTTGTGTTTGCGTACGATGTCGGCGAGGGGGCTCATGTAGACATTGAAGAGAGTCGGGCTGAGCGAGGAGCCTTGTGGGACACCGCAGATGATCTCGGTGGGGTCTGAGCAGAATGGAGGGAGGTAGACGCTTTGGGTACGGTTAGAGAGGTAAGAGGAGATCCAGTCCAGGGCCAGTCCTTGGATACCGGTGGAGCGCAGGCAGGATGTTAGGGTTCGGTGGCAGACGGTGTTGAAGGCAGCCGATAGGTCGAGGAGGATGAGGGCGACTGTTTCTCCGTTGTCCATCAGAGTTCTGATGTCGTCTGTGACTGAGATGAGGGCGGTTTCTGTGCTGTGATTGGCTCGGAATCCGGACTGAGAGGGGTCGAGTAGGTTGTTGTCTTCAAGGAAGTTGGTAAGTTGCTTGTTGACGGTCTTCTCTATGACTTTGGCAGGGAAGGGGAGGAGCGAGATGGGGCGGAAGTTCTTCAGGTCGCTGGGGTCCGCCGTAGGTTTCTTCAGTAGGGTGTTGACTTCCGCATGTTTCCAGCTCTCGGGGAAGGTGGCAGAAGCAAACAAGCTGTTGATGATGGTCTGGAGATGCGGGGCAATGATGTCGTCGGCTTTGTTAAAGATGAAGTGTGGACAGGGGTCCGAGGGGGCACCGAAGTGGATGGAGTTCATGGAAGTTTTGGTCTCCTCCATGCTGATGTGAGTCCAGGCGTTGAGGGTGATGGCTGGGGTTGTAGGTTCTGTGGTGGTTGGCTGGGTCTGGTGTCCGAAGCTGTTGTGTAGGTCGGTGATCTTACGATGGAAGAAGGTGGCAAGGGAGTTGCAGAGGTCTTGTGAGGGCGTGATGGCGTTGGAGTTGGCGTTAGGATTGGAGAGCTCTTTGACAATGTTGAAGAGTTCTTTGCTGTTGTGAGTGTTCTTGTCCAGTCTGTCTGTGAAGGAAGTTCTTTTGGTGGCGCGGATCAGTTGGTGGTGTTCGCAGGTGGCGTTTTAGAGGGCAGACATGTTTTCTGCGGTGTGGTCCTTGCGCCAGGCTTTCTCGAGGGTACAGCAGTTTTTTTTGGATTCCTTGAGGGTGTCTGTGAACCATTGAGGTTTCCTGGTGCTGGTCTGTCTTGGGAGGCGTCTGAGGGGTGCGAGGTTGTCTGCGCAGTTGGTGATCCAATGAGTGAGGCTGAGGGCTGCGTCATTGGGGTCGGTGGAGAAGGTGGGTTGGTTGTCGCTGAGAGAGGAGAGAAGCTGTTCCGTGGGGATTTTGTTCCAATGTCTGCGTGGGATGGGTTGTGTGCGGAGGTGGAGAGTCTCGCGTCTGAAGGTGAAGTGGACACATCTGTGGTCGGTCCTGTGTATTACGGAGGAGTGGCTGAAGGATACGTGGTTGCTGGCAGAGAAGATGGGGTCGAGCGTGTGTCCGGCGATGTGGGTGGGGGTGTTCACCAGTTGCTTGAGACCGAGGTTGGCGAGGTTGTCGAGCAGGGCGGTGGTGTTGGGGTCGTTGTTCTGTTCCAGGTGGAAGTTGAGGTCACCGAGGAGGATGTAGTCCGGCGAGGCAAGGGCGTGCAGGGATCCTTCAAGGACTTGTGATGTGTGACATAGGTATGTTGGCTTTACAATGGGAAACGCATTATGACTCTGTCATTGATAATACATATTTACAATATCACAGACTGACTCCAGATTGTTTTGTGTTTCAAGGGTGTTTATTGAAGTGCTCAGAAATGGGAGGGGGTTGTAAAATGAGGATGGGTGATGGCGGAGGAATGTCCATGGCAGAGTCCAGTCTATTAGTCTCACAGGTGCACTGCCCATCTGGGCATAGGAAGTGGAGCTGGGGAAGTTCAAGTATGGACATGTTAACAAAGTGGGAGGACAATCAGGGTGGTCTCATTTCCTGGCGGGGGTCTTGCCATCTTGCTCTGTCCTGTTCCTGGCTCTCAGGGACCGCTTGCGTGGTGGTTGTCCGTCTACAGGGGGTGGGGTGCTGGTGTGGTGGTCCTGTGGCGGGGCATCCTGTCCACTAGCACCGGCGGAGGTGGTGGGCAGTTCATCGTCCATGCTAGTGTCAGGGGCCCCTTGGAGTGCCACGGTGTCCCTCAGGGTCTGCTGTATGTCCTTCAGCACCCCTAGGATGGTGCCAAGGGCGGAGCTGATGGTCCTCCCTGAACCCCAAATACTGTTCCTCCTGCAGTTGCTGGGTCTCCTGAAACTTGGCCAGGACCGTCGCCACCGTCTCCTGGGTGGTATGCTCCCATGATGGAGGATAGGGCCTCGTGGAGAGTGGGTTCCCTTGGCCTGTCCGCCCCCTGTCGCACAGCAGCCCTCCCAGTTCCCCTGTGTTCCTGTGCCTCCGTCCCCTGGACCGTGTACCCACTGCCACTGCCCCCAGGTCCCTGTTGTTGTTGGGGTGGTGGGTTATCCTGGGTTCCCGGTAGTGGTGGACACACCGCTGATTGACCTGTCCTGGGTAGGCAGGTTTGGGCCCGCTGGGTGGGTGCTGTGCTGGTGTTACCAGAGGGTTGAAGGTCAGTGTTGGGCTGTGCCTGTGCAAGGGGAACCGACTGTCCCGAGGCCCACGATGGTCCGGGCTGGTCATCAGGATCCAGTAGGGCAGAGCTGCTATCGTCACTGTGGGCCTCTTCTGGGGGTGGAGTGGTGTTGTCTGGACCCTCTGGTGTGGTGACGGTCCTTCGGGTTCCTGCAGGGGCATAAGAGCATGATTAATGCATTTGTGTGTGTGATGGTGTGGAATGGGTGGGTTTCTGTGTACCCCAGTGCAGGCATTTCTGTGTGGGGGCTTGTGTGATGATGGTTAGGGGGTTGTTCTGACTATGTGCAGTGGGCATGCTTTAGTGCTGGGTGTCCATGCTAAGTTGGGTCATGCAGGGCTTGGTGTTGGGACGGGTGGTTTGTGTTCTTAGTACATTAGTGAGGATTTTGGGTGATAGGAGGGGGGGATGAGGGTGGGGGCGTGTGATGGCATGCAGGTAGGGTGGGGGATATGATAGTTAAGATTTGACTTACCAGTGTCCCATCCTCCACCGACTCCTCCGAGGCCCTCAGGATGCATGATGGTCAAGACTTGCTCCTCCCATGTTGTTAGTTGTAGGGGAGGAGGTGGGGGTCCGCCGCCAGTCCGCTGAACCGCTATGTTGTGCCTGGAGACCGTTGAACGCACCTTCCCCTGTAGGTCGTTCCACCTCTTCCTGATGTCCTCCCTATTTCTTGGGTGCTGTCCCACAGCGTTGACCCTGTCCACGATTCTTCGCCATAGCTCCATCTTCCTGGCTATGGAGGTGTGCTGTACCTGTGAGCCAAATAGCTGTGGCTCTTCCAGGATGATTTCCTCCACCATGACCCTGAGCTCCTCCTCAGAGAAGCGGGGGTGTCTTTGGCGTGACATGGGGTGGTGTGTGTGATGTGCGGGGCGGTGTGAGTGTTGATGTGTGTGGTGATGTGTAGTGGTGTGTTGTGTTTTGTGCGTGGATGTGGTGTGGGTGATGGTGTTGTGTGCCTCTGTATGGTGGTGTTGTCTTGGCTGTGCTCTCTCTCTGGCCTTCTTTCTGATTTTTCGTCGTAGGGGTTTGTGGGTGATATGGGTGTGTGTTTTATATTGAGTTGGGTGTGTGGGAGTGGTGTTTGTATGTGTATCAGGTGTGTGTATTTTGAATTGTCCAATGTGGCGGTGTTTTAGAGAGGTGTGTACCGCCAATGGAATACCGCGGTTGAAAGACCGCCGCGTGGATTCGTGGGTCGTAATAGCATGGGCGTGTTTCTGGTGGTGTGGAGGTGGAGGTTTTGTTTTCGCCACTTTAACTCTGACCTTTGGTGTGGCGGAGTTGTGTGGGTGTCTGTATTTCAGCGGATTCCGAGATGTGTGTCATAATAGCTGTGGCGGACTACCGCCGCTGTGTATTGGCAGTCTTCTGCACGGCGGTAATCGCCTTTTACCGCCAATGTTGTAATGACCCCCTATATCTTGTGAATAGGGCATCCTTCATGATAGAGTAGGTGAGCCCTTGAGAATCCCCTAAGGATGTCAGAGTATCCCTCCCCTCTACCTCAAAGTGCTTCTACAGACCCACCCCCCCCCCCCCAAGAAGCTTTAGGGACCAGATTCATATGGAGAGCAGACTCATACCCCTTAAACCACAAGTATATGTCATCCTCCCTCTTGTAATCCTTCACAAGATCTTTAGGAATGTGCACCCTCCTCTCAGGCTGCACTGTGAAATTGCTGCCACCATCTCTACTAGACTAGCTCCTCTGATCTAACTCCTTTAACCCCTTCTGTGCCTTGGACGAGATGATCTCGTCCAAGGCTACAGTTCCCCTGTGCCTTGGACGAGATCATCTCGTCCTAGGCACAGGGGAACCGTGCACCCCCCTTCCCCCCCAAGTCGGGATGGAAGGGGAAGACCTTCCCCTTCCACCCCCGACCCCCCCTACCGCCCTGTGACGTCAGCGCGCGAGCGCGTGCTGATTTGTCACAGGGGCCTCCCTAGTTGTGCTGGAAGCTCTGCTTCCAGCGCGATTGAAAAAGAAATGCAAAAGCATTTCTTTTTCAATCACTTGGGAGGTCCGGAGGGGCTTCAAAGGGAAGGAAAAGTATTTCCTTCCCTTTGAAGTCCCTCCGAGGGTTTCAAAAGCCAGATTGCTTGCAATCCGGCTTTTGAAACCCCACTAGACACCAGGGATTTTTTTTTGTTTGTTATTGAAACACACAAAGGGAGCGACCCCTTGGGCAAGGGTCGCTCCCAGGGGGGGCATTTTTTTGAGAAGGCCTTTTCTGCCCCCCCTGGGGGCAGAAACCTCTAAGCACCAGGGACCATTTTTTTTTTTTTTTTTTTTTTTATGTTTCATATCTTTTTTTTTTGGTGGGGAGCGACCCCTTAGGCAAGGGTCGCTCCCCTTGGGGGAAAATTATATTTTGGCCATTTCTGCCCCCCTTGGGGGCAGATTGGCCTATTTTGATGAGGCCAATCTGCCCCCAAGGGGGGTAGAAACCACTAGACACCAGGGAATTTTTTCTTTGCGTGAATTTCACGCAAAGGGAGCGACCCCTTAGGCAAGGGTCGCTCCCTGGGGGGGAGGGCAATTTATTTTAGGCCATTTCTGCCCCCCGTGGGGGCAGATCGGCCTATTATTAGGCCGATCTGCCCCCAGGGGGGGGCAGAAACCTCTAGGCGCCAGGGCAAATTTTTTGTGTGTGTTTTTTTTTTTTTGTTGTTTCTTTTTTTAGAGATGCCCATCAGGCAAGGGTCGCTCCCCTGGGGGGCAAATTGTATTTAGCCCATTTCTGCCCCCCTTGGGGGCAGATTGACCGATTTTAGGTCAATCTGCCCCCAAGGGGGCAGAAACCACTAGGCACCGGGGATTTGTTTTTTGGCGCCAATGTCACGCAGGGGGAGCGACCCCGTAGGCAAGGGTCGCTCCCGGGGGGGGTGGGGGCTGGGGGGGGGCAAATTTATTTTAGGCCATTTCTGCCCCCCCTGGGGGCAGATCGGCCTATTATTAGGCCGAACTGCCCCCAGGGGGGGGCAGAACCCTCAGGGCACCAGGGCAAATTTTTTTGTTGTGTTTTTTTTTTTGTTTGTTTGTTTTTTTCGAGATGGGGAGCGACCCATCAGGCAAGGGTCGCTCCCCTGGGGGGCAAATTGTATTTAGGCCATTTCTGCCCTGCTTGGGGGCAGATTGGCAGATTGTAGCTCAATCTGCCCCCAAGGGGGCAGAAACCACTAGGCACCTGGGATTTGATTTTTGGTGCCAATATCACGCAGGGGGAGCGACCTCGTTGGCAAGGGTCGCTCCCGGGGGGGGGTGGCTGGGGGGGGCAAATTTATTTTAGGCCATTTCTGCCCCCCCTGGGGGCAGATCGGCCTATTATTAGGCCGAACTGCCCCCAGGGGGGGCAGAACCCTCTAGGCACCAGGGCAAATTTTTTTGTTGTGTTTTTTATTTTGTTTGTTTGTTTTTTTCGAGATGGGGAGCGACCCATCAGGCAAGGGTCGCTCCCCTGGGGGGCAAATTGTATTTAGGCCATTTCTGCCCCCCTTGGGGGCAGATTGGCCGATTTTAGGTCAATCTGCCCCCAAGGGGGCAGAAACCACTAGGCACCGGGGATTTGTTTTTTGGCGCCAATGTCACGCAGGGGGAGCGACCCCGTAGGCAAGGGTCGCTCCCGGGGGGGGTGGGGGCTGGGGGGGGGGGCAAATTTATTTTAGGCCATTTCTGCCCCCCCTGGGGGCAGATCGGCCTATTATTAGGCCGAACTGCCCCCAGGGGGGGGGCAGAACCCTCAGGGCACCAGGGCAAATTTTTTTGTTGTGTTTTTTTTTTTTGTTTGTTTGTTTTTTTCGAGATGGGGAGCGACCCATCAGGCAAGGGTCGCTCCCCTGGGGGGCAAATTGTATTTAGGCCATTTCTGCCCTGCTTGGGGGCAGATTGGCAGATTGTAGCTCAATCTGCCCCCAAGGGGGCAGAAACCACTAGGCACCTGGGATTTGATTTTTGGTGCCAATATCACGCAGGGGGAGCGACCCCGTAGGCAAGGGTCGCTCCCGGGGGGGGGTTGGCTGGGGGGGGCAAATTTATTTTAGGCCATTTCTGCCCCCCCTGGGGGAAGATCGGCCTATTATTAGGCCGAACTGCCCCCAGGGGGGGCAGAACCCTCTAGGCACCAGGGCAAATTTTTTTGTTGTGTTTTTTATTTTGTTTGTTTGTTTTTTTCGAGATGGGGAGCGACCCATCAGGCAAGGGTCGCTCCCCTGGGGGGTAAATTGTATTTAGGCCATTTCTGCCCCCCTTGGGGGCAGATTGGCCGATTTTAGGTCAATCTGCCCCCAAGGGGGCAGAAACCACTAGGCACCGGGGATTTGTTTTTTGCCCCCAATGTCACGCAGGGGGAGCGACCCCGTAGGCAAGGGTCGCTCCCGGGGGGGGTGGGGGCTGGGGGGGGCAGATTTATTTTAGGGCATTTCTGCCCCCCCCCCCTCCCGGGGCCGGCTGAGCTAGAGGCCAAACTCCACAGGTAGGCACTTTGCAAAAAACACCTCTGTTTTCTGTGAAAAAATATGTTCTGTCCACGTTGTGTTTTGGGCCATTTCCTTTCGTGGGCGCTAGGCCTACCCACAGAAGTGAGGTACCATTTTTATTGAGAGACTTAGGGGAACGCTGGGTGGAAGGAAATTTGTGGCTCCTATCAGATTCCAGAACTTTCTGCCACAGAAATGTGAGGAACATGTGTTTTTTTAGCCACATTTTGAGGTTTGCAAAGGATTCTGGGTAACAGAACCTGGTCCGAGCCCCGCAAGTCACCCCATCTTGGATTCCCCTAGGTCTCTAGTTTTCAGAAATGCACATGTTTGGTAGGTTTCCCTAGGTGCCGGGTGAGCTACAGGCCAAAATCCACAGGTAGGCACTGTTTTCTTTCAAAAAATGGGATGTGTCCACGTTGCGTTTTGGGGCGTTTCCTGTTGCGGGCGCTAGGCCTACCGACGCAAGTGAGGTATCATTTTTATCGGGAGACTTGGGGGAACGCTGCGTGGAAGGAAATTTGTAGCTCCTCTCAGATTCCAGAACTTTCTGCCACAGAAATGTGAGGAACATGTGTTTTTTTAGCCAAATTTTGAGGTTTGCAAAGGATTCTTCGTAACAGAACCTGGTCCGAGCCCCGCAAGTCACCCCTCCTTGGATTCCCCTAGGTCTCTAGTTTTTAGAAATGCACAGGTTTGGTAGGTTTCCCTAGGTGCCGGCTGAGCTAGAGGCCAAAATCTACAGGTAGGCACTTCGCAAAAAACCCCTCTGTTTTTTTCCAAAATTTAGGATGTGTCCACGTTGCGCTTTGGGGTGTTTCCTGTCGCCGGCGCTAGGCCTACCCACGCAAGTGAGGTATCATTTGTATCGGGAGACTTGGGGGAACGCTGGGTGGAAGGAAATTTGTAGCTCCTCTCAGATTCCAGAACTTTCTGCCACAGAAATGTGAGGGACATGTGTTTATTTAGCCAAATTTTGAGGTTTGCAAAGGATTCTGGGTAACAGAACCTGGTCCGAGCCCCACAAGTCAGCCCTCCTTGGATTCCCCTAGGTCTCTAGTTTTCAGAAATGCACAGGTTTGGTAGGTTTCCCTAGGTGCCGGCTGAGCTAGAGGCCAAAATCTACAGGTAGGCACTTTGCAAAAAACACCTCTCTTTTTTCCCAAAATTTAGGATGTGTCCACGTTGCGCTTTGGGGTGTTTCCTGTCGCCGGCGCTAGGCCTACCCACGCAAGTGAGGTATCATTTTTATCGGGAGACTTGGGGGAACGCTGGGTGGAAGGAAATTTGTAGCTCCTCTCAGATTCCAGAACTTTCTGCCACAGAAATGTGAGGAACATGTGTTTTTTTAGCCAAATTTTGAGGTTTGCAAAGGATTCTGGGCAACAGAACCTGGTCCGAGCCCCGCAAGTCACCCCTCCTTGGATTCCCCTAGGTCTCTAGTTTTCAGAAATGCACAGGTTTGGTAGCTTTCCCTAGGTGCCGGCTGAGCTAGAGGCCAAAATCTACAGGTAGGCACTTCGCAAAAAACACCTCTGTTTTTTTCCAAAATTTAGGATGTGTCCACGTTGCGCTTTGGGGTGTTTCCTGTCGCCGGCGCTAGGCCTACCCACGCAAGTGAGGTATCATTTTTATCGGGAGACTTGGGGGAACGCTGGGTGGAAGGAAATTTGTAGCTCCTCTCAGATTCCAGAACTTTCTGCCACAGAAATGTGAGGAACATGTGTTTTTTTAGCCAAATTTTGAGGTTTGCAAAGGATTCTGGGTAACAGAACCTGGTCCGAGCCCCGCAAGTCACCCCTCCTTGGATTCCCCTAGGTCTCTAGTTTTCAGAAATGCACAGGTTTGGTAGCTTTCCCTAGGTGCCGGCTGAGCTAGAGGCCAAAATCTACAGGTAGGCACTTCGCAAAAAACACCTCTGTTTTTTCCCAAAATTTAGGATGTGTCCACGTTGCGCTTTGGGGTGTTTCCTGTCGCCGGCGCTAGGCCTACCCATGCAAGTGAGGTATCATTTTTATCGGGAGACTTGGGGGAACGCTGGGTAGAAGGAAATTTGTAGCTCCTCTCAGATTCCAGAACTTTCTGCCACAGAAATGTGAGGAACATGTGTTTTTTTAGCCAAATTTTGAGGTTTGCAAAGGATTCTGGGTAACAGAACCTGGTCCGAGCCCCGCAAGTCACCCCTCCTTGGATTCCCCTAGGTTTCTAGTTTTCAGAAATGCACAGGTTTGGTAGGTTTCCCTAGGTGCCGGCTGAGCTAGAGGCCAAAATCTACAGGTAGGCACTTCGCAAAAAACACCTCTGTTTTTTTCCAAAATTTAGGATGTGTCCACGTTGCGCTTTGGGGTGTTTCCTGTCGCCGGCGCTAGGCCTACCCACGCAAGTGAGGTATCATTTTTATCGGGAGACTTGGGGGAACATAGATTAGCAAAACAAGTGCTATTGCCCCTTGTCTTTCTCTACATTTTTTCCTTCCAAATATAGGAGAGTGTGTAAAAAAGACATCTATTTGAGAAATTCCCTATAATTCACATGCTTGTATGGTCACCCCGGAATTCAGAGATGTGCAAATAACCACTGCTCCTCAGCACCTTATCTTGTGCCCTTTTTGGAAATGCAAAGGTTTTCTTGATAGCAATTTTTTACTCTATATTTCAGCAAATGAATTGCTGTATACCCGGTATAGAATGAAAACGCACGTCAGGGTGCAGCTCATTTATTGGCTCTGGGTTCCTTGGGTTCTTGATGAACCTACAAGCCCTATATATCCCCGCAACCAGAGGAGTCCAGCAGACGTAACGGTATATTGCTTTCGATAATCTGACATTGCAGGGAAAAGTTACAGAGTAAAACGTAGAGAAACATTTATGTTTTTTTCACCTCAATTTCAATACTTTTCTTTTTCAGTTGTTATTTTCTGTAGGAAACCCTTGTAGGATCTACACAAATGACCCCTTGCTGAATTCAGAATTTTGTCTACTTTTCAGAAATGGTTAGGTTTCTGGGATCCAGCATTGGTTTCATGCCCATTCCTGTCACTGACTGGAAGGAGGCTGAAAGCACAAAAAATTGCAAAAATGGGGTATGCCCCAGTAAAATGCCAAAATTGTGTTGAAAAATTGGGTTTTCTGATTCAAGTCTGCCTGTTCCTGAAAGCTAGGAAGCTGCTGAGTTTAGCACTGCAAACCCTTTGTTGATGCCATTTTCAGGGGGAAATCCACAAGCCTTCTTCTGCAGCCACTTTTTCCAATTTTTTTGAAAAAAACAAAATTTTCACTGTATTTTGGCCAATTTCTTGGCCTCCTTCAAGGGAACCCACAAAGTCTGGGTACCTCTAGAATCCCTAGGATGTTGGAAAAAAAGGACGCAAATTTGGCTTGGTTAGCTTATGTGGACAAAAAGTTATGAGGGCCTAAGCGCGAACTGCCCCAAATAGGCAAAAAAAGGCCTGGCACAGGAGGGGGAAAAGGCCTGGCAGCGAAGGGGTTAAGCTAAGCTCATGAGCCAGCAGTATCTTGTTTTCCTCAAGGGCCAGCTTTCTATCTTCCCTCTCCCTCTCTATCTCCCTCTGGAACTTGAGCTTCTCCAGCTCCAATTGGTATTCTCTCTCTGCCTACCTGTCCTGTGACTCGTCAGGTGTCAGATTCTTGGAGGACACACTGCTACCTGCCATGGAGACTGACTCTCTGGATATTACAGGCCCACCCACTATACCATTGTGAATGGATTGCACCTCTTCCTCCTCATCCTCCTCCTCCTCTGTGTGCTCTTCAGCTTCCTTGGCTGTCACCCAGGCCCTCAGCGCCTTTTGCAGCTCCTCCTTCATGGCAGAGCCCTTAATGGGACAGGCAAAATCTTTACAGAACTGCTTCAACTGAGCCACTGTATAGCTCTCTAGTTTTCCTAGGTCAAAAGCAGCTCCAACTGACGCATCTCCAGACTGAGACATGATGAAGAGTTAAAGTACAAAGTTCCAAAGGCAGAAAACAAGTTCCCAATGAAGTTCAAGAAAAGTCAATCAAGGGATCAGCAAAAATATGGAAGTAGAAAAAAACAGTCCCAAAGAGAAAAAAAGCAAAAATCACAAGACAAGTGGTATGTGGTCATGTAGTGGTCTGCACTTAAAACAGTAGTGTACTCTTAGTCACGGTGGCCCTCATTATGACATTGACAGTAAATCCCACTTGCTGCCACGCTGACTGCCACCAACATACCGCTGCTGCGGCGGATATTCGTTCACCATATTATGACACACACATACCAATCTGTCAGTATTCAGCCACAGACACATTTCCGCCACACTAAAGGTCAGTGATAAACTGGTGGTATCAAAACCTACACTGTTATGCCAACAGAACAAAGCCCATCACATTCTGACCCATGAATCACTGCAGCGGACATTCAACTGCGGTAAACCATTGGCGGTACATACCGCCACACTGGTGCCAGTAAGGGCAAGGAGCCTACCCCCAGTGCTGCCCTGAAGGGCAAGGAGCCATCCCCAGCTGCTGCTAGGATGGCCAAGGAGCCTGCCCCAAATGCTGCCCTGAAGGGCAAGGAGCCATCCCCAGCTGCTGCCAGGAAGGGCAAGGAGCCTGTCCCAGGTGCTGCCAAGAAGAGCAAGGAGCCATCCCCAGCAGCTGTCAAGAAGAGCAGGGAGCCATCCCCAGCTGCTGCCAGGAAGGGCAAGGGGTCTGCACCAGCAGGCAGGAAGGACAACGAGCCAGGTGCAGAGACGCTGTTGGAGCCCCCACCACCAACCATGGTTGTGCAGCTATCTGAGGCTGCAGGGGATGAGCTGGAGCTTCCCCCCACCACCACCAGCAGTGGGCAGCCGTCCGAGGCTGCAGGGGATGGGCTGGAGCCTCCCGCCGCCACCACCAGCAGCAGCAGCCCCACCACCACCACCAGTGGATAGCCGTCCGAGGTTGCAGGGGATGGGATGGAGCCTCCCTCCACCACCACCAGCAGCATCAGCTGTACCACCACTGAGCAGCCGTCACCGCCGGCGGACGGTCCGTAGTCCTGCCTCCATGGGCTGTTGTGCGGCCTGCCCCTGAAAATCCTGTGGCTGGACACACAGCTGAGAGACTGTGACTTTGCACTCCCCGGGATGTAGAGAACAGGGCACAATGCCCCCCTCCAGAACCAGTGGGTATGACACCCACTCACCCTATCCTCTCCAGGAACAAGAGCACAGGACACAATGCCCCCTCCAGAACCAGTGGGTATGACACCCACTCACCCCATCCTCTCCAGGAACAAGAGCACAGGGCACGATGCCCCCTCCAGAACCAGTGGGCAAGTCACCCATTTGAGAGACTGTGGCCTTGTACTCCCCAGGACCAAGCACAGGGCATCTTGCCCCCTCCAGAGCCAGTGGGCAAGTCACCCACTTGAGAGACTGTGGCCTTGTACTCCCCAGGAGGAAGCACAGGGTATGTTGCCCCCTCCAGGACCATTGGTGTTGGTCGATCTGCCGGCTGAGGTGCCCCCCGTCCCCCATCCCCTTGAGGTGCCTGCCTATTTTCCTAATGATGCCCCTGCAGTGTTCTCTCTGTGTTGCTGCCGGAAACAAGTGGGGCCTTGGACTTTGTCATGTGGCCCTGTGGCTCAAGCGCATTGAGGACTGGGCAGTGTCCCATGAACTGTACATATGTAGATACCATTAGATTGAATGTTCATATTTCTGATGTCTTTATATTATTACACTCACTTTCATCTATTCATGTTGTCCTCGCATTATTCTCGAGGAGTACGGGGTAAGTATGTTTTATTGCTGCATCTGATTGTGTGTATGGTGTTGGGGGTGGGGGTGTGTGTTGTCCGTGTGGGGATGTCACTCTCTTTTTCCTCCCCCTCTTCCCCTGTGTGCTAGGTGGCTGTACTCACCATGGTTGTCTTCGCCGTCGTTGGTGTTCGTGGTGCAGCAGGATGTAAAAGATCATTGGGAATATTTGCAGATTGGGCTCCATTGCGGCGTGATTGTTCCCTGTGTCTCCAAAGGTGAGTCCTTTCCCTTCTGTGCAGAAAAGGTGGCGGATTGTGTTGTTGTAATATGGTGGGCGGGATATTGACTTCCGCCTGGCTGTAGGCGGCTACCGCCGTGGTGCCTGTTGTTTCCGTCCTGGTGGTCGGTGTGGTAAAGTGGCTGTCTATGGGAGTTCTCACCACCATGGTCATAATTTGGCAGTAATTACAGCCGGACTGTTGGTGGTATTACCACCACTTCATCACCGACCGCCAGGGTTGCAACGAGGGCCTATATGTCAAGTACAAATACAAGTCCAATCCCAACTGCTGATCACCAATGTTATAAATGGGGTCTTTGGTTGGCAGTCAGGTTACCCCCGTCCAGGACCCTCCCTCTGGTCAGGGTAAAGGAAAATCACCCTCAGTTAATCCCCACTCACCCCCTTGGTAGCTTGGCACAAACAGGCAGGCTTAACTCCAGAGTCTAGGTGTAAAGTATTTGTACCAACACACACAGTATGTCAGTGAAAATATACAAAATGACACAACACAGGTTTAGAAAAATAGTAAATATTTATCTAAACAGAACAAGACCAAAACGACAAAAATCCAACATATACAAGTCAAGTTGCTAATAAAAATGCAAAAAGAGTCTTTTAAATCCTTTAAATACAACGCTAACACTGTTAGCGTGAAAAGTACCTGAGTAGCGTCAAAATAACACGCATGGGCGAGTGTGCGTTGAAAAAGGTTAGCGATGCATTGATTTCTCACCCGCAAGCAAGACCGTGCATCGTTTCTCCTTCTCCGGTTGTGTCGGCATGTGTCATTTGTTCTCTCCGCAGGAGAGCGATGCGTCTTTTTTTTGCGCCCAGCGATGTTGTGTGAAAATCCGGCCGCACGGTATCCGAAAAACCACACTGTGTGGGTTGCGATGTTCCAGCCGCGTTGCAGGCGGAGCATCAATTTTCAGCCGTGTCTCAGAGGTTGCGTCAAATGTTTCCCCGCACAGCGGTCTGTGAGTGGATTTTCAATCTTGAGCTGCCAGCTTCTACTTTCAAGGCCCCAGGAATTGGATAGGGCCCCACTTGGCAGGGCAGTAGTCTCAGCAGAGAGTCCAGGTGCTGGCAGGGGAAGTCTTTGATGGCCCTGAGACTTCAACAACAGGAGGCCAGCTCAGGCCAAGGCCTTGGAGATTTCTTCACAAGCAGGAATGCACAACAAAGTCCAGTCTTTGTCCCCTTGCACAGGCTGAAGCAGCAACTGCAGGAGAGCTCCTCAAAGCACAATCACAGACAGGGTAGCACTTCTCCTTAGCTCTTCAGCTCTTCTCCAGGCAGAGGTTCCTCTTGATTTTCAGAAGTGATCTAATTTTTAGGGGTTTGGGTGTCCTTCTTATACCCAGTTCTGCCTTTGAAGTAGGCCTACTTCAAAGGGAAGTCTCTCTTGTTTGTGAGATCCTGCCTTGCCCAGGCAAGGCCCCAGACACACACCAGGGGGTTGGAGACTGCATTGTGTGAGGGCAGGCACAGCCCTTTCAGGTGTAAGTGACCACTCCTCCCCTCCCTCCTAGCACCGATGGCTCATCAGGATATGCAGGCTACACCCCAGCTCCCTTTGTGTCACTGTCTAAAGAGAGGTGCAAACAGCTCAACTGTCAAACTGACCCAGACAGGGAATCCACAAACAGGCAGAGTCACAGAATGGTTTAAGTAAGAAAATGGCTACTTTCTGAAAGTGGCATTTTCAAACACACAATCTCAAAACCAACTTCACTAAAAGATTTATTTTTAAATTGTGAGCTCAGAGACCCCAAACTCCACATGTCCATCTACTCCCACAGGGAATCTACACTTTAAACATATTTAAAGGTAGCCCCCATGTTAACCTATGAGGGAGATAGGCCTTGCAACAGGGAAAACTAATTCAGCAGTATTTCACTGTCAGGACATATAAAACACATTAGTATATGTCCTACCTTAAACATACACTGCACCCTGTCCATGGGGCTACCTAGGGCCTACCTTAGGGGTGTCTTACATGTAAGAAAAGGGAATGTTTTGGCCTGGCAAGTGGGTACACTTCACAAGTCGAATTGGCAGGTTAAAACTGCACACACAAACACTGCAGTGGCAGGTCTGAGACATGAATACAGGGCTACTCATGTGGGGGGTACAACCAGTGCCGCATGACCACTAGTAGCATTTAATTTACAGGCCCTGGGCACCTCTAGTGCACTGTACTAGGGACTTACCAGTAAATCAAGTATGCCAATCATGGAAAACCAAGTACAATCATATTTTATATAGGAGCATTGCACTTTAGCACTGGATAGCAGCGGTAAAGAGCCCAGTGTAACAAAAACAGCAAAAACAGAGTCCAGCACACATCAACAACCTGGGAAACAGAGGCAAAAAGTTAGGGGACCCGCGTCAAGGATGCCAAGTCTAAAAATACTCAAGCCAGTCTTACGTCTAATACCCGTTTCTATATAATACGAATACAGAGGAAGCTCTTCCCTTTCATCCCCAATGATTTACAACAAACTGTTGTTATTGTTCTTTTTACCTCCTATTTAGATTATTGTAATTCCCTCTATCTTAATATGGATAAGAGAGGTATTAATAAGCTGCAGGTGACACAAAAGGCAGCTGCTCAGCTTATCCTAAACATTACCAGGCAGGCCTCTATTAGGAGGGTCTGAAAACCCTTCACTGGCTCCCCATTAAAAAGAGAATTGTCTTTAAGAATGTGTGCCTGGTTCATAAAGCCCTTTATCGTAATAACACTGAAAAGCTTAATGCCATGTTTCACTGGTATGTGCCTACAGGAAACTTTTTCTATTTTTTTAAGACTGCTGAAAACTTGCCTCAAAATGGTTTTGAATGAATTGGTGTCTTTCTACTGTGTGCGGGTTCCTGCTAGCGCCTTGATATCCTCGCGTTTTGTGTGCTCTATAAATGCTGATAAAATTAACATAAATTTCTTGCTAAACAAGCGAGTGCCATCGAAAGGCATGTCCACAAGGTTTGCCTGAATATCGCCCGAAAAACCAGATGTTCTCAGCAAGGCATGGCGCCTCAAAGCCACTGTCAACGCAACCACTCTGCTTAGCGAGTCAGTCGTATCTAAGCCACACTAAAAGGTGACCTTCGCTGTATCCCTCCTGTCTTCTACTGCTTGGGATCGTATAGCTCGGGCCTCCTCCAGGACCAGAAGCAGCACTTGTGCAACCATATACCAAATGGTGTGTGTATAATGGCCCAATAAGCACAAGGTGTTCACTGACCTTAGTGCCAGGCTGGTGGAAGAAAACATCTTCTTTCCAAGATGGTCCAGACTCTTGGATTCTCTGTCCAGGGGAGGGAAAAGGAATGTGCCATGGGAAGTTGAGGCTTGGACAACCACGATCTCAGGGGTGGGGTGTTGGCTGAGGAAGCTAGGTTTGCCCGGTGCAGTGTGATGGCGGTGGGCGATCGTCCTATTTACAGGTGCCCCTGGGCTGGGCTTGGACCAAGTTCCCAGCAGAACATCTGTAAGTGCATTATTAAAGGGCAGAAGGGGTTTGGATGAAGAAGCCCCAAGCTGAAGCACTTCCATCAAAATCTTAGTTTTGACAGCCACGGAGGGCAGTTTGAGGTCGAGGACCTCTGCTGCCCTATGCACCACCATTGCATAGGAAACTCCCTTCTCTGTAGCCATTGTGAGGGGAGAGAGAAAGCCAGTATCTGGAGAGGTGTCCAGACCACTGGCCCCTCCTGGCTCCTCATACCAGTCCAAAGATCTCTCCAACAGGTGTTCTAAAGGGTCCAGTGATCCCTCCCAATCTTCTCCCATGCCTGGCTCTGTGAAATAAGGCTCAGGCAACAATCTAGCTCCTGTGGGCACCAGAATCAGAATCGTGCAATGCTGTTCCGGCTCGTCAGGAATCTGAATGGGGCTGGCACTGCAGGTGCCAGGTGCATCGATGTCTGAAACGGCGCCAGAGAAGGACACCTGATTACGACCGGCACCAATCCGGATCCGGATCAGAGCTGAGGCTGAAGCTGCTGGCGTGGAACCTGATGGGGCCTCCTACAAACCCCGGGGCCCAAAGGAGCACCAGAGGGATCGCCCACTCTGTTACGTGGCGCATAGCCTCAAAAAGTTCCTTGAACTGAGCGGGAGTCGATTTGGCACCAGGAAATGAGGGGAGGCACGGAGTCGAACTGGGCAGCAGCTTTGCTGAACCATGCCGGAAACGCGATGTTCCCTGAGTGCCTCGTCAGCAAACGAAGGAAGTGAAGTCGAAGTCCTCTTGGATGACTTCTTCCTTTTGTTTCTCTTCCCCAAGTGTCCTGAGGACCTCGAGTGGGACGAAGAGGACTTGGGGCTCCTGGAGAGGTCCAGCAACCTCCTGCTCAACTGGGACCGAGACTTCGGAGGAGTCAAGTGTGCCAGTGTCGTCAACTGCCGGGCCCCAAGCAGCTCTAGGGACCTCTCTCTCAACGCCTTTAGCGCCATTGCCCAGCAGTCCGAGAATCATGGTCGCACTCAAGGCACCAGAGGCAAACTAGAGGGGGGTGTCCGTAACTGACATGGCAGAGTGACAGGCACCACATGGTTTGAACCCTGCCTTCTTCTATGACATCCTCGACACACTTGAAGAAAAAATCTCGACAAACTGCAAAAAAAGTCCAGTCAAACAGCGACAGAAGGTTAACTCTCGCCAGATCTGCACTTACTGGTGCAGAAAGAAAAGAACTGATGCCAGTGTGCCTGGGTGGCACCTATATAGGTGACATCACATTCTGCGCCAATGAGGCCAACAACGCGACGCGGATCTGAATGGAGGGTCCTGACAGTACGTGGAGGGATATTGCTCAAATAAAAGTTTCCAGATCCAGTCTGAGGCCTGGGGAAAATCAAAGGTAAGCAATCTGCAACAAGAAGTCTCTATCAGATTGCCCTGTTTTTAAGAGTCTATTGCTATGCCCTTTTTGTCAGAGTTTTGGCACCTGATGTGTGAGGAGTGGCCTGTAAAATGTACTGTGTTACAAGACATTGGCCCTCAAGATCGGACCGCCGGGCGGCCACCAATGCGGCCGCACCCCCACCGCGGCCATTTGGAGATCCCCGCTGGAGCCGGCGGTGTTGCGACTGTGCGACGGGTGCAGTTGCACCCGTTGCGCTTTTCACTGTCTGCATAGCAGACAGTGAAATGCTGCACGGGGCCCGACTCCCCGTACCGCCAGCCTTTTCCTGGCGGTTCTAACCACCAGGAAAAGGCTGGCGGTAGGGGGACTCGTAATCCCCTGGGCAGCGCTGCAAGCAGCGCTGCCCTGGCAGATTACAACCGCCGGGGCCATTGTGGCGGGAAACCTGCGGCCCCGGCAGTGCGACCGCGGCATAATGCCCTGGGAAGCTCCGCCAGCCTGTTGGCGGTGCTTCCTCCGGAACAGCCCTGGTGGTCTTGGACCGCCAGGGTTGTAACGAGGGCCATTGTTTTTATAACACAGTTCTAAAACTTTTAATCAACATCTAAGGTGAAGTTTCCTTAATTCTGAATAACATATGAAATCAATGTATTCCCACCAAGAACCTCAAACAATCTCAGACAGTGTTTTTTAACCTTCTGATTCCTTGGACCCCCACTTAATCATTACTGGAACCCAGAGACCCCCAGTGAACTACTGTTGGAATCCAGGGACCCCCCATTGAGTCACTATTTGAAGCAGTAGACCACAGTCTAAGCATTTTCGATGATTTGAACCTCAAAACAATACACAAAAATACAGAAACAAGCATTTATCAAACAAATATACAAAATATTTAATCATTTATTTACTTCACAAACAAATATAAAAAAATCCAAATTGAAATGGGAAGGTTGGAGCTTTTCTAAATTCAATTGAGACACTAGTTGTCCAAACTACATTGTTTGATGCACTTCGACTGCTTAAACAAATTAAAATGATTAAAATGAGGACACCAACTTAATTTTTAGACTGCAATTTTAAATTCATTCACACTTACAAAACATTTTAAAATGTTCAGATTTACATTTTCTTTTTTTCTTTCTGTATGTACTGTAGGAAGCTGGTTCTGTATATACTATATCAAAATGAGATATGGTGCACACAGAGTCCAGGGGTTCTCCAGAGGCTTAACAGAGGCTAAAATAGATAATACTAATGCTCTCTTTTGTGGTAGTGTGGTCGAGCAGTTAGGCTTATCAGAGGGTAGTGCAAAGCATTTGTTGTACCCACACAGTCAAGAAATGAGGCACACACTCTGTTAGGGTACCTCGACTTGATTTCCTCAGGAGCAGAAGATAACTCCTCAGTCCCAACCCAGACTACTAGCAACAAATTTTTAACCTTCATATTGAGCACCCCGGGAGGGGAAAGGGGAATGGGATTTAGAGAGACTGCCTCAGAGATGATGTACGTTAATACTCAGTCTGCCTCCTCAAGTCTAAGATTGGATACAGCACCTGCAAAAGTCACATTCACAGTTACTAGGGACGTACTATATCAGTTACTATGATTTCTATTCTTTTAAATTTTATTTTCTCTAATATTAATGCAATTCGTACTCACCCTGAGCTCTCTGAGGTCTTGCTCCTCTCTATTGATGATTTGAATATTATTGATGTGATCATGAACTTCATTGAATGGATACTAATTAATCACGAAGAACTTCTCAGCACTTTCTTAATGAATTTATTGGGTTGTTATATATATATATATATATATATATATATATATATATATATATATATATATTGTTATGGTTGGTTGATTTAGAATTGATAAGGGGTATATTTTCTCTTGACTGTCTTATAAATGCTGTATTTGTAAATACTTTCTTGTTTGTTTCTCCTATAAGCTCGATAGAGCTGTTAGGAACTTTTGAATTTATAAATGATTATTTGTTATAGTTTGTTTATTCCATAAGCTTGATAACTCTGTCAAGATCTTTTGTATTTATAAATGCTTATTTGTTATAGTTCGTTTATTCCATAAGCTTGATAACTCTGTCAAGAACTTTTGTATTTGGAAATGCTTATTTGTCAAAGAACATTCCTGGTGTAAACTCTGTAGACTTGCCAACCTTCTCGATAACTGCAAACAATTTATCTCCTAGGACTATACTTAAAGCGAATAACTGTTATCTGTAAAATTGCCTTCGACTATTAGTTTACCTCAACAGGTGTTTACCTCGAAAGCGCGCTCTCTCCACACAGCTGATTCCTGTCAAACCTCAGTTGAAGTGCGAAGTTTCCAAGCGGCGCATGCGTATCCTAGCAACTAAACTGAATGCAACACTAGTACTGCAACTTAACCTTCTGGACTCGCGTCGGCCATCTTGAATTTCTCTTTTTGACTCTTTCCTTGAATTAAACGTAATACTGCTAGGCAAACCTTCTTCCATCTAAGACATCGCTGTCTCCACTGTGGATACATTTTTGCCTGCATATTTATTGCTTTTCTTAGACGTTTCTCTGATTCAGCATGGCAAGTTTGTGTGGTCATGACAGTACTCCCCCTCAAGGAACAGTTCTCTAATTTAGGTTTGTTTGGATAGGTTCTATGAAAGTTTCTAATTAATCTTGAGGCATGCAAGGAATAAAATGTGCCATTTTAGTGAAAGTGTCCACAAAAACTAAGATAGTATTAAAACCTTGACTACTAGGGAGATCCACTATGAAATCCATAGTAATAGTATGCCAAGGATGGGGTGCTATGGGTAAGGGTCTTAATAGACCTTGTGGAGCTGTTCTGTTGGATTCTGCTCTTTGACATTTGTCACAAGTTGACCCATATTGTCTTATCTGAGTTTTCATCTGTGGCCACCAAAATTCTGAGTCTTTTGAATTCCTTTATGTCGAGCCAACTGGTCATCATGACAGGCCTGAAGAATCTTTTCTTGCAGCTCCACAGTCAGCACATATAGTGCACCTTTATAATATGGCAAACAATTCTTTATTTCTCTTCCTGGGCCTTCTTTGGATCACTTCAGCATTCCTTCGAATGTTAAGTTTTCTTGGATTTCTTTGGTCAAATCTTCATGGATATGAACTTCTCTTGTGGGATAATCGGATCTCTTTCTGGAAGCTCTTTAGATGTACCGATATCAATTCAAGACAGAGCATCTGCCTTGCCATTTGCTTTCCTGGTCTAAAGGTGATAACAAAATTGAAGTCTGCAAAATAAAGGGACCAACGCATTTGCCTTACTGTTAAAGTTCGAGCTGATTTTCAAAACTGTAGATTTCGGTGGTCCCTGTAGACGGTTACTTTATGCTTAGCTCCCAAAATATAATGTCTCCACTCACGGAAGGTTTCTTTGACCACCAACAGCTCCTTATCCGCAAATGAATAATTTATCTCTGGTGGAGTTAATTTTCCGAGAGAAATAGGCAACTGGATGTAACTGACCTGTATCTTTATGACGCTGGGAAAGAATATCTCATATGGCAATGCCTGAAGCATCTGCCTCCACATAATAAGGCTCATCTGGATTGGGGTGGAGCAATATTGGAGCTGTGATGAAGGAATTTTTCAAAAAATTAAAAGCATCATCTGCTTTTTTTGTCCACTCAAAATTCACTCCTTTCTTCAACAAACGAGTCATGGGTGTAACTGTTTGAGAAAATTTCGATAAAAAATGGTGAACCCCAAGAAACTATGGATTTCTTTGATGTTACAAGGAGAAGGCAAATTTTGTACTGTCTTTATCTTAGCTGCTTCCATACTAACTCCTTCCGGCGACAAAATGAATCCTAAGAACTCTACTCGTTCCACATGAAATGCACACTTCTCATAAAGATGGTGCTCTTGCCGCCTCATGAGGATGGATCGAACATGGGAAACATGTTCCTGCAGATTGTCGGAAAAAATCAGAATGTCATCTATATATACCACAGCAATCCTGTCGAGGAATTCTCGTAATATGTCATTAACGAAATGCTGGAAAGCTGCGGGAGCATTGCATAACCTAAAAGGCAACACTTGATATTCAAATAATCCATACTGAGTTCGAAAAGCTGTTTTCCATTCATCTACAGATGACACTCATATCAAATGATATGCTCCTCCCAAGTCCAATTTGGTGTAAATTTTAGCATTCTTTACTTGGTCTAATAGAAATGACACCAATCGTAACATGATTGAGGGCTCGGTAATCTATGCAACTTTGAAGTCCCCCATCCTTCTTTGGTATAAAAAATAGTGGGGATGAAACCGGGGACTGAGAAGGGCGAATAAACCCATAAGCAATATATTGATCCAAATACTCTTTCAAATGTTGGTTCTCTGCTTCTGTCACTGCGTATATTCGGCTACATGGCAATATCACTCCCGGCTCCAGTTCAGTCTTGCAGTAGTAAGGTCAGTTTGGTGGCAATTTCTCAGCTTCCTTTTTGTCAAAGACTGAAACTAAATCTTCATATTCCTTCGGAATTTCTATTGTTTCAAGTGTAGGGATCATTGGAGAATGTGATGATAAGTAGGCCGCTTGGGACTTGGTGAACACTTCTGCTTCACACGCAATTCTCGTTACAGTAGGAGGAATTCATTTCGATTGTTCTCTTACTCCACTCAATTTGTGGATTATGTTCAGTAAGCCAGGGCAGACCCAAAATTAGTTGAAATTGTTGAGCATCTATTAAATTAAAAATTATCTGCTCCTGATGTCCACCAAAGCCTTGCAGTTGAATTGGTTCGGTCTCATGAGTGATTGGACCTGAAGAAAGCCTGGTACCATCCACAGCTTTTACAACTTCCAAAGTTGATTTCTTAACAAATCGAATTCCCATCTTAAGAGCGTATTTGATGTCACAAAAATTGCCTGTAGCTCCAGAATCAATCATAACTGAGATTCCCTGAATTTCCATCTCAGGCGTCTTGACTGATACTGTTTGTACCAAATGTGGTGCTGCTGTTTGTAAAGTATTTGCCACTTACTGTTCTGAGGGAGTTGTCTTGGGTTCTGCTTTC
This sequence comes from Pleurodeles waltl, assembly GCF_031143425.1. Classification (NCBI taxonomy): domain Eukaryota; kingdom Metazoa; phylum Chordata; class Amphibia; order Caudata; family Salamandridae; genus Pleurodeles; species Pleurodeles waltl. The sequence goes on from NC_090441.1 coordinate 208,239,308, forward strand.
ATCAGGGCAACTCCCTCTACTGATGAAGCTGGCCTTTTCCCGACTGAATAGTCTTTGGTTTCTTAGGACAGTTTTTAACAAAATGTCCGGATGTGCCTCAGTATAAACACAGTTGATTCATTCTTCTTTTTTCTTTCTCTTCCTTAGATAACGGACCCTGAATGGAACTAATTTGCATTGGCTCTTCCACTGTTATCCCTTCTCCTACTCTCGTATGTTTATTTTTTACTCGATCAAATCTCAGAGGAAGAAGCTGATAATCTCTTTTCTTTTCTGCTTTTCATTCGATTAACTGATGGTCAATCTGCAGTACAGGATCAATTAGCTCTGAGATTTCGGTGGGTCTATTTAGGATTTGCGCTAAGGCATCTTTCAATTCATCCTTCAACCCACAATAAAATTCCGGCCAAGAGGATTCTACTATGAGTTTATTGAAATGAGCCAGATAGGCTACTAGATCTTTATTACCTTGCCTTATTTCCAATAGTTCATTGTCAGTGGCTTGAGCTGCAGTTCGGCGATCAAATATTCTTAAGAACTCTTCTTTGAAATTTTTAAAATTATATAAAACAGGATCATTTCTGGAAACTATTGGCATGGACCATGCAGCTGCATCACCTGTCAGATAAGACAATATAAATGCCACCTTGGACTGATCTTCGGAAAAAATGATGGGTCTACATAAAAAATGCAATGAGCATTGAGTTAGAAAAATGTGCGCCTCATTCAGATCTCCACCAAAGTGCGTAGGTTGGGCCAAAGGAATAATAGGGGAAATTGCATGAATCACTTCAGTGGATATACCTGTGGACTGTGAAGGGTTAGGGGTCTGTGAAAAAGTAGAATCACTAGACTTGGATGTGTTTCCTAACTCATTTATTCGTTGTTTTATTTGGACTTGTTTTTCTATGGTGTTATTTAATTGTTTTGGCAGTCCTTCCAAAATAGTGCCTAATGCTTTTACATCATTCCTTCTGCCATTCTGTTCAGGAGGAATTCAGTTTTCCCTAAAATTAGGGTGGCACTTCAATCTGTCAGGGTACCTCGATTTGATTTCCTCAGGAGCAGAAGATAACTCCTTAGTCTCAACCCAGACTACTTGCAACTAATTTTTAACCTTCATATTGAGCACCCCAGGAGGGGAAAGGGGAATTGGATTTAGAGAGACTGCCTCAGAGATGATGTACGTCAATACACAGTCTGCCCCCTCACATCTAAGATTGGATACAGCACCTGCAAAAGTCACATTCACAGTTACTAGGGACTAGAGCTGTTAGGAACTTTTGTATTTATAAATGCTTATTTGTTATAGTTTGTTTATTCCATAAGCTCGATAACTATGTCAAGAACTTTTATATTCATAAATGCTTATTTGTTATAGTTTGTTTATTCCATAAGTTCGATAACTCTGTCAAGAACTTTTGCATTTGGAAATGCTTATTTGTCAAAGAACATTCCTGCCGTAAACTCTGTAGACTTACCAACCTTCTCGATAACTGCAAACAATTAATCTCCTCGGTCTATACTTAAATCGAATAACTGTTATCTGTAAAATTGCCTTCGACTATTAATTTATCTCAACAGGCGTTTACCTTGAAAGCGCGCTCTCTCCACACAGCTGATTCCTGTCAAACCTCAGGTGAAGCGCAAAGCTTCCAAGCGGTGCGCGCGTATCCTAGCAACTAAACTGAATGCAACACTAGTACTGCAACTTAACCTTCTGGACTCGCGTCGGCCATCTTGAATTTCTCTTTTTGACTCTTTCCTTTAATTAAACGTAATACTGTTTGGCAAGCCTTCTTCCAGCTAGGACATCCCTGTCTCCACTGTGGATACCTTTTTGCCTGTATATTTATTTCTTATCTTAAGATGTTTCTCTGATTCAGCATGGCAAGTTTGTGTGGTCATGACACACTCAATGACTAACTCCAGGCCAATGTATTTGTATTCCAAAATATATTTTGTTATTTTATTTCTAGAACCAAAAGGATCTTGTTGCAAGTAAGTACATTTGCAAGTAAGTATCAAGCATATGTATCATAGACAGTTTGTTTAGATTTCGCAAATAAAACAGTTTACAGGCAAGTAACACTTTTCACTTTTAAAAGTTGACACCGTGCAATTTTCAGAACTGTCCTGGCGGGGAAAGTGTTAGTGCAGTTTTGAGGTAAGTACTCAACTTACAGTTCCAGTCTCTGGGGGTTAGGATGTCTACTGGTTGGGGTTCAGGATGACCCCAATCTTACACCACACGAAAAACAGGGCCGGCCGGGTCCAGAGGGCAAAGTTGAAGTTAGATTTAGAATGAGATCCTATGGAAACTGGGGACAGTCAGAAACAGATCTTCTGGCAGATAAGTACCCACGACTTCAGAGAACAGACCTGGGGGGTTTAGGTGAGCACTGGGGGGGCACAGGTCAGCACCAAACACACTCTCAGTGGCGCAGGAGCACCGGGTGCAGTGTGCAAACACAGCATCAGGCTCCCAATGCTTTTCAATAGGGGGACCCCAGGAGTCACAAAGATGCTGCAGGCTGAGTCCAGGGGGTTGGTTCCAGGAAACCACAGGCTAGGCAAGGAGAAGGGCTGCCTGCTGAACGTTGCTGGATGGATTTCCCACGGCAAGGGGGCGGCGGGTGCAGGGGTACCTTTAGGCATTGGGAATCTTCGTCTGGTTCTCTCCCAGTCAGAGGTGTTCACCGGATTTAGGCTGCAGGCGTCTTCGTGTTGGCCAGGAGGGGTTAACCCAGGGTGGACACAAGGTCAGAATCACCTGGGGACCTGCTCTGGACTGCTGTGCCACCTGGACTTAGGCCGTGGGCATTGGGTGCAGAGTGGGTAGGACTCACGGATCCGGGGCGTTCTGGAGTCCTTCTGGGAGTTTCTTGTGGACAGGATTGTTGACCTCAGGAGTTCTTGGTCCCCGGGTGGGCATGCAGTCCTCTGGGGGTTTGGAGAGGTTGCTAGTCCTGCAGGATGCATCACCTTTTTAAAGCAGGGCTTCAGAAGCTGCAGACAGGCCTGTAGGGCTGGGGCCAAGTCAGCTGGTGTCTGGAGTCTTCTCTGCTGGGGATGGCTTAGCAGTCCTTCTTCTTGCTTCTTTCTTTTTCTTATTGATTTCACCAGGACTCTGGTGAGCTAGGTTCAGGGGTGCCCCTAAATACTAGATTTAGGGGAGCTATAGGAGTCATAGGGCATTAGCCAATGGCTACTTGTAGGAGGCTGGACTGGCTTATAGTGGGTGCCTGTAGGAAAGTACCATCTTGCCTGGAATGTAACTTTACTCATACTTTTCAGGGTCTTGGGGTGGGGTATCCTGGACACCCTTAGTGTTTTCTTACACTCCCAGTGACCCTCTACACAGTACACTAGGCCTGGGGTCCATTTGTGGTTCGCATTCCACCTTTGGAGTATATGGTTTGTGTTGCCCCTAGGCCTATTTTCTCCTATTGCGTTCTATTGTGTTCTACAGTGTTTGTACTACTTTTATAAGTGTTTTACTTACCTGATTTTGGACTGTGTGTATATTTTGTGTATTTTACTTACCTCCTAAGGGAGTATATCTTCTGAGATACTTTTGGCATATTGTCACTAAAATAAAGTACCTTTATTTTTAGTAACTCTGAGTATTGCGTTTCTTAAGGTATAGTGCTACATGATATGAGTGGTATAGTAGGAGCTTTGCATGTCTCCTAGTTCAGCCTAAGCTGCTCTGCTATAGCTACCTCTATCAGCCTAAGCTGCTAGAACACTACTAATCTACTAATAAGGAATAACTGGACCTGGCACAAGGTGTAAGTACCACAAGGTACTCACTATAAGCCAGGCCAGCCTGAAGATTCTGCAACACCGAAAGGTGCTAGGAACTTCTCCTTCATGCAGAAGATGTCCCACTGTGGGCTGAAGGATGCAGAGTTGTTTCTATGGCAAGAGACCGCAACCAAACCTTGCTAGCTGCAAGAGTCACAGTTGAAGAAAAAGGGTGCTACCTGGGCCCAGGAAGGACCAGGATGTCACCACTTGGGAGAGGAGACAGAGGGGACCCTCAGCAATGTAGAGAGCCCACACACAAGCACATAGCACCAACAGAAGTACTTGAACATGGGTTCAAGAAGTCTGAACATGGTGGTCATCTCAACACTGCAAACGAGGGTCCCACGAAGCCGGAGATCAACTCAGGGAGCTGAGCATTGCAGGACAGAGGTCTAGGGACCTGGGCTTGGCTGTGCATGAAGGAGTTCTTGGAAATGTGCACAGAAGCCCTAGTAGCTGCAGTTAACAGGGTGCACAGGATTACTATCTTGAGAGGGGAGGCAAGGACTTACCTCCTTCAAATTTACACAGTTGGACCACTGGACAGTCTGGGTCACTTGGGTCCACAACCTGTGTTCCAGTGACCATGCTCGTCGGGATGGGAGGGGTCCCGGAGTACCGGTGATGCTGAAGTTTGGTGCCTGCTGGAGCAGGGGAAAGATTCCGTCGACCCACTGGAGATTTCTTTGTGGCTTCCAGTGCAGGATGAAGGCAGGCAGCCCCCACAGCATGCACCACCAGGAAACAGTCGAGAAAGCCGGCAGGATTATGCACTACAATGTCGCTGGTAGACTTCTTGCTACTTTGTTGCAGTTTTGCCGACGTCCTGGAGCAGTCAGCGGTTGATCCTTGGCAGAAGTCGAAGAGAGAGGTGCAGAGGAACTCTGGTGAATTCTTGCAAGTTGTTATCTGAGGAAAAGCCAACAGGAAAGACCCTAAATAGCCCTCGGAGGAGGATTGACCACCTAGTCAGTTAAGCACCTATCAGTAGGGGTCTTTGATGTCACATGCTGGCACTGGCCACTCAGAGGCCTCCAGAGTGCCCTCATACCTCTGGATCCAAGATGGCAAAGGGCTGGGACACACTGGAGGAGCTCTGGGCACCACCCCTGGGGTAGTGATGGACAGGGGAGTGGTCACTCCCCTTTCCTTTGTCCAGTTTCACGCCAGAACAAGGACTGGGGGTTCCCTGAACGGATGTAGACTGGCTTATGCAAGGAGGGCTCCATCTGTGCCCTTCAAAGCATTTCCAGAGGCTGGGAGAGGCTATCCCTCCCCAGCCCTTAACACCTATTTCCAGACCTATTATTTCGGGAATAGGATCCCCCACTGAGAGGTTATCTGAATATATTTATATTTTTTTACAGCCCTTTGTGTCCAACTTACCATCTTATATTAGGGATACTAAAGACTTATTGTGCAAACTCAGCGATTTTGAATGGACTAATGGTCACCATTTGGTGACCCTTGATGTTGCCTCTCTCTACACATGCATTCCCAGAGCTCAGGGCATGAAGGCCATACAACATTACCTTGATACACGGGATGCCTCCTTATACCAACATTCTAACATGCTTATGGATCTTATAGATATTGTTCTTGACAATAATGTATTTATACACAATGGGTCTTGGTACCGCCAAGTTCAAGGGGTAGCCATGGGGGCGAAATTTTCCCCCTCCTTTGCGAATCTGTATATGTTTTTTTTTTTTTTCAAATTACATCTTTGGCAGAACTGTCTAGCAGAACTCATTCAACATGTTCTATACTGTGGGAGATACATTGATGATGTGTTACTTTTTTGGTGTGGGGACACACCATCTCTGAGTCAATTCATTCAACATTTGAATACTAACGAGTTTAACATCAAGTTTACTAGTGCACATAGTGATACCAGCATTGATTTTCTGGATTTCACTTTATATATTGAACATGACTTGATATGCTATAGAATATACAGGAAACCCACATCCTGCAATTCTATACTATATGCCACAATTGCACATCCTAAATCACAAATTCGGGCCATCCCTTATGGGGAAGCAATTAGAATTAGACATAATTGTAGCCGGGATGAGATCTTTTTTTCTGAATTGCAGGCAATGGAAGATCGTTTAGCTACTCGTGGTTATGACAAAACTCTTCTCAATAAAACTTTTGAAAACTGACCGACTTGCTCTTCTTACAACTTCTACTACCAAGAAATGTACACGACACAACAACGTATCCCCTATCATTCCATGGAGTACCATTAGCCCACAAATACATAAGATCTTTAAGAAAAACTGGTCTTTCTTACTGTCCGACAATACTCTTTGAGGTGGGCTAACTAAAAGACCCAAAATGATTCATAGTAGGGGACGTACACTACAGAATCAGCAATGCCACAGTTATATACCACCTGACAATAAAGAATTGTGGTTACCCAGACCCTCTAGTGGTTTCTATAGGTGTGGATGTTGTAATATCTGTTGTCATGTAAAGGATAAAACATTGACCTTCCGTTATAATACGAATAAATCATACAAGATTTCGAAATTCATGAATTGTAATACTAAGTATATTGTATACTGTATAATCTGTATTTGCAAACTTATTTACGTTGGTAGTACTATTAAGTCCTTTAAGAAAAGAATCCAGGAGCATATCAGGGCTATCAGAAACCACAATACAGACTATCCTTTCGCAGCTCATTTCAACTCCGCACATGGACAAAGAGAGATCTTGGGCATCCAGGTACATGGGATTGATACATTAGGAATCTGTCCTTGTGGAGGTAACAAGACTCTGATGCCAAGACGCATGAAAGTAAATGGATTTTTAAATTGAGAGCGGTGGAAGAAGGGCTCAACATCACTAAGGACTTACATGTTTTCCTGTAACACTAAGTGATCACAGTATAACGAAACCACTATATTAAGGTGTTTTATTTTCTTTGTAGTTATCTTATATATTAGACTCTCTTCATTTATACTACTAGAGTTTATACTGTGAATATATGTATTATCTGACTTAGGCATCTATTGGTCCTTTCTTTAGCAAAATATGCTGTAACAGTTACACTAATTGCTTACTGTCCCAATGGATTTCTAAATTAATATATGTTAAAAAAGTTTCCATTTTTATTTCATTCATTAGACTGCTATTATTTATACTACTACATGTCTTTATGTGATTGTACTTATTATCTGTATCAGGTGCTACGTGGTTTGAATTTTAGTTTATCAAGCATTGCTACATCATAAGATCCATTCTTTCTTCTCACTTATTTTTCTTAAATATCTTTCTCTCTCTTTCTTTCTTTCTCACTATGGGGGTCATTACAACCCTGGCGGACAGGCCGGTGGACAAAAAAAGGGAATAATGACCGTGGCGGAAACCGCCAACAAAGACAGCCACTTTAACACACCGCCCGCCACGGCAGTACAGACAAGCAGCGCGGCGGTCACCGCCAACAGACAGGCGGAAGACAATGTACCGCCCATAGTATCACAACCCACCAATCCGCCACCTTTTCCGGGGCGGATTCTCTGTGGATAAAAACACGGCGGAAACAGTTACTGCAATGGGAATATGCTCACCTGAACACATCCCACGAGGAAGGAGGATAGCATGGAGCCGGAACTCCAAATCCTACCGGCCCTTGTATTCCTACTCATCTACGAAGACCAACGCCTGCGCCAGCGACAACAACAGTGAGTACTGCACCTATGACATAGGGGAGGGGGGAGGCAAAAGTTAGGGGGACACACACGCAACACCCCCGCCCCCACCCCACCCTCGCATATTACAACACACACACCAATGCATTCACAAACATCACAGTAAAAACCCACAACCCCCCCGGAAGAATGCAAAGACAAAACGAAATCAGTCCAAACATTGTAATGTAGCAATATACATGTCTCAAAAATATACAGATATATTAGAAAATCATACAAAAGTATATACATTCCGAGAAGTAGTTCAGATATGCACATAGAAATGTCTGTGCACCACTAGTCCAGAAATGCATGGGCGAGGCCCACAATAGATACCTGTCCACACACAGAGAGAACACTGCCGGGGCATCAGATAGAAATACTACAGGCACCTCAAGGGGAAGGGAAGGGGGGCACCTCAGCCGGAGGAGTGCAAAGCCAGATCCACGACGGGGCTCCATGCCCATTGATGTATCCTGGGGAGTGCAAAGCCACAGTCTCTCAAGTCTCTACAGTGGGTGGGTTGCCCACTATTCCATCCTGGGGAGTGCAAAGCCACAGTCTCTCAAGTCTCTATAGTGGGTGGCTTGCCCACTATTCCATCCTGTGGAGTGCAAAGCCACAGTCTCTCAAGTCTCTATAGTGGGTGGCTTGCCCACTATTCCATCCTGGGGAGTGCAAAGCCACAGTCTCTCAAGTGGATAACAGTCTCCACTGGTTCTGGAAGGGGACTGGTGCCCAGACTGGATTAGTCTCCCCGTGGAAGTTCCTGTCCCATCACTGTCCCACCTGCACATGGGATAATGATGCTTGATGTGGCGGCCTTTTCATTCTTCCCCGGTGCATGCCCTGTTCAGCGGTGCTTTGCCATGGCGGTTCTGGACTGTTCAGCGGTGCTTTGCCATGGCGGTCTCTGGACTGTTCAGCGGTGCTTTGCATTGGCGGTTCTGGACTGTTCAGCGGTGCTTTGTCATGGCGGTCTCTGGACTGTTCAGCGGTGCTTTGCCATGGCGGTCTCTGGACTGTTCAGCGGTGCTTTGCCATGGCGGTCTCTGGACTGTTCAGCGGTGCTTTGCCATGGCAGTTCTGGACTGTTCAGCGGTGCTTTGCCATGGCGGTTCTGGACTGTTCAGCAGTGCTTTGCCATGGCAGTTCTGGAATGTTCAGCGGTGCTTTGCCATGGCGGTTCTGGACTGTTCAGCAGTGCTTTGCCATGGCGGTTCTGGACTGTTCAGCGGTGCTTTGTCATGGCGGTTCTCGACTGTTCAGCGGTGCTTTGTCATGGCAGTTCTGGACTGTTCAGCGGTGCTTTGCCATGGCGGTTCTAGACTGTTCAGTGGTGCTTTGTCATGGCGGTTTTGGACTGGGCATTGGTGTGTGGCATGACGTTCTCTGGACTGGGCATTGTTGTGTGGCATGACGTTCTCTGGACTGGGCATTGGTGTGTGGCATGACGTTCGCTGGACTGGGCATTGGTGTGTGGCCTGACGTTCCCTCATTGCCCAGCGGGCTGTGGCAGCCGGGGCCCTCCTGGGCACTGACTCCGGCGGTGGTCTCCTGACCAGTGACAATACTTTGGCCCTCCTGGGCAATGAGTCCGGCGGTGGCGGTGGTCTCCTGACCAGTGACGATACTTGGGCCCTCCTGGGCACTGACTCCGGCGGTGGCGGTGGTCTCCTGACCAGTCCAGTAACGATACTTGGGCCCTCCTGGGCACTGACTCTGGCGGTGGTCTCCTGACCAGTGACGATACTTGGGCCCTCCTGGGCGCTGACTCCGGCAGTGGCGGTGGTCTCCTGACCAGTGACGATACTTGGGCCCTCCTGGGCAATGACTCCGGCGGTGGTCCCCTGACCAGTGACGATACTTGGGCCCTCCTGGGCAATGACTCCAGCGGTGGTCTCCTGACCAGTGACGATACTTGGGCCCACCTGGGCAATGACTCTGGCGGTGGTCTCCTGACCAGTGACGACGGTGCTGGCGGTGGCGTGCCAACCGCCGGGAAGGATGCCGCCCTTCTCCGCCGTGCTGCTCACACTAGGCTGTACAGACTTCCTCTGGCCCTTCCCCACCTTTGGAGGAGTCACAGCTGACTCTGCAATCCCCCTGGAACCCCTGTGATTTGTTTTGCCTCCAGGAGTCTTCACAGGGTCCCGTCGGCCATTTTCCAATTTCAGAGCCTTTACAGGGGGTGGGCTGCCAGTGCCTAGGCTCCGGGTCACACTGCCTGCCCTGGTGGCCGGTGCACTCCACACACCTTGAACAGGCACCACTGGTATTGGAGGCTTTTTGGCTGATGCGCTAAAACGGGACTGATGAATCGGGGGGGGGGCAAAAAGGTCAACTTTACACAGGGACAGTTTCTGACGAACACTGAGGTGGGTAGTTGGAGGGGGTTTGGGAATGGAGGAAGAGGAGGTGCAGGTACTGGAGGCTGTCGTGAGGTGGATGGATGTTGGGTGTGTGGGTGCCCGCGTTTGTGTACTTTGGGAGGGGGCGTCACAGACACACTGGGAGAGGACGTGTAAATGGGAGTGGAGGTGGTGAGTGCATGTGAGCGGGTGTGGTGCTGGGTGTACTGCTGCGAGTCCTAGTGCCTGTAGATGTAGTGCATGCAGGTGAGAGTGTAGACAACACTGGGAGGGAGGAGGGAGACAACGAGGAGGGGGACACAGTGGAGGCAGTGGATGTTGCAGTGTCTGCACGTGGGTGATGTTTGCGTGTGTGCCTGTGGGTTGTGTGGTGCCTATGTTTGCCTGAGCTACTTTTGTGTGTTGAGGTGTGTGCATGCTGGTCTGATGGTGTGCTTGGGATAGGCAGGGGTACAGGGGATTGGGTCTGGGTGGAGGAGGTTGGAGGGGGGAGGCTAGACACAGGGACAATGGCAGCCATCAGTGCTGAGGCCAGAGATTGCAGGGTTCGCTGAAGGGCAGCCTGACCAGAATGAATGCCCTCCAGGAATGCATTACCGTGTTGCAACTCCCTTTCTACACCCTGGATGGCATTCACAATGGTAGACTGCCCAACAGTGAGTGACCTGAGGAGGTCAATGGCCTCCTCACTGAGGGCAGCAGGGGTGACTGGGGCAAGGCCTGAGGTGCCTGGGGCGAAAGTGATGCCACCCTCCTGGGTGAGCGGTCACGGGGCGAACGCTGAGGGTGGTGCTGGTAGGGGAGGTGGCGGCTATACCTGTAGAAGTGGGGCGCACAGATGGTGCTGCCACCACAAGGGAGCTCCCATCGGAGGACGAGTCCGTGTCTCTGGTTGCTGATCCGGTGGCCGACGTGAAGCTCCCCTCGCCCTCCGTCCCACTGGTGCATTCTGAGTCCGTGGTGTGGCCCTCCATGGCCATGTGAGATGCAGCTCCCTTGTGCTCCGGTACCACTGTACCTCCGCCTGATGATGCTGATGAACAAAAGAACAGGGAGATTACAAAAAGGGGGGGGAGACAGAAGAAAGAGAGGTTGCGTGCATGGCATACCGCGACCGTTGGCGGACAACACAGACACAGCAGCCCCCTGCACTACGCCGTGCTCCTGGCCTCTACAGATGCAATTCCTGGGATCTGGCCTACATGGCTATGGTGGACATCTGCACACATGGATGCCAGAGGGGCATGTATACCTGTACTTGGCACTCTACAGAGGTGGGGTGGGGAGCTACAGGGCCTTACGAAGGGGCCTAGCCTACGTTACTCGCCCTGGCCTAGGGAAACCCACAGCCCTCCTCCCCCACCCAGACCCCTCCACTGCGCGCAAAGTCCGCAGAATGAAGTTGTACTCACCCCCTTGTGTCTGCTGTGATGCCCTCAAGCGCCCATCCAACTCAGGGTAGGCCACCGCCAGGATCCTGAACATCAGGGGGGTCATGGGGCAACGGGCACCCCTCCCACGTTGGGAGGCCATCCCCAGCTGAGCCTCCGCCGTCTTCTTGCTCCAGAGGCGAATGTCCTCCCATCGTTTACGGCAGTGGGTGCCCCGTCTCTGGTGGACCCCCAGGGTCCGGACGTCCTTGGCGATGGCACACCAAATGTCCTTCTTCTGGTGGGCGCTGACCTACATGACATGCACAAGGGAAGAAGAGAAGTCATTAACAACCGCACCGTCAATGTGCGTGGCCCCCCTCCCTACCCTAGCCATGTGGCACATTCATTCACATGCATTAATGTTCCCTGAACTCTGCCCCCTTCCCTCTTCCAACCAGCCCTCTCCACCCAGGCCTAGCCCATACAACGTGCTCCCTGTGTACTAACCTGTTGGTCTGGAGGACCGTAGAGCAGCATGTACTGGGGGAGGACCCCGTCTACTAGTTTCTCCAACTCCTGAGCAGTGAAGGCAGGGGCCCTTTCCCCAGACGCAGCAGCCATCGTCGCTTCCAGACCGAGGTCACAGCAGCACTTGCAGTGTAGGTCCTCTCCTGTCGAAGATCAGGTATCTAGTGATTGAACAGTTAGAAAATGGTGGTGACGTCCGCGGTGGTGATGTCCGCGGCGGTGCGTATCATCACCACCGGGGCACTTCCTCATTGGTTCCTGGGACCCATAGGGTCCAATGTTAACCAATGCAGCATTGCGCCGCGGTCTACGACCGCCTACTGCGACGGTGTGCAACGCCAACGCAGTTACCCCACAATCCCATTGTCCCAGTTTAGAGGTCAGACAGCCGCCATTTCAGGGGCCCACATGGCTCCATTTACTTCTGCATCACACATAGCTAGGCCTACACTCAACACACATACAGGAAGGGTTTTGTGTTTGGTGTCGTGTTCTGTGTAACTGTGGGTACATACCTGGAAAAAAGTTTACTCGATCCTCGCTGTTGTCCTTCCTAGGCGCCGTCAGCTGGGACATTTGAGAAGATGGCGGAATCCTCCAATGTACAGACCGCTGGTGGACCTGTTGACAGTGGAAGAGCGACATTTAATTGTCGCCTACAGGTTTGACCGTGCCACAATCCAGGAACAATGTACCCAGTTGGAGCCAGACCTGATGTCCCCAATCTGCCATCCCACTGGAATCCCCCATGACATGCAGGTGCTGTCAGTGCTCCATTTCCTTGCTAGTGGGTCTTTTCAGACAACAGTGGCCATGGCATCAGGGATGTCCCAGCTTATGTTTTCCAACGTGCTGCCCAGAGTGTTGTCTGCCCTGCTGAAACACGTAAGGAGATACATCATTTTCCCTGAGGTTGAAGATTTGGCTACAGTAAAAGGTGACTTCTATGCCCTTGGACATATCCCCAACGTCATAGGTGTTATTGATGGGACCCATGTAGCTCTGGTCCCCCCCCCCACAGTAGTGAACAGGTGTACAGGAACAGGAAGAGTTATCATTCCATGAATGTACAGATGGTCTGTTTGGCAGACCAGTACATCTCGCAGGTAAATGCTATGTTCCCTGGCTCAGTGCATGACGCCTACATCCTGCGGAATAGCAGCATCCCTGATATGATTGGTCAACTCCAGAGGCACCGTGTGTGGCTATTAGGGGACTCTGGTTACCCCAACCTGTCCTGGCTATTGACCCCAGTGAGGAATCCGAGGACCAGGGCAGAGGAACGCTACAATGAGGCCCATGGGCGGACTAGGACGGTGATGGAACACACCTTCGGCCTCCTGAAGGCCAGGTTCAGGTGCCTCCATATGACAGGTGGTTCCCTATTCTACTCACCGAAGAAGGTGTGCCAGATCATCATCGCCTGCTCGATGCTTCACAATCTAGCTTTGCGACGCCAGGTGCCTTTTCTGTAGGGGGATGGTCCAGATGACGGTGTTGTGGCAGCTGTGGAGCCTGTGGAGCCTGTGGACAGTGATGAGGAGGAAGCTGAGGAAGAAGACAACGACAACAGGGAGTCAGTCATACAGCACTATTTCCAGTGACACACAGGTGAGAACATTTTCATTTATAACATAACATTCACTGTCACACGTCTTACTCTATCCTGTGTGTAATTTACTGGGATTATTTGGTAACTGAGTTGTTCCTTTCCATTACGGTTTCACAGGTGTGGTTACCAACGTGTGTCATCTGCATGCATCCTTCAAGGACTTGTGATGTGTGACATTGGTATGTTGACTTAACAACTAAAAAAGCATTTTGACACTGTCATTGATAATACATTTTACAAAATCATAGACTGACTCCAGAATGTTTTGTGGTTCAAGGGTGTTTATTTAAGTGCTCAAAAATGGAGGGGGGTTGTAAAATGGTGATGGGTGATGGTGGAGGAATGTCCATGGCAGAGTCTAGTCTATTAGTCTCACAGGTGCACTGCCCATCTGGGCATAGGAAGTGGAGCTTGGGCAGTTAAAGTATGGACAGGGTAACAAAGTGGGACGGTGGGGGGACAATCAGGGTGGTCTCATTTCCTGGCGGGGGTCTTGCCATCTTGCTCTGTCCTGTTCCTGGATCTCAGGGACCGCTTGCGTGGTGGTTGTCCGTCTGCAGGGGGTGGGGTGCTGGTGTGGTGGTCCTGTGGCGGGGCGTCCTGTCCACTAGCGCCGGCGGAGATGGTGGGCAGTTCATCGTCCTGGCTAGTGTCAGGGGCCCCTTGGAGCGCCACGGTGTCCCTCAAGGTCTGCTGTATGTCCTTCAGCACCCCTACGATGGTGCCCAAGGTGGAGCTGATGGTCCTGAGCTCCTCCCTGAAGCCCAAATACTGTTCCTCCTGCAGGGGCTGGGTCTCCTGAAACTTGACCAGGACCGTCGCCATCGTCTCCTGGGAGTGGTGGTATGCTCCCATGATGGAGGAGAGGGCCTCGTGGAGAGTGGGTTCCCTTGGCCTGTCCGCCCCCTGTCTCACAGCAGCCCTCCCAGTTCCCGTGTGTTCCAGTGCCTCCGTCCCCTGGACCGTATGCCCACTACCACTGCCCCCAGGTCCCTGTTGTTGTTGGGGTGGTGGGGTATCCTGGGTTCCCTGTAGTGGTGGACACACAGCTGATGGACCTGTCCTGGGGACGGAGGTTTGGGCCCGCTGGGTGGGTGCTGTGCTGGTGTTACCAGAGGGTGGAAGGTCAGTGATGGGCTGTGCCTGTGCAAGGGGAACCGACTGTCCCGAGGCCCACGATGGTCCAGGCTGGTCATCAGGCTCCAGTAGGGCAGAGCTGCTATCGTCACTGTGGGCCTCTTCTGTGGGTGGAGTGGAGATGCCTGGACCCTCCGGTGTGGTGACGGTCCTTCGTGATCCTGCAGGGGCATAAGAGCATGATTATTGCATGTGTGTGTGTCATGGTGTGCAATGGGTGGGTGTTTGTGTGCCCCAGTGCTAGCATTTCTGTGTGGGGGCTTGTGTGATGATGGTTAGGGGGTTGTTCTGGGTATGTGCAGTGAGCATGCTTTGGTGATGGGTGACCATGCTTAGTTGTGTCATGCAGTGCTTGGTGTTGGGATGTGTGGTTTGTGTTATTAGTACATTAGTGAGGAGTTTGAGTGATGGGTGAGGGGGTGAGGGTGGGTATGTGTGATAGCATGCAGGTAGGGTGGGGGATATGATAGTTAAGATTTGACTTACCAGTGTCCATTCCTCCACCGACTCCTCCGAGGCCCTCTGGATGCATGATGGTCAAGACTTGCTCCTCCCATGTTGTTAGTTGCGGGGGAGGAGGTGGGGGTCCACCGCCAGTCCCCTGTACCGCGATGTTGTGCCTGGAGACCGTTGAACACACCTTCCCCTGTAGGTCGTTCCACCTTTTCCTGATGTCCTCCTGATTTCTTGGGTGTTGTCCCACTGCGTTGACCCTGTCGACTATTCTGCGCCATAGCTCCATCTTCCTGGCTATGGATGTGTGCTGCACCTGTGAGCCAAATAGCTGTGGCTCTACCCGTACGATTTCCTCCACCATGACCCTGAGCTCCTCTTCGGAAAAGCGGGGGTGTCTTTGGCATGCCATGGGGTGGTGTGTGTGATGTGTGAGGTGGTGTATGTGGTGATGAGTGTAGTGATGTGTAGTGGTGTGTGGGGTTTTGTGTGTGGATGTTGTGTAGGTGCTGGTGTTGTGTGCCTCTGTGTGGTGGGATTGTCTAATCAGTGCTGTCTCTCTGGCCTTCTTACAGAATTTCTGGTCGTAGGGGTTTGTGGGTGATGTGGGTGTGTGTTTTATATTGTGTTGGGTGTGTGGGAGTGGTGTTTGTATGTGTATCAGGTGTGTGTATTTGTAATTGTCCAATGTGGTGGTGTTTTGGAGATGTGTGCGTCTTTTGAGCGTGGCGGTGTGTACCGCCAATGGAATACCGCGGTTGAAAGACCACCGCGTGGATTCGTGGGTCGTGATAGCATGGGCGTGTTTCTGTTGGCGTGGAGGTGGAGGTTTTGTTTTAGCCATTTTAACACTGACCTTTGGTGTGGCGGACTTGTGTGGGTGACTGAATTTCGGCAGATTCCGAAATGTGTGTCATAATAGCTGTGGCGGAATTCCGCAGTCGCGGCGGTGTATTGACGGTCTCCTGCACGGCGGTAAGCGGCTTTTACCGCCAATGTTGTAATGACCCCCTATGTGTCTATTTTCACCATATTGACACACCTTTTATTTTGGTGTCACTTTTTTGTTCGTTCATGATTAAGCCTGCAGGGCAATGTTTCGAGTTCAATATCAGCACTTCGTTTTATCGATCACTGCGCGTAGTCCTCTTTTTATGTTCATGTTTTTTTGGGGGGGGGATATTTAAGGGCTAGAAAATGGCGGCGCCCATTTAGTATGTTTCAGACATAGAAGCAGTACTCTTCAAAAGGCCTGGTAAGACATAGGTTTTTTGCTTTGGTGCCACTATGTTTTTCATTTGGAGTGCTTTTACTAGTACATGTAGTATACACACTGTAACTCTTAGCCTTCTCACTCTCATGTGTGCGTTGTTCTTACATTTTTTCAAATGTAGTATCGTTTCTGATGATAAGGGGAAATAAAAATGTTGTCTTATTTTGGCGTTCTTTGCTCGCATACGCTTTTTAATTTGCATGTTCCCTCCTGAGTGGCATCCTATATGAGGACCACCATTGCAATATATCATGTATCTCGCATGGGTGTAAGCCTTATGACTTAATGTTTCTATGGTGTTTTACTTTGTTACAGTTAATTTTCTGCCCGCGTCGTTTGGAGGGCTGGTTGTTTTTATTTTATTTCCATTTTTCTCCCTTTATGGGTGTATACTCTGGGATTTCCCTAGGCATTTATCGGCGGGGGTTGTTCATATTTATTTGTGCGTTCTTTTGTGGGGTCTAATAAGTTTCTATGCTTATGGTTTTCGGCTCCCAATTTACATCATATATTTTTACATCCTTTAGGCCTATCATGGCCAGTTGGTATTTATGTATGCTTCAGGAGGGATATCAATAATAACATCATAAACAACATTTATAAAGAGGCATATTTCGTATTTTGGCTTCATATCGACATTGTGGCTACATGTTTCCATAGTACATTCGGTTTATGTCCGATTTTGAGGTATGTTTCTTCACCAGTTTACTCTCTTTATGCTTTTTCTTTTTCACACCATTTCTATTTCTGTGCACTTAGGGTGCATTTGTTTTTGGCGTTGGCCTTTCTTTCCTTTTTGAACTTTCCACATCAATCTTTGGATTTATGGTCACGGGTGCTATTTGGTGTCATTGATGTCATGATACACCATCAGGTACTTATACTTGCTTGTGGTCATATAGTATTTCCTTAATCTATTACATATTCAGGAACTATGGGGGTGATTCCTACCCTGGCGGTCCGAGACCGCCAGGGTAGGGGACGGAGGAAGCACCGCCAACAGGCTGGCGGTGCTTCTGGGGCAATTCTGACCGCGGCGGTAAAGCTGCGGTCAGAAAAGGGAAGCCGGCGGTTTCCCGCCGGTTTCCCGCTGCCCCTGTGAATCCTCCACGGCGGCGCTGCAAGCAGCGCCGCCATGGGGATTCCGACCCCCTTCCCGCCAGCCTGGTTCTGGCGGTTTTCACCGCCAGAACCAGGCTGGCGGGAACGGGTGCCGTGGGGCCCCTGGGGGCCCCTGCAGTGCCCATGCCACTGGCATGGGCACTGCAGGTGCCCCCTAACAGGGCCCCACATTGATTTTCATTGTCTGCTTGGCAGACACTGAAAATCGCGACGGGTGCAACTGCACCCGTCGCACACCAGCAACTCCGCCGGCTCCATTCGGAGCCGGCTTCCTCGTTGCTGGTGCTTTCCCGCTGGGAGGGCGGGCGGCCTTTTGGCGGTCGCCCGCCAGCCCAGCGGGAAAGTCAGAATGACCGCTGCGGTCTTTTGACCGCGGTACGGTCTTCTGGCGGTTCCCGCTTGGCGGGCGGCAACCGCCGCCTGCCATTCTAGGAATCAGCCCCTATGTGCTTGAGGTTTCATGTAGTGGTCTCTAGGGTTTGTGGTTTCTTTAAAACTTATGTTTCTTGTTCATGATGTTCATACATAATTTGGAATATATATGTTTAAGTTGTGCATTTACATCTTACAGCCTTGAAAAAGTCTTGTTGACGAAACACGTGTTGGCTGGTGCTTTTATGGACTGATGTTATTTGGCCTCCTCATGAATTACTTCAAGGATCATTAAAGAATCACGGAGATTACACATTTGGACTTATGGTGTTTTTCCTCTTCTCGTAACTATTAAAAGAATAGCTCAAGGACTATGATTTCATATTTGCATTGAAGTTTTGTTTTAAACAATCTAAATATCATGGACTATTATGGTGTGCCCTAGTGTGGATATTATCATGTTTTATTGTGTCTTTTGATTTTCAATGGATACCGTTGCATTCTTGGTGGCAGTTTGTTCACTAGTGTTGGCACCCACTTGAGTCATTAGAGGACTAGTATACGGTATTTGCTTTAGTGGACTTTACCGACTTAGTTTTGGATGTGCAAGCCTATTACACAGCCACCTTCTTGTTTCTAAAACCTATTTCCAAAGGGAGAGGGTGTAACACCCTCTCTCAGAGGAAATTCTTTGTTCTGCCTGTAGGAAACTACCATCTTGCCTGGCATGTTACCCCCATTTTTACTTGTGTGTATGTTTGTTTTTGCCTGTGTCACTGGGATCCTGCTAGCCAGGACCCCAGTGCTCATAACTTGTGCCCTGTATGTGTTCCCTGTGTGGTGCCTCACTGTATCACTGTGGCTCTGCTAACCAGAATCTCAGTGTTTATGCTCTCTCTGCTTTTTAAATTGTCACTGCAGGCTAGTGACCATTTACACCAATTCTGATTGGCACACTGGAACACCCTTATAATCTCCTAGTATATGGTACCTAGGTACCCAGCATTTCTTTTGCCACCCATAGGGAGCTCAGACAATTCTTACACAGGACTGCCATTGCAGCTTGAGTGAAATAACGGCCACGTTATTTTCACAGCCATTTTACACTGCACTTAAGTAACTTATAAGTCACCTATATTTCTAACCCTCACTTAGTGAAGGTTAGGTGCAAAGTTACTAAGTGTGAGGGCACCCTGGCATTAGCCAAGGTGCCCCCACATTGTTCAGGGCAATTTCCCTGGACTTTGTGAGTGCGGGGACATAATTACATGCATGAACTACATATAGGTCAATACCTATGTGTTGCTTCACAATGGTAATTCCGAACATGGCCATGTAACATGTCTAAGATCACGGAATTGTCCCCCCAAGCCAAATCTGGTTTTGGGGTGCCAATCCAATGCATCCCGGGGGCTCCAGCATGGATCCTGGGTACTGCCAAACTAGCTCTCTGGGGTTTTCTCTGCAGCTACTGCTGCTGCCAACCCTCAGACAGGTTTCTGCCCCACTGGGGCCTGGGCAGCCCAGTCCCAGGAAGGCAGAACAAAGGATTTCCTCTGAGAGAGGGTGTTACACCCTCTCCCCTTGGAAATAGGTGTTAAGGGCCTGAGAGGAGTAGCCTCTCCTGGCCTTTGGAAATGCTTTGAAGTGCACAGATGGTGCCCTCCTTACATAAACCAGTCTACACCGGTTCAGGGATCCCCCAGCCCCTGCTCTGGTGTGAAACTGGACAAAGGAAAGGGGAGTGACCACTCCCCTGTCCAGCACCACCCCAGGGGTGGTGCCCAGAGCTCCTCCAGTGTGTCCCAGACCTCTGCCATCTTGAATGCTGAGGTGTGAGGGCACAATGGAGACCTCTGTGTGGCCAGTGCCAGCAGGTGACGTCAGAGACCCCCTCCTGATAGGCTCTTACCTGGTTAGGTAGCCAATTCTCCTATGAGGGTTATTTAGGGTCTCTCCTGTGGGTTTCTCATCAGATAATGAATGCAAAAGCTCACCAGAGTTCCTCTGCACTTCTCTCTTCAACTTCTGCCAAGGATCGACCGCAACATTGTAGCGCCTAATCCTGCCGGATGTCTCGACTGTTTCCTGGTGGTGCATGCTCTGAGGGCTGTCTGCCTTCACCCTGCACTGGAAGCCAAGAAGAAATCTCCCGTGGGTCAACGGAATCTTCCCCCTGCTAACGCACACACCAAACTTCTGCATCACCGGTCCTCTGGGTCCCCTCTCATCTTGACGAGCGTGGTCCCTGGAACACAGGAGCTGGATCCAAGTGACCCCGACAGTCCAGTGGTCCTTCTGTCCAAATTTGGTGGAGGTAAGTCCTTGCGTCCCCACGCCAGACAGTAATCCTGTGTACTGCGTGATCTGCAGCTGCTAGGGCTTCTATGCACTTTTGCAAGACTTCCTTCATGCACAGTACAGCCCAGGTCCCCATCACTCCGTCCTGCATTGCCCAATGTGCTGAGTTGACCTCCAGCTTTGTGGAACCCTCTTTCGTTGTGTTGAGACAACTGCCGTGCTCAGATTTCTTGAATGCCTGTTCAAGTGCTTCTGTGGGTGCTGCCTGCTTCTGCGTGGGCTCTCTCTGTTGTTGAGCACACCCTTTGTCTCCTCCTCCAAGGGGCGACCTCCTGGTCCTTCCTGGGCCCTGCCCATAATCTTCAACTGCGACTCTTGCAGCTAGAAAGGCTTGTTTGTGGTCTTTCTGCATGGTAACAACTCTGCATCCTCCAGCAGGCCGTTGAACAACTTCTGACCAAAGGAGAAGTCCCTGGCACCTTCCGTTGTTGCAGAATCCTCGGCTTCTTCCACCCGTAGGCAGCCCTTTTGCATCTTCATCCTGAGTTTAGTGGGTTCCTGCCCCCCCCCCGGACACTTGCGTGACTCTTAGGCTTGGTCCCCTTCCTTTGCAGGTCCTCAGGTCCAGGAATCCGTCTTCAGTGCTTCACAGTCAGTTGTTGTCTTTGCAGAATCCCCTATCTCGACTTTACTGTCTTCCTGGGGTAGTAGGTTAACTTTACTCCTACTTTTCAGGGTGGGGTATCTTGGAAATGCTTAGTGTTTTCTTACACTCCCAGTGTCCCTCTACACACTACACTAGGTCTGGGGTCCATTTGTGGTTCGCATTCCACTTTTGGAGTCTATGGTTTGTGTTGCCCAAGGCCTATTGTCTCCTATTGCATTCTATTATGTTCTACAGTGTTTGCACTACTTTTCTAAGTGTTTTACTTACCTGCTTTTGGTTTGTGTGTATATTTTGTGTATTTTACTTACCTCCTAAGGGAGTATATCCTCAGAGATACTTTTGGCATATTATCACTAAGATAAAGTACCTTTATTTCTGGTAACTCTGAGTATTGTGCTTCCTATGATATAGTGCTATATGATATAAGTGGTACAGTAGGAGCTTTGCTTGTCTCCTAGATCAGCCTAAGCTGCTCTGCTATAGCTACCTCTATCAGCCTAAGCTGCTAAAACACTACTAATCTACTAATAAGGGATAACTGGACTTGGCACAAGGTGTAAGTACCATCAGGTACCCACCATAAGCCAGGCCAGCCTCCTACATTCGTGGCAGCGGTGGGATAAGTACTTGTAACTGCTTTACTACTTTGTCATCGGTGCTTTTCACAAGAAAAACATATACCAAGTACTTCAGAATATACACAGAAGATTGGTCATCCCTTTTCAATACAGAGAGTTTCTCTTTACCTTGGCACATGACATTCCTTTGGCTGGGCATTTGGGCCAGAGTAAAACTTGGGACAGGCTTGTTCCCCTGTTTCACTGGAACCATATGTCAGAGGACACCAAAGAGTTTTGTCGCTCTTGTGTGACCTGCCAAGCCAGTGGCAAAACTGGTGGCACTCCAAAGGCCCCCTTAATTCCACTTCCTGTGGTTGGGGTGCCCTTTGAAAGGGTAGGGGTTGACATAGTTGGCCCCCTTGACCCTCCAACAGCTTCATGTTTATCCTGGTGGTAGTGGACCATGCCACTAGGTACCCTGAAGCAATCCCCTTAAGGACCACTACAGCTCCTGCAGTGGCAAAGGCCCTCATGGGAATCGTTTCCAGGGTGGGTTTCCCTAAGGAAGTGGTGTCAGACAGAGGTAGTAACTTTATGTCTGCATACCTCAAAGCAATGTGGAAGGAGTGTGGTGTAACATACAAGTTCGCTACTCCTTAACATCCACAAACAAATGGTCTGGTTGAGAGGTTTCATACTTATTTCCAAAGAGAGAGGGTGTAACACCCTCTCTCAGAGGAAATTCTTTGTTCTGCCTTCCTGGAACTGGGCTGCCCAGAACCCAGGAGGGCAGAACCCTGACTATGGGGTGGCAGCAGCAGTAGCTGCAGAAAAAACCCCAGAGAGCTGGTTTGGCAGTACCCGGGGTCCATGGTGGAGCCCCGGGGATGCATGGAACTGGCTACCAAATACCAGATTTGGAACGGGGGAACAATTCCATGATCTTAGACATGTTACATGGCCATGTTCGGGGTTACCATTGTGAAGCTACACATAGGTATTGACCTATATGTAGTGCTTTGACAAGGGCTCAGGCCAAAAAGCAAAAAGGACAGGGACACTTGGATCCTGAAATAATTGACCAAGTGCTCCCAAAAGCTAGGGATATGAAGGGTAAATCCTTGCCCACTATCCCTCCCTCACCAGAAGATTCCCCTTTTGAGGAAGAGGAATCCTCTCCCTGTGCAGAACCTACACCAGATGAGCTGGCAGCAGACACTGCTGAGCTTTTGGGTGCAGGGGGGCCTGCTAGGGAAGAGCTGAGTGTGGCACAGCAGACCTGTCCCACATTAGAGGGTTTGAGACAGCAAGCTGTCAAACAGCACAATGGGGATGTCAGTGATAGCCATAAGGTATATTGGGAAGACAACCTCCTGTATACTGAATCAAGGGACCCTAAACCTGGAGCTGCCAGAAGATTGGTCATCCCTTTTCAGTACAGAGAGTTTCTCTTTACCTTGGCACATGACATTCCTTTGGCTGGGCATTTGGGCCAGAGTAAAACTTGGGGCAGGCTTGTTCCCCTGTTTCACTGGCACCATATGTCAGAGGACACCAAAGAGTTTTGACGCTCTTGTGTGACCTGCCAAGCCAGTGGCAAAACTGGTGGCACTCCAAAGGCCCCCTTAATTCCACTTCCTGTGGTTGGGGTGCCCTTTGAAAGGGTAGGGGTTGACATAGTTGGCCCCCTTGACCCTCCAACAGCTTCATGTTTATCCTGGTGGTAGTGGACCATGCCACTAGGTACCCTGAAGCAATCCCCTTAAGGACCACTACAGCTCCTGCAGTGGCAAAGGCCCTCATGGGAATCGTTTCCAGGGTGGGTTTCCCTAAGGAAGTGGTGTCAGACAGAGGTAGTAACTTTATGTCTGCATACCTCAAAGCAATGTGGAAGGAGTGTGGTGTAACATACAAGTTTGCTACTCCTTAACATCCACAAACAAATGGTCTGGTTGAGAGGTTTCATACTTATTTCCAAAGAGAGAGGGTGTAACACCCTCTCTCAGAGGAAATTCTTTGTTCTGCCTTCCTGTAACTGGGCTGCCCAGAACCCAGGAGGGCAGAACCCTGTCTATGGGGTGGCAGCAGCAGTAGCTGCAGAAAAAAACCCAGAGAGCTGGTTTGGCAGTACCCGGGGTCCATGGTGGAGCCCCGGGAATGCATGGAACTGGCTACCAAATACCAGATTTGGAACGGGGGAACAATTCCATGATCTTAGACATGTTACATGGCCATGTTCGGGGTTACCATTGTGAAGCTACACATAGGTATTGACCTATATGTAGTGCATGCGTGTAATGGTGTCCCTGCACTCACAAAGTCCGGGGAAATTGCCCTGAACTATGTGGGGGCACCTTTGCTAGTGCAAGGGTGCCCTCACACTTAGTAACTTTGCACCTAACCTTCAGCAAGTGAAGGTTAGATATATAGGTGCCTTATAAGTTACTTAAGTGCAGTGAAAATGGCTTTGAAATAGTGTGTGCACTATTTTACGCAGGGTGCAATGGCAGCCTGTGTAAGGGTTTGTCTGAGCTCTCTATGGGTGGCAAAATAAAGGCTGCAGCCCATAGGGATCTCCTGGAACCCCAATACCCTGGGTACCTAGGTACCATATACTCGGGAATTATAAGGGTGCTCCAGTGTGCCAATTGAAATTGGTAAAAGTGGTCACTAGCCTATAGTGACAAATTTAAAGGCAGAGAGAGCATAAGCACTGAGGTTCTGGTTATCAGAGCCTCAGTGACACAGTTAGGCACTACACAGGTACTCACATTCAGGCCACAAACTATGAGCACTGGGGTCCTGGCTAGCAGGATCCCAGTGAGACAGGCAAAAACAACCTTACATACATGTAAAAATGGGGGTAATGTGCCAGGCAAGATGGTACCTTCCTACACTACTGTCCCTCAGGGTGGCTACACCCTTCCTGTGTCCACTCCCTTTGGGGAGGAGAACACATTCCTAACCCCATTGGTCCCTGTACTCCAAACCAAGATGAAGGATTCTGCAGAGAGGGGGTCACTTCAGCTCTGGACACCTTAGGGGTGGTCGCAGCTGAAGTGGTCATTCCTCCTTGTTTTTCCTAATTTTCTGGCCAGACCTGCTGCCAAAAGTGGGGCTTCGTCCAGAGCCGGGTATCTCCACTAGCTGAAGTGCCCTGGGGCAATGTAATAGGAGGCCTGAGCCTTTGAGGCTCACCGCCAAGTGTTACAGTTCCTGCAGGAGGGAGGTGTGATGCACCTCCACCCAGAGCAGGCTTTGTTTCTGACTCCATAGGGCAAAAAGGCCCCCTGGGGTCAGAAACTCGTCTTTTAGTGGCAGGCTGGCACAAACTGGTCAGCCTTACACTAAAGGGTTGTTTAAAATACAGGGGGCATTTCTGAGATGCCCTCTGGGTGAATTGTACAATAAATCCAACACTGTCATCAGTGTGGGTTTATTGTGCTGAGAAGCTTGATACCAAACGTCCCAGCCTTTAGTGAAGCCATCATGGAGCTGTGGAGTTTGTAATGACAAACTTTCAGCCCATAAACCTATTATGGCCACACTGCACTTACAATGTCTAAGAATGGACTTAGATACTGTAGAGGCATATTGCTCATGCTCCTATGCCCTCACCTGTGGTATAGTGCACCATGCCTTAGGGCTGTAAGGCCTGATAGAGGAGTGACTTACATATGCCACAGGTAGTGTTTTGTGGGCATGGCACCCTCAGAAGAATGCCATGTCGACTTTACCTTTTTTCCCCACCAGCGCACACAAGCTGCAATGTCAGTGTGCATGTGCTTGGCGAGGCGTCCCTTAGGTTGGTACAATACATGCTACAGCCCTTTGGGACCCTCCCTGGTCACAGGGCCCTTGGTACCACTGGTACATTTCACAAGGGGCTTAGATGTGTGCCAGGGTGTGCCAATTGTGAAAGCAACGGTACAGTTTTAGGGGAAGAACTCTGGTACTGGGGCCTGGTTAGCAGTATCCCATCACACTCTCAGTCAAGTCAGCATCAATATCAGGCAAAACGTGTGGGGGGGTAACCATGCCAAAAGGGGCCCTTTCCTACACAACCCTCTCAATGGAAGAGGATGAGACTAACTTTTCCCAAGGGAGTCTTCATTGTCTAAGTGGAAGAACCCGGAAAGTCCATCTGCATTGGCATAGGCAGTACCAGGTCTATGTTCCAATGAAAAGTCCATTCCCTGAAGAACCACCTCAAATGTTTAGGGTTCTCACCTTTCATTTGCATTAGCCATCTGAGAGGTCTGTGGTCAGTTTGCATAATAAAATGAGCACCAAACAAGTATGGTCTCAACATTTTCAGGGACCAAACCACAGCAAAGACCTCCCTCTCAATGGCACTCCAACACTGTTTCCTGGGGAGTAGCATCTGTCTGCACAATGGTGCTGAGCACATTGCCTCCTTCAGATTTTTAAAGGACTTTTGACAGTCAAGAGTCCAGTTTACCTTTGTGGCATCTTTTTAGAGGTCAGTTCTGTGCGGGGTGTCACAATGGACCCATTCCCCTTCACAAACCTCTTGCAATAACCAGTCAAGCCAAGGAATGCCTTGACTTGAGTCTGGGTTTTTGAAGCTTCCCAGTCCAATCTTGTCTGGATCTTGGGCTGTAAAGGTTGCACTTGGCCTCCACCTAAAAGGTGGCCCAAGTATACAACAGTGCCCTGCCCTATCTGGCATTCTGATGCCTTAATAGTGAGGCTTGCTGATTGCAAGGCCTGAAAAACCTTTCCCAGGCGGATCAGGTGATCCTGCCAGGAGAAGCTAAAGACAGCAATATCATCTAGCTATGCTGCACTAAAGGACTCCAGGACAGCAAGGACTTGATTCACCAACCTTTGGAAGGTGGCGGTGCATTCTTTAAACAAAAGGGCATAACAGTGAACTGATAATGCCCATCAGGTGTAGAGAATGCAGTCTTTTCTTTTTCTCTAGGTGCCAGCCTGATTTGCCAGTACCCAGCAGTTAAGACAAAGGTACTGAGAAGCTTTGCTGCTCCCAATTTATCTATCAATTCATCTGCCCTTGGAACAGGGTGAGAATCTGTTCTGGTGTGATGCTATTAATTGTGTTTGACCAATGACTTTGTGTTTCACCACTGCGCATATTAGTTGTTCAGTGTTCACATTGTATGTTTTGTCCAGTTTAGCTGCCTATTGGCTTTAACATGGAGTTAGCCATTACTTTCTGTATTCTGTTTAGCTGCCTATTGGCTTTGACATGGCATTAGCCATTACATTTTGTATTCAGCTCAGCTGCCTATTGGCTTTGACATGACATTAGACATTACATTCTGTATTCAGTTTAGCTGCCTATTGGCTTTGACATGATATTAGACATTACATTTGATATTTAGGTTAGCTGCCTATTGGCTTTAACGTGGAGTTAGACATTGCAGTTGAGACATTGCAGAGATGTGTTTTTCCACAAGATGAACCAAGCTGTTTTCTTCACACCAGACCTTAGCTGATAAGAGCACGTAGATTTTGTGTTTACCTCGCAATCCAGTCTGAGACCGGAATGGCTCAAGATAAATGGCCATTCTCCAAGGTCATTCAAGTCTCACACTGAGTTTGCTTTTAAGCATGACTCTGGGCTACAGTGAGTTGGATTTGAATCTGTTTGACTTCAGGCTGTAGCTAGACGTCAGTTGCCAGTCTCCCGTTTGGGTAGATAATCTCTTTCTCGCAGTTGACCGGGGTCATCAACTTGCAGACCCCAGAAAGATGAAGCTGAAGATAGGCCCTGCCGCCTTGCCCATACGGTGATGAATTTGACTTTTATGCTTTGCTATGCTATAATCATATATATTTGCTGTGTACATTGCAACTGAGATGTACTGTGTAATATTTTGCTTTCATTGCTGTGACTACTCTTTTAAACGTGTGCTTGAAATCTACTAATTTCGTCTCTCAAGAACTTGTGGGTGGGGAGAATTAACAACAATAAAGGTCTTCTTTGAACTCAGAAGTGCATTCCAGAGAGGTTCTGTAAGCTCCAATAGGAGATATGTAGGAAAGCAGAACATTATGTCGTAGTCAGCAGTCTTGAGAGTCAAATTGGAGATTTCTACGTGCACAATTTAAAAGTGAAACTGTTTTTTTTGTTGTTTAGAGAATTACAGAAGCACGGCAGACCATGTTTGAAAATGCATGTGTACTTAAACTGCCTGTTGGTGCTGTGAGAAACATGTTTTCTTGCTGTGATAAAGCATATTTAGAAAATGTGCCTTTTGAAAGCAATGATGTTCCTTTTGTTCTTGACAGAAGGGTTTGGATACTTTTTTCTGCTTACAGAAAAATGCAGGAGAGATGTAGGCAGTTAGAACATGAAAATAAGAATTTACGTGAGCAAGTTAGCCAGAACACATTAATGCAAGATAATGCTGAAAGCTATAAATCTGCTGTTTTAGAAGAATCTGGCTTTTCTCATTCCAGTAATGAGGGGGTTAAGACAGCTGTGAGCCAGTCTGAGCCTCCATGTGAGCCGCGCTTTTTGGCAGTTGAAGTGCATTCCTTATCTGATAACATGGAGAACAGAGCTCAGAATGTGATTGCAAAATGCACAAGTAAAACGAAAGATTTTAGAGTTTCTAGAGTTTCTTACTGATTGCACTAAGCAAGAGACACTGAGTTTCATTTGCTTGTTTGATTTTTGGAAACAGTATAGCCCTCATCTGAGTGAAATCTTAACACTTCGGTATAAAGTCACTAGGAAAAAATAGAAGCAGCTGCGCCCTTGTGATTTGGCAAAAGAAATAATGCAGACTTTAGGTTTCTGCGCAGTGCAAGAGGGAAACACTGATTTACATGTAAATCAGGGACAGGGGAAGAAAAGAGTGCCCCTAGCTAGGATCATACACTGGATCTGGTACATGAAAAGACAGGGCTAGAGTCACTGCAGCCCTACATGAACAGGTGCCACAAGCCCCTTTTCAGGATGTGGAGAGGGTGCAGAGAGTACCACAGATAAAAGAGTCACCAGTGAAATTGAGTGCACCATTTGATTTCGTATCCCCTGAGGATAAAAAGCATGTTTGTTTGACTAATGATTCATTGACTGAAATGTTGTTTTCAAGCACAGGAGAAGGAACAGTGTTGTACAATGTGTGTCAGACTTTAAAGCAAGAGCTGCTTGAGATGTGTCATTTTTACACTGATTCTTGGTTCACTGCCAATGGTTTAGCCGTTTGGTTTTCCACATGGATTGTGCATAACTGGTTCAATTCCCTTACAGATGTTAAAGAGAAAAATTCAGAGTCTGAAGTGTCCAGCCAGAATTCTGACTTAGTGGGGATGGCTAAGTGGGTGCACCAGAAATGTGAACAGCTGGGAAAAAAAGCCACTTACAGGTGGGCAGAGATGAGAGGGATGCACATTCCCCTAGATTTGATAAAAACTGTGCAGCACGCACAAGAGAGATCTGTCCCACAAGCAGTCACAGAGCAGTTGGAAAGAGGAAAGTTACCAGGACTGATATGGCAAATTGATCAGGTTTTAGGGGGAGTGATTGCTGCAGATTACCAAGGAGAAATTAAAATTATGCGGATAACTAGAAAATAATCTGATTCATTCATACAAATTGGAGACAGAATGGCCCAACTTGTCAAAAGTGCAGTGAATGGAGGTTTGGTAAAGAAGGAGTCTGCCCCAGCCCTTCTGACAGTGCAAGAAAAGGGAAGCTGTGGTGCAGAAGATAAAAACCTCATTGCTGAGGTGTGGGTTGAAGCCCCAAATGACCCTCCAGAACGTGCAGAAAGTATAATAAAGGGCCCTAAAAACGTCCTGCTGATTATAAAACAGGGAAAGGAAGAGGAAGGGCACATTTCAGATGACAAATGTTATTTGCAAGAAAAGTCATACTTTTTTCTTTTGCAGATCCCACCACGTTTCGCCACTGTCCATGAGTGTGCTGTGTGGTCTCCCTCCGGGTGTGTGCGTGTGGGGTCAGGGAAGGGACCGAACCCCCAACCTGAACCTGACTGAGTAAAGTACAAGCACCATGGATCCATTTTGCGCAACTGGCGCCTTCAGTTCAAGTTCAACTTGTTTGATTGCATTCTTCCACTGGAACTAAGCAACCTTAACAGTTAAATGTCTGTGTTTTTTCGTGTGGAACTCTGACTTTCAATTACCTTCCAGCAAACCTTTCAGGTGGACCGTGCACCTTTACATGAGTAGAACTCATGCTACATCAAATTGCTATTGTAGAGATACTATTATCTTATTCAGAATATATAAGTTTCAGTCTTTTCTGTGCAGATGTATTTGATGTGAAAGGTTATGAGATCAATATGTTAATCCACTTCCATTGCTTTGCAGTGATTGTTTTTATCATTCAAATCTGATTTGCTGATAACGTTTTTTTTGTGTTGATGTTTTTGTTTTTTTGTTTTTGTTTGAAATAAGTGGTATGTGAAACAAAAATTCATTCGTCATAGTGTGGAATGTGATGCTAATAATTGTGTTTGACCAATGACTTTGTGTTTCACCTCTGCGCATATTAGTTGCAAAATGTTCACATTGTATGTTTTGTCCAGTTTAGCTGCCTATTGGCTTTAACATGGAGTTAGCCATTACTTTCTGTATTCTGTTTAGCTTCCTATTGGCTTTGACATGGCATTAGCCATTACATTTTTTGTATTCAGCTCAGCTGCCTATTGGCTTTGACATGACATTAGACATTACATTCTGTATTCAGTTAAGCTGCCTATTGGCTTTGACATGATATTAGACATTACATTTGATATTTAGGTTAGCTGCCTATTGGCTTTAATGTGGAGTTAGACATTGCAGTTGAGACATTGCAGAGATGTCTGTGTTTTTTCCAAACTGTGTTTTTCCACAAGATGAACCAAGCTGTTTTCTTCACACCAGACCTTAGCTGATAAGAGCACGTAGATTTTGTGTTTACCTCGCAATCTAGTCTTAGAGGGGAATGGCTCAAGAGAACTGGCCATTCTCCAAGGTCGTTCAAGTCTCACACTGAGTTTGCTTTTAAGGATGACTCTGGGCTACAGTGAGTTGGATTCGAATCTGCTTGACTTCAGGCTGTAGCTAGACGTCAGTTGCCAGTCTCCCGTTTGGGTAGATAATCTCTTTCTCGCAGTTGACCGGAGTCATCAACTTGCAGACCCCAGAAAGATGAAGCTGAAGATAGGCCCTGCCGCCTTGCCCATAAGGTGATGAATTTGACTTTTATGCTTTGTTATGCTATAATCATATATATTTGCTGTGTACATTGCAACTGAGAAGTACTGTGATATATTTTGCTTTCATTGCTGCGACTACTCTTTTAAACGTGTGCTTGAAATCTACTAATTTCGTCTCTCAAGAACTTGTGGGTGGGGAGAATTAACAACAATAAAGGTCTTCTTTGAACTCAGAAGTGCATTCCAGAGAGGTTCTGTAAGCTCTGATAGGAGATATGTAGGAAAGCAGAACACCTGGTGACAGAGTTGAGTCCTATGTGGTCCACACAGAACCTCATCTCTTTCTTTCCATCCTTGGAATGAGGTTTGGGGACCAATACAACTGGGCTAGCTGTGGGACTGTCAAAGGATTCAATAACCCCGAACTCCAGCATCTTGTTGACTTCAACTTTGATGCTCTCCTTAACTTGGTCAGACTGTTGATACATTTTGTTTTTGGCTTTCTCCAGTGTCCACATCATGAGTACACCAGGGGACCAGGGTACCAGGGAACCAGGGGTCAAGGAGAAGAGCTCAGCATACTGCTGCAGGACTTGCTGGCAGTCTCCCTGCTGCTGGGCAGAGAGGGTGTCTGAGTAGACAACTCCATCAACTGATCCATTTTTAGGGTTGTGGGAGAGGAAGTCAGGGAGAGGTTCACTCTCTGCTTCCTGATCCTCATCAGTAACCATCAGCATGGTTATATTAGCCCTGTCACAGTAGAGTTTGAGGCAGTTCACAGTGATCCCCCTTTTGGGTGTCCTGTTAGTGCCCAAGTCAACTAAGTAGGTGACCTCACTCTTCTTTTCCAGGCTTGAGCAATGGCCACGTCATTTGTCCTGGAGTGTCCTGGGAGCCACAGGCTCCAGAACCCATACCTTCTGCCCTGATTGGGACTCCACCAGTGAATCTTTTTGGTCATACCACTGCTTGTGGAGCAGTTTGCTGGCCTCAAGGTTTTTGGATGCCTTTTCCATGTACTCAGCCATCCTAGAGCAGAGGCCAAGCACATAGTTCACCACATCTTGAACAGGCTCATGGAGAGGTCTCTCCCAAATTCCTTCAGAAGTGCAAGTGGTCCCCTAACAAGGTGGCGAAACATAAGTTCAAAGGGGGAAAACCCTACTCCATTCGGAGGAACCTCTCTATAGCTGAAAAGCAAGCGTGAAAGGAGGACATCCCATCTCCTTTTGAGTTTTTCAGGGAGCCCCATGATCATGCCCTTCAATTAATTGTTGAACCTTTCAACAAGTCCATTGGTTTGTGGATGGTATGGTGTGGTGAACTTTTAAGTCACTCCACACTCATTTTACATGTGTTTCAGGTAAGCTGACATGAAGTTTGTACCTCTGTCAGAAACCACTTCTTTAGGAAACCGTACCCTGGTAAACATACCAGTTCGGGTATTGGCTGCTATAGGAGCTGTAGAAGACATAAGGGGAATTGCTTCAGGATATCTGGCAGCATGATCCACTACTACCAGTATGCACTGATTTCCTGAGGCTGTGGGTAGTTCAAGTGGACCCACAATGGGGAAATATTTCAGGTTATGCTCTACATTTTTGTCCAGAGGCTGTTGTAAATCATTCTGCATTAAATGTAAACTATAATTTATCAGAGACTGTAAAATAATTACCATTATATCAGAGGATAGATTTCAACACTTGTAGGCAAATCTAACTTGTAAGCCAATACAACTAGAATGTAAGAATGTTGGGGCCCCTTTGATGACCAAAGGTAATTCTACATGACCCAGGATGCAAACTAATACTGCCATCAAAGGCCAGGGCTACCTTGTGTCACACATGATATGGCATCACTTGGGAGCTAGCTTTCTCACCAGGACAGAGAAAGTGGATTTATTTTGTACTCATTTTAAAAGACTGTTCAAGTTATAAATTTGAGACTAGATGGAGGAAGCTTTTTTGCATTCATAAACTGTTTGATTCGCAGAATTGGGCTGCTTGCGATTGAAAAAATGCTTTTTGGTTTAGACAAAGTCCAAACTGTAATTCGGTAACTTGTTACCGAATTAGAAGTTGAGTTTTATGATTCGGAAAAAGTATTTTTTTATTGCCAGATATCGCATAAGTAAGTTAAAAAACTATTGTATAAGGGTGTTGTGTGTTTGCCTGGAGATGCACCAATATTTTGTTGTACTTTTCTTTGACTTTTAAATGTCATTGTGGTGTGTGGGCTGGAGTTTCAGTTGGGGCCTAGTTTTCTTTTGCATTTCATTTTTCACCTTTTATAAAGGAAAAATGTTGCACAGTTCAGTACCTTTTCTCCATGTTTGTTACATTTCCAAAATTAATTTAGTTTACTCTGTGGCCTAGTCTGCCAATGGCCATCCAACCAGTAGGCCCAATACTAGTCATCAATGCATGAAATAACAGTTTCAGTGGCATATGTGGTTTAAATTAAAATATCATTTAGGGCAGGGGTGGCATTGGATGAAATTGAAAATTTTGGTTATTGTTTTTACTTAATGCTTTTTTTCTGCAAGAAGGTTATAGGTGGGTAATATTTGACGCCATAGGCGATTGTGTATTGTTGTAAAAAGTTTATAGCACAGGTATTGCTATTATGAATTTTGCAATGCGCACAGCTACCCACAATGGTTTTGTGGCACAGGATAGATGCAGGTAGGGTGTACAAGTAAAGTAAATTAAAATAACCAGGTCGTCAAACTTTTGCAAAAGGTCAATAATGCATTACAATGTCTTAGAGCTTCAGGAAGGGAGTTCCAAAGTTTAGGACATAGGTACGTAAAAGAGAGCCCTTTCATACGAATTAGATGGAATCTTGGTACAGTGAACAAAACTTTGTTCGAAGATCTCAAGGAGCATTTAGGCTGATAGGGTACCTCCAGTTTCTGGAAATTGCATGACCCTAGGCCCAGTTTGGCCTTAAACATGTAGCATAGTGCCTTACTGTCAGAGTCACCAGATCCTCGGGGTCCGCGCACGTTCCCAACTTGTCCACCACAAGACAGCTCCAATACTCTAATGATTAGAATGTCACAGAGTCTAAGAGAGTCCAAGTGGGGAAAAGGGGATTAGTTAGGGAACAGCTGGGAAGGAGACCTGTAGGAAGCAAAAGGTTAAACAACACAACATCAGAATAAAATCACATTGACTGTCACTAGATAATGATTCTTAGTATTGTCTTATTGTTACCATGGATAGGCCTCAAAAACATTGGATACCTGGAATAAAATCAAGGATGATTAATGCAAAGTTTCATAAAAGCTTTTCAAAGCATTTCACGTAATGTCTAGAAATACAAGAACCTTCTAGAATATAGCTTCAGAACAAAGACTGCCTTATTTAACATGAGGACTAAAAGGCGGTCTGAAAACCATCCCTGGAAAACAATTAGAATTATGCTAGGAACTTAACATGCACAAGAACGTCACATTCAGGATTTTTCATCTTCACAAAAGAAATGTGTGCACATTAAATAACAATACACTTCAGAGTTTTTTGTATGACCATTAAGGGGGTCATTACAACCCTGGCGGATGGCGGAGAACCGGCGGTAAGACCGCCAACAGGCTGGCGGTCTTACCTTGGTGTATTATGACCACGGCGGTTACCGCCATGCACCTCCCTGACTGCCACAGGTGTCTACCTTAGAATAAATGCACACAAAGTGCTATATCTGTATGTTGTATTTTCATGATTGGAAATGAAATCTTATGTTATGGTGGTGTGGTTTGACTTTAAAATGGTTAGCTAAATGGTTGTTAAATATTACCTAACTATCCAATCAGACTAAATTATATTTTGCTTGTCTACACTAATTCAAACTGCAGCAATGTCACATTTCACTAAATGTTTTTCTTGCTTGTGCCATCATCCACAGTACTGCCAGAGTCCTGTACAAAAAACATGTGACGTCAGCACTCCAATCTCTTCGGCTTATGCAGCCTACTGCGGCAGTCAACTGACAGCTTTAAGATGGCCCTAAAGCAAAATGCTGCCAAGAAAGTGGCCAGTGAGAAGAAGCAGCCTTCTGCCACTGGCGTGCCGTCCACAACCTTTTTCGGGAGACATGTGCCTGCTGCACCGGTCTCCAGAGAGGAACCTGGAAGCAGCACTCACACATCAACAGCACCACCCCAACCTAAGCCAAAGCCCATGTCTATCAGTGAGGCAGCTATTGCAATCATGGTGATGCCGATGAGCAGTGACATTGAATTGGTCCATTTCGCAAAGTAGTGCCCAGTCATTTCAGGAAACAAAGCAAAGTGGACAGCAGTCGCAGCCAGCAATAGTAGATCTTCCTGAAGTTGGAGCAGAACAGGAGATTGAGCTTCCTGCTGAGCAAGAACCTTCTCTTGTAGAATCATTGGCTCCCAGATTTAATCTAGAAAAGGGAAGGCCACTTCTCCACCATCTTCTCCAAACACCCCTTCTAATGTTGATGATCTGGACATTGATTGGACCCCCGCAGAGTCCGACACCAGGAGAGGCAAGGGAAAAGAAAAGTTCCTGAAAGCCTTAGAATTATGGAAGGGGGTGATGAGGAGGATGACGACGAGCCAGTCATTGTGGAAGCTGGCACAGAGGAATCCAACATTACCCCGCCTATTCAACCTGCTCCGAGGGATGCGGCACAGCTAGCATCACCAGCTCCCATGTTTGTAATGCCTCAGCTGAGACCTGCGCCAACCCCTACCTCTTTAGAAGTATGCACTGCAGAGAGACAATCGATGACTCACCTACCTACCTCCAGTTCTTCTTCAGGTATTGGCCCACTAAGAAAATACTCCACCCCAGTTTGGGACTTTTTCACGCTTAGCAAGCAGGAGAACATTGCAATATGCTTAATTTGCCACATAAATGTTTGCCGAGGTAAGCCTAGTTCACATTATGGTACTGGAGCCAAACAGCCCAAGACATCACCCAATCCGGTAGGAGGAGCACCTAAAAAAAATGCTGAACGTGGTGAGTGACAGGGCAGCTGATGACTTTTGAAAGTGGTGTGGCATTAATGGCAAATATAATCAGAGCTGTCAGCCCTGCTCTAAATAGGCTAAACCTTACAGAGGCATGCACACCAGCAAAGGCTCATTCTGGCCGCTGCACTGTACTCACCAAATGTACTTGCTTCGCCCCATTTTAATCCATGCTCCAGCTATGCCTGCCGCAGTTATACGAGCAGCGGTCCTGCGGGGGTTGTGTGTCTCAGCAGAAGATTGATCAATATAACAAGGTGCATCAGTCATGGGTTTTTGTTCCTTGTTTTACTGCTTACCCGTTTAAATTTATATTGTGTGATACTTAGGCCCATGTTTATACTTTTTTAGCGCCGCATTTGTGTCATTTTTTTATGCAAAAGCGGCACAAACTTACAAAATACAATTGTATTTTGTAAGTTTGCGCTGCTTTTGCGTCAAAAAATGGCACAAGCGTGGCGCTAAAAAAGTATAAATATGGGCCTTAGTATAGCTTTGCACCTGTTCATATCTGGTGACTTAATATGTAAAGCTGATCAAATTTATTGTTATTAAATAATTTGTCACCTCTAATAGAAAGCATTCTAACAGCTTTCAGTAAAGTCAGAGCAACAACTGAAATAAAGAGTACTCAAGAAACTGTAGTACGAATTCAACTCAATTCATTAAAGAAGAAACAAATAATTATTTGTCAGAAAAAAATCAGAACAAGAGCAACATATCCTTGGTAACGTAGTGGTGAGAGAATGATGCACGCGCACTCTGTAGCAAAAGCGTAAGACGTGGTTCAATACAGTATACAGTACCGATAATACATGATCCCAAGGAGACAAGAGCAAAGCTGCTACAGATCTCGGTACCTACTGCAGACAGAACCTACATCAGAACAATACCTCCTGGCAAGCCAACAAGTCAGGCTCCATGCACAAATACACTTACACAACACATCACATGCAAGCAGCACAGACTGCACTAATCTAATGTCACTATTTATCATATTTACCCTGAACCATTAGTAAGCAATACTAAGATCGCTCCCAGCTTACCGCCTGTGTCCCTCTTGAATAAACCATACCCAAGATGTTCTGCTCAACAGTATTAAAGCCCGCCCTCTCTGCGCCATGCTCAGATGGCTTTGCAATCAAGTGCATATGTCGCACTCCTACGCAGCCCGTCATCTAAATAACACCACCTATTCTGCTTTCATACTGTTTGTATATGTGAACAGTTGACAGCAGCACCCGGATTGGTTAGAACAGGCAGACACAGAGCTCACACGGAGACTTAGAGGCTGCGTCCATGTTCCTTCAGGCTCAGTGACACAGTGCTAGTTACAAGAACTGAAGTATGCATGTCAGGTTGGCCGTGGTTAAAGAAACGGCCGGGCTGACATGCACACTTCATTTCACAGTGGCAAGCAGGTTGGCTCCCATTCAACATGCCTGGGGAGCAGCCCACTTCTCCACCATCCAGCGACCCAGGAAAAGTTGCAAAACAAAGAGAGAACACTATATGGATAAGTTACTTACCTATAATCCTAGTTCTCTTCCAGGGAAATCCTCATCAAAGTCACATATATATATATATATATATATATATATATAGCAAAATAACAGTAATAAACGCACATTCAGGATGTCAGGGACAGTAACACTGTGGTAAGTTTAATCACACACAACGCGTTTTGGTTAAACTCTGCAGCCTTGATCACGTGCACTTGCCAACCAATCAGAATGGCATAAATAAGATATGTTCATTTTCACAGAAATAGGACAGAGAAAAAGTGATTTAAATGGGTAAATAAACAAATAAATAGCAATGTCTCTTATTGTTATTTCAGTAATCAATGTCTAGGGAATGAAAGTTAAAAACAAGTAATTCATCTCTACTTGCATAATATTTTCTACAGGAAATGGAGACAGTAAGTACAAAAATACATTGATGTAAGGCTAATGTAACGCAATACCGGCTAATTGTACTACTGCAAAAAGACGTAAATGTATACGTATAAAACAATCTCCATTACCAAAATATCCCATGACATTCTATTACATATCAATTCAAAAACATAACAATGTATAAATGTCATGTAATAAATTACGCCAAACCTGTTTTGTATATATCAAAATTATATCCAAACTATAAACAAAATGCCCAAGTGGGAAATCACATTTGCTGAACATGTAAATAGTAAATTGTATCCATGCAATGGAATGCAAGCGCAAAAGAAATCCTTATCTGTGAATCACAACAGCTGTGCAGAGAGTATTTTACAGTGCAGGAAAGAGGGAGAAGTGACACAAAAATCCATATCATAGCATCTATCAGGCCCATTACTTCCTGTAAAAAAATAATTACATATATAAATATTAAATAAAAAAATACAAAGAAATAAATATTACAAACTCATTGTTCATGGAAACATAATATTAGATGTAAGATCACATTAATAATCTGGTAGACATGTTATTCGCAAGAAACTGTAAGTAGCTGTAAATAACTGATCCCTCATAAAGGTAAATATTCAATTCCTCATCAGTATTTAATCCTTTCGGTATTATAGTTTCCAAATCCAATATGTACTTGGATTCCTTTTTTTCTCAATAATCACAATCTATCACCACCCCTGTGGTTAGATGGCACATGTTCTATACAAAAATAGGAGAGCAAACAATTGTCCGAAATATGTTGCTCCTGAAAATGTCTAGCCACCAGATAGTGAGAATCATTAGATGCAACAGTTCGCATATGTTTAAGAATTCGCTTCTTCACCATATTTTGGTACTTCCCACATACCACCGGTGACAAGGACATTCTAGCACATAAATAGTAAAAGGATTGCTGCAAGTAAGAAAAGTTAAGGAATTGTATTGATATATGCAGATGATGCTGTTCTTATGGCCCGCACCATGAACGGTCTACGTGAGGCAGTCAAAGCATACGAACGTTTCATGACATTGTTAGACTTGGAGATAAAATGCAGCAAATCACATTTTATGGTCTATGGTAAACCGCTACGTAAGGTGGGCGCTTTAAAATTAAAGGAACAGGTAATTGTAAAGGTACAGGATTTTCCCTATCTAGGAGTGATCTTTGATGATAAGAGTACGTGGAAATCCTGTATCACCAAGAGAGGGAGGCATTTTAACTCCACTGTAGGTGCTATGTTTGAATTTGCTTCCAGGGTTGGTAACAAACATATAAAGCCCTTGATCGAGGTATACAGGTGTAAATGCCTTCCAGTTCTGTTGTATGGACCCCACTCTGGGGTTACATGGAAAATAGGACTCCTGTGACTGAGGAAAATCGTTTTTGTAGAAGTCTTTTAGGGGTGGGTCAAAACACCTCTAGGTTTTGTTTGCACCTTGAGCTGGATTTGGATTTCATAGAAGACACCATTAAATTAGCTCCCGTTTTATTGTGGATTTCAATATGGACAAATTAATTTGCGCCCCTAAACAGGGAAATCCTGCATGATTGTTTGCGATGCGATCACACTACGGAAATTCCCTGGTTGGCTTATGTAAGAAATGTTGTTATTGCATTGGGGCATCCAGACATCTTTGATGCTCCAGAGGGTCTATCCAGAGCGGATAAAAAGTGGGTAAAGGAGAATTTTCTAAAAATGGCAATGGCCAAGAGGGAGGAGATGGAGCTAAGGAAGAAATCAGTCAGGGATTTGATTATGATAAAGATGGGGGTGGGCCCAGAGACCTACCTATTGGAGGTCAAAAATGTATGGGAAAGGACCCTCATCACGCGTTTTCGTTTGGGGGTGATCAGATCTACTCTGTGTTTCCCGTTAGGGCAGTTTGATCAGAACACCATAAAACAGTGTCCTTGTGATGGTGTTTCCCCGCAGACCCTAATGCACTTTACTATGTTTTGTGAGCTATATGCATCTTTTAGGAAATAATATTTAGTCCCCCTGTTGAGGGATAGGGGTTTTGTGCAATAACGTCCAGCTTTTTTGTGGTTATGTATGACTTTGGAGGCAATGGTGTGGCGAGGGATTGGTTCTTTTCTAAAGGGAGCAATAACTTGGCGGAATAGTTTACATTTTTAATCATGACGTAGTGTTTATACAATTTTAATTCTAAGCATGGTACCATTCATTTTGAGCTTTAAACCTTTGTCATAAATGGAGGGTCACAAGTTTTTAAGAGATTGTGATGTGTTGTGTATAATAGGGATTTTAATTTGGACCTGTTAAATGTGTCTAATAACTGGGAAAAAGCCCTGCGGTTAAAATTCGGAGGGTGAAGTGTGCGTGTGATAATGCGTTTCCCAATCCTTTTGTACTTTGTAGTATTCTGTAAGTTGTACAAATCTTTTAGAGTTCAATACTTATTGCCTCTTTTTAAAACTCAAAGTTTTAAACAATGCAGAGTTGTTTTTCGATTAAAACAAAAAATGTGCTACCCAGTATTGGTGTCTGCTTTAAAATGGGTAGTTTTCTTAAAGCAGTTGTATTTTATTACAAAAGTCTCTACTTGTAGATCATATCTCTGTATTTATTATTGTTTACTCCTACAGTATTTCTTATGTGTCTTTTATACATTGTGTATATTATCTATTATGATTGTCTTCGACATTCGAATAAAGAATTAAAGAAAGATAACAATACTATGTTTTATTGAAGAGAAATCTGTAATGAAAAGCACAGACATTTTTAGCCAATAGGCTGCATTCAGATTCACAGAAGACCGCCAAAGAAGCGAGCGTCATAACACCTCCAGTGCTGGTGGTCTTCCGCCCACCATATCACAGGTACTGCTGGATTTCTGCCACACATTGGGCAGAAATCCAGCAGTATTCGTGCTGGCGGGTGGAGGCGCTTGGGCGGTTCCACCACCGGCCCAGTCCTGCCAGTATGACTCAACCAGCTGTATTATGGGAAATAATACAGCCTGGCGGTGGCCTGCTGGCGGGGCGCTGACGGTGGTGGAAGCACCCCTTCCCGTTCGCTGCCAGACGACCTTCTCCCCGGACCAGGTAAGGTGATTGCCTGAAAGAGGAGGGAAGTGAGAGGGTGGGGGATGTTGTGTGCGTGTGTGAGTGTGTGGGGTCTGCATGTGTGCATGAATGTGTGTATGCGTGGTTGTATGCGTGTCTGAATGTTGAAGTGAGTGCGTGTATGCATGCAAGTGTGTATGTGTGTGTGTATGCGAGTGTGAGTGTTGTGGTGAATGGGTGTTTGTCTGCGTGTGAATATGCATGTTTGGATGGGTGTGAGTATGCGTGTATGGGTGCGTGTGAGTATATGTTGAAGTGAATGCGTGTATGGGTGCGTGTGATTGAATATGTGCATGTAAGTGTAAGTGAACGAGTGTATGCTTGGTGCATGTGGGTGTTTGTGTGCATGTGCATGTATGCGGGGAGGGGAGTGGGGCGCTGTCTCAGAAGTGGGTGTGGGGGCGATATGTGAAAAGGAGGGATGGGGAGGGGCAGCGCTGTGGCTGGAGGAGGGTCTAGTGCTTGCTGGGGGGAGTCGTCCACTGGTGACAGGGAAGAAATTTCCTGTCACCGGTATCCTTTCCGCCAGGCTGCCTCCAGGGGCCAAGAGTAGTCTGGGATATGTAGTCCCTCACAAGTAGTTCAGTGCGTCACGCGCAGCAGTGGTCTGTCTGCACTTTAAGCGCTCATTGGTGGTCTCAACTGTGAGCAGTTGGTCTCCAAAATGGCCGCCTCCAGGGGTTAAGAGTTGTCTGGGATATGTAGTCCCTCACAATTAGTTCAGAGCGCTAACATCATTGGTTTGGGACAGGACTGCTCCTATCCCATGTTCAGCTGCATCTGTCTGCACAATAAACTGCCTAGAGTAAAATGGATTTTCGAGTACTGGTGCTGAGCACATTGCCTCCCTCAGGGTGTCAAAGGGCTTTTGACAGTCAACCTTTTGGACATCTTCTTGGAGGTCAGTTCTGTGAGTGGAGTCACAATGGACCCATACCCATTCACAAACTGTAGGAAGTTGGCTCTGTATGTACTATTTCAAGGTAAGAAATAGCATGCACAGAGTCCAAGGGTTCCCCTTAGAGGTAAGACAGTGGTAAAAAGAGTTTTAAGCATTTGTTGTACACACACAGGCAATAAATGAGGAACACACACTCAAAGACAATTCCAGGCCAATAGGTTTTTATAAAGAAAAATATATTTAATTAGTTTATTTTAAGAACCACAGGTTCAAGATTTACAAACAATACTTTAAATGAAAGGTATTTCACTCAGGTATCTTAGGAACTTTGAATCATCACAATAGCATGTACAGTTTTGGCAAAAATGGCAATAAGCTATTTTAAAAATGGACACAGTGCAAAAATCAACAGTTCCTGGGGGAGGTAAGTATTTGTTAGGTTCACAGGTAAGTAAAGCACTTACAGGGTTCAAAGTTGGGTCCAAGGTAGCCCACCGTTGGGGGTATAAGGCAACCCCAAAGTTACCACACCAGCAGCTCAGGGCCGGTCAGGTACAGAGGTCAAAGTGGTGCCCAAAACACATAGGCTTCAATAGAGATAGGGGTGCCCCGGTTCCAGTCTGCCAGCAGGTAAGTACCCGCGACTTCGGAGGGCAGACCAGGGGGGTTTTGTAGGGCC
Source organism: Pleurodeles waltl (assembly GCF_031143425.1). Classification (NCBI taxonomy): domain Eukaryota; kingdom Metazoa; phylum Chordata; class Amphibia; order Caudata; family Salamandridae; genus Pleurodeles; species Pleurodeles waltl. The sequence continues at coordinate 208,281,354 of NC_090441.1, forward strand.
CCGGGGGGGACACAAGTAGGCACAGAAAGTACACCCTCAGCGGCACAAGGGCGGCCGGGTGCAGAGTGCAAACAGGTGTCGGGTTTGCAATAGGATTCAATGGGAGACCCAGGGGTCTCTGGCGATGCAGGCAGGCAAGGGGGGGGCTCCTCGGGGTAGCCACCACCTGGGTTAGGAAGAGGGCCACCTGGGGTTCGCTCCTGCACTGAAGTTTGGTTCTTTCAGGTCCTGGGGGCTGCGGGTGCAGTGTCTTTACCAGGCGTCGGGTTCCTTGAAGCAGGCAGTCGCGGTCAGGGGGAGCCCCTGGATTCCCTCTGCAGGCGTCGCTGTAGGGGCTCAGGGGGGTCAACTCTGGCTACTCACGGGCTCGCAGTCGCCGGGGAGTCCTCCCTGTAGAGTTAGTTTTCCGCAGGTCGAGCCGGGGGCGTCGGTGCAGAGTGGAAAGTCTCACGCTTCCGGCGGGAAACGTGTGGTCTTTAAAAGTTGCTTCTTTGTTGCAAAGTTGCAGTTTCTTTGGAACAGGGCCACCGTCCTTGGGAGTTTCTTGGCCCTTTTAGATGCAGGGTAGTCCTCTGAGGCTTCAGAGGTAGCTGGACCCTGGGGGATGCGTCGCTGTTGCAGTTTTTCTTGAAGTGGGGAGACAGGCCGGTAGGGCTGGGGCCAAAGCAGTTGGTGTCTCCGTCTTCTCTGCAGGGCTTCAGGTCAGCAGTCCTTCTTCATCTTCAGGTTGCAGGAATCTATCTTCCTAGGTTCTGGGGGCACCTAAATACTCAATTTAGGGGTGTGTTTAGGTCTGGGGGGTTAGTAGCCAATGGCTACTAGCCCTGAGGGTGGCTACACCCTCTTTGTGCCTCCTCCCTGTGGGGAGGGGGGCACATCCCTAATCCTATTGGGGTAATCCTCCATCTGCAAGATGGAGGATTTCTAAAAGTCAGACTCACCTCAGCTCAGGACACCTTAGGGGTTGTCCTGACTGGCCAGTGACTCCTCCTTGTTTTTCTCATTATCCCCTCCAGCCTTGCCGCCAAAAGTGGGGGCAGTGGCCGGAGGGGTGGGCATCTCCACTAGCTGGGATGCCCTGTGGAGCTGTAACAAAGGTGGTGAGCCTTTGAGGCTCACCGCCAGGTGTTTCAGTTCCTCCAGGGGGAGGTGTGAAGCACCTCCACCCAGTACAGGCTTTGTTACTGGCCAGAGAGTGACAAAGGCACTCTCCCCATGTGGCCAGCAACATGTCTGGTGTGTGGCAGGCTGGCAAAAACTAGTCAGCCCACACTGGAAGTTGGGTATGTTTTCAGGGGGCATCTCTAAGATGCCCTCCGGGTGTATTTCACAATAAAATGTACACTGGCATCAGTGTGCATTTATTGTGCTGAGAAGTTTGATACCAAACTTCCCAGTTTTCAGTGTAGCTATTATGGTGCTGTGGAGTTCGTGTTTGACAGACTCCCAGACCATATACTCTTATGGCTACCCTGCACTTACAATGTCTAAGGTTTTGCTTAGACACTGTAGGGGCATAGTGCTCATGCACCTATGCCCTCACCTGTGGTATAGTGCACCCTGCCTTAGGGCTGTAAGGCCTGCTAGAGGGGTGACTTATCTATGCCATAGGCAGTGTGAGGTTGGCATGGCACCCTGAGGGGAGTGCCATGTCGACTTAGTCATTTTCTCCCCACCAGCACACACAAGCTGTGAAGCAGTGTGCATGTGCTGAATGAGTGGTCTCCGGGGTGGCAAAAGACATGCTGCAGCCCTTAGAGACCTTCCCTGGCATCAGGGCCCTTGGTGCCAGGGGTACCAGTTACAAGGGACTTACCTGGATGCCAGGGTGTGCCAATCGTGGAGACAAAGGTACAGTTTAGGGAAAGAACACTGGTGCTGGGGCCTGGTTAGCAGGCCTCAGCACACTTTCAAATCATAACTTGGCATCAGCAAAGACAAAAGGTCAGGGGGTAACCATGCCAAGGAGTCATTTCCTTACAGAAACCTACTGTAATTACCAGTCAAGCCAAGGAATGCCCTGACTTGAATCTGGGCTTTTGGAGCTTCCCAGTCCAGAATTGTCTGGATTTTGAGTTATAAGGGTTGTACTAGGCCTCCACCTACAAGGTGACCCAAGAATACAACTGTGCCCTGCCCTATTTGGCACTTTGATGCTTTAATAGTGAGGCCTGCTGATTGCAAGGCCTGCAAAACCTTCCCCAGGTGGATCAGGCGATAGTGCCAGGTGGAGCTAAAGACAGCAATATTGTCTAGATATGCTGCACTAAAGGACTCCAGGCCAGCAAGGACTTGACTCACCAACCTTTGGAAGGTGGCAGGGGCATTCTTTAAGCCAAAGAGCATAATAGTAAACTGATAATGCCCATCAGGGGTAGAGAATGTTGTCTTTTCTTTTGCTCCACGTGCCATCCTAATTTGCCAGTACCCTGCAGTTAAGTCAAAGGTACTTAAGAATTTGGCTGCACCCAATTTGTCAATTAATTAATCTGCTCTGAGTATAGGGTGTGCATCTGTCTTTGTGACAGAGTTGAGACCTCTATAGTCCACGCAGAACCTAATTTCTTTCTTGCCATCTTTGGTGTGAGGTTTGGGGACTAAGACAACTAAGCTAGCGCAGGGACTTTCAAGGTGCTCAATTACCCCTAACTCCAGCATCTTGTGGACTTCCACCTTGATGTTCTCTTTGACTTGGTCAGACTGTCTGTAAATGTTTTGCTTTGACAGGTGAACTGTCTCCTGTGTCCACATAGAATTGCTCAACATACTGCTGTAGGACTTGCCTGCAGACGGCTTACTGTTGGGCAGAGAAGGCTTCTCAATACATGTAGGAAAGTACCCTCTTTCTTGGCATGGTTACCCCCTTTTTCTGCCTGATGTCAGTGTGTTTGACTGTGTTCACTGGGATTCTGCTAACCTGGACCCCAGTGATTATGCTCTCTCTCCAAAACTCTATATTTCATCCCACATTTAGCAGACTGGTGCCCCTGTATAAGTCCCTAGTATATGGTACCTATGTATCCAAGGCATTGTGGTACCAGGGGATCCCTATGGGCTGCAGCATATATTATGCCACCCATCGAAGCCCAAATAAAGTGTTCTGCACAGCTTCCATTGCAGCCTGTGTGAAACGGTGCATGCACCCTATTCACTGCCAGTTCACTGCACCAGATCACTATAAGTCACCCCTATGGCAGGCCCTCCTAGCCCAGGGGGCAGGGTGCAAGTACCTGTGTGTGAGGGCACCCCTGCACTAGCAGAGGAGACCCCACGAACTTCAGCTCCATATTCCTGGACTTCGTGAGTGTGGGGATGCCGTTTTATGCGTGTACTGGGCATAGGTCACTACCTATGTCCAGCTACATAATGGTAACTCCAAACATAGGCATGTTTGGTATCAAACATGTTGGAATTCTACCCCAATACTTTTACAATTATTGGTTGTATGATTCCGTGCACTCTGGGGGCTCCTTAGATGATCCCCAGCATTGCTCCTACAGTCTTCTGAGACTTTCCAGGCAGCCCAAGCTGCTGCCACCTCACCGACAGGTTTCTGCCCTCCTCTTGCTTGAGCAGCTCAATCCCAGGAAGACAGAACAAAGGATTTCCTATGGGAGAGGGGTGTTACACCCTGTCCCTTTGGAAATAGCTGTTAGTGGGCTTGGGACAGTGGGCATCCTCGGAGGACAGCCCGTCTTCAGTCTGCACAGGAAAGAAGAAGAAATCTCCCTTGGATCGAGGGAGTCACTCCCGTGCATCTGCAAACACCAATTGCAACGACGACCGGCTGCGTGGATCCCTTCTCCTGCTGAGCTGCATGGATCCTGCATCACGGTTGGTGGTCGGACGTGGCCCAGACGGTCCTCTCTACCAGCTGTCCCACTTGGGTGGAGGTAAACCCTTGCCTTCTCACGCAGGACACTACCCCCATGCACCGCGTCTTTTGCAGCTGCCAAGTCTTCTTGGCACTTCCTCCAAAGGGTCTTCAGGCATCCTGTAGCTCCAGCCCCCAGCACTCCTTCCGGTGACGCACAGCTCCCTGAGTGGCTCTCTGTAGGAGGCTGGTCTGGTTTGTAGCTGGTACCTTGGGTACTTACACCTTATACCCGGTCCAGTTATCCCTTATTAGTGAAGTAGTAGTGTTCTAGCAGCTTAGGCTGATAGAGGTAGCTATAACAGAGCAGCTTAGGTTGAACTAGGAGACATGCAAAGCTCATGCAATACCACTTATAGTTACACAGTAGTTATGCACAAGTAAAGACAATACTCAGTGTTACCAAAAATAAAGGTATTTATATGGGTGACACAGTACCAAAAAATCCTAGAGACAATACTCCTTCTGGAGGTAAGTATTATACACAATATATACACTAGACACCAAAATAAGGCAAGTAATTAGACATAGGATAGTTCAAACAACAGGAAATGGTATAGAATGCAATGGGAGAAAATAGGTCTAAGGGCAACACAAACCATATACTAAGAAAGTAGAATGCAAATCATGAATTCCCTCCTAGACAAGTGTAGTGTGTGCAGAATCACTGGGAGAGTAAGAATACAGTAAAGTTAAGTAAGTTACCCCATCCCAGAACCCAGAAAAGCAGGAGTAAAGTGCTGCAAGTTTCCTTAGGGCACACTACACCTTGTGATTGGGATACTGCAGTAACCACCAAGTCTGCAAACAACAACTTCTGGATTCCGGGACCTGAAGACCTGCAAAAGAAGGGGACCAAGTCCAGAAGTCAAAATAAGTTCCAGGAAGGACAGGAGCCCCTGCCAACCCAGAAGAGGGTGCAAAAGAAGAGTCCTCGGTTGGACGAAGACTGCAGAAATGCACCCTAGGAAGATGCCAGCGGGTTCCTGCATGATGCAAAAGATGTCCCACTACGTGAAGATGGACGCATATGTGATTTTGTGTTGGAAGTCGCCAACAAGCCTTGGTTATGACAAAGTTGCGTTTTGCATCAAAATGGTGCTGGCTGGACCCAGGAGTGACCTGGGAGCCTCAACTCTGTGTGAGGAGGAAGAGGGAGCTCTCAGCACTTTAGAGAGCCCTCAGGATGCCAGGCAGCATCCACGGGAGTCCCAGCACACAGGGACAAAGGAGGTGCAAGATGCAGTTGGTGCAGCACTACAATGAAGGGTCCCACGCCGCCGGAGGTCAACTCAGCGACTTGAGCATCGCAGGATAGAGTGCTGGGAACCTGGGCCAGGCTGTGCATGAAGGAATTTTGCAAATAGTGCACAGAGGCCTCAGGAGGTGAAGAAGACGCAGTACACAGGGAAGGCAAGGTCTTACCTCCTCCAAATTGCATCAGCAGGACCTCAGCACAGTCTGTGTCGATGGGGTCCATCCTCTGAGTTCCTCGGAGCATGCTCGTCACTGTGAGAGGAGTCCAAGGGTACTGGTCGTCGTCTTAGAAGGTGCCTGCGTGAGCAGGGGAGTGACTCCGTCACCCCACAGGAGATTTCTTCGATCCTTCTGGTGCAGGATGAAGACAGGGAGTCCTCAGAGCGTGGACATCATGGAAACTGTTGCAGGTGCTGGCTGGAGCTGAAGTTGCAGAAGAAAAGTATCCCTTGTGGATACTTTGTTGCTGTTACAGCGGTTCCTGGAGCAGGCTGCGGTTGATCCGAGGTCAAAGGATAAAGTAGTAGTTGCAGAGGATTCCTGTTGGAAACATGCAAGTAGAATCTGAGGAGAACCCAAAGGAGAGATCCTCAATAGCCCTGAGAGGGGGATTGGCTACCTTATCAGGTAAGGACCTATCAGGAGGGGGTCTCTGATGTCACCTGCTGGCACTAGCCACTCAGAGCCCTAAAGAGTGCCCCCACACCTTGCAAAGCAAGATCGCTGAAGTCTGGGACACACTGGAGGAGCTCTGAGCACCACCCCTAGGGTGGTGATGGACAGGGGATTGGTCACTCCCCTTTCCTTTGTCCAGTTTCATGCCAGAACAGGGGACAAGGGGTCCCTGAACCAGTGTACACTGGCTTATGCAAGGAGGGCACCATGTGTGCCCTTCAAAGCATTTCCAGAGGCTGGGGGAGGCTACCCCTCCCCAGCCTGTAACACCTATTTCCAAAGGGAGAGGGTGTAACACCCTGCTCCCAAAGGAAATGCTTTGTTCTGCCTTCCTGGGACTGAGCTGCTCAGACCCCAGGAGGGCAAAAACCTGTCTGTGAGGTGGCAGCAGCTGTAGCTGCAGTGCACGTCTCAGAGAGCTGGTTTGGCAGTACTGGGGGCCATAGTGGATCCCCCAGGATGCATGGAATTGGCTCCCTAATACCAGATTTGGAATGGGGGGCAATTCCATGATCTTAGACACCTTACATGGCCATATTTGGAGTTACTATTGTGAAGCTACGTATAGGTATTGATCTATATGTAGTGCACAGGTGTAATGGCGTCCCCGCATTCACAAAGTCCTGGGAAATGGCTCTGAACGATGTGAGGACACATTTGCTAGTGCAAGGGTGTCCTCACACTTAGTAACTTTGCACTTAACCTTCGGCAAGTGAAGGTTAGACATATAGGTGACTTGTAAGTTACTTAAGTGCAGTGAAAATGGCTGTGAAATAACGTGCATTATTTTGCGCAGGCTGCAATGGCAGGCCTGTGGAAGGGTTTGTCTGATCTCCCTATGGGTGGCAAAAGAAATGCTGCAGCCATTATGGATCTTGTTGAACTCCAATGCCTTGGGTACCTAGGTACCATATACTAGAGAATTATAAGGGGGGTCCAGTGTGCCAATTGAAACTGGTAAATGAAGTCACTGGCCTACAGTGACAAATTTAAAAGCAGAGAGAGCATAAGCACTGAGGTTCTGATTAGCAGAGCCTCAGTGACACAGTCAAGCACTATACAGACACAAACATTAGGCCTTAAACTATGAGCACTGGGGTCCTGACCAGCAGGATCCCAGTGAGACAGGCAAAAACACACTGACATACAGGTAAAAATGGGGGTAACATGCCAAGGAAGATGGTACTTTCCTACACTCTCCTGTGGCGTAGGATTCCTTTTCGTAGTGCTGCATGTGCTCCATCTGCAACTTCTATGTGTCCGTCCCGTGGGACTCCTATGAGTGCTGCCTGCACTTCTGTGGGCTTTCTGTGATGCTGAGCACCCCCTCAGATTCCCCCTCCTGGGTTGAGTCCCCCTTGGCCTTGCTGATCCCTGGCAGCACCACTTTCCGCCAACCACAAGTTTTGCCTGTTCCAAGGCTTGTTGGAATCCGAACATGCAGACCTGACTGCAATCTTCCTTACGGCGTGGGACATCAGCTGCATCCTCCAGGAACTCGACTCTGACTCCAGGGCTGCAGTGCTGACTTTCCTTCCTATCAGAGGGGAGGTATTCCTCCTCAGCAGGGTGGTCCCTGGTGTACTCTGCAAAAACTCCTGGAGCTTGACCTTGGTAGGGTTGGAACCTTGCAGCTTACAGAGGGTCCTTAACTCTGCCATCCCTAGATGGAGGTAAGGGGTGAGGTTGAGTTCCACAATCATATCCTCTGAGCTGCTCACTATGCTACTAAAGTAGGGAATACTTTTTAAACTACTTCTAATTACGAATCCATAACTTACAATAACTTTTTAAATCTAAAAAGAAATGATAAGGGGACATAACCAAGGCCCTAGCAGGACTTTTACACAAAAATTGCCAAATTAAAAAATCAGTTTCTAAAGGCAATTTTAGAATTTAGTTGTATGATCAGGTATTGGCGGAGTAGTCCAGCAAATGCAAAGTCGTAGATCCCACTGCTGATGCATCAATGTAGAAAGCTGGCTCTGCATATACTATATCAAAATGAGATATAAGCCCTCATTACAACCCTCGTGGTCAGTGATAAAGCGGTGGTAATACCGCCAACAGGCTGGCAGTAACTATTGCCAAACTGTCTCAGAAACACAGCCACTTTACCACACCGACCTCCAGGGCTGAAACAACAGGCACCACGGCGGTATCTGCCTACAGCCAGACGGAAGCCAGTGTTCCGCCCACTGTATTAAGACACATTATACCACCACCTTTTCCGAGGTGGTACCAACAACATCAAAAGCCTGGCGGAAACACTGCACAGAAGGGAAACGACTCACCTGTGGAGACTTAGGGAAGAACCACACCGCTCGAACTTCATATATTTCAAATGCTGTTCTACGTCCTGCTCCACCACGAAGACCAACAATGGCGAAGACGACCACGGTGAGTACAGCCGCCTAGCACACAGGGGTGGGGGAGGAAAAAGAGAGTGACACACACGTGCAACACCACCACCCCCAACACCATACACACAAGCAGATGCAGTAACATAACATATGTACTCTGTACCCCTCAGGAATAATGCAAGGACAACACGAATAGATTAAAGTGGGTGTAATAAGATAAATAAAGTTGTAGTACGTGCATCCAAACTAAAAGTATATACATATTTACAAATCAGAGGACACTGCCCAGTCCTCATTGTCCGTGGGCCACAAGGCCACATTACAAAGTCCAAGGCCCCACTTGACTCCTGCAACAACACGGAGAAAGCACTGCAAGGGGATCAGGTCAAAAATAGGCAGGCACCTCAGGGGGACGGGGAACGGGGGGCACCTCAGCCGGCAGATGGAACAACAACACTGCTCCTGGAGGAGGCAACATGCCTTGTGCGCTGTCCTGGGGAGTGCAAGGCCACAGTCTCTCAAGTGGGTGACTTGCCCACTGCTTGTTCCTGGGGAGTGCAAGGCAAAAGTCTCTCAAGTGGGTGACTTGCCCACTGCTTGGTCCTGGGGAGAGCAAGGTCACAGTCCCTCAAGTGGGTGACTTACCCACATGCTCTGGAGGGGGCAACATGCCCTGTGATCTTCATCCTTGGGAGGATGGGGTGAGTGGATGGCTTCTCCACTGGTTCTGGAGGCGGCATCGTGCCCTGTGATCTTCATCCTGGGGAGGATGGGGTGAGTGGATGGCTTCTCCACTGGTTCTGGAGGGGGCATCATGCCCTGTGATCTTCATCCTGGGGAGGATGGGGTGAGTGGATGGCTTCTCCACTGGTTCTGGAGGGGGCATCGTGCCCTATGATCTTCATCCTGGGGAGGATGGGCTGAGTGGATGGCTTATCCACTAGTTCTGGAGGGGACATCGTGCCATGTGATGCAGGTCTTAGGGAGTGCGAGGTCACAGTCTTTCAGCTGGGTGTCATACACACAGGATTTGCAGGGGCAGGCCGCACAACAGCCCATGGATGCAGGACTACACACTGTCCGCCGGCGGTGTCGGCTGCTCAGTGGTGGTGATGCGTCTGCTGCTGATGGTGGTGGGGGGAAGCTCCAGCCCATCCCCTGCAGCCTCGGATGGCTGCCCACTGGTGCTGCTGCTGGTGGTGGTGCTGGTGGAGCTGGTGGTGGTGGTGGAGGGAAGCTCCTACCCATCCCCTGCAGTCTTGGACAGCTGCCCACTGCTGGTGGTCGTGCTGCTGGTGGTGCTGGTGGTGGAGGGGGGAGGCTCCTGCCCATCTCCTAAAGCCTTGGACGGCTGCCCACTGCTGGTGGTCGTGCTGCTGGTGGTGCTGGTGGTGGAGGGGGAGGCTCCTGCCCATCCCCTGCAGCCTCAGACGGCTGCCCACTGCTTGTGGTCGTGCTGCTGGTGGTGGAGGGGGGAGGCTTCTGCCCATCCCCTGCAGCCTCAGACGGCTGACCAGTGGTGCTGCTGCTGCTGGTGGTAGTGGGGGCAAGCTCCTGCCCATCCCCTGCCACCTCAGACAGCTGCACCACCATGGTTGGTGGTGTGGGCTCCGACTGAGTTCCAGCACCAGGCCCCTTGTCCTTACTGCCTGCTGGTGCAGACCCCTTGCCCTTCCTGGCAGCAGCTGGGGATGGTCCCTTGGTCCTCTTGGCAGCAGCTGGGGATGGCTCCTGGGTCCTCTTGGCAGCAGCTGGGGGTGGCTCCTTGGTCCTCTTGCCAGCAGCTGGGGGTGGCACCTTGACCTTCCTGGCAGCACTTGGTGTAGGCACCCTTTCAGTGTGGCTGCCTGGTGCCCGGGATCCTTTCCCACCAGGAGTTGCTGTGGACATGACTGGGTCCGTGGACTGGGTGGCTGAGGTGCTTGCCTGAGTTTTAGTCACCCTAGCCAGATGTGAAGGACGGGTGGGAGGGGTAGGGAAGAGGTCAATGGTGGAGAGGAAAAGCTGCTTAGGGACATTGGTGCGGGAAGAGGGTGAAGGTTTGGGAGTGGAGGAAGAGAGAGTGGTTGTAGGAGGTGTCTGTCTGCTGTGTTTGGGGGCAGGTGCATGGGCTGGATGCTGTGGTGAGGTGGATGGCTGTTGGGTGTCTGAGTGCTTGCGTTTCTGTATCTTGGGAGGAGGGGGACAGACACAGTGGGAGAGGACACAGGGAACGTGTGCATGGCTGTTGGGGTGGTGACTGCCAGTGAGGTGTGTTATGACTGGTGTGCTGGTGATGGAGGTAGTGGATGAGGATGTAGTGCATGCAGGTGTGAATGTTGACGCAACTGGGAGGGAGGAGGATGACGAGGAGGAGGGAGCCACAGTGGAGGCATTGGATGTTGGTATGTCTGATTCTGGATGGTGTTTCAGTGAGTGCCTGTGGGAAGATGTGTGGTGCCTGTGTTTGCCTGTGCCACTCTTGTGTGTTGTCCTGTGTGCATACTCGTCTGCCTGTGGGCTTGGGATAGGTTGGGGTTGAGGGGAATGGGATTGGGCAGAGTAAGTTGGAGCCATATAACCTTCTTTTGATGGGCGCTGACCTGCAGAGGAAATATACACAGGGAAAGGTATTAGTTAGACTGTCCTGCCTGTTACACTCGTGGCCCACCATAGCCCTTCCCATCCCCCTACGCACAGACATGCCCCAGCATACATGCTGTACGCTGCCCAGGGCCCATCCACCAACCCCCCCTACACGAGGCCTTCACACACACCACTCCATTCATTCATGCCCCATGCATCGTGCTGACAGTGTACTCATCTGTTGGTCTGGAGGCACATACAACAGTCCGTACCGGGGTAGAACCCCATCCACTAGTCTCTCCAACTCTGCCGAAGTGAAGGCAGGGGCCCTTTCCTCAGTCACACGGGCCACGGTAAGTTCCAGACACAGGTCACAGCAGCACATGCAGCGTAGGTCCTCTCCTGTTGAAGGTCAGGTAGCAAGTGAGTGTACAGATAGAAAATGGCGGTCACATCTACGGCGGTGCATACCGTCACCGCTGGCATACATCACCATTGGCCACTGTAACCCATTGGGCCCAATGTTATCCAATGAGGAGTTGCACGGCGGTTCATGACCGCCTCCCGCAATGGCGCAGTACGTCAGCGGAATTACTTCAGTTCCACCTGTCCCTCCACACAGGACAGGAGGGCGCCATTTCGGGGGGAAGGGGCAGGCCCTGGATAATAACTGCATCACAATTTAAAATAGGACATACAGGACAAATACCACTTACCCATTACAAATGAAACATCATGCATTCTACTGTTGTGGCTCTGATGTTCAGCTTGTGACCGTCTCCTCACTCTTTTGTCCCTTAGACTGCAACCACTGAGGATAAATAGGAGATGGAGACATCCTCCTGTGTACAGACCCCTGGTGGACTTGGCAATAATGGAGGACAGGAACATTATCCTCACCTACAGACTTGACAAGGCCACAATCACAGAGCTGTGTGCCCAACTGGAGCTTGACCTTATATCTGCTATCCGTCACCCCACTGGGAACCCTCCTCTTGTGGAAGTCCTATCTATGCTCCATTTCTTGGCAACTGGTTCTTTCCAAGTGACAGTGGGCTTGGCAGCAGGAATGTCACAGCCAGTGTTCTCAATAGTGCTGACCAGAGTGTTCTCTGCCCTGATTAAACACATGTGCAGCTACATCGTTTTCCACCAGGTTGAGGATTTGGCCACAGTAAAGGCTGACTTCTATGCAATTAGACATATCCTCAACATCATTGGGGCAAATGATGGAACACATATTGCATTTGTCCCACCCCGGCAAAGTGAACAGGTCTACAAAAATCAAAAACATTTTCACTCGATGGATGTGCTTATGGTGTGTTTGGCGGACCAGTACATCTCCCATGTCAATGCTAAGTACCCAGGCTTGGTGCACAATGCTTTTATCCTGAGGAATAGCAGCATCCCAAATGTGATGGGCCAACTCCAGAGGCACAGGGTGTGGCTAATAGGTGAGCGCTGGTTCCCACCCATTAGATGTTGGTGTATGGGTATGGTGTGGGCCATAAGGGTTAGTGTGTGGCTAACAGTTGCCCCTCGATATTTGCAGGCGACTCTGGTTACCCCAACCTCTCATGGCTACTGACCCCTGTGAGGAATCCCAGTACAAGAGCAGAGGAATGTTACAATGAGGCACATGGGCCAACAAGAAGGATGATAGAGAGAACCTTTGGCCTCCTGAAGGCCAGGTTCAGGTGCCTCCATCTAACAGGTGGATCCCTGTGCTACTCACCCAAGAAGGTCTGCCAGATCTTCGTGGCTTGCTGTATGTTGCACAACCTTGCCTTGAGACGCCATGTGCCATTTCTGCAGGAGGAGGAGGCTGGAGATGGCCGTTGTAGGAAAGTACCATATTCCTTGGCATGTTACCCCCATTTTTCAAATGTATGTCAGTATTTTTTTGCCTGTCTCACTGGGATCCTGCTGGTCAGGACCCCAGTGCTCATAATTTATGGCCTAATGTGTATACCTGTGTAGTGCCTAACTGTGTCACTCAGGCTCTGCTAACCAGAACCTCAGTGCTTATGCTCTCTCTGCTGTGCAGGGATGCTATTACACGGGTGCACTACATATAGGTCAATACCTATATGTAGCTTCACAATAGGAACTCCGAATATGGCCATGTAACATGCCTAAGATCATGGAATTGTCCCCCCATTCCAAATCTGGTATTGGGGAGCCAATTCCATGTATCCTGGGGGTTCCACCATGGACCCCCAGTACTGCCAAACCAGCTCTCTGAGGCTTGCACTCAGCTACAGCTGCTGCCACCTCACAGACAGGGTTCTGCCCTCCTGGGGTCTGGGCAGCCCAGTCCCAGGAAGGCAGAACAAAGCATTTCCTCTGAGAGCAGGGTGTTACACCCTCTCCCTTTCGAAATAGGTGTTACAGGCTGGGGAGGGGTAGCCTCCCCCAGCCTCTGGAAATGCTTTGAAGGGCACAGATGGTGCCTTCCTTGCATAAACCAGTCTACACCAGTTCAGGGACCCCTACTCCCCTGCTCTGGTATGAAACTGGACAAAGGAAAGGGAGTGACCACTCCCCTGTCTATCACCACCCCAGGGGTGGTGCCCAGAGCTCTCCCAGTGTGTCCCAGACTTCAGCCGCCAGTGCCAGCAGGTGACGTCAGAGACCCCTCCTGATAGGTCCATACCTGATAAGGTAGTCAATCTCCCTCTCAGGGCTATTTAGGGTCTCTTCTGTGGGTTGTCTTCAGATTCTGCTTGCAAGTTTCCTTCAGGAATCCTCTGCAACAACTTCAGACTCTTCTGAACTTGGATCAACCGCAGCATGCTCCAAGAAACGCTTTAATTGCAACAATCCCCGAGAGCGATGGTACCCCTGTGAACTGCGTCTTCTTTGCCTCCTTAGGACTCTGTGCACTCTTTGCAAAATTCCTTCATGCACAGCCTGGCCCAGATCCCCAGCACTTTGTCCTGCGATGCTCAACTCGCTGAGTTGTTCTCCGGTGGCGTGGGACCTTCTTTTGTTGTGCTGCATCAACTGCATTTTGCACCTCCTTTGAACCCAGATCTTGCTACTCCTGGGGGTGCTGACTGGCATCCTGAGGGCTCTCTTAAGTGCTGAGAGCCCCCTCTTCCTGATCACACAGAGTTGAGGCCCCCAGGTCCCTCCTGGGTCCATCCAGCACCATTTTGACACAAAATGCACTTTTGTCGTAGCCAAGGCTTGTTGGCAACTTCCAACACAAAATCCCGACTGCAACGATCTTCACACCGTGGGACATCTTTTGCATCATGCAGCAACCTGCTGGCATCTTCCTAGGGTGCATTCCTGCAGTCTTTGACTAACCAGGGACTCTTCTTTTGCACCCTCTTCTGGGTTGGCAGGGGTTCCTGTCCTTCCTGGAACTTCTTTCAACTTCTAGACTTGGTCCCCTTCCTTTGCAGGTCTTCAGGTCCAATAATCCAGCAGCTGTTCTTTGCAGACTTGGTTGGCTGCTGCAAAATCCCCAAAACGAGGTGTAGTGTGTCCTAAGGAAACTTGCAGTACTTTACTCCTGCTGTTCTGGGCTCTGGGGTGGGGTAATTTACTTACCTTTACTGTATATTTACTCTCCCAGCGATTCTGCATACATTACACTTGTCTTGGGGGGAAATCGTGATTCGCATTCCACTTTTTTAGTATATGGTTTGTGTTGCCACTAGACCTATTTACTCCCATTGCATTCTATAGGATTTCCTACTGTTTGCATTGTTCTATGACTATTTACTTGTCTAATTTTGGTGTCTAGTGTATATATTGTGTATAATACTTACCTCCAGAAGGAGTATTGTCTCTATGATTTTTTTGGTACTGTCACTGTAGGAGGCTGGCCTGGCTTATAGTGGGTACCTTGTGGTACCTACACCTTGTGCCAGGTCCAGTTATCCCTTATTAGTAGATTAGTAGTGTTCTAGTAGCTTAGGCTGATAGAGGTACCTATAGCAGAGCAGCTTAGACTGAACTAGGAGACATGCAAAGCTCCTGCTATACCATTTATATCATATAGCACTATATCACAAGAAACACAATACTCAGAGTTACTAAAAATAAAGGTACTTTATTTTAGTGACAATATGCCAAAAGTATCTCAGAGGATATGCTCCCTTAGGAGGTAAGTAATATACACAAAATCTTCACACAAACCAAAATCAGATAAGTAAAACACTTATAAAAGTAGCACAAACACTGTACAACACAATATAATGCAATAGGAGACAATAGGCCGAGGGGCAACACAAACCATATACTCCAAAAGTGGAATGCGAACCACGAATGGACCCCAGGCCTAGTGTAGTGTGTAGAGGGTTGCTGGGAGTGTAAGAAAACAATAAGGGTGTCCAAGATACCCCACTCCAAGACCCTGAAAAGTAGCAGTAAAGTTACCATACAACCCCAGGAAGACAGTAAAGTCGAGATAGGGGATTCTGCAAAGACAACAACTGACTGCAAAGCACTGAAGACGGATTCCTGGACCTGAGGACCTGCAAAGGAAGGGGACCAAGTCCAAGAGTCACGCAAGTGTCGAGGGGGGGCAGGAGCCCACTAAACCCCGGATGACGGTGCAAAAGGGCTGCCTCCGGGTAGAAGAAGCCAAAGATTCTGCAACAACGAAATGTGCCAGGAACTTCTCCTTTGGTCAGAAGATGTACTACGGCGGGCTGGAGGATGCAGAGTTGTTTCCACACAGAAAGACCGCAAACAAGCCTTGCTAGCTGCAAGAGTCACAGTTGAAGGTTTTGGGTGCTGCCAGGGCCCAGGAAGGATCGGGAGGTCGTCCCTTGTAGGAGGAGACAGAGGGGGCACTCAGCAATACAGAGAGCCCATGCAGAAGCAGGCAGCACCCGCAGAAGCACCTGAACACGCATTCAGAAGATCTGAGCACGGCAGTCATCTCAGCACAACAAAAGAGGGTCCCACGAAGTCGGAGTCCAACTCAGCGAGTTGGGCAATGCACGACAGAGTGCTGGGGACCTGGACTAGGCTGTGCACAAAGGAAGTCTTGCAAAAGTGGACAGAAGCCCGAGCAGCTGCAGTTCATGCAGCACACAGGATTACTGTCTGGCGTGGGCAGGCAAGGACTTACCTCCACCAAATTTGGACAGAAGGGCCACTGGACTGTCAGGGACACTTGGATCCAGCTCCTGTGTTCCAGGGACCACGCTCGTCAAGATGAGAGGGGACCCAGAGGACCGGTGATGCAGAAGTTTGGTGCCTGCGTTAGCAGGGGGAAGATTCCGTTGACCCACAGGAGATTTCTTCTTGGCTTCCAGTGCAGCGTTAAGGCATACAGCCCTCAGAGCATGCACCACCAGGAAACAGTTGAGAAAGCCAGCAGCATGAGGCGCTAGAATGTTGCTGGTAGTCGTCTTGCTACTTTGTTGTGGTTTTGCAGGCCTCCTGGAGTAGTCAGCGGTCGATCCTTGGCAGAAGTCGAAGGGAGAAGTGCAAAGGAACTCTGGTGAGCTCTTGCATTCGTTATCTGATGAGAAACCCACAGGAGAGACCCTAAATAGCACTCAGAGGAGGATTGGCTACAGAGAGAGGTAAGCACCTATCAGGAGGGGTCTCTGACGTCACCTGCTGGCACTGGCTACTCAGAGTTCTCCATTGTGCCCTCACACCTCTGCATTCCAAGATGGCAGAGGTCTGGGACACACTGGAGGAACTCTGGGCACTTCCCCTGGGGAGGTGCTGGTCAGGGGAGTGGTCACTCCCCTTTCTTTTGTCCAGTTTCACGCCAGAACAGCGCTGGGGGGAATCCCTGAACCGGTGTAGACTGGCTTATGCAAGGAGGGCACCACCTGTGCCCTTCAAAGCATTTCCAGAGGCCAGGAGAGGCTACTCCTCTCAGGCCCTTAACACCTATTTCCAAAGGGAGAGGGTGTAACACCCTCTCTCACAGGAAATCCTTTGTTCTGCCTTCCTGGGACTGGGCTGCCCAGGCCCCACGGGGGCAGAAACCTGTCTGAGGGTTGGCAGCAGCGGTAGCTGCAGAGAAAACCCCAGCGAGCTAGTTTGGCAGTACCCAGGCTCTATGCTGGAGCCCCGGGGATGCATGGGATTGTCCCCCCAATACCAGAATGGTATTGGGGTGACAATTCCATGATCCTAGACATGTTACATGGCCATATTCGGAGTTACCATTGTGAAGCTACACATAGGTAGTGACCTATGTGTAGTGCACACGTGTAATGGTGTCCCCGCACTCACAAAGTCCGGGGAATTTGCACTGAACAATGTGGGGGCACCTTGGCTAGTGCCAGGGTGCCCACACACTAAGTAACTTTGCACCTAACCTTCACTAAGTGAGGGTTAGACATATAGGTGACTTATAATTACTTAAGTGCAGTGGTAAATGGCTGTGAAATAACGTGGACGTTATTTCACTCAGGCTGCAGTGGCAGTCCTGTGTAAGAATTGTCTGAGCTCCCTATGGGTGGCAAAAGAAATGCTGCAGCCCATAGGGATCTCCTGAAACCCCAATACCCTGGGTACCTAGGTACCATATACTAGGGAATTATAAGGGTGTTCCAGTGTGCCAATGAGAATTGGTAAAATTAGTCGCTAGCCTGCAGTGACAATTTTAAAAGCAGAGATAGCATAAACACTGAGGTTCTGGTTAGCAGAGCCTCAGTGATAGTTAGGCACCACACAGGGAACACATACAGGGCACACTTTATGAGCACTGGGGTCCTGGCTAGAAGGATCCCAGTGACACATGGAAAAACAACATACATACAGGTAGAAAATGGGGGTAACATGCCAGGCAAGATGGTACTTTCCTACAGTCACCCAAATAAATACCTTTATTTTTGGTAACACTGGATATTGTCCTTGCTTGTGCATAAGTACTGTGTAACTATAAAAGGTATTGCATGAGCTTTGCATGTCTCCTAGTTCAGCCTAAGCTGCTCTGCTATAGCTACCTCTATCAGCCTAAGCTGCTAGAACACTACTACATTTCACTAATAAGGGATAACTAGACCTTGTATAAGGTGTAAGTACCTAAGGTACACACTAGAAACCAGGCCATCCTCCTACAGCCATGTGGCAGCAGTGGTCCCTTTGGACGGTGAAGATGAGGAGGCAGAGGATGAGGATAACAGAACTGCACTGATTTGTCAATACTTCCAATGGCACGCAGGTAAGACAGTGTAACTTCACATTTCCATTACAGCTTTATGTTTGACTGGCAGGCTGTGAATTCCCATGTCTATGCCGACTCACTGTACCCTTTTCAACTCTTTTTGCAGAAGTTGGTGCCCCAATATCGCTCCTGGTGTGTTCACTGCAGCAAACTACAGGTCTTTCCTATGTATACATTACTGTACAATTAAATTGCAATGTTTAAACCTTGTTAAACTAATACATATTTAAATAATTTGACATACTCCATACTTGCATGTTTTTAAAGTGTGTTTATTGCAGTGCTCTGAAGAAAAGGGGAAAGTGCAATGGGCTGGGGTGATGATGGAGAAAAGTCCAGGGTAGAGTCCAGTCTATTTGTAGCGCACAGGCGCATTGTTCAAGGGGGCATTGGAAGGGGAGCAATGGCAGTTCAAGGGGGTCAGGGTGACAGAGTGGGACACAAGGGTGACAATCAGGAGAGTCTTATTTCCTGGCAGGGTCTTGGCAATAGTCTCTGGCTTCTGCCTGGATCGCAGGGAACGTTTGTGTGGTGGTTCTCCTTCTGCAGGGGGGGGGTGCTGGTGGCCTGTTGGTCCTGTGGCGGGCCTCCTGTCCACTAGCGGCAGCGGAGGTGAAGGGCTTTTCAGTAGTCTGGCTCGTGGCAGGGGCCCGCTGCTGTGACACTGCCTCCCTCATTATGTTGGCCATGTCTGCCAGTCCGCATGGCGGTATGTGGGATTTACTGCCAATGTCATAATGAGGGCCATAGTGTGCACAGAGTCCAGGGGTTCCAGAGAGGCTAACCAGAGGCTAATGTAGATAATACTAATGCTCTCTTTTGTGGTAGTGTGGTTGAGCAGTTAGGCGTATCAGAGGGTCGTGCAAAGCATTTGTTGTACATACACAAACAATAGAAGAAACACACGCTCAATGACTTAACTCCAGACCAATGGTTTTTATATAGCAAAAATATATTTTCTTAATGTATTTCTAGAACCACAAGATTCAAGTTGCAGGTAAGTACTTCAATAGATTCATATTTCACACATGTATTAACAGTACTTTGTTTGAAATCGAAAAGTTATACAGTTTTTGAAATATTGGCAATTATCTGTTTAAAAAGTTGACAGTGCAATTTTCGGGAAACAGTTCCTTGCGGGAAGAAAAATTAGTATAATTTACAGGTAAGTACTTGACTTACAGTTCGAGTATCCAGGGGTTTGGAAGGCCACAGGTTGGTGTTTACGTTAACCCCAAACACCCACCACCAGCAACACGGGCCGGCTGGGTACAGAGGCCAAAGTTGAGACAAAATTAACATGGGCTGCTATGGAGACGGGGGCGCTCGGAATCAGGCCTGCCTGCAGGTAAGTACCCGCAATTTCAGGGGGCAGACCTGGAGGGTTTAGAGGAGCACTGGGGGCGCCACACGTAGGCACCAAACATACACCCTCAGCGGCACAGGGGCAGCTGTGTGCAAGGTGCAAACAAGGCATTGGGTTTCCAATGCTTCTCTATGCAGGAAATGGGGGGGGCGTGGCTTGCCAGCCAAGATGGCGGGCGCGAGCTGAGTGAGCTCCGGGATGGCATCAGGAGGCCGATAAATTGCTGTATGCCTATGCATACGTGAGCGGAGTCTGCCGGGAGTTGGCTGTGCCGTTCGGGTGATCTGGGGGGGGCGGCGTGAGTGCCGTTGGAGCTGCCTGCCTGCAGCAGGACATGAAAAGAGAGGCCTGTCCTGGGGCAGCTGCATGCATGAGGCCCAATCAGATTGGAGTCTAGCGGAAGCACAAACTGAGACCTGACGAGGTGAGACAGGCTGTGTTGGACTGGGCGAGGTGGCGGTGGAACGGGGCCGAGGCCCTGTGACAGCGGGGACCTACCTGATTCAGATGGCCATTGCTCCTGCTCCCATCACTGGCGGTGAGAGGCATACCTGGGGCGGGGTCTGCTACTGGGCCCAAGTGGGAACACCACAAAGCGCGGACCTAGAGGTTTGAGGGGAGACTCCGCTCCGACCAACTGCTCCCCCCTGTGGCCTGCTCAGTCATACTGGAACCGTTAATCACAGCCAAGACCAATCACTGGGGTTTCTGAGTGGCAAGACCCCCGCAAATCCGGTCATCGTGGGGAGGAGGGCTCCTCGTGCTGCTGTGCCTTGACCTTCCTACTGCCCATGCAAGCAGGCCTCCTGCGCACCTCTTGAGCTGTATTTTGCCAGCGCCACAACTGCATCCTGCGCCGATGCACGCTGGCCCTTCGGACCTCGCAATGGCAGGAATGGGCCACCTTCGTTATGGAACAGGGGCTAAGCTGCAGACACCGAGGACTGAGGCCTTACACCCCGACAGCCACAAATTAGAGGCACTGCTGGTGGCTGTGGAACGGATAGGCACCTCCCTAGATCAGGCTCGGACCTCGCTGGAGAGCAAAATTGAAAAGTGGCCAGCGATATCACCCTGCATCATGCGGACTACCGCAAGCTAGCAGACAAAACCCGCTCGCTAGAAGACCAGTTGCACCTGGCGCCCAAGACAGATCAACTGGAGTCTTCGCTGCAGATGGCACTGGACTGGATAGGGGTGCTGGAACATTGTGCAGAAGATGCAGAGGGGCGCACCAGGAGGAATAACATTTGTGTTATCAGCCTCTTGGAGCATCTGGAGGGCCCGGACGTGGTCTCCTATTATGAAACCTGGCTCCGGGAACTGGTCCCAGAGGGTTCATTGACACCTTTCTTTTCTGTTGAGCGAGCCCACATGGTCCCCATGAGGGCCCGATCGCTGGGCGATGGGCCAAGCCCCTTCCTGCTCCGCCTGTTGCACTATGCAGACAGAGATATTATCCTGCATGCAGTAAAATCACTCCCGACAATCCGAGTGGACAATACCCCAGTTATGCTGTTCTCAGATTACACCATCGCCGTACAAAAAGAACATGTTTCCTTTTTATCAGTAAAACGCAAACTCCGCGCACTTAACTTGTCATACTCCCTCCTCTTTCCCGCCAGGCTGCGATTAGCAACTGATGGTTAAACGCACTTCTTTGACACACCAGAGGCGACCTAGGAATGGCTGGAATCCACAGGCCTGATCAGTCAATGAGACATTGAAGCAGAAAGACCAGCGGCACGGGGTCTGCAATTCCGCAAATGGAGAAGTCGCAAACGGCGTGTAGTTGCCCCAAAGGAAGTGAGACACGCTCCTGATCTAGAACAGATTTTACAGGAGCTCCGTTGTGCACTACAATCTGCAGCAGCTATCAGTGTTCCATCAGTCACCTCGGAGGTAGACGCAGAGCGTACTGGCTCCCAATCTGGACCGTTGGACGCTGCCCAACACTCCTCAGAAACTCACTGACTGTCGACCGCCCTAGCAGAAGATATATCCCTATTAGAAAGAGTGCGCTGTCTACATTATGCGGCCCATTCGGCCCGCACACACGCTACGGTCGCCCAATTGGGCAAATCGCTATCCTGGCTAATTCGACAAGAACAAGACCGTGTTCCTATTATGGAACTCTGCTCAGCAATAGGGGATATGCTAAGACACTTTACCGCTCCTCTGTGACAACAGACTCGACAGACTCCGACACATTTTTCTCCCTGGCCATTTTGCCTCGCCTGACGGACGACCAGCGAGGAGAATTAGAGAAGATGCAGAGGGGCGCTATGGACACTATTTGAGGTACAGGATAGCATACATGCTTTGTCAGCAGGCAAAACCTCAGGCCCTGATGGCGTTCCATCCAACTTTTATAAGTCCTTCTCTACAATACCGGTGCCTCGCCTTCTTCATCTCTATGAGGAGGCATTGCAGGCAGCATCCCTACTTGCATAGCAATGAGAGGCGCTGCTGGTGTTGCTCCCCAAGCCCGGCAAGGATCCGATGGAGTTAGGCTCTTATAGACCACTGGCGATGCTCAACACTGACAAAAAAATCTTGCCCAAGGCCTTGGCATCGCAACTGACACCCTTGGTCCCTCGGCTGGTCCACCCGGACCAAAACAGATTTGTGCCAGCTTGTGACACCTCCCACAACATCAGACGCCTGTTTAGAGTCATGAGATACTCAACGCAGGATTGGCCTCGTGCAGGGTGTCTGGTGCTCAATTTGGAGAAAGCCTTTGACTCTCTGGAATGGCCCTGCCTGTTCAAGTCACTGCAGCGATTTGGTCTCGGCCACCATTTCCTACACATGGTGAGACTATTGTATACACGGCCCCAGTTTAGGGTTAAGGTCGGCATGATGATCTCTGAACCAGTTGAGGTGGGCAGGGGTACTCGACAATGCTGCCCTCTCTTTCTGCTGCTGTTTTCTCTGGCAATGGAGCCCTTGGCAGTGGAACTTAGCAGGAGGGGAGAGGCGTGGAGCATCCCACTAGGCAATGGCCTACACACCATATCTTTATATGCAGACAATCTTCTTTTGTACTTCAGAGATATTGATAACATCCCTACTGAAATTGCAGACACGCTGCAATGATTTGCCGCCCTATCTGACCTGCGTGTTAACTGGGCGAAATCATGCCTCTTCTCCTTCAATTCCAATCTGCCGGACCCGGGCTTGCGACTTTTTCAGAGTCTGTGTTCCTTGGCAATTCAGGACGTTCTGATACCTGGGTATACCCATATTTCACAGGGGGGTGGACCTTCAGGATTGAAACCTCAGAAAGGCAGTTTCATCTATTTGTTCCCAGATGAACTTTTGGCAAACACTGCCACTCTCAGTAGCAGAAAGAATCGCCCTCCTGAAGATGGTAGTACCCCCTCCCTTATTATACTTCTTCTCCAATTTACCCTACTACGTCCCATCCAGTTTGTTTTAGAAAATTGGAACCCAGAATAACGCTTTGTTGCTACCAGCTGACACAGTCCATGTATGCTACATACAGTCCTCTGTTAACCCTTCTGCTTTTTTGTGTTTAAATACACAAATATTGTATCCAAAGTATGTATTTGTATGGTGAATTCAAATGCTGGAAATACACCTGAAAATCTTAAATGAATAATAATAAAAAGATTCAAGTAAAAAATAAATAAATGAGGGAACCCCGGGGGTCACTCAGAGGCTGGAGGTGAGGTCCAGAGGGTTGACTGGGGCAAACCACAAACTGGACAGGGAGGCGGGCCGCTTGCTGAACATAGCTGCACCGGAGGTTGGGTTCTCCAAGGCTTGTGAGCTGCGGGTACAGTGGTCTTTTAGGTGTCGGATATCTTCATCCAGAGCTTTCACTGTCAGGGGGGTCTTCGGGATTCCTTCTGCAGGAGTTGTCATGGAGGGGTGGAGAGGTCAACCCAGGGTGGGCACCTTCTCGCAATCGCCTGGGGACTCTCTTTAGCTAGTTGGGCAAGCTGGTCACCGGCCACAGGCATTGGGTGCAGAGTGGTCAGGACTCACGGATCCGGGAGGCTCTGGAGTCCCTTGGTTGTAGTTTCTTTGTGCACAGGGCCACTGTCCTCTGGAGTTCTTGGTTCTTTGGGATGCAGGGCAGTCTTCTGGAGCTTGACAGAGATCGCTTGTCCCACTGGATGCGTTGCTTTCTTGTTGCAGGTTATTCGAAGCAGGAGACGGGCCGGTAGGGCTGGGGCCGAGTCAATTTGCATCTTCCTTCTTCTCTGCTGGGGGTTCAGCTTAGCTCTCCTTCTTTCTTGTCAGCTCGCCAGGTGTCTGGTGAGCTGGGTTCAGGGAGGCCCTTAAATCCTGGATTTAGGGGTGGTGCATGGGTCAGAGGGCAGTAGCCCATGGCTACTGTCCATGAGGGTAGCACACCCTTCTTCTTCTTATGTCCGCTCCCTTTTGGGAGAGGGACGCAAACCTAACCCTATTGGTCCCTGTCCTCCAAATCAAGATGGAGGATTCTGGAGGAAGGGGGTCACGTCAGCTGTGGACAACTTAGGGGTCCTAGCTAGGGTTTTCCCTAATTTTCCAGCCAGACTTGCCGCCAAAAGTGGGGCTTTGTCTGGAGGACGGGCAACTCCACTAGCAGGAGTGCCCTGGGGTGTCAGGAAGACCAGATCCTCTGGGCCTGCACGTGTTACCAACATGTCCACCACTAGACAGCTCCAAAACTCCAATAGATATACCACAGAGCCTGAGAGAGTCCAAGTGGGGGAAAAGGGGATTAGGTAGGGAACAGCTGGGAAGGAGACCTGTAGGAAGCAAGAGGTTAAACAACACAATGTCAAGATATAATCACATTGACTTTCAAAAGACTATGGTTCTAAGAATTCTTATACTGTAATCATGGATAACCTAGAACATGACTATAACTAGACCTCAAGAAATCTAGGTACCTGGAAAAATCAAGAATGGGTTAGTACAATGTTTCATATGAGCTTTTCAGGAAATATCATATACTGTCTAGAATACAAGAACCTTCTTCAAAATAGTTTCAGAATAAACATTGCATTTTTTACATGAGGACAAAGGCTATTTGAGCATTCCATAAAAAAACAACAGGAAATGTACTAGGAGCTTAATTAGCACAAATAATGCTGCACTTTGAATTAAGCGTTTTGAGAAAACCAAAAGCTCAGGATAAATGTGTGCACCTCAACAAATACGGCACACCAAAGTATTCAATGCCATGAAAAGATCACGCGCTCAGCCGATCTGACAATCAAAAGTTTACTGTCAGAAAAGAATCGCACGCCTTGCTGCTGATTCGAAGTTTCACAATGCTAATGTTATGAAATGATCGCGCACACTGCTGCCGATCTGAATGTCAAGGTTAAATGCCAGGAAATGAATTGCGCACCTTGCCGATTCGAAATACACAATGCAAATATCATGAAATGATCACGCACACTGTTGCCGATCTGAATGTCAAGGTTAAATGCCAGGAAATGAATCGCGCACCATGCCGATTCAAACAAGAACATGCAAATGTCATGAAAACACAAGGAGTTTCACAACTCGGCCCAAAAACTCAAATGACTTTGAAAACGGGGGTCAGGAGCCCAGTCCGACCTCCACCTTACCGCCCTGCTAAAGGATCGTCAATATAATGAGGGCAGGCCTGGAAATATCATTGTAGGCCTCCGGGAACAGAGCTCAGGAAGTTGCTGCTGCTCTACACTGGGACCTCTGAATAGTGAGCACGTGGAGCTCAGCTGGCTCCCTTATAAAGAGTCAAGCCCAGCCCACAAACCACACCCAGTCATACAGCAGGGAAAGCTTCTAGAAGGTCCTAAAAAGGGACCACACCCTGACACACTCTTTAAGCCTGCAGCAATACCTTGCAAATGAACAGTTATTGCAAACATCATTAATAGTGGTTTTCAAGGTTAAACTCTGCAATGCAAAAGGTTAACAAACTGCATATAAACATAATGCATGAATTATGCCTTTGCATAAAGACTGGGTTTTTGCATTTTAGTCGCCCGTAGAGCATGCACTGTCCTGATGTTGACAGTACTCCCGTCTCCCAAGCGCGCTCTAGGGCCTGGTTTGCCTGGTTTGAGACAATGAAAATGCCTCACTAGTCGTGGAGCATGAATGTCAGATGCGGAGACCCATGAGTTGCTTTCAGGACCGTAACCTTTCCAAGAGATCAGATACCAAAGATTAAGACCTCTAAGTTTGGAATCCAGCACCTTTTTAACTTCGTATTCCAATTCCCCCTGTACTAGAACTGAAGCTGGTTGGGAGCGAACCTTCTGGACTGCTTTTTTCAGAAGGGAAGTATGGAACACTGGATGAATACGTAGTGACCTGGGTAACTGCAGTTTATAGGTCACTGGATTGATTTGCTGGAGGACAGTGTAAGGACCTATGAATTTGGGATTAAACATGTGCTTTTTCTTGAAGTCAATATGTCGTGTAGAAAACCACACTTTATCACATGGTTGATACTGAGGTCCTTCACAATGTTTCTTGTCATAGTGCTTTTTGTATTTTTGTTTGGCTTTTTCTAGATGCTGTTGAATCAGTTTCTGGGTTTGATGGAGTTGTTGAATAATTTCTGACACAGCTGGTGTAAGTGAACTTTCTTGTGGAATCGTGATAGGCAAGGTATCAGGATGGTAGCCAAACAAGCCAACAAAGATTGTGACACCAGAGGAGGTGTGAAACGAGTTATTGTAGGCTAGTTCAGCTAACCAGAGCATTGATGTCCAAGAATTAAGTGCTTTCTCAGCGTAAGCATGCAGGTATTGTTTCAATCTCTGATTCAGTCTCCCAGTTTGAACATCTGTTTGAGGATAATGGCTAGTAGATAGTGTGGATGTAACTTGAAGCATTTTGCACCAAGTTTTCCAGAAGTTGGAGGCAAATTGTGATCATCGATCGGAGAGAATCATTCTTGGCAGCCCGTGATAACGGACCACTCTATTCAGAAGGATGGTTGCCAGAAGGCTGGAGGTGGGCAATTTCTTGCAAGCAATGAAATGTCCATATTTCATGAGACTATCTAACACCACAAGGATGACTGAGTGCTGTTGAACAACTGGTAGACCTGTAATGAAGTCTAACGAGATGTATTCCCAAGGTCGAAGTGGAGTTGGGAGCGGATGCAACAAACCTTTTGGTTTTAAATGACTTGTCTTGATACGAGCACAGACTTCGCAGTTAGTGACCATTTGTTTGACGTCTTTTGTCAGAGTAGGCCACCAAAAGTAGCGTTGGATTAGTTCAAGAGTTTTAGGAGTAACTGGGTGACCTGCCGTAGGTATAACATGCAACCAATGAAATACTAACTTGCGAAGCTTGGTAGTGGGCACGAACAAACGTGCACCATGGAAAGGTAGCCCTTGCTTGATTGATCTTTTGGAATCTGCTTGAGCCCATGTCTGCCATTTTTCAATGGTGAAGGAATTGCGGATTTCTTCAAAGAAGTCTTCAGGCCTTATGATGCAGAGGACCTTGGCCCTCATTACAACCCTGGCAGTCGGTGTTAAAGAGGCCAACAGGCCGGCAGTAAAAAAAATGGGATTATGACCGTGGCGGAAAACACCAACAGGGACAGCCACTTTAACACTCCGACCGCCACGGCGGTACAAACAAACAGCATGGCGGTCACCGCCAACAGACAGGCGGGAGACAAAGTACTGCCCACAGTATCACAACCTACCAATCCGCCACCTTTTCCGGGGTGGTATCACCGCGGACAAAAACACGGCGGAAACAGGACATCGAAGGGAAAACACTCACCTCTACACACCCCACAAGGAACCAGGACGCCATGGAACCGGAGCTGCAGATCCTGCCATGCCTTATCTTCTTGCTCCTCTACCAGGAGCACGAACACCGGGGCAGAAGACCACAGTGAGTACTGCACCTATGACACAGGGGAGGGGGGAGGGAAAAAACAATAACACACACACGCAACACCCCCACCCTCACCCACCACAACACACACACAAATACAGCATGATACATTACAGTTACACCCAACAACCCCCCCGGAAGAATGCAAAGACAAAATGCAGAACTGTAAAATATACATATATACATTATAAACAAGATATAGTCCAGAATACACCAAGAATAGTAGTCCAGGTAGTGCTCCATTGAAGTCCGTGGAACACTGGGCCCACACGGTATGGACGAGGCCCACACAAGATCCCCGACCATGACGGAGAGAACACCTGCAGGGGCATCAGATAGCAAGAAAACAGGCACCTCAGGGGGAGGGAAAGGGGAGGGCACCTCAGCCGGTTGAGTGCACAACGCCAAATCCACGAGGGGGCCACATGCCCACTCCGCAATTCTGGGGAGTGCAAATCCACAGTCTCTCGAGTCTCTACAGTGGGTGGTTTGCCCACTGTACAATCCTGGGGAGTGCAAAGCCACAGTCTCTCAAGTCTCTACAGTGGGTGGTTTGCCCACTGTACAATCCTGGGGAGTGCAAAGCCACAGTCTCTCAAGTCTCCCAAGTGGATGATTTGCCCACTGTACAATCCTGGGGAGTGCAAAGCCACAGTCTCTTAAGTCTCTACAGTGGGTGGTTTGCCCACTGTTCAATCCAGGGGAGTACAAAGCCACAGTCTCTCAAGTCTCCCAAGTGGGTGGTTTGCCCTCTGTACAATCCTGGGGAGTGCAAAGCCACAGTCTCTCAAGTGGATGCTTTTCTCCACTGGTTCTGGAGGGGCTCTTGTGCCCAGAGTGCTTCATCCTGCCAAGGACAGAGGTAGTGGATGTTAAACTCCACTGGTTCTGGAGGGGCTCTTGTGCCCAGAATGCTTCATCCTGCCAAGGACAGAGGTAGTGGATGCCTTTCTCCACTGGTTCTGGAGGGGCTCTTGTGCCCAGAGTGCTTCATCCTGCCAAGGACAGAGTTAGTGGATGTTAAACTCCACTGGTTCTGGAGGGGCTCTTGTGCCCAGAGTGCATCATCCTGCTCGTGACGGACTCAGTAGCGCCAATGCCCTTGGCGCTCATGGGCCAGCGGTGTTTGTTGTGGCGGTGCCCTGTTCAGCGGTGCTTGTGGCTGCGGGGTCCTTTGCCTGTGACTCAGCTGCTGGCGGTCCTGTCTGGCCCAGCGGGGCTGGTGCTGGCAGTCCTGTCTGGCCGAGCGGGGCTGGTGCTGGCGGTCCTCTCAGGCCCAGCAGGGCTGGTGCTGGCGGTCCTGTCTGGCCCAGCGGTGCAGGTGCTGGCGGTCCTCTCAGGCCCAGCGGGGCTGGTGCTGGCGGTCCTCTCTGGCCCAGCGGGGCTGGTGCTGGCAGTCCTCTCAGGCCCAGAGGGGCTGGTGCTGTCGGTCCTCTCGGGCCCAGTGGGGCTGGTAGCAGTGGCCTCCTGGCCAGCAGGGCAGGTGCTGGCGGTGGACTCCACCGTGCTGCTCTTCCCAGACCTGCTGACTTTCTTGTGGCCCTTTCCCACCTTGGAAGGTGTCCCAGCTGACTCCACACTCCCACCTGTATGCGGGGGAGCGGCTTTGGTGGCTGGAGTCTTCCCCCTCTCCTGCCGGGCACTGGCCAACTTTTGATGCTTGACAGGTGGGGGACTGTCCGTGCTGTGGCTCCATGCCACACTAGCTGCCCTGGTGGCCAGTGCACTCCAGATACCGGTGACTACAGGCACCACTGGTTCCGGAGATTTTGTGGCTGAGGTGCTAGGTAGGGACCTGGAGAGTCAGGCCCTAGGAGACGGACGAGGTGGGGGAGGTGTGGGAAAGAGGTCAAGTTTGGCTAGGAAAAGTTTTTTGGGAGCACTGGGATGGGTAGCTGGAGGGGGTTTGGGAGTAGAGGAAGAGGTTGTGGTTGTAGGAGGTGTTACTTTGGTGACTGTGGGTGAAGGGGCATGCGCTGGAGGCTGTCGTGAGGTGGATGGCTGTTGGGTGGGTGTGTGCCTGCGTTTGTGTATCTTGTGAGGTGGCGTCGCAGACAAACTGGGAGAGGACACAGGGGACATGTGAATGGCAGTGGGGGTGGTGACTGCATGTGAGCGGGCTGTGGTGGTGTGTGTGCTGGTGATGGCAGTAGTGGCTGTAGATGTAGTGCATGCAGGTGTGAGTGTAGACGAGACTGGGAGGGAGGAGGGAGACGAGGAGGAGGGGGACACAGTGGAGGCAGTGGATGTTGGTGTGTCTGCATGTGTGTGATGCTTGTGTGAGTGCCTGTGGGATGTGTGGTGCTTATGTTTGTCTGAGCTTCCCTTTTGTGTTGACGTGTGTGCATGCTGGTCTGAAGGTGTGCTTGGGATAGGCTGAGGTACAGGGGATAGGGTCTGGGTGGAAGAAGTTGGAGGGGGGAGGCTAGACACAGGGACAATGGCTGCCCTCAGTGCTGAGGCCAGAGTCTGAAAAGCTCGCTGAAGGGCCGCCTGACCAGAATGAATGCCCTCCAGGAATGCATTTGTTTGTTGCAATTGCCTTTCTTCACCCTGGATGGCATTCAAAATGGTAGACTGCCCAACAGTGAGGGACCTGAGGAGGTCAATGGCCTCCTCACTGAGGGCAGCAGGGGTGACTGGGGCAGGGGCTGAGGTGCCTGGGGCGAAGGAGATGCCCACCCTCCTGGGTGAGCGGGCACGGGGCAAAGGCTGAGGGGCTGCTGGGAGGGCGGTGCTGGTAGGGGGGTGGTGGCTGTACCTGTAGATGCGGGGGGCACAGATGTTGCCGCCACCACAAGGGAGCTCCCATCAGAGGACGAGCCTGTGTCACTGGTGTCAGCTCCTGTTCCCGCCGTGGAGCTCCCCTTGCCCTCCGTCCCACTGGTAAACTCAGAGTCCGTTGTCTCGCCCTCCAGGGCCATGTGGGATGCAGCTCCCTCCTGCCACTGGAGGAGCAGCCACTGCTCCTATCCCTGATGATGCTAATGCACACAAGAACAGGGAGACCACCAAAAAGGGGGGGGGGGTGACAGAAGAAAGACATGTTGAGTGCATGCATTACCGCTACCGTTGGCGGACACGACAGACACAGAAGTCCCCTGCACTACGCCACGCATTTGTCCTCCACTGTTCATTCCCTGGGACATGGCCTACAAGGCTATGGATGGCACACATGGATGACACAGGAGCCTGACTAGGTGTACTTGGCACTGTACACAGGTGTGGTGCCACAGGGTCTGCCAGAAGAAGGGGAACTTGCCTACTAAACTCGCCCTGGCCGAAGGAAACCCACAGCCCACCTCCCCAACCCAGACACCTCCACTGCACGCAAAATCAGCAGAATTAGAGTGTACTCACCCCCTTTTAGCTGCTGTGATGCCCTCAAGCACCCATCCAACTCCGGGTACGCCACCGCCAGGATCCTGAACATCAGGGGGGTCATGGTGCGACGGGCACCCCTCCCACGTTGGGAGGCCATCCCCAGCTGGGCCTCCGCTGTCTTCTTGCTCCAGCGGCGAATGTCCTCCCATCTCTTACGGCAGTGGGTGCTCCGTCTGTGGTAGACCCCCAGGGTCCGGACGTCCTTGGCGATGGCGCGCCAAATATCTTTTTTCTGGTGGGTGCTGACCTACATGAATTGTACAGGGGGAAAAGAAAAGTTATTACCAAATGCACCGTCACAGTCATTGGCCCCCATCCCTACCCTTGCCATGATGCACATGCACTCACCGTCGTTTCATGCACACCTCAATCCCCTCCCATCTTTCATCCACCCCACTCCACACAGGCATAGCCCATACAGCATGCTCCCAGTGTATTTACCTGTTTGTCTGGAGGACCGTAGAGTAGCGCATACTGGGGGAGGACCCCATCCACAAGTTTGTCCAA
Source organism: Pleurodeles waltl (assembly GCF_031143425.1). NCBI lineage: Eukaryota > Metazoa > Chordata > Amphibia > Caudata > Salamandridae > Pleurodeles > Pleurodeles waltl. Next base: position 208,312,385 of record NC_090441.1, read on the forward strand.
CTCCTCCGATGTGAAGGCAGGGGCCCTTTCCCCAGACGCACAAGCCATTGTCTCTTCCAGACCGAGGTCACAGCAGCACTTGCAGTGTAGGTCCTCTCCTGTCGAAGATTAGGTATCGAGTGATTGTACAGAGAGAAAATGGCGGTCACGTCCACGGCGGTGCGTACCGCCAACGCCGGTGTACATCGTCATTGGCTCCTGAGACCCATAGGGTCCAATGTTAAGCAGCATTGCGCCGCTGTCTTCGACCGCCTACCGCGAAGGTGTGCAACGCCAGTGCAGTTACCTCACATCCCATTGTCCCACTTTACAGGTCAGTCAGCCGCCATTTCAGGGGCCCACCTGGCTTAATTTTTTACTGCGTCACACATACCTAGGCCTTGCCTAAACACTCTTACAGGCCATTATTTGGATTATGATTCGTGTTCTGTGTAAGCTGTAGGTACGTACCTCTGAGTTGTTTGACTCTGTGCTCGCTGTTGTCCTTCATAGGCACCGTCCGCTGGGACATGTGAGGAGATGGCGGCATCCTCCGGTGTACAGACCGCTGGTCGACCTGTTGACAATGGAGGAAAGACATGTGATCATCACCTACAGGCTTGACCGTGCCACTATCCAGGAACTGTGTGCCCAGTTGGAGCCAGATGATGTCAGCTATCCGCCATCCCACAGGAATCCCCCCTCAAGTGCAGGTGCTGTCAGTACTCCATTTCCTTGCAAGTGGGTCATTTCAAACAACAGTAGCCATAGCATCAGGGATGTCCCAGCCTATGTTTTCCAACATGTTGTCCAGAGTGTTGTCTGCCCTGCTGAAACACATGCGGAGCTACATCGTTTTCCCTCAGGTGGAGGATTTGCCTACAGTGAAAGGAGACTTCTATGCCCTGGGACGTATCCCCAACATCATAGGTGCCATTGATGGGACACATGTGGCCTTGGTACCCCCCGCAGGAGTGAACAGGTATAGAGAAACCGGAAGAGTTACCATTCGATGAATGTGCAGATGGTGTGTTTGGCCGACCAGTACATCTCCCATGTGAATGCCATGTTTCTTGGCTCAGTGCATGACGCCTACATCCTGCAGAATAGCAGCATCCCTTATGTGATGGGTCAACTCCAGAGGCACCGTGTGTGGCTAATAGGTGAATCTGGTTACCCCAACCTGTCATGGCTACTGACCCCAGTGAGGAATCCCAGGACAAGGGCAGAGGAACCCTACAATGAGGCCCATGGGCGAACTCGGCGGATAATTGAGCGGACCTTCGGCCTCCTGAAGGTCAGGTTCCGCTGCCTCCATATGACAGGTGGATCCATATTCTACTCACCAAAGAAGGTGTGCCAGATCATCGTGGCCTGCTGTATGCTTCACAACTTGGCTTTGCGATGACAGGTGCCTTTTCTGCAGGAAGATGGTCCAGATGGTGGTGTTGTTGCAGCTGTGGAGCCTGTGGAGAGTGAAGACGAGGAAGCAGAAGAAGAGGACATGGAGAACAGGAACACGGTGATACAGCAATATTTCCATTGAAACACAGGTAAGAATACAAACCTGCCTACTACATGTACTTAATCACTACTACCTCTCTACTGTCTGTCCTTTTCACCCAGTGTATGGTAACTGAGTTGTCACTTTCCCTTACGATTTCACAGATGTGTGTCCCACAGTGTGCCATCTGCTTTGTTTCCCCATGGACTAGAGCTGTGTGACATAGGTATGTTGACATTACAATTGAAAATCCATTTTGCCACTGTAATTACTAATACAGTATTTCGAAATCACCGACAGACTCCTGATTGTTTTGTGCTTTAACGGTGTTCATTTGAGTGCTAAATATTGGAGGGGGTTGTAAATTGGTGAGGGGTGATGGTGGAGGAATGTCCATGGCAGAGTCCAGTCTATTAGTCTCACAGGTGCATTGTCCAAATGGGTCTGGGAAGTGGAGCTGGGGTAGTTTGAGGATGGACAGGGTGACAAAGTGGGACAGAAGGATGACATTCAGGGTGGTCTCATTTCTTGGCTGGGGTCTTGGCATCATTCTCTGTCTTTGTCCTGGATCTCAGGGACCGTTTGCGGGGTGGTTCTCCATCTGCAGGGGGTGGGGTGCTGGTGTGGTGGTCCTGTGGCGGTGCCTCCTGTCCACTAGCACCGGCGGAGGTGGTGGGCAGTTCATCGTCCATGCTAGTGCCAGGGCCCCTTTCTAGTGCCACAGTCTCCCTCAGGATGTTGACTACTTCCTTCAGCACCCCTACGATGGTGCCCAGGGTGGAATTGATGGCTCTGACTTCCTCCCTGAAGGCCAAATACTGTTCCTCCTGCAGGCGCTGGGTCTCCTGAAACTTGGCCAGTACCGTTGCCATCGTCTCCTGGGAGTGGTGGTATGCTCCCATGATGTTGGAGAGGGCCTTGTGGAGAGTGGGTTCCCTTGGCCTGTCCTCCCCCTGTCGCACAGCAGCCCTCCCAGTTCCCCTGTGTTCCTGGGCCTCCGTCCCCTGGACCGTGTGCCCACTTCCACTGCCCCCAGGTCCCTGTTGTTGTTGGGGTGGTGGATTTGCCTGGGTTCCCTGTAGTGGTGGACACACTGCTGATTGACGTGTCCTGGGGACAGAGGTATGGGCCCGCTGGGTGGGTGCTGTGCTGGTGTTTCCAGAGGGGGGTAGGTCTGTAGTGGCCTGTGCCAGTGTGAGGGGAACCGACCCCGGGCTGGTCATCTTGATCCAGTTGGACAGAGCTGCTGTCATCACTCTGGGCCTCTTCGGTGGGTGGAGTAGACATGTGTGGACCCTCCTGTCCGGTGACGTTGGGTAGGGGACCTGCAGGGGCATAAAAGGATGTTTATTGCATCTGTGTGTGCCATGGTGTGCAATAGGTGGGCGACCGTGTACCCCAGTGCTTGCATTCCTGTGTGGGACCTTGTGTGGTGGTGTTTTGGGGGGTGTATGGGTATGTGCAGTGGCCATGCTTTGGTAATGGGTGTCCATGCTTTGTTGTTGCATGCAGGGCTTGGTGTTGGGATGGTTGGGTTGTGATAGTGGGACATTTGTGAGGAGTAGGAGTGATGGGGGTGAGGGTGGGGGTATGTGATGGCATGTAGGTGGGGTGGGGGGGATGAAGTAGCTAAGATATGACTTACCAGAGTCCATTCCTCCATCCACTCCTGCGAGGCCCTCAGGATGCAGAATCGCCAAGACCTGCTCCTCCCATGTTGTTAGTTGTGGGGGAGGAGGTGGGGGTCCGCCGCCAGTCCTCTGAACCGCCAGGTGGTGCCTTGAGACCACAGAACGCACCTTCCCACGTAGGTCATTCCACCTCTTCCTGATGTCATCCCTAGCTCCATCTTCCTTGCAATGGACGTCTGCTGCACCTGTGATCTGAATAGCTGTGGCTCTACCCGGACGATTTCCTCCACCATGACCCTGAGCTCCTCCTCCGAGAACCTGGGGTGTCTTTGCGGTGACATGGGGTGGTGTGGGTGGTGTGTGGGGTGGTGTGTGTTGTAATGTGTGGGGTGATATTTAGTGGTGTGTTGTGTGAGGTGCGTGGAAGTAATGTGGGTGATGGTATTGTGTGCCTGTGGATGCTCGGCTGTATTCTGTAGTGTCTCTCTCTGGCCTTCTTTCTGAATTTTTGGGCGTACAGGTTTGTGGGTGATGTGGGTGTGCGTTTTATATTGTATTTGGTGTGTGGGAGTGGTGTGTGTATGTGTATCAGGTGTGTGTATTTGGATTTGTCCAATGTGGCGGTGTTTTGTAAGTGTGTGTGTATTTTGAGTGCAGCGGTGTGTACCGCTAATTGAATACCGCAGTTGAAAGACCGCCACGTGGATTCGTGGATCGTGATAGTGTGGGCGTATTTCTGTTGGCATGACGATATTGGTTTTGTTTTTGCCAGTTTATCACTGACCTTTGGTGTGGTGGACTTGTGTGGGTGTCTGTATTTTGGCAGATTCCGAGCAGTGGGTCATAATAGCTGTGGCAAGATTCCACGGCCGCGGCGGTGTATTGGCGCTCTTCTGCACGGCAGTAAGCGGCTTTTACCGCCAATGTTGTAATTAGGGCCCTTATCTGGAGCAATGATAGCTCTGGAAGGTTGGACCGTGGGTAAGGTGCTAGACTCTTGGCGGGACAAGGCGTCTGCTTTGTGATTGTCTTTACCAGGACAAAAAGTTACCACAAAATCGAACTCTGCAAAAAACAGCATCCAGCGTAATTGCCGAGGAGTCAAAAGTCTAGCTGAACTCATGAACTGGAGATTGCGATGATCTGTGTATACTGTGATAGTGTACTTGGCGCCTAACAAATGATGTCTCCACTCTTGAAAGGCATCACGGATCGCCAGAAGCTCTTTCTCAGCAATGGCATAGTTCAGTTCGGCTTCGTTCAGTTTTCGAGACATGTAGGCTACAGGATGAAGTTGACCAGTGTCTTTACTTTGTTGTGACAATACTGCACCAATTGCCACATCTGAGGCATCTGCTTCAACTATGAATGGACGCTCCACATCAGGGTGAGTTAAGACTGGGGCAGTGGAAAAAGCTTCTTTCAAAGTTGAAAAGGCTCTGTCAACTTCTGGAGACCACACAAATTTTTCTTTCTTTCTCAATAACTTGGTAATTGGCGCCACTGTCTGAGAGAAATGGTTTATAAACCTGCGATAAAAGTTTGCAGAACCCAGGAAGCATTGTACTTCTTGAACAGTCTTTGGAGTGGGCCAATCGGATGCTGCTTGTACTTTCTTTTCTGCCATGACCATACCTTGAGGGGTAAGGATGACCCCTAAAAACTCTACTGTGGTAACATGAAATTCACACTTGGTTAGTTTGCAGTATAGATGATGCTTTCGAAGAGCTGTGAGAATCTTCTTGACATGTTGTACATGTTCAGCTTCATTGTCAGAGTAGATTAAAATATCATCGATATAGACTATTGAAAATATATCTGGATACTCTCTAAGGACATCATTCAGGAAAAATTGAAAGGCTGCTGGAGCATTGCACAGTCCAAAGGGCATGACGGTCTATTCAAAAAGACCATATCTTGTCTTGAATGCAGTTTTCCATTCGTCACCTTCTCTCATTCTGAATAAATGGTAAGCACCTCGTAGATCGAGCTTAGTGTAGATTTTTGCTTTCTTCACTTGATCCAACAAGACAGGAATCGGAGGCAAGGGGTATTTGTTCTTTAATGTGATCTTGTCCAAACCCCTATAGTCAATACAGATTCGAAAATCCCCATTAGCCTTGGGGACAAAAAACAAAGGCGAAACTGCAGGAAACTTGGAAGGGCGGATGAAGCCATTCTCTAGAAATTGATCTAAGTACTTTCGTAGGTGTTGATTTTCATGTTCTGACAAGGCGTACACACGACAACTAGGGAGTATCGCACCAGGAGTCAGATCAATTTGACAGTCATAAGGTCTATGAGGAGGCAAGGTTTCTGCTTCTCTTTTATTGAACACGTCTTCATAGGATGAATACTGCCAGGGCAACTTTACTTCTTTCTCCGCCGCAGTGGCTATGTGAGAGTTGCAATGTTTGGCGACTCGAAACGTCTGGAGACATTTCTCATTACATAAGGTAGAAGAGAACACAACTTTTTGTTCTGCCCAGTTAATCTCAGGATTGTGATGAGTTAACCATGGTAAGCCAAGGATAATTCCATATGAGGAGCATGGATAACATCAAAGATGAGCTTCTCTTCACGTTTGGTTCTTAGATCTCTCCCATCACAGATCACCAACAAGGGGACAGTCTGAAGAGTTACTGGGACTCCAGTCAAGAGTTTTCCATCTACTGCTTGTATTATTTCTGGAGTCTTCTTCTTGGTGCATGGGATCCCCCATGCGTGAACCAATTGGGCATCAACAAAATTTGTGTTAGCCCCTGAATCTACTAGGGCTTTCTTGAAATAGTTATTTTTCTTTACTTGAACTTCAAGGCCCAACTTGAGGTGTCTAGACTATGAAGGGTCCATGGTGACACCCAAGAGCGACCCTTCTTTACATCTTGGGTGATCTAGTTTTTCCGGCCCAACTTGTACATTGGCTGCAATTTTCTGGACATTACCTTGTTTGCTCTTTGGTTTGATTGGACAATCTTTGGCGAAGTGACCCTTGCGCCCGCAATAAAGACATTGTCCGTTCTTTCTAAGTAGGTCATTTTCGTCTTTGGTCAAAGGTCTCCTGATAGTTCCAATTTCCATGGGTTCTGGGATACTCTCTTTTTGAATTCTTGATTCTCTATGTTCGTGAACACGCCAGGAATGTTTTTCAGTCTTTTTGCGTGTCCCCCGTCGTTCCTCAAGATGATGATCTAGTCTCAAAACAAGGTTTATCAGATCTTGACAATCTGTAGGCTGAGGATCTATTTGGGCAAGAATGTCCTTTAACTCATCCTTGAGTCTTTTATAGAACAAGGCCGCTTTCTTTTCTTCAGGCCAGGATGTCTCTACTACCAGCCGATTAAAACTAGCTAAGTAGGAAACGAAGTCTTGGTTACCTTGTCACAAGTTTACCAGTTCTTGATCTACCGACAAAGTCACAGTTCTTCGATCAAACACTCGTTCAAACTCACGGACAAAATGTCTCCAATTGTAAAGCAGGGGACTGTTTTTACGCACAAGAGGGATTGCCCAGGTGGCCGCGTCCCCAGTCAGGTAAGATAACAAGAAGGCCACCCTGGATTGGGCATTGGGGAAAGTGTTTGGTCAACAGGAAAAATGTAATTCCACTTGAATCAAAAAAGATTGCGCTTTCAGGGGATCGCCTGAAAAACGTTCTGGAGGAGCCAGGGGAATAGCTGAGGGAACATTGAGGGAAATGTTTGTTGGAGGATTACCTCCTTTAGAGGAGGACCAGGCCAAGCCGCACCTAAAGGACTTTGCTCCTTCTTTTCTACCCTTTCCTGCAACTGACTCACTCTCTCAGCTAAGCTAGCTGCTATGTCTTTAGATGAAACTACTTCAGCTTGGAGCTGTGTGATAACTTTAACTAGCTCATCCAATGTGGCCATGCTGAGAACAAACACGAACCGGGAGGATATTAAATTTGTGGGCTCACTAGTCTGTCAGGGAGACCAGATCCTCGGGGCCTGCACATGTTCCTAACATGTCCACCACTAGACAGCTCCAAAACTCCAATAGATATACCACAGAGCATGAGAGGGTCCAAGTGGGGGAAAAGGGGATTAGGTAGGGGACAGCTGAGAAGGAGACCTGTAGGAAGCAAGAGGTTAAACAACACAATGTCAAGATATAATCACATTGACTTTCAATAGACTATGGTTCTAAGAATTCTTATACTGTAATCATGGATAACCTAGAACATGACTATAACTAGGCCTCAAGAAATCTAGATACCTGGAAAAACAAGAATGGGTTAGTACAATGTTTCATATGAGCTTTTCAGGAAATATCATATACTGTCTAGAATACAAGAACCTTCTTCAAAATAGTTTCAGAATAAACATTGCATTTTTTACATGAGGACAAAGGCTATCTGAACATTCCATAAAAAAACAACAGGAAATGTACTAGGAGCTTAATTAGCACAAAGAATGCCGCACTTTGAATTAAGCGTTTCGAGAAAACCAAAAGCTCAGGATAAATGTGTGCACCTCAACAAACACTGCACACCAAAGTATTCAATGCCATGAAAAGATCATGTGCACAGCCGATCTGAAAATCAAGAGTTTACTGTCAGAAAAGAATCGCACACCTTGCTGCAGATTCGAGGTTTCACAATGCAAATGTCAATGCAAATGTCATGAAATGATCGCGCACACTGCTGCCGATCTGAATGTCAAGGTTAAATGCCAGATAATAAATCGCGCACCATGCCAATACGAATCAATACGGGGTCGGAGGCCCAGCCCGACCTCCGCCTTTCCGCCCTGCTAAAGGATCGTCAATCTATTGAGGGCAAGCCTGGAAATATAATTGTAGGCCTCTGGGAAAGGAGCTCAGGAAGTTGCTGCTGCTCTGCACCGGGACCTCTGAATAGTGAGCACGTGGAGCTGGGCTGGCTCCCTTATATACAGTCAAGCCCAGCCCACAAACCACACCCAGTCATACGGCAGGGAAAGCTTCTAGAAGGTCCTAGTAAGGGACCACACCCTGACACACTCGGTACGCCTGCAGCAATACCTTGCAAATGAACAGTTATTGCAAACATCATTAATAGTGGTTTTCAAGGTTAAACTCTGCAATGCAAAAGGTTAACAAACTGCATATAAACATAATGCATGAATTATGCCTTTGCATAAAGACTGGGTTTTTGCATTTTAGTCACCCATAGAGTGCACACTGTCCTGATGTTGGCATGGGGCACTGTAACCAGGGACTTGAGCCTTTGAGGCTCACCGGCAGGTGTTACAGTTCCTGCAGGGGGAGGTGTGAAGCACCACCACCCAGGACAGGCTTTGTTTCTGGCCACAGAGAGCACAAACGCTGTCACCCTATGTGGTCAGAAACTTATCTGAAAGTGGCAGGCTGGCACAGACTGGTCAGTCCTGCACTAGCAGTTTGGCTAAAATACATGAGGCATCTCTAAGATGCCCTCTGGGTGCATCTTACAATAAATCCTGCACTGGCATCAGTGTGGGTTTATTGTGCTGAGAGGTTTGATACCAAACTTCCCGGTATTCAGTGAAGCCATTATGGAGCTGTGGAGTTTGTAAAGACAAAGTCCCAGACCACATACTCAGTATTGCTACACTGCACTTACAATGTCTAAGAATGGACTTAGACACTGTAGGGGCATATTGCTCACGCAGCCATGCCCTCACCTGTGGTATAGTGCACACTGCCTTGGGGCTGTAAGCCCTGCCATAGGGGTGACTTGACTATGCCACAGGCAGTGGTTTGCGGGCATGGCACTCTAAGAGGGGTACCATCTTGACTTTGCCTTTTTCTCCCCACCAGCACACACAAGCTGCAAAGGCAGTGTGCATGTGTTTGGTGAGGGATCCCCCAGGGTGGCATAATACATGCTGCAGCCCCTGGGGACCTTCTTTGGCCACAGGGCCCTTGGTACTGTTGTGTAGCCGTTTTAGCTATAGCTCCATGCACGTTATTTTAACATAATAGGTCTGCCGCTGTGCACTTTAACCTAGATATATTTTATTCAGCTTCATTTTATTATTGTTACAATAGACACTTTTACGGTCTTGTTTTATTTTCTTTCTATCTAACTGTTTTTGTCAGCACTTTGTTCTCAAACAACACATTCTTGCTCACTCTGTTCTTCTTCCAAGGCTGCAGCAAGATAGGTTGCCGGTGAACGTGGTATAAGTGTAGTCTCCGACATTCGTAGAAAACACACATCCTTACGTTGGGACATTTTCTCAGAACATCAGCTGTTTTATTATAAAAACACGTCCCTGTCCCTTACACGATAGAGGGAGATTCAAGCCAGTATATGCTGATTGCCGACTGCTTCACTACAGATGCTAATGCAGACTTCAGGCCTTTGCTCAGGTATGGGGGATGATGTCTTCCCAGGGGAACCGGAAGGGCAAAATTAGAGCTTAACACGCTGTGCTCCATTATAGTATAGGTAGGAATTAGTCTATTGACCGTAGTGACAACATGGTATCGTTATTCTTATGCTTTACCCTCATTGTCACAATTTTAATTTTGTCATGCTGTATCATCCTGATGATTGCAGCTCATGCTTTGCTATCTAAGATGCAGTCGCTTAATTAAAATCTTTATTGAAACATGCACTGCCTCTTTGTCCTTGTATATATGATACTAATAATGTAACTGAGAGAAACGGATGAGACCTGAGTGACCACGGCTTCCCTGAGAAACCAATTATATCATGCGCCCGGCTGCCCAGTCATCCCTGCCCTTGGGTAGAAATGAGGCACTGCTAGTTAGCCGGAGCAAAACCTGTATTAGAGCGAGAGGTGTCACCTGCAGTGGGTCAGACTTAGTCTCCCACACTGCAGGCGATTCTGCCACTCAAACTCCAGTAGTCTCATTAGAATAAATAGAGCCTACGCGACATGGCGCCACCAACATTTGGTAAGGCCCTAATTTTCAGATCCTCCTGAGTATCTCTGTCTCATTACATACAAAGACACCTCAGTACTCTATATACGGAGACGTCCGTGGTATTGTGGATTTCCTCCTCAGCTAAGTAGGGAATCATATCTGATGCTGGAGGTTGTTCAAGCTTGAACCCTAAAAGTAAAATCCCTATTTGGCGTGCCTTCTCTGAAGAAATGTACTATCTATTATGGCGAATCTGCAACAGGTAGCAATAGCAGTCAATATGAGACAACCTCTGACTGCACATTTATTAGCAAATGGCCTAACGGCCCAGGGCGGTCCAGTCACATTTGTGGTGGACGCCCATGCAGCTTATAGAACAGAACATTTCTATTCTTGGGTCACATTTCCAGCAGTTGATGGGAACACAAACACATTTCATCACTATACACTTGCAAACGTTCCTGCACAATATAGGGCATATGCATATTTAGAAATACCTTCATCTTATCAAGAACATAATAATTGGCTTGATGGTGCCCTACCCCACATGATGTTACCAGTTAGGTTAGGTCTTCTAAGTAATAATGGTCCTACCTGGCCTTTATTGGCCACTTATACACCTCGCCCTGCAGTAGCGACTTTAGCAGTAGATGAGGTTTGTCACTTATATACTGAATTGACAGCGATATACAGACGATTAGTACAATTTGTAATGCAAACATTGAATACAAACCCAGCACGTGCTGCTCCAGCGCAACCACCTGCAGTGATGCCAGGTATTAACCCTGCAACTGTACATTCGATCATGGGTAAAGTACCCGCCAAACGAGAGGAAACTCAGTTTTGGTTAGCCCGTAAAATAAATGCGCTGGAAGCAGTATTTCCCCATACGGGACCTCAGGATAAACATAGAATTCTAACGAGGTGATTGCCATTTGGCATGGTCCCCAGAGTTGATAACTGTAATACATGGGGCGCGATATTTGCCGCGCTCTATCCTACCGCACACGGTACACCGACACTTTCCAATTTGCCGGTAGTGTTGAAACAGGTTCAAGATGAAGTACGGGGCTGCTCCAGCCCTGGACTTGGGGATGCAAATAATGGGCAATTTTGCGACAGTATCCTCAATTATTTTAAGTACCCTTAAAGGGGAAGCAGTCACACTTGCAGTGCGCATGCAGCACCTCGATGTTTCTCAACAGGATCAGGAATGCAAGCTGCCAAAGATTATCCCAGAGACCTATTCCAGTACTGGTCGAGATAGTTTAGGGGCCAGACCAACTAAACCACAATTTCAGGGCAAATCTAATAAAGATTTTTCCAAGCAAGCTCCTGAGGTTAACAAGAAATGCTGGGATAAAAAACAAAAAACACCTAACAAAGAAAAGGGAGAATCTCCGAGTACGGAGACCCCACAGAATAGTTATAACCTCAGAAATAGAGATAAAATAAAAACGCCTGACAGATATCAATATACTGATACATGCCAATCTTGTTCCTTTCAGGACTCATCGAAAAAACACAGTGAGAGAGGTGGGCAATCAGAGCAAAGAACAGAGTACGTGAAACCGAGACAGGAATCGCAACACTCATCAGAGGTTTCGGTTAAAAAGGAAGAGAAACCTCCCAAACAAAAACCCCAATTTAAAAAGTAAAAGGTGGCAGCAGTCGCAATACGACATGTCACTCAAGAAGGGTCCTCTTGAGGAACAGGAAGTGGGCACTAGCACTGCTAGACAGCGTGGCAGAGGTCACAATAGTTCGCTGGAGTCTTCTAGAGCACCTGGAGGTGAAAGCAACTGAATACTTTCTACAAGTAGAAACTGCGGACATGCGGGTCTCCTCGCCTGATAGGGTGTATAAAGTAACACTACAGTTAGAAGGAGACATTTAACGCACAATAGACGCAGTCTTTTGGGATCGCGTGGTAAATATATATGATGTTTTGTTGGCTGAACAAGATTGGCCACCTGAATTTGTCCGTACCTGCCCATATGGGGAAGATGTTATTAAACATTCTTTCTCACCCCATGTTGAATCCTACGCCATTGATTGGGCATTGGCACAGGCACCCGCGTTATATCGCAACCATGTAGGATGGGATAAAGGATCCCCCTACCATGTAATTCCCATTAAAAATCAACCTCAACCTCAGTACACAATAAAACATGATGCAAAAGCACCCGTGAGAGAAATCCTCACACAACTGGACTACCAGGGCGTCATTGAACCCTGCGCCGCCCCAATGAATAATTCTTTATTCCCAGTAGCAAAACCGGACCATTCATATAGAATAGTCTTAGACTACAGACATTTAAACAGTCATACACACACATATGCTATACAAAACTCACTTAGCACAGCACTGATGAACAACATAGTGCGCAAAAAATACAAAACAACACTGGATATTTCCAATGTTTTTTTCTGCCAGAATATATTGCCTGAGAGTAGAGACTTAACAAGTTTCAGCGCACTAGGCTCTCAGAAACAATTCTATTGTTTACCTCAAGGGTACAAGAACAGCCCAGGAATGTTCGCAGCTCGTGTGACTGAAATTTTGCACAACATTGACCCTGAAGCATTATCCTATGTAGATGATATCTATCTCACGGATGATGAATTAGGACAACATTTAAGACGGGTAGCCCGCATTGTTGTGGGATTTGTTGAATTTGGCTACAAATTCAACTTAAAAAAAAACTAAAATAGGGTTCTTCAGTGTCCTGTTTCTGGGAAATGAGCTATCGAGTGAAGGAAAGAGCATAGTGCCACAATTCTTACAGAAATACGCACAACTACAACCTCCAAATACAATTAAAAAACTACAATCTCTATTGGGTTTCCTAAATGTTGGCAGAACTTACATTCCTGATTATGCATCACGCATAAAACCTTTATATGACTTAATACGTCCTAACTTTTCAAGTAAATGTTGGACAGTCGAACACACACACACATACTTAGAGACCTGCAGATGCACATGCTGGCAGCACAACACCTACACACGAGGGACAACAACACACATTTGGTCATCAGAGTAATTGCTGGGGCCATCAGTTTCACTTATGTAACTTTTAATGAGGGTGAGACTGTCCCGATTGCTTACAAATCACACTTGTACTCAGTTGCGGAACACCACTTTGCTCCCACTGAGAAAATTCTCACTTCTGTTCAGATGGCTGTCATTAAAGATAGAACTCTAGCCCATGGTAAAGACATTGTTGTTTCTCCAAACCCAGCCCTAGAGGCTGTTACAAAAGGAAGCATTCCTAACGCTAAAGCATTACTTCCACGTTGGATACAATGGGCCACGTCTTTGACAGCCACTGATGCAGACTACACTTTTGACCCAAAATTACAAACTCAATAATTTTTGCAATACGAACTGTAGTACCCAGTTCCAGCAAACACACTGCCTATTGAACAATATCATAGTCATGTGCACCGATGGCTCTGCACAACCTGCAATTGGAACAAAGCATCAATACTCTGCTGCTTGCACAGTCGTAAGCGGCTATATGGAGGACAATAAATTCTGGCCCCTCAATACATTTACGCAAACCCTAGGGGTTTGCTCAGCACAACTAGCAGAGCTGAAAGCTCTGGTGATGGCACTGGAACATACGGATCCTGCCCAGTACACACTGATTGTTTGTGATTTGTACTATTGTGTCCAGTCCTTCAATGAATACCTCCATTACTGCCTCCAGAATGGGTTCAGAGATTCTAAAGGCAACACCATTAAACACAGACTTCTGTGGGGGAAAGTAGCAGATCTGAAGGAAATGCTACCAAATGTTCATGTTGTACAACCACTTGGACACCAGCGCGTTGGAATACACGTTGCTGGGAACACACTGGCTGATGAAGCCACAAAGTCAGCAGTAGCTATGGCTGCTGTTGCTGCAGTAACTCATTTAAGTATGAAACCGGACGCAGACATATGGGCTGCTGTGAAAGCTACGGCTGATGGTACGCCCTATCCAAAAGCATTTCCTGACAAACATTCCTACCGAATGGGAGGCTGCCTGAATGCTGAAGTTAAGATACCAGGCATAGGGGTGCGAGATATTCCCAACAAAGATATAAGACCAGAGTTGATTAAAGCAGCGCATGAAGGGGTAGCATCTACCCATACTGGTGTGGCGGCTACAATATCAATCTTACAAGTCCGCTATTAGAGGCCAGGCCTTTATAAGGAGACCAAGCAGTATGTCCTTTGTTGTGACATCTGCCAAAACATTAAAGTTTCCACTGCAAAACCCTTTACAAAGTGTGTACTTGGACCACTGTGCTCCCCTTACACAGGACAGTGCATACAAATACATCCTAGTCGCTGTTGACTCTTGCTCCAGATTTCTATGGGTGTGGCTACAATGCTCGGCTGACGCTCGGACTGTTATTAAAGATTTGCGAGTCTTTATCAGTACATATGCAGTTGTGGCTTTCCACTCGGACCAGGGCCATGCTTCGCCTCAAAAGCATTCAGGGACGCCATGGCTTTGTTGGGGGTCCAACTCCAGTACTCGTCTCCATTCCATCATTCCATCCTGAGGGAAATAGTGTTGTGGAGTGATTAAACCATGATTTAAAGCAATCCTTAACAGCCAGAGTCTTAGGTATGGGTCGTAGTTGGCTTAATCACCTGTATGGAGTTCAGTGAGCACTTAACAATCTGCCTACAAGGTCCCGGGGGGGGGTTGTACATCATGTGAGTACCTGTTTGGAACTCAAATGTATGTTCCAGATCTTGATGGTCCTGGCGTGGAGGCGCAGAAACACACTTTGACTGTCCTACGGGAATTACAACAGTTCCGTGACGACAACTCCTCTATCAGTGCTGCCTCCACAGGAATCAAGGATGTACCTGTAACGCCTACCGGCTGGATTCCTAGAGTCGGGGATCTAGTACGTGAAACGGTTGCTGTGAAAAAGGAATTTGGGGCCAATATATACGGTACAAGAACTGTCATTCTACCACCGTTGGCAGGTGCCAAAGAAAATCGTTTTGTCTCCATCAACAATGTCAAACTACAGCATGTGGGCGATTCTGCACAGCAGACCAAGAGGAACAAGTAATTCCCGAATCCCTCTCACTACTGGTCAAGAAGTTCCTCTACAAGTTGTAAGCAGCAACACCGATACCTCTCCGAGCTTGACGAGGGTGGAACATGATCTTGTATCGGTTCCACTAACAACAAATACAGAAATAGTTGATCGATTCGATACAGCTTCAACACAAACGTATTGTGCTATTTATTCTGTGCCACCGCGGGAAATACCTACTCCACCAACTAACACAGCCCCAGTTTTTGCACGAACTGCTTCTGGATATTTTGCCAACATCAATGATGACGTCTCGGACTAATTCGTCTCTTCAACACCTGAACTGTCAAAAACACGTAAGCTGATAAACTGGCTTGAAGTAACTTACTTTCTTCTTCCATGGTACTATCTGTGGCTTTCTTTGACTGAACTAGCCTTCCTGCTTTGGATTGAGTTTGTCATCACTTTCTTTTTATTAATACATAGTCATTTTCTTCATGAAAAATCAACAGTTTAACTGGTGGATGAGGTCCTAAAACCACATTTTTCATCACACAGTCCATAGAGACTTGTCCTTTGTGAACTTTTCCGCTATACCAATTCCTGATGGGATTCTTTGGGATAAAGTTACATTTGATATATACGGCCCTACGGAGGTAATTCAAATACCATATGTGTTCAAACTTTCAATGAATGATATAATAATACCAGGCATTGTTTCGGATGATTGGGATGTGAAAACAGTTGATTCTATGAAGACTGAATTGCAGTATTATACTGTATTTGAAAATGAAGATGCTTATCAATCTAAAGAAAATGATGGTGATATGGCTATAATTATTATGGGCATCATTTCACACACAGAGCAAGCAGTCCAAAAACTGTTTTTAATTATACACAATGGGAACATTGTCCGTCTCCACCACAAGGGAGTCCTAAAACGTATTCTGAAAAGTTTACATATTTTTCTGAGCATGATGTTAAGAATGCTGAGTCATATTATTTTAAATTGCCCCCTACAAAAAACATACACATACAATTGACAAATACAAAATGTATATATTCGGATTCCTTTGTTTCCTGGTTAGAAGGCTATGAATATTGGCTGAAGTCGATTGACTTAAAAAGTGTGTGGGGAACTAGACATTGGCAAATAAGGGGGAAGGAAGCTTTATTCAGAGCATGCCTGATACCGCTGCAAATTATATTTTTAAATGAAACAGTACAACAAACAAGTTGTTTAGGCTTAGCAAAGAGTAAGGAATTGAACACGCCAAGCATACCTTCCCCTGCAAAATGTTATAAATGGCACAAATATACAAATGCAACTGAAAATAAACTCGATGAATGGGTCCAGAATGGTACATTTCATGTTTCTCTGACACGTCCTGGTGGGTGGTTATTGTGGCCAGTAGATACCAATGGGTGTCACAAATGTTTTATCAACTCCTCGGGGGTTTTAGAACTAATAGGCCAGATCCTCGCTATATATCATCAGAACATGCGGGTATAGTAACAACATACAGTATAGGGAAACTATGCCAGCAGTGGTTAAGAACTTCCTCACTAGATGCGGTTAGAGAACACCTCAGTCTCCTGTCTATAACACCGATTTACAGGATTTCATGTTGGACCCTGGAGGAAGTTGGCTCTGTATATACTATTTAAAAGTAAGAAATAGTGTGCACAGAGTCCAAGGGTTCCCCTTAGAAGTAAGATAGTGGCAAAAGTAGATCATTCTAATGCTCTATTTTGTGGTATCGTGGTCGAGCAGTAGGCTTATCAGAGGGTAGTGTTAAGCATTTGTTGTACACACACATGCAATAAATGAGGAACACACACTCAAAGACTTACTCCAGGCCAATAGGTTTTTATATTGAAAAATATATTTTCTTAGTTTATTTTAAGAACCACAGGTTCAAGATTTACAATTAATACTTTAAATGTAAGGTACTTCACTTAGATACTTCAGGAACTTTGAATGAAAACAATATCATGTATAGGCTTTGTAAAAATGCAATAAGCTATTTTCAAAGTGTACACTGTGTAAAAACCAACAGTTCCTTGGGGAGGTGAGTAAAGATTAGTTTTGAAGGTAAGTAAAACACTTACAAGTCTCAAGCTTGGGGCATAGGCAGCCCACCTTTGGGGGTTCAAGGCAACCCCAAAGTTACCACACCATCAGCTCACGGCCAGTCAGGTGCAGAGGTCAAAGAGATGCCCAAAACACATAGGCGCCTATGGGGAACAGGGGTGCTCCGGTCTTAGTCTGTCAGCAGGTAAGTATTTGCGTCATCGGGGGCAGACCAAGGGGGTTTTGTAGAGCTCCGGGGGAGACATGACAAGGCACACAAAGTACACCCTCAGTGGCACAGGGGTGGCCGGGTGCAGTGAGCAAAGCAGGCATCGGGTTTTAGGTTGAAAACAATGGAGAGACCCGGGGGTCACTTTAGCGTTGCAGGCAGGCACAGGGGGGGCTTCTCGGGACAGCCACCACCTGGGCTAGGCAGAGGGTTGCCCGGGGGTCGCTCTTGCACTGAAGTTCGGATCCTACAGGTCCTGGGAGCTGCGGGTGCAGTGTTGGTTCCAGGTGTTGGTCCCTTGTTACAGGCAGTCGCGGTCAGGGGGAGCCTCTGGATTCTCTCTGCAGGCGTCGCTTTGGGGGCTCAAGGGGGTCGTCTCTGGTTACTCACGGGCTCGCAGTCGCTGGGGCGTCCTCCCTGAGGTATTGGTTTTCTGCAGGTCGAGCCGGGTGCGTCGGGTGCAGAGTGTGAAGTCTCACGCTTCCGGCGGTAAACGTGAAGTCTTTGGAACTTGCTTCTTTGTTGCAAAGAAGTTGCAGGTTTTGAACAGGGCCGCTGTTCACGGGAGTTTCTTGGTCCTGTAGTCCAGGGCAGTCCTCTGAGGCTTCAGAGGTCGCTGGTCCCTGTCGGATGCGTCACTGGAGCAGGTTTTTCAAAGTTGGAGACAGGCCGGTATGGCTGGGGACAAATCAGTTGTCGTCTTCCTCCTTCTCTGCAGGCTTGTAGGTCAGCAGTCCTTCTTCTTTCCTCAGGTTGCAAGAATCTGATTTCATAGGTTCTGGGGTGCCCCTAAATACTGAATTTAGGGGTGTGTTTAGGTCTGGGAGGGCAGTAGCCACTGGCTACTGTCCTTGAGGGTGGCTACACCTTCTTTGTGCCTCCTCCCTGTGGGGAGGGGGGCACATCCCTAATCCTATTGGGGGAATCCTTCAAAACCAAGATGGAGGATTTCTAAAGGCAGGGGTCACCTCAGCTCAGGACACCTTAGGGGCTGTCCTGACTGGTGGGTGACTCCTCCTTGTTTTTCTTATTATCTCCCCTGGACTTGCCACCAAAAGTGGGGGCTGTGTCCAGGGGGTGGGCATCTCCACTAGCTGGAGTGCCCTGGGGCATTGTAACACGAAGCCTGAGCCTTTGAGGCTCACTGCTAGGTGTTACATTTCCTGCAGGGGGGAGGTGTGAAGCACCTCCACCCAGAGCAGGCTTTATTTCTGGTCTCAGAGGGCAGATAGGCCCTCACCACATAGGGTCAGAAACTCACCTCTCAGCAGCAGGCTGGCACAGACCAGTCAGTCCTGCACTGAACAATTGGGTAAAATACAGGGGGCATCTCTAAAATGTCCTCTGTGTGCATCTTTTAATAAATCCAACACTGGCATCAGTGTGGGTTCATTGTTCTGAGAAGTTTGATACCAAACTTCCCAGTATTCAGTGTAGAAATTATGGAGCTGTGGAGTTCGTTTTTGACAAACTCATAGACCATATACTTAATATGGCCACAACTGTACTTACAATGTCTAAGAATAGGACTTAGACACTGTAGGGGCATATTGTTCATGCAGCTATGCCCTCACCTGTGGTATAGTGCACCCTGCCTTAGGGCTGTAAGACCTGCTAGAGGGGTGACACAGGCAGCATTTTGTATGCATGGCATCCTGAGGGGGATGCCATGTCGACTTTGTGTGTGTTGGTGGGGAGAGAAAGGCAATCTGCAATGGCAGTGTGCATGTGTTAGGTGAGGGGTCCATTAGGGTGGCACAACATATGCTGTAGCCCTTAGGGACCTTCCCTGGTCACAGGGCCCTTGGTACCACTGGTACCTTTTACAAGGGATTTATCTGTGTGCCAGGGATGTGCCAATTGGGGAAACAGTGGTGCATTTTAGGTGAAAGAACACTGGTGCTGGGGCCTCCACACTTCTCAGTCAAGTCAGCATCAGTATCAGGCAAAAAGTGGGGGGTAACTGCAACAGGGAGCCATTTCCTTACAAGCCCCAGAAAACATCACAGAAAGTGTTTTTTATATGAAGTATATAATGAAATTTGGAGGCTTTCCCAACAAGAAGCAGCTGCCCGGTTCAGGCAAATAGACCAGGGAAATCTAAACAGACATTAGCTGTTGTAGATGATGGGATTAATACCCTGTCCAACCGGATATACACCTTAATTAACATTGTCTCTTCTGCTATAGACATTATACAAACAGATATGTCTTCTTTACATCACAGACAGAGTCAGCTGAGGTACATTATGCAGTTGGGTTGGACACTTCAAACATTGAAGGCGGGTCGCGTTCCCTGGCAACACGTTAGTGCGAGGGAAATATTTTCTTCCTTTAATTTAACACGACAACAACAACTAATGGCTAAGAAAGAAGCGACTTATGTCATGCTAAACATCAAGAAATTTGAAAAGTTGCCTTTTACTGTGGTCGAAATACCATCTGCTGAATGGTTAATAGACGGAGTCATTAATCTGCCTATTTCCACACTTCAATTCACCTCCTGTTTAAAACACATTCCGGCAGGTAGATAGGAAAGGCTGGGAGATAGTTACATCCATGCGGTGTGGGAGCTTCCCTTCTCGTACAAATGTCTCAATGGCATGAAAGAAGTCTTTCTTAGCGGTAGTGAATGTGAGACTTCAGGCAGCCATTCGATGGTTTGTAAACAGCTGTCCTTGCATGGAGCGTGTAACGTGTCTGCAGCAAATTTAGCTTGTTATCTGAAGGGAGTCCCCTTGATTAGACCTACGTTCCAGGTGCTTTCAAACGGCAGCTATGTCCTCCTCAATGGTGAAGACTGTTTTGGGATGCGAGCCGGAATAGTTTATGTTGTTTTGGTCTCTAAGATTGTTACATGCTGTGGGAACGTACTGTTTCCTCCAAATACAATAAGAGGTAGCGGACATTTGGCCTCATATTGCTACTTCTAATGTGAATTTTGACAAGTTGAGCAGACTCAAGGCTTTATTGTTTCAAAAGCACATGGCTCTTACATCCGCGTGCGAGACCGATGCACTTCAGGTGGCAAGGTTGTCAGCAGAGATACAGTCCCTCTTAAGTACCAACTTTCCGAGACACTTTGGTGAACTCGTGGGACGGATATTTAATGCGTCCAGTACAACTGGAATCGCATTTTTTTTAAAGCTGTTGGTTCTGGTTTCTTTCACACCTTCTCCTCCATATTCGGTTTAATACCATCAGCCATTCATTCAATTTTCTCCAGTATTTTCGGGGATTTCCAATAACTTTGGCTATAATTGCTGGCATTTTGCTGTTGCTATTTTTTATGCGCAATGGCTGTCCCACCACAACAAGGAGGAATGAAAGCGCTTCCATTAGCGCAGCTGTGTCGTGAATGCATGATACAGTATTTTGGAGCAACACTCCTGGAACATTTGGAGTGTGACTGGTCTCTGTCATTCAGACCGGTTTTGCATTGTGTGCAGCCCATGTTTCGGTGCCTCTGGTGCTCTTTTGAACATGCACTGGAAGTCTGTCTTTCTACGCAGCGCTTGCTTTCATTGGACGCTGATCTGTTGATGTTCTTGCTGAGGGCTCATTACCAGACACGCGCGTTGAGGGTGCGTTTGCTACGGAAAGCTACTTATGAGTTGCCCTTCCTGGAGGATGTGGCTCTTAACTCATCATTGAGCACACCACAGATTGCCGTTTTGGCTGAGGCTCAGGCTATGGAACATGACTGCTCCTTGGTCCTTCTCGGCGATATCTCTCCAACTTTAGCACCTGCCGTAGTGGAAGATTTCCTGGCCTCCATGGTCCCGTAATCGATTGGAAATTCTAAAAATAACTTTGACTCTTGAAATTCGGTCCTTTTTTATGCCACTTGTTCACGTTTTAAATTGTCCTTTTATCTGCTCATGTGTCCTTTTAACTTGTCATGATTGACATTTTTTCTTTATATGTATATCTAAGGTTGAGCTTTTAGTAGCATTTTATATGTAATTAGGCTTTGAAGCACCTTCAACCGACAAGGGGAGGGTGTTGTGTAGACATTTTAGCTATAGCTCCATGCACTTTATTTTAACATACTAGGCCTGTCGCTGTGCACTTTAACCTAGATATATTTTATTTGTTACAATAGCCACTTTTACAGTCATGTTTTATTTTCTTTCTATCTAACTGTTTTTGCCTAGGCCAGCACTTTGT
Source organism: Pleurodeles waltl (assembly GCF_031143425.1). NCBI lineage: Eukaryota > Metazoa > Chordata > Amphibia > Caudata > Salamandridae > Pleurodeles > Pleurodeles waltl. The sequence continues at coordinate 208,333,900 of NC_090441.1, forward strand.
TCTCAGTTCTTGCTCACTCTGTACTTCTTCCAAGGCTGCAGCAAGATAGGTTGCCGGTGAACGTGGTATAAGTTTAGTCTTCGACATTCGTAGAAAACACACATCCTTACATAGGGACATTTTCTCAGAACATCATCTGTTTTATTATAAAAACACTTCCCTGTCCCTTACACGTTAGAGGGAGATTCCAACCAGAGAACCACATCTGTTTGCTGATTGTCAAATGCGTTGCTGCAGCTGTTTTGCAGACCGAAGGCCTATGCTCAGGTATGAGGAATGATGTCTTCCCAGGGGAACCGGAAGGGTAGAATTAGAGCTTAACACACTGTGCTCTAATATAGTATAGGTAGGAATTAGTCTATTGACTGTAGTGACAACATGATAGCGTTATTCTTATGCTTCACCCTCCTTGTCACAATTTTAATCTTGTCATGCTGTATCATCCTCGTTATTGCAGCTCACACTTTCCTATCTAAGATGCAGTCGCTTCATTAAAATCTTTATTGAAACATACACTGCCTCTGTTTGTCATTGTATATATGAGACTAATGTAACTGAGAGAAACGGATGAGACCTGAATGACCACGGCTTCATTGAGAAACCAATTATGTCATGCGCTCGGCTGCCCAGTCATCCCTGCCCTTGGGTAGAGATGAGGCACTGCTAGTTAGCCGGAGCAAAACCCGTATTGGCGCGAGAGGTGTCACCTGCAGTGGGTCAGACTTAGGGGGTTATTACAACTTTGGAGGAGGTGTTAATTCGTCCCAAAAGTGACGCTAAAGTGATGGATATACCACCAGCTGTATTATGAGTCCATTATATCCTATGGAGCTCGTAATACGGCTGGTGGTACATCTGTCACTTTACCGTCACTTTTGGGACGGATTAACACCTCCTCCAAAGTTGTAATAACCCCCATAGTCTCCCACACCGTGGGTGATTCTGCCGCTCAAAATCTAGTAGTCTCATTAGAATAATGAGAGCCTACGCGGGTACCTTGTACAAACGATTTAACTGTGTGCCATACGTGTGCCAATTATGGAAACAAATATACAGATTTTGAGAAAGAACAGTGGTGCTGGGGCCTGGTTAGCAGGATCCCATGATACCTTGAATCAGAGTTGGAATCAACATCAGGCAAAAAGTGGGGGTGGTAACCATGCCAACAGTGGCACTTTCCTAAAGGAAGGTTCCAAGACAAACCTATTTTGCCAGAGCTGCTGTTCCAGTGCTCCATCACAATGTGCTGCAATTGGTTGAACTAGCTTTGCAGCAAAGTGCTGTTCACACTATCCGCCTGACAGACATGTGGACCAATTGGCAAGCATCTAATTACATGCGTATCACTGCACACTGGATCTGTTTTTCAGGGGTTAGGCAACAGCTATCTAAAGGTATCAGTGCTGAAGATACTTTTAAGGGCATTCGATGACATGCAACAGTAGCTATGTTCGCATGGAAAAATCCCATACAGCTGCAATCATCTTGGACAAATTTAACAGCATGGCGTGTGAATGGTTGTTCCCCAGAGGTCTCAGATTTCGATTTCTTGCCATAGACAATGGCAGTAATATAGTCAAAACCGTATCAGATGGTGGCTATTTCAGGGTCCTATGTTTGGTGCACTCATTTCAGACATTCTTTTAAAGCCCAGAAGCTGTTGAGGATTACAGGAGTTGCCAGCACAATGGAACTCGACCTATTACATGTTGCAATGTCTGAGCAATAAAGACAGATCAATGACTATGGCCCTCATTCTGAACTTGGTGGCAATCACCGCCGACCGCCATGTTGACGATGAACAACAGAACGCCAGTGGCGGTGTACTGCACACCGCTGAATAATGATGCCAAAATCAAATTCCTCCAAAAACATCACAACCACCACTCACCACCAAGGGCAATGGTGGCGGAAATGCAGGACACAGCACCCCACCACCGCCATCCCTACACACACCCCGCACACCAAATAATGATGCACAAATCAGCACAGCGATCAGTGAATGGAGAACGACCATTGGCGGTACTGACCGCTCCAGTCAGCAATGGGAACCGCCATAAACAAAGGCTCATATTGGCCTATTTGAAAAGCCCACACCTGATTCACATCTACATCACTATAAAACACACACATACACGCCCCACAATACTTTCCTACGCCAATAGCACAACACATATTGACACCCCAGAACGCAGACACCGAACAAACCATCACACAAGTCACACACACTGCACACCCACCATCAGAAACCACACTCCCAACCACACAACAGCACGATCACCAACTCACCTACAACACACCACCCACAACACACACCATGGCACCCCCTAAGCAGCACTGCTTCACCGACGGGGAGCTAAGGACCATGGTGGACGAGATGCTCAGGGTCGAGCCTCAGCTATTCGGGGCACAGGTGCAGCATACGCCCTTAGCCAGGAAGATGGAGCTATGGCAGAGGGTCGTCAACAAGATCAACGCAGTGGGAAGCTATCCACGCACAAGGGATGACATCAGGACTAGATGGAATGACCTGTGGGGGAAGGTGTGCTCCATGGCATCACAACACAATATCATGGTACTAAAGACTGGCGGAGGTCCCCCACCTCCTCCCCCCAAATACACCAACTGGGAGGAGAAGGTCTTGGCTATCCTGCACCCGGAGGCCCTCACTGGACTCCCTGGAGGACTGGACTCGGGTAAGTCACCACACCTGTAATGCATGTGTTAACCATCCCTCTCACCACCACCATGCCCCCAACCCCTACCCAGCCACAACACTCCTATCCATTTCTCCTGCATGCCCACAACCCCCCTACAAATCACTAACCATTCCCCTGTGCACAGTCACCTACCCATGTATGTTATGTCAGGAGCACTACAACACCCAGAATGCACCACCCCCACCTCAATAAATGCATCAAAAGAACACAAAGGGACCCTGCATGCCACTACATGGGAATGTAACCACCAATTACTGCTGCGCAGTGCTGCAAGGGACAAGAAAGTGCAGAACACCCACATCTCTATTCTCTCACACACAGGCACCACCACCCTTGCCACCCTGACAGAGACGTCAAAGAGTGCCAGTCCTCCACTTGAAGATGAAGGCTCCACTCAGGAGAGTGCAGAGGGATGTCTTGACACAGAGGAAATTCCTGGCCCATCCCACAGACCTGGACAGTCACCTTCCAGAACATACCCAGGACAAGATGGGCGAGATCCTGGCAACCTTGGAGGACAATCAGAGGCTGCAGGTAGCACACCACCAGGAGGCCATGGAGCAATGGAAACAGCTCAATGCAACCATGGCCTCCATTGCAGGGGTGTTACAGCGACAGACCAATATCCAGCCTGAGTCCCCAACCCACCTGCAGACCCCTTCCACTAGCCAGGACACTGCCCTGCCATCAACATCTGCAGCAGCTAGTGGACTGGTGGCACTGCCAGAAGACTCACAGGACATCAGCACCCAGCCCCCTGCAGCCCAGGTACCCCCTCGCAAATGTGTCCTCAGGCCCAGACATCCCAGTGAAACACCAGCCAAGACCAAGCCCACCACCAGGAAGTGACTCTGCCCTGGACTGTCTCCCTTGTGTGCCACTGAGCTACCTTGTTAACATGCCACTGCCATTTTACCATATTCTAATGTCCCCATGGACTATGCCCCTGTGCTACCAACAGCTGTGGAAATGTACTAGAGTAAATTGTCCACCAGGTGCCCACTCCCTTCCACTGTCCATCACTCATGTGTGTTTATCTGCAAATAAATACACTTGTACACACAAAATATCTGTCCTCATTTACTATTGGCAAATGTTAATGTGTATGTATTAGCCAGTTACCATCGTCATGCAGCTAACATTGCAGAAGGGGGTGTAAGAGACTGTAGTGATTGAGTATGTTACACTGCACGTTCCATTGCTATAACACACATCTGTTTCTTCATTCATAAAGTTGTCACGTCACTGGTAAGGGACACCATAGTACTTAGTACATCAGCCACCCTGAAGCAATGCAGGGAACCCATTTGCAGAATAGGAAATGTACCTGAGTCACTGGAAGTACAGCTGGAGTAGCTGTGTCCTGGAGTTGATATCTTCCCCCTCTTCTTCCTCATCACTCTCATCCATCCTCTGATGTGGCAGGGGTAGTTGGACTGCATCCAGCTCATCCAGAAGTGGGATAGCTTTCCTCACAGCCACGTTGTGTAGCATGCAGCAGGCCACCACTATTTGACCCACCCTGTCAGGGCCATAGCACAGGGATCCTCCAGAGAGATGCAGGCAACTAAATCTTGCTTTCAGGAGTCCTATGGTCCACTCAATCACCCTCCTAGTGCGACCATGTGCTTCATTATAATGGATTTCTCCTTCGGTCCTGGTATTTCTCACAGGTGTCAGTAGCCATTGCATGTTTGGCCAGAATCACCTGGAAAAAAAGGTGAAAGAGGGTTAATGCACACACTTACTACTTGCATGCAGCCTGCCTGTCAGCAATGTCACTAGTACAGTGTCTTACACACTCACATATGAGCCACGCTCTGTCGCCCTGTAGTTGTCCCATCATGTGTGGCACACTGCTGTTTCTCAGAACAAAGAAATTATGGACTGATTTTGGGAACCTTGCATTGACATGAGAAATGTACTGATCAGCAGAACACACCAATTGGACATTAATGGAGTGAAAGTTCTTATGATTTCTGAATACCTGTTCATTTACTCTTAGGGGTGTGAGGGCTATGTGGGTACCATCAATGGCACCTATCACATAGGGGATATTAGCAGTAGCATAGAATGCTGATTTCATGGTGTGGAGATCAGCCCTTTTGGTGGAACTGGACATAAGTCTGCAGGTGTTGTACGAATTAGTTCATGAATTTGGACAGGATGTGGCTGAACGTTGGCTGAGATACACTGCCATGGCCACTCTCACTTGGAATGAGCCTGTGGCTAAGAAATGTAGCACAGACAGTACCTGCACAGTTGTAGATATGGCATGGGGATTCCTATTTGCTGGCATCAGAACAGGCTCCATTAGTGCACAGAGTTCCAGGATTGTGGCTCGATTCAGGTGGTAATTGATGATGATGTGACGTTCCTCCATGGTGGCCAGATCAACCAGGGGTCTGTAAACAGATGGGGCACTCCCTCGCCACATGGGTCTGTGCCTATGGGGGAGGAAGAGAGACACAATGAGTTGGGACATACACTCCCATTCCAAGGTCACACTAATCATGTTGTACATGCCACACAATTGTCCCTCACGCAGACCCAAAGACCGTGGCATTCCTGTCAGGGCAATGTGTGGTGAGGTGTATATGTAATATTGCAGAACAGTGTGGGCACACATCCCACCATGTTATTATGATGATAACCAGTGTACATAACAGTACTCGACGAAGGGGAGCTGGAATGGAGCCATGGACTGGGACCCCGGGCAGACTATGGAGGCGTGGGAGATGCAAAATGGCAGCTCCCTGCCCTACAGGTAGTGTAGTGTAGGAAGTGACCTCATTCCTCTGACGTTAGTCGTCATGGCGGTAGGTGGTGTTCACCGCCGTGCACCTGATCATTGGATATCATTGGCATCTATGGAGATGCCAATCACGATCATCGCCGGCGGTGACAGTGCACACCACCGCGCCATTTTACTTTGCCCTTGCCACTTGACTCCTGCACCTCGAGAGGGACTGAACTCCACTGCGTGTGCTGCTGTGTCCTGACTTAAGATGGCACGTGCTACAGGGGAACAGGCCCCAGCCTTCACCACGGAGGAGTTGGACAAGCTGATGGGCGGGGTCCTACCCCTGTATGCAAAACTGTATGGGCGACCAGAGGCTCAGGTAAGTTGCTATTTGACATCCATGAATGTGTGTTAATGTTGTGGATGCCTGTGGGCATTTTTGTGGGCTGTGTGGATGCTCAGCTGTAATGTGTCTGGCAGTTGTTGTGTTGGCTTATTGTCTATCTGGCCATATCCGGTCAAACTGGCATGGCATTTGTGAACGGCTCACCCACACTGACGTCTGTTTTTACTCTGTGTGTCCCATATTGGTCAGCGCCCATCAGAAGAAAGGATTTTGGCAAGTCATCGCCAAGGAAGTGGGGACCCTGGGGGTCTACAACCGACGGAGCACCCACTGCAGGAAGCGGTGGGAGGACCTGCGGCGCTGGGCCAGGAAGACCGGAGAGGCCCAGCTGGGGAAGGCCTCCCAATGTGGGAGAGGTGCCCGTCGGACCCTAACTCCCCTAGTAGCCCGCATACTGGTTGTGACCTATCCGGATTTGGATGGGCACTTGAAGGCAGCACAGCAGCCTCAAGGGGGTGAGTAGCAACACTATTGTGATGCTACTATGCTGAGTGTTTTTAGGTGCCATGGGGTACATGCAGGGTAGTGCCAGGCCCATAGATAGGTGTGTCCCTGCAGTCCTGCCCCCCTCTACGTCCGTGGGATGTTGTCCTTAGGTTGATATGGCTGGGTATGTAGGCCTGTGAGGGGTCCGCTGTTTGGCCTATTGGTTCAGATGTAGGCTCATGGATTTGCAGATTTGTTGTCTTGCCATTGTCTCTCATTGTATCCCTTTGCAAAGTGTATCAGAGTAGATGGCCAGGATGGTCATGTAGTGTACTGTGGGATCATGCCTAGCAGTCAGGGGCACTTTCATGGCAATTATTGTGTCTGCTGGGGGTTAGTGCCTGAGATGGGTGGGGGTGTATGTGTGTAAACGGGTATGTTTCACATTGGTCTGACATATTTCTTTCTTGTTTTGTCCCCCCACCCCTCTGTGCTCTTGTGACCTTGTGTGGTTTAGCATCATCTGGCGAGGGAGCTGAGGCACCGTTGATTGGGGATGCTGCAGCCCACAGTTCTCAGGAGGCAGAGTCCACTGACGTCAAGGGGACCAGCGGGTTGGAGAGCGAGGGGGGTACAGCAGGGGGAGGCAACTATCACTGGAGGTAGTGACTCCGACACCTCCTCCGATGGCAGCTCCCTGGTGGTGGCAGACCGTAGTGGGCCCACCCATTCTTTGCCATCTTCTGCCAGCCCCCATACCATCACCGCCCTCCCAGTAGCTCCCTACCAAGCTGTCCGTACCCTCTCAGCCAGGAGGGTGGGCGTCTCCTTCACCCCAGGCACCTCTTCTCCTACCCCAGTCAGCCCTGCTGCCCTCACTGAGGAGGCTACTGACCTCCTGTGGACCATCTCTGTAGGGCAGACAACCATCGTGAATGCCATCCAGGGGCTGGCATCCTAGATGCAGCAATGCAATGCATTCCTGGAAGGTATTCACTGTGCCATGTCTGGCCTACAGAGATCTTTGCAGGCCCTGGCCTCCTCATTGACGGCAGCCAGTGTCCCTAGTCTTTCCGTCCCCACTCCCACCACCTCTACCCCTTCCAGCACCCCACTCCCTTCACCCATCCCAAGCACACATCCAGATAGCCATGCACCCAAATCAACACACATGAAGCACACAGACAAACACAAGCACCGCACGCCCCACCACATGCAGGCACACACCCAACATACCAAAGCAGACATACCAACATCCACCTCCCCCACTGTGTACCCACCCTCCTTCCAAAACACAAACGCTCACACACATCCACTCCACATACATCCACCACACATAAGCAGACTACACAGGCACCTGCATCCAAGCACAACAGACCTACGCCTCATACCACCACACCCTCAACCTCCAGTCCCAAACCTGTCTCCAAGACTCCTCCAACTGCTCCTCGAAAGCTTACCCTCTCCCATGATGACCGGTACAAACCCACTGGCCCACCCCGTCTCATCCCTAAACGTTCCCTTGGCCTCACAAAGTCCACTCCTTCCTCTTCCAAGTCCTCCCCAGTCCGCCCTTCCTGTTCTTGTGCCGCTCCCCCAGGGAGGAAGAAGCCCTGTGTTGCCCCTGGTCCCTCTGCCACCCCCCGGTCCAAGTCCACTCCTTCTCCTCCCAAGGGCAAGCCCAGACCCTCTCCACCTCCAGAGCCTATGCCCAAGACCCCCCATTCCAAACCTGAGTCCCCACCCCCACCACTCCCTGCCCCTGAGGTGCCTGGCTGCCCCATTGATGCTGCTGCCCAGTGGACCCTTTCTGTCATTGTGGGAGTCATGTGTGGGCTTTATTTGCCCTTCCGGAAAGTAGGACTGGCCTATGGCCTTGTTTGGGCATTGTTCATTTATTTGATTTTGTGTATATAATATATCTGTTCAACAGACTTGCTGGTTCAATTTTATCCCGTTGTCCAACTTTTCACTGTGGGTGAGTGGTGTACACAGGTGTGTGCATTTGTAGAGAAATATGATGGCATGTTGTCAGGTAAGTACATTTTATTTGGGTATGTATGGCTTGGAAGGGGTGGGTGGAGGGGTGGGTGTGTTATGGTGTTTATGTAATTGTGCCATTTCCTCAAATGTGTGCTAGGCTGCAGTACTTACCATCGTCGTCTTCGTCGGCGGTCACAGTCCTGGAGGAATATGGCAAGGAGAAGAATTGGCAGTACTTCCAACTCTCGCTCCATGTTGGCGTCAGCGTGTTCTTTGGGCCTCCGGTGAGTGTTTCCCTTTATAGGGGTTGTTTCCGCCAGGCATTGCGTGGCGGTGGTCCCGCACTGGAAATGCTGGCAGTGTGATGGTTCATAATATGGTGGCCATTGAGGGCCTTTCCGCCGGCCTGAGGATGGCCTTCACTGTCGTCGTCGGTGCTGCTAGAGTGGTGGCGAGTGGCTGGGCCGCTGGCTGTTCCTCATGTGCTTCTTTATGTGGCGGTCTGAACCGCCAGACTGTTGGCGGTAGTTACCACGACTGCTGGCGGTGCTTCTTTACCACCAGGTTCCAAATGACTGTCTATGTCTTTCAAAGAGGAGGGGATCCAATTGGGAAAGCTATGACCATGGATATGGCCAAATGGGGTTTACTCAAATGCCTGTCACAGATGTTACTCCCTTTTGAGGTTTTCACAGGAGAAGTTAGCAAGGAGGACAGTATGATGGACCAAGCTATACTTTTGTTTCATCTGCTACAGGACCAGCAAAAGAAGGAGTCTGAAAGGTTCACAGTTATGAACAAAAACGCAGAAGCACATGCCTTGGTTGAGAGCCTAATCCTTTGCTTGGCTTGTAATGCAAGGCTGCAGAATTACATCATATTGTCCAAACAGTACATCTGTGCCTACACTACTTGATCCATGGTACAAACAGTTCTGGCCACTTTCATTCCTTTTTCTGTAGGGTATGTTTTAAAATACAAGAGGTGGATTTTGAGCAAGTCGGAGACCTGGAAGAACAGCTGGAAATTACTAGAGGCCCACATCCAGGCAGTGGGGTGCCGCCTTCAACTTTCAGAGAGGGCAGTATTGTCTCACAACACCCGAAACTAGCAGCAAGAACACTGGCAAAAACCACAACCACAAGAACAGAAGAATTAGCCCCAACCTCTGCATTGGCTTGGTTTCAAGTGGCAGGTCTTGAGTCCAGTGCAGAGGCATAAGCAAAAGAGGTTGAGCAAGTGGCAACACCAATGACCATTGATAGAATGTTCCAGTAGTATCTGGTTGGCCCAAAGGAGGTCTATGTGGATCAAAATCCATTTATGTATTGGTGTGCGAAGATGCACCAATGGCCAGTGTTCAGCAGAATGGCAATAAAGTATCTGGCTTGTCCTGTAGACGGGGTCTTCACTGAGCATGTGTTCAGTGCAGCTGGTGCAGTTATCACAGGGAGAACTAGTTTCTTGCCTCAAACGTGGAGAGATTGGCCATGATCAAAATTAACCTGTTGTGTAGCCATTTTAGCTATAGCTCCATGCACGTTATTTTAACACAACTAGGCCAAGCCGCTGTGCACTGTAACCTAGATATATTTTATTCGCCTTTATTTCATTATTGTTACAATAGCCACTTTTACGGTCTTGTTTTATTTTCGGTTTATCTAACTGTTTTTGACTTGGCCAGCACTCTGTTCTCAAACAAGACATTCTTGCTCACTCTGTGCTTCTACCAAGGCTACAGCAAGATACATTACCGGTGAACGTGGTATAAGTTTAGTCTCCGACATTCGTAGAAAACACACATCCTTACATAGGGACATTTTCTCAGAATATTAGTTGTGTTATTATAAAAACACTTACCTGTCCCTTACACGTTAGAGGGAGATACCAGCCAGAGAACCACATCTGTATGCTGATTGTCGAATGCGTCGCTGCGGCTGTTTTGCAGACCGCAGGCCTATGCTCAGGTATGAGGGATGATGTCTTCTCAGGGGAACCTGAAGGGCCTAATTAGAGCTTACCACGCTGTGCTCTATTATAGCTTAGGTAGGAATTAGTCTATTGACTGTAGTGACAATATGGTAGCGTTATTATTATGCTTCACTCTCCTTGTCACAATTTTAATACTGTCATGCTGTGTCAGCCTTGTTATTGCAGCTCACGCTTTTCTATCTAAGATGCAGTCGTTTTATTAAATTCATTATTGAAACATATACTGCCTCAGTTTGTCATTGTATATATGAGACTAATGTAACTGAGACAAACGGACGAGACCTGAGTGACCACGGCTTCCCTGAGAAACCAATTGTCATGCGCTCAGCTGCCCAGTCATCCTTGCCATCGGGTAGAGATGGGGCACTGCTAGTTGGCCGGAGCAAAACCCGGATTGGAGTGACAGGTGTCACCTGCAGTGGGTCAGACTCAGTCTCCCCACACCGCGGGTGATTCTGCCGGTCAAAATCCAGTAGTCTCATTAGAATAATGAGAGCCTACATGACAAATTAACATTACATACCATACGATTGCACCTTTCCCGAAAGAGCACAGGAGGAGGAGGATTGGTCAGAATCGAGTGAGTTAGCTGACAGGTGGTTTGCCTAGCTGTCTGGGCAAAACCCTTTTAGTTTGAGGATGAACTCTACTTCCATGACCGAGCATGACACCATAGTACTTTTTAAATATTTAACATCAAACTTCTTTCTTTGTACCCCAACAAAATCAAAATATATAGCTAGTGAAACATTATGTTTGTGTCTGATTTATGCTGCCCCACCATTTTTAGTAACATGTTGGGGCGGATTGGAGTTGGACCAGTGTGCAGTTAAGAAGCCTACATATTACCTTCAAGACATTTGTAGGAAAGTAGCCTCTTTCTAGCTTGATTACCCCCACTTTTGGCCTGTTTGTCAGTATGTTTGATTGTGTCTACTGAGATCCTGTTGACCAGGACCTCAGTAGTTATGCTCTCTCCCTTCAATTTAGTTGCTGGTTACTGTTATCACAGTATTTCACCAACAATTGGCACTCTAGTGCCCCATTATAAGTCCCTAGTATATGATACCTAGGTACTCAGGGCATTGGAGTTCCAGGGGATCCATATGGGCTGCAGAATATATTTTGACACCCATAGGGAGCCCATGCAAAGGCTTCTGCAGGACTGCCACTGCAGATTGCGTGGAAAGGTGCAAGCACCCTTTCACTGCCACTTTACACTGCACCAGGTCACTTTTAAGTCACCCCTATGGCAGGCCTTCTATTGAAGAGGGCAGGGTGCAAAGTACCTGTGTGTGAGAGCACCCCTGCACTACCAGAGGGGCCCCCATGAACTCCAGGCCCATTTTCACAGACTTCATGAGTGCAGGGCTGCCATTTTACGTGTGTACTGGACATAGGTCAACTCCAATGTCCAGCTACATAATAGTAACTCCAAACATAGGCATGTTTGATATCAAACATGTAGGAATCATACCCCCATGCTTTTGCAAGCATTGGTTGTATGATCCCATGCACTCTGGGAGCTCCTTAGAGGACCCCCAGTACTGCCATTACAGCCTTCTGAGGGTTTCCGGGCAGCCCAATCTATTGCCACCTCCCAAACATGTTTCTGCCCTCCTGTTGCTCAAGCAGTTCAGGCCCAGGAAGGCAGAACAAAGGATTTCCTTTAGGAGAGGGGTGTTACACCCTCTGCCTTTGGAAATAGGTGTTACAGGCATGGGAGGCATAGCCTCCCCAAGCCACTGGAAATGCTTTGAAGGGCACATTTTGTGCCCTCCTTGCATAGACCAGTCTGCACTGGTTCTGTGACCCCCAGTCCCTGCTCTGGCTCAAAACTGGACAAAGGAAACGGGAGTGCCCACTCCCCTGTCCATCACCACACCAGGGGTAGTGCTCAGAGCTCCTCCAGAGGGTCCCTGGGTTTTGCCATCTTGGATTCCAGGTTGGCAGGGAACTCTGGGAGCATCTGAGTGCCAGTGCCAGCAGGTGACGTCAGATCCCCCTCCTGATAGGTGGTCACCAAGCTAGGTGACCAATCCCCCTTTCAGGGCTATTTAGGGTCTCTCTCTTGGGTGGTTCCTCAGATTTGGTTTGCAAGACTCCTGCAGGAATCCTCTGCATCCTCTACTTCGACTTATCACCAAAGAAACTGCATTTGGACTCTCCAGAACCCTACAAGCTGCAACAAAGAAGCAAGACACTTCTGCAACATTGTATCTCCGGCTCCTTCCAGCAACTGCTACATTTTCCCGTGCATCTCTGAGGACAGCCCATTTTCAGCCTGCATCAGAAGAACGAAGGAAACTCCCTTGGAGTGAAGGAGTCACTCCCCTGCTTCTGCAGGCACCAACTGCGACGACGACTGGCTACGTGGATCCCCTCTTGCTGAGCCACGTGGATCCTGCATCATGGGTGGTGGACTGAAGTGGTCCCGACTGTCCTCTCTTCCAATTGTCCAACTTAGGTGGAGGTAAGAGCTTACCTCCCCACGCAGGACAGTACCCCCTGGCTCTGCGTCCTTTGTAGCTGCCAAGGCTTGTTTTCATCCTTCCTCCAAGGTCTTCATGCATCTTGAAGCTCCAGCACTCTGTCCTGTTATGCACAGCTTTCTGCGTGGTTCTCCAGCGATGTGGGAGCGTTTGTCGTAGTGCTGCATGGGTTCTCTCCCGCAACTTTCGTGTATCCATCCTGTGGGACTCTTGTGGGCGCTGCCTGGTCTTCTGTGGGCTCTGAGTCACTGAGGACCCCTCTGGCTCCCCCTCCTGGGTAGGGTCCGCCTGGTCCTTCCTGGTCCCCAGCAGTGCCATTTTCTGTTAACTGCGAGCTTTGAGTGGGCCAAGGCTTGTTGGCAGACTCCAGTGATGCAAACCAAACTGCAATCCTCCATCTGGCGTGGGACATCACCTGCATTCTCCAGGAACCTGACTTCATCTTCTTGGGTGCAGTGCTGACTCTTCTTCCTAACTGGTGGTTCTCCTTTTTCACCTTCATCCTTGTGGGTAGGGGCTTCTGCCCTTCCTGGATTCTGCTGTGCTTCTTGGACTTGGTCCCCTTTTTCCACAGGTCTTCCTGTCCAAGAATCCACTGTTGGTGTCTTGCAGTCTCTTCTGGGCTTTGTATAATTCTTCTTCTCTTCTCTGTGTGTGATCAGGGGAATTTACAATGATTTATTTCTGCTTTCCTGATCACTGGGGTGAGTTGTGGTACTTACCTTTGGGGTTTCCTAGTACTCCCAGATCCCCTCTACACACTACACTTGCCTAGGTGGGGCATCGACGTTCGCATTCCACTTTCTTAGTATACGGTTTGTGCTCCCCCAAGCCCATTTCTAACAATTGTGATTTTTAATATGTGCACTGTTTTCTCACTGTTTTATGCCTATTTCTGCATACTAGTGTATATAATTTGTGTATTACTTACCTCCTAAGGGAGTACAGTCTCTAAGATATTTTTGGTATTTGTGTCACCAAAATAAAACACCTTTATTTTTGTAACACTGAAGGGGTCATTATGACTCCGGCGGTAGGTGGTAATGTGGCTGTAGTACCGCCAACAGGCTGGCTGAAGCCAACCAGCCAATGTACCACATGGACCACCATGGCGGTAGCAGCTGCCGGGCTGGAGATAACAATCTCCAGCCCGGCGGCCGCCACAGTACCACCGGCGGCATTTTGACCCTGCCTACCGCCATAGTTTTTGTGGCATTCGTAATGCCACGAAAACTATGGTGGTAGGCCCTATCTGTCAGAGTCACCAGATCCTCGGGGTCTGTGCACGCTCCCAACACTTCCACCACAAGACAGCTCCAATACTCTGATTAGAATTGTCACAGAGTCCAAGAGAGTCCAAGTGGGGAAAAGGGGATTAGGAAGGGAACAGCTGGGAAGGAGACCTGTAGGAAGCAAAAAGGTTAAAACACACAATATCAAGATTATATCATATTATTCAATACTAGGCTATGACTCTAAGCGTTGTCATTCTGAAAACATGGACAACCTAAGCATAGACTTAAATAACTAGGCTTCAAGATGACTGGAATACCTGTAAGGGAATCAAGAAAGGTTAAATGCAACTTTCAAATTCAAGTATTATCTTTTGCATGAGGATCAGGAAATAATTTAAATGATTTCTAAACCATCATATGAATCGTGTTCGAGAAACTTATTATGTACATACAAACATTACATCTAGAACTCTAGCTTTTTTGTTCTCTCAAAATTGCCGGAACATGAATTGCGCACATTGCAGATTTTTACGAAGGTTGTAAATACCATGGAATGATTGTGCACCATGAATAACATTAATTAGACTTGAGAAATAAATCACGCGTCTTGCCAACTCGAAAGCCACCAAGTAAATGCCTTAAAGTGGTAGCGCATAATGAACACTGTGATTTTAAACACAGAAAAGGAATTGCGCAGCTTGCCGATTCAAATGTCACCATATGAATGTCAGGAAATTGTAGCGTACAATGAATATCATGAATTACACACAAGAAACGAATTGCAAGCCTTGCCGATTCGAATACCACCATGTAACTGCCAAGAAATGGTAGCGCACCATGAATATCAAGGGTTAAAGCACGAGAAACGAATCGCGCGTCTTGCTGATTCGAATGCCACCATATAGCTGCCAAGGAATGGTAGCGCACAATGAATATCAAGGGTTAAAGCACGAGAAACGAATCGCGCATCTTGCCGATTCGAATGCCACCATGTAACTGCCAAGAAATGGTAGCGCACAATGAATATCAAGGGTTAAAGCACAAGAAATGAATCGCGCGTCTTGCCGATTCGAATGCCACCATGTGACTGCCAAGGAATGGTAGCGCACAATGAATATAAAGGGTTAAAGCACGAGAAATGAATCGCGCGTCTTGCCGATTCGAATGCCACCATGTAACTGCCAAGGAATGGTAGCGCACAATGAATATCAAGGGTTAAAGCACGAGAAATGAATCGCGCGTCTTGCCGATGCGATTGCTACCTTGTAAGTGCCATAAAATGGTAGCGCACAATGAATAACATGAATTAAGCACAAGAAATGAATTGCGTGCCTTGCCAATTCGAATGCTACCTTGTAAATGCCATAAAATGGTAGAGCACAATGAATATCAAGAGTTGCACACAAGCAAAGGATAACGCGTCTTGCCGATTCAAGTATCCGCATGTAAATGCCATGAAAAAAGCAAGCGCACATTCACACGCACAAGAGTAAAATTGTTTATCATGCACAATTAGGCCCAAGAACTCAAAAGCGTTCGAGAACGGGATCGGGGGCCGAGCCCGACCTCCGTCTTACCGCCCTGATCAAGTATCACCAACAAAGTGAAAAGGGCAAGGCCTGAAAGATCAAGGTAGGCCACCGGAACAGGAGCTCAGGAAGTTGCTGCTGCTCTGCACCGGGACCTCTGAATAGTGAGCATGTGGAGCTGGGCTGGCTCCCTTTTATAGAGTCTTAGCCCAGCCCACCAACCACACCCAGGCATGGTGCAGGGAAAGCTTCTAGAAGGCCCTGGAAGGGGACCACACCCTGACACAGTCTGAAAGCCTGCAGCAGTACATTACATGTGAACAGTATTTATATGCATGCTGAACATAAGTCTTCAGGATTAAACTCTGCAATGCAAAAGGTTAAACAACATCATATCAGCACAATGCATAAATTATGTTAGCTTGAAATTGTTTGGTTTTTGCATTCTAGTCGCCCGTAGAGAGCGCACTGCCCTGATATTGGCACTATGGCAGGAGGACCACCCACCCCCCTTACACTCCCCAGACAACCCCCACCCCCTCTCCATCCACGCTCCCCCCTTCCAATCCACCACCCCAAACATGCACACTTGCAGGCACACACCACACATACACACTCACTCACTCACACAGGCATTCATGCATTCATGCACGCACGCACCCGTACACACATCCAAACTTAGACGCAGACACACATTCACATTTCCATTCATTCACGCATTCTCACACATGCACACACACACACACACGCAACCAACACTACACACTCATTTGCATGCACGCACACACTCACACATTCATGCACACACCCACACACACACAACACCCCCTACCCCCCTCCCCTGTCGGAAACCTGACTTACCTGAATCCAGGGGGTCTTCCAGCAGGGGACGGGGCGCTGCTACCGCCAGCAGCACCCGCCAGCAGGACACTGCCAGGCCGAATTATTTTTCATAATGCGGCTGGCGGCAGGCTACTGACGTGGCGCTGCTGGTGGTAGCAGTGCCACCTTAACACCTTCCGCCAGGATGGCCACAGCTGGCTTTCGGCCCTTCTTGTGGCGGAAATCCGTCTGTGGTCATATTGTGATGGACGGATGTTAGCTGCGGCGAGGGTCTTTTGGCAGCCGTTGCCGCGGAGGTAAGCGGTACTTACCGCCAAAGTTAAAATGTGGGCCTGAGGGTTTTCTTTCATGTGTGTAAGTGCTGTGTGACTACAGTGGTATGGCATGAACTTTGCATGTCTCCTAGATAAGCCTTGGCTGCTCGTCCACAGCTACCTCAAGAGAGCCTGGCACTGACTACACTACACTAATAAGGGATAACTGGACCTGGTATAAGGTGTAAGTACCATAGGTACCTACCATACACCAGGCCAGCCTCCTACAGCATTGGAAACAATGCCTCCCTCCTTCATATGCCTATCTTTTTTTTGCATCACCTAGCAGAGCTGACCCAGAATATCATTGATTTACAAGATTGCCAGTGCCAATGTCAAATTCCAATCTGTTGCTTGCATCAAAGAGGAGATGCTATTGTGTATCTACCACCATTCTTGGATTGGAAGGATAAGTTACTTAACTGTAATCCTGGTCCTCTTCCAGGGGAATCCTCATCAAAGTCATAAGCACTGAATTTTTCCCGCCCGCGTGCAAGGACCCGGGAGCACATAACACATATACTTATGTATTTATATACATATATATATATTTATAAAAATACATATACATGCAGCCTATAGAAAAAAGTGGGGTGCAAAAATAGGGAAAAGAATGGCGCTCAGGGTACTGTTAGGCCGATTAAAGTATTAGGGGTAGCCTACACAAGGGAAAACACCCATCCCTCAAGGGTTTAGAATAAACCCAACATTAAATTGCACAAGGTGAGGCCCCCTTACCAACAATTTTTACTTTCACAAATTACATACGTCAACTAATCAAGTGAGTACAGTTCAAATCAAGTGAGTCAAGATCCAAGTGAGTCGGTTCAAGGGAATACAAAAAAGAAAAAATGTTTTTCTCAAATCAATAAAGAAAGTTTAGAGATTTAATAGGTCGCAATATCAAAATTTTTGCACCAACATCCATGAAGATACATTCTGAGCCATTCTGAGCCAACACGTGTTTCGTCATGGGGAGTTCTTCTAATCCCCAGCGACTTCTTCAGGGCTCTATATTGTAAATAAATAAATGGTATTAGAAACCAAAATGCTCAAACTCTATGATGCACAAAATATAAACTAGAGAAAGGTCCCATTCAAACCCGAAGGCAAGAAAGAAGCTATAGAAGTGAGAGGAAAGTAAATGGAATCCAATGTTAAACCAAACTTAGTTGAACCCCCAAATCACCAACTATAGAAACAAAGAGAGGTACTACCAGTCACCCTACATAATACATGTCACCGATAATTGCGCTCACAACTATTACAGTGGCACGTTCATCGAAATCTCTCCTTACTATTCACACAAATCCCTGCAGGTGTTATTCATGCATCAAAACGAGTGCAACTAATAGTGAAAAGCTAACGCTAATCTATACATGACAGCGTTGTCATTATCATGCCTCATGAGCTTCCAAATTTTTAAAATTACTGCAAGTCTCTCCATAGGGTAGGTACTGTTCCAAAATAACTACTCGATAAACAACAAACCTAATTTAGCCAAAAGATTCAATCTACTGAAGACACTTAAAAACTTGGTTTCAGACGTAAGACACGCAATTTCCATTTGTCTGTTTATATTCAAAACTGTGGTGGTTAGTAATTTATTTATTGGCATGTCTTGCTTTCTTTTGGCTAAATGACAACGCTGTCATGTATAGATTAGCGTTAGCTTTTCACTATTAGTTGCACTCGTTTTGATGCATGAATAACACCTGCAGGGATTTGTGTGAATAGTAAGGAGAGATTTCGATGAACGTGCCACTGTAATAGTTGTGAGCGCAATTATCGGTGACATGTATTATGTAGGGTGACTGGTAGCACCTCTCTTTCTTTCTATAGTTGGTGATTTGGGGGTTCAACTAAGTTTGGTTTAACATTGGATTCCATTTACTTTCCTCTCACTTCTATAGCTTCTTTCTTGCCTTTGGGTTTGAATGGGACCTTTCTCTAGTTTATATTTTGTGCATCATAGAGTTTGAGCATTTTGGTTTCTAATACCATTTATTTATTTACAATATAGAGCCCTGAAGAAGTCGCTGGGGATTAGAAGAACTCCCCATGACGAAACACGTGTTGGCTCAGAATGGCTCAGAATGTATCTTCATGGATGTTGGTGCAAAAATTTTGATATTGCGACCTATTAAATCTCTAAACTTTTTTTATTGATTTGAGAAAAACATTTTTTCTTTTTTGTATTCCCTTGAACCGACTCACTTAGATCTTGACTCACTTGATTTGAACTGTACTCACTTGATTCGTTGACGTATGTAATTTGTGAAAGTAAAAATTGTTGGTAAGGGGGCCTCACCTTGTGCAATTACATGCAGCCTATAGTATAAAGGTAAAAAACATGTCTAATTTTCGTTGAGTTTTCCTTTAATAAATATCAAAAAGAACTCCAGAATTTCTGAAACTCAGAAAGAAAGGAGACATCGATAACAATACTATGTTTAATTGAAGAGAAAACTGTAATGAAAAACACAGACATTTTTAGCCAATAGGCTGCATTCAGAGTCACATGGTAAAGCAAATAAATGGCACCGTGCCTGTAAGGCCTCAGAGACCTCCAGTATCCCACCATGCCTCAAAGGTCAGAGAAAGGTTTACAGTTAGGTGGCAGTAAATTCAGTTCTTTTTCAACAGTCAAGTGAAAAATGAAAAAACTCCATTAAAACATGAACTGCTGTATGCAAAGGTTCGTCCGGGGAGGTGGGAGGGTTGCTTATGACTTTGATGAGGATTCCCCTGGAAGAGAACTAGGATTACAGGTAATTAACTTATCCTTCTCTTCCAGGGGATCCTCATCAATAGTCATAAGCACTGAATAGAGTAGCAAGCCCATCCCATACCTCTGCGGATGAAGCTAGATTAAGCTACAGCAGTTGGGCAGTTCATTTAGACAGGTTTCTAAACAAGGCCTGTCCCTCTTGAGTGTCTGCTCTAGTATCTGAATCGAGACAGTAATGCCTTGTGAATGTATGTACCGATCTCCACATTGCTGCTTTGCAGATTTCAGAGATGGGGACATTTTTCAGAAGAGCTATTGTTGCTGCCTTGACCCAGGTAGAATGTGCTTTGGGCCTGGCAGTCAATTGCTTATTGGCTAACTGATAGGAAAATGCAATGCAAGAAACTATCCATCTAGAGATAGTTTGCTTGGAAGCAGCCATGCCTATTCTCATTGGCCCATAGTTCACAAATAAACAGAAATCAGATTGTCTAATGTCTTTCGTTTTATCCAAAAATAATTTTAGAACTATTTTTAGATCTAAAGAGTGTAGAGCTCTTTCTGCTGGTGTGGAAGGTTTGGGGAAAAACGTAGGGAGCAAAATAGTCTGGTAAATCAGAAACCACCTTTGGCAGGAAACTAGGATGGCTTCTCATAAATACCCTATTGTCGTGGAACATTGTGTAAGGCTCTTTCCACAGAGAGCCTGAATTTCGCTTTCTTTGTGCGCTGAGGCAATATCTACAAGAAACACTGTTTTCCATGTGATATGCTCTAGGGAAGACTTATGTATGGGCTCAAAGGGTGGACCCATCAGTTTCAAAAGTACCACATTTAGCTCCGAGGGAGTAGAGTGTGAACAAACAGGGGGAAAAAACTTTTCTTAAACCCTCTAACAAATCTTTAACAACAGGCATTTGAAAAAAGGATGTCTGAGAAGGCGATTTTCTATAAGCAGTTATAGCCGCAAGATGAACCTTTATCGATGAAAACTGCAAACCTGATTATGCCAGATGGAGGAGGTACGGTAAAATAACATCCTCTTGCCGCAGAATTGGATGGAAATTATTCTGGATGCACCACATATAAAATCTTTTCAATTTAAATGCATATGTGTGTCTCGTTGATGGTCTTTTGGACTCCTTGAGAATGTCCATGCATCCCTGCGAAAGACTAAAATAACCATATTGGAGGAATTCAGGCGCAAGCTCAAGGAACAAAGGTTGGGCTGGAGTATTTTCTCCTAGAGTATCTGAAGATCTGGTCTGCATGGCAATCTCATGTATGGTTTCTCTGAGAGATGAAGTAGGTTCATGTACCATTACTTGCGAGGCCACACAGGGGCTATTAGTATCATCCTGGTCCTGACTCTGTAGAGCTTGTTGATGACGTTCAGAATTAGAGGAATGGGAGGAAACGCATACAGAAAACTTTCTGACCAGTTGGTCAAAAGGGCATTCCCTTTTGTCCCTGGATGGTAAAACCTGGATGCAAGCTTGGGCATTTTTTGTTTGCTTCGTCTGCAAATAGGTCTATTTGTGGTTGCCCCCATTCCTGAAAAATAGTTTGATCGACGTAGTCGTTTAGAACCCAGTCGTGATCTTCTGCACACGTGCGGCTCAGAAAATCTGCTTCGGTGTTCAAAGATCCTGGTAAGTAAACTGCTGATATTGTCAAGTTTCTGGCAAGTAGCCACTTCCAGATTGCTTGTGCTTCCAATCATAGGTACCATGAGCGGGTCCCTCCTTGCTTGTTCAGATAATACATTGTGGTGGTATTGTCCATTTGAACAAGCAGAGAGTTCCTTTGAATGGAAAAATAGAGGGATTTCAATGCTAGATGGACTGCTCTGAGTTCCAACATGTTTATATGATAAAGTTGTTTCTTGTCGGACCACAGGCCCTGAACTTGTAAGGGACCCATGTCAGCCCCCCCAACCCTGAGAGGAAGCATCCGTGATCAAAGTTTGTCTAGGAAGTTCTTGGTGAAAAGGAACTCCTATCCTTAAATGCTGTTTGTGAATCCACCATTGGAGGGATTGTTAGACTTCCCTTGTGAGAGGTATCTTGTTGCCCCATTGGTTGGAATATTGAGACCACTGATCTTCCAGAACTTGGTGTAGAGGTCTCATGTGCAGCCTGGCATTGGGAACAATGAAGATGCAGGAAGACATTGATCCCAGTAGCGATGCATCTTGAATGGCTGATGGGCGAGGAGTGCAGAGGAGAGCTCAACATTTCATGTCGATTGAGTATAACATTTCCTCCAAAGAATACACTCTTGCGTGGTTTGTATCCAGTGTCGTTCCTAAGTAATGGATGCTTTTGAGTTGGTATCTGTGTGGATTTTTAATGTTGATCTGTAAGCCCAGAGGATGCAGAGTTTGGAGGCAAACCTGAAAAGGCTGTTGTGCTAGTTCTGGGGAGGCACTTTTGATCAGCCAGTCGTCTAGGTAGGATAGACAAAAATGTGCTTTCTTCTCAGATTGGCAGCAACTACTGCCATGCATTTCGAGAATGTTCGAAGGGCTGATTTTAGGCTGAAGGGTAAGACTTTGTACTGATAGTGCTTGGATGCTACCCTGAAGTGCAGATACCTCTGATATTTTCTTGAGATTGAAATATGGAAGTAGGCATCCTGAAGATCTATGGAACACATGCAGTCCCCCTGATGGAGTTGGGGGTAAAGCTGATAAAGAGCAAGCATTCTGAATTTTTCTTTTTGGATGAACTTGCTCAGGAGTCGCACATCTAAGATCGGTCTGCATTCTTGAGACAGGCTTTTTTTCTGGACGTGGAAATAACGTGAGTAGACTCCTGTGCCCCCTAGGGAGTGTGGAACCTCCTCTATTGCTTCTTTTTGTAGTAACATGTCTACTTTCTTTCACATCAAGCTCTGTTGATGGTGGAATGTTGCTTTCGGTGGAACGTTTGGTGGAGAGGATTTGAACTTGAGTGTGTAACCATTTTGAATAATGTTCAAAACACATTTGTCGTTTATTATTTCGAGCTACTCTTAAATGCTTGGTAATGCTTCCCTCCACTGGAGTGGGAGACAGAGAAGAGGAAAGCTTGAACTCATTGTTTTGATGAGGATGTGGAAGGACGAGGAACATTTTTTCCTCTTCCTGGTCGTTGAGGATATTGATGCGACTAACTATATTGTTGTTGTTGTGGCACCCAGTGAGGGGTTTGAACCCTCTGTTGCACATGACATCGGTCATAGGGCCTGTATCTCCTTATGAAATCTTTTCGTTTTTCAAGACCCACAGCCTTGAGAGTGTCTGCCTCCATTTTCATTCTGGCCATTTCCTCATCGGTGTGTGTGTACCGAAAAGAAACGATCCGTTGAAGGGAAGATCTGATATTCTCTGCTGAGATTCCGGTTTCAATCATGTAAGTCTTAGCCATGAGCAGAGAGATCGGAGGCATCACCCGCTGCGCTAATGATCTGGTTTGCCACTAGACCACCCTCTTCTAAGATATCCTGAAAATGTTGTCTGTCTTCTTTAGGCAGTTTTTGTGAAACCCTTGAGAGGGAGTCCCACAAAGACCTATCATACCTGCCAAGAAACGCTGTTGCACAGGATACCTTCATGTGTGATGCTGAGGTATTACACATTTTCTTCCCCTTTGAGTCAAACTGTTTACTATCCTTATCTGGTGGTGCCGTTGTGGATGAAACAGTGGCATGGGTCTTTTTTGCAGCTGCCACAGTCACCGCATCTGGGGAAGGATCTGATCGGATGAGAAAAGGGTCTTGATCAGGTGCCTTATATTTTTTCTGTAGTCTTGATGGTACAGCTCGAACGGACGCTGGAGTAAGAAAAGTCTGCTTTAAGAAGGCTGGGTACTTAAGGTAATAGTGGTCTGGAAGAAGACCTGTGATGGAGAGTTTTAAAAATGATTGACGAAGTAGACACAGGTGTTGCAATGTCAGTGTTTAGCTTTGTCGCCCCTCTGATGAGGACATCATTGAATGTAACCAGGTCCTCCAAGGGGGAAACTCTAGGTGGACGGGAGTCCAACAGCAGTGGTGAATAGTCCCTTATGGAGGAACAAGAAGTCAAAGAGCAAGAGGGTGATCTATGCCTTCTTTGAGAACTGGAATGATAGTGGTGATGTGACCTGGACCAAGATCTGGTATGTGTAGATCTGGACGGGGAGCTATGAGATCATGTTCTTTACTTGGTGTTTTCCCTCTGAGTGAATTCCTAGATCTGCCTGATGTCCTTGATGTTGTACGCGCCGGCGTAGGTGTTCTGGATGGGGAATAGGTTCTTGAATAATTCAAACCTGGAGTCCGATGTCGTCGAGAGAGACGCGGAGATTGTAGTGGGGGCTTATCTACCCCGGAGCTGTCTCTTCATGAACAGATCTGATCTATGAGGAAAGAGATCTGCTTCTCGACATCGAAAATCTTGGTTGTGACGTCGGTCTGGGCCTGTCCTGCTGTCGTCGAATCTGACTCGACGTCGACAGTATTTGAGGTCCACTGTCTCCCGACATCGATATTGGACCCTTAGCAGGTGGAGTCGACATTGGGTGATGTGAGGTAGGCCTTGGAGTTCGAATCCTGTTCCGTCGACAGTTCTTGTGGCGTCAAATTAGTCGACAGTGAGCCTGCAGCCGACGATGTAGCCTTTCTCAACGTCGAATGACCCTGTTTTGACAGAGACTTTTGCGATGTCGGCCATGTTGACGTCGAATGGACTGGAACTCTTGACGTCGATTGCCCAAGCCTCGTTGGTGACTTCTCTAACGTCGGTTTTGTCGACAGCTGTAAGACTGGCCCTCTTGACGTCGACCCTGACGTCGACGGGGAACAGATAGGTACTTCTTTCCTCCTACGTGATGACTGAGGCGAGGAACGTTGATTTTCTTTTGACCTTTCTCGATGTTCCAGAGAGGAGGGCTCTGTAAAGGAGGTTTTTGATCCATGAAGGCCACTTGAAGATCTCACCTTTCCTCTCTCTTAAAGCACATGAAGTCTGCTCTTCTCTCTGTCCCTGAGAGTTCTTCAGTTCTTCTTGACAGGGTTTTACTCTGATAACATGTGTCAGGATTATGAGAAGCTGGTAAACAAGCAATGCAGACTGAATGAGGATCTGAGATTGCCATCTTCCTCCCATAGGAGGGGCATTTGTTAAAAAGAGATGGCATTTTGACAGATAAAAACTCTACTTTTCAGTCAGAAAATTGTTTAAAAGTACAAAATATCCCTAAATAATTCAAGTGAAGTCAAATTATTTTAAACTTCTGTGAGAAAAATCACTTTTATTTACAAAAAACCCAGGAGAGAGTGCTCTGGGATCTTTTTTGAAGGATCCGGAAAAAAGAACTGATTTAACTGCTACCTGTCATCTTACTCTGACCTCTGAGGCATGGTGGGATACTGGAGGTCTCTGAGGCCTTAAAGGCACGGTGCCATTTATTTGAATTACCATGATATTCTGAATGCAGCCTAAAAATGTCTGTGCTTTTCATTACAGTTTTCTCTTCAATAAAACATAGTACTGTTATCTATGTCTCCTTTCTTTCTGAGTTTCAGAAATTCTGGAGTTTTTAAAAATATTTCTTAAAGGAAAACAACAAAATTAGCAGTGTTTTACCTTTATGATATAGGCTGCATGTATATATATATGTATATATATATATATATATATATATATATATATATATATATATATATATATATATATTTATACATACAGTGCTTATGGCTATTGATGAGGATCCCCTGGAAGAGAAGAGGTAACTACTAACTATTGCACCAATGAGTGATGATATAATACTGAATGATTGTGAGTGATGATTGATGATGTATGCGGTCGCAGACAGTAAGGGAGGTTGTTCAATTAATTTGTAAACTTGATTTTGATTATTTGCAATGTTTGGGGCCTGATGGGTGATCATTCTTCCAGAAGGTTATTGTCCTTTCAAACTTAGCAAAATTTACTTGCAGGGTCCACTCCTTTTTTCTGGATCTTCAGAGACAAGACCGTCACTTTAGTTAACAAACACAAATCTACACAAAAACTCAGATTCTATTTCTCTATTTGTTCTTTAACAGCAGTGAACTACAGGTATATCTTGTTCGAGTTTGGAGTGGGAGGGAGTTACTCAGAGTTTAGAGGAGAATAGAAGGACTCAGGATGAGACTACCTCAACAGCCAGAAGAAGGAAGTTATTGACGTCAAAGGGAAACTATGGTGATGATGACTCTGAGGCCTAATACCCAGCTCTGTGGACTGTAAAGAGATGCGGAGAACGTGAAAATCCTCTAATGTTCTTGCTTTGCCTCCGAGTCTTCTTGGTACATTCCTGACTCCTCATGGAGATTATCTTCCTTCTGTCCTTTTCCTTGACTATACAATATAGTTTCTGTTTTTCAATCCGAAGGCCTTCTCGTCTCCTGCATGAATAAAAGGTGAAAGCTTAACACTCCTGCTTACCTACCAGACAGATTCAGCCAGGCACCCAAGAGTGGCAGACATTCAGAGAAGAATGCAGATGCACCACCCACTTTTGCAATACAGTATAATTTTTCTTTTAACAATCAGAATTTGTTTTAGAACTGGGTGGCTTCACTTCACTCCTCCATAATTTTTCAAACCTAGATGACAGAACATTTAGGTATCCTAGGTCTCTGGGGCTGAAGGACTGTTTGCAATGCATTTAAATGAATTGTGTAATACTCATTCCTTAATTTGCTTTTAGGATAGAATGATGATGATATGCTGCTCAGCGCCTTGACGAATATTGTTGTTGTGTAGTATTTGTCATTGTCACACCTTTCCCCAAATCCCTTTTCCCATCCATTAATCAAACCCATAATTCTCTCCTGCAGGCTGTGACATGTATTGAGATGTGACTTAATTTTACACCATAAATGGATTGCACACTCGGTGGGGCGGATGTGGTGAAAGTGACACAAATTCACTGCAGGATCTTCTATTACCTGAGAAGTAGATCACACCGGCCCCGTTTTCCACCTATGTCCCAGTCGTCATCATTCAGGCCTAGTGTTGTGTTGCGTAAAAGCTTAACCTTGTCCGCTCCACTCCTAACTTTACAGTAAGTCCACTTCTTCTGACCCGAAGATTTCATACGTTTAGTTTTAATTGCATACTAGCTCAACATTAGTCAGAAGAAGTTGCAATTGCTAGTATTTGTTATCATATCAGGTCTTCTTTGTTGTGTGTCATTTTGGTAGTCTGGTCTCAGTCTTTCTAAAGAGATGATATAAATAATATAGCCCACACACTCTGTGTTTTCTTTCAATCTAGTTGCCTGTGATGAATAACCCTGTGATTAGTGCTACAGTTGGAGTTCACCTAGGTGGGACTGGAATCTCGCTTGTGATGTCTTCTCTGTTAGCATGCTAGCCTGCTGCAACTACCACCACCATAAGATGGCACCTTGGAAATCCCTGAAGTAAGAAGACTGAGAGAGGTAGCAACCCTTGCTTCATCTATTCAGGTAAGAGAACTATGGAATGAAATGAAATAGTTTAGTTAGTAACTAACTGCTACTGAAGATGTTGTTTGTGTGTATCTCGGTTTTTGTAGGCCAGAATGGCAATTGTGATCACCCCCTAGTGGTCAATATAGCTACAGAGTAAGACAAGGGTATAACTAACTGGCACACACTTTTTAAGCAAATTACAAAAAAGACAGCAGTGCAAAGAAAAATACAAAATAAAGATTTGAGGCATAAATAAAGTAAAATACATTGTTCCACTTTTATTTCTGACAATTATAAAACCCACCTTTTCTACCAACAACATGACCAACCCTCTCCTGAAATGAATCACCCGGCCCAACCAAAGTCCAAAGAAATCTTAAGTGTCCAAAGTCAAAAAACCCGGTCCCAACAACCTTTAAACAAACATTATATTCTAAATAAGACTATTGTATAACCTACACCAGAGTTAAGAGGCATTCACGTCTCTTCTTTTCATTCAACTGTTTGCAAATAGCTGTAGTAGTAAATAACTTGCATTGAACATATACCCAAAACTCCTTGTTCAAGGCTGCATCATTCATACTATGTTCTCCTTACTCTTCCTTAAATGAAAAATATTGTGTGACTGGAACCGAGTATATCCGGAGATTATTCTGTAGTTAAAATTCTTGCATTACTGGAAACTAGTATATAAGGAGATTATTCTGCAGTATAAAATCTCCTCAAGGGCTGGTATGTCTCCTCAGCCTTAACGTCAGATATTCTTAATTCTTTAAGACCTTTTGTGTATGCTTTGAATTTTTCATCAGTTGACCGTTGTCGCTAAAAGGATAACCCTAAACTGCTCAACGGACAAGCGTAACGACCACTATCCATTAAGCACTATTCTAATTTTACCACAGCTTCAAAAAGACTACTGTCTCCGAAATTCTCTTCAGTGAAGTGTGCCACTAGAGAGGCTGCATGCGCGCTACACTCTGCTCTGTAGTTCTCGAGACCCTCTTCTGCTGCAACACTAGAGCGGCAACGCAGGGTCATAGCGGCCACCATCTTGAGAGACCGATGCTTCCATAATTCTCTCCAGGATGAGATCCTCAACTCTTGCGTGGACTGTCCTTTAGGAACTACCCCCAATACCTGGGGAGGGGTAGACTGAACTGCCTTTGGTTCCCTGACATCCACCAGAAGTAGCTCTATCAAGAAATAAATTAAAAAACACGGATTGTAAACAGTGCTCTGTGCAAACACTTGTTTAAATTAGAGTGGCACAGTACATTACAATACATTGCTGGTCCCTTACGGCCAAGTGGAGTTTGATGTGGCTGACGAGTCACAGGGCCATTCTATTACCCACACATTCCTCACTGTAGTTGTCAAATGTGGAAAGGGAAAAAAACTGAACAGGCATGAATCCGTTATGGAAGCCATGAAATATAAATCACTTGTCCAGAAAACTGTGGTGCATGCAAAAAAGGGATTTTTAATTTTTTTTGGGTGGCAGGGACAGAACTTAGGAAAGAATAAAGGACTGAAGTACTAGGTGTTACAATCATTAATTCCCGTGCCTTAAGCATTTACCTTATGTTTTGCATTTGTGCTAAGTGTGGTATCACTGTTTCCTATACCAAACCTTTAAATTATCTTCGTATTTGCAATGTTCCATGTGCTTGTAACTATCCCTAGGTAGGACTAAAAAGCCTCATGTTTTTGTTGCACATGTTCGTACAAGTCTCGCTTCAATGATGATCTTTTTTCTGTTATTGTAATTTTTCACATGCTTGATAATTATCCATGTGCTTGCAGACAGGGACTTTCCAGTCAGGTACTTTCCAGAGTGATTCACAATTATCCATATGCCTGCAGACAGGACTTTCCAGAGTGATTCATAATTATCTATGTGCCTGCAGACAGGGACTTTCCAGTGACGTACCTTCCAGAGTGAATTATAATTATCCATGTGCCTGCAGACAGGGACTTTCCAGAGTGATTCATGTGTCACCAATACTGGGACTTTCCAGTCACTGACTTTCCAGAGTGATTAACGTGCCCTTCTAAAAAGTACTATCTATCTATAAATACTCAGTGAAATGCCAGGTGGGCGCTTCACTTATTTCTGAAAAATAACCATTATTTTCCCTCCCATTCTCTTAGATCATTGCACCCTCTTCTCCCTGATCCAAACTTCCTAGCCTGACCCAGTGACACCTCCGCTTCTGCAGACATCTCTGTGCAGCTCATCGGACTTCTCCGATCCACGCATTTCAGAAAAGAGCTACCATGAGCAATGGTGGGGAATCCTCTTTGTGCCTGCAGGCGTTCAGGGAACAGCCCATTGGTCATTCTTACATTTGAGGGGGTAACCTGCGATGAAAGGAAGGACAAAGCAAAAGAAGAGAAAACAAGGTAAGTGCACTATTCTGTGGTGCTTGTCCTCAACAATTCTATAAAACTAAAAAGACTTCAAGACTTGTGATTAATTCAGGCATAAGACTCCCATGCTATCTGCTGGAAGTTAAAGAGAAAATTTGCGAACTTTTAAAGCAAAAAAGAGAATAAAAAAAAAAGAATAGTCATAACAAGAGCATTCGACATAATATGCTGCCAGGGAAAAACCTGTGAACTGTTATCCGAAGCTCATGAAAGGAGTGGGAATTTCTATCCCACAAGAACTGTGCTGTTAAAAGCATCTCAGAGTGTATGTATTTTTATTGCTCCAATGTTATTTGAACTAACTATGTTAATGCATGCCAATGCTAATATAGTTTGTGTGTTCTTTCCCTTCAGTTGACTCTCCTGTACACCTGAAAGAGGAAGACACTTGGGGCATTCCCGAACAGGTTAGCGAGCTAGTCACCCCTGACAGGGCGCAAGTCTTTGTCTCTTTTATTGTTTTGTCCGGACCCCCTTCCCTCTAAGGACAGCGCCTTATTTGAGGTTATCATATCTTGGTCGGGCGTTGTGTTGGGAAAGAGTAGGGTCCAATATCGTCTCTGTGGACAAGTTCTGCAGGTTAGTGGCCTGGAACTAGGAGGTGGTTGAGTGGGCACTGGGAGGGAAGGAAAACACACCTTTTTTTCGGTTGCAATGCTTTGAAAACTGTGTAAATGCTGCATTAACTGAAGCAGATGCATTCAGCATGGATAACACTATTGTACACTATTGTACTGCCAAATTGAACCATGCTGCATTTAGGTCATGGCAAGGGTGACTAAATGCCATGGGCAGAGGGGTGTGGCCAACCAATATTGCAGAGTGGAGGTAAGCCGCCTGGGCTCTGCGGCATTCGTTCTGAAAGTCGAGGCAGCAGGATGTCTGAGTGAATATGATATAGCTGCAGGCATGCTTTTTGACATGTGAGGCTAACAAACCAACAGAATACCCCCCTGAGGCACCCTTTAAACAACTGCACTGTTGGAGCCCTCCAACGTGAGCTGGAAAAGGCCGCGGGCACCATTACGGACCTCCATGAGTTGCTGGTGAGAGCAAGCGCTGCAGCAAGGGACATGCCTGGGCCCAATCCCCCCACTTCTCACATCCATAATGATAATGCTGCAAGACTCACCGGGAGCTGAAAAACAATACTTTAATTCCTGACTGCGGACACATACGAGATTGCCTAAATTCAAAATGGCGGCCGAGGGGGACTTCATACCAGAGGAAGAGAAACAGGATATATACATGCTCGGGCCTGTTGGTGACGCACATCTTAGAGGCTTAGAAAATACTCCCAAAATATATCTCTATGCCACACTTAAAGCCCAATCGCTTTCTCTGCTTGAATAGCTCATTTAAGGGAAGCATGCAATGAACGACCCTCAGTACTCTGCCTGCCCCGAAGGGGCTAATTTCTAACTATACAAGTGAAGGGATTTCCCTGGCATTATCAACATGAATATATAAGAGCTATTTTCCACATGAGCCCTTCAGCTTCGGACTGACACAAGACAAGCACAGAGGCCTATAACACCCTTGGTCTTTCATTAGACAGACCTCATGTTTTCCAGAGCTTTATGCAACTCAGTACCACATTACTCTAGACAAGGGCATTTGCTGCAACAATGATGCAAGCCATACCTGCGACCTGCATCCTACTGACAGAAACTCTGGACCACAACACCCATCTAGCCTTTTGCCAAGTAATTTGGTTAAAGCTTACATGCCTCTGAAAAAAGACACAGAGACGTACACACCCCCACCACAGGAGATGGCGCCACGGCATTAACAAAACAAAACCTCTTGCTTCATTGCAGGAATTTCAAAAGAGCTGAGAGAGGAACTGAAGACTGACTTGTCCGGCTCTCTGGATGCTCTCCACTCAGACCTCAATGCCAGACTCTCAACATTACAAGATGTGGATTCGGATTGGGTGAGCACTCTGGATTTGGAAACTAAATGCCAAACTCTAGAACAGTGTGTGAGAAGGCTGGAATGCGCCTATGTACAAATTCAGAACCAGCTCCAAACTACACTCTTGAAATGTGAGGATCTAGAAAACCGCTCCATAAGGAATAATATTTGACTAAGAAACCTGGAAGAAGGATTCTAGGGTCCAGATCTAGAAGCATTTGCAGTCGGCTTGTAAGCGGAGATCCTGTGGGACAAACGGGCGACAATCAAACTGGAGTGAAGGCAAGAGACCCCAGATGTTCTAGCAAAACTACATTCTTTCAAGGTGAAAGAAGTGATGCTGCAAGCAGCAGGACAAGTGGAGACGGTCTCCTTCCAAGGTGCAACATGCTCTGTCTTTCAAGACATAGCACCGGCCACTCTGGCTCGAAGACTCCAATTCTGTCCAGTCACAGACAAACTGCACCACAAATGCATCAAATATAGTTTGACCTACCCGTTTGGTCTAACCTTTGAGCACCAAAATAAGTCACATCATTTTACAGATATGATAAAGCCAAAGACAATACTGGATATACCACCTCCTGACTGCAGAGGCGCCTAGGAACTTTGAGAGAGTTCCACATCTGGAATTGAGAAAAGGACAATGGTTTTCTCAGAGACGATCAAAATGACAGGGGAAGTGCTGGGGTCGAGCAGACTCTGGCCATCTGTCATGAACACTGAATCTAGGCCACTGCAACACTACTATTGTAGTATCCTTTGAACTGTTGGCACCCTTTAGGTTACTTTCTCTGCGATTTGCTCTGCAGAGCTCACTCATTCACAAACATTTCAAAGCTCTTTTTAAAAAATTTGGAATGCCTCTTTCGACAGGGGTACTCTACTTTCAAAGTATGATGTTATTTCATTCTACTATGCCTTGATTTCATAAAGCTGTAAGTTACCTGAATACCCGCAATGTTGCAATTTCAATTCAGTTTTACCACCATAGGAGACCCAGGTTGGCATTTGTTCAAGTTTGTTATTCCTGTTTGTTTTCCATGAGTGAATTCATATTGGTTGATGTGGGGGGTGGTGTTGGGGGACTGTGGTCTGAGCTCTCTCTCTTTACAGAGATGGGAGGCTGCTGGGGCGTCATTGATGGAGAGCTAGATCTTGGACTATTGAATGACCCAATTTGTAATATACTATTATGGTATTAACAACACTGATGTGGAATGTAAAGGGAATACATTTTCCAACTAAACATCATAAACTATGGAACTACATAAAAGACAAGATATAATAGCTTTGCAAGAGACACATCTTAAAATATGCAAAGACCATCAATTACACAATAAAGCACACCCCTTAATATACAAATCCTCGGCTCTTACCAAGCATAATGGGGGAAACCTCCTCTTCCCCTCCTCTCTTTAATTTCACCCCAAACGTTATAAATCTGATAAAGAGATTATTGATGGAAAAGGGGAGTATAGCAGGCCGATAATGTACAATAACCACTATTTATGCCTCTAACACACCCCTTCATACAATCATGTCCTACACTGTTGGGAGAATTTGCTGAAGGAGAGATTATTTTAATGAGGGACTTCAATCTTACCTGGGAACCAAATCTCAATAGCACCTATCCTATAGTGCATTTACTGGGAGATTCTCTAAAGTTCTGAAGCGAATAATCAGTTCCACAGGACTCATAGATGCCTAGAGAACTATTTACCCTGACACCTGATATTGCACTTTCTTTTCCCATTCACATCGGACATATTCTCATCTCGACTATGTCCTCATAAGCCAATCCCTGAAACCCTCTATTCTACATTCAGAATTCCATCCTATAGCTCTTTCAGATCATGTTCCCGTAGCTGGAGTGGGCCCTTCCAACACTTAAATAGGGTAGATGTTTTTTTTCCTGGCCCATTAGTGAGAGACCCTCTTTTATGTGATGAACTGCATAAGACTATTAGTGATTTCCTTAGTGCAAATTACCCCTGGGATACTGACCTATATAATAATTGAGACATCTTTAAAGCTGTTATTAGAGGGAAATGCATTTCACTCATTTCCACATTAACTAAGCAAAAAACCCAAGAAAGGTTGGCGTCGAAGGCAGGATTGCAGCAAGCTGAACTGGCTCATAAAGAATTCCCTTCTTTTCCTGCCCAATTGAAAGTCATTGCACTCAGGGGGAAGCTGAACTCGATATATAAACAAATATAGTGAACTTCACTCTACTCCACTCTACTACGCCTTAAATTTGGGACGTACGAGCAGGAAATAAGATAGGTGCCTGCCTGGCACACCAGTTGAGGGTTAAGCAGGAGAAGGAATACATCAGTCATATCAATCTTGAAGGTGGGTAAATGGCAACGGCAGAAGCAGATAAAGCAGAAGCCTTCAGGGATTTCTACAAACAGTTGTAGACAGCTGAACTGTCTTAGGCGGCTAATCAAATAAAATACCCACAAGATGCTAATCTTCCCAAGATGACCAGAGATCAAAATGAGGCTTTAAGCAGTCCAACTGTGGAGGAACGGATTCAGACACCCATTTCCGCCCTTAAACTCCACAAATCATCTGGGCCGGGTGGCTTCACGGCCAGATTCTATAAAACATTCAGCTTTGATTTGGTACCACACTTGACTGCACTGTTTAATCATATAGCCTCATCCCGTGGGGTTAGGCTCTCAATGGGTGAAGCCTTAATATCAGTCCTCCCGAAGCCGAGGAAGGCTCCACACTATTGTAATTCATACAGACCTATTGGTCTACAAAACGTAGATGCCAAATTGAACACCAAAATCTTTGCAACCTGATTAGAAGAAATTTTGCCAGATCTGATTCATCCGGACCAGTCTGGATTCTTCAAGGGGAGACAAACGCATCATAACTTGTGACAGGTAATCCACCTGGTCGAAAGGCTACTAAAAAATGTACACCAGCGTTTTTGCTGCCATTAGAGGCTGAAAAGGCTTTTAACTGGGTGGACTGATCCTTTCTCTTCCAGACTCTCCGGCGATTCGGCATGTGTGACCAATTTATCACACTAGTCCAAGCTAACAACAAGAGTCCCCTCTTGTGAGTACTGGTAAATGGACTGGGCACAGATACCTTTAAACTAGAGCAGGAAACCCACCAGGGATTCCCATTATCTCCCCCCCTATTTGTACTCAGTATAGAGCCTTTGGCAGTGAAGGTGAAACAGGAAAAAGAGATTCAAGGTATACTCTTTGGGCCCAATACTCACTAAATATCAATATTTGTGGAAGATGATCTGCTATCCCTGACATCACCTGCAACCTCGCTAGTAGCCTTACAACGAGAATTAGCAATGTTTGAAAGAGTTGCTGGCTACCGCATTAATCTCCATAAATCTTTCACTCTGAACCTAACTCTGCTTCCAACTGAGACACTAGCAAATGCCACCCCTTTCCAATGGGTTAAAAGCTACATATTTGGGGAATTAAAATGACTCCAAGGATCTCCAACTTGTATAAGGCTAACCAACCCTTTTTACTTAAACAACTCATGGTCGATCTTAAAAGGTGGGCCCCTATGTACTGATAGTGGCTTGGTTGTCTCCATGCAATCAAGATGATAGTCGTACTGCAATTTTTATTTTTATTTCAGGGACTTCCAATTGAAAATAGAGTGGGTGCTTATCACAAAGCTTCGCTCTACTAACCAGATTTATCTGTCACGATCGTACAGCCCAACTCCCTTATAAATTGCTATGCTTACCTAAAAAGGATGGAGGGCTAGCTCTTCCAGACTTTCCCTCTTATTATAAAGCGGCCCGGGTAAGAATGATATCTGAATGGTGAGAATTGGATAAACACTGGCTCCATACGTATCGGACAGTAGTGGGTCGCTATATCTAGGACTTCTTTTAGAAACACAAAACAGATCCAACGCCTACCTCAGCACATCCACAAAAACAACCCTTAAAATGTGGGACGACGTAAATCACTCAGGCGCTTGGGCTACATGTCCTTTTACATTTAGCCTCATTCATTTTAACCCAGCATTCCCCCCATCGCTTTCACAGGGGCCTTTTGATTGGTGGAGGGACAGAGGGTGCCTCATTATTTCTGACTAATTTCATGGGTGGGATATTCTTACTTTTCAAAACTGTCAATGAAGCTTTGACCTACTGAACTCTGATAAATATTACCACACAAGTAAAACATTGGGTACTTCACCCAGACAGGAGAGAAGGTGCCACAAGAGATTTTTCCCCAATTGAGAAAAATTGTCAGACAAGCACAGGGAGCTAAGGGTGGTATCTCTTTCCTTTACTCACTTATAATTGATACTACCCCCAATATTTGACCTCAGCATATTGACTTTTGGTCCACTCTATTAGGGGAAGTAATTCCTGAGGAGCAGTGGTGAATGCTATGGCGTGATGGCGTGACATATCTAGGTTCAACCACTCTATGGGGAAAAGGGACTCCCACTACAAAGTATTATATGATTGGTATCTATATTCTACTAAGTTTAAAAAAATCTTCCCTGACATGACTGAACTTTACTTGAGGGGATGTGGGATGCGTGGAGATTTCTGCCATATCTGGTGGGAATGTCCCATAATCTACCGTTATTGGTCTAAGAGTCTTGTGCAAATTAAAGACATACTAGGATATTTAGTCCCATCTAAAACAGAGTTTACTGTCTTGGTATTGCAAGATAAGTCCCTCAAATGCCAAACTTCAGGCGGCCTCTCAATCATTTGATTTTGTTTGGGGGTGGCCAAGACAGTGCTGGTGGACTCATAGAAAAAACTTGCTGCTCCTTAGGTCACTCAATGGCATGTCAGGCTGTGTCAGACCTTGACAGAATGGCTGATATATTCCTGGACAACTTTAAGAATTTTGAATATATGTGGGGCCCTCTTGTTACCTGCCTATCCATTGGACTCCCACTCACAGCTTGTCCCACTCGAATCCTGGCGCTTCATCTTTTCCAGATATAATACCACAAGAGGGATGGTGTGGACCTTGTGTTTGCCTGGGGTCTTTGAGGGAGGATCCTTCAGACCTGGTTTGCCCACACAACCTCACAGTACATATCTTCATTAACCTCACTCATGGTTCTTTGTTTAGGGGATTTGTGGGGAATGGGGAAAGCGGACTGGGAAACAATATTGCTGCTTGAGATAAGCTATTTAATGAAAGCGCAATTGATAGAATATTTGCTTACAAGGCAGATGTCGCTTCATACTGGAAAATGTGGGTACTATTGGCATTAAAATGCATAATGCTGATGTCCTCAGTGGAGTGATGACACTGTCTATTGTTCTGCTCTGAAAACTCAATAAAAAAGGTTTGACTAAATGCCATGTGCAGGGAGGTGATGAATGATGATGCATGGGACGATACATATCTACCATGCTTAACATATACAGTGAGTTAAAGAAGTATACAGAAAATTTAAA
Organism: Pleurodeles waltl; assembly: GCF_031143425.1. Lineage (NCBI taxonomy): Eukaryota > Metazoa > Chordata > Amphibia > Caudata > Salamandridae > Pleurodeles > Pleurodeles waltl. The sequence continues at coordinate 208,370,567 of NC_090441.1, forward strand.
TACCCACCACTTTGAACCAAAGCTTTGATAACTAAGCAAAGTAGGTGAACACGTCCCCCTCCAGAAGAGCTCCCTTATTTCTTCACCCAATCAACTATCTATTCATCCTTTCATTGCTCTATTCACCCTTTGATTCCTACCATTCAAACTTTACATTCTTTCATCCAGTCTTTCACCATTCCAATCTATCAATATAACCACTCATCCATTTATACATTCACCTATCCACCCTTTCAACCATCCTTTCCTCCATTTAGCCTTCACCCACACATTGTTACCCATCCACCCAGCTTTTAATACACCCGAGTATCCTTTTACCCATCTACCCTTCACCCACCCAGTCATCCTTTCACTTACATACCATTTCATTCAACCTTTCACCCACACATGCATCTCCTATCACCCACCTGTGCATGCTTTAACCCACCACACACTTTCACTCATATATCATTTTGCCCACACTTTATTTTAACCTTCCATCCATCTTTCCCTTTTCCATCAACTCACCATTTGAAGTGTTCATTATGAGCTTTAGTCTGCTGAGTTCCAGACAGAAGAGGCCATTGAAAACTCAACCACTGCTGTAGCTGCTAAAGCGGGGGGTTCAGAAGCAACGCCCTTGCAGTGAGTATACTAGTAATTGTCAATAAGCAAGCAATAGGACTTACCAACACCTGTCCCTGTTGCCGCCAGTTCTGCCCCTCCAGCCACTGCTGTGTCCAGCACACTGGTGCTGCCGCTGGCCCCTGCACTGGTGGTTGGTGTGGCTGGAAAAAACTTTGCACAATTTAGAAACCATATACGCCTCTTCTTGTAATTTTTTAAGAACAAATTCCACAAAATACAATTGCAAAAGATCACTACAGTTCTTTCCTTCTGCTATCATTCACTTTAGAAATTTTGTTGGTTAACTATGTAGGAAAAGCTAGGTAGTGAGATCAAGCCTACCGCAAACCTTTCGTAAAGAGGGGTACAGCTAACTCACTTACGCGCAATTATGTGGTGGAATAATTGGTCAGTGAAGGACATATGGTGAGGTGTTGGTTGGCAAACGCAATGGGACTGTCCTCATACTACTTTCCAGCCAATATGCACTGTCATCGAAACTGCTAGTATGATATACTACTGTAGCAACGAATAATACATACAACACAACATTGGGGGGTCTACCATAACAATGGCCACTCTCTCGTTTTACTGTTTGAGCATCAGCAAGAAAAAGAAAGCCTTCTCAATAAACGTGTAGAAAAGGTGACTTGGGCATGCAATTTTCATGTTAGAATACCTGGCCTAAAATCTGTCATCTTAGTCTTACAGTACCATTCCACAAGATATATAAGGAGAGAGGGAAAGCTTAGCTGACTAACAAAGCAGAAGAAAGCTACAAACTAGAACAGACAAGAGGAAGTCAACTACAGAAACATGAAAGGTAGAAAAAAAAAGGATGCTGCAGGGATAACTAGAATTTTACAAACCTTAGAACGAAGATGAGTAGACAAAAAAGGAGAGAGGCGCTGTAAAAAAAAAAAAAAAAAAAAGGAAACATTATTCTAATTGTGGAAGGTAAAAGTTAGGGAAAATATAATAATATAACAAACAGGAGGACTTAATGGGGACAGGCGACATCCTCATCTCCCTGACCAGCCTCCGAAGACCTCCTCTTGCCGTTGGAGCTGAGGTATAAAATTAAGATTTAAAAAAATAGATTAGTGGTACAGTTAATCTTCCCAAAAAAATTTGGAGAGGCAAAGGCAATGCAGTAACATTGTACTTTTCTAAATCAGTCCGCCTATAGTACTAGTATCGAGTTGACCTGTGAATGTTTAAAAAATAAGCCCTATTACAAATTTCCTGAACTACATTTGTGGAACTACTAATGCATTGCAACGACTGATCTTTGCGTCTTAACCACCTTTGAACTGTCAACTCTGTCTTTCTTTTCAATGCATTGATGCATACTACATATCAGGGGGAGATTGCGATTGGGACGGTATAAGCTAAATAAAGAAAGGCACAGAGAAGAGAACGCTAACTTACTGATACTACTTACTACTACTACTATCGTAGTGACTGGACAGAGGAGTCTCCATGGCTTCTTAAATAATCAGCACAATCGAGCACCGACGAGTACAAATAGGTAGCACTGAGCATCTGGCTAGCTCAAACTGGATTACATAATATTCATCGTAATGTAAACTTAACCTACCTCTGAGTGTCAGCACTCCTATTTGAAAAAAAATTCGCATTTTAGAAGAAAAAAATTTTTTTTACCCACCGAGCCCCGTCACCTCGATACCCAGCAGGCCAAGCAGGTCTTGCTCGCGGTCTACTATGTCTGCCCAGCGGTGCCTCAACTGCTGCTGGGTGCGTTGGACCCCCAGTGTGCCAACTCACACACTAAGGCACCCTCCCCCACAACAGTCGACATTCCCCCAGGACGTAATCGCTCCCAGGCCTTATGCCAGCATGGAGGGAAGGTGGCGCCGCACAAAAAACACAAGTGCTGCCACCTCCGCCTTGGAAAAAATGGGGCGGAGCTGCACCCCTTGGCAGTGCCAATGACTGCAAGGTGTGCGGCTAGCAGCCACACTAGTGCCACCACTCCCTCTTCCGCCCTGCTCTGCTGTGGCGCTAGGTGGAAGAAAAAAAAAAAAGAAGGAAGTGAAGTGAAGGAAGAAAACAAAAATAAAGAAGTATAGGGAATACCAAAAATAAGTAGCAAACGTCATGAGAAACACAAAGAAAAATGACAAAAACGTAAAATACACAAAAACAAAGACACACTCTGATACACTAAAGGAAAATGAGGGGTGGACGTATTCGATGGGGCATTGAAAAGTCAGGTCCCACACCATGCACAGAAACATGAGGAAAACAAAATGGCCAGGAACCACTGTGTGATGTTTGCGCACTGTTTTTAATGCGGGAACGCACATTGCGCTCCTAAACGTCAAAACCATTGTGCGAACAGGCACGTTGAGCAGCTCCACCGACTGGAGGAATTCCGCTGAAGCTTGCAGAGTTTTTGGCCCGCTCTGCAGAATTCTGCAATGCAGAACTCCATAAGCTCTGCCTAGGTCTAGTGTTTACGAGGCAGTCCTTAACTTCCCAAAATGAACCCAGGGTCCCCCATACAATGTACCATTGCAGGTGCATTCATAGCACCCTTTCTGTTCAGCAGTAATACCTCTATGCATTGTGCCGTCAAATATACACATGCATTCAGCACACACACTCAGTCTGCGTGCATTCTTCAGTACTGATGCTTTCCTATCTTTAACCAGGGTGTGTTATTTCAAAACATACACACTGCCAGCACACACACTCACTATGTGTGCGCTACACAACGCTTCACCCTTCATGTATTGTACTTCACGCAAACACACATACACTCAGCACATGCTTTATCCACACATGCGCTGCACAGCATTACTTCTCTAATGTAATGTATTCCTCTTGGCAGACATATACATAGTACATGCATTAACCACACATGTACTGCATAGTACTGCTCTATCTTTGTGCAATGCCATTCCAAGGTACATATACAACTAACGCAGAGTCACTACTTCTGTGCTATGCAGAACTACACATCTACTTGATGTAGGCCAATGGTTAGTTAAGCACACAGAAGCAGAACTTTTGAAAAGGTGACTGAGACTGTAGGTCTCACTCAAGTGACACAGAGTAAAAAGTAGGGGTGGGTGGAATTAGGAATTCAGACAGTAGTACAGTTGGGCACTCAGGGCAGTGGTACATGTCTCTTACCATGTGGAGGACTTTTCCGTCCCAACACATGCTTTTCATCTACAGACTCATCCTTATCCTACTATAGATCTTAGAGAAGCTAATAAACCAATGCATCACTGACTACCTCAGCAAACATGAGCTCCTCAATGCCACACATTACAGATTCAGGCCAAAAGAGATGACACTAACAGCACTCATTGCTACCACCGACAACATATGCATGGTCCTTGTGAGAGGAGACACAGCAGCCCTCATTCTCCTGGACCTCTCTGCAGGATTCAAGACGATCTCACACCCCATCCTCATAAGATGCCTGCACGAGATTGGCATCTAAGGACCCTCTCTCGGCTGGATCTGCTGCTTTTTAGTAGATAAACCTCAAGCTGTCAGCCTGGCATCTTACTTCTTGGAAACCCGCAAACTCATCTGCAAAGTGCCTCATACATAATCCCTCTAGCCAACGTCATCCGTAAACACAACATCAACATCCTCTCCCAGGCCAATGACACTCAACTCACTTGCCTGTATGACTGAAGTCACTAACTGAATGAAAGCCAACTGCCTCAATTTCAACACTTACACTCCAGAAGTAGTGATCTTCTGCAAGAACACCTCACCATGGGACACCAACTGGTGGCTGGCTGGACTCTGAGTTACACCCACCCCAAAAAAATCCCTACTAGGAACTGCAGAATAATTGACAGCAAACCAGACATGATTGCAGAAGTCAATGGCGTCACTGCATCCTGCTTTCACAACCTGAAGATTCTGAGGAAGATCTGAGGAAGATATTCAAATGGCTCCTAAGTGACACTAGAAAAACTGTCACTCACAAACTAGTCATTATTTAGTTGATCTATGGGAATACCCTTTATGCCAAGATCACGAGCAACTCACTAGAAGACTGAAAACCACCCAGAACTCGGCAGCTAGTTTCATCCTTAACCTCCCACGCATAACTCACATCATACCACACATCAAGTAGTTCCACTGGCTCCCGATACACATACGAGCTCTATTCAAACTCCTCATACACACACTCAAGGCATTATGCAATTCAGGCCTCACCAGCACAGAGACCTATAAAGGCTCTGTTTGAACTAAGAGTGGGTGTCTGGCAACTGCAGCTATTACGATTATTTAGCTTCCACATGTATTTGCACTTGTTCCATTTTGTTCCTACACCGTATATTGTTTTGCTGTCATCTGAACCCTTGTCCCCTACCACATTTCATTTTTCCTCACTGAATGTGCTCTTATGTTTCCTTTACTCCAGCATTTGTTGTTCCTTTATTTACGATCCTGAAGTCCTATTGTTGTAAATATGATGCATTACTCAGACAAATTTCTTGGTTTACTTGGATAATATCTACAGTGAGACTTCACAGGGCACTGGATAATTGTGGATTGTACATGTGTCACAGTACCTAAGATTTCAATCCAGGTCTTCTTCCACCCAACCCGCTGGTGAGAGTATTTTCTCTCTCCCTCTCTTCCCCACTCTCTTTTCCCCTAGTCGTAGATTTCTTCCACTGTTTTAAAGTAGCTATACAGGAGGTGGATTAACCTGTAAGGACGAAAGGTGTGATTGGCCTTTCTTCTCAGTATCCGTGTATGCACAGGTCTTGAGAGGTTGCCAGATGCTTTAAAAGTAGATAATGAGGCAAATTCTTTGCAAATGATGGCACGGGCGCCAAAGCAGATACAAAACAAACTAGAAATAGCTTGGCAAGAATGAGAAAAGCTTGACCAGATAGGTGGGGGTAAATATCCCAAGCACATTTAAAGGTGGTGTTGCAGCCCCTGCACCAATGAGTAGTACTAATAATGCTTCAGATGCCACAATGGTGAATTCCATACTAGGACTTCCCTCTTACGCACTCACTTGAGCCCATCTGAAACTTTTTTGGGTAATCCACATCAATTTTGCACATGAATGGGCCATGTAATTTTCATTTCTTTTAAAATGAACTTTCCCATTCCTGCACAAAAAAATCCTGCCTGTGTGGTGCTGGGCAGCAGATTGTGCACCAGCACAGGCAGAGAGCAGGAATGTCCCCTTTATTGATAAATTTGATGCATTTCTGCCCTCTCCCTATTACGCAGTGCAGCAAGTTGTCTTGTTGTGTTGCGTTGCATAAAAGAATGATAAATCTGGCTCTTAATGCATTGTAATGCAGTGTTCTGTAAAGAGGTGAGCCTTCAACTCTTTCCTAAATTGGAGCAGCACAGGGGCCACCCTGATGGATACAGTGATGTTGTTTCAGATGCTGAGTGCATAGGTGGAAATTGTCCCATGTCTTTTTTTCCTTTTCATCCCAAAATAGTGTGACTGCTGCGAGTAGAATACCAGTAGCTCAAGGAGAGCAATGATGTCCTTTATAGTCATACTCTGATTTAGCAAAAACATTAAATAGACAGACATTCCAACAGAAAGGTGAAAAGAGATGGACAATATATATATAATTTGTTGAACCATGGCAAAGATCCAAGGGGTCTCTGATTTTCCAAAGTAGATACAAATGGGTCTGTTTGGTCCTTTCGAGCTCTTGTACACACTGGTCCACCCGACCCCAACAGACAGGTAGCTCCAGGCACTCACGAAGACTGTCTTATTCAAAATAATACCACATTGTTCCGTGCATCTTTCAATTACCATTGCACTATTGCCCTTGAGTATTGCCTTTGACCCTAAGTTCAGCATACAGAAGCACACCAGTCAATAATGAGTAATTTATGTGCTGTATTAGAGTAAGCAGTGCCCGACAAGGTCTCATACACGTCACAGAACATCATAAATGACCAAAAACTGAACAATTCTCTCTCATATAGGTTTACGGGGTCCCATGCCCTGTTCCAAGCATCATACCAAACACTATACATATCAGCATGAACTGTAGCTCACAATCATTACCTGATATTTCTACATGCTCCTGTGCCCCCAGCCGTGGGTCAGCAAACCCTCCGCTTATCAATCATGCGTGCACGCTCCCTCTCAGGGGATAGCACACCCACTTACTACTCCAATAAGTACATTGTGCCAGTCCACCTATTCGTGCCCAGTCCCTGCTGACAGTGCAAGCCAACAGGCTGATTGCCTCCCGTTTATAGAGCTGGCTGCCAGCCAACTTGCAGTGCTTCTGTGTCACGCAAGAAGTCACGGGACCACATCTGCCTAAGTCCGGAAATTCTGGGGAATGTAGTCTACTCTCAACACACTAAAACTCACGGAGCGTGGGAGATGTTGGGCAATAATAATTTATAATCCCCCACTCACCATCTCATGTAGGTGGTAGCATACGGCTGTTATTAGGAATACTCGCCTACTCCTAAATCCTGGTACGTGCACGAAGCACTTAATGCTACCCTTGATGATAAGGACTTTGTGCTTTACCAAGGTATCCTAGGAGCTCTAGCAATGTTTCATTAAAACTTAAGGATGATATTCCAGTGCTAGTGTCCTGACCACAGACATCAAGCAAATTTAGAGCCTCATTTACGAGAAACTGACACATCGGCTCTGATGCATCAGATTTCTTGCACTGCCCTACGACCCCCTAACAACACCATTTACAATACAGAGCTCCATGGCGCATGTGTTTACAGATGCGTCAGATATTCTGACACAACTGTAGCGCTAAACTGAGGTATATTGCTGGACAGGCGTCAAACAAATGATGCTACTCCAGCAATGCAAGGACGGCTCCCAAAGAGAAAAACCCTGTGTCAGTTAAACGCCGGCTTTTAGCAGGCATTAAAATTCTGATGCCGTGAAGTCACAGAAGAACGCAGTGAAATTTTGAAATTTCACTACATCAGTTCTGCGTGGCTTTCCACAAGGGAACATCTACCTTGCATACATTATACCTGGCGCAGGTACAATGTGATGCAAGGCTTTACAAACTGACGCATTGGGCCCAATGCATCAGTTTGTAAATGTCGAGCAGTGTAAAGCACTGCTTGTGCCACTGTTGTCTGTAAAAAAAAAAAAAGGATGCAACGGTGGTGCAAAGGCCTTGTAAATGAGGCCCTTAGTGTATCACATGTTGGCAATTAAGATAATCTGTCTATCCATTACAAATATTTGTGAGTCCTCCATGATATCTATATCAGTGGTGGATCAAAATTAGAAAGAGGGAATCCCCTCTCTAGTGTAAACCCTGATGCAAAAGATCAAAAAGCCCACCTTGGTCACTGGCATTGTGGTAATTGTGCATTCATACTGCCCCACAGAACATCATCGTTGAGACCATAACGGTCCGTGCGGAGCCTATGAATCCATTTGTGCTAAATAATTAACACAGGTCTGGTCATATCTGTACATGATTTTTTAAGTTTCTCCAACACGTACCACTCGCATCTCATTCTCCCCATGTCCAATTTCTATCTAGTGTCTCGTCGGTTTAGTCGCAGTACGCCTACACCTGATTTTGCTGTGGTGTTTAACAATGAGGGTGCGCAAACTCCTGGTAGTTTTTCTTTCTTTTTTACACTTCTTGGTCTGCAGTCAGATGGCTGTGGGTGTGCAGAGATCAAAGGTATATGCTGAGCTTGTCTGCAAGATATGCATGGTTGCTGGTTGGGATAGGTTTGTAAATGGAAATTATATGTATCAACTCTTTTATCCCTTTGAACGGGTGGGTCAAGATTCAACCTAAAGCAAGATGGAGAAAGACCGTGTTTGGCATCAGAATCACATCTTCATCTCCGACCCAGAGTTGCAGTAACTGGTCATGAGATGAGGTTGTGTTTCTGCCGTGGTAGGACACCCAGGAATGGAGAAACAACAAGGAACTAATAACTCATAATTTCTGGTGACCAGGTACGATATTGAAAAGTGAATTGATTGTCAACAACCCTGCTCCTAAATCTCAATGGAGTTAACAGCAAATTTGCCAGTGTGAGAGGGTATGATGGTTTTGTCTTATTAATAGTTATAGATTACTTTACTAAGATCACTCATTTTATACCTTCAACTAAGTTATCTACAGCTCCCATATTAGCCATAGTATTTCTTAAAGAAGTTGTTACATGGACTATCTGATATTACTGATCCGGGGTTCTAGCTCATAGCCAGATTTTGTAAAACACTACTCAAATAACTAGGCGTGTCCACAAATAATCATCCTCAGACAGATGGAAGACAGAGCAAAAAAATCACACTCTTTTAGTTCAAACCATTTTATTGAGAGAATAAACAATTACAGAATAGATAGTAAAGACACACTACAGGGTACATTGTGTGACATTGTAAGACCTCATGCGTAAACATGTGAGAGATAGTTTAGGAAAATACAATTATGCAATAAGGGCTATAGGTATATAATTATCAAGCATGGTGGTGCATTGAGAGCATATCTTAAGGTAGTAGGGAGCTGAGTGTGGGATATCCATATAAGATGGGAGTTGAGGTCCCTGAATGTGCTCAAGATGAATGAGCAGAAAGAGATAGTAGAAGGAATAGAGAGAAAGGTAAGAAAACGGAAGGGGGAGAGGTTAGAGAGAAAGAGGGGGCTGAGTCAGCAGGGTCTGCAGTGAGGACAGATCTACTAAGCATTTATTGGTGATTTAGTTCCGACTTGGTGGGTGAGAGGAATTATGCGAGCAAGAAGAATGTTGGGGATCCATTTTTTTGTAGGTATAAATTAAGTGTGTTCCATAGGCAGCACATGTGTATTGTGTTATGTAGTTTCATGTACATTACATTGTCTGCACTCCTGGTGGTGCATAGTGTTCCACCATTTGTCAAAGGGGATTGCAATTTTTAAGATGTTTGCTAATGCACCATTCAAAGCAAGGGATAAACTGGATCCCTTTTGCAGAATTATCATATAAAATCACCCTCCACACTACTTATGGTACTCTCCATTTTACTGCTCCTCTGACTTCCACCAATACATTTCTCCAGCTGTGTTTCTCCCATATTAGTTCATTATGTTCAAGCATTACTAAAAGAATGCTGTAGAATTGAGTAATCTCCCCTCGTACATTTACGCTCTGCTAGAAATACATATAAAAGATTAGCCGGAAGAACACAAAGTCCTAATCCCGAATTCAAAATGGGAGATTATCTGCCTAACTAGAGGTTTCATCCATAGTTTTCTTCCAGGTTTGTAGGCCCATTCAAAATCATTAGACTTGTGGGACAGTCAGTACTAGAGATAGAACTATCAGGTCACTGGAGAATACATCCTGTGTTTCATGTTTGTGGGGTCAAAAATGTTCTCTCACTCACTCTAGTTGAACCTCCACCACCTCTAGTGGATGGAAAACTGGAGTCTGGTAGTCAGTGGTAACAGCATACCAGGACCAAGGTGCGATTTAAAGCCAACTGCAATGGAGCACAGGTCAGATACGCCAAGTAGATTGGAATCTCAAGGGCCTGGAAGTAGGGAAGTACAAAACTTTCGTAATTCCTAACCTGAAAAATTGCCTTTTTATTGTTTATTGGAGGAAAAACCCATTTCCACACTGGGTAAACCTAAAATTCAATCCAACACTTTGGAACTGCCGGTCAGATAGTTTTTGCAGTCAGTCCCCTTGAAGCTCTGGATCAAAAGTTTAGAAAAAAACTCCCAAACAATGTGCCAGAACAACCACAGGGATCCACCTCTGAGGCCCCTGAAACTGTAGGGGAACACTTAAAGACTTTCAGATTGTTGGACAGAGGTCAAAAGGAAAGTCTAGTCCAGGTTCAGTTGCCACTGGTCAGCTGGGATTCTCCACAGGAATGTCCTCTTTAGCTTTTTATTATACTCCTGGAGCCATCAAGGAGATCAGCATTATGATCCAGGGAGACCTTTCTGTCCTTGGATATCAAGTTGAAAGGATGTCCAACCTCCTTAAGTTCTTCTTACTTGCCACAGATGTGAAATGCAGCGGGTTCATTCCACCTGGTATCCTTTCACAAGCCCAGCAGGTTTTGGATGGGGTTCCTTGGGGTACTACATTTATGTCTGCCACCAGTTAGTTGGTGAGGATGTCTCCTGGCCTCTCCCCAACCAATGGGGTAAAAGTTACTGGGGGCAGCCCAACTCCCTTTTTCAGAAGTTTCTGTTTGCCTTACTGCAAGTCGGACCAAAATCCTATGTGCCAGGGCATTTTTAAGAAGGTTAAAGTCTTCAGCCACACTAAACTTGGGTCCTGAGGACTGGGAGGATATGCAGGAGTGTGACAGGAACATCAGCAATATCCTCCCACATCTAACACTAAAATCCAATTTAAAGCAGGCACTACAACCCCAGAGACAGAGGTCTGTTGGGACAAAACTAGGATCCTTCAGCAATCAAACAGGAGATACACATCAATTGTCTTGGCATCCTGTTTTCTCCTTTTTAGTGTTCCAAAGTGCTACATGAGGCTCAACAGATCGGTCAAGCAGGATTTGAATATTCTGTGGAGCCCAAAGAAGCCACCTCTGCCGATCCATGTGAGCCAATTGTTTGCTCCTGGATTGCATTTCATACCTCTTTCAAACCTATTCCTTGCCTTGAGCAGAGCCTGGGAGTTTGCAGAGGCTTTGCTAATTAGTCTTCTGCCATTTCAGGCAGGTAAAGGATAACTTTCTAAAAGTTAATATTGAATGGTATTTATTAAAACTCAGATTTTCCAGTTGAATAGAATTTTTAATAACTATTACAATTAGTAGTTTGATTAATTTTCTATCTTGTTCCAGTTGTGTACGAAGCCCTCAGCTGCGGTCTGGGAGAGTCTTCCATGTCTCTTTTGCTGAAGAAAAGGCCTAGGAAGCTTCACACATATAAGATATGGAGAACAGGTGAATGGAGACTACAGTAATACAAGACAGAGACCTCCAGGTCAGTAAGAAGTGCACGCTGCCTCAGCAACGCAAGGCTAGGTAAAGATCTGTAGCACATCCAAGGCAGCATTGTCAGAGCCTAGAAAGACTGTTAACTAGGAGTGGGTGTGTGGCAAAATCAGTTGTTATAACTCTTTTGCTACCACATATGTTCACACTAATTTTCGTTCCTACACGTTTGTTCTTTTTCCCTTCTTGGTGCCTTCATGTTCCCTAATCCTCAATGACTGTGCTCTTGCGTTTCCTTACCCGTATGCTCCAGTATTTGTTGCTCCTGTGGTCCTGTTGTGGATGTTCTGTATTACTCAGCCAGCCCAGTCCCTGGTTGGCTTGGGGGCTGGCTACAGTGAGGCTCCTAAGCCATCTATTCCTAAAATGAATTCTGTGTTTCATGGATCTCAGGAAATTATTTTTCCGTCTTTTCTATCCCTCCCCCTCTAAGGCAGAAAAGCAATTGTTGAACACTCTTCACGTTAAAAGAGCTCTTTTGATTTATGTTACAGGTAACAATGATACAGGAATTCTAATTCTTTGTTTATGACTTTCGGAGAGGTTGGGAGGGGAAAGAAAGCAATTACTTTGTTCAGCAGATGGACTAAATCAACCATCTTACTGGCCTTGCAAGAAAGTCCTGCGGATCCTTTGGTTCAAGGGAGATCCATGCTGGGATGGCTGCTTCCTGGGCAGAGTTTCAGGGAGTATCAATTCAGGAGTTCAAGTTTCAAGTTTAATTTCATTGACACGGTTAATTAAAACCATTGCAATTCCAAAATGCATAATAATATAAATACTTTGCCTACTCATTATGTTAATCGAGGCCCATAATAAAATCATAAAAGCTTATTTGAAACTAAAACATATCATGGTAAAGAGTTGTGCATAGCTAAAATTTTCTCCACTAATTCCAACCTTGGTCTTGGACTTAACTTTAGGACTTTCTTGCTCCCTTACGAACACTGAGTGAGAATCCCAAGTAGTACCTAGGGCTGTTTCCTGGCTGGAACTAAACTTTCTGAGCTTTACGAATCATAAAATGATGGCCCTTGCACACTCGGCTTCAACTTTATTCACTAATTCTTTCTGAGCCTGCACCATGAATTTAGTCCCTCGACAAGAAAACGGGATAGAAAGTCCGCTAAGCCAGCTTATAATGGCCGGTCTGCATGAGCGTATGTTCAGTGTCTTAAAAATGTTTTTCATATATAATGCCCTGAGGCCTAGCAAAACTGGGCACACACAAAAAATGTGTTCTAATGACTCTTGTCTGTACCCACACAGTCGACAGAAATGTGTCAGATCCTGCTGTCTCCATGAAGGGATGATATCCTTTGTTTCCATCAACCCAAAGCGGAAAAGCATAAACCGATGTTTCAGCGACTGGTTGAAGTTTGCTGCTAGGTATTCCTGTGCCCGTAAAGTTTTGTATGATGTTATTATAGTCCAGGCGTGCTGTCTGCTTGCCAGTTTTTGTTTATCAGAATTTAAAGATTTCTTCTTAGTGACAGCGTTTGCTTTCTGAAAAAACTCCTTTTTGTCCGGGTTCTGGTCCTAGGCTTCTAGCAAACCTAGTGCTTTAATACAGTTATTTAAGTCATGACCCCAGGTGCTTTTATCATTGTGTCGCTGTTGCTCCTCAATTTCCATCCAACATAGGTTGTTTAGAGTACCAGTCTCAGCTGCACGCATCCTCCAGCATAGTTTAATGAAGGCACATCTACTCTGAAATTCATAGTTTTTCAGACCCAATTCTAAACTAACCTGACCTGGAGATGCTGGTCGTGGTATCCGAAATGCTGTTTTGTAGGCCTTCGTATGGACTGGATTGAAAGAAACTGCCTCCTTCCCCAGCATAATTTTGGCGCCATAAGTGATGGTGGGCATTAGCCGTGCTGCCATGACAGAAAGCAGATGAGTGTATGAAGGGCAGCTCAGTTTTTGTTTTAGAACTTTAAAGCCATAGGTCAGCCATAGGTCAGTGATAGGGCTTTTGCTTGAGCGACAGCAAGCTGCGGATTGAAAGTCAGAAGGCGGTCTATAGTGAATCCCAAGTACTTATATGTGGGTGCAACCTCCACCCGGGATCCGTTTATGAACCATGAAGCAGATTTTAACTTCCTGTCGACTAGGCGGACAACCTTAGTTTTACTCAAATTCAATTCTAGGCCTTGCATTGCTATGTATGTATAAATGCATCGAAGCTATGCTGTAGCCCAACAGGTGTTTGGTTGAGTAGAACTATGTTGTCTGCGTACTGTAGCCATGCAATTCCTTTCTTGGCCAATACTGGCGGATGGCTATTTACGGGAGCTAGAGCCTCGGCTAGGTCTGCAAGATATAAGTTAACCAGCGTAGGAGCCAATACACACCCTTGTTTAAGTCCTTTTGCTGTTAATATTCTCTTGGTGAGGTGGCTGCCCTCTCCAATTTTTACTTGCGCCCAAGTACCTGTGTACAAGTCCATCATTGCGCTAAGAAGGCTGCATGGTAAGCCCCACCCTTTCAGTTTCTCCCATAGGCGGGTTCTTGGTACGCAACCAAAAGCTGCCTTTAGATCAATAAAGCATGCAAGTAGCCTTTTTTCTTAAGCCTGGCTTTATTTCCCAGCAGGGTCAGGGTTGCCAGGTTGGTGGAAGCACCCATACCAGCTCTGAAACCTGTCTGGCATTGTGGAATTAACTGTCTGTCATGAATCCATTCTGCTAGTTGTTGCAGTAGGCATGATGCATAGAGTTTATCTTCCACCTCTATCAATGCTATTAGCCTGTAGTTTGAAGGATTTGTGGGGTTACCTGCTTTGTATATAGGGTGAATAATGCTGCCTTTCCATGCATCTGGGAGACCCGTAGTGCCTCGGAGCTCGTTAAAAAGCAGCGCCAAATAATACGCCCAGAATGAAGGGTCTCCTCTAAACAAGGAGTTTGGAATACCGTTCTGACCAGCTGCCCCTTCCTTTTTTAGTTTCTTGATAAGGCTTGTCAGCATTTCTATGTCAATGGTCATTAGTGCGTGCATTCCTTTGTTTCCGTTTAGAGTTAAGTCTGTTTGCGTTGTCACTCTGAAGCCAAAATTAATCTTGCTTAAGCCATTGGCTATCTGTGAGGCCTCCTCCTTCGCATGGTGCTCTGGGAGTGAGAACATTGTCTGTACGTGGGCTTCCCATGTGGCTGCATCGATACCTGCATCCGTGTGCCGATTTTGTCCCTTAGTTAGTCAGTTTATTAGTTCCCAGAACTTTTTGTTATTTTTCTGTTTGTTGGACATAAGCAGCTTGATCCACAGATCCTCGTGATAACTCTGTTTTGCCATCTAGCAGTTTTTCCTATATTTGGCTCTTAATTCAGAAAGCCTTGTGTCATCAGATTTCCTCCCCCAGTGTACGTCCTTTAGGACTTCTTTGATTCTCTAGAGACTTGATTTTTCAGATTGCGCAACGTCCTGTTGAACCATGGCTTTTCTTCTTTGCGACTCTTGACTTTGTTTTTTGACTCTATGACCGAAATTGGGAGACGTTTTTTGATGGAAAATGTATTTATTAAAGATTCACACAAGTGCATCCAAGCAATCACTCGTTCTCCTTGGGGATGATCTTCTAGTTCCTGCACACTTAGTGATTCTTTGAGCTCTTTAGTTGTGCCTGCACTGCGGTACACTTCTTCCATTACTTTGTCGAGGCCCGCCCCTTTCCATTTCAGGTTTTTTGTATCATAAGTCACTAGGGCTGAAATTATGATATTGGCAGTGGGGAGCCGATTCCATTCATTCCGGATCTTATTAAGTTGTGGAAAGTGATTGCTCTCTGTGCGTTGTTGGATCATATATGCTGAAACCAGTGGCAATGCGGTATCGTTCATTAATGTAAAGTCGATGTTGGATTTTTTTGTGCCACTTGAAAAGGTTACTTGTGAGGATGAGGCGTCCTCAGGGAGAGGCGTCAGGCAGCGCAAACCCAGGGTTTTTAAATTTTACATATGTGCATGTTCCGTTAGGGTGTTTTGTGCTGCCTTTTCTCAAATCAAGTTTGAAATCGCTAGATAAAATGAGGATTGCGTCCTGATTTTGTTTCTGCAGCATTTTTAGAATACTGGTCAATGTTTCAATGTTTCCATTGTTTTGAATTTTGTTAGGGTGTATGTATACGTTGATCAATAGTAAAGTTCTGTTGTTGCCTGATGGCGCCCGATGTTCCAATTTTATTGGAAGCAGCCAGTCAATTCCCAGGTCGATCTGTTTGATCACCCAGTTGATTTTTGTGGAGCAATACGTTGGGAGGCCCCCCTTGGGGTGTCCATGTTTTTAGAGGTTTGTTTGCAGAGACGTCTATCCCAGAATAACCCGAAATTTATATCGGCTCCATGCACCATATTTCCTACAACATGATGATTTCAAACTGCTGAAGGAAACTCAGAGCCGCCCTGTCGGTAACCAGATTTTTTAAACCGTGAGTGTTCCAGGAGCAAATATGGATATATTCTGGGTTTTCGTCAGGACCGTTTGTAAATGTTGTCATTTAAATTTTGCCTTCCAGCCTGTTTGATTGTTGAGGGGGTACCAATGAACATATTTCCATATACAGCTTAGCTGGACCCCCTTTGTTTTTTTCCGTGCCTTCCTTTTTTGTTTATTTTCCCGTTTCGTAAGGGATGATTCCTCCACTATTGAATTGTAGGGAATTAAGTCATTTGATCCATCCGTGAGGGGTCCCATTTCTTGTGTACTAAGGCATGGTCTGCCCTCTGTGTTGCTCTGAGACATTTCCTGTCCGGATAAGTGAATATCCTTGATATTATTACTTTCCTCATAGGATATCTTTGCGTTTTGTGGGTTATCCTTCTTCGTTTGGTTTTTGGGGATCTTCTCACCACAACTACTAAGATGCTCTTCAGTTCTAAGGGTCTAGATTTTTACCTCTTTCAAGATGTCGTTTAGGATATCCAGGGATCTTTGTGAGTTATCGCCTGTGATGGAGCATTGACATGGCACCTGCTGAGTGTATGAGTGGGTTTGAGCCCTCTTTATCAGATCATTCAAGGATTGCAGCTTGTTGTCGATGCTCACTATGTGGATGGCCAGGATGTTAAGTAAGTCTACCTGAGTGTCTTGCTTATCTGCTTGAAATTGGATGGCTGCTGATATCGCGTCCATTGTTGCTAGCAAGGCCTTCACGAGTCTCCAGATGGTGATGGTTCTACATTTACTTTAGCCCCTGTTGTGTGGTCTAGTGAGTCTTCATGTTCCTCTAGTTGCTCTGGTTTCTCCGTTGCCATGACAGCTGTGGATACATGCTTGTCGAATGTTGTTTTAGTTGTTATATTACAAGATGAGAGATCTTTTCGTGGTGAGCTTGTACTACAGGTAGATCTCATTTTTGTTTTGTTGTTTGCAAGCTGAGTGCCCTAAGGTGTATCTGAGCAAGTATCTGAAAGGTCTATCAGCGAAAATTCCTCAATTATGATACAGTCAGTGTCGTTCTCTACTTGCGAGGGTTGTTTGGAAAAAGGAGTGCAGCACAGACTCTCACCCCAGTTGTTCCAGTTACTGAGGTTTAAAGTGGAAAAAGTATCATCTTGGTAACATCTGTGAATTTCTGCGCTGATCGTTAAGCCGGTTTTATTTGCCTGGGGAATTGGTAAGTTGATTTTTCCAAGGTCCGCACAGGTCCTTTCGATGTCCTGCGCGGCTTCACGTCAGCTACACATGTTGTCTCGGAGTCATCGGCGGGAGCTATACCCATTAAGGCGCTGGTGGGATTCGATTCCTTCTTAGTGAGCAAGAAGTCTGTGATTTTGTATCCTGCTTTTTTTCCCTTGCTTGGAGATTTGCAAGGTGATTTCTTAGTTTGTGCCGGGTTTGGGGGTACTTTCCTTTCTGTAGATTCATTTTTTGGCACCTGCTGGCCTTCCCCTGGTGAGCCTTGCCTGTGTCTCTTTACTGCTTTTTCCTTCCACGTGATAATGTCATCCTTGCTGCCACCCCTGGCGCTGGAGGAAGAGGCAGGCTCGCGGGCCGCTCTCGGAGCACAATTCACGCAAAGGCACTGAGCACCGAGTGGCACTGCCAACTCTCGCAGTGAGAAGGAGCTGCGCGCCTCGGGAAAGGAACCCAAAACAGTGCAGCCTTTAGGACAATCACAGGCACCCCTGGCTGGGGTGGGAGCGGGTTCTATCTCGCAGGGTGGAGGCCAATGGTGATCAGTTCCTTACCGGGAAGGAGAGAGCACATCAATTGCAGCCCCAGGGTCAGCGCGGCGCCGGCCGTGCGGGCCCCCGGCGTGAGAAAGGCGGCTGCAGGGAGCTGAGCGGAGCCTGGTCCGGTGGCGGCTCCTCCTGTGGGTGGCTCACAGCCCCCCTCTGCCCGGCGCCCCCCGGCTCTCAGCGTAGGTCTGGCGGCGAGCCTGGGAGTCAGCAAAGCCCAGCGATCAGGGGCTACGGGTACGTTGTCTCCTGACGGGAGTGATGCCGCGGGTGTCGCAGGTGTCGCCGCTTGGTGCGTGTGGACCTGGCTTCGCTGGCTTCGCTGGAGGCGGCGAGGGATCCGACCGGAAGTCAGGCAAGTAAGCCGGAAGTCAGGCGTTCACTCGTCTGACAACGTCAATTCAGGAGATTTGTAAGGTGGCTTCTTTGTCTTCCAAGCATTACTGTTTGAACAATATCTCAGATGTACAGTTGTTTTGGGGGACAGGTGTTTTGAACTCTGTACTGTGATTTGGTAATTTAAGCATTTTGTCTGGGTTGTTGGAAGACATTAAATTCTGGGATACTGCATTTGAAATATATTCCTTTGTTGGTTTTTCTGTTTAATTTGTCAAAAATATTTAGCTATGGTATACCTCCCTTTGTAATGGTTGTGACTAGGAACAGGGACGTGGGGGTAATGCCTCAGTTGCATGCAATCAATATTTATTACCTCACTTTGGAATGACTATGATGAGGACGAAATGGGCCAGGGGTAATGAAAATGACCTTTATGTAACTGGGACATTTGTTGCAAGATAAGAGGATGTCCTCCTCTGGAGTACTTTAAAACACAATCCTGTGAAAGGAAAGAACCAGGTGTTTGCATGCACAAATCAGGGTGCATTCAGGGCCAGCATTTTGAAGCACTTGGAGCTTATGTCATAAGGCAACACAGAGTTAGATTGCCTAATCCAGGCTCGAGCCTCTAATCGCGATGACAGCAGCTCCGTCCGTCTTCTGGGTCTCCTAAGGTGTGATGGTTGAGTAAGATGGCGCGGTCCACCATATCGAAGGCTGCAGAGAGGTCCAGGAAAATCAGCGCCCTGACATGGCCTTGATAAAAATGGAAATCTTAAATCAGACAGGAGAACGATTCTGTATTATACGATGCCTGAATACCAGCCTGAAAGCTAGCAGGAAAGTTGGTTTCCTGTAAATGTTTAAATATTTTTTTTGTATCAAGGTTTTCGATAATCTTAGCAAAGAGAGGACGTAAAGAAATCAGACAATAGTTCTTAGGAAAACACGGAGGAGTCCCCGGCTTTTCAAGCAGCAGCAGAACCGCCTCTTCAATAACCACTTACAAAAAAGCCCTGCTCCGGAGAAACATTTAAAAGAGCAAGGAGAGAGTCGATAATGAAATCTGAAAATTGTTTAAGAATGAAATAAGGACAGGGGGTGCAAAGACCAGCCTGATTTAATAGTGACTAATGCTGAAAGTAACACAGCTCTACAGGATGTGTAATATACACTCTAACACGAAAGATCGTATCCACAAAGTATGCATTCAATTCATCACAGAAGTACTGGGTAGCAGACATCCCCTGAGGGATGCTCGTTGTATCAGAAGGTTCCTTGACTATACCAAAAACCCCTTTCTTTAGATTCAACATGACACTATGGGCCAGATGTATGAAACATTTTTGCACTCGCAAACGATGCGAATCGCAAAAATCGGCCGTTTGCGAGTGCAAAAACGTGGTCTGCGATGCATGAAAGGCATTCGCAGACCAAAAATAAGAAATCGCAATTTTTGCATTTTTTTGCGTTGCGATTCGGTATTTCCAGTAGGAAATTGCAAGGCGCAAATTGCGATTTGCAAAATCCAAGTCGCAAAGAGATGCATCAAAAAATCGCAAATTGCAATTTTTCGCAGAATGGCATTTTGCACATGCAAAATACCATGAACTGAAACCAGGTGGTAACCAGGTGCAACCTATATAAAGAGGCCCAGAATGCCTCAGACTCTTTTTCACAATGGCTGCACTCTACGTCATGGCGAGGAGGATGAGGATCTTGGCAGGTTTGAGGAGAGGGAGGAGGAGACAGAAGCGCATTTTCAGAGTGCGCATTACACTTTTTGACCTGACAGAGGAGGAAATATATGAGAGGTATGGGTTGAACTCAGCCATGATACTTGATCTGATAGCTGAGCTACAACCCATACTGCAGCGCAGAACACTAAGGACTCACAGCATACCCACCCATGTGCAGGTATTATGCTCCCTACACCTACTCGCCTCAGGGAGCTATCAAGGGGTCATAGCAGCAGCTGGAGGGGACTCACAGAGTACCCTCTCCATATTTTTTAATTCTTTCATCAACGCCATGCTGAGCAAACTACAACAGTACATCAGATTCCCCCACAGGAAATACAGCAGACCGAAAAAGAGTTTTACCAGATAGCACAGTTCCCCCACGTCCTAGGTGCCATAGATGGGACACATGTGGCAATATGTCCACCATCAGCCACAGAGTATGTGTACTGCAACAGAAAATACCAACATTCCATGAACATGCAGGTGATATGCAATGCCTCCTACATCATTACTGATCTCGTGGCCTGGTACCCAGGGAGCACACATGATTCGTACATCATTCGCCACAGCGGGATTCACACAAGACTGCTAGCTGGGGAGTTTGGTGAAGGATATCTACTAGGTAATGTCACTCTGTACACTGGTGCATAGATGGCGAACCCATGCCAGATGGCTCAGTTACTCATCACACCCTCTACCCCTTCCAGGAGACAGTGCGTACACAGTGCGCACCTACATGATGATGCCCTACCTCAATCCTACAACACCAGCTGAACGCAGATACAATGCAGCACACAGGGCAACCCGCAACGTGGTGGAGCGCACATTTGGACTGCTGAAGAGTCGCTTCCGGTGCCTCCACAAAAGTGGAGGGGCACTACAGTACAGCCTGGAGACGACATGTAGAATAGTGGCTACTTGTGCAACCCTGCACAATATAGCTACTACCAGGGGCATACCTGTAGAAATATGTGAATCTGATTCTGATGAGGATGACAATCCCATACCACCTCTACAGCCAGCAGACAGGACCAGTGCAGCAGAGGGAAGGCAAAGGCGTGCCGACATCACACACTACCATTTCAGACGTGAGTATAAATGACACAAATCCTCTGACAACTGTACCTGTAGTGAAAGAAATGTATTACCTTACGTCAGGTAATGTATGAGTGAGTAATAAATGAAACAGGTGATGTGACAAACGCAAAACAACAAATAACCAGAGTTATGCACTATTTCTTCATAGTGGCAACAGCAGTCTAATGGCAGCAAGAGTCATTTTTTTCTACCACACACACCACTCGGGTGCCAAGTTACGTCACTGGCACCTCTATTGTCACCTTCAGTGGCAGTGCTGTGCCTGGCACTGCGCCGTCTGGTGTCTGCTGCTGGTACGGCAACACTGCTGAGGCTGGAACTGTCCTCAGTGTCCCCCAGAGCTAGCTCACTTGGAGTGGCTGATCGTGGTCCCATGATGTGTTCAATCAGATTTGTGATCTGAACAAGTCCATGAACAACGTCCCTGCTACTATGTGCAGCCTCCACTTGCGCAGCCACTGCGCAACGGGCAATCAATGCAGTTGAATTTGCCATCCTGTTAGAGGACCGGCAGTAGCTGCCAAACATTATACGGAATCTGCGCTCCTGTCTGCGCTGGCTCACCCTCTCATGGCGCAGCTCCCGGCACAGTTCACGGACAGCACTTGTAAGGTCCCTGGTGTCCTCTGAAGCCTGCACCTGCCCATCACGCAGCTGTACAATATTACTATTGAGTGAGTCAAGTTGGCAATGCAGGCCCATTTTGTTGCGGTTGTGTTTGCGCAGGTTTCGGTCTAATGCAAGGATCCACTTATTTTGCAGACGCTGCTGTTGCAACATAGCAGCTTCCAGGCCCCCCAATAAGGAGGGACCCTCACCTGCCTCATGCTGCTGTGCCCAGGACTCCAGCGCAATCCTGCGTGGTGCTGTGGTTGGCTGACACCTGCCCTCCGGAATCTGGATGCGCCTGTCTGGTGATGATGGTGTGCTTGGCCCTTCCTGCTGCTCATCGGAGTCGTTGCAGAGCTCTGGCAGTGGCAGTGCCCTGAGCCTGCGTCGTCCAGTCGATATGTGGAGGGACCCACTGGTGTTGGAATCTGAGGGCAGATGGGTGTCTGTCTCTCCTACACATGCAGATGGTGTGGCTGCTGGGCCTGGCCCACCTGCAACAACAATATGCAGCATGTCAGTTCTGTATGTTACAGTATCTGTCAGACAATGGCAATAAAGGTACAGGTACTGCTCTACACGTGTTGTGTGTGTTGTGTTACTTTGGGTGTCACTATACTTAATTACATTGTTGTGCTACTTTCAGTTCTAGGTTGTGGAATGCCACTCCCATAATGCATTGTAGTGCTGCTTCTAAGATGTGGACTGGACTACTTCACACACTGTTTCACATTACATGCTAATTCCTAAGGGGCTTTTGTGCATATACATATACAATATTGCACCTACCTTGGCTGGTACTCAGTGTGCCGTAGGTGTCGATCTCTGTGACCCCAGTCACAGCTTCAGGGAGGAGTGTGGACTCCACTAGGTCCTCCAATGGTGTTGATGGTGCCTCTGTTGGTGGACCGCCACCTGTACCCCTGGCCTCCGCAAGTCTCCTTGCCACCCTCTCCTTTGCACGGGACTGCAGGTCGTACCACCTTTTTTTGATCTCTTCGATGGAGCGCTGTGCCACTCCAATGGCGCAGATTTTGGACTGTATGTCCAGCCATAGTCTCCTCTTTTCACTCTCAGGCACCTGGAGTGATCTTTTTCCAAACAGGCGGTCATGGCTCCTCACCACCTCCTCAGTTAGTACCCCAAGCTCCTGTTCGCTGAATTTCAGCTTGCGCTTCCTTTTAGCCTTCTCCTGTGCTTGGCCTGGGGTGTCCATCCTGGCTCAGGTGTTCTTGCTCCTTCTGAGTGCTGCTCTGTGTGGCTGGGCTGCTCTCTCTCAGGATGTTAGTTTGGGTGTGGCACCTGAAACATCCTGGGATGACTCATTTCCTGCTGATGTCATCAGGCTCCTCCAGGTGTGCATTCTCAAACTTTCTCGCAATTTGCGATTTTTTACTGAATCGCTAAAAAATCGCAATTTGCGATAATGCAAATTGCGATTCGGTAAATGGGCCTCGCAAACCACAAATAGCGATTTTTAAGAAATCGCTAATTCCGAATCGCAATTTTGTTACATGGCCAATTGCGACTCGGAAATAGCGATTTCTTAAAAATCTCTATTTGCGATTCGCAATCTCCATTTTTCATACATTTGGCCCTATAACATTTGTCCTTCATGCTAAAAACACATTTACAAGGAGGCAAACCTTTTTAAAGTCACTAATGGGACAGTCTTCATAATGCCTCCACCGAATCCTCTCCGATTCTCGAAGTTTAGTTTTAGCAGCTTTAAGATCCTGAGAAAACCTAGGTGCAAGTTGGGCTCGTTTGACCCATTTTGAGGTCATGGGGGTATGCCTGTTTGTTACCTCTCTAGTCCAATAAATGAAGTTGACGATTGGGAATTCACTGATTTTTGTATCGTAAAGCTGACTTGCTTAAAAGAATTGCTCATGTCAGACACTTTGCTCCCCTATCTGAATGAAATCAGTTGTATGTTACAGGGAGACTCACCATATAGCAAAGTGATGTGCAATTTTACGCAAAAGCATATTGTGGGTCCAAACATGATCCAAATCTATGGGACCAATTTATAATTTGGCGGACGGAGGTTTGCCAGTCAGGGCGACAGAGTCTTTTACACCGCACCTCCACTCGCCAAATTCTGAAATGACCACCAAGCTGACGGTCATTTTTTAAAGCATAGGCAAGAAGCGACGTAATAGCGGTTCCTGTCAATACTTTTTGCAGTTTGAGGCACGGCTACCTCAAGCATGGTGGGTTGTACAGCAAACTTTTTTGTTTTCAAAAAGAGAATCCCAAATAGGAATTTTCTTTTTGAAAATAAAGACAATGCTCCCCTCGCCATGCGCCACGGGAGTCCCCTCCAATGGTGAGGGGAGCAGTTTGTAGTTTTCAAACTTGGTGGGCGGAACTACAGGTCAAACTTTGGCGGTCCTTACACCTTTGGGCCGTTGGAGGGGTTTTCTGTCTAGAGGAGTATAAATTCTTATACAAGTGAAAATGCGAATTGTTTTGGGACTACCTTTTTTATGGCTCCTGCTTGATGAATCTGAATGTAACCTGTCCAGAAGAGCCCAGCGTAAATTAATTATTTTATTAGAAAGTTTGAGGCAGATTCATCAAACTACATTAATGTTCTTAACAAGAAAAGCCTTTTCAATGGAAAGTTTGACCTAACCATAGCTACACAGGCATACATTTATTACACAGTCAGACTTCATACTCAAAATGCACTTTTTGTTTTTTCCAATACCTTTGATGCTGTTTGACAGAGATCAGGCTCTATGCCCCACCCGTGCCTGAAGGGTGAGCTTTTCGATGGTTGCGAGGCCATGAAGGGTGGGTGCAGGCCTGGCTAGAGGCTGAGCATAATGGAGATCAGATGGCCACAAAGGTTTGGACACAGGGCCTGGCTGGCGTGCAACCCTCTCTGTGAACCACCCCCATTGTGCACAACTAAATGCTGTGTGGTGGTTGCGTGTGTTGAGAATGGGGTGTAGGGCCTATCAGGAAATCAAGCCTTATGTCCCATCTACATTTTTTTTTAAATAATTTTTTACAGCTGTGGCAGTGTTGTGAGGACCTCCTGGACTCGAGTTGGTTTCCCTTGTTTTAGCTCTGTTACATGCATCTTTTGTTTGATCGGCTTCTAGGAATCTGTGATGAGTTGTTTAATTAGCCTCTGCACGACATATAGTGAGTACTTCCTGCCCAAGGCAGGCCATCAATTACTTTACACAATATGCCCATTCAGGAGACCGCTTCTAACATCTAGACACAGCATTGCATCAGGACTGTAGCTCCACCACAGTGTGGTTTATTATATAAACAGTGCACTGACCCGGAAGGGGCAGAGGGCATTTCATCAACGACCATCCTAGGATGCTTGCTGAGTGACATGCAGCTCGACTGTCGCTGATCTACCAGCCTCCTGAGAGGATTGGCATTTACCTCGCAGACTGACTCCTGATGCAGTTTCCAGGTATGGGGCTGGGACGAGTCCCTCAAATCGGGTCAGGCAGAAAGGGTGCACCTGCTATACTCTCAACGTAGATGTAGGGTTAGGTAGGAACCTCTAGAACATCTAGAATCACAATTATGATGGTGGGATTGTTTCTCTTCTTTACCATGTTCTTAATGCTGATTACCTTGCTTTGTATCATCTGCCTAATAATCACAGCTCACTCTCTATATACAAGATTGTGATTGTTTCAATAGATGTATTGAAAACTTACCTCGCATTTCTGTGTCTCTCCTTCCTATGCACGAGTGATATCACAAAAGGAGTAAGATCTGTTTCCAGGACTTCCCTAAGGAGTCGGAATGTCATGTTCAGGTTACTATGGTCACCTTTTACCATAGTAGGTTTGGGGGTTCATGTGAGGTACTCTGAACTAGCCAAGAGTTAGGCAGACAGGAACTAATGGTGTGGATACACTTAGGCAGTAATTTTGAACCTGGTGGTAAAGACCTCACCGCCGGAGGTCGCGGTAACTATTGCCAACAGGTTGGCGGTTCAGACTGCCACACAAAGAAGCACATGAAAAACAGCCAGGGGTCCAACCAATCACTGCCACTCTGGGTGCGCCAACGACGACGGCAGAAGCCATCTTCAGGCAGGCAGAAAGGCCCTACACAGCCACCATATTATGAACCACCACACTGCCAGCATTTCCGGGGCAGGAACCACCTCCACACAAAGCCTGGTGGAAACAAACCCTATAAAGGGAAACACTCACGGGAGGCCCACAGAACACGCCCACGCCGACATGGAGCGAAAGTTGGAAGCAATGCCAGTTCTTCTCCTTGCCATATTCCTCCAGGACCGTGACAGCCGACAAAGACGATGACGGTAAATACCGCAGCCTAGCACACATGGGAGGAAAGGGCACAATTACACACTCACCCACCCACACCACAATGCAGACACTCCTCCTCCCACCCCTCCCAAGCTATACATATCCAAATAAAATGTACTTAACAGACATATGCAATCATATATCTGAACAAGTGCACACACCTGTGTACACCACTCACCCACAGTTAAACGCTGGATAACGGAAAAAAAATGTAACCAACAAGTCTGTTTGCCAGATATATTATATACACAAAATAAAATAAATGAACAATGTCCAAACAAGAACATAGGCCAGTCCCACTGCAATGTCTGGAAGGGCAAATAAAGCCCACACTTGACTCCCACAATGACATAAAGGCTCCACTGGGCAGGGGCATCAATGGGGCAGCCAGGCACCTTAAGGTTCAGGGACAGGTGGTGGCGGGGGTGGGGGCTCTGAAGGGGGGATCTTGGGCGTAGGCTCTGGAGGTGGAGAGGGCCTGGGCTTGCCCTTGGGAGGAGTAGGAGTGGGCGTGGACCAGTGAGTGGCAGAGGGACTAGGAGCAACACAGGGCTCTTTCCTACCTGGGGAAGGGGCACAGGAAGGGCGGACTAGGGAGGACATGGAAGAGGAAGGAGTGAACTTGCTGAGGCCAAGGGAACGTTTAGGGATAAGACGGGGTGGGCCAATGGGTTCAAACAGGTCAACATGGGAGAGGGTGTTGTAATTTGGACTCTTGCTCTAGGCAAAACTGCTGGTTTAAGGATGACAGTACTTATGTTTGTAGGCGACTATGCCTGTCCTACAACAAGTCGCAACTGTTGTCCCAAGCTTTCCGGCTCACTAGCAGCACCTCACCAAAAACCCAAATAGTAAAAGGTGATTTGTGGCAGCCTTTACATATGGACTCAAGAGTATGACATCTCAGGGAGTGTTGTGGTTAAACGGAGATTACCCCTTCCTCACAGATATATTATATCTCAACCAAACACAGGCAATAACGAAGATGCAGTAAAGCTTCAATCGTTATTATTTAATACAACTGCATTCTGCGATCAGTTACATGGGCTGCAATGATTAGGATAATGAACAGTGCAAGAGACAGAATTGTGAAGACAAGAGTCATTATTAAAAAGACCCCCACCATCTTGCAATCATATGAAAAAGGCAAAGGCCCTCATTACAAATCGGCAGTAAAAGCCGCTTACTGCCGCGCAGAAGACCGCCAACACACTGCCGTGGCTGCGGTAAACCGCCACAGCCATTATGACCCACAGCTCGGAAACCGCCAAAATACAGAAGTCCACCACACCAAAGGTCAGTGATAAACTGGCGATAACAAAACCTCCACTGTCACGCCAACAGAAATACGCCCACGCTATCACGACACACGAATCCACGCGGCGGTCTTTCAACCGTGGTAATCCATTGGCGGTACACACCGCCGCGCTCAAAATACACACACATTTACAAAACATAGCCACATTGAACAATTTGAAATACACACACCTGAGACACATACACACACCACTCCCACACACCCAATACAATATAAAACACACACCCACATCACCCACAAACCCCTACGACCACAAATCTACGGAAGGCGAGAGAGAAACACGAAAAACTACAATCTAGCACCCACACACACACATTACCATCATCCACACAACTTCCACACACCTCACACAACACACCACTACACATCAGCACACTTATCACCACACAATCAACACTACACATCACCTACACCACCCCATGGCACCGCAAAGACACCCCAGGTTCTCGGGGGAGGAGCTCAGGGTCATGGTGGAGGAAATCATCCGGGTAGAGCCACAGCTATTCGGAGCACAGGTGCAGCAGACATCCCTTGCCAGGAAGATGGAGCTATGGAGCAGAATATTGGACAGGGTCAACGCAGTGGGACAGCACCCAAGAACTAGGGATGACGTCAGGAAGAGGTGGAACGACCTACGGGGGAAGGTACGGTCCATGGTCTCAAGACACCAACTTACAGTGCAGAGGACTGGCGGCGGACCCCCACCTCCTACCCCAGAATTTACAACATGGGAGGAGCAGGTCTTGGCGATTCTGCATCCTGAGGGCCTCGCAGGAGTAGATGGAGGAATGGACTCTGGTAAGTCAAAGCTTTAACTACTTCATCCCCCACCCTACCTGCATGCCAACACATACCCCCACCCTCACCCCCTCCTCACAAATGTCCCACTATCACAACCCACCCATCCACACACAAAGCCCTGCATGCAACCACGAAGCATGGACACCCATCACGAAAGCATGCCCATTGCACATACCGATACCCCCCCTCAAACCACCATCACACAAGCCCCCACACAGGAATGTAAGCACTGGGGTACACAGGCACCCACCCATTGCACACCATGACACACACAGATGCAATAATCATGCTATTATACCCCTGCAGGACCCCTACGCAACGTCACCGCACAGGAGGGTCCAGACATGTCCACTCCACCCACAGACGAGGCCCACAGTGATATCAGCACCTCTGTCCAACTGGATCCAGATGACCAGCCCGGCCCATCGGTGACCTCGGGACAGTAGGTTCCCCTCACACTGCCACAGGCTACTGCAGACCTTACCCCCTCTGGGAACACCAGCACAGCACCCACCCAGCGGGCCCATACCTCTGTCCCCAGGACACGTCAATCAGCAGTGTGTCCACCACTACAGGGAACCCAGGCAATCCCACCACCCCAACAACAACAGGGACCTGGGGGCAGTGGCAGTGGGCACACGGTCCAGGGGACAGAGGCCCAGGGAAACAGGGGAACTGGGAGGGCTGCTGTGCGACGGTGGGGGACAGGCCCAGGGAACCCATTCTCCACGAGGCCCTCTCCTCCATCATGGGAGCCTACCACCACTCCCAGGAGACGATGGCAATGGTACTGGCCAAGTTCCAGGAGACCCAGCACCTGCAGGAGGAACAGTATTTGGGCTTCAGGGAGGAACTCAGAACCATCAGCTCCACCCTGGGCACCATCGTAGGGGTGCTGAATCTAGTGGTCACCACCTTGAGGTACACTGTGGCACCACAAAGGGCCCCTGACACTAGCATGGACAAAGAACTGCCCACCACCTCCGCCGGCGCTAGTGGACAGGAGGCCCCGCCACAGGACCAACAGGCCACCAGCACCCCACCCCCTGCAGAAGGAGAACCACCCCTCAAGCGGTCCCTGAGATCCAGGAACAAGACAGAGAAAGATGCCAAGACCCCCGCCAAGAAATGAGACCACCCTGATTGTCATCCCACTGTCTCCTGTCCGTCCACAAACTGCCCCAGCTCCACTTCCCAGACCCATTTGGACAATGCACCTGTGAGACTAAATAGCTTGGACTCTGCCATGGACATTCCTCCACCATCACCCTCACCATTTTACAAACCCCCTCCAATAGTATCCACGTAAATAAACACCGTCATAGCACAAAACAATTTGGAGTCAGTCTGTGATTTCGAAAAACTGTATTAGTAATTACAGTGCCAAAATGCTGATTGAAATTGTGATGCCAACATACCAATGTCACACAGCTGTAGTCCATGGGGAAACAAAGCAGATGTCACACTGTGGGAAACACATCTGTGAAAATCGGAAGGGAAAGTCACAACCATACACTGGGTGAAAAGGGCAGACAGTACAGAGGTAGTAGTGTATAAGTATATGTAGTAGACCGGTTTGTTTTATTACCTGTGTCTCACTGGAAATATTGCTGGATCACTGTGGTCCTGTTCTCTATGTCGTCTTCTTCTGCTTCCTCCTCTTCAGTCTCCACAGGCTCCACAGCTGCAACAACACCACCATCTGGACCATCCTCCTGCAGAAAAGGCACCTGGCGGCGCAAAGCCAGGTTGTGAAGCATACAGCAGGCCACAATGATCTGGCACACCTTCTTTGGTGAGTAGAATAGGGATCCACCTGTCATATAGGGGCAGCGGAACCTGGCCTTCAGGAGGCCGAAGGTCCGCTCAATCACCGTCCTAGTTTGCCCATGGGCCTCATTGTAGCGTTCCTCTGCCCTGGTCCTGGGATTCCTCACTGGGGTCAGTAGCCATGACAGGTTGGGGTAACCAGAGTCACCAATTAGCCACACACGGTGCCTCTGGAGTTGACCCATCACATAAGGGATGCTGCAATTCCGCAGGATGTAGGCGTCATGCACTGAGCCAGGGAACTTGGCATTCACATGGGAGATGTACTGGTCGGCCAAACATACCATCTGTACATTCATCGAATGATAACTCTTCCGGTTCCTGTACACCTGTTCACTCCTGTGGGGGGGGAACAAAGCCACATGGGTCCCATCAATGGCACCGATGATGTTGGGGATATGTCCAAGGGCATAGAAGTCACCTTTCACTGTAGCCAAATCCTCCACCTCAGGAAAAACGATGTAGCTCCACATGTGTTTAAGCAGGGCAGACAACACTCTGGACAACACGTTGGAAAACATAGGCTGGGACATCCCTGATGAAATGGCCACTGTTGTTTCAAATGACCCACTTGCTAGGAAATGGAGTACTGACAGCACCTGCACTAGAGGGGGGATTCCTGTGGGATGGTGGATAGCTGACATCAGGTCTGGCTCCAGCTGAGCACACAGTTCCTGGATTGTGGCACGGTCAAGCCTGTAGGTCATGATGACATGTCTTTCCTCCATTGTCAACAGGTTCACCAGCGGTCTGTACACCGGAGGATGCCGCCATCTCCTCACATGTCCCAGCGGACGGTGCGTATGAAGGACAACATCGAGCACAGAGTCAAATAACCCAGAGGTACGTAACCACAGCTTGCACAGAACACGATTCTTAATCCAGATAATGGCTTGTATGAGTGTTGATGCAAGGCCTAGGTATGTGTGACGCAGTAAAAAATTAAGGCATGTGGGCCCCTGAAATGGCGGCTGCCTGACCTGTAAAGTCGGACAATGGGATGTGAGGTAACTGCGTTGGCGTTGTACACCGCCGCGGTACGCGGTCGAAGATCGCGCCGCAATGCTGCATTGGTTAACATTGGACCCTATGGGTCTCAGGAGCCAATGACGATGTACGCCGCGGTCGCGGTACGCACCGCCGGGGTCATGACTGCCATTTTCTATCTGTTCAATCACTCTATACCTGATCTTCGACAGGAGAGGACCTACACTGCAAGTGCTGCTGTGACCTCGGTCTGGAAGAGACAATGGCTCATGCGTCTGGGGAAAGGGCCCCTTCCTTCACATCGGAGGAGTTGGAGAAACTTGTGGATGGGGTCCTCCCCCAGTACGCGCTACTCTACGGTCCTCCAGACAAACAGGTAAATATACTGGGAGCATGCTGTATGGGCTATGCCTGTGTGGAGTGGGGTGGATGAAAGATGGGGGGGAGAGATTGAGGCGTGCATGAAACGACGGTGAGTGCATGTGCCACATGGCAAGGGTAGGGATGGGGGCCACTCACATTGACGGTGTAGAAGGTAATGACTTCTCTTCTCCGCCTGTACATTTCATATAGATCAGCGCCCACCAGAAAACTGATATTTGGCGTGCCATCGCCAAGGATGTCCGGACCCTGGGGGTCCACCACAGACGGGCACCCACTGCCGGAAAAGATAGGAGGACATTCGCCACTGGAGCAGGAAGACGGCGGAGGCTCAGCTGGGGATGGCCTCCCAACGTGGGAGGGGTGCCCGTCGCACCATGACCCCCCTGATGTTCCGGATCCTGGCGGTGGCCTACCCCGAGTTGGATGGGCGCATGAGGGCATCACAGCAGACACAAGGGGGTGAGTACACTCTCATTCAGCTGACTGCACGCAGTGGAGGGGTCTGGGTGGGGGAGGAGGGCTGTGGGTATTCCGAGGCCAGGGCGAGTCCCGTAGGATAGGCCCCTCCGTAAGGCATGGCCTTGTGGCCCCCCACCCCACCTCTGTAGGGTGCAAAGTACAGCTAATCATGCCCCTGTGTCATCTATGTGTGCAGATGTCGTCCATAGCCATGTAGGCAATGTCCCAGGGATTGAATAGTGAACCCCAAGTGCGCAGCATAGTGCAGGTGGCTTCTGTGTCTGTCCTGTCCGCCAACGGTATCGGTAATGCATGCACTCAACATGTCTTTATTCTGTTCCCCCCCCAACTTTTTGTGGTCTTCCTGTTCATGTGTGCATTAGCATCATCAGGCGGAGGAGCAGTGGCACCGGAGCACGAGGGAGCTGCATCCCACATGGCCATGGAGGGCCACACAACGGACACCGATGTCACCAGTGGGACGGAGGGCGAGGGGAGCTCCACGACGGGGACAGGAGCAGATAATAGCGATACGGACTCGTCCTCTGATGGGAGCTCCCTTGCGGCAACATCTGTGCCCCCTGCATCAACAGGTACAGCCGCCACCCCCGTACCAGCACCGCCCTCCCGGCAGCCCCCCAGCACCGCCCTCCCGGCAGCCCCTCAGCGTTTGCCCCGTGCCCGCTCACCCAGGAGGGTGGGCATCTCCTTCGCCCCAGGCACCTCAGGCCCTGTTCCAGTCACCCCTGCTGCCCTCAGTGAGGAGGCCATTGACCTCCTCAGGTCCCTCACTGTTGGGCAGTCTACCATTTTGAATGCCATCCAGGGTGTAGAAAGGGAGTTGCAACACACAAATGCATTCCTGGAGGGCATTCATTCTGGTCAGGCTGCCCTTCATCGAACCGTCCAGACCCTGGCCTCAGCACTGATGGCAGCCATTGTCCCTGTGTCTAGCCTCCCCCCTCCAACTTCCCTCACCCAGACCCAATCCCCTATACCTCTGCCTATCCCAAGCACACCATCCGACCAGCCTGCACACACCTCAACACCCAAGGGAAGCTCAGGCAAACATAAGCACCACACATCCCACAGGCACTCACACAAGCATCATACCCATGCAGACATACCAACATCCACTGCCTCCACTGTGTCCCCCTCCTTCATGTCTCCCTCCTCCCTCCCTGTCACATCTACACTCACACCTGCATGCACAACATCATCAGCCACTACGTCCCTTAGCAGCACACACACCAGAACACCCCGCACATGTGTAGTCACCACCCCCACTACCATTTACACGTCCCCTGTGTCCTCTCCCAGTGTGTCTGTGACGCCACCTCCCAATATACACAAACGCAGGCAGCCACCCACCTAACAGCCATCCACCTCACGACAGCCTCCAGCCCAAGCACCTACACCCAAAGCCACCAGACTTACACCTCCTACAACCACAACCTCTTCCTCCACTCCCAAACCCCCTCCACCTACCCGTCCCACTGCTCCCAAAAAAGTTTTCCTGGCTAAACTTGACCTCTTCCCCACAACTCCCCCACCCCATCCAGGTCATAGGTCCCGAGCCAGCACCTCAGCCACTACATCTCCGGGCCCGATGGTGCGTGTCGTCCGAGGACTGTGGAGTGCACCGGCCACCAGGCCAGTCCCCCCCGAGAAACATCCGAAAATGGCCAGTGCCCGGCGGGAGAGGGTGAAGACTCCAAACAAAAAATCCGCTCCCAGGGGTCCCGGTGGGAGTGTGGAGGCAGCTGTGACACCTCCCAAGGTGGGGAAGGGCCACAGGAGGCCCGGAAAGTCTGGGAAGGGCAGCACGCCCAAGAACACCGCCATCATCCCAGCTGCCCAGGAGGGCCCCACCAGCCCCATCCCAGCTGGCCAGGAGGCCACCGCCAGCCCCAGCCCAGCTGGCCAGGAGGCCACCACCAGCCCCAGCCCAGCTGGCCCAGGAGGGCCCCGCCAGCACCATCCCAGCTGGCCAGGAGGCCACCGCCAGCCCCATCCCAGCTGCCCAGGAGGGCCCCGCCAGTCCCAGCCCAGCTGGCCAGGAGGCCACCGCCAGCCCCAGCACAGCTGGCCAGGAGGGCCCCGCCTGCCCAAGCCCAGCTGGCCAGGAGGCCACCGCCAGCCCCAGCCCCAGCACAGCTGCCCAGGAGGGCCCCGCCAGCCCCAGCCCAGATGGCCCATGAGGACCCCGCCAGCCCCATCCCAGCTGGCCAGGAGGCCACCGCCATCTCAAGCACTGCTGAACAGGGCACGGCCATCTCAAGCACCGCTGAACAGGGCATGACCATCTCAAGCACCGCTGAACAGGGCACCGCCATCTCAAGCACCGCTGAACAGGGCAAGACCATCTCAAGCACAGCTGAACAGGGCACCGCCATCTCAAGCACCGCTGAACAGGGCAAGGCCATCTCAAGCACCGCTAAACAGGGCAAGGCCATCTCAAGCACCGCTGAACAGGGCACCGCTATCTCAAGCACCGCTGAACAGGGCAAGGCCATCTCAAGCACAGCTGAACAGGGCACCGCCATCTCAAGCACCGCTGAACAGGGCACCGCCATCTCAAGCACCGCTGAACAGGGCAAGGCCATCTCAAGCACCGCTGAACAGGGCACCGCCATCTCAAGCACCGCTGAACAGCGCAAGGCCATCTCAAGCACCGCTGAACAGTGCACCGCCATCTCAAGCACCGCTGAACAGTGCACCGCCATCTCAAGCACCGCTGAACAGGGCACCGCCATCTCAAGCACCGCTGAACAGGGCACCGCCATCTCAAGCACCGCTGAACAGCGCAAGGCCATCTCAAGCACCGCTGAACAGTGCACCGCCATCTCAAGCACCGCTGAACAGGGCACCGCCATCTCAAGCACAGCTGAACAGGGCACCGCCATCTCAAGCACAGCTGAACAGGGCACCGCCATCTCAAGCACCGCTGAACAGGGCAAGGCCATCTCAAGCACCGCTGAACAGGGCACCGCCATCTCAAGCACCGCTGAACAGCGCAAGGCCATCTCAAGCACCGCTGAACAGTGCACCGCCATCTCAAGCACCGCTGAACAGGGCACCGCCATCTCAAGCACCGCTGAACAGGGCACCGCCATCTCAACCACCGCTGAACAGGGCAAGGCCATCTCAAGCACCACTGAACAGGGCACCGCCATCTCAAGCACGGCTGAACAGGGCAAGGCGATCTCAAGCACAGCTGAACAGGGCACCGCCATCTCAAGCACCGCTGAACAGGGTACCGCCATCTCAAGCACCGCTAGCCCATGAGACGCAGGGGCACTGACGCAACTGTGTCGGTCACGGGGTGCACAAAGCACTCTGGGCACCAGTCCCCCTCCAGAACCAGTGGAGACATGCATCCACTCCGTCTGTCCTTGCCAGGATGAAGCACTCTGGGCACCAGTCCCCCTCCAGAACCAGTGGAGACATGCATCCACTCCGTCTGTCCTTGCCAGGATGAAGCACTCTGGGCACCAGTCCCCCTCCAGAACCAGTGGAGACATGCATCCACTCCGTCTGTCCTTGCCAGGATGAAGCACTCTGGGCACCACTCCCCCTCCAGAACCAGTGGAGACTGTTATCCACTTGAGAGACTGTGGCTTTGCATTCCCCAGGATTGAACAGTGGGCAGACCACACACTGTAGAGACTTGTGAGACTGTGGCTTTGCACTCCCCAGGATGTTACAGTGGGCAAACCACCCACTGTATAGACTTGTGAGACTGTGGCTTTGCACTCCCCAGGATTGAACAGTGGGCAAACCACCCACTGTATAGACTTGTGAGACTGTGGCTTTGCACTCCCCAGGATTGAACAGTGGGCATGGAGCCCCCTCGTGGATCTGGCGTCATGTACTCATCTGGCTGAGGTGCCCTCCTTCCCTTCCCCCTGAGGTGCCTGTAGTATTACTAACTGATGCCCCTGCAGTGTTCTCTCCGTTTAGGTCAGGTATCCTGTGTGGGCTTCGCCCATGCAATTTGGAGCCCAGTGGTCCACGGACAATAACTGGTACAATGCCTGGACTTGTATATTTGTTGTAAATATTAGTTTTTAGTGTGTACATATTTATGGAGTGCTGTATTTTAATATATTTCAAAGTTTACAATCTGTTCCTTTTGTCTTTGCTTTCTTCCAGGGGGTTTGGGCGGGGTAACTGTGATGGGTTGCTATGCATTGGTGTGTGTGTTGTAGTGGGTGAGGGTGGGAGTGGGTGTGTCCCTGTTTTTTGCTTCCCCCCTCCCCTGTGTTGTAGGTGCAGTACTCACCGTTGTCTTCTGCGCCGACGTTCGTGCTCCTGGTAGAGGAGCAGGAAGACAATCGTAGGTAGGATTTGGAGTTCCGGGTCCATGGTGTCTTCATTCCTCGTGGAGTGTATAGAGGTGAGCGTTTTCCCTTCGAAATGCCTGTTTCCGCCGTGTTTTTATACGCGGTGCTACCGCCCCGGAAAAGGTGGCGGATTGGTAGGTTGTGATACTGTGGGCGGTACATCGTCTCCCGCCTGTCTGTTGGCGGTGACCGCCATGCTGTTTGTTTGTACCACCGTGGCGGTCAGAGTGTTTAAGTGGCTGTCTTTGATGGCGGTTTCCGCCACGGTCGTAATTGCTATTTTTTTACCGCCGGCCTGTTGGCGGTCTTACCGCCGATTTCACACCGACCGCCAGAGTTGTAATGACCACCGAAGTGTTTAATATGTCCTAATACCCTATCAAAAGGAGAGCTGGGTATGTTAAACCTAATCTGCCAATGCCATGTCCATGAGAGGAGCTCCCAACCCTCGTTACCTTGGAATGAGGTCTCTATCTCAGACTCCGTAGGGACACGATGACTGGGTCAGCGTCAAGCCGATGTGCAGCATCGATATCAGCGATGGTGGCGATACCCTCTGGTCGGAATCCCTCTGATTATCTGTCTAAAGTGTGCTGTATTTATATAGATCTACTTGGACCCCTGACGTAGGTGTGTTCCCAAACAACAGATAGCAGGCATGCTTGGGACGGCAATTAAACAATTCCCTTAAAAGCATGAAAAGGGAAAGTACCTAAATGTGAACACCTACAGTTTGTTTGTCTTTGTCACTTGATCTTGACGCCTTAGCACGGTGGCACTGATAATGTAACTCATAACAAATGGCCTAACCATAAACAAGGCAGCCATCTCAGAAGAATTAAATAATTAAATGGGCTAAGACAGAGCAAGCTAAGTAGGTTAAAAGTCACTGGGTGACGGGGGCACGAGTCTGCAAGCCAAAGGCTGAGCTAGCTCCTGTTATCCCATTAAAACAAACTAGGATTGACTACACCCTCCCCATCGCTGTAATAAGTATGACGCCATAACTGGAACCCACCGAAGGTGAATGAATCCAAACGCTAACATTTGCTCTGGACTAAAAGCTAAAAGCATAAAAACTAGCTAAAAACGTCTGCTTGAAAAACTTGTTAAAAGTAGTAGTTTAAAAACATTAGTTAAAAAACACATACAAAGAGATGTAATGTCAACCATGAAAAGCAGAGCAGGCCAAAATAAAAGACAATTTGAATGCATACTTCGAATCGGGAATGGCAAGCCAATTCATCAAATTATTTGCTATAGTCATGATCTTGAAGAGAGCTATCAAAGTCACCAATCAAGGATCTCAAAAATTAGTCCACATCGTCAGATATTAGATCGATCCCAGAATGGGCAGACGGATCCTCAGAGCAGTAGCGCGTGTCAGTCTCTTGTGCAGATCCATCTGCAGCAGTGCCATTCTTCATAGTAGATATTATAACCCAAGGCTCATAAGTGGCCTTGCAGAGCAGCCTTAGTCTCAAGGGGCACGACCGTGAATGAACCCTCATCGGGGACATCAGCAGTTCTTGGTCCACAGGAGATCCTGGTGCAACAGCAAGACACACCATAGGCAGGTGTTCAAAGAGGCACCACACGCAGCGGAAAACTGGTTGTACACACCAGAGAAGGGGCCAAAATGACAATTCCACCAATAACGAAGCATTGAAGATCCAAACCATGCGCTCACAGCACAGTTGAACTGGTGGGAGCGGCTCCATTGCTCTGTGTAGCTGGAAAGAAACAACCACTGTGGATCAGAAGAAATAGCAGTAGTAGTCCGACAATCAACGCCAAAATAATCGGAAAGCCGCCAAACACGCTTGAGTGAATGGATGGCTGATGGGATGACTCCGAAAACAGTCTGGAAGATGGACACGAATCCAGGTGCGACAGCCTTAAAGAAATGAACAATCCCAGTAGTGCTTGAAGCATTGAATATTCTGGATACCAGTTCTTCAAAGTGCCTGGGGAAGTTGGTATTTAATAGGGATTGTATCTCGGCTGATGACCTCGCTATCTGGAGAGCATTTGTCTCTCTAGCGGATGTCAATGCGACCGGTTTTTGAAACAGTAGCGCCTTTAGTCTGCTCAGCTTGTCATAATTTACATTAATAGTATCTATGTGGGGCCACATGTCAGATACTTTAATCTCTCGTGTGGGGGGTAATCAAACATGTCCGCAACATGTAACGACCTTCGAGACTGAGATTGCGTAGGCAATTCCTGGTCGCATACCGCAACAGCTTTGGTCGCTCAGTATCACATAACTTCCATTGGAAAGTACATGTAGTACTGGTTGAATCAAAGGGACGGGAGTACCCTTCAGAAAACAGGCCAAGTTGGGACCCCCGCATTGCAAAGGCCGTGAAGGGACACCTGCTTACAGATCATTTAATGACTAACAGTAGTTTCACATTCGCTTCCGCTCAGAAAAACCTCTGTTTCGCCGTTTAAACATCTATACTCAAAGGGCAGCTCCCACTCTTCCTTAATATAGCTATCGCCTAGTTGCTCAAACCTGCCCACTGCAAGATGTTTCAAGCATTTCGAGAAACGAAAGGTGGAAATGGGCAAATTATTTATGCCATGTAGGAGCCATATTGTTGAAGGACTCTCTGCTACCGTGAAGGGCAACTTATCTAACTTTTCAACATGAAGCATGGTGAAACTAGTTTCCCTTTTAGCCATTGTCTGCTGTTCCCTGGAGAGATTAAAAGCAGTGAACAATTCACTCCCGCAAATGTACTTCCATGGAATGCAGCCATATTTCAGTGACTGTAGTGTTCAACCAAACTGCATGATGGAACGCAGCTGAGTCTGTCCATGATGTAAACAGGACATATCTGTCTGAACGATATCGATAGCAGACGACACTATATTGGATAGTGAATAAATTCTGTTGGACAGAGTGTTCATGCCGTTATCGACAACTGCTAAAGCCTTTTCCAAGTTTTCCTTATCTAATTGCCTTAAACGTGCAGCAGCTTCTATCTGTGAATGTTTCCAGATATCATTATACGTAGCATACAGGAACCTTTTAGAGCGCTGTTTCCTAGGACCTAGCAGAAAATCCTGCAAGTCTGCATCTTCAGAAAGAGTGTTAAGATGTTTTTTAACTGCGGCTAACATGTTAGTCTGTACCCATTGTTGGCACAGTTTACCCACACTGTATGTTGTAACTATACTTGTGTGTTGACCCGATACAAAGCGAGGGTCTGGCCTGTGAAACCCCTTGAAGAGTTCAAATAACGTGCTTGACATCTATTTGTGTCTACTGGCCATATTAACCACCCGCCGGGACTGGAAAGTGAAGAATTATAGGTACCAGCCTTAACCATTGCATCTAGCATTTCCTCGGTGATATTAAGGAAATATTGTCAATCATTAAACTTTGCTGGTGTGGGGATACTGGGCGTGTTTATATTTTTCATTTTTGCTAACCCCAGACAGGATGTCTGTTGAATGGTGTCATTTAAAAAGATAATTTGCACAGGAATTAGGCATGCTCTAAACAAAGCTTCCCTACCCTGTATTTGCCAATCTTGTGTTCCCCATACACTTTTTAAGTCAATAGTGCTCTTCCAGGATTAATAACCTTCAACTGCAAGCCGGGAAACAAAGGGATCTGAATAAATCAGTTTTGTGTTTGTTAGCAAAATCTTCCTAATTTGTGAAGGAGGTAACTTAAAATAATAGGACTCAGCTTTTTTGTGTCATGCCCAGTGAAATATGTAAATTTATCTCTATAGTGTTTTGGGCTCCCCACTGGTGGTGTTTAACAGTGTTCCCACTGTGTATAGTTCAGTACTGGCCTGTGTCTAGTAGCACGGTGTAGGTATTAATGTCCCCAATTGTAACAGAACATTTCCCCATAATTCATTGTATGTCCTTGTACATCATCACTTTCCAATACAGAATAGTCCTTCATTTCAGTTAGCATGGAATCAACTGTTTGGACATCCCAATCATCAGATAGAACACCAGGTGTAATCACATCTATCATAGATATTTTGACCACATATTGAATTTGAATGACCTCAGTAGGCTGTTCACAAGGGACAAGTCTCTTCAGACCTTATGTGAGGAATGATATGGAGTTTGGACTTCATCCACAGGCTCTACAGAGGAGCGTTCAG
Source organism: Pleurodeles waltl (assembly GCF_031143425.1). NCBI lineage: Eukaryota > Metazoa > Chordata > Amphibia > Caudata > Salamandridae > Pleurodeles > Pleurodeles waltl. The sequence continues at coordinate 208,410,701 of NC_090441.1, forward strand.
CAATATAATGACCATTTATAAGCAAAAAGAAAACAGTCACAAAACCAACCCCAAAAAATAATGCAGTAAACGTCAAACAGAACCATAAATAGTTCTATGGGCAAATTAAATAGTTCTTTTTAAGCCATTGACACAGCTTACGTGCTTTTTGAAACATTGTCAATCACAACAGTGGATGAGTTTGAAGAAGAATCATCAATGTCAATTAAATAGCCAGAGGCAGTCTCTGCAAATGTTGGAGCTGGTGCGTTACTTGTAGATTGGTCCATTTCACGTGGAGGCTCATGGTAGATGGTATAATCAGTCTGTGTAGTGTTGGTGTAAAAAAACAGCTAAATCTTGAACAGGTATTGTCATTGAAGTGGTAACTGGAACTAGCAAGAGTTCGTTTTCCGCCCTCCCCATGGTCGAGGAGGTATCTGTGACATTGTTGGACATTGTTACATAGTCCGTAGTAGTGTTATTCATTCTACTATTTAGAGGTATGTCCTGTTGGGTAGTTAGAGGGGATCAGGAACTACCCAAGGGACCTCTTGGTCTACTGTGAAGGATCGCCACATGGTGTAGTTTGACGTCATCAATGGAAATTAATCTGTTTGTTCTGGAACCAGGTAGTGGTGGTAAGATGACAGTTCTGGTACCTTGAACCACCAGGACCGGGACAGGTGCTCTGTATGATGGACCCAATTCCTTCTTCACAGCGATCTTCTCACAAACCAGATCCCCAACTTTAGGAATCCAGCCAGTTGAAGTTTTTGGTAAATCCCTTATTCCTAATGTGGCAGCACTGGTGGATGATTTATCATCACAAAATTGCTGAAGCTCCTGTAAGACAGTGAGACGTTCATTTATGTCAAATGGTGTTTCTGCTGCCACCAAACCAGGGCCATCAAGATCTGGGACATTCATAGGTATCCCAAAGAGAACCTCATAAGAAGTGCGTCCCCCCAAGGACCGTCTTGGCAGATTATTCAGTGCTCTCTGGACCCCATATAGGTGATGAAGCCAACTGCGGCCTGAACCTAATACTCAAGCTGTTAAGGACTGCTTTAGATCACAGTTCCGCCTCTCCACGACCGAATTTCCCTCAAGATGGTATGGCTAGGAGTAATGGAGTTCAACACCCATCATACCCATGGTGTCTCTGAACGCCTTAGAGGCAAATGCAGGGCCCTGGTCCGAATGGAATGCTGCAACCGCATATGTACCGATAAAGATCAGCAATTCTTTTATAACTGTTTGAGCGTCAGCCGACCGCTGTGGCCATACCCACAGGAATCTAGAACAAGAATCTACAGCAACTAAGATGTATTTGTATGCACCATCAGGTTGGAGTGGACCGCAATGATCCAGGTACACAGACATTGCAGTGGCCTACTGGACACTAAGAGGGATGTCTGTGGTGGGCGTTTGATATTGGAGCCCTTTATTTGCTGGCAAACGTCACAACAAAGGACATACTTTTTTGTCCTTCTGCATAGACCAGGCCACCAGAAGCGTTTCTGTAAGAGTGTTATTGTGACCGAGATACTAGCATGTGCAGAAGAGACACCCTCATGCGCTGCTTTTACTAGCTCTAATCTCTGGTCTTCATTGGGGATCACTCGATCTCCAAGCCCAGGAATTTGCATAGGCAACATTCTGTGCACTGATGTGGTAAGAATAATTTGTAGGGTATCCTTTTGGGAGATACTTGCCTTCAGCCGAAGCTTTCATGGCAGTCAGTATTTCATTATCCGATCTCATTTGTGAACGAGTCACTGCAGCCACAGTGTTGCCGATAACATGTACTCCTACACGTTGGTGGCCCAATGTATGCACTACATGGACACATGGTAGCTTATCCTTAACATCAGCCACCCTCCCCCAGAAAGTTTTGTGTTTTATGGTGTTCCCTTTGGAATCTCTAAACCTATTCAGTTTCCAATGATTAAGATAATCATTGTATGACTGGATGCAATGGTATGAGTCGCAGACTATTAAAGTCAGCCATCCTGGCTCTGTGTGTTCTAAAGCTAAAATAAGGGCTTTAAGTTCAGCCAACTGAGCTGTGCAGTCCCCTAGGGTCTGCATGTAGGTGTTGTGAGGGTGGAAGATTCCATCCTCCATCACTCCGCTCACGGCTGCGAAAGCGGCTGAGTATTGATGTTTGGTACCTACTGCTGGTTGTGCTGAACTATCGGTATAGATGACAGTATGATATCTGTCAAGTGGCAAGATATCTAGAGGAGCGGGGTACTCCTGTTCGTACTGGAGAAATTATTGTGTTTGAAGTTTCAGATCAAAGATGTAATCAACATCAGTGACGGTCAGGGACGTTGCCCACTGAATCCAACGTGGATGTAATGCTTTAGCGTTAGGAACGCTTGCTTTGGTGACAGCCTCTAAGGCTAATGCGTTTCCTTTGGGCAAGTGGCCTCTCCTTTATGACAGCCATTTGAACTGCAGTCAGAATCTTTTCTGTAGGTGCAAAACTTTGTTCTGCAGTTGAGTATAAATGTGATTTTTTTATGCTATAGGAACCATGTCGCCTTCATTGAAGGTGATATAAGTAAACCCAATGGCACCAGCAATTATTCTGATGACCAAATTTGTTTTATTGTCACGTGTGTGCAAGTGTTTAGCTTCTAGCATGTCCTGTTGTAATTCCCTAAGGATGCGTGTGTGTTCAACTGTCCAGAGTCTACTAGAAATGTTTGGCATTATCAAGCCATAAAGTGGCTTGATACGTTGTGCATAGTCTGGAATGTATATTCTGCCAAAGTTGAAGAAACCTAGTAATGACTGTAGTTTCTTGAGAGTGTTAGGAGGTTGCAGTAGTGCACATTTCTCTAGAAAGTGCGGGCCAGGCTCTTTCCCTCGTTCGATAGCTTGTATCCCAGGAACAATACACTGAGAAAGATAATCTTACTATTCTTAAAGTTAAATTTGTAACCGAGGTCTGCAATTCCCAAAATGATCCGATCGACCCTTACAAGATGGATGTTGAGGTAGTTGTCCGTGAGATACATGTCATCCACGTAGGATAACGCCTCAGGATCAATATCATGTAATATTGATGTTACACGGGCTGAGAACAGCCCTGGGATTTTCTTTTAGCCTTGGGGCAAACGGCAAAAGCGTTTTTGTGAGCCATATGAGAATGCACTCAGGTCCTGACTTTCATGTTCTAAATTCTGGCAGAAAAAGCCATTGGAAATATCCAATGTTGTTTTATATTTTTTACGCACTATATTGTTTATTAGTGCTGTGCTATGTGAATTTTGTATAGCATATGTACGTGTATGACTATTTAAATGTCTGTAATCTATGACTAATCAATAGGAATGGTCTGGCTTTGCAACAGTGAATAACGGGTTATTCATTGCAGATGTACAGGGCTCAATTAATCCCTGGTACTCGAGCTGAGTAAGGAACTCCCTCACCGGAGCTTTTGCTTCATGTTTAACAGGTTATTGTGGCTGAGGTTGGGGTGTAGACCTAATAGGAATTACATGACAAGGAGAGTCCTTGTCCCAACCTACATGATTGCGGTATAACGCAGGTGCCCGTGCTAAAGCCCATTCAACAACATAGGCTTGTTTTTCTGCTTCTGGAACAAGATTAGAGAAAGAAGGCAAAGTGACATCTTCCCCATGTGGGAGCTTACGGACGTGCTCAGGTGGCCAGTCTCTCTCGGCCAATAGGATATCACTAGTAAGTTCATCCCAGAATATCACACCAATGGTGCGCTCTACCTCTCCCTCAATTTGAATCTTTAAACATAAACCCTATCGGGTGGGAGAACACAGCCATCTGCAGTCTCAACTGCAATTAAATCGCTAGTTGCTGTCGCATCCAGATGATCTTTCAGACTCTGGCGACATATTGTGACCTCTGCTGCGCTGTTTAACAGCGACACTGCCCACATCTTGTTCTTCAGCAATGTTCTCAAGTGTACTGGCATTTTTAACTGACTGTGCTGCCACCTTTTTCTTTTTAAACTGTGGCTTTTGCTGAGGAGTCTTTTCTTATTTTTTAATTGTAGACTGTGGTGAGTCTTTCTTTTGTTTCATGTATTCAGGATGTCGATCAGGACGGCCCCCTCTCTCACTATGTCTATCCAGTGTGTCCTGAAAGGAACAAAAGGGACGTGAATCAGTATATCTATCAGTAGTTTTTATATTGTCCCTATTTCTGAGATTGTATCTCCTTTCGGAGTTCTCCGGGTGTGGAGAATCAGCTCTCATATTTCGTCTATCTTTAAATTCTTTTTGTTTTTCCTAGTGCTTTTTGGAACCCTCTTGTGCCTGCTTTGTACCTCCTTTAGGGGTGTTACTTTGTAATTCAAATTTTTGGGGTTTGGCTCCCAAACTATCCCATCCTATACTAGTATAGGGGTCGGAAATTATTTTTGGTAGCTGTCTCTCCTGTTCCACATGTGGAGTTTCTCTGAGACGCTGGCATATATCCACATCAACAACAACTCCACCCTCAGAGGTACACTAATCTACAGACCACCCGGACCACGCCCCGCCTTCAGCGACACCATCGCCAACAGCATCAGCCCGTACGCCCTCACCTCCACAGACTACATCACCCTCGGTGATTTCAACTTTCACTTAGAAAACCCATATGACCACAACACTACCTCCCTCATAGACAACCTCAACAACCTCGGACTCAAACAACTAGTCACCCCACCCACCCACTCAGCAGGACACACGCTGGATGCAATCTTCACCTCAAGCCAACACATAGCCTACATCCACATCACCGAACTCCTCTGGACTGACCACCACTGCGTCCACTTCTCCTTCACCAAACCCCCCACATACTACCATCAACACACCACACCCTACCGCATGTGGGACAAGATCCCCACAGAACAACTAAACTCCCAACTGGCCCACAACCCACCCCCCCACACCAACGACCCCAACGCAGGAGCACACAACCTCTCCAAATGGATCACTACCTGCGCAGGCACACTATCACCCCTCAGAAAAAACATCACCACCCGCAACATCAAGAACGCCCCATGGTTCACCCCTGAACTCCAAGACTCCAAGCGCAAATGCCGCCAAGGAACCCTCCTCAACCAACTTCTCCACCCTCAAAATCACCATTCGCACCCATCACCAACTCATAAGCACCGCCAAAAGAGATCACTACAAGACACGCCTTGACATCAACTCCCAAAACAGCAAAGAACTCTTCACCATCATCAATGAACTTGCCAAACCCAAAGCCAGCAACATAGACCCCACACACACACACACAGCCCCTATGTGACGCCCTTTCCAACCACTTCCTCCACAAAATCCTGGACATCCACAACAGCTTCATATCACACACACCCACCACACATACCCCTCACTCACCCAACTCAACACCCACCCAAGACCCCCCCACCACACTATCCACATGGACCCCTACCACACACAAAGAAACCGAAAAAAACATGAACTCCATCCACTCCGGTTCCCCCTCCGACCCCTGTCCACACCGCATCTACAACAAAGCTAGCCCTACGATCGCCCCCATACTCTACAACATAATCAACTCTTCTTTCGACTCCGCCACCTACCCAGACCCCCAGAAGCACGTGGAAATCACTGCTCTCCTAGAAAAACCCTAAGCCGACCTGGAGATCCTCTCCAACTACCGCCCCATCTCCCTCCTCCCTTTCCCCGTTAAGGTTGCAGAGAAATTAGTCAACACCCGCCTACCCCACTTCCTCGAAGCAACCAACAGCCTTGACCCCTCACAATCTGGGTTCTGCAAGAACCACAGCACAGAAACCGCCCTCATCGCATGCACTGACGACATCAGGACCAAAGTCGACAAAGACGAGACAGTCGCACTCATCCTCCTAGACCTCTCCGTAGCTTTTGACACCGTCTGCCACCACACACTCCGCACACGCCTCCACAACATAGGAATCCGCCAGAAAGCCTTAGACTAGCTCACCTCATTCTTCACCCACCGAACCCAGAGAGTCCGCCTTTCACCCTTCCACTCCAACACTACCAAAATCACCTGCGGAGTACCCCAAGGGTCCTCCTTCAGCCCCACACTCTTCAACATCTACATGATCCCCCTAGCCAACATTCTCCGAGCACACAGAATCACTATCCTCTCCTATGCAGATGACACCCAACTCATCCTTTCCCTCACCCGCAACCCCACCAATGCCAAAACCAACCTACACGCCGCTCTCCTAGACACCGCCAACTGGATGACCACTAACCACCTCAAGCTCTACTCAAATAAAACCGAAATCATAATCTTCGGCCCCAACAAAACCACATGGGACGACTCCTGGTGGCCCACCGCCCTAGGTCCCGCACCCACCCCCGCAACCAATGCACGCAACCTCTGCATCATCCTCGACCCCTCCCTCTCCATGACACAGCAAATCAATGCTCTAACCTCCTCCTGCTTCCACACACTCCGCACTCTAAAAAAATCCTTCAAACGGATCCCCCCAGAAACCAGAAAGACAGTGACCCACGCACTCATCAGCAGCAGATTGGACTACGGCAACGCCCTATACGCCGGCACCACACTCAAACTCAAACGCAAACTCCAAAGAATCCAGAACACACCCGCGTGCCTCGTCCTTGGCCTTCCCCGCCATGAACGAATCTCACCACACCTCAAATCCATTCACTGGCTCCCCATAAACAAGAGAATCACATTCAAGAGCCTCATCCACACACACAAATCCCTCCACAACACCGGCCCAACCTACCTCAATGAAAGGGTAAACTTCCACTCTCCCACACGCAACCTCCGATCAGCCGATCTCACCCTAGCCACAGTCCCCCGCATCCAGCACACCACCACAGGAGGCAGGTCTTTCTCCTACCTCGCCCCCAAAACCTGGAACTCCCTTCCAACCGACCTTCGCAAAACCAAAGACCTACTGGTCTTCAGAAAGAACCTCAAGACTTGGCTGTTCGACCAGTGACCGTCCCTTGCCTCCCCCCCCCCAGTTACCCCCCCACCAGCGCCTTGAGACCCTCAGGGGTGAATAGCGTGCTCTACAAATTTCTTTGATTGATTGATTGATTGATTGAGTGCTACCGCTTCCCCTTTAATGTTACTGAGTATTATTGAGGAAACTGCGTCAAAGTTACACATTAACTTCATCCCCAAATCTAGGGCTGGTGCAGCCCCCTGCTCATTCTGTATTTGTTTTAACACTTCCGGTAAATTGGCAAGTGTCGGGGTACCATGTGGCGCAGTCATCCACCGAGGGAACCATCCCAAAGGGCAAGCACATTGTGAGAAGTCTATGTTTTTCCTGTGGTCCCATTTGGGGAAACACAGCTTCCAGCTGATTTGTTTTCTGGGCTATCCAGAATGGTATTTTCTCTCGTTATGTGGGTACTTTACCCATGATAGTATGCACTGTTTGAGGATTAATCCCAGTAGCCAAGTGGTATCCACCAGGTGCTGGTGGTGCTGGACGTGCTGGTGTTGTGTTCAAAGTTCGCATTACGAACTGAACAAGTCGTCTATAAAGTGTTACTAACTCAATATATAAGTTTCGCAGATCTGCTATTGGCATAGTTTGTATGCCTGGGTGAGGTGTGTATGTGGCAAACATAGGCCATGTTGGTCCATCATTACCTAAAGGACCTAGTCTCACTCTTTGTAATATATGTGGTAGGGCGCCTTCAAACCAGTTCTAATGCTCTTTTTATGTGAGTGCTACTTCATGATACTGGTATGCATGGTACTGTTGAGATACGTTCGCAATTTCGTATGTGTTAAATGTATGCGATCTTTGATCTACCACAGGAAAGGTGATCCAACAGTAAAATGTTTCTGTTTGGTAGGCTTCATTAGCTTCTGCTTTAAGAGTAACATCCCCGCCCTCTTCTGTAAAGCCATGCACTAGTAGGGGTTTTGTGAATGCTTGTATAGCATTCTCAGGAATTTCTATGGCGTTGGCCATATTTGTAAAATTGGTCAGAGAAATGGAACACCAAATGGGGAGCAAAGTCCTTTTATGAGTTCTAGCTCGAACAACCTACAGCCTAATTAGGTGTTACCTGTTCAGCTGAGGAGGATTTTCCCAAAGACAACGGACGTCTCTGTATAATGGTACTTAGGGTACCTGTTGCCTGTGAGACAGTGATAGTCAGGGTATCCGTAAATTAGTGCCTAAACACCATCGTTGGTGGCGCCATGTCGTAGTTTGGACTCTTGCTCTAGGCAAGACTGCTGGTTTAAGGATGACAGTACTTATGTTTGTAGGCGACTATGCCTGTCCTACAACAAGTCACAACTGTTGTCCCAACCTTTCCGGCTCACTAGCAGCACCTCACCAAAAACCCAAATAGTAAAAGGTGATTTGTGGCAGCCTTTACGCATGGACTCGAGAGTATGACATCTCAGGGACTGTCGTGGTTAAACAGAGATTACCCCTTTCTCACAGATATATATCTGTGCATGTGTGCGTGTATGTGTATGAGTGGTGTGACATGCGTGTAGGGAGTGTGGGGGGTGTGTGTGTGTTTCTATGGGGGGGCGGGTGGGGAGGGGGTCCTACCACCTTTGGGGGGGTGGTAGGGGGTTCGTGGGTGTTGGGTGAGGACTGAGGGGAGGGGGAGGGGGAAGGGGGAGACCCCAGTCAGTGCCAGGGAACGAATTCCCTGGCACTGATAGTGCCTACCCCCATGGATTTCGCAGCGGTAGAAAACCCTGCGAAATCCATGGCGGTATGCGGGGTCCTGATACTGCGGGGAGTCTAGTGACGGCCGCCAGGCTGGAGACCGAAGTCTCCAGCCCAGCGGTCGTTACCACCCTGGCGGTCGATTTGTAAAAGTGGCAGTTTTCCATGGTCGTAATTCCGTTTTTTTCCCGCCGGCCTGTTGGGGGGTATTACCGCCGCTTTCACACCGACCACCAGGGTTGGAATGAGGGCCAAAGTGTGTAATATGTCCTAATACCCTATCACAATAGGCCTAACTTCCTACCTAAAGGAGAGCTCGGTATGTTAAACCTAATCTGCCAATGCCATGTCCATGAGAAGAGCCCCCAACCCTCGTTACCTTGGAATGAGGTCTCTATCTCAGACTCCGTAGGTACACGAAGACTGTGTCAGCATCAAGACGAGGTGCAGCATCGATATCAGCGATGGTGGCGATGCCCTCTGGTTGGAATCCCTCTGATTATCTGTCTAAAGTGTGCTGTATTTATACAGATCTACTTGGACCCATGACGTAGGTGTGTTCCCAAATAATAGATAACAGACAAGCTTGGGACGGCAGTTAATATAAACAATTTCCTCGAAAGCATGAAGAGGGAAAGTACCTAAATGTGAACACCTACAGTATGTTAGTCTTTGTCACTTGATCTTGACACCTTAACACGGTGGCACTGATAATGTAACTCATAACAAATGGCCTAACCATAAACAAGGCAGCCATTTTACAAGAATTAAATAATTAAATGGGCTAAGACAGAGCAAGCTAAGTAGGTTAAAAGTCACTAGGTGATGGGGGCACGAGTCTGCAAGCCAAAGGCTGTGCTAACTCCTGTTATCCCATTAAAACAAACTAGGATTCACTACTGGGGACCTAATCTGTTAATATTATATAATTTTCCAAGCAGTCACGGACCCCCTGAGGAGGCTTCGCGGACCCCCAGGGGTCCCCGGACCACAGGTTGAGAACCACTGTCCTAAGATGTGATGGTTGAGTAAGATGGCGCGGTCCACCATATCGAAGGCTGCAGAGAGGTCCAGGAAATTCAGCGCACTGTCATGGCCTTGATAAAAATCTAAATCTTAAGTCAGACAGGAGAACGATTCTGTATTATACGATGCCTGAATACCAGCCTGAAAGCTAGCAGGAAAGTTGGTTTCTTCTAAATGTTTAAATAATTTTTTTGTATCAAGGTTTTCGATAATCTTAGCAAATAAAGGACGTAAAGAAATCAGACAATAGTTCTTAGGAAAACACGGAGGAGTCCCCAGGCTTTTCAAGCAGCAGCACAACCGCCTCTTCAATAACAACTTACAAAAAAGCCCTGCTCTGGAGAAATATTTAAAAGAGCAAGAAGAGAGTCGAAAATGAAATCTGAAAATTGTTTAACAATGAAATAAGGACAGGGGGTGCAAACACCAGCCTGATTTGATAGTGACTAATGCTGAAAGTAACACAGCTCTACAGGATTTGTAATATACACTCTAATACGAAAGATCGTATCCACAAAGTATGCATTCAATTCATCACAGAAGTACTGGATAGCAGACATCCCCTGAAGGTTCCTTGACTATACCAAAAAACCCTTTCTTAAGATTCAACAAGACACTATAACATTTTTCTTTCATGCTAAAAACACACATTTACAAGGAGGCAAACCTTTTTAAAGTCACTAATGGGACAGTCTTCATAATTCCTCCACCGAATCCTCTCCAATTCCCAAAGTTTCGTTTTCTCAGCTTTAAGATCCTGAGAAAACCTAGGTGCAAGTTGGGATCGTTTGACCCATTTTGAGATCATGGGGTTATGCCTGTTTGTTACCTTCCTAGTCCAATAAATGAAGTTGACGATTGGGAATTCACCGATTTTTGTATCGTAAAGCTGACTTGCTTAAAAGAATTGGTCATGTCAGACATACTAACTTTGCTCCCCTTTCGGAAAGAAATCAGTTGTATGTTACAGGGAGACTCACCATATAGCAAAGAGATGTGGAATTTTACGCAAAAGCATATTGTGGGTCCAAACATGATCCAAATCTGTGGGGCCAATTTATAATTTGGAGGACGGAGGTTTGGCAGTCAGGGCGACAGAGTCTTTTACACCGCACCTCCACTCGCCAAATTATGAAATGACCACCAAGCTGACGGTCATTTTTTAAAGCATGGCCAAGAAGCGACATAATAGCGGTTCCTGTCAATGCGTTTTGCAGTTTGAGGCACAGCTACCTCAAGCATGGTGGGTTGTACAGCAAACCTTTTTGTTTTCAAAAAGAAAATCCCAAATAGGAATTTTCTTTTTGAAAATAAAGACAATGCTCCCCTCGCCATGCGCCATGGGAGGCCCCTCCCATAGCGAGGGGAGCAGTTTGTAGTTTTCAAACTAGGTGGGCGGAACTACATGTTAAACTTTGGCGGGCCTTACACCTTAAGGCCGTTGGGGGGGTTTTCTGTTTAGAGGAGCATAAATTCTTATACGAGTGAAAATGAGAATTGTTTTGGGACCACCTTTTTTATGGCTCCTGCTTGATGAATCTGTATGTAACATGTCCAGAGGAACCCAGCAGATTCATCAAACTACATTAATGTTCTTAACAAGAAAAGCCTTTTCAATGGAAAGTTTGACCTAACCATAACTACACAGGCATACATTTATTACACAGTCAGACTTTATACTGAAAATGTACTTTTTGGTTTTTCCAATACCTTTAATGCTGTTTGACAGAGATCAGGCTCTATGCCCCACCCCGTGCCTGAAGGGTGAGCTTTCCGATGGTTGGGAGGCCATGAAGGGTGGGTGCAGGCCTGACTAGAGGCTGAGCATAATGGAGGTCAGATGGCCACAAAGGTTTGGACACAGGGCCTGGCTGTCCCCCAACCCTCACTGTGACCACCCCCATTGTGCACAACTAAATGCTGTGTAGTGGTTGCTTGTTCGAGAATGGGGTGTAGGGCCTATCAGGAAACCAAGCCTTATGTCCCATCTACATTTTTTTAAATACTTTTTTGCAGCTTTGGCAGTGTTGTGAGGACCTCCTGGACTCGAGTTGGTTTCCCTTGTTTTAGCTCTGTTACATGAATTTTTTGTTTGATCGGCTTCTAGGAATCTGTGATGAGTTGTTTAATTAGCCTCTGCACGACATATAGTGAGTGCTTCCTGCCCAAGGTAGGCAATCAATTAGTTTACACAATATGCCCATTCAGGAGTCCGCTTCTAACATCTAGACACAGCATTGCATCAGGACTGTAGCTCCACCACAGTGTGGTTTATTATATAAAGGGTGCACTGACACGGAAGAGGCAGAGGGCATTTCAGCAACGACCATCCTAGGATGCTTGCTGCGTGACATTCAGCTCGACTGTCGCTGATCTACCAGCCTCCTGAGAGGATTGGCATTTGCCTCGCAGACTGACTCCTGATGCAGTTTCCAGGTATGGGGCTGTGACTAGTCTCTCAAATTGGGTAAGGCAGAAAGGGAACACCTGCTATACTCTCAACGTAGACTTAGGGATAGGTAGGAACCTCTAGAACATCTAGAACCACAATTATCATGGTAGGATTGTTTCTCTTCTTTACCATGTTCTTAATGCTGATTACCTTGCTTTGTTTCATCTGCCTCATAATCACAGCTCACCCTCTATATGCAAGATTGTGATTGGTTCAATAGATGTATTGAAAACTTACCTCGCATTTCTGTGTCTCTCCTTCCTATGCACGAGTGATATCACAAAAAGAATAAGATCTGTTTCCAGGACTTCCCTCAGGAGTCGGTGTGTCATGTTCAGGTTACCATGGTCACCTTTTTCCACAGTAGGTTTGGGAGTTCATGTGAGGTACTCTGAGCTAGCCAAGAGTTAGGCAGATAGGAACTAATGGTGTGGATACACTTAGGTGGTCATTTTGAACCTGGTGGTAAAGACCACACCGCCGGCGGTCACAGTAACTACCGCCAACAGGCTGGTGGTTCAGAACGTCACACAAAGAAGCACATGAAAAACAGCCAGCGGCCCAACCAATCACCGCCACTCTGGGAGCGCCGACGACGATGACCGAAGCCATCTTCAGGCAGGCAGAAAGGCCCTACACAGCCACCATATTATGAAATACCACACTGCCAGCATTTCCGGGGCGGGAACCACCTCCATGCAAAGCCAGGTGGAAACAACCCCTATAAAGGGAAATACTCACCGGAGGCCCACAGAACACGCCCACGGCGACATGGAGCGAGAGTTGGAAGTAATGCCAGTTCTTCACCTTGCCATATTCCTCCAGGACCGTGACCACTGACGAAGATGACGACTGTAAGTACCGCAGCGTAGCACACATGGGAGGAAAGGGCACAATTACCCACCCACACCACAACGCAGACACTCCTCCTCCCACCCCTCCCAAGCCATGCATACCCAAATAAAATGTACTTAACAGACATATGCAATCATATACCTGAACAAATGCGCACACCTGTGTATACCACTCACCCACAGTTAAACGCTGGACAGCGGGAACAAATTTAACCAACAAGTCTGTTTGCCAGATATATTATATACACAAAATAAAATAAATGAACAATGTCCAAACAAGGCCATAGGCCAGTCCCACTGCAATGTCCGGAAGGACAAATAAAGCCCACACTTGACACCCACAATGACATAAAGGCTCCACTGGGCATGTTGGTTGTATGTGGAGTGGATGTGTGTGAGCGTTTCTGCGTTTTGGAAGGAGGGTGGGTAGACACAGTGGCGGAGGTAGATGTGGGTGTGTCTGCTTTGGTATGTTGGGTGTGTGCCTGCATGTGGTGGGACGTGTTGTGCTTGTGTTTGTCTGTGTGCTTCATGTGTGTTGATTTGGGTGCATGGCAGTCTGGATGTGTGCTTGGGATGGGTGAAGGGAGTGGGGTGATACTGAATCAAGGGACCATAAACCTGGAGCTGCCAGGAGATTGGTCATCCCTTTACAATACAGAGAGTTTCTTCTTACCTTGGCACATGACATTCCCTTGGCTGGGCATTTGGGTCAAAGTAAAACTTGGGACAGGCTTGTTCCCCTGTTTCACTGGCCTCATATGTCAGAGGACACTAAAGAGTTTTGTCGCTCTTGTGTGACCTGCCAATCCAGTGGCAAGACTGGTGGCACTCCAAAGGCCCCCTTAATTCCACTCCCAGTGGTTGGGGTGCCCTTTGAAAGGGTAGGGGTTGACATAGTTGGCCCCCTTGACCCTCCAACAGCTTCAGGCAATAGGTTTATCCTGGTGGTAGTGGACCATGCCACTAGGTACCCTGAAGCCATCCCCTCAAGGACCACTACAGCTCCTGCAGTGGCAAAGGCCCTCCTGGGAATCTTTTCTAGAGTGGGCTTCCCTAAGGAAGTGGTGTCAGACAGGGGAAGTAACTTCTTGTCTGCATACCTCAAGGCAATGTGGAAGGAGTGTGGTGTAACATACAAGTTCACTACTCCTTATCATCCACAAACAAATGGTCTGGTTGAGAGGTTTAATAAAACTTTCAAAGGTATGATAATGGGACTCCCTGAAAAACTCAGAAAGAGATGGGATGTTCTGTTACCTTGTCTCCTTTTTGCTTACAGGGAGGTACTCCAAAAAGGAGTGGCCTTTAGCCCCTTTGAACTCCTCTTTGGGCACCCTGTGAGAGGTCCCCTTGCACTTGTTAAGGAGGGTTGGGAACAACCTTTAAAAGATCCTAAAGAGGACATTGTGGACTATGTACTTGGCCTAAGATCAAGAATGACTGAGTACATGAAAAAGGCCAGTAAAAACCTTCAGGCCAGCCAGGAGCTGCAAAAGGAATGGCATGACCAGAAGGCTGTCCTGACTCAGTACCACCCAGGACAGAAGGTGTGGGTATTGGAGACTGTGGCCCCAAGAGCACTCCAGGACAAATGGAGTGAGCCCCATCTAATTGTTGAGAAAAAGGGTGAGGTTACCTACTTGGTAGATCTGGGCACTGCCAGGAGTCCCCTTAGGGTACTCCATGTCAACCGCCTAAAACCCTACTATGACAGGGCTCATCTCACCCTGCTCATGGCAACTGATGAGGGACAGGAAGAAGAGAGTGACCCTCTCCCTGATCTCTTCTCCACCACTAAAGCTGATTGTTTAGTGGAGGGAGTAGTACTTGCAGATTGTCTTACTGCTGAACAGAAAGATAACTGTATAAATCTTTTAAGTCAGTTTTCTGAACTCTTCTCACTGATACCAGGTACCACTACTTGGTGTGAGCATACAATCAACACTGGTGACAGTTTACCTGTCAAAAGTAAGATTTATAGGCAGCCTGACCATGTCAGAGACTGCATTAAACAAGAAGTTCAGAAAATGTTAGACTTGGAAGTGATTGAGCCTTCAGAAAGCCCATGGGCTATCCCAGTGGTGCTGGTTCCAAAACCTCACAGTAAGGATGGAAAAAGAGAGATGAGGTTTTGTGTTGACTATAGAGGGCATAACCAAGACAGATGCTCACCCTATACCCAGGGCAGATGAGCTGATCGATACACTGGCTTCTGCCAAGTATCTGAGCACTTTTGACTTAACTGCAGGGTATTGGCAGATTAGGTTATCAGAAGATGCAAAACCTAAAACTGCATTCTCAACCATTGGAGGGCACTATCAATTCATTGTGATGCCTTTTGGTCTGAAGAATGCACCTGCCACTTTTCAAAGGTTGGTGAACACAGTCATGCAAGGGTTGGAATCTTTTAGTGCAGCATATCTGGATGATATAGCTGTCTATAGCTCCACCTGGGATGATCACCTGGCCCACCTGTGGTTTTAGAAGCCCTGCAAAAGGTAGGCCTCACTATCAAGGCCTCATAGTGCCAGATAGGGCAGGGGAAAGTGGTTTATCTGGGCCACTTGATAGGTGGGGAACAGATTGCACCACTGCAGGGGAAGATCCAGACCATTATGGAATGGGCTCCCCCCTACAACTCAAACCCAGGTGAGAGCCTTTTTAGGCCTCACAGGGTACTATAGGAGGTTTATTAAGAATTATGGCTCCATTGCCGCCCCTCTTAATGACCTCACTAGTAAAAAGATGCCTAAAAGGGTATTGGGGACAGCCAGCTGTCAAAAAGTTTTTGATGAGCTCAAACAGGCCATGTGCTCTGCACCTGTCCTAAAAAGCCCTTGCTACTCCAAAAAGTTCATAGTCCAGACTGATGCTTCTTAATTGGGGGTTGGGGCAGTGCTATCACAGCTTAATACTGAGGGCCAAGATCAACCTGTTGCTTTTATCAGCAGGAGGCTATCCCTTAGAGAAAAGCGTTGGTCTGCCATAGAGAGGGAAGCCTTTGCTGTGGTCTGGGCACTGAAAAAGTTGAGACCGTACCTGTTTGGTACTCACTTTATTGTTCAGACAGACCACAAACCTCTACTTTGGCTAAAACAAATGAAAGGTGAAAACCCTAAATTGTTGAGGTGGTCCATATCCCTACAGGGAATGGACTATACAGTGGAACATAGACCTGGGAATACCCACTCCAATGCAGATGGACTCTCCAGATATTTCCACTTAGACAATGAAGACTCATCTGGGCAAGGTTAGCCTTATTGTCCCTCGTTTGGGGGGTTGGGGGGTTGTGTAGGAAAGTACCATCTTGCCTGTGATGTTGCCCCCATTTTTACTGTATATATGTTTGTTTTTGCCTGTGTCACTGGAATCCTACTAGCCAGGACCCCAGTGCTCATAAAGTGTGCCCTGTATGTGTTCCCTGTGTGGTGCCTAACTGTATCGCTGAGGCTCTGCTAACCAGAACCTCAGTTTTTATGCTCTATCTGTTTTAAAATTGTCACTGCAGGAAAGTGACTAATTTTACCAATTCTGATTGCCACACTGGAACACCCTTATAATTCCCTAGCATATGGTACCTAGGTACCCAGGGTATTGGGGTTCCAGGAGATCCCTATGGGCTGCAGCATTTCTTTTGCCACCCATAGGGAGCTCAGACAATTCTTATACAGGACTGCCACCGCAGCCTGAGTGAAATAACGTCCACGTTATTTCACAGCCATTTTACACTGCACTTAAGTAACTTATAAGTGACCTATATGTCTAACCCTCACTTAGTGAAGGTTAGGTGCAAAGTTACTTAGTGTGAGGGCACCCAGGAACTAGCCAAGATGCCCCCACATTGTTCAGGGCAATTTCCCCGAACTTTGTGGGTGCGGGGACACCATTACACGCATGCACTACATATGGGTCAATACCTATATGTAGCGTCACCATGGTAACTCCGAACATGGCCATGTAACATGTCTAGGATCATGGAATTGTCCCCCCAATACCATTCTGGTATTGGGGGGACAATTCCATGCATCCCCGGGTCTCCAGCATAGAGCCCGGGTGCTGCCAAACTCTCTGGGGTTTTCTCTGCAGCTACTGCTGCTGCCAACCCTCAGACAGGTTTCTGACCCCCTGGGGCCTGGGCAGCCCAGTCCCAGGAAGGCAGAACAAAGGATTTCCTCTGAGAGAGGGTGTTAGACCCTCTCCCTTTGGAAATAGGTGTGACAGGCCTGAGAGGAGTAGTCTCGTCTGGCCTCTGGAAATGCTTTGAAGGGCACAGATGGTGCCCTCCCTGCATAAGCCAGTCTACACCGGTTCAGGAATCCCCCCCAGCCCTGCTCTGGTGCGAAACTGGACAAAGGAAAGGGGAGTGATTACTCCCCTGACCAGCACCTCCGAGGGGAGGTGCCCAGAGCTCCTACAGTGTGTCCCTGACCTCTGCCATCTTGGATGCAGAGGTGTGAGGGCACAATGGACAGCTCTGAGTGGCCAGTGCCAGCAGGTGACGTCAGAGACGCCTCCTGATAGGTGCTTACCTTTCTCTGTAGCCAATCCTCCTCTGAGGGCTATTTAGGGTCTCTCCTGTGGGTATCTCACCAGATAACGAATGCAAGAGCTCACCAGAGTTCCTCTGCACTTCCCTCTTCGACTTCTGCCAAGGATCGACCGCTGGCTGCTCCAGGACGCCTGTAAAACCGCAACAAAGTAACAAGAAGACTACCAGCAACATTGTAGCGCCTCATCCTGCTGGCTTTCTCAACTGTTTCCTGGTGGTGCATGCTTTGAGGGCTGCCTGCCTTCACCCTGCACTGGAAGCCAGGAAGAAATCTCCCATGGGTCGACGGAATCTTCCCCCTGCCAATGCAGGCACCAAACATCTGCATCACCAGTCCTCTGGGTCCCCTCTCATCTTGACGAGCGTGGTCCCTGGAACACTGGAGCTGGATCCAAGTGTCCCCGACAGTCCAGTGGCCCTTCTGTCCAAATTTGGTGGAGGTAAGTCCTTGCCTCCCCACGTCAGACAGTAATCCTGTGTACTGCGTGAACCCAAGCTGCTAGGGCTTCTGTGCACTTTTGAAAGACTTCCTTCATGCACAGCCTAGCCTAGGTCCCCAGCACTCCGTCCTGCATTGCCCAACTCGCTGAGTTAGACTCCGACTTCGTGGGATCCTCTTTTGTTGTGCTGAGTCGACCGTCGTGCTCAGATGTTCTGAACACCTGTTCAGGTACTTTTGCGGGTGCTGCCTGCTTCTTCGTGGGCTCTCCGTGTTGCTGAGCGCCCCCTCTGTCTCCTCCTCTAAGGGCCGACCTCCTGGTCCTTCCTGGGCCCTGGCAGCACCCAAAACCTTCAACTGCAACTCTTGCAGCTAGCAAGGCTTGTTTGCAGTTTTCTGCGTGGAAACAACTCTGCATCCTCCAGCACACCATGGGACATCTTCTGACCAAAGGGGAAGTTCCTGGCACCTTCCATTGTTTAAAATCTTTGGCTTCTTCCACCCGGAGGCAGCCCTTTTGCACTTTCATCCGGGGTTTAGTGGGTTCCTGCCCCCCCCCCGGACACTTGCGTGACTCTTGGACTTGGTCCCCTTCCTTTACAGGTCCTCAGGTCCAGGAATCTGTCTTCAGTGCTTTGCAGTCAGTTGTTGTCCTTGCAGCATCCCCTATCTCGACTTTACTGTCTTTCTAGGGCAGTAGGGTAACTTTACTCCTACTTTTCAGGGTGTTGGGGTGGGGTATCATGGACATCCTTAGTGTTTTCCTACACTCCCAGTGACCCTCTACACACTACACTAGGCCTGGGGTCCATTCGTGGTTCGCATTCCACTTTTGGAGTATATGGTTTGTGTTGCCCCTAGGCCTATTTTTCCCTATTGCATTCTATTGTGTTCTACAGTGTTTGCACTACTTTTCTCACTGTTTACTTACCTGATTTTGGTTGTGTGTGTATATTTTGTGTATATTGCTTACCTCCTAAGGGAGTATATCCTCTGAGATACTTTTGGGCATATTGTCACTAAAATAAAGTACCTTTATTTTTAGTAACTCTGAGTATTGTGTTTTCTTATGATATAGTGCAATATGATATAAGTGGTATAGTAGGAGCTTTGCGTGTCTCCTAGTTCAGCCTAAGCTGCTCTGCTATAGCTACCTCTAACAGCCTAAGCTGCTAGAACACTACTAATCTACTAAGAAGGGATAACTGGACCTGGCACAAGGTGTAAGTACCACAAGGTACCCACTATAAGCCAGGCCAGCCTCCTACAAGCATTGCTTGCATCTAGGATTTTTTTTTAAAGAATAAATGCACTGCTTACCTATTTACAGTGAAGCTCTGTAGTTATCAGAAGTCAGGGAGGCAGTGTTCCCTGCGAAAAGAAAACACACGTTGGATCAGCTCCCCTCCTCCTGGACTTGGCCTGATGTCAGCTTTCAGCATAAAGCACGATGCAGCAGTAGCTCAGGCACTCAGGATCTTCTTCTGGGGCGGAGGACCTTTTGCTGACAAGTGGTCAAGTGGCAGCCCTTTTTTACTATACGTTATCTGAGATGGGAATTTCTGACATAACCTTAGGAATATCTGACACACCCTATGTGAATCAAGATGCTAGTGTTAGACACATTCTTAAAAAAAATAGGGTAAACAAATGTCAATTCAGACTACATTGTTTATGTTATTGTTTCGAGCTGACCTTGTACTACAGATAACAAGCCACTTGTTCCAGACTGATGTTGCATCAGGTGTTCTTATCAAAGTCATTGTCTGAGTGACCTGGCACTTTCACAGGTTCTTGGAGAGGTGAGGACAGACAAACTCTACGTCAAAGGCAGACATATTAATGATTTTACAAAAGTAGAGAAATTGGACTCTCGGCCTGCTCAAAATGGAGTTGTGCCTTCTGGACTTTACATCAGGTGGATCCACACTGGTGGCTTCACCCCCTTGACCTTCAGCCCATGATGTTTCCTCTGGTTTTGGTGGACTGGTGTGGGGAGAAAGCATGACAGATCAGTCTTTTTAACCCTTGGGCATTTTAGCCCTTGGGCACCTAAGTGCATGCAGCTTGCCCAGGCACTGGTGGACCAGGTTGGGAAGATTGGTAGATCTGGTGGTGGCAGTTTCACCACTGGGCCCTTCAGTATGTGCAGCTTGCCCTGCCACTGGTGGACCCCTCTGGGAGGAGCCTGGAGGATCCACTGGTGATGCTGGTCCTGGTTTTGGTGAGCCTGAGAGTGGGAACAGTTTGCAGTTCTGCAGATTTGCCTCTGGCAGTTGTACTGCTGGGTCCTTCAGTCCTGGCACTGGTGGACAGGAGTAGAGGAGTAGCTTGGTCCATCCTCCAGTGGTGGTTTTGTCAAATAACCCTTCAGTTCATAGAACATGCCATGGAGTTTGTGTAAGGGGGTGGAGGTGGCGTTTAGTTGATCTGCTGGTTGGTATAGCCGCCAGACCCTTCAATCTGTGGAGCTTCCCTGGCATTAGTGGATTGTGGTCAGGGGAGATTTACAGATCCACTGGTAGTAGTTACCCTAGCATTAAAGGAGATGGGTGAGTGGGAGTTTTGAAGATCTGCTGTTTTTTCACCTCCTGTCAGTCCAGTGAGCATGCCTAACATTGGTGTACCAAGGTGGGGGTGGGTTGCCGCATCCATAGGTGGCAGTTTCACCACCAGTCCCTTCAGTTTGCACTGGCATTGGTGTATTGGGATGGGGGAACTTTGTGGATAAACTGGTCACTGTTGCTCTGGTGTTTGTGGATCTGTGTTGTAGAGGAGCTTGGTGTGCCTTTCAGTGGGAGAGGGGTTTGGCAGATCCACTAAAGACAGTTTTGCTGAAATGCCCTTCAGTCTGTGGAGCACGCTCTGTCTGGGGCCTGAAGTGAGGGTGGAGCTTGGAAAATTTACAAATGGCGGTTTCGTCACCAGGCCTTCGGCCCTCTGTCGTTGTTGGACCAGGGTACGGGGAACTTGATGGTCAGTTGGTGATGGTATCACCACTGGGATATTCAGTCTATGGAGTTTGCCCTCGTGTTGATGGACCGATGCAGGGGAAAGTCAGCGGATCTGTTTTTATTCCCTGGAGCTTGCTCTGGCATTGGTGAACTGCGGTGGGTCAGGAGCTTTGCGGACCTGCTGGTGAAAGTTTTACTTGCTGGCTCTGAGGAACCAGGAAAGATTAGACCCCCACCCGGGGTCTCCTTCCCAGCGGTGGAGGGACACCCTTGTCCTCAGGGTCCGTTTAGCAGAGAGTACACAAATCAGGCGGAGTCACCAACTGGAGGAATAAAGAGGAGTTTATTACATGGATTATAGCTTGAGTTAATACAGAGTCCCAGGACAGTCGAGTGACTATCCTACGGAGGCTGCCCCTTCACTC
Organism: Pleurodeles waltl; assembly: GCF_031143425.1. Lineage (NCBI taxonomy): Eukaryota > Metazoa > Chordata > Amphibia > Caudata > Salamandridae > Pleurodeles > Pleurodeles waltl. The sequence goes on from NC_090441.1 coordinate 208,432,071, forward strand.
CGGGGCACCCAACCTTATATACACACAAAACTGCTTAGTCAGAGGACAACTCCACCCCTGGCGTATTCAAGGTCCTCTGCGGCCTTCAGAATATTTCAGGGATACACGTGTGGTGGGAGAAGGTACAGATGCAGCTGGCAGGAGTGGCAACGACCTGTGAGAACCTGTTCTGGCAGTTACTGATTAAGCACGACAATTCTCGGAACAGTGATTGGAAAAAGTAAATGGCTGTGATAAACAGATTGCAGCCCAAGGCTGCGAGCACAAGGTCAAACATCAAAGTTCAGAAGGTTTGCCGAGCATATGGCAACATAATAAAGATAAACAGATGCCTAGCAGCTATGGTGTATGATTAAGTTTATGTAAATTTTCTCAATCCCTCCTTTTGCCATTGTGAGGCAAGCTTGAACGTCATTCAGTGTCTACGTTAAGGGGGCAAGGGATGCCATACAGCAACCGCACAAAGCAGGTAGGCACTGTACACAAAGACAACAGGTGAGGAATACAGCAGCGAGCACAAAAAGGAATATTAGTATCTTCCAGCCCCATTGGGAAATCAAGCCCCAAAACCAGTCGGTGAAGGACCATGTGCCTTCGTCTTAATGTATTGTGGACGCAATCATATGCAACCTTTGAATGGCTCTATACACTGTAGGGGCATTGTCCGGTATATAAACGCAGCAGCTCAATCCGATCAAAGTACAAACTCCACCACGGTCCCCCAAGATGATGTCAAGAACCATTCTGTTTTGAAGAGTAACAAGGCGGTCAGCAGCGAGCTCTGCAGTGATGTTACTCAGAGCTCCTGCTATTTCATTTATTGTTGCTTCCACGACTCGTGTGAGATGTCTGATATCCCTACTGTTCATCATAGGGCCCCAAAATGGAAGGACTCCTTTAAAGTAGTCCAATGCTTCTTGTGCTGAGGTATCTTCTGCAGATATTACCCCCCTCCGAGTCCTGTGGTGTTGAGGGCCAGCTGTGTAAGTTGGTGGTAGTAACCAAGCAATGTAACAAGTGCCGGTCCAGGTGGGTACCAAGGAGGTGTAGGCATTATTACCACTAACAAAATACGAGTTTTGTGATGGTATCATGGTAGGCCAATTAGTTCCATTCAATATTACTGTAGCATTACAGTTACTGGCACCTACACTTCTATTACCACTTTTCTGAAAACAAAGTGGAGCCTTGACCTGTGTTACAAAAAATCTTCGGCCAATCCGGGGTGTGGTATTAAAGGATAAAAAATATATGTCAGTAGACCTATTTAGTCGGTCAGCATATTCTGACTTTTCTTCCTTTGTTCCATAAACTCTCGTTCCAGTGGGCCAACATAACCGGTATAGGTGGGTGACCAATAGTCCGGAATTAGTAGCATCCATGGAGGTAGCCCAAATGGCTGATAGTTCATACCAGGCGCTGCAGGAGCCATCAAAAAAAAAAGGGAATGAAATATATGGCAACCCTTTTTGCACAGAACTTGGTAGCCAGCCACATATCCAACAATTTGTTCTATTTACAGCCAGCTGATGTTGATGTAACATAGATATGAAGAGATTGTTTTCATATTCCTTACGTCGTCCTTCCTCATGGGGTGGTAAGGAAACATGGCTGTGTTCTGAAGGCGGTGGCGTAGTTGGTGAGACCTCTGAATCAGAATCATGTATTACCCACCCAATGCAGGACAGAAGTACCAAAAATAGTATTGTTATGGTGAGACAAGCGATACGTGGGCCTAATAGTCTTTTTAAATTACTTATTTTCTTCTTTATCCACTTGTCTTCTTGTATAACTCCCATTTCTCTTTATTGCTTGTCCCACTAGCAGTTCAGTCCAACCTAGGTGCTGCCCGTGACTGGTGGTTGCTTCACTGTGGGGTGATTCCAGCAGTCCTATTGACACACTCTGGTCTGCCCCAACAGACAAAATCCCGGCTCTGCAGCTATCGTCAGACTTAGTACAGGTGACAAGCAATTAGTTAATTGTTTACTTTCTTATTTTCGTGGGCGAAAATCGTATCTTGTGGACTGTGGTATGGTCAGGAAACAATTGTTCAGTGTGACCAAAATCTGAGGGAACCTCCTGCAGCACACTGTCGTTCTGTTCTTTATCACTCTGCGTAGTGTTGCTGAAACTGTCCTTAGTCGTCGGGTGGTCACCACTTTTTATTTCATCAGAGGGTACGAACAGGGGTACTTTCTTACAGTGGGATGCATGTATCCAATTCTTAGCTCCCTTGACTTTAACTGCTGTTTGAGTAGCAAGGGAGACCTGTCGCGGACCTTTCCATCGCGGTTCGAGACTCTTTTTCCGCTGGAAATTCTTTGTGAGGACCCAGTCTCCAGGTAGTATCTTGTGGCCTGGATCAGTGGATACAGATGGGAGTGCTTCACGCACCTGTTGGTGAATAGAACGCAAAGAATTAGTGAGTTCATTTAAATAGTCCATCAAAACAGGATGTTCTAGTTCTGAATACTTGCGAGGTCGAGGGACCCCCCAGACATTTGCTGGCCTTCCCATCCCTATCTCATGGGGTGACAACCCTGATCTAGAATGAGGCGTCATCCTGACAGACATTAAAGACAGGGGCAACGCGTCCGGCCACCGTATACCGCGTTCTGCGCATATTTTTGACATCTTCAATTTAAGTGTGCCATTATATTTTTCAACTAGTCCTGCTGACTCGGGGTGGTTAGCTGCATGAAACTTCTGTCGGAGGCCCAACCCTTCACACATCCTTTTCATCACCTGCCCTACAAAATGACTCCCATTATCTGACCAGACACACCTTGGGACCCCAAACAGTGGGAAGAACTCCTTCAGAAGTACCTTTGCGGTGGTAAGGGCAGTATTATCTTTAGTAGGGTAGGCTTCTACCCACTTACTAAACATACATACCACAACTAAGACATATTTCAAGTTGTTACACCTTTCCATCTCAATACAATCCATTTGTAGTACTTCAAAGGGATACGTTGGTGGTGAAAAATGCCCAAGGGACTGAGGCACCCTTCCCAATGTTATGTTGTAAACAAATCATGCAGGATTGAACCAGTTGGTCAGCTACTCTTCTGATATTTTTATTAAACCAAACCGGGGTGGTTAGCTGCATGAAACTTCTGTCGGAGGCCCAACCCTTCACACATCCTTTTCATCACCTGCCCTACAAAATGACTCCCATTATCTGACCAGACACACCTTGAGACCCCAAACAGTGGGAAGAACTCCTTCAGAAGTACCTTTGCGGTGGTAAGGGCAGTATTATCTTTAGTAGGGTAGGCTTCTACCCACTTACTAAACATACATACCACAACTAAGACATATTTCAAGTTGTTACACCTTTCCATCTCAATATAATCCATTTGTAGTACTTCAAAGGGATACGTTGGTGGTGAAAAATGCCCAGGGGACTGAGGCACCCTTCCCAATGTTATGTTGTAAACAAATCATGCAGGATTGAAACAGTTGGTCAGCTACTCTTCTGATATTTTTATTAGACCAAACCGGATCAAGCAAATCACAGATGTTTTTTGCACTAACGTGTGCAGGACCATGGGCCATAGTCACTACTGGCAGAACGAATGCATCGGGTAACATCCATCTTTCTCTCGGTGACAGATCTGTCCAGCACAGCGTATTTTGATCTAACTGGGCCTTCCCTTCTTCCCATTCCTTTTTCTCCTGTTCAGTTGCCTCACCCTGTATCTTCCTAACACTCTCTACCGTGTTCCCAAATATTTCATGGGGACGAACCTTCTCTGTACTATCTACCACATACATGTGTCCTGTCTTTGCATACGCTGTATCTTTTGCTGTCTGATCGGCTAGGGCGTTGCCCCGTCCAGTTTCATCTGTCACCTTTTTGTGTGCACTACACTTCATGATAGACATTGTTTTGGACAATGCCAGGGCAGAAAGTAAGTTAGGTATAAGGGTCCCATGTTGAATACGTGTCCCATGTGAGGTGAGGAATCCTCGCTCTGCCCACAAGCGACCAAAATTGTGTGCTACACCAAATGCATACTGGATGTCCGTGTAAACGTTCACATTAAGTCCTTTACTTAACTCACAGGCTTGTGTTAGAGCTATTAATTCTGCGGCCTGAGCAGAGTTGTGTGGTACTCTAGCTGTTTCAACTACAGTGGTAGCTGTTGTAACTGCATAGGCTGCAGAGGTAGTGCCATCGGGTAGCTTCATGCATGAGCCATCTACGTATAATATGCCATCAGGGTCTTTCAGTGGAGTGTCCTGTAAGTCCACTCTCCCTTTTGTTTCATCCTCCGTCCGGAGAATGCAGTCATGTATGTCATCATAGGAATCTTTAGTTTTTTCAGTAATTGGCAATAAAGTGGCAGGATTGAGCGTGTTGCACCTTTTTAATGTTATATGACTAGCTAAAAGTGTCAGTTCATAAGTAGTTAATCGTGCATTAGTAATATGCTGTGTTTTTGTTTTGTTTAATAGTGCGTCAACAGTGTGTGGGACCAACTGGGTGAGGGGTGAATCCATGACTATCCCGGGCGACTGGCGCACTGCGACCGCTGCAGCGGCTACTGCCCATAGACAGCTCGGGAGTGCACGGGCCACTGGATCCAGTAGGGGCGAAAAATAAGCACAGGGGCGTTGTTTGCCACCATGTTCTTGAGTTAACACTGATAGTGAACATCCATTTCTCTCGCTCACATATAACTGAAAATCTTTACGATAATCAGGTGTACCCAGTACAGATGCTGTGCAGAGTATTTTTCAATTAATCAAAACCAAACTGAAAATCGTCATTCCATTCAATTTTTTCAGGACAATCTTTGTGGGTGAGATGCAAAAACTGTTTTATCAAAAGAGAATAATTAGGAATCCACTGACGACAGAAGAAGGTAATAACTATAAAGGCCCTAACCTCTTTCTGTGTCCTTGGATCCGGTATGTCTTGTATAGCTTGTATTCTCTCAGCCGTTAACGTACGTCCCTCCTTAGACAGGAGGTGTCCTAGGTATATAACCTCCTGTCTACAATATTGCAATTTGGAGAGGGAGACCTTATGGTGATGGTGTGCAAGATGTTTCAATAAGGCTACAGTATCTGTTTTACAATTTTGTTCTGAAGTGGATGCTATTAAAAGGTCATCCACATATTGAACCAGAGTCGAGGAGCAAGGAAAAACAAGGGTATCCAATTGGCCCTTGAGGGCCTGGCTAAAAATGCTAGGCGATTCAGTATAGCCTTGTGGAGCGCGACAGAACCGGAAACTGCAACCACCCAGTGAAAACCCAAAGATGTGTCTGCTATCTGGATGAATAGGAATGCTAAAGAATGCATTCTTAAGATCGATAACAGAGAACCAAGTAGCGGAGGCAGGTATCATTGTTAATAATGTCGTAATGTCAGGAACAACAGGGAACTGGGGTATTACAATCTTATTGACCGCCCGTAAATCAATAACAAATCGGAGTCCTGGAGACGCGGTGCCATCAGATAATTTTGTATGAACAGGAAGGACAGGACTGTTACAATCATTACCACGCGTTTCTTCAATGACACCCAAATCAATCAACTGGGTCACAATATTTTTGAGTTGTTGTTCAATGTGTTGGGATAATTTGTATTGGGGAAGACGAGGTAATTTGGCATTGGCTTTCAGGCGTATGACATGACCGAAGGCTTCACTTACAAACTTTACAAAGTATGAAAACCCCCACCATCTTGCGATATCACTTGATCTTGTGTAGTGTGTGATATATCCTAATACTCCAGTCGATAGGTCTAACCCCTAACCCAGAAGAGAGCTAGGTGTGATAAACCTCAATCTACCAATGCCATGTCCATGGGAAGAGCCCCTAACCTTTGTTACCTTGGAATGAGGTCTCAGGCTCAGACTCTGCAGGAACACGAAGACTGGGTCAGTGTCAAGGCGACGTGCTGCAGCAATAGCAGCGATGGCATCTGGTCGGAATCCTTCTATCTATCTGATAAAGTGAGGAGTATATATACAGATCTGCCTAGACCCCTGATGTCGGTTAATTCAAAACAGTAGATAATGAAGCGTGCTTGGGACGGTAATTGCTATAAACATTTCCTCGAAAGCGTGAAGAGGGTAAGTCCCTAATACGGACACCTTCAGTTTGTTTGTATTTGTCACCTTGTCTTGACGCCTTAGCGCGGTAGCACTGATAAGGGAAATCAAAACATGGGCCTAACTCAAAACAAGGCAGCCATCTTAAAATAATTAATTTAATAAATGTGCTAAAACAGAGCAGGCTAAATACGCTAAAAGTCACTAAGTGACAGGGGCACAAGTTCTGCAAGCCAGCTGCTAAGCTAACTCCTGAATTGCTTCAAAACAAACTAGGATTCACTACACCTTCCACATTGTCAGGGCTAGAATTGAGAGAAAATTCATATATTATAAGGAATGTCTAGTAAAGAGGGAAGTCACAGGTCCAAGAATGAGAAAACGGAGAGTACTCCAAAGATTCCCATGTGTATGAATCAGTAGCAGTTTTTAATATATAAAAGCATTTAATGAAAAAAAATACTTTTATGTTAAAAATTAGTAAAAGTCAAAAATTCTACAATATCATGTAATACTCTTACATGTCAAAGGTTGTTTTTGTTAAGTAATGAAGTATTGCTTTATGTAAATAGAAATTATGTTACAAAAACGTTGATTGGGGAAAGTCTTGGACTTTGAGGAGGGAGGACAGATTTACTATTCCCGCTCCCAATTTAGCCACCATGGGGACAGTGCCACACTTGGGGGGGGGGGTCAGATATACTATTCTCACTCCAAACTTAGGCCTGATTACAACTTTGGCGGTATTGGTACCGCCTTAGTGGCGGTTTCGGAATCCCAACCACCAACTAGGTGGTCCACCAGCCGAATTACGATGCTGGTGGTCCCATTGATGAAAGCCCGCCCGTGCCCCACTGCCTCTGCGTGTCTTTCCATCCTGCTTCAATAGCGGTCACAGGCTACAGGCAGCTGACAGCTGGAGTTCAGCCCCTGTTACCGCAGGCGGAATTCCAATGTGGATCACCGCAAAGCCGACTGTAGTGGGAAGACCTCCATATTTAACCAGGCAGGAACGCGAGTTATAAGGTAAGAACTTAGCTTGTATCCAGTTTCCACTCCTCTTCCCATCATGGAGCCCCTTGTCAACGTTCTTCCTTTGCTGCAGACACTTACCCACAAAGACAGACAGTTGGTGTCAGCTCCTAAAATAAGCCACTTGTACATTTCTTCACTGTTACAATGGCTGTGGACCCGTGCCGTTGGACAAGGTATGTTTTCCATAGGTGTAATACGTATGTGTTTGTTTTCAGATTTGCTTTGTCTACATACATGCATATGTATTTGCAATGTGGAAGAAAACCTACAAAAAGTGAGGTTCCTAGCACAACAGTCCACCTCCGTCGGAAGACCGCAGCCATGAGACCCCCACAGAACAGAAACAGCGTAATATGGCAGACGGAAGACCGCCGGCTCAGTAGTCTTCTTGGGACCACCACCATGGCGGTACAGCGGTGAGGCTGCCAACCTCGTAATCAGGCACTTAGCTACATTGAGGAAAGTGTTGAACTTTGGGGAGGCCAGATTTACTATTCACACTTCAAACATGCCCTCATTGGGTAACATGTTGGACTTTGCTGCAGGAGTCAAATTAATAATCTCACTCCAAGCTCAAAAAAATACCTAAATCTAATTTTAACATTAAAAAAGCACCTGTTACATCCACAATTATAAAAATAAAAACATAAGTGAAAAATAGAAAAGTTAAATAAAACATAAATAGAAGTTAGGCAGTCAAAATAAAATATAAAAATATTTCTGAAAAACAATATTGTTATTAACAAATCGGAATCAATCAATCAATCAAGGAATTTATATCGCGCACTGCTCACCCGGAAGGGTCTCAAGGCGCTTGGGGGAGGGGGTCTGCTACTGCTCGAACAGCCAGGTCTTGAGCTGTTTCCTGAAGGCGAGGTGGTCCTGGGTCAGCCGTAGGTGGGCGGGCAGGGAGTTCCATGTCTTAGCCGCCAGGTAGGAGAAGGATCTTCCTCCGGTGGTGGCTCTTTTGATGCGAGGGACGACGGCGAGGGCGAGGTTCGCGGAACGTAGCTGGCGGGTGGGCGAGTAGAAGGTCAGGCGGTCGTTGAGGTACCTTGGGCCCAGGTCGTGGAGGGATTTGTGTGCGTGGGTGAGGAGTCTGAACGTGATCCTCTTGTTGACAGGGAGCCAGTGCAGGTCTCTCAGGTGGCTTGAGATGTGGCTGCGTCGGGGGACGTCCAGGACGAGTCGGGCGGAGGCGTTCTGGATACGCTGAAGTCTTTTCTGAAGCTTGGCTGTTGTACCGGCGTAGAGGGTGTTTCCGTAGTCTAGTCTGCTGGTGACGAGGGCCTGGGTGACCGTCTTCCTGGTCTCGGTCGGGATCCATCGGAAGATCTTACGGAGCATGCGGAGGTTGTGGAAGCAAGCTGAGGAGACGGCGTTGACTTGTCTGGTCATCGAGAGGGAGGAGTCCAGGATGACGCCCAAGTTGCGTGCGTGGTCCGTTGGCTTGGGAGCGGTGCCTAGGGCCGGGGGCCACCAAGAGTCGTCCCATGCGGAGGGCGACGGTCCCAGGATGAGAACTTCTGTCTTGTCCGTGTTCAATTTCAGGCGGCTGATGTCCATCCATTTGGCGACGTCTTTCATCCCTTCGTGTAGGCTGGTTTTGGCGGTGTCGGGGTCTCTGGTGAGGGAGAGGATCAGCTGGGTGTCATCGGCGTAGGAGATGATGTTGAGGTTGTGTTGGCGTGCGATGGCAGCGAGGGGTTTCATGTAGATGTTGAAGAGAGTGGGGCTGAGCGATGATCCTTGCGGGACGCTGCAGATGACTTCGTGGCCTCCGAGAGGAATGGAGGGAGGTGTACTCTCTGTGTTCTGCCGGAGAGGTATGAGATGATCCATTCCAGGGCCTTCCCTTGGATGCCGGTGTCGTTGAGGCGTTGGACTAGGGTGCGGTGGCAGACAGTGTCAAATGCTGCGGAGAGGTCTAGGAGGATGAGTGCCGCTGTTTCACCGTTGTCGAGCAGGGCTCGGATGTCGTCGGTGGCTACGATGAGGGCGGTCTCGGTGCTGTGGTTGGCTCTGAATCCGGACTGCGATGGGTCGAGGGATCCGTTCGTCTCGAGGAAGGCGGCCAGTTGCTTGTTGACGACCTTCTCGATGACTTTGGCAGGGAAGGGAAGGAGCGAGATGGGGCGGAAGTTCTTGAGGTCGGTCGGGTCCACTGTTGGTTTCTTCAGCAGTGCGCTGAGCTCGGCGTGCTTCCAGCTCTTCGGGAAGGTGGCTGTGTCGAAGAAGGTGTTGATGATGTCTCGGAGGTGGGGTGCGATGGTAGAGGCGGCCTTGTTGAAGACATGGTGGGGGCACGGGTCTGTCGGCGATCCGGAGTGGATGGTGTTCATCATGCGTGTTGTGTCTTCGGGGGTCACCTCGGTCCATGTCTGGAGGATGGCGGCGAGGTGCGTGGGTTCGACCGATGGGTGCGGGGGTGGAACGCCGAAGCTGTTGTGGATGTTGGCGATCTTGCAGTGGAATACAAACTAATTCACACGTACACTAAAAAACAAATATTTATTTTAAAAATAATATTACATTTTTAAGTATAAAAACTTTTTCCAAATATTTTGAAATTCCTAAATAGTTTTAACAAATTAAGAAAAAATAAAACAGTAAGTAGCCAAAATATTACAAAATATTAAGAAAAATGAAATACAATTTTAAAAATGTAATTTTACATTTGAGAATTGATATTAAAATATTGTTTATTTAATGGTAATTATAAAGAAAAATGTTCTCAATTTTAATAATTGTATCACATTTATTACAACAAACTTAAGAAAATACTTAAATGAATTACCCTAAGAAAATAAAGCAGAGCACACAATTAACTAAAAAATAAAAAATATATCAAAATACAGCATCATAACAGAAACACCATAAATAAAAATTGTAAATCCTATTAAATTATTCAAATAATATTTTAATTATTTACAAAGATGTTCAAATTTTAAATCATCACTAAAAGTAACTCATTTTCACATAACAAATATTGGAAAAAAATACAAGCAAAAAAAAACAAAATTACTCTCTACCCTACTCTTCTACAAAACCTACATCTCACTCCTAAAGTTATATTATAAAAGATAACATATAATATATAACTACCTAAAATATTTTAACACAGTATAAATATATTTACAAAAAACAGCAATATACATTGACGGTAAACACAATGATATTTTTAACAACAACAAAAAAATTAAAGTTATATTCTTACCTGCGATCTTCTATCCCACAATATTCTTGACATCACAATATTTTAGTCACAATATTTATGTCACAAGATAATGTGGAAATTATATTTTGGGGGGAAGCGCGTCTGGTGCCGGGAGGTGTGTCCAGGGCAGGAGCCCTTTAACTTTCATATGCGCTCCCGCCGTCGCGGGAAGCGCGTCAGGTGCCGGGAGGTGTGTCCAGGGCAGGAGCCCATTAATTTTCATCTGCGCTCCCGCCGCGCAGGAAGCACACGGGCGGCGCCCGGGCAAAGCCCGGGCCAAGGGCAGGCCCGTCCTTGCCCGTCATTGCCAGGAAGAGACAGGGCAGGGCCACTCCCCTGACATCCATTTAAAGACATTCGGATTAGGCAGCTCACACGTACATGGCTGCCTGAAGGTACTGTGCCGACAATTACTCCTAAAAAAGGTCTTTTTATAGAGGGCCTTAGGACGGAAGTCCCCCTTTATTGGTGTAGTGCTCTCATCATTATCTGTTAGATTTTGGAGAGGGGCTGGGCCGGGTCTCTGCCTCCTCATTTTCAGCAAGAGGTCTGCTTGTATTTATGAGTGCAAAATTTATATTTAACGTCTGTCATATGAGAAGTTAATATTCATTATTTAGGTTTATCCCCACTAGATCTTCTTTTAAACTCTTTTTATTATAAATACATATTGTGGACTGGCTCCATTAGAGCCGAAGCATTATATAGGTGGCTCAAGATATGGAAAAACATAAGGCATCAGAACCCCCAAGGGGGGAAGGAGAAATCTATAAAAAAGCTTAGGAATGCGGGCGAGAACTGTACTATAGCTGAAATTGATGATCTTATTGAGGAGGTAGAGTCACTACTATGTAATAGGGCCACCATCCGGGAAGGTCCTGATAAAAAGATTACCTCCTATTACACAAAGAAAGTCGAATTAGAGGAAGACAAACTAATAGAGATTGTTAGCCAGCAAGAGGGGGAGGTACCGACCGATATCAGGACAGGCAGCCCTAAGGATGCTACAACTCGAAATATACACCCAGGCACTATAGATAGTATTAGGAAGAAGGGTCATATGTAGGAGTGTGAAGTTGTGTGCTCCAATAAATACGCAGTCTTGGCAGAACTCGATAGTAATAAAGCACAGAATGTACAAGAGGGCGAATCCGTGGATGAGCCATACCCAACCATCCCAATTGTACAGTCAGCTAGAGAGAGGACATCTCCACCCAATCTAGAACCAGTGAATCATTTAAAACATAAAACAAGAACTCTAGCAGATCTTTATGATCTACTTTTTTTATTTATCCAGGAAGTTAGGGAATTGAAACTTGAAGTAAGAACCCTATCAGATATTGTGGAAAAGGAGGGAGGTAGGGGAACCCATAGAGCTCAGAGCGAAAAGGAGACCCCCCTTACATCATTTCATCCACAAGGTAGATCTACATGTCCTCAAAGTTTGAATATCGACCCCAATCCTATCCCAGCTATAGCTAAGATTCTACACCAACCACAGGGATGTATGAGAGGGGTAAACTAGGAAAATATTGGATTACGTAACTATCCTAGAAGTAACGCTGGTGTTCTACGCCAAGAAACAGGGAATCCTCGAAGAGAACCCTGCTTGGTAACAGGGCTAGAAAAAGGAAATGTAGAACCTACTCTGAACCCCTATCACCAAGCATTCAATGATCGTATCTGTTGCACCACATGGAGTCGTCATTTTGAGGGGGATAGGTGTCCTACTAGGACCAATGTTGTTTACCTGTTAAATGTTCCAAAACTGTCCCAAAATAGCAGAGAAGACGAGGATTCCTTAAAGAATAAGCTTATACACTGGATTAGGACCAAAAGACACTGCCTATCCATAATTCGTTCAGATATTAGGGGGGCAGAAAGAATGCCAGGAGAGACAGGGCAACAGGACGTTATTGCACTAATACTTAAGGATGAAAGATTAATCGAAGGCCTGATTGATATGGAACAGAGAACCTCCGCCCCCAAAATTAATGCTATGAGGTTTAGCCCGGATCCATTCACTAACAAACCTCTAGACCAGAGGGCTAAGTATAATAATAATGGGGGATTGCAAAAGAGAAATGGAGATTCCAATCTTGAAAGAGTAGATTGACTAACCCAGCTAGATCAGGCACAATTGGGACCAAATGGGGACTCAACAGTAGGTGAGCCCCATGAAGGGAATGATCTTCATGCTACAGGGGTTGGGAGTGCAGTGGAGTCTTCGCCCCGTAGGAAAGAATCGACAGCATATCTGAGTCCTACTTCTAATGTCACGATCCTAAATGGAAGGTGATCAGTCACTATGATCTTGTGGAACGTAGCAGGCTTAAAAAATAAGCTTATAGATCCTGAATGGCAGGACTACATTGATCAATATCATGTTTGTCTCTTCCAAGAGACCTGGCTTAAGGACCCGCCGTATAAATTAGGATATAAAACCTTTTTTATTAGTGCAACTTCAGCTGCCAGAGGGAGGCCGTCCGGGGGGTTGGTTGCATGGGTGAAAATCTCATTAAATGTCGAGATACGTATGGAAGTCACAGAGTCAGAGGATATTTTATGGTTGGTATTGGGAAAAAAAAATAAGGTAACATCCCACTTGTTCAATGTATATATAAGGCCTAGAAGGACAAATTTGGAGTCTCCTGAAATAACTTTATTAGACGACCTGCTTAAAAAGATCCCAGTAGGAGAGACAATCATGATAGGGGGTGACCTTAATTGTAACTATGAACCTATAATTGGATTAGAACATCTAGCAGAAGAAGAAGATCGAATGAGAGCAATTCCTTATCTAACAATAGAAAAAACTGTCCCGGGCACAGTGGCCGCCCTGCAACTCATGGGCCTTACATTAAAGCACGGACTGAGGGCGTGTAATGGCAGAGTGGGTGAAGGAGGCCTTAATTTGGATACCTTCTAGAGAGGCAACTCAACCTCGAAAATAGACTACATTTTGCATAGTATAAGTACATGGGGAAGATTAGTGACTTTTAAAATAGATAAAAGAAGGGAAAGCGATCACTTCCCGTAAATAATTGAACTCAGGGCCCACCTTCTGGATCTGGATTTGGAATATATAGAACATGATAAGGTGGAGCTACAACCCACCCTCAGCAATAATAGAAGGGTTGTAAAATGGCCAGCAATACTAGGCAATTTGGACACTATGACAAATATCTACAATACATTTTCTGATCTTTTGGAGCCTTATGCTAAAAAAAAAACCTATTGATATCCCTATTACGGCCATCCATCAGTCAATGAGTACAGCACTAAGACCCTTCCTGACCAAACAGTTACAGCATAAGCATAAAAAGGAGAAGGTGCAAACCACCCCAATTAGTCCATGGTATACTATCAAATGCAGGGAGAGGAAAATAGTACTGATAGAGGCTTTAAAGCATAAAATCAACTAGCTGTACAACAGGCAAGGGCCAGTTACAAGAAAACACTGGCAACTGCCCAAAGTAACTGGGAGGATCAAAACTGGCAAGATCTGCTGGAAGCAGCAAAAAGTAATGACGCTAGGATCTTCTGGAAAATAGTTACTCACGGCAGCAAAGTGGGGATATTTAATACAGATCACCATATAGACCCCAAAACATGGGTTAACTATTTTACATACCTTTACTCTGATCCCCCCAACCTTGACTTCTATCCCTCCAAGCATAAAATCCTAGCTACTTGGGGCATCTTATCCGAGATACAATTTAGTCTGGAGGAGACGGTGAATGCCATTAAAGCAATCAAGCCAGGAAAAGCCCCCGGTTTGGACAAGATCCCGGGGGATATGTTTAAACATAGTATAGAAATTTGGGCACCTTATATAAATCTTTTAAGTAACGCTATAGCAAGGGGAGGTCTAGTGCCTGAGACATGGAAAGGGGCAGAAATAATCCCAGTCTACAAAAAAGGACCTAGGGAAGATCCTGGGAACTATAGACCAATCAGCCTCATAGATGTCATGCAAAAAACTTATGCTAGACAGTTGCTGAATAGAATTAGTAGCTGGATAGAAGAAAACAGCATATTGACTATATATCAAGCAGGCTTTAGACAGCAGACGAGTACAGTCGATCAGGCCTTTAGGCTACTGACAATAATGTGGAAATATACTAGACTAAGGAAGGGTCACCTCTATATCGCGTTTGTGGATCTGCATGCAGCCTTTGATTTGGTGCCAAGAGACTCCTTATGGGCAGCACTAGGGAAACAGGGCATGCCGGGGAACCTCCTGTGCCAGCTAGAGAGGTTACATGAAAATACATTTGCAAAGGTTCGGTGGGGTCCAAAGGGAGAGTTGACAGACCCAATACCTATCAAGAGGGGGGTGAAACAGGGTTGTGTGCTTGCCCCAACCCTTTTCTCATTATATATTAATGATCCGGTTAAACATTTAAAACAAATTAATCATGACTCGCCAAGATTGAACAGTGACCCAGTTCCTGCCCTCCTTTTTGCAGATGATACCATCTTATTATCTCAAACTCCCATGGGCTTGCAAACCCTATTAGATAAATTTAGTGAGTACTGCAGTTTGAAGGGACTAGAAATAAACACAATCAAGACCAAATACCTGACTGGTAACCCCCATAAAGCACTCAAGAGAAACATTCGGATTAGAGAGCAGGAATTGTAACGAGTAAAAAACTTCAATTAATTAGGGATACTGCTTGAGGCCAAGTTGTCATGGGCACCGCACGTCAATAAAGCTGCTACCTCCTTAGTCCATAGTTCCATGGCGATTAGTAAAAATTACAAATGTTCAAAATCTAGCATTGTTTCACCAGTATTTGAGATCTATAGGTACAAAGCACAGGCTGCTGCCTTATATGGTGCCGAACTCTGGGGATTTACAAGTCTAACCCCACTGGTAACCCAGGAAAATAATTTTATGAGGGGGGTATTGGGTCTCCCTCCATCTACTCCACTGATTCCTCTAACCTATGATATTAATATGAAACAAATAGGTAAACTGGCAGCCCTGAGGCCTTTGCTTTACTGGTGTAGACTTTGGACAACCCCTGAATTGATCCAATATAGGCAAGCACTAATCGAGATCATGGACTTGGACAAGGCCATCTCCCTTCCGTGGCTCCACTATATAAGGCATTGCTTTTACAATCTAGGGCTGAAATCTTATTAGGAAGAACCGCATACACTCACAACACAATCTAAGATTCGATTAAAACAAGTATTTTGGGACTTCACTCTAAACAGTCCTCTCTACAGCAAGGATCTAGGTAGACTAACCTCAAGTTTCCTGGATATCAAACCATAACCGAGAGCTGAGAAATGGATAGACACTATCCAACCCAGGCGAGCAAAAGTTTTATTTATGAAGTTCCGATATGGGACTCTCCAGGTTAGGGCTTTTACTTCTAAATGGGGCCCCTTGAGTGGGAGAAGACACAAGGCGACTTATGGGCTGTGTAATATGGAGACTTCTGAAACGACGGATCATGTTCTTTTAACCTGCAAAGCTTATGATAAACTAAGGAGGAAATGGATTCGACCTATTTGCAGGAACGTAGGAATCAGAAATTAAAATGAAGCAGCTAGATTCTTGAGATCTAGTACTATACCATATGTTGTTTTTGGTTTAAGCCGGTTTCTATTAGCAATTTCATTTATCAGAGACAAGGCGGGCCTGAGGCTCTAGGCGCTTTAACTCAGACAAAACCCTCACAGTTAATTTATGGTGCCCAAAATGATAAATGGGAGCCGTCTCCTGTAACTCAATGGACTCTGGTTATACATTTTGCTAAGGATATATTTAGCCCAGGGGATATTGATAATGCTTGGGAAGAACATGAACTATAAAATCATTTTGCCTCTTAGCACAAGGACTGTAGTTATCGGGAGGATTTTAAGTTTTTTAGAATTGCCATTTGACACTCATGGAATTAGCTTTTAGGATTTTTTTATTTTTTTTAATTTTTTTTATTATATTCTCTTTTAGATCCAGTTATTTATTCTTCACTTAATTGATTAAATAGTCCTCCCTTAGTTAAGCAAACAAGTGCCTGATGGTACGGGAGGCAAATTTTAGGGTTTTATAAAAATTGTTATAATGTAATTGATTGTTATTTATTGCTTTTAGGACTAACATTGGCAATTATCTAGATAGTCTGATTTTAGTATTTAAGTGAATATTAATTGTTGCTGGAATAATGTGCTTTTGTATTGCTTGATTGTATTTTCCTTTTATGGCTTTTAGCCGAATAAAGGCGTGTAAAAAAAGAAAAAAAGAAAAAAGATATTTTGGGGGAACACTGTTTCACATGCCAGATGAGTAGAAAGACAGGAAGTCACACCACAGCATCGTTGGTGGTATTATAAGAAGTAGGTGTGCCATTTGAGTGAATGGACAGTCACATAACTAGACAATTTGACTCCCCTGTGCATCGTTCAACCAGTACATCTTGGTTGTGGTGCATCATGTTAGCAAGTAGCCAGAGTCAGTACGTCTGAGGAGTACAACTGGTAAGGTAGTTTGAAGAGCAGTCCTAGAGATCTTTTCATGAGTCATCTCCTCTGACACGAGAGACATGTAGGAGCAAGCTGGAGTACCTTTACCCCACTGTGTACCATACACAAACCAATGGATTGGTGGAATGCTTTCAACAAGATTTTAAGAACCTGATAGTGAACCTTAGGAGGAAAAAAAAGGGTTTGGAATAAAAAGCCAAGAATGCTTGAAGTAAGAGCTAAATTAATTCACATCTATTAATATAGAGGTCGGCACTCAAATGCAGTTAACCTGCTACTTTGAAACATTCAGGTTTAAGCATACCAAGGTGGTGACAACAAATGCAGATGAGGGGGAAACAGAGGAAGGGAAGAAGGGATAAGAGGGGACAATGGGGAAAAGAGAAAACAATAGTTACACAATTTCAATAACATTTAAATACCAGAAAGGGGTTTCTTCTGCCATGCTTCTTGTTCACCTACAGGGAATTTCCAGAGAAAGGAGTAGTGTTCAGTGCCTTTATCCTTTCTGCTTGGGCATCCAGTTTGTGGCCCAGTCACCCCTGTAACAGAAAGCAGAGTCCAATGCCGCCACACGGGGGCGACCAGCACCCTCGAATGTACACTGTCTGCAGCACCGCTATAGCTGATTACAACCAAGACAGCCATCATCCCACTAGGATCTGTGATCCTGGTTGAGACGGCGGTCTTCTGGCGGGTCCGATGACCAAACATGCAGAGACCACCTGACTCGTAATCCGGCACACAGTCGCTCTCTGAACTGCTGCAAAGTGACGAGAAGGATGGCTCTGTGGAAACAGTAAAACTTGTCCCTGACCTCATTATTGAACAGCAAGAAGGGTAAAGAGCGGTTCTTGGATGATTTTCCCTTCTCTTTTAGAAGACATATTGGTTGACACCAGTCTGTGTGTATTACACAGAGGGAGGCTTGCCAGTGAAGGGTAAGACACAGGATGTCAGACTAAGGGCCTGATTATGAGTACGGAGGCCACTTGGACACCGTACTTGCGGTCCGACCGCTGCATCCCTGGCGGTCTGCCTACCAGATTGGGATGCTCGTGGTCAGACCACAACAACACCGCTGAAACCGTCAAGATCATAGATCCCAAAGTGCTGGCCATGCAGACAGCCGTGGTGTATACTAACATCCCTCAATGTGAGGCACTGGATATTATTGAAAAAAAATCTAGATTCACGAGCAAGACCTCACAATGTACCAACAGAGTTTATTAAGAATTGTGCTAGGATTGCTTTGGAGTGTAATTATTCATCTTTAATAGGGAATTTTACACCCAGATTAGAGGAGTAACTGTGGTTTTTTTTTTGCCTCAGATATAGCAAATTTGTACGTAGCTGCTTTTGAGGAGAGTCATCTATAGTGAAATAAATCCTTTTAGGAACCATTTGAAGAAATGGTTAAGATATATTGACGACGTTTGGTTGATTTGGAGTTGATCCTCTGTTCCATTACTTGAGTTCCATGAGTGGCTTAATACCAAGGGTAGTAATTTTCAATTTACGATGGAGTATATGATTATTCTATTTATTTTTTGGACTTGAAAATCGCTAGTAATGAGGGCTGCATGTTTACTAGTTTGTATACGAAACCTACTGCAAGGAACACTCTTGTGGAATATTCTTGTCAACATGCCAGAAATGTAAAAGATAATCTACTGTATGGGCAGTTTTTACATATTAAACGTAACTGTACCAAAAGGGAGGATTATTTCACAGAGGCCAGGATCCTAGTGGCTAAATTGGTTTCTAGAGGTTATCCGTATGTCTGGTTAAACACTCGATGAAACAGGTTTAGTACTTTGACTTAGAGGCCTTATTATAAGTCAGAAAGAAACAAGTTCAGACCAGAGTAACATGTATAATGACAATTGGCAGTTAATCTAATAAAATCAAAGGATCATAATAAAACATTTGCATTTACTATTGACAACTAACACTAACTGGGAAAGACCTTTATTTGCTTTCAAAAGAGGTAGAAACCTTAAGGATTATCTGGTTTGAGCCTACAATGATCCCAAACCGGTCTCTTTAAATCAATTGTGGGTCTGGGGTCCTGTGTTTGGACATAACCCGTGTGGTAATTGTACAGCTTGTGCTACCACCAGTGTGATAAAAACATGTACTTTGAATGAGAAAAAAACCCTGGCGTTTGAAACATCTATCTAATTGTGGATCAACAAAATGTGATTTATTGCATTGAATGTCCTTGTGCTCTTTACTATATTGGCAAAACCACCCAAGAAATACGCCATGCTTCCTGAATATACCGCGTAATACCTATGCTGGAATTTCTTCCCCATTTTAAGATAGCGCCTATTGGTGCCTGGAAGCATATGATTCTAGTTAGGCGCAAGGGATTATCAGCTAAGGTTTTGAGTTTCCTGTTTTGAGAAAAACATGCCGAGCTCGGGGTGATTGTATTATTGGTATGGCATTTGATTACTTTTTTGGGTGATTTATTTGGGTATTTTTACCTTTCTTTGTAACACTCTAAGATGGTGCTTCTGGTAGCCCTGTTTGTCACGCGATCTTTTATGCACATAATTGACGTGGTGCTGGTATGCTTTAAAAAAAAATCTTGGCTGTGTCTTTTGATTGTAGATGCGTTGTATGCCGATGCGGGTCAATTAGTTTGTGTGACCGCGATCGTTGATGTGGGGACTGTATCTGACAGGTGAAAAGCTGGATAAGTTAAAGTGCCAACTGAGTCATTGAGTGTATTTAGACTATTTTCGTTTTCTGCTGCTTTGGATTAAGTTTAGTTTTGTCTTCTGTTAGGTTGAATAATCAGCCCTGAGTCATCCAGGAATTGATAACAGTCATGTTTGCCTGTCACATGGAGCTTGGCATTTAGTTTGTGGAGCTTTGTGTGTTTTTTGTTTTAATTGTTCATTTTCACCTCTCTTTAGAGTGTTTCTGACCAGTACTGGAGATTGTTTAGGACTATATAAATTATTGGGATTGGTAAACTGCATGGCACATTTTGTGCATCAGATCAGACATATGTTTAGAAAATGTTTATTGTTTTGTTCTTTGTGGTGAAGGAGCACCTATTTTTGCACACTGGTTATGTGTATTTTTCCTCTGTTTCTGGTGTGCAGACGATGGACATGAGTCTGATGGCATACTGTTTGTTTTATCAATTTAAAAAAAATATATGGTATAATTGATGTACATTTTTCATTTTTGGACCAACCTTTTAGATGATGATTTGCATTAGTCACTGAGTCCTGATGATGGTCTTGTGGAACATATGGCCATGAGAGAACCAAACATCGACTGTTGGTCCTCTCTAACCGCAGTAAGTTCATCATATGGGATGCTGTCCAAGGATTGGAAGCTTGAAGATAAGGACATTGGTTGTCTTGGACTTGTGATTTGAAACGCTTCTGATTAGGGGGACTTTACGCTTCCTCAGCCTTTTTTGACTGCTGAAGAAGCAGTGTGAGTGCTATATATATTTATTTTTGTTATATCAGCTAGTCAGAATAATTATTATAAGTCTGTAGGAGTTTTTATATTGTTTTTCATGTAAATCAAAATTAAAGTGTGTTTTCTAATTTGTACAATATGCTAGGTACGACTAAATTTGTGCAGTCAGTTATGTATATTCTTTTCTTAATAAAATTTTGGTTGGATCACTGTAGTGACCATCAGTAAATAGTGTGAATACTTATAAAAATAATTCCTCCTGGAACATTTGAATTTGTATAGAAAGCTGTGGTCAAGCACAGAGGTGCCCATGGCGGCACTGCTGTGCTAATTATGACTTTCCTTTTCATGGTGGTGTCACCGCCATAAAAATCCTGGCGGAAAGGCAGATTTGGGCAACAAGTTGGCCCCTGCACTGCCAATGATCATGTCGTGGCAGAGCAGGCACCCCCCCTGTGAGCACACTTGGAATGCACACTGTCTGCTATGACAGACAGCATTCTGAGAGTGCTGTGTGCAGCAGCATTGGCCTTGGCTCTCTCTGAGAGCCGAAGCCAATGCCGTTGCACTGTTTCTGCCAGCCAGCCCGGTGGAAACATTGTAATATGGCAGTGGGGAGACTGCCAGCTTGGCAGCCGCCTCCACAACCTTGTATTGATGGTCTGGCAGTCGGACTGCCGGGATCGTAATGAGGCCCTCAGTCCCAGATCTCTCATTCTCTTTTTTCATTCTTTTCCTATATCTTAGAAATAGTTTCTGACTCTATTATCTTTTTTTAATCTTGCAATGCATATTATTGAGAATTTCTGTTCTCTCCTTGATATTTCTTTGATTCACCCTGTATCTTTTACTTCTGCTTTATGAGGGTAAAGTTTTCTCCAAAGAGCAATCCCTAAAACAACCACAAATACAAGCTCCCTTATAACAACATAACCAAAGAGAGAGAAAAAAACAGTTTGCTCTTTTTAAAACTGTTGGGCCTTTTGTTTAGTAGCTGAGTGGTGCTTACATTATTTGTTTAGTTGGTGGCATAAGGTTGTGAGAAAGTGGCCTCTTTCTAGCATGGTTACCCCCATTTTTAGCCTTTTTGTCAGTTTGTTTGACTGTGTCACTGGGATCCTGCTAACCAGGACCCCACTGCTTATGCTCTCTCCCCTTTAAATTTGGTTGTTGGATATTGTTAACACAGTATTCCACTCATAGCTGGCATACTGGTGCCCCCTTATAAGTCCCTAGTATTTAGTACCTAGGTATCCTGGGCATTGGGGCTCCAGGGGATCCCTATGGGCTGCAGCATTACTTTTGCCACCTATAGGGAGCCCATGCAAAGGCTTCTACACGACTGCCATTGCAGCCAGGTCACTTATAAGTCACCTATATACCGGGCCTTCCAACCCTGAAGGCTGGATGCAGAGTACCTGTGTGTGAGGGCACCCCTGCACTAGCAGAGGTGCCCCCATGTCATCCAGGACCATTTTCCCAGACTTCGTAAGTGCAGGGATGCCATTTTACACATGCACTGGACATAGGTCAATACCTATGTCTAGCTTCACAATGGTAACTCCGAATATGGCCATGTAAGGTGTCTAACATCTTGGAATTATAACCCAATGTTTATTCTAGCATTGGTTGTATAATTCCATGCACTCTGGGGGCTCCACAGTGGACTTCAGTACTGCCATACCAGCCTTCTGAGGTTTTTCAGGCAGCCCCAGCTGCTGCCACCTCACAGACAGGTTTCTGCCCTCCTTTTGCTCAATCAGCTCGAATTCTGGAAGACAGAACAAAGAATTTAATTTGGAAGAGGGGTGTTACACCCTCTCCCTTTGGAAAAAGGTGTTACAGGCATGGGAGCGGTAGCCTTACAGAGCCTCTGGAAATGCGGTGAAGGGCACAAATGGTGCCCTCCTTGCACAATCAAGTCTAATCCAGAGTCCCTGCTCTGGCACGAAACTGAACAAAGGAAAGGGAAATGACTACTACCCTGTCCATCACCACCCCAGGGGTGGTGCTCAGAGTTCCTATAGAGTGTCCCTGGGTTTTACCATCTTGGATTCCAAGTTGGCAGGGCACTCTGGGAGCATCTGAGTGGCCATTGCCAGCAGGTGATGTCAGAGCCCTCCCCTGATAGGTGCTTACCTGTGTAGCTGACCAATCCCCCTTTCAGGGCTATTTAGGGTCTCTCCTCTGGGTGTTTCCTCAGATTCGGATTGCAAGACTCCAGCAGGTATCCTTTGCATCCTTTACTTTGCCTTCTACCAACAAAACTGCATCTGGACCCTGCAGGAACTCTACAAACTGCAACAAAGAAGCAAAGATGACTTCTGCAGCATTGTATCTTCAGCTCCTGCCAGCAACTGCAACTGTTTCCAGGTTGTACATCTTCAGAGGACAGCCAGTCTTCAGCCTGCACCAGAAGAATGAAGGAATCTTCTTTGAAGTGAATGAGTCACTTCCCTGCTTCAGAAGGCACCCCTCTGCAGCAACGACCAGTTGCTTGGGTCCCCTCTCCTGAAGAAGTGCGTGGATCCAAGAACACGGGTGGTAGGCTGAAGTGGTCCCAATGGTCCTGAAGTCTAGCTGTCCAATTTTGGTGGAGGTAAGAGCTTGCCTCCCCACGCAAGACAGTATCCCTGTGCACCGAGCTTTTTGCAGGTGTCAAGGCTTGTTGGCATCCTTCCACAAAGTTCTTTATACACCGTGCAGCTCTGGACCTCAGCATTCTATCCTGTGATGCACAGCTTCCTGAGTGGTTTTCTGGCGGCGTGGGATCCCTTTGTGTAGTGCTGCATGGGCCTCCTTTTGCACCTTCATTGTCGCCATGCTGTGGGACTCCTGTGCATGCTGCCTGGTCTTCTGAGGGCTCTCTGAGTTGCAGAGAGCCCCCTCTGTTACCCCATCCAGGGTAGAGGCCACCAGGTCCCTCCTGGTCCTGGGCAGCACAATATTCCGCTAATCAAGTGCTTTGCGTGTGGCAAGGCTTGATGGTGGAATCCAGTGATGCAACCCAGCCTGCAAACCTCCTTCCGGCGTGGGACATGATCTGCACCAACCAGGAACCACATTCGTCTTCTTGGGTGCAGTACTGACTGTTCTTCTTCACCAGTGCTTCTTCTTTTGCACCTTCATCTGTGTTAGCAGGGGCTCCTTTTCTCCCTGGACTCTTCAGTGCTTCTTGGACTTGGCCCCCTTCTTCCACAGGTCTTCAGGCTCAGGAATCCATTGTTGGTGTCTTGCAGTCTCTTCTGGTTCTTGCAAAATCTTCTATCACATGCTCTTGTGTGTTCTAGGAAACTTACTGTGATTTACTCCTGCTTTCCTGGGCTCTGGGGTGGGTTCTATTACTTACCTTTGGTGTTTTCTTATACTTCCAGGACCCCCCTACACACTACACTTGCCTAGGTGGGAAACCGACTTTCGCATTCCACTATTTTAGTATATGGTTTGTGTTTCCCCTAGGCCCATTGCTATCTATTGTGATTTTCACTATTTGCACTGTTTGTTAACTGTTTTTACAGCTATTTCTGCCTTTAAGTGTATATATTGTGTATATTACTTACCTCCTAAGGGAGTATAGTCTCTAAGGTATTTTTGGCATTTGTGTTACCACAATAAAGTACCTTTATTTTTGTAAAACTGAGTACTTTCTTTCATGTGTGTGAGTACTGTGTGACTACAGTGGTATTGCATGAGCTTTGCATTGTCGCGTAGGCTCTCATTATTCTAATGAGACTACTGGATTTTGAGCGTCAGAATCGCCCGTGGTGTGGGAGGCTAAGTCTGACCCACTACGGGTGACACCTGTCACTCCAGTCCGGGTTTTGCTCCGGCTAACTAGCAGTGCTTCATCTCTACCCAAGGATAGGGATGACTGGGCAGCCGAGCGCATGGCATAATTGGTTTCTCAGGGAAGCCGTGGTCACTCAGGGCTCATCCGTTTCTCTCAGTTACATTTAGGGGGTCATTCTGACCCTGGCGGTAAATACCGCCAGGGCGGAGGTTGGCGGTAGCACCGCCAACAGGCTGGCGGTGCTCCGCCGGGCATTCTGACCGCGGCGGTACAGCCGCGGCCAGAAGCGGAAAGCCGGCGGTGTACCGCCGACTTTCCGCTGCCCATGGGAATCCGCCATGGCGGCGCAGCTTGCTGCGCCGCCATGGGGATTCTGACACCCCATACCGCCATCCTGTTCCTGGCGGTTCGCCCGCCAGGAACAGGATGGCGGTATGGGGTGCCTGGCATGGGCACTGCAGGGGCCCCCGTAAGAGGGCCCCACAAAGAATTTCAGTGTCCGCTTTGCAGACACTGAAATTCGCGACGGGTGCAACTGCACCCGTCGCACCTTCCCACTCCGCCGGCTCCATTCTGAGCCGGCGTCCTCGTGGGAAGGGTGTTTCCCGCTGGGCTGGCGGGCGGACTTTCGGCGGTCGCCCGCCAGCCCAGTGGGAAACCCAGAATGACCGCCGCGGTCTTTTGACCGCGGTACGGTCTTTGGCGGTTCCCGCTTGGCGGGCGGCTACCGCCGCCCGCCAAGCTTAGAATCACCCCCTTAGTCTCATATATAAATGACAAACAGAGGCAGTATATGTTTCAACAATGAGTTTAATAAAACGACTGCATCTTAGATAACAAAGCCTGAGCTGCAATAACCAGGACGACACAGCATAACAATATTAAAATTGTGACTAGAAGAGTGAAGCATAAGAATAACGCTATCATATTGTCACCATTGTCAGTAGACTAACTCCTACCTACGCTATGATAAAGCACAACATGTTAAGCTCTAATTCTGCCCTTCAGGTTCCCCTGGGAAGAAATCATCCCCCATCCCTGAGCAAAGGCCTGCGGTCTGCGTTAGCATCTGTAGCGAAGCATTCGGCAATCAGCATACAGTCGTGGTTCTCTGGCTGGAATCTCCCTCAAACTTGTAAGGGACAAGGGAGTGTTTTTATAACAACACAGCTGATGTTCTGCGAAAATGTCCCTACGTAAGGATGTGTGTTTTCTACGAATGTTGGAGACTAAACTTCTACCACGTTCACCGGCAATGGACCCTGCTGTAGCCTTGGAAGAAACACAGAGGGAGCAAGAATGTCTTGTTTGAGAACAGAGTGCTGGCTTAGGCAAAAACAGTTAGATAAACAGAAAATAAAACAAGACGTAAAAGTGGCTATTGTAACAATAATAAAATGAAGTTGAATAAAATATATCTAGGTTAAAGTGCCCAGCAGCTTGGCCTAGTGTGTTAAAATAACGTGCATGGAGCTATAAATAAAATGCCTACACAACAGCATGTCTCCTAGTTAGGCCTTGGCTGCTCATCCACGCCACCCATAGAGAGCCTGGCTTCTAGACACTGACTAAATTTCACTAATAAGGGATAACTGGACCTGGTATAAGGTGTAAGTACCTTAGGTACCCACTACACTTTCTCTGGTGGAGGTCAGAAAACCATCAGTCTTCTCCAGGATCCTCTTCTGGAAGCTCTGCAGTGTCCTCCTAGAGTCTTCACTTGTCCCTGGGTATCCTTGCCAGTAATCTCCATTGCTTGTTGAGCATTGTATCCTCCTCACCTCCTTGAGGTCGTATCTACTACTCCCCTCTCCTTGCTGTTCCTGAGGCTGGATGTCTGAGTCCTTTCTACCTCCGTGCAAACCAATTCCTAGATGTGTCAATGTCATTCCTTGCTTGCTCTCTTAAAAATGCTTGCTCTTTCCTCTTCCTGCCTTGCCCTGTTTCTCTTCCAGTCTTTGTGTCTTGTCCTCCTTATTCTATTATTGCTTTCTTTTTTTTTTTTTACCTCTTTACCATTTTCCTTTTAATTGCAGTTCCAAGCTCAGGACTACCTTGCCCTGTGTTTGTGTTATGGGAGTAAGGTAATATCTCCCTCCTTAAATGATTCCTTTCTGGAAGGACTTTTGCATGAAATGTTCATATTAATCTGCACTAGTTTGCAACGGACTTGCTCTATGTATAACTTAGAATCTAAATGGTTCCCCCTAAAGATTCTAGTATTGGTGTTTTTTCTGGGACAACATGTTAAGAAATCAGTGAAAAAAAAAACTTTTTACCTTTCTAAACCTTAATGAGTCCTCTGCTCATTCAATGTTTAAGCACTATTTTTCAATTGCAAAGCGCCTAGAATACCTTGTTTCTCTAGGAAATGACTTGTGGCTGATGTAAAATATGTTTTTCTTTTTTGTCAGTGCATGCAATTGCTACAACATCACTCCTAACCCTACTCCTGTGTCTTGAAAAAATTGAGAAAAGGAGTGATAGTAAAACTAAACTTGAGCATATGAGTTATTTTAGTTGTTTAAATACTTCCACCGCCACTGTTTCTTGTCTAATGTGTTTATTGGAGTTGCCCTTTGTTAACAGATGTGTTAGGTGCCACAATACAGAACTTTTTTGCAACGAAATATCTATAATTGTCAATTAGTTCTAGAAAAGCTGTCAGGTCCCTTTTTGTTTGAGGTAATTTCACTTGCCACATCGCCTTCTCTTTTTGTTCCTCTGCAACTGAATAAGCACTTGCCCTGAGATATCCCCTAAATATTCAACCTGATGGACTGCTAACATATTGGTCCTCATTAAGAGGATGGCGGTCTTGAGAACGCCAGCCTCGCGGTGGCTGTCGGACTGTCGCACTCCAGGCGGTCTGACTGCCACATTGCGACCCTGGCCGTCGATCTGCCACGGGACTGCCATCGCTGCCAGGAACATGGTTCCCGACAGGCGGATGGCAGTTGTAATCGTGTCCAGCAACGGCAGTGCTAAGTTCAGCACTGCCATGCTGATCACAAGTTCCCTTTCCGCCAGCCTTTTTCACAGCGGTTTAACCCCCATGAAAAGGTTGGCTGAAAGTAAGTGCTGGGGGCAACAGGGGGCCCATGCACTGCCCACGACCATGTTCTGGGAAGTGCAGGGACCCTCCTTCTCAGCACTGTTGTGCTACTGTACTGGCCTCAGCACCCATAAGGGAGCCAAGGCAAATACCGTAACATTGTTTCCACAGGGCTGACCGGTGGGAACATAGTAATACGATGTTCTCGCCGGCCAGCCCTGTGGGAACATCGTCATATGACAGGGGGTGAGGCCGTCGGGTTGATGGTGGTCTCATCCCCGTGAGTTTGGCGCTCTGCTCGTCCAGCTGCCAAACTCATAATCGGGCCCATTTTTTTTGGAGTAGTAGGCAAACCAATCTGAACAATTTGGGGGAAGGTGTTGCATTTACTATTGCCACTCCTATCTAAAGGCCTCATTACTAGTGCGGGGGTTCGAGAACCGCCACACTCAAGGTGACGGTCAGACAGCCGCACACCAGGCGATCTTACCACTACATTAGAACCCTGGTGGGCGGACCCACCAGGAGACTGTGTCTATGCCAGGAACATGGTGCCTGACTGATTACAAGACTGCTTTCCGCCAGCATTCTCATGGTGGGGTTCCCGCCATGAAAAGGCTGGTGGAAAGCCAGTGCTGAGGGCCACAGGGGGCCCCCTGAACTGCCCATGCCAGTGCCAGTGGCATGGGCAGTTCAGGGGCCCCCTTGCCCAGCACCCTCAGAATGTGCATTGCAGACAGTGCGTATTCTGAGGGTTCCCTGTGCTACGGTATTGGCCTCTGCTCATTTAAAAGGAGCCGAGGCCAATATCGTAGCACTGTTCCTGCCGTCAGCCCGGCAGGAACACGTACTACAATGTTTCCATCGGTGAGCCCGGTGTGAACATTGTAATATATTTGCAGGGGATGCCACTGCCATGGCGGTGGCGACCTCCCCGCGAGTTTGGCAGTCCTGCGGTGGGACCGCCAAACTCATATTTAGGCCCTAAATGATTTTGTGAAAGGTTTTGGACACTAAAGGGGTTGTATTTACTATTGCCAATCTAATCTAAACGTTTTTAGGGTAAGGTTTGGAAACTAAAGGGGTTACATTTTGTATTCCCACACAACTCCAAACAATTTAAGGACAGTGTTGAATGATAAAGCGGTTATATTTAATGTTCCCATGCCAATCTAAACCATTTTAAGGAAAGTGTTGAATACTAAACGGACTATATTTACTATCTCTCAGTCCACAGTAAGATATCTTAAATACATTTTTTAACAGTAAAGAAATTAAATAGTATAAGCCACTGTTATATGATAAATATTTGTATTGTAATTGACAGTACAAACTATCTGAAGAAATACATATTTTTCATTGATAACATTAAATAAATTATACATTATATTCAATATTAGTACTTAATTATAAAAAAATAAGTACTACATAAAATCACACATTAACAATAAGTAAAGAAATTTCTAAATTATAGCAATTATTTTTAAATTATATATTTGAATAACTATGTAATAATTATAACACAGATTTAACATATAATAGATAATCATTCTGATGACAAAAATCAATATTTAAATTATCTTCACAATTACCTAATTTATAATAATTGAAATTGTTCTTTCAAAAAATATATATTATATACAAAATACTAAATATTTATAAAACTTGAAATTTTATTTGTAATTTTTAAACTTAAATTAATCTTAGTACAATGGACCTCATTATGAGGATGGCAGTCCTAGGACTGCCAGCATCACGGTGATGGTCAGACCGCATTGTGGGTGGACCCGCCAGGAGAACG
Source organism: Pleurodeles waltl (assembly GCF_031143425.1). Taxonomy (NCBI): domain Eukaryota; kingdom Metazoa; phylum Chordata; class Amphibia; order Caudata; family Salamandridae; genus Pleurodeles; species Pleurodeles waltl. The sequence continues at coordinate 208,460,990 of NC_090441.1, forward strand.
CCATTCCCGCCAGGAACACAGTTCCTGACGGGGTGACAGCAGTCTGAGTTTTACTCGGCCAGGGTGGCGCTGAACTAAGCGCCACATGGCTAATTACAACTCACCTTACCGCCAGCCTTTCCATGACAGCCTGACTGCCATGGAAATGCTGGCAGTAAGGATGTGCTGGGGTCCCCCTGCCCAGCACCGTTGGAATGCGCACTGTCTGCACAGTGCACATTCCAAGGGTGCCGTGTGCTACGTTATTGGCCTCGGGTTTCTTAAAGGAGCTGAGGCTAATACCGTAGCATTGTTCTTGATGGTCAGCCCGGCAGGAACACGCATTACAATGTTCCTGTCGGTCAGCCTGGTGAGAACGTTGCCATACGCTCAGGAGGGGATACCACCGGTATGACCGTGGCATCCTCCCCGCGGCTTTTGTGGTCCACTTTTAGGATCGCCAAAGTCGTAATGAGGCCCAAAATAATTACATGCAAAATCTAAAAATGAAGCATAGAAAAAAACAATGTTTGAATTACACAAATACTATCCTTGTCTTATAATATTTACTTATTTTGTAAGCAAACTAATTAATAAGAAATTAAATTCTTATTGATTCCTAAACTAAAACCGTAGAAGTATTTACTGTAATTTAGGGCCTGGTTTAGGTCTTGGCAGAGGGGAATAAACCATCCCATCTGCCTTGTTATGATCCCATGATATCCTATAGAGACTGTAAGAAGGCACGGGATATCCATCATGTGTGTAACAGAGTATTCTCTCAGCCAAGACCTAAATCAGGCCATAAACCTTAAAAGAAAATCGATACAGATTTGAAATATAAACTTAAACATAAGTAAATATTTACATCAACATTTTAAAAAAATGTTAAATACAAAGTATACTATTTTCAATAAAAAATATTAATCTATAAAGCATGTAAAACATTACAATTATTTTTTAAAGTTGCCCAAAATTATTGAATTACATACACAAAAAAATTAAATTAAAAAAAAATTAAATAACTTACATGAATACTAACATTTTAGTATAGTTTAAAAAAGTATAAAAAATAATAAAAAACGGATTCATATTTGTTAACATAATTCTTTTGTTTTAAAAATTCAAAAATATGTCAATAATGTTTAATGTATTAAATACAATTTAATATATAAGCAAATTATTAGTTACATACTTTAATCTTTTCTCCACACTTCTCCCCTGTAAGCCCCACATCCCCCTCCTATAGCATAATTACATATGCATTAATTATAAACCTTCATCAGATTTAAATTAAAATATTTATTTAAACTTTTTTGAAATTTCAAAAAAATTACAAAACATACTAACACAAAAAATAACATACAACAAAAATAAAATATTACAAAAAACTCCATAAATTAACCCATATAAACCGATATACCATAAAACAATATTTTGAATGCAAAATTATTTGTAACTTCAAAAACAACACATACAACTATATTCTTGCCTTCAGTATTCCTGTCCAAGATATTTTTGACATCACAATATTCTTGAAAAAGTAATTATGTATTGCGATGTTTTTTAGTTCAACATTTTGCCAAACACTGTCTGGTAGTCGCTCCAAGGATATGGAGACACGCAGTGCCGCCTTCCTCACTATGGCTACACCCTCTTTATCCATACAGTCATGTTCAACTCACACCTTTATTTCATCTGCCATATAAATGTGCTGTACAAGAGCATTGATTTTCAGCTTCATCTACTTTGCTTGCTTCAGAAGCTCTGCCTGCTCTCCTTGAGTTGACTTCATGAGACCCTTTTGATGGCCCACCTGAAAACTCATGAACTGACTGTAAAGGTGTCAAAATCAAGCCAGCTGAATGTACTGAACCATCGGAATAGAGGTAACACCAATCGCCCTGAAAGTGCTTCTCCCACTGCAGAGGCACAAACTAACTTGAAAGGCCTCAGTAGTGCCTAACAGTTGGGTAAGAACTTGAGGATATGTTCAGAAAGGTGCACTTCTCTATCAAGGTTGTTGAAAGGATCTCGACCACCTCTCTTACTGTTAGGGTTTGTACACAGCAAAGAGCATGTCCCCTCTCACTGCACTAGTGGGTTCTGTAATAGCTCCCTTTTAAACTTACTATTGAAAGCCTTTCTTGTTATCTCACATTCCCCCCCCCCCTAGGCTTCTGTGTATGTTGTTTAATGTGCTGTTTTGTTTACACATTGGGCCTTGCTTTTACCAAGGCTTCTTTAAAACACTCCTCCCTAGGCCATGTGTTAATCCAACTCATTTGCATAATAACTGAAACTCTGCACACCTTTCAAGAACATGTGCAGCATGTGAGGACCACACCCAGCTCTTCAAACCACACCCAGCTCTGCACACCTTCCAAGAACATGTGCAGCATGTGAGGACCACACCCAGCCCTTCAAACCACACCCAGCCCTGTCTATAAAAGGCATCCCCCGAGCCTCACCCAGTGCTTGTGCTCGTCTACCTCCCGCTTACCTGAGAACAGATCCCTTGGCGCTGGCACTCCTGCTCTTTACAGACTTTCACTGACTTCAATGGGCGCAGCTTCTGGCTCTTCCTTCTTCCGGTTTCCGGTTCCTCCTTGCTTCAGCCTCTCTCCTATGAGTAACCTGCAAAAGAGAAAGAAGACAAGGTTAGACTGATCAGTATCTCTTGCCAGCAACAAGTAAGTGCAAAACCTATTATTACCTGAAAGAACTTTGACAACAATTTCTGGATTCGTGTATAGACAATTTGAAACGAAATACCTTCCACGAACATTGTGATTTAAACTCTTTGTTACAAGAATATTTTGCAGAACTTTGTGAAGCAAACATTGTTTTTTCTCATGGAACTTTTAAGAATCGAACAGTGGAAACCATTAACAGCAAGGCAAACAGTAAATCAAGGACTTGCACAAATTACATGCTGTATTTTGATGTAAAAGTACAGTATTTGTTTTATAAAAGATTCTGGAAATATGGGAAAAAAGTTTTACAGTAATAGAAAACACATCCCAGAGCAGTAACACATTCCAAACCTGGAAACTAGAGACCAGGATCCAAGAGGTACTTTTAGAAGAGAATTTCTAATAAATAAAGGGATAGTCAGGAACCCATTTAGGAATAGGTTGCACTTATCTGTTCTTTGTTTATGTTTCATTAGGCACCAGTTTTTACAGAAGTCAGAAAGGGCCGCAGATTTGTGCAGCACTTCAACAGTGGAAACGCAAGAACGGTGTTGTCTCTCTTTTTTTTATTTTATCCACTTCCCCCCTTCCCTTGAGCTTCTGTTCTTAGTGCACTGTTTTAAAAACTAGTGTGCTGGAACAAGCAGTTTCAGGGTGGGGTCGGATTGTCTTCAACCTCCATCAGAACTGAACAAGAACTCAGGTGAGCTGGGCTTTGACAGAAGCACAAGCCTTTAAAAAATTTCAGTTCTGGTGGACGATGCATACCGGGGAAGAAATAGAGGGCATTGTCGTCACGGATATGGCACAGGCCCTAAATGAGGACTTGGCTCATAATGAATCAGTGTCTGGCATCTTGCAACATATGCAAGAGGAAATAGAGAGATTAAAGATGGAGAATACCTCTTTAAAACAGGATTTAAGCAGGTATAAATTTAGGGGATCTCAGTGGAACACAGCTTCTACGCCTTTGTTTAAAACCTCCTCAGAGACAGGGGCGCCATCAAAACATACAACTTTGCCTTCCCCAGTTGAGGTTACTGTTAATGTTCCTAATGTTGTGCCCTTAGCAGCACCTGAACGTTTTCATGGAGATAGTAACAAATTCCATCTTTTTATCAATCAATGTCAATTACACTTCATTTGTAAGCCACAACAGTTCCCTACTGATGATACGAAAGTGGCATTCGTCTTGTCTTATTTGGGTGGCACAGCAGCCAATTGGTCAATTCCTTTCGTGGATAGAGATGATCCCATCCTCCATAATTGGAATCAATTTAAACGTACCATGACCAGCCTTTTTGCAAAACACACTTTCATGCAGGCAAGTGATAATGAGCTTTTAAATCTTAAACAAGGTAACAAGGATTTATTGACCTATCTCACTAGTTTTAATCGTTTACTCACCGAGACACAGTGGCCAGAAGAAAAGCGTGTCTCCCTTTTTTATAAAGGTTTGAGAGACGAGTTAAAAGACGCGCTGGCTCATATCGTTGATTTGCCAAAAGACTATTCGGACTTTGTAGATTTAGTTGTGAAATTAGAACATAGACTAGGAGAAAGAAAGGGAGATACATACAAACTGGAATCACGGTTAACTTTTATTAGACACGAGAAGAAAGACACAGATAATAAACTCCCTGAACCAGAGCCTATGCAAATAGGGACACTCAGAGGTCCACTCACATCAGAGGAAAAAGAAAGAAGGAGAGAATTTCAATTATGTTTATATTGTGGCAGGGCAGGTCACTTTGCCAGAGAATGTCCTGTAAAGCCTAAAACTCCACGACAGGGTGCTGTTTCCTCCACCTCCTCAACTGAATCGGGAAACGATTAAGCTCGACAAGGGGAGAGGTTACTTGTTCGAGAAAACATCTTAATCAAACCTCTAATGCTGCAGCCTTCAGGGTACCGCACATACCTAGACATTTCATAATTCAGGTCGTTTTAATTGTTACTACCCAAGTGAGGCATTCTCTCCCTGTCCTACTGGACTCAGGCGCGACAGGAAATTTTGTGGATAATAAGTTAGCTGAAATCTTAGGACTTCCTATGTGCCTAAAGCCTTGTCCAGAAGCAGTATGTGCAGTGGATGGGTCAGAATTGACCTCTGGATTCATCACAAAACAAACAAGTCCACTTGTTATGGTCTGTCAGAACGGGCACACAGAGGTGATTAGCTTTGATCTGATAGATACTCCTAATTTTGGTTTGATTCTCGGGGTACCCTGGTTAACAACTCATAACCCAAAAATTGATTGGGTGAATAGAACTGTTACTTTGGATTCCTCTTTCTGTAGAACCAATTGCTATCAAGAAGCAGGTACAGAACAGAGCACAGTATTACACTGTGCTAGTGTTACACAAGATGAACCAAGTCTCCCTCCTGAATATTCTGACTTTAAAGACGTCTTTGATCCAGTAAAGGCTAGTGTGCTGCCCCCACATCGGTCTTATGACTGACGTATAGATCTTATCCCAGGGGCCCCTTTACCTAATAACAGAGTATATGCTTTGACTGACGAAGAAACCAAATACTTAAGAACCTACCTAGATGACCTACTACAGTCTGGGTTCATCCGTCATTCCACATCTCCGGTGTCATCTCCACTCTTTTTTATCCCGAAGCCGGATAAATCCCTGCGCGCGTGTATCAATTATAGAGGACTAAATAAGGCTACAATAAAGAATAAATATCCTCTTCCTCTAATACCTGTGTTGTTGGATCAATTAAGACATTCTACTGTATACACTAAACTAGATCTGCGGGGAGCTTACCACCTGGTCCGAGTAAAAGAGGGGGATGAGTGGAAGACAGCTTTCAAGACAAAGTTTGGTTTATTTGAGTACACAGTAATGCCCTTTGGGTTATGTAATGCCCCTGCGGCCTTTCAGTTCTTTATAAATGAGGTCCTACACTAATTCCTGGACGTTTGTGTCATAGTATACATAGACGACATCCTCATTTACTCTAAGAACTCAGAAGAACATACCCAACATGTCCGTGCAGTATTATCAAAGTTAAAAGAAAATCATCTTTTTGCTAAGTTAGAAAAGTGTACTTTTAATGTCAACAAGGTGGACTTTTTAGGATACTGCCTGTCACCTCAAGGAATAACTATGGATGTAAAGAAAATCAGTGCTATTGCTGATTGGCCAGAACCATCCTCTGTAAAAGATATTCAGAAATTTCTGGGTTTCGCCAATTTTTATAGGAGGTTTATTGCACATTTTGCAGACATTGCGGCCCCAATAACTACCTTGTTGCGGAAAGGGCAACGATTTCTTTAGACTGATGAGGCGGCACACGCCTTTCAACTCCTAAAACAAAAGTTCACTTCAGCCCCAATTCTGAAACATCCTGATCCTGACTTGCCCTTTTTTGTTGAAGCGGATGCTTCACAAGTAGCTTTAGGAGGAGTTCTCTCTCAACAAGATGCAGTAGATGGCCAGTTACATACTATAGCCTTCTATTCCAAAAAGTTATTGCCAGCTGAACAAAATTACACTGTGGCTGAAAGGGAACTACTAGCTATCAAAGTAGCCTTTTCAGAATGGAGGCACCATTTAATGGGAGCCAAGTACCCAGTTACAATCTTTTCTGACCATAAGAACCTACAGTTTTTTGGATCACTTAAAGCACTAACACCACGTCAGATGCGCTGGTTAATTTTTTTTAGCACATTTGACTTTGTTATAACCTATAGACCAGGTGCACAACAAATTCAATCTGATGTGTTATCTAGATACGGACATACCTCAGACATGAAACAAGATAAAATAGGAGAACCCATTATTCCTCCCCAAAAGTTGTTGGCACCAGTACAACAGAAGGATTTCATCACAGATCTATATAATGCACACATGCAAATAGCACCTCAGGATTGGTTAAAGGATTCCCATAACACAATACAACGAGGTTTATTGTATCACGACAACATGCTGTTAGTGCCCACCTCTGAATTACAAACACAGGTGATAATTTGGCATCACGCCTCACCCTTGGCAGGTCATCCTGGTTGGGTAAAAACCCTGGAAAATGTGCAAAAACACTTTTGGTGGGACACTATAAGAAAGGACATTAAGCAATTTGTCACTACCTGTCCAATTTGTGCAAGACATAAATCTTCTCATAAGGCTCCTGACGGCTTGTTAATACCAATGCCAACACCCAAACAACCTTGGCACACTGTGAGCGTAGACTTTATTGTAGGTTTACCACCTGTAAAATCCTTCACAACAGTGTTGGTTATAGTGGATTTTTTATCTAAAATGGCACATTTTGTACCATTACGGAAATTACCCACGGCGGCAGAATTTGCCGATATTTTTATAAGGGAAATTGTGCGTTTACATGGTTTGCCAAGCAAAGTGGTTTCAGACCGAGGGAGCCAGTTCAACTCCAGATTTTGGAAAAAATTATGTGAAAAACTGAAAATAGATGTGGCCTTATCCACTGCTTTCCACCCAGAGACAGATGGACAGACTGAACGACTGAACCAAACCTTACTTCAAACGCTACGTTGTTTATTGGCTGATTATTCTAGTGAATGGTTGGAAGCTCTCCCTGTAGCAGAGTTTGTTTATAATAATACTGAGCATTCAGCTCTACTTTGCTCACCATTCTATTTCTTGCAGGGGTATCATCCAAGAGCTATACCCATTTTGGTAGAAGATTCCCTGTTGCCTACAGTAACGGATAGACTAACGAGGTTAGGTGACATACAAGACAAAGCCAGGAAACATTTATTAAAGTACAAGGAAAGCATGAAAAGACAAGCAGACAAACACAGGTCTGAGGCCCCAATGTATAAAATTCGTGACAAGGTATGGCTCTCCACAAAGAACCTAAACATAGAGGGATCCCGAAAGCTGCAACCACGTTTCATTGGACCCTTTAGTATAACTGCCATAGTAAACCCGGTAACAGTAAAATTAGATTTACCAAAAGAATATCCAGTACATACTACATTCCATGTGTCCTTGCTTAAGCCGTACAACTCAAAAACCCGACCTGAACCACCACCTCCACCCATACCAATTAAGGGAAATCTGGAATATAAAGTGAAAAGCATAAAAGACTCAAAAAGAATTAGTGGACGTCTGTTTTATTTAGTAGAATGGAAAGGATATGATGAATCTGAGAATTCATGGGAACCAGCATCATATGTACATGCCCCACAGCTGATTAGACGGTTTTATTTAAAAAATCCAGGAAAACCCCGTCCTGTAGGAAGGCCTTTGAGGGGGGCAACTGTTGGGGTTTGTACACAGCAAAGAGCATGTCCCCTCTCACTGCACTAGTGGGTTCTGTAATAGCTCCCTTTTAAACTTACTATTGAAAGCCTTTCTTGTTATCTCACCTTCCCCCCCCCTAGGCTTCTGTGTATGTTGTTTAATGTGCTGTTTTGTTTACACATTGGGCCTTGCTTTTACCAAGGCTTCTTTAAAACACTCCTCCCTAGGCCATGTGTTAATCCAACTCATTTGCATAATAACTGAAACTCTGCACACCTTTCAAGAACATGTGCAGCATGTGAAGACCACACCCAGCTCTTCAAACCACACCCAGCTCTGCACACCTTCCAAGAACATGTGCAGCATGTGAGGACCACACCCAGCCCTTCAAACCACACCCAGCCCTGTCTATAAAAGGCATCCCCCGAGCCTCACCCAGTGCTTGTGCTCGTCTACCTCCCGCTTACCTGAGAACAGATCCCTCGGCGCTGGCACTCCTGCTCTTTACAGACTTTCATTGACTTCAATGGGCGCAGCTTCTGGCTCTTCCTTCTTCCGGTTTCCGGTTCCTCCTTGCTTCAGCCTCTCTCCTATGAGTAACCTGCAAAAGAGAAAGAAGACAAGGTTAGACTGATCAGTATCTCTTGCCAGCAACAAGTAAGTGCAAAACCTTTTATTACCTGAAAGAACTTTGACAACAATTTCTGGATTCGTGTATAGACAATTTGAAACGAAATACCTTCCACGAACATTGTGATTCAAACTCTTTGTTACAAGAATATTTTGCAGAACTTTGTGAAGCAAATATTGTTTTTTCTCATGGAACTTTTAAGAATCGAACAGTGGAAACCATTAACAGCAAGGCAAACAGTAAATCAAGGACTTGCACAAATTACATGCTGTATTTTGATGCAAAAGTACAGTATTTGTTTTATAAAAGATTCTGGAAATATGGGAAAAAAGTTTTACAGTAATAGAAAACACATCCCAGAGCAGTAACACATTCCAAACCTGGAAACTAGAGACCAGGATCCAAGAGGTACTTTTAGAAGAGAATTTCTAATAAATAAAGGGATAGTCAGGAACCCATTTAGGAATAGGTTGCACTTATCTGTTCTTTGTTTATGTTTCATTAGGCACCAGTTTCTACAGAAGTCAGAAAGGGCCGCAGATTTGTGCAGCACTTCAACAGTGGAAACGCAAGAACGGTGTTGTCTCTCTTTTTTTTATTTTATCCACTTCCCCCCTTCCCTTGAGCTTCTGTTCTTAGTGCACTGTTTTAAAAACTAGTGTGCTGGAACAAGCAGTTTCAGGGTGGGGTCGGATTGTCTTCAACCTCCATCAGAACTGAACAAGAACTCAGGTGAGCTGGGCTTTGACACTTACAGGAGAGTAGGCGGTGGACCTGTCGTAGTTTTGACTCTTGCTCTGGGCAAGACTGCTGATTTAGGAGGGCAGTACTTATGTTTGTAGGTGACTATACCACTCCTACAACAAAACGCAACTGTTGTCCCAACCCTTCTGGCTTACAAGCAGCACCTCACCTGAACCACAAATGGGCAGAGGTGATTTGTGGCAGTCTTTACGCACGGACTCAGAAGTGTGACATTTCAGGAGATATCGTGGTTAAATGGAGAGTAACCCTTTCTCACATCAACCACAAGTCTCAAACATACACAGGCAAATAAGAAGATGCAGTAAAAGTTTAAATAATATTTATTTCATCAGAACTGCAATCTACGATAAGTTACATGGGCTGCAATGATTAGGATAATGAACAATGCGAGAAATACAATGGAAAAGACGAAAGTCATTAGTATAAAGACCCCCATTATCTCGCAATATCACTCGATCTCATGAAGTGTGTGATATGTCCTAATACCCCAGTCTATAGGCCTAACCTCTAACCCAGAAGAGAGCTAGGTGTGTTAAACCTCAATCTGCCAATGCCATGTCCAAGAGAATACCTCCTAACCCTTGTTACCTTGGTATGAGGTCTCGGGCTCAGACTCCGCGGGAACATAAAGACTGTGTCAGTGTCAAGGCGATGTGCCGCAGCGATAGCAGCGATGGCATCTGGTCGGAATCCCTCTATCTATCTGACAAAGTGAGGAGTATATATACAGATCTGCCTAGACCCCTGATGTCGGTTAGTTCCAAAACAATAGATAACAAAGCGTGCTTGGGACGGTAATTGGTATAAACATTCCCTTAAAAGCGTGAAGAGGGAAAGTCCCTAACGCGGACACCTCCAGTTTGTATGTATTTGTCATCAGGTCTTGATGCCTTAGCGCGGTGGCACTGATAAGGGAAACCAAAATATGGGCCGAAGTCACAACAAAGCAGCCATTTTAAAAGAATCAATTTAATAAAATGCGTTAAAACAGAGCAGGCTAAGTAGGCTAAAAGTCACTAGGTGACGGGAGCACAGGTTTTGCAAGCCAACGGCTAAGCTAACTCCTGTATCCCATTAAAACAAACTAGGATTCACTACACCCTCACCATTGCCGTAACAAGTATGACTCAGTGACAAGACACGACCGAGGGCGAGACGAAAAAATCCTGAAATGCTAAAATGCTCTGTACTAAAAACTAAAAGCATAATACAAGGTAAAATATTCTAAAATATATAAAAACAATAGCTAAAAACATATCAAGAGATATAGGCCCTCATTTCAACTTTGGCAGGCGGCAACCGCAGCCCGCAAAGTTGAAACCGCGGGCGGCGGCCAATGCAGGCACACTCACGCGGGGCCTATTTGGAGATACCAGCTGGGCCGGTGGGCATAAACCTGGTTTCCGCCCGCCGGCCCAGCGGGGATCTCGGCCGCAACACAGGAGCCGGCTCCAAATGGAGCCGGCGGTGTGACAGGTGCAGTTGCACCGGTCGCGCTTTTCTCTGTCTGCAATGCAGACAGTGAAAAGCTCCATGGGGCCGAGGCAGGGGGCCCGCGACTCCCCTTTCAGCAAGCCTTTTCATGGCGGTTCATACCGCCATGAAAAGGCTGGCGGGAGGGGGACCCGTAATCCCCTGGGCAGCGCTGCAAGCAGCGCTGCTCTGGGGGATTACAACCGCCAGGACAATAGTGGCGGGAAACCGCCAGGACAATAGTGGCGGGAAACCGCCAGGACAATAGTGGCGGGAAACCGCCAGGACAATAGTGGCGGGAAACTGCCAGGACAATAGTGGCGGGAAACCGCCGGTCCTGGCGGTGCGACCGCGGCACTTCCGCCGCGGTCGTAATGCCCAAGTTTGTACCGCCAGCGGGTTAGCGGTACAAACTCCAAAACAGCCCTGGCGGTCTTTGACCGTCAGGGTTGTAATGAGGGCCATAATGTTGATCATGACAAGCATAGTAAGCCAAAGTAAGAACAACAGATCTATCCTTTGATTTTTTTCTTTTTTTAAATCAAAGCCAATTATCAAATTATTTAGAATAGTCTCGATCTTGGAGAGCATGCCCGGAGTCATTAAACGGGAAGGGCACCCAAAGGGTGGCCACATCGTCAGATGTTAAACCGATCATGGTATAAGCAGACGAATCCACGGAGCAGTAGTGCATAGAAGTCTCTTGTGCAGGTGAATTCGCAGTACTATCATCCTCCATGGTGTATCGAGTCAACTCAGTAAGCATAGAAGGCTCGTAGGAGGCCTCGCAAATCAGCCTTAGTCTCAAGGGACACGACTGTGAGTGAACCCTCATCAGGGACATCAACAGTTCTCAGGCCGCAGGAGGCACTGGCGTAACAGCAAGGCACACTGCAGCCAAATGTTCGAAGAGACAACATGTGCAGTGAAAGACTGGTTGCACACACCATAGGAGTGGTCGGAATGTCAATGACCAATCGCGCTCCAATTCCATCAGCATGGAAGCATCGAAGATCTGAACCATGCGTTCACGGCACAGTTGAGCTGGTGGCAGCGTCTCCATTGCTGTGGTCTGCTGAAAAGACACAACCACTGCGAATCAGAAAAAATAGCAGCAGTATCCCCCAATCAAAGTCAAAATAAGTAGAAAGCCACCAAACACACTCGAAAAGAGTGAATGGATGGCCAATGGGATGACTCCGAAGACAGCCTGGAAGATGGACACAAATCCAGACCCAACAACTTTAAAGAAATGCTCGAAGGGTTAAAAATTCTGGATACCAGCTCTCCAAAGTGCTTGGGGAATTGGTATTTAATAGGAATTTTATCTCGGCTGATGATCTTTCAATCTGCAGAGCATACGTCTCTCTGGCTGAAGTCAACGCGACCTGTTTTTGAAACCGTAGCGCCTTTAGTCTGCTCAGCTTGTCATAGTTTACATTAATAGTATCAATGAGAGGCCACATGTCTGATACCTTTATCTCTCGTGTGGGGGGGAATAAAACATGTCCACAACACGTAATGACCTTAGAAAGTGAAATTGCGTAGGCAATTCCTGGTTACATACCGCAACAACTTTGATTGCTCAGCACCACATAACTTCCATTGGAAAGTACAAAAAATGCCGGACGAATCAAAGGGACGGGAGTACCCTTCAGAAAAAAAAGCCAAGTTTGCGACCCCTGCATTGTAAAGGCCGTGAAGGGACACCTGTTTGGAAAACATTGAATGGCTAACAGTAGTCTCACATTCTCTTCCGCTAATAAAGGCCTCTGTTTTCGCCATTCAGACATCTGCAATCAAAGGGCAACTCCCCTTAATATAACTATCATCTTGTCGCTCGTTACTGACCACGGCAAGATGTTTCATGCATTTCGAAAAGCAAAAAGTAGAAATGGGCAGATTAATGATGACATGTAAGAGCCATACTGTTGAGGGACTCTCTGCAAATTGTGAAAGGCAACTTTTCAAACTTCTCTACATGGAGCATGGTGAAACTTGCTTCACTTTTAGCCATTGTCTGTTGTTCCTTGGATAGATTAAAAGCAGTGAACAATTCACTACCAGTACTTCCACGGAATCCAGCCATTTTTCAAAGTCTGTAACGTCCAACCTCACTGCATGATGGAACGCAGCTGACTTTGCCCATGATATAAACAGGACATGTCTGTCTGAATGATATCTATTGCAGACGACACTATATTTGCCAGTGAATAAATTCTGTTGGACAATGTATTCATGACGTTATCGACAACAGCTAAAGCCTTTTCTAAGTTTTCCTTATCTAGTTGTCTTAAACGCGCTGCATCTTCTATCTGTGGAAGCTTCCAGATCTCGTTATACATAGCATATATAAGTCTGTTTGAGCGTTGTTTACTAGGACCCAGCAAAAAGTCCTGCAAGTCTACATCTTCAGAAAGAGTGTTAAGATGTTCTTTAACTGCGGCAACGTGTTAGACTGTACCCATTGTTGGCACAATTTACCCACACTATGGCCCTCATTACAACATTGGCGGTAAATCCTGCTTACCGCCGTGCAGAAGACCGCCAACACACCGCTGCGGCCGCGGATTCCCGCCACTGCTATTACGACCCCCAGCTCGGAATCCGACAAAATCCAGACGCCCACACAAGTCTGCCACACCAAAGGCCAGTGATAAACTAGCAATAACAAAACCTCCACCGTCACGCCAACAGGAATACGCCCACACTATCACGACCCATGAATCCACGCAGCGGTCTTTCAACCGCGGTATTACATTGGCGGTACACACCGCTGCGCTCAAAATACACACACACTTGCAAAACACTACCACATTGGACCAATCCAAATACACACATCTGATACACATTCACACACCACTCCCACACACCTATTACAATATAAAACACACACACCCACATCACCCACAAACCCTTACAAACACAACCCCTAAACATCACCCCACACATCACAACACACACCAACTCACACATCACCCACAACACCGCATGGCACCGCAAAGACACCCCAGGTTCTCGGAGGAGGAGCTCAAGGTCATGGTGGAGGAAATCATCCGGGTAGATCCACAGCTATTCGGATCACAGGTGCAGCACACCACCATTGCTAGGAAGATGGAGCTATGGCGCAGAATCGTCTACAGAGTCAACGCAGTGGGACAGCACCCAAGAACTAGGGATGACATCAGGAAAAGGTGGATCGACCTACGGGGTAAGGTTCGTTCCGTGGTCTCGAGACACCACCTTGCAGTTCAGAGGACTGGTGGCGGACCCCCACCTCCTACCCCACAACTAACAACATAGGAGGAGCAGGTCTTGGCTATACTGCATCCTGAGGGCCTCGCAGGAGTAGCTGGAGGAATGGACTCTGGTAAGTCAAAGCTTTTACTACTTCATCCCCCACCCTACCTGCATGCCAACACATACCCCCGCCCTCACCCCCATCACTCCAACTCCTCACAGATGTCCCACTATCACAAACCGCCCATCACAACACCAAGCCCTGCATGCAACAACAGAGCATGGACACCCATCACCAATGCATGGCCACTGCACATACCCACACACCCCCCTAAACAATGAGCACACAAGCTCCTACACAAGAATGCAAGCACTGGGGTACAGGGTCACCCACCCATTGCACACCATGGCACACACAGATGCAATAATCATGCCTTTACACCACTGCAGGACCCCTACCCAAAGTCACCGGACAGGAGGTTCCAGACATGTCCACTCCCCCCACAGAAGAGGCCCACAGTGATGACAGCAGCTCTGTCCAACTGGATCTAGATGACCAGCCCGGCCCATCTGGGACCTCGGGACAATCGGTTCCCCTCACGCTGGCACAAGCCACAACAGAGCCCCCCCCCCCTCTGGAAACACCAGCACAGCACCCACCCAGCGAGCCCATACCTCTGTTTCCAGGACACGTCAAGCAGCAGTGTATCCACCATTACAGGGAACACAGGCTAAACCACCACCTCAACAACAGCAGGGACCTGGGGGCAGTGGCAGTGGGCACACGATTCAGGGGACAGAGGTCTACGAACACAGGGGAACTGGGAGGGATGCTGTGCGACAGGGGGAGGACAGGCCCAGGGAACCCACTCTCCGCGAGGACCTCTCCAACATCATGGGAGCCTACCACCATTCCCAGGAGACTATGGCAACGGTACTAGCCAAGTTTCAGGAGAACCAGCAGCTGCCGGAGGAACAGTATTTGGGGTTCAGGGAGGAACTCAAATCCATCAACACCACCCTGGGCACCATTGTAGGGGTGCTGAAGGAACTCGTCAACACCAGGAGGGACCCTGTGGCACAACAAGGGGCCCCTGACACTAGCCTGGACAATGAACTGCCCACCACCTCCGCCGGCGCTAGTGGACAGGAGGCACCGCCACAGGACCGAGACACCAGCACCCTACCTCCTGCAGATGGAGAACCACCCCGCAAGTGGTCCCTCAGATCCAGGACAAAGACAGAGAACAATGCCAAGACCCCCGCCAAGAAATGAGACCACCCTGAATGTCATCCTTTTGTCCCACTTTGTCACCCTGTCCATCCATCAACTGCCCAAGCTCCACTTCCTATGCCCCTTTGGACAATGCACCTGTGAAACTATAGACTGGTCTCTGCAATGGACAGTTCTCCACCATCACCCCTGACCATTTTAATACCCCCTCCACTATTTAGCACTTAAATAAACACCCTTAAATCACAAAACTATCTGGAGTCAGTCTGTTCTTTGGTAAATGTGTATTTGAATAACTGTGGAAAAATGCAATATCCATTGTATTGTCAACATACCTATGTCACACAGCTCTAGTCCATTTGGAAACAAAGCAGATGTCACACAGTGGGACCCACATCTGTGAAATCGAAAGGGAAAGTGATAACTCAGGGTCCATACACTGGGTGTAAGTGACAGACAGATGAGAGGTAGAACAAGTGTATCAGATGTAGCAGGCAGTTATGTCTTCTTACCTGTGTCTCACTGGAAGTATTGATGAATAACCGTATTTCTTTTGTCGATATCCTCTTCTTCAGCTTCCTCGTCTTCACTGTCCACAAGCTCCACAGCTGCCACAACACCTCCTTCAGGACCATCCTCCTGCAGAAAAGGCACCTGTCGTCGCAAAGCCAGGTTGTGCAGCATACAGCAGGCCACGATGATCTGGCACACCTTCTTTGGTGAGTAGAATAGGGAACTAACTGTCATATGGAGGCACCGGAACATGGCCTTCAGAAGGTTGAAGGTCCTCTCTATAACCCTCCTAGTTCGCCCATGTTCCTCATTTTAGCACTCCTCTGCCCTTGTCCTGGGATTCCTCACTGGGGTCAGTAGCCATGACAGGTTGGGGTAGCCAGAGTCACCTGCAAATGTCGAGGGACAAGTGTTAGACACACACTAACCCTTAGGGACAACCCCAGACCCAGACACCTAGTTACACTGTATAGGGTCCATGTCCTTACCCAGTAGCCACACACGGTGCCTCTGGAGTTGCCCCATCACATAAGGGATACTGCTATTCCTCAGAATGTAAGCATCATGGACTGACCCAGGAAACTTGGCGTTCACATGGGAGATGTACTGGCCGGCCAAACACACCATCTGCACATTCATAGAATGGTGACTCTTCCGGTTTCTGTACACCTGTTCACTCCTGTGGGGGGGACCAAGGCCACATGTGTCCCATCAATGGCACCTATGATGTTGGGGATATGTCCCAGGGCATAGAAGTCACCTTTCACTGTAGGCAAATCCTCCACCTGAGGGAAAACTATGTAGCTGCGCATGTGTTTCAGCAGGGCAGACAACACTCTGGACAACACGTTGGAGAACATAGGCTGGGACATCCCTGATGCTATGGCCACTGTCGTCTGAAAAGACCCACTTGCCAGGAAATGGAGTACTGACAGCACCTGCACTAGAGGGGGGATCCCTGTGGGTTGGCGGATAGCTGACATCAGGTCCGGCTCTAACTGGGCACACAGTTCATGGATTGTGGCACAGTCCAGTCTGTAGGTGACAATGACATATCGCTCTTCCATTGTCGACAGGTCCACCAGCGGTCTGTACACCGGAGGATGTCGCCATCTCCTCACCTGCCCCAGCGGACGTACTCTATGGAGGAGAACTGCGAGCAGAGGGTCAGCCAACACCGAGGTACGAAAACTCAACTTTATTGCACAAAATTTAAAATCCGCTATGTGCCTGTCTCTTGTGTGTATGCAAGGCCTTGATATGTGTGACGCATTTAAAAATAATGCCAAGTGGCCCCCTGAAATGGCGGCTGCCTGACCTGTAATGTGGGACAAGGGGATATGAGGTAACTGCGCTGGCATTGTACACCGTCGCGGTAAGCGGTCGAAGACTGCGGCGCAATCCGGCATCGGTTAACATTGGGCCCTGTGGGTCCCAGGAGCCAATGACGATGTACGCCGGCGGTGACGGTATGCACCGCCGCGGACGTGACCGCCATTTTCTCTCTGTACACTCACTTGATA
Source organism: Pleurodeles waltl (assembly GCF_031143425.1). NCBI lineage: Eukaryota > Metazoa > Chordata > Amphibia > Caudata > Salamandridae > Pleurodeles > Pleurodeles waltl. The sequence continues at coordinate 208,478,282 of NC_090441.1, forward strand.
CCTGATCTTTGACGGGAGAGGACCTACACTGCAAGTGCTGCTGTGACCTCAGTCTGGAAGAGACAATGGCTCATGTGTCTGGGGAAAGGGCCCCTGCCTTTACCACGGAGGAGTTGGAGAAACTGGTGGATGGGGTCCTCCCCCAGTACACGCTAATCTACGGTCCTCCAGACAAACAGGTAAGTACACTGTGTGCATGCTGTGTGGGCAATGCATGTGTGGAGTGGTGTGGATGGAAGATAGGGGGGGGAGAATGAGGCGTGCATGAATTGACGGTGAGTGCATGTGCGTCATGGCAAGGGTAGGGATGCGGGACAATGACTGTGACGGTCCTTCTCCTTTTCCCCTGTACTATTCCTGTAGGTCAGCACCCACCAGAAGAAGGATATTTGGCGTGCCATCGCCAAGGAAGTCTGGACCCTGGGGGTCCACCACAGACGGAGCACCCACTGCCGTAAAAGATGGGAGGACATTCGATGCTGGCGCTAGAAGGCGGCGGAGGCCCAGCTGGGGATGGCCTCCCAACGTGGGAGGGGTGCCTGTCTCACCATGACCCCCCTAATGTTCTGGATCCTGGTGGTGGCGTATCCGGAGTTGGATGGGCCCTTGAGGGCATCACAGCAGCCACAAGGGGATGAGTACACTCTCATTCAGCTGATTCAGCACGCATTGGAGGTGTCTGGGTGGGGGAGGTGGGCTGTGGGTTCCCCGAGGCCAGGGCGAGTTTAGTAGGCAAGTTCCCTTTGTAAGGGAGGCCATGTGCCACCCCACCCCACCAGTGTTCAGAGCCAACTACACCTAGTCAAGCTCCTGTGACTTCCAGGTGTGCAGCAATTGGGCATAGGCCTTGTACCCCATGTCCCTGTGATTAATTAGGGAACTCTAAGTGCACGGCATAGTGCAGAGGGCTTCTGTGTCTGTAGTGTCCGCCAACTGTAGCTGTATTGCATGCACTGAACATGTCTTTCTTCTGTCTTCCCCCCCCCCTTTTTGTGGTCACCCTGTTCTTGTGTGCAATAGCATCATCAGGCGGAGGAGCAGTGGCACCGGAGCAGGAGGGAGCTGCATCCCACATGGCCATGGAGGGCGAGACAACGGACTCTGATGTCACCAGTGGGACGGAGGGCGAGGGAGCTCCACAGCGGACACAAGAGCTGAGGCCAGCGACACGGACTCCTCCTCTGATGGGAGCTCCCTTGCGGTGGCGGGCCCCTCTGTGCCCCCCGCATCTACAGGTACAGCTGCCACCCCCCTACCAGCACCGCCCTCCCAGCAGCCCCTCAGCGTGTGCCCCGTGGCCGCTCACCCAGGAGGGTGGGTATCTACTTCGCCCCAGGCACCTCAGCCCCTGCCCCAGTCAGCCCTGCTGCCCTCAGTGAGGAGGCCATTGACCTCCTCAGATCCATTCATTCTGGTCAGGCAGCCCAACAGTGATCTTTTCAGACTCTGGTCTGAGCACTGATGGCAGCCATTGTCTCTGTGTCCAGCCTCCCCTCTCCAACTTCCTCCACCCAAACCCAATCCCCAATACCTCTGCCTATCCCAAGCACATCCTCAGACCATCATGCACACATCTCAACACACAAGGGAAGCTCTTGCAAACATAAGCACCACACATCTCACAGGCACTCACACAACCATCATACCCATGCAGACATACCAACATCTACTGCCTCCACTGTGTCCCCCTCCTCCTCGTCTCCCTCCTTCCTCCCTGTCACGTCTACACTCACACCTGCATGCACTACATCTTCAGGCACTACGTCCATCACCAGCACACCCATCACCACACACCGCTCACGTGCAATCACCACCCCCACTACCATTCACACATCCCGTGTCCTCTCCCAGTGTGTCTGTGAGCCCACCTCGCAAGGTACACAAACGCAGCCACACACCCACCCAACAGCCATCCACCTCACGACAACCTCCAGCCCATGCACCTTCACCCAAAGTCAGCAAACGTACACCTCCTACAACCACTACTTCTTCCTCCTCTCCCATACCCCCTTCATCTACCTGTCCCAGTGTGTCTAAAAAACCTTTCCTGTCCAACTTTGACCTCTTCCCCTCACCTCTCCCACCCCTTCCGTCCCCTAGGGTACGCCTTTCAAGGTCCCAACCCAGCACCTCAGCCACCACATCAGTGGGAACAGTGGTGGCAGCAGTAACTGGCTTCTGGAGTGCGCTAAGCAGCAGGGAAGCCAGTGTGCAAAGGAGCAAGACCACGGACAGTTCCCCACCTCAGAAGTATAAGAAGTTTGCCACTGCCCGGAGGGAGAAGACCTGCCACCAAGGCCTCTCCCAGGACTACAGTTGGGAGTGGGTAGACAGCTGCGCCAACATCCAAGGTGGGGAAGGGGCACAGAAAAAAAGGCAAGCCGCCGCAAACCTGCACGGCGGACAAGACCGCCACCAGCACCGCTGGCCAGGACACTGCCACCACCAGCACCGCTGCCAAGGCACCGTCACCACCAGCACTGCTGCCAAGGACACCGCCACCACCAGCACCGCTGCCCAGGACACCGCCACCACCAGCACCGCTGCCAAGGCACCGCCACCACCAGCACTGCTGCCAAGGACACCGCCACCACCAGCAACGCTGCCCAGGACACCGCCACCAACAGCACGCTCACTGATCCACCCACCAGCACCGCAGGCTAATGAGTGCCGCAAGCCCCGCCGCTACTGAGGCCGCCACAAGCATCTGGAGTATCACATCCACTACCTCAGTCCTTGGCAGGATGAAACACTCTGGGCACAAAGCCCCCTCCAGAACCAGTGGAGTATCACATCCACTACCTCAGTCCTTGGCAGGATGAAGCACTCTGGGCACAAAGCACCCTCCAGAACAAGTGGAGTATCACATCCACTACCTCAGTCTTTGGCAGGATGAAGCACTCTGGGCACAAAGCCCCCTCCAGAACCAGTCGAGTATCACATCCACTACCTCAGTCCTTGGCAGGATGAAGCACTCTGGGCACAAAGCACCCTCCAGAACAAGTGGAGTATCACATCCACTACCTCAGTCTTTGGCAGGATGAAGCACTCTGGGCACAAAGCCCCCTCCAGAACCAGTCGAGTATCACATCCACTACCTCAGTCCTTGGCAGGATGAAACACTCTGGGCACAAAGCCCCCTCCAGAAACAGTGGAGACTGTTATCCACTTGTAAGACTGTGGCTTTGCACTCCCCAGGATAAAGCAGTGGGCACACCACCCACTGTGGCTTTGCACTCCCCAGGATAAAGCAGTGGGCAAACCACCCACTGGAGAGACTTGAGAGACTGTGGCTTTGCACTCCCCAGAATAAAGCAGTGGGCAAACCACCCACTGGAGAGACTTGAGAGACTGTGGCTTTGCACTCCCTAGGATACATCCCTGGGCATGGAGCCCCCTCGTGGATCTGGCGTCGTGCACTCATCCGGCAGATGTGCCCCCCCTTCCCTTCCCCCTGAGGTGCCTGTTGTATTTCTATCTGATGCCGCAGCAGTGTTCTCTCCGTTTTGATCGGGTATCTTGTGTGGGCTTCACCCATGCATTTTGGGCCCAGTGGTCCACGGACTATGTAGGTGCAGTACATGGACTTGAAATCTTGATGTGTATGTTTGTAAATAGTGTATATATATTTTTGGGTACTGTATCTGAATTTATTACAATCATTTCCTTTTGTCTTTGCATTCTTCCAGTGGGGTTTGGGGGTGTAACTGTAATGATCAACATGTATTTGTGTGTGTGTTGTAGTGGGTGTGGGTGTTGTGTTTGTTGTCTCTTTTCCCTCCCCCCTCCCCTGTGTAGTAGGTGCAGTACTCACCGTGGTCTTCGCCGCCGGCGTTCGTGCTCCTGGTAGAGGAGCAGGAAGACAAAGGCAGGTAGTATATGGAGTTCGGGCTCCATGGTGTCCTGGTTCCTCGTGGGTTGTGTAGAGGTGAGCGTTTTCACTTCCAAGTCCTGTTTCCGCTGTGTTTTTGTTCGCTGTGAATCCGCCCCGGAAAAGGTGGCGGATTGGCCTGATGTAATACTGTGGGTGGTACATTATCTTCCGCCAGGCTATTGGCGGTGACCGCCATGCTGTTTGTTTCACCAGCCCTGGCGGTCGGAGTGTTAAAGTGGCTGTCTATGTTGGCAGTTTCCGCCATGGTCGTGATTCCAATTTTTTTACAGCCGGCCTGTTGGCGAATTTACTGCCGCTTTAACACCGACCGCCAGGGTTGTAATGACCGCCTATATGTTGTAACTATACCTGTGTGTTGACCCGAGATAGAGGGAGGATCTAGCTGACTAATTTTGAAACCCCTTAAGGAATTCAAAAAACGTGCCTGACATCCATTAGTATCAGTTGGCCAGATTAAAACCTGCCAGGACAGAAAAGTGAAGAATTATAAGTACCAGCCTGAACCTGTGCATCTAGTGCTTCCTCTGTGACATTCAGGAAGAATTGCCAATCAATAAACTTCGCAGGTGTGGGGATACTGGGCGCGTTCATTTCTTTTACTTTTGCTAACCCGAGACAGGATGTCTGTTGAATGGTGTCATTTAAAAAGATCATTTGAACACGAATCAAGCATGCTCTAAAGAAAGCTTCCCTACCCTGTATTTGCCAATCTTGTGTTCCCCATACACTTTTTAAATCAACAGTGTTCTTCCAGTATTCGTAACCCTCAATGGTCAGACGGGAAACAAAGGATTTTGAATAAATCAGTTTGGTATCACTTAGCAAAATCTTCCTAATCTTCGAAGGAGGCAACCTAAAATAGTATGATGCTGACATTTTTGTGTCATGCCCAGTGAAATAAGCAAATTTGTCTAAATAGTGTTTCGGGCTTCCCACCAGTGGTGTAGAGCAGTGTTCCCACTGTGTGAAGTTAAATACTTGTCTATGTCTAGTGGCATGGTGCAGGTAGTAATGTCCCCAGTTATTACAGCAGAACATTTCCCCATAATTCATTGTATTTTTATATACATCATCACTTTCAAACACTGAATAGTCCTTCATTTCAGTTAACATAGAATCAACCTCTGGACGTCCCAATCATCGGATACAACACGAGGTGTATTGACATCTGTCATAGAAATCTTAAACACATATGGAATTTGAATGACCTCAATAGGCCCATATATATCAAATGGAACATTGTCCCACACAATACCATCAAGAATTGGTACAGCTGAAATGTTCACTAGGGATAAGTCTCTTCGGACCTTATGCGAGGAATGATATGGAGTCAACACTTCATCCACAAGCTCAACCGAGGAGCGATCAGGAAGGTAATGACCATTTATGAGTAAAAAGAAAACAGTCACAAACCCAATCCATAGGAATAATGTAATAAATGTAAAACTGAGCCAAAAATAGTTCTATGGGTTAATGAAATAGTCATTTTTAAGCCATAGGTATAACCTATGTGTCTTTGTTACGTTTTCAATTGCTGGACTGGATGAATCTGAAGAAAAGTCATCAATGTCAATAAAGTAACCAGAAGCAGTCTCTGCAAACACAGGAGCTGGCGCATTAATGGTTGATGGATTCACATCACGTGGAGGCTCATTGTAGATGGCATCATCAGTCTGTGTCGTGTTGGTGTAGAAAACAGCCAAATCCTGAGCAGGTGCTGTCATGGATGTGGTGACTGGAATCAGCAAGAGTTCATTTTCCGCCCTTCCCATGGTTGAGGATGTGTTTGAAACATCATGGGACATTGTTACATAGTCCGTGGTAGTGTTGTTAATTCTACTTTGAAGAGGTATGTCCTGTTGGGTAGTGAGAGGGAATCGGGGACCACCCAAGGGACCTCTGGGTCTACTGTGCAGGATCGGCAACATTTTGAATTTTGACATCATCAATGGAAACAAATCTGTTTGCTTTGGAACCAGGCAATGGTGGTATGATGACAGTTCTGGTACCTTGCATCCCCAAAACTGGGACTGGTGCTCTGTAAGATGGACCGAATTCCTTTTTCACAGCAATCTTCTCTCGTATCAGATCCCCAACTTTAGGAATCCAGCCAGTGGAAGTAGTTGGTAAATCCCTTATTCCTAAGGTGGCAGCACTGGCGGATCATTTATCATCACGAAATTGCTGAAGCTACTGTAAGACAATGAGACATTCATTTATGTCAAACGGTGTGTCTGATGCCACAAAACCAGGGCCATCAAGATCTGGGACATACATAGGTATCCCAAAGAGAACCTCATAAGGGGTGCATCCCACCAAGGACCGTCTTGGCAGATTGTTCAGTGCTCTCTGGACCCCATATAGGTGATGAAGCCAACTGCAGCCCGAACCTAATACCCTGGCTGTTAAGGACTGCTTTAGATCACCGTTCCGCCTCACCACAGCCAAATTTTCTTTGGGATGGTATAGTGAGGAGTAATGGAGTTCAACACCAATCATCCCCATGGTGTCCCTGAATGCCTTAGAGGCAAATGCAGGGCCCTGGTCTGAATGGAATGCCACAACGACATATGTACCGATAAAGATGAGCAAGTGTTTTATAACAGTTCCAGCATCAGTCGACCGCTGTGGCCATACCCACAGGAATCTAGAACACGAATCTACAGCGACTAATATGTATTTATATGCACCATCAGTTTGCAGTTCACCGCAATGGTTTAGGTACATACATTGTAGTGGCCTTTTGGACACTAAGAGGGATGTCTGCTGTGGGTGTTTTATGTTAGAGCCCTTTATTTGCTGGCAAATATCACAACAAAGGACGTATTGCTTTGTCTGTATGCATAGACCTGGCCACCAGAAACGTTTCTGTAAGAGTGTTATTGTGGTTGAAATACCAGCATGTGCAGAAGCAACACCCTCATGCGCTGCTTTTATTAGACCTAGTCCCTGATCTTCGTTGGGGATTGCTCGATCTCCAACCCCAGGAATCGTTGCATAAACAACATTCTGTGCACTGATGTGGTAAGAATAATTTGTAGGGTATGCTTTTGGGAATGACTTGCCTTCAGCCGAAGCCTTCCCGGCAGTCAGTATTTCATTATCCAATCTCGTCTGAGAATGAGTCACTGCAGCCACAGAAGCCGTAGCCACTGCTGATTTGGCTGCTTCATCAGCCAAAGTGTTACCAATAACGTGTACTCCTACACGCTCGTGGCCTAATGTATGTACTACTCATTGCATTGCAACACTCCTGCGGTGGTAGTCATGCTCCGGCTGGTTTCCTCTTGTGGTGCCAGTTGTTCTTGATCTGTCTTCCGTCTCCAGAATTCCTGAATTCCAGAATCTTAAGTCCTAATTCCTTGTGTCCTCCATCTGTTTCAGGGAGTTCCTGTTGGAGGTTTTTTACCCTTTTGGGGTTTTTCCTCTGGGACTCCTTCTGGAGGGCACGGACTGTAGTGGCTTACTATTGTCAAACAGCACCGTGGCTACCGGAAGGGGTCGCCCCTACCTCGGCCAGAGCAGGACTTGCAGGAACCGGGCCGCTCACCACTTCTCTCCAACATCGACGGTAAGCTCAGGGTGAATCATGACAGATTGCAACGCCCAAAACTCCAGTTGCTGTCCGGAACCATGGAGAGTCCTGTGATGAGTACAGAACCAACAAGCCAAACCCTGCTCCTGACTATACAACAACAGGCCCAAGAACTCCAACAGCTACGTACCGAAAACAGAGTCTACCCACAAGCCTTCGCCTCTAGAACCACCGATGTTCCTACGGTCTCCACCACTACGCCTCGCTTCTCCCGGGATCCTAGCAAATTAAGAGGATTCCTGGATGCCTTGACGGTCTATTTCGCATTCCGCCCCTCTCAGTTTATGCAAGACAAGATCAAGGTGGGGTATTTGATTAGCACCCTATCTGGTCCAGCATTGGCATGGGCAACTCCTTTAGTGACAAGCAACGACCCTAGCTCGTCTAATTATTCCAGCTTTGTCACTGCCTTTAAGCAGATGTTTGAGCGTCCTGGACTTGAGTCTTCAGCAGAAGAAGCTCTCTGCGATATTCAACAAGGAAATCAGGACGTATTACAATACATCACTCGTTTCAGACAATTGGCAGTCCTGGGTGGAGCGTACTTTGGTGACCCTGTTTCGCAGGGGTCTCAGAGAGGACATTAAGGACGAACTGGTGCACTCTGCCAGAGTAGAGAATCTTAAGGGGTTAATGGATCAGACCCTGACAATAGAATATCGGTTAAATGAGCGAAGGATGGAGAGAAAGAAGAGTCGCTTACCATCACATTCGGTGACGTCCTGCACCCTTCCTCATCGTTCCGAGGAGGTTCGTTCTGAAACTAAGGGAGCTACCGATGAAGAGCCTATGCAAATCGACATGGCTCGAGGGCCATTATCATCTAGTGAGCGGGAAAACAGACAAAGGAAAGGACTTTGCCTGTAATGTGGTGCTGCTGGTCATCTAATTGGCACCAGCCGCGGCCCTCTTCTCCGGCCGCAAGTTTCTTGGCAGGCACGGCTGGGCCGGAGACCCCGATTTGGGTCACGGTCCTTGCCGCGCTCAGCGCGCACAATACATTAAACGCGCTTTGGATGTCTGGGGCCCACCTCCTCATACCCACTTACCTGTCACACAGCCAAAAGCCGTCTACCTGCACATGACTAATTTTTATGCATGTCTTTCTCCTTCCCAGCATGCTGTTCACTTCCTCTCTTCCCTGCATGCATTGTTTCTCCTTCCTCTGGAGCATGTTTTCTATTCTTAGTTATGACCTTTTCCCAAACCAAGATGGTGGTATTACTACTTCCTGTTTTCCACTTCCTGTCTAGGGGTATATAAGGGGAATCTATCCTCCTTCTCATTGCGTTGCAACACTCCTGCGGTGATAGTCACGCTCCGGCTGGTTTCCTCTTGTGGCGCCAGTTGTTCTTGATCTGTCTTCCGTCTCCAGAATTCCTGAATTCCAGAATCTTAAGTCCTAATCCCATATCGCGTGGGCTCTCATTATTCTAAATGAGACTACTGGATTTCTAGGTAGCAGGGTTGTTCCTGGTGTGGGGGACTAAGTCTTACCCACTTGGAAGGACCACTGTCACCCCAACTAACTAGCAGTGCCTCATTTCTCCCAAGGGGAAGAGATGATTAGGCAGCCGAGCGCATGACATCTTTGGAACTTCTCAGGGAAGTCGTGGTCACTCAGATCCAAACCAGCTCTCTCATTTACAGTATGATCTCATATACAAATGCCAAAGGCAGTTTGAGTTTTATAGATTGTTTTAATAAAACAACTGCATTTTAGATATTAAGGCGTGAGCCGCAATAACCAGAACAATACAACACAGTAGGATTGAAATAGTTACTAGGTGAGTGAAACATAAGAATAACACTATCATGGTGTTAATAATTTCTACTCTCCCTCAGTTAGTTATATTTCGAGCACAGCATGTTAAGCTTCTAACTTGCCTTTCAGATTTCCCAGGAAGACATAAACCCTCATACCTGAGCAAAGGCCTGTGATCTGGTTCAGTATCTGCAACGAGGCATTCAGCGTCTAGCTGTGGTTCCCTGGTAGGAATCTACCTCTCGACGGTTTCACGCGCGGAGGAAATGCGCCCTGCCTAATTCCTTGTGTCCTCCATCTGCTTCAGGAAGTTCCTGTTGGAGGTTTTTTACCCTTTTGGGGTTTTTCCTCTGGGACTCCTTCTGGAGGGCACGGACTGTAGTGGCTTACTATTGTCAAACCGCACCGTGGCTACCGAAAGGGGTCGCCCCTACCTCGGCCAGAGCAGGACTTGCAGGAACCGGGGCCGCTCACCACCTCTCTCCAACATCGACGGTAAGCTCAGGGTGAATCGTGACACGTGTAGGTATTATGAGGGTGGAAAACTCCATCCTTCATGACTCCACTCACGGCTGCGCAAGAGGCCGAATATTGATGTTTCGTACCTACTGCTGGTTGTGGTGAACCATCAGTATAAACGACAGCATGACATCTGTCAAGTGGTAGGATACCTAGAGGAACGGTGTAATCTTGTTCATACTGGGGATATTCTTGTGTATGAAGTTTTGGGTCAAAGATGTAATCAACATCATAGGCGCTCAAGGAGGTAGCCCATTGAATCCATTGTGGATGGAGTGCTTTAGCGTTCGGAACGCTTGCTTTAGTGACAGCCATCAAGGCTGATACTGGGGAAACGACAATAATGCGTATCCCTGGGGCTAGTGGCCTCTCTTTTCTGACTGCCATTTGGACACTACTCAGAATTTTTTTTGTAGGTGCAAAGCGTTGTTATGCATTTGAATATAAATGGGATTTACATGCTATGGGCACTGTATCGCCCTCGTTGAAGGTGACATAAGTAAACCCAATGGCACCAGCTATTATTCGGATGACCAAGTTTGTTTTATTATCACGTGTGTGGTCAACTGTCCAGTGTTTACTAGAGAAATCTGGACGTATTAAGTCATAAAGAGGCTTGATACGTTGTGCGTAGTCAGGAATGTATGTTCTGCCAAAATTAAAAAAGCCAAGTAGTGACTGTAGTTTTTTTAGCGTGTTAGGTGGGTGTAATTGTGCACATTTCTCTAGAATTGCGGGGCCTGGCGCTTCCCCTCGCTGGATAGCTCATATCCCAGGAACAATACACTGAGAAAGGTTATCTTACTTTTCTTAAAGTTAAATTTGTAACAGAGGTCTGCAAATCCTAAAATGATCTGATCGACCCTTGCAAGATGAATGGTGAGGTCGTCGTCTGTGAGATAGATGTCATCCACATAGGATAGCGCCTCGGGATCCAGGTTTGTAATTTTGATGTTGCCCTGGGCTGTTCTTGTAGCCTTGAGGTAAATGACTGTGAGAAGGTAGCCTCTTTCTAGCCTTGTTACCCCCACTTTTGGCCTGTTTGTGAGTGTATGTCAGGGTGTTTGTCACTGTTTTCACTGTCTCACTGGGATCCTGATAGCCAGGCCTCAGTGCTCATAGTGAAAACACTATGGGCCTGATTCTAACTTTGGAGGACGGTGTTAAACCGTCCCAAAAGTGGCGGATATACCACCTACCGTATTACGAGTTCCATAGGATATAATGGACTCGTAATACGGTAGGTGGTATATCCGCCACTTTTGGGACGGTTTAACACCGTCCTCCAAAGTTAGAATCAGGCCCTATGTTTTCAGTATGGTTGTGATGTGTCACTGGGATCCTGCTGGTCAGGACCCCAGTGCTCATAGGTTTGTGGCCTATATGTATGTGTCACTGGGACCCTGTCACACAGGGCCCCAGTGCTCATAGGTGTGCATGTGTATGTTCCCTGTGTGGTGCCTAACTGTCTCACTGAGGCTCTGCTAACCAGAACCTCAGTGGTTATGCTCTCTCATTACTTTTAAATTGTCACTAACAGGCTAGTGACCAATTTTACCAATTTACATTGGCTTACTGGAACACCCTTATAATTCCCTAGTATATGGTACTGAGGTACCCAGGGTATTGGGGTTCCAGGAGATCCCTATGGGCTGCAGCATTTCTTTTGCCACCCATAGGGAGCTCTGACAATTCTTACAAAGGCCTGCCACTGCAGCCTGAGTGAAATAACGTCCACGTTATTTCACAGCCATTTTACACTGCACTTAAGTAACTTATAAGTCACCTATATGTCTAACCTTTACCTGGTAAAGGTTAGGTGCAAAGTTACTTAGTGTGAGGGCACCCTGGCACTAGCCAAGGTGCCCCCACATTGTTCAGAGCCAATTCCCTGAACTTTGTGAGTGCGGGGACACCATTACACGCGTGCACTACATATAGGTCACTACCTATATGTAGCTTCACAATGGTAACTCCGAATATGGCCATGTAACATGTCTATGATCATGGAATTGCCCCCTCTATGCCATCCTGGCATAGTTGGCACAATCCCATGATCCCAGTGGTCTGTAGCACAGACCCTGGTACTGCCAAACTGCCCTTCCTGGGGTTTCACTGCAGCTGCTGCTGCTGCCAACCCCTCAGACAGGCATCTGCCCTCCTGGGGTCCAGCCAGGCCTGGCCCAGGATGGCAGAACAAAGAACTTCCTCTGAGAGAGGGTGTGACACCCTCTCCCTTTGGAAAATGGTGTGAAGGCAGGGGAGGAGTAGCCTCCCCCAGCCTCTGGAAATGCTTTGTTGGGCACAGAGGTGCCCAATTCTGCATAAGCCAGTCTACACCGGTTCAGGGACCCCTTAGCCCCTGCTCTGGCGCGAAACTGGACAAAGGAAAGGGGAGTGACCACTCCCCTGACCTGCACCTCCCCTGGGAGGTGTCCAGAGCTCTTCCAGTGTGCTCCAGACCTCTGCCATCTTGGAAACAGAGGTGCTGCTGGCACACTGGACTGCTCTGAGTGGCCAGTGCCACCAGGTGACGTCAGAGACTCCTGCTGATAGGCTCCTTCAGGTGTTAGTAGCCTTTCCTCTCTCCTAGGTAGCCAAACCCTCTTTTCTGGCTATTTAGGGTCTGTGTCTCTGGGGAAACTTTAGATAACGAATGCATGAGCTCAGCCGAGTTCCTCTGCATCTCTCTCTTCACCTTCTGATAAGGAAACGACCGCTGACCGCGCTGGAAGCCTGCAAACCTGCAACATAGTAGCAAAGACGACTACTGCAACTCTGTAACGCTGATCCTGCCGCCTTCTCGACTGTTTTCCTGCTTGTGCATGCTGTGGGGGTAGCCTGCCTCCTCTCTGCACCAGAAGCTCCGAAGAAATCTCCCGTGGGTCGACGGAATCTTCCCCCTGCAACCGCAGGCACCAAAAAGCTGCATTACCGGTCCCTTGGGTCTCCTCTCAGCACGACGAGCGAGGTCCCTCGAATCCAGCGACGCTGTCCAAGTGACCCCCACAGTCCAGTGACTCTTCAGCCCAAGTTTGGTGGAGGTAAGTCCTTGCCTCACCTCGCTGGGCTGCATTGCTGGGAACCGCGACTTTGCAGCTGCTCCGGCCCCTGTGCACTTCCGGCGGAAATCCTTCGTGCACAGCCAAGCCTGGGTCCACGGCACTCTAACCTGCATTGCACGACTTTCTAAGTTGGTCTCCGGCGACGTGGGACTCCTTTGTGCAACTTCAGCGAGCACCGTTTCACGCATCCTCGTAGTGCCTGTTCCTGGCACTTCTCCGGGTGCTACCTGCTTCAGTGAGGGCTCTTTGTCTTGCTCGACGTCCCCTCTCTCTGCAGGTCCAATTTGCGACCTCCTGGTCCCTCCTGGGCCCCAGCAGCGTCCAAAAACGCCAAACGCACGATTTGCGTGTAGCAAGGCTTGTTGGCGTCCTTCCGGCGGGAAAACACTTCTGCACGACTCTCCAAGGCAAGAGGGATCCATCCACCAAAGGGGAAGTCTCTAGCCCTTTTCGTTCCTGCAGAAACCTCAGCTTCTTCTGTCCAGTCGAAGCTTCTTTGCACCCGCAGCTGGCATTTCCTGGGCATCTGCCCATCTACGACTTGCTTGTGACTTTTGGACTTGGTCCCCTTGTTCCACAGGTACCCTAGATTGGAAATCCACAGTTGTTGCATTGCTGGTTTGTGTCTTTCCTGCATTATTCCTCTAACACGACTATTTTGTCCTTAGGGGAACTTTAGTGCACTTTGCACTCACTTTTCAGGGTCTTGGGGAGGGTTATTTTTCTAACTCTCACTATTTTCTAATAGTCCCAGCGACCCTCTACAAGGTCACATAGGTTTGGGGTCCATTCGTGGTTCGCATTCCACTTCTGGAGTATATGGTTTGTGTTGCCCCTATCCCTATGTTTCCCCATTGCATCCTATTGTAACTATACATTGTTTGCACTGTTTTCTAAGACTATACTGCATATTTTTGCTATTGTGTATATATATCTTGTGTATATTTCCTATCCTCTCACTGAGGGTACACTCTAAGATACTTTGGCATATTGTCATAAAAATAAAGTACCTTTATTTTTAGTATAACTGTGTATTGTGTTTTCTTATGATATTGTGCATATGACACTAAGTGGTACTGTAGTAGCTTCACACGTCTCCTAGTTCAGCCTAAGCTGCTCTGCTAAGCTACCATTATCTATCAGCCTAAGCTGCTAGACACCCTATACACTAATAAGGGATAACTGGGCCTGGTGCAAGGTGCAAGTACCCCTTGGTACTCACTACAAGCCAGTCCAGCCTCCTACAATGACAAAAACGTTTCTGTGAGCCAAATGAGAACGCACGCAGGTCCCTACTTTCTTGCACTAAATTGACAGAAAAACCCATTGGATATGTCCAACGTTGTTTTGTACTTTTTGCACACTAAATTGTTGATACGTGCCGTGCTATGTGAATTTTGTATAGCGTATGTGCATGTATGACTGTTTAAGTGTCTATAATCTAAAACTAATCTGTAAGAATGGTCGGTTTTGCAACTGGGAATAATGGATTATTCATCACAGAGGCACAGGGATCAATTACTCCCTGATAATCTAGCTGAGTGAGGATCTCCCTCACTGGAGCTTTTGCTTCATGTTAACAGGGTATTGTGGTTGAGGTTGGGGTGTGGACCAGATAGGAATTCTATGACAAGTAGACTCCTTGTCCCAATCTACATGATTGCGTATAGTGCTGGAGCCTGCGCTAAAGCCCAATCAACAGCGTAGGCTTGTTTTATCGCTTCTGGAACAAGATCAGAGAAAGAAGGCAAAAAAACATCTTCCCCATGTGGGAGCTTTCGGATGTGCTCAGGTGGCCAATCCTTCTCGGCCAACAGGATATCACAATTAAGTTCATCCCAGACTATTACTTGTATAGCACGTTCTATATCTCCCTCAAGTTGAATTTGTAAATCACAGACCCTATCAGGTGGGGGGACGCACCTGTCCGCTGTTTCAACTGCAATGTATTCGCTAGTTGCTGTCGCATCCAGATGATTTTTCAGACTCTGGCGACATATTGTGGCCTCTGCTGCGCTGTCTAACAGTGTCACTGCCCACGTCTTGTTCTTCAGCAATGCTCTTAAGTGCACCAGCATTTTTAATTGACAGTGCTGCCACCTTTTTCTTTTTAAACTGTAGCTTTTGTTGTGGAGATTTTCCTTCTTTTTTGTCTGAAGACTGCGGCAAGTCTTTCTTTCATGTATTCAGGACGTCGGTCAGGATGGCCCCCTCTCTCGCTACATCTATTCGGTGCATCCTGAAAGGAACAAGAGGGAAGTGAATCAGTATATCTGTCAGGAGTTTTTATACTTTCCCTATTTCTAAGAGTATATCTTCTTTCTGAGGTCTCTGGATGTGGTTGGATGTGGAGAATCAGCTCTCTTACTTCGTCTATCATTAAATAGTTTTTGTTTATCCCAGTGCTTCTTGGTATTATCTTCTTTTTGTTTAGCACCATCTTTAGGGGTGGTACTTTGTATCTCAAGCTTCTTGGTTTGGCTCCCAGACTTTCCCGTCCTATACTAGTATAGGTGTTGGAAATAACTCTCTGTAGCTCTCTCTCTTGGTTAAAATGTGGAATCTCCCGGAGACATTGGCGTATAGCCAGTGCTACCGCTTCCCCTTTAATATTGCTAAGTATTATTGAGGAGACTGCTGTCATCCCCAAATCTAGGGCTGGTGTGGCCCCGTGTTCATTCTGTATTTGTTTTAACACTTCTGGTAAATTAGCAAGTGTCAGGGTACCGTGTGTGGTAGTGTATATTGCAGCGAAGATTGTACCCCATGTGGTACAGTCGTCCACTGTGGGAACCATCCCGAAAGGCAAGCATATGGTGAGAATTCTATGTTTCTCCTGTGGTCCTGTATCGGAAATCACAGCTTCCAGCTGATTTGTTTTCTGGGCTATCCAAAACGGCATTCTCTCTCGTTCTGTGGGTACTTTACCCATAATGGCATGTACTGTTTGTAGATTGATCCCAATAGCCAATTGGTATCCAGCAGGCACTGGTGGTGCTGGACGTGCTGGTGTTGTATTCAATGTTCGCATTACAAACTGAATTAGTCGTCTATATATTGTTACGAATTCAAAATATAAATCTCGCTGGTCTGCTGCCTGCATGTTTTGTACATCCGGGTGAGGTGTATATGTGGCGAACAAAGGCCACATAGGCCCATCATTGCCTAAAGGACCTAGGGCCGTATGTATGAAAACTGGGGTCTGTGAATCGCAAAATGCGCTTATTAAGAAATCGCTATTTCCGAGTCGCAATTGGCCATGTAACAAAATTGCGATTCGGAATTAGCAATTTCTTAATAATCGCTATTTGTGGTTTGCGAGGCCCATATACTGAATCGCAATTTGCATTTTCGCAAATTGCAATTTTTTTGCGATTCGGTAAAAAAATCGCAAAATGCGAGAAAGTTCGAGAATGCACACCTGGAGGAGCCTGATGACATCACCAGCAGGAAATGAGTCATCCAAGGCAGTTTCAGGTGCCACACCCAAACCAGCATCCTGAGTGAGAGCAGCCCAGCCACATAGAGAAGCACTCTGAAGGAGCAGCATCACCTGAGCCACAATGGAGCCCCAAGGTATATCACAGGAGAAGCAGGAGAGGAAGCGCAAACTCAAGTTCAGTGAACATGAGCTGGAGGTACTAACAGAAGAGGTTGTGAGGAGCCATGACCGCCTGTTTGGTAAATCATCACTCCAGGTTCCTGAGAGCGAGAAGAGAAGGCTATGGCTTGAGATCCAGGGTAAAATCTGTGCCATTGGAGTGGCACAGCGCTCCATTGAGGAGATTAAGAAACAGTGGTACGACCTGCGGTCCCGGGCAAAGGAGAGGGTGGCAAGGAGACTTGCAGAGGCCAGGGGCACAGGTGGAGGACCACCAACCGAGCCACCTGCCACACCACTGGAGTACCTGGTGGAATCCACACTCCTCCCGGAAGCAGTGACAGGGGTCACAGATATAGACACCTCCGCTCAACTGAGTACCAGCCAAGGTAAGTGCAATGTTGTCGTGTGAACCCAATATGTGCGTGCATAAAAGCCCCTTAGGAATTAGCATGTAATGTGAAGTAGTGTGTGAAGTAGTCCAGTCCACATCTTAGAAGCATCACAACAATGCATTATGGGAGTTGTGGTCCACAAACTAGTATAGACAGTAGTATGACAATGTAAGCAAGCATAGTGACACCCAAGGTAACACAACACACACTACACCATGTACAGCATTACCTGTAGCTTTATTGCCATTTTTGGACAGAGAATGTAACATACAGAACTGACATGCTGCATATTGTTGTTGCAGGTGGGCCTGGCCCAGCAGCCACAGAAATCCCATCTGTAGGGGAGACGGACACACAGCAGCCCTCTGACACCAACACCAGTGGGTCCGTCAACATCTCCACTGTGCGCCACAGGCCCAGGCCATTGCCACTGCCAGACCTCAGTGGCGACTCCAATGTGCAGCAGGAGGGGGCAAGCACACCGTCTGCACCAGATAGGCGCAGCCAGATACCGGAGGACAGGGGTCATGCAGCACACTGCAGAAGTGCCACAGTGTACCAGCAGCAACCGCAGGAGGCAGGTGAGGGTCCATACTTGTTCGGGGGAATTGAGGCTGCTATGTTGCAGCAACAGCGCCTGCAAAACAGGAGAATATTGAGTCTGGAAAGGAACCTGAGAGTCCACAATAGACATATGATGGGCCTGTATCGGCGACTTGACACCCTGAACAGCAATATCACCCAGCTGCGTGAGGGACAGGTGCAGGCCTCTATGGACACTAGGGAGCTTACCAGTGCAGTGCGTGACCTGTGTGAGGAGCTGCGCCACGAAAGGGTGAGCCGACGCAGACATGAACACCGCTTCAGAACCATGTTTGCAAACTATTGCAGGTCCTCAAACAGGATGGCAAACTCAACAGCACTCATCGCCCGTCGCGCTGTGGCGGCCCAAGTGGAGGCTGCACACACCAGCAGGGATGTGGTCCAGGGCCTTGTCCAAATCACTAATGTGATTGAACTAGTCATGTGACAGAGATCGGCCACTCCCAGTGAGGTAGCCTTGGGGGACACTGAGGACAGTTTAAGCCTTAGTAGTGTGGCAGTACCTGCATCAGACATCAGACGGCGCAGTGCCAGGTGCAGCACTGCCACTGAGGGTGACATTCAGGGTGCCAGTGAGTCAACTGGGCACCCCAGTGGTGTGCGTGGGAGGAGGAAGTGACTCTTGCCGCAGTGACACTGGTGTTCCCACTATGATGTAATAGTGTAGGACACAGTACTTTTGTTATTTTTAGCATTTGAATTTACTTGTTTACTTCAATTTTCACCATTCATTACCTGACGTAAGGTAATACATTTCTATCACTACAGGTACAGTTGTCAGTTGAATTTTGTCATTCATACTCACGTCTGAAATGGTTGTGTGTGATGTCAGCACGCCTTTGCCTTCCCTCTGCTGCACTGGTCCTGTCTGCTGGCTGTAGAGGTGGTATGGGATTGTCATCCTCATCTGATTCAGTGTCACTGATTTCTATAGGTATGCCCCTGGTTGTTGCCATATTGTGCAAGATTGCACAAGTAGCCACTATTCTACATGTCATCTCTGGACTGTACTGTAGTGCCCCTCCACTCTTGTGGAGGCAACAGAAGCGACTCTTCAGGAGGCCAAATGTGCGCTCCACCACGTTGCGGGTTGCCCTGTGTGCTGCATTGTATCTCCGTTCTGCTGGTGTTGTGGTATTGAGGTAGGTGCACACTGCATAGGCACTGTCTCCTGGAAGGGACAGAAGGTGTGATGAGTACCTCAGCCATCTGACATGGGTTTGTTATCTATGCGCCAGTGTAAAGAGTGACATTACCTAGTAGATATCCTTCACCAAACTCCCCAGCTAGCAGTCTTGTGTGAATGCTGCTGTGACGAAAGATGTATGAATCATGTGTGCTCCCTGGGTACCTGGCCACGAGATCAGTTATGATATAGGAGGCATTGCATATCACCTGTATATTCATGGAATGTTGGTGTTTAAGGTTGCGGTACACATACTCTGTGACTGATGGTGGACATATTGCCACATGTGTGCCATCTATAGCACCTAGAACGTGGGGGAACTGTGCTATCTGATAAAACTCTATTTTTGTCGGCTGTATTTCCTGTGGGGTGTGGGGGAATCTGATGTACTGTTGGAGTTTGCTTAGCACGGCGTTGATAAGTGCATTGAAAAATCTGGAGAGGGTGCTCTGTGACACCCCCCCCAGCCGCTGCTATGACCCCTTGATAGCTCCCTGAGGCTAGTAGGTGTAAGGAGCATAATACCTGCACATGGGTGGGTATGCTGTGGGTCCTTAGTGTTCTGCGCTGCAGTATGGGTTGTAGCTCAGTTATCAGATCAAGAATCATGGCTAAGTTCAACCTATACCTCATATATTTCCTCCTCTGTCAGGTCAAAAAGAGTAATGCACACTCTGAAAATGCGCTCCTGTCTCCTTCTCCCTCTCCTCAAACCTGCCAGGATCCTCATCCTCCTCGCCATGACGTAGAGTGCAGCCATTGTGGAAAAGAGTCTAAGGCATTCTGGGCCTCTTTATATAGGTTGCACCTGGTTACCACCTGCTTTCACTTAGTGGTATTTTGCATGTGCAAAATGCCATTCTGTGAATAATCGCTAATTGCGATTTTTTGATGCATCTATTTGCGAATGCGATTTTGCTATTTACATTTTGCACCTCGCAATTTCCTACTGGAAATACCGAATCGCCAAAATGCGACTCGCAAAACAAGGTTGCAACGCACAAATTTGCTATTTTTGCGCTTTCTTATTTTTGGTCTGCGATTGCCTTTCATGCATCGCAGACCAAGTTTTTGCACTCGCAAACGGCCGAATTTACCGATTCGCATCATTTGCGAGTGCAAAAATATTTCATACATCTGGCCCCTAATCTCATGCGTTGTATCACATGTGGTAGGGTGCCTTCGAACCAGTTCTGATGTTCCTGGTATGAGAGTGGAATTTCATGATACTGGTATGCTTGGTACCGTGGAGGTACGTTCGCTATTGTATATGTGTGGAATGTAACTGATCTGCTGTCTTCCTTAGGAAATGTGACCCAGGAGTAAAATGTTGGGTATGCTTCATTAGCTTCTACTATAAAAGTGACATCCACGCCCTCATCTGTTAAGCCATGCGCTACTAGATGTAATGTTAATGCTTGTCCAGCATTCTCCGGAATGTCTATGGTGTTAGCCTTATTGAAAAATGGGTGAAGAGATGGAACACCAAGTGGGGAGTATAAGTCCTTTTATGAGTTTGAGCTCGTACAACGTACAGCCTAATTAGATGATCCCTATTCAGCTGAGGAGGATCTTCCCTAAGACCACGGACATCTCTGTTTAATGGTACTTAGGGTACCTGTAGTATGTGAGACTGTGATATTCGGGGTATCCATAAATTAGTGCCTAAACACCATCATTGGTGGCGCCATGTCATAGTTTTGACTCTTGCTCTGGGCACAACTGCTGATTTAACAGGACAGTACTTCTGTTTATAGGCAACTGTGCCACTCCTACAACAAAACGCAACTGTCGTCCCAACCCTTCCGGCTTACAAGCAGCACCTCACCTGAATCAAAAATGGGTAGAGGTGATTTGTGGCAGTCTTTACGCACGGACTCAGAAGTGTGACATCTCATGGGGATATCATGGTTAAACAGAGAGTACCCCTTTCTCACATCAACTGCAAGTCTCAAATATACACAGGCAAAGAAGAAGAGGCAGTAAAAGTTTCAATAATATTTATTTCATCAGAACTGCAATCTACGATAAGTTACATGTGCTGCAATGATTAGGATAATGAACAATGAGAGAAACAGAATGGAAAAGAAGTGAGTCATTAGTACAAAGATATGTCCTAATACCCCAGTCTATACGTCTAACCTCTAACCCAGAAGAGAGCTAGGTGTGTTAAACCTCAATCTGCTAATGCCATGTCCATGAGAAAAGCCCCTAATCCTCATTACTTTGGAATGAGGTCTCGGGCTCAGACTCCGCAGGAACACAAAGACTGGGTCAGTGCCAAGGCGACGTGTCAAGGCGATAGCAGAGATGGCATCTGGTCGGAATCCCTCTGTCTATCTGATAAAGTGAGGAGTATATATACAGATCTGCTTAAACCCCTTTCGTCAGTTAGTTCCAAAACAAGGCGTGCTTGGGACGGTAATTGGTATAGACATTCTCTCGAAAGCGTGAAGAGGGAAAGTCCCTAACGTGGACACCTCCAGTTTGTTTGTATTTGTCGCCTGGTCTTGACGCCTTAGCGCAGTGGCACTGATAAGGGAATCCAAAACATGGGCCTAAGTCACAACAAGGCAGCCATTTTAAAAGAATTAATTTAATAAATGTGCTAAAACAGAGCAGGCTAAAAAGGCTAAAAGTCACTAGGTAACGGGAGCACGAGTTCTGCAAGCCAACGGCTAAGCTAACTCCTGTATCCCATTAAAACAAACTAGGATTCACTACAGACCATATACATTCTTTAGTCAAGAAGATCTGAGAGGAAACAGAAACATTTTGGGGTAAAGATATAAACAAGAACCGCGGAAGAACCTGTAAAGAGGAAGGGACTCACTTGCACGCTTGTGCGCGCAGAGAGGAGCTTCAGCCGGAAGCGGAGAAAAATCTGCGAGTCTCATCTTCCCTGCGCAGCAGAGACAAGGCTGCCGTGCCGGGAAGAGGAGAGGCAGTGACTAGGCGCAGGGCTGACGGGGTGACCAGGGGACCCGCAGAGGCGGCTGGTGGTGACAGTTTGCTTGGCCTGCTTGTCTGGCCTGGTCCCTCCGGCTCAACACTCGAGCAACTGCGGTACTGCCCCCTGCCTTCTCTTGGCCTCCTGGCTGCGGCTTTGGTGCTTCCCTATGGTGGGGTCGCTCGGTGAGGCTTGGGCAGGCTGGAGCAATTGGTGGGGGCACAGTAGTGGTGCTTGGGCGCAACTGTATAAGTGCAGGTGCACTTCTCTACCATATCCAGGCACACCCGGCTGGAGGACCCAGTGCAGCTTGAGGCCCGCTGTACCTCCTTCCTTTCCACTTTACATCCCTGCCAATTGACTCTTTGCTTGAAGCCAGCTCAGGCTGCCTGAGGCCTTTCCACACTGCTTCAAAACTATTTTTGAATAACTACTGAAGACATCTTGATGTTACCTGTGGGGAAACACATGCTTCACTTTCGAGTCATCTGCACTCCATCTGTCCCCCATCATCAGCCTCCATGGCCGCTTCACCAAGGATAAAATGAGAACTCGCAGCTCCCTCCTCCTGCAAGCATTGGCCCAGGATGGGACTAAAAAAACAATTTAAAAAATCAAAAATGTAAAACTGGAATGTCTGATGCGGATAGCTCTACGATTCATAGCCGCCCTGGTAACCAAGACGTCCTAAGAGGGCTACTCCCTCTAATTCCAGCCTCAGCATGAGCAGCCACTCTAAAATCCAATAAAGACATCCTGGTATATTTTCCCATCCAATCCAAAGCCCTTCTGCCTGTGGCAGCCCACAGAGAGCCAGAAGAAACACTCTCTGAGTGGAAGTGACCCCCTCAGACCCAGTGAGCAGGATTCGCCTTTTCTCCCAGTCTACCTCCAGCATAAAATCAGCGAAGCTATTTAGCAACGAACAATTAATCCCGCACACAGGGAAGCACAAATGGGGTTCTCCGGAGGTCCCCACCTGCCTTAAGCCCCAAAGTCAAAATAGCCCATAATTTATGTCTTGGCTGCACTGTCAGGCTTCTTCAGGGCAGGACATGCGCTCCAGACTTGAAATAAGCTTGAAGCAAGCACAGTCTAGCACAAAGGGGCTGGTGGCCAGGACTGATTCAGGGGATGAGCACTATGGTAAAGCAGGCAACAAAATCCATAGTAAGATTTGGAGTAATTATTTCCCAAACAGCTATTTCCCTTCAGCCCATCAGGGAAGGGCCTTCAAGGGAGTCCCGGTTCCTGGGGTGGACCCCTTTTAAGATTCACGTTATCCTCCTGCACTCAAACTGATAAGATGAATATCTTGGTAAAGAAAACTTGGTGCCACAACAAGCAAGTTCAACTTTGCCAACTACTGCCCAGAAACAGGAAAGACCCGAGAAGTTTGAGCCAACAGGGTGGCACATCTTGGAGAGCATGGATAGCATGTTGGCCTTTATGGTACAAGCCACCGCGTTACACACTAACAAACTAGACATACAAATCGCAGTCCTGCAAATAATAGCCTCCTCCATCATTGCTGTCGATGGCAAACTGGATCAGTTGATACTTAGAGCCCGAGGGACTTTGATGGCAATGATTGAAGATGAGATCACATGCCAATGAAGCCCCTTGATTGAGGGATTAGCATCCCTTCCCATCATCATGACAACCTTGATTGATGAAATCAAAGATTAGGCAATGCAGTGAAAATCAAAAGGGGACACAGAACTTCTCTGAGCCCTAAGTGGCCATCACCACACCAGACAAGCTAGCAGATGGACTGAGGGGTGTCTTTAGCCCTTCGGCCCCTATGGATGGCTTAAATCAGGCGGTTCATAGCCATCCCCATGGATCAGGGTCTAGATGATAGATGACGTCCAACCAGGGAACTAATTCCCCAACCTGGACAGGGAACCCTCAGAGGACTGCACTGCTGACTGGATAGTATTGCGCAATCCCATTAATAAATGAGTGGTGACCATTTAGACAGTGTCATCTGAACATTGTATATTAGAGCCCCTAAACAGTGGTTCTGATCATGGAAAAGGAAATGGATATAGGCTGAATACACCAGCCTTAGTGTGACCCCAACAGAGTCAGCCCTTGGGGTCTCATGAGCAAAAGAATGTGACATTTGACAACATGACAAGACACAGAAAGACCCCGGAAGATATAGGTAGCTGGGATCAGGTCAGTAAAAGCCATCAAATCCCAAGCCCCAGCAACAAGATAATTCTCTATCCCGAATTTGCATGCCTCCGATGGCCAGTGGGATCTGCTAAACAGAGGGAATGTTATCAGACCTGGTTTAACGGCTCTTGTTTTTTTTATCCTTTCGCTCAAAGGACATTGAATCTGTTGCATAAATACCTCTTGCTATGGGTGAAGCCAACGAATGCTCAGAACTCATCTTCACCAGCCCCAAAACAGTATAAGCCTTGGAGGAAAGCCATGCAGTATTAGAACAATGGGGCATAACAATAGTGAACTGAAATGAAATATTGCATACTTTTTATGCAAGATCCCTCCACAGCTGGTGGTAGCCCCCGGAGAGAGGCTGGAGCTATAAATAATACCATGAAGTATCATGCTGGCGCTATATATTATACCATAAAGGATCATGCTGGCCTTATACCTAATACCATGAAGGATTACGCCTCCTTTAAGTCAGCGCTAAAAGTGCTTCTAGGCTCCCCATTGTGACATCAGATGAGTCACCACCTGGGGACAGCTTGCTTGGGAAAGACAGGTCATGCACAATCCACCAATCCAAAATGATGTATTGGGCTTGGCTTCTGGGGATCTAACCTGCCAGCCTGAGACAACAGCCCTGTAACTGCCCGGTCACTGTGTGCTTGTGGGATATGAGAGGGCTAACAGAAAAGGAGGACAAAAAAAGCTAATATCAAACGTAAGATGGATGGGTATTGTATACATACAAGAAATCTGAGCACGTGATTTAAAAAGGAAGACAACCCTGAAGTAATGAGGAAATAGGTGGAGAAGGTGATGTGCTCCATGAGCCTGATTCACCAAGGTAAACTTAGACCAAAAGTCTAAGTTTATGACTTTCGATATTCACAAAGGTAAGTTACGAGTAGTATCTTTATATTTGCACTCGAGGTGGAATGTCCGCACTCGGAGTGGAATCTCTGCAGAAGAGACCGAGTCTCCGCTCTAGGGGTGGATCTCTGCTGGAGTGCAGAGATTTCACCTCGAGTGCGGACATAAAGATACTTCTCGTAGCTTACCTTTGTCACTACCAAAAAGTACTAAAGTTAGACTTTTTGCCTAATCTTAGAGCAAAAGTCTAACTTTATCTTTGTGAATCAGGCCCCATACGTTTATATGGCACCCCTGGGCTGAACAGCCTTCTGGCTGCAGTATTTAATTGTGCCTTTTTTTTACCAAGTGTATGCATAAAAAATTGGTCAAAAGGCTGGGATAGATTACTCAATTTTCTGACAAGAGAAGTGACAAATACTCTCTTGGGGACATTATTTCTTTGTCAAATGTATTCATCTATAATTATATAGGGCGAAGAGAATCATAAATGAAACAAGCTGTCACAATTAAACTGAACAATTACACCAGGACTAACATTTACACCACAATATCAGTTATTTACATAAAAGCAAATAAAAACATATCACAAAATAATAACCAACAATGAAACACCTGAAAATTGTCCCAACTCAATTTCCTCCATTGGAGGTAGTGGTACGTAAAGTACTTAAATTAAAGACGTAATCCACTCTAACGCGGTGGTTGTGGTTAGTAATAACAACAAATGCTGAACCCAGATCAATTACTTCCTAGGGTTTCTTGCACTGTCCGATATCCTTCTGGAGAGTCAATTGTGCTTTCTACCCAACCCTGCCGCAATCCACAAGGTGTTGATGCGTTTCGGCCCCTTTCATTCTGGGCCTCATCAGGACTACAATGGGACAACTTTGCCTAGATAACAAATCAAAACAAGCCCAAATCAATGTACTTAAAATATTCAAGAACAAATTAATTAAATTAAAAAACCACATGGTAATTCACCTGGTGCATCCTCTGTGGTCAAAAAGTCAGAAACTAACCCAATTCGGGTGTGTCCAACCGTGCAAAGTGTATTGTGATTGTAAAGAATTAATTAATTAATACTGTCTGCCCAAGTCATGTGGCCCACGTATTCCAGACCCTATCATCATATCAACCACACTGAAAATGAATAAAAATAAAAGTGCGGCCCCTCAGTGTGATAAATCTAAATGATACCTATAACTTGGTGCCGTCACGAGAATCTTCGGCCCGTTAGATCCTAGACATGAGGAAAAAACAAACTTTGACTCACATATGCCT
This sequence comes from Pleurodeles waltl, assembly GCF_031143425.1. Lineage (NCBI taxonomy): Eukaryota > Metazoa > Chordata > Amphibia > Caudata > Salamandridae > Pleurodeles > Pleurodeles waltl. Next base: position 208,504,197 of record NC_090441.1, read on the forward strand.
CTATATGTAAGTCTTTGGGGGTTGACCAAAAGTTAAATGTTCCCAGTACTGATGGGACTACTCTCACGCGTGTAGTATTAGCGTGAACTCCTGCCCGTTGTCCACATAAAGAACTCTGTTAGTCGGGCACCAGGAAGAGAATCATCCATCACCCGTGCATTGGTTGTCAACTCGTGCACCGGCTCGACGGGAGAAAATTAAAGGCAGAGGGGGGCGGGGCTGCCCTGAAAAACACGTCGCCCATCTTTGAATGGCTTTAAATCGAAGGAAAATCGGTCGCATTGAATGACGGTGGACACAGGGGCTGCGCCAAAAAATGAAAAATAAATAATAATATAAGAAATGTGTAGACGGTTAGCAACTCAAGCCATGAGTGCATGAGGCAGCTGTCAGTGTGCCTATATCCAAAAATTAAAAATAGTAGAGCGCATGTAGAAAATCAGAAAAAGTCAGAAACAGAGGGTAGAACAATAATGATAATAATCCCTGTTAAGGTGAACATACTCGCCCTCTCCTAATAAATGGTCTGAGCGCATCTGCCATCTGTCTCACAAAACATAAATACACCAATACACAAGGAGCTACTGTCATGTATATCTAAGCTTCTAACTCGGTAAATAGAAATAGCTATTGATATACAAGTTTGAAGCGAATTCAACGTGACCCTCTTAAACTGACTGTATCCAGAGGGCCAGTTCTGTGAAGAAAAAGATTGTTTCCGCCACTGTTAATATCTGCACGAACGTCCATGCCTCTGAATAAACAACATGAAACTACGTGCAAAATACACATACACAATATCAAAACAATTTACAGAGAGAGGCAAACCAAAAGAAATAGGTTACTAAATCAGTTGCCAAATGTCATCAATATCGTTTAGTCCCTGCCGAACTGTTTGATATTTTTCGATCAGCCGTGCTTCCAACCTCAGCAGTTTTTCTGTTATGGGTTGTCCAGCTGTCTTCATTTCTGCTACAGCTAACACAGTCCAACGAAGGTCCTCTGCTGTATGTTTCATTTCTGTGTAATGTTCTACCAATGGTGCTCCTCTTGTAGAACATTTTATCCTCGATCTGTGCTGTAAAATGTGTGTACCAAGTGGGCAGATGTTTTGTCCCCAGTATTCCAATTTTACATTTTAGGCTGGTTAATTCCCAACACTATGAGGGGTTTCTTGCTAGTCCCTATTTACAAAAAATAGACCCCACATCCCTCTAGAATTTTAGGCTAATCGCCCTCCTTGATATTGACTGAAGATGCTATGCCAGTATCTTGAACCAGAAACTAGAAAAACGGGCAGGAAAAAACAACTAATCCCCCCCTTTGAAACAGGATTTCAGAAAGAATGCAAATTTAAGGAAAATCTGTGCTGCCTCAACCACCTAATAGAAATGTAAATTAGCACTTGTATAGCGCACTACTCACCCGTTAGGGTCTCAAGGTGCTGTACTCATACCGCTATGGAACCCCTCCTGGCTCTTCCCTGTGAGGGGCCCACTCCTGAGCACCCCCAGGGTGAAGCCAGGCATCCAAGCGCTGTTGGGGCTGTTGTGGAGATTAAGCAAGCTGGGGCCGTTGTGGAGATTAAGCAAGCTATTGCCCAGAGTTGCACCCATGAATTAGATTAGGCACCGAGGCGAGAATTATCTGGTCAAGGGGAATTGAGCCCAAGACCTGCCGAAGCGGGACTTGAACCCTGGTCTTGAGCCAGATCTCTGCTTCAGGGTCTGCCGCTCTAACCATTGAGCCACACTTCTCCATATAATAGAGGAAACCATGGCGAAGAAGAATAGATGGTTCACCATCAAGTTCTTCGATTTTTCCCTTACTTTTGATAGCGTATCAAGGGGCAAACTTTGGGCTAAATTAAGTAAATGGGGCAATGCATCATCCCTGCTAAATGCCATCACAACGCTATACGCAGATACATGGGTTAAAGGTATTCTCCAGCTGGGTTACATCCCATAAAATTCAGACCAACAAAGGATTAAAACAAGGATGCATCCTCAAACTCTTAGGGCCTCATTTACAAGAATCTGATGCCCTAACAACACCATGGATACACTGTATTTACAATACAGAGCTCCGTGGTGCACGTTTTTACAGATGCGTCAGAAATTCTGATGCATCTGTGGCAATGCAAGGAAGGCTCCCATGTTAAAAAGCCCTGTGTCAGATTAACGCCTGCTCTGAGCAGGCATGAAAATTCTGACGCAGTGAAGTCGCAGAAAGACGTAGTGAAATGTTGTAAATTTCAAAGCTACAGTTATGCATAGCATTTAATGTGGGTATGCTTACCTTGCATACATTATACCTGGCATAGGTATTATTTGGCGCAGGGATGTACAAACTGGCGCAATGGTCCATTTGCACCAGTTTGCAAAATGTGGAGCACTGTAGGGGACTGCTTTGCACCACCGATGCGTCAAAAAACAATACGCAACTGTGGTGCAAGGGGCTTGTAAATGACCCCTTAGTATTTAATCTGTATTTAGCTGACTTAAAGGAGCATTTGGAAGAAGCAAGTACCTTCCCCTCTAAAATAGCGGGCCACAGAAACTAAATGCTGCAATATGCAGATGAAACAGTGCTCACTGACCAGGCGCCCATCAGATTACAGACACTACTGGACTCTCTGCAAACTATTGCAACTCAAACAACCTGTTGATCAACTTTGCAAAGACAAGGGTCATAATCATCAGCCATAAGTTAATAAAAGAAGCATCTTAGTTCATTCAAGGGTGCCCCCTTGAGAGATGGCCTCTTACAAATACTTCATTGTACAGCTTGATGGCCGAGGTCAGATCACTCCCTACATACATCCTCAGCAGGCCTCAGCCAACTCTCTCACCTGGGCCTTGTGCAAACCCCACTAGTCTCTGCAGCCCTTTGACTTAAGATCATTACCGAAGGAGACCACTATCAAGTTCATCCCTACTTTTTTCTATGGAGCGTTGACATTCAGAGGCAGAATGACTAACTGGTTAGAGAGAGAAAAATCTTTTCTCTACCTGATTGCACAACACAAGCTGAACTCCGACTAGAATTTAACTTAAGGCCGCCAGCTGGCCCTAAATGACAAGTTTCTGTCTGATTGCCTAAAAGTAAAAGAAGCATAGGGTGGCACTGTAAAACATATCATGTGGCCTGTACTAATAAAACATATCATGTGGCCTGTACTAAATCGTGAAGATTCCACCTGGCACAAGTACCTGAGCAGCTCGCTGACCACCTTAGGCTATATGAGCGGCAACCCTCCCTGAAATGGTGCAAAGCATTTCAACACGAGTCTTTGCTTCACCTGCTGAGCTTGTATGCAGTTTGTGGTTTGGAGGCCACCTTCTCAAATGGGCTCCCTTGATCGATCTAAGAAGCAGATTTTGAAAGTTCTATCAAAGCAAGAGAAACTATTATCCAGCAAATGGGACAAGACTTTGAAGAAGAAATTCCACAGCAGCTGAGCTGTCATCCACTGTGACCCTGAGACCCTCCCAACTTATTTGTCCCAGTCTCAGGCCAAGGGACCGAATACTCTGATAAAACTAACATTTGGGCTGATCCACCTAAAAGCTTTTTGGTGTGCAGAAGGGGGGCCATGTGGATAAGCAGTGCAGGCTGCGTGCCATGGGAGCTGAGTCGCTGGTTCACATAACCTGTGTTTGCAAACCACCCCTGCCACATGGAAAATCCTAAGGTCCCTAAATATTTTGATAATATAATATAATACACTGTTCCAAAACTGGTGAACGGGAAAGGGGAGAAGTCCTGATAATCAGGAGCACAAGTCCTCACACACCACATTTGGTGTCATGCTTCATCATAGGACAGCTCCTCGTCAGGCCGGCACTGCAATGCCTGACGGGCACCCCCCAAAGGGGGGCTCTTTGCCGGAGATCTTTTAGTTAATGATGAAGCCGCGGAACCACGTGTGGGTCCGAAAAAGAGGAAAGAAAAAAGACAAGAAGAGGATAAAATTGGCTCAAAACCCTCACTAAATAATTTATTGTTCGCTGTTGGGAATTGGTCAAGATTAAAAAAGTAGCAAGGGAGTGAAACAAGAGGTAATGCTCAGACACTCGTACAAAAATCAAGACAAAGGAAGACGGTAATTATCCGAAGTCCCTCAGTATAAGGTCAATATACGGTCGACATGTTTCGCGTCTCTCATGGTCCAACAGGATCCCTTGACGCTTCTTCAGGACCTATTTATTCATTGGACTTCTCCAATTGAAAACAAAGGAAAATTCATCAGCTCCTGCAACCTAACGCTCACAGTCAAGACGTCATTGGTCACTTACTAGAGGTAAACCGGACTGGCTTCCCTTTCCTATTAGTCACCCTAGATACAGGGAGAAAAATGAGATTAATAAATTGCATAACTACTTCATCTACGCTCAGGGAGTAGTACATATAAATGCAAAGTGAAAAATAGTGACAAACTGTGCAACTCATAGTGATAAAGTGGATGGTAGCAACCCATGCTCGTGATATATAGGAGGGCTTACCATCTCTATTTAGAGGAAGTGTTTCATGGGATCACGCAGGCCTGTTGCCCGGTTCACAATGAATCTAATTGCAAGATAAGCATAAGCAATGACAAAAGGACAAAATGTCTCCGTTACTAAATCATCAATAAGATCTATAACATGGTCACTGGAAGTAAGCAGAGATTCATTATATAGTAAGTGGTGCAACACTGGGTACAGATAAAGTGTAGCATACATCCATACGCATATAATAAAGCCGAAATATAGCAGTATAACTACAAATATCTCATCATTAGTTACAAGATGATAGTGATAATAACCCTAGTATTGGGTATATGTCCAAGAGGTCTGTAAATAGACAACCTTCAGGGAAAGAACTACAACAAGAGAAACAAGTCCTAGAATTACTAAAGGTCGGAGAGCAAGTGTGTGAAGGACACTCAGTAATAAGTGTGAATGGCAGTGATAGGGGGGCCAGGATATACTATCTGTACTGGCTACCTTCCTATTATATGCACAATCACCTTAAAATGTAAATAACACAAAGCCCAGGTGGTAGGGGGATAAATGTTACATAATGGATAACAAGCCGATTACTATTCCGAGTAGCTAGACAAACAACACTCCCCAGCCAGGCTGCTAAGGGACATGAACGGGAACAATATCCCTAAGTATCGCGTCCATAACGCTCTAAACGGACCTGGAGCACTTACTTGTGAGGTTACCGGCATACAATGAGACACCTACCCCCGCGGCTGCGTTCCCGAATATGAGACGAGCCTAAGAACTCGAAGTATAAATAACCCGCGCGCGGAGCGCGCGTTGAGCAATAAATCAATTTGTTACCAAGCAACCATGTCAAGCTTGGTAAGAGAGATCTCAAAAGGGAGAAAGGACTTCACCTATGAGGTCGCTGTAGTCTTAACCACTGCGGCGGCCATCTTAGACTGGTGAATAATCACCAGAAAAGCAGATAAATATACCAGTCACAAATTCTGAGAATAAATTGGTGACTCGCCACCCACGTGACTTATGAGGACAACGGTCATCAACTCCTTGTATAACTACAAGAAGGCTTCTTTTAGAAAGCGTGGAAAAATAAAAAATCACAACTGTGTGTTGTGATCAGGGACTCTGTCAATAGTCATAATGCATCAGTCAAGACCAGGGAGGGGTTCAGCCTGGATTTGTCAACAACCAACTACATAGAGAGATTGAACCAAGGTATGTCATCATTCAATCCTCGACGGTGGGTATTAAGTCTGTATACCCAACGTTGTTCAAGCTCAAAGAGAGGGCGAGTACCTGTCAGGGCACAGGTCTGTAGTACTACCCACCACATGTCATCTGGTGTATGATTAGATTCAATAAAGTGGATGCTTAGTTTCGTCGTGGCGCGTCCACAGCGAATGTTGCTGCGGTGTTCGTTTATCCTTACTTTCACAGATCGTGTGGTCATCCCTACGTATCGCAGATTACATGGACACGTGATCAGGTAGATACAGTTGCGAGTATTGCAATTGGTATGTTTCATCAATCGCCATGTTAGTGAGGGTTCTAGTTCAAGGGTATCGACCCGTTTGGTTAGAGAACAAACATTGCAATTTCCACAGGGGAAATGACCCTTAACTGGAGGGAGGTCCCAAAGTGACCTTTGACTGGTCGGAGTTATGGTGGGTCTTGGTCGAGTATGTACCAGCATATCTTTAATATTGGAAGTTCGTTTAAAAGCAAAAACAGGCTTGGGGATGTTCTCGCCTCCACTGCAGAGGACCGACCATCTTTTGTTAATTATTTTTTTGACTGCATTGGAGAGTGGTGTAAATGTAGATACACAGGTAAGTTTGGTTTCCGTGGATTTAGGAGTCAACTGTAGTAGGGATTCTCTGTCACTGTATTTGGCTCGCTTGTAGGCTGTGTTAATAACCCTCATCGGGTAATTACGGTCATGTAGTCTGGTCTGTAAATCAGTTGCTTGAATAGTAAATTGTTGCAGGTTACTACAGTTCCGTCGAAGGCGTAAAAACTGCCCATACGGTAAATTGTCCCTTAACGCCTTTGGATGGTGGCTGTCATATAATAACAAGCTGTTCCGATCCGTCACTTTATGGAAGGTTCGAGTTCTCAGTTGGCCTTCCTCAATACTAATCAGTAGGTCTAAGAACGAGATCTCTGTAGTAGAGATGGAAGATGTAAAGTTCAGAAAGGGGTCCAGACCATTTATCCATGTGGTGAATGAGTCTACTTCAGATGTGGGGCCGTGCCATATGACAAGAATGTCGTCTATGTATCGACGCCATAGTTTAATGTTGTCAAAAAAGGGGTTGGACTCAGGCAGGATGAAACGTTTCTCAAAATCATACATATACATGCAGGCCAGGCTCGGGGCAAAAGTACTTCCCATAGAAGTACCGCGAATCTGGTGGAAGAGTTTGTCCTCAAACTGGAAAAAATTCTTAGTCATGGCTAGGCTAGCACAATGCATGATGAAGTGAACTGGAGTCATAGAATTTAGACTAGCAGTCAAAAGGGATGTCTCAACTACCTTCAGTGTAGCTGCCTGCGGGATAATAGTGTATAAAGCCTCAACGTCAAGGGTAATGAGGGCATGAACGTGGACTGTTGAGTTGATGGACTCAATAAGATTAAGGACATCTTTGGTGTCTCTAAGATAAGTAGTAGATTGTTGTACAAGAGGTCGTAAAAAGTGGTCACAAAATATGGATAGTGGTTCAAGGACGGAACCGATCCCTGAGACTATCGGGCGTCCAGGGGGGGGAGATCTGCCCTTATGGATTTTCGGGAGACAATAAAAATATGGAATACGCGGATCCTCAGTGTCCAGAAATTCTGCTTCTTTCTGAGATATCCAAGTATTACTATAGGCCTCCTCTATCATACCACGGATCTCTATTTGCAAACTAGCTGTAGGATCCTGATCAATCCGCGCGTAGTAAGTGGAATCACCTAAAAGGCGAAGACATTCCTGTCTGTAATCCGCTGTGTTCAACACAACAATCGCACCTCCCTTGTCCGCTGGTTTGATGGTGATATTGGTATCAGCGGATAGGTCTCGGAGTGCGTCATTCTCAGCTTTAGGTATGTTGATAAATCTGTGCTCTGGTCTTATCTTCGTAACGTCAGAGGTAACTGCTTTTTCGAAAGCCAGGACCTCACAGGGCATAGAGGAAGTGGGAGGCATGAACTTGGAAGGTCGTCTGAGACCAGAGTCCTGGAGAGAGTCATCACTGGATCTGTCTTTGAAAAAGAATTGAAGACGAATTTTTCTGAAGAACCGAGAGAGTTCGCATTGCAAACGGAAAATGTCGGTTTTAGGGGTGGGGACATACCCCAATCCTTTATTCAGTGCCCTTGTTTCATAAAGGGAGAGAGGCCTGGAGGACAAATTCACCACTAGATCTTGGTTGGGGGAGTCTTGCCCTGGCTCCTTGTGACCATCTGTGGTTCTACCTGTGACCAATGAACTCTCCTGCCTCTTCCTCGTCTTCTGCCTCTTCCTCTGCCCCTGCCCTGGCCTAAAAAAGGCATATATGGTGGCATGGGGCGTGGTTGATAAAAAGGAAAGGGATGTTGCCAAGCCATCGGGTGACCTGGATGGTATTGTGGGAAGTTGTAATAAGGTTGTGGTCTCTCGTCTTCAGTGCTCCATCCATCAGAGGATGAGCTCTGACTGAATTTGCGAGGTCTTCTACCAGATGAAGATTCATCTGATGAGACGGAAGGCGTGTCTGTCGTGTAGTCTTCCTTGATATAAGGGTAGACCTTCTCTCTATTGAACTTGTTGATATCTTTCTGTAACTTAGTAATCTTCTGTTGTGTTAGAAACTCTTTTGTTTCATTTAAATCAGTATTGATTTCTGCTAATCGGCTCTTAAATGCAGCTATAGAGATTGTAGTTTTAAGTGTATTCTCCATAAAAGTGATCTGTATAGCCATGGACTCTGCTAGTCGTCTAGATGTGTTAATGATCAGGACTAGCCAGTCCCGAGTGCACTTCCATGCAATCTGGGCCCAGTCCTTCCTAAAGACAAGGTCCTGTAGGAAGATCCTGGGCATGTTGGACACAAGTAGTCCATTGGGAGCTATATTGGCTCTGAGGTATTCGGTCATAATGGTCCCATGTAGAACTGTTTTTATTAAGTCACGTTTAAGTGAGGACAGTTTGTCCCATTCTTCCTTGGTGGGACCAGATGGTCCTGCACCATCGCTGGTAAGAATGGAGGGGGTCTGCAAAATAGCAGACACAATATCATCGTCGAAGCTGAGACCTTGGAAATTATCCATATCGAGGATCTCAGAGAAATTATCTAATCAGTAATCCCACAGCAGGCCTGCTGTTCTAAATACTTCAAATAAAGAGAAGGGATCGGAGGATTTTGTGGTCCAGTGTACACCCTCCAGTCAAACTGATAATATAATATAATACACTGTTCCAAAACTGGTGAACGGGAAAGGGGAGAAGTCCTGATAATCAGGAGCACAAGTCCTCACACACCACATTTGGTGTCATGCTTCATCATAGGACAGCTCCTCGTCAGGCCGGCACTGCAATGCCTGACGGGCACCCCCCGAAGGGGGGCTCTTTGCCGGAGATCTTTTAGTTAATGATGAAGCCGCGGAACCACGTGTGGGTCCGAAAAAGAGGAAAGAAAAAAGACAAGAAGAGGATAAAATTGGCTCAAAACCCTCACTAAATAATTTATTGTTCGCTGTTGGGAATTGGTCAAGATTAAAAAAGTAGCAAGGGAGTGAAACAAGAGGTAATGCTCAGACACTCGTCCAAAAATCAAGACAAAGGAAGACGGTAATTATCCGAAGTCCCTCAGTATAAGGTCAATATACGGTCGACATGTTTCGCGTCTCTCATGGTCCAACAGGATCCCTTGACGCTTCTTCAGGACCTATTTATTCATTGGACTTCTCCAATTGAAAACAAAGGAAAATTCATCAGCTCCTGCAACCTAACGCTCACAGTCAAGACGTCATTGGTCACTTACTAGAGGTAAACCGGACTGGCTTCCCTTTCCTATTAGTCACCCTAGATACAGGGAGAAAAATGAGATTAATAAATTGCATAACTACTTCATCTACGCTCAGGGAGTAGTACATATAAATGCAAAGTGAAAAATAGTGACAAACTGTGCAACTCATAGTGATAAAGTGGATGGTAGCAACCCATGCTCGTGATATATAGGAGGGCTTACCATCTCTATTTAGAGGAAGTGTTTCATGGGATCACGCAGGCCTGTTGCCCGGTTCACAATGAATCTAATTGCAAGATAAGCATAAGCAATGACAAAAGGACAAAATGTCTCCGTTACTAAATCATCAATAAGATCTATAACATGGTCACTGGAAGTAAGCAGAGATTCATTATATAGTAAGTGGTGCAACACTGGGTACAGATAAAGTGTAGCATACATCCATACGCATATAATAAAGCCAAAATATAGCAGTATAACTACAAATATCTCATCATTAGTTACAAGATGATAGTGATAATAACCCTAGTATTGGGTATATGTCCAAGAGGTCTGTAAATAGACAACCTTCAGGGAAAGAACTACAACAAGAGAAACAAGTCCTAGAATTACTAAAGGTCGGAGAGCAAGTGTGTGAAGGACACTCAGTAATAAGTGTGAATGGCAGTGATAGGGGGGCCAGGATATACTATCTGTACTGGCTACCTTCCTATTATATGCACAATCACCTTAAAATGTAAATAACACAAAGCCCAGGTGGTAGGGGGATAAATGTTACATAATGGATAACAAGCCGATTACTGTTCCGAGTAGCTAGACAAACAACACTCCCCAGCCAGGCTGCTAAGGGACATGAACGGGAACAATATCCCTAAGTATCGCGTCCATAACGCTCTAAACGGACCTGGAGCACTTACTTGTGAGGTTACCGGCATACAATGAGACACCTACCCCCGCGGCTGCGTTCCCGAATATGAGACGAGCCTAAGAACTCGAAGTATAAATAACCCGCGCGCGGAGCGCGCGTTGAGCAATAAATCAATTTGTTACCAAGCAACCATGTCAAGCTTGGTAAGAGAGATCTCAAAAGGGAGAAAGGACTTCACCTATGAGGTCGCTGTAGTCTTAACCACTGCGGCGGCCATCTTAGACTGGTGAATAATCACCAGAAAAGCAGATAAATATACCAGTCACAAATTCTGAGAATAAATTGGTGACTCGCCACCCACGTGACTTATGAGGACAACGGTCATCAACTCCTTGTATAACTACAAGAAGGCTTCTTTTAGAAAGCGTGGAAAAATAAAAAATCACAACTGTGTGTTGTGATCAGGGACTCTGTCAATAGTCATAATGCATCAGTCAAGACCAGGGAGGGGTTCAGCCTGGATTTGTCAACAACCAACTACATAGAGAGATTGAACCAAGGTATGTCATCATTCAATCCTCGACGGTGGGTATTAAGTCTGTATACCCAACGTTGTTCAAGCTCAAAGAGAGGGCGAGTACCTGTCAGGGCACAGGTCTGTAGTACTACCCACCACATGTCATCTGGTGTATGATTAGATTCAATAAAGTGGATGCTTAGTTTCGTCGTGGCGCGTCCACAGCGAATGTTGCTGCGGTGTTCGTTTATCCTTACTTTCACAGATCGTGTGGTCATCCCTACGTATCGCAGATTACATGGACACGTGATCAGGTAGATACAGTTGCGAGTATTGCAATTGGTATGTTTCATCAATCGCCATGTTAGTGAGGGTTCTAGTTCAAGGGTATCGACCCGTTTGGTTAGAGAACAAACATTGCAATTTCCACAGGGGAAATGACCCTTAACTGGAGGGAGGTCCCAAAGTGACCTTTGACTGGTCGGAGTTATGGTGGGTCTTGGTCGAGTATGTACCAGCATATCTTTAATATTGGAAGTTCGTTTAAAAGCAAAAACAGGCTTGGGGATGTTCTCGCCTCCACTGCAGAGGACCGACCATCTTTTGTTAATTATTTTTTTGACTGCATTGGAGAGTGGTGTAAATGTAGATACACAGGTAAGTTTGGTTTCCGTGGATTTAGGAGTCAACTGTAGTAGGGATTCTCTGTCACTGTATTTGGCTCGCTTGTAGGCTGTGTTAATAACCCTCATCGGGTAATTACGGTCATGTAGTCTGGTCTGTAAATCAGTTGCTTGAATAGTAAATTGTTGCAGGTTACTACAGTTCCGTCGAAGGCGTAAAAACTGCCCATACGGTAAATTGTCCCTTAACGCCTTTGGATGGTGGCTGTCATATAATAACAAGCTGTTCCGATCCGTCACTTTATGGAAGGTTCGAGTTCTCAGTTGGCCTTCCTCAATACTAATCAGTAGGTCTAAGAACGAGATCTCTGTAGTAGAGATGGAAGATGTAAAGTTCAGAAAGGGGTCCAGACCATTTATCCATGTGGTGAATGAGTCTACTTCAGATGTGGGGCCGTGCCATATGACAAGAATGTCGTCTATGTATCGACGCCATAGTTTAATGTTGTCAAAAAAGGGGTTGGACTCAGGCAGGATGAAACGTTTCTCAAAATCATACATATACATGCAGGCCAGGCTCGGGGCAAAAGTACTTCCCATAGAAGTACCGCGAATCTGGTGGAAGAGTTTGTCCTCAAACTGGAAAAAATTCTTAGTCATGGCTAGGCTAGCACAATGCATGATGAAGTGAACTGGAGTCATAGAATTTAGACTAGCAGTCAAAAGGGATGTCTCAACTACCTTCAGTGTAGCTGCCTGCGGGATATTAGTGTATAAAGCCTCAACGTCAAGGGTAATGAGGGCATGAACGTGGACTGTTGAGTTGATGGACTCAATAAGATTAAGGACATCTTTGGTGTCTCTAAGATAAGTAGTAGATTGTTGTACAAGAGGTCGTAAAAAGTGGTCACAAAATATGGATAGTGGTTCAAGGACGGAACCGATCCCTGAGACTATCGGGCGTCCAGGGGGGGGAGATCTGCCCTTATGGATTTTCGGGAGACAATAAAAATATGGAATACGCGGATCCTCAGTGTCCAGAAATTCTGCTTCTTTCTGAGATATCCAAGTATTACTATAGGCCTCCTCTATCATACCACGGATCTCTATTTGCAAACTAGCTGTAGGATCCTGATCAATCCGCGCGTAGTAAGTGGAATCACCTAAAAGGCGAAGACATTCCTGTCTGTAATCCGCTGTGTTCAACACAACAATCGCACCTCCCTTGTCCGCTGGTTTGATGGTGATATTGGTATCAGCGGATAGGTCTCGGAGTGCGTCATTCTCAGCTTTAGGTATGTTGATAAATCTGTGCTCTGGTCTTATCTTCGTAACGTCAGAGGTAACTGCTTTTTCGAAAGCCAGGACCTCACAGGGCATAGAGGAAGTGGGAGGCATGAACTTGGAAGGTCGTCTGAGACCAGAGTCCTGGAGAGAGTCATCACTGGATCTGTCTTTGAAAAAGAATTGAAGACGAATTTTTCTGAAGAACCGAGAGAGTTCGCATTGCAAACGGAAAATGTCGGTTTTAGGGGTGGGGACATACCCCAATCCTTTATTCAGTGCCCTTGTTTCATAAAGGGAGAGAGGCCTGGAGGACAAATTCACCACTAGATCTTGGTTGGGGGAGTCTTGCCCTGGCTCCTTGTGACCATCTGTGGTTCTTCCTGTGACCAATGAACTCTCCTGCCTCTTCCTCGTCTTCTGCCTCTTCCTCTGCCCCTGCCCTGGCCTAAAAAAGGCATATATGGTGGCATGGGGCGTGGTTGATAAAAAGGAAAGGGATGTTGCCAAGCCATCGGGTGACCTGGATGGTATTGTGGGAAGTTGTAATAAGGTTGTGGTCTCTCGTCTTCAGTGCTCCATCCATCAGAGGATGAGCTCTGACTGAATTTGCGAGGTCTTCTACCAGATGAAGATTCATCTGATGAGACGGAAGGCGTGTCTGTCGTGTAGTCTTCCTTGATATAAGGGTAGACCTTCTCTCTATTGAACTTGTTGATATCTTTCTGTAACTTAGTAATCTTCTGTTGTGTTAGAAACTCTTTTGTTTCATTTAAATCAGTATTGATTTCTGCTAATCGGCTCTTAAATGCTGCTATAGAGATTGTAGTTTTAAGTGTATTCTCCATAAAAGTGATCTGTATAGCCATGGACTCTGCTAGTCGTCTAGATGTGTTAATGATCAGGACTAGCCAGTCCCGAGTGCACTTCCATGCAATCTGGGCCCAGTCCTTCCTAAAGACAAGGTCCTGTAGGAAGATCCTGGGCATGTTGGACACAAGTAGTCCATTGGGAGCTATATTGGCTCTGAGGTATTCGGTCATAATGGTCCCATGTAGAACTGTTTTTATTAAGTCACGTTTAAGTGAGGACAGTTTGTCCCATTCTTCCTTGGTGGGACCAGATGGTCCTGCACCATCGCTGGTAAGAATGGAGGGGGTCTGCAAAATAGCAGACACAATATCATCGTCGAAGCTGAGACCTTGGAAATTATCCATATCGAGGATCTCAGAGAAATTATCTAATCAGTAATCCCACAGCAGGCCTGCTGTTCTAAATACTTCAAATAAAGAGAAGGGATCGGAGGATTTTGTGGTCCAGTGTACACCCTCCAGTCAAACTGATAATATAATATAATACACTGTTCCAAAACTGGTGAACGGGAAAGGGGAGAAGTCCTGATAATCAGGAGCACAAGTCCTCACACACCACATTTGGTGTCATGCTTCATCATAGGACAGCTCCTCGTCAGGCCGGCACTGCAATGCCTGACGGGCACCCCCCGAAGGGGGGCTCTTTGCCGGAGATCTTTTAGTTAATGATGAAGCCGCGGAACCACGTGTGGGTCCGAAAAAGAGGAAAGAAAAAAGACAAGAAGAGGATAAAATTGGCTCAAAACCCTCACTAAATAATTTATTGTTCGCTGTTGGGAATTGGTCAAGATTAAAAAAGTAGCAAGGGAGTGAAACAAGAGGTAATGCTCAGACACTCGTCCAAAAATCAAGACAAAGGAAGACGGTAATTATCCGAAGTCCCTCAGTATAAGGTCAATATACGGTCGACATGTTTCGCGTCTCTCATGGTCCAACAGGATCCCTTGACGCTTCTTCAGGACCTATTTATTCATTGGACTTCTCCAATTGAAAACAAAGGAAAATTCATCAGCTCCTGCAACCTAACGCTCACAGTCAAGACGTCATTGGTCACTTACTAGAGGTAAACCGGACTGGCTTCCCTTTCCTATTAGTCACCCTAGATACAGGGAGAAAAATGAGATTAATAAATTGCATAACTACTTCATCTACGCTCAGGGAGTAGTACATATAAATGCAAAGTGAAAAATAGTGACAAACTGTGCAACTCATAGTGATAAAGTGGATGGTAGCAACCCATGCTCGTGATATATAGGAGGGCTTACCATCTCTATTTAGAGGAAGTGTTTCATGGGATCACGCAGGCCTGTTGCCCGGTTCACAATGAATCTAATTGCAAGATAAGCATAAGCAATGACAAAAGGACAAAATGTCTCCGTTACTAAATCATCAATAAGATCTATAACATGGTCACTGGAAGTAAGCAGAGATTCATTATATAGTAAGTGGTGCAACACTGGGTACAGATAAAGTGTAGCATACATCCATACGCATATAATAAAGCTGAAATATAGCAGTATAACTACAAATATCTCATCATTAGTTACAAGATGATAGTGATAATAACCCTAGTATTGGGTATATGTCCAAGAGGTCTGTAAATAGACAACCTTCAGGGAAAGAACTACAACAAGAGAAACAAGTCCTAGAATTACTAAAGGTCGGAGAGCAAGTGTGTGAAGGACACTCAGTAATAAGTGTGAATGGCAGTGATAGGGGGGCCAGGATATACTATCTGTACTGGCTACCTTCCTATTATATGCACAATCACCTTAAAATGTAAATAACACAAAGCCCAGGTGGTAGGGGGATAAATGTTACATAATGGATAACAAGCCGATTACTGTTCCGAGTAGCTAGACAAACAACACTCCCCAGCCAGGCTGCTAAGGGACATGAACGGGAACAATATCCCTAAGTATCGCGTCCATAACGCTCTAAACGGACCTGGAGCACTTACTTGTGAGGTTACCGGCATACAATGAGACACCTACCCCCGCGGCTGCGTTCCCGAATATGAGACGAGCCTAAGAACTCGAAGTATAAATAACCCGCGCGCGGAGCGCGCGTTGAGCAATAAATCAATTTGTTACCAAGCAACCATGTCAAGCTTGGTAAGAGAGATCTCAAAAGGGAGAAAGGACTTCACCTATGAGGTCGCTGTAGTCTTAACCACTGCGGCGGCCATCTTAGACTGGTGAATAATCACCAGAAAAGCAGATAAATATACCAGTCACAAATTCTGAGAATAAATTGGTGACTCGCCACCCACGTGACTTATGAGGACAACGGTCATCAACTCCTTGTATAACTACAAGAAGGCTTCTTTTAGAAAGCGTGGAAAAATAAAAAATCACAACTGTGTGTTGTGATCAGGGACTCTGTCAATAGTCATAATGCATCAGTCAAGACCAGGGAGGGGTTCAGCCTGGATTTGTCAACAACCAACTACATAGAGAGATTGAACCAAGGTATGTCATCATTCAATCCTCGACGGTGGGTATTAAGTCTGTATACCCAACGTTGTTCAAGCTCAAAGAGAGGGCGAGTACCTGTCAGGGCACAGGTCTGTAGTACTACCCACCACATGTCATCTGGTGTATGATTAGATTCAATAAAGTGGATGCTTAGTTTCGTCGTGGCGCGTCCACAGCGAATGTTGCTGCGGTGTTCGTTTATCCTTACTTTCACAGATCGTGTGGTCATCCCTACGTATCGCAGATTACATGGACACGTGATCAGGTAGATACAGTTGCGAGTATTGCAATTGGTATGTTTCATCAATCGCCATGTTAGTGAGGGTTCTAGTTCAAGGGTATCGACCCGTTTGGTTAGAGAACAAACATTGCAATTTCCACAGGGGAAATGACCCTTAACTGGAGGGAGGTCCCAAAGTGACCTTTGACTGGTCGGAGTTATGGTGGGTCTTGGTCGAGTATGTACCAGCATATCTTTAATATTGGAAGTTCGTTTAAAAGCAAAAACAGGCTTGGGGATGTTCTCGCCTCCACTGCAGAGGACCGACCATCTTTTGTTAATTATTTTTTTGACTGCATTGGAGAGTGGTGTAAATGTAGATACACAGGTAAGTTTGGTTTCCGTGGATTTAGGAGTCAACTGTAGTAGGGATTCTCTGTCACTGTATTTGGCTCGCTTGTAGGCTGTGTTAATAACCCTCATCGGTTAATTACGGTCATGTAGTCTGGTCTGTAAATCAGTTGCTTGAATAGTAAAATGTTGCATGGAAGTGCACTCGGGACTGGCTAGTCCTGATCATTAACACATCTAGACGACTAGCAGAGTCCATGGCTATACAGATCACTTTTATGGAGAATACACTTAAAACTACAATCTCTATAGCAGCATTTAAGAGCCGATTAGCAGAAATCAATACTGATTTAAATGAAACAAAAGAGTTTCTAACACAACAGAAGATTACTAAGTTACAGAAAGATATCAACAAGTTCAATAGAGAGAAGGTCTACCCTTATATCAAGGAAGACTACACGACAGACACGCCTTCCGTCTCATCAGATGAATCTTCATCTGGTAGAAGACCTCGCAAATTCAGTCAGAGCTCATCCTCTGATGGATGGAGCACTGAAGACGAGAGACCACAACCTTATTACAACTTCCCACAATACCATCCAGGTCACCCGATGGCTTGGCAACATCCCTTTCCTTTTTATCAACCACGCCCCATGCCACCATATATGCCTTTTTTAGGCCAGGGCAGGGGCAGAGGAAGAGGCAGAAGACGAGGAAGAGGCAGGAGAGTTCATTGGTCACAGGAAGAACCACAGATGGTCACAAGGAGCCAGGGCAAGACTCCCCCAACCAAGATCTAGTGGTGAATTTGTCCTCCAGGCCTCTCTCCCTTTATGAAACAAGGGCACTGAATAAAGGATTGGGGTATGTCCCCACCCCTAAAACCGACATTTTCCGTTTGCAATGCGAACTCTCTCGGTTCTTCAGAAAAATTCGTCTTCAATTCTTTTTCAAAGACAGATCCAGTGATGACTCTCTCCAGGACTCTGGTCTCAGACGACCTTCCAAGTTCATGCCTCCCACTTCCTCTATGCCCTGTGAGGTCCTGGCTTTCGAAAAAGCAGTTACCTCTGACGTTACGAAGATAAGACCAGAGCACAGATTTATCAACATACCTAAAGCTGAGAATGACGCACTCCGAGACCTATCCGCTGATACCAATATCACCATCAAACCAGCGGACAAGGGAGGTGCGATTGTTGTGTTGAACACAGCGGATTACAGACAGGAATGTCTTCGCCTTTTAGGTGATTCCACTTACTACGCGCGGATTGATCAGGATCCTACAGCTAGTTTGCAAATAGAGATCCGTGGTATGATAGAGGAGGCCTATAGTAATACTTGGATATCTCAGAAAGAAGCAGAATTTCTGGACACTGAGGATCCGCGTATTCCATATTTTTATTGTCTCCCGAAAATCCATAAGGGCAGATCTCCCCCCCCTGGACGCCCGATAGTCTCAGGGATCGGTTCCGTCCTTGAACCACTATCCATATTTTGTGACCACTTTTTACGACCTCTTGTACAACAATCTACTACTTATCTTAGAGACACCAAAGATGTCCTTAATCTTATTGAGTCCATCAACTCAACAGTCCACGTTCATGCCCTCATTACCCTTGACGTTGAGGCTTTATACACTAATATCCCGCAGGCAGCTACACTGAAGGTAGTTGAGACATCCCTTTTGACTGCTAGTCTAAATTCTATGACTCCAGTTCACTTCATCATGCATTGTGCTAGCCTAGCCATGACTAAGAATTTTTTCCAGTTTGAGGACAAACTCTTCCACCAGATTCGCGGTACTTCTATGGGAAGTACTTTTGCCCCGAGCCTGGCCTGCATGTATATGTATGATTTTGAGAAACGTTTCATCCTGCCTGAGTCCAACCCCTTTTTTGACAACATTAAACTATGGCGTCGATACATAGACGACATTCTTGTCATATGGCACGGCCCCACATCTGAAGTAGACTCATTCACCACATGGATAAATGGTCTGGACCCCTTTCTGAACTTTACATCTTCCATCTCTACTACAGAGATCTCGTTCTTAGACCTACTGATTAGTATTGAGGAAGGCCAACTGAGAACTCGAACCTTCCATAAAGTGACGGATCGGAACAGCTTGTTATTATATGACAGCCACCATCCAAAGGCGTTAAGGGACAATTTACCGTATGGGCAGTTTTTACGCCTTCGACGGAACTGTAGTAACCTGCAACAATTTACTATTCAAGCAACTGATTTACAGACCAGACTACATGACCGTAATTACCCGATGAGGGTTATTAACACAGCCTACAAGCGAGCCAAATACAGTGACAGAGAATCCCTACTACAGTTGACTCCTAAATCCACGGAAACCAAACTTACCTGTGTATCTACATTTACACCACTCTCCAATGCAGTCAAAAAAATAATTAACAAAAGATGGTCGGTCCTCTGCAGTGGAGGCGAGAACATCCCCAAGCCTGTTTTTGCTTTTAAACGAACTTCCAATATTAAAGATATGCTGGTACATACTCGACCAAGACCCACCATAATCCGACCAGTTAAAGGTCACTTTGGGACCTCCCTCCAGTTAAGGGTCATTTCCCCTGTGGAAATTGCAATGTTTGTTCTCTAACCAAACGGGTCGATACCCTTGAACTAGAACCCTCACTAACATGGCGATTGATGAAACATACCAATTGCAATACTCGCAACTGTATCTACCTGATCACGTGTCCATGTAATCTGCGATACGTAGGGATGACCACACGATCTGTGAAAGTAAGGATAAACGAACACCGCAGCAACATTCGCTGTGGACGCGCCACGACGAAACTAAGCATCCACTTTATTGAATCTAATCATACACCAGATGACATGTGGTGGGTAGTACTACAGACCTGTGCCCTGACAGGTACTCGCCCTCTCTTTGAGCTTGAACAACGTTGGGTATACAGACTTAATACCCACCGTCGAGGATTGAATGATGACATACCTTGGTTCAATCTCTCTATGTAGTTGGTTGTTGACAAATCCAGGCTGAACCCCTCCCTGGTCTTGACTGATGCATTATGACTATTGACAGAGTCCCTGATCACAACACACAGTTGTGATTTTTTATTTTTCCACGCTTTCTAAAAGAAGCCTTCTTGTAGTTATACAAGGAGTTGATGACCGTTGTCCTCATAAGTCACGTGGGTGGCGAGTCACCAATTTATTCTCAGAATTTGTGACTGGTATATTTATCTGCTTTTCTGGTGATTATTCACCAGTCTAAGATGGCCGCCGCAGTGGTTAAGACTACAGCGACCTCATAGGTGAAGTCCTTTCTCCCTTTTGAGATCTCTCTTACCAAGCTTGACATGGTTGCTTGGTAACAAATTGATTTATTGCTCAACGCGCGCTCCGCGCGCGGGTTATTTATACTTCGAGTTCTTAGGCTCGTCTCATATTCGGGAACGCAGCCGCGGGGGTAGGTGTCTCATTGTATGCCGGTAACCTCACAAGTAAGTGCTCCAGGTCCGTTTAGAGCGTTATGGACGCGATACTTAGGGATATTGTTCCCGTTCATGTCCCTTAGCAGCCTGGCTGGGGAGTGTTGTTTGTCTAGCTACTCGGAACAGTAATCGGCTTGTTATCCATTATGTAACATTTATCCCCCTACCACCTGGGCTTTGTGTTATTTACATTTTAAGGTGATTGTGCATATAATAGGAAGGTAGCCAGTACAGATAGTATATCCTGGCCCCCCTATCACTGCCATTCACACTTATTACTGAGTGTCCTTCACACACTTGCTCTCCGACCTTTAGTAATTCTAGGACTTGTTTCTCTTGTTGTAGTTCTTTCCCTGAAGGTTGTCTATTTACAGACCTCTTGGACATATACCCAATACTAGGGTTATTATCACTATCATCTTGTAACTAATGATGAGATATTTGTAGTTATACTGCTATATTTCGGCTTTATTATATGCGTATGGATGTATGCTACACTTTATCTGTACCCAGTGTTGCACCACTTACTATATAATGAATCTCTGCTTACTTCCAGTGACCATGTTATAGATCTTATTGATGATTTAGTAACGGAGACATTTTGTCCTTTTGTCATTGCTTATGCTTATCTTGCAATTAGATTCATTGTGAACCGGGCAACAGGCCTGCGTGATCCCATGAAACACTTCCTCTAAATAGAGATGGTAAGCCCTCCTATATATCACGAGCATGGGTTGCTACCATCCACTTTATCACTATGAGTTGCACAGTTTGTCACTATTTTTCACTTTGCATTTATATGTACTACTCCCTGAGCGTAGATGAAGTAGTTATGCAGTTTATTAATCTCATTTTTCTCCCTGTATCTAGGGTGACTAATAGGAAAGGGAAGCCAGTCCGGTTTACCTCTAGTAAGTGACCAATGACGTCTTGACTGTGAGCGTTAGGTTGCAGGAGCTGATGAATTTTCCTTTGTTTTCAATTGGAGAAGTCCAATGAATAAATAGGTCCTGAAGAAGCGTCAAGGGATCCTGTTGGACCATGAGAGACGCGAAACATGTCGACCGTATATTGACCTTATACTGAGGGACTTCGGATAATTACCGTCTTCCTTTGTCTTGATTTTTGTACGAGTGTCTGAGCATTACCTCTTGTTTCACTCCCTTGCTACTTTTTTAATCTTGACCAATTCCCAACAGCGAACAATAAATTATTTAGTGAGGGTTTTGAGCCAATTTTATCCTCTTCTTGTCTTTTTTCTTTCCTCTTTTTCGGACCCACACGTGGTTCCGCGGCTTCATCATTAACTAAAAGATCTCCGGCAAAGAGCCCCCCTTCGGGGGGTGCCCGTCAGGCATTGCAGTGCCGGCCTGACGAGGAGCTGTCCTATGATGAAGCATGACACCAAATGTGGTGTGTGAGGACTTGTGCTCCTGATTATCAGGACTTCTCCCCTTTCCCGTTCACCAGTTTTGGAACAGTGTATTATATTATATTATCAGTTTGACTGGAGGGTGTACACTGGACCACAAAATCCTCCGATCCCTTCTCTTTATTTGAACCCTAAATATTTTGGGCAGTAACAAAACTTTCCAATACTGCTTAAAGGGGGAATCGGCCCCACCGCCAGTCCGCTTCTTGAGATTTCTAAAAGTGGGGTTCTTAGCCCTTCAGTGGGCTCCGTTTGCCTTAGTGCAGTCCATTCTTCAAGGACTTAAAGGAAAGTACTGGGGGGCCTCCACAGCACAGTAGAACATCCTGATAATGTGGCTTGCCAGGGCTAAGAGTTTCAGGTGTGCACCTACTGCATCCGATAAAGTAGTTTGCGGTATTTTAACCCCACCTTAAAGAACACCCCAATATGAAGCACTTTTAACGTACCATCCCCTGCACAGCACTAGCTGGCCGCCTCGGTACAGGTGCACCCTTGAGCATGAGCTGCAGCCATGATACCATCCCCAGACTTATGGACAAAGAGGTACCTAACAATTCTCACTAGTAGCCCGGTCATCCATTCCCCCTGTCAAGAAAGTGTCAGCTGGGTGTACACGACACTTTATAAAGTTGCACGAGGCACTCCTAGTCGCACACCGTTGAGCACTTCAACTCGAAGCACTTTCACACATGCATCCAGGCAGCGCACTTGCTGGTCGGCCTAGGAGCCACCGACTTCTTAGTCTTAGCTGCAGCCAGTAAGGCCATTCCCAGGTCAGTGCAGAATCCAGACGCATACCCTGCCCCCCGGAAGCACTTTACACCCCACATCCAAAAAAAAGCATCAGCCCCCCGGCACAAGGGCTCTCCCCCTTCTTAACTGCTCATAACTAAACTACAGCTCCCCCAAGGGGTCACAACAAATAGTTGTCAGTGCTAGTATCTTTACATTCTATTACGTACAAATGTTAGTGGTTACTTTTTAAAGCGTCAATGTAAGTTTGCAGTTACTATAATCAAATGATAGTGTCACATGATAACTTTTAAGGAGTGTGGTGGTTTTATCTTCATTTTAGTGTTGGTTGCCATGCTATTTTACTGATTTAAATTAATTACACAATCAATTAAATTCTGGTTCTTAAGCAGGGTGGGGAGCCTGAAGGCCCAACTGTAGGAGGCTGGCCTGGCTTATAGTGGGTACCTGATGGTACTTACACCCTGTGCCAGGTACAGTTATGCCTTATTAGTAGATTAGTAGTGTTCTAGCAGCTTAGGCTGATAGAGGTAGCTATAGCAGAGCAGCTTAGGCTGTACTAGGAGACATGCAAAGCTCCTACTATACAACGTATATCATAGAGGTACTATATCATAAGAAACACAATACTCAGAGTTACTAAAAATAAAGGTAATTTATTTTAGTGGCAATGTGCCAAAAATCTCTCAGAGGATACACTCCCTGAGGAGGTAAGTAAAATAACACAAAATATACACACAAACCAAAATCAGGTAAGTAAATAGTTATAAAAGTAGTGCAAACACTGTAGAATACAATAGGATGCAATAGGCCTAGGGACAACACAAACCATATACTAAGAAAGTGGAATATGAACCACTTAGGGACCCCAGGCCTAGTGTAGTGTGTAGAGGGTCGCTGGGAGTGTAAGAAAAGACTAAGGGTGTCCAAGACACCCCACCCCAAGACCCTGAAAAGTAGGAGTGAAGTTACCCTACTTCCCCAGAAACACACTAAATTCGTTATAGGAGATTCTGCAAAGACCACAAAAGACTGCAAAGCACTGAAGATGGATTCCTGGACCTGAGGACCTGCAAAGGAAAGGGACCAAGTCCAAGAGTGACGAAAGTGTCCTGGGGGGGCAGGAGCCCACTAAACCCTGGATGAAGGTGCAAAATGGCTGCCTCCGGGTGGAAGAAGCTGAAGATTGTGCAACAACGGAAGATGCCAGGAACTTCTCCTTTGCACAGAAGATGTCCTATGGTGTGCTGGAGGATACAGAGTTGTTTCCACACAGAAAGACCACAAACAAGACTTGCTAGCTGCAAAGTTCGTGGCTGAAGATAATGGGTGCTGCCCAGGACCAGGAGGTCGCCATTTAGAAGAGACAGAGGGGGCGCTCAGCAGCACAGAGAACCCACGCAGAAGCAGGCAGCACCCGCAGAAGCACTTGAACAGGGGTTCAAGAAAACTGAGCATGGCGGTGGTCTCAACACTACAAAGGAGAGTCCCACGAAGCCGGTGGTCAACTCAGCGAGTTGAGTAATGCAGGACGGAGTGCTGGGGACCTGGGCTATGCTGAGCACGGAGGATTCCTTGCAAAAGTGCACAGAAGCCCTAGCAGCTGCAGTTCACGCAGTACACAGGATTATTGTCTGGCGTGGGGAGGCAAGGACTTACCTCTACCTAATTTGGACAGATGGACCACTGGACTGTCGGGGTTACTTGGATCCAGATCCTTGCTAGCTGCAAAGGTCGTGGCTGAAGATAATGGGTGCTGCCCAGGACCAGGAGGTCGCCGCTTGGAGGAGGAGACAGAGGGGGCTCTCAGCAGCACAGAGAACCCACGCAGAAGCAGGCAGCACCTGCAGAAGCGCTTGAACAGGGGTTCAAGAAAACTGAGCATGGCGGTGGTCTCAACACTACAAAGGAGAGTCCAACGAAGCCGGTGGTCAACTCAGCGAGTTGAGCAATGCAGGACGGAGTGCTGGGGACCTGGGCTATGCTGTGCACGAAGGATTCCTTGCAAAAGTGCACAGAAGCCCTAGCAGCTGCAGGTCACGCAGTACACAGGATTATTGTCTGGCGTGGGGAGGCAAGAACTTACTTCTACCAAATTTGGATAGATGGATGACTGGTTTGTCGGGGTCACTTTGATCCAGATCCTGTGTTCCAGGGACCACGCTCGTCAAGATGAGAGGGGACCCAGAGGACCGGTGATGCAGAAGTTTGGTGCCTGCGTTAGCAGGGAGAAGATTCCATCGACCCACGGGAGATTTCTTCTTGGCTTCCAGTGCAGGGTGAAGGCAGACAGCCATCAGGGCATGCACCACCAGGAAACAGTCAAGAAAGCCGGCAGGATTAGGCGCTACAATGTTGCTGGTAGTCTTCTTGCTACTTTGTTGCGGTTTTGCAGGCGTCCTGGAGCAGTCAGCGGTCGATCCTTGGCAGAAGTCAAAGAGAGAGATGCAGAGGAACTCTGGTGAGCTCTTGCATTCGTTATCTGATGAGAAACCCACAGGAGAGACCCTAAATAGCCCTCAGAGGAGGTTTGGCCGCCTAGCCAGGTAAGCACCTATCAGGAGGGGTCTCTGACGTCACCTGCTGGCACTGGCCACCCAGAGGCCTTCATTGTGCCCTCTCACCTCTGCATTCAAGATGGCAGAGGTCTGGGACATACTGGAGAAGGTCTGAGCACCACCCTGGGGTAGTGATGGACAGGGGAGTGGTCACCCCCCCTTCCTTTGTCCAGTTTCACGCCAGGCCAGGGGCTGGGGGAATCCCTGAACCGGTGTAAACTGGTTTATGCAAGGAGGGCACCATCTGTGCCCTTCAAAGCATTCCCAGAGGCCAGGAGAGGCTACTCCTCTCAGGCCCTTAACACCTATTTCCAAAGGGAGAGGGTGTAACACCCTCTCTCAGAGGAAATCCTTTGTTCTGCCTTCTTGGGACTGGGCTGCCCAGACCCCAGGAGGGCAAAAGCCTGTCTGTGGGTTGGCAGCAGCGGTAGCTGCAGTAAAAACCCCAGAGAGCTAGTTTGGCAGTACCAGGGGGTCCATGCTGGAGCCATGGATGCATGGGATTGGCACCCCAATACCATATTTGGCATGGAGGGACAATTCCATGATCTTAGACATGTAACATGGCCATATTCAGAGTTATCATTGTGAAGCTACATATAGGTATTGACCTATATGTAGTGCACGTGTGTAATGGTGTCCCCGCACTCTCAAAGTCCGGGGAAATTGCCCTGATCTCTGTGGGGGCACCTTGGCTAGTGCCAGGGTGCCCTCACACTTAGTAACTTTGCACCTAACCTTCACTAGGTGAGGGTTAGATATATAGGTGACTTATAAGTTACTTAAGTGCAGTGTAAAATGGCTGTGAAATAACGTGGACGTTATTTCACTCAGGCTGCAGTGGCAGTCCTGTGTAAGAATTGTCTGAGCTCCCTATGGGAGGCAAAATAAATGCTGCAGCCCATAGTGATCTCCTGGAACCCCAATACCCTGGGTACCTAGGTACCATATACTCCATATACTAGGGAATTATAAGGGTGTTCCAGTGTGCAAATAAGAATTGGTAAAAATGGTCATTAGCCTGCAGTGACAATTTTAAAAGCAGAGAGAGCATAAGCACTGAGGTTCTGGTTAGCAGAGCCTCAGTGACACAGTTAGGCACCACACAGGGAACACATTCAGGCCACAAACTATGAGCACTGGGGTCCTGGCTAGCAGGATCCCAGAGAGACAGGAAAAAACAAACTGACACACAAATAAAAATGGGGGTAACATGCCAGGCAAGATGGTACTTTCCTACACCAACAGTTTAGGACCTTTTCACCCACTGGCTTTTTTAACAGCGCAAATCATGTCAATGTGATTCTTTGCTTCACTCAGAGAGATCTGAGCTCTTCCAGGGCTGGGGTGATGTGATGACCAGGAACAGGTAGAGCTCTTATGGGTCTTGGAGATGGTCAATGGTCAAGAGGAGCTCTTATGGATCTTGGAGATGGTCAATGGTCAAGTGGAGCTCCAATGGGTCTTGGAGATGATCAATGTTCAAGTGGAGCTTTAATGGGTCTTGGAGGTGGTCAATGGTCAAGTGGAGCTTCTATGGGTCTTGGAGATGGTCAATGGTCAAGTGGAGCTCTTATGCGTCTTGGAGATGGTCAATGGTCAAGTGAAACTTCTATGAGTCGTGGAGATGGCCAATGGTCAAGTGGAGCTCCTATGGATCTTGGAGATGGTCAATGGTCAAGTGGAGCTCTTATGGGTTTTGGAGATGGTCAAGAGGAGCTCTGATGGGTCTTGGAGATGGTCAATGGTCAAGTGGAGCTCCTATGGGTCTTGGAGATCGTCAGTGGTCAAGTCAAGCTTCTATGGGTCTTGGAGATGGTCAATGGTCAAGTGGAGCTCTTATGTGTCTTGGAGATTGTCAGTGGTCAAGTGGAGCTTCTATGGGTCTTAGAGATTGTCAATGGTCAAGTGGAGCTCCTATGCGTCTTTGTCACGGTTTACACTGGGCTTACCGTCGAAGATGATGAGATTTGGGGAATGACCCCGGGTCCGGCAGGTTCTGCTCTGGCCGAGGTAGGGGCGACCCCTTCCGGTAGCCACGGTGCTGTTTGACAATAGCAAGCCACTACAGTCCGTGCCCTCCAGAAGGAGTCCCAGAGGAAAACCCCCAAAAGGGTAAAAAACCCCGTAGAACTGAAGATCCGAGAGTACAGGAATACTGGAGACAAAGACAGATCAAGAATAACTGGCTCCACAAGAGGAAACCAGCCGGAGCGTGACTACCACCAAAGGAGTGTTGCAACGCAATGAGAAAGAAGCTAAAGTCCCCTTATATACCCATAGACCGGAAGTGAAAAACAGGAAGTAGAAATACCACCATCTTGGATTGGGGAACAGGTCATGTTAAATGATAGGGAACATGTGCCTAGAAAAGGAAAGCAATGCATGCAGGGAAGAGAGGATGTGAACAGCATGCTGGGAAAGGAGGAAGCATGCATAAAAAGAAATCATGTCCATGCAGTCGGCTTTTGCCCTTGTAACCGGTAAGTAAGTGACAAGAGGGTTTCTACATGTAAATGATTATGTAAATGCACCTTTAGAATGTTCAGCGCACTAAATGCGCTATACGCGGCAGGTTCGAGACCCGACTCCGAGTCTCTTCCCCTGCCGCGTCTGCCCTTGATGTGTGAAGCAAAAGAAGGGAACGCAGCGAGTGCCACAACCCCTGACCTGAGTCGCGGCTTCTCCCGCGGCCCGCCTGCAAGCCGCGGCTTCCCACGCGGCTTGCCTGCGAGCCGCGGTGTTCAGCGAGTGCCGCGCCGCCGCGGCCCGTGCTTGCGGCCACGGCTCGACTGTCTTGGAGATGGTCAATGGTCAAGTGGAGCTCTTATGGGTCTTGGAGATGGTCAATTGTCAGGAGGAGCTCTTATGGGTCTTGAAGATGGTCAGTGGTCAAGTGGAGCTCTTATGTGTCTTGGAGATTGTCAGTGGTCAAGTGGAGCTTCTATGGGTCTTATAGATTGTCAAAGCTCAAGTGGAGCTCCTATGGGTCTTGGAGATGGACAATTGGAGCAGAGTCTGGATATCTAGCTTTGAAGTCTAGCACAGTTCTGGATCTCTTTCGATTGCTCCCAACATTGCAGTATCCAGAGGGGACAGTACAAGGGTCCTGCTGATTTCAATGTGAAGTGATAGGGCTGTTACAAATTATATCCTTGTGACAGCTGAGATCTCATACAAGAGACAGAGGTCCCCAGCAAACAGATTTAACAGTTTTTATTTTCTAGGCAGGATCAGGTTTCCATCCATTTCAGGCGTGGTTGACCTCCATCTACTGATGAATGTCCATGATTCCTATGTTGTGGGTTATTGTAGATTGTGCCCAACCATCAGGGGCAGTTTCTCTTTTAGGGGAAAGGAATTTCCTACAGATTCATATAAAAAATATGAAATAGATTGATTTGTTTGGAGATACAATCATATCTCTAAACAAATCAATGCATTTAAGTCTGGGCTGTCTGTCCGAGGTTGCTTGCCCCGCCTCGCTTTGAAGCATGAGAAGGAAGCCAGGCAGTAAATCAACTTTCTACACTGTGACACACAACACAGGCTGACTTCTCTAAAGCCCTTCATTTCCATTGTGATCTATGGCAGTATCCACTATAGGCCAGTGATGCTTTTAGCATCATGATTTTGGGCGTCAGAGTCTTCATCCCTGTTTGAGGGCAGCCATCTGTCATTTACAGGCATAGATCCTACCCTTTCTCCATTCATCATGCAGCAGGAGTGGATGCAAGCAAGTGTTATAATGCTAATCTTGTGTTATTTATATTTATACGGTGGATGAGTGTGGCACAATGGTTAGAGCGGCAGACACTGATGCAGAGATCTGGCCCTGGACCAGCGTTCAATTCCCGCCTCAGCAGGTCTTGGACTCAATTCCCGTGGACCAGATAATTCTCACCTCGGTGCCTAATCTACTTAATAGGTCCAACTGCTGGGCAATACCTTGCTTAATCTCCACAATGGGCCTGACAGCGCTTGGATGCCTGGCTTCACCCTGAGGGTTGTCCAGGAGTGGGTGCCTCACTGGGAAAAGCCAGGAGGGGTTCCACAGCGGTATGCATACAGCGCCTTGAGACCCTAACGGGTAAGTAGTGCGCTATACAAGTGTGAAGTTGACGTTAATATTGTGATGAGGCCCATTGTCACGCTAACCTCCCCCATGTGACACCCCAGGCCCTGGCTGCAGATCGCTGTCTCCTTTAGAAGTGGAGCTGCTGTATTTGTTCCTTGTGAAACTGTTCCAAAAGACGAGTCAGGTCCTTGCTCTCTTGCAAAATGTATCCAAATATCTGAGTCAAGCGCAAGGGGAGAAATACGTGCATACAGTAAAGGCAGTTATCAGCTGTATGGAATTAAAACTGTCCCGATCTTCATACCCTAAACATTAATGCCACAAACATGGATTGATATGCAAACAATGAATGTTAAAATGTATATTATGTGTGTAAGTTCCTCTTATTTCACATGTTTTACTTAATGTTGCATTCTCCAAGAGAGTTAGCCGTTTCATCGTGCTGTGTTTCTGTGCATCATATTACTCTTGCATAGTCCACACTTTGACTCGTGCCAGGTGTTTATGAGGGGCTTTGATTGAGAGCCCTGGTGCTGAGGCTGACGATAAAGCAAAGTGCCTGACAGTGGGGTGTTCTCTCTGCAGACTACACAGAACACTGGCCATGTATTCCAGTTGCAAATGAAAATGAAATTCAGTGTAAATCTGTGTGAAGGGGTGCATAGATGTCAAAATATTTAGAAGGCAAAAGAAAAATTAAATAAAGTGCTTAAATGTGAATGAGTGCAGTGTATGTTTGGGGTGGTAAAATGAGGGAGATGCAAGAGAGTGTATTCAGGGGAAAAGAGGGTGTTGAAGAGGAAAGAGAGGAGGTTGAAAATGTGCAGATTGATGAGATGTGAAGAAAAAAGGGCATACATATCTAACATAAAGCACACATAACTGAGGGCCACACTCCTTCCATAGGCCTCAATAATATTTAATTCACAGTCTCACAAATTCAGAATTGAAACATTTCCAATGTTAATTATTTATAACTAATCATTATTGTTACTCATTTATCTTAAACAGCTATCAACCATTGACATATCCAATAGTACTGACAGATTTGTAATTGTATGTCAGTTGTTGTGTAATATTTCTAGATGCAATAACATCTCAGAGCGAAACCAAAATACAGGCCGGAGACCACACTATGGGAATCACAGAAATTATTTTTACCCTTTTAGAGAAACCCCACTTTTTCCATCCCATTTACAGATCTGTCTGCACATATTTCTGTATGATTGATTGTAGCGAGCAGCTGTGGCTGCTTATCGATTGATGCCTTGTTAGAGCATTTTCTTCCAAACTTGATGCTGCATGCAGTGTAAGATTCTGAGCAAGCACACACTATAAAGGGCCTGAAATTGTTGCGCTGTACAATTTGCTTATTAAAGTAACTGTTGAAAGTATTAATGCAGTAAGATATGGGGCAGTTTTTTATGTGTTTAGTATTTCAAGACTATACGTTCCCACTGCTTTATAAACCCTGCTTTGTCACTAAATTCATGTGCTTTCAAATGCACCATTTGTCTTTTTTCAATGTTTTCTTGAGAGGAAGACTCACCTTGGACCCCACGTTTGTCCATTAAGCTTGCTCGCTTCACTTGCTACATAAAAGTCAAACCCAACGCTTATGTCAATTACTTTCAAATGTCACCAGCCGCCACTGCCAATCACATGGGGACATTCGTTAGAGGAGGGAATGTTTTTTTACTTCATTTGAAGATGAAAAGTTGAACCCAACAGGCCTCCTGCAGGTGATGCCATTCTTTTTTTTTAATAGGTTTTTATTGATTCAAGTGATACCATTCTTGCTGCAGAACGTGCCTTGGGCAGGATAATTGGAATTTTGATGGTATGCTGCCACCACTGTAATCCACGCATAAAAAACACAACCGGGATAGTACTCCTCTGTCGCTACGAGGGTGGGCTTGGTCCACCCCTGTCAGTTCAGGACTAAGGACCTGATTTAGATCTCGGCAGTGGATATACTCTGTCACAAACGGAACGGACATCTCATCCACTGTATTACGATCTCCATAGGATATAATGGGATCGTAATGCGGCGGACAAGATTTCTGTTAGGTGTGTGATGAAGTAACCTCCTTCACCAGGGTTTAAATCAGGCCCTAGGTCTAGAACCTGTAATTTTCAAAGACCGGGCTTAGTTCAACATGCACACACAGGATTAGTGTGTGGCAAGACCAGAAATAAAAAAAACAGGCTCACAGGTACATGCAGGTTGGGCATGCACGGCAGGGGACACGACTGTACATCATTGCTGTCCCAACACCCACTCTGCCCTGTTTTGCCTTCACTGCCATCTCCATCTGTCCCTCCTCTCATTGATTCTTGTAGCAATTCTTTACTGTTTCTCTGCTACTCCCATGCCACCTTCCTATGTAATTTGGTCACTAGTCCCCAAAGCGTTGACCATCTCTACTTGGCCCGTAATGTCTGTTTCCGTTACCTGTGTCGTACTGCCCTGCTTTCGCCCTCTCCCTCTTTTACCTCATTCTTTTGGTTGAAAAAAGGATACTTTAGTATAGATATACATTTAAAACATGTTTATTCTAGAGATTAAGTAGAAAACATCTTTCACAAACCTTTTTACAACTTCAAAATAAGGATGAAACAATGCAGGGCAGTGTAGCCCATAGGCTGCCATTATACAGAATGTAAATAGAGCTGTGCCTTTCAGAAGAGAAAGTCTTCCTGTATCCCTTCATGCATAGCAAAAGACACTTGCCTCAGTTCTTTTTGTAGGCTTGTAATATGACATGAAGAAGTCTGAATATACCTTTCATTATTAATATTATTATTATAGTTATTATCATGTCAACTCCACCGGGGAGGAGGGAGGGTTGCTTATGACTATCATGGAAATACCCCTACGAGATAACTGGAGTTACAGGTAAGAAACTATTCCTTCTCTCGTAGGGGATTTCCATGTATAGTCATAAGCACTGAATAGATTAGCAAGCCCATCCCAATAACTGCGGTGGAGTAGACAGAACAATAAAGAAACAATAAATCACGCAAAGAGATTCTTAAGAGAGGCCTGTCCAACCTGACCATCTGTCCTAGCATCCGAATCAAGACAGTAATGCTTAGTAAAGGTGTGGACAGATTTCCATGTAGCCGCTTTGCAGATTTCTGCTAACAGAATGTTTCTCATCAAAGCAGCAGTTGCAGCTTTGCCCCTAGTGGAATGAGCCTTAGACCTGCCATTGAGGGATTTATTTGCTAACTGATAACAGAATAACATACATGAGACAATCCACCTGGATAAGGATTGTTTGGAGGTGGCCAGACCTGTTCTAATTGGGCCATAGTTAATAAACAGCTGTTGTGATTTGCGCACTGATTTTGTTCTATCTAAGTAAAATTTTAAAACCCTCTTTACATCGAGAGAATGTAGGGTTCTCTCAGCAGGAGTAGATGGATTTTGGAAGAAAGTCGCTAAGTATATAGTCTGGTTTACGTGAAAGTCTGAAATGACTTTAGGTACAAACTTAGGATATGTTCTCATTACTACTTTCGAGGAATGAAAAACCGTATAAGGTTCTTGAGCGCAAAGGGCCTGGATCTCACTAACCCTGAGAGCTGAAGTGATTGCTACAAGAAAGGCAGTTTTACAGGTAAGATGCTGGAGGTATGCCTAGTGTATGGGTTCAAAGGGGTGTAGCATCAGACGCGAAAGGACTATATTAAGCTCCCATGGAGGAGATGTACGTCTAATAGGAGGAAAAACCTTTTTTAAACCTTCTAGGAAATCTTTTATGACTGATATCTTAAAGAAGGAGTTTTGGGAAGGACTTTTCCTATATGCTGCAAGTGCTGCAAGGTGTACTCTGATTGATGACAACTGTAAGCCAGACTTCGCCAGGTGTAATAAATATGGAAGAATAGCTTCTTCTCCGCATGTCGCTGGGTCAAAGTTCTTGTCCGAACACCATATGCAGAACCTTTTCTATTTGAAGGCATAAGCTGTTCATGTAGACGGGCATTTAGCCTCCCTTAGAATCTCCATGCAGTCCTGAGGAAGATTAAGGTGACCATACTGCACTAGCTCAGGAGCCATGCTGCCAAATTCAAAGACGAGAGGTTGGGATGTCTCATCTGGCCTCGAAACTTCGTGAGAAGTTTGGGCGGCAAGGTAATCTTATATGTCGACGGAGTGATCGGTGAAGAAGGTCTGGAAACCACCACTGGCGTGGCCACTCCGGGGCGATGAGAATCATCTTGGTGCTGGAGTGGGACAGCTTGAGGAGGACTGTCGGTATCAGGGGAAGCGGTGGAAAGGCGTTTACGAAATTTTTCTGACCAATTTATCCACAGGGCATTCCCCAACGTTCCTGGATGGTAGTACCTGGAAGCGAAGTCTTGGCATTTTTTGTTTTCTGGGGTTGCGAATAGGTCTATAGAAGGGGTACCCCACATGGAGAAGATGGAGTGGACGACGTCATCGTGCAGAACCCACTTGTGGTTTTCGTCCATTGCTCAGCTGAGGGCATCCGCTTGGACATTCTGTATGCCCGGAAGGTGAGTTGCTACTATTGTTAAGTTCCTGGCTAGAAGCCAGTGCCAAATTGTTTGGGCCTCCGTAGACAGAGTCCTGGATCTGGTGCCCCCTTGTTTGTGCAAGTAATACATGGTGGCCATGTTGTCTGTTTGGAGAAGCAGAGTTTTCACAGTCAATGCTGGGAGGAAGGCCTTGAGCGCAAGATGGACTGCACGTAACTCTAGGAGATTGATGTGATATAGTCTTTCCCTCTGCGACCAAGAGCCTTGAATTTGAAGGTGATCCATATGCGCTCCCCATCCGAGAAGTGATGCATCCGTGACTATAGTCTGAGTGGGAGGCTGTTGGTGGAATGGCATCCCTTTCAGGAGATTGCTCAGAGAACACCACCACTTGAGGGATTGAATGGCATGGGGAGAAAGAAGGATGCTGTTCTCCCAATTGTCTACTAGTTGATTCCATTGATTTTCTAGGCACTCCTGTAAAGGTCTCATGCGGAGGTGAGCGTTGGGAGTGAGATACATGCAAGACGCCATCGATCCCAGGAGAGAGGATATCACTCTTGCAGTGGCCTGAGGGATTTTCTCGAGCAGCTGGCACTTCTGGAGGATTGATAAACCTCGTTCCTCCGAAGGAAACACCTTTGCTTGAGTGGTGTCGATGATGGCGCCTAAGTAGTGCAACCTCTGTACAGGTGATGTTGTGGACTTGGAGAGATTGACCTGAAGACCCAGCCTCTTGAGTAGCTGGTAGGTCCAATTGAGGTGCTGTTGGGCCACTAGGTATCTGGATGCTTTTATGAGCCAATCATCTAGATAGGGATAGATGAAAATCCGATGTTTCCTTAAATGGGCTGCCACCACCGCCATGCATTTGGAAAACGTCCTCGGTGCTGACTTGAGGCCGAAGGGTAGCACTGTATACTGGTAATGGCTTTTTCCGATGAGAAATCTTAAGAACTTCCGATGTTTTCTGACCACGGGAATGTGGAAGTAAGCGTCGCGGAGATCTATTGAACAGAGCCAATCGCCTTGATGAAGTTGGGGATAGATTTGGTGTAAGGATAGCATTCTGAATTTTTCTCTGCGAATCCATTTTTTGGTTATTCTTAGATCGAGAATGGGTCGGAACTCGTGCTTGTCTTTCTTTGGTACCAGGAAGTACCTCAAGTAGATTCCCTTTCCTTGCTGGTTCATAGGAACAGGTTCTATTGCCTTCTTTTGTAATAGGGTTCTTACCTCTACTTTGAGAGGGTCGAGGTGATATTTCACTGGTTTGGGTGGAACAGAAGGCGGAGGGTTTATGAACCTGAGACAATAGCAATTCTGTACAATATTCAAAACCCAGGCGTCTGATGTTATGCGTTGCCACTCTTCCAGATGATGCAAAATACTTCCTCCTACCGGAGTGGGTAACGGAGGAGGGGGAAGTGAGGATTCAGGGTTTAGACGCCGATGTTTGATAACCTGTTTGGACGGTTTGTGGTGTGGAGCGACCCCTTGTTTGTTTTCGCCTGGTCGAAAAAGATCTCTGGTGTTGCTGGTGCTGGGATCTCAGAGGCATCCACTGCGGTGTTTGAAGCCTTTGAGCGAAGAATCTACGGTGGTAGGGACGGAATGTTTTCCGTTGTTCTCTTGGCTTCTCGATGCCCACTGCCTTCAGAGTGTCTAATTCTGTCTTCATCCTAGACATCTCGTCGTCAGCATGAGACCCAAACAAAGTGGAGCCTGAAAAGGAAAGGTTTTGTATCCTCTGTTGCGCCTCTGGCTTAAGTGAAGTAAGGCGTAGCCAGGAATGTCTTCTTAAGGATATGCCATGAGAATAACTATGTGCAGATAAAATGGAGAAGTCTGCAGCCGCGCTTATCACTTGGTTGGAGGCCATGGCGCCTTCATTTACAATCTCCAAGAAATCCTCCTTTTTGTCTTTAGGAAGGTAATCGGCAAATTGTAGTACAGAATCCCAAAGGGCGCGATCATACCTGCCCAACAGGGCAGTGGCACTAGCCGCTTCCATGGTGATGGCTGAGGTTGAGCAAACTTTGCGGCCTGCGGCATCAATCTTTTTACTCTCCTTGTCTGGTGGAGAAGAAGATGACGGAGATGTTGAATGCAACTTTTTAGCAGCCACGATTACCACCGAATCCGGTGCTGGATCCGCTCTCAGATATAAAGGGTCCTGCTCGGGAGGACGGTATTTCTTTATGAGTCTGGAAGGAGCAGTCTTGGTTGTGGACGGTGTAAGGAAAATGTCCATTGCCGGTTCAAGTAACCCTGGGACCAGCGGTATTAATGGTCTAGCCAAAGATCGCTGGTGTAATGTCTGAAATATGACAGAGGTTGTTGGAGTGGGTACAGCCAGAGGGATGTTCAGCTTGGTAGCACCGCAAATTAGTACCTCTTGAAAAGTATTCACATCATCTATGGGAGAAACTCTCGGAGACGGGGAGTCTGATAACGTCGGATAATAATCTCTTGTGGTTGAAGAGGAGTGTCTATGGTGGGAACGAGGAGACCTGTGGTCCGAGTCATGCCGATGACGGTGTCTAGACGCAGAGGAGCGTCTCGAAGAATGACATGATTGTCTCGTGGATTCTGCAGGATTCACTGGGGCGGCCTCTGAAAGAGGTACCGGCAGAGGAGCTGTAGGTGCCAGAGGTGTCGGTGGTAGAGGCAAAGGTGGCAAGAGAATCAGAGAAGCCGAGGATTCCGAGGTGGTATAGACTCTCCTTGGTCTCTTTGAATGCCTTCTTGTAGGAGGCTGGACTGGCTTGTAGTGAGTACCAAGGGGTACTTGCACCTTGCACCAGGCCCAGTTATCCCTTATTAGTGTATAGGGTGTCTAGCAGCTTAGGCTGATAGATAATGGTAGCTTAGCAGAGCAGCTTAGGCTGAACTAGGAGACGTGTGAAGCTACTACAGTACCACAAGTGCCACTTGCACAATATCATAAGAAAACACAATACACAGTTATACTAAAAATAAAGGTACTTTATTTTCATGACAATATGCCAAAGTATCTTAGAGTGTACCCTCAGTGAGAGGATAGGAAATATACACAAGATATATGTACACAATAGCAAAAATATGCAGTATAGTCTTAGAAAACAGTGCAAACAATGTATAGTTACAATAGGATGCAATAGGGACACATAGGGATAGGGGCAACACAAACCATATACTCCAAAAGTGGAATGCGAACCACGAATGGACCCCAAACCTATGTGACCTTGTAGAGGGTCGCTGGGACTATTAGAAAATAGTGAGAGTTGGAAAATTAGCCCTCCCCAAGACCCTGAAAAGTGAGTGCAAAGTGCACTAAAGTTCCCCCAAAGACAAAGAAGTCGTGATAGAGGAATAATGCAGGAAAGACACAAACCAACAATGCAACAACTGTGGATTTCCAATCTAGGGTACCTGTGGAACAAGGGGACCAAGTCCAAAAGTCACAAGCAAGTCGGAGATGGGCATATGCCCAGGAAATGCCAGCTGTGGGTGCAAAGAAGCTTCTACTGGACAGAAGAAGCTGAGGTTTCTGCAGGAACGAAAAGGGCTAGAGACTTCCCCTTTGGTGGACGGATCCCTCTCGCAGTGGAGAGTCGTGCAGAAGTGTTTTCCCGCCGAAAGAACGCCAACAAGCCTTGCTAGCTGCAAATCGTGCGGTTAGCGTTTTTGGACGCTGCTGTGGCCCAGGAAGGACCAGGAGGTCGCAAATTGGACCAGGAGAGAGAGGGGACGTCGAGCAAGACAAGGAGCCCTCTCAGAAGCAGGTAGCACCCGGAGAAGTGCCAGAAACAGGCCCTACGAGGATGCGTGAAACGGTGCTCACCCGAAGTTACACAAAGGAGTCCCACGTCGCCGGAGACCAACTTAGAAAGACTTTGCAATGTAGGTTAGAGTGCCGTGGACCCAGGCTTGGCTGTGCACAAAGGATTTCCGCCGGAAGTGCACAGAGGCCGGAGTAGCTGCAAAAGTCGCGGTTCCCATCAATGCAGCCCAGCGAGGTGAGGCAAGGACTTACCTCCACCAAACTTGGACTGAAGAGTCACTGGACTGTGGGAGTCACTTGGACAGAGTTGCTGGATTCGAGGGACCTCGCTCGTCGTGCTGAGAGGAGACCCAAGGGACCGGTAATGCAGCTTTTTGGTGCCTGCGGTTGCAGGGGGAAGATTCCGTCGACCCACGGGAGATTTCTTCGGGGCTTCTGGTGCAGAGAGGAGGCAGACTACCCCCACAGCATGCACAAACAGGAAAACAGTCGAGAAGGCGGCAGGGTCAGCGTTACAGAGTTGCAGTAGTCGTCTTAGCTACTTTGTTGCAGTTTTGCAGGCTTCCAGCGCGGTCAGCAGTCGATTCCTTATCAGAAGGTGAAGAGAGAGATGCAGAGGAACTCGGATGAGCTCTTGCATTCGTTATCTAAAGTTTCCCCAGAGACAGAGACCCTAAATAGCCAGAAAAGAGGGTTTGGCTACTTAGGAGAGAGGATAGGCTACTAACACCTGAAGGAGCATATCAGAAGGAGTCTCTGACGTCACCTGGTGGCACTGGCCACTCAGAGCAGTCCAGTGTGCCAGCAGCACCTCTGTTTCCAAGATGGCAGAGGTCTGGAGCACACTGGAGGAGCTCTGGACACCTCCCAGGGGAGGTGCAGGTCAGGGGAGTGGTCACTCCCCTTTCCTTTGTCCAGTTTCACGCCAGAGCAGGGGCTAAGGGGTCCCTGAACCGATGTAGACTGGCTTATGCAGAAGTGGGCACATCTGTGCCCAAGAAAGCATTTCCAGAGGCTGGGGGAGGCTACTCCTCCCCTGCCTTCACACCATTTTCCAAAGGGAGAGGGTGTAACACCCTCTCTCAGAGGAAGTCCTTTGTTCTGCCATCCTGGGACAAGCCTGGCTTGACCCCAGGGGGGCAGAAACCTGTCTGAGGGGTTGGCAGCAGCAGCAGCTGCAGTGAAACCCCAGGAAAGGCAGTTTGGCAGGACCAGGGTCTGTGCTACAGACCACTGGGATCATCGAATTGTGCCAACAATGCCAGGATGGCATAGAGGGGGCAATTCCATGATCTTAGACATGTTACATGGCCATATTCGGAGTTACCATTGTGAAGCTACATATAGGTATTGACCTATATGTAGTGCACGCGTGTAATGGTGTCCCCGCACTCACAAAGTTCAGGGAATTGGCTCTGAACAATGTGGGGCACCTTGGCTAGTGCCAGGGTGCCCTCACACTAAGTAACTTTGCACCTAACCTTTACCAGGTAAAGGTTAGACATATAGGTGACTTATAAGTTACTTAAGTGCAGTGTAAAATGGCTGTGAAATAACGTGGACGTTATTTCACTCAGGCTGCAGTGGCAGGCCTGTGTAAGAATTGTCAGAGCTCCCTATGGGTGGCAAAATAAATGCTGCAGCCCATATGGATCTCCTGGAACCCCAATACCCTGGGTACCTCAGTACCATATACTAGGGAATTATAAGGGTGTTCCAGTAAGCCAATGTAAATTGGTAAATTTGGTCACTAGCCTGTTAGTGACAATTTGGAAAGAAATGAGAGAGCATAACCACTGAGGTTCTGGTTAGAAGAGCCTCAGTGAGACAGTTAGGCACCACACAGGGAACACATACATATAGGCCACAACCTTATGAGCACTGGGGTCCTGACTAGCAGGGTCCCAGTGACACATAACAAACATACTGAAAACATAGGGTTTTCACTATGATCACTGGGCCCTGGCTAGCAGGATTCCAGTGAGACAGTGAAAACACCCTGACATACACTCACAAACAGGCCAAAAGTGGGGGTAACAGGGCTAGAAAGAGGCTACTTTCTCACACTTCTCGACGCCGACAAGCTTCTCGACGTTGAAGTACGACCCCGACGTGTACCTCTCAACGTTGACTCCTCTCGCCGTTGAGAACCCCTCGACGGCGATCTGCCTCGAAGTCGGTGGGATGGCGGCAATCGTCTCCGACGGCGAGTACTGTCTCTTGACGTCGATTTTCCCCTTCGCGTCAACGGTGACCTAGACCGGGAACTTCTTGACGGCGAATGTCTACGCCGTCTTGTCGATGATAACGCTCTTGACGGCGAGCGATGTCTCTTCCTCGACGGCGAGCTGGTTCTCGACGGCGAGAATGTCGGTGCCGTTCCCTGTCTCGACGTCGATGCTCTCAACGTCGTCGGGGACCTGTGACGTTTTTGAGCAAATCTGGAGGCTGCTCCAGAGGACAAAGTGAGAGCCCTGGTAAAAGACTGACGTTCTCCTCGCTTTGTGGTGGATTGTCCTCTCCGTCTACTGTCCTCCTTGGCTTGAAGACGAATTTTCTCCCTGTCACGAAGGGTGCGCCTGGAGAAGGTTTTACAAATGTCACAGGCATCAGGCTTATGAGATGACGGCAGGCAAAAAATACAGACTTGATGTGGGTCTGTTTTGGCCTTTTTCCTGCCACAGCTAGGGCACTTATCAAAAAGAGAAGGCATGCTAGTGGAAAAAAGCCTCAAATTTCTGTCAGAATTTGACCAAAAAAGACAGAAAACATTCACTCTGGTTGAAAAACGTTGAGTGAAAATAAAATCCAAATGATTTTTGTTGAATTCTAGTAAAAAAACCTATAAATAGGTGGAGCTCAATGCTTCAGGGTCCTGTCAGAAGGAGCTGGAAAAAAGAACTGAGGCAACTGCCTTTTGCTATGCATGATGGGATACAGGAAGACTTTCTCTTCTTAAAGGCACAGCTCTATTTACATTCTGTATAATGGCAGCCTATGGGCTACACTGCCCTGCATTGTTTCATCCTTATTTTGAAGTTGTAAAAAGGTTTGTGAAAGATGTTTTCTACTTAATCTCTAGAATAAACATGTTTTAAATGTATAGCTATACTACAGTATCCTTTTTTCAACCAAAAGAATGAACAATTTGGCCTTTGTAGCCGTTCTTCTAGGCTTCACATTGACATTCATAAGTGACTTTGCAGGCCTTCCTCAAGAAAGGCGAACATCCACACTCAAGAACACACTTCAGAACAGTGCTCCGGGGTCCCCGCAGGCGTGCAGAACTATTCAGTGCTTATGACTATACATGGAAATCCCCTACGAGAGAACTTAGATTTCTTTGCACCATTTTTTTGGCCCCTCTAAAGGGGGAACGCCCCCTTTACATACATTATGCATGGCGCATGCGTAATGTAGCACAAAGGGTTACAAAGTGTTGCAATGCATGCAGTGCGCTAATTTGTCAATTTGGCGCAGATTTTTTGGCCATCTAATGCCACATTAGCATCAAAGAAATTACGAAATTTAAGATGGCTCTTAAATCTGCCCCTTAAAGTTTTTATAAAGTATATACAAACATTTATTAAACTTTTAATTAAAAACAAAAAAAAATTGGAAGGTATTGCTTTAATTTACATACACATGATTTTTCTTTATCAAATAATATTAAAAATAACTTTCTGGTTTGCAATTTATGAGTTGGCACAGGTAGGGGCACTAATAGATCCACGTTCTAGGCAGTGGGCCTAAATGTACCAACAGAGAGCTTCAGGTGGAATTAGTCGTTGCTCTGATTGAGTAACCCCTTTAATGCACAACACCCTCCCCAAACTTGCTTAGATTGGAGTCAGAATGATAAATGTAACCCCTTTAATGTCCCACAGTTTCCCCAACGTAGCGTAGATTGGAGTAGGAAATAGTAAATCTAACCCCTTCAATGTCTAATACGTTCCCCAATGTAGCTTATATATGAGTGGGAAGGATAAGTTACTTACCTGTAAATCCTAGTTCTCTTCCAGGGGTATCCTCATCAAAGTCATAAACATTGAATATTGCCGCCCTTGTGCGGGGACCCCGGAGCATATATAAAATATACACATATTATACATGTGTAACAAACAGTCATGCAGGCTATCATGTTAAAAACAGGCTAAAATGCTTTATTTCTATGAAGTTTTTTTTTTTTTTTTTTATATTAAATACTACAATAGAGCATAAATATGTACCCAAGCTCATAAAACTAGGCTTAGGGAAGTAAGCAGTAGCAAATTCTAGAGAACAAATAGAAAAAACTGCATTGAAAAACAATGAAGCATTCTTAGCCAATAGGCTGCATGCAGATTAACACAGGAGAATCATAAAAACTTTGGCACCGTGCCTTTAAGACCCTGAGCACCTCCAGTATCCCACCATGCCTCAGGGGTGAAGGAAAGGTGACAGTTGGTTCACAGTTAGGTCAGTTCTTTTTACGGTGACAATTTGTATAACTGATTCAAAACACAGTCTGTCCTGCACTTCTAGGAGACGTGCGTCCGGGGAGGAGGGTGGGTTGTTTATAACTTTGATGAGGATACCCCTGGAAGAGAACTATGATTTACAGGTAAGTAACTTATCCTTCTCTTCCAGGGGATCCTCATCAAGAGTCATAAACATTGAATAGATTAGCAAGCCCATCCCTAAATCCAGCGGACTGTCCGATAGAAGTGCAGGAATAGATATGTTTTACGCAAATAGATTTCTTAGAGAGGCCTGCCCCACTTAGGCATCCGCTCTTGCATCTGAGTCTAAACAATAATGTCTTGTAAACGTATGGACAGACTTCCATGTAGCAGCCTTACAAATTTCAGATATCGGAACATTGTTAAGGAGAGCAGCAGTAGCCGCTTTACCCCTTGTGGAATGCGCTCTAGGCCGCGCTAGTAATTGTTTATTAGCTAGCTGGTAAGTATTAACAATACAAGAAACTATCCATCTTGATATTGTTCGCTTAGATGCTGCCTCTCCTGTCCTTAAATGACCATAGTTTACAAACAAACGGTTAGAGTGTCTAATCGATTTTGTCTTGTCCAGATAAAATTTCAGCACTCTTTTCAAGTCTAATGAGTGCAATGCTTTCTCTGCCGGAGTCTCCGGATTGGGAAAGAACGTCGGTAAAGATATGGTCTGATTAATATGGAATTCTGACACCACCTTCGGAAGGAAAGATGGGTGAGTTCGTAGAACCACTCTATTGTCATGAAAAACCGTGTACGGTTCTTTTGAAGACAAGGCCTGGATTTCACTGACCCTCCTCGCTGAAGTAATGGCCACTAGAAAAGCCGTCTTCCACGTAAGGTGTTGTAAAGAGGCCTTATGTATAGGCTCGAAAGGAGGGCCCATAAGTTTTGCCAGGACTATGTTCAGTTCCCATGGAGGAGAAGGCCTCCGAAT
The DNA here is from genome assembly GCF_031143425.1 of Pleurodeles waltl. Lineage (NCBI taxonomy): Eukaryota > Metazoa > Chordata > Amphibia > Caudata > Salamandridae > Pleurodeles > Pleurodeles waltl. Next base: position 208,546,925 of record NC_090441.1, read on the forward strand.
TGGCGGAAAAACTTTCTTCAAACCTTCTAAGAAATCCTTGACTACAGGTTTTGTAAAGAAGGATTCCTGAGAAGGTGACTTGCGATAGGCTGTAATAGCAGACAAATGTACCTTAATCGATGATACCTGCAGACCGGACTTCGCTAGATGAAGCAAATAGGACAGTATGACATCCTCCTGCGCCCGTATGGGATTATGACCTTGCTGACAGCACCATATGTAGAATCTCTTCCACTTAAAAGCGTAAGAACGCCGCGTGGAAGGCCGTTTGGACTCTTTCAAGATGTTCATGCACTCCTGCGAGAGCCCTAGGTGCCCATACTGCAGGAATTCAGGAGCCATGCTGTTAAGCTCAGAGAGGGTAGGTTGGGATGCAGAATCCTGCCCTCCATTCTGCTCAGAAGATCCGGTCTGCACGGCAGCCTCCTGTGAGGTTTTTCCGACAGGTTGAGGAGATCCGTGTACCAGAATTGTTGGGGCCATTGTGGCGCTATAAGAATCATCCTGGTCCTGGATCTGTAAAGTTTGCTGATCACTGCCGGAATGAGGGGAATCGGCGGAAAAGCGTAAAGAAATATCCCTGACCAGTCGATCAACAGGGCATTCCCTCGAGATCCCAGACGGTAGAACCTGGATGCGAAGTCTGGGCATTTCTTGTTTACTTCGTCTGCGAAGAGATCCAGTTTAGGCCGACCCCATTGCGCGAAGATGTATTCTGCGACTTCGCCGTGTAGGACCCAATCGTGAACGTCCTCCAGGTGTCTGCTTAGAAAGTCTGCTTCCACGTTCTGCTGACCTGGCAGGTGAACTGCTGTAATTGACATTCCTCTGCCCAGGAGCCAATGCCATATCGCTTGGGACTCTCGCGATAGGGGTAGGGACCTCGTTCCCCCTTGTTTGTTCAAGTAATACATCGTGGTTGTATTGTCCGTCTGTATCAAGAGAGTTTTCCCCTGAATTAGCGGTATGAAAGACTTGAGAGCCAGATGGACCGCTCTGAGTTCTAGCAGATTGATGTGGTACTGCTTTTCCTTGTCTGACCACAGACCCTGCGCTTGAAAAGGACCCAGATGAGCCCCCCATCCCTGAAGAGATGCATCCGTTACTAGGGTGTCGGATGGAAGCACCTGGTGAAACGGAGCACCCACTGACAGGTGAGGTCTGTGCATCCACCATTTCAATGACTGAAGTGCTACCGCCGGTAGCCGCACTGTGTCCTCCCAGCGACCTGTTCTTTGGCTCCAGTTGGCCTCCAATGCCTCTTGGAGGGGTCTCATGTGGAGTCTGGCATTTGGGACAATAAAAATGCACAATGCCATGGAGCCCAGCAGTGATGTCACCTGACGTGCCGTAGGTGCGCTGGCTCTCGACAGGTCCTGGCACTTCCTGTCTATTGAGGATAGTCGTTCCTCCGAAGGATACACTTTTTGGAGTTCTGTGTTTATGATAGCTCCTAGGTAGTGAAGATTCTGCGTTGGAATCAAGGTTGACTTCTGGTAATTGACCTGAAGACCTAGAGCTTCGCAAACTCCTAGTACAATGTCCCGATGGCTTCTCGCCTGCTCCGGAGAAGAAGCCTTTAGTAGCCAGTCGTCTAGGTATGGATATATGTGTCAAAGCCCAGCTCACCTGAGTTCTTGTTCAGTTCTGATGGAGGTTGAAGACAATCCGACCCCACCCTGAAACTGCTTGTTCCAGCACACTAGTTTTTAAAACAGTGCACTAAGAACAGAAGCTCAAGGGAAGGGGGGAAGTGGATAAAATAAAAAAAAGAGACAACACCGTTCTTGCGTTTCCACTGTTGAAGTGCTGCACAAATCTGCAGCCCTTTCTGACTTCTGTAGAAACTGGTGCCTAATGAAACATAAACAAAGAACAGATAAGTGCAACCTATTCCTAAATGGGTTCCTGACTATCCCTTTATTTATTAGAAATTCTCTTCTAAAAGTACCTCTTGGATCCTGGTCTCTAGTTTCCAGGTTTGGAATGTGTCACTGCTCTGGGATGTGTTTTCTATTACTGTAAAGCTTCTAAAACATTAAACAAATACCGTTATCAGAATTACCAATATCAAACATTCATCATAATATAACTAAAGCCTAAATTCCCAATAGGAGACTCACTTTTCCCATATTTCCAGAATCTTTTATAAAACAAATACTGTACTTTTACATCAAAATACAGCATGTAATTTGTGCAAGTCCTTGATTTACTGTTTGCCTTGTTGTTAATGGTTTCCACTGTTCGATTCTTAAAAGTTCCATAAAAAAAAAAAATGTTTGCTTACAAAGTTCCGCAAAGTATTGTAACAAGGGGTTTGAATCACAATGTTCGTGGAAGGTATCTTGTTTCCAATTGTCTATACACAAATGCAGAAATTGTTGTCAAAGTTCTTTCAGGTAATAAAAAGTTTTGCACTTACTTGTTGCTGGCAAGAGATACTGATCAGTCTAACCTTGTCTTCTTTCTCTTTTGCAGGTTGCTCGTAGGAGAGAGGCTGAGGCAAGGAGGAACCGGAAACCAGAAGAAGGAAGAGCCAGCAGCTGCGCCCATTGAAGCCAATGAAAGTCAGGAGTGTCAGCGCCGAGGGATCTGTTCTCAGGTAAGCGGGAGGTAGACGAGCACAAGCACTGGGTGAGGCTCGGGGGCTGCCTTTCATAGACAGGGCTGGGTGTGGTTCGAAGAGCTGGGTGTGGTTTGAAGAGCTGGGTGTGGTTTGAAGGGCTGGGTGTGGTCCTCACATGCTGCACATGTTCTTGAAAGGTGTGCAGAGCTGGGTGTGGTTTGAAGAGCTGGGTGTGGTCCTCACATGCTGCACATGTTCTTGAAAGGTGTGCAGAGTTTCAGTTATTATGCAAATGAGTTGAATTAACACATGGCCTAGGGAGGAGTGTTTTAAAGAAGCCTTGGTAAAAGCAAGGCCCAATGTGTAAACAAAACAGCATATTAAACAACATACACAGAAGCCTAGGGGGGGGAAAGGTGAGATAACAAGAAAGGCTTTCAATAGTAAGTTTAAAAGGGAGCTATTACAGAACCCACTAGTGCAGTGAGAGGGGACATGCTCTTTGCTGTGCACAAACCCTAACAATATGTATATCCTTTGTCTTCGGAGATGTGCCGCCACCACTGCCATACATTTCGAGAAAACTCTTGGGGCAGATTTCAGGCCAAAGGGTAGAACTCTGAACTGGTAATGCTGTAACGCTACTCGGAACCCCAGGAATTTTCGATGTTTGGGAGCTATTGGGATGTGAAAGTACGCATCCTGCAGGTCGATGGAGCACATCCAGTCTCCCTGATGCAGTTGAGGGAAGATCTGGTGAAGCGCTAGCATTCTGAACTTCTGCTTCCTTATGTATTTGTTCAGCAGCCGTAGGTCCAGAATTGGCCTGAAAACGTCCTCTTGACCCTTCTTTGCCACTAGAAAGTAACGGGAGTAGACCCCCTGTCCTCTGTGTGCAGGTGGAACCTTTTCTATGGCATTCTTTTTTAGGAGGGCGAGAGCCTCCTTGCGTAGCAAGCTGAGATGAGATGGATTGTCTTTGGTTGGTGGCAAGCGTGGTGGAGGCTGTTTGAAAAGAAGAGAATAGCCATGTTCGACAATATTGAGCACCCATTTGTCTCTTGTGATAGAGTGCCACTCGTGAAGATAAGCCGTAATACTTCCCCCCACCGGAGTGGTGTACAGTGTTGAGGGAAGCGAGACTTCATTGCTTGGTGGGTGCTTTCGGAGTGGACTGTTGAGGTCTACTTGACCCTCGCTCCCTTGTGTTTCTCCGTTGAAAAAGAGGGCGTCCCTGTCGTTGCTGTGACCTTTGCGCCTGTCATACGGCCTGTACCTCCGCCTGAAATCTTTCTTCCTTTCGAGGCCCACCGCCTTCATGGTATCCACCTCGGTCTTCATGCGGGCCATCTCTTCGTCTGCATGGGCACCGAATAGAGAGTTCCCGGCAAATGGGAGATTCAGGATGCGTTGTTGTGCTTCCTGTTTCAAGCCAGTGAGCCTCAGCCAGGAAGATCTCCTCACACAGATACCATGTGCGTACCCATGAGCTGCCAAATCCGCCCCATCTGCCGCTGCGCTGATAACCTGGTTGGATACCAGGCATCCTTCTTGTAGTATCTCCTGGAAATCTTGTCTGTCTTCTCTGGGCAATTTTTCTGTAAATCTACTGAGGGAGTCCCACAGAGAACGATCATACCTGCCCAGGAGCGCAGACGCACTGGAGACCTTCATTGCTGAAGCCGCCGTCCCGCATATCTTTCTCCCTAGAGAGTCTAGATGCCTGCTCTCTTTATCCGGGGGCACCGTGGATGAAGATGCCACCGAGTGGGTCTTTCGGGCGGCAGCTATGATAACCGAGTCCGGTGGCGGATCCTTTCTAAGGAATAAAGGGTCTTGTTCTGGAGCCTTGTATTTTTTGAGAATCCTAGCCGGGCAGACTTAAGCGAGGCTGGGGCCAGAAAAGTGTCCATGGTTGGCTGCAACAAGCCAGGTACTAGAGGCAGCAACTTTTTCGACGCTGATCTCTGTTGTAGAGTCTCGAAGATGACCGATGAGGAGGTAGATGGTTCTGGAACCTCTATGTTGAGTTTCTGCGCTCCTCTTAGCAACACCTCGTTGAATGTGGTAATGTCATCCACCGGTGAGACTCTAGCAGGTGGTGAATCTGTTAGGGTGGGTGAGTAACGCCCGACAGATGAACCTGATGAAGACCAAGAGGGTGATCTTCTTCTTGACCGCGACCTGGATCTTCGTTGAGAGCGAGACCTGCTGCGAGACGCTGTAGCAGAGCGTCTAGGCCTCGCGGTCGGTTGGCGAGGAGCTGAACGAGCCCGTTCTGCCCTGGCTGTCGGCGATGGCGTTCTTGGCAGGGAGGCAGTAGGTGAATACATTCGCGAATATTGCGAATCTGGGGAGGCCGCTGGTCTATTGAGGCTCTCCAGCCATCTCGGAGACAGATTGATGGGCGAGACATGCCCAGATGATGCCGCTCTTGACCGAGAAGAGTCGCTCGGTATGGAGACCACTGGAGATGGCGCCTTGTCTGGCGTGGGGCGATGTTCTGCTCCCTGTGGGACAGGTAAAACCTGAGTCGACGTCGATGGCTGTTTCGACGTCGAAGGGCGCCCAGCCGGTTGCTCATGCCTCGACGTTGAGTGCCTCGACGTTGAGTGCCTTGACGTTGAACGGCGATCCTTGGACCTCGACCTGCTCGCCGTCGTGTGCCTCGACGTGGAGCGATGGGAGGTCGACGGCGGATGTCTGTCGTGCCGTCGTGGCGATTTCGACGTCGTATGTCCTGACGTCGGGGGGCACACAGCCTTTGGCGGCGACCGGGCACGCCGGCGATGGCTCGACGTCAATCGGCGGGCGCCGTCGACGGAGACCTGCCCCTGCTCTGATGTTCCCTCGACGCCGTTCCCTTCGACGTCGGGTGTGTCGCCGTCGACGACGATCTATACCGGTGAGACGATGGTAGCGATGACGTCGACGGTGAACAAACAGGTACTTTCCTACCTGTCGACGTCGACCGGGCCATTCTCTCCTGAGAATGGCCTTCTGGCTGTCTGGGAAGTGAGGAGGACGATGTTCTTTGCCTCTCCTGAAGCCCATGTAGCCGGATCTTCTCTCTGTCTTTCAGAGTCCTCCTAGACATGTTCTTGCAGTACTTACAAGTGTCAGGGCAGTGACTCTGAGGCAGTCACACTATGCACAGAGAGTGGGGATCTGACTGGGCCTTCTTCTTCCCACAAGCAGGGCATTTGACAAAAAGTGAAGGCATTTTTCTGTCAGAAAAAACCTGCCTAGCTCAGACAAAGGTGTTATTTGTCGAGTGAAAAATGACAAAACGCTTTTTTAAAGAATTTTTCTGAGAAAAACTCAGAAAAACTGAGAGCTCAATGCTCCAGGATCCTCTCAGAAGAAGCCGGAAAAAAGAACTGACCTAACTGTGAACCAACTGTCACCTTTCCTTCACCCCTGAGGCATGGTGGGATACTGGAGGTGCTCAGGGTCTTAAAGGCACGGTGCCAAAGTTTTTATGGTTCTCCTGTGTTAATCTGCATGCAGCCTATTGGCTAAGAATGCTCCATTGTTTTTCAATGCAGTTTTTTCTATTTTTTCTCTAGAATTTGCTACTGCTTACTTCCCTAAGCCTAGTTTTAGGAGCTTGGGTACATATTTATGCTCTATTGTAGTATTTAATATAAAAATAAAAATAAAAACTTCATAGAAATAAAGCATTTTAGCCTGTTTTTAACATGATAGCCTGCATGACTGTTTGTTACACATGTATAATATGTGTATATTTTATATATGCTCCGGGGTCCCCGCACAAGGGCGGGAATATTCAATGTTTATGACTATTGATGAGGATCCCCTGGAAGAGAATAGTAAGTTTAACCCTTTTAATTTGAAACATTTCCCAATGCGCAGTATAGTGCAGTTTACGCATTAGGTAAAAAATGTATGTGTTTTTTATGTTGAGTGTTGTGTATTTGTACGTTTTTAGAAATAATAAATACACTTGGATAAGTTCAGAGTTTTTATTTACATATACTGATGGTAGTTATTAACTTTTACATAAAAGTGTAATCACACGCTGCACTCTATTCCTCATTCGCCGCTCTGTTTTTACTGAGATTTAAAGTTTTTAACAAAAACCAATACTGCTCTTATCAGCTGAATTTACTTAGTGAGGCGTACTGCTGTCAAGTCATCATGTCTTTTTCATTCATGCACCAACTCTGTCCCACAAAACAAGATATTTACATCTGCATGCAGCACGGATGTCCCACCTGCATAACACTAGCCATGCTGCCCATTTTCCTGCAAATCCAGAGATAATGCGCCTCATTTAGACTTTGGAGTACGGATTTTACCCCATCAGGGCAACGGAGTAAAATGCTCTGTTGCCCTGGATGAGTAACCGCAATCCGAATTTAGAAATGTCAGCCAGCCAAGCGGACATCTCTGACAGGAACGTTTGTCACTGTGATTCCTACCAGTGGTCAGTGTATTAAAAGTGTGCCCTACAGCTCTCTCAACGTGATGGTGACATAGGGCATACTTTCAACAAGCTTTTTTATATAGTTAAAAGGATTCTCTTTTTGAAAATGAAAACTCCCATGGTGTGAGGTGTCATTTGAAAGTTTTTACTTTCACTTACGGCCACATTTTTATTGGGGTATGTTAAAGTAAAAACTGGCCATTCGACCGACAACCTTAAGTGATGGACAGCTCTTATTCAGTCAGGCTGTCGGAGGAGTATGTCAGTGACATAGAAGGAGTAGTCTCTCTCGGTGACATCCTTGAGTTGTGCCTGACTCTAAATGAGGTGGGCAGAACTTTAATTTGGCAGACAGGGTGCTCCGTCACTACAGACTACCCCTTTCCTCCAAACTCTAAATCAGGCCCATGGTGATATTGTGCATCTAAGCTAGTAATCTGAGGGTCAGCTTCATCTGACCACTGACAGCATTGTTTTCCTAGTATTTTTTATTATGTCCATTCACCTGCTGAACTTATCCTGAAAATGTGTTTGAGAAGGTGAATCCATTGATAATAACATACCAACAGAGTGCCTGCCTTACCTCTGCTTAACTTTGTAAACCAGCACAGATTCTTATCTGTGTAGTTTGATCAATTGTCCTCTGTGTTAAAACCTACATCCTTCTTTGTTCTCTTACCCTATCTTGCAATGGATCATAAGTTGGTTTGCCTAGCTAGTATCTTAAAGATATCTTCTGTGTTGTCAGATTGATTTAACGTGAAAAGAAAGGGGTGTAGATTCAGAGGGGTGTTTGGGGTGTTAACCCCCCCTAAAATGTTTTCTGTTGTAAATAGTTGGGCACAAGTGCTTTCAGTTGGGTAACGGTGAGGTGTCTGTTCGATTTCACCTAGGATTTTTACATATACATAGGCAAAAACACACACACACTTTTGTCTGTTTTGAAGGTCTTATCAAATGGTGGTTTGAAATATATTCTGTCTAACAATATGAACTGCCCTCTAGGCTCTCCTCATGCTGCTTGATTGTTGGGAAATCTGAAGTTACTCCAGTATTGGAACTTTCATAGATTCACATTCCCCGTCATCGAGATGGGAGTTCCCGGTGGAATATACAACCTAGGCCTGAAAATGTACATATACAATACATGGCCTAGGACTCAATTGAATAACCTATCACAGTAATTTTGTCAAATAGACCCAAACTCAAATTTGAACCAATCAGATTGCCTCACCCCATAGAACCTCCTGTGAGGAGCTGCCTTCCCTCAGATTTTCCGCCGCACGTCGTGCTGAGGAATCTCCTTTGAGCTCTGCTCAAAACTTTTCTCTCAGAAGACTACTACCTGGATTTTGGACATTTCTTTTCTTCTCTGGTGCTTCAAACTGGCTGCCAAATCAGAGACACCAAGAAAGGGCCTTTTTAGATCCTGTGCCTCTTGTTTGAAGAAAAGATTATATGTGGATGAGCCACATGAGGAATGCATTTACTGCTTATATCCCAGCCATAAAACAAAGGACTGCAAGATATGTAGAAAATTCTCTACAAAGTCTTTGAAGGGCAAAGAGCGCAGTCTGCTTTTGTGGCTTCAAAAAGGTAAGGCTGGCCACTCAGCCTCTGATGAGGATAGTGCCTCTTCCTCTATCTCTGCTCCTAAAACACCTGTTAAAAGAAAGCAGGAAGGCTCAGATGTTCAAGAGCCACCCAAGACAATGGCACAGAAATCAGCTGGGACCTCTTCAAAAAGTCACAGCTCTCCCCAGAAAAAGAGAACAGGCATTCATAAGGGGTCAGATTACCTCGGTAAATTCTCCAAAAAGACTGTTTCTGAACCGGCTACTCCACCTTTGAAGGTTCTACACAAGTTCAAGAAACCAAGTTCTGCACTGTTGACGGCACCATCGTCGACGGTACTCTTGACAACTATTTCGTCAGTGAAGCCTGTAATAGTCACTCTATCAATAATCAATGTCGACGGTAGCGGCCGCAGGATCCTCGTCGACGACACTATCATCATCGTCGACGGGCCACCCCATCTCGTCAACGCTATACTCGTCGACGACACTCCCGTAGAAAATTTATCTCACGTTGACGCTCCAGTCGGCTGTGCCTCCGTCGATGATGCCCTTGTCAATGACGCTTCTGACGACGACTCTGTCAGAGACACTTGCGTCAACGGTGCTCTCGTCGTTGATCACACAGTCGACGACGTTACCAGTAACTACAATATCATTGACGCCACCGTCGACGACACCAGGTCAAAATAATTCCGGCAAAGTAGCAAAGACCATCATCGTTGCCTCTGTACCATTCTGAAGAGCATACTCCTCTCAAGAAACCTTCAAAGGCTCATTTGACCTGTGTGTCACATCACCAAGTAAGGTGTCAAGACTTTTGCCATCTCGCTTTTTGGATGGCAATAATGATGATGACGAATCAGAGGAGAACGGAGTATTTGGAGTAGCCAGGAGTCTGTCTCAGTTACATGTAAAATGTCAGGAGTATCTTAATGACGACTCCTATTATGATCAACAATACTATGACCCAGTTGCAGAGTAGCAACAACAGGGAATGGTGTGCTTACGTTCTGGTCTGGTTTCTGACTTACAGGCCATGCTGGCGGATTATAGGGAGCGCTTCCATCCACAGTCTGCAACAGATCCTATTCCAGTGGTTACGGCACCAGGTACTCCGGTACCTCTACCAGTTCTCAGTGCTACTCCACAGATTCCTCTCACACTCACATTTGACCAACCCGCCTCCCCGGGGGAGCTCACCTTCTCTCTTTTAGCGGTGTTCTTCATTATTACACCACTTATGCTCGGAAAATCTGAGGGAAGGCAGCTCCTTACAGGAAGATCTACGGGGTAAGGCAATCTGATTGTTTCAAATTTGAGTTTGGGTCTATTTGACAAAATCACTGTGATAGGTTATTCAATTGAGTCCTAGGCCATGTATTGTATATGTACATTTTCAGGCCTAGATTGTATATTCCACCGGGGACTCCCATCTCGACGACGGGAAAGTATTCAAGCATGTGAATCTATGAAAGCTTCCAATACTGGACAACTACAGTTACAGGTAAGTAACATATTTCTTCACCCACTCAACCTTACTGACCAAGCTGCACCTCTGGTGTATGTGTCTGTGTAATGGTGCTTGTTGGACCCTAACCTAGCCGGAGAGCATTGGAGTGCTGAACACTGACCAGCATCTCTTAGGTACGATTGATGGAGGTTTACAAAGATGCAGAGTATTGAGGGTCCCTAGGTCTTGTGCCAAAAGGGCAGTTTACTTGTAAAGTCTGCATCATTCCACATAGTGTACTAGTTTAGCTCTTCAAGACAGTCAGGTACAAAAGATTGTCCCTTTGTGAAAAACTAATGAGAGGAGGTAATATTGTGCATTGGCTCAAGAGCAGACTGTGTGATGAGGAATTCTGGTCCAAGACCCAAACTTCCCCATGTGACCTAATTATGTGATCCTGAACAAATCACTTGGCCCCTAAAAGTAAAACTCAGTGAGCACACCCTTATTTCAAGAGTGCACTTTCTATAACAGAGTTTTCCAAATCGGCCATTAAGTCAGTTCAGTGTGAAATAAAAAGAAAATCCTAACTTGGATATTGTTTAAAAACCCATAATATATTTCTCCATATGTGATAATCGCATTGCTAATATAGCCTTATAGCCTGCTGTAGAGAGTTAAACTGGCCTGGCTGTTCTAGTAGCCAACATTCCACTAGAGGGCTTCTACTGACCATTAGAAGCCCAGAGCTACTCCATTGTCTTCAATGGAGCGCCCAACATTTCAGTCTTCTAATTGATATTTAGCACCGTGAAAAATGAATTAGTTGACAATTATTTTGATGTCTGGGCTCTTAGGAAGAATCTAGACTCCTTGGTCAGCAGGTGAATTATTTTTAGCTCAGGTGAACCTAGGCTACAGCTCCCAGAATTCATCATGTTGTTAAATGTAGACCTCCAGATCAGAAACACCATGGGGCCAATTCACATGTCGGAGTTCATAACAATGCCTCTGAACTATTCTTTTGTACTATTATGCACCTGGCCGAAAACGTTTAAAATGTGGATATAATAGAAATATTTAGTGACTATTTATGTACAGTTAGAATGGATTGTGCCCTCTTTGTATTTCTACTGATATGGATTTGAACCTTTGAGGCTTATACAGAGACCTGAAAGAGTGTGTAAAAGAGTCCTCTTGTAGAAGTACTCCCCTTACTCACAGTTTTGTGGATCGGCTCCCTTGCCTCTTATGAGGTGGGGTTATCTGGCACAGCTGCCAAGCTTACCAGATCCTCTTTTATCATATGCTGCTCCAGTCCAGTTTTTTTCTTTGAATTCTGGGACTTGTAGTCCTGTTTTATGATGGAATAAACATAACTACAAGTCCCAGAATTCAAGGGGAAAAAAAGTAGACTGGAGCATGGTCAAACAGGATTACTTTAGAAGCCATCCCTGAGTCATTTGATGATCCTCCAACTACCTTACAAGTCATTTTCTCATCATCCGGTGTTATCAAGCTCTTGAAATCATCAGCAAAGCTTAGAAACTTGTGCCTGATGACTTGAGGATGATTTAAAAATGACTACCTGATTACTTCACAAATTGAGATTATTCCTGATGATTTCAGGATGGGTATCTGATTACATCACAAAAAGAGATTGCTCCTGATGACTGCAGGATGGTTAGTGATTACTGCACTAACACTGTCTTGCCACCCTATCCCTCAAATACTAAAGGAGGGTAGTCAGTATTCAGTTTAACATCTAACAGGAAATTGGCCCCAGAGCACACAAGGTAAAATATTTCATGTGTTACACTTCGAGTGCAGTAACACCCTGCTTCCTCTGGGGTACCTGAACTATGTTTCACACCAACTTTGACTTTTAAACAAAAGTAAAAGCTCACTTTTGAGTTTCTACATTAATTACACTGTTACTTTCAGTGTGCCTACCTTGCAATTTCATGCCTGTAGGCGCATTTAAACTTGCGCTATACTTCAGAGGTGTGACTAATACCTAAAACAAAGATTGTTATTTTATTACCAACGTCAGAAGGATTAAAGGGTGAGACAGTTATTCTGGAATGAAAACCTGCAGGCTGCCTGTTAGTACCAGATGTCTTCAGCAGACACACTAACTCATTGAACTATCATACATTTTTCTAAACATGCACACTCTCTCTCTCTCTCTCTCTCTCTCTCTCTATATATATATATATACATATATATACAGATATATATGTATATATTGTTTTTAAGACTTTTCAGAAGGTGTATAATTTTTGTTTAATTAGCATTTCTGCTTCATATGAACCACAGATTTTATATATGCACATTTGCTTTTTTATCGTCATCAGAAGGATTAAGGACGTCAACAGTTTTTTAAAAATTTAAATATACATATTATCAGCCTCAGAAGGATTATCGACTAGGTATGTTTTCTGGAATTTGAATATATATTTAAAGTCTGGAAAAATGACCCAGTCCTTAATTTTTCTGATGTTGATAAAATAAAAATGTGTATTTATAAAACAAAGTGTGGTTCCTGTGAAACAGAAAAGGTAAACATTCTGTTCAATGTTGCAAACCTTTTGAAAGTCTTGATAGCTAAATCTGTGACATTTAATTGACATTTAATCAATATTGTTGTTATAACTATTAGTGACACCTCAGTACATATTATAATCAAATCCACATTTTTTTTAGTTTTATATAGCACAAAGTCGACCCAAAGATATTGGAGCACTTTACATGAGCACCAATTAAATTACACAAAGACACATTCATTTGTTTATTAAGAGAGATTAAGTGATGTGCTCATAATCACAGGATGTTGAGTCAAACTGAGACTTGAACCTGGGTCCCGATTTCCAAAGTCGTCAGCACAGCCCAGAACGCCACACATCCTCTCACTTGTGCAAATCAGGAGTTGAATGTCAGCTGCTGAGATTTAATCTGCAGCCTTCAAATTTACTAGGTCACTATCTTAGAAAACAGACAGAGTGAGAAGGTTACACAGATGAATTACTTTAGCCCTCAGAACAACAAATGCTGCACTTTTGATGGCTTCAAATGCTTAAGCAGCTGCTCTCACCGGCAATTGTGCACAACATGAACAGCACACAGACTTTTCTCTGACTTACTAGCAGCAGTATTATAACATGCTGAGTTCGGAGTACGCAGCTCTCGCTTGCACAGACAGTGCACACATGCTCTAAGAGCAGTGGTTAATTTGTAAATAAAAATGTGCCGGTGCCCAAAGCTCCCCTCTGAAAAATGGAGCTGCTGCATTTAAATGTGCGAGCACAGAATGTAATCCCAAAGCCATCTCGGGCCTCTTTAACCCAATTACAGCCACACCCTGCTCCTTCAGATCACTCTTGCATCTTTCTGCTTTCACCCGTAGTAAGGCATTTCCGTCTTTCTTTGCTCCATCTTTCCCATACGTGTCTTTTGCTCGCAGTAATTGCCTGAAACAGAATAATAAGTGCTGGCCTTCAAAAATAAATCCTGGTGCCCCCTCCCCCCCAGGCAACCACCGGCTCAAATTAAGCACTGGCTCTGCGTCTTTTGAATGTGCATTGGGAGCATCATGAGGGTCCTGCACAAGCTAGCATTTTCACACTTACAGAAGAAAAGGTTTTTGTTTGAGCATGATTAGCGCATGATTTGGAGCATGATTTTTAGCAGTAGAGCGCGAAATGTGTGCTGACATATATATTCAACAACCATCTTTAGGATTTGGGCTGTGTTATTGAAGCTAGTATAGAGGGCCATTTTAATGGTCTGGGTTAAAACGATGCGAAAGATTTTGACAGTTGAGCCTGCATACTGATCAATAAATCGGAAAGATTACTGAGATTAACGAAGAAGCTGAAATGGGAGGGAAAATTGAAAATTATTTAAATAAGGCACTGGGAAAACGTATGAGCTGAACTTCTGATTCAATTGATAAAAAAGTTAGATAAACTATGGCTAAATCTTAGGCAGAAGGTTATTGAAGATACATTTACTCCAGAAATAACAGTTAGTGAAGCCAATGGTAAGACACATCAAACTGTGCATGGTCACGGGTAAGCATGATCGAGATGAATGAGGACTGTCCATCATTCAAAGTAAAACTATACATCCTGGCAAACCAATTAAATGGGGTTAGCTTTGTTTAGACTTTGGTATTCTTTTTTGTTTTACTGAACATTTTTGAAAAGGCAGAAAAGCAACAAAACATACATTGAAGTGATTCCATGTTAGTTTCATCCCATTTATAGGAAAGTGAAACTTAAATGCGCAGATTGAGGACTACGCAACATCAGAAAGGCTTGTTCTGCAGTTTTTATGTGGCGTGAGTTTGATCCAAAGGCTTTAGACAGCTTTATGAGCACTAGATTATATTATGCAAAGCAATATTGATGCTTTTTTGTTTGTTTTTTTATTTATGCGCATATAAAGTGAATTCGAGGATAGTGAGCAGACACCAGGCAGTTCCAAAGTCGGAAGCTCTGGTCAAGTAATTGTACGTATATATAACGCTTAGTAGGTATACAGTCTAAATTGACAGGGTTGGCTTGTGTGTGAATTTGATTTCACCATTTACTTGCCTTGGAATGGGAGGCATTCCAAGCGTGAAAAAGCAAAAATAACATTGTTAGCTTAAAAATCAAGTCTCCAACTTGGAGCGAGAGCGTTAGTCTGTGTGCAACGTACAATGATTTATTAAAGCCTAACTACAACTCCCAGGATGCAGTTTGTTGTTAAATGACACCGGAGATCTGTGGCCCCCCATCTACTTAATGGGCAGTCCCTTTGTCAACACTATTACAACACTAAAACATATGCCAAACGTCAGCGTTGGATGGTTTTCACTGCAGTAGAAATATGTTCCTCTGTCTAGGAGAGCTTTTGCCTTCCATTCTTTGCTCCGTTCGGAACTGCCTGGTTGTTTGCCTGTTACAATACGTTTGCAATAAAGATTGTTGAAAACAATGGACAAGGGCAACCAACCTTGTAAAACCCCGCCCGCATTAAAGCCGTTTTGGCCAATCGGGAAGGCGATTGTTGTGCTCAACCTAACAATCTCGTTACTCGACCTCAACCCATGCAGCTCTTTCTTCCTCGTGTTCCTGAAACGAAGGGAAATAATGCCGAGCCTTGGAGGAGGGTGTATGGAAACAAACAGAAGGAATTATATCACCAGTGTCTTTTTTTAAACTAAATCGGGGACTTTGCAGGGTGTTGAGCTGAGCGCAGCGCTCTGGCAGGAAGGGAAAGAGTGTAGTGATCAGGAAGAAATCAATGAATGAGGTGAGTGAGGATCGGCCCTCCCCATCCCCCAAGGTGAGCTGTTGACTAGTTTGGTATTTTAAAAAAAAATTGGGGGAGAGGGATGCCTCGAACCTCATAATGGGCTTTTTTTTTATTGTGCCTCCTTTCTCTTATATCAATCCTTTCATTTCTGCAGCGTATTCTACTGCAGCCATGTTTCTTCCTGCCCACATCTAGCCTCTACGCTCTGTTCCTTACTTGTGCACTCTTCACGCTGTAAAGTCTGGCCTCGCATGTGCTGTCTACATTACTTTCACTTTCTTCTCTATTTTCACACATTTCTCCAGCTCTTTGCTTTGCCAGCTGCTCTCTGCTTATTTTTAAAACATTTACACCTGATCTCGACTCTCCGCATTAACTCGCGGCTTGATTTTCGCACCCTGCACACATGCTCTCCTGCTCCATCTGCTCTCGCCCTTACACCTGCTCTCCTCTGTCACATTTGCTTTACAAACTGTGCTGTCCACCCTATATAAGAATTAGCCACTCACCACTTGCATTCTCAACCCTCCACATCTCTTTTTCCTGTACGCTTGTGAGAAAGTAGCCTCTTTCTAGCCTTGTTACCCCCACTTGTGGCCTGTTTGTGAGTATATGTCAGGGTGTTTTCACTGTCTCACTGGGATCCTGCTAGCCAGGGCCCAGTGCTCATAGTGAAAACCCTATGTTTTCAGTATGTTTGTTATGTGTCACTGGGACCCTGCTAGTCAGGACCCCAGTGCTCATAAGTTGTGGCCTATATGTATGTGTTCCCTGTGTGGTGCCTAACTGTCTCACTGAGGCTCTGCTAATCAGAACCTCAGTGGTTATGCTCTCTCATTTCTTTCAAATTGTCACTAACAGGCTAGTGACCAATTTCACCAATTTACATTGGCTTACTGGAACACCCTTATAATTCCCTAGTATATGGTTCTGAGGTACCCAGGGCATTGGGGTTCCAGGAGATCCCTATGGGCTGCAGCATTTCTTTTGCCACCCATAGGGAGCTCTGACAATTCTTACACAGGCCTGCCAGTGCAGCCTGAGGGAAATAACGTCCACGTTATTTCACAGCCATTTACCACTGCACTTAAGTAACTTATAAGTCACCTATATGTCTAAACTTTACCTGGTAAAGGTTGGGTGCTAAGTTACTTAGTGTGTGGGCACCCTGGCACTAGCCAAGGTGCTCCCACCTTGTTCAGGGCAAATTCCCTGGACTTTGTGAGTGCGGGGACACCATTACACGTGTGCACTATACATATCTCACAACATATGTATAGCGTCACAATGGTAACTCCGAACATGGCCATGTAACATGTCTAAGATCATGGAATTGTCACACCAATGCCATTCTGGCATTGGGGAGACATTTCCATGATTCCCCCGAGTCTCTAGCACAGAGCTCGGGTACTGCCAAACTGCCTTTCCAGGGGTTTCACTGCAGCTGCTGCTGCTGCCAACCCCTCAGACAGATTTCTGCCCTCCTGGGGTCCAGCCAGGCCTGGCCCAGGAAGGCAGAACAAAGGACTTCCTCAGAGACAGGGTGTTACACCCTCTCCCTTTGGAAAAAGGTGTTAAGGCAGGGGAGGAGTAGCCTCCCCAGCCTCTGGAAATGCTTTGATGGGCACAGATGGTGCCCATCTCTGCATAAGCCAGTCTACACCGGTTCAGGGATCCCCCAGCCCTGCTCTGGCGCGAAACTGGACAAAGGAAAGGGGAGTGACCACTCTTCTGACCTGCACCTCCCCTGGGAGGGGCCCAGAGCTCCTCCAGTGTGCTCCAGACCTCTGCCATCTTGGATTCAGAGGTGTGCTGGCACACTGGACTGCTCTGAGTGGCCAGTGCCAGCAGGTGACATCAGAGACTCCTTCTGATAGGCTGCTTCAGGTGTTGCTAGCCTATCCTCTCTCCTAGGTAGCCAAACCTCCTTTTCTGGCTATTTAGGGTCTCTGATTTGGGGAATTCCTTAGATAACGAATGCAAGAGCTCATCAGAGTTCCTCTGCATCTCTCTCTTCACCTTCTGCCAAGGAATCGACTGCTGACCGCGCTGGAAGCCTGCAAAACTGCAACAAAGATGACTACTGCGACCTTGTAACGCTGATCCTGCCGCCTTCTCGACTGTTTTCCTGGTGGTGCATGCTGTGGGGGTAGTATGCCTCCTCTCTGCGCCAGAAGCTCCGAGGAAATCTCCCATGGGTCGACGGAATCTTCCCCCTGCAACCGCAGGCACCAAAGAACTGCATCACCGGTCCTCTGGGTCTCCTCTCAGCACGACGAGCGAGGTCCCTTGAACTCAGCAACTCTGTCCAAGTGACTCCCACAGTCCAGTGACTCTTCAGTCCAAGTTTGGTGGAGGTAAGTCCTTGCCTCCCCACGCTAGACTGCATTGCTGGGAACCGCGTGTTTTGTAGCTGCTCCGGCTCCTGTACACTCTTCCAGGATTTCCTTTGTGCACAGCCAAGCCTGGGTCCCCGGCACTCTAACCTGCAGTGCACGACCTCCTGAGTTGTTCTCCGGCGTCGTGGGACCCTCCTTTGTGACTTTGGGTGAGCTCCGGTTCACTCCACTTCGTAGTGCCTGTTCCGGCACTTCTGCGGGTGCTGCTTGCTACTGAGTGGGCTCCTTGTCTTGCTGGACGGCCCCTCTGTCTCCTCACGCAATTGGCGACATCCTGGTCCCTCCTGGGCCACAGCAGCATCCAAAAACCCTAACCGCGACCTTTGCAGCTAGCAAGGCTTCTTTGCGGTCTTGCTGCACGGAAACACCTCTGCGCGACTCTTCACGATGTGGGACATCCATCCTCCAAAGGGGAAGTTTCTAGCCCTTGTCGTTCTTGCAGAATCCACAGCTTCTACCATCCGGTGGCAGATTCTTTGCACCCACAGCTGGCATTTCCTGGGCATCTGCCCACTCCCGACTTGATCATGACTTTTGGACTTGGTCCCCTTGTTCCACATGTACTGTCGTCAGGAAATCCACCGTTGTTGCATTGCTGGTGTTGGTCTTCCTTGCAGAATTCCCCTATCACGACTTCTGTGCTCTCTGGGGAACTTAGGTGCACTTTGCACCCACTTTTCAGGGTCTTGGGGTGGGCTATTTTTCTAACCCTCACTGTTTTCTTACAGTCCCAGCGACCCTCTACAAGGTCCCTCTAATAGGTTTGGGGTCCATTCGTGGTTCGCATTCCACTTCTAGAGTATATGGTTTTTGTTGCCCCTATCCCTATGTGCCCCCATTGCATTCTATTGTGACTGTACATTGTTTGCACTGTTTTCTATTGCTATTACTGCATATTTTGGTATTGTGTACATATATCTTGTGTATATTTCCTATCCTCTCACTGAGGGTACACTCTAAGATACTTTGGCATATTGTCATAAAAATAAAGTACCTTTATTTTTAGTATAACTGTGTATTGTGTTTTCTTATGATATTGTGCATATGACACTAAGTGGTACTGTAGGAGCTTCACTTGTCTCCTAGTTCAGCCTAAGCTGCTCTGCTAAGCTACCATTATCTATCAGCCTAAGCTGCTAGACACCCTATACACTAATAAGGGATAACTGGGCCTGGTGCAAGGTGCAAGTACCCCTTGGTACTCACTACAAGCCAGTCCAGCCTCCTACATTGGTTGTGCAGTGGTGGGATAAGTGCTTGAGACTACTTACCACTCTTGTCATTGTACTTTTCATAAGAGAAAAATATACAAAACAAGGTCAGTGTATATACACATAGCCAAAAAGTTTTGCATTTCCTCTTTTCACTCTTTTCTAAGTGCTGAAAAGTACTACTAAACTTTCAAAAAGTTCTTAAAAGTTTAAAAAGTTTTTTTCTGTCTTTCCAAAAAGTTCTGAAAACTTTTTTCTCTTTGTCTATCACTTTAACTCTCTCTAAAAATGTCTGGCACAGGCCAAAATGTTGAACTGTCCAAACTTGCATATGATCACCTTAGCTGGAAAGGAGCAAGGAGTCTCTGCATAGAGAGAGGTTTGAGTGTAGGGAAGAATCCTTCTTTAGAACTGTTAATTAATATGCTTAGAGTACAGGATAAGGCCATAAGTGCCCAATCTGTAGAAAAAGTAGCTAATGGTTCTCAATCTGATCCAGGGACTCCCCCAGGAAAAGGTTCAGGAAAGAAACTTCTCAGCCTGCCCATTACTAGACAGTCTAGCATAGTTGGTACAGAGGTTGAATCACACCATACTAATGGTGTGCTCTCACATTATACTGGTAGCCAAGCTGTTAGGGTGCCCTCTGTAAGGGACAGGTCTCCTTCTGTTCATTCCCATCATACCTCTGTATCTAGAAATGTCCCTCCCACCCACCCTGATGACAGATTGTTAGAAAGGGAGCTCAATAGATTGAGAGTGGAGCAAACCAGACTGAAGCTCAAGAAGCAACAGCTGGATTTGGATAGACAGTCTTTAGAAAAAGAGAGGGAAAGACAGAAGATGGGTTTAGATACCCATGGTGGCAGCAGCAGTATTCCCCATAGTCATCCTGCAAAAGAGCATGATTCCAGGAATCTGCACAAGATAGTTCCCCCTTATAAGGAGGGGGATGACATTAACAAGTGGTTTGCTGCACTTGAGAGGGCCTGTGCTGTACAGGATGTCCCTCAAAAGCAGTGGGCTGCTATCCTATGGCTATCATTTAGTGGAAAAGGTAGGGATAGGCTCCTTACAGTGAAAGAAAATGATGCCAATAATTTCCAAGTTCTTAAGAATGCACTCCTGGATGGTTATGGCTTAACCACTGAACAGTACAGGATAAAGTTTAGAGATACCAAAAAGGAGTCTTCACAAGACTGGGTTGATTTCATTGACCAGGCAGTGAAGGCCTTGGAGGGGTGGTTACATGGCAGTAAAGTTACTGATTATGACAGCCTGTATAACTTGATCCTGAGAGAGCATATTCTTAATAATTGTGTGTCTGATTTGTTGCACCAGTACTTGGTGGACTCTGATCTGACCTCTCCCCAAGAATTGGGAAAGAAGGCAGACAAATGGGTCAGAACAAGAGTGAACAGAAAAGTTCATACAGGGGGTGACAAAGATGGCAACAAAAAGAAGGATGGTAAGTCTTCTGACAAGGGTGGGGACAAATCTAAAAATGAGTCTTCATCAGGCCCACAAAAACACTCTGGTGGGGGTGGTGGGCCCAAATCCTCCTTTAATCAGAACAAGGAAAAGAAACCATGGTGCTATTTATGTAAAATAAAAGGCCATTGGACAACAGATCCCAGTTGTCCAAAGAAAGGCACCACAGCTCCTACCACTACAACCCCTACTGCTACACCTAGTGTCCCTACTAATAGCAGTGGTGGTGGGAGCAAACCTACTAATAGCCAATCCAAGGGAGTAGCTGGGCTCACTTTTGGTAATTTAGTTGGGGTTGGTCTGATTAGGGAGACCACAGAGGCTACTTTAGTCTCTGAAGGGGCTATTGATTTGGCCACTTTGGTTGCTTGCCCCCATAACTTGGAGAAGTACAAGCAACTAACCCTAATAAATGGTGTTGAGGTCCAGGCCTACAGGGACACAGGTGCCAGTGTCACAATGGTGATTGAGAAACTGGTGCACCCTGAACAACACATACTTGGACACCAGTACCAAGTAACCGATGCTCACAACATAACACAAAGCCACCCCATGGCTGTTGTAAATCTCAACTGGGGGGGGGGGTAACTGGTCCAAAGAAAGTTGTGGTAGCTTCAGATTTACCTGTAGACTGTCTATTAGGGAATGATTTGGAGACATCAGCTTGGTCAGATGTGGAGTTGGAGGCCCATGCAGCAATGCTGGGCATCCCAGGGCATATTTTTGCTTTGACAAGGGCTCAGGCCAAAAAGCAAAAAGGACAGGGAAGCTTGGATCCTGGAACAATGGATCAAGTGCTCCCTAAAGCTAGGGCTAGTAGAAGCAAACCACTTCCTACTATCCCTCCCTCTACAGTGGATTCTACTTCTGAGGAAGAAGAATTCCCTCCCTGTGCAGAACCTACACCAGAGGAGCTGGAAGCAGACACTGCTGAGCTTTTGGGTGAAGGGGGGCCTGCCAGGGAGGAGCTGAGTGTGGCACAGCAAACCTGTCCCACATTAGAGGGTCTCAGACAGCAAGCTGTCAAACAGGCTAATGGGGATGTCAGTGACTCTCACAGAGTTTACTGGGAGGACAACCTCTTGTACACTGAGCATAGGGATCCTAAACCTGGAGCTGCCAGGAGATTAGTGATTCCTCAGGAGTACAGAAAGTTCCTCCTAACACTGGCACATGACATTCCCCTAGCTGGGCACCTGGGTCAAATGAAAACTTGGGACAGATTGGTTCCATTGTTTCATTGGCCTAGGATGTCTGAGGACACAAAGGAATTTTGTAAGTCCTGTGAAACCTGTCAAGCCAGTGGCAAGACAGGTGGCACTCCAAAGGCACCCCTTATCCCACTGCCTGTGGTTGGGGTTCCCTTTGAAAGGGTAGGGGTTGACATAGTTGGCCCCCTTGACCCTCCTACTGCTTCAGGCAATAGGTTTATCTTAGTGGTAGTGGACCATGCCACAAGATATCCTGAAGCTATTCCTTTAAGGACCACTACAGCTCCTGCAGTGGCAAAGGCCCTCCTGGGAATATTTTCCAGGGTGGGCTTCCCAAAGGAAGTAGTATCAGACAGAGGAAGCAATTTCATGTCTGCATACTTAAAGGCCATGTGGAAGGAGTGTGGTGTAACTTACAAGTTCACAACACCCTATCATCCACAAACAAATGGACTGGTGGAGAGATTTAATAAAACTCTCAAAGGCATGATTATGGGACTCCCTGAAAAACTCCGCAGGAGATGGGATATCCTTCTACCATGCCTCCTTTTTGCCTACAGGGAGGTACCCCAGAAAGGAGTGGGCTTCAGCCCCTTTGAACTTCTTTTTGGACACCCTGTTAGGGGTCCACTCACACTTGTAAAGGAGGGTTGGGAACAACCTTTAAAAGCTCCTAAGCAGGATATTGTGGATTATGTACTTGGCCTCAGATCAAGGATGGCTGAGTACATGAAAAAGGCCAGTAAAAACCTTCAGGCCAGCCAAGAGCTCCAGAAGCAATGGCATGATCAGAAGGCTGTTTTGGTTCAGTACCAACCAGGGCAGAAAGTGTGGGTTTTGGAGCCTGTGGCCCCAAGAGCACTCCCAAGATAAATGGAGTGGACCCCACACAATTGTTGAAAAGAAGGGTGAAGTCACCTACTTGGTTGACTTAGGCACTGCCAGGAGTCCCCTTAGGGTGCTCCATGTCAACCGCCTGAAACCCTACTATGACAGGGCTGATCTCACCCTGCTCATGGCAACAGATGAGGGACAGGAAGAAGACAGTGATCCTCTACCTGATCTCTTCTCTTCCACAGATCAAGATGCTCTTGTGGAAGGTGTAGTTTTGGCTGATTGTCTTACTGCTGAGCAGAAAGATAATTGCATAAATCTCCTAGGACAATTTTCAGAACTCTTCTCCATTGTGCCAGGCACCACTTCTTGGTGTGAGCACACTATAGATACTGGAGACAGTTTACCTGTCAAAAGTAAGATCTATAGGCAGCCTGACCATGTCAGGGACTGCATAAAGCAAGAAGTTCAGAAAATGTTGGAACTAGGAGTGGTTGAGCACTCTGACAGTCCATGGGCTTCTCCTGTGGTACTGGTACCAAAACCCAATTCTAAAGATGGAAAGAAGGAAATGAGGTTTTGTGTAGACTATAGAGGTCTCAACTTGGTAACCAAAACTGATGCTCACCCTATACCCAGGGCAGATGAGCTCATAGATACACTGGCATCTGCCAAGTATCTAAGCACTTTTGATTTGACTGCAGGGTATTGGCAGATCAAATTGTCAGAAGATGCTAAACCTAAGACTGCATTTTCTACCATTGGAGGACATTACCAGTTTACTGTAATGCCTTTTGGTTTGAAAAATGCACCTGCCACTTTTCAGAGGTTGGTGAACACAGTCCTGCAAGGGCTGGAAGCTTTCAGTGCAGCATATTTGGATGATATAGCTGTCTTTAGCTCCAGCTGGGATGAACACCTGGTCCACCTATGGAAAGTTTTGGAGGCTCTGCAAAAGGCAGGCCTCACTATCAAGGCTTCAAAGTGCCAGATAGGGCAGGGTAAGGTGGTTTATCTGGGACACCTTGTTGGTGGGGAACAGATTGCACCACTTCAGGGGAAAATCCAAACTATTATTGATTGGGTTCCCCCTACCACACAGACTCAGGTGAGAGCCTTCCTAGGCCTCACTGGGTATTACAGGAGGTTCATTAAGAACTATGGCTCCATTGCAGCCCCTCTTAATGACCTCACATCCAAGAAAATGCCTAAAAAGGTATTGTGGACAGCAAGCTGTCAGAAAGCTTTTGAGGAGCTGAAGCAGGCCATGTGCTCTGCACCTGTCCTGAAAAGCCCTTGTTACTCTAAAAAATTCTATGTCCAAACTGATGCATCTGAATTAGGAGTAGGGGCAGTCCTATCACAACTTAATTCTGAGGGCCAGGATCAACCTGTTGCTTTTATTAGTAGGAGGTTGACCCCTAGAGAAAAGCGTTGGTCTGCCATTGAGAGGGAGGCCTTTGCTGTGGTCTGGGCTCTGAAGAAGTTGAGGCCATACCTGTTTGGCACTCACTTCATTGTTCAGACAGACCACAAACCTCTACTTTGGCTAAAACAAATGAAAGGTGAAAATCCTAAATTGTTGAGGTGGTCCATATCCCTACAGGGAATGGACTATACAGTGGAACATAGACCTGGGAGTAGCCACTCCAATGCAGATGGACTCTCCAGATATTTCCACTTAGACAATGAAGACTCATCAGGTAATGGCTAGTCTTATTGTCCTTCGTTTAGGGGGGTGTTGTGTAGGAAAGTACCATCTTGCCTGGCATGTTACCCCCATTTTTCACTGTATATATGTTGTTTTAGTTGTATGTGTCACTGGGACCCTGGTAACCCAGGGCCCCAGTGCTCATAAGTGTGCCTGAATGTGTTACCTGTGTAGTGACTAACTGTCTCACTGAGGCTCTGCTAATCAGAACCTCAGTGGTTATGCTCTCTCATTTCTTTCCAAATTGTCACTGACAGGCTAGTGACCATTTTTACCAATTTACATTGGCTTACTGGAACACCCTTATAATTCCCTAGTGTATGGTACTGAGGTACCCAGGGTATTGGGGTTCCAGGAGATCCCTATGGGCTGCAGCATTTCTTTTGCCACCCATAGGGAGCTCTGACAATTCTTACACAGGCCTGCCACTGCAGCCTGAGTGAAATAACGTCCACGTTATTTCACAGCCATTTTACACTGCACTTAAGTAACTTATAAGTCACCTATATGTCTAACCTTTACCTGGTAAAGGTTAGGTGCAAAGTTACTTAGTGTGAGGGCACCCTGGCACTAGCCAAGGTGCCCCCACATTGTTCAGAGCCAATTCACTGAACTTTGTGAGTGCGGGGACACCATTACACGCGTGCACTACATATAGGTCACTACCTATATGTAGCTTCACCATGGTAACTCCGAATATGGCCATGTAACATGTCTATGATCATGGAATTGCCCCCTCTATGCCATCCTGGCATTGTTGGTACAATTCCATGATCCCAGTGGTCTGTAGCACAGACCCTGGTACTGCCAGACTGCCCTTCCTGGGGTTTCACTGCAGCTGCTGCTGCTGCCAACCCCTCAGACAGGCAGCTGCCCTCCTGGGGTCCAGCCAGGCCTGGCCCAGGATGGCAGAACAAAGAACTTCCTCTGAGAGAGGGTGTGACACCCTCTCCCTTTGGAAAATGGTGTGAAGGCAGGGGAGGAGTAGCCTCCCCCAGCCTCTGGAAATGCTTTGTTGGGCACAGATGTGCCCAATTCTGCATAAGCCAGTCTACACCGGTTCAGGGACCCCTTAGCCCCTGCTCTGGCGCGAAACTGGACAAAGGAAAGGGGAGTGACCACTCCCCTGACCTGCACCTCCCCTGGGAGGTGTCCAGAGCTCCTCCAGTGTGCTCCAGACCTCTGCCATCTTGGAAACAGAGGTGCTGCTGGCACACTGGACTGCTCTGAGTGGCCAGTGCCACCAGGTGACGTCAGAGACTCCTGCTGATAGGCTCCTTCAGGTGTTAGTAGCCTTTCCTCTCTCCTAGGTAGCCAAACCCTCTTTTCTGGCTATTTAGGGTCTCTGTCTCTGGGGAAACTTTAGATAACGAATGCATGAGCTCAGCCGAGTTCCTCTGCATCTCCCTCTTCACCTTCTGATAAGGAATCGACCGCTGACCGCGCTGGAAGCCTGCAAACCTGCAACATAGTAGCAAAGACGACTACTGCAACTCTGTAACGCTGATCCTGCCGCCTTCTCGACTGTTTTCCTGCTTGTGCATGCTGTGGGGGTAGTCCGCCTCCTCTCTGCACCAGAAGCTCCGAAGAAATCTCCCGTGGGTCGACGGAATCTTCCCCCTGCAACCGCAGGCACCAAAAAGCTGCATTACCGGTCCCTTGGGTCTCCTCTCAGCACGACGAGCGAGGTCCCTCGAATCCAGCGACACCGTCCAAGTGACCCCCACAGTCCAGTGACTCTTCAGCCCAAGTTTGGTGGAGGTAAGTCCTTGCCTCACCTCGCTGGGCTGCATTGCTGGGAACCGCGACTTTGCAAGCTACTCCGGCCCCTGTGCACTTCCGGCGGAAATCCTTCGTGCACAGCCAAGCCTTGTTCCACGGCACTCTAACCTGCATTGCACGACTTTCTAAGTTGGTCTCCGGCGACGTGGGACTCCTTTGTGCAAGTTCGGCGAGCACCGTTTCACGCATCCTCGTAGTGCCTGTTTCTGGCACTTCTCCGGGTGCTACCTGCTTCAGTGAGGGCTCTTTGTCTTGCTCGACGTCCCCTCTCTCTGCAGGTCCAATTTGCGACCTCCTGGTCCCTCCTGGGCCCCAGCAGCGTCCAAAAACGCCAAACGCACGATTTGCGTGTAGCAAGGCTTGTTGGCGTCCATCCGGCGGGAAAACACTTCTGCACGACTCTCCAAGGCGTGGGGGATCCATCCTCCAAAGGGGAAGTCTCTAGCCCTTGTCGTTCCTGCAGTATTCACAGTTCTTCAGCCTAGTAAGAGCTTCTTTGCACCAACCGCTGGCATTTCTTGGGCATCTGCCCATCTCCGAGCTGCTTGTGACTTTTGGACTTGGTCCCCTTGTTCCACAGGTACCCTCAGTCAGGAATCCATCGTTGTTGCATTGCTGATTTGTGTTTTCCTTGCATTTTCCCTCTAACACGACTATTTTGTCCTTAGGGGAACTTTAGTGCACTTTGCACTCACTTTTCAGGGTCTTGGGTAGGGTTATTTTTCTAACTCTCACTATTTTCTAATAGTCCCAGCGACCCTCTACAAGGTCACATAGGTTTGGGGTCCATTCGTGGTTCGCATTCCACTTCTGGAGTATATGGTTTGTGTTGCCCCTATCCCTATGTTTCCACATTGCATCCTATTGTAACTATACATTGTTTGCACTGTTTTCTAAGACTATACTGCATATTTTTGCTATTGTGTGTATATATATCTTGTGTATATTTCCTATCCTCTCACTGAGGGTACACTCTGAGATACTTTGGCATATTGTCATAAAAATAAAGTACCTTTATTTTTAGTATAACTGTGTATTGTGTTTTCTTATGATATTGTGCATATGACACTAAGTGGTACTGTAGTAGCTTCACACGTCTCCTAGTTCAGCCTAAGCTGCTCTGCTAAGCTACCATTATCTATCAGCCTAAGCTGCTAGACACCCTATACACTAATAAGGGATAACTGGGCCTGGTGCAAGGTGCAAGTACCCCTTGGTACTCACTACAAGCCAGTCCAGCCTCCTACACATCCCCATTTGAGATGTTAAACGTGAGTATAGATGTCATGTTCCTCCACAACCGCCTGCCCACCTCCGGGCAATGACGGCAGTACTCATAGAGTGACAGATGGGAGCGAACGTCACTCACATCCACCATTCCATCCTGGTTTGTATTGTTAAAGATGTGTAATAATACAGCAGCAGGAGTGGGCACTGCCACTAGACAAGTGGTAATCAAATCTTGAACGCTTTGCATGTTACTCATACAGAAGTGAGATATATTCAGCACTTCCTGCGCTAGATGAATCCAAACATTGTTCGGTTGATGCAGCAGCGTTGGCATCTGCGGCTGACGGTTGAATTTTTGGGCTATGAGCCCCTCCCGCTCCCCGGTGGAGTCTCCCGAACGGGCTCCATACACCACACTCATGGCACAGGCACTCCACAGGATGATCTGAAAAGAACAAAGGACAAAACACGTATTATCATTCTCGCAGATAGCATTTGTCAGCGGGAACATGTTCCCATTTGTCTTGACCAGGTCGCATAACTACCAGGACATTGTCTGGTCCAGTGGCGATGACATCAGCGGGTTGAGGAGGGTTATTTGGGGATTCAATCCACACTTTGGCCCCTGGGTTCTTGTCAGTAGATCCAAACCCTCCTTTGCCTCTCACAGTGAGAAGAGCTGGGGCGCTCCCCTTCTTAACAACACCTCCATAAACCGGCATGATGACAATTTGGGCAACGCGATCACCAGGTTGCACCACTAGGTCTGTGTCACCACTGTTCAAGAGAATGACTTTCAACTCGCCTTGGTAGTCTGCATCTATCACGCCTCCTAAAACTTGGATGCCCCTCAAGGCAAGCCCAGATCGAGGGGCGATCAGACCGTAATGCTCAGGGGGAATCTGAATTCCCACCCCAGTTTCAATCAGAGTGATGTCTCTAGGTTTCAATCGATGCATGTAAGTCAAGTCCTGCAGATTCTGGTGTAGCTCGATATGGGGCCATAGCTCCTGGAGCTGTTTCCCAATACATAATGGTATTGCTCGTTGTAAACGGATTAATCTGTAAAGCAGGTGTCAGCATTCTCATGAGAGGTGTCTCGGCATTTGTTAGGGGTCGGTTGTTCAAAATTTGCAAAGCATCATACAAATTATCCCTCCACCCCTTCAGTGTCCCATCATTCAGTTTACGCAATTGTTCTTTCAGCAACCCATTCATTCTCTCAATCAGTCCCGCTGCTTGTGGGTAGTAAGGTATGTGAAAAATCCACTCAATATTGCGTTGTGCACAATAGTCCTGCACTAGTCTGCCCTTGAAGTGGCTGGCGTTATCACTTTGAATCTGGAGTGGCACCCCATAGTACAGAATCAACAGATCTAGTGTTTTCAGGGAGCTCTGCTGAGTTGCGCGCTTGCAGGGAAAGGCTATGAGATAACCAGAGTGCCTACCACAGTGCAGGCATACTGACACCCTCTGCTCACTGGCATTGGTCCAATGTAGTCAATCTGCCAAATCTGTCCTGGCAATTTACCTCTACCTAGCTGACCTCTCACCACCTGTGGGACCGGTCTGTGCTGTGCATGCTGACAAATGGGACATTCAATGATCGCTGTTTTAATCAAATCTAGGGAAAGATGCATCCCTCTAATCTCAGCCCACCTGTGAGTAGCCTTTTCTCCAAGATGTCCGCATTTCTGGTGTGCCCATTTAGCCATTCCCACCAAATCAGAACTCTGCGCCTCCACTTCAGCCTCTTGAATCTTGGCTCGATCGTCTGCAAGACAATTGAACCATCGGTCTAATGAATCAGTTGGACAGTGAGCGTCCACATGATAGACAGTCACGGTGCTTTGAGGTAACATTTCCCAGATCTCCTGACATAACTCCTTCCCCCATACCTCTTTGTTATGTATTTTGTACTGATGTGCATGCCATGTGGGAAGCCAAGTAGCTAACCCATTGGCGGTAGACCAGGAATCTGTACAAATGTGACATTTTCCGGGTAGCTCCTGTTTTAAAGCCTGATACACGGCATAAAGCTCAGCATACTGGCTACTTTTTCCCTGTCCTGTAGTTGTCAAAAGCTTCTTGGTAACAGGATTATAGGACACTGCCTTCCAGTGCCTTTTCGCTCCAACATATTTTGCTGAACCATCTGTGAACCACACATGTTTTTTGTCATCTGCAGACAAGTCTGCGAACGGCTGGCCCCACCCTACTGGGGATTCACACACTGAAGGTACATCATGCAACATTTCGGAATTCTCCACTGGACCCTGCGCTACCTGCTCATGCAAAACGGCGGTCCCTTTTGGACCCGCTCGTGCCCTGTCCTGGACATACCATTTCCATTTTATAATGCTGGCTTCTTGCGCATGTCCAATTCTATGAGTTTTTGGGGAACTCATCACCCACTGCATGATGGGAATTTCAGGCCTTAAAATCACATTGTGTCCCAGTGTAATTTGCTCAGTATCAACCAGGGCCCAATAGCAGGCCAGCAGCTGCTTCTCAAAGGGAGTATACCGCTCTCCTGCCTCGGGTAACTTCTTTGTCCAAAATCCCAGGGGCACCCTCTTTCTTCCTTGTTTTTGCCATAAACTCCAATTGGCATACTGCCCCTGGACTGTCACATTCAACTCAATGTCTCCCTCTCGAATCGGCCACAAATCCAAAGCATGCTGAATGGCGTTTTTCGCCAATTCAAACGCGCGCTGCTCCTGCTCTCCCCATTCAAACGCATTTTTCTTTCGTGTAACTTTGTACAATGGGGCCAAAATCTGAGACAAATGGGGTATATGTTGTCTCCAATACCCGAATAGTCCAATAAAACTCTGGGCTTCCTTCCGATTTCGCGTTACTGCGAATTGCTTAATCTTTTGTTTCACTTTTGGCAACACTTCTCTGTGTCCCTGATTCCACTGAATGCCCAAAAATTTCACGCTCTGAGACGGTCCCTGCACTTTCTCGGGGTTAATCTCCCACCCTTGATTCTGCAAATGTTCCACCACCCTGTCTAGCTGAATTTGCACCTGTTCTTGCGTCTCTCCCTGCATCATCACGTCATCTATATAGTGAGAAATTTGCACTCCAGGAACCACTGGTACTTCATCCAAATGCTCTGCCACCAGCCGGTGGCAGATAGTGGGGCTATGTAAATACCCCATGGGTAATCTACAGAAGGTGTACTGACGCCCCGCCCACTGGAATGCCAGCTGAGGCTGGCTCTCAGTAGCTATTGGTATCGTAAAGAAGGCATTGGCAATGTCAATGGTCGCATACCAAGTCCCACTGTGTTTCTGTATGTTCTCAATCAAGGTAATGGTGTCTGGGACCGCTGCAGTCAGAGGAGGTGTATGTTTATTCAATTGGCGATAATCAAT
Source organism: Pleurodeles waltl (assembly GCF_031143425.1). Taxonomy (NCBI): domain Eukaryota; kingdom Metazoa; phylum Chordata; class Amphibia; order Caudata; family Salamandridae; genus Pleurodeles; species Pleurodeles waltl. Next base: position 208,577,524 of record NC_090441.1, read on the forward strand.
GCAAATCCTCCAACTGTTATCACTTTTACGAACAGGCCAGAGGGCATTATTCCACGCAGTGGTGATGGGAACTATTACCCCGGCCTCTAGTAAATCATGTATAGTCTGGCTAATCTCCTCATGTCCTCCCGGTATTCTGTACTGTTTCATTTGAATCACCTTAGTAGCTTGGGGAAGTGTTACCGGAGGAATCTTCAACAGCCCCACCCTTGCGGCGGCTATTGATATAAATCTTTTGGAACCAAATTGATAACATCCATCTTCCAAATGTAGGGTCATCCCTTTCAAAATGTCAATTCCAATAATGTATTCGGGAATGGGCACAATCAGGACAGTGTATTCTCTCTTTGGAAGTGCCCCTATTTTCATGGGAACCACTATCTGCACTGCCGGGGTTTCTTTTCCGCCCAATCCCGTAATGGTGAAGTACTGTCCCCTGAATTTTCTTGGATTGCCATGAATCAAAGTGGCCTCCGCTCCGGTGTCAACGAGGGCTCGAACTTTTTGAACATTTCCACGTTTCCAATAAATTTCTACTTTGACATGAGGTCTGTTATCTTTGCGAGCCCATCCCTGCACCGGAGTTTGGCCTGTTTCCTAATCTATTTTCACTCTGCGCACATCAGAGTCTGCCCAAGTCAAATCTGGATACAGTTTGCGGTAATTCTCGGGGAACTCCTCCTCCCTGTCTCTGCTTCGCAACCTCTCTGAGCTTACCAGCTCCCTCTCCCGCTCTCTTCCTCGAGTTTTCCCAGAACTTGTCAGTTCCCGGTCTCTCTCCCTGCTCCGGGTTCCCTCTGCGCTTCGGTGCTCTTCCTCCCAATTTCCGTCCTCTGGGGATCTCTCTCTACTGTGGGGTTCTCTCCCTCTCTCTCCCTTTTCACCCTCACGCTCCTCCCCTCCTGCCTTTCTCTGGTTCACCACTTTGTTATCCTTCTTGTTCCCTTTCCTGCTCCCCTCCTTTTTATCCAAACCGCGTTTGCGGTACATTTCACACATGTCCTTGGTGCTTATCCCATCAATTT